>NC_139045.1:15248180-17648180 GCF_965140915.1 Aythya marila | reverse complement strand
CTGCTTTGAGAAATAATTTTAATTGAATTAAATATGTTATTAAAGAACAAACATTGAAAGATACAAACAGCTCATCTAACTTTAAAATCCTTCCCATACACATACAAAAAAATTATAAAAACATGTAAACCTTGTTCCCTTAGACCTGCAGAGGTTGTATGCCTTCAGTGCCAACACAACCTGCACAGTAATTTCTTTTTCCCACCTAAGCAACTTCTAAGACATGCAGAAGCCTATCACTGCCTCCTTCTGCTCTATTTGTTGTGAAGAAGAAAGCACAGAGAGTACAAGTAATAAGAATTGTCAAAGCAAACAAAGAAATCAAAACCCAAACTCTAACATTTGCAGCCAACTGAAAACTGATTTCTTTTTTTTTTTTTTTTCCTTCCTTTCTTTCTTTTTTTTTTTTTTTTTTTTTTCTTACTTGCAATTATCAGCTTGTTGGTGGAAAAGGGTTTTCAGGAGAGCAATCTGGTGTGCCTGGGTAACATAGCAATAAGAAAAGCAAACAACTGATTCACTTTCTGTCCCAGACATTTGGAGGTAAGTTGTCATTCTATCTCTATGATGACTAGGGAATCCTATTTTTTCTTACTTAATTCCAGATAGCTGGTTTACTTTGACATTAGGCATACACCAACAACTTTGCAAAGTGTTAAGCAGTAACTACACTTTCCTATATTTTATCAGCAAGAAGATATTTTGCTACCAGGTATTCTGTTCTTAAGCACCCCGGTACATTCCCCTGCTTGAATATTCATGTCATGCTTGTAATAATATAACAACATATGGTTTTGGAGCTCTTCCACACAAACTAGTTTTGCCTTCTTTTTAACTTGTCAAATGCTGTTTTAAATGTATTCAAAGACAACATTCCAAAAATACTGCCATGTTTGGCAATAATAGGCCAGAAATTTGTGGCATAAGTGTGTTTTTAAGCTGTTACTGCAAAATACAGTAACATTCCTATACAAGTTCATTTCTCTATTTCCCTCTCTGTGCTGCTACACTGAGCAGAAAAACATGTCATGTACTTTACTGGAAATCTATAATGTGATTAATTTGTTACTTGAAACCAATTTTATAGTCTTGACAAATCATCACACCAAGATACTGTGTATATAGAAGATTTTTTTAGCTGTGTCATAAACACTGAGAGGGGTTCAACTTGACTTTCTGTCATTTTCTTGTGATGCTTACTGCATTATCTCATCATCCAAATACTAGGCTTGGACATGGAAAGAGCATAAATTTTATTTATGATTCATTTCCCTGTTTAAATCTTTTTAGTTGGTTCTGTAATCTGTAATTTTCATAACTATACTTCACACTTTAAGTGAAGATGCATTTTATCATCAGGTCAATACCATTGAAAGGATCTCTCTTTAAAACAGAGAAATTATCTTGATACATCAGAGCCTGCCTAGAACCTGCCCAGATGTCACTGGTACTTCATTACTCATTTTGGTAATGCTAACCAGCTGCCAACTTAATGTCTGCTCTTGGAGTCCATTTGGGAGTCCTCCCTCTCCTCAGATAATCAGGCAAGTTTAACAATTGTTCTCTATTAGCAAACTGTTTTATTGCCCTGTGAAACCTAAACTAAAAGTTGCAAATGTTGTGCTTTGAATCACTTTCATGTCTCAACATGACTGACACGGAACGACTTCATTAACTTTCAGTAAAGTGCATTAGAAAAATTTTGAGCTTGAACTCAGGTGCCAAAAGGGGAGTACTGTTTTACCTTATTGCTAGAGTAGCCCCGATCTGGGTGTTGATAGCAATCACTATTTTAATTTCTATTATACTACTAATCTATACTACTTTTAAAAAGATTCTTTTGTTCAAAAAAAGATCTAAAAATATTTTGTTAAACTTATCTGATCGAATATATTTAGGATTGTTTTCTGAATTGCTGAAGATGAGAAACAAGTAAGCACATACCAAGTTTAAAGAATGGAGAAAATTCTGCACTTGAAAATAATAGGAAATTCAGTACTGGAAAATAAAAGGAAATAAGGGCATAACTTTTGCAGACCCTAAAGTGATCTAAGAGGTACTAATGCAACACGCAGCTTATCCATGTAGGAAAACAATAAGTAAATGTATTAAAGTATAATAATAATAAAAATAATGCATTTTTTAAATATAATAAATATAATTTATTCAAGAAAATATTGGAAAATGCATAGATTTAATAAAAAGCAAATTTAAAAGAATGGTGAATGTTCACACTTATGAAGACTCTTAGAGGTATTAAAATGTATGTTTATCATCCCCTAACTCTCAGACTATTTTTTTTTTCCTACCACTTACCTCAGTGACATTCTGAAATAAGTCATAAACTCTACAAGAACTTTATTCACCCTGCATGCAAATTTCATGCCATTAGTGATGCGAAAAAAAAAAAATCACACCAAAAAACAAAACAGATAAAGGCTTTCAGATACTGTGCTTAAAAAATGAAGAGGGTTGCTACAGTTTGTTCTTGGGATGTCAGCAAAGCATACATCTTTCAAATACAGTGAATGTAATTCTTTTTGTACAAGTACTCGATACAAAGCATAAACTAAGTGTGAATGTTTCCACATGAGACCCCCTCACCCTTTATCCATCCCTCCTGCTCTAAAAATCTTTGATTATAAATTTTGAACGTCCCCATATTTTTGAAATCTTCTGTGATCTGGTAGATAGTCATCTGGAAATATATATATATATATCTCAGATTTCATATTATAGATATGAATATATATATATATATATATTCTCTCTCTATATATATATTATATATATATTATATATTATATATATATAGAGATATATCTATAATATGAAATCTGAGCTGGATTCATCTATTTTTGGTCATTTTGAATTTAAGTTAATAAGGGGACACTCAATGTGGTCAAGTGTTTTTCTATTATGGTACAGATTGCCTAGAAGCAAGATCAGTAAAGAATGTGAAATTCAAGCAAGAGCAATTTCTGTTAAAGAGGGCTGATAATAAGAACATACTATAAGAAGTGTGCTTCTTCATATGTGTGTAGCTTTGCTTCAGACTACATTTCTCTAAATGAGAAATCTCACTTTTTTGGCTTTACAAAAGACAGCCACAATTCTTCATCTATAGTCATGATGTTTAGATATTATAATTTATGGATATAGGTCATACAGAAGGAATTAATAAAAAGAGTGAAAGAGGTGGAGAAATAGGAAAAAACACTACATGATACCTGAAGGATTAATGAAAAGAAAGCAGCAGAAAGGATTTGTTTCAAATTTCCCCCCCCAAAATTATTTTGAACCAGCTTACAAGAAGAATGGAACCATAAGAATCCAAAGCCTCAGATGAGCTACTACGACAGTCAATGAATTTTCTGTCTTCCTGACAAAGTACTGGCTTCATGGTCATTGATATCAAATCCATACCCTACAAAACTATTGTATTAAAGCAAGTTTTACTTGGTTCAGATGTAGAAACATCATTCAATTCTGTCAAATTAGCTACAGCATACAGCTGGCTGTACGTAATTAACACTGCTTGCAGGAACATAGCAAATGTCCAGTTCAGCTTACAGTCAGAAGCACAGACGTATGTGACACCTGGTTCATAAAGTCTCTCAAGAGAAGTATATCCGCTCACACTTACAAAGGAATAAACCTGAGAGAATGAAGTTGAATGCTCCAGCCTTCTGTGTCACAAGGAAGTCCTAAAACTGCACTCATATTCTCATTGAGTTACAACAGCAGTTGGGTTGTCTGAACCAGTAGGTGCCTCACAAGAAAGAAAGCTACCTGGCTTGTTTCTAGGATGGTGAGTTTGTCTCCTATGCACAAAAGTAGTATGCCTTATGCTACTGAAACAAGAAAGCTAGTAAAGGTGATGAGAATTACAGCCAGTTCTGGATTTGGTTAGAGAACACAAATTCTCCTTTTTCTTATTTTCAACATGAATAAAGCTTAACTTTGCTTGTATATATACTGAAAGAATATACTTTTGGTTAATTATGAAGAATGTCATGAAGTACTGTTTAATTAATTTTTTTTTTTTTTTTTAATTTTTGCACACAGTTGCAGCATGCATTTTTTCTAGACATCAGTCAAATAACTGCGTTATTTGGAAGAAAACATATAGTTTTTCTTCCATGAGACCTCTGGCTTACAGGGTGAAAAATAGCTATCCAAAATTTCTTTTTATCCTGTTCACTATGTTCTTTTCCTACACTGCTGTTCCTGAGCATGTTCCCTGTCATTTTCTGGCCCTGTACTGCTTACTTTCTTTTTTTTTTCTTTTTCTTTTTTTGTCCCTTTCCCTGTTTTTATAATAAAAATATATGTTTATAATAAAATACCTATTTTTTTTTGTTTGTTTTCTTGCTTTTTCCCCATGCCTGTCTTTTATTAACCATCTAGGTGCCCTGTCTACTTCATGAGTTTTCCCCCATGTTCCTCCTCCATATGTGTCATTCCCAGCCCACCGGCTCCTCTGAATCTTCTCTGAACTCCAGACCTTACTGTTTTCCTTACTTCTATGGCCCCTGTATATCCCTGTCTCTGGAACCCAGTCCTCAATTTTCTCTTTCTGCAAATGCTCTCAAACTTGCAACCTGTCTTTCCATGCTTGTCACTCTTCTGCACTAAAGATATGTAGTTTCCTCTTTTTTTTTTTTTTTTTTTTTTTTTTTTTTTTTTCTCCACTGTATGGGAGCCAGCTGGAAGACACTTGAGGATAGGAGAAATCAATATTTTTTCTTTCAGCTCCAGGGTCTTGTGTCACATAATTAAGCAATTAGCTAGAGCAATCATAAAGAAGTCCTATTCTCTCCTTGTGTCTTTGGGCACCAGTGTGCTCACAACAGGTGGAATCATGGAAATCTTGACTGAGCACATGCAGATGGAAGTCTTTGAAAATCACTTGCAATAAGGTGAATTTTTCAGACACAGAGAATGGTGCATGTCACATCAGGGCTACTGCCAAACCATTTTTCAATTTCTGCTCTGGAAAACACAAATATGGTGCTTCTCAGTGGAAGAATTTTTAAAACTGGTAAATCCCAGAATCTCAATCTCAGAAAAGGCTGCGCTGTTTTGGCTGAAATCTTCTACAAGCAGTTGATCCTTGGAAAGACAAATGGACGTCTGTAAAATGTATAAAGTAGCTTTAAATCCAAACCTATCAGCTGAAAATGCAGCAAAATATAGAATCTGGGAAAGAAATCGACAACAATGTGATAAAAAATCCCTTATTTTATGATAGATTTTGTTATATTACAAAGGAAAAATAAGACCAAGTTGCATTAGATACAAAAAAAAAATAACAAATTAACAGACATTGAGGCCTTTTGGTATCATTATTAAACTTTTGACATGGACAGAGAAGAATTCATAGAAGAGGGTGGAAGTAACACTTCCAAACAAGTAGAGGCACAAAGGAATTTGAGATGATATCCCTAATGAAACCCAGAGCTTCAGCACTGTGAGAAAATTAAAGCTTGGGCCAAGAATCAAAGAGAAGCTCAAAATGCTTCAGAAGGCTTTTTATAGTCTAGGATCAAGGAGGTTTCAGCTTTTAGTGTGCAAAGGGCTAATAATGATCTGCTAATCTATGAGCAGCATTTATATTGTTTTCCTTGTCATTTCTAACAGTCTATCAAAGCCTCCAAGTAAGGGTCTGCATGCTGGAAATCAGATGTGGCTATGGGTCTAGTGTGTGTAACACCGCATTGGCTTATGTGATGTTCAGGAGGATGTGGAATGCTTTTAGGACTATCTAAAGGTTAAAGACTTTAAATGCTGCTACTCACTTCAGTCACATTCTGGGAACAGAGAGTAGACAGAGAGCAGAACAGAAGCACCTGGAGCGTATTTGCCCTACAATAAGACTTCAGCAAGCAGCTAAAAAGACCCTAGAGCTACAGAATTTGTTTCTGCCTTTATCCTAGACTTTTAAATAAACTTCCAAAATAATCAATATGGCAGAAAACAGGGAACTTTGAAGTGTAGTTTGAAAAGCAATATTTTGTTTGTGCACACCTGAGTGATGTGTTGTAATAACAGTTTCTGGTTCTTATATCTTTTAAATCTTTTAATATATTTCAGTCCAGTAGATACTATATATGTCCTTAAATATGGACATTTATCTCAAGTAGGATGAAATTTTGACCCAAATGTAATGGATATTTTTCCATTTACTTCAGTGGTACAGGACCCTGCTTCCAGTTTTATGTTTTTATAGTAATACCCAATGCAAGGCAAATAACTTTCAATCAATACTCAGTTCCTGTTTATAAATTTCCTACAGCTAGATACTAAATATATTCAATGTGCTTGCAATTATAAAACACATGACAACCTCTTTATCAAATACTGTGAAATTATATAACATTTAATTTTCCCAGTTAATATTTTTTCTCACTGTAACACACACACGTGCTCACTCACACATACTATATCTGTTAGTTATCTAATATGTATGTATGAAAACTTATACGTGTAACTGCAATTTATGCTTCTAAGAGTAGAAACCATCTATCTGTATTGTATTTCATCCTTGAAAAAAACTGAAATTGTGTATTTAACTTTTAATTTTAACATTTGCTCTGTATGCACAGCTAAAAACATCTGGTCAAAGAACACTGAAAACTCATAAATTACTATGGACACAGAATCAATTGTGAATTTCAAAGCTCATAATCATACTTTCAAACTTTTTTCCAAGGATGAACTCTTGAGTTGTTCTGAATTCATATGATGCAAAGTGCCTAAATATCACCTTATGGTACTGTTATCACCTAAAGTTATGTCTGCTCTGTTATGAAAGTCAGTGGTGAATTTGGTGAATTTTCTGAAGAATCTCTGCTGGTAGAGTACAATCACTCAAACATCCGAAGGAAAAAAATAAAAAACGGGGGAACAGTCATTGGGATTAAGAATGTGTATGATACATGCAGAAGCCACTACAATAAGTTTACAGTGTTAATTTTTCAGACTTCATAGAATAAGCATCTGTGTTCTTGTATTGTCAGTTCCAAAGACAGAGGCATAAGTTATTTAACTTTACTTTGTTAATATCTGACTAGTGGTTTTTGTGGTTGACCACTTCAGATTATTCTTGGCAGTTGTTTTGTTATACATGAAAAACACCCCACCCAATAAAACCTTGGGATTTCTTTGTGGCATTTCAATGAGATTTACATATCCACATAAAACGATAACATCAACAAATATCATCCAATTTGTTCTTCCACCTGCTTTGCTAAGGAAGTGACAGCAAACACAACACAGGTATGCATTATGTGGGCAAATATGATTGAGAGCATTGGAAGACCTTAGTATGTTTCAAACAGAAAAAAAACAATTTGCAGAGTAAATTTAACACTAGGATAGAGGTGTAAAAGATCTATGAAATTTCATGAAGATAGTATACCAGACAGAAGAGAGAGAGGTTACATTAATTCTTCTCCTAAAGAAAAAAAAATCTATATTCTTCATAGATATTAGACATGTCATACTGAAAGGAGAAAGAAGGGACAGAGCTGGGGAGAGGGAGAAAGAGGTAAGAAAGAAGTGAAGAGGAGGTGAGAGAGATGCTACATACATACTGATTTTTTTTTTTTTTATTTAAGTTTATAAGTTATGGTGTTTAATAAGCGATTGCTTATTAAACATTAGAAAATCTGCATGGGAGGGGATAACCTTGACTGAGGATAGGATTATCTAGTTTAAAAGGTATGCGTATTTTTTTTTGTGATATAAGCTCTCTCCCCATGTCTAGTCTGTTTTCTTGTAATGGTTAAGCTCACATTTATTTTATTTCAGTTTAAATATTAACCAATCATCAAACAGAAATCCTCTGAGATATATGAATATCTGATGATTTTCACAGTTGTCAAGTCCTTCTGTCTTAACCTGACTTTTCAATTATTTACTTTTAGATTTTACAATGATATTTAGGAAGGGATGTCCCTGCCCATGGCAGGGGACAGGGAATTAGATGATGTTGAGGTCCCTTCCAACACAAATCATTCTATAATTCTATGATTTAGAGACAGATTGTAGAACTCATTGAAGATGAAATGTGGCCTTTGCTTAGGTCTATTGGAAATTACTACGGACTTCAAAGCAGAAATTTACTCATATTGTTCACATTTGCATTCTGGAATGTCACATTCACTGGATGAAATACCACTTGTTCTCTTGACGTTCTATTCAAATCAGAAATGGCATGGCATGTTGTGTTATCGGAAGAATTCTTATCCAAGTAAGAGCAGGTAGCAAGCTGCTACTGAACTCTTAGGAGAAGAGAAATCAAAACCAATAATTTTATATTATAAAAATTAAACTATATATGATAGTATTTTTTGTCCAAAAGATTGAAGAAAAACCCAACAAAGTAATAACTTGTTTTATTGGGCAAGCTGCTTTGTAAATTTTGTTTCACTAAATAACATATGTACCAATGCATCTACATAATTTCACATGCTTTGTGATGCACCAGGTTGGTATGATGAAAATTCCTGTCTTCAATTCATTAATTAAATTTATATGTAAGATTTTTATGAAGATTAATGTGATTTGGGCAGTGTGATTCAGAGATTTTGTAGTGTGGTAACAAAGCAGAACTAGTTTCTCGTTAGCTTGACAGAGCAATGTACTAGTTGTAGAGAACCACTTATAAAACAGAACAGGTTAAAGCATGGACTATGCTCAGGTCTGAAGTGCAAAAAGGACCAGAAGTATAGATACAAGGGAATAAAGTTTCCAAAAAGTCTCTGGAGAGAGAAAAATAGCAAGCTGTAGTTGCTGACTTGATAACAAAGATAAATGAATTTAGATCTCTCAAAGTATCTGAAAATGCCTAGGCCCTCGCACTTCCTAGTGACTACAGAGATTTGGGGAAAACCAGACAGATTTAAAGATTTTATTATCCTTTTTTTTTTCTTTTTTTTTTTTTTTCTTCTACTAAATGCTTTACAAAGATTGTCAATTAAAATTATTGCCAAAAGCACTGAAAAAAATTGAAAGCCACGAAGTGGGAAATATGGGGAAATATTAATTATATTAATAATGAGTCAGGGTAATGGCAAGAAAGACGGAAGTCATGGTCACTTCACTGATGGTCTACTTTTGAAGTAATAAAAAAGGTCTCCTAAGTCCCTCTGAATCCTGAGTAAAGGAGAAAAACAGAATCTCAGACTTGATTTAAAGCTAAAAATGAAACCTACTGTATTAATGTAAAAAACATCTCCTGAATTAATTGATTATCCTAATGACCACAGTGCCAAACAGATCTAAAGAACAGAGTGGTCCTATGTCATATTCTATTAATACATGTAAAAGCAAGGATATTTTGCTCACCTTGTTATAGAAAAGAGAAACCATTTATTTGGCACAGGTTAATGAATGTGCTAGTTCTTTATTCCTGGGGTAAAAAAGTGGTCAATTAATTGTCCTACATTTTGTCAACCAGCATGTTTTTAGTGCAGAAGAGATTCACTTCCTTTAGAAGTATGTATGTGTACTAACTGTGGAAGTACCTTACCTCCAGTTAACTGCTCCTTCCTTCCCATTGCCCGAATGAATAATGCCAAGAAACAAAAACCACAGAGCAATCATGCTTTGACAAGATACTATCATAACAATTATTAAGTAAATATTAATGAGCTTTATTTTTAATAACTAGTTATTTTTCAATAATCCCAAGAGCAAGCATATTTACCCAGCAAAATATGGGATGAATATATTACTTTATTGCTTGTAAATCACATTATTTTCTAAAAATATTGTATTGTTAGCTGTCATGAGATGTAATAACAGATTTACTGGTATTGTTTCTTATGATCTTTTTAAATATGTATTTTACAAGATGCTACTTAAATGAGTAAGAAATGATTTACTAAAGGTATATTTTGTGCTGACAAAATATGATAATAATATGTTTATTATACTGCAGTAGACCTCAGTTTCATCTTGGGTTATACTATGCTCTGCTCTCTAGTGTATTCCAATATAAAAATTGAGAACTGTCTAACAGTGGAACAAATTTTCTTATTACAGTTTCGCAGATAATCTACAGTTTTGAAAAGAGACTATTCAGCAATATAGAAATAGCATATTGTATGGTATGCTCTGAAAAGGTACTACTATCTTAAATGTGTTTGTCTTTTGTCCGAGGCCCCTTTGAGCCTCAGAAGCCAAACTCTTATGGGCCAGGTGCACTGTGCTCTCAAATCTGACTTTGTGCTTTCAAATCTGACTTTGAAAACAGTCCCTTTGCAGTTCTTGCCCTGCTACAATCAATCCAGTCACAGCAAGAGCATGTAAGTGTATTTGTTTTAGGGCAGACTTTGCCATCTTGCTGAAGAAGGAATGATGCCAGATCCACAAAAGTACTTAGGAATATAACCGCTTTTGGAAATAGGCTGTAAATGCTATGATAACTTTACAGTAGCTTTTGTACCTGTTTAGCTCTTAATATCATTATTGGTCTTGACTGGCTATGAATTTGTTTTGATTAAAAAGACACTGTTGAAAATGGGAAGAGCAGTAAGGAATCCTCTGTCTTTTGTAAAAAGATGTTTATACAGCTTTTAATAATATAGTGACAATGAATGTTGCAATGCTGCAAATAGCAGTGCAAATGGTAGTATGCAAGATTTCCAGAGCTGCTGAAGCAGTTGGCCTCTGTGGGCAAGAATAGCAAACATCTCAGTTGAAGTAATCCCTACTTCTGGCAACTGGAAAAATAAATTTTCAAGTTAGATGGCTTGAATTATTACTTTTTTTTTTTTTTTTTTTTTTTCCTAAGGGAAAGGTAACCTAGATTGTTTCTAGTTGCAGAACTAAATCTTCAGGGAAACACAGCTTGTAAAAACACAGGCTAGGCTTAGAAATATTTTCTACCTACAACTTTTCCATTGGAGCAGATGGATTGAAATAACTTCTTGCCCTCTAGAGAGAGGGTGATTCCTTCAGGTCAAAACAGGGGTTACTGGCAGGTCAGCTGAGATAGCCATTACTGCAGCTATCTGCACAGTGTTCAGGCTTTAAGTAAACCAGAGATGTTATAATGTGGAACTGCTGGTTCTTGGTAGAGTTTCCAGAGGTCATTAAGAAAAAGACAGCTTATTAAGCCTGAAATCATTGAAGAAAAACACTAGACCCTGTCTCTAAACAGAGGTTGTATCAACTTAAGTAAAATTGGTTTAGATGCCTTTCTAGAGTGGAATACACCTGTTTAGACACCAGTGCCACTCAGAGATAGTATTTAACTGCTTGCTTGACTCAGTCAAGCAAGACAAGAGTTTTATACCTATCTATCTCTTCTGTACATCTATCATATTTCACTTGGTATCATCATTAGTATACTATATTCATGCTCTTCAGGTATGAAATTCATTCATTAAAAGCACGAATATTATATATATAATGAGAATAAAAGGTCATTAAAATCAATGTATATGACTTCTATGCATGGTACAGAGTCTAATGTAAATGCTCTCAAAAAATAAAGTTAACTTTTTCTTTCTATGCTTTTCTAAAACCAACTGAAAGTGTACTCATTGAATTAATATTTTTGGCATGTCCTCCTTCTGTAGAAAATATATGCATATAGTTATATAAAAGGAATTGAAAATTGGAGAAAAATGCGGATTTTTGTTTTGTTTTGTTTTGTTTTCAGGCTTAGATGTGAGCAACAGGCAATACAATTACCCATTATACGTCAGAGCAACAGATATGATTTCTCTTCTACTAGAAATTCATCTGGTGTAAGTTCTGAGTACATTGTTTTCTGCGTTTATCATTGTTTTAAGTGGTCACACTAACTTCAGATGAGATATACTACCTGCTTTCTGAATTTCATGAAAGAAAACATAGGTATTGTCCCAGACAGGAGCTGCAAAATAGTCTTAACAGCACCTGACCTGGACATTTGGGCAATCACAGTTCCAGGATGAATGGCAGCCCCAGCATGTACATAAAGATTCAACCTGGATGAAGAATGTAGATCTGTACGTTTATGCTGAAGTTTAGATCACTTTTAGCACAATACTTTCCCAACCGAGACAGATCTACATGTATGCTCTAGTTATGTTTTGGCAAACAAAGACAATAGACAAGTTGCTTTATCTATTTTGATGTTATCAGTACTCATTTTTATACAGCTACTGTTGGCTCCAGTTGGTTCAAGCTGATTGCTTGTTTATACAGTGTAGGAATATCTGTAAAAAATGCAAAGCAGCAACCATCAGGAATCAATAATAGTATCAGGGCCCTTGAAACACTCCCTTTGGTTCTTGGCTGTTGTAAGGTAAGCTGCAGAGCTGCCTGTATCTTCCTCAGGGAACCTGTGGTTCCTTGATGGGGAATGGCTGCCTGACTCTTAACTGCCCTCTCTATCCTTTATCAGATAAACAGGTCTCAAATACAGGCCCTTTCTTTTCCCAGACAGCTCCACTTTCCACTTGCAAGAGTTTCTGCACAGCACAAGGCCATTCTTCATGCTAGAAGAATAGAAACGTTTGCTGGTTTGTTTTCATTTACACGCCACTACAGAACAGACCCAAGGGGAAAGAAGGTAAAACATCTACAAAATTAATACACCAAATTCAAACCCCAAAAATTCTAATTTAAGAGTTTCTCAAGCTTCTTGGATTTCACTCCACCTAAAAAAAAAAAAAAAAAAAAAAAAGACCAAAACAAAATTACCCAAAGCATAAAACTTTCTTTACTGTTTGTTTATACAAAGTAATTTACCAGCTCTGACTGGACTTTCCCAGAACAATATCTGATTTTGTGCTACAGTATTGCAGATGTAATATTACAATGGAAAAGTCATAAAATTGCTCCATTATAGTTTTGTAAATTTCTCATACATTAAATTATGATTGTTCTTTGGTGTGATCAGCCAAGTATGTGTGGGAGGATGAATATCTATGCAGTGTGAGCTCTGATTAGTCTCCTTTATGAGAATCAGAATGTTATTTACAGAGAATTTCACCAAGGACTTTTCTTCAATTTGGTTATTACCCAGCTTTGTTCCATTTGTAGCAGTGGTGATATTAGGTCTGTATTATGATTATCAGTCCTTTCTGATATTCATGAACAAGTATAAGAACCACATGACACTTCTTGGAATAAAAGGATCATTATGACTGTACCAATAGTGAATATTAGTTTAACTGGAGACAGGATTCAAACTCAAGAGGGTAACTGGGAAATGCAAATGTTAGTATGTGGTCATACTAGATTTTCTACCTAGAGATTCACATCTTCAGTAGAAAAAAGAGGTTTACACTTCTCCCCCCTCAAGAACTAACTAGAAAAAAATCATGTTTAAAGATGTATGTCTAATATGTCTGTATGTCTGATTTAGCAAAGTGCTCCCTGCATATGCATAAAATTAGAGAAACAGAACAGTATGCAGGGTTCTCATTTAGGTATCCAAACTTCCAGTTACATGACACTAGAGGACACCTGAGAAATATATGTTCCTCAACCTATATGATTCATTTCCTCTCTCTGTAATACAAGGTTATTCTGATCACCCTAACATATTGTGAGATGATGATTGTCAAAATCAGGATGAATTTTGAGGTTCTCTGATACGATATTCTTTACATTTTTAAACTAGTATTAAATATATTATTAGGAAAGCCACTACATTATTACTTTAAAAAAGTTAGAATGAGCAATACATTCAGAAGAGTAATGTAAATTCTGTTAATGTATTCTGATGAGGTTGCTTTGATAAATCATTTTTTTCTGAAGTTAAAAAAGATACCATGCATTTTTTTTTTTTTCTCCTAGGATTTTACTCTAAAATTAGTGGTTTATTTATAGATATAGAGACAGGTACCATATTGATACAAACCCTCCACACATCTTTTGAAGTCACTGGGACTGTTTGGATGCAAGTTAGCCTCGTTCTTTTAACTGTAGTGTGCATAGGGTTTCAGTAGTCAGTCAGAGACAGCTTATGAACTGTGAAAAGGCTACACCTGGAGGACTTAAAGAGAACTGCAGCACGTTTTAAAAAGACGTAACTGATGGCTCGTGAAAAATCTCTACGCTTCTAGGCCTTCTGTTAATAATATCTTTGCAGAAACTGAGCTCTTTATTTCCCCAACAGAATAACAGGCATAGAAAGATGCAATGACACCATGCCACACTGATAAATTAGAAAAATAATTAATGTCTGTATAAATATTCATAACAGTATAAATGAAGCATTAAGTTTGTTCTCTCACCAGAATGAAAATTTCTTGAAAGCTGCTTTCATGTCAGGTCTGGGCAGTGTGGTTTAAGATTGATCACTAAGGCAGATGCTTAGAAATACATGTGATTAACAGCATAAAAAGTCCTTATTAATTGAAAAAAAAATAAAATATATATATATCACATATAACCCAGAGCCCTGCCTCGTTTGTCCCAGCCTGGCCTGGTTGGGGTGCTGGGATGGGCCTAGGCTGTGAGGCCCTACCATGGTGGCCTGGCCCCATGATGGGCCCAGCTCCCCAGCCCTGAGGCAGCAGCTGTGCTGTGCTGTGCCCCTGGCAGGGCTTGTGATAACACCATTCTGCCACCTCCTCAGGTACCTGGGAGAAGAGAAACTGTGCACACACACACATTTATGAAGACATACATTTGTATGAAGCTCGGTGACCTTTCTACTGCATTACGGGCTATGTGTGGTCTGGAGAGGCCTCCATGCTCTTTTGGAGTCAGTAAACAAGAAATTTCTTTCAGTGATATAGTTAGCCACCTGGTGCTGTGGTGGCTAGTCAGATCAAGTGACATCAACCACCCCACGTAACAATATTCTAGTCTTCTTCCTGCTGTAAAACCCATATGGCTGTGCTTGCTTGCTGGGGAAACACAAATGGGGCTTTATGGCAGCCAAGAGACCCACCAGGGGCCATTTTCTTTACTGTAAGGTGAAAAAAAAGTGTTAGCATTGATGATGAAAGCTGCTCTCTGTCTGATGGTCATGGTGAAGGGCATGGATAGGAATTCCCTGCATCTCCACTATGTCGCGTTGCTGGAGGTGTCCCAAGGGAACGGGCAGTTTGACAGCTCAGGACTGGGAGAAGCAAAGGCACTAAGATGCCATTGCCTCTACTTTCCTGGGGTGCGTCCTCACAGCTGAAAAGCAGGATGTTCATGGTCTGTTTTTTTTACTCGCCTAGGACAGACCACTATGGGTAGATGCTACAATTCTCAGCATTTTTTGTCCTGCTGTGCTTTATGTCTGTAGAGACAAATAAAGACATACACATGCTTACATTCAACAGTTAAAACCTTAGTTTGCAAAACATTTTCTGATTTGTAACTATTATAGAGACTACGTTCATTTAAGTGTTTGAAAATTTGATGTAAATATCAATAAAATATCACAGTTGGATGAATAATTTTACTCAGGAAGGAAATTAAAGTAAACCTGACTTAAATCACAACATGCAAATGGTATTCCTTTTGATCTGGAATAACACAGGTATCACTTGTCTTTTTTTAGGTTCTATAAGCCCTAGTTGTTTCCTAGTGAAGTGAAAGATCAGCTCATGAAATGCATACATCTCCATTCACCTTCACCTTTTTCTGGGAAAGCTCCCATCGATTTTTACTGAAATGGAACACGATGCCAGATCTCCAGGTAAGCAGAAATATATTCCAAAAAAACAACTAGAAATACTTATCCATGTGGCAATAATATATATAAACAAACCATAAAAAAACAGAGAGAATTAGGTGACCCTGTATAACTTGAGGGGAAAGTTAGTGTCTGATGGCAATAATACAGTGCATTGTATACCATAATTTTAAAACTAATACGTTAACTTTTAATGCTGTCTTGCATCTGCAAACTTACTGCACAAAAAATGGAGTTGGAGATTTATGTTGACAATTCCCAAACTGTTATAATGAGTTACTCTGTTGGTTCCTCTGGAGACTTTCCTGAGCTTAGAGAACTGAAGCAAAATTTACTTCTTTATATTACTGGAGTAATAAAAGTGATACAACTTTTAAAGTGTTTGTGAGTGAAGGCTATTTTTACATCTTTGTATTTTGCAAAAAGTCTAAACATTTTGTCTGTGGCAAGCGTTAAATTACACAGTAGAAGTATTCTATATGTTCAGCTACCTTTTACCTACACCCGTTTGACCTTTAACTCTCCAGGTATTTCTCTGAAAACAATAAAATGCAGGGGATGGGTGTACACAGTTACTGGGGTTATTACTGTGAAGCCAAACTGAGCCCAAAGAAATTCAAGGATTTAACAGAAGTTCTACCTGACAGAGCCTCACAGAGATCAAAGAAGGATGGTTAGCACTTAGAAAATACAGAAGCTTAAGCTAAAGCCCTAGCATGCAAACTGTTGAGATGCACAAAATTTACCTGCCAACATTTGGAATGGAGGCAAAATACAAGCTGATAGGGTTACAGAAAAACTTGTTAACCTCAAAACTCTTCCACTGACAATTGTAAATCTTCAGTAGATTTACATATATTTCTCTTCAAAGGAACAGAGCCTGCAAGGTGGTCTGAAATACTAAAGCTTAGCCAGATGATAGGTTTTTCAGCAGCATTTCCCTTTCTTGTAAGCTGCTTCTCATAGACAAGTGATTGCTTATGCAAGTTGAAGAATCAAATAAGGTAAATGATTAAGCCAGGAGATTTAGTGAAAGGAGTAGAAGAGACAAAGTGGTCAGAATACCTTGTGTCCCCGCAGTACTGAATGTGGGAAGGGAACTTTTCATACATGTATGAAGGCTTTCTCTTATAGAACAGAGATTGATGCGTATAACTGAATGTTCCTGAACCTTTTAGCATATAGGCCAAATAGCGTCATTTGCAGATTGCAAAATACAAGCTAATGTTCATGTGGTTGTGCCAGAAATGAGTGGAACATGCTTCTGCCCAGTGTTCTAAACAGAAATATGCTCAAACAACAGATTTAGCACAAATGATCCGGGATAACAGTGGAAAATGTAGTCAGGATACAAATAGCCTGAAATCCTTTCATTTTTATATCTTTTGTTGGCTGAAATGTGACAATTTTATTCTATAAACCAAGATTAAACTAATATTTAACTTTCCAGATCTCTTTATAATTGAAAGCTTCTAAGGATGTGGGAGTAATCTAATGGAAGTGGCATTCCCAAAGAGCATACACAGTCATGTTCAAATGTGTCTGTTTTCCCTGTTTTTAACTTTATAGGCAAAAATAACAAATAATGCAGGCTGAAGTTGTCACTTTCTTTCCATGTTATTTGTAAAATTATATATATATACCTACTATGACAGATGTTCTAACATTTATAGATACTTAGTTTTATAGTTCTAAATGCGTATAAATAAGTATCTTTAAAACAACTTTCCTCAGTAGAGAAAAACAATAATCGAAAAAATGTATTTTCATAATAAAATATGCATATTTGCCAGTGGAAATTAATATTCTTAAGTAATTAATCTCGACCATCAGTTGTTTTGTAACCATCTTGTCACATTTCATTGAGTGACACATTAAGCTATAAGGATGAATCACAAAAGGATGTTACTGGAAGAAGTACTCCACCAAGCACAAAAGATGTAAGCTAAAAATTGTGGAGCAAAGAGGTAGCAGTAAGGTTATTAAAAATTTGAAAGTACAAATACTATATTGCAGTGTCTGGTAATGTAAGCACAGAGTACTTAAAATCTCCATCATATAAAATTGAGTTTTAGTGTGAGGGGTGAAAAAAAAGTCACAGGCCATAATGGAAATGTGTTTAGGTGGTGTGTGTAATGGACCAAATTTTACGGCTGACTTGCTGCCCAATTCCCTTCATATTGTACCTCATAAAGAGAATCCATTGAATCTGTTTGCAGTGCATGTTATTTATTTGCTTTTTAAAATAAATATATACCTGTGTCTCACAGTTGCCTAGACTGTCACAGGAGTAGCTTTTTCAGTGTATTTGGCCACTGCAGATAAATAGCTAAATAGCTGAATGTTTGCACAGATATTAGTGTCCTTTAATTGTTAATGAATACTGTGTGTGTGTGTGACTTGCAGCGGTTACTGTACAAGAATACATTTCTGTGTGAAATCTATGTGCTTAAAAAGTAAGTTGCTAAAATCAGAAATTCAGTGTGGTGCATGCCCCAGTTCTGATTCTTTTGCTTGAGAATGTTCTTAAAGAGTACTAATTATCCTTGGAAAATTTGGAAAACTTGGAAAACAGTGATTTAGAAGCAAATATATGTGGATGCTTGCAAAAGAACTAAGCCAGGTATAGATTTGGTATGTGCAATGTATTTTTTGTCTCATTCCTGTTATACCTGATTTCATACTGAAAGCTTGCATTTGTGTCTACCTGAACAAAGTTAGTCATGTGTAATTCAAACCTTTGCAGAACAATAGTGAAACAATTTAAATAACAGAACTATGCATGCAAACCTCAGTTTCTTTGACTATGAGTTAAATTTAAGGCAATGTCTCAACACTCTCCCTAAAATATTAATGAAAATAATGAATAAATAATGTACAGCACTGAAAATTATTTTCAACTTGTCAAGAGATAAAAAGCAAGCTAAGAAATTTGTTTGGAAACATGTCTCTAGTGTACAAATGCAAATTTTGAACCCATATTTTGAACATTCAATTGTTGAAAGACTAGAGTAATACAAAATTTTAAGGAAAAATACAGAGATACCCACTCTCAGTCTTGTAACAATAAACTGTGGTGTTTTTCAATTAACTGTGAACTTTACATAAACTACTTTTCTGTGTGTATTGAGCACTCATTAAATTTATTGGAAAATTAATGGATTTGATGAACAGTTTTCTTTCAAACATTGCAGTCAACAGTGCCTTACTTCAGAAAAGATATTACAAGCAACATAGCAAAGAACAAAAGCAAATCTTGCATTCATCACTAGTTGAAGTAAAGACAGTTTCAAAAACATTTTGTTATATTTCTTCACTATTTATTCTGAAATTCAGTAGTCCACAACTTTAAAATTTGCAATCCGTTAATACCAAAAAAAATTATTGGAGTCATATGTTCGTAGACGAATTTGTTTAGTTTGCTGATCTGACAGCAAACCAAACTTTTTTATTTTTTTTAAATTATTATTATTATATGTATATATTTTTTTTCAGTAGGGTAGTTTTCTGTCAGATCAGTTGGCTGTACAGAGCCAGCCACACAGTCATTAATGCAAAGAAATGGGCCAGAGCACACAAGTGGAGGCAGAAATAAGGAGTAAAGATGCCCCTTCTGGTGGCCATTATATTGGATTACACATAGCCTGAAACTGCACACAGTGGCAGCCAGAACTGCAAGAAAAAAGATTACTTCTTTCATACCTAACATCACAGACTTGATTTATTTAGTCCTTAGAGCATACATGTTAGTCTGCTGATCCTCATCAGTGAAAGACAAATTCGTTTTTCTACATTGTATTCACTAGACTTATAGAGAATAAACTGCACTGAACTGAAGAACCAGTCTGCTTTTCACTTTGCAGATATGTAACAGATTAATACAGTCAGGAAAGACATTTCTCTTATTAGCAGCTGATCATCCATTCATATGGTGGTTAACAAAAGAAACGCTATCAGGTAGGATTACAAAAAAGCCTATGCTTACTGGAAGCTTTCTCCTAAAATCTATTAGCAGATGACTGATATTTTGTGAAGCTGGCAGAGAATTTTTTCCCCATCGACACATCTGATGCATGATTCTGGCCAGGTCTATATTTCCAGTATTTTAATAAGCCTCACTAAATTCACAATCTAAATTGTGTAATGTGGAAATTAATTACGTGTGTTAGTTAGTACTGTGTATGTTAAAGTATAAATCCAATAATTTGTGTAGCAAACCTTTTGACTACCTGCATGTCAGACATCAAAAGTGAGGAAACCTAACAATTTTGCAAGCCAGGGCAAGCCACGGTGTCCAAGCAGGAAAAATGTGCTGTGGTTTGCATGGGTAGGTAATCAGTTTTTGAGAAAAGGACAGTAAGAGGATGGAGAAGATATTCTGCAATCAAAAAGCTTATACCTGTAAGTACAAGATAACAGTAGGGTAACATTAGGTTCTTCACTGATACTGTATGTTATTGAAATGTACTACAGAGGATTCCTGAGCATGGTTTTGAATAACTACAGAGTTTCTAAGCTTTTTAAATTAATATAGCAGATATGAAAAACATTTCTCACTTCACAGAATTGTGGGTTTTACAAGTTTTATCTATATTTTGCAGTAAATATATTATTGTACATTCAGAATTCATCTTTCATTGGTGCATTCATGGTAACCACATTTTACAGCCACTCTAACTTGTCAGAATGAACTTATATCAAATATTAAATACTGTTAGCAGTAAACTCTGGGCTTAAATATCTGATGACCTTTTCATACACCATTCATTGTACCATCTTCAGGTACAAAATGTGCAAAGCAGTGATGAAGAGACCTTGTGTTCAATCTGCAGCTAAGAAATGCATGTAATAGCCTTTAAGAACACTTCACCATATCCTCCTGATAAAGAAAGAGCTTAATATTTTATTCAGAATATAATTTTTAAACATCATTTATTTAACCCTACTTCATATTTAGGACCCCAACTAGTAGGTTATATTTAACCAGAACTTATAGCATAAGTGCTTTTGCATGCTATCCTTTAATTCAGAGCATATTGTATAAGTGGAACTCAGTAGTGTGGAAATGAGATAAAGAGCTCTAAGCCACTTTTGAACCATAAGCTGTTCCTCTCTTATGTTGCTTCTGGCAAAATGTAGGCAGCATCAGCCTGAGTACTTCAAAACACCAAAGCATCAGTCTGAGTACTTCATACCTTGCTTTATGGGTGGAGCTCTCATTTGCTCACCGTGTTCCTTCAGCCTTCATTCCTGCAGCACAGAATCTATCCCTAGACTTTAGAGAGCTGTGTTTCAGGTCAGCACAGCCATCCCATAACAATCCTTGTATGATCAGACCCCAGGTGAGGCAGGGCTTTGAGGTGTTTGTGCCTAGACCTTTGCTTTGTAGTTAGCCCCTGAGCTTTCTTTAGAAGAGCCACTTTTAATTACAATTGGAGTGTATCTTTGACAGGTTTTTGCTTCCAGGATTGGCTTTAGCCAGTTCAACAACCTTTTGAGATTAACCAAATGCTGTACAACACCCTCTGCTGCCCTACGAGTACCCATGGCCTACTAAGGCCTGTTTGTTCTGACACTATGTCTGTATTGACAAGAAGTGATGCATAGTAAGAAGAGATGTGGAAATTTCTTTCAGACCAATTTATTCTGAGGATTTATAATCCACACTATACATGTTTTGGAGATTTTATTTTCAGACTAGCTCTAGTCTGGCCCCTATTCTGCTTTACATCTCCTGCTTTAGTTTCATCTAGAGGGATCCATTTTGTGTGGTCTGAGGCAACTCTGTGGTACAAACCAAAGCATGTAAATTGAGGAGGTTTAGGAGATTTGCACTGAAAGTACGTTCCTGATCTAAACAGAAATGCTAATGCAGGATCACTGTCAGTTTTTGCATCAGTTAACAGGTTCTCACTGCCTTGATATAGCTCATTTATTTGTCTACTACACCCGTGCTTTGAAATGTTCTCACCCTTGAGAATGAAGAATGTTGGTCCTCAGGGAAGAGAATTCTCTCCCTCTCACTAGAGGGTTCTTCTGCACAAAATCTTGAAGAGAGCTGAATACGTACCTGAGAATAAAAAAAAAAAAACAGACAGTGCATTTCACAGAGAATTTCTTCCACAGCTAATCACTTGGCCTTTGTAATTCTTTTTGTATCATGAACTTAATGGGACTTAGAGGTGGTGAGAAAACCCCTTTCTGTCACTAGGTATATTAAAAAGTATGTAAAATAGGCAAAAATAACTTTGAAGAATATACCCCTAGCAATTCAGGGGGAATAAACCAAGAAAATCTCACGGGGTCAGGATTTCAGGTTAGCAACCATAATAAATTGCTAATGCAACTAATGCAGATGAATAGCATCTTGGAAATGTCTAGACATAAGCTGTTTATTGTTGAAATAAACAAAGTGTGGGGAAAACTCAAGCAAAATAAAAACATTTAATTTACTGTTATAACCATGTCTGTAAAATATGATTTTTGGATTAAAGAGTAATTGCCATTTCAACATATTTTGAAGTTTTTATAATGTATCACAAGATTATAAATATAACAGAAGTGGCGATTTTTCTTAGCCTGAACAAGGAAAGTTTCATTCAGTGAAAAATCTTCCATAAAGAAAAAAGCTTTAAGCTAGTCTGGAGAGAAGCTCATTGTATTGCCTTATACTTTTTGTTCTGGGCACCTGAGCAGGGAACAGTGCACCACTTTTCAGCAGAACAAAAGATTCCTTCATTGCCCAAACTCTGGGAAAGATGACAGCTGCAAAATCAGAGCCTCGGAGGACGGGTAGCTTGCATGAGTCTTAATAGGAAATGGACTATTCATGCAGACTTTAATGTCTAGCCCTATCTACTTCAAACTGAAGTAAGATTACCCTCCTTTAAAAACATGTGCATGTTTAATAGTAATCCTAGATGATTATGGTTGTGAGAGATCAGATGTGAGAGTAATGAAAACAAAGTGTAATACATTGGGGTATATTAGAAATCTTTTCAAGTTTTAATATGCTAAAAATATATATTCCTCTTTGTATGTGAATTTGCACTCTTTCATCTCCAGCTACCTCAAGCAAGTTAGTTTCTGTTAAACAGCAGACATTAACAGCATATTAGCACATTTGCATTACTTAGTTCTAGGCATTATGTAATTAAAAAAAAGGAAAAATGTTAATTGAATTAAGTTTATGTTATGTTAACTCTCATGTTAAATGGAAGCCCAGTATTCTGGGGGGACAGAAATATATTATTAGCTCATAAATCTATTTTGAGCTTCCTGCCAGTTATAGTGGAAGGTGACATAAAGTGATTGTGAATGACCACTATGCACTACATAACAGTAAAAGCACTAAATTGAAATAATAGGAGAGTTCAAGGGAGGGCACCTGATTTTTACCTCTGCCATTCACCACAGAGCTAGGAAAGTTTGCCATTGTTTTTCTCTCTTTGTCTATGAATCAGCCAAACTTTATGGTAACCATAATGCTTATGTTAAAAATACTGAGGGCTATTCCTATTCAGTTATCTAGTTATTGTTATTGTTATTATTATTAATTTCCCCAGGAGTTTTCACTTTTAATTTGAAACTGAAGTTAAAGCTGTAGTGAATTTTTCAGAAAAATATTCAAATCATGACAAAACATTAATTGATTATGACAAATATTCTTTAAATTAACAATTTCTGTTCTGTTTTATGCTAGATTTAACAGAGTTCTATAACAGAGGACATTACGTTATTGACATTATCCACTCTAAGCATTTATAAAAACGAAGAAGTTGAGATGAACTGTAACACTTCTTGTTTCCTGCCTGTCGGTGTGGACACATGGCCCAGTGCCCATGGGACTGGGCAGCCCTTGGGTATGCAGCCCCTGAGCTACAGCAGCCAAACCTCCCCGGAGAGGAGGAGCACTCAGGGCCCTGACAGATAAAATGTATGCTACGTGCTACCATGTATTGGTTGTGAAACAAGCACCTTAAAATACTTCTGACCATTTAATGATTCATTTTTGAGACTACTCTTTAGAGTTTCTGCTTGCTCACTGTTTGGTCACATATGAGCTAAACTGGTAATTTTGTAATACTTGAAGATAAAGCTCGTTACTAACTGTAAGCCCATAATGCCTTATTCTTCATTATGACTTTTCCAGCATTATTTTTATACTTCTTCTGGCAGGCACCTGCCAAAAGTAAAATGAGGAATGGCAATCTCAATTTGAAGGAAGTTGTAGTCTTAATTAAGATTTACTCATTTTGAGACAGGTAGAAAGAGTGCTAATGAATGAACAGAAGGAAAAGTATGATGGTAGGAAACAGCTTGGAGTAAATTTGTTTTTTGTAGGAAGTAAATAAAGTTGTAATGAAGTAAAATAAATGGAAACAACTGAATATGCAATGAAGGGAAATAGTTGTAGTAGAGTAAGAGAAGATGAAAAGGTGTGGAGTGAAGCTGAAAAGAAGACTTGGAGATACCAAATAGTCAGTCAATGCAGGGAGTAAAAGTTCACTCCAAACTTCAGAGCATCCTCTGAGTATTATGCAGCCCCAGTTATGCTGTTTCTGTTCCTGCTGTTACTTTTTTGAACAACCTGAGTCCCAATGGTCTGACTCGCTTTCTTATTTTTACTGTGCTGTTTCCTCAGTTATGAGTGACAGAGGGGTTTTATCTGCAGACACTTCAGCTTAAAAGGGATGGGGTGTTGACAGGCTGCTCTTTGTGCGGTCCTCTACTCTGGCATTCAGTTGGCTATTTGATCTGGCAGGGCACGATGTCTGCTTTCTAGGCTTTCAAGGAGGGTGGGGTGTTCCCAGTAGTGGTAGATCTGGACCTTAAGGGAGGTTACTGCTAAAGGCTGCCTTTTATTGGTAGGCCTGTACAAAGAATGGGGGAATGGCCAGATGGCTTGCCATGGTCATTTGGTTAATACCTTTAAAAAGTTCTTGAAAGTTGTGTCTCTGGTTTTTGTTCCATAAATTTATCAAAACATATTCACATATTCTATAACAATGGGGGAAGGAGTGAAAGCTAACAGAAATACCATGAGATTTTTTTTTTTTTTTTTTTTTTTTTCCTTTTCTTATAAATGTGTTCCCATAGTGACTTTCCTTGGCAGTACAGTGGTTCTTCAGAGTTTAACCTTTCTTTGTTAATTCACAAACTGTCTCATTAGAAGTTGTGAATCTTGTCCTGAGCATAAAATTATCAGTCTTCTGCCTGTAGACCTGTGCAGGAAAGACAGTTGTGGTCTACTAAGAGAAAGAGAAATGTAGTTCCATAAAAGTTAATGTTTTATAAAACAGTAACTGGTAACTTTTTTTTTTTTTTTTTTGTATGTGTGAAACCAGTACCTTCTTTAGGAAAACTGATTACATAAGAAATACCTATGAAGAAAGTGTAATATTTGATGGAAGAAAGAGTGAAAAAAATAAGTCAATTTTAGCTAGTTTTAGCAGTTTCCTAGTTCTGCTATTTATTAATACAGCTTTAACTCTTATACCACTGCTTACCATGCCGTTTCATGTGCAGGGACAAAAAGGACATGAAACTTGTCAGTATTTAGCAGCATAAACATGTCTCTTGGCAAGGTGTTAAAAGGTTTACCTCCATCTCCTTTTAATAGTAAGTGCATAGCATGAAAAGACATCTTCTTAGGTAAATGGTGTGGGTGGTGGACTTTTCATGACAAAAATGAAAGACCATTTGTGGTCTCTGTCTGCATTTAATGTAGTAATAAGCTTTTGGCAGAAGGATGGTTAATATGAAAGGCTAAGGCATCCATCTTGTAGATGAAAAGTGTTTGTTTATCCATGCTCTGTGTGCTCTAGGATATTGGGTCAATATTTATGTGAATCAATGATTACAAATTTTAAGTCAAAATGGTTATCAGATGGTGTTAAATCTCTATCATTAAAAACAAACCAAACCAACCAAGCAAGCAAGCAATCAACCAACAACAAAACAAACAAACAAAACAAACAACAACAAAAATAAAATAAAATAAAATAAAAATAAAATAAAATAAAATAAAATAAATACAAAAAACCACAATCAAGCAAAGCAACAAACACCTTAGAATTAGTTTATTTCCAATATTTTATATTGATATAGCCTGTTTTACCAAGGATCCCCAAAGTCTTACCAATACAGAGACCTTGAAATGGTCCTGTTCAATATTAGCATTTCTCTGAAACATCCACCCGTCAGACTGGAGTCCTAAATAATTAGGGTTGTTTGCATATGAATTTGGACACATTAGTCCTCTAAATTGCTGGAAATTTCTGGACTGGTTTTAATGGCTCAGAAAAAGATTCCCAAAGAGATGGCTCAGAGAGCTGTCGTGACTCCTGTGAAATCAATATAGGCTCTTTCCATGCAGCTCACTGCTATCAAAATTAATATTGTAGGACTCTAAATCTGGTAATGAGACAGGCTTTAAGTGGGGTACTTTCTTTTCACTCATTTTTGCTTGCTTTTTTATTTGTAAAATGTACTATGCGTATTATAGGAAATCTATTATCTCTGGGAAATTATTATTTACTCTGGAGACTGCTGTTTGCCTTGAGAATACAAGGGAAGGCTTCCTGTGAGTCAGTGGTAACCAGTCCGTTATCACCATCATTAGAAGCACTTAGCTGGGGCAAGGTTGTGCCTTGGTGTCTTGGGAGGAGGCTGTCTCATCCTCAAAGGATCCTTGGGGGATGAACGCAGGAGTGCCTGTCAGAGCCAGTTGTCAAAAAAACATGATCATACTTTCAGACCTGAATGGTGTTGCTTCTGTGGATAACGTTGTATCTGTCATGATAAATGTATTTCACATAATCTAATATTTTTTTGCAGCAAAAGTCCATCAATTATTTCAAAGTTACAAGCTTTTAAAAAAATTAGTTCTTTACCTTAGCCCTTTCAAAACAGGAATAAATGGTCTACTGAGAAAGAATGGCTTTATTGTTGCCTCTCTCAGGTGGTAACCTCTCTAAGACTATCTTTTTAGTCTTAGATTCTTATACATTTCCATAACATGTAATTATATTATGGTGAAAAGAATGTGGAGCACTGGTCCTGCATTATGTCTAATTTCACACTTAGGTATGTGGGTATCATCACATAGAGCTTTTCTATTGCAGCTTATACAATCAGGAACGTAAAGATTACACAGAGTATATCATGTAAATTGTACTACTTCCTGACGGTCTAAAATATCCCAGAAGACAATAGCAGCGCCTCTCTCCAAAATGACTGCTGACTTTCTTTTGTCAAACCTATGAAGATAAATCACATAAGCTTCTTAAAGCTGGAATAATAATCTTTGCTGATTAAAACAGCTGATGAAAGCTTTAGAAGTTGTTTTTTTGCCAGATGCTGATTTCCTGTCATGTCAGATAATTTTGTTTGGCCAATTACTGGCAAAGTGTCCTTCTCAGAACCTTGCTTTTGTTGATTCTTTGAAATAACAATTTTCAACACTTCAGACTTAATGAACCTATTAGGTATGCTCAGTCCCTATTTAGCTGTTTATAATTCCCTTCAATGTTAAGTTTACTGTGCTGAAATGAACAAAATGCCAATTTATTGCAACCTCCTTGAAGATAAAATAATTCTCTCCAAGATTTAAAGCCAGAACTTTATAGGAATCCTGCATTTCTTACATCAGTATTCACTGGCTATGATGAAGCTTTATAATGAATGGCATTATAAATCTTGCTCTTATTTATACAGCATTATTTTAAGACATATCTTAAAGGGCAAAAACCATATTAATGTTCTAGAGTTAACGCTGCTGAATGGTAAGAAAAAGCATACATATTTTTTCTGGATAGATTTAGTTCTAAGCTTAAGCCCATGGATGTAACCGTACTATAGCATATCTGGGCATTTTACATCAATTTTACAAAAACAGGGGAAAATGGAGATTTAAAAATGAAATATAAAAAACAACATCTTTAGAGTAGTGTTTGTACTATTTAGCTTGATTTCTGCTTGTTTTACCTTGTTCCCTCATTATAAGTTGTAAAGATTTATCTGACAAGAATTTTGTTATAATAGTTATAAGACTTTGAAAGCTTGGAAAAAAAACACCAACACATGGAAGATATCTATCTAGCATTTAGGATGTAAAAATGAGTTAATCAAACCTAGAATTCTGTTCAAATAATACTGACAATATTTTTCTTTTTTATATATATATATTTATATATATAAAATATTTTTCTTTGATATATATATGTATATAAATATGTATATATATACACACATATATATATATAACCTATATATATAGGCTGCTTTTTCTTTTGCAAGGAGAGTTTTGTAAATGATATTGAGCTTTATATAAGGTTTCAGGATGGTAGCTTTAGATGATTACTGATAGGTTTATCATATTAGATGAATGAGGCAATTCACACCTTTCCATTTTTTTTTCATACTATTTGCTTTCACTCCAGTGAATGTGCAGCTGTCTTCACCATGCTTATGTTTATTGTATTATCTTCTATCCAAGGCAGATTTTGTAGATGCAGAATTGCAAAATGTTTGCTTTATGGGCCTCCTAATATGACTTATTTTCTGATGCTAGATACATTTTTTGTCGTGCTTTCTATTAGTTTATGTCCAGATTCATCTTTTCTATTTTTTTTTTTTTTTTGATGTATGTGTGTGCCAGAATGCCCCATTATACTTTATTATATTATAAAGATATATTATTGCAGTCTTTTTTTTTTTTTTTTTTTTTTCCATTTTTTTCTAAACCTTTAAAATCACATATCCTTTTGGAAGTCACCAAAACTCAGTACATTCCCTGTTCAGTGGATTTTCTGTGCTTTGATTTCTCTCTCTGAATATATTTAAAGTTCATGAAAGTTTCATTTCCATTACTTCTGTAATAGCATTTCTTGTTATTGTACAACTTATTCAATAATTAGCCAATAATATAATATAAAATATTTAAAAGTCATACTTTTTTCCTTATCAGATATACTTGTATGCATATGAACACAAGAATGCCAGAAAATTATAAATGGGGAAAAGAATGATAAGCAGGTTTAGTAGTAAATGTCTTTCATAAAGACTTGATCTTTTTTGCAGTGATTTCTTGGGGTAGTATTCAGTAAACCAGTGCCAAAAGATTTTACTACTTATATACAGGAATTATTAGGAAGGTCCAAATAAAAACTTGTTCCTTCAATCCAGTATATAGTCATCCATTTTCAGGCTTCCCTATCAAGACAGTGAAATTAATAAATAAATTACAGATAGATTTGTTTCTCTTTTTCAGAGCTAATACAAATCAGCAGAGTGAGAAAAAGGTGATATTAATGTAGGTATGGCAATATAAGTCACTGAAAGGACCTGTGTTCTTCAATGCTTGTATTTTGGTTCTAAGATGTAAGAGGTTCATTTTGCAGATTTGGAGCTAGAGTTAAATTAATGTAACTTCAGAGAGAGGGAAATCAGTAGTCAATATAACATACCCTGTCATATAGTGCAGTACTCCTAATAGTGCCTTCTAGCACATTTCCAAAGCCAGATCTGCTTCTTATTTTTCTTCAGAAGCACAGGTGAATTTTAAAACAGACCAACTTTCCAGGTTATATTTGGAATTCTTCTGAGATAACAATATTTATTCAATCAATCAGTAAATTTATATTGTTCCTCAATTGTAGCTCAACTTCCTATTAAGCATGCAAGCCAAGGGAAGAGGTTAGTAGATGATCTACCCATTCCACAGATGTAAGTCAACAGCACTTACAGTGTGCATTGAAGACAGGTGAATAAGGTCAGCTGTCAGGAAATAAGACACTTAGAATAAAAAAAAATTGATTTGTATGGCCATATAGCTGACATCCAGACAAATCTGGGATGATGTATACTAATGAACTCAACTGGATTTTTTCTTTAGGAATCTCTGCATGCCCAATTGATTTCCTGATTTGTTTGTAGTTCAAATATAAACACAACATTTTTGAAACCTCTTTTTAAACATACGATTCAAATTTCACCTTTAAGAGAAATCATTTTTAAACTTTTGATAGTTATGATCTAAAGAAGATTTTCATTGGGGTTATTAAATGGGTTTCAAGAAGCAATAGTTCAGGAGTGTAAAAACATGAGACATAATTTTAGAGGTCAGCACTTATGTTTGATTTATCTTGGTGTAAAACTTATATCTGCACCTTGAGATACATCTTCAGCTGGAAAATTTCAGGCTGCCGTTGAAATGAATAGTCCTGCTCTTCTCCCTGCTTTAAGCTGTTCATGCCTGTCACCTCCCACTTGCAGTTAAATGGTGTTTGAAACCTTTTTTTTTGGATAAATCAGTGAGATGATGTAAGGTATTGCCTGATTGGTATGTACAGTCATGAGGACAGCAGCAAGAATACGCATCTATGGGCACTTCAGAGAGCAGCCTCCAGCTTCTGGTGAAGGACTGAAAGGAGACTGGTAAAAGCTGAAAAGGAAGTAACAGCAAAAGTTTTTTAATAACTTTGTTTGATAAATACACTAATCTGTTTTAAGTAAATTCTTATTCAGTAAACTTCAGGTTTCAAATAAGGAATATCCATTATAATAAAGGTGCTTTAGTTTTTGGACATGTAGAGTCAGCTTAACAGCAACTCCTGAGCTGGACCATACCAGTTGAAGCAAGAGGTTGGAGGCCAGGTGCTTATTTTTAAATTAGAGCTACTAATTGAACAAGTCCATGAATGTTTAAATTCACATTCAGTGCTTTGGGCATGTAAGTAGTAGCAGATCTGACATTTAGCTGCAAATTCTAATGGCAGTGCCAGCAATGCTAATTTGAGTCTGAAAAGGTTTAACAGGGCCTTGTTTAATTGATCTGACTGCCCTGAGTTGCCCCTGTTGAAGTTATTTACCATACACGCCACTGCCACTTATTGTAACTTTGTGCCAGCCAGGCCCATCTGTTCCATGGCAAACCCTTTAAAATATATCACTTACCAGAAGCAAATCTATCTTACAGCACTCATCTTTCAAATAACTTAGAAAAAGACTACAGGCTGCAATTACTTAACTTTATTGTGTTACCAACTTCAGTATTTTAGCTTTAATGGCCTGCCTGACTACACAAATAGTGTTTTGGCATGACTAGGAAAAAAACGAATACACTGAGAATTGAAAAACTGATTCCCTCTGGCCACAGCAAATAGTCTGCTTAATTTCTTTTTGTCTGTACTGGCAGTTATGATTAGGCATTTCAGCCTTCTTCAGCACCTGCTCATGTTAACATAGGGATTCAGCATGTTCTTCCTTATCAAATGAATTGTTAACACCTAAGGGAAGCAATGGCTTACTTATTTTGTCATGCTGATGCTGTTAATAACAAGCAGTGAAGTTCAGCCCAGACAAGTAAAGCAAACAGACACAAATTTTGTAAAATTGACAATATATGGTATAGAAGGAGGAATGGGGAGTAGACCTGTATACAGTAATGAAGTAAAGAAAAAGAAGTTGAATTTATTGCCAGATAAGTTTGAACTGAATTGAAAGACAGAAGTGAAAGAACAGGACTCTTAGTGACTTCTACTAAAATGATCTCCACTAAAATGTTAGCTGCAAAAACAATGCAAAAATTGGAGAAATGTAAGTCTGCTCAAGGTGACTGCTAACATAAATATTTTCAATGTGTGTGCAGCGTTAAAAGATGGACTGAATATTTATATTTGAGAAAATTATTAGGGTTTCATAGTATTTATTCTATAAATAAATTGCCATTTATTCATAGTAATCTCCAAGGATAGATAACGTCTAATTTAAGTATTTTATTCTGCACAAATTATTTATGGATTTAGAGCAGTTACAGCTGTCTGGAATAGATCCACAATGAATAAGATCTATTGTAATGGTGTTAGGTTAAGACAGAAATGACAGGGAAGGTCCTTCATTAATTGTTTTTTATTCCATATCTGATCTCTCTAGAGACACATTTAAATTTAAAACTTACTATTTTAATACATAAAAAATTAAGACCACTTACTGTAGAGGAACACTGGAATTGGCTCTGCTCTGTTATAGTATAAGTTGCTATATGGCTGTATAAGGCTATATTTTTCTGTATCTTGCTTTCTAAGTAGATTTAATGATACGTGGCTTGACAGGCACCAGTGAACCTATTGTGTTGCCAGTTTAATAAATCAAAAAACCTCCACAATTCATAGCATAGGTAAAAAGCTTTATTTTTTAGACCAGATGGTAAACAACTCCTAAGACAATGTTTAGCTTCAATTTTAGGCTTCTTATGAAAGTCTTAGGTGTATGCCCTAACATGCCAGAGCATGCAGATACAGTGTTTTGCCTGTATTCTCTTTCAGCCTTTGAGCCTGACTTATGGTGTTTATTTGCTTTTATTCTTGCTATTTACCCTAATCTGATTCTTCAAGTGATAAAGATCTCTTCCTTCCCAGGACAATGAAGTTCTCTAGTCTGGAATTTTACCCATCTGCTGTCAGCCATTGTCCCTGCTCTGCTATAGAGACTTCTGCATTTGTATCGTTGTTGGGCAAAGGTTTCTTGGAGATCACAGGGGTAATGGTAATTAGAAATAAATAAGAACACATTGCATATACACCATATTGATGAAGTATCAGTGGCAAGCCATGTATATGTTTAATTACCCACACATATTTGAAAAAAAAATTTGACGTATGATTAATGCTCTCCTTTAGAATAGACCTGATCACAATCTCAGAATGTTTGCCATGTCAGGTGTTGGCATCATGAAGAAATGAAAAATACAGGTTGCTTTCTTCATTTTATCAAAGTGTATGAGTCTGGCTCTTAGATGTCGACTGTGTAAGAGGCCTCCATGAACTACTAAAGATTTTTTTTTATCCCATTTCCTTTTAAGTTTCTGTCTGTCATTGGTGGCTTACAGTATCTGTTCACATGCTCTGGATCTTGTTTGCTATCACACCATGATGCTGAGTACAATGCACCTGTCCTTTCAGCTTCAGAAGCAACATTAAAAAAGGGAGATTGATGATGAGTCGTCACAACGACTTACTAGCATTTGTATCTGAATCATAACAAATCATGGTTGATGTATTTTTTTTTGGAAAGTTCTTATTCTCCAAGTGACACAGAGGAAGTCAAAATGTACCTACAGTTACCTGCCTGAGATTTGACCTTTCAGTAGTGGAAAATATTAATTGGCTTCTTGTGCTTTGTAGACCTCAATCTACAAAGTATAAGGTACCGAGGCAGATAATATGAGGGTCCAGGCTTGGTACCATCCCTTATCCCTACCCCTTGTGACACATGATGTATTATAATCGAAACTTTAAAATGCAAAGCACAGGCTAGTAATGTAGTTTAATAGGGGCAGCCGTCAGTTGGATAGAGAAGGGCCGAAGTAGTTAAAAAACTGTCTTCCAGAGGATGATACTTTGAATAAGTAACTACTTTGACTTCTAAGTCAGATTTCATGCTACATTGTCCTAGATAGGACATTGGTTATATTTAAAAAGTATTTGAAGAACTCGTGCTTTCTTCTGTGTTTGGTGGATGGATCAAAGTAGGGATTGCTCAGCAACTTCTTGCTGGGCCTTACGGCAGTAAGGAGATTTGAGAATTTTTAATGCTAGCACAGCAAATTCAGCATGTTAGTTGCATATGGGTTTGAAATTACAGCCTTTCCACTTAGAGAGGAAATCTTTTAGTGTACAGAACCGGCTGAAGAAGTGGGGATGAAATGGAATCTTTCCTGTTGCACAGTTCCTTCAGCAAGAAATAGTTAAATGTTTCTGCCCACAGCCTCTGAGGCTCCTGAAAGAGGGCATCTTGCAGTGTTTCTATCTGTATCCAACATGGGGAACTGAGGCCAGCTGTCCAATCTTTCCATCATCACTACTGTCATTCACATTCTGAGATGAAACAAAACTAGAACAACGAAGAAAAAATATAAAAGACTTGAACTGCATTTGCAACTTATGTCAAAAATGTTTCAGTCCTCGGGTAATTTTCCCAGTTCTGGCTCCTTTCGTATTTACTTCAAAGCTTCTGTGAGAATGAAATGAAAGGAAAGAAAATGGTATTTAGGTTTGCAGATAGCTGTAGTCACATTCTTGTGACTCAATCTTGCCTTGTTGAATGGTGTCTTTCCCTTAAAAGTCAGGAGTTGTCTACACATCTTGAGGAAATATCTTACATCAGGGCTAGTAAAGGATACAACACACCTAATAAATCAAGGGATTTATGTCTGTTTTCCTATCATATAGTACACTACAAATTAATATAAATCAATAAATTAAATTGATTTACCTAAAGGTAGCATCTAGCTCATATTAGAAAATACTTTATTTGATCAAATGAAAAGTTCATGCATGAACTTAAAATCAACAAAAGATGGATATAATCCACAGGATGCATAAAATAAACTTTCATGTTTGCTATCTGTATCAGTAATGCATAGGCAATCTTTATCTAACTTACTCTAACCCTGTAGTTAATTTTAAAAAGAGTAATTGAGTTTTAATATTCTGACATTAGATTACAAATGTAAAACAAAGAAAAAGACAACCACAACCACCACCACCACCACAACAACAACAACAAAAACACAACAAAATCTGCATCTCTTGCATCTCCACTTTGTACACTGGACATCTCTGTTTCACTTCCTCAGTCTCATTTTTTATTTCTCTTCATTTCATAGACAGGAAGAATAGAAAAGTTAGCTGATTTAGTGCTACTTTGGTGTATGTAAGCTGACCGATTTAGCTCTTTTGCATAACTTTCTGGTACTGCCTGAAGTGGTTTATTGCTAACTAGCTTGTGCTGTGGACAACTAAAATGATTTCCCTTGTCTTGCAGAGTGTGGGTGAATTTTCAATGAAATGACCAGGGATATCTGCATGACATGAGGGGTCTTCCATACAAGTTTGTAGTGTTTGTTTCAAAGTAGAAGAATGGCAGAATATCTGAACAAATGTCACATATATTTAATCTTGGAGACATACATTTAAATGTATATATATGTGCACATACGTAGAGACAGAGACAGAGTGATAGAGAAAGAAAGCATTGTCGTATTAACGTTGTTGAATGGTTTTAACTGATGTAACTTAAGTATTATGAAAATACTCATCCTGAGGCACATAGGAACATTTCCTCAAATGTTCTAAGTTTAGTAAAATTGGACTTAAAGGGCAAATTTCATTCAATCTTCACTATATGTCACTGTTATAAATATATATATATATATATATATATATATATATATATATATATATATTTATTTATTTATTATTTTTTTTGAGAATATCCAAAGCACCAAATTCTGGCTAGGCTAAGTATTGAGCGTAAAATGCAAAGACACTTTTTAAAATCCCAACTTAGCTTAAAAGCTCAATTCATGCTGAAGAATGGATGCCCACACCTTACAGGTTGGTTTTAAAGGGCAAAAGGAAAAGTTGAACCTTTGTATAAGACATCAGAAGTATGTCACTTGACTTATCAAATCAATAATAGTTAGCAACCTTACCTTAATTGGTACCTTAAATGTGTAAGGTGAGGCACAAGGACTATCTCTAGAATACAATTTGCATAGTACTTTGTATCAGTGGTATTTGGTGGTTGTTTGGCCTCTGTGAATTTTGACATTTACCATTACTATTAAATATTGAGCTTGTTTGTCGTGTGATCAATACTGCTCACAGTTAGAAGTACAGAATGGCTAGAAAACACTTGCTCAAGGAGTGCACAGTCATGATGTTGACTGTGAGACAAAGTTCCAAAATATACTTGCTCCATATTTGCTTGTTTCAGGTCTCTGACTCTTTTGCAATTTGCTTGGATTGCTAGTTCACAGTCAAAAGGTTACACACCTCTCCAATTAATAATGTTGTTCATGGCTTTTACTAGGATAGGTAGGGATGGAGGTGGAAGTTTCTTTTCCTTCCTTCCTTCCTTCCTTCCTTCCTTCCTTCCTTCCTTCCTTCCTTCCTTCCTTCCTTCCTTCCTTCCTTCCTTCCTTCCTTCCTTCCTTCCTTCCTTCCTTCCTTCCTTTCTCTCCCTTTCTCTCCCTTTCTTTCTCTCTCTCTTTCTCTCTCTCTTTCTCTCTCTCCTTCTCTCTCTTTCTTTCCTTTTCTTTCATTTTATTTCTTTCCCTGTTATCTGACATAGATTTTTGAAGGGACTTTCAAATTTATTTTCCAGTCCTGGCAATACCAATTTCAGGGATGAATCGTCCCACATCCTGTGAACTGTATCCAAAAGCATATCTCTTTTTGACTCTTCTGGTAGTGTTAAACTAAAAAAGTATTTTTTTGGGGGAAAAAATATACATTTTTTGATGTATGCTTGCATCAGGTGGTAGATGGTGTACATGCTTTGTGAGTAATGTAATTTCTGTGCTTCATTACAGCACAGAGGTCAATTACTCCATGGAATCTCTGAATTCCAGCATTTAGTTGCTTGACAAAATAATGTGACAATAGCAAAGTCTGTGTTCCCATTTTTGGGCAGAGTCTTCAGAAACAAGGTTGTACGACGTGACATAACGCTTTTATTGAACCAAACTAAGGTCTGGGACAGAATGTCTGCTGCTTGTGGGGAAAGTCATTATGATGGTGATATTGTTTGCTCCAAAGTTTGCCATTCTAGACACACATCTCTAGAGTCAGTGACTTGTATTAGATGCAGTTAAAATGTACCTTTTTGCTGTTGGAATGGACAAAATCTGAGTATTGATTTAGTCTGTCTACAGCTGTAGCTACTGGAGCTTTTTGGTATAATTTATTTTCTATATCCTGTGGCTCTTGACCTTTACTTATTCTACATCAGTGTAGGCACTTAACTAAGGCTTAGAATCCTGGCTGTCCTGAGCTCCTTTCTGCTATTCTGTCATTAGAGAGAGATGCTGAACTGCCTTCCCTCCCCCTGAAACATTCGTGTAAGTCCAATTTTAATCAATTGGAGATCTCTTATGGGATTCAGTGGAAACAGCATTAGGACCCTCATATACACTGGTTAACTCTCTTAGGAAAGCAGGAATTGCCAGTGCATTTTACATTTCACAGTGAAAAATCATTTACAGAGACATAATTTATGCAAATATCTAGTCTCTCCTTAATATGGGAGTATACATGTGCATATAAATGCAGATTTTTCCCCATTAGGATTCAACAATTCTTGCTAACTTTGCTGCAATGACGTCTTATGTAAGAAACAATCTAAATTCCCCTTCTCATTGAGATAAATAATTGAGTGATGTGTGCAGCGGGGGCTGCTTTTCCAGGGAATCATTCAGTTAGCATTTGTACAACAACCTGCATCCTTTGTATCCAGCACTTTGAACTGAAGGCAAAATGAAACTGTCTCACCCTTAGACCAAGGTAGACATTTTTTTCTCTTTTACTATCCCTAAGACAAATTAGGAATGTAGGAAACCTTTCACTCTGAACAAAACGATGATTATAGCAGGTAACAGGACCTCACATTAATCAGTGCTTTCAAAGAAAAGGCCTCGACCTGTGCCCTTTGTCTAGCCTACTGGTAGGTACACTTTTTTTTTTTCTCTCTCTCCCCTGCTCCCCCCTTTTATTTTCTTTCAGTGTCAGGGCATTCTCTTTCTGTGTAATACATTCTCTTGGAAAATGTTTCTCTTTTCAGGCAGACCTTCTGCATTGATCAAAACCCCTCCAGAAAGCCACTGTAGAAATCTGAACTTATAATGATGTTCTTTTATATTTTCTTACAATGAACAATGGTTCTCTCAATACTAATGGCAACGGTACATAGATAGAGGCAACAGTGCAGAGAGTTGGGGGGAAATTGCCATTATTTGCAAGACTTGCTGTTTCATGTCCTGAAAAAAAATAATCCTGTCTTCTGTAGCCAAATCTTTACTACCTCTTGTTGAAAACATTCAAGGCCTTTGCAAACCAATGCTGAGATGAGGAAAGATAAGGGTGGATTAACATTTTTCTTTTTGGAAGAAAACATTACTGACAATTAGATGGCAAAAGATCTTAGTTCTCCATCCTCCCTGAATAAAAAGAAAGAGAAAACATTCTGCTTGATATCCTTTTTATGGTGTGCCGGCCTTGACCTTTGAATCAATTATCCCTCAAACATCAAGCTTGGAGGTAAATGAATGGAACTGAACGTGGCTGCACTGAATAGAAGACTCCCTCTACTGCCCGAAATACAGACTACCAGATGAAACAAAATGCTTGTTTAGTTTATAAAGGGGGCATACAACACAGAGCGTCACTGCTTTGTCAGTCTGGTCAGATATTCTTATTTTTAAAGTACATTTTTTTTTTTAATTTATTATTATTATTTTTTTTAATTGCATTTAAAGCTTGAGCAATGCAGAGAAAATGTTAGGCAAATGAAGTAATGACATCTTACTAAACATCTAGAAACAAGACTGCTAACAAACTCACTCTTTTTACCTAGTGTTCATGAGTGCTAGACCAGCTGATGCTTAGCTCCAGCTGAGTTCAGTTTATACGGACTCAGCAAGGAAGAGATACCAGTTTCATAGAGAAAAGAACATTTTTCTCTGAAGACAAAGAAGCATTAAAAGTCATTTCTTTGGGGAATAAAAGAGGTGCAATGGCTTAGAAAGTACAACCAGAAAATAGACTGCTGCAAGAAAGTATGGAAAGCTTTGAGTTCCAGAGAGGAACTTTAAATCTGCCCCTGGAGTGAGACACCCAAACCTACTTCACTGGCTTTACATTTAAATTCTGTCATATCCAGGGCTTAAGTACTTTTACTGCACTGGAAGGTATGACAGATATGCTTAGAAGTGGGAGTTGGTAGAAAGAGATGATTATTTTCAGGTGAGTATTACTTCAGTTGGTAGATATATCATTGTTGCAATTTAAATTGTAAGCTTGCTTGTGGAATAACAAACATGACAAATCAACTCTGCCTTCATACCAAGATGAATATTAAAATGTATATTCAGCTATAATATTTTTGCTGCCTTGGTATTTTTCCTTTTGAGAGCTACAAAATCAGTTCTTGGAATGCATACACAATTTTAGGCAAATTTAATAAAGATGTAGAGAGTAGAGAAAAGAAGGTATATAATAAATAATTGTTCATTAGCTGAGTAAAACCTAATGGGCTGGTTGCTGACGTTTATATACTAATAATGTACTCCGGAGTGTAAGTAAAGGCAATGGTGGAACCAATCATATTGGCAATTTAAACCTTCCAAAGCTGTCCATTAGGTTCAAGTGCCACTGGGAATGTGATGCCAAAGTGAGCAGGAGGGGAAACATACGGCAGGCCTGTGCAAATGGAAAAACACAGATGGAATAGCTCAAGAAAGTCAGCTGATGCAGCTATTCTGGCAGAAAGGTCTACTTTAGAAAGAGGGAGCCAGCTAAGCTATCAGAATTTCTCACTATTTCTGACATTTTGCCTCTCCTCAACAGATTGAGTGTTGCCACAAAAAAATGCTTGACTCCTTGTTGCAGGAAAAACTGTCTTGACTCAGGGAATTTCATTTAATTTATTTATTGCCAGTTAAGGTAAACTTCTAATTACTGAGTCAAGTTCTGAAGAAAAAAGTAGACATGAACAATTAAAAGGAAACTTAAGGAAACACCTTTCCTCCACCTTCCCAGCACTCAACTTCAGTCAAACACCTCTTCTTTGCCTTTATAGTCCCTCAGCTCCCCTTCTTTTCACAACAGGTAACAGTCAGTCTGTCCCAATGTCTTTGGTTAGGTACTGGGCAGTGCAGGAGACTGGGGCCAGTGCATAATGATTTCTTTCTACTGTTTCTTGCTTCTTGTTTTCATCTACTTCTCCTTTCTCCAGACACTTCTCTTCACATAGCAATTTACACATTCTCCCTTTCTCCTCTCACCTGTTTCCCGTCACCCTTTCTTAAATCCATTTGAGCAGCACCACATGCTCCCCAACTAGTGGAAGTTTGGCATGCAACGGGGTCTTCCCATCTGTTCCAGAGCTGTGTGGAAATGTTGGGACCAGCAGTGGGTAGGGCATGGCCTCCTCTCACACACAGCACCCTGCAGCCCCCAGCTGTCTAAGCCCTGCCAGATACACCCACCACATTCCTTGGCAGGTTTTTTTCTTGGTGGGCACATTATTTTCAGAGTGGCAAACAAAGAAAAAGATTTAATGTACTACTAATAAAACAGACCATAATAGTTTATAGAGAACTAACCGCCTTCAGATCTGGCAGCTCATATCACAATGTGGTGTGTTAAATCATCTTAAGAAATGGCCTGTTGCAACAACCTAGTTATTGTTAATAATTACAGTATCCAAGCATATTTTGACTACTTTGAACTGTAAAGTTTGCACCTTTGGAGTCCATATCCTGCAAGCAAAATAAATGCAGACACGCTGGAAAGATAAGATTCTGAAGTAATTGTGGATACAGCATCAGCATAAAATAATTCTAATTATGGAAGCAGAGTTGTGAAATATGGTGATAACCAGCATCATTTAAAACATTTCTTGCCTCCTGACTTCACTCCCATGTATTCTCTGTCATTGCTTTAAATAATCTACCAGACAAAACAGTTCTGTACTATTTAAATTTAAGACTCTCAGTTTTTTCTTCCTTCCATTTTTTTTCCCCCTTCAAAAAGACTTTAGAAAACGACTTGCTGGTTATTTACAGGATAAACCTTGAATTAATATGTTGGCCTCAATATTTGCCACATATACTCCTAAGTGGCCTTTTGGGAAACTTATCCATGCATACTCACTCTTCTCTTCTCCCAGAACTCCCAGTCCCTTCCCATCCCCTTTGCTTCTCCTGCTCTGTTACTTGTAGCTAGTCTTCCTGCAGATATTGCTGCCAATGGTCCTGCTCTTCCTGCTGGATGCCCTTTTTTTTTTTTTTTTTTCTGTTCATATTCAGAAGAATTAAAATGACTGCATATACATTTATTACGTGCTCTTGTCTATAATCCTGATCTAAGAGTTACAGACATTTCATCCCCATCAATGCAAAACTTGTGGATCAATGCTAAGAGAAAGTAACTCTTAAGCTGAGATGGGCCAATAACTGAACTGCCAACTTAGCACAGATATATTTAGTATTTCTAGTGGCAAGACAGAGACTAGCTGAGCTGCTAAATCATCACTTTGGTTGCTGCCTTATAGTTATATGGGTTTAACATAAGCATATTTAGTGAATTGCTGATTTAACATTTAGCAGGCCATAGGGTAAATAATGTAACATTGAAGTTCAGACAGCTGCAGAGCAAGGACAAAATGAGCAGTTATCTCTGAGTAGACTCACCAGGAAAACTGAATGGTCTGCCTGGATAGAATGAGAGAGTACAAAAGGCCACAGGTCACGGTGATTTGAAAGGATAAAAAGGCACCTCAAAGACTAAGAGATGGGATCAGCAAAATAGGACCAGCACTGAAGACCTCAAAGTTCAATGATCAGGTGCTACAGGGGCAAATGTCACTTTCCTGGCCACCTCAACACATCAGGTGGGATGTCTCTACAGCCTCCAGCTGTATGAGTCCAGCAGTATGGACTTCAGAGGCCAATATAGGGGTCTTGTCTCTTAGTTTTGCCTCAAATTAAATTAGTTGATTTCAGGTAAAATTCATTTTACAGGGCAAATAGATCAACTTTTGCCTTGAATCATGCAATCAGATAATAATCTCTAAGCATAATACTGGATGATGAATTCATGCTTCTAGAGAAACCTTACTTTCTGATGTTCTACTGTTTCAGTCTTTTTAATCTGCAAAATAACAAGGCTAAATTAGAATATAAATGTGAATATTATGATCATTTGTAAACTATCACATTTATTAGGAACATTTTTTTTTGATGTCAGAGGAAAACAGCATAGCATAATTGCTCCGATTTCCCTCTGATTTTTCCTGGTTCTTTAATATTGTTTGTCTTTTCATAGACATTTAGAATGATTTCTTCTTTATGTTTCTGATGTTATTTTGTCAGTATTGATTTAAGAAAAATCTTAATGACTGTGTACCCATGGAAGAATTATAATCTGACAAAGGCAGCTTATTTTTTTCTTCCTCCATTTACCCCACTATTGAGAAGTCCTATGAATGACAGAAATCGGATTCTGATGATTTTATAGGGTCCCCACTTAAGTTTCTCAGGTTCTTCCTTTCAGCAATGAGAAGAACCTGCAGAAAATGTTCCTTTGATAAATATCCATGAAGAAAATACTATCATATATTGGCCCGTGCAGTGAATCTGAATCAGGATCCAAACATAAATATTCTTAGGATTAAGAGGTGTGCTTGAATTAAAGATTTTAAAATCAACCTATCTCATACTAAATTATAATTTCCCTGGAGATATATCTAAACATTTCTGAATACCCGCCTGCAGTCATTGTTTGAATTTTGCATGTGAAATGTAAATGTGCACAGGCCACCACACTGTGCCACTAGCCGTGATTTGTCTGTGTGGCCATTACTGCACCTTCATCTGTTTGGCTTCGCAGTTTACATCAATCCCTGTAACTGATCTAGGAAGAAGCAAAGCCAAAGTATAATTTTCTTCAGAAGCAGTTAATAAGGAACTGTTAGGGGATTCAACAGCTGTTAGGGGATTCAACATGTTCTTTACTCCAAAGCAATCAGTGGCTTGGCTATGACTTTTTAATTTTTATTAGGACAAAAGTTAAAAACAAACAAACAAACAGCTACATGTAAACAGAATATGAAACAAATGCACAAAAAAAATTTTTTTTTCTCCATTTGATAAGATTTACAACTTAAACTCTGGGCATCCTGTCTGGATTCTGTTTATTTAGATCTGTTGTTTGGGATGAACAGAAGACTGGTAGCAATCTGACACAACTGCAGAGCTGAACATGCTGCAGATGTGGGCTTGCCCTCACCTTATTCCATGCAGGGTTAGGACATTTTAAGACGTATTAAGTGGAATTGTACCAAGTTCTCCACTGACTTTAGTAATACATACTATAAGCTGGGAGAGAAGGCCTTTTGCCACAGTCAATTCTTTATTTAGACATCATATATTTTCTTCTTTTGTCTCCTTTTATTTTTATTTTTTCCTCTGAGTGTGTCATCTAGAACATTCCACTTTTTTTCCTCCCCTACTTCTCATGTATTCTGTAGTCAATTCCCTTTTATTTTAGTAACTCCTATTTCCAGAAGCCCTTAACAAGGGCTGTTACCCAGTAAGACTAAAACTACTCCTTATGCACCAAAAAGAACACCAAAATTCCCTGTCGTCATACTGACTTGTATTTTAAGCCAAAAGAGTCTATGGAAAGTTAGCGGTTTGTCCATTAGGGGGAATCCTTGCTCTATCTTCTCCAGCAGGTTTTCATTTCTCCCAAAGCATTTAAGCTCTTTTTCTCCTTAAGAAATGCTGAAGTCTGTAGTTCTGTTTCTGAAACTTCTGTTCAAAGTAGTGGTCAGATCACTGGTGCTTTGAGTTTAACAAGTCAGTGTGTGCAAGAGGAAGACTGATGTCTGTTCATCTGTGCAGAACATCTAGCTCTTTTTCCTCTTCTGTACATAATTAGCTGTTGCACGAAAAACATAGTCCTTGCACAGAAATGTCAAACAGTTTAAAGACTAAATCAATAGTCTCCTTTCAGAGTCTTTTGCTATTTGAGAGAGCTGATATAGTGAAGAGTTCACTGGCAGCTACCATAACTGTTCTTTCTTCCATAGGTTTTCATTTTTAGCCAAATTTCATCCTGTCTCTTGAGCTACTTTGCCTACTATTCTGTAGGCAAAGCAATATTTACATGGAGCTGATTTGCTTAGCCTGTTTGACAAAGATCAAAATCTATGAGAAGCCCATTCAAAAGCAGTGTGATGTGGTGAGTCTTAAGAAGGATACCAAAATTTAGGCTTGACTAAAGGTTTTCACATTCTAAAAATATGAAATTGTAAAAAAGACTTGGGGCATATCCATTACTTTTGGATAACTAAGGTTTTCATTTTTGTTCCAAACAACAGAAGGAACTAGGTAGTGAAGACCTTTTGCTGGTTCATGCTGTATTGTAAATAAGATCTGTGAGTGCTGTGTTATGGGAACTGGGACAGCTTTGCAAAGCATGTAGCATTATTTCTGGTGAGTTTGGGGAGGTATCTGAGAGTTAAATATGTTTGTGGGGAGCGAACTTGATATAAGGAGTGAGTGAGCAAAAAAGACTAGAGAACAGCAGTAGTGGAGATGATGGTTACATCTGTGACAGGGAAGTGCTGATGGTTTGGGAGGAGAGTCTTTCATCTTCTTCAAATACCAAGCAAAACAAAGCTACTTCCTTGCTTCTCTTAAGACAGAGAGAGTAAAAGAGAGAGAAAGAGGGAGAGAGAGAAAAGAAGGAGAATAGAAATAAAATATAGTTATTTCTCAGGTGAAGGGAAACAGAATAGTAGTTCTTCTGGTGGCAGAACGTGGTCAGAACAAATTCCTGGTGACAATAATGGTTACCATAGCACTGTCAGACAAACAACAAAGTAATAGCAATGCCTCTTTGTAATGGCCACTGCCAGTGTCTGCAAACAGTCACAGTGCCTGTACTTGGGGCTGAAAGGACCAGAGAGAATGCAAAATCAAACAAACCAACAAAATAACTCCTAAGCTCCTAAACATACAATCTCCTTTAATCAAAACACTGAACAGGAGTCTTAATGCTGAATTTGGCAGTATCCTGACAAAAAAATGCCAAGGTACTGCCCTTCAGCATCCCCTTCAGGCCTAACCTAAGCTATGCAATTTTCAGTTTGGGAGCATCCACCTGCTTGTGATGATACTCATCACAAGCTCATTCAAGGGCAAAATGTTACCATTTGCAGTGTTTCATTTCAGCTGAAATTAAAATAGTTGCAGGAGCTGTTGAGGAAATCTGCCCCTGGAATCTGAAAGGCTAAAGTGACCCAGTGATGCCAAGGAAGTTTTCAGAACCTTCTGAATAGATAAGAAAGGGATACAAAGCATCAGTGATGTCATGTAAAAAGTAATCTTCAGTTAAAAGCTGAATTTTAAAAATTGCATTAAGAACAAACTTGCAGTAATTCAAACTGAGCAGAAGAATTCAGCAAGCACAACAACATAGCATTAAGAATAGATAGGTAGAGCCTCAGAGCAGCTCTGTCAAGCTGATCATTAAAGGTAGTGTAAAGATAGCAACAGTAACACTCAGGGCCCCATAGCTTTTTTTGGTCAGGAAAAAAAGCATCTGTTTTTGAAACTACAAAAGACAAACAAAATCAAAGTCTCCTGTTCTGCCTGCTGAGTACAAGTACTTTCAGACAAAATATAACTGACCTGACCCCTTTACAGAAGCCAAGTTATCCTCAAAGAACAACAGGTAATGGCAATGTTGTACCAGACAACGATTTATCAAGCTGACTTCATCTTATGTAGAAAACTGGGCACTGTGTGGCAACAAAGTTTGAAATAAATTCTTTAGTAGTTTCACTTTTGTAGCTCCTTAGATGCTGTGTGCTTGTGAAGTTTGCAGGCCTTCTATAGTGTAAGTGCAAAAACAAATCTACTTTTTGGGCTGTTATTTTATTCTAATGTTGTGATGACTGCATTTATTTTAGCTCATACATTATGTGGTGGTAGCTTAAAATAGCAGAGTAAAGAAAACACATTACAAATCAAATAATAGCAATGGATTTCACATTTTCCATTGTTCAGGGTATAAAATCAGAGGAATAAATATTTCCTTTACGTGTAAGGTGCATGGGATAATTTCCAACCAGGATACTTTTTGGAATTATATGGTCATTTAAATGATAGAAGTCGTTTTTATACTCAAACCAACGTAGCAATATAAGCTTATTATGTGATTAGGAAATAACTCATGGATATATAATGTGCTTAAAAGAAGTGATGGGAAATGTGCATGGAAATCATCAGGAGAGGATGACATTCAGATCTCACATGGAAGACTTGCAGGGTACTGAGAAGGTGTCTGCATTTGGTTGGATTTTACCTTTACAAGAAATTGTAGGAATTTATGAGTATCTACATCTTTACAAGAACTTATTCCAATACTTTCACTTCTATGCTATGCCATGGAATATTTTTTGAAAACAGTTTACAGGACACTACTATAACTAAGGCAAAAATGATCCAAAAATGGACTTGACAGTCTGGTGCTAATGTTTTTAATAAAACAGTGTTTTACTGTAAGGGATGCAGGCTATAGACTAAGGATCTAGAAATGTAATTCATAAAGCTAAAATAATTCCCAGATAAATACAAGACAACCTTTTCATAGAGTTCTTTTGGTTGCTGTGCTGGTAAGGACTGAGGACTTGTGGTTGCTGGGGAAGGACCCAATTAAAGCATTAGAGAAACAATTCTTGCCTGACCCTGCTTCCAGCTATCGGATACTTCTCTTTCATCTTTCACTCTCAGCATGACTTCTGCCATTGTTTAAATGATTTTTTAATAAGGAAAGTATAAAAAGGGGCAGGAAGAATCTGATCATACCAGAAGCTGTGTCTAGAGGCAGGAAGGAACTGTGAAGGAAGCTACAGCATCTTCAAGTTAAGAGGGTCTGGCAGCAGATAAAAGGCAATCATAAAGATTGAAGTTCAGTGCAGAGGTGAACAGATACGAGTTTACTGGAAATGTAGGAGTACTTAACAGAACAACTGAGCTCTCTTTTGGTCCAAGAAAATTCATTAGAGGTTATGGCAGAAAATGAAACTGAGGAAAGAGCCAAGTACCCTGTGCAAGAGAAAAAGCCAAAGACTATTCATTTTTTTCCAGATAGTCAGGTAAACTCTTTTCTTTGGAAACAGAAACAGGAAGACACATGTAAAGAGAACAGTACTATTGTGAAGTCTAAGAGCTCTAAAGGAAAGAGCATGAACTCTTTCGGTTTCAGCTATAGGACTTATGAGAATTGTCTTCAGACAAGAGGTCTTGGCCTCTGAGAAAACAGCAATACCACTAGGTATAAAGTAACAACAAAATTATTTGAATACAGGTATGATTTAAAATAAAACCACAAAACTTCAATGACTACATGGTGGCACAGTGATGCTTTGAGAATTATAAGCTAATTTTTTTTCTTCATTATAAGCTGTGTGACAACAGAGTATTTAGGCTTCTATAACAGAGTTTATATTAATTTTTTAAAACGCTATACAGAAAATAATACAAGGAGTAAAAGTTTCTAGAAGACAAATATGCAAGTTATAGGAATGTCTTTGTGTCAAATTGTTGCACAAATCATTGTAATGGCACTACCATATGATATGGATGTGGTCGTAAGATACTAGTTCTGATGGTAGAAAAAAATCACACTTTTTTCCAATTTCAATCAAATCAAATAGCAATTTGTCAGACATATTTAAATTCTTTTTTTTTTTTTTAAATTTATTATTATTTTTTAAATTTAGTAATTTCTGAGGAATGAATTACCAACTGCACGAACAGCCTTTCTCTTCTTTTGGTACCAGCAGTTCTTTCCATCAGTTATTAGACTTTCCCAAATAAATGCATCTTTGATGACTTGTGTACGGGAATGTCTCCATCTGAGTCACGATTGAACCAGTCTCCCTGTGTGTTGGCATGGTGCCTGAATCTGGTAATGACATAGGGCACATGTCAGTACGTAATTAATAAAAACTAATGGTGTACAGAGGCAATGTGCTGATGCTGGCACTGTGTGTAGCTCTGATGAGGTGTATAAAATTGAGAACTTGCATTCTCCTTCTCATTCAAATTCCAATAGCATTTGTTTCCAAATGTAATAATGATGTCAACTGCTTGCCACATTCAGCTTAAGCATTTTCTTTTTCCTGTCCAGCTTCAGTTTGACAGATTGTTGTAATTCCAAACTAAAATGTAGGAAGTAACATATTCTCCCTCTGATTTCAGGGAAATCTGCCATTTTTCTGTGCCTTTCCAATTCCCAGAACTGAAAGAAGTCTGGATATAAAGACTTTTGAACCATCAAATCCCATTTTCATTTTATACTTCTCTAGTTATGTTTAAAATGGGGATGAAGAGCGTTTAGCCAGTGCTAAGATAAAACTTCATTTTTTTTCTTTTTTTTTTTCTTTTTTCTGTTTTTCTCACTGTGCATTTCATCAAGTCTTAAGAAGACATATTGAAGTGATTACTGAAGTGATTACTGAAATTTATTTTAATAGTCATTTAATGGACTCTAGTTTCAGCTAGACATTCCCCATTATCTTCTTTTCCAGTTTCTGAATCTCCTTTTAGAAACTGAAGTTTACCATTGTGTTTACCGTTGTGCTGTAAAGCACAATGTAAGCACATATGTACTTTAACTTATTCTACAGTCAGAAAACTTTTCTGAGTACTTGTTTACCACCTAGTTGACCTGCCAACATGAGCGCACTCCCTGCTGGCAGACTGGTGGCAATCTAGAAAGGGCTATCAGGTCTGAGCTCCGCTGTCAGTATTCAAGGCTCTGCAGAAAGTGCAACATTGCTTAGAGAACTTTTTATTGTTATTTTATTTTTATATATATTTTTAGAACTATTTAATCCAATAGTTAAAGTGACAACAAATGTTCTTGCTTTTTACATCCAATGACAAACTGGATAATTGTTTTAGCATTATGGAAACAAGCAGCTGCCAGACAGGATATGCAGCTGTTGCTTCAACTGGTACATAGCAATTCTATTGAATAGCATTTGAAGAGTGAGGGCTAGGTCAGTGGCAATACTACAGGGTGTTTTCTGGAGTTAAAGAAGGCTGAGCTTCAGTATGGGCCATCCCCTCAGCAGTCAAACAAAACATCAATGACAATACAGTGACTCAAAATCAAAAGCTCATAAAAAAATATGGTATTTGGAATCAGGAGTATATGTATATAAGGAGAGGGAAAAGACACTTCCTTTGAGACTTATGTACTTTTTGATGGCCTAAGTATAAAACCCAGGAAAGGTCTTCCTGAAGTTGTTAATGAATCAATTTACTTGTAATATGGGAAGAAGCTTAGTCTGCTGCTTGCATTTAAATTGGAAGACTTCCTTTCCATTGCTGTGAGTAATTGATTGGTAGCAGTGAGATGGAAAACTCACAAACGTTGTACAACAGAAGACAGCTTGATTAGTGTGCCTGTGTGACCCTCTACATAAACAGAGTAGATGTTTTCATGGATAGTACGCAGGCATAACCTGCCTTTCAATTTTGATGTCGCTTTTTGCAGCATGCATGTACTGATTTTATGAAATATGAGCCCAAGAAAATGGGAAGGTTAATGATAAGGAGAAAGGTACTTGTTTATATTTTCATATCACAGGCAGAATACTGATTTCCTGTGTTATTTTCTAAATTATTTTTTTTTTCTATCAATTCTACAGCTTTTAATTATCTGTGTCATTACTTAGAAGTGAGTTGCTAACATCAGAGTATTGTACTATTCATCAGAGGGACAAATCCTTCTTACCTGGTGGCATATTTGCCCTTGACTTGCATAGAGCTATACCAACAATTCTGTTACTCATATGGTCACTGCATCCACCTGTAAGTGTGCTGTGTTCATATCTAACGCTAGCTACATATATTTGAATGCAAAGTGTCTGCAGGTCATAAATGATGTGGATAAACATTTACATGTATTTTATTAGTCTTCTATTACAACTTTTATTTGTAGTATTTCAGTTAGCCTAATGGGTAATTATCAGTTTATATTTATTGATTATGGGTCTAATCAAATGTACTTGCATATAGAAAACAGATATTGCAGTTAAAAATCTCCATCTTAGAATTTATAATACCTTAAGAAAATTCTAATTCCCTAATACTAACAATATTTCTTGTAAACAGTGGCAGATATTGACATACCATTCTATTTTTCTTACTCTTTCCCAAGCCATGATTAAACAATGGACTACCATGCAAAATCTAGATTGACTGGCATTTCTTATTTGCCAAATGCACTGAAATAACTAGGTATGCCACACATACTGTGAGTAAACCAGAACTGTCAATTTTTTCATACTGAGGAAAAGAAGTACTGAATTTAATTTTCATTTTCTTCACTTTAACGAACCCAGCTAAAAGACCTTGATGATCAAACATGCTTCCAAACCTAAATTTCATTAGATTTTTATGTCTTTGTTCTACACTGTTCTGAAGTAAGGTATTGTGATCACATACAGAAATAGTGATACTGAAGTAATAAAAAAGTGATACTGAAAAGCATTTGGTCGCCATAAATGCTTAGATGTATAGCTATTCAGACTATAAAGTAGGTGGTCATAATACCTTCACAAAGTTTAGATGATAATTGTGAAGAATTTTCTTTCTCATGTGGTGAGTATGGATGTACAGAAGGTGCATGGCTGTAAAAGATGCAGACTCAACGCTTTTAAGAGATTGTGAACATTGATGATTCCTGACATTGTTGTCTTCTGTGTGGCATTTCTGGTATTATTTTGTTTTGCTTTGCTCTAGCTTTGGTTTGACAGGCTGAGTTATGGTGAAGAAAAGACTCTTGTCCCTTTTATCAGCACGGTTTCTTAGCACAACCACCAACACTTGAATTCCCTTGAAACCCTCTCCTGCCACAGACCTGGTCTAAGTCACACATGATACAAAATATTTTGTATTTTAATAAAAAATATATGGGAAGAGATTAGTTTCTACATTTCAACCCTTGATGAAAAATAAATATTAAAATATAAATGCAAAATTTTGAATGAAATCTCAATAAATTCCTTTAACATGGCACCAGATGCAGCTTATGTACATGTTGATAGCATCCTAGTATTTAGCAGTAATTAAGATTATATTCAATGAGGCATAAATGTGACTTTGACTCAAAGAGCTGGGATATCATGTTAATAAGCAAAATTATGGGTGGTGTATATGCAATACTGATAAAGTGAACAGAGAAGGTTGAATATTATCTGGTACCTGAACCAGTAGCAGCATTAAGAAGAGAAAAGAGAGTAACAGTGTTTTCTTGGCAAATATTGCCTCAATTTTTTGACTATAAAAATAAATATGTGGCTTATGGTTTAAAGTATTCTCCTGCTTTCTTCTGTGTTTTATTTAATTTTACTCTTTTTTTTTATTTTACTCTTTTTTTTTTTTTTTTTGGTCACAGTGTATCTGCAGATATATAGATATATATTTGATTCCTGTTTGCATTGCGCATCTTGATATCTATACTTCTGTTTCTGTCTCAGAACTGTCCTGTTGCTGTATTCAGTGATGCTTGCGTAAGGAGGGCAAACAGTGATGTACTTTTTATGTTTATCTGTAGCTCCCTGTATTCCAAAATAATATGACTTTTTAAAAAATTATTATTATTTATTTTTTTTTACTGTGATAATTCAGTTTTATACAGTGAGGTGATTACGAACAAGAAATCATCTTTCAAATAAACAATAATTTGTCACTTTATTTGGAACCCTGCAGAGAAACACTTCTTTAATCCTAGCTACAAGAAAAGAAGCCATTCTTTCTGTTTAATAACCCCTTCACCTCAAAGGATGTAGAATCACTTTTTAAGATTTTGTTCCTAACTCAAGTGAACTCAAGAGGAGATGTCTGTCAGGTTTTGGTATTGGCTTGACTTCCACCTCAGAAATAGCACAGGAAATATACTATACAAATATTTGTTTTATGATACTTCCAAGGGAAGTTTCCAGCTTTTGCACAAAGTGATATTGATGCTGGGGTTCAATTAAGAGGTTAACTTAGATGGGTCTGGTATATGGGAATTTAAATTTTCATTAATGTGACTTTTCTGGAAAGGTAATCAATATTTATACCGTTAATCTAGACGGTGACAAAATATACTAGATACTCAGATAAAATCAGATAGTACTCATCATGAAAAATAATTCAGCCTAAACTCAAACTGAAAATTACCACAGGTTTGCTTTCTAAATTGAGAATCGAGTTTCTCAATTTTTACTTAATTTGTTCAGTTTGGATTATCTGTTTTTTAAAGATCTTTAGATTTTATCCACATTACCCTTATTTAGATTTATCCAAAGCTTGTTGAAATCGATGGAAGTCTGTCTTAATTTTTCCTAATGTATCTTTTCAATTTAGGCTTACTCTGATGGAAAGTTCTGCAGGATTGTTGATTCCTACTGTTTTGATTTTTGCTTGAAGTGGATTTTTTTTTTTTTTTGTGGTATATCTTCAGGTCCCATAAAGCTGGGAAGATTTTTAAAACATATGGAGTTGGACTCTTGTTCTGCTCAAAATCCTACCTGAAAGAGAAAGAGAGAGAGAGAATTAATGGATTATTGTGGTGTTGTGTACAAATCTTCACCTGGAACATATTTGCTGTTGACAAGGTTAAAAACTACCGAAGGAGAATTGCTCCCTATCCCTCTTTCCTTTGTTCCTTATCCTGTCCCATAAAGCAATCAAATCCTGCTTTCTAAGCCTATCTTGACATGCCAAATGTGGCACCTCATGTCTTGCCATATCTTCTGTTGCTACCTCTGTGACATAATCTTCACACTCTATCACTTGAATGTAATGTAAAGTAAAGACTGAGAGAGGCTGAAAAACTTTGTTCTGTTCTGCCTAAGAAATGATAAAAGGCTTTGTACTGACTTTTCTCTGAGTCTGCTTGGTTCTAAAATGGAAGTGTGTTGTTTTTCCTCCAAAGGGGGGTGGATATGTGCTGTAATTCTGTGCAAAGAGGGAGTTAAAAAATGTAAAATGTTTGGATGTTTTTGACTCTTCTAGCCCAAGGTTAAAAACAGTCAAACAGCAATAATCCACCTGTTAAGTTCACATGGGTATTTTAAATATTAATGTTTTTGAGAAGCTCAAAAATATTTAGAGAAATAAAGATGATAATTCTAGGGAAAAAAAAAAAAAGGAAAATGAAAATGAATTACCCTGATTTCAGAGCAGTAGATGCATAGAACAATGTGCTGAACTCACAGGCATAAAGAAAAATAATAACTAGCTGCTGATTTTGCTTATGTATTCAGTGAGGTGGGACAATATGTGATCGTGTAAGTGACATACCATAATTCCTATGTCTGTACCATGAGTGTGAGAGGGAGGAGAATATTTAGGTGTTGTACTCCAATCTTTGCAGTGTCCCTTTCAGTATAACCTTTCTGTATAACCTACTAAATGGTAAATTACTGCTGAATTACTAGCATTTAAGACTGGTCCTCAGATCTAGGTTGTCATTTACTACAAAATTGTGCACTGGGTTGCTGAGAAATGTTCTGAGAAATGTGCTATATCCACAAAGGAATGGTGAAGTTCAGGGATTTGAGGTTCTTTCCAAACCTGACAATAGAATGAAATCTGGAGAGGATGGGCTATGCATTTGTTTCTATCCATAAGGCTCAGAGTAGTTTAGTATTTTCTTCCAGTCTAAATCCTATTGCTTTCATGCTCCAGGCTTCCTGAGTACAAAACTGCTCAGCAAGTTTAATCTGAATTTGATCCTGCTCTCCCACATCTATAACTTCATCCCTTCTCCCACCAGATGTCCTTAATTCCTTCCACAGTTAGTCTTGTTTAGCTGACCCAGTGCTTTGCGTACAGCCTTGCTTTTCGGTCTGTATTTTTCAACAGCAGTCTGAGTCCAGTTATCCTGGTAGGGTGTTATCAGCCTGCCTTTCCTAGCTTTCTGTAATTTAATCTTTGCTCAGTCTCTTTTCTCAGTCAGTCACACTTACCCTGTTGCCATAGCCGTGCCGGGGATCTCTGCTTTCCCAATCCTCTTGGTTTGCAAGTAATAGAAGAATCTCCCAAACCTCCAGCTGGTTTTCTGTTCATTAATATACAGGGAAGATTCACACCCAGTCAAATCCTAGAGCCCCATTTACTCCAGTTAGCTCATTAGGACCAAAGAGAGTCATGTGAGGAAGCTCTGATGCACTGGGATGGGTTTATTCTGTGACTTGTTTGACTCGCCTGATTTTAAAGAGCTGCAAATACAAAACTTACACTAGCAGTGATTTATCCTGGCACATTTCTTTGCAGATATATTTATTACTTATAATAAAGCACTTTCCCGGCTTCATTGTAAGCTCAAAGCCAGATAATTTCTTGTTTTCAAGTATGTTGGTATGCTCATGTGCACTAGTTTCCATGGTGCCTACTATATTCCTTGAGGTTTTCCTCCCTCATATGGCCAAGGCCCATGTGAGTTCTTTGAAATATGTAAAGCAGACATTACAGGCCTTCGTAAAATGTTAATTGCATGTTTTCTTATATTTGCAAGAGTCTTACCTCAATGTCCCAATCATTAGCTTCAATTTTTAATTTTTATATATTTTAAATTAAAATCCACGGAGACACTTTCATTTTTTCTATTACAGTTGACAGTAATAAACATGGAAATACGCAGTTTCCTCTGATGTAGAGTCTCTGTTGGACTCTTAGCCAATCTTGAATTTTCTATATTTTTCCAGCGTTCCATCTGATGCCAAATTAAATGGAACATAGCCCTGTTTGCAGGTTTCACACAACAGTAAGGAGCTCTCTTAAGAATACTAAAATGTTTATCGATAAACTATGATTAATTTCCACTCTATTCGTATTGACTCTTTTTTTAAGAACCAGTGCAGAATTCAATATCATAGACTACAAATTTTCACAGGATTGATTCATGAGCTGGAGTTGCATCTCTTATACTAACTTGGCTAGGCTCTAATGAACGAACTCATTTTCTTTGAATCATTTTTGTTTATAATCTGTGAACACTTCTGCTCTTAAAACCACTACTTGGTTCATTTTTTATTTTTTTTTTTTTCCAGAAAGATAAGGGTTTTTATATCATACTGAATAATTAGTACTTATGATGTACTTATGATGTATATCCTATCTTAAACATGCCTTCCAAATGTTAACCAAGGATTATATTAATAATGCACAGCTCTATATTTTAATAGCTGCTAATTCCCTTAAATGCTTTTTCAGGAGGAAGGTCAACAAATACAGAGAGTCTCAGATGCTGTTCATTTGTTTTTATTTCCTTCAGGAGATTGCATTTTTCCTGAATGGTGTTTGATTTTCTTCCTGCCATCCAGTACTTTTTCTTCAAAAGTTATCCTCATATACGTGGATATTTTTCAACACACTTTCCAAAACAATCTGGTATTCTACTTGCAGACTTGCAAATAGTTTGCTCCTCCCCGCCCCCCCCCCCCCCCCCCCCGTCTTTGTGAAGAGAATGCTCACCATGATTTTGCCTTATCTTTTCCTTTATATTAAATAAAATATGGATAGGATGCTTACACATGATTATTAAATATTAGCAGACAATGTCTACAGTATTAAACCCAACTGATTAAAGACTTCAGGGAGAGAATAATTGCTGTAAATTTGGGAATGCAGAATTGGCTCTGAAGATAAATCATTTTTGAAATTTATAAAATAAGCAATATTTTATGTTTATGATAATATTAAGTTTAGTTCTTAAGGAATATCATTGCAGTAAAGATAACGTAAAATTTTAGGTTATGTCCATTTGGGACTGACTTTTTTTTTTAAAAAAAAGACAATTAAAAGAAACCAATCTACCTAAAACGGTATTTATTTTGACATCCTAAGAATGAATCTTCAAAATTGTCAGAGTATTTGAGATATAACAAAACATACAGTGAATACTATTGCATTTTTTAGTGATCCATGAAGACAATGAAGTGACTATAAATCATGTAGGAAGGAAAAAAAACATGTTTCTCTTATGGATGGAAACAACAAAGGTGTAAATCCAGCTACATGGTGCCTTCAGATTACCCTTCATTTTTCCAAAAAGATAAGCTGCATTTTCTGATTCCTTCTGGTAGAAAGCTGCTTGTGTTGGTTTGAAAACTCTAGCTCCATTGAAGTTCTAAAAAATAAAAACAGAATTGCAGTTTGCTGACTTACTGTTATTTCCTAGAAGGCTTGTTAAAATACTTGAGGTATAAAAATGTCCTTTCACAAGGAAAGGAAAATGAATAATTTGCACTGAAAACTTTTGAGAATTTTGTATTAGCCTTTGTGTTCATTTTGAACACCGAACTAAGCCTCAAAAACAGGCTAAATTTCAAACCACTGTAACTTTTGTGGACTCTGACTCAGGAAGTCACTTGCTCATCATTTTTTACATAAAGTTTGCCTTTCCTCTGTCTGTCTGTCTGCAGGTAAGTCTGCTTTCTGCAGTTTTACAGCTGCTGTGCTACTTGAGCTTACTGGGAGCTACCCGGTATAACAGTTCTCTATGTCTCTTTTATGGTTTTGATTCTAACATATGAATAAAGAGAAAAAATATTTCACAGCCAATTTCTTAGCTTTACTAGGTCCTTAAATTTATTCCATATGAGCTATGAATGACTGATGGATTTTGGCAGATGAAAAATAAAAACCTTACCCATGTTGATGTAAAAATATTTTACAACATTTATAAAATTTATTTTTCTCATTGCCTTTTGGACACAGGACCAAGATCTCATATACGTTTATTTCTATGTAAAGTTTCCTTGTTGAATTTCACTGGGAGGCTACCTTGCTAGAATAAGAGTCAGCCTGACCAGAGCACAGCAAATAGTTTTAAAGTGCTCCATTCTACTAACGCCTGCCAACACATACCTACTCTACATTTTCTGTAGTCAGTACAGATGAAAAATAGCTAATAAAGTGTTGACAAGAACTACTTTCACATAGTTCTGGGGCAGGTTCAAAACTTTTAAAGACCTCTTTGGCTGTTTGGACATACCTTTAAATTATGGCATATGATTCTGTGATCAGGCTCAGGCAGGATCTGCACTTAAATTTTTTATCTTATTATTTGATAGCTCATTCTCATGAGAAGTAATATCCTACCACTAATAATTTCTTCTGTTTTCTCTGCTGTAAATTGATGATAAATTTTCCCCCACAGTCTTTCAAAAAGGTATTAGTTATGTACGTATTTATAAGTAACAAGCCCATTAAAAGTAAACTGAAACTGGTGTGAAGTTGTGTTGCTTGAAATTCATTTAACGGCCTGTATCTGGAGAACCAGCTGGGAAAAATGATCTGGAGAACAGAATTTATAAGAATTGTAAATCACTGTTTGTGTAGGTCCATGCAGCAGAAGGTTGGGGAAGGTGGGACTGTGGGGCCAGGGGGCTTGCCGTTTGCAAACAGTTTGTCGTCTGTCTGTGAGAAACAGCAGGACAGCAGCTATTTCCCTGAGTGATTTTTACATGAGCAAAGCATGATTAGCACTTGAGTACTTGCTGGTTTTCACATCTGCACAAAACAATCTGAAATGATGACTTTTTTCTTAGGACTTGGCCTGATTTTTCTAAGGAACAAGAACTTAATATTGATTTCTGGGTTTGCATGAGTCAGAGTGGGTTTTGTGTGGTCGTGGCATTGTCTAACATATTTATTTATTTTTTTTTAATCAGAGAGCATGTTACACTATCACAGAGACATAGCCTAACTTGGCTAGTGAAAAAATGTCTGTCACAGGTGAAAGGGCTTAAGCTGCAGTTATTCACTCAGGGACAATCTGCACACTATTTGTCAGGCAGGTGATGTACTGACACTAATGACAAAAGCAATCTCTAACTCGAAGCATAGCGTTATCCTGGAATAGTCCTCAAAAGGAAAGAAAGATGGTGGAGATAAAAATGTATGCATTGTGTACAGGCTATGATAACAGATATGAACTATCAAATATTACTGAATAACATGCAATTTATTTCTCTATTTGGAAATTCAGTTTATACTGGAAGCCAGTGCTGGCTTGCAAAGTGCCTGGAGTGCTGGGAGCTGTGCTGCTACTTGCCTTACAGATCCTGATAATAAATTACCAGAGAAGGTACAGCTATTGCTAACCATAACAGCTTCTGGCACTTACTGATAGTCACACTCACTTTTCATCTCCATTTTCTCTGCCTCCTACAAGCAGTAGTGTTTCTGAAGAAAGCAACTTACTACCATTATATTTCACCAAAATAAGTAAACAGTATAAATAAGATGAAGTCACTGAAAGTAAATAGAAACATATCCGTGTGAATTTATTGGGTAAGACAAGGTTCAGAGATACTGTGAGAAAAAGTCTAGAGAGAAGGTGGGTGGAAGACTGGAACTTAGGTGGAAAGACAGAGCCAGAACACCTGGATGGGGGGGACGGGAGACACTGGTGGCTGAAAGTTAGACTGGGTAAACGAGAGGCCTCTTGTATGAAAGAACCATAGTACGTAGGAAGAAAACAAAGATACTTTTCCATTAAGGGCTTAGCCTGAAGGTGGCTGCTTTGTGCTAGCTGCTTTCACGCAGCAAATGAGCAAACCCATCTAATGATACCACACAAGATGGGATTATTCAGGTATATCATAATAATTTTTCTATTTCTTGCTTCATCTGCTGCTCAAGGTTGCCCGTTTATTTTAAACTCTGAATATCTTAGCTAGGGTTATTACAAACTTTCAAGCTTAACTGGGACCCTAATTTGCCCTGATGATGTGTAATGATGATGTGTAAGAGTGAAAGAGCCCAGTGTGAAACAGCATGCATTTGATATGAACAGTAGTTGAAAAACTTGGCTCCTAACCCATTTTATCAAGCCATCCTAAACAAAACTTAGTAGAACTGCTGAAGTTAACTTCAACTTTTACATGAATTTTTAGTTTTATAAGAAATTTTGTAGTGGACTTTATAATTCAACGTGTATGTTCATCTTGAGGGTCAATGGAACTGAAGAGTTGTCCTTCAGTTATATCAACAGATATATACATGTTTATATATATAACAGATATATGTCCTTCTAAAAATGCACTTTAAAGTCCATTCCTTTTTTTTTTTTTTTTTTTTTTTTTTTTGGTTAGAATGGAAAAATGGCATTTTATTTTATTTTTAAATGGATATTATATATATTGTTGTGGTAATTACCTTATAGTAATTTGACAATTTGCCTGATGGAAATGTTGGTCAGCACGACCAACATTTATAAAAAAATAACTTATTGTAAGTAAAATATGAATGGTTTGTTCTAATTTGGAGAAAATTAACAGATAATCAAATGTGGCTTTTGGCTGTATAATAATTTGAAAAGAACCTTTTCTGAGTGAGATCTGGGAATCAGTGTGTATATTTTCAGTGATTTCTATTTCATGGTAGTAAAGTTAAATAAAAAAATCATTACAATAAAACAAATTAAATGCATAGTAGGTGACCCTTGAGTGTCTACTTAACCTTAAGAGAGACCTGGTAGAACTATAATGTTATTTGATAATGTGAAGTTCTTTGGCTTTGTAAATGCTGAGTTTGCTAAATGAGAGTTGGAATGATGATACATTAAGGAAGCGTTCATTTTCCAGCGCTGTGCATGCACAAATAGCATTCTAATAGCTCATTCTGCAGCTGTAATTTAATATATTTTAATGAGTCTTTGATCTTTGACATCAGGGGACTCCATGTATTAGAAATGGTTTATAAGCACTTTTTTTATGTGAATGAAAGCCAAAAATTTCTGCAGTATATTTATAAGACCAGAAACCACGATGTTTTAATCACTTCTGCATCATCATCTTCAAGTTGCATTGTTATCTGTGAGTTGCATTCAGTAGAAAACCTTCTGATAAACACACAATTCATATCAAAATAAACAGAAAAGCTCAGGTTTGGGAAAAGAAGGGATAAGTTTGTTACAGTCTATTATCTCTCTAAGATAAGAGATAAAGAAGGCCACTTAGACCATCTAATATTCTTCCTGAGGTGGTTGTCTTATTTTATTATTAATGTGGAGTAGTTAGCATTTTGAAGTCCTAAAAATGTTGTACAAATGGTCAGTAATTCTTTCAGGGTCTTGCTCTGTTGAATGTTAAATGCTTTCCTCCTTCATTCCTTGCCAGACTTATGCTGGGTAACCTAAATTTTCTTGAAGGTTTATTGCCTTTTATTCGGTTTTAGCATTGTTAATTTTAAGCCCTATTTTCTTTCCACTTTCCTCAGATTTCCAACCACCCTTGTTATCATTCTCCTACAATGATCAAATCACCCAAATTTGTGGCTCAACTAATTTTAATGCCTTCTATTCTGTAATGTGATTATAATTATTTCTTTGTACTTCCATAGCTTCTTTAAACAACAAAAGCTTTAATCTTATGTTTATGTGAAATGGGGCAGGGCTTTCACTCCCTAAATGTAAATGTAAGTTATGGGTGTGACATATTACTAATGTAAATTGAGGATGTTCATTTAAATTTAGAATGCTGGATTATTTTATAGACATCCAAACAACTCTTGATAAACTATTCTGTGCTTTCTTAAAGGTTATGCATTCTTTATGAGCGTTATGATTACATTCTGATTATGATGTTTAGTACTGCTGAGTCTCACATTTCATAGCTGTAGTATTTCTAGTTGTATGCATATGCTTCTGTTGCCTTCATCTTCCTAGTCTTGAAGACCTCATAGATAGCAAAGTCAGCACATTTGTTGGAATCACATGAGCTTTCTTTACCATTCTGTCACATCTGTACCTAAATGTACATGTAGTCTTGCATCTGGTAAACTTACATGTCCTGATTGTCACTGATAAAAAATTGCAGTTTTTAAATTTATTCATCCACCTTTGATTTAGAAATATGTTAATTTACCTGTGGTAGAATATGAATAAAAACAGGATATTCCAGCTTTTAATGACTGTCTACGTACTTTGGAATGAACAAACATGATTGTACAGAAGAGGTGCCAGTACCAATTTTTCAAGAGTTTGCTCCCCACTTTAGTGTTCCATGAAAATCTTTTGTTTCAGCTAGTGAATGAAGCTATCCAAACACAAAACTTTGCACTTTCACTTTTTTCCATTTTTTTTTCATGTGTTTATTTTATTTGTCAGTCTCACCTTATACGTACAGACTGGGCGACAAGACGCTGGAGAGCAGCCCCGCAGAGAGGTCATCTGTGGGTTGTGGTTGACAGCAAGTTGAGTATGAGCCAGCAGTGTGCCCTGGCAGCCAGCAGGGCCAACTTTACCATGGGGTGCATCAAGCACAGCATTTCTAGTCAATCGAGGGAAGGGTTCTACCCTGCCCTGGTGCGGCCTCACCTTGAGTACTGTGTGCAGTTCTGGGCACCACAGTACAAAAAGGATGTAAAGCTGTTGGAGTGTTTCCGGAGGAGGGCAATGAAGATGGTGGGAAGACATATGAGGAGCAGCTGAGGTCACTGTGCCTGTTCAGCCTGGAGAAGAGGAGGCTGAGGGGAGACCTCATCACAGTCTACAACTGTGAGGGGGAGTGAAGGAGCAGGCACTGACCTATTCCCCATTATCACCAGTGATAGGACCCACGGGAACGGTGTTAAGCTGAGGCAGGGGAGGTTTAGGCTGGACATCAGGAAGAGGTTCTTCACCGAGAGGGTGGTCGCACACTGGAACAGGCTCCCCAGTGAAGCAGTCACTTCTCCAAGCCTGTCTGAATTTAAGAAGTGATTGGACTGTGCACTTAGTCACTTGTTCTGAAATTTTGGGTAGACCTGTGTGGTGCCAGGAGTTGGACTTGATTATCCTTATGGGTCCTTTCCAACTTGGGATAATCTATGATTCTATGATCTTCCAGGTTCTTTGCCAAAGGCCAGAAATATGTGATGCTGTTCTGTGACAATCTCTATCATTCTTGAACATCCTTGTGAGAAAGTATACATAAAAGATTTTATTATTACTTTTAGCCACTAATGAAATTACATTTCTAGTGAATTAGGTAGATGCACGTGGGGGTGTCTGGTAGCTGTCTAGCAGGGAAATGAGTCATTAAAAATGTCATGCAATTGAGACAAAAATATATCTGCTATTTTTAAAATAATCACGTAAAAATACACCCTATTCTACATTAATCAGGGCAGAGTATTTTTTATGCTGCTCCATAAAATGAGAGATTAAAAAAAAAAAGTTATTTCATACTAAGTAAATGTTATGAATATGATATCCCCTTGACTACAATAAATATTTAATGTGGGTTGGGATAAGAAATATGAGTTACTGTCCATATGTCTGAGTCCTTGCTTTAATTCAGCTTTGAGTACTTTTCATACAACAGAGAAGCTATTCCACTGCATAGTTAATTCCATATTTCACAGAAAATTTCAAAATACTTGTGCTCATCTTAATGGATCAGCCTATCTTTAACTCCTGATTACATTTAAAATCCTGTTTCCATTTACTCCTGTCCCAAGGACTGTGCTTAACAGTGTTCCATACTCAATGTTTTCTCTTCCCCCGACTCCTTCATATAATAAAATTGATTGTAAGCTCCTTTCATGCCATTGCTAGGCTTAGAAGCGATACCGTCTCCTTTTCTGAAATCAAGTGGTCATATTAGAATGGATTTTAAATAAAAACATCTCCACTGGTTGCTATTTATACCTGAAATTCAATTTGTATTAAAAAAAAATAGAAAAGATAATTCAATTAAAAGTGACTCAGTTAAGGAAAACTCTCCCTCTCTTTCTCTCTCTCTCTCTCTCTCTCTTTTTTTTTTTTTTTTTTTTTTTTTAAAGTATTTTCTTTTCAATTTAATTTGTAATCTCGTTGGCTGCAGAGAAATTATCTGAATTCAACCTATGTGTCAAACACTATGTGTTCTGATGTGTCTGTGCATGCCTGGTTAAAGAAGTTCAATCTATTTCATTTAAGAGAGATGTTTCAAAATGTCTGATTAGCATCTGAAAGTACTTTCATAGTAACCAGATTTCTGATAGTGGAGAGCTATATATCAGATACAGGCATAGCATTATCTAATGACTTGTAGTGAAATCTATGCAAATTCAGGTTAACTTGTCTTTTTCTCTAGGAAGACTTATGAACTGTTGGAATAATTTGTACAAGCTGTGGTGGATTCTTTATCTCTTTGTTTGGAAATCTTTCTGAAAGGTGCCTTGAGCTATTTAAAGCTTATTCTTGCATGAAGAATGATGGTCTGTATCATCCACTGGGTGAACCTTTATATTTATGAATCTGACAAATAGTTCTGTAAAAAGAAGCAGATGACCAGTCTAGGAAGTCTTATAAAATGCTTAATAGTGAAGTTATGTTGGGACACAGCATGGCTGGGCACATGTAAAGCACCCATGTTCTCTCCAGTCATCAGCAAGTGTTTAATCACCTGGGGGATGTATGATGTCACTGTCCTCTATTTTCTGCTGCTGCCACAGCAACAATGCAGACAAAATAAGTGTAAGACTGGTTGCTTTTATAGAAAAGTCATGATTCAGACTCTCCTGTTTTCAGCTTGGATCTGTTACATTTTGTAGCCTGACAAAGGGGAACTTTGTCCCCTTCTCTCTCAAAATCTATCACCTGGATTGACTCCAAGGCCAAAAGGTCAGGGAGCAGTTACTAGAAGTGTTCTTGACAGCTTTTCTGTCCCAGATTAATATGTATTGACCAGCTATTATACAACTTACAGGGTTCTCAGCATATGTACAAACTAAATGGAAGTCAGAGTCTGCTGAAAAGCTTTGGTCAGTAGTCAAATTCATGTCAGAGTAGGAAGCAAAATAAATTATTCTGAGTTGCAGCAATAGTTTTAGCAGATTAGAAATGAGAACGTTTTTCATAGTGCAAAGATTCAGTTAGTTACTTAATTTTGTTAACATTTTAATTTAAAGTTTAAAATAACCCTTTGGGCTGGGACTAAGTATGAGAAATTTCAGCCCAACAGGGATCTTTTCAAAGCTAAAAGGTAGTGAAAATAGTGCTAACGATGGAATTACTGCCATAGAACATTAACCGTGACTCTGTACTGTAATTACTTTTCTTGGATGACACTAAAGCATTTCTGTTTTGGAAATATCTTTATACTTTGAAGTTAACTCTCAACAATGTTGAATTCTCTGCTGCTTCACTGGTTGTCTCTGGCTGCACAAAAAAAAAGAGGGGAATGGTGTGCCTTGATTTTTAGAATGAAGGCTAAAAAAATTGATGAGACAGGCATTATTTTCAGGTGAAAAACTTTGAAAGGTTCACATTTGGTCTTAACCATATACTTTTTATTCCTGACTTTATGATCTGGTATTTGGCACTGCTGATTTTTCATATTTTACTGTATTCTGCTAGCCAAGTAATCTAGATAGCTCTGTAAAAGTTTCATGTCATTCTTGTTATTTATCACCCTTTTAATTCTTACCAATTTCATAGTAACTACATGGAAAAGCTAAGGAACTTCTGAAGTGTGAATATAAAGGTTCATCTAGCAACATATTTGTAATTAAAATATTAGTCACATGTATTAGTCAATTTTCTAAAACCAAATATGAAAGAAGTAGTTAATGTGATAATATTTTCATTTTAGTATATCAATTATTCTTAAAATAGGGGAAGTAAAATGAAGCTGAATTTTCATGAATACTTGAATATACTTGAATACTTTCTAACAGGGTGAATAAATCATACAGACACGCAACATGGCAATGAAAACAGAACAAACTCTGAAGATTAAATATCAGAATAATGTATGCTGACCATTTAATTGTTTTGTTGAGGTATTTAATCAGATTCAGTTTAAAATTGAAAATTAGGAAGGAACATCTGTTCTTATCATGCCAAACTGAAAAAGCAGAGACAGTGGCATCTTAAACATTCAAATAAACTGAGAGAACCCCAACATTGAATTAATAAATTCAATGAAGCTTTAACTCACTTTTCACTTTTTAAAGAGAGAGAGGACATGAGAAAGAAATGATCGTTTGAAAATGTCGTCTTCTAGTCTGCCATTGTAACATGCTATACTCCCTGCAAGAGAAGGGGTTGAGTTTTGTAATAATGTGCATACATTTTATACAATGTCTGCAACTGACAGCTCACACATTCTAAACAAATGCATACAAAGTCTGTAAACATTTTTTTTTTTTTTTCTGGTCTTGAAGAGATCTACATCACATAATGAGGCAACTCTTTGCACACAGGTGTCTCGTCTAAGGAAACTTACATATTAGTTTTAACAATGGGTGATAAATGTTTTTTGTAAGTTCCCAGTCATTGTCTCAATAGCACTTATGCAGAATCACAAATAGCTCTTTGCTTCAATATTTCTTTCTCTGTCATTGACTTTGTGATCATACACAGCTCTAAAAACAATCTGTACATTGTATACAGGAGTAATAATTTATTTTCAGATTTTCTTGCTTGAGAGCTGCCCTGGATACTAGCATTGGGAAAAATACATAGAGAATGTTTTTACAGATTTCTTGAGCTTTCATTAGGCTGGAATTATCTCTATAGGTAGAGAAGCAGGTTGTATTTATTCATGCTCAATACACTCCTTATTACACTAGGTATGTTTTACTAATTTAACATTCTAAGTATTTAATTGTCTTTATAATGGTTCAATCAGCCAGATGCCTCAGAGGTTATACTGAGAACTTGTTTGATCCCCAGCCAATGTTTACTTTCAGATTATAATGAGCAGTTAGTGAAGTACTCACCATCTGTTCAGGAGAAAAGAAAAATCTTCTTTGTCTGAGTGGACAAGTGGGAAAAGCATTCAGAGAACTGATTATTAGTTCAAGTAAGTAGATAATGGCCCAAATTTTGTTGAGAAAGAACTGAGAGAAAGTAAAAATCTTACTGCTGGGACAGACTGACCCTGTGTACAGGTACAACCTCTACAACCAACTGACTGGAAAGTAAGTTGGCAGAAAAGAATCTGAGACTCCTTCTGGATGGGAAGACTGAATAACTGCTGGAATACTAATTGTGATTAGATACATGGAATTTTTTTTTTGATCATCCCCATGAGGACATGAGGATGATCAAAAATTGGAATATGTTGTTCAAGGCTGTGAAGCTTCCAGCCTTGGATAGTCAAAACTTGGCTTGACATGGCCCTGAACAACTTGATCTAACTTGGTCTTGCTTTGAAAGGAAGCAGGACCAAAGCCCCTGTTCAACCTAAATTATTCTCTGATTCTATGATTTGGTTATGTGTTATCATCTCTCTAAGTTATGTCTGTGGATATTACTGAACCAATGGAATGGTTATTTTATTCTGAGATGAAGGAAACTAAATACATTATTCTTTTATTTCTGCTCTAGTCTTCATTATTCCTTGAAACTGAAGTATATTGACAAAAGGAATATGAAATTATATGATAAAAAATGACAGTCTAATATCATTTTGGAAGTAGGAGAATGAGTTATTTGTCTTAGCTGATGTTAGCTTTGAAAGTTTAGGTCTTAAGTTAGAACTCCTGTCTCTGCAGGACACTTGTATTGCCTATGAACAAGAGAATGAATTTTGAAGAACGTAAGTAAAAACTCTTGCTCCAAATCATCTTTTAGAAGAACTTCTTTCTCTTTGACAACATACTGAGCTTAATGATACTATATAACTTATATACTTATACACTTATATAACTACATTTATGTGATATGAATAGCTGCCCTCTATGATTCTTAACATGCTTTATGTAGTAAGGAAAGTAACACAGTGGTGGTTTTGGACAGTACTGAACTACTTACAATTGGTCTTAAATAAAAAATATAAAAGATTGTAGTATTAAATGCCATACAGTTATCAGACACCTTATTTACTCGTTGGACCAGATGACCTCCAGAGGTCCCTTCCAACCTCAATCATTCTGTGACTCTGTGATCTCTAGAAATAAATTGAATTCAAATTCAGAAGCTAAGTTTTCAGATTTCTTGTATTTTGTGAGCTTGTAAGCAGCATAACATCTGTGTTTTCTGTATAATTCTTCAAATGATAATTTTGTGATTTCATTAATATGTAATATAATTTTTGAGTTTGTTAAAAAAGAAATGTTTTAAAGATGATGTTTAATAAACATCTTTAATAAACCATCATTGAAGTGCTTGTATATTTGTTTTGGTATTCACAAAATGTGATTTGTAAAGTGTATACAAGAACTGCAGAAGTATGTGTGTCATTAGAGATTTTCTAATTGCCTAGTTTTCTAATTGCTTCAACGGTTCTCTGACACTTTCTATTGAGACAATAAAACACCTTCTAGTAAGGTTCCAGTGCTGCTTGTTTTGGAGTTAAGTACTGCTGAAAATGTGCTCTGCAACACATGGATATTGTGTTGTATCTGGGTATCACATGAACGATCTAGGGGCAGCCATAAAAGCACAGGAAAATCAAAGAAATTCTCTTGCAAGAGCAGAGCAATATGTCTTTTTCTTCTGCTCAGAAAGGTTTAGTGTCCAGTCTCTTGACTTACATTTCTGTGTTTTAGTTTCTGGAAATGTAACTTGCCCTATGGAAAAGGATATTGTGAACTGTACTGAAGTTATCTATCTTTGTTATCCTGAACAGTAAATCTATTTGCTTGCTTACACCGTGTTTAGGAAAATAGTCAATGACAGAAGTATTTGCTCCAAAGTGCTCTGTTTAAGGGCTTGTGGAATGGGAATAGCACACTGCATATGATCTCCTTCTACCTTAGGGATAGTCAAAAGCCTACAGACATATTACGAATCTGTTTGCAGAGCCTAAGGAATGCAATGAGAAGTATTTCAAACTAAACTATTCCTCTGCATTATATACATGGTACACGTGAGCTAGCTCCAAAAGATAAATCTCTGTAACCTGCCAGAGAGAAGTGATGAATACAATGGTGGCGGGGAAGACTTGGCTTTGAGCCAGGTTTGTAAGATTTGTAAATATGTTTTGTGGTGGCTTCTGGTAATTTTGAGTGATATCATTCTTGTGTTCGTGTGTTTTTCAGCCACTAGACTGTAGAAAATTGTGCTTTTCACAATCTCTTGTCTGTCATATTGGTTGCATAATCCATTATTTTAAGTTTTGTACCAGTCTTTCATTATCATTTCCTACTTTTAACTTTCCCTGTATTTGATCTCTCAGTATTTCTATTTTGTAAACTATATTTTTGTGCAGTATATGGTTCTGAGAGTAAAATAGGGCCAGAAACACTGGAACCACAGTTCTTATAGTCACAGCAAGTGTCTACTTTATAAGACACAATAAAGAACTTCCTTTGCCCAGAAGTGATTTTGAACATTGAGGTGAATAGCCATCTCAGTTCATGATTTTCTTGTCATATTGGGAAGGACACCCAATCAGTTTGTGGGCATCTTGAACCAAACATTGATACAGAGGAAGGAAACTACTTCAGTTGCACATCAGGATTTCTATGAATCTATACTGCCTTGGATTAGGTTTTATTACCATAAATCCAGGCAAATCTGTTTCAGGAAATGGGGGAGACATGGCAGAACAAAAGACTTGAAACAAGTGTTTCATTGAGATATATATTTCTTCATAGGTTTGAAACGTTTTGCAGTGCAGTATTTTAAATGGCAAAACACTTGCAGACTTTTGTGTCAAACCTTTGTCTTGACTGGTATTTGTTAGCCATAAGTAGAAATGATATGTTAATGGCAGGTAAATTGAGCCTGGAGGATCAAGGAAAGAACAAAGCAGGAGGGCTTGGCTGCAGTATGTATGTTAAAAAGGATGAAAGAAAAGGCAGGAATTGCTCAACTCAGTTTTGATCTCTTAATACTAGGAGAGGATAATCTATAACAGGCTGAAGTTCATCTCCAATAACTCCTCACAAACTGCATTTTCTTGTTAAATAGAATTCTTGCTGGGCTTTGATATTACAGGTTTATTGTGGTAGAGCTACAAGCACTAAAGCTTTTATGAGTTCAGGAGAAAGAGTAACGTTCCAGTGCAGTCACCAGCTCCTCTGGTTTCTGCAGCTTCTCCTCTGACCTAAGTAGTCCCACTGGACCCTCTGTCCAACAACGCGCACTACCCTGTGCTCTGGGCTGGCACTGCCCTCTAAGACTCCTGCATTGCCAGTCCTGAAGTCAGCTTGGGCACTTGTCAGGAGCATGCTAGTCTCTGGGTACCTAGGGAATAATACTGTGCTGATGAGTTCTTTACTGACACAATGCTTTGCTGGCTGTCAGATCACTCAGAAACTAGCTTTATCACAAGAGAAGTGTTAAGGAGTGCATTTTATTTATTTATCTTTTTTAAAAAATGGATTTGAAACATCAAACAATGTTATACAAAGAGATAAAATAACAAAAAGCAGGCTGCTCACTCTGAAACAATGAACTCTATTTTACCATCTCAGGTAGTTTTTATTATAAGCTAATAATTAGCATCTACAAGAGCTCCTGTAGCACCACGTGGCTGGAACTGGGAAAACTGCTTTCTTGCTCGGTCACCTGCTCTTAACCTGTCTTGTCTTTTGTGTGGCTGCACCCCGAGACCCCCCAGGGCAATGTGAAGATTAGGTCATTTGTTTCCTTCCTCCTCATTAAGGCCTCTTGATTAACATTTTTATTCCATACCTGAATTATTATGCGTTGTTCTTCAGGGTAGTTTCTGCTGTAACAGCCTGCTAAATGTGCATTAGTAAAATTACATACATTATGAGAAACATTAAATACATTTTTATTATGCTAGATTCATGGTTATTCCTTTTGCTTATTGTATAAATAGTAATTCTGATAAAACTGAATAATGTTAGCTATGGATGCTGTGATTGTTTCCTTTTATACACTGTTTCAGATTCCTTTCTGGGATAATGTCAGTGTGCATAAATACTAAAAAGCACCGTTTCTGGTCTCACTAAACAAGCCTACCAAACTCTGCCATTGTGTTTTATGATAATGTAGCCATTTCTATGCCTAAGCTTCTGAATAGAAGTGGGGCCATCTTTGAGTGTAATTGTGAGAGATACTATCACATGACTATATCATTCTGTATATAACGACTTCTTGTAACTATACTGCCTGGGAAGATAATTCAGGCCATTCTTAGCATATTCTTGGACATTCTGCTGGGAATAGAAGGGGAATGAGTCTACCTCAGACATCCAGGAGACATCAGAAAAAAGTGAAAGACATTAGAACTAATTGTGTATTTTATAACCGTGTTTAGTTTTCAAGATTATTTATATATTGTCAACTAGGCTTTTAAAAAGAGGTAATCAATTTTGACCAAAAAAAAAAAAAAAAAAAAAATCTCCCAATATGAGAAAAATTTCTGTCTCAAAAATAAGCTATGGAAAAAAAAAGATACACCCTGAAATAATCAAATTTTACAGTGTTCATCTTTTTGAAGGAAGAACTAAATCAAATGCCTGATCAGTATTGCTCAGCGTGGGGACCTTTCCGGAGTCTGAAGTCCTTCCTGGAATATGGTCCAACCATCAGTTATTGGCTACTTCTGGTGACTGTTTGTTGCCTGTTTTTGACAGGAGAGGACGTGTCAGATCTGCTATGCTTTATATAAAAAAAATCTATATCAACCAGAAAAATGTTACTGACTGTCTTGGGCATGTGAAAGTATGAAAAGGTTTGTTTGAGGGTGTCCAAATAAAGAATGAGAGTGTTTTTTAAATCTCATCTCAAAAAACTTCATGCAGCTTAACTTTGGAGGGAAAAGAATAAAAGACTATCTGGGAAACAGAGCGAGCTGGGAGCTGGGATCATCTGCTTTTTAAATATTTGCATGTGGATGTTACTTGTGAAGGGATTTGTTACTGAGCACATTGTGCTGATTTCTACTGAGGTGTTGAACTAGGCAGAGGATTTACTCCTAAATAAGGTAAGATTTGTGAATTATGATTTATATTGGCGTATTTTAACCTTTTTGATTTAGAACACAGGAACTATATGTTGTTTTATTATAAATCTTGAAATATTGTTTAGTTTGTACTACTGTCAGCTTAAAAAGTGGTAATGGTTGAATGTATAGCGTTATGCAATTAGTTTACACTTTAAGTCACAGCACAATACAATAATCATGCATCTAGCATTTCCTCTTTCAAGAAATAATGTTTCAGCTTTGTGCATCTGAAAAGAAAATGATCCAGCTTAAACCAATTAAGGTTTATCTTTTTTGATTTCCTTAAAATCCAATTTTATAGATCTAATTTAAACAAAATCCAATTTAGGACATTGGTTGGCTTGCAAGCTTCTGACAAAAGAATGTGGATTGGGTTAGCAAATAGACTTTCTAATTTTCATATTGATTCTTAGCTATTGAAAATCTAATTTGAAAACCCAGGGTCTTTTTCATACCTCATACAGCCCTTGTGTGGGAGATACAGACTGAGAATTAACTTTGAGAGGATGTGATGCTATACAGGACAATTTCCTAATAAGATGAAAATTTATACTGATATTTCGTAAAGTGCCAAATAAAAAAGGCTGTTTATGCTATTTCTCCTTATTAGGATTACAGTAATAGCTCTGCAATTTTCAAAATGTAGTCCACCAATTGCTAATTAGGATGTATTCTCTATGTGTAACTCATGAACCATATTCTGACTTTCATTTTTTGTTGATAACATTGCTTATTTCTAACAGGAAATTGTGGTTCAGTAAGATTCTTTATTTCACTGTAAGCTACTTTCTTTAAAGCTTTTTTTTTTTTTTCCTGTGTGATTTTGGAAATGATGTGTACAAGACTTATAGCGACATATTGTGGTTAACTGAAGGGCTGAAAAAAGAATCTTAGGAAAGTTTGCAGCAAAAACCAGGACAAAATTTCCCAAAGTCACTGAGAGAGAGGCAGCTCTGATGGCCATGAGAAGCATCCAAAAAGAAGCATCTCCCTTCCGTTGGGCCATACCCATGCACCAAATGCATTGTAAGTTTGAGTCTCTAGTGCAGCTAGGAGGATGCCAGCAGTTCTGGCTGCTATTATGTGAAGCATCTTCCTGTTTTTGAAGATTTCAGAGGGAATGATTGAATTATAGAACCATAGAATCATTTAGGTTGGAAAAGATCTCTAAGATTATCTAGTCCAATCTTTGACCTAGTATTGACAAGTCAACCATTAAAGCATGTCACTAAAAAGTATATCAGGAAGGCACTAGTGAGAATTTGCACAGGGAGGATAGAAGTCCTCCCAGGTCCTTGTGATAAATCTAAGCATATAACTATCTCAACACCTCTGCAGTTTCTTCCATAAAAATCGTATTCCTCTGTGTTGTTGTATTACATTGTGAGACTATCTTTCTCATTTTGATGTAGTAAGAGAGGCCAAACTATCATCAAAATAACCATAAATATATGACTCAAAGGCATGACTGAATATCAGCATGCACACAATCATTGTTTGCAATCTTTTTCCACATTTTATAAAAAAAAAAAAAATATTTTTATACTTCCCTTTCTCTTTCATTATTTAAAGAGTAGAAACTTAGAATATTTTTGGTTCTGGTTTGTGTAAATAATGAGCTCTGGTCTGTCACCAACATAGAAGATTGCATATTCTATTTCTTCAGCTACAAGTTAGGTAGCTGCTCCAAACTTGATCTTTGCTAATTGGAGTTACTGAGTACATACTTGAATTGAAGCCTGTGATTTACACCTACTAATTGTCTAATCAATGTATGTTTGATGTTGTACTAGGAAGGTTCATATAACCTGTGATGCACCATTTGACATAAGTAATCAAACCATGAAAACGTTACACTGTTGATCTCATTCTTATTAGCATAATTCTTCCAGCCCAGCTGTTTAAATTGTTTCTTATTCTGCTAAGTTATTCACAGGGAATATTTCAGTATTTTTGAGGGAAATATATTTTTCATATTGTTTTATAGGAGAATCCAGTCATCCCAATTACTGCTGAAAAAAAAAAAAAAAAAAAAAGATCAGGCTAATGGAATATAGAAATACAAAGAAGATACAAAGTTCTTAAAAAAAGAATGAAAAAATAGCCTTATAATGCCATCTGTAATATTTAACTTGGTTTGCTTTTGAAAAATGTGGAAATAACCTCAAAGAAATGCTATAATTGAAGCAAAGGTCATTTATTGAAAGATACGATGATTATGTGCTGCTATCGCAGGGTTATTAAAACAAAATCTGAGACTGTGTTATTGTACATGAAAATGACATGATTAATATCTAACCACATATATCTGTTTTAAGACAACGCTTTGTTTTCTTTAAATGATCTCAGCATTGTCATATTGCTGGAGAGTCACTGTGGTTTATAGTACTTAAAATTTGCATCACCTGTGATTGAGAGGAGAATTTTATACCACCTCTGGCAAAATACACATTTTATAAAAGTGTTTTTCTCATAGAACATGCCCATCTGTGAACTGTATAATGCAAACATATTTAAAAAAACTGCAAAATCCTAAGAAGAGATTTCTTCTTATAGACAAAAAAGGCATTTCTCCTGGTATTTACTGGAATGTTCCATTTTATGTGGAATCACTGGGACAGACATTGGGGATTTGGTGTTATATTGTAACTCAGATGCAAAATTCTGGGGTGATTTTGTGTTTGTTTCCCACCTGGAAAACTATGACAATACTTATATTCTGTCATCTTTAATCGAATTATCTCTATGCATTAGAAGTTTTTCAAGACTACCCCTTATTTTATTTTTATAAAATTCAGGAGTACAAGTGAACCCTGATCGTGTTTGGAACCTCTAGCTGTAAATCCTTTTTTTTCTCTGTTACTCCTTGTATTGGGTTTGCTTGGCAAGGGCTTGGTAGCAGGAAGCTGCAGGGGTGGCCTCTGTGAGCAGAGCCCAGCAGCTGCCCCATGTCAGATCAGAGCCAGCTCCAAACCCTGCTGCTGGCCAGAGCTGAGCCAGGGAGTGATGCTGGGAGCCCATGCTGGAGCAGGGGAAGAGAACAAAGATGAAGGAGCGGTGGAGAGAGAGTAATGGACTGACCACAGCCCCCATTCCCTGTTTCCCTGTGCTGCTCAGGGGAAGGATTTAGAAAAGGATGGATGGGGGGGGGGGGGGGGGGGGGGAGGTCTTTTCAGTTTGCTTTTAGTTTCTTGTTTTTCCAGTCTACTAGTGAGAGGCAATAAATTATATTACTCTCCCTGTGCTGAGTCGGCTTTGCCCATGACAATAATTGACAAGTGATCTCTCTGTCCTATCTCCCCCTTTTCCTTTGAGGTGGGGGAGTGAGAGAGCAGTTGTGGTGCAGTTCAGCTGCCCAGCAGGATAAAACCATGACACTCCTTACTGTGTTCCCTCTCTAATGCCTTTGTATGTACATGTATTTTCTTTTCCTCATCAAAATTCTACTAAAAAGGATAAAGAAAAATGAATACGATAACAAACGAGTAACAAAGTCTTTATAGAGGAATGTGGAAGAATAATTTGCTGTATTTTATATTCACAGTTTGAGCAGGAGTAAGATTAAAGAGACTGTAGCTTAAAAGATTTTTAAGCATATGTTTTGATTCCATTTTGCCTGAAGTAGCTGTATGCTTGTAGTGGATGAAGATGTTTTACATTCCTTTGGCATATTTTAATTCAAGAATGTTCTCACTATATAATTCTATGCCCCTTGGCACCAACCCAATAGCAGGTATATAGAAATATTAATGCTTTTTTTACAGTGAAACTTCTTGTTGCAAAGGAGCAGCAAATTCACTCCACTTTGGAGATAATGACATGGTTTGACACTGAGTGAACTATTGCTGGCAGTCACTGGGTTTTTACGAGAGCCCTGGTACCAAGTGGATACAGCAGTTTGTTATGTCTGCTAGTTATTGCAAAAAAGTCTTTGTCCCTGCTTGTCCACTCATGTACCACGGAGCCCTCAATAATGCTTTTATCTATCTATCTATCTATCTATCTATCTATCTATTTATTTATTTTACATTTTTGAGGCTACTTCAGCATTTGGAATGACTTTTGGTAAGTTTTTTCATAGACCCCCTTATGTCCTGAGTCATGGTTCAGAGAAAGCTTATCAATTTTGTATTACTCCGCATTTTGTCATGAAAAACTATTTTTTTTTTTCTACTTTGAATAATTACTAAAGGTGGAAAGCACAAAGTGTCCCCTTGTGCCTGGGGATCCTCCTGTGCTGCCTGCTTTAGGAGAGCTGGGGCTAACTGCCCACACAAGGGAAGGAGGCAGAGCTGCGCTTACCTGTGTACATGGCAAACTTGCACCTTCCTATATACATGACTGCCCTGATCTTGGCATTTATGTTTGCTTTCTAAAGAAATCACTTGAGCTAAGTGAAGTTCCAGAACTGTCAATTCAACATATAATTTGAACCTACTTTATATAATGTATAGAATACAGTGTATAAAACCAGAGAAATTTGATTGTTTAACTTGCTCTGGTAGCTTAGGATCTGTAACAGTTCACAAGCATAATATTTCTTTTTGAACTTCCCGTATATAGAGTTATTTATTTATTTATTTATTTATTTTTGGTAGAAAGAAGTTTTAACTGAAACAAAGAGTGCTATAAGGAACTTTGTCAATGTTAATATTCTCAATAGATCTCTATGTAAATATATCATAATCCGTATCATATCCATACATCATTTAGTATACCATTTAGCTTTAATAATAAAACCAAATGTTACTTAAACATGTAAGAATCTCTGTTCTGGGGATTTATCTTTGTGGCAACACTGAATTCCCTTTCATAAAAACTTGAATGAAATTATTTTGAGAAGACCAGAAGGTACTTTTACAGAATGTATTTTGCTATTATGAAAGATATCTCAAAATATATGAATAAATGTCAGATAAATAAGTATTATAACAGGTTTTTAATCTTCTCTTATAATTTCTACATTTTTCTGGCCACCTTGGAATGAAAGAAATTTAGAATTTTCCACTTTTTTCCATCCAATTCTAAATAGACTCACAAGTTACTGTAAAGAAATCTATATATTTATTTATTTGGCTTCCAGAAACAAAGACAAAAACAACAATGAAAACCACCACCACCAACAAAAAAACACAACAGTTCCTTTATAAATACCAGTGTTAGCTGAAAGCTTCAGAAAATAAGGCTATTTGAAACAATTAAAATTTTTTACCATTTAAAAATTAATTTAATCTGGATTGATAAAACTCGCTTGTAATTTGACAGTTCCCAACTCTCATGCAGTTAGTGTTCTCAGTAATGGATAAAAATAAGTTTTCATATGTGCACATATGTACACACAGATAGCAATGCAGATAATACATAACTAAGAGAAATTCCTCTTGTATATGAGATTTGCCAAGATCCTGCACAGTGGCAGCTGCTTTTTTTCTTTATGAAATCAGATTTGAGATGCTATTTTCACAATTTTTTGCATCAGAGGAAATTATGAGCCTCCAGATACTCATTGTGATTTTTGCATAAAAATGAAGTATATTAAGGTTTATCTACTTGACGTAAAGATGCATTCATTAGTTTGTGTTTAACATAATGCTTTTTTAAAGTGGCATCTAATTACTGCCTTTGCACAGCAGAAATACCTCTGAGGAAATGTGTGTCAGCTGTTTAAGAAATATATCTGCCCATTCTTCTTTAAGAACACGCTAATTGTTCTTTAGGGCTTTACTATAAAATTATTTCTAACTTTTAACTTAAATTTTAAAGGCAATCTTTTCTTAAAAATAGAATAAATTATTCTGACTGCTGTGCTGGTGGTCATTTAAAAATGCTTCTGCTTATGAAAAATGCATAACATTGGGGAGCAAGTGGCATCCCAGTAAGGTTGCACTCAGTAAGTATAAGTTTCATCCACCTCTCCAGATGTGCATGAAGAGATCCCAGCACATGCCAGCATGTTAAAGTCTGTAGTGGGCTATGTCTTTTTTCTTTAGCTATGAAGTACAGTTGGAGATTAGATGAAAAAAAAAATATAAAATTTTTAGAGGTGCTGTAAGACCAGTCTATGTAGAAGACAAGTTTATATTCTTTAGTGTCCATTAAGTATAAAAATACATATTACTGAGGAAAGCACAGGGGAACAGTGTCTACATGTTGGGTCATACGGTTACAGCCATGTACCCATGCAGAATATCACATTCTGATTCAAGGCATGACACTAATCCCAAGTAACAAAAAAGGTGACTTTAACATCTAAATAAAGAGTGACTTGTCCTGCAGAAATAAATTTGTGTCCTTCATGCCAAAGTTTTTGCACCAACGGACTCCAACTGATGTGACTGACTCCAGCAGACCTCAAGTACCTCCAGGGTTTCGTAGTGCGCACTGATTTTGCTCAGTTTGATTCATTGTTCTCTTCAGTACCCATTCTGGTTTTGGGTCTCAAAAAGACATCTCTCTTTTCCTTCCTGTTCTGTCAGAAAGTGGATCATACTTCTTTTACTTTTGTCTTTTCTTCAGTAACAACTTCAATGAAGAGAACACACCTACCCTAAAATCAATTTGTGTTGCACTCACATACATTCAAATGATGCCTGTAAGTGAAAAAGCTTCTAACTGTTGATTATTTATTTTGGTACGTTTTGTATTTTCTCTCTCTGGTGTTTGTCTGAATCCATAGTACCCTTCATTATAACACATGTGCTTTCATTATTAGATTCATCTTCAAAAATTTCGCAATGCAATATTTCATCAAGTGACAATTCCAGTTCCCAGGGAGCTGCCCCATAATTTACCAATGCATGGGAAATATGGTCTCAACTCTTCAGGTTTCCTAAGCATCTTTTATTAGTTCATACTTTTTGCCACAAGACCACTCAGTAGTGCATACTCTGCACTTGCTAAGGGGTGGTAAAGCCTTTCTCTCTTGAAAAATATTTAAGTAAATAACTGTCAGCTGTGGTCTGTAATCTAGCATAATTCATCTGGTATGCTGCATTAGTCATAAGAATTTTATGAAGGATGTGAAATGTTTGACAGTGGTATCTAATAATATTAGTTCATGAACAATAGCACTAATGATTTAGAACTTATTTCTTTTCCGGTTCTTTCAAGAGACAAATTTAATTCTATTTTGGATAAATTTTAATTTTCTATCCATATTTACATATGTTATAGGTTCTGAAGTTATTATTATTTTTTTTTTGCTAAGAATCTTTTTGAAGAAATATCTTCTATCATGTAAAAATCACAAGTTCTGTCTAGAAGGAAATAATTCAATAAAACTGATAAATGACACTCTTATGAAACTATAAATTATTAAATAGAGCCAGAAACATAAAATCTAAAGAAATAGCTAATTCCTGTTTCTCCTTCTTTCCTGTAGCTCAGCCTTCTCAGTAAGGTGATATATTTTTTATCTGAATTTGTTTTATTTGTCTGATAGATTTCTGGGAAGTATGACCTCTACTGGTGTCTGTGGATTGGGAATGTTTTGTAATGTTCACTTCCTTTTCTTGCTATTATGTCATGTATTTCTTTGTCTACTTTTGAAACCATTTAGATGCCAAGATGATTAAAGAGGCCCAATTCAGAGCATTTAAATAAGATAAGAGTTTAACATAGTGAAAGATAATTAGGAATAGAATTAGGATAGAATAGTCTTCTAGCTCCATTGACAACACCAGCAACTTGTTTAACTTCGATGTCTTTTTTGTTCAGCTCCAGTTATCTCTTTGCTTCTCCCTGCTTGGTTTTCTACATACAGTTTCAGACGTTTCTAATTCATTCTGTTTATGAGTTTTATTTCTTAATCCATTTAGGGTTAAGATCCTATCCCATTTTCTCCCTTACTAGCACTTTGCAGTTTTCTCTCAGTTACCCTTGTAATCTTAATTAATATTATTGTATTTGCCATTATGTCATTTCTTTTTTCTGTGGAAGCCACAAAAAGAACTACTGGTATAAGGAGACTGAAAAAAACATGAGCAGAAAATGTTTGCAGTTTTCATGTTTGTCTTTGTTTCTGTATTTTTATTTTTATTTTTATTTTTATTTTTATTTTTTTTACATTCAGAAGGAACAGTAGTGTAACTTATACATATGATTGCATACAAGGCTGAGTGTATAAGCCTTCATTCTGTCCTTATGAGCCAGAAATATTTACTTATACAACTTAAAATAAACATACTGTTAGCCATTAGGATTTTTAGAATCCCTGTGGCTATCCTGAATTGCTTCAAACCAGCTGTTCTTGTTAAACAATGTGGGGCTGAATCTGAGCCCCTTGACATCATTGGGAAACTGCAGATTCCAGTACATGCTTGTACCAAATTTAACATCCTCTGCTACTTTGTGAAGAAGTAAACAAGTGATAATTGGCTTGGACAGTTTACAGGTCTTCTGAATTTTCCAGAGGAGCTTCCAATGACTTTATTTACAGATGCTTTTCCTTTGCACAGTTTATGACCATGAAGTCTATTCAGGCAAAAAGATCTGCTTACACAGAAATTAGCTTTTAATAAGATACTTTGCAGGAGAGTCCACTGTACAGATCCTATTACAAGATAGGAACAGTAGCTGTTTTTGCAAATTCAAATTCTGCAAACCAGCAAATGAGCAGATAACCAGCTTAAAGCGATTTCAGCATGTGTACAAAGCTAGTAAACTGCTTGCTACCAAATTTCACAAACTACTGTACACTCCTTACCTCCTTTTCACAGCAAGCAAAAGAAAAGCTAATTTTTGACTGTGACCCTAAAGAAAGAAAGAAAAAAATGTGAAGGATGGGCTTAATTGGATTGCACCTTCATTCATTTAATTAACCTGCCTGACTTGATCGCGCCACTCTGAATAGAGCAGAGCTTTGTTTCCTCTTCGGTTCTTTCACCTGATGAAAGCTACCCTTGCCCTCGCTCTTCCTGGTTTTAACCTGTTGCTGCAACTGTACTTTCTTTCTAGAAGGTTAAGAAGCCTGTAGTTAGAAGACAGCTTTTGTGTCTTTCCAGTTGCCCTAAATATCTCTCAGTTACTTTGAAGAACAGTTTCTTTATAAGGAGCTGTTTCCTGGTCTATGCAGCAGGAAAGTAAGATCCTTTCATTGCAACAGCTTGAACTTTGCTTTCTTTTTCTTCCTATCAGGTCACGGGCTGAAACTTTAAAAGGAATCTGTTGGAAGGTTTGTGCTAGCTGAGAGCCTAAAGGGCCTTTCTTTATTCAGTGACAGCTAATATAGTAAGAAAGGGATGACTTTTTCATCATCATCATCATGACAGAAACAGCTGAACAGAGGTTCCCTTCATGGGAGCATAGGTAATGTGTTGTTACTCAAAAGTAGTTAATAGAGGGCTTAAAACCTGTGCTGTAGAAATCTTCTGAAGAGTAAAAGCTTGTGTGCACAAGTTATGCTTCATGCAATATGAGAGTAAGCATGACTACAGCTAGGTGCCTGCCTCTAAGGTTCTTCCTGGATTTTTCTTCTAATAAATATTAATGAGTACTTAGAGAACTTATCTGTACAATCATGTGAAAAGACTGTAAAATTTGGGAACTAGTCCAGGAACAAGGTTCCCTTTTAGGGTTTGACAACTGATGATGGATAAGATAGAGTATTTTGGACAGTTTCAGCCTTGCTTGTGGTACTTTTTTTGATACTACTTTTTTCTGCAGAGAAAGATCCTGAACTGAAGAAGGATCTTACCTACCAACTTCAGACTGTTATCTTGATAAGCTCTGTCTCTCAGGGTCTCTGCTGGCTGTGCTATATATTAGTTTCTTTGCCTTAGGGAAGTAAAGACATGCATAGTTTTTTTTTTTTTTTTTTTCCTTCCCAGTTTGAGTACACTGAACCCAGAGAGTTAATGTATGTTGCATAATAGAGCATGATGAATATGTGTAGTGTATGTTTTTTTGCTGTTGTTGTTTCGACTTGAGAGGGAGACTCCATTTTTGTTGCAATAATAATTCCCATGTTTATTTACTTGATTTAGGACATGAGCAAGTGGGATAAGAAGAGAGACCTGTGTAGAACATAGGAAGCACGTATTGTTTGCTGTCAAGTGCCAAGACTTCCAAATGAAGATTCAGGCTTGAATTATGTCTCCTTGAAATATTTGAAGATATTTTCCTACCTGCCTGAGAGTTCCCCTCAGTCCTGGGTGTTCTCTTCTGTGCCCTCACAGGCTTTCAGACATGCTGGGAGTAGTAACCTTCTAAATGACTGTGCAAAGTCAGTGTGTAGTGCCTCTGATTAGATTTGACAGAAAAGGAGGATGGTAGTTGTGGGAAAGACCTAGTAAGAGAATGTGAAAAAGAAAGGTTTAATTATTTATTTTTATTATTATTATTATTATTATTTTTCTCCAGAGCCATACATGCTTATACATGTAGAGCTTTGGTGAATTTAGCAGCTGGTATTCTTCAGTCCTTGGCTGTCTCTTACTCTTTCCACATTTGACTGTCTAAGCAGATTATCGGTCCCACTCTCTTCATGTAAAATTGAATTTAATTTGATCTAATGATTCAATGGACCTTTTTATCTATAACATAGAAATCTCCTGGCAGAACAATTTCTTTATAAAGCAAGAAATGATAAAACATTTAAAAAAGAAAGGCTCCTCAGTGCTCTGTAACTTTTTTTTTTATAGAGGTCTTACTCATACTTTTCTATTTCAGTGATCTGTTACTGTTCCTCATATTATTGTGAGCTATATTTTAAAACAAATAATGAGATAACATACTATGAAAAATACTAATTACTCATGAATTTCTCTTGCTGGACAAGAGCCCTTGAAAACTGATGCTTCAGTAATAAAAAATAGTGTTTGCTTAAAAAACTACATGCATAAAACAAACAAATAAAAAAAAACCAAAACAGTTTCAATGGATAGTTCTGAATTTCATGCCATGAAACTGTAAAAACCTATCTTGTTTAGAACTTGAAAGGAAGTTGTAAGCAAGAGACAAATAAAACTTCAGGAGTAAGTGAAACTCTAAATGCTGTCAATAAAACTAAATAACCTGGTGAAGAACTTTAAATGCTACAAAGCACTGACACGATGAAGAACATCTGATTATAAGGTAAGTCAGAGAGTTTTGGTGTGCAGCATCATGAGATGTCCTGCTCACACATCATTCACCATTGTAAAATTAATTCATTGTCATATTGGGTATGTAAGATTTCTAAATCTCTTGGCTTGGGACAATCTAAAGAAGGGAAGGATATTTGTCCACCTTCTCTAAATCTTGAGATTTTTTTGAATGTTTTGAAATTTTATTTGGATTTTTTTTTAGAAGTAAACTGTAAGTTTGAAATATTTGAAGAATTTAATAACATTTATATTTGTCTCTTATTAGTAGAAATAAAACATTGCTCTGTAATTTCTCATTCTCCTGTGAGAACGTGGAAATAATATGGATATGTTAAACAAGGAACAAAAGTGCTCCCTTACATACATTCAATAAATTGGGTCGTTCTAGGTGACTGAAACTGAAAGCTAACAGTAAAGACTGAACAAGAATTTGCTAAAATAGTATAAAAAATATGCATTTTTTCCTATAGTAAACAAAATTTGTTTGGTAATTTTTTATTTTTATTTTTAAATAAACATTAATGCTGAGTACTGTAATACTAATTTTTCTATTTTCATGTTGTGTGTCTTTATTTTTCTTCCTGAAGTAGAATTTAATCCCGTAAGAAAATGTCCCGGCAAGCATGAATTCTTATAGCTTTGGATAAAAAAAAATCAATAATGAAGTTGATTTCTGATTTCCTAGAAGGCTGCTACATAGTGTCATTTAGATTGTGCTTTGGTTGGAGGAATATTTGTCACTATTGCAGAACTTGTTTTAAGAACAGAACTTGCAGTTCAAGAGAACTACTTACTAAAGTTGTTGACTTTTAAGAAAAACTCCCTCCAATCTTAACTACTTAATATAACTTTGTAAAGAAAATATTTGGATTCATATAAATGCTCTTTATGGAGTCAGTGATTCTATCTCCCTCTTTTATTTTAAAACAGGTAACTAAATTTCTAAATAATAGTAGATAAGCCTGCAAGCCCTCAGTGATTTGTTAGAAAAGAACTACTGCTTAGTGATTTTAGACTTTGACTTCTGGACCAAGCTAATGTTTCCTGTTAGTTTGGGCCTCTAATTTTTTATTTATTTATTTATTTATTTATTTATTTATTTATTTATTTATTTATTTATTTATTTATTTATTTTGTCATAAAGTCAGATGTGATGATTAGCATCGAAGTTGGATCATCTTGGTTAGCCCAATTCAGAGATGAGCCATCACAATGGAAAACTGCATGCATTCTTGCATCACTATGGATCATGAAGTTGCATGGTAGTGCTTTTCTTTCTCCTGGATTGTACGGATAAATTTTCCAGCAACCAAGCAACACACAGAGTGACATCTCATTCTGCACTTCCATTTTGGCTTAATACATGTATGTGAAGTGTTTGCATTGGTGTTTCTGTTTGTAGCTTGAAACGCAAAAACTTAAATATATGTAAACAGTAAATTATTTGTTAGTATTAGTCTTAAAAATTGCAATTCCTCTGAATAGCAAAACTTCTGTCATTCCAAATTCATTTAATAAAACATTGAGGCTAAATGTGGACAATCTGTGCCACTGCCATTCTATAAATTGAAACTTTGGTCTTTATTAGCTCTGGCCAGATATGTGGTCAACAGACAAGAAATAATAATAATAATGCACTACTCTAAATTGTCCCCTTGATTTATTTATTTATTTTTATTATGTGTTATAGTCTCCTGGAAAGATCTTGTGTACTTTCTTCTGTCTTTGGGAAACTATAGTAGATAAAATTATTTCAGGACTGTTTTCATGATTAATGTGTAAAGTGCTAACTTTGAGAACCCAAAAAAACCCAGCCTTTTGGTATCCCAAAATGATTTTTCTGTGTGCACACATGAATGCATTCTTTCATACAAGCTAGCATTTGGAGGAAGTCTGGAAGCTTGTATTATTTCTTTTGTTTCTGTAATAAAGGGCTGTGACATTTAAATATACAGATTGCTTGTTTAGTAACCTAAAATAGTGATAGTCTTAAGCCTGGGTTTAATGGATAATCAGGCTTAATTAAGCCTGGACATCAAAAGAAAGATGCTGTATTCAAAATAGTAGATAAACCACCCATATGCACAAAGTAGTGGTAAGTTCTGGAGCTACTCAGTGGATGTTGCTTAGTAATTTTAGAGGAAACATTTTGCTCACTTTTTGGAATAAGTCAGTTAAAGAACTGTAATGGTGTTAAGACTATGACAAATTTAGGGTTGTCTTTGAGGTATGTAAAAGCTGCTTGTGATGCAGCTGGATAGGTTTATGAGGATCTTGGAGATTAATTCAAATAAAAGAAAGATTGTACAACATTCTCGTGGCCCTAAGTAATGGATTATGTGTAGAAAATGTAATGGTGCTGCAACAACAAATAGATCAACTGAGAGAACACCCTTTGCCTGAAGTGTCTTTAAAACTGTGAGTGTGAAGTTGGATGATGAATTGAATAATCTACTTCAAAGGACAGATATATAGTATCTGAATATGAAAAAGCATAAGTGCATGAGAGCATGTCACAGCCATATGTAGTGCTGGCTGCTCACAGTGATAAACAGTTTACTATTGTCTTTGCCACCAACAGACTATGTCAATTTAAAGTCTGATGATTCTTCTGTCTTATTTATTGGAGTCCGTATACAGTATAACATTTTGCAATGCCAATTGCTTAAGAATAACCCCCCAGAATTCATCTTTGGCTTTATTAAAAAATAAATCTATTGCCTTCAGTTCCTTCAGAAGCAGCTGCAGTCTTTATTTTAGATGCTTGCATGTTTTTGTTGTTTCTGATATGTATAAAATATATGAGTTATTCCAACTTTAATTTCCTTGTGTTTGGAGGACTGAACAGTTTCATTAACATGACAATTTAATGTTCTTCAGAAAATAACAGAATTATGTTTGCATAAGGTGCAAATGGAAGCAAAGGTTTATTAAGTCTCTGGCTCCTATTTTTTGTGGATAGAGTCTGAGTGGATTTTTGTGTATGTGCTTTCTGATCAGGACAGGAAATAAAATCAAGCTTCTAATGCTAGATAATTGAAGCCCTTCTAAATTATCAGTTTATACAATGCCAGAACCAGGTTCTTTATATGAGTAGAAGAAAGAATGATTTTAAACACAGAGTGGACTTTGACCTTGTATCAATCATCATTCTCCTGGTAAAGCTCAACATTTCCTCACAGCATCTCAATATAACTTTCTGCTCTGCATGGTTTATTTTTTTTTTTTTTTTAATTATTCTTCAAGTAATCTATCTTTGTCTTGATTTTTTTTTTCTTTTGTCTTGGGAGATAAGAGTGTGTGGATTTTGAAACACTCCCTGTTATCTTCAGTTTGCATGCTTCTCTGCCGTGTCCTGCCACGCTTGTTTCTTGGTTTTATCAGGTGTGGTTCATGCTGTGAATTATCTAAGAGCATCAAGATGCAACCTGTATGTGCTGCACAGTAATTCCATTTCAGTCAGCCTAAGCTAAAACCAGATGATGACTCAGGCAAATTATTTGTTGAGAAACCATCTTAAACTTATACTGAAAGACTAAGGGGAGAAAAAATATTTTTTTGATCTTGGATTTTTTTATTTTTATTTTTAGCTGCTTTACTTCACAGGCCTTATTCTCTAAGTTTGAATGCTCTTAATGCCCTTTAAAAGACAAACTTGCCATAGATAGTGATTTTTTTTTTTCATTCCTATTTCTAACAGTTCAGTGGTCAGGATATTTGCTTTGGGGTAAAAGCAGACATTCAAATCCCTCCTCTAAGTTACACAGTATTTTTATGGAACTTTTCTAAATTACTATGCATTTATATCCACTATAATCCTTATAACTTTTGTGATTGCTCTGGGAATGCTTAGATTCCGATGTGCTGCCAAAGGAAGTCTAAGATGCTTTATCCATCATTTTGCTTAATGGTCTTTTTGTTTACTGTAACATAGGTGCTCTGTGATGCAGTTGTAGTAATGCAGGCAAAAGTATTTCAGGGTATTGTTCCTTTCCAGACATACCCCAAATCAATACCAGCATTCCAGTCTTACTGACTGATCTGAACATGTTGCCTGACCATCGGTGTTTCATTTTTAAGTATTCAAATACATGTAAAAAGTATTGTAATTGTTCTTTATGTCAAATATTTCTTTCATGAGAATGTAAGAATTCATTAGATGTTGGCTGAGTGAATTGCTGTAAAATGTAAATTATTGGTTTTGATCAAAGTAAATATGTTACACCTACCTATTCCTTTGGTGTTTTGAGCTAAACCTTTTATAGGGCAGAGGTGATTCATCATCTTTAATATGTCTCTAAGAGAACTGGGAGCACCACTGAGATCTAGGTTTTTGAGAACTCCAGGCTTTACCAGATCAATGGACTCTTAGGCAAGGTATGTGAATTCCTTATACCAAATGGTAAACAGAACATTCTGTTCTAAATGTCAAATATATTTTCAGGTTGCAAGCAGTAATCTTTGTGTGTGAAGAAAATAATTTTTAAATCTGGAACAATGGGATGTGGACCAATGAATCACTTATTTTTTTTTCTTATTTTTCTTATTTTTTTTTTTTTTAAATCAGGAATGAGAGGTAGTAAAGAGAAAGGTGGTGAAACTTCTCTAAATTGTTGGAAAGAAAGGCTCTTAACCTAGGTGCCATAAACTGAGTAAGACTTAAAAAGCTCGTTTTGAAACCCCTGCAAAAAAAAAAAAAAAAAAAAAGACAAGTTTCTGAATTATTACTGTCCCTAGTCAAAGTAATATAAGATTTATGTAACCATTCCAAAATGCAAGATGACAACATTTGCATGAAATGTGAAAGACCAGTCAAGTAGGCTCTCATAAACATTAGACACAGTAATTAAAGGCTTTTCAGACAGTGTTTCTTTGTATTAAGGAGTATAGCCTTAAGACTGTGTTTGTAGATGATATTATTTCTGTTGATAATAATTATCAATATTATGCTTAACAAATGTCTGTAAATGTACCAACCAAATAGCTTTGGTGCATAGTGTTCTCTGTGTGGATCACATTCATTTGTCTGCTGGTCTGAAACCTTGGTAAATAAACAGATACACCATCTTTGACTAACAGGGGTAGAAGAAAAATTAAACATTTTTTATTTCCCTGGGATCGGAATAAACAGGCTTATGGATCAAGAAGAGAAGTGATGAATAACCTCAAGAACTCCTGAGACTTTAGAGGAACAGGTCTCTCACAGGTTTCTCTACCCAAAAGCTTCCTTCAAGTTTTAAGCCTTCTTTCTTCATTAGATATCTGATGTCTTCCATCAATAAGATCAGCTTTTTATTCTTAGAGACTCATGAACTCTTGTAGATAAGACAGAATAGAGAATTAAAGTTGTTATTTTTTTTGTATCTTTGACTGGAAATAGTGGTCTTTTGCTGTTACCTCATTCATGTATATATAAAGCAAATACTATTTAAATAAGAATAAATGAATTATTGTCAGTTGGAAAACTGGTATACTTTACTGGTCTACTTGTAAGACTTTATTAATATTTTATCAAATTAGTTTTATTTTGTAATTATGTAAATCACAGTGCCATGGTTCTACAGTGACATCAACACAGTAACAGAAAATTCTGTTTATTATAATTTTTTATTTTTTTTTAAAGTTGTTCTGTTAACATTTCTGGAAAAGGCTTTGCAATGATTAACACATTTCTATGCAGAGGGAAGGAACAATGTTTCTTCATTTGTTGTGTGACAGTAAGGTCAGATAATAACTGCCAAAATAATATCTTCCATGATTACAACAAAGCTCTGTTTCCTGTGAAAGGTGTGCTATTTCTACAGAAAGAAAATCCAACAAAGAATTATTCTCTTACTATTGGAAGCATTGAAGTACATGCCTAATTTACAAGAGCTTTTGAAAATCTTTGGCTTTAATAGCAGAACTTGCTTAATTCATCAGGGATCAAAACTCACAAAGACAGCTTGGTATGTCTTACTAATGTATAAAAATAATTATCTTGAACCAAAGACTCCTATTGCCAAGTATGTTTTTATCATCCTCTTAAAGAAAGAAAAATCTTGCATGGGGAGATGCAGATTTTGGTTGGAAAGTTAGCACACACTTTTCAATAGCCTAGTCTAATTTGCTTGGATTGCTTTTTCTTCTGTCTCTTTCCTCTTTTCTTTATCTCTTCAAGTAATCTACTTCTGTTTTCTTATTTATTAATATTCCACTGTTTATATTTGGAAGAAAGTCTGACTAGTTGTCCAACAATATGCTTCAGGCAACATTCAGACTACATACTAATGAACTTTGTTTCCTAGAGTTTAAAATTCCTTCAGTTGGTGCCAGGAAATCTTTCTTCCAAAGTATTACAAATTCAGTAACATTTTGACTTTCTCCCTTTTTGCTTTCCAATGGTCCATGACCAGTGTTGGAAGCTTTTGTTTACAATCTTTGAGTAGGATTCTGCTCTGTGTTTTGTGGGAAAGCTCCATATGTTTTCAGTACTAGACTTCAGATTCTTACTGTTTCTTGCTGCTCATAGGCCTACTACTTTCTCTTTCTGGTTTGCTTCATTGACAAATTTTGAGGAGGATTTCTTCATTCTCTCTCTCTCTTTAGGGAAAGCAGATAGGACACAAGCTTTTTACAATTTTTTTTACAATTGATTTTTAATTTAGTGGATTGTAAGCTTTGAACTCTCCTAACTGTCCTAAGATGTGAACCAAATCCTGTGATGTAGTGAGAAGTTGTGTAGATGCTTTATATAGTGTTGACCTTTTTCTGCCTCGATCCTGCTGGGAGAAAAGGAACCAAAAATTACTACATCATGCTGGAAAAATGCCTACTTACTGTCATTTGTCTAGTGCTGTTTATCTTCCCAATTTACCTTTTTCATAGATAAGAAACTGTAGTTGTGTATTCCTAGAATTGCTGTTAAAGTAAACAAACTTGTTCTGTGTGCTTCTTATCCGAGATGATTGCTAGCTCCAACTGTTAAACTTGTTGAAATTCTAGTGGCAATGGGTGTTGTAAATACTAGCTTTCTAACTAGCTTTCTACAGGGTATGAACGGCAGACTGCTTTTTTTTTTTTTTTTTTTTGAACACGATGTACTGTTTTTAGGATTTAATATTAAATCATTGAGTTACTGATTATACTCAGTATATAGAATTTTTTAGCTTGATGTAAAACAGATATCAGGAAACATTTCAGAGTAAAACAGAAGACTGGCAATCTGTTTCTGATTACAAATGATATATAGACTAAGCAAAAAATTATTTTTATAGTTACTAATGCTGCAGATTTTTTATATATTCAAAGTATAAAATATAGCAAGAAGGATAAAATAGGATCTATTCTTTGAATTAATAATACAGTGAATTATAGAAACAACAGAAAAAGAGATTCAATTTCCTTGATCACATCAGGCCAGGTTATGGAGTACTGGAACTAAATAAATCATTGCATCACTGCATCATTGTCAGTGTGACCAGAACTGAATATGGTATGTGATCACCTTGTTGCTGATCAATCATTTTTTATTTACCCAAGCATGATATTTCATGTATCTGATTTTGTGAGAGTTTACCAAAACAACGTATCTTGATAAAAAAAAAATAGTCTTTGGTCTGATCAGTTGCGGTTATAGGATTAATAGTGAAATGGGAAAAGCCAAACACAGAGTGTTTTTTTTATTCAGTTGCAGCGTGAAGTTCAGTGAAGACTGAACGTAAATGATTTTTGGGTCTTGCTTCGTCCCCCTGCCTCTCATCTGTGGTACAACCAAAGCAATATTTAATTACAAATCTTAAGTAGTTTTGTAATCAGATCATGTTCTTCCACTGAGAATTGTCATAATCTGAAGCCTTCTATGCTGATGTCATGTACATATGTACAGTTAGTGTCTGCATTAAGCGCCCATGTGTGTTTTTAATAGCAATGGTGTTTCTTATTAGTGCCGCTTTCTGTGAACAAATGCAAAGGTTAAATAAGCAATAAACATTGAATTCTAGAGTGCCTTCCTTCTTTGAAAGCATAGGGCTTTATTTCCTTCACAAATGAACATCATCAGCTGCTTAGCACCACATAGCTATGCTGGGTGGCAGCTCTGGACAGTAAGTCAAGAGAAAAAGGGAACTAAATATATTTTGGTAACTGAAGTTACGAAGAATGTAACTAACTTGAGTAAGTCAGGTTTTATTTGGAGGTTTCTCTTTTGTTGGGACCAATGTCTTGGTTGTATTCTAGTGAAAGGAGAAATTCTGGCATGCTGGAGCAAGCTATGCACATAGGTCTTCCATTGGTTCTTGGGGTTCCAGATATTTCTCATGTCATCTGGATAAGTGTGAAGTAGTCCCAGTTGTTCAACTCACATTTTGTAGTAGTGCTTAACTGAACATGCAATTTTGCCTTTTTGAAGGTGAATGTTTTTTTCAAATCTTTGAATGGCACTTTCAAATGTAAGAAATGCTTGCCATGAGTTGATTTATACTTAGATGCTTACAATTTAATGTGATTTAGCAACAGAAAAGGAATGTATTTTTCTTCAGTCGGGCTCTGCATCCTGTGTTGTCATAGCAACAAGCGTGATGCTGTTTAGTTTCATTTCTGAACCATGTCGAAATACATATTAGTAGAAAGATTAATACTAAAGACTCCCACTCCTTTGTCTCCAAGAGGACACATGAATTTTCTGTTGCAGATCTCTCTGTGAATAACGTCTAATTTTGAAGAGAAAAATAAAACATGAAAATACATATTACTGAAAGTTTTCCCATAATACAATCATCTCTCTTTTCTTTATTTGTAGGCTAATCTTTCCTCAGGACAAATAGCTCTAAGAGGCCACAATAACACTTCTGCATATTAAAATAACATGTTGAACATGCAGGATTACTTTTCTATTAAGAAAAAAAAAAAGTTTATTTCTCTTTAATAAAGTTTACTGCATTAAAAAGAAAGAGCATTTTAAGGAGATAAGGGTTTAAAAAAAAAAAAAAAAAACAACAAAAAAACAGGTTCTTAGAAAATGTTTTGATCTTAATAGCTGTTTGTCCTGCTTTAACAGAAAGGCTTAATACCTCAATTTCATTAAAAGAAAAACTGTGTGTGCTAGAGACAACTCATTATTTTTCTGAAAGTCATTAAAATGTGAAATCACAGTCTCTTTTCTCATTCACTTTAGGGGGAAAATACAACCCAAAGTATTTTCACACGTTAAATAATCCCTAGTTTCTTCTTAAAATAAAATGAAACATTTAGGGGCACCATGCTGCATTCAAATTCACTATATTTCATAGAACTCTAGAATGGTTTGGGTTGGAAATCCAACCTTAAAAACCATCTAGTTCCAAACCCCTGCAAGGAGGCAGGGACACCTGCCACTAGATCAGGTTGAATGGTTGTCCTATCCAGCCTGCCCTTGAACACTGCCAGGGACAGGACATCCACAGCTTCAACAGTTTCAGTGTTTCACCAGATTTCAGCGAGTTCATAGGAACAGGATCCTTTGTTTTTGTAGTGCAGATATTAGCTCTGGTAGTCTTATCTACTGGTGTGAGTATGCTTATTTCTTATACTGGTTCCTGTCTCGTTACTGTTGCTAAGATGAGAAATGATAGAGCAGGCCATTTCAAGAAAACTGTTTACATCAAGGAAAAACAGCTTTTAACCTTGTACAGGGCTGACACTTGCACAACTTTCATGTTGATTATTATTATATTTATGTATTTTTATGGTCATGCTTATAAGATTTGGCTGCCTGTGATTTCCCTCATAAGCGTGTAGTCATTGTCTCCCTCTTGACTATGAAGCTGATAATCTAATAGTACAAATAATCTCTTTGTGTGTGTCTGTATAGGACTGTGTCAGGCCCTAATGCTTAGGGAAATTGTAAAGAAAAATGGTATTTTTGGAATTATCCCTCTGTGAGCGTATCCTTGCTGCTATTGTCAATTAATGAACTGGGGATTTCCTGAGTTCCGTGGTGGAAGTCAACTCTAGTACATAATAACATCCTATGGATTTGTATCCATAAAAATGTGGACCTTTCAGACCTCTTTTATATTTTTGACATGCAGACCGTCCTGTGGTTGTGTTTTGTAAATTAGTTAGGTATTGCATGGGAAAAAGTACTGCTTCCTTCTGGTTTGAACCTAAGACTGATTTCTATTTCCATACTTTCTGGGTGACCTTGGCAAATCACTGTGGACTAGATACAAAATGGGACTCAGATGCCTCTGTTATAGATGCCATAATATTTGCTCTGACTCAAAGAAGCCAGAAAGTCAATCTGTTTAAAGTGCTTGCACTTCCAGGATATGGCCATTCTTCAAATAAGTGAAACAAACAAACAAAAATCAAGTAAGAGATGAGGTGTCTCCAGCTGTCTAGAGGAGAATTTTTCATTTAGAAAGGCTAATGTGCTGGCAGAATATTGCCAGTTTCCAGGCTCAAGTGTCTGACAAATCCAGTTCTGCTAATATGTTTTACATTCTTGGATTTTCTCCTGTATTTTGAATTCCAAATCCTAAAAACTTGAGTGGACCTCAGAAATCTGGTTTCTGATCACAAGTGTACTACAAATCATTGAAGCACACGGTGTCCCTTACTGTGCAGGTGTAGCATTTGTGTAGAGCACCTAAGGCAGATGTGTTGGGGCAGTTGGGGCATTCTAAAGAATTCCATAGCACACAAAAACATTTATTTTCACTTCTCTTAGTACAATTGGAAACAGTCTTACAAGTTTAAATTGTAAAATCATTGGTCTGTGGAATAAATCTGGTGTACATATATACACACATACTTTTTATTGGAAAAGGGTGGGGGTCCTATTCCTCAGAATCTCTCAGTTACTTTGCTCAGCAATCCCCCAGTTTATCGAGTTCAGTAAATTCTGTGCACAGCGAGACTTGTTCTTCTGCCCTTTTTCTGGTTACATTGAAATTATCTTCACCTGTTTGTCTTTGCTCCAGTATTTGCACCTAACAAAGCCTCTTTATCGATGTGGTTCTGCTTGGACCCACCACTCAGTGTATAGCGTTGGGTACTCTCTGTTTTTCTGTAGCTACACTGATTACCAAGAAGTCCAGTCATTCACTCTCTTGGGTCTGAAAGGGCATTTTAATTAGGTCTTGAGATATTGTTTACATCCAGTGTTGGTTTGCTGGCAGTCAGTTGTACTTTGCAACATAGCAATAAATCATATCAAGAAACCAAAGAGGTTGTGAGGCCTGGACAGCAATTTTCTTAGGTCTGGACAAGCTTTCATAGAGCAGGGCAGGTCTGTGTAAATGTCAGGCTGTAGCTACTGCCAGACGTTTGTTTCCTAATAATTTACCATGTCTAACAGGGAGTAAAACAATTAGGAAAGAGGCTTTCATGGTCAAACATCACTCTACGGAAAGCAGATTGCTGTTACTTATGAAAGAGATTATTATTATTTTTTTTTTCTTCTCACTGCCTAGAGCTGATGGGAATGCCACCACCAAAACTATGAGTAAAGAAGAGTGAGAAGGAAGGAAATATTCCTTTGAAGAAGATAGATGTGACAATTTCAGCCCTCTTATGAGTAGAGAGATGGTGAAATGATTTATTTTTTATTGTCAGTAAAGTGTTCTGAGCTTTTGCACAGAATCAAGGTTGTTATATTGTTTTTTTTTTTTTTTTTTTTTTTTTTTTTTTTTCCTTCAGTTATTATGATATAATAGTTGGCTTTTGATTCAGGGTCTTGTTCTTACTAAATGATTTCAATGCATTTGATCAAAACATAGGGCAGAGAGGTGGTATGTGGAAACCTTTCTGTGGCAGGAAGGATTTGCAGGAGTTGCGCAGCTCCAGGATTCTGGTAGGAAAACCTGGCGAGTAAAAATAGACAGAAACCTCTAGTTATGTTTTGATACAATTCATTTGTAATAGTAAACTCCACATCCTTAGCTCATTTGTTGTTGTTTTTCATAGCTGTTGCATGAAGAAAAACAAAACCAAACCAAACTTTTGCAAAATCAATTTCTGTCTGATAGTATTGCTCACATTAAACTTTTCTGGAATAAGTGTCAGTAGTTAGCTTGGTAAACTTTGCTGCTAAGGTAATGGCCTCTTAATTTAAGCTAGTGTGAGCACACTGTCCAGATAGGGAGTCAATGCTGAATTGTTCCAAGGGAGCTGGAGGAGTCATCATATGCCTGAGAACCAATTTAACTCATGTCTAACATCAGTGGACTGTATTTATTAAAAAAAAATATATACTTGAATATTTATACATAAATATATATTATATATTATGATATATAAAATATATATGATATATATTATATATATATAAATATATAAATATATATATATTGGCTTGGTCACTGGCCAAATTTCAATATGAATAATGTAACTTCCTATGTTTCTGTTACTTATTTAAATCTCTGTACTATTTTTCTCTTCCTCTTTGATCTGAATTTTACAGAGGAAGATGACAAAACTCTGAAAGCACTTGTAGAGGTCATAATTTCCTTTTAGACAGCATCCACCAGGCTATACTTCATAATTACACTGTCTTACAGGTCTAACCCTGTAAGATATCATCTGAACAATTAATATCCTTAACGACTTTTGAGCTACAAGAATGTCATGTCTCTTCATGTGTGGCTGTGTTTGTGATGAAAGGGGCAATGTGCTATCAGTTCCTGAGGGTCCTGATGCAGATGTCATTATGACACAGCTCTTTAACATTGCTTATTTGTGACAGATGTCTGACTTCACCTTGCAATGAAATTGCAAGCTGACAGAATAAGTCACTTTTTTGAAGTAGGCCACTTCCATTTTGTTTCAAGGCTAATAAGATATACCCTGCTGTAATTAGGAATTATCCATATTTAAATAAGAAAAGTCAAGAACTGCATCAACAATTTGTTGAACTGGATATTATTTCTTGTTAAAATGACTGTGCTTGGAACAAACTTCCAAACACTGTTTTAGTTTTCACTTTTCTTAGTAAAGCTACGTCCCACATCACAAACATGAAAATGTGGAAGACAGCAGATAGGAGGCTCAGTATTTATTTTATTTTTCTTTTCCCAAAAGGAATTTAATTGGGAGGGTATGCTGATTATAAAGTAGTACAGTTCATTTTAGATGTGTTTGTAAGAGGCATGATGAAAGAGGGACAAGATTTTATTTTCAGACGTTACTCAGATTTTTCAGAAGTGTGGAGCTCTACAGATGTTGTTAAGAAATGTGTTGGAGTTAGTGTCCCTTGCTATTTACGGTGTTTCCAAAAGTCAGACCCACTGAGTTCATGAGCTTTGAATCCCATGCAACACATTTGAACACTATCTTTTCAGAAAGCAGCTTTGTATTCTGTTTAAAATTTTGTTAATAACGGATGTATGGAGAAGAATTCAGTCACATGATGCCTTACTTAACTAGTTGTGTTTGGTGAAAACCATAGACAATTTAGTAGTATTTGAGGATACTTACCCCAAGATACAACAAACCTGTTTTTCTGCCATTTTCATTGAGCATGTAGGGAATGTTGTGGACTGTAAATGCTTTAGGAAAATTGTTTTACTGAACTCTAATGAATAATAGAGGATAACTGGAGTTCAGCTGTTTTAAATCCATGGATTATTAGCTGTAATTAGGTCTAGTGAATAAACTGGACGTTTTCTATCTCTCTCCATATACAAGCATTCCTGCTGCAGTTCTGTTTTGAGCTTTTTGCTATATGTGTTTATCAGACACCTCAAACATGTTCAAGCAACATTGGCAAGCTCTGTGTGTAGACCAAAGCAATGAAGTGATTTCACTGATGTGTTTATATCTGCACATTGACAATCTTCAAGCCTGTGGAACAAGATTATTTTTCTTACTTCAGCAGATTTCTGGGAACAACAAAATGCTGCAGTAAAACAGTTTCCTTTCCTCAGCTTTCCTCTCCTACTTTTTTTTTTTTTTTTTTTTTTTTTTTTTAGGCCATTTATTATTGATGTACTTTACAACACCAGCTCCCATTGCTAAACTGCTTTTGAAACAAATTACTTTGTGTTCATGTACAGGAAACCATGATATGAAGCTGTGAAGAAGAGGAGAGTAGGGTCTCAAAATTTACTTCTTGCTCTCACCTTCTTTCTTCTCCCCTTCCTGAAGAATATAATAATAGTAATGCCAGTGTGCATCAATGGATCGAACAAAATATGTTTCAAGTTTCTTCAGTTAATTTTTACTTTTGTTTGGTATTTTTTTAATAGTGTATTTGCAAATATTGCTGCTCAGGTCTGGGTTGGCTGATGAGACATCTTCAGTCTTGCACATGCTTGTAGTGAGTGGATTACCTGTAATAATGATTTACAACATTTGTATTTGGTTAGAAAAATCCTTCAGCTTTAAATTCTCTGCTTTCCTGCTGGCTGAAATATTAGTCTTTTCTCAGGCCGATACATCAGTTAAATTATTTATATTAAACCAGCTTTTTTTTTTTTTTTTTTTTTTTTTTTTTTTTTTTTGTTATGAAATGAAACTCAAGACAAATCAGGAGAGAAAAGAACTTTCAAGACACCCTATTATTCTTGGGAAGAATGTGTTTTCTGTTTGTTTTGTTCAATTGCCATTCTGTGAAATTTCCTTGTTTAACTTTCAGAGGCATAATAGAAACTAGCTCTCCATTGCTGAAATTTAAGTTTTCCTTGGCACTTATTCCAAAGCTAAAATCTCTATTCTTCCAAGTAATTTCTAAGGACCTAACACCTTTGCCTTTTGGTATCTCTCCATCTGTGCTAATCATCCTATAGTCTTGAAGTGCCCCAGATAAGTGGATCTGGATTTAAGTGAAAAGCTGGAGTTGATGTGGTATCATAGGACTCTTAAGGTTTTTATCTACTGAGAAAGTAATTTGGATCTCTGTCTGTTTGTCCCTGAGCAGTTACATTATCAGGAAATTACTTAAATTAACAATTTATAGTAACCGAAAGCCATAGATAGCAATAGTGCCTTTTCAGTGGTTTAGGGATAAAGATTTCACCTAGATAAAATAGCCTTAAAGAAGTCACAGTCAGATTGTGTTTCTGTTGGAAAACATTCACATGGGAAAATGATTATTTCATTCCTGAGAGAGGAAGGCAAAGAAAAGACTATGATCTAGGTTGCTAATGGGGAAAGATGAATTTACAATGAAAATAATGGAAGTTTTCTTGTTGTTGTTGTTTTGTCACTTTGAAAGTCTTTTGGTGTACAGAAATATGTATTTTAAATTATTACGTAGCAGTCCTCTAATTTTGCTGCTTAGGAACTGCATTTTCTTGCTGTTCTTCAACTTGTATCTTCTGCTAATGTTTTCACTATTCCTCTCTGATACTGCTTATCTAGCAGATACAAGTTGTGGAAAAAAAAAACCACCTGTTTGTTTGACAGAGGATAGTACAAACAGTATTTAGGGACTGGTACCTATTTCTAGAACAATTCATAAAAAAAAAAAATAAAAAATCACATTGCTTTTCACTGTAAGCTTTGAACCATTATGTTTTTGTTTGACTTTCCTACAGGAAAGTCCTTTAGGATTTCCATCAGAAAAAAAGGTTTCCAGGAATTACATTTCCATTTACAATATTTTCAGAAGTAGTTTTAGGGAAAAGACAAATCTTTCATTGAAATAAACTGCCTTATCTGACCAATAACGTGATGAAAGAGAATGCTTTACAATTAGTGGCATTAATAAACACAACAATTCTAGTCCAGTAGAGGGAGTTAGAATGCTATTACACTTTCTCTGTACTCAAGATAGAAGTTGTTTTTCTAATCTATCTAACTATATTTAATTTCAGTATGATTTTTATCTTTTGAACTTCAAATTATTTACATAAGAACCTTATTTTAGAACAGCTAGACAAGAAGAGTTACTTTTACCTATTCTCTATCTTTTAGTGTTAATTTTCCTATGTAAATTGTTCTTTATATCTCTTCACAAGGGTTACAAAATGTCAGCTATAAGGATTATTAGCTTACAAAACTGATCCCTGATCCTTTACTTTAGTTCTTGAGCACATGTGTACAGTATACCTGTAGAAGAAAATACAAAATGTAGGACAGCTCTGAAATACTATAGGGACAGTGATAGAAATGACACACCTATTTTTACTATTGTATCACATATTTGAGACAGTTACATGTATGTGATTTTTATTATGTTCAAATGTTGCGGTTTATTGGTATTTCTGTTTTATTTGCTTTTCTGTCTTGTAAAATTATAAAATAGGTACACTGTTTGGAAAATCATTTACTTAAAGTGTTTAAATCTCGTCTCTAGCACTGTTTAAACTGAAGACTGGAATTTTTAATCCTTTTACATGTACTTAATGATTTTTTCCCCCAGATTATTTGTACAGGTCGTTTTTTTTTTTTTGCACTTTAGAATGGGGAGTAGAAAATCCATACCTTTCTTAAAGTTGCAAACCCCTTTTGGATAAAATCTTAATAATTGAAATTATAATTGAAACATTTGCATTTTTACTATCAAGTGTTGCAGAGAGTTCTAATCACAGAATGGTTGAGGTTGGAAAGGACTTCTGGAGGTCATCTTCTCAAGCAGGGCCATCCGCACCATGCTGCCCAGGACCACATCCAGACACTTCTGAAGATCTCCAAGGAAGGAGACTCCATAGCCTCTCTGGCAGCCTGTGCCTTTGATCAGTCCAGTGCACATTAGAGAAGTGCTTCCTGATGTTCATGGGGCACCTCCCGTGTTTTAGTTAGTGTACATTGCCTCTTGGCTTGGCTTCATGGTGGTAGGAAGTGAAGTAAACTTTAAATGAAGGTTTAGCTAGTTTTGAGCAACACATACATTGTGCTATGTAAATTGTTTTCTGTTTTGTCAACATTTTATCAAAATTAGGGTCAAAGTTTGGGGATAATGGTGGTGTCAAGTGCACATGGTAAATAGAGTCTTTTGAGAGCTTGGAGGTTTTCTAAAGTTTTTATTTGCATTCAGGTTCACATGCTGCCTTAAGTCTTATATCCTAGTAAGGATATAAACTCTTCAGGAAACCAGTGGGATGTGCATCAATGTATGGATGTGCAAATTAAGTGGGATTTTACCCCATACACTGTTATTTTGGGGGTTTGTTTATGTATATCTATATATTTGACATGTATATGCAGATTATTTTTTTATTATTATTATTATTTTAGTGAAAGCTGTATAAGTTAAGGCTTGATAAATTAGGACTTTAAGTGCAAGTGAGATCAAGAGGAGACATGATGGAAACTAAAACAGAAAAAAGAATGGGAAGGAAAGGGCAGAGGGAATAAATTTTTCATCTTAGCTAGAACTGACCACAGGAAAAAAAAAAAAAAGATTAATTTCTGTAGCCAAGGAGTATGAAAAACCCTCAAGCTAAAGATGAGATCTGGTCTTTCTAGAAACCAGGTGACAAATTAAGTACATCTACTTATATTTGTAATAATGCAGCTTTATATTACTGATTAGATAATAAGGAAAGAATTTTCCCTGAAGCACCGCTCTTCTTGCATTAAATTATATTCTTCTGAGGTTATTACCTGCATATGAAATTAGATCACCATTTTCTCAAAATATAACCTCTAAAATTTTAAAGTGAGGCTGGCCAGCAATTATTTTCTTAAAAACTTAAAATATTTTTTGTCTTACATATTTTATTAATATATATTAATAATGAAATATTAATATATTAAGTATTTTTTTCTTTCTGCTATGTTTCAAAAATTTTGTGGCTGATTCATATAATATTGCAAATATCTTTAAAGATATAAAATATCTTTAAAAATCTATAATATGGCTTTTTTGGGTTTTGGTTTTCTGAAGTCTCTTGACTCTCAGGACATGTCAAAGGGGCAATGCTGCAGATGCTGAGAGAGAGAAGGCTGACTCAGATATGCAGGACTCAGGAGTGTGAGGGGAAAACATTGAGGTAGAAAAAGGTTTTAAGGTATGTGTGAAGTAATAAATTTGCTTCTACCATTTTTCAGAAAGCTCACAATCCATGAACACTCAAGATTTTAAGCAAGGAACTTTTTTCTTATCTTAAAGTAGTGATAGGCTGATGCTCAGTTTTCTTTCTTCTTCACACCAATTCCTTCCTTCATTCTTTGAGCTGATAGTTCTCTAAAAGATAATCACCTTCATAATCAGGATTAATCACATTTCAAAACTAGAGTCCTTTTCCTCTTGAAGGAGCTTGTACACTGGCAAGAGGACTGCTTGCTTTTACAAGTGCAAACCTCCCCATCATTTAAGGGTTGTTCTTTTGGCAACAATGACTTTAGAACTTTAATGCTTTAGAACTTTAAAAATGGCAATAGCAGATTAATACGACACTGATCTGCCAAGCTCAGTTCTTAAGATGTGAGAAGTGATCTGTCTCCTCATGTTTTGCTGTGATATTATTGTGGTGGTAGGTATTTTACCATGGAAACTTTGATATTGAGGGTCTTACAGGTGGGCATGAAAGTAGTCTTTTGATTTGCTGTTTTTCAAAGCACCCTTGTTATCTGGGAAATTGGCAACGATGTTGAGGTAAAACCTTAAAAGTCAGGGTTATCTTTTACTTCACTACCTCCATTTCAGGGCTATTAGTGCAGATAAAATGAGGTTAACTTGCAATATATACAGACATCATTCTACTGACTCATTTCTACTGGGGATCTAACCTGTAAGGCATGTTGTACCTATTCTCTCTGTTCAGAAGCGTGATGCTGGAGCTGAAAGTAGGCTGAGTTTGTCATTAGTTCTTCCAATATGTACAGAGAAATTGACTTGAGTTGAAACTACACAATAGAAGGTGACAAGTATAGGCACCATCCTGTGACTTTGTGAAAGACCTATCAAGTTTTATTTTTTATTTTTCACCACGTCACCACTTTTTTTTTTTTTTTTTTTTTTTTTTTTTTTGGTGTGTGTGTGTGTATGTGGGGGAGGTGAAGATGGGGGGACTTTAACCCTGCTGTAATGTTTCTGCATACGTCCATCTATAGTGTCATTTGGAGATTTTCTGCAGAATCTGCTCTGGTTCTAAACAAAGTACCCAGAATTGGGAACTCTGTACTCTGCTCAAAGTTCATGTATAGCCTCTCCCTCCTATTTCATAAAAGCAATAAAAATATGCAGAGATTATACAGTACATTAAAGAGGCAATGAAATAAAGCAATGCAACATTGTTTTGAGGAACTGGACTGAGTACAAAAAATATTGGGTAATGTATTCATTGAAACTGTGGGTTATTGACAAATGAATCCTAAGCCACTAGAAACATGGCCATCAATTCTTCATACCATGATCACTTATGTCAAAAAGCTGTTAACAATTACAGAATATGTCAAAAAGGAACATTTCCCAGATCAAAAGCAATGAGTCATTGTCTGACCTTTGTTTTGCCTGAATTCAATAACTTATTAGATTTCGAATGATGGAAAACTGGTCATGAAAGCACACTTTCCAACTATTTATGGAAGAAAGGCAGTATAGATTAATTTACAAAAGCACCTGCTTATAAAAAAGCGTTTTTGCTAAAAAAAAATAAAATAAAATAAATAAAAGCTCTTCAAATACCTCTTATTGAAGCAATTGAAACTTTGCCTTAATATACCATCATTTATCCAAAGTAGGAAAGAAGAAAGTGAAGTTTCAGAACAGTTAGGGGACATCAGACAAATAATATGTTACTAGAGTTCTGTAAAAGCAAAGCAAAGAAAAACAAAACAAAATAAAAACCCCAACAACACTACTACAAAATCTTATTATATTTTTCTGGGTAGATGATTGACAAGCTATAGCCAAGCAATTTATTGCGACAAGAGATAAAGAATTGACTTTTTCTGCAATAGTCTGTTTTAGACTGAAGCATAAGCATTTGTTTATATGTCCATATATACACAATATCAATATACACAAAACACAAACATAAATTTCAATATTTCTTTATTCGCAAAATTAGCCTAAATAAAGAAATAAGTGAAATAAGTGCCATTGCAAAAATTACATTAAAATGTACATCTGTTGGTATTCCCAAATTTAAATTCCATAGTCTTATTGTTCTCTGAAGAAATTTTCTACCCAAGGAAATGCAATTTATCTCCAGCCTTTTCAGGTACAAATAGTTCTCGCACAAATGTGTCAGCCCAATCCTGGTTAGAAAAGGTGGTGGTTTTGTTTTATTTTATTTTTTTCCATTTTATTTTGGGGTAGAAAGGAGGAGATGGGAGAAAGTGCTTAGAATGGGATTTCTGCTAACAGCTCTTGCTACTCTGCTCATCTTCTGTAGCTGAAACAAATGAATATGCATAGCTGCATATAGCTTCTTTCCTGGACATATTCTCATGGTTTTCTGCACTTCAGGTCTGACATTTGTTGAAGAAAGGAAGAACCATTCTGATAATCACGGCACTGTACTCAGCTGTGGAGAAAAGCTGATGTGATGCAGGTGAAGTTGCTTCATTTCTGGATAGGTTTCATGCCTATGTAATTCAGAGCAGAGATGATTTCACAGTTGGGAGATCCAGATATGTATTAAAGAAATTGTCTAAAAGCAGCAAAGATGGAAGAGCTGCTGCTTCATGAGTTCTCAGTATCATCCCTTTCCCTTGTGATATGGTTAAGTTGCATTTATTTCAGTATACTGTTGGTTAGAAAACATGTTTGCCTCTCTCATGTGTGGAATATTTTGTATTTGACTTTTATAAGACTTAGTTTTGTTTATATTTCAGATGGTTTTGATCTGGCTGGATATTTTTAACTCTCATTACTAAATTTTAGAATTAGCTGATAATACTCAATTTCCAAAATAGGCTGCTATAATTGCTCTGCTTGCAAGAATAAAACATTTGCCTTAGAAGAAAAGACATGAGACAAGGAAAAGATGATTACTTTTTTTTATTTTTTTTTTTGTTACGCTAGCATTATTAATAATAATTTTCCTTTTCTTTTCCTTCCCCTCTGGACTATTTTGCTATAGATATAGTTGTGTTTTTAATTTTTATGTTTTTTAATGACCCTCTATCTACCTTCTCCTTTCTGTCACTCATGCCTAGACCAGGGAAGTCTGTGTCTTAGAAACACTCAGTAAAATAAAGAACTTGTCAAACTAAAACTTCTAATTCAGGTTCATCAATAATAGATATGTTCTGTAAATATTTGTGTATATAGCACTCAGGACTGGATTCTAATCCCTCACCAAGCAGGGCATGAACATTATGGGATAGAGTGTAGAGAAAGTACGCATCTACATCCACAGCAAGATAAGTCTGAGAAGTTCTGTAGACGCTGTTTTGAACTCATGTTACATACATAAAAAGTAATGTTAACATATGCTTCCAACAGTTTCTGCCATAAATTCTAGCATTCTTTTTTTAAAATTAATTAATTTATTTATTTTTAGAAAAGTGTGCAGTTCTGATTGTTTGCCTTTTAATTTTTACTCTATTTTATTTTGCTTTGTTATTTTATTTTATTTTTATGTGCCCTTCCATTCCATAGAGAGGTAACAGACATACTGCTTAATACAATTGTACCACAAAAAAAGAAAAGAAAAAAAAATAGAAATGTTTCTTCTTCATTCTGGATATCCTTATTCCTTGCATATGAAATGAGAATAAAAAATGAGTTCTAAAACAAACATTTTGTTTCAGAGCTGTCACCTTTTGTAGGTGAGGTTTTGTAATTTTTTTTCCCCTAGAGAAGGTACATAAGTTGTTCCTCAGTGCTTTACAAAACCTCTGCTTTTGCTTGCATGTAGAAGTGTTGCCATATTTGAAGACCCAACACTGCAGTCATCCTAAACCATATGTCTTAGTGGCCTAGTGCTCTGTAAAGCTGTGGACATTAGAGACTCTTTTTTTGTCTTTACCTTCAGAAGTTTCTATTGTCTATAAAACTCTTCTGTTGTATGTGACATGATGTACTGGGTGACTGTGATATATATGGAGCATGAAAGATCCTTACCTCTGCTCACTGATCACTTATGTAGGCTTCAGCATTTTCCATTTTATTTCTTTTCTTACTTTAATTTGGGAGGAGTGTCAAAGTAGGCTGTCACATAACTAATTAATTGAATGGCTTTAATAACAAATCAGAAACAATGCTTCAATTTAATTCTCAGTGGCAAGATGAGATTGATAAGAAAAAATAGTCTGGAGCCAGGATAAAGCAACTCTTTGGCATGTTAGATAGGCATTTACATTTAGGAAGATACAAATACACTGGAAAGGACTGTGGGCTGAGAATACTGACCAGTTTCAGAAATAGCACTATTTACAATGAGTTTTTGCAGTTGTTAATCCTTAAATTACAAAGTACATGAAATAGCAAGTTATTCTGTGGAAAATCTATGGTGATGGGTTTGTTTTGCCTTCCTTAAGCTAAGAAATAAGGAAGGCTAAAAATAACTTAATTTAGATACTTTGGAATTTCGTAACTTTGTGTTATTAAAGTCAGAAACTACTGGGTTTTCAAAATGGAACCTTTGTTGGTTTAGGCAAAAGAAGCCTGGATCCTCTATCAGAAGAACGCTAGCTTTACAAACCTGTTAACTTGCATTAGCACTGTCCTCCTCTCAGAACTGTCTTGGAATCTCAAGGATTAAGAAGGTCCTCAAGGTACTTGTATTAGAAACAAAATACCACATCTAAATGAATAAATTTAGCTGTTTAACACACATTCCAACACATTTGGTAAGAACAAATTCCATTTCACCATTCCTTTGTAGAAGTTTTTAGCCTCCAGCATCATAAAAGTGAATATATTTGTTATATTTTATAGGGTATTATTTACATGCCTACATGTAATAGTTATTCTTACCACATAGGAAATTAGCTTCGCATCTCTGAACTGCTTTTAACGTCCTCTTAAATAGCTTGCATTTGTTGGAGCTCCTCAGTCATAGCTCAAACAAATTGCTAATGTTTTAAAAGACCATTATGGCCAAGAGTTTCAAGCTCCTGAATACTGTCAAGTATTCTTGAATACTCAAACTGTTGAATACCAAAACACCAAGGGAGCATAAAATTCCCTTTTCAACCTTATGAACAAGGGAATAAAGCTCTAAGGAGGCTTTTTGGAGCCTGTCTTATTTGAGGTATTTGACTTCATCAGTGCTATTTATTGGTTTAGCTTCAAACTGGCAGCTGTGCAGACTGTGAAGTATATGGAAAAATACTATGCATGAAGTACTTGGGTCATCAGAGAACTATCCAGGAATATAAAGTAGGATGAATAACAATAACAGCGAAAATGGATTTTTTTTTTGAAGTCTATATTATTGTCATTCATTGTCATTTTTGTACCCTCACTCATATGACTCAGAAGCAAACAAAGCTCTTGCTCTGTGCCGTATCAGGAGTTCTCATGTCCAGAATGTTGCAGGATGTGCAGGACCTTGCCCCCAGAGCTTTACTTAACTTATCAGAGTTCCTTGGATTCCACATCAGACTTCTCTTTCTCAGCTGCGGTAGTAGAACTACATTAGAACAAAAATCTAGATTGGGTAGTTCTTTTATGTCTTGGGGTGCTTAGTAGGAGGACAAGTAAGGGCCTGGGAATTGTTGCCTTGAGGATTCATGTAGGCATATCTTTCTGTACTTTGGAGAAAACTGATGGAACTTTTTGATTATAAATCAAGTTTTATTTCAAGAAGAAAATATTTGACTTCTCATTTTACCTTTCACTGGTAAGATTTGCTTTTCCAACTTGAAAAATGAGTATTAAGCTCTTCTGTAATTCTTTTCATCTCTGAACAGCAAAGTACTTCATGACAGACGTCAATAGAGATGTGAAGTTGAGGAAAAGAAATTGTTGGCCCAAAGTCATTCAGCAGAGCAATAGTAGAGTCTTGAGCTGGGTTAAGGTCAGTGCCATGATCTTACTATCTCCTTTGATATGAGCCACTTATGGCTACTTATTTCTTACGTTTTATACTTCCTCTCATGCTTAATGCTTTTTTGCCTTTTTAGTAGCTTGGCTATTTTTAGAGACATAGAATAACTTTCAAAGTGATGGAAAGGTTTCTGTAGCTTTGCTACTGCTTATTAGAAAGGGTTTTGTATTGAAACCTTTGAGTGAAAACATGTGTTTCTCAAAAAATTTCTTAATTAAAAAAAAATCCATTTCTGTAAATATTTTCTTACTTTGACGTAAGGCAATTTCATTACTTTAAAGCAAATCCTTTTTTTTTTTTTTTTGGTCTGAGAATAGTTTTTTTTTTTTTTTTTTTTTTTGATAGTTTTTAAAGAAGATGTCAAAAATCTCTTTTACTTCAATTTGCAAAACTTCCTGGTGAAGTCTTGCTACTATGTATATTTGCATGGAACTGGAAATTTTCTTCTGTTATGCTTCTTGAATCAATTTCTTCACTTGTACAGGTTCCTGAAACCTACTCTAGATTATTTTAAAAAAGGCAATACATAATGTGTCCATGAAGTATTATGTATATTAAATATTATTTTAACTTTGCTTAAGAGTTAGCAGTTGTAATGAGGGCTCTGTATATGTGAGGGATGATTCAGTGCAGGTTAACTGTAATGGAAAAAAAAATGTTGATTTTTTGAGTTAAATAATTGATTTAAGGAAGGTGACTAGAATCACTTATGTGTTGGTGTCATGTTAGTGAAGCTTTTTTTCTATTTCAAGGCTAACTTTCTTTATATTTCACTCTGGTCAGCCTAAATTATCTTCCTCTAGAAAAATCTCTTGGAAGCCTACATGTCTGTATGTGTACTGGATCTCCAAACATAATTTTATTGTCTTGCTACCTTTCTGCAGTGACATAAGAATGTACATACTGTCTTTCTTGCAAGGTGATAACTGCTTCCTCTCTTCTTGGTAAAGGGGGAGCTTTTATGATGTGATCTCTCTTTCTCTATCTTTTTCTAAATTGTTGTGAAACAATAGACTTCAATATCCGAAGGCTGAAATGCCTGGTCAGGCAGGTTCTTGCTTTGGTTGCACAGAATATCAATCAAACTAAATCTGCACTTCTTCCCACTGTCCTCTGGTCCCACACCCCTGCTCTGACACTGCTGGTTTAACAGAAGACACTGATGGTCTGTTTCTTGATAAGACAATTAAATAACTGAAAAGATTCTCTCTCACTTTGGATTCCTTATAATGCTGACACAGCAATGCCTGAGCAGCTCCTTTTTGTTTCCAAGCTGTTTTTTGTGATAGTTTGCTGCATAAATAGTCAGGAAAGATAATAAGGTTAAATTTATATTATGTAACCCTGTTTTCCATTGGGAACATTTCTTTTTGAAAGTACCTTCATTCACTCTATTAATTATCTACTCCAGAGGGTAGAAAATAATATGAGTTGTACATATAGTATGAGTTATATGTTTTTTGCTTTAATCTGTTAGCTACTTTTGCCATCAAAATTATGGGATTGAATATTATGGTCATCTAGGCTCAGACTTTCCAAACTGCTATAATAGCTTAGCCAAGATTTTTTGTTTTCCTAAATGAAATTTTACTACCTATAATTTCCCTACTTTTAATTCACTGAGGTTTGACTTTTGTTATTCCTTTTGATTCTTCAGGAAATGACAATTGTAGCTATCATACAGCATTTTAATTAAAAAAGCCACCACAGGAAAAAACAAAACAAAACATCCCCAGGAAAGGAAAAGAATACAAAGAGAAAGGGAAAGTGGGGGGGAAAGGATAGAAGCGGAGGGGAGGCAAGTGGTGGGGAAGGGAGAAGAGAGGAGAGGAGGGGAAAAGAGAGGAGAGAATACTGTTTAACCAGACATCATTTTATTATGAACATCTGAACGTCTTCCCACCAGATATGTTTAAATTTTTTCCCCTTATCATCAGTGTGATCATGCTCATGATGCTTCATGACATTCTTGCATTTCAGTATTCTGGTATTGTATGTTTAATACTAGATAATAGAGTTAATCAAACTCAGTATGTTGTTGGTTTATGTTGGTGACAGAAAAATGTACAATAGAAAAAGGAGTCAGGTTCTTCAAAGGAAAAACAAGTGCTGTAAGTATAAACACTGTTATACTTCTGTTCATCCCTGTAATGGTACATCTACATTTTTTATTTTTTATTTTTTATTTTTTCCCTCTAGAGATATTTCACTTGTCAAATTGATTCATGTTCACTTACTCAGGGAAAATGACTCCTAAATGAATATGAAATAGTGAACCTCTAGGAAGTAGCCATAGCTTATGACATCCTTCATCAGTTGCTCAGACCTTCTAACTTGAAGATTTGTTTTACTTTATATTGTCGTTTCCAAGCAATTGAAAAAAGGTATTCTGTCAAAGTTGTCAAGGTGAAAGGGATTCCAGGCTTAAGCAACATGGATGAGACTGTTGTTTAGTTTATATATATTTAATATCTTTTGTATTTATGAATTATTATAAGTTTGATAGGATGGGATGTGTTTAAGCTCAGGGTGAATTCAGAGTTTATTGGATTTATCAAACTTAAACTATGATTGAATCTTGTAAGAATTTATTGTCAAACAAGTGCATAAAATGTTACAAAGATCAGAAATGTCAAAAACTGAAAATAACTATTTATTTATTTATAAATATTTATATATTTATTTGTTTTACTGCAAACACTCTGTCTTATATCTGAATCTCAATTTTAATAATGATTTCAATATATACCTAACTGGAATAGCAGAAATGCTACTATTTATTTATTTATTAGTCAATCTGATATTTTCAGTAAACTTTCACAAACGTGGTTTGTACATCTAACATTTACCTTTTATCAGTATCAATGGTTGATTACATCAACCATTTTCAAAAGGAATACTGATCTCTGAAACATGAAGTCTCTGCAAAACATAGAAGGCTCAAGGGTGATAACCTAATATGTTGCAGAATATCAAAATGTGAATGTAGAGAGCAGTGTGAAAGGCTAGGAGGATGAATGTCAACAAAAGCTCCAAGCCAGCTCCTGATCATGGTGATACCTGTTGTTTTAAAACTCCTTTTCCTTGGATTTCAGTATTGATTCCCATATGTTGTCATATGATCTCACTACAACCTATACTACTAAGGAGTGTATCAGAAAGGAGATTTGGAATCCTTCTTGTTCCATGTTTCCATATCATGCAGTTATGAAATTCATAATTTCCTGTATAATAATGATGTGCAATAGTAATTTGTGCAATAATAATATGTAACAAATGCAAAGGAGTGTTCTATTCAGTTGTTTTTCAAAGCACTCGATTTTTTTCAACAACATTTTCAGTTCTAATCTCACATTGTAAAAATACTTTCAGTACTTTCAATATGGGATAAATTGTGAATTTAAATATAATAGGTATTCAGATTATAAAAACTTAATGTGTTATTTATTATCTAAATATTAATAAAGATATTTAATGGTGCTTGGACCAAAGATGGATCAAATCAACATGCTGCATGTCACTGTATTTAAGCATACATAATGACTGATTTTTTTTAACAACATAAGTGATCATTTAAAGATAGATTAATTCAGTTGTGTTACCCTCATTGCCTGTGCAAATATGTGTGAATGCATCAAAAATATTGCAGGCATAAAGATAACCCTCATCTGTTATCTCTTCCATTGCGTTGGGAAGTCAGGCTTGTTTTACCTCAGTGGAATTATTCATTAAGACAAGTTTTCAACATCTGGTTTGTATGTCTGTATAAGGATCTCTGTTCAAGAAGCAGTGGCCCTTCCAGGCAATCAGATGTTGTTTGGAGGCTCAAGGGAATCTCTCTGGATCTGAGAGATCTCTTTTTGTTAGGTGTTGAAAGTTATTTGATATTAATACCCTGATCTATCCCTCATCCAGCGCCCTTCCATGCTGTTTCTTGGAAAAAAATGGTGGTGGCTATTATGGATAACTTCTCTTTTAACTGCTAACACAACACTTTTCTTGTCCTAGTATAATTCTTCCCCCCAAAATAGACTTGACTGTAAATCTATATCTGTTCTTTTGTGGACTAGCGAAACCTCTCAAATCCTCTTTAGATTCTTGTCTGTGAGTTTGATGAAGGCAATAACCTCAGGATTCAGAAGTGAATTTCATTAAGCTTTAGGAACCTGAAACTATCTGGACTTTATTTCATTATTATCTATTCTGTTCTTTTTCTATCTGTTGACACAGATAGGCTGAAACTCACAGTCGGGTTTTGTTGGTCTCAAAGGACATATACCATCAGTGCCCTCTCCCAGGATATGCACACTTTTAATAAGAAAGAATTGAAGATTAAAAAGATTGTCTACTTTATCTTTCTATAGATCACATACATGTTATCCAGTCCTGTGTTTCATGAAAAGGTAAAGCACTCATGAGGAATAGGGCTGATATTCCTAGAGATGTAGGTTTTCTGCAGAAGTATTGGATTGTATTTCAAAACTTGGTTACTGGCTCAACCTCCCCTGTTTGTGGGTCAAGAGAAGTTGCTAGCTATCAAAGGGTAGGGAGAAAAGAACGATTTTCCATGAAACCAACTCTCTGAGTGCACTTTTGGTATTTAAGATCCATATGAATGATTGCTTTGAATTTCTATAGCCTCGTGTAACTTCACATCATCTCTGCATGGAAAAAATATATTGTTTGCTTGGTGGATTACTGTTTCCTGTATGTTCTCTCCCCATGTTCTTCCCTGCAAGGGGAAGTCAGACTGATATGCGATACCAGAAAATGTTTAGGAATGAGATTAAGAAATCAATAAAATTAAAGATTTCAAATCTTCAAATGTACTGATAGTTCTTACCTATAAGATTGACAGAGGTGTGCATTGAGTGTGCCTGTTTGCTCTTGTTGTGCAAAATATGCTCACAGGTATTGAATTCCTAAAGTGGTCATCGTCCCAGATGTACAGCATGTAGTTTATTTACAGGCATTTTTAAATTGGGAACAATAAATAATAATACATAAACAATACAAGTATGAAAAATATGAAATATTTTCTCAGGTAAAATTTCAGTTACTGCAATTTTAAGACTGGTATTAAGTCCTGTTGTGATATAGCGATCAGAATGCTCAGATTAATAGTCTAGGAGGAGTAACAAGAGAAATGTGCTGAAACCAGAGCTTGAAGTTTTGTGTAGCTTGAGATTTATAAAATATTAATACAGAACATAAGCAATGAAAGGTTCATAAGGAAACAATAAACCTTTTTCCAGCTGGAGACTCCTTGGGATGGACTGCTGGTGAGTTTCTAAAAACTGTTGATGTTTGGAATGAAGAGTATGCTCTGACACTGAGAGGTACCGCAGGGACCACAAAAAATGACTTACTTTTGCTGAAAGTGCTGTTTCTGATTTAGTGCATGCTTCAGGAGAACATGGAACACCAGAGATCAAAAAAGCTTAAACAAACCATGTTATTATTTCTAACACTCTACTTACCTGATTTCCTTCCTTTGCACCTCCCTCCTAACCCATCAGGACTTTCCAAGCAGACAGAATTAAAAACAAATGCTAAAACTGGGAAAAAAAACACAGCTTGTTTCTGGTACTACCTTTTCAAGACTACTTTTCTCCTGATTCACAGAATTAAAAAAAATGTATTTTCCAAAAATACATGGTTCAGGATAGAAACTCAACGAGTGGAACGAAACTTCAATTAAGAATACGAGTGAAACTGTATAATACAAGTATTTGAAATCAACTTTAAGGTGCATTACAGAAAAGGCAAAGAGTATTATCTGAATATATTTTTACTAAATTAAAACAAAACCTAACAGCTATCACTTATTACGTTTCTAAATCCACAAAGACATCAGCCCTACTGCCCCTCTACCCTGAAAAACAAAAGATCTTTGTTACACTTACCATTTTCTAAAGATTTTTTGGGAGGGAATTTCAACAGTAGAATAAACTGGGTACTCAGTAGATAAGCCTTTCTTGAGAACAGATTTCCACATTATCAGTGTGTGTTGGAAGACCTTGCTTAACTGAGCCTAGTCTTTCTGAAAGTAATTTCACAAAACAAATACCACTTCTATCTATCAATTCCCAGGGCATGCACCATCAAAATGCATGGAAAGGCTAGGGTCTCTCTTCTGACTTATGTCAGGCTATATGGAAACTACTGCAGAGTCTGGGAGATGAAAGCAGAAGTATTAGTCAAATCGTGAAACAAAGGCTCATTAAGGAAATCATTTACAGAAATGGGCATCTCTAGTTTATTACCCACAAATTGCTGCCAGGCACTCAACAGCTGTCTGTGAAAGGAAGGCAAATCACTCACAGGGGCTTCTAGGAATAATTCATCTTTAGTTCTTTAACAAAATAAGGCAAACCAAGAAGGCTGCGGCTGCTTAAGATGAAAGACATGAAAAATACCCAATCTATCTTTCTCTTTTGTCCCCCATTAGAATGTTTCCAAGTGCAAATAGCTTTGAAAAATATCCATTTGTATGAGATGATCTATGTTTTTCTATATTCCACACAATACTATTTACATTGCCAAAAAAATGAATTTTATGTAGCTTTAGTATCTTAACTGTTATAACTTTTGTTGTGGGATGAAAAAGATATTCAAAGAGATACAAGGTCTGTTTAATTTTTTAGTATGGCCGGCCTCACAGATTTGGCCTGGTTCTCAAACTATATTAATTCTTTCTCTTAAGAGGACAAAAATTCTAGTTTTTTATACTTGTTTTCTTTTAGCTAGTTCTTACAGAACAATATGCTTGGAACCCTAATTTGAGTATCTTTTAAATAAACTCATCAGCTGGGAAAGTTCAGAGGAATAGCTTCGCCAATGAGGGGGAAAGAAATTGAAGAAACTGTATGTTTAAAAAAACATAATAAAAGGCACCAGTTAATGTGTGTGGAAGACCTGATACTGTAAGTGTCTAGCAATGGTCATTTTCAGCTAAGGTACTGCATGCCTAGAAGACTCACCAGATGATATTCATGGAGTTAATAGGAAGATTTTTCTTGAAACCCATACATTTTAAGACTTGTGCAGTGTACAAGTGCAGTTTCCCCGCTAGACCTTCTCTTCACAAACAGAGAAGGACTGGTGGAGGACGTGATCGTCGGGAGCTGTCTTGGGCAGAGTGACCACGCAATGGTGGAGTTCACTATTCTTGGCGAGGCCAGGAAGGGGACCAGTAAAACCGCTGTATTGGACTTTCGGAGGGCTGACTTTGAGCTGCTCAGGACACTAGTTGGTGGAGTCCCTTGGGAGGTGGTTCTGAAGGGCAGAGGGGTCCAGGAAGGCTGGGCGCTCTTCAAGAGGGAAGTCTTAATGGCGCAGGAACGGTCTGTCCCCACGTGCCCAAAGACGAGCTGGCGGGGAAGAAGACCGGCCTGGCTCAACAGAGAATTGTGGCTTGATCTTAGGAGGAAAAAGAGGGTTTATAAGCTTTGGAAAAGTGGGCAGGCCACTAAGGAGGACTTTAAAGAAGTAGCGAGGCTGTGCAGGGACAAAATTAGGAAGGCCAAAGCTCATCTGGAGCTCAATCTGGCTACTGCCGTTAAAGATAACAAAAAACGTTTCTATAAATACATCAACACAAAAAGGAGGACTAAGGAGAATCTCCATCCTTTACTGGATGCGGGGGGAAACTTAGTTACAAGAGATGAGGAAAAGGCGGAGGTGCTCAATGCCTTCTTTGCCTCAGTCTTTAGTGGCAATACCGGTTGTTCTCTGGATACTCAGTACCCTGAGCTGGTGGAAGGGGATGGGGAGCAGGATGTGGCCCTCATTATCCATGAAGAACTGGTTGGTGACCTGCTACGGCACTTAGATGTGCACAAGTCGATGGGGCCAGATGGGATCCACCCAAGGGTACTGAGGGAACTGGCAGAGGAGCTGGCCAAGCCACTATCCATCATTTATCAACAGTCCTGGCTATCGGGGGAGGTCCCAATCGACTGGCGGCTAGCAAACGTGACGCCCATCTACAAGAAGGGCCGGAGGGCAGACCCGGGAAACTACAGGCCTGTCAGTTTGACCTCAGTGCCAGGAAAGCTCATGGAGCAGATCCTCCTGAGAGTCATCATGCAGCACTTGCAGGGGAAGCAGGCGATCAGGCCCAGTCAGCATGGCTTTATGAAAGGCAGGTCATGCCTGACGAACCTGATCTCCTTCTATGACAGAGTGACGCGCTGGGTGGATGAGGGAAAGGCTGTGGATGTGGTCTACCTTGACTTCAGCAAGGCTTTTGACACCGTCTCCCACAGCATTCTCCTCAAGAAACTGGCTGCTCTTGGCTTGGACTGGCGCACGCTTCGTTGGGTTAGAAACTGGCTGGATAGCCGGGCCCAAAGAGTCGTGGTGAATGGAGCCAAGTCCAGTTGGAGGCCAGTCACTAGTGGCGTCCCCCAGGGCTCGGTGCTGGGGCCGGTCCTCTTTAATATCTTCATCGATGATCTGGACGAGGGCATCGAGTGCACCCTCAGTAAGTTTGCAGATGACACCAAGTTAGGTGCGTGTGTCGATCTGCTTGAGGGTAGGAAAGCTCTGCAGGAGGATCTGGATAGGCTGCACCGATGGGCTGAGGTCAACTGCATGAAGTTCAACTGCATGAAGTTCAACAAGGCCAAGTGCCGGGTCCTGCACCTGGGGCGCAATAACCCCAAGCAGAGCTACAGACTGGGAGAGGAATGGTTGGAAAGCTGCCAGGCAGAGAAGGACCTGGGAGTGATGGTGGATAGTCGGCTGAATATGAGCCAGCAGTGTGCTCAGGTGGCCAAGAAGGCCAACGGCATCCTGGCTTGTATCAGGAACAGCATGACCAGCAGGGCTAGGGAGGTGATCGTCCCCCTGTACTCAGCTCTGGTGAGGCTGCACCTCGAGTACTGTGTTCAGTTTTGGGCCCCTCGCTACAAGAAGGACATGGAGGTGCTTGAGCGGGTGCAGAGAAGGGCGACGAAGCTGGTGAGGGGCCTGGAGAACAAGTCCTACGAGGAGCGGCTGAGGGAGCTGGGCTTGTTCAGCCTGGAGAAGAGGAGGCTCAGGGGTGACCTTATTGCTCTTTTTAGGTACCTCAAGGGAGGCTGTAGCGAGGTGGGGGTTGGCCTGTTCTCCCACGTGCCTGGTGACAGGACGAGGGGGAATGGGCTTAAGTTGAGCCAGGGGAGTTTTGGGTTGGATGTTGGGAGGAACTTCTTCACTGGGGGGGTTGTGGGACACTGGAGCGGGCTGCCCAGGGAAGTGGTGGAGTCACCATCCCTGGAAGTCTTCAAAAGACGCTTAGATGTAGAGCTTAGGGATATGGTTTAGTGGAGGGCTGTTAGCGTTAGGTTGGAGGTTGGACTCGATGACCTTGAGGTCTCTTCCAACCTAGAAAATTCTGTAAAAAAATTCTGTGATTCTGTACCATAGTGAAGAAGGCTCATAAATTGCAACATCAGAGGAAAGAAGAATTTCTGAAAGTCTGTAGTCTGGGGGACACTTTAGAAGCATCAGATGTGCTATAAGTCATCAGACTTTCTCAAGCTTAGGTGAGAAAAATGCATGTTTGAACATCATGCAGTGAGTACTCAGTGAATTCTGTCTTTCTGAGATCTGCTGCATATGCTCTGCAGACAAAGCATGCTGATATTTATGGAATTAGATGTCACAGACTTATCTGAGTTGCTTTGAATAAACAGTTTAGCTCTACTGTGTATATTAGAGCACAAAAACATATATGACTGCTTGGTTAGAGTTGATGTGCCTAGATGTATTTGTAGGAAAGCTAAACAATGTCAATGCATTTAGCATGTAGGTACTGAGTAACACAGTAACTTCCTACTCTGCCAGCTATCCTTCAACATTTCCTTAACTAACTAAAACAGCAAAACAGTGTATAGATAGCTGGGTATGCTGAAAAAATGTTCTGTTTATTTTGCTGGTTTTTTTTTTGTTTTGTTTTGTTTTTTAAATTATTATTATTATTTATTTTATTCCCTATTCAGTGTCCCATTCCTTTGTCTCCCTTGTTCTCTGTTACAACTTCCTTTAATATTTTCTTTTATTGCCAGCCATCATTTCATTCATTATTTCCCAATAGCATTTAAATACTTATTTCATGGTTTTACAAAGACTTCATTTAAATCCATTTGACTCCAAAGTAGCTATACTAATCCCTCCCCCAATTTATCTCACAGCCCTTAAACAAACGATTTCTCTGATTTTTCAAAACAGTCTTCTCAAATTTCTTAATCTGCTTTCAGAATAGTTTTTGGCATCTCTCTCCACTCTACTGGAAAAAATATTCCTAAATTCTGTTGTTCTGATAATGCATTTCATTAGGATTAATGTCACTTTTTTGGGGGGTTTTGATTCAACCTATGGAAAATAGCATCTGGATTATACACCACAGAGACACAGGATTAGAAACACCAATGTATGTATGGCATATCCACTTTGCTTTGAAATGCTTGAAAAAATATGAAAGATTTCAGTTTCCCAAACAGGAAATATATAGAGAGCAGTTAAAAATGATTTTTCTTCATTATGCTATGCCTACAAAATTCCATCAAATCTATGAAACAGGAAACTATTTATCTCTTCTGTCAAGTAAGGGCATCTAATAGCTGTCTACCTTGAATCTTGTTGAAGAAATATATGAAAATAGACAACTCCAATTTCTTGGAATCTTATTTACTCTTAGTACATCCAGCATAAAAGCTTGGGTGAATTAATTTAGTCTTCAAAAGTTAGGAATAATAGGATGAGTATACTGTCTATTTATTCCCTGGAAAACCAGGGTTTACAGTTGTACCCCATGAAATAGATCTATATCTACAGATATAGATATATAGATCTATAGATCTATAAAAGCTATTACAATTTAGCATGGGGGATCAGATATGCTCTGGGATGAGCAATATCTGTATATAGTAATATATATATACTGTATATAGTAAGCATGTAAAGCAATCTGATTTTTTTTTTTTTTTTTTTTTTTTTGTGCCCTTGTTCTATAATATGTTCCTTTGTATATCTTTTGAAATGACTGATACTAAAATTTTTAAGTGGAGGTTGCGGAAATGTTAACTTGATCAGCTGTGATTTCCTCCAGCTCTCCTCTGATCTTTCACGTCCAGAAGCCTTTAAATGAAGTTGATTGATAGTTGATTGAAGTTGATTCTGTCCAGTGATAATTTGTTTGAGCCATTTTTTCAGTCTGTTTTTCTGTACCTTTTATTATGTCTTACCTACTTTTTACATGCTCATGTTGCAGCATATTTTTCCTCACATAATTTCCTTGGTTTGTTCTCTCAAACTTTCCTTTCCATGCAATACTCTATGTTTGTATTTTGCTCATCTCCATAACCCAGATTGAGGTCCTCAAAAATACATATTGATATATTTATCAAGAAAATTAAAATTGACTTAATTTGGAAAAATGGTTCTGTCAACGTCAGTGATATCTTTATTTTGTTGTAAAGAATAGCAGAACAAAAGGCTTTTGTTTTCATGATGCTGAGGTAGAATACTCTGTTTCCATTTGTTTATATCTATGTAACCATTTTAATAATTGGAAAATAAAATATTTGGAAGAAGAAGCTGGCCTTAGTTGCTTCTGTTGATGATTTTCCACTTTGCATTGAACACTTAAATATATAATGGACTAAGGAGGTGACTGTTTACTTCAAAGACATGGAGTATACATTTACAAATGTCTTCTGATGCCAGCCACTGCTCCAACACATATCTGAGGATTTTATATAACTTTTATCATTCATATCATGAGTAGATATGGGAAAGTGATTGTAATTAGGTTGCTGATACAGCATTTGAATAGGTAATATCATAAAGTGTAATACTGCTGTGTTTGTGATGCCTGAGGATGTAGCCAAGACAAAGTCTTCAGAGAAAGGTACCTCTGGCTACTCATCTCATCTATCATATTGTATGCTTCTTTATTCTGGATATAATGGACATTCAGACTACACTACTAAACAGAAAAAGTCCTAAGAAAATTATTTTTCTGGTGTCACTAGTCAGATCTTAAGAGAGATTTTATTTTCAAACCTTGAAAATTATTTGGTATTGAATTTAGCAGCTGTAAATTTAAATGAGTGTATAACTGCATCAATAAATCAATTTTTTAAAATAAGAACTATATTTTATTTCTCCTTGATTATTTGAAAGAGCACAGTAAACTTCACAGTAAGATTACCTCCAGGCTGAAATACTTTTTTGCTGTGTTGAGTCTGCATTATTGGGTATTATTATCAGTCCTTTAAAGACTTTTTGATGTAGTATCCACTGAATCCTTACCTATTTTAAACAGAAGAATATACTTTTCTTTCAGTCTGCATTTGTTTAGTTATATTTTTGAGACCTTAGGTATTGTAATAGGGCTGTCTTATCAGAGCTTTGTTGTAGGAAATATTCTCCAGTATTTGAACTTGGAGTATGTCTGTCATCAGAGTAAAATATGGTAAAACCAGTATTGAGATGTTCCCATGAGGTGTTAATTAAAATGAGATACTCTTGCTATAAGCAGGCAGTAATTAAATTATGTTTTCTGCTAAACGTGTGTTTCCTTCTAAGTCCTGAATACTATGTGGGCCAAGAGTGTTTTCAGTGTTTCCTAATATTGTATTTTTTCTGGGACTAGTTCTTTAAAATAACCATTGAAAGATGGAAAAATTCCATGAGATTTTTTTCCCTTTTATCTTGTTGGCTAGAAGTGAAAATGAAATCTAAAATATTTGAATAAATGTTGCCAGTGCTCAATGATTATAAATGGTGGGTTGCTCTTTTGTCAGGCTTATGTATATTCCAGCAATGGTAGGCTTGTGTGATAAAAATAGAAAAGTACATTTAGCAATTCATTGATTGCTTAAAATAGGTTGGAAACATATTACAGCTTCTGCTGATGACTATGGGTAGTGAATAAAATGTCAGTAATCTAGACCATTTCACAGTCCAGCTGAACTTAACTTCCTTGAACTAATTTATCAAGAGAAGTATGTTTATTTTACTATTCTGTATTTTGTTGCTTGTTCAGTTAAAACAAAAGAAACAAACAAAAAACCACTACCAACAAAAGACAAAAAACCTGGAGGCACTGCAGCTAATTGGTGTGTAATGCAAACAATAGGAGCCAATTGACAAAAATATCTGCATCGAGTCTTAGCTATCAAGTAATTTTTCTCAATTATTTCTTTAGCAAGATAAATATGTTTTTGTATGCAAAACTTGATGTTGTATTTAATTATCTCTACAGATACAGTACATCAATAAGATTTTAATTAAGAAGTTCTCTGTCTATCTCTTAAATAATCTATTTTGGAATAGGATTGTAACTGCTAGGTAATGAAGACTCTGTTCGTGATATTTCAACTCTAATTTAAATTCAATTTTCGTGTCCAAATCTTTGGCCTTTTCTCCAAAAGGTTGCCATCAGAAAACTTATAAGAAGTCTTTCTGATGAAGTTATTTTGACTTGTCAGTTCTGGTAATGATAAACATAAACCCTCAGAAATTAGATTACAGCAACAGTGAAAGCTGATGAACTGATATTTTGCATGGAGGAAAATATTTTATAGATTTATTAAATAAAAATATTATAAAATACCCTTAGTATTTTTTTTATGTATTAAATAAAATAGCAAGTTATATATTGTAATTTATTTTACATATAAATAATAATTTAGATTAACTTAAAATTTGCATGAAATCAGATTATGAACATAAAGCTAGAATAGTAATTTAAAATTTCAGTAACTAAATTTTCTACTATTATTATTTTTTAATCGGTAATGTCATTTAAAAATACCATGAGGATTTTATGGTTGAAATAAATGCATTCTTGCTTTTGGTAATCAGTACTTAAGTGCTCCAGACCATACCAAATAGCAGTGGATAAAAATGAGGACTATCTTTTTCGCAAGAGACTTTGAAAAGTGATCCTAAAGCCAATATAGTTCTGAAGCAGAGTCAATAGCGTTAAAACTACCAAGCACGAGAATTACATATCCTTTCTGAATCTCTATTTATTTATACCAGAGAGGTGATCTGCAGTGCTCTTATAAATCCTGTTATCAACACTACTAACAATATATCACACTGATGTGGTTGCAGCTTAAATGCTTGAATTTGTACTTCAAGTTGTGACTTCATTCAGGATAAGTTATATTCCAACTAATCGCCTCCTCTCTTTCACAGCATTTTTCAAACACTGAATGAAAATGCTTATCTTCTTGTAACTGAACTAATGCTTGGATGGGTCATAAAAAATCCCAAACCAAAAATCCAAACCCTCACAGTATATATCAGCTCAGAAGATGACTTTTTCTGCTGTTGAATGATGGTGAATCCAGGCAGAAGATTTAAAAAAATCAACCAGTAATTTTCCTTTCATAATGTGCCTCTCAATCTAATTTGCTTTTTGCTGCCTACAACAGCTCTTCTGTTTGTTTAGCCTAAACAGAAAAGCCCTACTCTCTGAAATCTTTGAGCATGTAAATTTTACAAGGTAAGATAGATTGTTACAAGAAAGGTCATCAACTACTGCATTTTTTTCTGTAATTCCTTGGTGTGTCACCAACGTAACAATTGTTGAAAGTCAGCAAGTAAGTTAGAGTTGTCACCAGGTATGTACACTTAGCGCATGGGCCCCAGTGCAATAAAGAAAAAATTGTATTTAGATAACGAGGTATAGAAAATAGGTATAAAAAAAGATGGTCCTGCATAGCAATGCCACTCTGCATCCACCAGGTGTAAATTCTCACAACTCTGTGCAAATGCTTGCTTATTTTTTTTCTACTTTATTCCAAATTTTTGAAGAGGATTATCTGCTTTGATGGTCTGTCTCATATGGCTTGAATTTTGATCCTGACTGAGGAATTTCTGTAATATAATACTGTAATGGATTTTATGTCAAGAAACTGACAATTAAATTGCTCATGAAATTAAATATACATTTAAGGTGTTTTTTTTTTTTTTTTTGGTTTGTTTTTTTTTTTTCCCTGGGGGGTGGGGGGGGGGGTGGGCGACGGACACAAGAGGTGGGTGTGAACACTTGGCCTTAAACCAAAGAACCATTTTACTATTTAATTCTATTGGTCCTTCATTTCCTAAGGAGACCTTTTAGGGGCCATTTTATATCCAAAAGAATTTTGATCAAGTGAAAAGACTTTAAAGTAGTTGTTGCTCTGTGGTGATGTCTTATTATTTACTGTGTGAGAAGCAACACTTTCTTTACAATGAATGGTTTTTTATACTAATCACCAGTCACAAGAGCACAACTACTCAGTTTCTAATGGCAGCATGTTAGAAGATGGAAGTGTTTCTTAATTTCTTCTTGTGCATATTAGTTACTGTCTGATATTGTTGTACCTCAGAATAAATGTTTCTGCTACTAATGGAAATACTTATAAAAGTGGACTCAATTCCCCTAACTCAAGCTATCTAAACCAGTCTCTTAAAATTATGCATTGAAATCCTTATCATATGTCTTATGCTTTGGAAGAAGTTTATATATCTTGCTCTAATTAACATTGATCTTGTTCCTGATGTACTGAGCTCTCTCAGTGGAGTTCACAGTCTCTTGAGCTCTGTACAGGGAATTAGAGATGCGCATAGTCCAATTAAATATTTAATCAGACCCTTAAGAAAATATTTTCTTCTAATTCTCTTGTTTCAAATTGGAATTTAGGCTTGATCCAAAGAAGATGGGAAAGGCATATTGTGAAATAGAATGATTACAGTTTTTCTATATGATCTCAGAATAAAATCAGGACAGAGCTCTAAGTCTTCTGTTATTTACTTCTATTCTGTATAAATATAGCCAGCATGAAATGTGGAAGAAGCGAGTGCCAGTCAGTACCACCAGAAGCAATACAATATATATTAAAAAAGAAAAAGAACAGAACTCTGTCTTTGAAATGCCTGCTGTCATTAGATTGCACAGAAACAAGTAGGCAGAGAGGGAAACAAGGGGAAATCAATGAGCTGCCCTTGATCTGCTTGATAGATGCTGGTGCTAACTATTGGCCTGATGAGATGTAATACGTTAAGACAAGTATGATATAAACATTTGTATCTGTAGGGTTTCTGTTGTCTACAGTAAGTGCCAAATAGAATGCTTAGAATTAGTACATGAAACTTTTTTCTCTAAATATTTTCGATTAATTGCACAAAGTCAACGTGTATTTTTGATTACACAAGTACAAGTATACTGCAACTTGCACAAAAACAAAGGAATATTACAGTGATCTAGGCACACTTCTAAGTGAAGTTATATTGCACCTGAGGATTGTGTCCCTATTGCCAAATTCTCCTTTCTGTGGGGAAAGTGAAGTCTCTAGGTCAGTATAATGGGAAACAGCCTACGACAAGACTCAAAAATGCTTAATGTTGCCAGTGAACTTGCAGTGAACTTTTGTTTTGTGGTGGAGAGGGTCTAAGGCTTTAGATGTGTGTTGTGCTAAAGGCAGAATAAATTTGACCTGCTATTATTTCAGCAGAGTGAAAGTGTTTTTTCTCTTCTATTATACTGTTAACTCAGTATTTTTAACTCAATGTTTTACTGGATTCTTCATAACATATACTGCAGCCCTTAGGTAACCGAAGGATAACAGAGAAAATGATTTATCAGATTGAAAACTATTATTACTATGCCAAGGCAACCAGGTGGTTTAAATAAGGGTCTGATGTTACTTAGGAGGCAAACTTTCATTATGTGTATAACGATTGCAAAAGACCCATTATAGGTTTGTGGGTTAATGAAGTAGATATGAATAATTTTATTAGTCGACTGCAACTCAGTAGACCACTCAGTCCTTAGTAAAAGAAACATTACAGTGGTAATGGCAGAGATGAGCGAATTAGACAAAAGGGAGATTGACTCATGTCTTCTGTCAGTTTCCGAATCAGACTTTGAGTAATGCCTGACTTTACTGTCAAAACTGGTCAGATGTGCATCTTTGGTAGGAATATTAAAATCTATCCCTCCACTAGTTTCAGTATCCTTTCCACCTTCAATGATCTTAGGCTGTAATGATTACATAGAGGGCTGTATTTACTGTATTTGCTGTGTTTAATGATGAAGCAGTTACCAGTAATCTCACTGGAATGTCAACCTAAACATGGTATCCTGGTTGACTTTTTTTTTTTTTTTTTTTTTATTAAATTAAATAAAGTAGTTTTCTAGGGCTGCAATAAAAGGTGATCAGTCCAGAATTTCCCTTCCAAAGTTGGTACATTATACCAGGCTTTTTGTTTCTGATATTATTTGGCTCTCAGATAATTAGCAGTACATTGCTCTCACTTTAAAGTATAATTTAAAGAAACATAACAATGGAGAAACTGGCATGATGAGCTTTACTTCTTGTATGAGCTTTGCCTCTTCTTTCTATCTTTCCAAAGGTTCAGACCATGGTAGGCATAGAAAACCTGTCATGAAGATTAATCCAACTGGATGATTTTCATGTACGAGAAGGTGACTCCTGAAAGATGTTGATAACATTGGGAAGGTGATGTGTATAAGCTGATTCAACAAATAGATGCATATAAACTTATTCAAATATAGAGGCTTGTAAGAAACTTCACCAAAAATCTCTATGAACCATAGTCTACCATCCTATGGTGAAGCTTAAAGTAATTATAAAGTTATACAGGACCCCTGAAAAATGGGATTTGTAAATGAGTATACTGAGTTAGTAATGCTTTGCTCTATGTGCTTTTAATGATTTTGTTTTTTAGTTCTTCATAACTGTTGATATCAAGATTTGCTACATCTCAGTTGAAAATACTAGTGGAGTTTTTTTCTGTAAATTTTTTATTTATTTATTTATTTTTAATTTGCATGTTAGCCCTTATCCTCTGCTCTACCAAATATAACAGTGCTGAAAAAAGCCTAACTGCAGTAGAAGTACAATCCCACATGCAAAGACATTCACGTATTAAAATACAGTTTGTAAGAGAGAAAATGATTTCAAAGGTTAGTAAATTAGGACAATAAAATATATCACACTTCAAGATGGAATGAAAACTATGAAGTGCTAATTGCTCACTTCTAAGAAAAGAAATGAATGGGAAAGAAGCAGGAAAAAGAAACTGATAAGGCTAGAAATAGCAATGGACTGTCATAAAGAGTTTAAGTATTTAGAGGTTTATCATCAGGTCCTTAAAAAGGAATATGCTTCATATTCTAGACATGATTTTGAACTAAAGTCAAGTAGAAACATTTCTTAGCAGAACAATCTGCAGTTTACCTTGTATTTGCAGTTTACCTTTGTATTTGCATTTACTACTGTGATTTTTTTTTTTTCCTGTTTTAGGGGTCTTGTTTTTGTTAGATAAGTGCACATTTTGGAGGCAATTTGTTAGACCTGAAAGGAACAGGAAGTATTACTAAAATGCCTTTAGCAAACAACACACAGCAGGTAAGGATCATCCATCCATCATTTCAATACCATGTCTAATGGTATTGTCTAGCTCTTCAAGCTGTTTGACAAGCAAACAATATATCAGCTTCTCAGCCAAGGCATTTTCAAAGTAAATTTTCTAACTCCATAAGCAATATCCATAGTGGAAAATCATAAGATTCAGAAACATTTGTGATGATCTTGAGTCAACAAGAGTCAAACAAAAGAACTAGAAACATTTTTAGCTGTTTTTTTGCAAGCAGTTTTGGAAGCCTATAAGAAGGTTTCTTTCATATGTATTGTTTTTTTCTTCAAAAATTTCTCAAGTAAATAGCACCTATAAAATAAATTATCTTCAATTTGAAAAGGGAGCATCATTGTTTTGGCTTATAGTTGAGAAAGTGACTTATTTTTGGTTTTGTTTTCCAAAAGAGCAAACGTCTACTTCATCTGAAGTAAAACAATGACATGGTATTACTAGAAGAATCAATAAACCACCACAAAGGCTATTGTATTGAGTCTAAACTGTCTGCTGGTATTGATTTGTGAGAGGAGATGAGCCTTACAAGTATTAGGTAGTAGTGTCAATTATATTGATAAGAGGAACAGTGCAGTAACTTGGTCATACAATCCAGAGAATTCACTGGCTTCCAAAAACATGAACTATAATCATAGCAAAGCTCTATCTTTATGACATTTTAAATAATTTTCTCTTTCTTAGTAACAGCCTTTTAGATTTTTTTTTCTTTGTAACTTTTTTGTTAGTTTCTCATAACTGGAACCTTCCTCTTATAACTGGAACCTACCTGAATTGGAATTCAGTGTCCAGCATGTAGATAATTTATGTGTGTGTAACATAACCCATTTCTGCAGCTTCTATCCTTCTCCCAGGGAGAAGAAATAAGGCCCTTTTGCAAACCTGTTGAGTTTACTTGTTGAGAAGTAATTATCCTTACTACTCAAAGACTTTGTTGTATTTTATTTTATTTTATTTTATTTTATTTTATTTTATTTTATTTTATTTTATTTTATTTTATTTTATTTTATTTTATTTTATTTTATTTTATTTTATTTTATTTTATTTTAAACTACTGAAAAGCTTTAGATATACAACTAAACCTTCCTCTCTACAGCTTAATGGAAGAATTCCTGTGCTCTTCCTCATTTTTACCTATTTGAAAACCAGTATCAAGGTTTTATTTCTAAGACTATTTCTTAGTCTTTTGTAACTTAAATTCCCCAATTCTTTCAGTCTGTTCTTATAGGTTACATATTCTGTGCCACTGATCATCCTTCCCACTTATCTGTTCTACCTTCACTTGGTTCATTTTTGCTGTGGGCAGAGTGGAATTGTGCTAGGCTATGCTTGTAAGCTCTCAGCTGGATAGTAGAAGAGTTATTTAATGCTTTAAAATAATGCTTCTATTTATCTTGGTGTTCCTTATTTGTGATCACATTGTGATTCACTGTATTTCCCTTGTTTACATGGAGTGTGGTGTGGAATCTTGCATTTGTCCTTTGTAAATTGCATCCTCTAGGTACCTTCTCCTTGTGTACTGACTGGTTTGAATACTGTTGTCTGGTATGCTTGCTGCTTCTTTCAGCTTATAAATTTAATGCATGTACTCTTCCATCTAAGTCAGTAAGTAACTGACTTAGTAACTGACTTATACATGTTGAATAATACCAGAAGCAGGTGTGGTGTAATTGCCTGAAGTAACTAGGAAAATAAAACGAACATTCATATTTTTAAGGAAAATGTACAGCATCGAAGAGGCTTTCAGGGTAGGGCAAACTGCATTACCTGAGCGTTCCCTAGGCTCCCAACCTTAGATGCTATCGCGCTGGGAAAACTTGGTGTGCTAGCCCTGAGGAACAGTACGGAGCATAGAGTGGAGTGGAGACACCATGGCTAGGCTCTGTAACCAGGTGGGGATTCGATTGTTCTTGTGCACACTGAGAACGATAAGCTGCACTTTTGCCACCCTGAGCCAAGGACCTGTCATGTTTTGACAAATGCTGTACCCTAGTGTACTTTTTGCTCATTATAATATCATTATAATACCAAAACACACCTCCATCCCAAAAGCTACCCGCCTCCAAGGTGCGAGCACCCCTCACTGAGCATGCACTCTGAATTTCTCGGAGCCTATTACTTTAAACGGAGACAGGAGAACTTTTCACCAATCACAACTTAGATATGCTTGACTAGAGTCACTCAAGCTCCACCTAAAAGATAGAAAATAATATAAATTGGCCTAAGAGAGAGGGGATGTTAGGGAAGATACCACTGTCAGGGGAGATACCATCCCGAGGAAATACAACATCCTTAGGACCTCCTGACTGCTGGGATCAGTTGATGGGCTGAGCCTCTCTTCCCCCCCCATTGGGATGCCTTTGGGTGCGATCTGAATACTTGCTTATAAATCTCTCTAGAGTCTTTGATCTTTTTAACGCATTTATTTCTAGGCTGCGCACCTGTAACACCTGTAACACCTGTGCATTTCATGCATGCTAGCTTGCGTTTGCAGACAGTCACTATCGTCGGCAATCCAAAAGAACCTGTTTATCTGTTGCTGTAATAAACCATACTTGATTGCATTGTGATAGCTCTCATTAAGTGCAACTAGGGTAAGGGTGGTTATCCGTGATAGTTCAGTGTTCTGAATCCAACCAGACCCCCAGACAGTTAATGTATTGTTGGTGAATGTCTGAATGGACCCCCAGACGGTTAATGCGTTTTTGGTGAATGTCTGACTGGACCCCCAGACGGTTAACGTGTTGTTGGTGAATGTCCAACTGGTTCAGTACCCTGAATCTGACCGGGCCCGTAAAGGTTAATCAGCTACACCCCTTAACGCAACAGCAGGACAGACTCTTGTAAAACCTTGCTTCATGTGTTCCTTCAATATGACAATAGTGATGTCTCTTACTGGAGAATGCTTTTATTCTGTTACACTGTCTTGTTCTATGAGAAAGTTACATTACGTAAATGTCAGAAACCTGGATAAAGCCAAAATATTTCCTTCCTACTGCATTTCTCTCTTTTCCAAATCCTCTAGTTCTCCCCTAGAAAGAAATAAGATCAGTTGAATGGGTTTCATCTTTGTTATTGTCCAACAATCTTTTCCTTCCATATGATTACAAATTATTATTTAATATATATATATTTTAACAGTATTTTTCCAAGAATTGATATTTAACTGATCTATAATTCTCTTGCTTCTACCCATCTTTGAAGTTTCTTAAGGCGTGGCCTGAGTCCTTTTCCAGTCTTTTGGACCTATATGGCCTTTTACTAGTTCTCAAAAGTAACACTGAGGTTGACCTCTCTAATTCAGGTAGGCTGAATTTCATAAGCCTTGGCTAAGAATTCTTAGTTGATTACAAATTCTGACCCCTTTATAACACAGTTCTTGATCAGTACTGATGCTACTTGTTTGTAAATCTGATTTTAAATAGATATTTGATTGAAGCTGAAATTTATTAATAAGTGAAGTTTTCACTTTCTCGCTTCCATCTGTCAATTACATTCCCTTTTCATTTATTTTCCTGCTTGCTCCTCAGGTGTCTGTGAAATATTTTTCCTGTTATCCTTTGTGTTTCTTGCATTTTGTAGCTGATTTCTTGTAATAGCTTGTGGCATCTGTTCTCTTACAGTAGAGAGCAAGCTTTATTCAGAGATTTATACTTCTCTTCTAGTCTGTGTTCAGCCTATAGAATCCTCTTGTGTGGTGCAGGATTCCTGATGAGGCATCATTGCAGCATCATTGGAGAAACTGGTAGTCTCACCAGAGTAGTAGTATCTTGGCATTCACCCTTTCAGTGCAATTGAGTCCCATTGGGGCTTACCTGGCTGCAAGGGAGCAGAAAAAAAATATCTCAGTGCCTGTTGTTTATACACATTGAAAAACAGTAAGAGAGAAAAAGAAATAAGAAAATAAACACACTGAGAAAGATGAATTCTTGCATTTAATTGATCCCACTGAATCTATTTATGTCTAGTTATTTAGAAGCCTTCATCTATTGATGTTCCCCAGGTAATCATTCAGTAATAAACAGTAACTCTTCAATGCATGCCAGATACTATTAGGGTGCTTTCTATATTCCAAATCTATGGTGCTTCAGATAATTCTAAGCAGGTCCATTAGTATGTGTGAAACTGTATGAGAAATACATTCTAAAAAAGGCATGCAAAAATGGTATCTTTTATGACCTCTCTGGAAGATATTTGTCAACTCTATTGTTTCTATTCAGTGGCTTTGAATTAGCTGCAATCTATAGCTTTATTCCCACTAATTTATGATTTAGAAATCTTAGCATGAAATTGTGAATAGTTTGACTCATCAATATGAGTAAATGCTTATGCTTTCAACACTGGGATACATTTTTTACATTAAATAAAATATATTTAAGAAACACAACACCTGCTTTATCACTGAATAAATATAGAAATATCTTAACACTCAACTGCATAAAAATGTAGTCAGAAAAAAAGTGCATAGTGGAAGAACAAGCTTGGTCCTTTGAAATTCAGCAGTATGAAATCCTCAAGATATAATCTTCACTTGTTATATCATTCTTGAAAATTTATGATCCCTGAAGCTGGGAAGTTTTAGTCTTTATGTATTCTCAGAATGTAAAATTGGTCAAAGATGATCTGTTTATTGTGGAAGCTGAGGTAATGGGAGAAGAAAAAAGATAAAATCTGATGTGTCTGTGACTACTGCTTGTTTTTTGTACTATTGAAAGCTGCACTGTTTGTGACATTACCTAGTACTGCAGTATTTTTCACATTTCATCTGTCATCCAAGCTGATATATTCCTGACTTCTTCCAGTACTCCAACCAATATAACAATCTCCTCAGGAGAGAAGAATTGGCTTTGAGGACCCTTAGAAAATTCAGTGTTTATTTGACAAGACTTTCTAAATGTATACAGTCTTGGAACTGAGTATTCCTTCTTTTCAGAGGATATCAACTTAAACATTAAAGGAAGACACAAGAAAATGTCAAGATCATGGTGATAATATTTGCTTGCAGAAGAAATGGCCAGAGCAGTGACAACTTTGGGCAGCAACTGTTTAAATCACCCCATGGAGGTGTCCCTTGGGGAGACCTCACTCTCAGAATTAGTTGGTAGCGAAATCATTCACAAATGATTTGACAAAACATTGACAAATCTCAGGATTTGTTGGTAGTGAAATCATTGACTTGTACCTTTACTTTTGTTACATATCGTGTGGAGACTTCTGTGCAAACCCAGCTTGCAACCTCTCTTTGAAGGCAAGATGAGAATGCTCTCTTCTCTGGCACTGAGAAGCACAAGTCTTAAAACTACCTCTCAGTGATGCTTTCAGCAGACAGGTGGATGGTGTACCAATGAGTGGCTACTCCTCATCCCTCCAGTGCCAGTGGACATGGGATAGAAATCACATGAATGTTTTCAGCGTTGTGTCACCATCATTGTCCCTGTTACTTTGCCAGAAGCACTCCTTTCTTTGCAGAGGTATACAGACAAAGTGATCAGTATGTCTGTTTAAGATTTGTAATAAGTAAAAAATAAATATTTACTCTGAAGCTTGAGTCATGTTGATAAAGCAGAAAGGATTTGGTCCTTAATAAAGTATTATACTGTAAAGAGATGAGATTCTTCACTGATTTTTATCAAATCATTTCAAAATTACTTTGTAAAATAAATGTTTTTCTGTCTAGTGCCTTCCATGGCCTCCATCATTTCCTAAGCATCAACACAGAGCATCTTAATCTGTTTGGCTTCAGTATTTGCAGTAGAACCATGTGATTTTGGTCAAACCAAATGCAAAATTTACAGTCATTGCCACCTTTTCTCCTTTCTCTGGAACTCCTGGGCAGTATAAAGAATGGATGTACTAGCCTGCTAGCTGTGGTATGCCAGTGTGTTTGTGTGAAAAACACATTATAAAAGAAGTGGTGAAGACATGAAATATTTAGTTGTACACTTTTAATACTTGATTTATTTATTTATTTATTTTTGTCTGGATCAATTTTACTGTTTTATTCCACTGCTATTTTTAGTGTTTTTTTTTTTTTTTTTTTTTGGTTGGTTGGTTGTTTTTTGTTTGTTTGTTTGTTTGTTTTTAGTTCTTCTCAGAACTAAGGACATACTGTTAGTAGAATTTGGCTTTTTTTTTTTTTTTTAATCAGTTATGTCAGGCCTGACAAGAACCCAGATCTTTTTCTTTTTCCTGAATTTGTACACATATAACCAATTGAAAAGAAGAAGCTAAAAGAAATGCTAAAAGAGAGACGCAAAGTCTATATGGTAAAGAAATTTCAGTCGGAACCAACCAAAGGCAAAGCAGAACAAGTGTGTTTTGTTCTATACTTCTACACACACACTCTACCTCTGTGATTCTTTGAATTCTGTAACAAGAACTTAAAAAGTGAGGAACTAAAAATGATTGTCATTTCCTCCTGCTTCATCCCTAGAAGGGAAGAGAATTTTTTTTTTTTTTAGTGTCTGTAAATATAACTAAAGTCAAAAAAGTTAACAATGATTTTAGTTATTCCAAATGTTCAAATAAACAAAGTTTATAAATCACTCTTGCTTCATGTTTGAACTTTGATGAAATTTAGCTTTATTAAGAAGAACAAGGGAGGGAGAAAATCCTCAGCCCAGCCCCTCACGGAGCCTGATTCTTCCTCTCACCACTGCCCACCATCTGTAACGCTGCTGTTCAGGCTCCATTTTAAGCCTGAGTCTGCAGAGCTACTGTTCAGACTTAGCATTTCCCAATGGTTACCACAGAGTGGTATCTCAGATACCTTCTGAGTTTTCTTAGGCTTATCTCAAATACCTCTCAGCATGAGGAAATTATCACTTTTAATGGTGAAACTAGAGTTCAGCCTGAAAGGTGAAGCTGGCAATTTTTATGAAAGTTTCTTAGTAATTTTTGTGTTGTCTGATTGGCTCAGGCTATTTCACATGATCAAATGGGACAATCTTTCTCAGTAGAAATAATTTTCAGAGAGTTTTGCAGAGGCATGAGATGTATTTTAGCTGAGCTGTCTTATCCAGCTGGGAAAAAAGAACAGCTCTGTATTTATTTGAAACTGGTCAGCCGTTTGAACATGATCTCCTTTTATTATCTGCTGCAATTTGCAGGGGAATGTTTAATTTATTAATAGATTAAAGTATTTTCATTATCTCTTGATATTCAGATGGAAAATGTTTGTTTTACTGAAAATTGAATTTCCTGCTCCTGGAATGAATTGAAAAATGTTGCTTATGAAGGGAGAGGTTAAGAATATAAATCTGGAAAAAGCTTCATATTCCTCTGTTCTGACTTCAGGTGGAGACAGCCTTAGATTTTAGTAAGGTCTATGCTATCATTCTCTTATTCTCTCTCTCTCTCTCTCTTTATTTTTTATTTTTTTGTCCCTCCCTCTTTTTTTTTTATTTTTTATTTTTTTAGAGTGGTCTGAAACAAAGGTCAAATGACACTTCATTTTGGTCAAGTTTATGATTTCAGTGTTGAAATATTAGAATAATTCAGAATACAATAATTCAGTTGAGAATTACCTACAAAGATCATCTAGTGCAACTGCCTGACCACTTCAAGGCAAAGTAAAAGTTAAAGTGTATTGTTAAGGGCATTATCCAAATGATCTAAGCACAAAGTATTAATCCTTGATACTGTCATGCAATTAAGACAGTTTTTAATTGTTGAATATTTTTAGTTTTTATAGGGTGTTGTGCTCTTAGGTGGCTAAATGGAGGGTTTTAGTAAGCAGATACATAGCTATTTATGACAAAATCATTTTTTCCCACACAGAATGGGCCAAACTGTGATGTTTTCTAAGCAGAAGAGATTGCTGAAAGTTTTCATGAAGAATCTTTCCATTTCTGGTCAGATGTATTCTCTGACTTGCTCTCACTTCCAGGAAACAAAGATGGAACAGAGAAGCTCTCTCTTGCTTTACGTAAGTTTCTCACCAAAGGAACATCTCTGGCCATCTGGGGACTTAGTAAAGATTCTGGCATGGCAAGGAGTCTGCAATGTCTATAGATAACTTTGGCTATGTGGTACGGTGTGTTGGCTAGTTGAGTAGTTTACAAGCACAAGGGCTTGTAAACAAGGACACAAACAGTAGAAAAGCACTTTTTAGAAATGGAGGCCCAAGAATGACTTAAGTTTATTGACACTATTTTGCTTTGCCCTCTGCAATGTGCAGATTGTCATGTGCACAGTACAAAAGTACGCTTTCATTTCAGCAGAAACTGATATTTGTTTCTGCAGTAAAACAGATGAAAATATTCAAAGTTTCTCAGTACAGAGATGAAAACAAACAGTGCCCTTTATTTCTTGGTGATAAGCGTGATCTAAATTAGGATCACCATTAAAAATACATAATTAGTGCCACAATTAGAATGAAGTGCAACAGATGGCTTATTACTTAAAATCCTATTTCACAAATCAGACTGTGTGTATTGAAAGACACTAATTGCCACACTTTAATGTTATTTGGCTGTAAAATCTGTTTAAAGTCACAATCTTGTTAACAGTATATAGAGAGATGGCTACGAATTAAGAAGAAAAGTGAAAGATATGCATATTGTCTTACTCAGCTATCTTGTCACCAAAAACGAAAAAGTCAAAAACAACAACAAAAAAAAAGAAGAAATGATTGCATAAAGTCAATTTGCATATAAATGTTTCCACTAGTACAAACATAGCATAACATGTAGAATTATATGTTCAGAGGCAGAGATGGTAATGCATGACTTTTGCAGTAGCCCACAACCTCTATCATTTATGAAATTTACATCTAAAGAATTGCCTAATAAATTGAATTTATTTTTTTCCCCAGCTGTAACAGGTAACTGTGGGGATTTTTTTTTGTAAGATGGTTTGCATTTTATTTTTTAATCTTTTCCATCTTTATGACCAAATGTCATTAAAGCATATGCTTCCATCTCCAACTTCTTTGCATCCTAACAGCATTCTTTAAAGGGGCATAAAAACGATAAAATCATAAGTGTTCTAGTAAAAGTAACAGCATAGGATTTTTAAACATATCCATCTAACAAGAAAAAAAAAGCAACAACAACAATAACTAGGAAATACTGCAGTTCTCTAACTCACTATAAGTGAAGCCATAAACTATCCATCAAAGTTCAAGGAAAATGCTAAATTTGGCTTTTGGTAGCATGGGGTCTCAGTTTAGTCTTGCAGTTTACCCAGTGGTATTCAGTCTCACAGTTAGATTAGAGGCCAGGGAAAAAAAATAACATGAAATCATAACTGCATAGGTGCTAAAAATATGAAAAAATACCAACTTTTTCCTCTCATTTTGTATTTAAAATCAAACTACTTGGCTGTATGAGTACAGAAACCAGATGCCAGTAACTTTTTTTTTTTTTTTTTTTTTTTTTTTTTTTTTTTTTTCTCCCATGGAAAACAATATTGCAGAGAGGCCAGTAGGAGGAGAAATACTTGAAGCTTGAACATAGAGAAAAAATCCTCTCTCTGAAGATAAGTTCAGAATTAATTCAACTCTGCCCTTTCTGTACAATCTCTTTGATTCCCAGAAGACTATATAGGAGAAAGAAATGGAAAAACCTGGCCATAAGATATTTTTTTTTTAATATTTTTTTTTTCTAAGTGTCTGCATTTTGGAAAGTGAATGATGTGATGTGCTGAAACTTGTGGTAGTTCATGTCTAGGATGTGCTGTAGCCAGATCTGTGCATGAGGAAATGAATTGCCAGTAAATGAACCAGGATAGAAACTGCTGTGCAGAAGTTTTACAATTTACTCATGTTTATAGCCAAGAGAGGCATTGCTGTGTTCATTCAGCTTGGGTTCTTAAAGCAGGAGATGTTAAATCAAGCAATACTTGGTACTATTTAACCTTTGCCTTCATTCTTACTGACTAAAGAATCATTTCTCAGGAAAGTTTTAGTCCTGTGTTCAAGCTGCTTTCACTCCCAGTCCTTCGCATCCCTCTCTAGTGGTCACGGCCACAGCAAGCCCAACTCCCTAACACTTGGCTTTCCTCCTCTTCCTCTTAGCTTCAGCCTCTCGTTGCTGGGGTAGCACTATTACACTGCAAATAAATCTTGCTGCTGGCTCAAGGTTTCCTGAACTATAATCCCAAGTTTTTACAAACTTGGAAGGAGTGCTAAGAAAATTTGTATCCCATTTCAGTTTCCCTACTGTGTGAGATAACATTGACTACCTGCACTCACCTTGTTGTGGGTCTGTTAAATGTGCAGAGTGTTTCATATACCTTATGGAAACAATGGAACTTAGATATTGTCTAAGTGTCTAAATAATTTTATTTTAAAAAGACACCTACCAAATAAATAAAGTGTTGGTCATTTACTGGAGAGAACTGGATTTAATACACAGGACAATTATCTGTTTCAGCTCTGGTGAAGTGGCATTTTAATTACTCCATGTGTTTTCTACAAAATCTTATATCGAAAAAAAAAAATGTCAGCAGGTGTTCTATTGGTAGAGAATAATACTGATGAAACTACAGAGTTGTTTTTTTGTTTGTTTCAAAAACATGCTTAAAAGCATATGGAGAGTGTAGTTCAAATCCTCTGGAAGTCTATTGACATCTGGAGCCTGGCTTGATTTACAGGTTTGATTTTACGTGTATTCTGTAGCTGTTTTACAAAATTTGTACTCATTTTTCATGGTTAATGGCCATATGTTCCTACGGCATTTTGAGTCTATGTGCGCTCCATCTGGTGGCTAATTGAACACCTGAAATTTCTTGTTACTTGATAATTAAGGATTCTTTGTAGACTAGTCAATGCAGTGTCTGATTGATAGAATGTAGGCTCAAAGAGAAACAGGAAGAGCTTTTCAGTAAATATTTCACTCATTACATGGCTGTTGAGTGAGGATGATGGGAATGTATGACTGAATTCTTGCAACTTAATTGATTTTCTAAGCAAAACTAAAAGTGACATGGTGTTTGATCTCAATAAAGATGTGTACAAATAATAAAAAAGGCAAAATGCTTATTGAAAGCATAACATCCTGTGGAGCTAGTTAGATAAATGTTCTGTTTTCAGACAAAGAATAAGAGTATTTTTCACCAGCCCAGGATATATAGACTGAAGAGTGGTATTATATTTGGCATCTTGTGAAATATGATTCTTGGGAATTCCAGTCAGTAAATTAAAACAGATATACCTATTTCTAATCTTGATATTTTGTTCTCAAGTTTCAATTCATTAGTCTGACAGTAAAGCAGGAATTAAATTTATTAACCTTTCTTACAGTGTGTTCAGAAGTGAATGATCTGCACCGATTTTACAGATTGTATGGAAATCCCGAACAATTGTTCATTTCAATGTATTTCTGACAGCAAAGCAGTGGGGAACTAGATGTCTTCTACTGTATTTTCTTTGAGCTGGTGAGCTTTATATAAATCTTCAGACCAGTCAAACTCAGAAGCAAAAATTGCTACATATAAAAATTGCTCATTTGAATAGTAATACAGTGAGAATGACAAATTTCCTCTGAAGGTTTTAGACAAGCTTCTTTGGAAATAATGTAAGTTTTCTCATGGTTATTCAGAATTTTCTGAGATATCAGTTATGCTTTTCAATCATATGTTACAAAGTAATGATGAGAGCTTTAATTATCTATGGTAGATAATTAAAACAAACAAACAAAAAATTATTTTTAAAACCAGCAATGTAAAATAGTAGCTGAGATATAAAACATATATTCGTGAAAGTATAAAACATTCTTTAAGTATAAAATAAACATTCATTATACAACTTTGAGGTATTTTCACCATTCGGATGCTGGTGCCAAGCTTTATCTGTCACTCTGACACTGATTATGAGGAATATCTAAACCAAAAAAGGTCTTGTGGGGGTTTGTTAGCACAGCTGTCTCAACAATAGAACAAGGAAGAGTACAGCTGAAGTCAGTATGGCAGATGACACAATCACTGTCTTCTGGTAACTCTTTACTGGGAGCATCCTGAATGTGTTACAGAGTGGCTTGAATCTTTGTCAGTGGTTTTCCATACCCAGGAACTGTTCTTTCATTAGCTAGAAGGACCAAGACTTTATGTAAAAGGTGTAATCCAGATATTCTCCAGTGCTGTACTGTTTCTGCTTGTGTTGTGGTTTAATTTCTGCCAATGTACTTGGAATGATTGCTATTATTGATCAGTTTCCACTGGCCTAAAACAAGAATCTACGTTATGGGCAGTGTTCATAGTGAGATGGTAGGCTCTTAATTGACAGTGGTTCCTGTAGGGTTTTGGCTTTTGGGGAGAAGTCCAGGAGATTAATTCAGCTTGAAAACTGGAGATTTTCTTACCATTTGCATTTAATTCTGAGGGACTTCTGTGTCAGGATATGGTACTTTTCCCTTTACATTTGTATTTGATACCAAAAGGTAGTGTATATTGATGCTGATATAAAAGTTTCCTTTGCTGTTATCTCCCCTGGTCAAAAAAGGGAAGCTATCATACAGTCCCAAGCTAAAAGTATCTGGAAATGCTCATATTAACATGAAAAATGTGTTAAATGTGTTATTAATATTCCTTGTGCTTTTGAGTCATCCAGAGAATCAGGATTTTAGAAAAAACATTAATAGAATCCACTAATTCCATTAAAGTAATGCAAACATTGATATAATTCCATTATTATTATTATTATTATTATTATTATTTTAATAAACTACACATTTTATTAGTTACTTACGTTCAGTTCTGCAGAGTATACAGTAACACAACTGCTTTTTTAGAATCTACACCAGAATCTGTTTTGCATTTTCCTTGGCAGAAATGACATGACTGTAGTTTGTTGTTTAATTACAATCTTCAGTATGTGCTGTGCTGCTAATACAGTTGGAATTGCTTGCTACCTGAGCTGTGATGGTCACAGGCTAACCCAGTTTCACTGCTTGAGTAATTAACAGTCTGTGTGTGTTGTGGATGTGAGGGAGACTGCCTGGGAAAACAATTCAAACCAAATGAAGAGTAGAACTTTGTGCTGAATACATGAAACCAAAGAAGGGTATATCAGTGCTTTCATCTTCATCCTTTCACTTTTTTATTTCATACAATATCGATGGAGAAGTTTAATATATTTTTTTAAATTATGATAGAGATGCATTTTAATGGAAGGTGTGCAGGAATGCAGCTCCAGGTAAAATGAGCAGTAGACATTAATTAAAGGTTAGAAGGAAGTCTTAAGAATATGACCCAGGTCTGATTATATTTAATGCTCTTGCTGCTGACATTGGCACAAATATTGATATTACTAGTTATGAACTACATTTGAAAATAATAATAATAAAAAAATCAACTCAAACTGATAGTTCTGAGAGTTGATGTCATGGTTTTGCACATTGAAAATCTGCTATTTAGATGGAATTTTGTAGAAAATTTACAATCTTTAAAAGTTTTAGGCTCTGGAGTAATCTTCTATAGGTATTTTCTTTGAGTTTATTTTTCTAAGGAATACTGCGGATGCTCATTTTGTCCTGCAATAGGGCAGGATAAAGGCATTGTGGCATTGTGCTTCTCTCTCCCATTGGTGCTGTTTCACTCGAACCAAAATTTCTTTTAGAACAGAGGGAAAGCATGTGAGAATGGCCATCTTGACATGGTTCTATCACTCATCAGGGTGGTAAGATAAACAGATTCTTTGTTCTATTCAGAAGAATATTTATAGATTTCTCTGCAACTTTGATAGATTTTTGAAAAGTTTACTGCAGGACAGTCTAAATGAGTTATACTTCAAAGTTCTTGTGGAGAGAGGGGGGAAATTTTAAACTGGATCTTGCATATTTAGCAAGATTTCCCAGATGCTAAGCTGGTCTGGAGCTAAAAGTGTCTTTAACTTACAGATCCTAATAATGACAGTAAAGTATTATTCATTTGCTTTTAAAGTATTTCTCAAATGAAGACAAAAACTGGTTTTGAAAAAAATAAGATATTTTCATTTTGGATTTATCTTACTAATTATTTTGCACTTTGGCTACCAAACTGCTAAGATTTATATATATGTTTTGCTAGTTGTGAGCAGATATCTCTGTAACCAGAGTACAGTACACAATGGCTCTCTGTAGCAGAGATACTCGGGACAAATTCCCAATGTGACAAAATCCGTATCTTCAAGCTAAAAAACAAAACCAACTCTCAAGGGCAAGTTGTGAGAAAAGGCCTGATGACATTAGAGGACTAATATGTCTATCACACATATCAAGAGATCAATTACTTACCAGCTTTGCCTTATAAGTCTATTGCTGTATCCATTGGGCTGCGAGAGAGCAATTTTGTCTTATCTGTTATAACTGTTTTCAACTCGACATTGAAATCCCAGATGTTGCTGGGAATAAGACTTTGAAATAAGCCAATAGTTATCTTTAACTTCTGTGTGGAGGCATTGTCTCTCTTTGGTGTGTTCAGCATTTTAGCATTTCATTTAAAATTGGCTTTTAAAATTATTTAACATAGTGTTAATGCATATTCATTCACATAAAGTAGTACTTAAAAGCATTTTTAGTAAAAATGGGAAAAATGTTATTTTGACATAGGAATGGCCATATGCCTCAGAAATCATGGATGGCTTATTCAGGTGTCTCTATTAACAAAGAACACATTTGTTCTCATTCAGCCTTCCCTCAGTCCCCCTCTCTTTTCCCTGTAGAAATACACAGAAAGGTTGTTTCCATGGTAATGTGAAAAATAAATTAACAAACAGGAAGCTTAGGCAGTTTCTGAACTTAGATATGCTTCCCCCAACCTCAATTAGAGATCTAAAACTTTATTATAGATTTGGTTTACATGAGGAACACAGCATTAAGATTCTAATTTTTATCCTTATCTTTAATGAGTGTCACAACCACCCACGCACTATCTGGATGGGGATTGCTCTGTTTTCAAGTAGAGACTCTTACTGTGCATATAGAACCCAGTACAATGGAACCTCATTATTGATTGATGGATACTGTTGTAGCACGAATAGTAAATAGTTTGAGAATATGTTCTATGAAAAAAAAAAAAAAAGATTTTAAGATTTTATAGCATTTTATATGTTGGCTCATGCAATAATGATTCAGTGACACTTGAGAAAATATGGGGTACCTCTTATGCAAATGATTCAATAAACTGCGTATTTTATTTACATTGATGGTTATTCTTACTCCTGCATTTTGGATTGCCTGAGTGGGTGCTTAAAGGAGGAGCAGGGTGAAGGTGACAAACCATTGGAACAAACTGGAATGCAGTTAATTCTGGATCTCTCCTTTCTGTAGATCTGTAGTGTAGTTAATGCATTCAGAATGCCAATAGAAATTGTCCCTGCTGAGAGTGAAACTGGTAGCAAATGCAGAATACATGATGTGTTTTTTCTTGCTTTCCTCCTTTGCTGATGTGAGGAAATATTTAGCATATACAGCATAAATAAGAATGAAGTCTGGTTTATTTGATGTTATTGTTATCTGATGTTATCTGTTTATTTGATTTTATTTGATCACAGTTTTGTGATTGTATGAGATGAAGACAGTAGAAATCTTCAAGTGAAAGAAGTGTTTTATTTATCCTGTTTATGAAGATGTATTACACAACTACAGATTTTAAAAATGAAAAAAAGTAAAAGTTATCACATGCTAAGGAAATATGTAGTTGTAAAGCACAGAAAAACTCTCCAAATCAACTATGCTTAATTTTAAGTATATTTGTTATGACAACATTGTCAGTTTGCGTTCCTTCCTCCAACCTCCCCAAAAGACATAAGAATTATTAAAACAAACTTTGATCTCTGGCTTTTTGAAAGTGGCATGGTTATCTGACACTTTCTTCTTTTGGTTGTCCAGCTTGAAAGCCCTTGTAAAGCCAGGTTTGACCAGAGTGCCTGCTCAGCATTCTCTAAAAGTGAGACCATAGAATCACAGAATGGTTTGGGTTGGAAGGGACCTTAAAGACCATTTAGTTCCATCCTGCCTTCTATGGGCAGGGACACCTCCCTTGAGACCAGGTTGCTCAAAGGCCTTGAACACTTCCAGGGACGGGGCATCCACAGCTTCTCTGGTGAATAATTTCTTCCTTATATCTAGCCTAAACCTATCCTTTGTTATCTTAAAACCATTACCCCTTGCCCTGTCATTACATTCCTTGATAAAAGATGTTCCCATCTTTTTTGCTTGCCCCCTTAAATACTGGAATGCTGCTACAAGGTCTCCCCAGAGCCTTCTCTTCTCTAGGCTAAGCAGCCCAACTCTCTCAGCCTTTCTTCATAGGGAAGGTGCTTCAGCCTTCCCTATGGATCATCCTTGTGGCCCTTCTCTGGACCTGCTCTAACAGATCCACATTTTTCTTGTGCTGAGCGCCCCAGAGCTGAACACAGTAATCTAGGAAGGGTCTCCCAAGAGCAGAGTAGAGAGGGAGAATCCTCTCCCTCAACCTGCTGGCCACGCTTCTTTGGATGCAGCCCAGCATATGGTTGGCGTTCTGAGTTGCAAATGCACATTTTCAACTCATGTCGAGCTTTTTGTCTTCCAGTACCCCCAAATCCTTCTCCACAGGGCTGCCCTCTATCCAGTTGTTGCCCAGCCTATGCTCATGTTTGTGATTGCCCTGACACAGGTGCAGCACCTTGCACTTGGCCTTGTTGAGCTGTATGTTTTTTGCACAGGGCCACCTCTTGAGCCTGTCAAGGTCATCCACTGGGGTAGTCTCAGGCTCGTTGCTGAGTTGCTCCAAAAGACAAGTCAGTTCTTAAATGTGATGGCTGTGGCCTTGCACTTTATTTTAAAGTAGGACAAATACTTTTAGGAAGTAAATGAAGTACAAAAATATTTTGGCTGATATGCCAATTCCCTGTTCAGTCTATCACAGAACAATTTTGTAAAACTATTGAAGCTTAAGTCTTTTCCATTTGGAAATAGGCTGGAGTACCTGATGCAACCATCTAGGCTCTTCATGCATGGTAGGAAAAGCTTCACTTCAAGACAACTCAAGAAACCTAGGAAAAGAGTAAAATCAGAAAAATAACTCAAATATCATGCAGAGCACAAACGATAGAAGCATAATGGTGGTTAAGTTATCAAAAAAGCTTTCTGCCTTAATACTCAGCATAATGGATGTTTCCAAGACTTCCCTTAAAAGGGAGAAGAAGAAAAGAACACCCAAACCAGGAAGGTAAGTATCTTGGAAGATGTGAGAAACCAACGCTGATGTGACTTCTCAGATGAATGTAATTCTAAAAAAATTAATCCTCTCTGGCTCTTCTATCTTTTATGAAGCTTACAGCAGCAGAAAGAAAATAAAAAGATAGATTAAAAATTTGATAAGCATTAAAAATGCAATCTGCAAACGAACATGGATAATAGCAGCAGCAGATGCTGTTTCTGGTCAGCAGCCAGACAGTTCTGATCTTTTTCTTCCTTACTGTCTGTATCTTTTACAAGTAATTTACACTTTAAATGTTCTTCCCTATTTAACACAATTTGAATGGAGCACACTAACCACTAGCTTTTATTTATTATTATTATTATTATTATTATTATTATATATTTTTTTTACAAGAGCAGCTAAAATGGGCTGTTAAAGATGGATTTTTGTTGTGGTTTCTTTACATTTCCTCTTTCACCTTTACATAGCTGAACACAGTTCAGCATATTGTACACCTGTTTTGTGAGGATGCATTTTGGAGGAATTGCCTGGTATTTTCATTTCTGTAATCTTGATCCATTTCCTCTCATGCCTCTATTTCCTCTATTTGCCCTTTAATTCTCATTCTTCTTTCAGTTTTCCCTGGAAAATAAGTCTTTTAAAATTAGTCCCAGTCTTGTCTCACTCCGTAAACTTTAAGCTTCTGGTGAATGATGTAGTACTATACTTGTGCAGAAAAATTCAAGTAGACCTAGGTGGGAATGTAAGTATCAATGGTATTATGCATCTGAATGCAGTTATACTGTGCTGCATCATATTAGATATTAGATGTAGTTGTAATCTGCCCAATTAGGTCTGTCCAAATTTAATCTGTCCAAATTTAATTACAGAAATCTGTTTGTAAACTGAATCTACATAGGTCATCAATTCTCTGCTGGTTTGAAATGGAACAGCCACTTTGCTTGGCAGGCTCAGGGTTTGTGAGCCATTTGTACCAGGGTATCTTTAGCTGCACTGCTCTGCCCACTGGATTGCTCTCACTTTGGGTTATTCAAGTGTTTTCTGGGGCAAGCTCCAGCTGTGTCTGGTGCATATTCTCCTGTAACTGTGATAGCTCTGGAGAACAGCATTGTCCCCAGACACAGGAGCACGAGAGGAAGGCATGTTCACAGATATTAGATTTTTTTTTCTAATGGATGAGATAAAGGGAACCATTTCCTTTATCTGCTCTGAACTAAACTCAAGACCTCTTTGACCCCATTTAATGTGTTCTTATTTCTGTGTAAAACTTTTTCAGACATTAACCTCATGCTTTCTGGAATATACTTGAAAGATACATTGCTGGGTTCACTCATGTGGTGTTTAAATATGTGTACACATATTTTACTTAAACACCTAGACTTAGAAGTATATAACACTAACTACACTATAGAAATGCTGCTTTTGTCTCTCATCAGTCCTAAGTTTTTCAATGTGCAGAATTGATCAGTTGTAAAAGCAAACTTGAATATTTTAAAGCAAATATCTTCTCTCCGCTCACATATAACTGGGTGATATGGTAAAAAGTTCCAAAGGTGAGAAAACTAATTTTTAGTTACTCTATGTTTTTCTTGTTTTTTAATCATATAATGTCACTATATAGAAATGGGCAGACATATTGCCAGTTTAAAATCGAGAAAAGGACACGGATGTATGATTTATAAAATGGTAACAGTTGTGTGCATACTGTAGTGTTTCCAGATTAGATCATGAGAATATTGCAACTGAGGAGCTTATTCCAGCTCAGAGAGTGAGTGTGTATCTGTGTGTGACCAAATCTTTCCACACAATATTAGAAAAAAAGAATCATCTATGAGATAAAACTTTTTCATTATGCATGTTCACTGACACAATCATAACAACAATAAGAAAAGGTTACATGCACATCAGTAAAGAAATAATATAATTTCCATGGTAAAATTTCTTATCTTTTTAATAAACCAATTTTGGAAACAAATAGCAGTCCCACTGAGTGTTACAAGATCAGAGAATCTGAGAATTAAACTGTAGTAATTGTGTGAAAATTGCATTATGATATAATTGTGCACCATTATTGGATTCAATTGACATATTTTGATTTATATCAGCTAAAGAATCTACTACTATTTTAGAAAACTAAGAGAAAATTTGAGACTATATTGTATGAAGAATTACTTTATTTCAGATAACGTGTTCCAAGAGATTTTTTTTATGTTTGATTTTTTTCTTAAAGTTTACAAATATCCATATATGTATAGCTTAATATTCTTACAGTTGAATTGTTTCTTAAGTAATGGAAGCTGGGACACACATTTAATAAACACATGCTTAATAAACACTCTTAAAATATGTTTGATCTGTGAGAGATGTGTGTGTGAAAGAGATAAGGAACAGTTGCTTTAGAAATTTTAGGTCTGTAGATGTCACCATCATTTTATGGTGTGGGTGGAAGAATGAATCCATGGTGTGTATTTACTTTGCTAGCTCAGCAGTCTCTCAGAAGAATTAATAATTCAGTATATCTGAAAAATAAAAGGCTCCTCCTTTGGATCCCACTTTAGAGTTCAGGTACAAACCATTGTCTTAATTTTTCATGATAGAAGAAAATTGGGATTCTTGGCCTTTTGGCTACTATTATGTAAATATTGGTTTAATATTGGATTTCTCATCTCTTGGGGTTGGCACACAAGTACAGTCAATGGAATGAGTAATTTCTTTCTTTCATCAGACACTTGTGCTAGGTGTTCTACCGCGATAACCAAGAGGTGTGTATTCCACCCCTCCTTGCTTCTGTTGAAAGTGCCATTCTGATAGGCAGTTTGTTTGTAACTTTTTGGCTTCTGAGTCTTGTAGTCACTAAGGCTCTGAAACAAAGAAGATAAATGGGTTCTTGACAAGGAATTATTTATCCTTTGAAGAATTTGGTGAAGTTCATTTATGAAGTTCTATTTCCTCTTTGTTTTATTGTATTCGTTTTTGAGCTAAGGAGCCATCACAAAGTACAACCAGCAGGAAAATAAGATAATAAGTTCAAAAGTATTTCAAAGAAAGAGGTACTAATTAAGGTGGTGGGATGCTCATGACTCAGTTTTCAGTGATTGCTACAATTTGTGGCAAAAATTACTGTAGCAAAAAGACATCTTTTATTACAGAATGATAAACATATAAAAGATTAACAAGATACTAATTTTTGAAGGCTATCTTGCATGCAACATTCATCAAATAAATGACTTTTGAAGCCCTTAGTCGAGTATCCAAAGTGTAGGTGTGCCTGACTATATAGCTGTGATGTGCAAAACCTCAACTAAACCAGCTTCATTGTTATGTGCTTTTTAAGTCAGAATTGCAGCTAGGCTTTGGTTATTGTAGGGTAGAAACTTTATGAGCTTGAAAGGAACAAATGAGTTAACTTGCATTTTGAAAAAACCTTCAGCTATGTATTTAAGCTCTGTAAATACTGAATGCTAAATAATGTCTGAATCCTGTATGCACTTGATGTGATTAACAGGGCACACATACGTTGTAGGTGAGTATTTGGAGGCCCCTACCATGAATGGTGCCATGTCTGAGCTTAAGGAATTTCTTTGAAACAGTTACATATACAAGGTCTGCCTGCCTTCCCATGACATCTCATGAATATCAAACAACACAAATGCAACACTGTCCTGTAAATGGGTTTATTTAAATGTACGGTAAAAGCAGGTGATATTAAGACATCAAAATCTCTACATGAAAATGGATGAAGTGCAGAAATCCAGTGGAGATGACAGTGTGCTTGTGAGCCAGTAGCAATATATGTTGGAGGGGAAGGCCTGCTGGAGGGGCTGCAGCCATGCTCCCTCCCAGTGTAGGAACAGAGAGACTGCTCCCCTCCACAAGATAATAGCATGTGAACATCATCATAATTTGAACTTTTGTATTCTATCGAAAGAGTAATATAGCAGTGTGATAAAGTCTAAGGAACCTTAGTTCGCCAAGATGCTTCCCACCTTCAGAAGCATACAGGTAGTTAATTTTCATTATATTGTATGACATTTTTGATGTTGTTACAGGAGGGAGGTTTTCCATTCCAGTATATTTCCATTAAATCTTTCAATTCTGTGCTCAAGTTCTACTTAGCTGTCACTATTTCTTTCTGTCAATATACATGTATGTAGTGTGGCCAAAACCAAATAAAAATACTGCCAAATGGCTTTACATACATTTCATGAGATGTTTGATATTATGATTTCATAATGTTTCCTATTCTATGAGAGAAATAATTCCTTTGAAGGAAATGTACCTCATCAGAAAGATATTGTATAGAGTGATTACAGAAGTCCAATTAAATTTCATGTTAATTCACATTAACTAAGGAGATAAAGAGAAATTTATAGGAGAGTAATGCAGAATCATTTATCAGTTTTTCAAAAATATTTTTCAGTTTGGTTGAGGTTTGCATGAATTCATGCAATCCTCAACTGGTTTGGTTGAGGATTGCATGAATTAGATCCATGTCATTGCATGCGATGACAAGCTACTCTGAGATCTTGACTTACAGGATTTCTCTAGCAGGCCTGTTGAATGGTATTATTGGATATTAAAGACAGTTTTCATACTTCATGCTCTGGATCCAGATTTTGACACTGAATGGTAGAATGGATTTCTCTCTTGTCCTGCTGTCAATGACTGTTAAGGCTGGCTGTGCTGTGTGATGTGCAGGACAAGGATGAAGAGATGGTGGGAGTGAGGACACCTAGTGTCCTCACTAGGTATTGTCCTAGTATTGTTTTCCTAGTTCTGTATGAAATTCAAACTATTGTATATATTAAAATAGCATTAGTCCCACTCATAGACATGAATAATAATAATAATATATAAATACAACTTCATTTTCTGTGGCATATGCTGCTATTAAAGATTCTTGGGGAAGGCTCCCTTAAGGCAGTGCATGGATTTAGTCTTGGTTAGAAAAAGGTGCTAGAAATCTAAGAAATATTTTACAATTTACTGTACGTGCCTTGGATTTTCACTGACCTTTCCACATTTGAAATATTTTACATAGCTGCCTGCAGTTGGAAGGGCCTTGGCTATGTGGCTTTTCAGCCTTGTGTTCAAAAACATAGGTATTGTCATTTTGAACTGTAATGACCCTATTATCCTTTAGTTCTCTTTGATGAGAACCAGTTGTCTTATCAACTTCTTTCAAACAAATGTTACTTGACAAAAGAAATAGAACCACACCAGGTAAATTCTTCACAAAGACAAGGTCATAGTAAGTTGTAATACAAAATACATAATTCTTGGAAGCATAAGCATAGGCATTTTAATCTAAACTATGTTACACAATGTAAAAAACACATTTTTTTTTTAAAATGAAATTTCAACTTGGTGTAGTGAAAGAAGAAAGTTAAACCAAACGCTAAATGAGTTTCAAACAAAGAAGTGATAAATGTACTATGAAAGGAGGAGAGCTAAGATAAGGGAAACAAAAGCAACGGATTTGGTGGACAAAGTAATTTTTTCCATTCTGAAAGATTATATTTATGAATAAATGTCTCCCAAGGAGAGGAATGAACACTGATATGAAATATAAAATATAAAAACAAAAGGTAGAGAAAACTATAGCCAAATAAATGTAATAAATTTGAAATTTAAAATTGCTTTGTGGAATCTGGAAGTTTGATGTTACCCTCTAAATTTTATATACCTATTGCATTCTTATTTGTAGTATAGAATATAAGAGATATATAAAAAATAATGATTTTAAATAGTACTTAACTGAACCAACAATATTTTTGACCCATTGATTCCATTTCCCCATTCCTCAGACTGTTTTTTGTTTGTTTGTTTGTTTGTTTGTTTGTTTTTGTTTTTTTTTTGGTCTGTCAAAATTGGCTTTCAGGAATCTCAGGAACAATTGCAATACTTAATGCAGCAGACTAGACATAGCTTATTCATTTATTTGTTTTACTGATATATTTATTGATTGATTTGGTCAAGTGACAGTTCTCTGAGGCTTCACTACTACTGGGAATAAATAGGACTTCCTTAGCAGGTAAAAGGAAGCAATGTATGCGTAACAACTTTTGTCTTTCAAAGTTTTTTGCACGTTGACATTCAGTTTAATTAGTTTGAACATCTGTTAACTGATAAGATAATAGTTTGAATTTGGTTTGCTAGGAGTGCCTAGCACAGGTAATTCGGACTGCCTTTGCACAGGTAACAACAGTTGTAGGTAACCAAAAGGTACAAAATTGGAGGAAATTTATTTCCTTTTACTGGACATGGTACATTGAAATATCTAATGTGTAATTATTTCTGGTAATAAACAATCTTAAGACTGAATCTGTTTCATTATTGTGGGCCTGTTAGTTTTGGAGACTGATTAACAGAAATATGCAGTGCTTAACATCTTGGTTAGGTCTGTGTCTGAATGCATGAAGAACATTGCTAAGGTGAAATGTGTTATAAGGGTATCTTTATTATTCTATCTTTGATCTTTTTCTTATTTTTAATATAGTATTTCTTCTGTTCTATCTTGCTCCCAAGGAGAATACATGTATAAAATGTGAAATTAGTTGCTTTAATAGGCTTTGAATTACAGTCCTCTTGGAGACTCATTAAACATGCATGCACATTTGTGTGTGTGATTACATTTGGAAGTCCAAGGCTTGTGGACATAGGAGTTGAAGCTGGTAAGTGAGTTAAATTTTCAGAGTAGTATTTGTGTATTTAACAGAGTAGTATTTAACTAAAAGTTATGCCTTTAGTTAAAAAGTCAGGAACCAACAAATCTCCATCTTTAATGTTATTATCACAGTTTTTATTTATTTATTTTATTTATTTATTTATTTATTTATTTATTTTATATTTGAAAATAGTGGTTCCTAGGGATGTACTGAGAGCAATAATGGATGTTAGTATATTCTAATATTTTTTAACATATTAAAAATTCTTTTATGGCCTTTTGCCATGTTACATTGAGCCATTTTTTGAGCTTCAAAGTTATTTTCTTCAACTTACTAGCAACTTTTGAAAGTAAATTTGCTTTATGTTAATCAGATGCTTAATTTAAGCCAAATGATCAGTGCAATACGTGATTAGTGAAACTGCAGTTTATCACAGAACAATAGAATGGTATGAGTTGGAAGGAACCTTAACAATCATCTAGTTCTACCCCCCACCATCCCCTGCCATGTACAGGGACGCCACCCCTTAGGAGTTATCATCTACTCATCTACTGTAGTTTTTAACAGATATGCATATTTTTGAATGTGACATGTTCACAACCTGCAGGAGTTTAATAAGAATGTCACAGTCAGTAACTTGTATCTAGTGTTCCTCCTCTACTTGCAACATTTTCATAAGATTACATAAAATTTTACATTAGTGCTTTAATCACATGTAGCATCTAGACTTGCTTTTCTGGAAAGATAGTGTATTAACTGGACAAGAAGAACCCAGGAAGATTTACAGATGATACTGTAAATGAAGCCATCTTCAATGATTAGCATTGGCTCTGAATTATATAATTACTCACCATTTGATCAAATAATTTCTTTTATCTGGCTGTGCAAAATTTTCCCTACATTTTGTCTGGATGATTTTATTGGCTGTGTCAAACTGTTGGTGCTAAAAAGACAAAGCAGAGGAGAGAGATTAATTTTAGGTGCATTTTGTTCTGTACATCATAATTCTCTTGGTAGTTTACTATTTCAAAGAAAGGGATTTAGACAATCCACAGTGCAGATTTTAGCAAAGGAATAAACCTTGTACAAAGTACTCACCACAATGTACTTTTAATTTACTGAATTCAGTGACTTAGTTTGAGGTTCAAAGTCGCACAAGACTGAGTGCATCTTGTGTCATTCTCATTTTGATAAGAAACTGCCTGACATTTTGAGAAATGACCTACTCTGTAATCACAATCAGAATACATAAAAGCTCTGTGATACAGAATTGTTTTCTTATTCAAACTGGACTCCTGTTCATAAGCTATTAACTGAGCTGTGAATTTCAGCTGATAAAGTCAGGCTGAGTTTTTTTCGTGAACTTGTTTTGAGGTATTGTTGAGAGTCACATTGACAGGCTATTCAGGTGCACAGAACATGAATTCTCCTGGGAAAATGTGAATACAATGAATAGCATTATACTATCCCTTTAAGAAATGGTTTCCAAGGGTGATACAGACATTTCATTTTCTTAGGAGGTGGTATTTAATATTGTTGTTATCTTGGAGACAACATATTGCAGTAAAATGTATTTATAGCCTATCTATGAGCATCAGACAACGTAAACAACATATTAGTGAGCTTGCAAAAAATCAAAGAATATTCTGTGTCTGGTATAAAGTTGAGATCTGAACTGATATCTCTCTAAATAATTCCCTATTAACTTCAGTAAAATTTGAATCACTGCTGTCTTCCTCAAATATTTCGATAATGCAAAATATTTCAAATTTCACAGTGGCCAATTTGATACTCAGTGGTGTAGGAAACAGAAATGTTAGAGGATGCTCCACATCAGTAAAGGCGTAGGTGCTCCTTTGGTTTCCTGAAGGCGGCTGGGAGTATGAGACAGCACCCCATCCCAGGAGATTCATTTGATCTCTGTGGTGGATAGTAATCACTGTGTGCCATTTCCTGATCTCCATAATTGTTTAGGGCATGCCATACTGTTAGCTTTCATAGAATATTTTTGTTTTCTAGAAGTGTGAAATAATTATCTGTTGTTTTTTCTTGAGTGGGTACATTTACACTTAGGAATCAAACTTCTGTATATACAGACTATATGCCTGCATGGAGAAGCCCATCATTTGCTTTCAGGTTACTTAAAAATATTTATATATATATGTTATATATCTTTTTAATGTCTTACTACTTTCCTAAAATGCAGATCTTGATGTGAAACAGCAGACTGTTGTAGCTGTGAGCAAAAATAGCAAAAATATTTGGGCAATGAATAAATTATTCAATTTTTTTTTTTTTTTTTTGTAATTATAGGCAATATATTTCTATTAACATCGTATATAATAGTTAACTTTAGTATTATTAAACTCTTTCTACTGATAGGGCTTTCTTAGAAATGGTACTAAAACTACAAAGCTGTTTCAGCTGAATGCAGAAGTCAATCTTCCATCAGTGTTTGCTGACATGGCAAGAAATAATGCTGAATAGTCAGTGGAAGCAAGACCTAGTATGACTCAGAAGGACAATTACACAATTTATATGACCTAAATAAAAGAAATGTGATGGCTCCTTACACTGGAAAATTGTTTGAAAGTCAGTGTGTGAACTTCAGCTGTTAAATATATGTAATCATTCTGGTTTTGGAAGATCTAGTTTGACTTCACTATAGTTAAAAATGATTTATATTTATAATAAAATAATGATGGCGTCTGATAAAATGTTTTTTTTGAAGAAATCAAAGAAATGCTTATTTGTAGGAAAGCTCTGCAGGAGGATCTGGATAGGCTGCACCGATGGGCTGAGGTCAACTGCATGAAGTTCAACAAGACCAAGTGCTGGGTCCTGCACCTGGGGTGCAATAAACCCCAAGCAGAGCTACAGGCTGGGAGATGAGTGGTTGGAGAGCTGCCAGGCAGAGAAGGACCTGGGAGTGATGGTGGATAGTTGGCTGAATATGAGCCAGCAGTGTGCTCAGGTGGCCAAGAAGGCCAACGGCATCCTGGCTTGCATAAGAAACAGCGTGACCAGCAGGGCTAGGGAGGTGATCGTCCCCCTGTACTCGGCTCTGGTGAGGCCGCACCTCGAGTACTGTGTTCAGTTTTGGGCCCCTCGCTACAAGAAGGACATCGAGGTGCTTGAGCGGGTGCAGAGAAGGGCAACGAAGCTGGAGAACAAGTCCTACGAGGAGCGGCTGAGGGAGCTGGGCTTGTTCAGCCTGGAGAAAAGGAGGTTCAGGGGCGACCTTATTACTCTCTACAGATACCTTAAAGGAGGCTGTAGCGAGGTGGGGGTTGGCCTGTTCTCCCACGTGCCTGGTGACAGGATGAGGGGGAATGGGCTAAAGTTGTGCCAGGGGAGTTTTAGGTTAGATGTTAGGAAGAACTTCTTTACTGAAAGGGTTGTGAGGCATTGGAACAGGCTGTCCAGGGAAGTGGTGGAGTCACCATCCCTGGAAGTCTTTAAAAGACGTTTAGATGTAAAGCTTATGGATATGGTTTAGTGGGGACTGTTAGCGTTAGGTCAGAGGTTGGACTCGATGATCCTGAGGTCTCTTCCAACCTAGAAATTCTGTGATTCTGTGATTTTGAAAATGTTGCTAGAATATCTGTTCTTCAGTCTTCTGAAAGAAGACACTCAAGCAGTCTTCCAACTTTCCCTCATTCTCTTTCTTTCAAGCAAAGATTCTTCAGGGCATATGATAGGGTCTGTGTGCCCTGTCTGGATACAAAGGTATTTATTTATTTATTTATTTATTTATTTATTTATTTATTTATTTATTTATTTATTTATTTATTTATTAACTCCATCTTTCAAACATAGAAGACTTTCTACTTTCTACTTCACAATTTGGAATAGAACAGTCAAGCTTTTCTACTTGAACCTGATTGCTATTCTGTTCTCAGACAGGTACAAACCTTTGCATTGCTTACCTTTATCTGGCTTTTGTCAGATTAACTTTTGTATCTGATGGTTTGCTGAATTATTTGTATGTTTTTAGATTTATCCTTCACAGAATATAAATTCTTAATTTGGTAAATATACTATTCCCATATCATAATTTTTCAAGAGGCATTTTTTATGTCTTCTAAGCTACACTGTAGATCTGTAGAAACCTCTGGTAAATGATGTTAGGGCACTTCTTCTAGGACAAAAGTTTGCCAACAGTCTTTCATAACTCAGTTAAGGTATTTCCCTGCTGGTTTGAAGGTAATAGTTGGTAGAAGTTCTGTGCTAAATATTTTTCTCATTCAAAAATTCTGTGTATTGTGTAGAATAGATTTAATGCATTGTCAAGAAATTTTCCCCTGTGATGTCCATTCTGACTAAGAACATGAATTCAGTTGCTGGTTTTGAATTATCCTGGAAACTAGAGATGTATTAGCCATTAACTGGTGAGGGTAATTGTGTATCTCCAATTCACTACTATTTCTGCAACAGTTTCCATAATATCACTGTGAACTTTTCAAAAAATACTACTGTATTAAAGTAGTTGCAAATGGCCATTTATATGGAACGAAACTAGGGAAATTTTATCTATTAATCAATATGAAATATTTTTATGACACGTCAATCAGAGATACATGAAGTGGAAATGAAAACTCTGGACATGATATAACTCTGAAACCTTTAAGAAGAGGTATTTGGCTGTTGAAAAGCCGGGATTGTGTACTCACCAAATACAAATTTTGCTGAGGCCATCCTAGTCCATTGGATGTTCCAAATTACAATAATGAAAATAAAAATTAAATGGAAAAGTCTACAGAAAAATTGAAAAAAGTGGTAGTAGTTGGAAATTCACTTAAATAAAGCTTGGTATAAGAAATGAATAGGGATAACTGAAGTTGATGGGGTTATAAAAAAAGAAAAAAAAAAAAAAAAAGTAAAAGAAAGGAAAAGAGGTGCTTTTAGCATATGAAGTATACAAAACCCCCAACCAACACAAAGCAACCAAACCAAAAACCAAAACAGATAAAGCCTTATCAGTAGCTATATATGGTACTTACCAGAAGTAAGTGGTTAAATGTAAAAATAGTCATAAATATAATAGTACTCTAACAAGTATTCTGTTTAGCTTTCCTGGTAGTAATATTTTTATCATGAAAGGACGGTGGACTTTTTTCCCCTTTTCTAGCCAAATATGCAGAAAAAATATAGAAAATTATTCTTGAATGATTCAAAATTCCAAAGAACATGGTTTACACTGCAAGAAAGATATTACTATGGCTATGTCTTTCCTTGGGTATGAAGTGACTATTGAACTTTAAAGTTTAGGGCAGCATGGAAGGACATCATTAGAACTATGATGTCCTATTGCTATGGAAGGGTAAACCACAGAAATTTATTTTAGTTATTCTTTATGGAAGAATGATTAAACAGCAGAGCTAACTATCAAGGGAAATATTGGCCCTTGCTTTTGATGTATTCAAATCAAAAGTGATCATTTCTGTCATTTATTTATTTATAGAATGCCAGTCAGCTGAAAACAAGGTATGCTTTAGCTAAATTACTGATTTTAGTAGCTGAGATAACCATGTAAAAAAATTTCAGGTGTTGATGTTTGTTGTCTCTCATAGGTATCGTATCTATGAAGGATGAAGAAATACTTGGTTCAGTATTTTCAGTATATCTTCATACATGTTATTTATTAGATCTGCATATTTTGTTCAGTATCAGGAGCATCTTAAAAATGATTTAAACAGATTTACTGACATCTCTTTCTCTCCTTTTCTTTTTTATTTTATTTTTCTTTTATTATTTTTTTTCTCCCCATAGCACAACTGTTTTAATGTGGTGTTTTAAAGCAGTTATAGATAAACAACTGAAAAGAGTTCTGTGACACACCTTAGGTAGGTGGATTGTCCTACAGTTTATATATACAATGGAAGTACATGATGTATCAATTTCTTCTCACCTTGCTAATACTAGCATTTCAAGATTAATTAATACACCTAATTTTAACACAAGTGTTTTCCAGTTGTACGTATGAAGCCATAAGCTTACTTTTTACAGTGGCTATATTTGGTATCATTTGATGTCATAGATGCTAATAAAAATGCTGTTCTACTCAGGCAAATGACCAAATATTGCCTGTGGGGCACTACAAAAGCTCTAGTAGGGCACTACAAAAGGACATGGAAAAATGACTTGTGTTATTTCCATTAGCTTTAGATCAGCATGGAAATCTATGAAATGACATGAGAAGTGATCAAGCTAAACAAGACCTTGCACTTAGTGCTTTCACACTGGATTTAACAGTATTTTTATAAGGACTGTTATTTATAACTACTAAGGCAATATTGCCTGAGGCATTTAAAATTTTCAGTTTGGAAGAAATCAAAAGTTAACACAGCATAAAATAAAAGGAAAACAAATAGTTCTCTTCATCTTACCTCCACTCCTTCAATTCTACAGTTCTGCACAAATTGTCTAACCAACAATGCATCATTTGTCCTTCATATGAGTTTAAGAAACAAACAATTGAAAACAAACTCATCAATTAGGGTTTCAGAGAACAGTTCAATGTCCTCCTGCAGTTTGACAAAGTGAGGGACCTACTTTCAATTTTCACTTATCTGAGGAGCCTTTATTCTCATGAATAATGTCAGTGAAATCAATGAATTGCAGAGCCAAATGCTGTATTGCTACAGAAATATTATGTACTAAAAGGCTCAGGAAAAAGCATCTCTAACAGAGGGACTGAAACTCTGCTCTGTCATGAAGCAAAGCTCTTACTTGCTGCAGAACACATCAGCAATAAATAAGGATTGAGGATGCAATTTATCTTGGTCCCTTTCTGTCATGCATTGTTGGAGTTTTTTCTTTTGTGTTGCCAGTGTTTGAAATTGTAGCAGATGATTATCATTACAGTGCATCCTAAACCATGTGTTACTGGATATCTATAAATTTCCATTCTAATTTATTCCTCTCACTGCCATCATGGTTGCAAAGATCTCTTTCGTTAATTATAGAAGCTGAATGATGTTGTTTAACATCTAGTGATGCAGAAGAAAATATGCACTTGCATGCTGCTATTATTCAAATTGAATTTTCAAGTTGAACAGTAAAAAGTCTTTAGTTCACAGCCTTTTTACAACTACATTTAAGCAAGGTGCTGAACTGTGACAAACAGAACAAACACTGTATATGTACAGGTTGCTGAGCTTGTATTCTGAAGTGCATTGGATGTTCTGAGGCTTTATAGTGATATAATCTTACAATTAAATGGTTTACAGCATCAAATAAAAAAGATTTATTTATTTATTTATTAAGTCTTTGAGTATACTTCTTGATGCATTGGCCAGCTCCTGATTCACCCATTAAGGTGAAGGGAGCACTCCAAGTAGCTTTTCCTACCTTGCAGCAATAGTAACCTGTCTATTTTCACCAATGTTTTCCTTCCTTTTACTAATGCTGTGGATACTAGTGCTGGATAGATGAAATAACAGTGACTTTTGCATGTTACCTGTTACACTTGTGATGATTTTTGACAGTCAAGCTTTAGCTAAACTGTGTGAGAAAATAACATCTTTCCTTCACGTTTTTGTCATCTTTTGGCTACCTTTAAAGATGACAAGTTTTATTCTCCTTTTGACCAAATCCAGAACTTGCTTATGCTGCTTTTAAAGTTTTTATCTCATAAACTAGCAACCCCTGGACACCATCTTAATATTGTTTATGAAATCTCACTTCAAATTTTACTCTTCTGCCTGATATCTGGGACTTTAATAATAACAATAACAATAATAATAATAATAATAATAATAATAATAATAATAGTGTTGAAGTTAATAGAATAGCTGAAATGGTTGTATGTATGCTTTATATACAAAGCAGGCTAAGGGGATTAATATTTTCTAAGAATACCAGTTGCTCTTACACAGTCCAAACCCAGGTTTTCTTCATTTCATTCTGTATGAAAAATCAGGAGTGAATTGTCAGGTCTGGATAACAAATGCTATTTCTGATTTGATAGAATAATTTTCAGGGATTGAGTTTAAGCATTATATACAAATATTATTTAGGAAGTTAATTACGAATCTATGAAACTTTTTTTTTCTTTTTTTTTTTTTTTTCTCTATTGTTATTCTGGTCAATCAGCTTCTACGGCTGAAAAATATTTTGAATGTCAATACAAACAAGTGTAGTTTGAGGTATAGAAATACTATGCACAGTTAATACATTGCTTCTTTGATATTGTAAACCTTGATCTTGTTTATATGTAAATCTCATTTGTGACTGAGATTTTTGCTACTCTGATTGGTCTACACCTTCTCTTGATAAGTTCACTGCACTTGGAGGACAAGACTGGAGAGGTGGCAGATGTATGCAAGGGTACTAGTCCATATATGCATTTCTCTAGTTAATCCCAATAATGTGGTTAATCTTCCTGTTAATATTAGCAGAGGGGTAACATTTTCTTAGTTCAAAAATGACAGAAGTATTTCTAAATTTTGTTTTGGTTGCCAGCTAACTTTTGTGAGACCATAATAAGATATTCCTATTGACTCTGACATTCAAAAGCCAGCATGCTTTTGAGCAATGTAAACTGTTTATGAATTGAATGAACACAATTGGTATGTTTTAGTATGCTGAATTATGTTCTACTATTGCCTCCACAACATTCATTACTGTTGTAGTTATGACCTCAAGAGATGCTCAAACCAAAATTTCCTCTTGTGAACCAGTGTGTTTCTGAAAGATCAGTCTCCTTTGAAACAGTTTGTGACTCTTTTCCATAATCTGTTAGAGGTGCGATTTGTGAACCCTCTAAATATTCTGTGTGATCCAAGCTCACCATCTTAGAAGTGTGATCCTGGAGGAGATAAAGGTTGTAATTACACTTTTTATCATGATTTATTTATTTATTTTTATTAATTTGGATATGCCTTGTAAAAGGTTTAAGTAATCTGGTGCTACTGATTTTCTAACTACTAATTTTAATTGTAATTTTAAATTTTTAAATCATTGCTGGGATTTTTTAAATGATATTAATTTTCCTAGGTAAACTTTACTTCATCATTTAAACAAATATTAAAAAAAACCAAACACCTCAGTACCTTAAGAAAAGTGCAGGATACACATACCTTAAGGGTCTAGAGACCAAGGATAGGTTGTACATACTGAAAATTTAACATGGAAATTCCCCAGTATGTGAGTTGTGTGCAGATCTTATCAGATTCACATGTAAAGTTATGGCACAGACCCTGGAAGGTTAGCTGTGTACAGTAACAAGAAATGGACTACTGTTGTCCTCCAATCAACAACTATAGAGTAGCTGCTAGGTTGTTACTTCTTCTGAAGTAACTTCTATTATGCATAAATTGTGCATGAATTATGCTGGGTAATCAGGTAGTCTTCTGACTCCAGAATCAGGTGTGAAACATTTTTCACTTTCTTCCTTTCACATTCTTCCTTTGATGTTATCCCAGCAGATACCACTTCATAGATAGCAGCTCCTTCAAAAGAATGAAGTTGGTTAGCCTTTGTTAACTTTTTTCACTTTCTTGAGGATGCAAGCACTCCTAAACTCTCTAAAAGGAAGCCTGAACTGAATCACTCTTTCTTCCAGCTGGCAGTCCATCACGAGAAAGATTGTTCTTTGATGACTTAGTGACACACTGCTATCAGACTGGCATCATACATCAAAGCCTTCCTCACTTTGGTGATGTAATATGACCATCAATGCTTTTGTTTGTTTGTTTGTTTGTTTGTTTTGTGAGTAAAAGAATAACAAGTGTTCATTATGTAGGTGTATACATCTACTATTTATGATCTGCCTACAAATGTAGATGACACAGTTATTGCATATCCAGTTTTTATTTGAAAAACAAACTGTCAATATCTTCTAAAATTTACTTAAATGCACTATTCAAACTAGATTGGCATGATGATTGCAATGCCTACTCCTACTCCTTTTTTAACACAGCAGGTTTCTATTAAATCGTTTGCTGCAGAGCTGGCCTAGATGCACTGCTCTGGGCTATACCAGTCTGCCTTTTTTCAGATCCTGCATTTTCTGTTCTGTATGCTAGTGAGAAGGTCGTGCTTACCTTAAGGTGAATGTATTTTATCTTTTATACTTTCTACTGTGTTCTTATGAGAATCGTAACTGGGTAATTGCTGCTCCTTAGACTTAGTGTTTCAAGAGATGTAATCACATCAAATCTGTTGAGTGATTTTGTAATTATGTTTCATTTATTGTCTTCACTAAGATGTAGTATGAATATGCATAATCTTGCTTTCCTTGATGAGCTGTTTGACCAATTTTTTTTTTTTTTTTTGTAATCAGTTGCTAAAATGAGAAGAATTGAAAAGTGTTAAAAGACAATGGACCATACATTCGTATTCTGGACATCAGTATTCCAGTGGGGTAGTAGAGGAAAACAGGATTACAACAAGGTTGTAATGAGTAGCTGGCTATATATTGCTGTGTAGCGAAAGAAAAAAAAGTGAAGATGTATGATAGGGTAAAGAACTTAAAACACACACTTGCTCAAGCCATCTATCATCACAGCATATTTTCTGAAAAAATAAAATAATAATAATAAAACAAGCAAACACAACCATCATACCTGTGTATGAGGTAAATGAGAATAGAAGAGAAGAGAACAGAACAGAACCCTGAACCCACCTCTGAATTTCTGTCAGAAGCTTGGGTCTGGATTTTGTAAAGCTCTTAAACTGTTTAGAGGTTACTGAATTAGACATTTTCTCTTTCTGTACTGCCAAACTTTTCAGTCTGAAGTCTATCAGTAGAAATAACAGTTGAGAAGATATTTTCTGGAAGTGTTTCTACTGGGTTAGCATACTTCTGCTGACCTGTTTCCACGGGGAATAAGAAACAGAACAAATGAGGTACTAGAATCACAGAATTGAAGGAGCCCACAAGGATCATCTAGACCAACTCTTGGCTCCACACAGGACCCAAAAATCAGACCACGTGTCTGAGAACATTGAACCAAGGGACGTCGGTTGCTCCTCATGTGTCTTGCCCTCTAGACCCAACTTTGTAGCCCTCCATTTCTAATAGTTTTATGTCGTTACACTGTGGCACCCAGAACTTGACACAGTACTCGAGATGAGGCTGCACCAGCACAGAGCAGAGCAGGACAATCCCTTCCCTCAACCAGCTGGCAGTGCCATCCATACCTGATGCACCCCAGGGTATGGTCGGTCCTCCTGACTGACAGGGCACACTGCTGGCTCACGTTCAACTGCTGTCGAACAAAATCCCCATAACCCTTTCTGCAGGGCTACTCTCCAGCCTCTCATTCCTCAGTCTGTACGTATAGCCAAGGTTGCCCCTTCCCAGGTGCAGAACTTGCTCTTGTTGAACAACTTGGTCTTGTTGAACTTCAACTTGTTGGTGATTTGTCAATCTAATTGATCTAAAGTGACCTAACTTGTCAAAATCTCTCTGCAAGGCCTCTCTACCCTTGAGGGAGTCAACTGCTCCTCCTAATTTAGTATCAGATGGAAACTTACTTAGTATACCTTCAAGTCCTGCTTCCAAGATGAGTATTTTAAGAATATGTTAGTAAAGAAAGGGTAGGCTTAAGTTGCATGACTTAATGATTTTGGATTTAATATTCAGTGTGCTGCAGCCTAATAGTACTTTTTAATAAATCAAAGTCATATAGATGGTGCTTCAAACACTCTCTATAACATACATAGAAATCTGTGTGGAAGTAATCAAACATAAAATTCTAGCTTGTGTTCTAGCTTGCATGTGGAAACACAGAGATGTTCCCTGTTTGGTGCTTATGCAAGACAATATTCTTTGTGAACCAAGATTCTCTTGATAATTTTTTCTAACTGGGATGATGAATCTCTTGTTTTGTTTCAGATTTGTGAAATAGTATTTGCTGTTATTTATGAAACAGCATATTTAATTTCTTCATGCTTTTAAGGCATTTTTTTTTCCCTTCTGAATTTATATCTGAAATAACTAGCTTGAACTCAGACTATTTCTATGAGATCTAAAGGAGCTCTTAATTTAAGGGAATTTGAAATGATGTACAAATTCCTTTACCAAGGAGTTTAAAGTATTAACAGGATTCAAATTATCAAGGATGCTTACCACATGCTGCCAGTCCCCAAAACCTCACTGTAAGTCATTGGTGATCTATGTAAAATGATCATTAAATGAATCATGGAAAGATACTGTTGTTTGTTTGTTTGTTTGTTTGTTTTGTTTTTTGTGATCTGTTTGCATGAAAAAAAAAAAAGAAAAAAGAGGGAAATAAAACGACAGAGAGAGTCAGACAGTAGTAGCACCTATAGTTCTTTTAATTGGCATTAAACTCATTTGGGTTAGAACCATTATTTTACTTGCAGAAAGTCTTACACTTGCATTCCTCATCTCTTCACTCAGTAACTGAGATTGTGACTTGTCTCTAATACCTGAAGATGTTAGATCTTTTTTGAAATTACTGTACTGGATGGCATCAGAACAATTTTCTGTAACTTACGTACCTTAACAGGAAGAGAAGGGGAAATGGATTCTTGTTGTGGTGATTATCTGCTTACTTTGTTTTTTGCTCTCTGAAGATCATGTTACATTTCTTGTATATCACTTTTAATTTTCCTGGTCAATGTGGAGTACAAGAATTAATTTAATTTATTTTTTCTTCTATGCCTTGTTCCTATTTATATATTTCTATTGTCATCTCTTTATGGTTCAGCTAGCTTCCCTCATTGATACCTTCAACTCTGTGTATTTAAATAATCTTGTGTTGTTTCCATTCACTTCCAGAACAAACTCACTGATGATTTTACTTTTCTAATGAGATTTTAGAGCATTTGTTTGGCTTCATCCTTGTCTCTTTAAAATTGTATATACTCTTTTCTGTCATATACCATCTTCTGTGTAACCAAAATAAGCTGTGCCCCAGTAGGACTTCAGTAATTACATCTGATTTATCATAAATACTTTATCACTTTTAAAAAGTGCATCCAACAGAGCATGTATTATCTACTAATTACCCTATTTTTCTTTAAAATCCATGTTAGTCATTTAATTATCTGAGTCTGCTCTTTTCAATAATGTCAATGCCTTTTCCATATTTCTTCTCTTAAATATGAGTATTATTATTATTATTATTATTATTATTATTATTATTATTATTTCTGAAATAATAGATGTATTCATTCATCTATACAACTTAGTACTGTTTCTGAGTTCCACTTGCTGGAAAATTAAAGATAGTTAATGGACAATGTAAAAACATCAAGCTCAAGTACTGCTACAATAAAGGTCATATTGTGAAACAGCTATCTGCAAGCCAGTGAGCTATTTAAATCATATTTAATGGTAACTAATTAGATCACATGGAAAATAGTCAAAGTATCACATACAGCTTCTGAGAGCTGTTCAGTTTTAACCTTGAACTCTAAGACAGGAAAACAAATAATTATTCTGCTTGATGTCAGTATTGCAAAGGCAAAAATATTGAGAGAAAACTTCAAGACAATTTCTTCATTGTCTAGGTGAGTAAGGATGACAATACTTGAAAATTTAATAGGTTCACTTTGTCTAAATAAGGAAAATGTCAAATATTCACTCCTCAGGAGTTTTTTATCTGAACTTTTCTTGAAATGTACAATTTGTGGGCAGGATAATGTCACACTCAGTTCTTGCAGTAGATTTAGTGTTCCTCACTCAGGTTGAACAGTGACCATAAGGACTGGAAAAAATGGTTCAAAACAAAATCTTTAGGGACAAGATCTGTTTCCAGTGGATGCCATGGGCAGCAGGGGGGTGCCTCTCCTCCTCTCTCCTCCTCTTCCCTCCCCTCCCCTCTATTCCGTGTTTTCTGGTTTTGAAGGTTAGCACAATTGGTCTTTGCTCCAAAAATTTGCTGAATATATGATTGTGCTGAGGTTTTTTAGATCCCACACATTACACAGATCTAATTCAAGATTCACTCACATTAGTAACATTTACAAATTTTATCTCAGCATGATGGTGTCCTAATGTGACATTTGTTCAGATTTAAGGACAGTGAAAGTTACCCAGAAGAATCTATTTGCCTCCCTTTTTGCCTCACTGATTTCTCTAAGCAAGTTGTATATGGCATATGCAAGTGGCATGGCTGGTTGGCTGATAAACCCCAAATCAATTTTTCAAATTTAGACTTGGAATTTTACCCCATGCTAATTTATGCTAATTGACTAGTTGGTTAATTTGTTAAATTGATTTGACAATAAACTTTAAGACAGAGGTTTACTCTTTCTATTGTTCAGGTTACTCTGTCTTTCCTGTATATTTTGTATTCTGCTATCATACTGCTACATTGATTGTCTGACTTTCATGGGATCCTGACATGTCTGGTATATTAATATCTTAATGTAGATCACACCTTCCAATTCCTCCATCTTATTTCTTAGGCTTCCAGCATTTACAAAGTGGCAGCATAGTATTGATTTGTTTCATTTCTTGGCACTCTTTTAGAATGGCCATCTGCTTATTTCCTATTTCCATATTTGATTATTTCTATCCTCTGACCCGTGCTTCTCTTGAGAATACAAAATTTTTGTGTCTTCATCTTTACAAATATTACCTCAAGCCCTGTGTACTTCTCTGCCTGTCAGCTTTTCTTCACTAGGTGTAAAGTTCAATGCCAGCCTTGTTCATTTTAGTTGTAAACACCTTGGTTCTTTACAGTTGAGATCAGGTCCCTTCCTCTTGTCCAGAAATTCACTTGCTTTTTGATAAACTGAATAATAACAAAACAGTAATATACATGGAAAAAAGGACTCTTTCCAAGTGTTTCCAAGCTGATTCCTTTTGAAGTTTACATGTCTTTCCTGGTAGGTATGTTGTCCTCTGTGGGCTCAGAAACCCACAAGTCTATTTGCCTGAGAAAGGAGCCTTCCACCATCACAAACTCTTTTTACACTTCCAGAAAGGTGTCCTTAATGCTGGATGTTAGCCAGTGCACCACACACTGTGCTCATTTCCCACTTGCTAACCTCTGATGTTTCTGAACTCTTTTTTGATCCTCCTAATATCTCCATTCCCATCCTGAGCAGGATGGGGTCTGCCTGTTGGGTGTTATCACCTCTGTTGCCTGGACACTGGCCAGGCTGAAGCTGAAGGTGTTTCTATGACCTCCTTTGTCTGCCTGAGTTTTTCCAAAACAAGTTGGACCAAAATTCTGTCTCAAGGGGTCCTGTAGAGACAGTACCACTCATTCATGCTTGTATATCCTTTTTCTGGATGAGGTAGCCATCAGTTGTACTTGATAAAATAACCTGCATGTTTCCCATGTTCTTTGCTCCTTTTTCAAATGGACAGAAGAGCATTTTTCATTCTTCTTTCATCCCTAGTGGACCTATTTACTCTCCTCCTGATATTCTTTCGGCCTGATAGTTGCCTATCTAGTTGCCATCTGCCTCCTATTACCTGCCACTGAACTCCCACTGCTGCAAAACTCCTGCTTGCCTAACAATTTTATTTAGTCCCATATGTCTGCTTATTATTCACTGAGGCTCTATTTGCTTCAGAGAAGTACAGAAAGTTTTTGTTCTGGGCAAAGGAAAATTTATATTAACAATTAATCACAGGCTTTGTGGATAACAAAATAGCTTTTGAAGGGCATATTTTGTTATTTGAATTCCATTTGCATAGCTTGTGTTCATGCTCCACCTTATATGTTAAAGCCTTATGCAACAGGTGAACCATGCATAGCAATCTTGTATGTCAAATTGCTGCAGAATTGGAGCCAGAGGAGAAAAATGATACATTTAAATTTAGAATGGAAAAAAAAAAATAAAAACTATGCAAACACTTAAATGATTATAAGGTACAACAATTGAAATAGAATAAAACATAGGCTTCTGCTTTTCCTTTGTGAACGCTATTATAGTAATTGCTTTATAGGATTACATTAATGTATATAACTACATCAAGGCATCTTTTGATGGAGTTGAAGGCAGCTACATTTGGAATATGTTTGGAATTCTGGAAATTACAATACATGGTCACATTTGTGAATAAGGAAAGATGTACTTTCTTGTTGCAGTGTTATTGTCTCATCAAAAATCCTTGTTGGAAACATCATATCAGTCCTTCCTATGTATTGTCACAGATTGCATTTGAAAGACAACAGAAAAAATCCTAGTATCTAAACTTATATATGAAAATGCTTATAACTTTATTATTGCAGTCATCCACAGTTTTATTAGTTTTTAGTTGTCCCTTTCCTTCCGACCCAACATTATCAATCCCAGTTGGCAGGATTTTTCATCAATCAATCTTCAATGGGCAGCCATTTGAAGCCATACTTTCAACAGCCCTTGCCATTTTTTTCCTAATAATTGGAAAAGCTTGTTGTTTTTGGCAAAAGGCTGATGAGGAGGCATGTATCCTCTCCTTCTGCTTCTGTTGCAAATGTCATGCACAAGTGATCAAATTAATAAGATTTGTTTGCAACATTAACTAATTCATAAAACCGAAGAAAAAATACTTCCAAATATCACTTATGCCAAGAAATTCTATCCGCTTATAGTACATATCTTGAGATCTTTAACATTTAAAAAGACATGACAAATCTCCAAATCCTATTAAATGTATACCAAGTGACTAACATTTGTGCTAATTAAATGGACATAATATACTCCTTGGTAGCATAGTCGTTAAAATAATACAGTTTCTGTTGGCCTGTTCTCCCAATATTACTCAATTGAAGACAATTCAATATTCGCAAGGAAATTCTAGTCCATTAAACTACACAGTTGTAGAAATCCTCTCCTAATGAGGATGTGTAGACCAGTATGTGTTCCTGATATATGTGTACATTCCCATCGCCATGGACTTTCGTCAATGGTATGGCTGTGTAATAGATCAGCAACTATGCTTAAATGTGTGTATTTTCTTGGGAAACAAGAACACCTCTGCCATGTTTGTATCTATATTTTCCTATCAACAATAGGTGAGTGAATAGAATTCATAAGGACTCTCTTTGAAAGAATAGAATCACAGAATATCCTGAGTTGAAAGGGAGCTGCAGGGTTCATTGAATCCAGCTCCTGGCTTCCCACAAGACCACCCAAAAATCAGGCCTTGTGTCTGACAGCAGCGTCCAAACACTTGAACTCTGGCAGGCTTGGTGCTGTGACCACTGCCCTGGGGAGCCTGTCCCAGTGCCCGACCACCCTCTGGGTGCAGAACCTTTCCCTAACCCCCAGCCTGACCCTCTCCTGTCCCAGCTCCATGCTGTCCCCAGAGAGCAGAGCTCAGCGCCTGCCCCTCCACTCCCCTCGTGAGGGAGCTGCAGGCCTCCATGAGGCTTCCCCTCAGCCTGCTCTGCTCTGTGCTGAACAAACCAAGGGACCTCACCTGCTCTTCGTATGTCTTGCTTTCTAGACCCATCTTTGCAGCCCTCCTTTGGACACTCTATAATAGTTTTATCTCCTTATATTGTGTTGCCCCAAACTGCATGCAGCACTCAAGGTAGGCCGCATGAACGCAAAGTAACACAGGAAAATCCCTTCCCTTGACCAGCTGGCAATGCTGTGCTTGAGGCACCCCAGGACAAGTACTGTATTTTTGTAATCAAGGTTTTTTATGCAAATGTTGATGCACATTCATCCTGTATGTAGGAGATCCTTCTCAGTCAGATCCTTCTCATCATCCAACTGACAGAACAGAGCACCATAAGGCAGTGGATTTACACTACTTGATTAGTATGTGTAAATTAAGTGCAGACTATTATAAAGTATCTTTATTCTTTATGTTCTGCCTTGCTAGAGCTGCAAGGCAGGTGTATTCAGTTTCTAAAAGAAAAATTTACTTCCAGTGCCATTCTCTCTTCTGAATTTACTCTGCACGTAATCTACTGTCTGGCAATGCCCTTTTCAATATCTGCTACAGTTTAAAACATGGCCAGCATTACTGATTATCCAAAACTGAGTTCAGAATGGCCTTTCTAATGACATTTCAAATTTCAAGAAACTTCAACAAACTTTGGCTTTTAACAGCTGCAGTTGGAGACTCATCAAGCTAGCATTGAAGACAAACTATATATTGAATTGCACCAGTGATAAGCCTGTTGATTTTGTGGCAGAACCGGCTCAGGTACATGCCAATTTTGGGCAAATTATTATTACTTTTTTAAATATATCCCTTTTATCAGTATTCTGTATGCTGGGTTTTATGATGGCTTCCAGTATACACATAAAAGTTTTATCTGCAACAAACTCCCATGCTATAATCTGCTACCTCCATTTTCTGCTTCTGTTGTGCCAGCGTCACCGCATGTGTGCGAACAGTTAAAGCTGTTTGGAATTCTCTGAAAGAGAAAATGAAACAAATGTTATTTTCTGTTTCTAGTAGTGAGATGAGCTCTGGAAAAATGAATTGGAAAGGGAATCAAAACAACACTGGGGTGTAAAGCAATTCTTACAACTGATAGCAAAGGAAAGCACTGTAGCCTGATTCAATCTTCTTTGATGTGTCTGGTCATCAGCACTTATTAGCAGCTCAACTTCTGAAATCTTCCAGTTGCTTTATTCACCTGAAAACTATGCAAGTTGCAGAACAACACTGATGGATTAAAATCTTCCCACTGGGATTTCTTTGCTTGATTCTTTAGAAGGAGAACTTTCCACAAACATTATTTCACGAATAAATATATGAAAGAGGTTTCATACGATGGATATTTTTAATGAAATAAAGTAATCTTAATGATCTCAATGGTTTTGCAAAGTGATGATGAGGTTTCCTACAGCACTAAAAATAAAATGACAGTTGGGGTGGAGGAGAAAGAAAGGAGACAGAGTTTGAAAATCCCTGACCCACCCAATTTCTAATTGCTTTTCAGGCACAGTTTGTGATCCTTTCAAACGCTCTAAATTAATCACCATTGCAAAAGTTAAAACAGGGATCACTCAACACTCCAAAGGAAATCTTAAGAAAAAAAATTAGCATGTTAAACCTGGCTGCTAGGTAACGTGATGTTACTGAATACTTCTGGGGATACAGAACCCTATATGTAATTCAGGGCACTGTGAAAAATGGGAGAGAAGGAAAAAGAAGTTAACAGCTGACAAAAACTGCAGCAAATTGATTGAGGACATTTAACCTTTTATGCTTATTTATTTTAGTCTTTTTTCAATAAAGACTGTTTTCTTAGTTGTAATAGAAGTTTGTTGGAATAGAAATCACAAACAAACAAACAAACAAACCAAAAAACAACCAACCAACAAAAAAAAAAAGGGAAAAAAAAAAAAAAAAAAGCCCCAGTAAGTTGGATTTCATTTTAATTGAAATGGTCTTTCTTTCCTAGCTACAGTCTGGTGGAATGTGAATTTCATTTGACAGAAAAGAAGAAGAAAAGAAAGGCACTGAATTTATTTTTTATTCTAAGGTTTAACTAATTTGTTCATAACTGACTTTTATTGACTTTTATGAGTTTAGGAGAAGACTTAATGTAGTGTGTTCTTTCCTTTTAGGAATGTGTCTTCTGTAGGAGCACAACAGTTCACTGATATTTGTTTCTGTTTTCTTTGCATCTCACAAAGGGATGCAAAAGGGCCTTTTTTTTTTTTTTCTTTTAATCTAATTTACTAAGATATAAAATTTACTAAGATAAAAATATGTAAATTACAGTGTAAAATACTTTTTTTGTTGTTGTTGTACTACAGTCTGTCACCCTGCAACCCTGCAGTTAGCTGTACTGTTAGCAAAGCAGAAGTTACTAATGTTATTTATTAAGTACATTTGTTTGTGGATACAAAGAGGGAGAGAAAGAAGTTTTTTTTTTTTTTTTTTTTTTTTTTTTTTGTGGTAAGCAAAATTGAATTTCAAATTTTAGACATCTGGTCGATCATATATTATGCCAGTGTAATTTTCTGAAATGGAACATATTTTTTTTTTCTCTTTGTAACTTCATTGTCAAATTCAGAACTGTTCCTGAATTCCTGCAAATATAAACTCTGCTGTTGTAATCTATCATCTTTCAGCTGGAGCTTCTAAAAGTCCCTCTCCCTCTTGTGCTTTTTAAAATCCATTCAGTTACTTATCTTGTCAACGACTTTCTCAGTGATAGTCTGGGCACGCTCAATGGCTTCTTAGGTGTATTTTCCTCATTTGCATGATAGTCCATTGAGTTACTATTTTAGGCAAAGCTTATTTGGTAAGTTAAAGTGGAAATTGTTCCTATGAATCTTTTTTTTTTTTTTTTTTTTTTTTCCTGCAGGGGAGAGATGATTATCATTCTATTATAATTACTGAAATTTCTTCCTGCAGAAAAAAAGACTTGATCTATTTAAAAGAAAACCACAGGTGCAAAACTACTACAAGGATACAAGTAGATACTATTATTATTACAAAATTATAATCTTGATCCTAAGATCCTAAGATTTAAGGGAATGTCTTTACATTTCCCAGGGCTTAGTATCAAGCCTTCCAGGAGGTTGCTTCTCTGTAGACTGCTAAGAACTTCACAAGAAAGGGCTGTAGCCTGTGGTACATTACTTTCTGAAAGTGTAAAATAAAGCAGGAGCTCATTCACTAATGCAAAATAACTAGCACTTGCACTTTCTTGACTTTCATGTACTAACCTCTAAAGTAGTGTCCTAGATGTCAGAAGAGCCATGCACAGTGATTTATTTCTATAAGAACTGATGACTTAATATTTTGCCAAGAAAACATTCACTTTAAAACAATATTATAGTATACGTGTAACAACAGATGTTTAACGGATCTTTTATTTACATCCTGTCCAAAAAGGCAAAAGACTATAGAAAAAATGTTTTTATTTTATTTATTAAAATTGTTGACTGTCTTACTTGTCTACAGAAAACATCAAGGATCAAATATTCACTTTTTAAAAAGACTGTCATGAATTTGTAAGAGTTTTTTCCATTTTTATCATATTTTAGATTTTTTTTTGTCTCATCTGAATTAACTTTAATGGTGATAAAGAAAACAATCTTTGATATTTAAAAACAATCATATTTTCCTTGTTCAAAATCCAGAGACTCATCAACTTAAGAAAAAAGATGGAATAAACCAAATATAAGTATATTTTTATACAAAAAAAAAACAGCCTTGAAGACAGAATATTCATAAAGTTAAGAACCGCTCACACTGTTTGACATAAGTGTAATTTGGTACACATTATTGTTCCTAACTTTACTATTTACCATTTACTTTATATATATATATATATTTCTATGTAAGGTGTTTTTTTTTTTTTTTTTTTTTTTTTTGAACAATTTGAGTTTATCTCCGTCACACTTTTACATGAAGTATGTGCTGCTGAGTAATTTATAAAATTGGTTTCTAAACACTGGAAGCAGACGGCAGGAGCAAATAATTGCTCTTAATGAATTTCTCTGTATTACTGTTATAATCAATATAAAACATTGCATTTCAGCCTAAAGCTTGGCATGACATCACTGTAAAGCAAGATTGCTATCAAGAGCAGCATTTATGACAAGGAACATTTCAGTCTCATTTAAAAAGTAAGTTCTTTCCTTTGTATCATCTGCTCTTTTTCACAATGCATTGTTCTTCTGGTTTATTATTCATCTTTTCACTGTTCACTCAGTAGTTTCAGATTCTGTTTTTACGTATTTCCTCCTGATATTTTTCAGACCATTGGTACTGTATTATCATGGATCATTAAATGCATTAAATCCTCTTTGCTCAGAAAATGCAATCCATTCTAAGGAAAAATTGCATTCTTTTTTATTACCTAATAACATTTAAAAAAAACATTTTGCAATAGATGTTTTATCTTACTGGCTACTCCTTCTTTAGATATGCTTTCCTGTTATTTATCTTTACTTTGTTTGAATTATTTCTATTTTTTTATTTTCATATTTTGAAGTGTAAAATCCAAAGTGTAAAATTTGTGAAAACTCAAAAATTTTCTCTAAAATTCAAAAGTTTTATAAAGCAAAACTAAAACTCTATAGCACTCCTCTCTTAATAGAAACAGAGATTTACCTTGGATTCCAATGCATCTTAAATGCAATTAAAATTTCTTATTATTCATGAATGAACACCCAGCAACCTTCTCTAATTTCTTTTCACTATATTTTATCTCCTTTTATTTCTGTTCTTCTTGCTGTGCACATTTTTTTAACCTTAAAACATAGACTAAATAATGCTGCTTATATAGTTTTGCTTGCCTCAGCCTTTTGCTCAGATGAGGAAAAAACACTTCCTGAATACTGATCCAACTTTATTTATTCATTAGAGAAAAGTTATCAAGGTGAAGGGTATTATTATATTTAACTAGAATGAAAGATGTGTTATTAGCTCTGCACTAACATTCAAAGATGACTCTGCAGCATACCAGCAGTTCCTCCCAAAACCTTTACTTGGTGGTACTAGGTGTGGTGCACAGACTATATGAAGAAATCTTCTTAATACACAAACATCTCAAGGGCAGGGACAGTTAGCTGGTAACCAGGAACTCAAGGCACGGAAGGAGTACAGACTTGCTAAGGATTTTAAATCAATAGAAGAATAGTAATTGTTATAAGTCGGTGGCATCTTGACAATAGAAAAAATATTGTATTTCCAGGTTGAAATAGAATTTCATGTGTGCAGATGACAGCTGCTTGTTTGCCATGATTATTGCATGTTTGCCATATCATGCATGTTTGCCATTATTATTTACTTCTAAAACCATCTGGTTTGGTTTATGATGAAGTGTTGAGGTATGTTCACTCTCACTGTCCATTTTTAAACTGTAACTACCACCTGGAATGTGAGAGTTTACTAGCAGGTACTATATAGTTAAAGTGATAATGATAATGCATCATATAAATAAGTTAATACAGGTGCAGAAGGCTTTGGTACAGTTGAATTGAAAGAGGATGTGATACAGTCAAATACCTGCAAACCTTTTGTGCATTTTGCTTAGAACAGTAGAAATAAATTATTTCAAAGCCTATAAGTTATTTCAAAGTAAAGGACATGATTCAAATGAAAAGGAATAACGTGAAAAAACATTTAACAGCCTCTTATTTAAAACAACAACAACAACAACAACAAAAAAACAGGAAAAATAAGTGCAATTAACGAGTGTTCAGATGTTAGGAACTGTCATGTTCAGTAGATAAGCCTGAACTGTGCAAAATAAAATAAAAGCATGTAGTGACATATTTTTCTCCCTACATCTTCAAGTTTGCCCAGAAGGAATTTCAACGATACACATTTTTTTCAGTTCCTTTGTTCCCTATACATTTTCAGCACTTTGTCAGAGATTTAAATATTGATTCCCTTTTAAAAATTCAGGAATTTTAAAGATATATATATATATATATTAATTAATATATATTAAAATAATGCTTAAGAGTTTTATATATTCTCTTTTAAAAAGGGAATACATTCAGTGAACTACACAAACAGAAAAAGAAAAAAGTGGAAAATGTCAAGCAAGCATTCTCCTTCATTCAAATATTGTATCAGTGAAATTTGGCTATAGATTAATAAAATCTCAGTCTGTCAATTAATTATTACTTCTATTTTAAGAAATTATTTCTTTTATTTTAAGAAATAATTTCTTGATATCAGCCTAAAACAGGTTCTATTGTCTGAATGATTGCTTTATTCTTAATCTTTCAGTTATAAAGATGTAGGTCATATAGTGGCTATATAAACTTTTACATCTAGTGAGAAAATCATGCAGTATAAAATCCATTAGAAAGAAATGACTTTATTCAGGACATGAAACTATCCCTTGTTCATGATTTCTATAAGGCTACTGGGCAGAATACTTAACTCAAATCTCCTCAGGTCAATTTCTTTCTTTAATACTAACATACAGCTATGAACATGTATTATTACAGAAATGAAGTAATGGAAAATCATCCTGATGTGAAAGCATATTAGAAATCATAAGTGAATAGGCTTGGGGCACTTGAATAACAAAGCAATGCAATACTGAAAGTTGGCAACAATTCAGCTCCTTTAAGGCTTATAGATTACCTGGATTTTGGTTCAGTTCATACTATCTGACTACACAGGTTTCACATGATGTTGCTACTGAGATTTGTCACCAGGTTATGAATTGCAAATATGGTTGTGAATATAGAATGCCTTATCCAGAATGAGATAAATAGTAGGAATATGAAGAGCTTATTAATTTGTTGGTAATTTTAGTTGTTATGCCAACATCTGTGTAAATCTGTGTAAACTGGTTTAATAACTAATCAAAGTTAATATGTATATAATATGGATGATTTTCAAAAACAAATGTATTTAAAAAATACTTCTTAAAGTACTCAAAGAACTCTTTAGAATTTTATAAATGGATTTAGAGAACTTCTGTAACTCCTGTCATGTACTGAATACAAAATAATATGAAAACATACCAAGTTTTTATAATACAAATGTACAATTTATTTTAAATTTCATTCTCAGATGATGAATAAAACTGATTTTATTGCAAAGTGATGGTGAGACATATGAGAGCAAACTGTTATTTGCCACAGTAATGTATATAGAAAATCATCTCACAGAGAAAAAGATAAAGTTGGTGAGCAATAGATTAAAAAACAAATCAATTTCTGATCATGTTGTGATTCTTAGTATGTCCTATTAAAGTGGCAATGCTATGCGAAAAACATACCTAAAGATATAAATGAACTGTATCAACATTATTGGCCAATGCTATTTTTGTATTTAAGAAATTAATCACCTAACATTTCATATATTCTTACACAAAAACTAAATGAAAAACATAGCGAGTCATCTGACATTAATAATAATAATAATAATTCATCCAGTTGTTTTGAAACACTTGGAAAATGCAGTATAAAATTAGATATTTTCAGAAAACTGTTTAATAAAATTGATCTTAGAATCCCCCAAAATGACATATTTTTCTTGCCTGGAAATCCTGTTTTCTGAGACTCGTTTAACAAATTCCACCAAATAGGGTACAATGAAGGCCCTCATGAAGGTTAAAAATTATGCAAAACTGCAACTTCTCATAACAGCCTTCCAAACTAAGTCAAAAGCTCTTCATGATGTTATTGTCATTGTCATTGGTAAATATTATTAGCTAAAATAAATCATACTATCTTCTAACAGATTTTACCAAGCTGGGACAGATGAGGTGAATTTTGTGCTCTAATGACACCTGTGGTGAGGGTCCAAGGACAAAGGCACAAGTCTCTGTAATTATACATGTAATGATACAACTGGAAGATTGTTAAGAAACACAAAAATGAAACACCAGGCCCTGCTGTCATACTCCTACAGGGAAAGAGAAACATAAGAGGTGGATATAGGTTACTGTTGAAGATGCCATGCAAAATCATCCTTCCATTCCTTCATATGGCACCCTCAGATATAGTGCTCCCCTTGTTTCACAAATCCCTTACACATAAAGGATCTAATACTGAACTATTAAAATCAATGGGTGCTTTGACTTCCACTTCAGTGGGAGCAGGACCAAGTTAAAAATGGTTACTGAAGTCATGCAGTGAGCCTCTGAAAGCAGTCAGAGCTGATCTCAAAAACAAATCAATTGCTGGGGAGAAAAGATGAGTTAATATGCACAGCGGAGTCCAGCTGAGGATTTACCAGCTGGAAGGAAAAAAGCATCATGGGCAGAAACACAGCACATTGCTATTCCTTTAATATTTTGGGGTATGAAATGCTCTTAAGATAATTATGGAAACAAAGTCCCTTCTATAAGCTACAGAAATAGAGGCTGATAGAAGAGACCACAGATATTAAAAGTTCTGATTGTAGTGTGGGGAACAAGAACTGGCAGCTGTGACTACAGCTATGTGAACAGTTCATTTTCAGACAAGTTCTAGGAAATTTCCAGATTCCTATTTCTCATGATTCAGCTGGCAATGGCAAAAAAAAAAAAAAAAATAAAAAAATTACTCCTCTGCTTGACTTTTGCAGTAGAATAGCTACTGCAATTACTGTTGTTTTTGTGAAATAGTTACTGAAATTGCTTTTCTTTTTAAGCAACATAACCTTGAACCTGGAAAAATTAAAGTGGAAAACTATTATAACACTGTGTCCAGTGCTATGTGACTGTTGGTGGGAATAAGTCCCTTTGCTACTGGGAAGTAGAGAGCCAGCAACGTTTTCTGTTGAAATTTTTATATTTCTGGAACATGCCTGAAAAACAAACTATTTTTGAAATCCTATTGGAGAACCAAAACTACTTATTATTATTCTTGAGACTATTGCAGGCCAGAAGGCAGGCCAGTTTTGCTTATGTCTTGAATTGGACTTCATATATCATGATTTAAGAAAAAAAAAAACAACAAATAAACAGAAAAAAATTGATAACAATAGAATTAATCTATCAGAGAGTTACTTTATGTAATCTCCATATTCGTGTGCTTTGTTTAATTTGGAAGAACATATATATGCATTAAATATAAGGTAATTTTTGCACTACCCAAAATTTGGTTCTGACCTGTATGAAATTTGGCTTTATTCTACTATATTATTTTTCACTTTTACCATGAAGATTTTGTAAAGTTGGAATACTTACAATAGCTTTTTCTGCATTCATTGTAATATGTTATCTTGTTAAAGAGCTATTGAAGTGCCTATAAAGCAGACATTGTAATACTTTACACTATTCTCTTGATTATCATGTCACTGTTGCATCAAATTGCATTGTACCAGGTTTATTTTTAAATGGGTTGTGTGTTCCCTAATTTTTATTATTGTACACGTTTCTAGAGCTTTTGTTCAACATGTTAGAATTGAATATATTAATCATTTGATGATTTGATTTGATTTTGCGGCTAATTTCTACTCCTGGCTATGTGATCTAAATCCAGATTAGCGTCATTTGCTACTTTCTGACCAAAAAATAGCATGCCAATATTTTTCCTATAATGTTCATAGTACTGGCATAACAGCTCTTATATATTAATATCATTGAAAGTGTTCCCAGCCAAACAATGCCCTCATTTAAGTGCAGGAGAACTAAGAAAGCTCTTTAATGATCCTGATGGTCCTGTGCAGCTTTTAGAACATTAAGAACATCCTTAAAATATTGGAGAAGCTCAGGAAAATCCTGGCTTTGTGCCTCTGCCTCACAAAACATTGCGTTTGTGAATGTGGCACTGAGTGTCTTGGCTTATAATATCAAGACTTTGTTCCCACACAGATAGCTTTAAAGGAATAAGCACTTGTGCTTCATCCTCCAATGCGTATTTACTGTAGTTAGAGTATTTCTTAATTTTATGCTTATGTCTTGATTGGTCTAGAAGCATGATATTTTTGTAAACATTGTAATGATCAGATACTAATATTCACTTAGATCTGCAAAAACAAACTGTATGAGAAAGAACACAAAATACTTATAATGAGAAAAAAAAAAAAAAAAGTTTTACCAGAAGTCTGTATAACTGAGCTGGCACGGGAAAGGAGAAAGGTGGTTTTTAACCATATTTATTTATTCTCCAGTACTCAAAGCAACTGAAGTATCTAAGCTAATTTACACAAGTCTCCAAGAATGGAAAACAGGCCTCTGGCATAGGCTGTAATCTGCTTCTAAAGTAAGTACCATGTCAGTTTGAGATTTGGCAGTGTAATGTGTGCGAATGTATTTGTGGAATCTGTACACTGTTGCAATAATCAGGGAAATTAGTATAAGCTGGAACTTTACTAAATACGTTGAGAGACCACATTGCATTGTTGCCCACCTCTAAGTGACAATGGCAGGGCATGGGAACATGCTCAGTAAGAATCCAGAAAGATGAAGGGGAAGAAATGTCATACAAAGACTACACAATGATGGAAAAAAAAAATAAAACACCTGTCACAAGGAACACCATCACATTTCCTTGCATACTTTCAGATTTGTCTCCCTTTAGGACCAGCTGGTTTGGCACTGTGTGAGCAATATTGTTCCTAAACACAAAGTATGTTGAAGGTGCATGCAAAATGGTGTAAGATTTTGATAGCTGATTTTTTTTTCTATGTACATTTTTTTCTCTATTACAAACAAACCAACTAACACTCCTGCTACTAAATTTCAAATTAGTCACCGTTTTCAGTCCCTCCTGAAAAATCAGCCTTTCTTCAGTTTAATGCTTTGCTATTGAAAATGACTCACAAATTCTGAAATTTCATTTAAATGGGGGAGGAATTACAGTGATATTTTGCATCCTAGGTAAGATAAAAACTGCTACAGTAAATTAAAGAATACCTCTTTTGCCATCTGCACAGTCTGACACTTCTGTGCAGCCTGATGTTTCAGAAAACTATTTTTTCTGCAGTGAAGTGTGTAAACAGTTGAGTTGAATTCTGTTCAATGTCTGAACTTCTATTCCATGTGATGTTATTTCTGTATCAGATTATCTATGTCCTTTTTAGGTTGTGTAAATCAGTTTGTCAAAATGGACAATGGAAAGACATTTCGTCTAAAGAGTATTTGGTATGCAACAATAATCTTATACAGACTAAATGCTGCATAATTCAAATTACATGTTTAGTCACAGGATGTTTCAAATTCGGATGAACAGAATGCAATGTACTCGTGGTGCTAAACAAGTGACAGACATTATAGAAATTGCTTGAATTGTTAGGGAGAAGTATGTGAGATAGAGAAGTAGAAAAACTGTTGATATACATCAATCCTTAGCAGAGGGACTGCTAAGTTTTCCCTAATGATGACATAATGATAGTCTCCTCCAAAGTCTAGCTAAAAAAGGTGGGATGCAGGGTAAGAATAGTGTCATTAAAGCTATCAATTGGCTTATGTTATTTCAGTGAGGACAGTACAAACATGTGCTTTGATACTGGCAGATCCCACATGCTTGTCTCTGTGCAAAAGCACTATCTTGTGTGGAAACAGACTGAGGGCTTTTAAAAGAAAAACACAACTATATATTGTTTCTCATAACTTCACACTTTGAATGTAAATTTTATTCTACCCGTAGCAATATTTTCAGATATCACCAGGGAAGTGTACTGTCTGTCCTACAGGAATAATTCTTACTTTTTGAAACAAACAAACAAAAAATAAACAAACAAAAAACAAACAAACAAACAAAAAAAAAAAAACAAAGAAAAAAGTGAAAAGGTAGGGGGGAAATAATTAACTGAATGGCTGACTTCAGCTAGTATGAGGGAGTTTTAGGAAAAGCCTAAACAAACAACAAACAGTTTATATGTGAACACAAACAGTTTTTCTTTCTTTTTTTTTTTTTCTTTTTTTTTTTTTCTTCCCATCAGACAAAGATCTTGGAAGAAAAAAATGAAAAAGGTGTGTTCAGGAACTCATGCTTCTATAGAATGAGCTGGCTGGCTGAGATTTGGGCACACTGAATTCTTTAGGGGCTGGAATAGAAATTGGTGCTTCTATCTTTGATATGTTTCTCATGTTAATTTTACCCCAAAAATCCCCAAAGGAACAAAAAGAAAAGATAGTTCCACTAACTTCCCTTCCACATATTCTCTAGCCAGTATTTATTCTACACATTTTTGCTCTTTGACTTCCTTTTTTTTTTTTTTTTTTTTTTTCCCTTTTTCTCATCTCCACCCAGCACCTCCAAGAGACAGAAATCTCAGAAAAAGAAAATCTCAGAAAAGAAATCTCAGAACCATGTTGAGCCTTTAAGATTAGACATCCTATTTTCATCATGTTAAGACAGAAGATATGAGCAGAAAAATAGTTCAGAAGTAACAGTTGCTTGCATTAACACAAAGTATAGGTTTTCTCCTTGTAATGTGGATTTCAGTCTTGGGAGCCTATTGGGTCCTTAACTTTTTGTGATCACAAGTTACTGGCAAATCTTTCTGTCTGTGTCTAATGGTGATAGTTTGACATTAAGATAGTTTGATAGTAAGATAGTTTGTGGTATACTTACATTTTACATTTGCAGGGGAACGAAATTTCTGAAATGGAGATAAGGTGGTAAGGAGTGATGGCAGTATCTATACAGCCACATGGTGCAGCAAGCAGGGTGTGCATTACTTACTTGGCATAGCACTAAAAGGCAATTTTTTTTTCTGAGGTATACATGTACCTTTCAATGCCTAGGAGGTTGTGATTACTTTACTGTGGCACTTGAAGTGAAAGCCACAATGAGGTGGTTCAAGTAAATTTTATTAATCTCTTTTACCTGAGAGGAGATGAAGTATTTCTCTGAAGTTCTCTACTGATTTTTCACTGTAATACTTCAAGTTAATCAGAAGCTAATGGAAAAAAACCCTACATTTGACTGATAAATAATGTGTTACTTCACTACTAGAAGATTATCAAAGTTTGTCCTTGCGCTGAAAATTGACTGTTGGAGTATATTTGAATCAGGACTTCAAAAAGAGTTGTCAGACAATAATCAAGGTAGTTGCAACAGATGTCTTTCTAAATGATGGGTGTTCTGAAGGTCACCTTGTTTAGTATCAGGTTTTATGTATATATATATATATATATTTTTGGACTAAACATGAAAAACTATTTCTTTGAGACTTTCCCTGAACATACCAGGGGAAAACAATTGTTTTTTGATGAATCACAATCTCTTGGTTCGGTGTTTTACAGGAATTATATATAGAAAAGAATTTTAGGGAATTCCATGAAATTATTGTGACAGATGAAATCAAAATAGCAATAGTTTTGAAAAATGTATTTTTGCAAAATTTTTAATTTCAGAGTTATATGAACATACTGAGTGAAACAGGTTTATAACTTTTAATGTGTAATCAATGAACTGTTTTAATTTGACACGTTTGACACCTTCATTCTTGTTTACAGAGAGATTACCTCTAATTACAGACAGCCTAATTAAATAGCCTAATTAGCATTAGGGTTTTGTCAAAGATTAGTATTGGGCTTGCACAGTTTTCTACTGTGTGTGTATTGTTGCCAAGTCAAAGATGACTTTTTTCTTTCATCATTCTAAGGTTACAAGTAAAAACACTGGAAAGTTATAAGAAAATAGAGAGAGGAAAATGCACTGGTTTTTGCCTCTCAGTTACTCAGATTCCAGTGGTGTATTACATTGCAGCCTGAGAGAGATTTCTGAAGAAAAGTTTTTTCCTTTACAAATGTGTCTTTCCCACTCCTATCCCTCATGAAGGGAGGAACTGCTTCAGGCTCCTAGGATAAGGCACCTAACCAGTGAGATAACACATTTCCATCTGAACTTCAAAGAATTTTGGATGAGTTGTTCACCTCTGTGGATCTGAGAACCCTGTGAGGCTGATGTAACACTGATAAGCCCAATGTTCCCCTTCTCCTTGGGATATGGGGAGAAACTGAACCCTGAGATGGGAAGAGCTGCTGCCTCGATGTTCACAGGCAGCAGCAAGGGGAAGCAGCTCTTCCCCTTGCTGGTTGTGGGTCTGTGACTGGTCAGAGCCCTGGGGCCCAGGATTGTTGTGCTAGCTCCCATGTTCTGCACCACGAACACAACTACACATTTAGATGTTTACATGTAAATTACCCCACCTCCAGCCTGGAGGTTTGATGCTAAACCTTAAGCTTTGTTTCCAAGTCTTTGCAACCATCTTTCTCATCAAAGCATTTGCTTTGGTACAGGGGAAAAGAAAAGTGCAGGGTACTTATCCTGCTTTATATTTAAACACAAAATGAAGTCTTTTTGTTTAAGCATAAAGTACAAATGTTTACCTTGGAGCCTTGTATAATTTTAATTAAAACACAAAGTCATGCCTTTGAACCTCTGTTGTGAGTTCTATCTACCTCTGAGTAATATTAAATGAAATCTCAAAATTACAATTTCTGTGAACAGTAGTTTGTTTTGCTCTACTGCTAATCTTAATAAACACACTGCAGGTTAGTCCCATTTATACTTTTCTGTCTGATCTTCTTAAAACTCATTCTGTGATCAGTTTTGGTCATGTTTCAGCACCTAGCTAATTCTGATTAGCATTACAATCCAGTACAATAAAAGCAGTTTAATCAGAAATTGCAAATGAACCTCAACCAAATCTAGTATAATCAGCTATTTTGCTGACATTGCTTCAGCAGAAGGATTGTCAGGCACAGAATGAATTAGCTATATGTATGAATGGCTTTAGGACGTGTTTGATACTGATTTAGAGGAGAATTTGCATAAACAGCAGTTAAAACTTAATTAAAAGTAAAAACCCTGTAGGATGCTTCTAAGGCCAAGCAATCTTTGCTAAATTTAATGATGAAGAAGCCTGTCCTCAACTAATCCTTTCCATTTTCTCAGTTAGTCATAAGCACAGTTTCTTGCATTGATTACGTAGACAGAGGTTGTACGTCCTAACCATCACAATACACTTACAGTAAATGTAGTCACTGGATATTCATGGTTCAGCACTTCATTACATTTTTTTCTAAGGGTTGACTAGTTTACTTTGGCATGGAGCATCTTCTCCTAATTAAAAATTGCTTAACGCTGATGACTCATTACAGTAATCATGTATATTATGATGCTCAGAAGCCTGACAAAGGAATAGCAGGAAAAAAAATTATTTAAGTCTTCTAGAGCAGACTTAAAAACAAAGAAACAGGATGTTAAGCATTAAGAAACCTGACAAACTGGAATGATAGGCTAGTATCAAAAACAATAGGTAATGAGTCTGGATAACAAATAGTCTCAAATAATAAAAGCAAAAAGATAGCTCAGAGACTAGCCTATTGAAATAATTTCCTTTTCTCTCTGATGATCTAAAACCCAATAGTTCCTCAGTAATATTAACATTTTGGATAGATTTATTAATTCATCCACGTGGAGTCCTGAATTTGGACTGCCAGAGCAAAATATCTGAAAGTAAAATGCTGCAGATAAAATCTTGTGACATATATGGCAAAATTCCCAAGGTCTTTAGTAAATCTAAGTGCAGGTTAACAAATCAACCTTAGCTAAATAAACAGATAAGGATTGCTTTCAGAGTCTTATATTTTCTTTGGAGTTGGCAAAAAGAGGGAAGCAGAATGCAGACAGTACAGGCTACTTAAGCTTATATAAACATTACTGAAAGGCAATACAAAGTGGACCAAACTCCCCATTCAAATGCTCAAAGCCTCTGGTTGCCCTGTCATTATCATTCCATAAAGCTCACCAGAAAAGGCCTGAAAATAGTATTTTATACGGGACGTTTTAACAAGATGAAGAATGTATTTTCAATTGAGAAAGATATTTTTCCTACAAATAAGAATGTTAGTAAATAGACATTTTAATAGAAATTCTAAAATTTTCAAATACAATAATATTCAGTAATAAGCCTTTTCCAAATAGAAGATTGTTTAATTATTTTTGTAACACAAATTTTACTGAATGAATTCTACACAATTTTAAGCAGAAAAGGTCCAATCTGTGCAGATGGATTTCAAAACTTACACAAAGTGAAATCCAAAATTGAACTAAAGAGCTGAGCTGCATTTGTGGCAAAAGCCCAAAGGGTAATGTTGAAGTTCTTTTCTTTATTGTTGTTTGTTTGTTTTCCCAATGTTTCTCCATACATTCTTTAAGCTTTTTCTCATGATCCATGGCGCCAAATTTATTTATTTATTTATTTTTGTGTTTGTACCTAGAATTTTCTTGCTGTTTTGCCTTAGCTTCTTTCATTGCCCTTTTTCCCACAGGTCTTCAAAAAGCAGTTTCTAGTGAAACACCTACAAAGACTTTGTAAAGCATGCTATGGGCTTTGCTGGTGGGGACAATAGAAAGAAAGAGGATATTTTGCCATATACTGATTACACCATAAAATGATAATTCCTTCTCTTCAATACTGAGCGAAGAGCAGCTGATTAGACTTCTGGTTTCCACACACACATATGCAATGAAGTTTGACATAACTGACAGCAATATTAGCCACTATGCTATTAACAAAAACCAGAGTACAAATCATAATGTTGAAATGTAGTACAGAAAAGAAAGCAGTTGGGTACTGATTGACTCATCCACTTAAGCCATTACAATTTGTGTGATTGTAATTTCATCTTTTAATTTCATTTTGCTAGATAATGGAACATTGGACTTCATTTCTTCTTCCTTGCATACTGCAGTCCAATCTCTTAGAGTTTTGAAATGTTTTCTGCTAATAACAATGAATAGATCATTTTCCTTTTCATATCTGTAGTATTTATAACTGAATGTTTTTATCTCTGAGTCTTAGTCTGCCTGTCATGCTTATTCTAAAGCAGAACTGATAATTTGTCAGATAATCCACACTGCTATTGCGTGATTCTGCAGAGAAAGTTTGGTGAAATTGCTTAAGTCATTAACTTTATCTAATTTAGGAATGACTTTTCAAATGTTGCTATTTACTCACTTTTGGAAAGTAAAAATTTTCTCTCTCTCTCTTTTTTTTTTTTTTTTAATATTTGGTTTAATCATAGACAATAATATTTTAAATTTGAATTCAAAATAATGTTTCAACAGTATATATACATGTTTACATTATCAATAATATTCATAAAAACATGTCTTTACCTGCAATATTTGGAATGGAAATCTGTTTTGTTTTAGTCAAATTGTTTAGGGTAGCTATATAAATATTCCTTTATAATTGCTATGCTAATTATCTGTTATTGATCATCGCTACACGTTTCTCTTGCAAATTCTCTTTAAATGATCAAAGATATGGATCTCAGTGAAAATGTTATATTACAGGCATATGCATTTTAAAGCTTCATGGGTACTTATAGTATAATGCAAATGAAGGAGTTGAATGTTGTGCAGGTATAGTCCTTAGAAAGGGACAAAGTCTACCTGTGGAGTGTTTAGTGTAAGAGCAAAGCCTAAGAGCTCATGAGGTTTTTTCTCTTCTAGAACAGGCCAAACTTGGTTTTAGTTTTATTTCAGAAAAATTTGGGTTGAATGCATGTAATGTTTGGCTCAAATAGCCAAATCTTCTCGTTGACAGAAATGTGAAAAGTGGAAATGCTTTTCCCACTGTTACTGAGAGACAAAATGTGATTTTCCCAGATGTTGCTATTAGAGTTGCATTTTGTTTGCACATCCTGTCTCTGTTGGTGGCCAGAAGCACAAAAGGAAGAGTGAAAAGTGATGGACAGACTGTTGGACCCACCTTACAGTACCTAATTATGAGACTTTCAGTCAGACTCTGTGGTCTTGAATGCTCATTTTCATCTCAATTATTGTTGAAATTAAATGCTATTCACATATTGAAGTTGGCTGAGGGCCCTTATTGTTAAGTAGATCTGGAAAAATGCTGAAAAAAACCAAACAAACAAACAGAAGAGATTTGTTAGGTAATTTATTCAGAAAGTACTACAAGAATTTGTCAAAAAATATTGAGTGAAAAATATTTGAGTAGTTTGCCTATTAACCATATCTTGTTTTTAATGCTGTTAGGTGTAAGAAAAGCATCATAATTGTGACCTGCATTTACATAAAATATATTGCAAGATGATTCTTTTGTTTCTTATTGTAATACTGTTAGACAAGAAATAGTCTATTTTCCCCAGTCCCCATTAATATTAATCTGGAATGTTTTAGGGTGACTTCAATGGTAGTTGAATTTACATAGATATTTATATATGAAATCTTTCTTTCTTTTTTGTTTTCTTCTCCTCCTGAATACAAATAAATATTAGTAATGTGTCCACAGGTAAAGAACTAATTTTATTGAATTCTAAAGTGGAAGGAGTTGCTCAAATCCATTTGGGAAATTTGTAATCAAAACTACTTTGTTTGTTACCACTACTATTGTAATCCTTCCATGGAATTAGTCATTAGAATTTTGCATAAAGAGAAGTAGATCTGAATATTTTTCTTGCCAACTTGCCTACTCACTTTTCTGATGAGAATAAAAGCTAGACAGTTTTGAAACTTATGTGAAATTACTTGTGTGCCAGTTTCAAATGATTGCAAAAACCAGTAACTGTGTCTGGAGCAAGACATTTTATCTTTGTTAGCAATAAATCAACAAATCTAATTAAGAAAGTGTGGCAGAACACAAACTTGACAAGAAAATATAATCAACTTAGTTTTATAGACTCAGCATCTTTAAACAGGTAAATAAAGCAAGCAAAGTAAATCATTCCATAAATAGTCTGTAAAATTCCATTGCAATCAGTGGAAAAGATTTGTCTGAGGAGAGGAATTGTTATTCAGACTGTGCAACTTTTATCAAAAACACAGTCCTAGGCACCTGAACTCCATTGTAAGATAAATAATAGCTTTTCTGGGCTTGGCAGTTCTTCTGGATTTTTCTTTTTAATTATTATTTTATTTTTTAATGATGAATAACTATTTACCTGATGTTTACCTGATACTCCAGAGATGCAAGAATTTTATGAATAGTATTTCTCAAAACTGCGGTCCTTACATCAGAAGAAACACTGAATATTTGTCGTCCTAGGCTTAAGAACACGAGACCATACACAATGTATGATATAGTTTTCAGAATTGTAGTAATAGGACTACGAATGACTTGAGATACATGCAGAGCAGTTTGCACTGGTCAACTACAGCTTATTATTATTTTTTAATCATGTCAAAGGGCTCTGGAGGTAGTAGAGCTAGCTATCTTTCTTAATAAATTACATTTGAAAATATGAACAAAAGCCATGAAAGTGCATGCTATAATATGCAAATATTTTTTTATTTTTATTTTTATTTTTGCTTTTCTACCTCTGACTACTAAATTTAGAAAATATAATTATTATCCTTTTAAATATTTCAGAGTGCTGTAGCTTACTTGCTTATAACAGGAGATAAGGAGATATATATTTAAAAATAATCTGGTTTCTCTCCTACAGATTTACAATTTCATAATAAATGTATGCACTCATAAATATCAAAAGGGAGGCTTGGAGGGACAGTAGGATATAATTATAAGCTTACCATTCCAGAGGAAAAATACAAATGTTTATGCTCTTTCTGAATTAAACTTATCCATTGTACCTTGGAGATTTTGAAAAAGTTTGGATTTCCTAAATAAGGTTCACTATTGAAAAAGCATTTAAAGATTTGTGTATTGTCTAAAACTGACAAAGAATATATATAATTGTAATGGTTTTGCATTGACTGCTTAAATCCATGGGAAAACAGAAAAAGCAAATAATTTTTGGCTGTCAGATTGAACAAAAGCCCTCAGTATTCTTTTTGTTATAAACTAATTACACATTTATGCAGAGATAAGGTTAAAAGTATATTTAAGAATTGTTTATTGAGGCTAATATTTTAAAGTGACATTTTTCTCAGTTTCTTTATTAAAGTACTATCTAGACAAATAACATAAATAACATCATATGTTATTAGGAAATTTGTGTATATTTTAGTTTAATTGATCATATAAAAATAGTAATTTGAAGCTCAGAATATGGATTTTGCAATTAATCTAATCAGGTGGCAAATGAATACACTAAACCCATATATTTCCTGGAGAGGTCCTGGAGAGTTGGTTATTCTTGCAGCAGACTGAATTATTTATGGGAAATGGAGTATCTGATGAATATATATATATTTTTTTTCTTTTTTCTTTGCAAACTGATAGCAAGTGCTACAGCTATGTTTCTTATTTTCATGTATTCATTGAACAGATTAAGGCACCAGTTAAATATACCCGTGTTTACCCTACTTTATGTTCTTAAATAATCCAAGGGGATACCTGTTTTATTACCTGCTGAGCGTGGATTTTGCTCATTGAAAAAGAAATCACCAATTTTCTTAATCATGTTTAATTACTTGGCCAAACGGAAGTATTGAACGCAGATAAAGGCATTCACACTGCACAATGAAATATTGCATGGAGCACAGAAGTGAACTAGAGATTCACAATGTACAGCAACTGTGATGCTCCTCATTTCCTTATGCAGAGTCGCTGCTCAGCTCTGATCCCTTTCCTAGGTCCCTTTCACCAGGCTTGGAAGTAACAAAACCACTTTTCTGTTCTCCTGTTGTAATTCTTTTGTTGCCTGTTTCAATAGTCTCCTCACTTTGAGCAGAAAGATGTTGTCTAGTGACTAACAGAATGCTCAGCAAAAGGCTTTCGAGGACAGATGCAGTTATTTTTGACCAAAAATCATGTATGTGAATAAACTGATCTCCACCTTATTAGCCTCTAAGGCCTCTTTTAGAATGATTTTTTTCTCCATTACTCTGATAGGATGTATGTCTTTTTTTCACCTCTCCATTCTTCTTATTATCTACTTGCTGTACTAGTCGATTTTTTATTTATTTTATTTATTTTTCTAACTAGAACATAACTTGAGATATTTTACATATTTTTTTTTGTTTGCATACTAATTTTATTCACCGTGCAAGAGAATGCAAACCATTATGTATTCATCTGCATCATTACCTGAATTTTAGCTGTTCTTCTGGAATAAACAGATGTATTAACTCTGAGAAGTTGGGGTACACAAAGGACTGGCATTCACTAGTGGCACCAATAAGAAAGCAGAGGGGTCGGAGATGTACATTTCTTCATGGGACAAAAGAAGATTAAACAATTAAAATTTATGCAGACAGCTGTGTGAGTTTTTGCCATTTTCAAACCAAAGTACCACCAGATTCTATGTCAATATGTTCCTCAGAAAACCTAGAACAAATCACTAAAAATTACTAAAAATTACTAAAAAGGAGCCATTTTTATTTTATATTACTCTTCAATCTACTCTCCCAGATGTCCACCCAGTGCCACTCTCTGGTGGGGCCCTTTGGAGCCATCTGATCTGACGTGGGTCAGCAGCTGGGCTGTGCTCACAAAGGCCACCCCTGCAGCCCCCCACTACCAAAACCAAAACCTTGCCACATAAACCCAATGCTGAAAGTACAACTTCAGCAGAACTGAACTCTCTGTAAAGTTAGTGAGGGAAACACAGCCTGTGCTATTATGTTTCTCTAACAAGATATATATTGTTTAAAAATCACCTTACTTTTATACTTCCACAAAGCAGAAAGGTGTTTAATTATTGAACTTAACAAATCATTAATGTTATTTTAATAGCTTTCAAAAGCCTATTTTGAGAAACTTTCATAAATCTTGATGCTAAGTACTTCATCTACCTTTAAATGCAGATGGGATAACCAAAATTTATTTTCTAAGTACAGCTGAATTCTTTGTCCTTAAGGAGACCAAAAAAAAAAAAAAGAGGCAGTGAGTGTGAGTCAGTCTTCTTACAGTGAAGAAAGAAACGATGATAGCAGAACAGCGAAATCATCCTTGTGAAGAATTCTTGCCCTTAGACTTGAACTTTTATGAAATTTCATTGCTAAATTTATCTTTCTGAACTACTGAAAATGATTTACCAAATTTCATTTAAGCCTGGTCTCTGACTAATATTATTCTCTGTTTTTATTAACGTCAGACACAAAGGTACTATTTTGATGCTGCTGCTAATGTAACTAGTATATATCTTCTATATGACAGTTATTTTAACACAGGAATAGAATCTTAAAACATAAGGCTTTAAGTGCTTTTGAATTTATTTAAATACAATTTACTTTGTCTCATGGTCATTACCTGTGGATAAAGCAAATGTTAACATTTCTGTGCAGCTAGCTCTAACTTATTACTAACTTTCAGTGCTTCATTCTTGATAAGGAAATTTAAATCAACCAGGTTGGTTAGTGATTTTTATAGTTTAGGAAGTGGTGTTGGAACACCTTATTATCCTTTTTATAGATAGTAAATGCTATAGATAGTAAATGCTCTTAGGACACTGATTATGATGCTATTACAGAAGATGGAGATTTTTTGGAGCCTGAACTCAGAAATTTAGGACTAGAAGAAAACCTCTTTACTTCTTATTGTCACATAAATTCTTTCATAAACTTAATATTGAAGACATACTCTTCTAGATGTGTGTGTATTTGAGAGTTAATGTCATCTTGTCAACTCTTCCCCCCCCACACTTTTTTTTCTACTTCAAATGCAGATTTTCTTCCTGCACCAGGTAGCCAGTATATATATTTCCTATATAACCTAGTAACAGTATTATATTGTCTTTTATTACAGTCTATCCATCTACACATTCACAATGTTTTGTTTGCCTTTTTTACTGCTATTATGTTCTGTATTGCTGGTTAAAATGATTTTCCATAATAACCTTCAGATTGTTTTCCTGATCAGTGTGCTAATTATTGGGCCATTTGCCACATATTGTATAGCTTGTTTTCTTGCTCCAAGCCTAATTATTTTGCATCTTTCTGCACAACAAAACACCTTTACCATCTGCTCTGCTGTTCATGTAAACCATCAAAACCTGAGTTAGTTTGTACTGTTCAACCTTATTTGTTCTATCTTCTAATCCTTGTATCATCTGTCCACTTGAACATAATGACTTTATTTCCATGTATCTGTTTAACAGAATGAGGCACCAGCCTCAGAAGCAACAGAATACTAAAACCAGACTGCTACTTTCATGCTTAATTTTTCACAATTGGGAAAGATATATCAATATTGATTGATTTTTATAATTATAACTATAATAATAATTATTAATTATTTATTCTCCTTTTCACTTTAGAACTAGGCTACCAACCACTACCGTAATGTGCTTTCTTTATAAACCTTAATCTGAGCTATTACTCTCTGGGTTTTAATACTAGGTAATACACTATGTACAATGTATATATGAGGAACATATGCTGAGTACCATTTTTCATGACATAATATCATGTCATATATATCAAAGATCAATGTGATCACAATTGTGATCACAGTTGTGAATTGTTCTGCTTACTTCTGGCATCTCTTTTTCTCTCCAATATTTTCTATTGAGACAATAAGGATTGAAACAGTTTACCTCTCATTTGCATATTTGCCCATGTGTGTCTTACGCATAACTGTAATAGTATACTAATGACATTGTTTAATACACCTTGACATTGTGAGTCCAAGTACACTTGCTCAGTGGGGTGTATTTTAAATACTGTGTATGGTGATGTCATTTATTCTACATTATGTTTACATTGCAGAAATAAGGATTATTTTAAAATATTTATTCTCTAAACCACCTAAGATGTAAATATATACTAGACTTTTTACTACTGTGAAATTTCCAGGTGCGATTACAGATATTAAAGTAAGTAATTTAGTATAGTACTGAGTAGACTATGGCATTTTCTACATTACATTAGGAAAAAAAAATAAAAACAAACAAACAAAAAAACACTTTTACTTTCTCCTATAAATGCATTGAAGTAAAAAGATGCTATAATGTCATCCTGTGGTGTTTATAGGTGAAGTGGAAATCAAGCCACCAATGCATTTAATCTGTCACTAAATTACATTTCATTATACGCTCTATGCTGTTCCAGTAAAGCAGGAATAATCTGTGCTTTTTCATTGTTAAAGGTTATATGTTTATAATTCAGTTTGCTTAAGTAAGGAAAGCCCTAGCTCACATGGGCTTCGTAATAGAAATTTCATGTTAGGCAGGTAGCCCTAGTGTTAATTTTTTTCTGTAGGTCTCCTTGTTCTATAACCAGAACAATAATTTCCTATTCCATATTTGAAATGGCTTAAGATAGGAGAATTTGTTACATTTTGTTGAAATGATACATGCAGTTGTTATTTGGGGATTTAGAAATGTATACTGTTTATCAGAAAATGATTTTATCTTTGCTTCTATCTCTACAAAAAAATAGGTAATTGTATGCTGTTTATCAACATACATAATGCATTTTCATTGACATAATTAGTTTCCCCTCTTGTTCACTTCTCCCTGCTTTTCTTGGAATTATATGTTGTCTTTATTTGATGAGTAATGTAGTTTAGTTTTTTTGCATTCAAAGTTAAAGAAATGAAAAAACAATTGTACTTAAGTTTGCGACTCCATACACTGTTAATGCTGTTAAGAAAGAAGACAAGTGGTTAGGATGTCAAAATTAATTAATCTAATACAAAAAATAAATTGTTGTCTACTTGAGAAGTGCTACTGGGAAAAAAAACACAAAGTACTCTTAGCCAGTATAATGAAGAACTTGGTGTGCTCAGAGATAAGAGACAAAATTTAACAAATAAGAGGAATTATTCTTTGTTGGAGGATAAACCATCTACTTAAAGTGATAGATGTGTGGTGGAACAGAGAACGAGGTGTGTCTACAATACAAGAGAATGTGCTGATTATAAGGGAAGACAGATTCAATCTGGATACCAGTCCCACAATCTTCTGTCACCAGTAAATAACAAAGGAATAGTAGTCCATTTTCACTTCATTCAAGGCATATGGAGAATGAATGACTTAAGCCATTAATCATGGCCTTAAAATATGAGCTGCTGAGTACTCCAGCAAATTAACTAAGCACATCCGTATTTTAAGCACTGAAATAATCTAATGAAAGATAGTCTTTATTATGCCTAATAATAAGAATACACCTGCAAACTTTGCAGGTTTGTTTTGCAGGTTTGTGAACTTTGCAGCATCTTGCTGGGAAAAAGCCCAAGTATTTAAAAGACGAAAGACCTATTTTATTTTATTTTATTTTATTTTTATTTTATTTTATTTTATTTTATTTTATTTTATTTTATTTTATTTTATTTTATTTTATTATTTTATTTTGTTTTTGATCTTTTAAATATAAACTTCTTTTCTTTGTGAAGAAGAGAACAATTTTTCACACATTACCTTTGGTTCTGCAGATCACAGGATTTTTTTTGGATCTGTGTGCTTCTTTATATTCATTGATTCCTAACAAAACAGTCCTGTTCTTAGCTGTTTCCACTAATCCCTAACACAATACAACCCTGCTCATGGCTGATGTCACGGTGATAATTATAGAGATAGACACTGTAAGAATAAACACTGATTCTTTTCAGTTTTAACAAAATGCTATATGCTCATTGGCAGTGGTCAAATTACTAGCTTACTCTCATGGTAATATTGCTAATGTAATTGAAAAGGTAATTTGTTGATAGACATTTAAATCACATTTATTATCGGTTGTTTGGTAACAGTGAAGTTTTCTACTTTTCTACTGAAAAGATGTAGCTTTACTCACAATTGCTCATGGGGTCAAAATATACATACATGCATATAAGATATAGTTGGAATTTCATCAAGCTGCTTCTTAGATGTCTTGGGAAAAGAGCAGCTCCCTGGGACTACAGAAAAAAACAAAATCAACAATCCTCCAAGAGCCTCTACACTTCTCAAAAAAATCCTTCAAAATCCTTCTTCATCCCCTCAGCTTTCAAGAACTCTACAGGGGCAGCATTAAAAGGTTTAACAGCAATTAGGTATTTAATGCAAAGTGACTGCATCATGCACTTTGAACACTGAGCTTTCACATAGGGTGTTCCTGTACGTGGTCTCCACCCCTCATTGCCTTACTGTCCCTTCACTTCACATACATTTTAGAGTTCATTATTGAAAACATTTATTAAAATTGTTTCAAATGTTCTCCAGGCTATGTTAGACATCAATGCCACTTGAAATTTAATGTGGTGAGACTAAGATTTTTTCTAGATTGTACACCAACTTTTTGAAGTAATGTTGTACTTTTGGGAAGTACTATTGATTCAAGCTAGTGAAGAAATACATGTGGTAGCAAATAGCTGCAATGCATGAGCCTGTGTTATCACTGAAAAGGACTAATTTTATGGTTTCAAATTTAAGAATGAACAGCAAACAGAAGTTTAAGTTGAAGGTCTTATTATGGAGCTTCAATGTGTTAGTGTGATTCACCAAAGACTGTACTGAAGTTGCATTGCAGTTTTCATATAGGTGTATTCAAGTCAACCTTATTAAAAACAAAACAAAACAAAAAATAAACCAAACCAAAACAAAACAAAAAACAAACAAACCAAAAAAAAACAAAACAAGAAAGTAAAAGATGGTCCTTCTAAAATTGGAAGTATCTACAGTGTAAAGAAATGTAGTTAAATACTAACCAACATTTGCAGGTCTTATAATTTTTACAGAGTAAACACCAAAGTTGTCAAAGACAAGTATGAAAAGTATACGATAAGGGAATTGGTACATACACAAGACAAAATGCCAAGAAACATACAGCAGTGTTCAACAAATCAGGTCACAGAATAGTAAGAAAACAGAAAACCAAAGTCATGCACAGAGGTATTTCAGGAAAAGAAAGTGATGCATTTGTCTTTTGAAGCTGGTCAAGGACAAAAAATAAATAAATAAAAAAAATTGCTTCATAATAGTCAAGGCATATCTCACAACTTTGAAGCAGGAAAAGCAAAGGTCAATTTACAAAAATTGTTAGGTATCCTGTGTAATAACATATTTAGGTCAAGGTCACTTCTGATTTCCTGGAAGTGAATAATGAGCCTTCTGCAGACTTTTTGAGAAGCTCCTAAGGTATTAATACAATGAAATAGCAACATGTGTCTGCTGGTCTAAAAGAGTCATTTTAACAAATCAGAGTGTTCAAGTGATATATTCTGGAATTGCGTTTTGATACTACTGGATCATCAAGATAAAACACCAGAGATGAGACAGAGTGTAAGTGCCACCTACCTGAAGCAGAAAACATCCTACATTTTTTTGAATATATATTCCAGGTTCCAGTGCAACTTTAGTCTGAAGGTTTAGCTTGCTAAAATTACTTGAGGAACTACGAAATATTTTGTTATGTCTCTTTTGTCATTCTGTTTGAGTAGGTTAATTCCAGTCATCTTAGATGTTCTTTGTTTCTTTCATTCCTCTGGTTACAGTTGCTCCTAAAGGAAAATCTGTCACCAAATGTGCCTGGGACTCTCTAATTTTTAGGTCAGTTTGTCTCTTTATTCTACAATGTTTATCTGTTCCCTGTACAAAACAATAGTCTGCTGGTACTGTAACACAGATTTCTTTGTAACTACTTCATCTTTCTTACTTCTCCTTTGAAAACTTTACTTGAAGCAGTATCAGTTTCTGAGACCTTTTTTTGGAACTCATTTGGTCCTAAACTTACATATACAAGCGGTGATTTCATTTCATCAGTTCACCTTCCAGATTCATGGGAGAGGTCACTAGTTCTGCCCAGGGCCCTATTCTTACGAAAGTGCTTACAATCATTTGAGATGGTGCAGCCTGAAAAAGTGAGAAAAACAGAAAGTAATGAAACAAATTGGCCAACGTGTTCCAGATCAGGGAGTTAGGGACTTTCACGTATCAGGATCATGACTGTGTCATTATCCTGAGAACAACTCCAGGTGCTGTATCTTAATAATCAATCCTCTTTCTTCTTTTTAACTTGCAGTTTGATTGAATATATATTTTTTATTTGGTAAGAGTTTTTTCTCTATTGAGAAAGATTACTTGATAGAATTTCACTTTCCTAAATGTATGTGTTCATATTTTAAAGAATTTTATGAAGGCTTACATATGAGGTAAAAATAACCAAATACCCTTCACAATCTTAGAAATCTCTCTTTTCATCTGCCCTAGATTCCACTGATTGTTCTTCACACATGGCTCAAAAATACCAAACAAACTCTATTTAATTCAGAAATGCCCTGCTGTCTCCTACCAAAAAAGAAAATTCTCTACAGCAGTTGTTTTAAAGCAGTGTCCTCTATAAATTATATGGCATTATAAGGAAGGAAATGTAATTGGAGGCACAAATACATATATGGTGCTTTCACATGTAAGGAGGAGAATGAGAAATAAGATATCTCTGTAGAAATATTTTAAGAACATTTATAGTTACATTGACTTTTTAGAGAAAGAAAATGATATACGTGGTGATTTCTGGCAAACTTCATTGATTTGGTTTTCACTTTAGTTACATTTTGCATTATTAAGTGGTTTTATTTATTTTTTCATTTCTTCAGTATAGGAAAGAAAATATTCTGCTTTGAAATTTATAGAAAAGGCAAATTTAATACACATCTGAGTAGACTTTCGATTGGGATATGTGCTATTCTGCTAACAGATATTTCCTGGCAGCAATCTAGTACTTCAGGAACTTTTGTCCTCTGAGACAAGAAACAATATAAGATGATGATTTTGTTCCTGAAGATAAAAATTGAATTATGTCACAAATATGTAATAATTAATGTATTTTGTACATTAGCTGTTTAGAATCAAATGCTATATAAGCTCCAAATGTGACTTTTGTTAACAATTGAATGAGTCAGCAATATGTACCTTGTCAGTAATATGCAGAACTTACTGATATTTAGAATTGTTTTTTGCTCAGTCATATTTTATGTTTACATAGCCTCAGTGGTAAAATAAACATGAAAAAACATCTGTGCAAATAGATTCAGTATCATTAAATGACTTACTCTCAAATGACACCAGAGAGAAGACTCATGGGAAAATGTTAACAAACAGTAATGTCACATCACAGCTTTTATAACTTTGTCTCAGCATGGCATGCCACAGAACAAGCTGTCTGCTTGTTTCATTAAATTATTTGTAAATTGCTTTGTGTTATGCGCTAGGGTACATTTTCAGAAAATATTATGTTGTTGTTAAAGTTGAAAACTATTTTTATTGATTCAATCACTCTACAACATGTTACTTCTAGGGAATGGTGAGCTGTGAAAAACACTGGAGTTTGTGTATCTTCCTAACCTTAATCCATCAATGTTTCCACACAAATGATCAGCAACTGAACCAGTTGTCACAATAAAAAATTTCTTTGGAATAAGTACTGCAGAGAAGAAAGGAATGCTATATTTTTTTTTTTTTTTTTTTTGGGGGGGGGGTGAAGAAAAAAAAGAGCAGCAGGCTGATTGATTATATCAATGTTAACTCTAAAACTATCCTTCCATTATTATTTAAATCTTTGTATTACCTCAAGACCCTTCATATCTCATGCTCTTAGTATCTTTGAGTAATTCATGCTTTTACGTAATCTATCACCTGTTATTTTCAATGTAAGCAATTGCATATCTCTGATATTTTCTAACGCCTACTGAATACAATGAAGTTTGTAATTCATTTTGATGGACTTTTTATCCTGTGTGATGTTACTTAGATAGCTCAGTCTTTCTGAGTCTGTTATCAAACCCATTTCACTACTGAGCTATCCAGAAACCCTGAAACCTCTATGACCATGAAAGTGGCAAGAACATTTTGACTTTTGTTAGAACAACCGCTAAAAACATTTTCACATCAATATGATGTAGCAAACAAACAAATCACATAGAGAATTGATATGCTAGATCTTACATTATAATTTTCTGTAATCAGATTTCCACAGCACCAATTTTTAACTAAAATTTATGCCAAGAAATCATTGCCTGCAACTTCAGTTCCTGTTCTGTCCCTTCTGATAAAAAGTATGTTGCCTTTAATATATGCCTTTGCAAACTCTTTTTGATGAACATTTTGAAAATCCTTTTTAGAAGCTTAGAGATCTTCAAGACTACCGACTGCACAGTCATAATACATTGTGCTATACTGACAGTGTGGAACTATTAAATTGACATCACCTACATTAGGTAAATCACATATGCCAGAGCAAACATCTTCTCAGATGCTTTACTCTAAAAAAGGTGTGTGCTATCTAAGATATATTACCATAATGTCTTCAGGAGCACTGCAATCTGGTGTTTAAAGTCTGCTGTGTGATGGCAAAGGCCACTGTTTCTAGAACTATCAGTTATGCTGGATAACTTTGGACTAGTGTTCACATTATGTGTTGAGGAATTTGACTACTAGATTTTTGATATCCATAAAAACAGCAAGACAATTTATCTTCTACATAAAATCAAACATGTTGAAAGCACAGGCAGTATGTGCTCTTAGTGAATTACATAAGCAGTTGCTTTGTAGAAGTGGAAGCAATATTGGTTTTGTTCTAGGAAGCAGTTGGAAGTTTGCCAGAGTGTGTGAGACAGGTCTTCCTTTATTTGTCTGAATACTCAGTGATACAGAAGCAATTTTGCAAACTCTAGCGTTGAGTGAGAAAAAACATGTAGTGTTATTAACTTTTCTATTGTAGCTGTACAATCAGTGGAATTAGAATGTTATGGATGCATTACCAGAGGGCTGGGTAGACTCATGATTGTTATTAATGCTTACAGTAATGTATGATGGAAAAGGTAAACAAAACTTATATTTCAGATCACTAAATGATTGTTTCAATGCACAAGGTATTTTCTTGCCTCTTCACTTTAAATCATTCACTAGAGCTTAAAATAACATGATAATTGGAAAAACAATTTGTTTGGGTGTTTTAGCATGAGTTCTACTACTCACTGTGTAGTGAGCTGTGCAAGAAAGACAAGAGTATATTTAAGACACAGGCACTTGTTCTCCTGCACATATGAGCCAAAGAGATAACAGTTCCAATCCTGATCTTGGATAGAAACAAAACCCTCACTGAAATCATTGTGCAAGTGTTTATGAACTTCCCAAATTCATCCTCACCAGCTCCTGAAGTCTGGGAGAGATTGTACAGCAATTCTGACTTCCTTTGTGTGTTGGAACTGTCTTGTCACTTATTCAGAAGTTGGTCTATTTTAAAATGCATTATATCTTTTTCAACCTCCACCGTCTTGAATCTTCATTTTTGACAACCTTTCTAGTTCTGTTTTTTTGACTTGCCTTGCTTCAAGCGCTTTGATTAGATTAATTGAATGAGCCTTATGATAAAGCATTACATGTTCAGCTATAAATATGATGTAACAAACAAACATACAAAAATCTAGGTACATGTAATTTCCTTTCCTCTGTTCATAAAAGGTAACGATGTGTTTGGATTTTTGTAGCAGACATATACTAATGTCTTTATCACTTTCAGCTGTGATAGCTATTAAGACCACACATTTGCCCTACATTATTTTGCGCTGATGTACTTCTTAGGACCTCTTGTTATGACAAACAATTTCTTGACAGTGACAAAACACTTTGCTGAAGTCTAACAGGTTGCTCTACATGCACAGACAAGACGATTTTCCACATATGTTGTGTATTGACTTGTTTTCATGTAAGAACAAATAAATGAAGTTTGACAAAGAATGTCAAAAAATATACTTTGGAAGAGTGAAAGAAATCAAGGTAGCATCGTGTCATCATAAATCACAGACTGCTCATATTTGAATTCAATCACTTGCCCCAGTAAAGCAAATGTACTATTCATAGCCCCTTATGTCTTTTAAAATGAGATGGTTATTTTTATATACATTCTCTTTACCACAGTACTGAGGATGTTAAATGATAAATGTTATTTTGTATTTTATACATTCTCTGAAATACATTCTCTAGTAATCACAACTAATTTTATCAAAACAACTCTTATTTTGAAGTATTTTTTTCCTCTAAGAAACGTTTGTGTTTTTTCTTATGTTGCCTCTGTAAAAGGAAATCAAAGAGTTTTTTCATAGAGAAAAAACTTTCTTCTTTGCCATGTGACAGTTTATTATCTTTTCCTTTCATAACCTAAATGATCAACAAAAACTGCACATGGATGGTTGTTCCACCTTATTCCACAAATAGTAGAGAAAAAACAGCACCAATATAATCTATTATAAGGAACGTTGATCAGATCATTTCTGTTTATTTGAAAATTTGTGCTACCTGTCATTTACCATGGAAAAGAAAGATATATTAAATGAGGAAAAAGGAAGAAAAGAAAAAAATAGAATAGTCCAGGATCTATAGAAAATTTTGATTGACAAATAAAGAAGGGAGATTGTGAGTATTTGACATAGTAAAGACTAACTGAAGAAATACAATAAATTTATATATTTACTTTCCACTTCATTGTTTCTTTATTGCTGAAAGGTATTCTTTGCAATAATGCAATAATGCCTCTTTTACCAATTGTTTTTTGTAGACCTTTCAGTGATATATAAAAGACATTTTATAATGCATTCAAATATGTTATTTGGCATTAGAAGCAGTATAGACCTTTTAAATGTAAGAATAATATTCTTATTATAGAACCTCATTCCTAAGTAGGCCACATAAGACTGCTGCTTTGTATCTGTAACATATTAATAATAAAGCAGTTTTAATTAGGTATTATGCAGAAGAAGGTTAGGTCACACATTTTAATATTAAGTTGGAAGAAGCCCATTTAAAGCTAGAGGTCATTTTCATATGTTAATAAAATTCTTTTTTTCATGGTAGATGTCAAGCTTTTGGCAGAATATTATTATTTTTAGTCATTACCGGAGAGTTTCATGAATATTTATTTTTCACTGCTTATATTAATATTGTGAAAATTGATGTACTCACTCATAATGTGAAATGAAATAAGAACTGTGGATGCTAGAGGATATGAAACCAGATTTATGATTTTAAATAGATGTCTAGAATAGCATATGTAGGCAAAATTTATTGCATAAAACTTCTCATTTTAACGAGACATTATTTCAGTAAAAGTTTACAGATGTGACTGACTACAGGATACCTGATTTGTACATAAACTAGGACATTTAAATGTCTGAGAACAGCCCCTTTTAAAATTGAAAAGCAGTAGAATACAAAATCTTATAAAATATACAGTAACAACATACACAGTGATCTGTGGGAGTAAATAGTTGTCATAAAATTTAGGTTTGCAATGATCAAAATGTCTGAAGGACCATTAAGTTGTTTTCCTTTTTAACATTTAGAAAAATGTAGCTATTAACAGCCCTCACAGAATTTTTTTTTGCAGAAGGAAGGGGACACAAGACCCATTAACAAGCCTTGCTTCCTTCACAGCCATCTTCATTGCCAAGGAAATGCCACTAGGTTCTACCAGCCAGGCAGGTCTCATTTCCATGTATAAGGATCGATTTTCTGTGGAAATAGTAACACAGTGAAAGACAGAAAACTTTTTTTCTTTTTTTTATTTTTCCCTGGCCTGCTCCCCCCCCCTTCATTTTTCTTGGCCCTAAATACCAGGTGTAGATATCTGTAAATTCACCAGTAGGAATTATTTTCCTCCTCCTGTCATTCACTGTAAAAGGAAATATGTAGATTTTTATCTTAAAATTGTTATCTGACAGAGATTTTATTTATTTATTTATTTATTTAGATATGAGAAGCAAATCTATAAATTAGGGTGAGTTTACGATACTTATCATGTATAGTAAGCACTCCAGAAGATTTTGATTGACTAAATGAAAGAAAGATTAGCAATATTGTTTTAACCATTCAATGTATTTTCTCTGCTAAGTTACTGATCTCTAAGTATTAGGGATATGAATCATCCACCAAACCTTTGTATTCTTAAGGTCACTGAGATAGTTGACTATCTTTCTGTCTTGTTATGAAAAATGAAATACTTTCAGCACTGATATAAAATGATGGCTCTGGAGTATGAAAGCTGTTAGGTACAGGGCAAGGGTAAAGGAAATGAAAATGGAAATGTAAGCTTTGTTCAGCATGAGCCAAAGGATTTTAGACCTGATAGGAAGGATACATTGACATCTCAGGGGATCAAGTCTGATGATACAGTCTTTAGGTCCTTTCAATGTGTAGTCATTATATGGGGTTTTACTTTTGTATTTCCAGTAAAATGCTACAAGATAAATCTTAATGTAATTGTGTTTTATGATTGGATTTATCAGCTTGTCAACTTTTATCTTTTCTTTGAGAAAATTATTTACCTTTGGTAGTATTTTTTTCTCTCTAATAGTTGATTTTAGTCTTTAATTAAAGCACATTTTTTTCTTTCTTTTATCAACTAATAAAACCCTCAGATTCTCCTGTCAGTGCCATTTCTTATTTATCTACTGTTCTTGAATCATGATTTTGCATTTTAATTAAGGAGGAGGAAGAAAAAAAATATTTAATGTATTAAATGTTTTACATTTAATTTTATATTACTTAGATGTTTCATTTTTTATACATAAGAAATAAGGCCAAAAGGAAGCAGTTTCATTTAGATTGTCATCTATATTTTTCAAGATTATTTCATGCAATGTTTCTATAATTTCTAATTTAAGCTGTTCTCTGATGTGTGTAGTGAAAGTGCCATGATCCCTCTTTGCATTGTAGACTACACCATCATTCAGTTGCTTACACTGTTAATAACTTTTTCCTGATATCAGTCTAAACTTTTCTTAGCCTCAAGACATTGTTCTTTGCCTGTCATTTCTTGAGACTGTGAATGAGTCCCTTTTATCATGTAAACTGTCACTTTGAGGACATTTGTAGACTGTTGAAAACTGATAATATCCCCTTAGCATGCACTGTTTTAAACTATACAAATTCAGCTCCCTCAGTCTCTCATCACAAGATTTATCCTCTGGTCTACATGTCAGCTTTGTTTACTTTGTAGTTTCTGCATTTTTTATTTTTATTTTTATTTTTATTTTTATTTTTATTTTTATTTTTATTTTTATTTTTTTAGTTTTCCTATTATTTTTGGGGATCAGCATAACAATGTATAAACAAATAGATCATTAACCTATCACCTGGGCCAACAGAAGAAAGCTTAAACTAAAGGAAGGCAGTAAATAAATGCTCATGTATTCAAAAGGGCACTTTATTTCCTATCTGTCTAAAAATGTCTAATTCAGTTATTTATGCATATTTCTATCTTTTGGTGAAATTTTGCCTTGAGGTCTTGTTTTAGCTTTATGAACACTATACAGAAGTTTGACACTACATTAATCTGATGATGATAAAGTAGTTCTTTATCACCAAAAATAACTCTTCAGCAACAGTAACAACTGATGTCCCTTTCAGATTAGTCTACTGCTGCAGAGTTGAATTGAGCTAATTTCTGGTACTTAATGCTGCATCTTTCATTTTCATTATTATTTTTTAAAAACTGTTGTCTTGAAATAGCTTGCAAGTTTCTGCATTTTATATAGAAAATAAAAAATATGACAAAATGTTTAGATTTTAGGTTGTTCAGCTTTAAACAAAATGTAGTTATGTATTTTTTAGGTTTGGCAAATTTTATAACAGTTTTATTCTCCTTGTCCAAATAAGACAGAAGTTATTGGATTTTGACTTCCTTTTTCAGTTTCTGTTCTTAACCAGGATTTACCTCTATTTGCTTTAGTCTTATGCACCATCTATTCAAAAGATCCACCATGCAACAATTATTGATCTGACACATAGAGACATGAAAACACAGAGATAAACAAAATGAAGAATGGAAAGAAAACAAAGTGGTATCTATTACAGAAACACATTTATTTCCTCTAGTTGTAGACAGGTATTTATTTCACAAAGTCATCATAGTAGTTTTTGATTACTCATTAAATATATTCAAGTAGTGTAAGTCATATAAATGCGATTCTTTTGGCTACTACAGGATATTCTTCAATGCCATGTTAAATGCAAGTTTCTTGAGAAAGAAATACGCAATAAACCCAGCATCTATGGGCAGGCAAGATCTTATCTCAGAGTTTAGAACTACTTTAGAATCAATTTTGAGTTATCAAGGTAACCACAGGGTTATATGCACAAGCACAACTACAGGTCAGTTGGGATCCCGTTTGTGGGAGAAAGGACACAGGAGCTCATGGAATAGCCTCTGGCTGCCAAGGTTAATAGATGCTGAGAGTATTATTGAGATTAAATAATCTGACCTATCTAATGCAGGCTCTTCTGCTTTTCTGATTTAAATTCTTCCTTTGGATCCAACAGGGCTGAAACAAAATGATCTTGAAAACAAACATGGTACTGCCACTCCAATAGAAATATTCTTGCATAAACATTATTTTGCCCTGACTCTTTTCTGAACATCTTTTCTGCTCACAAGTGAATGACGAGGGCCCCAGGTTTTCAGAGGGCACCAGGAGAGTTCCACAAAGCCAAACAAGTGGCATTTTGCAAGTCCATTCATACAATGAGTGGATAGATTGATAGTTTAGGAAATATGGTTATTACAGAATAAAATTATATTCCTAACTCTTTAGGTTCTTGGAAATAGTTATGTTGTAGATGCATTATTGTTGTGTATATACTCTTCTCCAGTTTGTTAGGAGTTAGGAGAAAATCTTTCTTCTGATTTTTTTTTTTTTTTTCCCCTCATTTTAATATCATATCATTATGTTAGCATCTGAGTGCATAAAATATTTTTTGACGGGTATTTGACAATTCCTCTGGGCTTTCATAGAGGCACCACGTTCTCTTCTGTTCTGATCACAGAGAACTGAATTAGTTCTTAGTTTGTGCTGCCAGAACAGCTATCCTTTTTTAAAGCTACTGTACAGGTTCATGATTTTTAGTTTTTTCATAACTGCAGAATAGAATTTATGCATGAGAGAAACAAGCTAATAAAATACTGTAAATGATAAACTATTTCAATTACTTCCCATTAAAATTCAGGAGCCAATTTAATGAATTTTCTGAGTAAGACCTTACACCTACTGGCATTAGGCTAGATTTGGATTTGTATGATGTTGCTCTGATCAAGTTAAAGGTGATGATTGCTCAGTCTGCCAGGATCTTTAGCTTTGTACAGAAATGAGATGCTCATGACATTTCCTCCTTTATTATTTCACTGTATTTAGGAACACATAACTCTTTCTACCTTAACCTGTTTTCAGCTATAGATATGATCCTACTAAATGTACAATAAAATCACTTAAAATATAGTTGAAATATGTCAAAGACTAAAAGTAAGGTTTGATCTTTGAAATAAAATAAATTCAAAGATTGTTTAAAGTAAAATTAAAGATGTTTCACAGACTTCCAACAATTCAGCTATTTTTACAGAATAGGCTTACAAACAAATGGTTTGAAATATATTTTGAGAAACTCAGAACCAGTTCCTTTTAAAATATGTATATATGATAACTAGTTATTGCATAATATGGGCACAGGATCTTGAAAATTACATCTTCTTTGAGCGTTGCCTGAGCAACTCAGCAATTGCAGTAAGGTTTTGAATAAATAAACAGTTCATCTTGGCTTTGATATTTATGTATGTTGATGCTGATGTTCTGGCCATTTTCAGGACAAAATTAACCTGGGTGAAAGATAATATAGGAACAGGAGATTCAGAGAAGATGTGTCCTTGTATACATCAATTTGCCTGTTATGAATTTAATACCACAATATGAGCAATAAATGATTTTATTGATATACAAGTTAACTATAGTGGATGGGATAGTTAGAGTAGTTAACAATAAAATGCTTCCTACCCTTGTTGAGAACTTGTTCTAAATTCATCATATCCTTATTAAGAATGCACTCTAAATCTATTTTTTCTTTTGAAACTATCAGAGAGAGAAATAATAACAAATTGAGATGCTGAGATAATTGAGATATTGTTTAAAATGGTGTATAGTCTGTCCCTGAAATATGTACATCATTGGTCATTAAAAAAAAAAAAATCAAAACAAACAAACTGAAGGACAAAGAGAACTCTTATTAATGGCCCTACCTGTAAAAATGAGGTGAATAGTATATCTACGAAGACCAAGAAGAAAATTATGGACATCTCAAATTTTGAGGACTATTTGAAAACATATCTGTTTAGAGAAATGCTCTATTTTTTGTCCTACCTGCTGATCAAAGCATTGACATCAAACACAGCCCTTGGGCATAGTTCTCATTTATCAGTACCTGAATGATCGTTAAGCAATCAGTGTAACACTTGTGAATGTAATGGATAAAGATCAACATCTGTCATTCACAGTACTTTTTAACTTCTGCTGTCAACACTTGAATATATTCAAAGACACACTCAAATTAATTGAAGGGTCAAAACATGACCTTCCAGTATCTCTTTTAGTCATTTGATAGGATACAGTTTCAGACCATATAATGACATAGAAATTATATACTATTATTGGATTTACTGCTTTCCACAATCAGAATGACAGGCTGGAAAATACATTAACTTTGCTGTTGAAGGTGATCCTTTCTGGTGCCCAGCTGTAAATGAAAGTGAACATGGAAGTCTTATTATTTTAACTTCAGAAAAAGACATTAAGTAGTGAGCAAAAATTGTGTGTAGAACATGGGCTACAATCAGAAATAGGAAGTTTCTTTATTCCCTAAATCAAGGGGAAAATCATCAATATTGTTTGTTTGATGAAGAAAAAAATATCACTAACTTGTCGATTTATGCAAAGTTGTTGTAACTTACTGAAATGTAAGTTCTGTCAATGTCTGAAAATGTCATAACTTGGACACTTATCAGTCTAATATATGCAAAAATTTACATCTACAGTTTCTACAGTTCTGCTTTAAGACAAATCTGAAAACAATGAACCTAAATCATCCAGTAGTCTTTGCCCAAAGTAAAGCCATGTTTACCTCACACAAATAGGATGTAGATGTTAAAATGTCAGGTTATGATTTAAGTCTGTTCAAATATTTTCTTTTATCACCAGTTACTTACAAAGCCTGGAACAAGTGGTAAGATTTACTGTTTAAAAGTGAGAAGAAACCAGCAAAAGGGCTGATGAATTTAGAAAAATTATATGAGTTATCCATTTTTATATTTGTAAAACATGACTTACACACAGCCTGTGGAATTACTGTTATACCAGTGTGAATGAAATCAGAAACACAATTGCTCTTCAGTGGTCACTAAATTGTACTTAAAATCTCAAGGGAAGGTACATTTATTAGTTCTCTAAATCTGGATGATTTTGCAATACCAAATGGTTCTTTAAACCTTTTACAGTACCCACACTATCTTGAGGAATATTTTCATTTTCTGCTTTCACTTTGAGAATCAACTGCCACAGGATATATTGTCTAATATTAGGCTGTTGCCACGTTAGTGCTTACTTAGGTAGGCTGTGCAAAAGAATCAGACTTCACCAAAATAAAGTCCTGTAGCCTTCATTGTTAAGACACTTGATGTACATGAATAAATATGATTTTGACTTGATTTCTCCTTATTTAAAATCATACCTATCTACCATAAAATACCTGTTTGAAAGAGAAGGACATAAAGAAAAGATTATAATAATTATTATTATTATTATTTAAATATATAATAATAATAATAATAATAATAATAATAATAATAATAATAATAATAAAGAGACATCTCATAACTTCCATGAGCAAAACACACACAGCTAATACAATCCACTCACTTGAGGTTTAACAGCACTGTTGTGTCTTAATTAATTTTAAATTGTTTACTGATATTACAGGTATAGCTGTACCTACATTATCATTTTGATAGTTGAGTCTGGCAAGAGGTGCTAAATAACTGATGCTATCTCAGCAAATAGATTATTTTCTGTTGTCTTTTTTTTTACCTTAATTTTAAACTTTTCCCCAGGGAAAAGGTAATCCAAGTCAGAGGTTGACTTAGTTTAGCCTCTGGCTTTGAAAAGGTACTGTTGTGGAGATCTGTTATGGCAACTGCTACACGTAAAAAGCTGTTGTCAGGATGCAGTAGGATTTCCTGCTGAGGTTATGGGAGGGAGGAAATGAGGGAGTGCTTGGGAAATATCAGATCTCCAGGAAGAATCATAAGTCTCAAGCTTGAACAGGTGAGGAGAGAAAAAGAAAGGAATGGAAATTGGTTATAACAATAAATGGAAAATAAACCAGTTTGGGAGTGGCAATTTTTCTTCAGTGAAAAATGAAACATCAATTTTGACTATATTTTTACTGAAAAATAAAGTATATTTTTTGACCAATTTTTTATTTTCTGTTTGACTTTGCAATGGAACAAATTTGTGTTCTCACATGTAATATCTCTTCACAAAGCTACTGCAATGTCTTTGGTAATATGACAGCTGACTCTCAGTGGGCAGAACGGTATTTTTACACAATTTTAGGTCAAACTGTCATTGAGACACTGATTTTCCTTCATGTGCATTTGCATATGTAGAGATATAGACCACATAAATGACCAAGCAGTGTGAAAATAAATATTTTATTTTACATCTTTGTTTATGTCTACGTTTCATTATTATAATAATTTATTATTATTATTATTATTATTATTATTATTATTATTTTGCTAGGATGTATAGCAAACATTTAAAGGGACACCTTGTAAAGAATTTCTCAAAAAATGTGACTCTTTCAGTCATCTCTAATTGCTACTTTCTAGCTTAACTTCACTTTCTTTTTCTAAATTGCTATCATTTCATATGTTTTACACTGGATTTGGGGAGGGTATGGATATCTGAGCATCTTCAGTCAGACTCTGATGTTTCTGACTTCTAGACAAGATTCAGAAAGAAGTCACTGCTGTCTTTGTGACTGAGCAGACTATACACTGTGCATAACAAGACCTCTCTTTCAATGCAAGACTTAATATGAAACATGACTGGAGGGCAGGAACATACAGTAGCTCCATAAAGTATTTTATTGGAGGCATTTCTTTTTCCTTGCACATCTGTGGCACTATCAAACAAGATGGTCTTGTTTAATTTACTCAGCCAGGAAAATTCATATAATAATATGAATGGGATCATATAATATGATTCCAAGCAAATCTTCTTTGTAACCAGAAGATACTTTTGGTTACGTACCTCTGATACTCTGGATGACATGAACAATAATAGCAGTTTTTGTTTTGTTTTGTTTTGTTTTGTTTGTTTGTTTGTTTCAAATTACATGATGGTGATGGAGGAACTGTCTATTTGTCTATTAAGAAGAGCAATTTTAGTTAACAAAATTGCATACCTAAGGGAATCTTTATCAACAGGAATTTTTGTTGGGAAGTGGACCCAAGTCAGCAGACCATTTTCTTTAATTCTTGATGCCTTTGATGAGATAATTCCGTATTGCTTTATAATTGCTTTAAATTCAGGTGCCATTTTACAGTTGCAGCAGATTTCCTGCTTTTTTTTAAGTGGGTGTGATCAGTGAAACAAGACCTATATTCTTTACAAATAAATTCTTTTCCTTTGGTTCCAGTGAAGGCACTCAAACTTTCTCTGAACATATGAAACATTTTATCCCACCAGAAACCTGAAGACCAGCGGACTCATCAAAACAAGCAAACAAACAAAACCAACCAACCAACAAAAAAACAAACAACACCATACAGCAAAGAACCCTAAGACTAAAATCTATTTATGGTAAGAATTGATTGTATGATCATCTGAGAGCTGTGTGACAGTACAAACTCATCTAGAGAAGGTTTATCAGAAACTGAATTAATGTTAAAAATTGTGCCCTAGATGCTAGGTGTCCAAAATAATACTTTCTCAACTTACAGAGAAAGAAAAATAAAAACAAATGTTCAAACCTTTCCAAAGGAAATTGTTTCTTCTTTATCCTTTTGCTTTCCTTTGTATTTTAAATGAAAACTTATTTTAAAAATTATTCTAATCATTTCTGGTGCTTATATGCAGGCATAAACTTCCCTGATCATAACTCATCAGCAAAGATTTCTCATAGACACTGTTTGTGTTTTCATTAAATATCAACTTGTGAGTGTTAAAACAGTTAACTGTGTTCTCTGCTGTGGTAAGAGTTTAAATCCTAGCTATCTAGCTAATCTGCCATGTTCTTGTAATTTTACCTATCTGTAGTTTGCATGATTTAAATGTTATCATGCTATTTTCTTGTCTGTATTTCTTCTGGGACTCTGTGATATGAAGCAAAAAGTGTGACATCCTTAGTGTGCTCTGCATCATGAGAAAATTCTGATAGTTATTAGAACTGAGTTCCCCTTCATGGAAATAGGAACTTCCAGCTATAAGGTTTTCTTTAAACAAGAAAAGAAGTTAGGGTAGAATCTATCTGTCTGTCTGTCTATCTATGTGTTCTTTTCTAGATGTTTACTGTGATGTAAACCAAATGGCCTGGGAATACAGAATAACTTTCATATGTATCTAACAAGTACATTTCTAAACAGACTTTGGTGGGTCATAGCTACAAATCGCTGGGTTATAGGACTAAACATGCTCACAATCCCTTTCTGTCATTTGGGAAATTAAGACTATTTTTACAGGGATGAGACATATCCGTGTCATAAGCTGTAAATAGGAAATTTACAGCTGGATCTTCTGGGCCAGCATTTGGACTGAATTCTTTAAAGCAACGTATATAGGGAATGAATTTTGCTCTACTATAGTGTGACAGTTACCATGCAAATGCAGGATTTTTATAAGTATTTGTTTGATTTTATTATTTAACTCCCTCAGGAATGTTGAAGCTTATTTGCATAATACAAAAAAAATACTGCTAGTATTTGAAATAGTTTTTTTGTTGTTGTTGTTTTTCTTGCGATTTGAAAAGCTTTCAGAGCAATAACAAAGGAGAATTCTGTGCTTAGTGTGGTAAAGAGTATCATTATTTTCATAATCAAAACAAAAAATGGTGTGTTGTGCAAAAATAATAAGAATGTAGTTAGGAATTTGCAGTAGTATCATCAAGTGGGCAAAATATTAGATTTGGCACCATAAAGGAAAAAACGTGCTTTAACCTTGGGAGGAGTTTATTTTTAAGTTTACAAAAGTAAATTGGAATCTGGCAAGACCATATCATATATAATATTATTCATCTTAGAGTGCTCTCAGATCCATTTATTTATATTTGCATGTGAAGGAAATTTTCAAGCATGAAAGATGGCCTAGAGATGTATGTTTTCCTTCTGTGGTTTTAAGTTTCTTTTTCTCCAGATGAGCAGTGTTTTTAGTAAATTTGTTTGCTTTAAATCACCACTGGTATGATTTCTTTAAATCAGCTCTCTGATGTCTTATTTCCTAACAACAGACAAACTGAAACAATGTAAGTTCCTGGATTATAAAATAACTCCATCTATCTATAAAGAGCTTTAAACTTCACCACTTAACTCTGGCTTTGGGCATTTTAATGACTGAAGGCCGGATTCTCAGTGGTGTAATTTAATTCTCCCTTCTAAGTTCAGTGACTTACACAAATTTATGGCATCCAAGTCTATGACCTTATAGTGATAATTTGGCCATAAGAGTTAAAGGTGGCTCCCTGAAATTAAATGCATTTAGATTTTCAGTTTTCCTCCTGACATTTTTACTCTTGCATCTCCTTTTTGTCTCCTGATACCTTTGGAGCAAGCAAAGAGGAATGGCATTTAAGCTTACTTCAGTGAAACTGGAGACTAAATGGTATATTTACTACATATTCATATACCACAAATCTGTAACTTTGATCTATATATTTTGTTAGCACAACAGAGCTAAATTTATGCCCACACATCCCTATACTTTTATTTTCAATTTCCATTGCAGTTGCACACTTCTATTTGAAAACAAAATATGATTTTATCATATTTTCCAAGTCTATCTTAATTTTTATATATGCCAGTGATCACAATGCATCTGCAAATGTAGTGGCAATTTCTTCAGTTTAAAATATGGCGTCACTCTGCTGAAGATATGACTTGTTTTTTTACATTTTCTCTATCTTTTAAATGGGTTCAGTACTCATTCAAATGCACAAGTAGGGAAATTATCTTCCATTACGTTTTACAAGTTTTACAGATGTCTGTATGGCAACTTTATACAATAACGAGATGTCACTACATATGACAAGCCAGAGTACATTTCACCATCTGTATTCAAAGGACTTCAGCAAATCAATGCTTGTATCCTTCTCTCCAAGGAACAGTTATTGTCAGTTGAAATAAATGTATTTAATCCAGATACTTTTTCTCACTTTTAGCGAACAGATGCTCTGCCTTTGTTTAGAGTCTGTGTAAGAGCACAGCCTGATGAAAATGTGTGTTTGGGAAGCAGCAGTATTAAGCAAGCTTTTCCAAAGTATATTGTGCTTACTACCTCATACATCTGTTTTCCTCTAAAAGCCGACATCTTCCAAAAGACTGATTTTCTTTCTTGATCGTTACTAGACAAATTTCTCTTGGTTACATTTTTATGCAGAACTTGTAATTGAGACATTTTGATAACACTAATTTACAGATCTAATCTATTGAAAAGAGAAGTTTGTTTTCAGTAAAATATGACAAGTATTTCACTTTTATTCAAAGTATGCATTTTTACAATATTTTGGTTACAAAATCAATTTAGTTAAAAATAGAGTCCCTCAATCCATGCATATCTTCTTCTTCCCAGTAAGGACATCTTAGAAATAACTACAGGTTCACATAGCAAGCCATGAAAAAGACCAAAATGTCATTGCATTTCTGTAATGAAAGTAATAAACAGGATGGCAGGTTACAGTTTATGGTCACAGAGTTAAGCAGTCCTCATCCAGACTCTTTGTTGGAACTGATTATGATTCTGCATGGTAATAACTGATTAAACCCACTCATGCTGGGTCCTCTTAAAGATTCTTTAGAATTTCTTTTTCCAGCCACAGAAAAACAATGTTAACAAAATGTTAGCTGTCAATATTATTGTAATGCGCAAGTGTTAAGCATAAGGAAGTATTCCTTCAGCCTCTGAGTAGCTCTGTGCTGCTGTAGGTATAAAATATCTGTACCATAGTTGCTAGGTGATGGTAAAGCTATTGGTTATGATCTCTTTATCTTAGGGCATGGGTTTACTGGGGGAAAATCCTGGCTGGAAACTCCAAAAGCTAGTAAAAGAATTTCAGCAAAGAACTGGGCCTTGGCTAAATGAGTCTTGAATGGACAGTATCAATAAATACATGTAAGTTAGCATTGGGAAGCAGAGATTTTAAAGAAAAATTTCCTTCCTCTGCTCTCAAAATTGCCTGGCAATCTTAGATTGGTATATTTGATGATATTTTTCAAACACATAACTTTTCAATATGCAGAGGTATTTTTATTAAGCTTTCTGGTTAAAAAAAAAATATATATATATATATATTTTATATATATATATATATATATATGTATATATGTTTTTCTTTTCTTGGAGAATTTACTGTGTTGGAAATTGCCAGGTTTCTCACTGCAGCTCTATCATTCATCTATCAATAAAATCAAATTTTAATACATCCTAATCAGGTACACAACACAGTATATGTTACTAGTGAAATATTGATAACAATTATTGCCAGTGGAAGTCTCAAATCACCCATGGTTTTGGTTTGTCTAGGAAAAATAAATTTCTTGTTAAGATAACAGAATCAAAAGTTCATGGGTTTTAAGGAAAGGATTTTGCTGGAGATCTCCTACAATGTTTTACATAGCACAGCTGTATTTCTTCAAATATTTTATATTTATATATAAATATATAAATATATATATAAATATAATATGTAAAGATATATATATATAATATTTGAAGAAATACAAATATCTGAAATATGCCTGTAACTTTTGATATATCTAGAACATAAATGTAAGTTTATTCTATATTCTGCCATATACCTTCTGCAATTTATTTCACGTCTGTGCTTTGGTTGCCTCATCTGTGTGTAATGGAATGATAATATTTCCCCCTGCAGAGAGGAGACATTTATTCATGGCTGAGAATTGTTTAGATGCAAAGGAGATTGAAAGCATAAAAGAAGATAAAAAGTGGGAGATTGCTTATTTAGCAGTAACAGTTATTGCAAGGAAAACAGGAGAATAGAAAAGGAGTTCAAGGCTCTTTCTGGTACTTTGAGGCCACAAGAGATGATACTATTACTCTTTGCTCCTTGAATTTTTCTAGCCTTTTAGGAAATATAATCAGTTGAACACAAATATTTCCTCAAAGCTTGAAAATATAATTTGAAGCTTAGGATATAAACATATTAAAATCTACCTTCACATAGAGTCAGGATGAAGGAGTGCACAAACAGTGATTTACCATTTAATCAAGATGTATGGCTTAGATTTATGACAGCTTGTTCAGAAGCTTGGTTTTTCTGGCTAAAAGCTAGGTGAATGCCTTGTTGAAATTGGATGAATTGTTCCTTTGAAGTGGATAGGAAGTGAAATTAGCTTTTTCACCAAGCAGCAGACAAAAATGCTTTATGATGTGTTAATACCTTATTTCTATTGCTCAGAAATAACCAGATCATGCCATCACGTCCCACACAGTACTATTTGAAAACTCAGTTGAATTCAGAAATGCATTAATGTTTACCAAGGTTCTGCTCCTATAGAAAGGACTATAGCCCATATAACCTATACAGTTACAGTTACTGTAGTTTGGGGACCTCTGAAAATCAGGGCTAATCATGATCCCTATCATTTGTAAATCTGAAAATACTTTACAACCTAGGCCAAACATTAATGCCTTTGTTTTACTATCGATGTAACCATAAACATAATTTTGGATTATGTCTTCTGATTCCAAGTAGGTCCATCAATCATTCTTTTTTTTTGTTGTTGTTGTTTGGTTGATTAGTTGTTGTTGTTTTTTAAAGTGCAATGACTCTGGATTTACATAAAAGCCTAGTCCAACATAAAATACCTAACTGATCTATAAATCCCATAAAATACCAGCAGTGGTGATAATTTTCAAAGATCTTTTGGAAATCAGGAAAAAAAAAGAAAAAAACATAAAAAAAAAAAACAACAACCATAAAATCCATGTTCATCAATTTACTTTGAAAGGAGTTTTGAAATATAACTCTTCCAAATTCCAGATTGATTTTCTGAAGTACAGTGAAAATAGAAACAACGTTAACTTTCTTACTACTGTAAGACAAAATATTCTTTATATTACCATTACTTTAAAGCAAGGCAACAGAGAAATTACAGTGAGACACTAAAACAACTATTTAATTTGCTTCATCATCATCAAGCACTCTATCTACTGTACATAACTATAAGGATCAAGATATGCAATTAGCCACATAATGTAACTGATTGATAAAATTTAAGTGTATTATTATATGTTTCCTTTTCTAAGTGGATTATGAAGAATAAAATAAAATAAAATAAAATAAAATAAAATAAAATAAAATAAAATAAAATAAAATTTGTAGATTTAATCTGTAGTTCACAGAGGTTTTCAAACTTGCACAGAAAAAAATAGCACATATTTGTTTCAGCACTACTTAAATATAAGTGAAACTTAATGTTGTGGTTGCCCCACTTCACAGCAGATAATAAAATTTGGAGGTGAAGTGACTACTAGTCTTCCCCACATTTAAGAGCCAGTATATGCTACAGTATCATTGTCAAGTTGAAGGCTTAATTTTGTGACTATTCTGAAGATATTTTTCTGTAGGTAAGAGATTAATTCTTCCAATATTCCATATTTTCCTTAATTAAGAACAGTCAGTTTATATAGCTTTTTTTTTCCCATGCAAAATAGAAAGAAGCTCACACCTTGTGTAGAAACAATTTTTAGTCTTTATATTGTTCTATTGCTAGGATACATTCTAAAACATTGAATTATACTTGCAAAGTATTAAAATGGTTTATGTTATAAAATATTAATAGTTATTTACACATGGTCTAAATTATTCTATTTTAGACTCCATTATTCTATGTCTGAAAAGCAATATATCTAGGTAGGATTTTCGCTATTAGAGTAGGAAGGATATAATTAAAATCCACCAAGAGAAATTCAGCTCAGGCTGGCCTAAATTGCCCCAGGGAGGAAGTTACAAAAGAAGACCCATTTGCTGAATTTTACTGTTTTGTTGCAGAAAAATTCCCAAATCAACATCCACTGGAAGGGAAGATTTGTGGTGCAGGCCCATTACTGCTGTATTCTATTTCTCATTTAAAGATCATCTCTGTATTTCCATTTCTCATCTCACCTTTACTGCCAAGTTGGGGTGAGAAAGGAAAAACAGTTTGTATGAACAGGTATTTTAAGTTCCTAGGACTTGATTACAAGCAGGTGTTTCAACACTTATCCTTTCTGAAAATGCATCACATTTGGTAGTGGTGCTTTTCTTTTCAACACTAGAGACAAAAGCCTCCAGGCAAATTCAAGAAAGAAGGATATTAAACGATATTAAAGTTACACAGCACTTGTTATAATGCAATTAGGGGGGTAGTCATTGTTGACAAGAAATGTATTTTCTTTTTCAAGCATCAGCATTTTTTTATATGTCCTTCATACGCTATAAGGTCCAAGTGCAGGGTCCTGCATGCATGGAGAAATAACCCCAAGCACCAGTACAGGCTGGGAGGGGGTGATCTGGGAGGGACCTGGGAATCCTGGTGACCATGAGTTAGCAATGTGCCCTTGTGGCCAAGAAGGCAATATATCTAGGTAGGTAGGTATCCTGGGGTGCATTCAGAAGAGTGTTGCAAGCAAGGGAGGCAATCCTTCACCTCTGCTCAGCCCTGGTGAGGCCACATCTGGAGTACTGTGTCCAGTTCTGGGCTCCCCAGTACAAGAGGGACATAGTATTACTGGAGAAGATTTTTTCCCTCAGAAGACTGGGGGGAGGGTGTCAAGAAGATGGCACAACCAAAAAGAGATTGGCTCCATCCTCTCGACACCTTCCCCTCAGATATTTATATACATTGATGAGGTCTTCCCTCAGTCTTCTCTTTTCCAGGCTAAACAGGCCTAGTTCTCTCAGCCTGTCCTCGTATAGCAGGTGCTCCAGTCCTCTAATCATCTTCATAGCCATGTGCTTGTAACAAAAGCCCTGGGCTTTTTAGCAATATATATCATAGAATCATAGAATATCCTGAGTTGGAGGAACCCACAAGGATCACGGTCTGCTTTGTCGTAGAAATTCATAACTGAGTTGGTTGTCATATTCTTTTTTTTTTCTCCTTTCTACCTCATTTCAATCATCTGACACCTGCAAATCAATTTTGAAGATATATATCACATCTTATTTTCCTTATTGCCCATCATTACCATTTATAAACCGTTCATTCACTTTGTGCTACATAAATTCTCCCTTATAGATTATGGACTATTTTAATACAGTAACTGGTAATCAGATGGGGAAGTCTTCCAATTTTATTGTTTGCCATTTGGGGCTAAACAGCATTTCTTAATGACCATGCAATAACTCTGTGGTGGAGTTTAAGTTGTGCAGCTGTTTCTGGATCCTTGAGATGGGGTAAAGTGCAGCAGAACTTTGACTGAGAAAATATTATTATTAATATTATTAATAAATAATTATTAAATATTATTGTCATGTGATCACACGAGCATACTTCTGGGTGGATGGTGCTTTTTGGAAATTTCTGGAGCTGTTGGAGCTGCAGTTCAGAATGCAAGATTTATGACTGTTTACTACCGAAATCGAAACTGAGTGTTATCAGTCATGTTTGAAAACTTTTACATATAGTTGTAGTGGGTTTACGTGGCAAGGTTTTGGTAGCAGGGGGCTATAGGGGTGGTTTCTGTGAGAAAGATCTAGAAGCTGCCCCATGTTTGGGAAGGGCCCCATTGTTTTCCAGATCCGAGCCAATAAGCGATGTTGTTTTGCGCCTCTGTGAGAGCATATTTAAGACAGGGAAAAAAATGCTGCGCCACACAGCAGCCGGGAGTGAGAAACAGACTGCAGTTGCCAAGGTCAGTGTAGAAGGAGGGGGAGAGGTGCTCCAGGTGCCGGAGCAGAAGTCTCCTGTGGCCTGTGGCAAGGACCATGGTGAAGCAGGATGTCCCCCTGCAGCCCATGGAGTACCACGGTGGAGCAGGGTTCCACGCTGCAGCCCGTGGAGGAGACCATGGTGGAGCAGGTGGCCCTGCACTGACGGAGGCTGCCGCCTGTGGAAGACCCCTGCCGGAGCAGATTCCGGGCCGGACCTGTAGCCCGTGGAGAAGAGACCACGCAGGAGCAGGTGATCTGGCAGGAGCTGCTGCCCGTAGGGGAGCCAGGTTGGAGCAGTTTTCTCCTGAGGGATGGACCCCGTGGTACGGAGCCATATCTGGAGCAGTTCTGGAAGAGCTGCTGCCTGTGGGAAGCCCACGCCGGATCAGTTCATCAGGGACTGCATCCCGTGGGTGGGACCCCACAGCACAGGGGACGAGAGTGACAGAGAAGGAGCGGCAGAGAAGTGCTGTAGACTGACCATAATCCCCATTCCCCCGTTCCCCTGCGCCGCTCGGGGGGAAGAGGTGGAAGAGGGTGGATGGGGGGGAAGGTGCTTTTGGTTTGCTTTTTCCTTTGTTTCTCACTTCTCTCGCTTGTTAGTTGTAGGCAATAAATCTTACTATCTCCTTATGCCGAGTCTGTTTTGCCCGTTACAATAATTATTGCGTGATTTTCTCGTCCTTATCTCAATCTTTGAGCCCTTTTCACATATTTTCTCCCCATTCCTCTTTGAGGAGGGGGAGTGAGAGAGCGGCTGTGGTGGAGCTCGGCTGCCCACTCGAGCGGAACCACGACAATAGTATGTAATTTTTCTCTACTAAGATACTGGGAAAGTACCTTGAGAAAGCACCCAGGTTACTTAAACAATAAAGAACAGATGCCAAACACATAAATAAGCATCGGTGAACAAAAGAGTTTTCTGTTGTGCTTTTCTGAAGAGCGTTCTCCATAAAAGTGCTTCCATAGTAAATACAAACCTTCAGGCATTTAATCATTTTATGTGGATGTCTCGTAAATGTCTGTGCCTCACACTGGGAGCCAAGTGATCTTACTGTAAATATCATGGCAATAAGATGATGTATCTTTGTGTCTTGATAAAATGATGACTTAGATTACCTGATTATCACTTAGGAAAGGCATTGTACAAAAAGCCAAGGTAACAGGAATATTAATGTTGACAAAAAGAAAGAAGGGTAAGTAAAATACATATCAACTTGTCCTCATTTGAAAATAGAAAGACTAAGGAGTGCTTTTGAGATGATTATCTAGGCCTGGGGCAAATCTGAATGTAAATATGTACATCCTAAGAAACATAAGTGCAAAGATAACTATTAATGACCTTTCATCCCTGTGGATTCCTGCATTTCTCTGAAATAGCATCTGAACAAACTGTATGCAGTGAAAAGCAATTACTTAATCAAAAGCAGGTATAGGCTACAACAATTTAAGAGGAGAAAAAAATTCGTTTTCTTAGGCAGGTTATAATGGCAGGAAACATAGTATCAATAATTTTAAGTGTTTTAATATTTGAATTGCCAATTATTAGCAGACATTTGCATCATTAGAGGTTTGCATTATTACTATAAGAAAACACTTAGAAAACCTCAGAGTCAGATTCACTTTTGAGGGGAAGAAAAATAAACACACACGCACATGCAAACCACAAGATAGCATGCCTGTGGAAAAAATGTATTCAAAAGAAGGAAGAAAAACAAACAGATGATGAAAACCTGGCAGTGCTACCAGAAAACAAATGTGATGAGTTTGCATTGTTGAACAGCAGCCAAAAGACCAATATGAACTTAGGCTGTTTACAGAGGATAGGCATCAAACTAGGCAGCAGGGGACCTGATCTGTGTGGTCTGTCTCTGCACAGCTGACCTTGGGCAAGTCGTTTGTCATAAATGTATTTCCTTTCTCTTCTTTAAAACTGAAGCAAAAATGTTCTTGCTCTAAAGATCCTGGGATTAGATAAAGTTTGTATGTAGCTCCTCAAGTCAACTAACCAGTTACAATGGCCTACTTGGCTGTATTTTTTGTTTTTAAAAAAAGTTAGATAAGGAGAAGGAAAGCTTTGACAGCAAGCCCAAACAGGTTTATCACCCACAGTCAGATGGTTATCTAAATCTAGCATCATTTTCAACTCTCCGCTATAATCCCTGCCAAAAGACAATTTCTCCCCATAAATCATGCATCTCTTTGAGTGCAAGCTTATCATTTTCAATTACTGTAACTTCTGGTTGTCTGCTGTTCCTTCTGGGTCAAAAGTAGATCTTTCAGAATGGTAGAGCAGCTCTACCAAAGTTAGTATTGTTCATCAACCCCTGGGAAAGTAGGATAAAGGGCACTTAAAGACTTCTAGTTTACATCCCATCAGTGTTCTGTGGCTGACCAAAAGGCCTACTCAGCATCAGTAAGAACTCAAGCTTTTCAAGATGTAACAAGTCTTGACAAAGACACAAGATCTTAAAAACACTTACTAACTCTTGATTATGAGCCTTGTCATTATGATACTCCTGTAGTAGTACTTTGCAATTCAAATACTTCACAGATCTCACTTCAGTGCAATTTATGCAATTTATTGTACAAGCTCTAAAATGAAACACAGGTGCTGTATTTCAGAAAACAAAGGTACTGGCTGATGTGTACCTATAAGGTCAAAAACTTGTTCTACCATGATTTCAACAATTAAGCCATTCCAGTTAGTGGCAAATTCGTCCAGGAGAGTCACAGTGATGTCAGGAAAACTAGTTTTAATAAAACACCAGACAGAGCTAACTAAACATTACCAGGCCAAATATTTCAAAAGGATAACTAGAGCAAAATGATGGGATTACAATGAATCAAATGTTATCATATCCTTGATATTGTATTTTTGAATGCCTTTTTGTAGCTCAGTGTCAGTTATTTGCCTGATTGTGGTGCAGTTGATTATCTGATCAACAGTAATAGAAGGTTGAGTGTCCTCAGCCACCAAATGCTTGCAACACTTGGAGTAGCATTACCTCACAAAGTTAGCTTGGTCAAATTATTGAAAGCACCTGTTAAAACTGCCAGGGACTATTTATATAATCAGTTACATTTAGCAAGTGGCTGAGAGGTATGCAAATGACAAATTGAAAAGATATTCTCAAGAAAATTGTGCAGCAGCATCTTCTTCATAAGACACAGATCGACTGTTGGTGTCAGCAAATACTCTCTGTGACATCAAAGCTTGTCACCTAGACTGGAACTGTGAACCACACAAGCAGAGTCATAGACAAAGCATCCTGTCTTTCCAAAGGACTGTGATACGCTGTGACATCTGTGAAGACTGGGCTAACTTCTCATTATTACTTACAGTCTGGCTGTAATATTGAAAAACCATAACCATGTATTGAGACTTTTGGAGAAGATATTATATATGTATAAAGAATCACTGTACTGAGTTTACTGCAAGTTAAAAAGTTCTTCATAAATGATGTAGTTTACTTGAAAAATCCTTGCAGTGTTTCAATTTACGTAGAACTTTCTCACCCCCCAAATTAAGTTGCTCACTGAGGTAAGTGCTATAATCCCTATCTTACTATTTCAAAAAACTGAGACAGAATTAGGATAAAATGTTTTCCACAAGGATGAAATTCATCATGTATAAATAAACTTCCTGTTCCTTTTGTTTAATAATAATAAATTTCAATGGTAAATAGTAAATTTTTCAATGGTTAATTTTCAATGGTTATATTCTGTAGTTGGGCATAGCTTCCAGTGTCCTTTCCACTTCATTTCTCTTCAGTATATAATTAACAATATTGTTTCTAAATGCAGTGACTGAACTGTAATTGATATGGTTCAATAAATAATTATTAATTATCCTAGTATATATACAACATAATTTGGAACAAAAAAAAGTTACAAGTTGACCAGCTATCTAACTTATTTTTTGAATGATTGCTTAGAATCTAAATCATTCTAGTCTTCACAGTATTGCAAAGCTCCAAAATAATCAAACCTGTGCAAATGTAATTCTGACAATATTTTATTTTATTGCTGTAAGTGTTCACAAACACATTAGACATAATCCCAATTCCTAGATTAGTAAAAAAATTGGTCATCTCTATTTTTATTTTATTTTTTTTTCATTTTTTCCCCTCTGTTCTGGGAAGGATTGAGATTGTGTTCTACACAGTAGAGAGATGCAATGAAACTAGGTTTATAGAATAGCAGGATATACGCATGATTATGATTCCTTGTTAAGTTGGTGCTGTAATATTGATTATATGTGCCAAGAGCTAAACATAGACTCCAAAGTTAAATTGTTTAAATTGAGAGAAGTACCTAGCCAGAGCACAAGGATCATGCTTTATCAACACCCAGAGAACCTGGAATTCCTGATTTCCCACTACATTGCTGCTAAGGTATATGTCCAGATGATGAAACAAAACTTTGTCATCCATTACCACATATTTGATTTTAGCAGTTACTATCATTAGTTATCATTTAAGCTATGATTTGAATTTGTGTATTTGTGTTCCTTGGTACTATGGAAGCCAAAGGGTCTGGGAGCCACAGGAAATGAGCAGGATCAAGCCGAATGACCACTTAAGGGTTTCAGAGATCAAATTTTTGCATTTTTTTTAAAAAAAGTCACATCTCTAAAAGGCGACTCTTTAGAATTCATTACTTCAAATCTAATTCCAGTCCAATACAGTAAAAAATTCAGAGACTGTAGCTAGAAATTAGCTTTACTCATGAGTACACTTCATTTATTTATAACAATAGGTACAAATCAAAAAAGATTAGTTCCATTTTCCTATCACTATGTGAAAAATATAACAAAAAAATCCAAACAATGTATATATAAAATATTACATAGTATGTAATACCTATGAAAGGCAGATTTTTAAATTTTTTTTCCTGTGTTATGAAATGATCAGGAGGACATTTGGTAAATAGTACAGAGAGAGAATACAGAAGTGAAGGAGAGAGGAGAAACTGGGGAGGTTGTAATGGGTCTGGCAGGGACGGAGTTAAACTTCCCTGCAGCGGCCCATATAGCGCTATGCTCTGCATGGATATCTAGAACAGCATTGGTATCACACCAGTGTTTTGTCTATTGCTGAGCAGTGTCTATTGCTGAGGAGTATGCATCAAGACACCCTCCAGACACCTCTAGACCAAATAGTCTGAGGGTGGGCAAGAGGTGGGGAGGGGATATCACCAGGGCAGCTGACCCAAACCAACCAGAAGGATATTCCATACCACATGGTGTCACACTCAGCAATAAAAGGTGGGAAAGGGGGAGAGGGGGGGTCTCTTTTTATGAAGATGTCTGTTCTCCCAAACAACTGCTATGCATATTGAGGCCCTGCTTCCTGGGACATGACCAACCATGACTCATTGACGGGAAGTAATTTTTATTTGTTTATTTTTGTTTTATTTTTCTCACTGTGTGCTTCTGCATGGCCTTTTTTTTTTTTTTTTTTTTTTTTCTCCAGCATACTTTCTTTTTCCCTGGCTACCCACTGAGGTAGCAGTTCTGGTGGAGTTCAGCTGCCCAGCAAGGTAAAACCACCACAGGGAGATAAGCAAAGGAATGAATATGAAGGAGCTGAAGCAAAGGAGCTGAAAAGATAGGGGGCTTAGTTGAAGTATACAGCCCACCAGTTTTTGGTGAAAAGCCAGTCAAAGCTGATGACATTTTCACGTGCTTACCTTTGCAGATGTCATAAGTATCTAAATTTCTTCTCCCTACAGATATTTTTTCTAGATGTTTTGCTGAGTGAGATAGTGTCCAAAACTTCACAGGGGCATCTTTTCAGTGCTTGCCTGTGCCCACAAACGTTGAAGTGAGGGGTAACCATGACTAGGTGCCATTTTACTAGTTGGCAGCTAATAGTTGTTTCTTATTTTCTGTCTCATCTTACATTGTTCTGTTTCCTATGCTATGTGGGAGAAGGGCTATTTGCAGTGAACAACGTTTGCAAATTTTACCATGTTTCTCTTCATACATTATTCACTAAAAATATTCTGATTGTATAAATATGTTTGTTTTGGAATTTATTTGCTGAAGATTTATAGGCAAACATATCAGCCTATGGGTTATTCATGAACTATTTGATTTTTATTTTGAAGTTCTGTGTCTTTGTATCATGATTGCAGTGAATATATTATTATTTCTTCTACTTCTGTTTATAACAGGTTAAATGAGGTTTCCCACTAGCCACATAGAGAACTGTGAACTAGGCACAGACCAATGTCTCTCTCTCTCTTTTTTTTTTTTTTTTTTCTGACAAAATAAATAGAAGAATCTATTTAGATATTTTAAAAAATGGAAAAGTTTTGTAACAGTGTCAAAATGGATTCATAGTTTTTATTCAAATGAATGCATATAAGCATATTTTTGCAGTATTTATTCATGTAGCATAGTATTGATAGATATTCTCTAAGGAGAAAATTGTATTATAACTTACCCATGGATATGAATGCCATATGTTGAGTAGAAGTACAGACTGTAGTTTCACTATCCTGAAATCACTGGCTGTATTTGGAAAACATTGCTATCTGCTCTTCTGTCCCCAAAGGCCGTGCATCCTACAACGGAGCATGGCAGTGGAGCACAGCTTTTTGCAAACTGAGGAAAGGTATTAGCAGCCCAGCAAAGTTTCTGCTTTACTAATAATTAAGTTCTGAATTTTTGAGGATTATATCTGAAATTTTGAAATTCTGAGGATTATATCTGCAGCTTGGACAAACCCTGAGAATTTTGCTGTCTTCCATTAATCTGTATGCAGGCTAGGCTTTCCTTTTGCCAGGGGCAAGTCTTAGATTTATGTTAAAATAGAAGAGGTGTTATTTCTAATAATTTTCTATTGAATTATGGAATGGTTTTTGTCTATTTCAAAATGACTTTCCTAGTATGTCTTTCATGGAACAAACTGAACAAAGTTCAAAGTAAACATAACCTAAAGTGATGTAAAGGAAAACAGGAGAACATTTTTTTAAACTGACTACAACCTGCCAAAAAAATGAAGTGACTTGGAAATTGATCGGCTAAGAGCACACATTTGCTTCTTGAAAATTTCTAGGTTGGTGAAATAACATTAAAAAATGGTTCAGCAAAGAAAGACATAAAAAGAATATTGCCTGGATCTTACACCCAATTTAGAAGCAGGCACAAATAACCCATGGGAAAGGTGATAAAACTTTTTAACTAACTATCAAGAGAAATGATTAATTCCATATCTTTACAAAATCAGAATGGAAAATTACCTTTCAGCTACATCCATATTGTTGGCTTCAATATAGATGGATGTACATCTTTGTCTGCATTGCTAGAAGAGGTCATATTACATGATTTAACAGGACTTCCTGACTTCAAAATCAATTCTGCTGTTGGATAGGTTTTCCAATAGGATGAACAGAGGCAAAAAGGAGTAGCCATGATGTACCTGTGTGCCTATGACAACTCCAATATCTTTTATTACTTCTTTGGCAGGCAGAAGATTTCTCTACAACCACTTCTCTCTTATTCTTGTTTTGGGCAGTCTCTGTTTCCTGAGCCATGGCAGAATTTACCATTTGAACTGTTTGTGGAAGTAGTGTCAGGCTCATTGTGTCAGCCCTGTGAGAGACTTGTGTAGAGCCACACGACACGAGTCTGTGGCCAACTTTACTTACAGAAAAGGTAGAGCACAAGCTATACTGGCAAGTCTTTCTTAAGTTAGGCAACCTCTGGATCTCTGAGAATGTTTTTATTAATATGCTGCTGCACGGTGTATCAATTTCTTATCCTTAATGCTACTTTTTCACTTATGAAGTAACAGCAGGTTCTATATAAATACAATTAGTATATATGGAATAGGTTTGCCATATTTAGAGTGTATGAAAGCTACCTAACACATAATTTTATTTAATTTGACTAAACTTATTCATTTTATGCAATTCAGTTCCAATTTGTAGTAAATCTATGAAATAACAGGCAGACTTTTGGAAAGAGGTTAAGAAAACTGATTTTTTCAACAGACAGATGCATGCTAGTAATACGAGAAATTGTAATTTATTTAAGAAACATGAGCCTTCACAAATCTGATCTCTTTGTGACATCTTGCTTCTATTTTGCTGTGCTATGAACGTGACAGTAAATATTAGAACAAAGTAATATAAAAATAAACCTCACAGAATCAATACATTACAACTGTAATAGTTGCTAGAGATATGTTAGAAACAAACTGCTGCCATCAGCAGCAACTACATTACCGAAACATGATGTTCTAATTGTGCCGATTGGCTTCCAAAAAAGCTGTTGAGGTCACCAGTTGGTGCCGTTAGAGAACTTCACCCAGGTGCTAAGCAACCAGGACTGGTGAACCACAGATCTTTGCACATTCCTTTTCACTCCTTTAAAGAAAGTATGACCAGGATATTAAACAGACACCTTGTGAAAACTGTCTGTTAATGGGTGAATTTCATTTAAAATAATTATAAAATAATATTTTAGTATCACAAATAAAATATTTTTGTTCTCTTTTTAGTGCATTTTCTGATTCTTTCAAATTTGTGTTCAAGACATTTATGCCAGCTATAAACTTATGTGCTTATGCAGCACACTGCCTTAAAGTTGAATAAATGTGTAACTTGGTAATGGATTATATAAATGACTAATTTCAATACATAAACCAAACAGTACAGTCTGCATGTTTTCTGAATATTTGTCTCAAAAAAAAAAAAAAAAGCAAAGTATTGATCATGCATCTTTTTATTAATCCGCTGCTTCTTTTAATCACAGGTAGTGGTTATGACTGTTAGGATAGAAACAAAGTGCAAAAATTAGACTAAGATGTAAGAAAGAGGCGAAGGGCTGACAAAATCAAATAACCTGATCAGCTACTTCTAGGTATCTTTGAATATCAGATGTGTGTTATTGAAAATCCATTGCAATAATTTTAATTCTAATTAGATTCTAATCCCTAAGTAAGTACAGACTGGGAGAACTCAATGAGAGCAGCCCTGCGGAGAAGGACTTGGGCTCAACATGAGCTAGCAGTGCATGCCTGCAACTCAGAAGGTCAACTGCATCCTGGGCTGCATCAACAAAGGAGTGGCCACCAGGTTGAGGGAGGTGACCGTCCACCTTTAGTCTGCTCTTGTGAAGCCCCATCTGGAGTACTGCACCCAGGTCTGGAGCTCCAACACAAGAAGGACAAGGACCTGTTAGAGCAGGTCCAGAGGAAGGCCATGAGGATGATCAGAGAGCTGGAGCACCTCTCTTATGAAAACAGGCTGAGAGGACTGGGGATGTTCAGCCTAGAGAAGAGAAGGCTCTGGGGAGACCTCATTGTGGCCTTAAATACTGTAGCCAGTATTTAAGGGGGGCTTACAATATAGATGGAGTGTAACTTCTTACACAGGCTGATAGTAATAGGACAAGGGGGAACAACTTTAAACTAAAAGAGGTGTGATTTAGATTAGGTAAAAAGAAGAAAATCTTTACTAAGAGGGTGATGAAGCACTGGTACAGGTTGCCCAGAGAAGTTGTGGATGCTCCATCCCTGGAATTGTTTAAGGACAAGTAGGACGGGATCATGGGCAACCTTATCTAGTGGGTGGCATGCCTGCCCATGGCAGGGGGGTTGTAAGTAGATTGTCTTTAGGGTCCCTTCTAAGCCAAACCATTCTGTAATTCTATGAAATGTACATTTACATTTTGCTGGATAGTGTTCCTGAGAACAGAGATCAGAATGCAGGAGCCTCCTTTCTAGATTTGATTCCCAAATCCCTAAAAGGAAATTTTTGCAGATGAAAAACACTTAGCCTATAGAGACACCAGTGCTTAAACAGTAAAACTCAAAAGAGCTAAATAAAAAAACTGTGCTGTGACCACCCCAAGTACAGTATGACATGTAATTGATAAGGAATGGTCAAAAAGCAGAAAAAAGCAGAAAAAGCACCTTTGCTTATGACTTCTCTGCTCCTTACCTCTAAACTGCCCTCTCAAAATAAGGAAAAAAGAGAAACCATCAAGATTGATGTTACTTTGTGATATCATACAGTTTTGTAGCAAATCCATACCAACCTGTCTTTAAAATGGCTGGCTTTTTATGAACTGCTTTTGAAGCATAATAGTATGGCATAAATCACTGACTTAACTATTTCTTAAGATGCCTTTTAAAGTCTATTTTATAACAATATAAATCAATTTCAGAACATCAACAAGGCAATCAAAGACATGTACTCTGACTGCAGACATGCTTCTGGGCTAGTTGGAGGCACTCTCTCAACATTCACCCAGCATATCCCCGTATTGTATTTTATCGTCACACTTCAGTCTTGAGCTTCAAAAGCTAAAACTACAGTGAAGTAACTTAACCTGCTCTGCAAGGAACTACTCTTAAAAAGGAGTTGGAAGAATGGTTTTTGCCAAGGTTTCATTTTATCTTGCAGGCTGTGTGAAGAGCATGCAGGCCTTGTTTGCCCAGGCAGTATTAAGAAAACAAAAATTAATTGAGGTAGTCAAAAATGCTGTTGATGTTTGGTACCTACATTATTATATTTGAGGAAATTAAGGTTGTTCTTGTAGTAAGAAGAATGATCTCTAATAAGCTGTGTAATGGCCATTTACCAAGGCTATCCTCTATTACACAGAGAGACAACAGACTGTGATAGATTATTTCAGTATACGAAGGATACCATGTTTATCTTGGAATATTAAAAATGAAAAGCTTTGACTTATATTAAATGCATTTATTTACAGATAAAACATTTATTTAAATGTCATAATATCAAGAAACAGAGAAGTTAACTTCTAAAAAGAAACTCTCTCCTTTAAACGCAAGACTGCTTGTTGTTGTTTTTTGGTGTTTTTTGTTTTTTTGTTTCTATTTTTGAAGGCCTGATTCAGATGAACCTTAGGGTGTTTCAGCTAATTGTCTCATTCTCTTACTACTTAAGCTATTGAATAGGTTTTTGATTTTATTACACTTTCCTGCTAGTAGCATTTTCCTTGTTTCTTTACATATATCTACAATATGATATTCAGGAATAACAGTAGGAAACTCTCTTCCATGTCTGCCTGCTTTCTATCTACCAAACACATTGTTAGGAGTCAACCTGTCCGTATCCTTTAGCATCATTACTGTCTTTTCTGTCCCATGAGATGGAAAACACAGGGAAAACGTTTCTCCTCCAATTAAGATGAGCATACTCTGATCTGTTACTCCTTGCAGAGCTGTGAATGAGTACCTCTTTCTTTTGTTTATATTCCCAGTAGAAAAGATAGCAGATAGGATTTGACCAAGGGTGTGTGTGTGCAGCTGTTACCTGCTACACTGCTTCAGATGCTTCTGTGATTTAATGTACATTGTCTAAAATAATAACTTTATGAAGCTAGATATGCTTGGATACCTGGATGATAACTGGTACATCAAATATTTCATTGCATCAAACTTTTTGACTGTTAGACAATTCATCTTAGAAGCCTCCTAGAGTATGATCATAACTCTAGAGGGGGAAAACCAATGTCCCACCATTAAAATTTAACTTTGTAACTAATCATGAAAATGCTTATTCCCTGGAAGTTTGAGTAAGCATGGCATGTAACTCCAGCAGAATGGCCTCCTGAGTTCAGAAAGTCAGTAATGAAGGCACTGCAGTGTGCCTTCAGTAATGAAGGCAGTGCTGATGTGACCAGGAATCTGTTCGATAGCTCATCATCACAAACCCTGATATCATGTTTCATACTGATTTAGTGAATGTTTCAAAGGATTTGGTGATTTTCATGGAGTGTCTGCACTGGTTGGTTCTCCTTGTCTAATTTTCACTGCTCCATGGCAGACTAGAAGGTTAATGAGTCTTGTCATAAAATAGATGGAAGAACTTTGCCATTCAGTTCAGGCTCCATATTTCTCCTAACAAAACGACAAACCAATGTACTGAAAATTACAAGGCAAGTTATGTTGTTATTTTTTTCACCCAGCAGAAATTATTGAGAATGAAATACTGATAATAAACCATAACAACATTACTTTGAGCAGTATGTTATATACAGACCGATAAAATCTATTACTATTACTATTACTGCAGTTTAGAGCTACTGCAAAACTTTTATGCTACTGCCTAATATATGTTACCTGGACTTGGATTTTTAGTGTTGGGATATATAATTTAGCATACTTTAGGTAGATGTTAAGACTTGGATCCAAACTAGTCCAGAAATAGAACACTCGATACAGGAATTACTTCATTAAGTAACAGAGCATTTCTTATGCTGCAAGTCAGAACTGATGTCTGCGATGATTCCTCTAGTCCTCAAACTCTTTTAATTCAGTTTAAACTAACTAGAGGCACCTATCCAGGTTCATAAGATGCCAGTTTACTACCTCTTTAATGAAGAAATCCTATAGTATTTAATGAGGATGAGTCTGTATAGATTTATGCATGCTTAATATGATTCTGCACATTTAATAATTACTCTATAAGAACCTAGAAGAATGGAAAATTTTATGACATTTCTTCTGAATTCAATGATATGCATCACTATGCAGTTATTATGCATTGCTGTGCAATTTTCTGCTGTACTGATTATTTTTAAAAGCTATGAAAAAGATGCAACTTTCTTACAAATGCCATTATCTTTTGATCTTGCATGTCTTCAGTAAAAGAAGTGCTTATTTTTTTCTTAAACTTCTACTATGCACAGTATGTGGAGATGGAATATTATTATTGTGTGTTTTTTACAAATCTTAAAGCAATGATATAAAAGTCTGAAGTTGAAAAAGTATCCTTCTTATAATTGCAGAACTGTAGAAATAGTTTGACAGCAAGTTTAGCCACAAGAAGGAAGAACAAATAAATGTGTGTAATCCACAACAGTAATGATGACTATTTACATGAATTAATTTGGAAATGGTTTCATATATGCATAATACACTGCTTTTTAAATCTATATCCTACAGAACAGCTTTATATTTACGAAACTGATCAAACCCTTTTCATCTTAAACAGAACGAAAACTGATTGTGTAATAAAACTAATATGCTAAAAGAAATGGCTGATTTTACTTTGTGTGTTATCATTCCTAGGAAACTATGGATTCACTTGCTGATAATGATAATTCAAATTAATTATGAACAAGCATTTTAAGCAGATAGGACTTTTTTTTTTTTTTTTTTCCCTCTTCATTATATTTTAATCAGAAGTTTTGGAGAGTTTTCTTTTCATATAGCAGGGATAAATCCTCTTGTTGCCATAGAATTAGATTTTTATATCCGAAATTATGCAGAACTGATTTAAGATGTGATGAAGCCTCTTCAACTTACAGTTTTCTAGTGTATGCTGTGGTAAATTTTGACCTTGTCAGGTGAAGACAGTTGAATTATGATCCAGCCCCTGTGAGAAATGATATGTCTACCATATTAGATTAATTTCCTGTAAACTTCACAATTTTGCATTACCGAACCTTGTAAATGTCATCTTTATCCATCATCATGCAATATTTTCATGTTGCTTATGGAGCAGTTCTCATTTCATTTTCAGCTTTTCTAAAGAGTTCTATTTCACTGTTAAATTATGCTTTTTATGTTCTGTATTTTTATTAGTTTTTGTCTGCACAGCAGCCCTTAAAAAGTTAATGAATGTGTCTTAGTTTCACTGTAAATTACTTGACAGCACTTCTCTTTGAGAAAGTCTAGATGTACTCTTTTTTTTCATATTTTCTGTGAGAAAAAAAAAGAATGTCTTTATATTATTGTTGTAATTAAAATAAGAAATGAAATATGAAAATTCAAAGATTTAATCTCATATTCTTTCTAACTAGCTCTTTCTGTCCTGAATGCATAGAATTACATTCTAATGTGGAGAACTCAGATCTATGAAATAAAAATAAAGTATAAAAAATATGAAAATGCAAAGATCTAAATTAAATAGAAACCTGACACCATAAAGATAGGCCTTTAAGTCTGTACTCCAGAGCACTTTCTTTTCTTCTGTGAAAATTATGTGTATTGATACTGATGAGGAAGGTTTCCTTGTTTGATAAGCTTAGCCAATCAAAACCACAAAAGAAATATCCTATTTCTCAGGGCTTATGTGAGGTGGAAATTTTGGTCCATCTGCTTAGAGCCTTCAGCTATTAACACTCTTAAGAAATTATGTTCCTAATGAGAAAGCAGTGTTGCAGTTGGAACTAATTTATATTGCTAATTTATCTTCCTTAGCTGAATTCGGGAGATGGATTTTGTCCCCTTTGTTAATGATTTTTATTTATCTATAGTGGGATATCCAGTCAATATCTCATCTTATTTAAGCCATTTAAATGTGCCATTTTAATTCTGTTTACCTCTTCAGCTCCTCACATTTAATGTTAAGAATGTGAAGGTGTTGCCTTCAAATGAAATTGTTCTGAGCCTTACCATGTTGCTTATATCTGTCCTTATATCCACTACATAAGAATAGTTAATTTTTTACTTGAAAACAGTTTTTAAACAAAAGTGTCTTTTGGACTATATTGATCTAATTGTTTAGCCTATAAATAAACTTTGTCTAAAAGAAACTTTTCTATTTGATTTGAAAAACTAAAAACTCTCCCTTTTACTCCTCATGACACCTTTTTATTTCCACATGCCATTTTTATTAAAATGTCAAAAATGTGGTATTCAGGAGAAATGTTCCTAATTTTTTGTTTTGTTTTGTTTGTTTGTTTCCAGTTCACATTTCTAGCCTACTGTTATGGGCTTAACCATTGTTCTACTGTCCTATTGGCCACATTCATCTGTGATGTATTCTGTTATTGACAACAGCAAGCACCTCTTTACTCATCTGAACTACTTCATGTCAATATTTTTTTTCTAAAATCCATTCATAAATTTTATATTGTAACTCCAATCTGTTCTATCCTCTTTTAACAGCTTATTTGATACCTCTACTATCTACTAATAAAGAACAATTAAGATAAAAAGACTGTATTTCTGACAGCAATGTACATGATGTTTTTGTTCACAACATATTTTTTTGTCTGAAATCATACTTTTAATGGAAAACTGTCATGAAAAGTAAATATTTTTGGAAAAAGATTGATAAATACGAGTCTGTTATGATAAAGAATACAATATGTTATTCTAAAATTTCCTTTTTTTTTTTTTTTTTTTTTTTTTTTTTTCCATTTTCCTGCTATGTGCTTTTTTATTACTATTATTTGGATTAGCTTCAGTTGTAGAGGTAGTTCTTATTTTCTGTGTGGTTTATCCAGCAGAGGGAGCTATGAGCATATACACTTAAACTGTATACTGCAAAGGCAGAGTAATTAACAATAAATTTAATGTTTACATGTGATTTGTAATGCAGTTCTTCTCCAAGCTAATGGATGTAGGTCATCTGTGACCAACATATTGTAACCTAGCAGGGTGCACTGGGAGTGTGTTCAAACAACCTTGTCAGGACACTGTAAACATCTGATGTTCATGGCACAGTCCTAGAAATCACTAGTGCTCTGCAACAGTGGTGAATTTAGTAAGTGTATGTATCACTTTTGATACCATTTTTATATCTCAGATGTTGAACTAACTTCAGTATGTATTAACGTGGTCTTGGCAGTGCTTTAAATCACTTTTTTTTTCCTTTTTTTTTTTTTTCCTTATGAATATGTGTGACAAGAAGTATTTTTGAAATGAAAACCTTTGTTGGCAGGACAGTCATACTGTAAGAAAGCTAAATGTTATTTACTGTATTTTTATGTCAACAATATGCTCAGGAATATGCTAATTTGTAAACACTTTATGACATATTTCAGTTTTAAATTAACATTTTAATTTTGAAGGGAAGAAGGAGTCACATCTGAAGTTCAGCATAAAGGCTGAGCACCATAAAGGAACTCCATGTTTAATCTTCCTGAAATGCAGAAAGATGGAGTTCAGTGTTCTTGAAGAGTCTTTTGTTAATTTCTTTGAAGGCTGTGAGGGAGATGGTGTCACTATCCATACATTATTCTGGCTTGCTTTCCTCTGTCCACATGAAAGAAATCCAAGAAGCAAGAAATCCAAGATACCCTGAAACCTAAGGATGTTTATAAGGGACTGCCATACTGGGTCTTTGACAGTCCATGATATGTATGAAAATACATCAGAAATCTATGATGTGATTATTTAAGCTCATTTATATATAATTATATGCATTGTGATATAACTCCCCCAACCAATTCCTGCTTAGACCTGTTCAGATATACATCCACATCATGACATCAAGAATGACAGTGTTGTTCTGATAGTATTTCAATGTATTAAGACTGATTTAAAATCATTGCTTTTCCTGGTATGTACTAGGTAGCAACAGGTGATGTACCACGAATGTGGATTCCTGGTTTCTTCAAGCATGCCTGACTATAGCTATTACTGGTGTTTGCCAGTTGGGTCAAAAACAATGTCTGTAATGATATGTCAAAGTGTTGGGCAAGGAGAAAGCTGAGAATGAAGTATACAAAGACATTGCACATGGATTACATTACAAAATTTCTTGAATTTCTTTTGGCACCAGACAGAGGTGCTCACCAATGTGAGTAAAAGAAAAGGTGTAGCAGTGCCCCTGCCACCTTTGAGATTTACTCAGCAAGGCTCACTGCCTGTTTACTTTGACATGCACTTCAAGTTCCAATTTGCAGTGATTACCATGATTCCTAACAATGTGCTAATGTGTACAAAGTAATTTCCAGTGATCATCTTGATGCCATGTTGGCTGTGGCATCAGATAAAAGCATTACTGAAATTGCAGTACAGAAAAGAAAAAATGAAAAACGTTCATATGATCTACTATTCTAAGCCTGAAAACTAGCAAAAGCCTACAATGAGCAAATCTGCAAGTAAACAAAAAAAATAAAATATTTTTGGAAATGTGTGGGACAATCTCAGTGTTTCCCTGTTCCTGAACCATTCCTCAACAAGTTCTCAACAACCACATGTTGAAAGTTTTTGTGTTTGTTTGTTTTTTGTTTTTTTTTTTTTTTTTAAGTAAATAAAATTTACTTCTTTAATTATTTATTTTGCCAAGTTTCAGTGTTATGTGTGCTCAGTTGATGTGTCTTGTGAACTACTAACCCCCTGCATCTGCATTGCTGTCACAGGGACTGTGTAGGTAGGCAGACAATTATTAGACCAGATTCCCTAGTAAATGGTTTCTATTTAATACTTGGTAAAATGCTCTAAGAAACTGTCTTAATTAGGCAAACCACATTTAAGTCCTTCATTGTCGAAATAAAAAAGTCAAGCATATTCTACGTTCACCTAATTTTCAGATTCTGAATGGCAACCTAACTCACTTGAAATGTTTCTGAAGCAGACTGCTATTAAAGGCCCTATTCCACTCAGTGGCCAGTTTATAACTGAAATCACAGATGATAGGAACAGCACAGAACAAAAGTTCCAAAGACTACTTCTGATTTAGTATTAATTTATACATAGTGTTGAAGTAATTGTTCATTAGTAATTGTATAATATGGAATATGGTAGCATTCAACATAGGAACAATTTTTAAAGTCATGGAAGGACCTTGCCATCCTATCAAGTCTCTAGATATCATAAGATGACTTCTGAATGGCTAGCCATGTTCTTTACTTAGTGGTAAATGAATAAAAAAAATCTATTATTATGACATATGAAGTAGCAAAGGGGAAATCTATTTCCATCTTCTTCTAGTTATGTTCAATCCTTTAGAAAATCTATATAACAGCCTCTGTCTGAAATGATTAAAAAATCAATAGCATATTTTTATGAGAATTGTGTTTTGAAAACCTTCCTACAAGCACTGGTCTGGACATCCTTCTCCACTTGCCTGGATGCATTATCTGTAATTGTCTTTTAATAGACTGAGACTAAATTATTAGAAAAGAATTGCATCACCAGGGAGTAAGGGTTGTCAGATACCAGTGAGATGTAATACATCAAATGCTGTTGTGTACAACCTTATCTCATAGGCTTTTTGTTTTGGGAGACATATTTTAAAAAACAAAAACAAAACAAAACAAAACAAAACAAAAAAAGTAATTGCTGACCTTGGCAACATATTTTAGTTCAGACCATGTAAAATAATGAATGCAAAACTGCATGTAACTCCACAGAATTAATGATTTACTGGCAAAAACAAACAATCAAACAAAACATATCAGATAAAAAGTTTGTGACCTTAAAAGCAGATGCTGCAAAGTTTCTTTTCAGCAGAGAATATTTTTTTTTGCTCCACAACTACAGGTAGAGTTCAGTAAGAAATATTTAGAGGTAGAGACATTTACTTTGGCACTATAAATTATTTACCATGTTCCTCCAAAGTACTCTTCTACTTCATTGAAAAATTAATTTGAACAACAGATGGATGAGATCTGTTTTCTCTTGAATGAATGCCTGAGTTTTATAGAACAAAACAGAACAAAACAGTTCAGTTTGAAGGGACCTACACAGTTTGTCTAGTCCTCTTTAGGGTTAACCAAAAGTTAAAATATAATTTAATGAGTGCATTGTCCAAAAGTCTCTTGTATGTTGACAGGCATGGGGTATCAAACACCTCTCCAGGAAGTCTGTTCAAGTGTCCATGGTAATGAAATGTTTCCTAATCTCCAGTGCAAGCCTCCTCTGGTGCAGCTTTGTGCTGTTCCCATATTATCAGCAGGAAGATGCCAGCACCTCCCTCTCCCTTCCCCTTCTCATGAAGTTGCAGAGAACAATGAGGTCACCTCTCAGCCTCCTTTTCTCTAGACTGTACAACCCAAGTGTCCTCACAAGACATACCTTCCAGCTCTTCTGCCAGGTTTGTTGCCAACCTCTGGATGCTTTCAAGGACCTTACCATCCTTTTTATTTTGTGGAGCCCAGAACTGCACACAATATTCAAGGTGAGGCTGCACCAGCACAAAATATAGTGGGAGAATCACCACTTTGACTGGCTGGCCACACTATGTTTAATGCACCCCAAAATGCAGTTTGCCCTCTTGTTGATCCTCCTGTTGACCAGCATCCCCATGCTTATTTCTGTCTAAGCAACTTACTCACTTTGTCATTAGAGCAAATATTTAATTGTTCTGTGTAGAGTGTCATATCACCTACATAAAACTAGTAATAATTAAAAGCTATGTATAGGTTGAAAATATTTAATTACAGAGGACGTTTGGATAGTGTTTTGAAAAAAAGTTTCAACAAAAGGTCTGAGAAATGCATGACTTCAGCGAATAGTTTTAATAATTGCTTCAGAAAATTATCAAAACCAAGAGCTGGATGACAATGTCAGCCGAAATTCAGCCCAGATTTGCCAGGAAAAGGTATTTGGGCTTTATCATTACTGTATGTTGAAGAAAGGAGTGATATCAGAGCAGATCAGGGACTGGTCAGTAGAAAAGAAGAGGACACCACCTCTGTATGCAGGTGGTAATTAAGTCCAGGGTCACATAGTGGCATATATCAGGAAACCAAACACAAGAGAAAAGAAATCCAGTTTTCATATGAAATAGTGTGCTTTGCATGTATAGTTAATGGTATAGTTAATGTGCTGAAGAGCCAAGAGTGGTAGTAAGGAGCAGCTGCTCAACCAATGACCATGTGTCTCCCCTTTCTTTATGATGGTCTCTGAATAAGAAAATATAGGCAATTGAGGAACAGAAGTGCATGAGACCAATGCAGTTTCTTCTTTAGCAAAAGAAATAGAAATTATTTGCTCCACAGAATAGGAAATGTGCTGGGAGTAGGACAGTGACGTTTCTTTGGCACTAGCAAGATAGTTTCCTTAGCTTTCCTCCTAAGCATTCCTTCTAGTAGGCTATTTCATGCTTGTGTGCATCAAGACAGTTAGGAAATTTACCTTGCTGCTACTTTATATGGGTGAAACAGAAGGGAAAATCTCTGAATTTGTTTTAGGCCTACAGATATATATGTATTTTCATTGTGGTGCTTACTACCCTGTGGTTTACTGATACACTCCATAAACATACTCCCTTAGTACCTAGTCAGGTCTTGACTTTAGGAAAGAATTAACATCAGAAAAGATTTATTGCATGGAAAACAATGTGGTAATAAATTGATACGTTCAACAGAAAATACAGTAGCTGAATCTCTGGGATTTTATCTGTGAGGAGAGAATCTAAATTTCAGAAGCTAAAGTCTCATGGATTTCAACTATGAGTCTGAATGAGAATATATATATTCTGAGGGAAAAAAAAAAAAAAAAGCTTAATATACTCACTACTTCTTACCAATAATTATTAAATGAATTTAACACTGTTTAGACTTTTCAGAGGCCAAGCTGTTTGTAACCTCAAATTCATTAGTTGCAGAAGTGGAAAAGGACAGATATATTATTTGATAACTTCTTGAATATTTTCTTTGCTGTTAAAATGCGTTATTTGCATAGTCCTGAATGAAATAAGGGTTTAGGCCTATTGCTACATAAAATATTACCACTTCACCCCAAAAGCAGGGGAAGTAATGTAGATTCTTCCATTGACCTGAGTTGTTGTGGGACCTGTCTTTTTAAGCCTTTGAAAAATCTGTATTTCTCTGAAGATTTTGGAAAAGTAAAATTAAATATACCTTCTTTATAATATCTTTTTGTCATTTACTTGTCTTAACACCAAGATTTCATCAGTTTTGAAATTCCCTGCATGTTGCTTTTGTTAGTATGTTAGAAAAAATGAAAAATGTGAAAAATGACATAATTACATGCTGAGACATTGGGCCTGGTGAAAGCCATTTTGCAAAGCTGACACAAAATATAATTGTTATTGTTGTCCTTGAAATACATTAAAAGATGTGTACAGCATTTATATTTTCTCTGATTTGGTAGTTTTTGACATTGGAAAAACATGCTGCAGACTAAATTTCGTGGAAGTCTTAGTTGTTTCAGTAAATTAGAAAAGTCACACAGTAAGGTGGAAAAGGCTATTTTTGTATTAGAATAAAGGAATAGTATATCAGTTATGCACATTATCCACATTGTACTTGTACAACAGAGCTTAATTTAGAAACTTAAAAAACATCTCTGAGCTCACAAACAAGTTTTGAATAACCTTCAGAAACATATAGTTTGCCTTTTCTCTAGATACTAGAGTCAAAAATAATGATTGATATTTAGTACAATTAAGATTTTGTTTGTTTGTTTATTTGTTTTAACCAATGGAAAGGAGAGACCGAAGCTTCAAACAGAATAAAACTTGCAGAACTAAGTCTGAGGTTAGCCTTGCAGCCAAATAGGCTGGAAAATCTGTCTCGTGGATATGAACACCTGATTTTGTTGCTGAACTTCATATGAATATTCCACTACCAGGAGTGGTTAAAGACTGCCTTAGACACTCCTGCAAGAACTATTTATAAAGAAAAACCCATTGGATTCACATAATTAAAATAGCTATGATCTTAATAGGCATTAAATGTTCCTATACGAAGTCAGAAATAAATAAGAGTCTTTTAATCAAGTTCAGAAAAGTTCTGTGTGTCTTAAACATGGTGAACTGCCTTGAAGTGGATTCGTTTTAATCAGAAGCTAGTTCATTGTGTCTTTGAACTGTAGCTGCTATATGTTGACTGTTATACTTGTTTGCATTTTGAGAGGAAATATCCTTTTTTTTTTTTTTTTTTTTTAAGTAAAAGACAAGATTAATTTATTAGGCAGTGTAATTCCCTGTCTAACCTACAGTATGTTAACTGTACATTAAAATATTTACTTCTAGAAAAACACCAAAATTGGTCTGAAGATTTCTAGACATGGAGAATGTATGGAAAGTTTTACTTTCCTGTATTGGTATTCCATATGCTAATAACTTAAAATGTGTGCATTATTTCTAATCTGAATATGATTAGCTGTATTTTGTAAACAGCTTTTTATTTTCACAGCACTCAACAAAGCAGGTATTTAGATATGACTCTTTCTTCAAAAGATCAAGAAAAAGAATTAAAATGAGGATTGAGCACATGGAAAGGAACTAAATAAGATTACATAATCGTTGGATTAATTATTGTTTACGTTTCCACAGCTTAAAAAATTGTGCTTATATGTATACATATGATGTTATAATTTTTTTATAAATCTTTTTAGAAATCCTTTTAAAAAAAAAAAAATCCTGTAGAAATTGATGTTGGAAAGTGCTTTAAGAAAGTATGAGTGATGGCTTGATAAAAGAGAAAGGTTTTTGGATACTTTGAGATTAATAGAAAGAAAGGTAAGATATGTGAGGAAGAGACAATGGTAGAAGTGTAGGCAAGTCTTAAAGTGTTCAGGATCTTAAAAGTGAGGTAACAGAGTCAACTTTATAATGCTGCTACCAGCGGGAGAATTAAAGCTGAGGATGAGTTAAAAGCAAGGAGATTAAAAGCAGATATTACAGTGACCTCAGTGAGAATACCAGAATTTCAGTACCTGCCACTGAAAAGAAATGTTAATATGATGGGGAGCTATTGTTGAGGATTTGGGCATATACTGCAATATAATCTAGGAGAAAGAGCAATGAAAAGGCAAAAATAAGGTGACTGTCACAGCTTGTTTATTGGAGGAATCTATAACTTGTGGGTTGCAGGCCAGAGTCATCGAATGTGATGACTAGCTAGACCTAGATTGATGAGGGAGGAAAGTTTTTAATGATGTCTCTGTATTTACAATACAGAAATTACACCCTCTGTAAAAACTCAGATCTTGTGGAGTTCCACTGTTTCTGTCTCTCTGAGTTTAGGTTTAACAAGGTTGGATATTTGATGAGATTTGGGATATAGTACATAGTGTGTTTTGATCAAGACTTGAGCAAGCTACAAAGAGATTACTGCATATTTTATAGCTTTATATTTTTTGCAGGAGTTGCATTTATTTTGGTTATTGTAATGCAGAAACTCACTATAGAAAACAGGCAACTGGAGATCAGTTTATGTAACCAAATCTGCATGAGTTGTAAGACAGCTAGATACTTTTTTCTAAACAACTGAGATCTGAAAGGATGTACTATAATCCTATATGTAAATCCTGTCTTTATGACTTCTTGCACATACGTGTGAATGAGTAAGGTTTATTATTTCACTTCTGTTATTCAGAGTTTTCATGTCCCATTTTTATAATCAGAATTTACTGTGATTTTCTTTTCTGTGGAATCTCTCTCTCTCTTTTTTTTTTTTTTTTTTTTTTTTTTTTCCCCAATGTATTCTAACCAGATTCATAAATTCAATGAGAACTTCCCTTGAAATGAAGTCACTGGTAGTGAATACACAATATTACTACTTTCCTATAACTGCATGGATAACACATCATTACTTTCTGTCTCGCTCCCTCTCTTCATGGTAAAGTTTGTTGTATTTGTCAAAGGAGAGAAAAGCTGTAGACTGCTGTAGAGTTGAGAATGGCAATGCTGTGAGAGTGAAGAGTGGTGTACAGTTAACAGCATAGGCCAATAAAAGCATTTATTCTGAAGCATGCAGTTCACTCGATGTGAGAGCTGGGCTGCTGCTATTTCTGTTTCTGGCATATCTTTTCTTTTTCAATATTTCCTGTATCAGGGCAGGCTGATGCTGCAATGAGAGCAGTAGCAGGATGCTATCACAGCAAGAAATGAACTGCTGGTGGAAAATATTTTCTGTAGATGATGACAAATTTTTTCAGGTGAGATTTCAAAGGTAAGAGAGTCAGGTGTCTAATTTCCTACATTCCTTAAAAAATTCCAACCAGAAAGACAGCTGACATAAGCAGCTGATATTTGTCCCTAAAAGAGAAGGTGAAAGTATATCTGCACTTTTTTTTTTTTTTTTTTTAAGTGATTTTTTAAGATGATTATCAGGCAATGTTTATACCTGGAGCAATTATATAGTGAAGGCTATAGAGTTAGGACTTGTAATACTGTCTATTATTCATTGAACGCCTACATTGCATTCAGGGAAAGGTACAATCCATGCTCCAAGGAGCTTTGCTGTCATGTTCATGATTAATGATTGTAGCATTCATGTGGACTTGGGCAGCTCTCAGTTTCAGAGACCTGTATCAGTAAGTTTGATATTTGGGGGGTGGAGGGGGAGGGAGAAGAGAGAGGGAGAAGGGAAAAGGGAGAAGGGAGAGGGGGAGGGAGAAGAGAGAAAAGTAAAAGTACTGACAATAAGGTTTTGTAGCTTCTGTGGTTTAGCTGAGGTTTGTAAAATGCATGTCATCCAAAATCATTTTTTAACAGTAGTCTTTTGGGACTGGGTGAAGTGCTGCTGAATTCTAGACCAGACATGGATTCTGTTTCATTTTTCAGTCATTATGGTAGACATCTACCAGTTGTGCCTGCTTCCTTGATCACTGGTGTGCCAAGAGACAGGTAGTCCTGGGAATTCCATTTTAGTGATCTTCTTATTTTCACCTGTGTGCAGATTCACATTTCTTTCTCAAGCCCAGATTCAAGCTAAGCCTCCTTCTCCTCTTTGGTTGACTAGTTAATTATGCAGATGGCTGCAATTGCACTGATAGATGAAAATTAAACACTACATAGTTGTGATTTTTAATAGTTATTTTGTCCAGTTCTTCTTTTATTGACCCAGCCCAGGCATTTATCAGTGGATACATTTAATACAGTTATAAAAGATGCAGTCAAGCAATGTATAAACTTTACTGTGTTAAAATGACAGAAAGGTTCAGTAGTGACACAAATCTTACATTCCCAGATCACAGAAGTGGTGATCTGCTGTACAGTCTCTATCACTTTTATTGAGTCCATTAGATATTTCCAACAACTATTATTAATAGCAACCAGTATTCCTTCATGAATTAAAAATGCGACATTCCTTGTGGGTATATCTTTAGTATTTGGGCATAAATAGCTACTTTTAAAAAAATCGATGAATATTAAAGAGAAGAAAAAAAGAATATAAAAATAACTTGGATAAAAATGACAGGTCTTGGGGATAAGTGTTTACTCCTATATCCTGCTAATTTGGGAAAACAGGTTTCAACAGGATTCCTGACTATTTTTGACAGGAAAGTTTGGACTTTCAAATAGCTCTCAAGGGGCATTCTCAGTTTCTTCTTCAGGTAAAAGCAGACAGTTACTGTTGTGGTGGTGGAGAATTACTTTTGCTGTTTCTTATTTCAGTTGTACTTCACAAAAAAAAACAAAAACAAAAACAAAACAAAACAAAAACTTAGTGTTATGTCTCAATTGCACCTGCATACATAATGCCAAGTAGAAACAAATCAATGTAATTTAATTCAGAACATCAGCTAAGGAAGTGTCACAGGAATGATATTCAGACTGATCAAAATTTAAATGAAGAAAGATATCAAGGCTCTCCATTCATGAAGCGCTGTTCTGAAGGCAACTCAAAGCTTTTGCTGAAAGGCTGGAAAGAGATCTGAATGAATTTAATGAGAGACGGATTCCATTAAAAGAGAATAACCTTTAAAAGTATCAGTCAAGCATGCTTTCCTCTAAAACCATTTGACAGATGTTTATGCAGTTTAGTGAAAAACCTTTAATCATCAAAGAGCAGTGGTTGCCATCATTATCCCCTTCACGCTCTTGGGTAGATAATTACACGGTACTTGGTGCTGGGCACGGCACAAACTTCCCTTCTCTTGTGGTTTGTTTGGATTGCCCACTGACTAGTCTGAATACAAACTTGGGGTTGTTTGCCTTTGTTGCTTTGGAGAGGAAAGAACAAGGCCAGAGGGTGGAGAGTCTCAAAGCTGGAATACGAGACAAATTAGTTTGGTTACTGGAAGGGGACGATCACTTCCTGAATAGAACTGATGAGCTGCCAAGAATTGTCATCATGAAGCATGCCAGTGCCTCCTGGGGGAGCAGGCTGCAACCTTTCCTCTCACCATGCTTTCCAAGGCATGTTGAGCAGTCTGATACCGGACAAATTGTTATTGCACTGTTTTTCCCCTTCCATTGTAAATGAGGGAGTTATTTATTATAAATGGCCTAAGACTGTGACAACTTTCTAATGTAAAATGAAGTATTTTATTTGCTATGAATTGACATTTTACATATGTCTTGAATTGGCAAGGAAGTGTGTGACTGTAGCGTTGTCCTTGACTATCAATTATTCAGACATTAAAAGCAGTTTAAGCAGAAAATGTTGGCTAGGTACCATGACCAGTGGAAATAAGAGTTTAATTATTTATTTATTTATTGCTTAAATAAATGTATTTTCTATTTAGAGACACATCAGGAATTAATTTGCCCCAGAATTTCACATTAGCTGGGCTATTTCTGTTTGCTAGAATCTTTTTTTTTTTAAGTTCATCTGTAATTAAAATAATAAATAAATTCATATCTTTTGTGCTAATGTTGATGAAACCTATCTGTCATATTATTGTAGATATACTATTGACGCAACGTGTCATGTATCTTGGAGGTTTTGTCTGATTATTTTTCCCTTCTGTTTTTAAAATTTATGCATAATCTATCATTTATTCTCTGGTGGCAGTGAACATCTAGACATTTTTCCCTCCCCAGATTTCTTATCATATTATAGAAAATCATTTTCTAATTCAAAGTTTTAAAAGTTTATATATACCATTTTATATTCTGGAAAATAAGTCCATGATGGTTTAGAAAGAGGATAGAAGGTTAATTTATTTTTAATTTATATTTAATTAATTTATTTTTAGTGGTATTTAGACTAGTATTTTGGCTGGATAATGGATTTTCATCCCATTATAAGCACAAGAAACAAGTTGTTTTGTATCTTTGCCATCAATGCATAAGCTTAGGCCTTTAGATGGGACCTTGATTATATCAGATAAAAGACTTTTAAGAAAGAGATGTTGGAAAATAAGCTGAATATTCCATATATATATATTTTTTTTTAATTTTCTTTTTATATAAAACATAGCATTTTTCATCATAGAAATAAATATAGGGAATGTAGAGTTTCTGTGCTTACATGTGAAACAGAAAATTGAACATTTGCAATAATATTAATTATATCTAGGAATTGTATCATATTGTATGAGTGTCAGGAGGTAATGCACATACATTACATTCATTGCTATCATCTTTTTGTTTATTTTAAAATGTTCCTTTCTGATATAACCTGTAATTTCCTTTGATATTTGATAAAATGTTGCACACTACTACTGTTTAATAATTCCAGAATGCAAGTGGCTGTTGTCTTTACAAATATGTGAAAACAGGAGAAGACAGGTCTATGGTAGGTTTTGTGGGTTTTCTTGTGTAAGTTCATTTTTTATCTACTGCTTCATGAAATTAGTTAGATCAAGTTGTTCCTAATTTGAATGAGATTTTTGGTTGTATTTTTAACATTAAGTTGTCTCTTATGTTTAATGTTGCTTTGCTTATATACTAAGCATATTAGCTAAACTGGTGTCCCCTCACTCTGTTCATTGTTTTATTTTCATATTAGCTATTTCAAGTAGTATCTACTAGAGTGCCAGCAAATTCTCTTAGACCGTTTTTCCAGGAATGGTCTCCTATAGGAAAACTTCTAATTCCTTGTGAAGTCCCCCCACTCTCCATGACATCCCAGGAGAGCATCCCCAGGGAAGCCCCTGCAGAGTAGCTCTGTAAAGAGCAGACATGGCCTTTCCAATGTCCTTGTCCTCTCCTGAAACAGTCGTATGTATTAGACTGACCAATGCATATTGCTACATCCCTCTCCTAGGAAACTGAGTTTGCTATAGCATATTTCAATTTTATGAAAAGTGTACATTCATCATGTTGGTTGCTTGTATGGACAGATAGGCCAGCATATAATCAAGCCTACAGCAAAAAACATTTATTAATTAGAAGCATAATACATATGTTTATATGTAAACATTCAGTTTCAAGAATTAACTCTGCATCAGTCTTTCACAGCTACCGGAATTAGTATTTTTTTAAATTTCTGTACCAGTTCCATTGACTAATATATTCTGAGATGATATATCACTCTTGCAGAAATACTGCTCTAATAAATTCAGAAAGCAAGTATCAAATCATTTGAATGCCTTACACTGTCTCCCTAAGTATTTCTGACTTCAGGGATGACATAATTATTCTAAATTATTTAAAATTTTCTGTTTCCGTCTGAAATTTTTAAGCTAATCAATTCTCGTTCAAGCGTCAATTTGTTTAGGCAATATTTTTTTTTTTAATTTAAACTTTTATAATCATGAAATGCTTTTTCATAATCACGTGACTTGTCCTAGTCACCTAAGCCTAAGTCACCTAAGAAGTAGGCTTCTTAGCACTGTTACTTTCTTTCTTTCAGAAAATCTTTCTTTCAAGTGAATTAGATCTAAAAAGACATAGCTAGGTCTGCTTACATTTGAGAACCCTTTCCAGTTAATGAATCTCAGCATGTGATAATTCCTGTTTCTGTGAAGGTGTTAATAAATAGCACATGTGCTATTGATTCATTTTTTTATGTCTAACCTTACTTATCTAAGGGTAATTTTGTATTTAATCTTTTTTTTTTTTTTTTTTTTTTTTTTTTTTTTTCTGTCTTTCCTGAGATAAAAAGTGATTCTATAAGTCACCATAGATGACATCAGGAAATATCTCAACATTTGTTATTATTATTATCACTATCGTTATCATCATCATTAATTGTTATTTATTTATTTATTTATTTTGGTCATCTTCTAGAAGTTTTCATTTAGTTTCAGAAAAATTCTGCCCATTTATAAGTTTTTTATAATTTTTTTTCTGCCTTCTCTGACATATTTAAATCTGTGGGATGACTTTCAGGCTTTATCCCAGGATGAATGCTGTAGCTTCCCATGAGAAAGAAAAGTTTATCATTTGCCAGCTGCTATTCCAGAAGGGAATGAATTTCCAATGGATCCTGCACCATATTAAGCTGATGTTTCAGCATGTCTGAATCCAGCTTTTGGACATGGTTTTGTGTTATGCTCCAGGACTCCAGGAAGCTGAAGTCTGTGATCTCTATGCTGTGAATTTGAGTAATTAAAAGGCTTGCATATCCCCTATGTGATGAGTTCAGTCATTTCCTCTATTTTCTCTCATCTACCAGCATAACCATTAATTTCTACACACTAACTGTGAAGTCATTAGAGTTTCATGTTACAAATTAAAAGTTACAAATTAAAGGGAAACCTTGCTTATGCAAACAAATATCCTTCTTATTTTCTTCCTGTTTTCTACTACAGTACTATGGAATCAGTTTTGTTTTGCCTTAAATGATACCGAATTTTGGTAAAGCCTGCATTTCCCCTATAGTTTATCACTCACTGCATTGAGAAAAGATGATCATTTGCATCAGTTATTTATGCTTGAAATTCTGAGTAAAAGAAATACTGATGAGTTTCACTTCATTAGTGAAGAAGCTACGGCTACTGATCAATTTTTAGTAAGCTATTCTGAATAAGCAATATAGATAAACCTGTAGAGATACTTTCCCCTACCTACACATCATTTAAAATCTTGAGCAACAGAAATACATTTTGTATATTAATTCTGTGGAACAGAGTTATACAGCCATGTTGGCTTGTGTGACAAAAAACTCACTGCTGCATTTATACTCTGTCAAATAAATATATATATTTTATATCCTGACATTCATGCTTTTTCCTGAAGAGAAAAAGGCTGAATAAACCCACTTTTCCTTAGAGCACAGAAAATGCAGAGAAATGTTTTTGGTAGAGGCATTCATTTTTCTACACAAAGACTAGACAAAAACGTGTTTATATTTAAATAGGAATAACTTTCAGAAACCAAAAAGAAAAAAGCAGATGTAAAACCTCATTGCAAGAGAAAAGAAATATAGGCTTACAGGCTGTGGTAAGAAAACAGACACAACAAACATGGTAAGTCTTGAGAAAAGAATGTTTCTTAATTTATGTTAAAAAACATAACACAAGTTGAAGAAAATTCATTTATTTTATTTTATTATTTTTTTCGCCTAAAAGCAACTTGTTTTTCTCTTTCTTCTGAATAATTTCAGTGACAAACATATTTTTTTTTTCTACAAATTTAAGGATTATGTAGGATTTCACATGTCATTTTCATATGGTATCTGCAAGTTAGATACACTATAGAAAAATTAAGTTAAGAAAATTGAGTTTAAAAAAAGTTAGTTGAATTCTTGGCAGAATGTAAGTTATTTGAACTCTTTGCAGAACAATTCTCTTAAGAGAAGAAATAACTTTTACTGCTGTGGAAAAGCAGAGTGAAATAAATATGTTCTCAAAAATATTTGTAGAGAAAGACTACATGTAAAGGAAATCACCATCTCTTAAATGACTGGGCAGTAATTTGCATCCTAAACTGTGGTAGCTTAAGTTTACTGGAAGAAACTGAATGAAATCAGGAAACATGTTTCTTCTTATTTTATTTTATTTTTCTTTATTTATTTTCTTTATTTACTTTTTCTTTAGGGTAAAAGAGACTGAAAGCTATAATATTCCATGCTTTGGGGACCATGCCTAAATTTGTCAAAGTCTAAATATTCTTTCTCTATTTACATGCTTTAGACAGTTTCTTTATGCGCTTGATGATGATCAAAGGATGGATTTTTCATAGTACTTAGGCTCGTGAAGATGCAGATAAACACCAATGAGAATTAGATACTTAGGTAACTTTGAAAATCCTATTTGATGTCTGTTGGAAAGTGCTGTAAGTTCCCTTAAAAATCTAGTCATGTATACTTCATACCTATCTGTGTTACTGAAAGGGACTGTGAATCTGGATTAACATGCTGATATTTTTTCAGCTGATTAGTAGGCCTTTGAGGATAGACCAAAATCCACTTTGATTGATTTTCCAAATGGACATTGATTCATTCTTTTATTACCCACTTAGTATCAGCTGAATAGTTGGACACGAGAAGAGTTATCCCATTTTTTATTTATCTTGGACAGAAGTGTGAAAGCAGTAAAGTGCTGAGAAAAATGGCACAGAGAGGGAATGGAAAAATGGCACAGAGAGGGAATAAAATTGTAGTAAAGATGTTTCTAGTCTTGTTACTTATCCTCTATTGAATGCAGACTGCTAAAAACAAGCAAGGGAATTATTATACTATGGGAAATATATTACTCAAACATACTCGGCAACAAAACTGCAGTGTAACCAGAAATCAAAATATTTCTTTTTTTTTTCTCCCTTTTATTTCTACTTCCCAGCACCCTAAGAGCAGAACAGAAGGCTGAGCTGTGCATCCATCCTCTCCTGTCTATGTAGAAAAACTTTAGGTCTTGTCAAAGCTGTGTTTGCATTAACTTTGCACTTGAAAAGTTCAGGTCCTGTGGTGAAGGTCTGTGCTAACCATGGTGTCATATACAGCTGTTGTCACTGTGAGAGTTTCCTTGTGCCTTGTCACTATCCCAGTGTCTTAATGAATGTGTGATGACCAAATAGCAAACTGGCAGCTGGCTGATTGGGTTTTGTTGAGTTTGCTGTGCAATTTTAGGCACATCATAAAAGGATCTTTTTCAGAACAACGTAGTTCTCTGGGAAGCATATTCTTCCCCCAAAGCTACATGTTTGGATGCTATGCCTTTCCTGTCCCCAGACAGTGGTCTGTGAGATTTCTGAAACAACTTTAATTTTGAAGTACCTTCTAGGCTGTTTAGAATTATGCTTTGGTTCATATTAGCTTCTGTCACAGCAAGTGTTAGAAAACTGGAAAATTAGATTAAAGCTAGTCTTCCACTCCCTTTCCTAAATGCAGAAAATTTGTATCTGTAGTTGAGGCTCTAGTCTCTGTGTATTTTTAGATTACATACATTTAAACAGTTTTCATTTTTAGCTTAGTAGCAGCAGTAAAAAATGGAGGCAAAATATCAGAGCTGCAAGTTCGGCCTTGTTAGGTTTTATTTACAGAATCATTCCTGATCTGTTCTAGTGGGAGTCTCTTTTCCCTTTCCCTTTCCCTTTCCCTTTCCCTTTCCCTTTCCCTTTCCCTTTCCCTTTCCCTTTCCCTTTCCCTTTCCCTTTCCCTTTCCCTTTCCCTTTCCCTTTCCCTTTCCCTTTCCCTTTCCCCTTCCCCTTCCCCTTCCCCTTCCCCTTCCCCTTCCCCTTCCCCTTCCCCTTCCCCTTCCCCTTCCCCTTCCCCTTCCCCTTCCCCTTCCCCTTCCCCTTCCCCTTCCACTCCCACTCCCACTCCCACTTCCCCTTCCCCCTCCTCTCCCCCTTCCCCTTCTCTTCTTTCCCTTTCCAGTTTCCCCTGTCCCCTTTTCCCTTCCCTTCTTCATTATCTTTAACTCTTAAGTGCCTTTTTAGCATTTAAGAGCTTCTAGACTGTCTTTTCTACAGAACATTGGAAATATATAATGTAATGAATGTAAAAAGGTTCAACCTCACCTTTTCTAAAAATAAGATTTGTCTTGATCACTCTAACACACACTTCAGGAATATTTTAGTTTCAAGCCAGTCGAGACTTGACCCTGACTTCTTCCCCTCCATATGACACAACTGGTCATGTCTGTGACCACCCTGTCACTCCAATACCACCCAGTATTCCAAACCTATTCAGATGGGTTTTTCTAACTCTTGTTACAGAGCTTGCAGAATGTACCTCAAAAATGTTAATTTTTTATATCCCAAAATACTCAGATTGAACATGGAAAAAAATGATTTTTACTCTAAATCAAACAGTTAGAATTATCAGGTACTTGGAGTAACTGGTACTGGTACTAGGTATTGAACTGGAAGAGCACAGTGTTATTACTATGCAATACTGACATCAAAAAATCTTTTAGACCATATATATATTTGTATCGAGTCCTGTTGTTAATTTTCAGACCAGAGATAACAGATGTTTTCTTTTAATTTTAACTACCTGTTTCAATCTTTTGGATTACTGAAAGTCATAAAATTATAAAGACACATGTATCAATAATTTACACAACATAAAAATTGAAAAGAGAAGCAGGAGATGGAAGATGGAAGGAAACAGTCCAAAACACTAAAATAATAAACATTGATTTCCTTTCTGGTTGTCTTTGATCTTTGGCAATCTTTTGTGAATACTAATCATGTGTGTTTGTTTTTTCTTTTTCTTTTCCTTTTTTTTTTTTTTCTTTTTTTTTTTTTTTTTTTTCTCTGGGAATGGTGAATACAAAAGCCATTGTATTCAAAAGTCTTCTTACTATTCCTTTTTCATTTTAGTGGTGGTGTAGCCTCTGAATTCCTAACGCTGAAAGTTGATTCCATCTTTGAGCAGTGATGCTTTTAACTTTAAATATATAAGATATCAAAATTTCTACTTCCTATTGCTAAAGGAAAATCACTAATGAGCATGCTTTATATGCTTTACTTCATGCATTCCAGTGCCCCCACCTCAGCGAAAAACAACAAAAATAATATTTTACTCCTAGATTGCCTGCTTTCAGGAAAGTTAAGGAAACTATCATCTATAGTAACTTTTTGCATGATCTATCTTGCCACTCTCTCAAGATTTTATAGAGAGGACTTGACAATAATTCACTCTGGAATAGCATGAGGATGCAACATTCTCCCTCACTGTTTTTTTCCTTACAAAATTATGTGTACTTTTTTTATTTTTTATTTTTTTATGAACTCTCAGTCAATCTATAATAAAATAATATGTATATAAATATATGTGTATGTTAACAAAAATAATGTTCTTAGAGGAATAACTGGGAAATATTTTCTCAACAAACTGTAAGACATTCAGGTGGAACAACTGGAAAATTAATTTCTGATACAGATTGTGCCTTTCTTTTATTGTTTATATTTGGATGCCTAACGTTTCTTTTTGGCATTCATGTGCAATATGTATCATTTAATCAGGAATAGACTATAGAAAGAATCTTGTTAAAATGAACAACAACAAAACCCCCGTGAGAAATCTAGAAGTCTGTTCAGTTGGTAAGCTAAGCTGCCTTTCCTATTTGTTTTTGTTACAGTCCGTTGCCTTTTATCTGCTCATACCATTATCTTAACTTTTTAATATAATTTCCTCTCTATTTGTATTACAAAAATTCATTTATCAGGGTTATATTGTATTGCAACCTGTATCAAAGAAACATTGGCTACATTTAATGTAAAAATACTAGATTATTTTAGGATTAATGATTAGTTCAAAGAAAGACTGCTGTGCAGATCAAAGACATTCACATGCCATTAAACAAAGGATCATTTATTTGTCTATTTCAGTTTTGGAACTGGATTTCCAAATCAGTATTTTTGGCAAGAGCACAGCCACAGTGGCTAAAATTGTGCGAAAGCCATAACTAAAAAAAAATCAGAGCATGACCAAGAAATCTGTGCTGCAGGTAGACAGTGGACCCTGTTCATCCTTGATATAACTTCATATGGTGAATGGGAAAATTGTGGTTTTCGGTATTAGTACAATATTTTGGTATTTTTTGGATTAATGAAAAAATAATCAGTTAAATTTATATGATTAGTTTTAATTAATTTATTAATAATTTTATTTATCTGATTAAAGAGAAACTAGTTTGGGATTAAGACAACATTTTCTCTATGAGTTCCAAGAACAATAAGCAGTAGTCACTCTACTCTTCTGACAGACTGGTGCAATATATCTGAAAATATACTTTTAGGAATGATGTGTGAATATTACAAGACATATATGAAGTCAGAAGCTAATAAAATGTTATACTATATATTTACAGTAAAGCACACAATGAACTCAAAATATATTCTGTTTGCTTTATTTTTATTTATTTATTGTTTGTATTTGCATCTGACAATACTCTTTGGTATAGCAATCATTACCTACTTTTTCAAGAGCTAAAATATAGAAAAATTTAAAATCTATGTTGCAGTCAAAAAATTACATGAATTGTACCACATACCTGTTTCCATTAAATAAGGTTGCTAACAGGCTATGGTCATGACAAGAGTGACATCTGAAGTAAATTTTTTCATAAAGCGTTGTAGGTTATATTTGTAAAAATGTAATTGCTTGTACCCATGACTGACATTACATTGTAAAATGAACAGAACTTTGTCCATCCATTCTAATTTTTACAGACCAGTTATTCTCTGATATTGTCTCAACCTGATTTAGTCCCATGCTATAAGAAGATGCACAATATGTTCCTCATGCCAGATTTGGGGCAGCACTGTTTGTAGTGTAACTGGTATCAGAATCTAGTTCTGAGTGCTGTGATTCTCACTTATTTTATATTTTATTACTGCATTAAAATCATGCAACCATGAAAAGTGTTTATTTGTTTTATTATACAATTACAACCCTCACTGAATGTCAACTAACGCGCACTAAATTTTCAAAATCAGGAGTTGGCTAAAGGAGAGAGACACAGAAGGAAATGTGAAGATAATAAAGGTTGTATTCCAGGAAGAAAGCACTGGTATTTCTTGTATGTAAAAGACTTGCTAGTAAAACACAGAGTGAAAGGCTGTAATTTCATAATTCACAGCTTACTTCTGTTTTGTTCTAAATTTATTTATTTTTTCTTTTTTCAGAAGAAAATACTGTGCCCTCTGACCGTTTTGAACTGATCTATATTTTCTGCAAACACTAGATCAGTATGCCAGAAATATACAAATCTCCCTGCTTTGCAGTCCTAAGAGGAAGGTCCTCATTGTCATTCTTTCTGCTCCTAAATGTTTCACTCTCATTTGTATATTGTTACTATATGATTTCAGAATATTGTCCCTATGGTAACAATTTATATTTATATCTCTATATGCTTTATATTGAGCATTATCACATTAATCTGTGTAACACTTACATTTAAATTTAAATTTAGTTGCTGAATATTTCAAACTGGTGCTTTCAGTAGTAGATTCCATCCTGCATCCCTTCCCTTTTCTCAGTGAATCTCCATGGGAATTAAAAACCCTTGTTTTCCTACAGAACAAAAATGCAGTACTGACAGAAAAAGAAAAAGAGTAAAAGAACAAAATACTTTTTTTTTTTTTCTCTGCTAGTTTTCCTAGTTTCCCTAAACTGGAATGACCTTAATGTCAGGTGTCCCTTTTATTTTCTGCTGTTGCTACTCCAGTGACCTAACCCTGCCATTTCTTTATCAGTAGACTTTTACAACTAGATGCTGTGAGCTGGCTGACAGCTGCAGTATCCTGGCAAGCTGCCTGGGGTGGTCAGTCCCACCAGCCCCAGGCAGCAGTGCAATACAGCTGGAGGGGCTGCCAGGAACTCTCTCTCTTTATGAGCCCATGCTGAGCATTGGTACACGATTCTCAGCAGCATTGATAACTATTTTTCCAAGAGATAATAGATATCCTTTCAAAATATAACTCCTGAATATAATAAACTAGAAAGTAATGTACTGTGTTTATAATGGAGGTTTTTTAATGCTGTTTACATACATCTTCAAATTGTATTGTGTTGCCAGCTATACCAGTAAATGAGATGTATGCTGTGAAGGTTAGTATCAGCCTAACATTGTGTATAACAAGTCTCAAGTACTGTTCTATTGATATTTATCTACTCATGTTGCATAACACTTACTGCTCTATACTTCAGATACTTCCGCTAGGTTGTTAAAAAACCAGGCTGACATCTGTTGACTGTGGCTCCATGCTGTGGAAATCACTGAACTGTTGAACTAATAGTTTTTATTTAATGTTTGCAATATTAAGTCTCTAACCAGCCTTATGATGTAGTTGTCCTATTTCTTTTCCTTATTTGTCTCTATTCACAGATAAGTCTGAAGAATTCTATTTCTTTCAGTTGTCATTGTAACTTCCTAAGTTCTGGTACCTCACAAGTAGTTTTAGTCTCCTCACCAGTCTTGTTTTTCATAGTTTTGGTTATTTGTGATAACCTTTATAGAGTTTGTTTGTTTATTTGTTTGTGTTTTTTAAATGCATTCATTTATAACAAAATAAATGTTCATCTCATAAATGCAACATTTGTAAAAAAAATCCTAAATTCTCTCATGAATTACAACATCCTCAAAATGTTCATATTCATAGACTTTTAAATATCATTGAAGTTCTCTTGTAAATTAATAAAATACTTCATCTCCTTCCCTTTTTGACGTATGGACTGTTAACTGATAATTTTCTTAGAACTCAGACTTCAAACACTATGATCAAAACATAGATGTTGTTCGTTTGCTCATTTTCAAATAGGAAATTCCCCAGACCTTTCCCTTCCAGCATAACACAAGACTGTAATACCAGCACTAGCTGCAGTTGTTTTTTTGGTTTTGTTTTTCTTTTTTTCTTCTTCTTTTCTTTACCCTTGATTTGAAGTTTTTCTACATAGTGGTCACCTTTTCCAATTTTCTGATATATTCCCTTCAAAGCTTAACCGCTTTGTGTGAAATTCATCTATATTCTGGCAAAATCCAGACCTTCACTTTTGACAGTTTATTCTCTGTGTTTAATATCTTCAGTATGAAATTATTCTGTTTCTGTTACCCTTACATATTTTGTTTACTTTCTTAGTGTTTATTATTATTATTTTTATTATTATTATCATCATCATTATTATTATTATTTAGTGTATTCTTATTGTATAAATTGAAATATTGGCCCAAACTCTGAGATATGCCTTGAGTTCTTTTTCTGGTGTATGTTAAGTGTACGTGCAATACCCAGTGTTTCCAATATTCTCCAACATCTGTAAAGATAGGCTTCGTAACAGAATGCACAATACATGAAAATACAAACACTTGCATACATTCTACTTAACTTCATAATCCTAGTTTGAAAACTTATTTCCAGCAGCCACGATAAATCACATTCCTTAAAATCACTAAAAAACACGTTAGAGAATGAAAATGTTGGGACTTTATTCATAGTGTTAGCGTTTTGTTTAACTGTACTCTCTGGACCACAGAGAATTGCAAATAAGCTTTAGAAAAGATGTTTTGTTTTGAAGGGATTATCTTTCTTTGGATTAAAACATACAAGAAATGAAGATTGGTCAACTAGTGGGTCCAGGAAGCTATACGAGAATTTTCATTAAAAGATATCAAATAGCTAAGACAATAAAGCAACATATTTTATATATTCATACATGTAATTCTCCCTTCCCATTTCAAAACATTTAGTGGGTAGATTTTTATTCTACAGTTGTTGTTTCTAAGATTATTAAAGACCATTTCTCATTAAATTACAGTATTAATATCTTGAAATACCTTAAAGAAGGTACTTTCCTTCTTAAAATCTAATGAAATCTTTTTGCTTTCATTTTCTTCCTTTGCGTTTTTGTATATGACATCACTGACAATTTACTGCCTTGTGTTGTCTTTTGCAGAGACTAAGGATAACACTTAGACTATAAATGAAAAATGGTAGTTTCTTTTCTTTCTCATTATTGGTTAATTTCTTTTTTTTTTTTTTTTTTTTTTTTTTCCTGTTGGTAGGGTGCATTTTGGATGACATATTAGCCCTACTGATAGCTGCAGGATTCTGTAAAATCTGTTTGGATACCCATTTCTTCATCATTATCTCAGTTCTAACTATTCTTATAATTACTAATGTGGCAGGGTTTCTCTTGCAGTTTTCTAAAAATGAATAAATTAATCTGAAGTGAGTCATTACTAAAGGTGAAAAAAAAACAACTTTTTTTTTTTTTTTTTTTGCAAGTGTAAAGTAATATCTTATGTTCTGATTACCAGAATAAATTAATTAATTGATAGTAAATATATGCTGCCTGAAAAATCAAGACTTAACAAAGTGTAGCTACTTTTTAGGTGTGCTTAAAGAGATAAATCACTATCATGTCTGCATATATCTCTCTTCCATATAACTCATCACAACTCCAAGCCAAATTAAAATTATGTAAATCTGACCATCACCTTTGAGTCTACTTATTTTTTGCAAACTAGTGAAGAGCTCTTAATAAAAAAAGACTTTGAACTAAAGATATAGCCAGTACAGTGGAGTTGATTCCTGGTGATGATTCCTGTCAATAGCATCCTGCTTCTGTTGATGTTTAAGTTGGAGAGTGCATTTTTGGGGTAGCAAGGAGTGAGATGCAGTTTGAGTCCCAGACTGTGTAAGCCAGGAATCTGCATGTATAAAAGCAGATGATTATTTCCAGAATAAAGAACATGCTTCAGGGATGGTCCAGAGCTCCTATTTACCATGATTCTTGCCTTTGCTTTATGCACAGAATTTTTTGTTTATAGATGACTGCATGACCTAGTAAATATAAATTACTTAGCAAAGAATTTCTTCCCCTAGTTCTCTGACATTTAAAACCAATGTATCTTTCTTGAATATAATTTCCTTTATGCACTAATAACAGTGTGTTAAGTCTGACTACCTTTAACACACGCTTTTTTCCTCATTTTAAAATATCTTGCTGCTATAATCATAAAAATATTTAATACAATACTATTCACTCCGTTATAGAAACATTTTTATTCTGTTTTGTGTAAACATATGCTGTAGGGTACATGTATGCACAGATGGTTAAGAAGTAAGACTCTATAAGTGATATATATTTACCAATATTTCTTCAACATTTCTCTTCCATTTATTTTATTTTATTTTATTTTATTTTATTTTATTTTATTTTATTTTATTTTATTTTATTTTATTTTATTTTATTTTATTTTATTTTATTTTATTTTATCCTTATGATAATATTTTTACAGAAAATTTGCTTTCTTGTCCATTGCTGTACATTAAGCAGAGTTCTGGCAATGAGGCTTTAGTATAGACAGTTTAACTTAAAAGGGTAACCAAGATGTTGCATGACTGACAAAGATGATAAACTCTTTTTGCTGCCTCCTGTCTCATCTGGACTTTTATCAGAGCACGAATTTCTTTAGATATTGAAAAATTGTATGTGTTCCTCTCTCATCCCAGGAAGATGCCACCAGGAAGTCACATCACCTGAATACCACGGAAGAAAAGAGGATGTTCAACTATGTCCATCATCATGTTGATGTTGAAAGACAGGTGGTACCAGCAACACCTACCCTTCTGGCAAAAGGTAAGAATTGTTGCTGAACTAGAAAATAAACCAGAAGTGAGAGTAATTTTATTTTTTTGTTTTAACCTCAGTTGTAGCTGTTTTTTGTTTTGTTTTGCTTTTCTTTTTGTGACTAGGAAAAAAATGCGTTACCTGTAGTAAGCAACAACTCTACTGTTAAGACAGTTATAGTGATGAAGGAAACATAGACTATAAGAAAGGACAATTTGCCCATGCAATTGCCTCAAAACCTTGACAGTAGGCATTGATTGATGCTTGGATTGCTTCCAAAGTTTTAATCTATTTCCCTCTTTTTCTTTGCAAAACAGAATACATTTTCTGTTCTGTACCTGCATAGAAGTCTAGGCAAATCAGAGATAATGATTAATGTTGTTGGGTCCATATCAGCAGCACTTATATACCTTCTACATGTATTTTTCACTTACACACTTTCACTTAAAAAGACATGCCAGTTACTGAGTCCGTTGATCTCTTGATTGCTCCCAGAAATAAACACAGAATTACATATAAGCTAGTAATGATTATTTCACAGTTTGTTGTGTTTGTAATTTCAAAATAAATAATGCAATTGCATTTTTGTTCTCTGACAGAAGTAATTAACTACCTCTGCACAGTGTTTCCATAGCACGTATCTGCCAGTGATTTAGATTGTTTGTCTAGTCATGTTACAACATGCAAGGGCTGGGGGGGGAGGAGAGAAGCCATCTGTCATTTAATTTATTTGTCATGGCATTATGTATATAAAACAAGTGCTGGTTATGCATTAACATTGGCCAGATAGAGTATTTCTCTGCATATTTTTTTCTGTTTCTAAACTGTCATCATTTTTATAGCCTTATGTTTGGAAGATAAATAAATGCCTTCTGTTGCCTGTAGTACGAATATCAGAGCAATGTTAGAGGGAAAAAGTTAATAGAGCCATGTTCAATGTATCTATGCTCTGATGGATAAATTTGTCTTATTTGTAGTAAGTACAGCATGCAAAAGGCTTTATTTATTCACTTGTCATGGGCAAGTATCTTATATGTGATTCTGTCTTCCAGTCTGTACAGATTAATCCCAGAATTTTTGTCTGACAGACACCTACACAGAGTCATAGAATCATAGAATCATGGTTTGGGTTGGAAGGGATCTTAAAGATCATCTTGTTCCAACCTCCCTCCCACTAAACCAGGTTGCTCAAAGCCCCATCCAACATGTCCTTGAACAGTTCTGGGGATGGGGCATCTACAGCTTTGAGCAACCTGTTCCAGTGTCTCACCACCCTCATCCAGAAAAATTTCTTCCTAACATCCAGTCTAAATCTACCTTTTTCAGTTTAAAACCATTACTCCTTGTCGTGTCACTACATGTCCTGGTAAAAAGTCTTTCTCCTTCTTATAAGCCCCATTTTACACATTGAAATCATCCTCAGGCATTACCCAGTTAGGAACTGATCTTTGACAATTGGGATGCCCTTTTCATTTGACTTTGTTCCTTCAGAAAGTTAGGATGTTGATGACTAAAATTTTATTTGACTTTATGTTGTTTTTTTTTAGTTTCACATTATTTCAAGATGATCCGTTAGATAATTCTAATGTGTTCCCTCTGACAGCAGTTGAAGTCTGGTATCCGTTTCCATCCTTGGCTTGGTGAAAGAGAATATCCACATTAAAATTTTTGCTCCTTTTTCTTCAAGGCTTGAAAGGTATCTGCCTTTAATTTCTCTGTAAGAAAATGAGCAGTGAACTTTTACTGCCACAGGATAATAGAAACATTTAATGATATTTACAGGACCTTTGTTTCTTTTTATCTCAGTACGCTTCTAATTATGGCTTTTATTTATATTACAGAAAAGCTGAAGGATTCCAATTAGGAATGAGCCTCTTCTGTATTCAACCTTGTATTAAAACAGAGTTTTGCCATGCCCTGAGGAGTTTATAGTTTGATTTAAGACACAAAAGAGAATCAATTAATTAATTAATTAATTGGGAAAAATTATTCTTATGAAGAAAAAAATATCGTATGAACTTATGTGATTTTAACACTGTTATTCGCTTCACTTTGAAATCAAGCTTTTGAAATCCGATGGTTGAGCCGTGAGTCTCACTTTTTGCTCATTTTTAGTTTTTTCTTTCCCTCAAGAAAGGTTTAGTTCTTCATGTTATGGAAAAATACTTCAAAAAGTGAGCCCTCATGGCTGTAGTAAAATACAGAAAGAAGAAAACTTCCTGATACTTCGAAAAAAAAAAGAATAAATGTGAAATTGGAGCCATAATAATAAACATTCAAAGACTGTATGCCAGCATATTCTCAGTGACAAATTCATAGCCAAAAAAGTTTGTCAGAGTTATATAATACCTGATGACAAAAATGTCGGTATTTTTATGTTGAGATTCACTGGCCAGTTTAAAAATAAAGTTCTTATAAGTACTTAGAAAGGTGGCATATGCATTAAGAGGACATCCAGGCTGTTTTTATTTTTGAATGTCATTCCTATGTCATTGTCTTTACGAAGGGATACACCAAAATCCTAGTGTTTTTGTTTGTGTGTTTGTTTTGTTGTTGTTGTTATTTTATTTTATTTTATTTTATTTTATTTTATTTTATTTTATTTTATTTTATTTTATTTTATTTTATTTTAAAGTCTCTGAGCTACAGTATATATCGGAGAAACCTTATGAACAACAGAAAACATATGTAGGAAAAGAAACAGTCCATACAAATCTTCCTTTCAGTACACAATTATTAGTTACTTCCAAAGACTACTGGAGTCTTGTGTCTGTTTCTCTCCCAGATTCCCTAAGATATCTGACTAGTGAAGGAGACAGAGTCATGACTCAAAACACATCCAGATGTCAAAACATCTTTTCAAAATGGTGACCCATTTTAGAACTAAATATTAATAGATTATAAATATTGTGTTACACTTAAAAAAAAAAATAAATATAAAATACACAGTCACTGAGATCTTAAGAATTACTTTCATGTTATATCTGGGTCAACGAAGAGTCATATTATGACCTTAATAAAAACTATGCTATTTTCATGTAGCATACTAATTTTTCAGATTCCATACGAATCATTTTATATCATTTTTTTTTGTTTGTTTTTAATGTAATAGAAAGGAAGTAGAAATAGGAAAAAAATATTTTATTCAAAATATTTCTAACATTGACATACCTATTTACAAAAATCTGTTTATGATTAAAACCAACACTCCTGACATTATTGCACAAGAAAATGCTATTGTTGTTATTATAACTCATATCTGTATTACCAAAAGCCCAGTTACAGACCAGATTTGTACTGTTTCAATGTTACTATGAATGCCAAGTCTTTGCAAACTAGGTATGCAACCAAGACAACATATGCACAAAGATGGCAGGAAAATACAAAGATTTGATGAATGCATGTTAGCTTAAAGTGCAGTGTCCTCAGCACCTTTTTGCCACTACATGTGTTCTATGTAACAACATCATTTAAATAAAACTCATCAGATCACCATAAAAAGGAAAGGTGAATGAAAGATTCTGATAATGCTGAAGACTATAACTGAATATTGAACTGTCAATAAAATATGATATGACATGGATATATCTCTTACCAAGCAAATGACCCTAGTTCAAAGGGCAGAAGAGATATTTTTCTGCAACTGTCTGCCTCTCTTCTCTGGTTAAAGGGTGTGTCACTTCTGTTAATCCACTACAGGCCATCTGTGGCCAATTTTTAGAACAGCAATATAGGTTACTATAATTTATATCTGGACAATAGCCAGAGACAAACCAGTAAAAAGTTTTAGAAAGCAGAAAACTGAAATTTCTGCATATGCCTTATACCTTAATTTATATTTTGGGCTACCCAGCAACCTGTCTCTGTATCTTAGGTAGGAAACAAGTGCAGGTATCTTCACTTGTACATCTTAATGTGTTATTGAATGCTTCGTGCTGTGATACAATCATAGAACTGTTGTACAGAAAATGTATATAATCAGTTATCACCTATAATGCTATTATCCCCTTTCTTTTTTCCTCATTGAGAGAAAAACAAAACAAGAGAACAAAAAGTGAGGAACTTGTGCAGAAGAAGAAAGAGGAAAAAAAATCACACACACACACAAACAAAAAGAATTGTTAACCAACATACAGATTTATCTTTTTTGGTGTTTCTCCTATCTTATTCATTTTTACGCTTTTCACTTTTGTTTGTCTCAGCCTTTTAGAAATACTCACATAACCTGTTAGTCTGTTTTGGGAAACTTTGCAAATTTGCACTTCATGGTTTGCTGCTTCCATTTATGGATATTTAATGTTTATTTACATTGAAAGATTATAATTTATTTTTTTTTTCTTTTACATAAAACACTCCTTTTGGGCTTTTAGGACACACTCCAGGTCTATTTCTCTCCTTTCTCCTTCCTTTATCTCAGATAGATATCTTCTAATTTATGGATCAAATGTTGCTTACCAGACTACCACTCTTAATCTTTCATGAGTTAGTCTGGATTTACACTGATGGTATAGAGGGAAAATTGGCTTCATGCCTCTTATCCAGTGTAGCTTCTTTTGCTTGTAACAAACTATCTCCAAATATGTAGCAGATACAAAAGACACTGAAAGTGCTAAAACAGCTTCTATCCATAGCAGCTGGTTTTGGCCAGAACCTCTTGCTAAATTATTTCTCTCTTTCTTGATCACTGTCTGTTACCAGAATCCACCTCTTTTTTGTTTCAGTTCTTCCCACCAAGATGTTTGCATTTATTTCTTTCCTTGCATTTCTTTCTTCTCTTGTCCACAGGGTGCATGTTTTTTGTAAGTATACTGAGTCAAAAGATGGGGTGATTAAATAGTTATGGTGTCAATCACGTGTATTTTTCTCCTAATCCTGAAGATGCAACAATAAATGAATACTAAATGCAGAAAAAAAAAATAATAAATACAATCAGTATGTTAATTCTTATTATTTTATTATTTCAAATTACCCAAATCTACCTTTCTCACAGCTCTGTTAAAAATACATCTCTGTTACAAGCTGCTTCTTCAGCTAATAGAAAAAATGTTATATATGAAATAGAACTCATGGAAAGTTTAATATCCAGTGAGATCAGCATTGAAAGGAACACTTTTCTGCCTTCTAATAAATCTTGCAAGTCTCCATTAGTTATGTGGAAGCATATTCACTTGCAACAGAATGTGTTACTTTATACTGGAGGCAATCATTTACAAAGAATAAATTGTTGCAAGCTGGGTAGATTGCCAGGCTTTTGTATTGCAATGAATCAGAAGGATTGGTTGTGACACTTGCAACTAGAGATCAGATGAAAGAGTGGCAAGGTTCAAGTTCCAGCAGCACTCACTGCCTAAACACAGCACAAACATAGTATTTATTTGGGTGTATGTAGCTCCAGCAGTCCTTAGTTTTTGAGTGCCAGCAGACTACAGTGTCTCACTGACTACAGTTTTCTTCCCCTTCTTGTTAATCCTGTCCACATGGTACTCTAACAAGTAGCTCTGACTTTTACGGGCAGATCTGGCACAGTAAATCTTCAAGAGAAACTTCTTACATCTTATTTCTCTGAAGCCACAACAAACTACTACCAGAACAGCATACAATACTCAAGGTGAGGCCTCACCAGCATTAAATACGGATGGATAATCAGTTCTTTTGACTGGAAAATACCTTTTTTGATCAGTAATCACCTCTTTTTACTGGAAAATATTTTATCTTTATCAAAACATTTAATGTAAAATCCAGCTTTTATAACAATTATGTATGGGTGCAGTCTCTGATTTAAGCTGCCTTTGAAACAGAGGCAGTGGGGTGATAGAATATGTTCAAACACTGTTCTGGAAATGAGAACACCAGGGTTTCACACCATAGTGCATGACCTTTGATTAGTTATACAATTTTTTGGTGCAACACTTTTCTCTTCGTAAAACAAAGGTGATAGTGTTCATCGACTATATGTTTTGTCATTAAAAAGGCATTTATGAAAGTGAAAATGATCCACAAGTTAAAAAGTAATCAAAGTACCTTCTTAAGAGAGAAAGAGTCTTTGTGAACTGAAAGATCTGCCCTCTGATGTGTGTCTTATTGGGGAAAAGAAAAAAAAAAAAAAAAAGAAAATATTTTTCCCCTACAATTATATGTCCTAACTGATGTCTTTGTAGATGCTGAGCTGTCAAAAACTAGACTATGTCAATTTTTTCTCCTTTTTTATTTTTATTTTTCCCAGATGAGCAGGAGAGAAAACCATACTAATGCAATAATTTTCTTATTTTCTTGTTTAAATGTGTATTTATAAAGGGGTTGGAAAATGCTTACTTACTGGGGGGAAAATGTATTTACTAGAGGAAAAAGGAGAAGGAACAGATAATTAACCTCTTCTCCCACTCTCTAATGTTATTGGAGGACAGACTCCAGATTACTGCAGTTCTGTAGAGATTTATGTTCTAAATATTACCAATTATTACATGTAAGTCTGGAGCACACAAAATGACTAAGACTTTCAGAGGCATTTAGTGAATTTTATGTGTTCTAGAAAGTATGAAGCGTTTTCTATCTGAAAATATAACTAATGTAACACATTTTAAGTTTTCATAGGAATTTGACATAACAGGATTTGGTATATATGCTACGGTATGGCTGTTTGTCTATGTGCTCTTCTCTGTCTTATCCTTCTGTCAGTGTGAGGTGGCTTATCTCTCCTTTATGACAGACTAAGAAGTTTTGAATTACTTTTCCTTTTCTACACATATATTTGCATTACTTTAAGATGCAAATATTTCTTTTTGCAGATATGCACTGTTGTTGCAACTTTGATCCAAGGAAGCAGAAAAACATACATTTAAATGTATTTACTCCCCATTGAGTACAGTATGGAAGATCTTTCATGACTCAGGCTCTTTATCATTAATTAATATTGGATTACTCTGGTATTCATGAAGATACTGATAGTGAAATCCTTAGGGTACGTGTTTTTCTTCTGTAAGTTTGGGAATTCAGAAGGCAGCAAATTGTGAGGAAGTTCTTTCATATGCAATTACATGTTCAGACAAGCATTCTGACTGTCAAGTTTCTTGCCCTACCTAGGAAAGAAATGCATCTATCATGCAAGTGCTTTTTTCTTTGCTGTTGGTTGTAGAGGTGGTGATAGTTTGTTGGTTATGTGTGTGTTTTTTTCCCCACATTTAATAAGCTAATATTTTACTAATTTCTACAAAACAAGAATAGAATCAGGAGCCTGAAATTTACTGTTTAGTAGTTTTCAGGAAATAACTGCTGTTTTCCCAAATTGCTTTCCACTTTAGAAAGGATATATTTCTTATCTTTCATTGACTGTGTTTGTCATTGTCAGAGAAATTCGTCTGCACTACCTGACCCCACATGACCATCTGTCTGTTTTGGCTGGGCAGTGATGCCTGTAGGCTCAGAGCTGACCTCAGCCACTGGCACGCTGTGACCAAGGTCACTAATCCAGCTGGAAGGCTTGCAGGAGTCATTCTCACTCATGGAAAAGTTTTGATAGGTTCTTTTCCCAGGAGCCGTCTTGCCAGACCAAAGGGCTGGTGATACTGCACCACCAGTATATATGGGGAATTCCTTTGAATGCTACTTTCCTCTGAAAAGTAATAGTGGGGAAAAACAAACAAACAAACAACTGTTTTGTATTTTTTTTCACAGTGACAGTTTTTGGTTGTTCATTTGAGAACGTATAAAAGCCACTTTTCACAACAAAACTATCCAGGATCTTGGATCTATAAAATTAGTTCTTGTTAGTCAGTAAAATACACAGAGTTAATTTGAACTGAATTGCCGAAGAAGAGCTGATCAATATTCTTATAATGTTTTTCAATTACTAATAGTTGTTTTAAAAGGACTTTTAACTGTATGGATGTGTTTATAGAGTGAAAATGCTGAACTAAAAAACAATCCAAATATTCACTTATGTTTTTTTAGTTCTGTTGCTTAGAACTAAAAATATAATTCTACTAAAACTATAAAGAATCATGCTGCTTTATGTTATGTAACTGTTACAAATCCTTCCTTTTTTTTTTTTTTTTTTCTCAAGTACAGCTTACATTTGAGGAATATATGGAGCCAATAATTTTAGCTTGCTTATTTGTGAATGTAGTTTTAGAACAAAGTTTCTTTGACCAAGTATAGTATCTTTGAATTTTTGTGTGATTTTTATAATCTTTTCTGTATCTTGAATTCTTACTGTCTCACAGAGAGAATATATTCCACATTTTCTGTAACAGGACGACTTTATGAAGAAACTGCCCTAATGATCTCCGCACTATTTTTTTCCTGAATCCTTTAATTAAGGATGGGATTTCTATCTCTTTGAAAAAATCCTCTCTCAACACCTGCCCCGTGTTACTGTGAATACCTGCAGTATTTTCAGGCTTATTGACACACACACACACAGTATATTATTCTTGACTGGCCTAAGTCCTAAGTGATTTCCCCTGGTCTTCTCAGCAGAAGCTCCTCTAGAATTAGTTTGTTATTTTGGTTCTTCTGAGCCCATATTTTTTTCCCACAGGAGGAAGTTAATTCCTCAACTGAATGGAATTTTTCTCTTTTCTGGCTGTTCCACTGGGGGATAAAGAAGTGTGTTCTCAAAAAACTTCTGATTGACGAAGGACTTTAATATAGGGAGAAGAAAATTCTAATGGAGACAGTGAAGCACATAATCTGTAGAATATCCTCTAACAGAAGGAAATTGAAAATCTGTCTTTCCTAGTGAGCTTAGTTACTGCTGGTCCTTCTATGAGAATTGGTACTGTTTTTTTCAAGTGTTTAAATCCTTCCTGTTTTAATTATTTTGGCTGTTAGAAGAAAGTTTTTTCAATATTCAATTAAGTCTTCAATATGTCCACATCAAGAAATGTTATAAGTACTGCATTGTATTCTGGAATTCTCTAGTCACAATTTAGGCAAAACATGCTTTATCTGTAAAACCAGGAGGAACGGTAAAATTTCCCCTTATCTCTGCTTCTTTTCAGATTCAAACAAAGACATTCAGGAAGTACTGCAGATATTTACAATCTTACAATCAATTACCATCATTACCTCCTCTTTTTTGCCTGTTTTTGTTGTTGTTGTTGTTGTTTGTTTGTTTGTTTGTTTTTGTTTGTTTGTTTGTTTTTGTGAAGAAATGATAGACATACTAGATCAAATTTATACAAAAGAAAATTTTTACAGAACTGAAGAAGAGCTACGCAGTTAATTAATGATGCAGTGAAGGATGATGTGATGCCGGAGCTTGTTGTCACTGAGATTCAGTTGTGGCCCTTATCCACCTGTCTGTGTCTCTCCCCCAGGGAGCTCTTCAAACCTGTTTGTCCTTTTCTCTTGAGAGCAGAACAGCAGCGTCATGTACCTGCATGAGCTGATGTCCTGTGGGTGGCTGCTCTTGAAGGCACAAAATTGTTGAGTATAGTGGCATGCACTGTGCCTCAATGAACCACCCACATCATGCAAGTTCTGTACCTCAAGAACTACTGATACAAAAGAAAAAAACACTTTTCCCCCATGAGGTTAAATGACGCCTTCTGACAAAAAAAACCATTGTCTGTTTTGTATAGAGCTTTGCAAGGTCTGTAGATCTCCAAAACTGTGGATGTGTGTGATGAGGTGTGAGGAGAGAAAGTGACTTTTGACTTCTATGGCATTGATACTCAGCGTGTTCTTTAATCTAAAGCAATTAAAAAAATAAAATGTCACCATGTAGATTTTAATTATGTTTTGAGTTCAAAGAATATCTAGGCTTATTTTTTTCTACGGAAAAAAACAAACAAACAAACAAACAAAAAAACTGCTGTATCATACTGTTGTTTTGTAGGGTTTTTATCTTTTTTTTTTTTTTTTTTTAAATATATATATAATAATATTTGTATTTTATTTATTTATTTATTTTTTACAATCACAACTAATGTTATTTCTTTTTACTTCTTTAAGGAGGGTGTTGTGGAAAAAGAATTGCATTCTGTAGTGATCTTTGTTTTCTCCTAAAACGATGTGACTAAAGACAAGAGTAAAGGTGAGTTTTATTCTCTTTCTTCTGTACAGAAATCAGGGAAGTGTGAAGGTAGCATTCATAGGTATGACTATATAAATAGGTCATATTTATAAATAAGAAGGGGGCCTACCTATCAGAGAGTGTGTTCCATAGGAGGAATGAAATGATGACAAAAAGCAGATGGGAATTCCTGAAAGCAGCATCAGCAGGTCAGTAAGTATTCTGACCTCCAGGAAAATATTATCCTCCCACTCTTTGTGGAATACAATCTCAAAAGTAAACTTGTGAAAAATGATGAGTCATACCACACCACCAATCTCCATCACAGTGGGAAATATTTAGCTCTGTATTTGTGAACTAGGTCCAATAGCAATAGTGTAATTCTATGTTTAATAATCCATCCTTCACTCTGCCAACCTTCTGCCTATCCTGGCCTTAATTATATGAAATATTTCCAATTTTTTTCTCTCTGATGCATTTTCTTCTCCCAGGGTCCCCTTTCCCAGTAATGCAGGCACAGTTAATTAAGTCTTCAGTAGAAGTCAAGTAGAAGTCATGAGCCTATTTAACTGCTCTGGGAACAGGAGGGCTAAAGGGAATGGATCAAGAGGGCTGGAGAGCCATGGAGGAAGTTAAGAGAGATGAATTTACAACCCTTCTTTTGCCAAGCATAAAGATAGGGAAAGGTGGCAATGTCTCAGCCTATAAATTTCTGGATGAAAAGTATTATTCTTGGATTTTGCATGTCTTCTAATCAATTTTCTCCTGAGTCAGCAGACATCATCTCTCCACTGAGTTTCTCTCCCTTTACCCTTTTGTAGCAGCACCTGCTATCTTGACTTTCCAAAGCTTTGGAGAAATTAAGCAAATGGGTCTCTGTCCATAACTGTAAGATGTGTGCAGTGCTCATATATAGAGGTATTAATTCCTTGCAGCTGGAAGAGCACAAGCACGTGAATCAGTCCTGATGTCAGAGCAGAAAGCTCATTGGTCCTTCTTACTTGGTTTGGGAATACGCACTATAGTACAATAAATCTGGGAGAAAGCCCTTTAACAAGGTGACCGAATAGTTACTTTCCATTCATGGGTTTATAGGGAAGTTTCTTCCTCTGCAGTGCCTAGGAGCAGAATCATTACAAAGGAACAGATAACATATTCCATCTGAGATGGCCTCACAGCCACTTTTTTTCAGCTAAGTTATTGTTTTCCAATTCACTTGTACTGTGCACATTTATCAGGCAAGAGTAGCTCTAGGTGTAAGCCTTGCTGATGTCAGTGAATCTACACCAGCAAAAGTTTGTCTAAGCTTCCTTTTCATGCTTAGACAGAATGGCTTCAACAAGAACCGGAGAATTAAGACTTTCTCTCATCTCTCTGTTGCTCAAGAAATCAAAATAATGTCTTCAGTAAAATAAAAGGTTTTAAAAGAAGCAGGAAATGCAGTAGCAAACAGAAGCAAACAAACTACTTTTAATGTTGTCGTGGTTTAACCCGGCTGGCAGCTAAACACCACGCAGCCGTTCGCTCACCCTCCCCCCTCCCTCTCTGGGACGGGGGAGAGAAATGGAAAGTGAAGCCCGTGAGTTGAGATAAAGACAGTTTAATAAGACAGGAAAATAATAATAATAATAATAATAATGATGATACAATGGTGATAATACGAAAGTAATAATAGTATGTACAAACAAGTGATGCACAATGCAATTGCTCACCACCCGCTGACCGATGCCCAGCCTAACCCCGAGCAGTCCGGCCCCCTCCCCCCGGCTAGCCACCCCTATATATTGTTTAGCATGACGTCAGATGGTATGGAATACCCCTTTGGCTAGTTTGGGTCACCTGTCCTGGGTCTGTCCCCTCCCAGCTCTTACTGCACCCCCCAGCCTGCCCGTTGGCAGGACAGAGCAAAGGCTGAGATGTCCTTGGCTTAGTATAAGCACTGCTCTGCAACAATTAAAGCATCGGGGTGTTATCAGCACTCTTCTCATTCTAAGCCAAAACACAGCATTCCACCAGCTACTAGGAAGAAAATTAATTCTGTGCTAACTGAAACCAGGACATCTATCCACCCCTTATTCCATACCATTTATGTCATGCTCAGGTTACACTCTTTTCCATACATTCTAATTAGTCACCTATAGTAATCATGGTAGTGATAATATACAGTATAATATACTATTTAACATGGTGCAATTCAGTTCATGGGCTATTCTCACCCAGTATTAAATCTCCTTGAGGTACACACCGGACCTCTCCGTTCTTTTGCATTACCCACCAAGTATATCCAGGTCCCTGAGCGAAAACAATTCCACGAATAGGTTTGCCTTTTCCTGAGGCAGGAGTAGCCCAGACTGTTTTACCCAGCATATTTTTTACATGCACTACAGGAACTTTATCCCCATCTACAGTACGTAACAGGTTTGATTGGGCAGGTCCAGCTCGGTTGGTAGATCCCCTAGTATTGACTAACCAGGTGGCCTTTGCCAAATGCGTATCCCAGTTTTTGAACGTCCCAGCGCCCATTGCTTTCAAGGTAGTCTTTAACAGGCCATTGTATCGTTCAACTTTCCCGGAGGCTGGTGCATGATAGGGGATGTGATACACCCATTCAATACCATGTTCTTTGGCCCAAGTGTCTATAAGGTTGTTTCGGAAGTGAGTCCCATTGTCTGATTCTATTCTTTCTGGGGTGCCATGTCGCCATAGGACTTGCTTTTCAAGGCCCAGGATGGTGTTCCGGGCGGTAGCATGAGGCACAGGATATGTTTCCAGCCATCCGGTGGTTGCTTCCACCATTGTAAGTACGTGGCGCTTGCCATTGCGAGTTTGAGGGAGTGTGATGTAATCAATCTGCCAGGCCTCTCCATATTTATATTTCAGCCATCGTCCTCCATACCAAAGAGGCTTTGACCGTTTGGCTTGCTTGATTGCAGCACATGTTTCACAGTCATGAATAACCTGTGCTATAGCGTCCATGGTCAAGTCCACCCCTCGATCACGAGCCCATCTGTATGTTGCATCTCTACCTTGATGGCCTGAGGTGTCATGGGCCCATCGGGCTATAAATAATTCACCTTTATGCTGCCAATCCAGGTCCACCTGAGCTACTTCAATCTTAGCAGCCTGATCCACCTGCTGGTTGTTTTGATGTTCTTCAGTAGCCCGATTCTTGGGCACATGAGCATCTACGTGGCGTACTTTCACAGCCAGGTTCTCTACCCGAGCAGCAATATCTTGCCACAATGCAGCAGCCCAGATAGGTTTGCCCCTACGCTGCCAGTTGTTTTGCTTCCATTGCTGTAACCATCCCCACAGGGCATTTGCTACCATCCATGAATCGGTGTAGAGATAGAGAACTGGCCATTTTTCTCGTTCAGCAATGTCTAAAGCCAGCTGAATAGCTTTCACTTCTGCAAACTGACTCGATTCACCTTCTCCCTCAGCAGCTTCTGCAACTCGTCGCGTAGGACTCCATACAGCAGCCTTCCATCTCCGATGCTTCCCCACAATACGACAGGACCCATCAGTGAACAGGGCATATTTCTTTTCATTCTCTGGCAACTGGTTGTACAGTGGGGCTTCTTCAGCACGACCCACCTCCTCCTCTGATGATATCCCAAAGTATTTGCCTTCTGGCCAGTCCATGATCACTTCCAATATTCCTGGGCGACTGGGGTTTCCTATTCGAGCCCGCTGAGTAATCAGTGCAACCCACTTACTCCATGTAGCATCAGTTGCATGATGCGTAGAGGGGACCCTTCCCTTGAACATCCAGCCTAGTACCGGTAATCGGGGTGCTAGGAGGAGCTGCGCTTCAGTACCGACCACCTCCGAAGCAGATCGAACTCCTTCATATGCTGCCAATATCTCCTTTTCAGTTGGAGTATAGCGGGCCTCAGATCCTCTGTATCCCCGACTCCAAAACCCCAGAGGCCGACCTCGAGTTTCCCCAGGTTCTTTCTGCCAGAGGCTCCAGGTGGGGCCGTTCTCCCCGGCTGCAGTGTAGAGCACATTCTTTACATCTGGTCCTGTTCGAACTGGCCCAAGGGCTACTGCATGGACTATTTCCTGCTTGATTTGTTCAAAGGCTTGTCGTTGTTCAGGGCCCCATTCAAACTCATTCTTCTTACGAGTTACTTGGTAGAGTGGGTTTACAATCAGACTGTAATTTGGGATGTGCATTCTCCAAAACCCCACAACACCTAGGAAAGTCTGTGTTTCTTTTTTGTTAGTTGGTGGAGACATAGCTGTTATTTTGTTGATCACATCCATTGGGATTTGACGACGTCCATCTTGCCATTTTATTCCTAAAAACTGGATCTCCCGTGCAGGTCCTTTGACTTTATTTTGTTTTATGGCAAAACCGGCTTTCAGAAGGATTTGGACTATTTTCTTCCCTTTCTCGAAAACTTCCTCTGCTGTGTCACCCCACACAATAATGTCATCGATGTACTGCAGGTGTTCAGGAGCTTCCCCCTGCTCTAGTGCAGACTGGATCAGCCCATGGCAAATGGTAGGGCTGTGTTTCCACCCCTGGGGCAGCCTATTCCAGGTATATTGGACTCCCCTCCAAGTGAAGGCAAATTGTGGCCTGCACTCTGCTGCTAGAGGGATGGAGAAAAATGCATTAGCGATATCAATTGTGGCGTACCACTTGGCTGCCTTCGATTCAAGTTCATACTGAAGTTCCAGCATGTCCGGCACTGCAGCACTCAGTGGTGGCGTGACTTCGTTCAGGCCGCGATAGTCCACTGTTAGTCTCCACTCGCCATTAGACTTTCGCACTGGCCATATGGGACTATTGAAAGGTGAATGAGTCTTGCTGATCACTCCTTGGCTCTCCAATTGACGAATTAGCTTATGGATAGGAATCAGGGAGTCTCGGTTGGTGCGATATTGCCGCCGGTGCACAGTTGTGGTAGCAATTGGCACTTGCTGTTCTTCGACCCTCAGCAACCCCACAACAGAGGGGTCCTCTGAGAGACCAGGCAAGGTAGATAATTGTTTAATGCCCTCTGTCTCTAAGGCAGCAATACCAAAAGCCCACCGGAACCCTTTTGGGTCCTTGCAGTATCCTCTTCTAAGATAGTCTATGCCAAGGATACATGGAGCATCCGGACCAGTCACAATGCGGTGCTTTTCCCACTCATTCCCAGTCAGACTCACTTCAGCCTCCAATACAGTCAACTGCTGAGATCCCCCTGTCACTCCACAAATATAGATGGGCTCTGGTCCTTTATAGCTCGATGGCATTATAGTACATTGTGCACCGGTGTCTACTAAAGCCTTATACTTCTGTGCGCGTGATGTGCCAGGCCATCGAATCCACACAGTCCAATAAACTCGATTGTCCCTTTCCTCCCCCTGGCTGGAGGCAGGGCCCCCCTAATCCTGGTCAGAATCTTCCTCGTTTCTGTGTTTGAAGGACTGTCTGCTGGAAGTTGGAGCAGCAAACTTTTCGGAGAATCCCTTTTTCCTGATTGTTTTCTTTTGCAACTCACGTACCCGTGCCTCTAGGGTCGCGGTAGATTTTCCATCCCACTTTCTCATGTCCTCTCCATGGTCTCGTAAGTAAAACCACAGGGTGGCACGGGGTGAGTACCCACCATATCGTCTTCCTTGTGTGGGTGAACGCCTACCCCTGACAGCTGAGACACTGCTTTGTACAGGTGCGAAGGAGAATAATCTCTCTTCAAGTTGGTGAACCTTTTCAGAAAGTTTCTCCCAAGTGTTCTCCTTTGGTCGGTGGGCACTGGTTGGTTCAGGTGGGGAGGACAATAGATTCTCTTCAAGTTGGTGAACCTTTTCAGAAAGTTTCTCCACAGCTGAGACGCAGGCCTGTAAGGAAGAGGAGAGACTTTCTTCGTACTGCCGGAGTTGTTTAGCCGCTTCACCCACTGTGGGTTCCTCATCCTCTTTCCAGGCCATTATTGCCAATGAGCTGGCATATGATGATGGTGCACTCCGTACAAACTTCCGCCACATGGGTCGTGTACACTTGACTTCATCTGGATCTGTGGATGTTTGTTTGAGGTCTGGATCCTCATAAATCACTTCCCGTACGGCTAATTCCCTCAGGTACTGGATTCCCTTCTCCATAGTGGTCCACTTGCCTGGTAGACATAAAATATCTTCCTTGAAGGGATACCTTTCCCTCACAGCTGAGAGGAGACGCCTCCAGAGGCTGGTGGGTCGTGCTCCATCTGCAATTGCTTTGTCAATGCCGGCGTCTCGAGCAAGGGATCCCAGCCGCTTGGCTTCCCTGCCGTCTAATTCCACACAATTGGCTCCAGAGTCCCAGCACCGGAGCAGCCAGGTGACAAGCTGCTCACCTATACAGCGACCAAAATCTTTTCGCACATCTCGTAGCTCGCGCTCGTTTAGGCTTCGGGTAGTTACTGTTGCTCTTTCGGCATCCTCATCTTCCTCCTCCTGAATCCTTGACGGCCCAGCGTCATCATCATCTTCGTCATCTCTATACTTAGTTTTGGCAGAAGCCTTACCTGGATTGGCAGAAGACTCTCTGCGTTCTAAACGACTTGAATTTCTATACCATATTTTCACCTTCTCTACAGGGGCAGCTTGCACTGCTACTGCTCGTTTCTCTGACTTTGTTACAGGGTCTGCCACAGGGGTTGGAATGCCCTCTGCAGGGTCAACTTGCACTGCTACAGCTCGTTTCTCTGACACGGCCACAGGAGCTGGAGCGGCTACAGGAGCTGGAGCAGTTGCAGGAACTGGAGCTGTAGCGGCTACAGGAGCTGGAGTTGGAGCTGGAGCAGTTGCAGGAGCTGGGACTGGAGCAGCAGTAGGAGCTGGAGCTGGAGCGGCTTCAGGAGCTGGAGCTGGAGCGACTTCAGGAGCTGGGACTGGAGCAGTTGCAGGAACTGGGACTGGAGTAGCGGCCGGAGCTGGAACTGGAGCGACTGCAGGAACTGGGACTGGGGCGGCTTCAGGAGCTGGGACTGGGGCGGCTTCAGGAACTGGGACTGGAGCGGCTGCAGGAGCTGGGACTGGAGCGGCTGCAGGAGCTGGGACTGGAGTGGCTGCAGGAGCTGGGACTGGAGCATCTGCAGAAGCTGGGACTGGAGCATCTGCAGAAGCTGGGACTGGAGCGGCTGCAGAGTCCACCGTAGGGGTCACAGTGGCCGTTGGATCTGTCACGGGACTTGGAGTGGCCGCAGGGTCTGTCACTAAGTTGATAGCAGTATCCATGGCAGCTCGATAGGCGTAAGCCAGGCCCCAGCATGTTACAATGATTTGTGTTACTTTGGAACTTCCCGAATCGCGACACCTTTTATTCAAGCATTCTGCCAGTTTTTGAGGATTTTGCACTTGTTCAGGGGTGAATTTCCAAAACACTGGGGGTGCCAACTGGTCTAGATGCCTGCCCATATCCTCCCATACTCCCTGCCACCCACAACTATACTGCCTCCGGGCAGATCTCCGGATGAGCTTCCTAAGTAGTTGTTTAACTTTAAGCAGAACCTGAAGTGCATTCAGGAGGCAGAACAACAGGACTATGCTGGTCTGAGTATCCCAAGGATATTCAATATCTTGGAGAGCTATTGTAATAAACTCGGAGGATAAGAGGGTGGTGAAGGAGGAAGGGAGAGTGATCAAGGAGGGTACAGGGGTGGTGAAGGAGAAAGGGAGAGTGATCAAGTAAGAAAAATTATCTTCCCCTTTCCCCTCCATAGATTGACTCCCTAATGAAAAAAGGCAACAGATACAATTGCTAATAGTTTCCAAAATACAGTTTCCAAAGTATAGAATCGAAGATGTTACTGAGTACAAATACCAGGTTAGAGTCATGGCCAGATATTTCATCATCTCATAAGCCACTGATACAACACACAGTACCATAATGGTCTGAAACCAGGGCCCGGAGAGGATAAACAACATGACAGAGAGCACATACGGAAAATAACGTGCTATAATACTCAATTTGGAAAACAGGCGCAGCACAGTTGAGATTAAAGCAATCAGCATTATGACAAGTGACTATTAAGCAGGTCTAATACTTATACCAATTTTAGTTTAACACACTCTGGTCAGATCTGCCGTTATCTCAACCTTTCGGGCCCCACGTTGGGCGCCAAAAAAGACTGTCGTGGTTTAACCCGGCTGGCAGCTAAACACCACGCAGCCGTTCGCTCACCCTCCCCCCTCCCTCTCTGGGACGGGGGAGAGAAATGGAAAGTGAAGCCCGTGAGTTGAGATAAAGACAGTTTAATAAGACAGGAAAATAATAATAATAATAATAATAATGATGATACAATGGTGATAATACGAAAGTAATAATAGTATGTACAAACAAGTGATGCACAATGCAATTGCTCACCACCCGCTGACCGATGCCCAGCCTAACCCCGAGCAGTCCGGCCCCCTCCCCCCGGCTAGCCACCCCTATATATTGTTTAGCATGACGTCAGATGGTATGGAATACCCCTTTGGCTAGTTTGGGTCACCTGTCCTGGGTCTGTCCCCTCCCAGCTCTTACTGCACCCCCCAGCCTGCCCGTTGGCAGGACAGAGCAAAGGCTGAGATGTCCTTGGCTTAGTATAAGCACTGCTCTGCAACAATTAAAGCATCGGGGTGTTATCAGCACTCTTCTCATTCTAAGCCAAAACACAGCATTCCACCAGCTACTAGGAAGAAAATTAATTCTGTGCTAACTGAAACCAGGACAAATGTCAATGTTGATTGAACAGAAAACATTTCATTTCATATGAACAGTAATAGCTGATTATTAACTCCGACAAACTTCTAAAAATGTCTGTTTTTCTTCCTGCTCGTATTAGCACCCCTTTCGCTAGCAATACTGAGCCCACTGTGTCTGCCTGGCATGAATAATAAGCATCTGTCAGACTATCTGCAGCTACAATTAAATACTGAAACTGCTGTATAGTTTCTAAACAAATAGAAGCTGAATATCTGGCTGTTTCTATCCTGGGATTTCAATTGCATGCAGTCCACAGGGGACTTAACTTTGCTCTGTAGTGCATTGCAGAAGGCACTTAAGCTGTATGACCATTAATTTAATCATCCTGAAGTTTACCACTGGGAACAAGAGGGCAGGAAGGGAAGGAGACCTGAGAAGTGCACAGTAGTGATCAGTTGGTTGTTCACTCTGCAGAAGCCATCATCACAACAGGCATTAATTGACTCCCTTGTTGGCAGTCTCCATGGATGGCTGAAATCACTCCAAGCCTAAGCTGGTCTAATAAAAGTATTACCTCTCTCCATAGACCTTGCCTCATATACTGAAATAGGCTTTCTCCAATAGGGGTGGTCCCTCTGAGATAGCCCTGAGGCCAACTTTTTACAGGGAGGTTTAATGTGTCTGTGCATACATTGGGGGAATAAATGCCAAATTTGCTCACCGTGCTTGTCACCTAAAAACCTTTCATGGCTTTCAGTTTGTTTCAAAACCTCATCAGATACATATATATATATATATATTATTTTTTTTTTTCTCTCAAAATATATTTCAAATTTAAAAAGAAAACATTAAGACATTAAGAGCTCTGTTTAGGACCTTGATACTAATTATGTATTTGAACTACTGCTAAAATTTAGTTATTTTTTAATATCCCAAATGTTATTCCACTCTTCTCTTCTGAAGTGTATACCAGATATATCTTCTCACACTATTCTACCTAAAGAGCAAATTTTCAAAATTTGGCATATAATGCCTGACATATAAATAAAAGGCTGTGATTTTCTACTGAGAGCTTTTCATAAATCTGTAAACCCTAAAGGGTGGAAATGTCCACCTAATCTGATGATATATCCATATACTACACATTTCCTTCCAATTATATTTTTCTTAAACTGCCACATTTCTGTTTGGCTGAAACATATTTTAAAGAAAATCAGTCAATCTTGAAGTCAAGAAATGGAGAATTGCTGTTTCCCTCAGTAATTTATATTGAGGGCTGGTAGCTCTCCTAATGATGTCTGTGCCTTTATTTTAAATGTAAAATTGCATGGATTTAGTATCCAGACATTTTAAAATATTTACATGTATTTCAATTAAAATATTATTTTTCTATTTTTAGAAAGGTTGATATTATATTTTCTTGGAGGTGTTCCGATGTTTTAATTACATAATCTCAGTCTTCTTTTTTGATTAACTAAATGGACTTGACTCCTTAATTATTTCATTTCCTAGTATATGTTCCTCAGTTATTTTGGGGTTCTCTGATCTCTCTTCTCTGTCAATATCCCTTTCAAAATGCAGATGTCAGAATGAGATGCAGCACTCCAATTTTGTTTAAACTATGGTTGTAGAGATATATAATGCCCAATTTTTTTTCAAAATCATTTGCTGTTCACATCAACTTTCCTGATTGTGTTGGTTTGTCAGTCCTTCTGGAAATTGTGCCACTTCTATATAAATGACTTGCTTTAGGCATACCAAGTTGAAAGTACTGGTATTTGCTGCAAGAAACTAATCCAAAAAGGAGTTTGATGTGGACAGAATCTAGTATGCCCAGGGACATCTATTGACTTTAATAAGGCTTTATACAAGCCCAAATGTGTTCCCATGTGGAAATCCATGAATCAAATTTGAAACTGTTTAGGACCAGTAATGGAAAAAATAAGAAAGAAATGCTGATAAAATCCTTGGATATTATGATTTTACTAGTTTCAAGATTAATTTTTCTTTCTTTCTTTTATTGTTCTTTTTTTCTTTTACATGTGTATGACTAGTAAATAGATAACTGTTAACTTGTAGTAAGAATCCGTACAATAGAACTGGATGACGAATTCTATAACAAAATTATATGGTCTTGATATTTGTCCCATTGATTTCATTTCATGAAGAATATATGTCAGCTAAATATAAGGATTTAACAGCAGAACTGTATATTCATTTGAAACTTTTTTAATTGGAAACTTCATTTGAAAGTGGAATTTAATTTGAAGAATAACTCATCTATTCCTCTCACCTTCAATTCCCCTGGAAAAAGAGAGCTTAGAAAAAATAATCTGAGATCATGTGGAAACTTTAAATCAATTTGCCAAACATTTCAGAACATTTACAAAATCTAAGTATAAAAATTAAACACAAGTATTCTGAAACTAATTTTAAGCTACAGTTCCTGTGGCTAGCGGCAAGTGAAAGATAGTAAGCAAAATTGTTTTTCTGTGCGATGTCTATCATTCTTTCTGCTTCAGATATAATCAATTCTATATGTACAGAAGACAGCCTAAAAAAAAAAAAAAAAAAAAAAAGTACAAAATTGCATTTTCCTTGCAAGATTTAAGTAGTTGCTAAGATTCATTAATGAAAAAAGAGCAAGAATGGACTTTGAAGCAAGTATATGACTTCTAGAGTAAAGCTGTTTCTGTACAGTACCTTTTAAAAGCTTCAGGGAACAGAATCTTATTCTGAAGTTGCAATTTATGTCTGCCACAGATCCACTTTTTTCTTTTTTCATGACAAAATGAAGTAAATATTGAACTATCTAGAGAGTGTATTTTTCTTATACTAATAAAGGGAGACAATGCTATGAATATTCATCTGAATTTGGGAACAAATTGCAGCTATGTTAGGTTGGTTGTGGTACTTACAGATAAGATTCATTCATTTGGCAAAACCCTCTGCTTCAGCCAAAATACATGAACCTATGGATTAAGTGAGAAAGTACATTTTCTTTCCCTTGATTGAGTACATCCCAGGATATTTGGCCAATTTGTACCATAAGTTAAAGTTTGTTTCCATCAGTCAAGAATGAGGTACTCATCAATTCTCAGTCAAGAATTGAAGTACTCAACAACTTTGCCTCAGTCACTGGCAGTCAGGAGCCCACTGTAAGCATAGAGCAGGTTCAAAACCACCTGATGAAACTGAACAGATACAAGTCTACAGCACCTCATTACATGCATCCCAGGGTCCTGAGGGAACAGGCTGATGTAGTTGCCTTGCCATTCTCCATCGTATTTGAAAAGTCATGGCAGTCTGGTGAAGTACCTGATGACTGGAAACATAATTCACATTTTTAGTTAGGGTAAAAAGGAAGACCTGGGGAACTACGGGCAGATGAGCTTCACCTCTGTGCATGGGAAGATCATGGAACAGATCCTTCTGGAAGCAATGTTAAGGCACATGCAAGACAAGGAGGTGATCCAAGACAGCCAGCATGGCTTCACCAAATTGTGCCTGACCAAACTGGTAGCCTTCTATGATGCACTGACTGCATCAGTCAACAGGGGACGACATACCAATGTCATCTACCTGGTCTTCTGAAAGATCTTTGACATAGTCACATATAACAACCTGATCTCCAAATTGAACAAATATGTATTTGAAGGGTGGACCATTCAGTGGATGAGGAATTGCCTGGATGGCTGCACCCAGAGTTTTGTGATCAATAGTGCTATGTCTATGTGGAGGCTGGTGATGAATGGTGTTCCTCAGGGGTCCATCTTGGGACTGGTACTGTTTAATATCAATGATATAGACAGTGGAATCAAGTGCACCCTCAGCAAGTTTGCAGATGACACCAAGGTGAGTGGTGCAATCAATACAACAGAAGGAAGGGAAGCCATCTAAAGAGACTTGGCTAAGCTCAAGAAGTGGGCCCACATAAACCTAATGATGTTCAACAAGTCCAAGGGCAAGGTTCTGCACCTGGGCTGGGGCAATCCCAGACGTGAGTACAGACTGGAATAACAACTCATTGAGAGCAGCCTTGCAGGGGCTATAGGCTAATCAAACTTTCAGAAATAGAAAGAAGAAAAACACCCAGAAATTACTCTGGCAACTGAACATCTCTATTTTTCTACATGAATTCTGAACTGACATAAAGATTTATTTAGAATATTAATTCTATAATTACATATTAGATTAAAATTAGGTAACAATATTGTAAAGCTTTGCTTGTGGGAACAGGTTTTGCTTTTGGAGGATAAATATTTTAATATGAAAATGCTCTCTTCTCACTTCTGCTACTCACAGTTGCTACTCTAAACAAAAATTCACTAGTAGAGTTTATCTAATAAATAAGATCTATTATTGTTTTCAGGAGCTAACCGTTAACGATGACACTACTACATTTTTAACAGAATATCACAAAAGTATGAGATCATTTATACAACAAATCAGAAGCTGTCGTGACCACAGAAGGGCATCAAATTAATGCAGAGCTGGAATTAAGAGGAGAAATTGGGCTTTCTGATAATCTCACATTAAGAGTGGGATCACCTCTGTAGCACTGCAGAATTTACCACAACATAGTTTTTTGTTCTTTTGGTATATGTAAATAAGCAAAAACACTTTAAAAATCATCAAGAAGACAGGCTTTATAATAACAGCTTGTATTGAATTTTTTGTTTATAAACATGTGTTATGTGTTGTTTGTCACCAAAATTGTCAAATTTCTTCTATACCACTTCTCTAAACATTTATTCATGAGTTTTTTGTTAGGTATTCATGTGTTTGCTGAAGGTCGGGTGCTCAAGAGCTTGGGCACATAAGAAATGTTGTTCCAGAACAGAATAATGGTTCAGTGATTTCCATATCCTGTTCTAGCAATGGCCGGTGTTGGATGCTTCATATCTACTTAATGGTGCAATAATATATCATGCAGATATAATTGTTCTTATCCAAAACAACCCTGGCTGAAGAATTGAAGAATACTGAATAATCAGAATTGTTGGTACTTAAGCTGTTCTGGGAGTTTAGTGGTAAATCCTTTGTAAATCCTTTTTTTTTTTTTTTTTTTTGGTGTGTGTTTCTGACTCTGCAGTGTTAGGCCAGTTTTAGGAAGAAATAACACCACTAATTTCAAAATAGCTGCACCAAAGGCACAGATATAGACAGCCAAACTTCACTTTGGGAACATGTGACTATTCTGGTGCATGATTTCCAGTGTCATTTCCAATCACAAATTTCTGAAAGTGTCAACAGAAATGCACAATCATCCTTCTAAAAGCAGGAATAGATATACAAAACTGTCTCAATATTTTTCTGTTTTATCTTTATATAGTCCTATATCTTTCAGAGTGTTAATGTTGGAAAATTAGAAGTTATATAGTGATGTAAAATATCAATTATAAACACATACTTGACTAGACATCTGGAACTCCCCTTTTGTTAGATTTCTTATTTGTGGGGATAAACGTTTTTAATGCTAGATTTTATTTATTTGTTTGTTTGTGATAGACGGTGTAGAAAATCTGGAATGCTGGAAAAGGCAAACAGCAGAAATTAGATAAAAGCATAGCTAGACTATTAGAAAAGATTAATGTTTTTCAGCTATTTGGTTATGTTCCTAATTCCCACTGAAAGCAAATAAATAGTTTCTACATTTTAGTAGAATGAAAATCAAAATCTTGTTCTAATTATATTGAACATGAACAAACCTTCGTCTTACTAAGCAATGTTCCCAGCAAATGGCATGCTATGTCAATACTCTACACTTAGAGCAGAGGTAGAACCTCAATGATCTTTTAATTGCTTCATTACCAGTCAAGGTGTAAGAGGTAGATTTAGATTTGGTAAAACAATGTCAAGCAAAAATGGAATAGAAAGGAACTGCTAGTCCACTTTTCTAGGTGTACTTATTTTCTTTCTGGCAGATATTCATCTGCCTTACTGCTGGAAACCTGTAAAGATGAGGACTTCCAGACAATTTATTCTATGTCTTGCTGTCCTTTTCTTTCTTTATGCAGTCTGCCTTGAAATCAAATCTTGGTCGTGCTGAAGTATACTTCTTTTTCTATCTTGTAAAAGAGAAAAAAACTTTTTTTTTTGTTTTGTTTTGTTTTGTTTTGTTTCTCTTTGATGTCTACTATATGCTTTGAGACCATTGATTGTTCTACCTTTTCTCTCAAAGCTGGACAGGCTTTAACCAGTCCAATTCTCTTTTGAGTTATGATGTCTGATGACTCTCGTTGCTCTCTTCTGAACTTCATTGAAGAGATTCATATTTTTTTTCTGAGCTGACAGCTCAAAACTTGGCAAAGCATTGCAACCAAGGCTCATCCAGTTTTGAACAAAGAAAGGGATTCTTTCATGTATCCTTTGGGTTAGCAGGATGATGTGGGTATTTCATGAAATTTTTGACATTCCCAGGCTTATGTAAAACCTTAAATCATTTTAAAGATTTAGATGCACAACAAGTTCTCTTCTAGATGCACAGTAAGTCCTCCTCCATTCTGTATTTCTACAGTTAAGCTCCTAAGAGTAGGCATTGCACATAGTTTTAATGTTTATTTTTGTTTATTTTTTTCTAAACTCCTTTTTTCAATATGAAAAATATCATTTTGATTGACAGTGCCTGTTCCCCATGATATAAAATTAATTACATTGATTTGACATTAGTTTTTCTTGAATAATCTGTCCTGGCTACAATTATATCCTTGTGATAGCCCACATTCTTAAGATGTGGTGGTGATTTTTTTCCTATAAGCTATGATACTTCTTTCTTATTTTATTAGCTGTGTTAGCTACCTATTCATAGGTGTCTCCTCGTTTGACTGTTCTAGATACCCACTAGTCTACATTTTCTATTTCTTTTGTATTATTACTCAAATGTTTTAAAAGGTCTAATTCCCTCTTCATTTCAGCATTAAAAAAAATATAATCTTGACATAAAAGGAAAATATTTGTATTTTCTCCTGTCTGTCTTTCTTAAAGAAACTCTGTCATTCAGACTTACATATTATTGCACAAAGATTTTGGAATACCAACTAATTCATAATATTTTTGGAGAATAAATTCTTCCCTTTTTATTCCTAATAAGTCTTGCATTGAAGAAATTCAGCAGACTGTTTTTCTCCTCCTGTCTGTCCTATGACCTGCCTCATAAATAACTTACTGCAAAAATAAAAAATGGAAATGGCAATATTATCATAGTGTGACTCGACTGTCATATTTAACAAAGGATTCCAAATAAATAAATAAATAAAAACAATACATAAGCATGTCTGTAATGATATATACCAAGACAATTTGACATATCCAGGACATGTCAGCTTTACTGGGCAAATTTTATGGCCATTTCTTTAGGATTTAAAGGTGCTGGTAACTTGGTCTGCAAGTCTACAAGTCTGCTGTAATAGCTTAGTAACAGTTTAGACAACATCCATCCTCTGCTAAATAAAATTATCCTCTGCTCATAAATTCCATCATCTGCTAAAAGTGGTTTTATCACAGGGTTGGAGCACCTCTCTGATGAAGAAAGGCAAAGAGAGCTGGGGATTTTCAGCCTGAAGAAAAGTCTCCAGGGTGACCTCATCGCAGCTTTTCAATAGGGCTTATAAAAAAGACAAGCAACATTTTGCTTGGTCAGATAATGATAGGACAAGGGGGATTGGGGGTGTTTTAAACTAAAAAAGGGGAGATTTAGATGAGATGTTAGGAAGAAATTATTCACTAAGGGGTGGGGCGGGGGGGGGGGGGAGGCACTGGAATAGGTTGCCCAGAGTAGTTGTGGATGCCCCATGCCTGGAGGTGTGCAAGACCAGGCTGGCTGAGGCTCTGTGCAACCTGATCTAGTGGGCAGCATCCTTGCCCATGTCAGGGGGTTGGAACTAGATGATCTTCAAGGTCCCTTCCAACACAAGGTGTTCTATGATTCTGTGATTTTCTGTGAATATATACTGATAAATGTAGGCACTATATTTTTTCCCTTTCTAGAAAAAATAGCATGTATTTGTTTTGTCTCTTTCTACTATTTGACACCCATGCACTTTGTACTTCTGTAAAGAAATGCGTACATGTATTTAAATAGAATTCCTTTCTAATTTATGCCACTCTCCGTGCTGAATTCTTTAGGAACCTTTCTATGCAGGATGCATTCTCAGGTTTTGCTTTGAACATTGCTTTATGACAGCATTGTTCTTGCACACAGTATTGCTGTACTTTCATAACCCCTCATCTTTAATTCCTTTCCTCTTCATTCCACCAAAGTAAAGCCCTGATGTATGTTTAGGATAGTCAGTGAGATTTAGAAATAAGGTCCTCTGTATTTGGTTTAGATTTCCAAACAAATCTACATTTTACTTTATGTAGCACTTCTGTGTAATTATTATGTGTCCTGTGTTGAAAGTTTTAGCCATCAACCTGAAAAATAAACCATTTTCTAAATATTGTAAATTAAAAAAAAAAAAAAAAAGCTTATACTTTAATTACATACATGAAATTATTGTTATACCTTTCTTTTAAAATATATACAAGGGCTTTTTTCAAATTCTCCTAAGGTTCTCCTAAGGTTGTCCTAGCCAGTGGAGAGAGAGGAGATAAATTGTTATTTGTTGGTTGCCTTCTGTAGAGTTCAAGGAAGGACCCAGAGGTAGGTTGTTTGTCAGATAATTGTACAGGTGACACAGTATATTTATTAATTGTTCAAATCAACTGTAGATTTATTTGCAAGGCCAGGCAAAAAAATCTTAATGAAATAAAAACTCTGTAGGATAAAATTTGATTTACTTTGGTATCAGCTCTCAATCTAGATTCTTTTCAGAACTCTCCGCCCAGCTGTTTTATGACAGATGATACAACTGTATGTAGTGACATTTGGTTTCTGGGATGTATCCAACACTGATCATTAAAAATCCCCCAAATAAACAAACAAATGACCATTACTCTAGATTAAACATTTTATACTTTTATGTGCAAATTTAATTTCAGACAGACTTCCAAGTTTTTATTTTCCCTTTTTCTTGCCTTTTAGCATACTGGAATAGATCTGTTTCAGTTCAATGCATTCTTCTATGTATTTTGCTCTGTGTTTAGGAGAGTACAGATACAGCTGAAATAAGTTTAAAAATGATTTTTATTTTCAACAACTTATCATGACAAAATTTTCATAGTGTTTTAACTCAAAGCTTGAGGACTCAAAATAATGGTTTGCTCATTCTTGTTATACTTTTAGACAACTAGGGCAGCAGTAGCAGAGAGAGACTGATTTACGTGTAATGCTCCCAGAAAAGCTGATGAGAAGATGTCCACAGATCAAGGACCATCTGATGTTCTAAATACATTTACATGACACATAGCAAGAAAACTCCAATACTGCAAAGATTTATACTTTTATTTAGCCCACTGTTTAACTTGACACAGGTGCTGATGGATTACTTCCTAATAGTGAAAAGAAGTTGCATCAGCTGTTTGTGAAAAATTGACTTTTTAAAGGAAGAAAAAGAGGGAAGATATTTTGAAGTATGGAAGAGAACAGGGGGTTGTACTCATCAACAGTGTAAAAGCAGCCCATACACATGTATAATGAATTAGAATGCCTTTCACTCAACCCCCTTTTTTTAAGAAAAAATATGGCCTAGCTCACTACTAAACTGAAGTGTATTACTTGATGCATTGATTTTAATGGAAACATGGTGATGCAGAGCTGACAGAAAATTGGCTTTCCACTGTGACATTAGGAGTCAAGGCCTAGAGCCAAATCAGCATTTAATCAGCTAACCTGTAACTTTAGTGGAACTTAGATGGCTCAGCTCTTTAGACTGATGCACAAAATCTCTGCCTAACTGCTTAAATTCATGATGTGCCAGTAGACTCACTTGTTATTAGTAAAGTTAATTAGCTCCCTAAAATATGTATGTAGACATTATTGTTAAGCCAGATATAACAATGTACTCATTTGTCTTATACCTAAAGCTATGAAATCAAGTTGCATATGTAACTAGAAAGATTTTGAGGGGAAAAAAATTAAATATTTATTTTCATAATTCAGCATTGAATACAAAATTCTAAAAACTAAAGATTCCTTTCCAAAAAGTTCCTTTAATCCAACCTTTAAATGGAACAAAAGGCCATTTGCACCAGCAGGGAATTTGGCTCGTACTGAAGAAACAGTGACCCATTTCTTTGGTTCTAATAGGTTTCATTTATGCCTTAAGGGGATGGTGGACATCATTGTTTTCCTTGAAGTCCCAGCCAACAAATATTAAAGGAAGTTCAAAAAATAATGCCCTTAGCAAGCAATTAAAAGAAGCACAGACAATGCTCTGGTAAGGTACATGTCCTTCCTATTTCTAAGGAAGGACAAGTTGTTAACAGTCTGAGAAAATTCCTTGATAAACTCAATCCTGTATAATAACTTCAGAAGCCTCTACTACATTCACAATTTATACAACTTTTATGCGGATGAGTAGAAAGGGAAATGTTTTCCTATGTGTTAGTCAGTAATAAAATGATAAAAACAGAAATATCAAGGGGGAATGTTTTATCTGTTGGCTTTGCTTCATTCTGACTATCTAAATTGATATGAAAATCAGGTTAATTGCCTTCTGTCCCAGACAGCCTGCCACCAATCTTTTCCTCTTCATGTAGGTGTCACTATGATCTTTGGGCTTAAGTCAAGAGTTAGAACATTTCTCTCCCCACCAAGCTCCCATACTTTCCTAGATAAAATGGAGCATGTATCCACTTCTTATTCCACAGCAGCAGAAACAGGAAGTTTTGACACCCATGTTTTATCCTCTATAGGGGTAATGCTTCAGATTTTCTTTGCATTTCATCTCTCTGTAAAGTGCTGTTGTGGTAGCTGACTTGCAATGCTTTGTCATATTACCTACCAATTGTTCATGTGTTTTCCCTAGAGTTTTGAAATTCCATTTTCTCCCAGTTCTACATATGGCATTGTCCATCAGTCTTCTAAGTCAAAACAGTTTGTATTGCTGTGGTTTCCTCTGTTGCCATATTGTCTTGATCTGTGATTTTATTACTTCTAGCTTTTCTTATTTAGTCAACTCCTTATTAGATCTAAGGCGTGTACACAACCTCCCCCCTCCCCTTCTTTCTGATGTTGTAGTATGTAAATGATAACACAGAAGGAAGACACTGTTTAGGGAGTCCATACAGTACAATAGCAAGACATTGCAGTACAATTCAACTCAGAGTACAAGGATATCCACGCTACAGCACAATGTTCACATCTCTTAATTTCACTCTTTCTACTTTTTTAATGTTGCTGAGATTGTCTGCTTATTGGAGCTAAATGTCAGCTAAAAAGCCAAATTATAAAATGCTTCATTTTCATTCACATCTGCACTAGAGAAATGAGATAGGGAAAAAGGCTTTCAAGGAGCTGAGAAGAAGTGCTTTAAAAAGCAACTGCAAGTCATTGGGGGCAAAGGGGCATATGTGGGTTGGAGAAAGCAGAGAGAAATTTTTGTTACTAATGCAGAATGAGAGAGAAAAAAAAAAATCAGCAGCACTGCCAATAAAGACTGTTATGTATGTTCTCTATAATAAAATCTGAGAGACATTTCACATTCTATTCCATAGCTTCTAAAGACTTAATTGTACCATTAACTCTATAACCTTGTTCTAAAGGTAACTTATGGTTCATGAAGTTCTTTTGAAAGAAATAATCCTAGAAACTTTTTGTATGAGATGGTTTTCAAAATTTTCCTCTGGCTATTAATTGTTATTTAGTTCAGCAATATATATGACATGGCACTACATTTAATTATATTAATTATATGCAATAATTCTGACAGAAGAGATACCATTTCCTTTACCTGAAACTGACTAGAAGTCACTTCAACTAAGAAATGAAAAATTGCAAGGTGAAAGAAAAGGACATCAGAGAAAAATATGGAAAAGACAGGAAAGAAAGAAAGTGGCGAGGAAGAGAGAGAAAAAATGAAAGGAAACAGCCAAGACAGAGAAACAGATCTTGTTTTTCTTGACTTTTAAAGCTGTCATTTTGTTTTGCATTATTTTATTTGTAGAGGACCACAAATGCATGCTTTCCATCTACCATTAGTATAAGGAATTCTGCTTCCTATGGACTACATTGATAATGTGTCTCCATGGGTGTATTCCAGAACAGAGTCATTTGGAAATCTAATGGATGTTCAGCTTTTCTAAACTGTAAGGTTAGTACCAAAATAAAACAAAAGAATAAATAATGTTATTATGGAACACAGCAGAAGTTTTATCTTCTCAGCCATTTTTACTGCAGTTCCAGAATAAACATAACAAATATCACTACACTGATATGCACTAGGAAGAATTTTTTCACAAAACTTGAATGCACTTTTAGCACTGATGTTCACCAACAGGTGTCTCATTACCTAACAACTCCTGTATCGTGAAAAATGGCTTATTTGTTTGTAGAGATTCAAGAAAATGTGTCATACAGAAAACTCTAGTTCTTATTTTTCTCTAATGATGCAACACAATATTTGAAATTATACTGAAATGTACACTTTGGGTCTCCAGTTTCCAAGTATGCAGTTGAATCTCATTGCTGTGTTCCCCTACAACTCTTTTGCTTTCCATGACATAGCCACTATCAAAATTAGCTGCTGCTTCTTTAGATGGAAGTACATGTGTATGCCTTTCCTTCATTTTTATTTCATTTTCAGTTTTTTTTATTTCATTTTTCATTTTCAGTAATATGGTGGAATTTAATGGCACAACTATTGGTAACAACATTCTAACAGGATATTTAAAGTAATATGGACTACATTTGCCTGAAACATACATTTGATGGTGAAAATTAGATACGTGAGAAATAAGCATGTGTTTCTCTGAAAAAATAGGACAAATAGGCATATTTCCTCCTCTTATGGAGGAAACAGTGCTTTTGCACTTAAAATTCAGGAAAAAATGACAGCTTATGTTTTTTGACATTGGTGCCAACAATGTCAAAACGTCTTTCTCAATGTCCAAGATGTGTTTCTCAATGTGTGCTCCAAGAAGTAGTGAGTGGTAGCTGGTACAAGCATCTTCAAGGAATGACCTGGATTCTTTGAAATTTAGAGTGCCTGTCCTCTCTCATCTTGATCTTGGCCTAGGGTGGTATTGAATTTCATTTTACATGATCTCCAGCCCTCCTTTTGGAATTTGATAAAAGGAGCTTAAAAACCTACCACAGCCCCAGATATAGATTCAGAGTTTGCTAGGAGCAGCAGAGGTAGGTGCCTACTTTACAGAGCCATCAGAGTCCTAAATAAGAGAAAAACATAAGCTCCTTATTTAAGTTATGAGTATTTTTCCTCGTAAGTGTTACTTTTCATTATTAGTTGTATATTGAGACAGGTTTTGGCAGACATATAAGGTATGTATCATGCATCATTCATTGCTGCCTTGAGTCTGAGCAATAAACATTTTGAAATAAAGACCATAAAGGAAAGGATAACCCAAGAAGAGAACATCTAATTCTGTGTCAACAGCCTGTTTTGGTGCTATGCAGAGCTATGCACAGTCTAGACAGAGTGGGTGAAAAAAAAAATTGTTATCACATTTAATAGGAACATTTCATGGTAACCTCTGGAAAATGCTGGGAAATACATTTGACATGTTTTTGTTGCATGATGTCTGCGCCTGATGCCTGACTGGTATTTGGGGAATTTTCTAGTGGTGGACAGGTAACAGTTGCTAAATATATGAAGCTTGGGAAATCTCATCCCCTGTACTCCTGTGATTCTCAATCTGCCCTCAGTTGCATGCACACAGAGCGGGATAATCCATGATGTTCACTAAAGCCACTTTTTCACAGTGGGTCTCCCTAAGAGACATTTGAGTTTGGCAGAGTTTCTTGGGTAGAAAACTGAACCAGTCTTAACATGGATAATGTATGTGGTTCTTTTTCCATAACCCCTGACAGGATCTCCCAACCTTCACCTTCAGTGACCTCATTTATCTGCAATCTGCATGTGCCCTGGAGCAAAAGAACTATCAAGAACTATGACAAACCATAATCTGGTATTAGAGACACAATTGTCTACCATCTCCTTGGAGCACTGAACCTCAGTGTTGGAGCTGATGGCAGTTGATCTAAAGGGTTTTGGACAGCACAAAGCTTTCAATCAGAGTTTTGTGAATATGAATGTGAAAATTAACTTTGAGCATTGACAGAAATGTCTAATAGACACAATAATAAAATAAAACTTTAAAATTGATGAATTTGGAAAAATATAATCACAGGGTTTCTCATCATTGGATGCTGTGGTAGCTGCTGCAAAAGAGTAGATAAGAAGGAAGCCTGAAGATATTATTTAATATTGAAATAACCTATTTATGTGTGTTTTTCACATTTGCAAAACTGAAAACATGCAGTATATTTTCCACCTGCATTTGAGAATTTGAAATAGGCCTTTGTCAGTACTTCTGTGGGAATTAATACTGTTTTTTTTTTTTTTTTTTTTTTTTTTCCTGACAGTTTTTTAAAAAAATCAACTCGACATTATATTGAATATGAGCTTTAATCCATTTTCTGGTCTTTCATTGCTAAAGAAAAGGTGGTGAAATATTAATAATTGGTGAAATGGGTCCCAGCACAGTAAAGGCTGTTGTTAAACACCATTTCATTTAATGCTGTTCTCTTTGTGTTATTGTGAAACTTAAATGTGTTTAGTGATGTGATATTAATAATTAAAAAATTCTGAAAAAAAAAATGCAACTGGAATTGAAGTTGTGAGGAGATGCTTTAAGTTCAAATATGGATATTTTTCTCCTATTCCTGTTTCAAGAGCTGGGAGTCAAGAGCCAGAATATTTTCAATATCCACCCTCTTTTAATGTAATGTTAGCATAAGACTGGAGCTTATGAAATTATGACACCTGTGCCACCCCTCCATCTACCTATTTCTAAAAGGATTGCCTCTCAAGAAGAAGGACACTTTCAAACATGATTATGTTTATCTAAACTGATTACCTTTAGAAAAAAAATACCTGTTCTGTTAATAAAAAAATCCGCCACTAGACCCTGACAAGTGATAACTATATAAAGGATAATCTCTTTATGTTGTCTATAGAAATTTTAAACTTGTTGTCTCCTAAAGAAATTTGAATTGGTTTCAAGGGCCAATATTTCTTTGCTGCAGATTTCCTAGCTGTATTTTCTTTTCTTCTTTATGCCAAACGACAGGGATATTCTGCACTGAACCTTTGTCCATGTATCTGACCAGCTTGCTAGATGGCCAGAAGGGACAGGGCTGGAAAAAAGGTAATTCTGTATTCTTCTGGTTGTACACCCATAGGCAGCTTATTTATCCCCTGTCATAAATCAGAACAATGTCAAGGGTACCTTCACTCACAGCTGCCTGGAAAGATAGTGAACTGCTTTGGAAGTTGTGGTCAGGGACAACCAGGGTCCAGCATGATTTCCTTTCTACATTTTCTCCTCTCATATATTGTTTTTTTAGTTAGTTAGTTAGTTTGTTTGTTTTTAAGGATCCAAGTCAGTTGGCTTTAGAGTTGGCTATGTTAGTTCTACTGCGATCAATCACGCCCTCTGTTGCTAGGATCCTGTCTGTGCCAGCAAAATGTCATGGTTATGGCTTAGCTCCACTTAAAATTTCCTTCCATTTTTCTAAACAAGCCTCTCGCTCCCTTTATTGCTTATGTTTCATCATCCAGTGGTGGAATGTCTCACTCCAGTAAACATATTTGTACTAGTCTTCCCCTCAGTAGTGCAGGTAGCAGTGACATAATCTTTGGCTCATACTGACACCCAGTGACTCTGGCTGGCTGTTATAATGTGCTCACAGTCACAACATGTTTTGTTGTTGTGGTTAGTCTGAGCTTGCTAAATCATAGTTAGTTCAGCTTTGCCTATCATGCTGCAAAATGTTTCAGTAAATGCACTGACAGTCAGGACTTGGGCTACTGTATCTTGTGTATCAGTTACCCTTATCCAATGTGTCCAATTGCATTTTTGTGCATCAGTTTTTGGCAAACCTTGAATACCCTGTAACCAAAAGCATCACATGCTTTTCTTATGTTTTGGTACTTTTTCTCTGAGCTGGCATAGTTTTGTAGTTTTATTTTTTATTTTTTCAAATCTAACATGGCTGCAGAGAGGTGATTTATCTTGCATATCCTTATATTGCTTTTTTTTTTTTTTTTTTTTTTTTTTTTTAGTACTCTGCCATAAATTCTATTAATATATTCATGTAATATCTATTTTCAGTGGTCATATGATGTAAGTCAGCAAATGAGTTTACATAGCACTCAAAAAAATGTATAATATAGCTTTTTGAATCTGCAAAACAGTACTAGTGAAATTAGGAGACTAGTCCCTCATGGACTAGGAAAAAACAATCATGACGTCTAAAAAGTTCAAATAAATTCTAATGCAAATCCAGTTAGGTTTGGTTTAGATACAGTGTAAGAATAAGCTTAGTTGATTTATTTCATTAGGTCTTAATTAGAATACTGAAATACACAACCTAAAAACAAACAAAAAAGCAAACATAACAAATGAAATAAAATAAAATAAATGCAAAACCAGAACCAAGACCAAAAAAATCAAAAAAAGGTTATATACCTTTATACCTATGTAACCTATATAAAGGTTATATGCTATATAATAGTAAGGTAGACAGTACAAATAAAAGAGAGAAAATAGACATCACTCACAGTCAACAGAGACAAGGACAAAAATTGCAGATTAATACCATAAAAATCAAAGATAAACTAATCCAAAGCTCCCAGACAAAAGGTTTATTGTCAAAATACAGTATAAAAACTTGAATAGAAAATCTCAAGCAATAATTCTCTGAAGGAAGCTTATAGATTTATAAATTATATCAAAATATAATTTTACTGCAGTTTTAAAATCTGAACAAAATTAAACTGTTATGTTTAGAAAGGAAAACAACAACTTTAGAACTTCGGATAAATGTTTGCAGAGAGCTAGATGTTTCCATATCTTTCTGTAGGTGCACAAGGAGTTAAAAGAATTGTGTGGAGTTGTTTTGGAGGTGCAGAGCAAGGATTTGGAGTGCTAGATGGGATTGAATTATTTTTCACTGAAGAAGTTGTGAGATGGCAAAAGGCCAGAGACTGGTGTTCCTCAGGGAGGTGAGAACTAAAATATAGCTGAGATTTATTTTGTCTTTGCTGCAAACAAAAAATACTTTTGATCATTTCAGAATGACTTTAGAATAGAAGTGAATTTAACAAATAGTTATAAGGGTTAACAAGGGGTTTCTGCCTTTCTGGTTGGAGTGAAGAGGAGAAATTCAGCAAGAAAATGACATTCCCATTTTATCCCCTACCTCAGTTTAGTTGGTCAGCAGAGAAACACATTCAGTTTCCTTCTTGGACAGTGGGTACTTAAATATATAAGCATTCTAGCTAACCAGACGTGGTCCAACCAATAAATTTTGTTGTCTCTCTGGCTGAGTGGTAGATAGTAATCCATGTGTTTTATTTTGCACATGAACACTTGACCCAGTAGGATAAAGAAACTGTCTCTCTATTGCGAGAGACTGTGTAAACATTTTATATAAAATAGAAAAAGGTCAACAGGATGGAAAAAAAAAAAAAAGAAAAAGAAAAAGAAAAAAGAAAAAAAAGGTTAAAGTGAAAGGAAACCCTGCCTATGAGTTACCATATTACCTTTTTCTTGGGAAATGAAAAATATACATTCATGTCTTCTGAAACAAATTACTCCTGTAGATGTGTACACAAAGTGATAGTTTATTGTATAAAGGAGAAATAACTTCATCTTCTTCTCTTTATGCATTTTTTTTTTTTTAATCTAGATGATTGATTTTCTATTTTTATTTTATTTATTATTTTTTTTCCTCCCAGTATCCAGGAGAAATTTGCCATGTGTCAAACAATTTCACTGATACAAATCTGTTTGATTTTCTTTTTAGTGAGAACAGTTTTTAGTTTCTGTTATTCCTTGCTTTGCCTTCCCACTGAAAATAGGGTAACAGAATGGGGACCTTCCTTTAGCAAAAGCCATTTAGTTTTGTAAAAAAAAAACAACTGTCTAATTTGGTTTTAAATCCTTTTTATTATTATTATTTTTAATAATGAATTAAAGTGTTATAATATTCTTAACCAGTTTTGTTTATTTGTTTGTTTGTTTGTTTTGTTTTGTGTTTTTGACTCTCATTGATTTCATTGATACAAACCCAAACTTGCCACAGACTTTTCTGGAAGTTCAGTACTCAATATAATTAAAAAACTGGATATGTTTTTATCTTCTTGATATATTTATATATTTAAGTAGCAAAATATTAATAAACAAATTAGTATAATGAAATTTCAAATGTGATATAGTAAAATATGAATCTATTATTCACTTTGCAGAGGGAAATTCATAATGAAAAATGTAAATAACATTGTTTACAAACAAGTATCAACTTTTTTATTGCCTTAAAACAGGGTAATTGGATTACATTAATTCAATATGTTTTGGAGAAAAGGGCTAATTAATATGCTTTAATGTTTGACTTTTGTCACTTCTCTAGAAAATGCAATTAGAAAGTTTCAAAATGTTTAATTATAGTGCTTGCCTTGATCTGTATTTTGTGATGCATGCACAGATTTTTAGCTTGTAATATAAAGTCTTCAGCAACCTCTTCTCTGTCTGATGAAAGTCTCTTTGTCTCTATGGAAGTTTTTCCCTAGATCTTTTCCATTCTCATATGCTATGACATTAATCTATGAAATTATGTCTTTATAAAGAAAAACAAAACAAACAAAGAAAAAAGAGTTTAAAGTATTAGAAAATGTAGCTGCTGACTATTTGTACAATAAAGCTACTCTTTCTCCCCCCTCCCCCCCTTTTTTCCCCTCAGAGTTATAAGAATGTTCTACCATATGAAAAAAATTAGAGGTAATCAATACCCAATTTTTTACCTCATATTTCAATTTTAATATGGTATGAGAAGGATAGCCTCGCACTGGAAAGGGAACAGTGAGAAAGGTTTTTCATTCTGAGAATAAATATGTTTTTCTTTGACACCGAGACCTTATTTAAATCCATCCAGTCCATCTGGTCCCAAGCACAAGGTAATGCTGAATGGATTGCAGATTAATCTAGAAATCTAAATAAGAGGGGAAATAGTTTTGAAACTGCATCAGTTGAAGAAGTCAGTGATAAGGTCAGTACACCTCATGGTTTATTGGACAATTAGAGCTTTCTTAGTATTGGAAAAGCTTAAAAATATTCAGGTTGCTATGGTATTGGTGCTCTCAATCTACCAGTTTTATTGGTAATCTAACTTTCATACAGACAGTGCTAAATACATTTCTATCCCATCTTTTTTGTTTGTTTGTTTGTCTAGAAAAATTAAATTTCCCCTTGACTCTTTCTGATCCATATGTAGAAGTGGACATATGATATCTGGCAGCATTATGGAGTGTCTGCTGTCTTGAAAAAAGGACAAATTTCTAAGTTTTGTTTCTTGTATTTTGTAAATGCATTTATTACACAGAAGGTTGGTGGCCAAGGTGCAGAACTGGTACATCAATATTAGGTATTTAGGGTGCTAGAGAGGTCTTCCTAAATGTAGACTTGCCTTGCTTTTGCACATGCATTGATATGATCCTGTCTGAAACACATCATCAGTGATATCAAGGTGATTTCTCTCCTGGTGGAACAAAAGCTGCAGCCACATACCAGGGTTCCAGCTAGAAATACCCTCTTGAAATGCAGATGCATGACCATCTAGAACATCTGCACATGAGTAATGTTTATGTTTTGCAAGAATATATATGTGTTACAGCTCATTCAGAAAATGTAGACTTGTGGTCTTTCATAACTGCAGCAAAATAAACCCTGGTCCCTCACTCTTTGCTCTGTATCACTCTTTGCTCTTTGCTCTGTGGTAAGGCAAAAGCATCCGTTAACTGCTGTGCTACATCTAGCACATAATTTGTTGTTCAAACACCAAACAACCTGTGGAATGTTTAAAATAATTCTTCCCAAAAATGTGATACAACTGATACAAACAGAACCTGACCTACTCTTTTAAAATATAGACTTGGAAAATTCTCTGTGTATTGAACACTAAGAAGGAAAATCAAAGCAAGTACAAAAGAGTAGGGTGAATTTGTCAGCCAAGCTTCTTTGTAAAATAAAGATGTATAATGTCATCCACGATATAAATTAATTAGCATAACAGTCAAAACTTTAGAGATTTTGTTATTTGATGTCAGACATAGGAACTGGGCAGAGGAAGCAGTTACAATTCATTTTTTTTTACTTTTTTTTTTTTTTTTTCTATCTCACCATACAAAAATCAATCAGTCTTCTAATGTTAGTGATGTTGTAATGACTGAAGATACAGGGAAAAGAGGGGAAAGAGCACAATCCTGTAACTGAATTTCAGGAGTTGAACAGCTACAAATATATGTAGGCTCAAAAAAATCAGATGTACCGAGTTACAATGAATGTGTTTCATTGTACAACTCTGACAAAAAGGGATATGACAGAGAGCTTATGCAGTGATGTTTGCTGTATGCCTGCCTATTATCATTCTCCAGTTTTATGAGCTGAACTGATTTATAGAGTTCAAGCTTCTATCATTTATGAATAGAATGGGTAAGAGATGAACCATGCTGACAATGCTTCTCTGTAATAGATGATAAAAAGGGTGAATAGAGTACAATGTTGCCTAATAAAAAAATAACTCTTTCAGATGGGGTTAATTACCTATCTTCATGATACAGATAAATGATCTTCAGGAAGACTTTATCAGGTTTCGAAGACATAATCTCAGGGAAATATATGTCTTTTTTTTTTTTTTTTTTTTTTTTTTTTTTTCAGCTTTTCTATACAAAAAGTAATCACAAGAATTAGGAGCTGTAAACAAGTTTTCAATATTCCTTACTGTTCTTTGGAAATATTCAGCCTAACTTTAATGAATAACAAATGCACACCTTGTAATTAAACCCCAGTCTGAGGTCATGTCATACAATAAGTGATTCAATTTCAAGACCAAGCAAGACTCATTATAAGGTAGCCAAATCTTCCCAGATTTGGTATTTCTGTACAAATGTCGAAAGCTACTTGTTATCTTTTATAATTTCCTACCTTCAGGTGGAATTGAAGAGCAAACTTAAACAGAATGAAGCATAATAATAGCATCTTCAGGAAAAAATAATAAGTCACTGCTCAAAAACAGGGAAATATTAAATTGAAAAGCGAAGATTATGATGGTCGCCATCAGATTGTTAACAGCACTTGTGGATCTAATCAGACCTCTAAATTGCATGAGGAGCAGAAATAACACTACCCCATCTTATTGTTTCCTCTGACCTACAGGTTTCATTATTGTTTTATCAGAACTGAGTGTTATGTACCTATCTCTGCTACCAATATTAAGGTCATTGAATAGGAGTGCTTGTCACAACAAAGGGAAAGAGCTGGCTGTAAACATGCCATTAGAAAGGACATGGACTCTAGATTTCTTGTAAAAAACATTTTTACTAGTTCTGGGTTGCACAAGTGGGATAGGATGAGAAAAATCTTGATGCCCAGAGGTCAGAAAAAGAATTGCTTAATGTTAGCATCTGAGAAAATAAGAAAAGGAAGGAACAAACAAAGTCTTACATGGCATTGCCATAAGAAGCCAGTGCAATATATATGTGAATGAATACCTGAACATCACCGACTGCAGATAGAAATTCATGAATAGTGAAGTGACTGTAGACTTTGTATCTTACACAAATTTGTGTAACCAGATTAACTAGCAAAAGGAAATCTCTAGTAGAAAGATTACCTGTAAATCTATGGCTCCATATTAGATTATGCTATATACTTGTGTTAGAACCTTTTCCTTTAGAAATTGCTAAAGAGTTCTTGTGTTGACTCCACCATTTGACAAGTAAATTAGGTTGGCAAATACTAATATAATTTGGCAATTTCAGATTGGAGAAAATAAGTGTCTTTCTCAGTGTCATAGAATTAAGCCATGTTAGTAGTGTAAAGAACAGAAGCTGCAACTTCAGTCTCTTCTTTAAGTTTCAAACTGCTACCTTTCATTTACCTCTCACCTTTTTGCTGATGACAAAAGGAAAAGTGTCACCAGTAAGGTTCAATTTCAGTAACAATTTATTAATAGATATTTTTTATTTTTTAACAGCTCAAAATTCCAAAATTTGTCATGAAGGACTACAAGCTTCTCATGAAAGATAATCAGACTTTTGTTCTTATTTCTTTTTCATAATGGTCAATGCAGTAATACCAACAGACTAAGATGTTTAGCATCTAGTGCTCATATAGATACTGACGAGTTAGATGCACATTTTGCACATCAGTTAGGTGCACATTTCAGACAAGTTAGATGCACTAACGGCTCAGGACTGATCTGTTGGAGAACCTAAGCCTTAAGTAAATGAAATATAAGAATGAAAAATGTAGAAGAAACTGTTTTAGGTAAGAAGCTGGACTCTTAGCTCCTGGGTTACATCTAGTTAAATTGCTTTGCACAACATCAGAATGATTCTGTGGTGCCTCAGCTTCAGCTGTAATCACAGCTGAACCAATCACAGCTGTAGATATTGCTTGTGTAAGCTTACCTGAGTTTAATTATTTTTCTACTGAAAATACTGCAGTCATAGCAGCACCTATCTCAGTATGAGGCAAACATCCAGCTTTGCAAACTTTCCTGGGTTTTGTACAGCCATCGGTTTACTATGAGGAGCTAAGCTATAGTAAAGCTCTATAAGTGCTGTGCTACTTGCAGTACAGATAATCTCACAATGATAGTAAGATCATGTGCTTGATTGCTTTATAATGATCCATGTTCTTATACTTCTTGCTCCTAGTACTACTGCAGTCAATAAGTGCAGGTGTCTTTCCTCTCCATCTTCAGTCTAGAGCTGATTTGCTCCCTGATTTACCCCAGGTGCTGGGCTGTCATTTTCCCTTACCAGAAGCCTGGCAGGCTTTCATTGTATGAGAGTGCCTTTTAGTTCTGTAGAGTATCATTGAACTTTGGAGTAAAATATTTGATTACAGAGTAACATGCATAGGTTATCCTTGCATAAAAAATGAAATAGTCTGGTTCCTTAAACTTCTTATAAGCTATTTCTGTGAAGAATCACCTGCTCCTAAATTCTTCAAAGCTTCTTTGAAGAAAATCTTTTCCAAGAGGGTGGCTGTTGCCATATTAACACTGGATAAAACTTAACATCTCTGGAGCAAGGTTAGAATGAAAGAGTGAACAGCCCGGCAACATGCTGGGTCTTTTTTGTTTGAAATTGTGTGGAGGACAAATCTTTTCATTAACGTAAAATTGTCCTTAATAATCTTGATGGGAGGTTTTTTGGCTTCTTAAGAAACAGAGATGGCAAAATAATGGAGCTGAGTAAATGGAGTTCGAATGTAAGGTTATAATAAAACATAAAATTCATTCATCCAATTTCTGGGTTAATTGTAAGGCTTTAGCACAGCTCTGAAGCTAATGGGCCAAATTATTTTTTAATGTGAATAGAAATAAGTTTGAAAGAATATGAAACATTGTTGCCTCAACATCTACATGAGACTGGAGGGTAAGTCCAAATACATTACTTTTGTGGTTTAACCCAGCTGGCAGCAAAGCACCACACAACTGTTTGCTTACCCTTCCCCCCAGTGATATGGAGGAGAGAATCAAGAAAAAAAGTAAAATCTTGTGGGTTGAAATAAAGACAGTTTAATAGGACAGAAAAGAAATAATAATTATATTAGTAATAATAGGTACAAAACAAGTGATGTACTACACAACTGCTCACCACCCGCTGACCAATGCCCAATGACTATCCGCAAGCAACAGTCCCTCCCAGCCAGCTGCCCCATACTAATTGTTCATCATGATGTCCTACGGTGTAGAATATCATATAGACCCCAGTTTGGGCCAGCTGTCCTGGTTCTGTCCCCTCCCAGCTCCTTGTGTACCCCCAGCCTCCTCACTGGTGGGAGGTGGCGTGGGAAGCTGAAAAGTCCTTGGCTTAATGTAAGCACTGCTCTGCAATAATTAAACCAGCAGTGTGTTATCAACATTATTCTCACGCTAAATCAAAAACTTGGCACCATACCAGCTACTAGAAGGAAAATTAACTCTATCCTAGCTGAAACCAGGACAATTACATTGAAAAGAAAAAAAAAAAAAAAAGTATACAATTGACATATGGGGAAGAAAAAAAGTACCTCTCCTGTGAAAACAGGATATCTTCCACCCTCAGGCTGTATATTCAACATTTTCCCAAACATTAAGTTGAATTTTTAAATATCTCTGCCCACCTACTCCATTCAAAAAATACAATCTTAAAGATGTGGTGATAAATTACATAGTATTTTACTATGCAATATATTATTAACTCAGTGGTATATATATTCTTAGCATTGTACAAACAAGTAAGAGGAAACAGAGCATACCCTAAGGACTGCACAATGTAGGACAGACACAAGCAAAACAGCTCAGGCACATTAAAATCTGATTAACAGCACATACACAAGATGGTGAAGCGATTTTGGAGTTTTTACAGAGGTTAAATTTGAAAGGCTTTGCATGGAGGAAATAATTTAAGGAGGGATTTGAGGGAGATGGACTGACTAGATAATGTAACAGAGATAGTTGGTAGGCAGGTCCAGTCCTGCAGTAAATGAACCTGTGCTGTGAGTTTCAGGCATGGCTATTCAATGGGACAATAATGCAAGAACCTATGAAGGAACAATGCCAGGGAAGTAAAAAGGAAATTTGGACTGTAGATAAAGTAGCAAAAGAATGATGATGAGGCAATTAAGAAGGAGTAGGATAAATGGTAAGGGCATTCTAGAGATCTTATAATCCAATTAAGTATGGCTGTAATACCAGGTATAACCTGTTGGCTCTTGGTTTTCTTTCTGTAAACATGAAACATAAGAAACAGAGATGAAAAGGACAAAATGTGTTGCATTTTGATGGGAAAAAAACATTATTTTCATCCACCTTTCATCTGTCTTGTCTCTTCATGCACTTAGCAATGAAGCTAAATGGAATATTAAGGTTCATCCTACTATGCATATTTTTCATCTTTTTTTTTTTTTTTTTCCCTAGGCTATGTTAGTATTAAGCTGTCCTAAGTGCATTTACTAATTATCTGTTAATAACCTTGTGATATTAGTTAACCAAACCTTTTCAGAAATGCTGCTTTTTTTCCTGCCAAAAAAGATCTTTGCTTTCATGTGCTTAAATAACATTTTTTATTCAAGATGTTTAAAATTAATCAGATAAATTTTTCATTCCCGTTTAATTTTGAGGCTTCAGAAATTCACCATTACTACAAGATTTGGTAGCAAATCTTTTTTTTTAATATTTTTGAAATTTGATAGCAAATGCTAACACATAACTACCGGTAAGTATTATTCAGAATAATAGTTTCTTTAAAGAAATGAGACCAATCTCCTTCAGAACATGAGCATATACTACATTCAAACTAACTGTCCACCAAAATTCAGGCCTGACTAAAATGAGAATAAAATAGAGAAACTAAAGCTACCTAAAAAAGGCATGTTTTAAGAGATAACATAATTTCCTAACATGTAAAGTATGTTTACATTTGCAACATAAAGGTTGTAGATTTACACCTCAAAATAACTCAGTGGGAATTTACACACCCTTCCCATCACCTGAAAATCTCGCGGGAATGAGCTGCAAAAATCAACTGTCATAAGATGCATGGCTCCAAGAGAATGCCTCCATGAGTCATACTCCTGCTGGAGGCTGTACTGACCTTGCTGGTGGTGGTTAAATCCCAGTCCTGAAATACCACACTGCATCATTGTCCTTATGTTGAATTCTCTTTTATCCTTTTCCTTTTTTTTTTTTTTTTAATCAAAATACTAGTTTGATTGTTTTTTTGTTGTTTATGGGAGAAAAACAACCTGCTTTGTTTTCCAGCGTAGAAAAGGCAGCATTGGTGAAGCTGATAATAGTCTTTGTCTGAGTGTAGCAAAAACAAAGAGTCTTAAAACTTTAAGTATGCTAGAATATAGACAGACATGTGTAGTTGGGTGTCTTGGATCATCCAGATTTGATAATAGACACATTTTGACACTCCTGGAAAGTACTGAAGCAAAGTCACAGTCTCTATCGTGTTCACTGCTGATGAAAGGGCAAAGAACATTTGCCATTCTGCCGTTCCTTGGTGGGTTATTTGTTTTTGCCTCTTGAGACTCAAAGCTGGTAAAGAAGTTGTCACCCTAACCTGTGTCAGCACTCTGCTAGGCAGTGCTCAAAGATGTTTTGTGTGGCAGTTGCATCTTTGCCAGTGCTGTAGATTTCAGATTTACTTCGCTCCACCTGTTGCCTCTGTTTCCACAACCAAAATCAGTGGAAGCAACAGAAGCCTGAAAACTTCTGTAAATGATAGTGGCTGCCACTCCACTGTCTTTACAGGTTGGAGAGAAAGAAAGTTCTTGCTCTAAAAGTGACACTCTTCAGATTTAGTAGACCTCCAGGGGCAGTGCTGAATCTTTCCCTCTCTTACTGCAGTAGTGATTGTAAAGCTAAGTGAGACACTGGAATGAGATCTACTGTAGGGCTTGACACTCCGCCATCTCTTTCCCATGTGTGAAGAGCTTTCAGAATATCCTGTCCCCTGCTCTAATTACAAACTGAAAAGGGATGAAACCTACTTTAAAGTTGTTCATTTAGTTTTATAATCTATATGTTTTGTATTCTTTCTGAATTAGCAACTGTGAGCTGTAGCATCCACCTCCTTCTGTGTTCTCCCTTTTTCTCTCTGCTTGTTATAATTTGCTGACCAGGAATGGTTCATATTTAATGTCTGTTAATAGTATTAATAGCCACTTAAAGGAAGCCACTGACAATTTCCCATACTATGGGAGCTGCTAGCTAAAAAGCCTCTGTGGCATGTTACGTCTGAGCCATGGCTAGGGCATTCACAAGGTGGATTTCAGACAAAACGTCTGGAATCTCCTCCAACATGAGCAGAGATGGGCAAACATGGACCACATGGCAGTCCAAGTTAATTGTACGCTAAAGGCAGTTCAGATACACTGGTAACTTGAGTCATGTATCATCCAAACCCTGCCCTGAGCACCTAAGAAAGCAACAGAAGAAACAATTGACTACACACCAGGCGGTGAAGATGTTTTTGCTTATGTAAATGAAACTTGTCTCTCTTTTCTTAAACACTGGGAAGACATGCAGCTGAAATATTGCTTTTGTCAATTCCTTTGAAGTTTCTACTATTTCTAAATCTTAGTCAATCTCTTAAAGAGAACAAGATGTGTAGACAACAAGAATATGGTTAGGTAATTTGTTATTTTTATTTTATTTATTTATTTATTTTTACTTCTCTTTTCTGTCTAATTTCTTCTTTTAATTACCTACTGGCTTACTGTTTTTTTTTGTTTTTTTTGTTTTTTTTTGGTTTTGTTTTGTTTTTATTATTATTATTTTCTTTTAAAAGTCAGTCATGGTACTAGCAAGTTAACCAAATAAAAATATGATGACACCAGTTTGTGCTGTTATAAACTATTCTCAAACATGAATTCCTTTAGTAATAGCAATACATAACATTAATAAAGGGTCATGCTACTGAAAAGAAATGAAGGGTGGAAACAAATAGCAGCAGGCTGGCATAACACAAATATGATTTCAGGATTGAGAAATGTGTGACTTAGCTGAGAAGGGTTATATGAAGGGGTATAATGTGTCAAAGACTAAAAAAAAGGTGTATTAATCTGAGGAACAAGGTGGATATTAAGAGATTAAAAGGATTGATGAGAATGGGAGAAGCATGATGAAAAATATTTGTGGGACTATGTTTTTAGTGTTACCCAACTGGAGGTAAAAGTCAGTGCTAAGGACTGGCTAGACCAATAAACATAAAAATACAGAGTCAAGCTTTATACAAGTAAAGAAATCATTTTGGGAAAGAGTTAACTATTTAATAGAAGTGAAATAAATGTTAACATGTAAATTCCCAGAGATTCTAGGAAGTGCAGAATTTATACACTAATGTACATGTGCAAGAAGGTTCTGTTATGCACATTTTTACACTACATTGAATGTGAAGATTTAAGAAACTACCCTAGTACAAAGCTAGGAGTTTAAATCATTGAATTTATTATTTCTAACAGTTTCTATCAATATTGATTTCTACTTTTCCTTATCAATATATTCAAGTTTAAGTAGAAAGCAAAATCTAATTAAAAGGACCTCCAGGACTATACCTCACACTGCACTTCCCATGATCAAAGCATATATGATTTTGCCTGTAGGGAAGTATTAGCAGAGTCCTTAGGAAAAGTTAGAAGTCATCCTGTGTAAGAAGGCATTATTTTTCTGATTTCCTATGATAATGTCAAATGACTTTACAGTCTGACAATCCTCTTTCAGAGAACTTCAGACTTTATATAAATAGGTGTTTTAGGTGAGTATATAGTAGAAACTGTGAACACTAATAGAAGGAAAGGAACTGGGTGTGTGTTTCTAGGTGAATGTCCAAAATCGAGCTTTTGAACTTCCCAGACAGACCCTGCTTCTTGCTAGATGGTACAAGCTGGTTGTAAATTTTGGAAGTGTGTAGGCAAACAGAAGTGTCCCATCCAGTTTTCTGAAATTAATACGAAACCAGGAAGCAGAAACAATTGGGAGTCTAATTGTATTCCTGCATTTAGGCTGCTTAGAATAGGAAAACCTAGGGCTTGATTTTCTAAGAAGAGCTGGTGACAAAAGAGTTGGAAAGATAAATCTGAGAAAAGATCTTGGAAGTGGGTGCAGGTCGTAGGGGATCTAGGAGGTGCATGAATACATTGTGAATGGGATGCTCCAGGATCCTGGCTGGTGATGCCCATGAGGGGTAATTGAGACCAGCAGCAGAGCAGGTACTAGCAAAACGTAAGGAACTTCAAGAGCTGGCTAATGTAGTGCTGGGGAGGGAGAGTGAGTGAAGGAATGAAGTAGATAATCAAGTAGGTTGGTTAAAAGTGCTAATCTCATTGGTTCTTAATTAAACTGCAGTCCCAGAGGCACATAATTAATGGAACCTGAAAGCTGTTATGAAAACCTTTGGGAAAAAGGAATGTCAGATGGGATATGTTAATGGGATACATTTTTAAAAATACATCTGATTCCTGTGAGCCTGTGTACCAATTTTATCCACCCTTCTTAGCAACTCTAGTCACAGTAGAATAGATTCAAGATAACCATTTAAGAAATTCATTCCTTTGAATCTAACATGGCTTTCATCATCTACAACTAGTTGAAAACATCATCCATGGTTATAGATTAAAAGGGAACTCTTTGGATTAAATGTGAAACTTTTTCAAGAACTTCCTTGTAGTTTGGCAATGAGCTTTGAGATTAACCCCACTTGGGACAGATTCATTGGGAAATTGGAATGGGATAATCAAAACTATTTTTTTTTTTTCCAGAATTGTTCTCAGTAAAATTGTTTTACTGCTGATGAAAGAGCCACACAGTTTAGTAACGAACTTTTGTAGATGCTGTGATACCATTAAAAAATCCAGGCAGTCTGTAAAGGGACTTACATGCCTCTGCCTTGGCTTTTGTCTCTAGTGGCTGAAGCAGTCTCAAACTGACTTTCTTAACAAAATACAGAAGATTGCATGAGGGAATGTATTTATTTTTCTTGGTCTGTGGACCAGATTATTAAAAAGTAAAATTCATGGGAATTAAGAGTCTCAGTGTTTTTTGATCTCTCAGAGGAATTACCATCTGTGGAGACTTAAGCACCTTAACAAAACAGACACCAATCACAGTCAATTGTCTGGGGCAAACACTTAGCAGGTGTAACCTGTATGATGACGGTAATGATGATAAAAAATTCTCTTATTACTGTTTGTACTGTTTTGTAGCACCTGGATCTGTTATGCCATGGTCTGTAAAAATCACATAGGGCAAGAACAAATGACGTTTCCACCAGCAGATTTACATGTTTGTGTGTAGGATAATATTGCTTATCCTGCTTGATAGGAGGGTTCAGAACAAGTGCAGTCACAGTAATCAGTTCTGGCTAAACATCTGGCAAGTTATGTTATCTCCATGTCTCAGGTACACACAAACATTTTCAAATGCTGACCTGAAGTGCTTGCTTCAGGGCATACCTGAACTTTTTTATCTACTTCAAAAAACTACATACTCAGAAAGTGAGTTTCAAGCTATTTCATAAATCAAATAAAATAGATACTTAGCACTCTGTGATACCATCTGGCTACTATATAATTTAAGAGAGAATTGAAAACTGTCTGATGATAATACTGTAGGGAGAAATAATTAGTGTGAATTTTCTTTTCTGCTTTTTCAGAGACCTGTGATCTCTGCATAGCAGATGACAAGGTTTCTGAAGAAAACTCTCAAAAGGAAATCAGATTTGTTTATTGTCAGAAACCCTCAGTGCAGAGATTTGTGTCAACACATTCTTTCAGTTCTTTCAGTTTAGTGGTTACAATAACAGGGAGGTGAAGAGGATGGGAGGGGGAGGAGGCTAAAAACATAGGATCCTCTCTTGTATACAATTTCTAAGGAGAAGGCAATAAGAATTCTGATTTGGAGACAAAGTTTTGTGGCTGGAGAAAATGTATCTATGAATACGTAAACAAACCTTAACTTCTGCTAAACATGCATGCACAGACTCTCATGTTGAAGCACCTTTCAGGCTCTATGTGCAGATGTGATGAGGTTCAGTCTGTGTGGAGCAGAGGAAGCAGATCATACCTAAGAGACAGCTAAAGTACATTCTTGCCAATAGTTACAGACATGCAAATCTCAATAAAGCTCTGCTGTTGCTGTTCATGCACAGACTGAGATTTACTTCAAAGTTGATGAATTTATATGCATTATTTTAAGATTTCTATTGCTCTGACAAATTGAACATTATGAAGTAAATGAATTTTCCTTGGTCCATAGTTGTAGGGTGCTAAACCACACTCATTTCCTTTTTTAATATTATTATATTTTCCATTATTCCCTTGGAAAGATTTAATCCATTTGACTGAAATGTTCCTACAAAATTTTTCGTGAGGAAGCCATAGCTAAGTAAGATGATGTAACTGGAAAAAGGGGCTTTTATTGAGATATGTCAGATCACCTTATATATATTACAAAGATGCTGAATATCTGTAACACTGATAACATTATTTAAGCCAGGTTACACCCAGTAAAGAGATATTGCTCCACTTGCTTCACTCAAATTACCCACTTACAGATTTACTTCCCATGTTTTATTAAACTTTTGTCAGGTATTCAGAAAGATAAAGATAATGCATTTTTTAATAGTTTTCTACTATTTTCAGCATATTTGACAATGTGAAATCAGTATAATTTTGGAGTGATTTTGGAGGATTTATAGGGATAACAAAGTAAATCAATTTTGTATGGAGTCTTATTTTTAGAGTGCTAGTAAAGTGAAGGCAAAATATGAGAATAACATAAATACCAATCCCTTATATTTTCTTGACATTAAGTGTTTCCAAATTAATGAAGGAATCGAACATTTCTAAGTATTGTAAAAATTGCTAAAAGGTTTTGTAATATGTCAACTGAGCTTGATTATTTTCAATTGCAGAAGACCAGCTAAGTAATCCTTTTACTTTTTGGCTGTTTTCCCAACTCTGTTTGAGGGATAAGAGTCTGGGAAGATTGAAACGGAGAATGAAAGCATTACTTTATGCAGTCTGCACGCACAGGGCAGGTACAGCCAAAAAAAAAAAAAAAAAGAGAGAGAGAGAGAGAGAGAAAATACAACTTCAGACCAAGATTTTTTAAATGGGCAGATGAAAGAATAAATGTGCTAACAATAGCATTTCTAATTCTTTAGGTATGTAGACAGTAAATATGCATACAAATTGTGAAAAAGTTAATCCCGTAAATCCAATGAATATGCAGTTTTCATGTTGCACAGAAGAAATTAAATGTGTAACTCTAGGCCTCTGTAATTGGAAAAGTTAAATTCAGATACCTTTGCTAAAGAGAATTTATCCCACTTACTCCTCATATTGTGCCATCCCATGCCACTGTATACTTTAGCAGCATAGCACCACTAGTAGTTTAGGTTGGGAGATATGACTATGCAATTGAGCAAGTCAGAAACATTTTTTTAAAAAAGCAGATGGGATCTTTCTGTAAGTCATCCTCAGATAATAAATAAATATTGAAACATTAGTATTTGTAACCTTGTCAGAAAGCAGGTTGAATAAAGTGTTTTAAAATAGATGGAAATAACTCAAGTGCATATCTACCTTTCTAAAAAATGTCATGTCCACAGTGATCTCCTACCTGTCTATAGTAAACACTTGTGAAGCAACTGTTAAAAAGTAAAAGAGGGCTATGACACATATCAGAAACATTCATTTTATTCCTGAAAATATTATACTTATTACATTGAACTCATTAGCAGGTATTATTAACAATATTGTAGTGTAAATACATTATTAAGGCATTCAGAAGTGTGCAGGAAGTGCTCTTAAAGTCAATTGTTAGATACATACCTAACTGAACTTCATTATTTTCTATAGTTTAAGTCCAGATCATTATTATTAAGTCCATATCATTATTATCATCATTATAACTCCTGCACTCAAGACCATCAATTCTTACCCAGATTAGTGTATGGTACTCCTAGTGAGTCAAAAGATCACTTGTGCTTTATTGGTTTTAGAATATCAAAGTTGTAGAAATGTAGAAATAAATAATGTGGGAAAAACTCATGATGGCTAGAGAAGACAATAGTGATCTAGAGATATCACACATATCTTCTGAAAAGACGGGTATTCTTGTCAAATCCAAAGAGTAAACTGACCATTTCACATATGTGAAAAGCACAATCAGAAAGAACACCATACCATTTTGAGATCACTTAGTGAGGAATAAGGTAAAAAATCTGTTTTGGAACAGAGCAAAAGAGAATGGCTGTTGTCCCAGCAATCTCTCTTAATATGTAGCCATACATAGTATAGCCATACATAGTATAACATCCCATGAAGTTATCCTGGCTCATATTCAGGTCTTTATTTATCAAAGCACAAAGTGTGGGAATGGCCACTGATATGAGAATGAATTGACTATAGATTCTGCGCACATTCATCTCTGTAGCATAGAAGGAACAGCTTACTAATGTGTAAGAAAACAATGGATTTGAAAGGCATATGTATGAAACCAAATGGATTGAATCAATTTGAGTTCTTGTTTTTGTTTGTTTGTTTGTCTGTTTTCCCAGTGAATTCCTTCTGATTTCAAATGTTATGTAGCATATGTTCCTCTATGTCAGACAACTGAAACGACCAGTTTCTTTACAGAAATATAAACAAAAATTACTGAGTTTGGCATAGTTAATACAGCGATACTTAATATGGCTACTATTACTCTCAGATCTGTAAGCCCTTCTAAAGCATTTGCTTAATAGATCAATGTGACATACACTTGAAGATTTGCTCTGCCAATATGCTTACATCTTTATTTAACCTTGTGCCTGTGATTAATGAAATATGCTATTTCTACTTTACTGTAATGGATGGTTATGTTGGAACAATACACAACTTAGTAATGACATCTCATTCCATGAAAAAGATTATAACAAAAACACATAGGTGAACCAGAGATGACAAATGCATTTTTGTTCAATATTTCTATCTCTCTTTCCCTTTGACATATCTTTACAGACTAAATGGTTTTCCAAGTAAAATCTCAATGGTAACACTTCTTGAAAGTTCACTCCTGACCACCACAGGGATTACATTGCCCCAAGAAATGAGGAGAATTTGTTGGTACATTCACAGACTGTACACTGAAGTGCAGATTCAAATGTGCAACTCCTTCATTTTGAAGGCAGTTGTGCACTTCAAAGGACTATGAAAAGTATGTCATATCCCATGGTTACTAAAATGTTAAAGCATTTTTTTTTCCTGAAATGAAAGAATTATTGAAATCCTTTTGCTTACATGTATCAAGCATTACAGAAAGATAATGTGCCTTGTATCTGTAGATTTTCAGCTTTTGTAATAGTGGACTAATTTATATAGTTTCATGAATATAAAGAGAACCACACTGCCAAGACTGAAGACTAAAATTAATCTTGAATTCGTTTATGAATTTATATGTTGCCAGAAGTGTTTACACTTGAAAAAACAAACAAACAAACAAACAAACAAACATGCTGGTCAAGGCTAAATATTGTTTCTTCAGGTTTTATTTACATATATAAAGTGGATTTGCCATTGGATTAAAATAAGGTACTTGTAAAGCAAACAAAAACTACTTAACTGATCCTAATTATGCAAATATGCAGTTCTGGTCATCTCACCTCAAAAGAATATGATAAGATTGGAATAAGTTTAGGGAAAGATGGATAGAAAGTCAAGATTATCCTGTAGAGCTTGATAAACTTTTATTTTAAAAGATTTTTTTAAAATCAGAAAAGTGATAATCAATTGAAAACTAATCTATGCTTCTTAAAAGGCCTAGGGAATCAGGATTCCACTGCTCTAATAGCACAAAGGGTTCCAAAGGAAATAATGAGGTATAAAATAAATGGAAGGAAATACATTCCCACACAACACATATGTAAATTGAGAATATGATTGTCAGAGGAATTCCAAAAAGCAAAATTACAAACAAGTTCAGAAATGGTTTTGTCAAACTCATGAAAAATAGATCATTTGGCAACTGCGAACTCAAAAGTCCTAGATGCAACCTCTGAAACAGCAAGTCCCCTAAATTGGCATTTGAAGATATTGGAAGAAGAGTGGAGATATCAGATTATTTTTCCCTATGGGTACACTTCTCTTTCAGTTATGGTTGGCAACTGTTATTGGTTGTCATCAGAAAAAAAGATACTTGTGTAGAGAAACCCTGTGTTGACCACGTCGTCAATCTTCACCCATCCCTTCCATTGCCTGTTGTATTTACCTTTCATATTTTCTACTATTTAAAGTTTTTCAGCAAAGGCTTTTTTCTTAAAGTTGCCCTTGGAATTCATCCTGCAATGACCACAGCATCGATAATGCCAAACATTTGGAGAGTATGATTTAGAAAAACATATCTTATATAATGAAGTGATTACTTTTATGAAGTAAATAGAAGATCAAGGTCCTAAACATATTTTGGGCCTCTGAGGATAGAGCAATGCATATAATAATAAATATATCACTTTTTGTTTGTTTGTTTTCAGTAGGAACATTTTCAGGCTTTGCAGCAAACTATCTGTTAGATGGCCAAAATCAGTTTTGATTGTATTGATGCAGACCTATTTTTTTTCTTCAGAATCTCCTTGAACCATAATGTTTTACAAGAATTGTACTTGTCATTTTGATTACACTCAGCATCCTTCAAAAATGCTTATGTTAGTCTAAAACACTCGAATGACAAATCTTGTGTATTGATTATTGTTGACATTAATGCTGCAGTTAACATCAAAATATTATAGAATTTATTCAATATTTTTGAGGGATTTTAAACAGTTTTAACTCTTTTCTGAAGGTCACAGCTGCTTTTTCTATGTTACAGATATTTGTTAGATGAAGTTTCCCAGCAATGTTGCTTTATTTTTAAGAGATGGAAACAGAACAAAAAAATAAGGAAAACTGAAGCCTCTGTTCAGCTCTGATTTGGTTCGTAATTACAAATAATTTGCTTGTCATGGCCATGAGAGATATGGGGATGTGCCCTAAAGGATTCTAGAAGCTGTCAAAAATTGCAAACATTTTAATGACCTGTAAAGTTGTATTGTGAAAGAACTATTGTATGAGGTTATTTTCCTTAAAAACAAAATTAATTTGAAAGATGCAATACCATTCCTCTCCTCTCTTTTCTAGCATGCATTATATTTTATAATTCATTAGTCTCTGTCTGCAGAAAATAGAAATTGCTGTAGGGAAGTTTAAGGTATGTACATGGTGCTAACTTTTGTTGTTGAGACAGTGTGTGAAAATGCTCTCTGGAGTGTGAAATTCTCTAATAGAACCTATCAGAATATAAACTTACTTGCATATCATCACAAAATATGTGAAAATAGATTTTTTTGGATGTTGCTGTTGATTTTTTAAAATTCCTTGTGTTTATTACAAATAGAAGTATTTTAGAAAAGCTCTAATGGATTCTGATAGCGTCTATTTTGTGACAATTGAGATTATCTTCATAAATGCATACATAGTCTAGGGTTATATCACAAAAATATGTCAGCTACCTACTATGAATTAAGATGGTGCATAAGCATAAGCATTTTGAGTCTTTAGATGCCTTCAGGTGTAGAAATAAATTTATGTTTTGAGATTAGTGTCTTTCTCAATAAATTTTGTTTCATAAAGAATATCAAGCTATATCATTTTCCAGGTCTTGTGAATTAGCTATCAAAGATGCAAAGCAAAGATATATATAAAAATTAGTACTAATGGCATGCAGCCTTTCCATGGGCAAAATCTCCTGAAACATATTTGTAGTGACATGTAATTTCTTCAGTGGAAGTCAAGAGTTAAGATTGCTGCTTTAGATCAGCTGAAAACTACCTTTGGTCAGCAGAGGATTAGAACATATGGACAAGATATATGTAGGACATCTGGTAGGATTTTATTTTATTTTACTTATTATTTTAAGTTACTATATTTTAAACGATGTCTGAATGGATGTTGAAAAACGACTCTTCTTAATTCTATAACACACCAAGTCAGGTCTCTGACAGCTACAGTCAAGTCTTTGCTTCTTGTTCCTGTATTTTACCTGTTCCAGAGATTAGGAGTTCAGTTTTGATGACAATCTACTGAGTTTTAGAAAAAATAAATAAATAAAAAATTCAGGGTGTCATTTGTTTCCTGGTTCTCACTGTTGCAGCGAATCCAAAATTCTCTGTTTTATCTTCTTAACAAATACCATCTCAATGCATTTGGGAGTAGCACAATGATACTTGACAACCATTTAAGAATAAATACCTGAGATTAATCTATTTATTCTTTCTAGAGAAATATTCTGCTTCCTTCTGTTCTTTTAAATAATTAACTTACTATTCAAGCAAAGTTTAACTAAAGCCTTATTTCCCTGACTTTCTAATTAGAGAGGCCCAATGATACACAGAAGCCTTTCAGTTTCACTTCATGAATAAATGAATGTTCTCTATTCTTTCAGATAATCCCAAGCCTTACAACACTTTGGTATAATGATTTCAGTGAATATACTGTCAGTACTGATGGCATAGATGATTACAAAGTTTTCTCTTCAAGATACATAAAAGGCAGTTTGGGTTCATGATCTGTCAGTAGCTTGTATTTAAGGTCCCCTCCTGTATGTTTCCTTCATGCATGGCTGATTTTGAAGTATTTTTTTTCTGTATGTTATTAAAAAGCAAATGTTGCTGCCATTTATTCTCTCTCTCTCTGTCTCTCTCTCTGTCTCTCCCTGTATCTCTCTCTCTCTTTTTCCAGACTATATAAATCAGCTACTATGTGAGGGAGACAGGACGTGTTTGCAAGTTAAAAGCTTTCATGCAGCATAAAGGAATGACAATGTCACTTCTCTAGCTGGAAAGACTAGTAAAGGACATCAGTTTTCAAAAACACTGCAGCTGTTTTCAAATAAAGAAACACATCAAGACGTATTTATAAGACGGGGGAAGAACATTCATACCATTCAAGTGAGAAAAATAACTTTAAATGGTATCTTTGCATCATACACAGTACATCTAACCAGAACATAAAACTTGCAATGAGCTTTTTAGTTAAAAGCATACAGCTAAATATGGGTATATTTAGGGGTAAATACATTTGAGGTAAGTGAAGGAAGTAGTTAACTGTATAGCAGGAGTAATGTTAAACTGCTGTTAGCACTATCTGTTTGCTTTTACTCCCAGGAATACCCCCATGACTGTAGGGTATCTTGCTGCCAAATGCCCCATCTCAGTGATCACTGGAGTCTGCATAGTAAAGCTGGATGTGTAGAAAATGTAGAGTGGTGTAATTCTTAGCCTGAAGCTAAGCACAGCATGCTGCATACATTACTGTGCTGCCCTGCCTAAAACAGAAGAAATTAGACCAAATACTAACTAAAGGCCCTAGTTTAAAACAGCAAAAAGTGAAAAAGCCTGAAGTGCCAGCTCCTGACTATAGCAGTGCAGTTGTGATGCAGTAGTGTTAATATAAGCAGGGTTATCTAAAAAATATGAGTGACATGAGGGAGAACATGTATTAGACCAAATGATGCAGCTGGAAAATGCTCCAGGACACACAAGTTTTTCTGATGTTGTTACCTAGGAATTCAAGCAACACAGAATCTGAGGAGGAAAGCTCAAGCTCTCGACTTCATTACAAGCTCAATGCCTTTTTATTGAGATCTGTTATAATGTGGCCACAGCTCCAACAGCTCTAATATGAGAGCACACTGCATACATAACCTGTGGAGAAACATGCAGTGTTGTTGTGCTCTATGATTCATGTTGACTCCAGGTGAACCAAGCATTTACACTGGTTAATGACCTGTTAGTTTCTTTTATTATTCTTCAAGGGAACTTTCTACCAAAGTAGCAAATCCACAGTTCTCCTTACCTATGTTTGAGCTCAGTTTTGGGAGAGGTGTGATATGTAAGCAGTCAATAGATACCAAGTTTTCTTTTTAAAGTTTTATTTTGTTTGTTTGTTTTAGAGAAGATGAAAGGCAGCAAGACAACAGAAAGAGAGGATTTTGTTGCTTTTTTTTTTTTCTTCCAGACATGCAAGAATGCCCAAGATGCATGACTCAGCTGTGTTTCTTTGCTTATCTTTCTAGTTTATGACAAGCCAATTCGTTCACTGCCAATCAGACCATCCCATCACAGCAGTCTGTGATGCTGTTAAGTCATCACTGGGCTAGCAAATACTGGTTTAGTTCTTGCTTGCTGACCTGTTTACCTCTATCCAATTTGCCTCAGAGCTTTTTATTTTATTTATGCTGCTACTAAGGTAGTAGCAGCATCTACTGCCCTGAGCAAGAGGCTGTTTATCTTGACTGCTAATTCAGAAGAGGAAAAAGTGATGAAAAAAGCTCATGAAGACATTTTCCTAGAGATTTGTATGTACTAATGAGGAGCTTAACACTGGAAGAATAACTTTCCAGAAAGTCTGTTACCAATACAGCAACACTGAAGCAGGGAGGAATAAGAATATTGATAGGAGTGGGAAAAAGTTGGACTTTTGTGGAATTAGGAGGGACTGAGATCTGTAAATGGTCACCTAACTAGAAATGTGGTAATGGGAAATATACTCTTTGATTTCATAATCTCTTAGGGAATATATGTAAGGAAAGATGGCTATGATGCTGAAAACAGCTACTGTGGGAAAGCAGACAGACCTGATTTCCCTTGCATCTCCTCTCAGAATTGTGCAGTAGCCTCATGGAAATATATTTAAGCTTTCCTCTTCACCTATTGTCCGAGGGGAGAAAAGCTCTTACACTATCATGCTTGTATGGGTGAGACAGGCACAGACTTTGGGTTATCTCCACACAGGTTTCTGTTTTCTCTTTCAGTGTCTGTTGGCTGTCCTGTTTTCTCAGAAGCAAATATGTGGTTATGGTGGCTGACTTAGTCTTGCATGGTCAGACAATGCTCCAGCTCATTTTGACCTTTGATAAAATGAATCATGTCATATGTTTCATATGTGCCCTTTGTAGATATGTTATAGATATCTATCTGTCAGAGACACAGAGAAAAGGGCAAGACAAAATAATAACTGATGTTATCGGCAACACTAGAAAGAGAAGATATATATATATATTTAGTTTTTTCATCTACACATGATTTTTTCTGAGATAGTAGAACAAATGTATTGCTTGTAAAATACACAACCCATTTTTCTTTCTGAAGTAAGTCAAGCAACCAAAGGAAAAACTTATAAGCCATGATACACACTATCTCTTTTTTTTATCTCCTTCCTATATGTGCTGCAACAGAGACTTTCAGTGGTTCAGTTTCTGGAAAATTCATCATCTGTCTTGAATAAAGCAGCATAAAGGCTTCTCAGCAATTATTTAAGACCAGAGTGCTGAGTTCAGCTTTTACGTAAACAGCAATTCTGAAGTTTGTATTAAATGGAAGCAGGAAAAAAAAAAAAAAAAAAAAAAGGCATAAGCATAACCTAAGAACAACATTTATGCTTTCTAAGAAAAATGCAACAATCTGAATTCTTCTGTGCTGTTCTGGGAGGAAATTTGCCAGTTATTTATCCAACAGTGAAACAAATGTTTCTACTAATGACTTGAGCAAAAAGGCATCAAATTCTGTATAAATCTTATTATTAGTGTAAGTTCAGATGGGTTGAGTCTTGAAAAGAACAGCTTTTCAAAGGTAAGCACAAAGCATATGTAAATATGTGAATTGACCTTAATAAATAAGAGGCGAAATGTCTTAATAAATAAGGTGCCAAATTGGTGCTTGCATTAGTAGTATTTCTAAGGTACTCTGCATGTTGCACACACAAATTCATGTATCTTCCATGATGTTGTGCTGGCGTAACTGTACATTTAAAAATAAATAAATAAAATCATTTATTAGGTCTATACAATGTGGTTCCAATGCTTTATCGGGTCTGAGTATGTGTATCATCACATCTCTGCTCTACAGTGGGATATGACCTGCTGTGCAACAGGTTATCTCTAGATGTTTAGCAGGCTTCTCCTCCTGTACCTCTCATTTTCCTGAAAATAAGGCTGGACACACAATGTATATAGAAACATGTACCCACTCTGGCTGGAATTAACTTCTGTATTTCAGAAAGGTGTTCAATTTTAAGAAACTTTCCATAAACTCTAGAAATAAAACTCTATAATAATAAAATAATAAAACTTAGATAAAACTCTCTGGACCAGTAATCCAAATGGAGAGATTGGTTTTTCCTTTAAAGAAGAAACTGTAACAGGTGAAAAGACACAGTTTTAGTGCTGCAATCATTAAATACCTCACTAGACAACTTCTTATCTTATTGCCTTCAACACCAATTGCTACTTCTCACTAGCTGAAACTTGTGGTCCTGTTTAACATGAAATAAAAAATATTATGTGCCTGAAGGATGTCCAGGTGATGACTTCTTAATTCATAAGTGGAATACAATGTAAATGGAATGTCTCTCTATTTTCAGGCTTCAGCTTTAGATTATTTTTTGTCTTCAGTGTCTTAAAAACAATGTCTGTGTCTTAAAACAACTAAATAATTTAAGTTTTGAAATGGAACTAGCCTCCAAAGTTTGAGACATATGGACTAACAAATAATAAAAATCTAATTATTGTAAGCACTGTAAGCTGACAGAACAAATTTTAAAAAATTGTTTTCTGTAATGTTGTGGTAATAACAACATCTGGTATGAATATTTTTCATCAAGGGTCTTAGTGCTCGCATTCCTAATCTCAGATTGAATACAATATTTCTTTTGAAAAGAGCATTATACAACCTTATTTATTTATTTATTTCCCCCGGAGAGAGAAACATATAATTTATTTGCCTAATGTCAGAAAGGAAGCCTAAAGAAAATCCAGAGAAAAACCCTGCTCTTGCGTAACTTGGCTTTACCAATTTGTCACGTCTTTGAACAAACATTGAGAAATTTGCTTGACTGCTAACTCAGAAGTGGAAAGAATGTTTTTAGGAAAGCTGTATTTTGACCCAGAGAAATTACTCTATTTTTTTGTAACCATTTAAAACATTACATTATTTTACATGGTGATGTATACACCAAACACAGAAAGTGAGAAAGTCTGGAAAATGATCTGTTTCATAAAGGTATGTATCCTAATCTATGGGGAAAGAAAAATGTGAGTAATGCAGATATGCAGGATTGGATTACTCCGGTTTTCTTCATATCAGAAAGAAATAAAACATGTTCAAATAGGTACTGCACTTGACTTTTTTGTTTTACAGGTCATATAGCTTAATTGCTGGAAGAATTTAGCCAATTTTAATTTTTAGCCAATATTTAGCCAATTTTAAGCAACAGTAGACAGAAAAAAGCTTCTTAGTTGTGGAATGGACACTGCAAAACAACCAAGCCACAAGCCTCTCTTAGCCTGGGGAAACCACAGATTTTTGCCAGGATAGTGGGCACTAAAGATATTGCTAAAGCCAAAAGTATGAAACCTGGCAATAAGTGAAAGAACTGACCAGTTCTGTTTCTTTTGAAGTAGGAACGATTATGTGGAATATGGGAGAAGACTAAGTCTGACAGATTTAAAACAGTTCCTTACAAGTATTTGGTATTTTACATGAAAATGGCACATCAGTAGGCACATTTTTACTATCACATCATTAGTATTTTTACAATTTGACATATATTAACAATTCCACTGATATTTTCACTTAATGTCTTTGTGATGTATGAATTCTTTCCTCATGGAAGCCATCATATCCTTAATGCTATATATTCCATATCAAGAACGATTCTTTCATGCTAATAACAGAAATCTACCTAACAATAGGTTTATATGAATTATGAATTTCTGATATAGCATTTAACCTGCTCAGCTTTCTATTTTGTGTGCATTTATGAGCCTATCAGAGATGTTGAGTAGTACATTAATTAATGCTAAATGTCATAAGACCTTCCACAGCTAATGGTTCTTTTCTTGGCCATGGAAAACAGTTTTAAAATCAAGACTTTATGTGGGTTATAAAATTCAGGAAAAGCTGATTTGGGCTGATAAAGATGCTTTAATTTATGCTCTGATATCAAGGAGTGATATGAATTAAGTGAGCAAGTATACACAATTCTCAGTGGTTTTAAAGGGTAACAATTTTGTCAGCTGCGCTTGAGCAATTACTTGCAGAACACAATTGTTTGTTTGGTTGGTTGGTTTTTGTTTTTTGTTTGTTTTAAAACACCACCTAGAGTATATTTGCACATAACTTTTGCTGAAGTGAAGAACTAGAATTATATCTTTTAACACTCTGGACCCCCTTGGAGAAACTTTAATGTAAGTACCTCCAAGACACAAAAAATGTTTTAAATCATCAGCAATCAGTAGAAAAGATAAAGTGCAATATACAACTTCTAGTACCAATGAAATTACCTTAGTTCTCTGTCATCTATAGTATCATGTTAATTTGCAAAACAAATTTGGTGCTTTTTCAACAAACATCATTATCACAGGTAGTAATAACAGTAATGATGATCTTTGAGAAGTTAAGCTAAGAAATAAGGAATCTAGTTTGTAAAAATAGAACTTAAACTTTTAAACAGTTGATTTTATTCTGCACACAGCAATTACTCCTGTTCTCAGCAGGATGAAAATTTACTACCCCAGGAAGTCATAAAGACTCTGATGCATTCTTACAAAACACAGCGTGAGCTGCATCCGAATTAGAATCTTTTCCAACAGCTTCACCCTCCCCTATACTACACTGCATTAGTGCTTACATCTGCTACATACTGTTGGGGGCTTTTGCACATTGCAGAACCAGATGAAGCTGAACACCAGCCCTCTCTATTATTATTTCAAGCTTGGAAATATTTTCCATCTATTTTAACCAAGGGCATTTTCCATTGTTTTACAAAACACATTAAGATGTGATTTTGGCAAGACCATGTTTCTCCAATGCCAAAATAGCCAATAGAGAAGATTAAAAGTTTTACTATGCCTCTTATGAATAATCTGACAAAGCTATGAAACGGATGCTCACTTGCCGCCCATAACAAGGACTGCTCTTGTTGTGAAGGTGAAGAATAAGAGAAAACACACCATCAGGATGTTGAGAATTTGGAGTGATCTGTCTGCAATGATGCTACTCGCTGACGTGCTTCTCAGGTTCTCTGAGACACTCTTTTTAGTCCTACAAAACATCCTGGGCACATAAACCCAATGGCAGCCAATTTGGACCAGATTTCAGAGTTACCATTATTAGTTATGGATGTCATGTTTGCTGACTGGATATTTACTCACTGAGAGATTTTGGTTTTAAGTACTTTTCACTCACAGTCTTCAAATGTAGTGCACATGTGGACTAGCACTTGAAGACTTAATAAAATAAAATAAAATAAAATAAAATAAAATAAAATAAAATAAAATAAAATAAAATAAAATAAAATAAAATAAAATAAAATAAAATAAAATAAAATAAATTGTTCCCATTGCTTGCCCTGTGTCCATTCTGTATCACATTTCTGCAAGTTCATGTGTATGGAGAAGCTAAGTTGACAGAAATAAAAAATAAAATTCTTTTAAAGTATTCAAAAAGATGTACAGAAAAAGGTTCTGTGAGCATGAAATACAATCATCTATTTCCTTTCAGTGTCAGATGAATGTTTTGTATTGAACATATTTTAGGATGCTTTTCTGTTCTGACAAACTGAACAACAGAGATTAGTGATTGATCTCTTTGAATTACCTGTATAGATAAATATTGCAGGTTCCAAGAGATAAGTCAGAGTATTCTGGTATGGCACATCATCAAAAGGAATTATAGATTAAACAAATAGTAATGCAGTCTTTTTTTCCTGGCCTTTTACTATAGAAATGTATGTTTATTCAGTGAAATCTTCTTTTCTGCTCATTGATTGTTCAACATTTCTTGTAAAGTTGTTAGTTTTATTTTTTTTAAATCAATAAAATCAAAAGTTACTCACAAATTCATTTAAAATAGCACTGAAAAGGCAGGAGAGAAATATTTTTGCAGGTATACTATTTTAAATCAGTAGTGCCATACAGAATAATTCAGAATATGGCTGCAGTTTTGAGTTAGAACCCCTTGTTTAATCAAAGTTCCATGTTTGTCTCTAAAGGCGAATCCTGTAGATACTCTGCAGACTGCAAGACACAGTTTTCCAGATCTCTCAGGCTGGTTGTCTTTTGAATTAATTCTGGGGCATATTTCTTCTACCAGAATATGATCAATCAGATTGGCAAAGTTTGCACTGTACAAAAGAAAGATGACTGATGTGTGGACCTTGGAGTTGCATGTTCTGCTTTATCAAACACATTTCTACTTGAGGCACGCAAAGAAAAAACAATAAGAAAACACATCCTGCTAGAGATCTGAGGACTCCTTCACTTCCTCTTCTACCTTCCAGGTTCATCGACTTATGAATAAATTTTCTGACTTTCTCCATCCTACATGCTGCAGTTTTTAGAACATTCTGAATTTTTCTCTGTTTGTATCTTCTATTCTGCTTTTTTTTTTTTTTTTTTTATCATTGCTGTACCCCCAGCATACCACCCAATCAGCCTCCTCTTTAAGAGTTCATACATTTATATTTTTCATCTTAAAAGCTGATCACAGAATCACAGAATCACAGAATCACAGAATTTCTAGGTTGGAAGAGACCTCAAGATCATCGAGTCCAACCTCTGACCTAACACTAACAGTCCCCACCAAACCATATCCCTAAGCTCTACATCTAAACGTCTTTTAAAGACTTCCAGGGATGGTGACTCCACCACTTCCCTGGGCAGCCTGTTCCAATGTCTAACCTGATCACTATTCACTTAATCAGTCTTCTTGAAACAATTCTGTTTCTTGTAGATAAACATCTACCTCCATGTAGCAAAAAATATATTTTCTCCTTTTTAATGCTATCTCAGTTCTGTGTTAAAACAAAACAAAAAACAGGTGTTCTTCCTCCAGCCTTGTGCCTTGTAACCATTTCATTCATAGTCAGTATTTAGTCTGGTATGATTTGGATATTGTGTAGCATATCTTAAAAAACAAACAAACAAACAAACAAAAAAAAAACAAAACACACTTTTTCACTTCTTCAGGTACATCATAACATCATGTAAACAATCTGGTACACAAAAATTGATCCATCTCTTTCCATTAGCATGTTGTCATCACTTACTTTATCTTATTTATAAATAATTTTCTTCTCACTTTATTATGAAACAAGGCTAGTTACAGCATTACTGATTTGAGATTTAGTGTGGCAGGTTTTACCTCATTGGTGTCATTTTCCCTTTGAATCATATGACGAAAAACTATCAAGGGATAGCCATGAAATCACCAGATAACTGTAGACCAGCATCCTGCTGTTTTGGGAAATGTCAAATCTTACATTATATTGTTGCACAGTATTAACACTGAAAATTAAAAAAGGTCACGAATAACATCAAAAAAAAAAAAAAAAAAAAAAACAACTTGCAACTTATATTCAAATTAATTATTTCTGTGATTATTTCTGTACTGATCTTTCAGTTCACCTCACAGAAAGTTTTTCCAGCTCTGCTAAGCCAGTAGTTTGTAATCTGAAATTGTTTCTCTTGTTATCAGATTGATTCTGAAATGTCTTTAATCTACTTCACTAAGCTAACATCATGACCATCACTAGTTAACACCTTGTATACAGGTTTTATCTCAGATTCCCAAAATGTTAAATCAAAGTTTTGAAATTTATTACCCACTGAAGGCAGTTCAGCCTGAATCTCATATGATCTAACAACAGCTCCTAAATTCTCAGTTAAATATAATTCCGATGGATGGATCATATCTGTAGCATCTAACAAATTGTATTGGGTTTATGTGGCAAGGACTTGGTAGCGGGGGGCTGCAGGGGTGGCCTCTGTGAGCAGAGCCCAGCAGCTGCCCCATGTCAGATCAGAGCCAGGTCCAGCTGGCTCCAAAACGGACCTGCTGCTGGCCAGAGCTGAGCCAGGGAGCAATGCTGGGTGGGCCTCTGGAAGAATAGATTTAAGAAAATGAAGAAGCTGTTATGCAACAGCAGCTGGGAGAGAAGAGTAAGAAAATGTGGGAGAAGCATCCCTGCAGACACCAAGGTGAGTGCAGCAGGAGGGCAGGAGGTGCTCCAGGCACCAAGCAGCAGTTCCCCTGTGGCCTGTGGAGAGGCCCCTGGTGGAACAGGCTGTCCCCCTGCAGCCCATGGGTCCCAGATGGGGCAGATCTCCATGCTGCAACCCGTGGAGGAGTCCCCGGTGGAGCAGGTGGATGTGGCCTGGTGGAGGCTGTGGCCCATGGACACCCCAGGAGCAGACCCCGGGTCTGAGCTGCAGCCCGTGGAGAGGAGCCCACACAGCAGCAGGAGGTCTGGGGGGAGCTGCTGCCCATGGGGGACCCGTGTTGGGGAAGTTTGCTCCTGATGGATGGACCCCGTGGTATGGAGCCACATATGGAGCCATGTTGGAGCAGTTCCTGAAGAGCTGCTCCCTGTGGGAAGCTCACACAGCATCAGTTCAGGAAGGACGGCATCCCGTGGGAGGGACCCCATGTAGAGCAGGGGCAGAGAGTGACTGTGAAGGGTGAATTGGGGGGGGGGGGGAGAGGTAAGGGGGAGGCTGTTTTTACTTTGCTTTTAGTTTCTCACTGTTCTAGTCTGCTAGTAATAAAAAATGCTGTAATAATAATTACAGTAATCTCCTATGCTAAGTCTATTTTGCCCATGACAGTAACAGGTGAGTGATCATCCTATCCTTATCTAAACCCATTAGCTTTTTTCATCATATTTTCTTCCCCTGATCTTTTGAGGAGGAGCAGTGGCAGACCTGTGTGGTGGAGCTTAGCCGCCCATCAGCGTGAAACCACCACATAAATTGCAGTGAACTTCTTGGCTGAAAAAAAAAAAAAAAAATACGTATTCAGCTGTGAGCACATGATTATCTCAGGATTTCTCAGGTTTGCATATCCAAAAGTCATAGCAAAAGCCTACATAGTACTGCCAGGAAGTAAAGGAATTGTATATCATCATTGTACACTAACTTAAACAAAGAAGCCTCATTAGCTACAACGGCTAACATACAATACATCATACCCATGCTGATGTCAACAGAACATACTACATTTATATTCATGGTTCAAGGCTAGCAATACGAAAAAGTTTTCTACATATGAGAAGAACTGACATGGATATAAGAAATATTACACAGTGAGGTCAGCCAGTGATTGCTTACAATCTTGTGCAGCTGAGTGTAAAGAAAGTAATGAGAGCTGTGGGTAAAGACATCGTGATAACTGTCTTTCCATCTCCTTGTCAGCAGCAATTCTTCAGACAGTTCATTGGAAAAACATTTTGTATGCACTTAACTAGTCCAAGCTGCTCACTTCTATTCCTGCAGCATTCATCTTTGTGTAGCACTCTAGATTATCTCTAAAATAGTTGTCTTTTTATTAGACTCTGAGGTCTCAAGTAGATTTACTGTTTTGTTTCATGTTTGTGATGCCAATGATTGCTTAACAGAAATCATCCACTCTAGAGACTTTAATCCTACATCAGAAGACTCTTAGGAGCACATGGTTAGAAACTGCAATACTTTTTCCTACTATGTTGTTTTCTTCTGAAAATGAGATACTGAGGAAAAAGAGTTTATATTTGCATTCTTCATAGATCACTACAATTAAAGAAAAATTAAAATTTTACATTTTATGTCCTTAGAAAGTAATACCCATATATATGAATGTAAGCTACATAAATATACATAATTGCACACAAAAATATACACATAAATATAATATTTTTTACAATGCTATTCTTTAGCTTAAGAAATTTTTCAGATGTAATGAAATATTTATTTCATACATACAAACACTCATATCTATGCCACTGAAGAAGATATGACTAAAAGCTTATTAACTTGCTGTTAATAAACTTCAGACCCACACAATGCCTTTCTGCTTACCAAATATTTAAAGCAATGATAGGTATATCCAGTTTTATTCTTTTACTATATTCATTCTCACCTTCTTGTACAACAAATATTCATTTCCTAATAAGTTCCTTTGAAAGGAGTAAAAATTTTGAAAATAGCCCCAAAAAGCTGCAAAAGGACCTATTAATAGATTATTCTACTTGCACAGCTTTACAGCTCTGCAAATCATATCACTATGAATAATTTCACAACAGTACTGAATGCCATTACAGAACCTTCATTACTGGATTATTGGTCCATTAAAGCCATCAACATATCATTCTTGAATTATCAACATAATGATGAGCCACTGCCCTGAAACATAATGATGTGTATATACCCTGCAGCAATACTAAAATCACAAATTGATGTATACTAATATTACAAAATGCTAAGTGGAGTTGACAACAATCACTAAAAAGACTGACGTGCCTGTTTAGTATTCCCTAAAGCAATAAGAATGCTAGGTGAAGAATTTGTTTTAAATATACTACATCTGAGTTAAGATATGAAGAAGGACAAACTGTCCCAATATTTCCAGTATCCAGCCATGGAAATATAACAAAGATGTGCCTGTATTCTACATGTTTTTATAATGTAATATAGTAATTAAATATAGTAATTATAGCATTAAATTATAGTAATTAAAAAATAAGTAATTAAGAGATTCACAGAATTAATTCATGAAAAAATCTGAAAATCTGTAAGCAGAAGTTCTGTACTTCTGCAGAGAACAGATACAGCAGAGCAACTAGAAGTGCACATTTTTATATATTAGTCTGCCAAAACACCTTCAACTTTAAAAGACCCCCTTATAGAAAAGAAGTTGCTCATTTTCAGTGCTCATTCTGTTCTTGTAATTTCTTCTGAAAGTGCCAACTGGGATGCCAATTCCTTGGAGTTAAGATAGATTTTGTAATGTGTATTGAGATCATTGTATTTCAACAGTAGGTCACTGACCCACTGTTGGCCAGTAATCTATTACTGATCGAGAAGCTTCAAATTGTTACGATTCATCCACCAAGTTCTCATTCTTTTTTTGAAGGGAATTATTAAATTTTCCTTCTTTTCAGATAAAAATTGTATTGTACCCTGGAAGATATGCTATGGCTGAAATGCAAGTTACTGACTCAGTTCAGGGGCAACTGGGTGAAATATAAGGACCTATGGTAAGTGATCCAAGTATATAATCGTATTGTCCCTTGAGTGCCTCAGGTCTGTCAGTCTATGAAGGTTAGCTGAAGCATTCATGCTCTTTGAATCTGCACAGTTGTATGCTGTGATGAGCCTCTTCTTAAAGAAGTCTTATCACTGTTCTGAAGCAGCGACAAAACCCCAAAACAACTATTATGCTCCAGTAGTATTGATAGACCTGTAATCACAGACTACAGTGCTTGCCACTATAACAATAGTGAAAGCCATTCATCTACCATCCTTAAACATACTGCATTTTCACAATTAGTTTTTATTTATTTATTTATTATTTATTTCCTTTATTTCCTTTTAAAATGAGGCAAAAGGAGCAGATAAAGAAGGGGTGTCACTTCTAGATGATTTTCCTAAAAGAAATAGCCTGAACCTGGTAGGACGTGATTTTAAGTTCATCTGAAGATATTTCAGCTTTCCATTAATGTTTATGCTTCCCACTTTCCTGGTTGTAAAGTATTTTAGGACTATTGCATCATGGAAGGAGAATTATTTTTCATCATGGAGGAAACCTATACTGACAATCTGGAGGCTGAGGGGTCTCCAGAGCTTGGAAATCTGTAGACACTTTTCCCTAAGTCTCTCCATTCAGTGGAGAGCTTTCTGTTTCTCCTTAATGAGCGCTCTGCAAATAAATGAAGGTGCTATATAATACATTTTTCATTTGGGATAAATTTGCACATGGCTACAGTCTTCTCATCTTTTTGTTTGTTTCTGAGGTGGGGAGGTAAAACTAAAAGGTCCTCACTGGCATATGCCAGTGAGCTAATCCATACTGTCCCCAGAGAATACACGCTTCCTTTCATAGTATTTCTATGTGGAAATGATAGGTTTGAAAGCTATGCTGTGCTTGTACAGCCACCATGATTTTTTGCCTTAGTGTTAAGGTGAGTGCTAGACAATGAATAAGGCTTCAAAACTTTTAATTAACAAAAGAGTTTATAATTTCCATGGTCAGAGCCAGAAATTTGCAGAATCAAGCTCTGAAAGTCTGTTTTTTTCTTCCTGTAGAACATTTGCCAATTAACTTTTTGACAATACACTTTATTTCATCTGGTCAGAGATGTGGCTGCTGACTGCACCATACAAGTTAGCAATGTAGCAGATGGAGAGGGTGCACTAAAACTTAATTTTTTTTTTGCATATATAAGGCAGTAATACTCCACCTGGGATTTACTCAGCCTTTGTGCTTCATCAAACACCTCATCAGGCTGCAGAAGGCATCCTAGCTTTTCTGCTTCATAGAAATACTGTCCCAAACTTCTGAGTACCTAGACAAAACTTTTCTATCTACATTTTGCTTGAATGTATTTGATCCCCATGGGGAGAATTTATTATTCTTACCTTCATATTTTCAAGCCACAATAAGGAAAGTGGTAGTGTTTCAAATGAAGAAGATTAAAGATAATATAATATCTAAGATAGCAGAATAAAGATAATATTAAAGATAATAATATTAAAGATGTCAAGGAAACTCAAATGTTTAATGAACAGATGAAAATTAAAGCACATTGATCAGATTTTTTTAATTTAAAATTATATATTTATAAATATTTTTTATTATTTATAATTATAGCTACTAAAATAGTTAATCCTAACTGCCTCTGAATCCCTTCTATCTGAAAAAAAATCTGCTAGGAGGTGAAAAATACGAATGTTTCTTAAATGTCTTTGAACATTTGTTGATGCTGTCACCTTTATGTTATTTTATTTATTTATTTGAATTATGAATTACTGTAAATTTGTTAGTTGCAATTATCAGACCACTTAGTGGGCACAACTGATACCTTTTTGTAAATTAAACTTAAACTATTTTCATTTACAGCTGCCATATGTCCAGTACCAGCATATGGCTGTTACCCAGTGAAATATACTGTATTAATGGAATCAGTTCTTAAATACAGCAGCCTTGTGGAGCGAAACTTCTACAGAGAGTGTATGGAACAATAAGTATTTCCCCTCCATTAATTTGATTCATTGCGTTGTTTACTCATTGCCAAAATATACTATAAAATGTAAGCAAAAAGTAGTCTTTGTCCATGTATACTAACTGCTGCACAAGATATACTGGTCATATTTGTGCAAAGAGCATGAAACTAAATCCAAGAAACATTTAATTAAAAAAGATTATTCAGATTCTGTGACACAGAAAATTAAATTATATCTAGTTGAATTCTGGGACAATGTTAGGTCACTTAAATCTTAAGCTGTACTCCAAACACACATTGTTTTCCACCTCATCAATCACAGTAAGGAAGGAATGTTGTTGCAGCAGTAGTTGCAATGTTCGTCTCAGCAAATGGTTGAATCTAACAATGGCTATTGCTTTAAATGTATGCTTAAAGGGGTGAGATGAGAAAGTAACAAATGCAGGTATTCTCTTTCTGGAGGGTACCTGTGGCAGAGCACTGTTCTTCATCATCTCCAGTGACCTTTGGCTTGAGCACTTTTGTTGCACATCATTTGATTTCCATCTTGCAGTCTGCAATACCTAAGGGAGAAAAAGAGAACTGTTTGCATTGACAGCATTGCAACTTGTCAGGAAAGGATTTAACTTTGTATGTGCTAGAGTTTGGCTGACCCAGAAAAAAACTCTCTCCTTTTGCACAAATGTCACCATTCAATGCAGTAATTGCATCTAAGGGATATGTCAGAGAAAATGGAGCAAGAGAACTGTCTTGCATTATATGCTTATGATGGCTCCAGCCACTGATGTCCTGGAAACTTTATCTGGCATCCTCTCAGGATGGTTCTGCTTCAAGTGAGTTGGAGCAGTTAAAGTGAGATACAGAGCTAAGAAGTTCAACAACTACATTTCTTTAATGAAGAATGATAAATTCTCTTTTTAATGATGTTAACTAATGAGTGAATAACTGGTGAGGTACTTGCACAATGCCACAAATCAGCCAGAGCTTCAAGGCTCTCCATACTGGTCTTTTCTTTTATGTGAGCTTTCCAACAAGACTAAGTAGCTTCTATATACCAATTTTTACTGGAATGAGAAAGTCCTTTTAAAATGAGAAGAAAATAGAATACGAAAAGGAAAAAAGGGGGACTTGGAAACAAATCTTTCTCCCTTTACCAGCCATCTCCTTGAGGAACAGGACCTTTCATTTAGGCTTGCTTTCATCCAGCAACCTGCTCCTGTGTGGTCTCTCCACAGGCTACAGGTCCAGCCCAGAATCTGCTCCGGCAGGGGTCTTCCACAGGCGGCAGCTTCCGTCGGTGTAGGGCCACCTGCTCCACCATGGTCTCCTCCACGGGCTGCAGCGTGGAACCCTGCTCCATCATGGTACTCCATGGACTGCAGGGGGACATCCTGCTTCACCATGGTCCTCACCACAGGCTGCAGGGGACTTCTGCTCCGGCGCCTGGAGCACCTCTCCCCCTCCTTCTGCACTGACCTTGGTGCCTGCAAGGCTGTTCCTCACTCCTCTCACTCTCCCAGCTGCTGTGTGGCGCAGCGTTTTTTTCCCTGTCTTAAACATGCTCTCACAGAGGCGCAAAACAACATCACTTATTGGCTCAGCTCTGGTCAGCAGTGGGGCCCTTCCCAAACATGGGGCAGCTTCTAGATCCTTCTCACAGAAACTACTCCTATGGCCCCCTGCTACCAAAACCTTGCTACTTAAACCCACTACAGTAGGCCATGACCAAAGGAATCAGAAAAGAAAACTGAATGCAAGATCACTTTAAAAAAAAAAAAAAAGTAACATTGCTGTTGAGTATGTTGAGTATTTATAATTAACCATTACAGCAATAGAGAAAGGACTTCTTCACTTTCAAAGAAATTTTAATCAGTGTTTCTGAAAGCAGGTTCATCTACTGCTTAGACACAAACCTTACTTTACACACAATAAAACCCACTGTTATTGTTGATGAATGCATATGACCATCTCAGTGCCTGTTACAACTTTAGCCTTCTCAGTGCAGAAACTGTGCTATAAATATATTTTAATTGTGAATATACGCTCCTTTGTAATCTTATTCTCAGGATCTATACGATTCTTGGAATGTGGTCTTGTCATGTGCTTTTTGGGGACCTGATATATTCATTGTTTTATTGATGTTCATTGTCAATGTATATGGGTATGTTTGAATCGACATCCAATGTTCTCTTTCAAATGCTTGCAAATGATACCCTTCTTATAAGGGAAAATTTCCACTTGCAGAGAAAGCTTTCATTTAACTGTTGCAAATGTTCAGTTAGCTGTTACATGCAGGTGGGATGCAGGAAGCCTTGTGATCATTGCTGCTGGGTGAACATTTGAACAGGAAGATGCATGGAAGCTACATCACAGCCATCATGACATGATTGCAGATTAGTTATCAGAAGAAATGCAAGAGATGGCATGTTTCAAAATAACTACATCAAGTAAATCATAGATTACAGTATTTATCTTAAAATTAGAACTTCAAAACATCCTTCATCAGTTATTTTAGAGCAACATTTTCCATGTTAAACATGTGGAGAGGAAAGTAAGTATGTGTTCAGTTCTTCTCCTACCATGAGAAGATTCCAACAGATCCCTGGCTAATTTTTGTATGAAGTGTGACCTTATTTAGAGAATATCATCCATTGTCTTCCCACCTAATCAAGAAGTAATGTGATAATGCTGTAAATGCTGATACTGTCAGTACCAGCCTTTATCATACTAAAAGTCTGATAACCGTTTTACTTTGTGCAAGAGCAAGTTTTAAGAATTCTACCAGAAACATCAGGGAATGAGGGAATGATCTTGGACATTTTATATGATTTTTTTTCTCTCTCTATTTTTTTTTTTCTCTCTCTCTCTTTTTTTTTTTTTTTTCCTTCTTTCTTGCATTTATGCAAATATATACTTCTAAGTCTTATTACTTAAATTTCACATCAGTTCATTCTCATGCATTGGAACATTGTATCACATGCATTAATGAAGAAGTCTGCCCATTTTTTCCCCCTTCTAACTTTTTCCAAAATGCATTTGTTGCCTGTTTACTTGACTTTGAAACTATACATGAGCATTTCTCCTTTTCTGGTTTGGAGATCACCTAATTCAAAGTCTCTCTAATCCTTCACTGTTGCAAACAATCCCAATCGCACTCTTCTGCATATCATGGTACATATGATGTGTAATAGTTAGTAATGCTTCTCTACTTTTCACATTTCTGTTCAGTTCTTAAAAGAGATTTAACCACTCTCTTCAAGGTAAGCTGATTTTGCTCTTACCTGTTCCTTTTGGACTGTCATCTACTGGCTGTATTTTGTGTACTACAAAGGATATCTGGAACCTCTATGTATGTATCTGATTCAGTAACCAAGGCACCATGACAACCAGTCTCTTTATTTGCAGTACAGATATATAGTCCTATTCTCTCAAAAAACGAGCTCGTTTGCCCCGTCACTTAACTCTTTTTTATTTTTTTTAGTTTGTTATATTACATTATATTTGTTATACTTGTTATATATTTAGTTTGTTAATATTACTATTGCTGGTCCCTTGCTTCACCTGCTTCTTTATCAAAGGTAAAATATCTGCTGCTGATTATTAAGATCAGCACTTCTCTAGGACGTTTCTCCTCTCTGTAGTACACCTCAAAATATCTGTGTTCTTCCCATTATTTCTCCATCTATCTGTCCATTTCATGCATGATTCTTCAGCCAAAAGTTTTGAGCAATACTGGAAATTTGCAGAATCATAAATTTACCAATCTAAATTCAGAATTCATTGCTGCTTGCTTAATACTGTTTAGTTTTCTCTCTGGAACACTGCTACTTTCTCTCTTTACTGATAATTCTTTGCTCTTCATTGGGCTGACAGGTTTGACAGAATAAGGAAAGCTGCAGATAGCAGGGGTATGTATAATGTATTGAAAGGTGAATTAAGAAAGACAGGCTGCTATGAGTGGATTTTTAGGATTGTGATTATTAGGATTGTAGTTAACGGGCAGAGAAAACTGTAGGCAACATAATGAAATTACAAAGTATGAAAACCAGGTTGTAAACATTTAATGAGGGAAATGGTTGTAACCCTCCAATGTCCAATATGACTCTTTCCACTAAAGTAATTGATAGATTACATCAAGTTGAAATTCCCATATGTTAGAAATTTAATAAAATTATGAACTAATGTTATTATATCTGATATCTGCCAATGTTTACCAAAGTGTAAAACAACATCAAGAACAGAAACAGACAAAACAAATCATTAAAAATTCATAGAAAACATTATCAATAGCCACAACAGCTACTAAAATCTTGATGCTCTTGTTAATAATCATAAACAAGATGTGGTTAATAATTATTAATGAGACATTTTATCTGTGTAAAACTAAGTGGGGATTTTATTTTTGTTGTTAGATAAAAAGCTTCTTCAGCTAATTTCAGCTTTAAGAACTTTGGAAACCAGAACAAGGAAGGCAGTTTTATTAGTTTTTATTTTTTGGACTATTTGTTTTTTTGTTTGTTTTTTAGAAAAAAAATAGCCAACACTACTGCTTATATTTAAATTTCATTGATACCTACATATAAATTTACATATTTTTCTAGTTTATATCATAGTTTATATCTACATAAAAATCTACATTTTTAGCAGAGTCAGTGGAGAATCACATTTGAATGTGTGGATCTTTATAACATACCATAGTTTTAGATTTTGCTTTGGGTACTATATTAATTCCTTCTTAAATTCCCTTAAGACTTATATATATGAGTTCTTTAAGCAGGTTTTCTTACACACAAGGGTAAGTATTTACCCTTGTAGACAATATTTGTCATCAGTTTATTTAGAAAGTTTCTGAGAAATATTAGAGAGAGTATCAGATTAAAATTGTTCAGTCCTCAACAGTTCATCTAGAGTAGGTAAAACGTCTTTAATGTATCCCATACTATCCCGTTTAAAAAGTGCTTTCAGCATTTATTTATTTTTTTAACCGACACCCAAGTTAATAGAATTTTCCTGTATTCTTTGTATTCCAGACAAACTAAATACTCTCCACTGAGCTAGAATATCTTCACACTGGATCTTCTAAAAGCTAAGGAGAAATCCAGCCAACGTTACTCAAAGATCTAGCTCCCTTTTAAAAACAAATAGAAATGCTTGTCCGTCTCAGTCCCCCTCAAAAAGGAACCTGCCAAGTAATTATGTTCAAAATACTTTTTAGTCTTCTGATGCTGCATACTGCTTATAAGTTATACTGCTTATAAGTTAGCTCGGAATCCTTCAGGCTGTGTTGTACAACACTGTTAACCAGTTAAAAGCAGTGATTAAAAAGAACTAACAGAGCTGTCTGTAAGAAAAGTTCTCCTCTCTGATTCTGACTCAGAAGGCTATGAGGAGTGACACAATCATACCCTGAGGGGAAAAAAAAAAAAAAAAAAAAAAAGGAAAAAAAAAAACAAAGAAAAAGAAAAAAAAAGAAAAAAAAATAACTAAAAGCATAACTGTCCTAGCTCCATTTTTAATATTCTCTGCATTAATATCCCTGTGGAATTCAAGTGTTACTTTGTAACATATCAAAAAAGGTTCGTTGAAACACTCTGAATTCCCAAAATAATGTTATTTAACTTATTCCTCTAGCTTGTCTCAGCCCTAATTAGAGTACCAACTACATCATCTTTTCTGACTTTTGTAAAAGTCTGGTTTAGAAACTGTTTGCAACAGAATTTATCCCTTATTTGGAGAGTTTGATATAACTGGGTCCTCTTTATCCTACATGAATGAGATTCTTGTACAATTCCCTGTGTCTGGATGTTATTCCCCTTTTTTTTTTTTTTTTTTTTTTTTTTTTTCTGACCATCAACTGTTGTTATTTATTGAATAGTTCTTCTCACAAAACTACAACTAGCTCTAGGGAATCAGTTGCATCCTGAATTTCTATCTTCCTTCCTCCATTTCTTAAGATTTCAAGAACTTTTTCTCCCCCGGAGGCAGAAATGATTTCCATTCAAGCTGTGCTACCCGTTCAAAAGTTCCTCAGGGTTTATTGAAGACTCTGAAGGGTCATTCAGGAACAGGAAATAGATCCCTTCATTTGCTGCTCTACTGAACACAATGTGCAGTTTCCTTTATATACCTTACTGAGATAATCCCAGTTGTAAGATTTATGAACACAAGAATTATACCACATGTATTTCAGTGCATTCAAATCAGAATCAGAAGTAAAAAAAATAATAATAATAATCAGGAAATCCCCAGACAAAATTTCATACCTGCCTGGAATGTTTTAAATAAATACCTCTTGTGATATAAGTAAAGTATACTGGTAAAATGATGCACTATATTATTAATGTTGGAAAAAATATATATATAAATGGCATCTCAAAATACACCATTCATTTCCTGAAACCTATTGTAAACTTTAGTTGGTGGATAATACCAGAAAGGTAGAATATCTGTTTCATTCTTGAAAAAAAAAAAAAATAGTAACAGGCTTAACAGAGGGCTGATAAAAGGAAATTGTTACTATATCATCCCAGTTTCTAGAACCTTTTCTAATTGCACAAAGTTTTTCTGAAAAAAAAAAAAAAAAATTTATATATATATATATATTACTGTAAAACTAAGAGCTGACATTTAGGTTACAGCTATCTTACTGGTGAATCACAGCTTTTAGTTGCAAAGAAGAAAACCATCAAGTTTTCAATAAAAGAGTCTCAACAGTCCCAAATATTCCAAATGGAATATTTGTCAATGCCAACCACAGTCAGATTAGAGGCCTCTACCTGGTTAAGCCCTTCCCCCAGAACCTTAATTAAAAAAGTAGCTGAACAAGAGATTTTCTTTATCAGCTAGGAAAAAAAAACTCTTCCAGTATTTTTTTACTGCCACTATTCCTCTGTTATTCACTGCAGTACTTTCTTTTCTTTCTTTTGCATTCCCTGTCAGGCCTGCAATCGTGCAAAGAGAAATGAGGTATTGAAGGAAGAAAAAAATAATAATTAAGTGATCAAAGTAACTCCGAGCTAAAGAATATATAAATTAGAGAGAAAAAAATCTTTCAGAATAAAGTGGAAACTAAGCAATAATCTGGGGAAAGATTATTGTTGAACAAAGTGGCTTGTTTTATAAATCCGTGGAGTGCCACATCAAAGACAATATGGCATTTGGTCAAGAGAAAGAATTACAAGCATCTTATAAAAGTGGTTTAAAGAAAAAAGGTCCAGTTATGAGGGCTTGGGTGTCAGTCTTTCTCAGGTGAAAGTGGTTGATAGGACATGAGGAACTGGTTTTAAGTTGCATCAGAGAAGGTTTAAATTGGAATTTAGTAAGGATTTATTCACAGAGAGCATTGACCTAGCTGCCCAGGACAGTGGTGGAGTCCCCATCCCTGGAGGTCCCTGTATGGATATGGCATTAAGAGACATGGTTTAGTGATGGGATTCAGTAGGTCAGATTGATGGTTGGGCATGAGAGGTAGAAGACAGCAGTGGCTAACAGAACATTAATAGTGATAGGCATTTGCTGTTCCCATAGGAAAAGATCACATAGTGGAGTAGCTCTAAATATAAAGAAACAGTTTCTGAACTTCTTCCGTTTCTTGAAAAGCTAATTCTAGTAGTATCTTCTCTGAAGTAATTCAGAAGCTACTTGGTGGTAGCTAAGCCTTCAGCAGTGAACATTGTTTATCAGTAGTTCCACATCTGAAAAGCAAATTGAGTATCAAAGAGCAGCACAATAACAACAAGCTTCAGAATGAAAGATCCAGTAAAATGTGGTTAGTCAAAAAGGCTGCATTGCAAATGGTAAAAGTAAGCAAAATACCTAAATACTAAACCAGATGTCATGAAAAAAAAAAAAAAAAAAAAAAAAAAAGCAACAAGTATTGAAAGAGAAATAGTGAGCAAGGCCTGGAAGATCTCTATCTGACAGTGGGACATCATGAGACAAGAGGTAGCTCTAGGAACACTAGATCTTATCCAGACTGATTTCCAAAGACTTTTTTTCCCCCTGAATGTATGACTTTTTCTCTTAGGTAATTATACTAACTTGTCTGTGCTATGCCAGACATCAAAGAATCCACATGAAGTCTCTAATAAGGCATAAACAGACACAGGGGAAACTGAGGTTCTCCTTATGCTTCAAACACTGACAGCAGATGTCATTTGTGTGTTTTCCCTGATGTGTAATAAAAGTTGAGCTCGTTGCACTGCATTGTCTCCTCCAGTTGGCATACTAATAAGGCCTCTAGTCTCTGCTTGATTTCTTACATCTAAAAAATTTGTAGTAATTTAGCATCTCTGAGGCTCATCAGATTTCTTGGCAATTTACCTCTGGCTTCAAAAGTTATTAGGAGGGGACTAGCAGGCCTCTAATCACATGGACCTGTACATTAACTCATAAATATAAAACAAGGCTGGGAATGTTCTTTGTTTTCTGAGAAAAACAGGCTTTTAATAAATAAATAAATAAATAAATAAATAAATAAAGCACACAGTTGAATCTTTTAAGAATCTTTGGATGCATAATGTTAGTGAGATCCCTTGAGAATAATTTTGGTAGACTTTCACAGGATTCTTGACAAGACTTGAATCAGGAGCCTAAGAAATGAAGTAAACATGAACAAAAAGACAAAGTATTGTTATGGATAAAAATCTACCTAGAGGACTGAAGAGGAGAAAAGTTTCATTGTGAGAAATAATTAGTAGTTGTGTTTCATACAAGAACTGTCCCTGGAAAGCTATTGAGCACTGAGACAATAAATCTGCAAATGATATAAAATTATTTAGACTAATCACTACCAGAAGGAGCTGTGAAGAGCTTCAGAAAACTATAACCAATCAGGACAATGGGCAACTTGACAAGCAGATGAAATGTGATATTACCAAATGCAAAGTAGAATGCATAAGAAAGAGAAATGCAAATCTTCCTTCTCCGAAATGCAAGGCATAAATATTTCTTTCACTAAGTATTTCAAACACGTGAGTCATAAACAAACACAAGAATTGGAATATCATATCCGAAGTAGTCTATATGTCAATATTTCAGTCTTACCTGGTGTCCTGGTTGACACCTGGGCTTTTGGTTACTTCACTTTTAAATAGGTGTTTCAAAATGAAAGGAGCTCCAAAAGAGTGAAACTACTGAAGCTGTAGAGAGAAATGTCCTGTGAAAGGAGGCTGAGAAGGTTAGGGTTATTTGCTTTAGCAAAGAGACAGGAGAACAAGAGGAAAACCTACAATATAATCAAAGACAGACAATGTGAAGTCACCATATTTAACTGCTTGTTTCATAACACAAGAACATGGGGACATTCAGTTTAGTTCAAAGGCAGAAACTTGAAAGGCTATATGCACTTTTTTTCCTACAAAATGTAGTCATACTGTGACACTTGTGGCCTGTGTAAGGGGGTAGCTTATACCTTGTATATGCCAAATGCGGATTGGTTAACTTAGTCCCTCAAGCTCCTTCGTCCAGTTATTTCTAAACATAAATTACTGTACAAAGACCACTGGGCTTTTAGTATGACAGTACAGCATTTAATTTGTTTCTATGCTGCTGTGTAATCTAACTGAATATGCAGGTTCTAAAATACAAATAGATATATATATATTGTGACATTGCATTATAACTCAAATCAGAATGCAGCTCAAAGTGAATTCTAAAACTAATAAGAAATGAAGGTAGTTATAAATGCAACCTGAAGTACATGAACAACCACTTTATTTAGCTAGCAAAAATCTAACGGATGCCTGAGCAAGCTTCCCAAAGGAACAAACAAGCAATTAAAAAGTCAAAATCACAAAAATGTCAGTGGTTATTTTGGCTTTCTTTTCCATCAGGAGCAATCATTAAATAAACATGAGTCTTCTTTTTATGTTTTTGTGTTTTTGCCTTTTCCTTGAATGCTTATTGTTCCTTTGGGCTTTTGGTTTTGTCTGATATTGCTTTCTTCTACATTTTATATGATAGCTAGGATATAAGGAATATAAATTGCAAACTAGTCTTACCAGATGTCAGAATTACAATTGCATGAAAAGGTCCCAGGCCAGAAAAGCTTATAAAAATGAGTTTATTGTCAATCAATTTTATTTTATTTTTTTACTAAGATAATGATAATAGCGTAACAATATCAGCTAGGATTCTTAAAAGAAATAATGTGCCTGTTCTATTAGTTTCACTAAGTTATCAAGTTCCAGGTGTTTTTCTTGTCAGTCTCCCCATTAATTCTAAGCAGTCCACCAATTTCTTGGTTCTAGAATTGACCCATTAAATAATAGGAACCACAACATCAGGACAACAGTGCTTTCTGGGAAGTGACCGTGTCTCATAAGATGTCACAAAAATATATAACATGGTAGAAAGTAATGTTGTATTGACCTATTTCTGCTATAATGATGCTAATTACTAATATCAAAATAACCTGAAGAAGTGTCATTCTTCACTTTCACCACCATAGTAAATAATATTAAGTAAAGCTCTACAAACTTATTGTATCATAATGTTATTTTATGAATGTTAAAGAAGCAAGTGATAGTGTACATATGGCTTAAAATACAGTAAATGAAAATATATACTTTGTTCTGAAGTTCAGAATTGTGAAGATAATGTATTATTATGGATTTTATATAAACATTTACCACATACATTGAAAGACAAGTAAGTATTGATTACACAGGTCATGGTACCTACATTATATATTAGTCTTTGATTATGTATAGAAAGAATCTCAAAGTGAATATGAACCATACAGAAATTAGGTTATTCTAAGTTACATTAAAGAAATTGTTATTGGTTTGGTTTGGTGTTTTGGAAAAAAAAAATAAGAAATGATCAAAGCTCCACTTGCATGATTGCATAAACTGACTATGGATTTTGGATAAACTATTCAGGTAATTATTCCGTACTATATTTCTTCAACCTTTCTCTACAACATTTGATGCCAGCTATTGTCAAAAAGAAAATATTAAAGTCTGTGGATTGCTAGATTTTTGCTGTAGCAATGATTAGATTATGTTGCCTGTCATGGATTTTTTTTTTTTTTTTAATTTAAATATCTATTTTTTCAGTGCATATTCAAATTGTTTTGTTGTTGTTGTTTTTAATTAATTAATTAATTAATTTTAACTCAGAAAACTTTTTAGTTGTTAATTTCAACATCTAACATGTTTTTAAATATCCCATAAAATTCTGTTAATCTTAGAGCTTGACACCTTTCCCATTCAAGGCTCAGCTGAATATTTGGCTGGCAACTTGTCTGTGTTCATCTCTTAAAAAGCAAGCCTGTCACTCTCTCAGCAACGTTATATCAGTCTGACAATGTCGCCTTCTCTCTCTCCTTTTAGTTTCATTAACTCCTGGCAGAAGCCAAACTTATTCATAAACGAAAATGGGAAGAGAAGACCTTGATGAGGTTCATTATCTCGGAAAGTGATAATTACGTTATGATCAGAGGACAAGATGTTGATGCAGCAATTTTTGATAGGTGGAGCTTCAAGCATAAAATTATATACCCAGTAACAAATATCCATGGTGATAGCCTGGAACAAAGCAGAGAGTGAATAGCAGCATTTCTGTAACGGAAAATTGTGGTGTAAGAGGCTCAGTGGAGGAATAATGGGCAGAAAAAGAATACAAAATATAGGTTGGAAAGATTGTTGGTTTCTGTTGTTACAGTTACTGAAAACTAAAAGAAAGCTCAAATATGGTCAGGACAAGCTATCCATTAAAACAAATGATAAAAACTGGAAATGAGATTAGCTGCAATGAACTCAGCGTATTTTATGATCCCTGAAAAAGATACTGATTTAAGTCTCAAGAATAAGACAGCATGGACAATTTTTTACTTTAGGTAGTGATACTTTGAGTTGGGGCATCATACTATATTATACTAAAACTGGTTAAAGAAAATAACTTTATGTTAAAAAAAGCAATGAAGCTATACTCCTGAGTCAGAAAGTTATGATAAACCTGCCTCATCTTCTGTGTAAGCCTGTAAAAATTTTGCCATTACTTTTAAGGAGAGCAGGTTAAAATTATTATTTAAATCCCACTGAAGACATTTGGGCCTATTTTCTTCTCACAAGGCATTTTAATTGCTTTGCCCTAACTTGTTGTCTAGGTTCCCTCAATAATTAACAGAGAAAAGTAGGCATCTCAGGAGGACAATTAAGACTACCTGTATTAGGATTCATCTTTGGAGGGAATTAATCAGTTTGTGGAAGCATTTTGTAGTCTGACTACTATAAAGACAGCCTAAATGTCCAGTTTAGAAAACACATAATTTTTGAATATTTAAAATAAATTATGTCATTTATGCACCTGAATTTGAGTGCATGGTTTGGGGAAAGTGATTTTAACCATATAATTAAAGCCAAACATATCTTTGAATGACATCTGAATTCTCCTGAATCAGAGCTCTGAGAAGTGAAACAAGATGTTTATTTGCAGTGTAGCTCCACAAGCTTCAGTGAAGACTCCACATAGACTATGTGGCCAGATATACTGGCATCAAAAGAAGCAGTACGCAAAATCAGAAATGAATAATTCAGGAAAAAACTTTCAGTATTTTTATCTCAGCACAGCCTCTTCATTCATTCACAGAACTATTTTATAGACCAGACTTATTCCTTGCCTGCCAGAATATTCCTGGTGGACTCTTAAAGGGTTTAGATCAACCTTGATTTCTTAGACTCATTTCAGATGTAAATCTGTTGAAGTCAAGGGGTGAATTTGAGTCTAGATAAGGCACAGAATGATCTCCTGTGGAGAATTCCAACCTGTAGTTTTTAAAGCAATTTGGATAGAAATACCCAAGAGTATATGCATTAAAAGAATATATTAGGGAATAGCCCTGAATTTGTTGATTCACAGACAAATAAGAAATTATTTTGTGACAAATATAGTTTGATTTCAATTTATTTTATCTTTCTTTGGAGTTTGCTTCTTATTACAGGCATTCAGATGTCAAATGGTATACTGTAAACTGAGTAAATTAGAATTTCTTCTGAAAAAAATAATCAGAAAATATGAAAACAAAAATAATATTTGCCTTTTCCTTTCTTTATTGTTTGCTATAGAAAAAAAAATGTTAAAGAATAAAAATACATTGTATTTCACTTGTGATTATGTTGTCAAAATGCCTGTGCCAGAAGTAGTATGTGGTTTTATGTGTTTTTTGTTACTCTCTTTGAAACTGGGAGCCTAAGACATGATGTAATTATTGTCTATGCAAATATATGCATTTTTTACCATACAACTGTATCCCCTCTCTTGCACTGTACTTTATGTGGATTTTTTTTTTAAGATACACCTTTCAAAAATGTATTTGTATTTTTAGGAGCCGAATGTATACTTTTGAAAATCCCATCATTTTAAGAAATATGACCTCCACATTTTAAGTGTATTTGGTAGCATACTAAAACTGGAAATGGAAATCCAGGCAGTGGAAATCAGTATGCCTTATGTGTAGACTTTTTTTTTTAATTTCACTCAGCACAAGACTGAATGTTAAATGCTATAAACATCTTTTAAAATCTTACCTTAAATTTTACTGAGAAAATTGAAAACAGCTGTCATGAAGAGAAGGAATGAAAAAGGTAAAGGAAGGACTCATATGGCTAAGCTTTTCATATGTTTATGATTAAACTTTTCACACGTTTATTGTGGTCCTATCCTGGCTTTCTGAACTCCAATGTCAGCTTTTACAAGTGTAATGCTAAGGTGACATTCTTTTAATTTGTAACAGGCAGTGTTTTATAGCAGTGTCTGACTCTCTACCATGTAAATGTTCCCCAGCAGTGCAATTTTAAACCAAGATTACAGCCACTATAGTGAAACCAGGGAGACCACAGCTTCACGAACTTATTTTTCACCAGCTCAGAACTGAAACTGTTTTCATCTGTGGAACAAAGTGCCTGTAAATAAATGATAGTATGAATAAAAAAGCAAGTTGTGTAACTGCCATTGTTATCTACATTGCATTTCTATCTTTTTGTGAGACACAAAAAGTGTGTGAATAATAAACTATGACCTCCTTAATGAAGGTACAACACTTGCTGTGTACTTGTACATGCTCTACCATAGTGGAGCACAAATTCTATTCAGGGTAATAGCTTTTGATAAAAGTAAAATAAAATAAAATAAAATAAAATAAAATAAAATAAAATAAAATAAAATAAAATAAAATAAAATAAAATAAAATAGAGAGAGAGAAAAAGAGAGAAAGGAAAAAAACATAACAATAAATAGCTGATAATAGAAAAAAGTACCGAGCTTACTCACATAATGGCTGCAAATCTGTAGTGTATGTTTGTTCCTGATCAGAATCAAACAATGAGTAACAGTTTGAGCCTTTACAGTTTAAGAGCAGAGGTTGGAAACAGTTTCATCTGGGGTAAACTGGAAGAAAGCACATATTACATTATATGAGTAGACATGATTCTAGAGAAAATACTTCAGCTGAGTATTTCAGCATGTTGTGTCATTATTGAAAGAAGGAGGATAGTACATGTTTTGTACCAAAATAAAAGCAGGAACATTTGACGTGTATTATTCTAAGTTGTCACTGACTTTTCCTAGACAGGAAGCATATTTTGCTATCTTATTAATTTACATAATATTTCTTCTTTGGACTCCTAACCCTCAGAACCATTTTTGAATAAACAAAGAATATAAATAGCCTTTATTTTTTTAAGCAAAATATAAATACTTGGCATCTGATAGAAATTAAACTTCTTGTTTGTTTGTTTGTTTGTTTTTTTCTTATATTAAGAAATCTCTGTGAACATAACTTATTTGTATGGAAGAGAATAGTGCTAAGCAACAGTTTCCCATGATACTGGAATCAGGTAAATAAACATACCATACATTTCTTTAAACATATGTGTCAGTCATGGACAAATAATAAAATAGCTAGTATGGTACTTGACTAATAAAAAAATTAGAGGCAGGTAATGTAGTTAATGATAATCAAATAGATTTTTGGAAAATACTGTCTGGCTGACCTGATACTCATCTCCCCCCACTAAGATTATAAGATAATTAATAAAAAGTAATTATCAGAAAGACATTTGAATTGTTTCTATGTGACATTTTGATTAAGAATATAGAATGATACAAACTTAACATGACATGCATTGACTATATTGAAGCTGACAAACCAGCAGTCAAAACATAATGGTAATTGTCACTGAAGGGTTCGATTCCAGCTGGGTCTCACAAAGATTGATTCTTGGTCTCATTCTGCTTAGCATTCTTAGCAGTGGACAAAAACATAAAATCAGTACTGACAAAGTTGGCAGATAACATAAAGATTGAATGAATGATAAAAAATGAGTGTGGTAGGTCACAGACTACAAGCAAACAATATGTACTTTAGTATAGCCAAATAGAACCAGAAACTATAGGACATTGAGTTCTCTGCTTTCTTTCCTTCCTGCCTTCATTACAGCTCCATGTCTTTTCTTCCACATTTATCTAGCTTTTAAAACCTTGGGAGTTACATGCTGTTTGCTACAACTACTGCTTACATTCTTATTTTAATTCATTCTTTCATTTCATTCATTCTCCTTATTCCCAGCCAAATGTCCCTGTTGACATGTTTTATCTCTTTGGACGGGGACCACCTACTGCTCTGTGACTGAACTCAATTCTTCAAAACTCTTCTGCTTTTTGGGCACTACAGGACTATAAGCCAGTTTCTAGTTGTAAAAGCTTTGAAAGGAACCATTCTAGCTGCCATTTCATTGGATTTATGAATGTGTTGGACTGCTTCTGGATTTTTTGTGGGAAATCAAGTTTTTAAAATAATTTCACACCTCCATATACTAATATATTTGTTTCTAGTCCATGAAATGAACAAGGCTACAATATGGAAAATATTAGTAACTTCTTTTATGAGAGTGCTTTCCCCTGTCCTGAGGTAATATGCTTTCCTTGATCTCCCAATGCATGTACGTGTATTTAAGATAGTTGGTTTACTACAAACTCAATATGTTGTAACTATGCTTTTAATGCTTTTAGTACTTCTCAAGTTCCACCTACATGTTAGCATCTTGAAGACTTGTCAGTCACCAGTAAGGGTGACTGACTGCTAACTGATTGCGCAGAACTTCACAGAGTATTTTCTCAGTGTAAACTTGCTCATAGGTGATTACTGCTGCTAAGACAGTTTTTCTCATAGAGGTTCCCCCCCTTGCAATCCAAAAAGCATCAATTGTTCTCCCATCCATATCATGTGATATCGTGTCTTTTGAAATTAGCATTCAAGTTCATGTGGAACATCCATCCTTTCATTCAAGGGAGCTCTATCCTTGATTAAGAGATTGGTCAACAGTCAAAACCCCTTCCACTTTGTAATTTATCCTTCACAATAGATTGCCTCTGGCCATCCCCCAGGAGACAGACCTGAACAGATGCAGGAAGACTGTCAAGTATAAAATGCCCATCCTGAGGGCTTATACACAGAGAAATTGAAGATGCTAAACGTAGTCTATGCTGAATAATCTTCTCAGATAAGTTAATCTTCCTGACAATTTCAATAGTGAAGTCAGATTCTAAAGCAGAGAAACCTGCTTCTGTCATCTCTTCTGTCCTCCAGACAGTCCACACTAGATCCTAGCTTCTTCTGCATTTATTTTACTGGCAGTACTCCACAACATATTAAACAATTTGCAGGCAGATAGTTTCTTGTCATAAATTGTAGATTATTATGCAAAGGAATTTTTATGTTCCACTACCTAGTTTGCAGTAAATGTATAGTGCTTATATAACGTTTGTCTTTTATGTTTACTTCATCTCTTTTACTCAAACGATGATGTCCTCAGTCTCGAGCCTACTAATATTTTTCTCTGCTAATCCAGACAAAGTCTCTTTACCTTTGGGACTGAGGGGTTAGTCTTCTTCTTTCCTGACTGGCCTGTATGTTTGCTCTAGGAGTTATCAAAAGGATTTGGAATGAAGTGTGAAAATGAAGTCAAAGCACAAGGGCATGTTGCCTGATAAGGCAATGTTAAGAAGCAGTAGAGACTACCTAAATTTATAGTTTAGTTATATTGAGATTGAGGGGTCAGAATAAGACAGTTAATTTGTGATAACATTGTAACAGAAAAAAATATATTTAGGTGTTAGTGACGGGAAAATACCAAATCTCCTCACTTTCAAAAAAGAAAGTTAGTACAAGAAAAAGCTGAAATTTACAGAAAATATATAGAATAAAGAAAATGAGCTTTCCTTAGAAGGAAAGCACAGTGAGGCTTTCTGTGGACAAGTTATTATCAAACTGTTTAGTGTGCAAAGATTTGGCAAAACTAGATACTCCTGTACAGAAGAAATTACCTGGGGCAAAATAAACAAAGAATAAAGATGTCTGATCCTTTGTTGCCTTGCATCTTGCCTAGTCTTGTTTTAATAAGCACAGAACATACACAAGGTAAATATAAAATGCCATTCCAATATGTGACACATTTCATGTCTCTTTTCACATGACCTTTGCAGTCTTGTAAGACTGAGTAAGGTACAGGGCAGAATGAGTGTCCACTGAGAGATGGGAATATGGAGTTAGGTGCCTGCTGAAAAGAACTTCCTCATCCAGTGTGCAGTTCACAAATAATGTAGTATCACTGCTATATCACTGCTATACCTGGCTTCTATTTAATTGTTTCTCTGCTCATGAATGTAACATCTATAGGGGATCTTTAAAAATTCTGTCCAAAGCAGATGATGTGGTATTGAGGTCAAGAGTTATCTCACTTTCTTAAATTTTTGTCAACTGATCAGCCCAAGAGAAATGAGAACCCCAAGGGCAACCCTGGTTGATAGGTAGTATAAGAGAATGTACATCTCTAACAGGTTACAACAACAACAACAACAACAACAACAAAAAGTAAGATACGTTTGCTAGATAATTAATGCTATCTTCTTCTAAAAATTCCAGGTTACCATGTAGTTCCTTCCTAACATTTAGTGATTTTTGATAAAACTGGAAAAAAAAAAAAAAAAAAGGCAACTTGAAACTTGAACTTTTAAGCAAGATAAGTATTCCACAATATTATCAACTACTTAAATGCATAATCTTTTACTGTTCTTCCAATGTATATCACTTTATGTCATTTGCTGCTTATATTCTTAGATAAGATGATAAAATACTGTGATGTACTTGCTATCAGTCACTAACTTTGTGGGTCTAAATTTTTCCACTTTTTTTTTAAATTTTTTTTTCAGATAAGAGCTGTGTCCGGTTATGTTATCCATTATGATCCTCTGAAACAGACTTTTTTTATCTGATTGTTCCCACTAAATATCAACATTAGTCACACTATCTTGTGATGTTGCTTCTATCAACCTCCATTGATCAAGTTTTAATAACTTTAGATCTCTTACCTGCATTTCCTTCTAGTCTGCAGTATATTAAACAACTTGACAGTTATGGAAACTTTGAGTGCAGCTGGTTTTTAATAATTTTGATTTGTTGCAGGAAGCACAAAAGGCTGGAATCTCAGCAGGATTAAATATATTTAGCTTTCCATAGTCCTATGAAATTAAATGGCAATGTGCCAATCTATATGCTGTGAGTTTCTACATATAAATATGAAAACAAACTCCTTTTTTTTTTTCAGGAAATATTTGAAGTTTTTCTACATATTATCACTTGTTTTTCTATGTTTTTTCTATGTTTTTTTTCTATGTTTTTCTATTTTTTTATGTTTTTGTTTGCTTTTTCTTTGCTTTATTTTGTTGTTGTTTTTGTTTGTTTGTTTGTTTGTTTTCCTGGGAAAAGTGAACTCTTCCACATATTGCTCTAAGGGTTTGCAGTTGTGACACTGGGGAAAGAATGGAGTACATTTCTCTTTGTAAGAAGCAGAATGAAAACCACATCCATTTATAATGCAGAACTACAGTGTATCATACAAGAATAAGATCATAATAAAATAATAATGCTGTGATTCATGAACCAGAACTCTGATTGTTCAAGAAATATAATTATAAAATTAAGAACCTAATTCATTAGTGATATGAAATACAAGAGTTTTGAAACAGGACCTGAAGAAAGACTCATAGTAGTTTCTTCATTAGAGTTTATTAGGAAATTGAACATGAATTCATGTATAATTAAGGTTAAATTAACAGCAAGTATAAGACATATCATCCATAGTACCCTCATAGGTGATAGCTTTGGAAACATAATTATGCATGTGCATAGTAAGTGATGTCCAGCCAGGTGAATACCACCTTTAGGATTCATTTGCATTTTGCAGTGGCATATAATGAGGTTTACGTGGAATTCAGTGTGCTTAATTAAAGATAAATACCCAATGGTCAACTTGTTAATTAAGAGAGTGGCCTAAATAAGATTTTATTCCACTTCTTATCATTATAATTATACGCAGTACAGATGAAAACTACTACTTCAGTTTATCAAAATGATTACTTTGATAAGTAGCCAAATGGTACTGATTATTTTTTCAAGGACACAGGGTTGTATCTGAATTTATGGGATACATGAAAGATCAAAAGTCCAGGAGTGAGGAACAGCACCTGCTTCTCTTACCTGGCTGATGAGATCTTCTGCTGCTTGGCTGCTTCATCACCTGAGCCAAGTCCAGGTGCTATTTGGGGAACTTTGTTTTCCACAAGTTTATTGGTTTCTGCCTTCATTTTTAGTAACAGATTTTACTACTGTAATCCCATATTAATATTAACTGTGTATCTATGTAATGCTGTGTAACTGCCAGGGTTAAATTACAGTGGGACAGAAATTTGTCTGAGTGTCAGAACTTGCTTCAGCTCTTACCCAGTGAACTGCATGCCTTTCCTAAAGTGCCACGCTGTAGCATCCAGTACCATCCCACATCCCATCTCTTTTATCTCAATTGTATTTATTCCTTGCATTCAAACTGTGCATGACATTAAAAACAAACAAATAAAAAAAAACACAGCTGAGTCACAAAACCAACATCCTGAGCATAAACATTTTAATGGATTATTAATTAATTAATTAAGATGTTGACTATTTTCAACAGAGCAATGAACTGAGCATGTAAGATCTTGAGTTTACAAAGCTGCAGGTACAAAAATGACCTTCTAAAGTGTTCACTGAATTTCAAACATGAAACACTATCAAGCATGAAGCAAGAACTGTAAGAATTGAGCAGTTTACTTGTTTTCCAGATGCAAACTAGATGTTGTCTTGAATGTTTCCTTACAGAAAGCAGAAAGATGGGATGCTTTGTAAAGACACTTTTTCTCGTACTGGTATAAATTTGTGCATGACAGAGACACTATAGTGGTGGCGTGGTGAGTCTGATAAAAAGGCAAATTAACATTCATAAGCATGAATATAAATCCTACAAACAAGCATTAGTGCATCGAAGGATATTCCCTGGAATATTGGATGCAGTTCAACTGAAATAAAAACAGTAACATTTCTTTGATACCAGATTTTAAGTAATCAGTCTAAAATATTTCAAATGTACCATTAATCTGTTCTTAAAATAGGTGTATTTTAATAAATATATATTGACATTCTTACAACTTTTGACATTATTGACATTCTTACAACTTTTCTTAAGCTGATTTTTTTAAATGATTATTTTTTTAACTCATTTTACATTAAACCTTTTTTTTTTTTTTTTTTTTTTTTTAAGCCATTGATTCTTACTGATTGAATTACCTTATACACTGAGAGAATTAATTTCCAGTAAGGAAACTGCTGTTAGAAACAGTTCCTAGAACATGGAACCACTTCTTGGTTTTCAATAGTAGACTACAAAAGTAACTCATCCATCGGCCTGGGTAGAAAATAGGATGTTACTTTTAATTCTGTGCAGGAGAGTATTTTTTACACCTTTTTCCCAGCAAACTTGAATACTACTTTCCAGATGTGTGCAATGAAAACTAAAAAGATACCACTCTCTTGAAATCAGTTTTGCTACCAATCACAGAATCAGAATCGTTAGGATTAGAAAGGACATCTAGTCCAACCATCACCCCACTACCAATGTCACCCACTAAACCACGACCCTAAGCACGAAGTCCAACCTTTCAATGACTCCAGTTTTGAATAAGCCTAATTTAGTTAGTAGCCTAATTTCAGAGATGATGAGGGGATAAGACATTTTTCTTTTTTGAACGATGTGTGGGTGTAGCCTATCCCAGCCAGAAGTACCTCATAAATTATTCCTTTTTGTTCTTTGAAATTTCCTGTGCACTGTCTTGACCTTAAATAAATTCTTAAAATATTAATTCATGTAAATGCATATAAATAGTAAGAAAGTAGAAATGCAGTAGTAATATATTAATAAATTCTTAATTGTATTTGGTTTTTATGGAGATCTAAAAGTGTAGTTCAAACCATGGCTTATTACCACTCCTATCTCTTTCCATTTATGTTTTTAAAGGTAAAGTATATGATTATTTGTGCCTCAATCTTAAAACATCTGATTCACCTACAGATTTTGTACACATTAGATAAGCATCCCAAATCCAAAATATAGGTTTTGCTACAGTAAATAAAAATGAAAAACACATCATTGTAGTTTCAGGCTTTAAAATTACCTCATCATCACCTATGTACTGAATTTAAGGTTTCTTTGGAATATTCATATAATCACAACACTGGCAACTCTCCGATTTTGTACTCATCAGAGGTTTATCTGCTTCTTATGGGTGTTTTTGTTGTATTTGATAATTTCATTTTTAATAAAACAGTAATAATTGTTAGGACTATAGGACTATAATAGGACTATAATTGTAGCACTACATCAAGTTTTTATTTTTAAAATAAAGGCAAAATATCTGCTTTCAGGGAAATTAAGTTTCAGTGCTTCTCTGCATTAGAACTTAAAATATATTTTTCTCCTCTTGTTGCTAAATAATAATTGTGCTTCTGAGACTTTTTCATGACTATTGTGCCAAACTACTCTTAAAATAGAACCTTAAAAATAATTGAAGCTAATAGCAGTCTGCACTTTTTTTTTTTTTTTTTTTTTTTTTTTTTTTCCCAGAAAAATAAATGGAAAGATAACAAGGATATAAGCTAAACTTAGTTTATCAGATTGCTTCTTCCATGTGAGCCATCTATCTTAGCACTGTCCCAGTGTCTTCTTGCATCCCTCTTCTACCTTTCTAAAGACATGGATCTTAGTCAAAACACATCTGAGAACCAGCAATAGTTCTATCTCATGGGTTTAGAAAAATGTGGAACTGAATCAATGAAGAAAATCAGACCATAGAAAGATTTGACTAGCCCTTATCCCCATGTCCAACTACAAGAGAAAATTAGTACTAATAGAAAAAGAGCCACCGACAAGATAGTGTTAAGTAGATTACAGATTATTTCAGATTACAGGCATAAAAAATTTGGCCAATTATCTGTTAGAAAAAACTTTGTGAATCTTGTATGTGGTTTATCACACTGTATTTCATGGGTTTAGGGGAATAGTTAGAAGGGAGATTTTTGTCATGACTAAGAAACTATAAAGCTTACGGAAATCAAGTTTATATATTAACTGGTTAACAGAGGCAGAGTTCAGTGACATGGAGATACATAAAATCCTTAAAGTTCTTATTTTAACACAACAGATTTAAGTTTATGCCTGCACAGTACTTTCTGAGGACCTGGAATATGAACGAGCTTTGATTCATGCTTCAGCAAATGACCAGGTTTTAGGGTGCAATATAGTTTGCTTGCAACATAATTAGCTTTGATAATGGCTAGCATTGCCCAATATTCCTTTCTGGTACAATCCAGACTACTCAGTCTGGAATACCTGAAAACTAAGTTGGTAAGCAAGACTGGAACAGTCTTCACTACTCCCCATGCTGTACCTTACCTGTGATTAAAAAAGGGCTTCATCTTTCCTCTCTTCCAGGTTAGTACTTTTCATGAGCACCAGACTAATTTATAAGATTGCTAGATACAATGCAAACTTGTCTGGAAATATTTCTTTTCCTGGAATAAATCTATATTCCATTGTCACTGCAACCTGAGGTAATATTGTATGTATCAGCATTTTTAATGTATGCTAGTCTGCTCATAAAACCATTGCTGTCTGAGCTTACATAATGTCATATTTTAATGCCCTAGTGACTAAAACAAAAGAATATGTGATATAAGCCTTTTCCAAAATCACATTTGGGAAACAACCAATGTCATTTACAGTCCAATAGAAATGTAACTATTTAATACATCAGTACATTCTGCTCAGCTCTAGTCCCTCTTCCTGAATATAAGATCCCAAGCATATATCATTTCTTTACTTATGCTAAGCACATACAACTAGATGAGATTCTTGACTTTTCTTCTCCACTTTTACGGCTTGAAATGAGATCAAGGTGTTATGAAACTCTTCCATTTTGTTGTCTATCATATGAAGAAATACCCTTTTTATATGATGCCATGACTTCAAGGTCCATTCAAAATTCTGGTCATTCCTATCAGTCCAATACCATGACAGATTTGTTTTCAGAATCATCAGCCTTCTAGGTGTCACCTTTAACACTGCTTTGAACACAGGTACAGTTCCTGAAATACAGATGAATGAAAAAGAAGAATCTGACCTTTTTCCCTTCAGCTCCTAAGTCATCTTGCTATTAATGTTTCAGTCCTTTATGGACATTTTCCATATAATCCCTAATATGTTTATAGTGCTAAGGTATTTAAAACGCTTCCTACTTGTTAACGTGTCTTAAATGCTGTTTATTCATATCAATCTTTATATTTTGTTGCAGATATTGAAATGCTTTTACAATCTCTCTTTATGAGAAATATTTGGGGAAATAATTCCTCTGTAGTTTTAAACCAAGCTCACTAAAGGGAAAAGAAGCTATGCAAAATGTAGACTTTGATCTGAATATAACCGAGCAGACACTAAGGACCATATGTAAAAGCTATCTTCAGTTTGCCTAAAAAGTAGATGCAAAATTTAAAACAGGTCCTTGGAATAGGATTCAAAGTAATCACGGAATTGAGAGAAGGATGCTTAAATCAACTTCTAGGAAATGAGAAGGAGATATGGAAATCTCACCCTTTCTTGGACTGTGATGGATTTTCTTGAGCTAACGAAAGACGGCAGTGAGGGATACTTGTGAAAATTGAATTCAGAGTCAGAAATTTCTACTGCACTGAGTGATGGGACAGGACATTACAGGCATGATGGCTGTAACCTTTTAGGAGGCTCAGGAGTTCAAAACCTATGTATCCTGTAACCTAGCCTTTCCTCACCTCTGCAAGCCAGTGATTTCGGTACCTACAGAACCCCTGACAATAAGGATGAGAGTACTCTATTGTGATGAAGAAAATCTGAATTCTGCTCCCTGATCTCAGGATTCTTTAAGTTTTTTTCCAATACAAGTCTAACGCATAAATATATCAATACAGTTGTGATCAGTCAAGTCTCAGTATGCCTTGTGCCTTCAAAAGTCAGCTGTGTACTTGTTACTACAGCAAGTGTGCAATAAGTTGAGAAACATAGAACAGACGATGAAACAACAATTATTTGAATATTGGATACAAACAGTAGTGTAGAAAATGGTTGAGACTTCTTTCACAACAAAATTTATTTTGTCCTAAGGGTGTATACGATTGATCAGACAAAATTAGTTCCATCTCAGCAAAATAGTTAGATATATGTTTAGCTTTTAAGCACAAATTTTATGTTAGATCTTTTAGGAATGGCTGAGAATGATTTACTCTATATTTGTAAACTGTTTCTAAATTCTTACATAATAGACATAACTCAAAAAATATTGAGATCAAAAGAAATGTAGAAAAAATAGGACTGGAATGTGGGAGCACGGAAATCACTCAAGCAACTTGCTGAGCATTCAGAATAATTCACTTGCTGTTATCATATTACTTCTTCATGAAGTGACCCATTTTTAAATAAATTAGGTGATGTTACTACTACTCTGACTAGGAACTTTCTAATTTATAATCTAAATGTATTCAGAATCAGTTTGTACCAACTTGTTCCTGTGTCAAGGAACAAGTCCTTTGGCTACTTATCCTTTAGGTCATGTTTTTTTTTTTTAATTATTTTTTATTTATTTATTATTTCCATGTTTGTTTTCTTTTTGATCTATTTGCGGACAGTTATCCTCCATGGCTTGCATTTGCTAGACTAAAACAAGCCAAGCTATTCTAATCTTCCCTGTTAAGAGATGTACTACATTTATTACTCATCCCAGAAGCAAGTATTTCTCAATATTGACCGTCTTTGACCCTCACAAGAAAAATTCATGAAGCATCATGTTTCAGAAATATTCACATTGTTCCTTACATTCACAGTCTCTGACAGCTAGCAGTGCACTGCACTAGAATAGGCAGTGTCTAAGAAATAAAGTGTCACTGCAATAACAATGCACAACTTTTGGCTTTGCTTAATAGCCAAGGACAGCTTTCACGGATCTTTATTTCTGCAATCAGAAAATACATTCTTGTTTCTAAAATGAATTGTATTCCAACACCCCACCCCATTTTATTTTAGCTTTGAATTGCTTCTGGTTTCTAGCCAACAGAATGGATTTTACGACTCATGACTGAAAAAAGAATGACATTGAATTTAACCTTCTAAATGTAATCCTTTTAAGTCTTGGTGGCTTATAATACAACCACCTTGGTTTTAATGGCAGCTGTTTCCTCAGATTTACAGCTCAATTTTCACAAATACATGAAATGCTTGTTGTGGACTCAAATGACACATGTTCAGGAACATTACAATAAGGAAAAAAAAAAAAGAATTTTTGTACTGTCACTAAACATATAATCATGCTCTCGAGAGTGTATGGTTTTGTGCTGAAGTACTACATTATGCTTTTTTTCTTCTGGCATTAACTCTATTAGATGGTCTGTACTACTTGATTATTTGTCCTTTGTGCAACATTCACTTCTACCAACTGAATATAAACTGCTAAAAGATTCATCTTAAGAAGGATGTTTATAGAGACAGCTACATCGGCCATCCAAACTATACATTGAGAAAGGCTATACGTCTTTTTATATACCTAGGGGAAGGGCAAGTTTCAGATGATCTGAGCAGGTTTTAGACTAAAAATTAATGGGAGATTACATGCTTGATTTCCACAACATTAACTATTTTCTAGAGATTACTACAATCTAAAATTTGTGAATCTTGTGAGAGGATAACTTCTTTAATATCCACCATTCTATGCAAAACCTTGATACAAAGAAACAGCCATTTCATGTGAGAAAGATAGTAAAAAAGAGCAGGTAATTGTGACCTTGGATGAGGAATTGATTGTCCACAGAAAAAGGAACAGTGGTTAATATAGGGAAACCTATAGGAAGGGGCATAAGGAGAAGAGGGTGGTATGTGCCAGGATTCAAAATGTCCTCCTTCAACTCTGTTGTTATCAATTACTGCTCTAGCTATTTTGACTATTCTGTCTGGAGCTGTAATTCTTGTTTTGCATGAGGAATACTTCTATTCTGTCAAAGATTCAAATTTCCAAGTTTTCAAAACTTTCATTTTATGTCAAAATCCAGTTGCATTCTCTTGTATGTACTGAAATTAGAAGGGCCAAAGCCCAGGTCAAGTTTGACTTGGCCACTGCAATAAAAATGTTTTTATAAGTACATTAACAAGAAAAGTAAGGCTAAGGAATCTGTAATTTCTGTACATATAGTTGTGATGTAACAATGTCTTTGAGAAACTTTTTTCATCTCATTTTGCAGTGTATTTTGCAATACTGTATTATTCTGACAAGCACTGAGCAAATAAGCTTACATTTGTGGATTCAGGTTAGACTTGTTTTTAAAGGTCTGGAAATAGCCAGTAAATTCCATTAATTTTCAAAACAAGTCTGTTTTTAAAATATTGAGTTTAAGTTTCCTCAAAAATCTATATAGAATGTGTAGTAGCAGCACTTAATAAAAAAAGTAAATAAATCTGTATGTATAAACCTCTGTAAATAATGATTGGTTAAAAATGAAAACTACAATGGACTACATCTCCAGAAAAAAAAAAAAAATAAATTCTGGCATATCACTACATTTCATTTGGCCTAATGCATTTGCTCAATCTTCAGAATGAGGACGGTGACACTGTGTATAGAAAGATTTATTTTTTTTTCCCTATAAAACCTTTTTTTATATCCATTACAGATAATGTCTTACATTGCTATATTAAAGATATAATACATTTAAGTCTGTCAATGCCAATTATATGGCAAAAGTATGGTGTCTTATATGAAAAGTACAACTGAAAAAAAAAATAATGAGATTAAAAAATCTTAAAAAATAATAAAATAAAAAAAATAGAAGAAATAGAAAACATTTCTGGTGTAATTTGCTCCCTTCCTAACACGAGATCCTTTGATGCTAGAATTTTATTACAGTGGCTAACACTGGACATAAGTTAGTGTGATAGACCACGTTGTTTCTTTGAAAGAATATTGAAAATGTAACTGACATCTTTTTAATTATTTTATTTTTTAATCCACCAAGGTATGTCTTTATTAATGAAAAAACTGCGGTAGCATCTGGCATGACATTGTTTACACTGATTGTGGAGCACGGTGTGTAGTCATCTGACCTACGCAAGTATTTTTCTTCAAGATGATTAAGTTTGTCAATATTGCTTGTTCGCTTGATATTCAAATTGAAAATCTTGGGAAGTTTAAGGTTGTTAGTTCTTTGTGAATAAGAAAGTGGAGTGAAGGGATGGGAGGAGGTCATCCAAACAGACCACAGCTTTGCCTCCATGTTGGCCTCACTGCACTCACATTCCTGTGATTCTAACATCATTCAAAGGCATTCTAACCTTGCCTTTGAGATAAACCAACGTGCCTACTTTCAGTAGTAAAGTCTTTAAAAATTATGCAGTTTCAGTCTAGGTTTTTGTCCAGGTTTTAGTACCAAGGAAGATATGATAATTTTCACAGTTCTAAACTAGTCACGGAAATGAAATCACCAAGTGACTTTCTGTGTCTTGAAAGACTTAGAGTTGAAATACCTCTGGGACCACTATAATTCACTGTGAATACCACAGGCAACTCTTTATCTAGCAAAGCTAGGGCAAAACTGTAAAGACTTCCTAGAAGAATAGTTCTATCAAATTAATAGCTGGCAGACACTCAAACTTCTATGGCTTGAGTACATGAGAAGCTTTTTGAGAACCTTAAAAATAAATGTTTATTCTTGAAAAAGATAGCTAAAATACATGTTTGCATCCTACCCAAAATGGTGTAAAAAACTAATCCAATAAAGAAATAAATGGATAAATAAATAAATAAAATAAAATAAAAATAGAATTACGGTACTCCATTTCTAATCTTGTACTATTATTTCTAATAGCTACTATATTTAGTTCTAGACATTCAGATTACAGCTGTATTAGAAATCCATTGATGTATTAGATTAGGTAAAATTAATTCACTTGTGTTGTTGGATTTTGTGGTATTGCTTAGAGACCTTTTTATTCCTCATGTCACAGAAGAAAAAAAAATCATCATAAAACTGGAGTATATTAAGCTTGCTAAAAAGACAGGATTTCTGAAAAGAAGTTGCACAAAAGACTGTGAAAACAGAAACAGATATTTGTGTTATTTTAGCCACTGATCTTTTCCAGGTGTGATCTTTTTCACACTTTTCCCCCATTACAGAACATTCTGCTATAAAATGTCAGTTATCGTGTTCCAGAATCATCATTCACTTTTAAAGCCTCATACATGGCTGATACCAGATAGTACATCTCAATCGTATTTTTCCTGTCTGTGACCTTAACTATTACTATTGTATAACTAAAAGTGTGAACCATGACTACCTGAGTATAGCATTGAAAAATAACATATCTGAGCCTTTGTGGAAACTGGAAGAACGACAGGATCTGCTGTGTAACAATTGACCCAAATGAAAATGATTTGTATAAAATTTGTGATCTCTTTACAGCATGAAAAGAATAAAGCTAGAATTACATGACACCTCTTCTTAATTTTCAGGTAGAGAATACTATGAAAACTAACTAGGAATTCTAAAAGTTCTATATTTAGGTATCTGAACTACAGCTTCAGCAACTGGTGAAACTAAGAATAGTTAGTCATAGCTAGGTCTTTTCTAATTTTTAAAATCAGAAGTAATTGAAAGTTTCTATAAAGGAGACAAGTGAGACTATAATGAAATTACACATTACTAATAGTTTTTAAAGGAAGGCTAAATGTAATGGAAGAAGATCTATAATCCATGGTCAGTTTTTAATGTAATAAAAGCAATTGGTTTCTCTGACTTGAAAGGAATAACATGTTCTGTGCTCAGTAATGCTAATCCTGACAGTTGCTCCTGGCCATGTATCTCATATAATTTTGAAAGGTACTAAGACATGAAAAACTTTTTACATGAAACAGAACTCATGGATATTAAGATGATAGAGGGTGAAGTGAAGACTGTGGGCTTTGAAGAAAGCAAGGCAATTTTCAAAGCAACTAACTTTTTATTCTTTTTCTAGAGTTACTCTGTCAAAGATACTTAGCTCAGCTGTCATTTCTTCCTTACTAGAGCCATATGTTTCACAACTTAAATCAGCAGATCCATCTGTGTTATTGGTAGTGAATAGCAGTGGTTAAGTACATACTCTGCATACAAATCACTCTGTTATACACAGTCTCAATTTTGATGAGAAATAAAATATTATTAATAATAGTAAAAAAAATATGCTAGCTATGTCAGACATTTTCATGTTTCTGATCTAGGAACTGAGAGGAAAGAGATCTCTTTGTTCTTAGGCGCATAATTTGTGCCAAGCAATTATGAAAAATATTTTTCATGTATTTTAATTTTTTTCAAAATCAGAACAAGTCTGTTCCAATATTTACACTGTCTTTAGAAGAGCACACAGCTAGGATGCAAGATATTATTCCATTCCATCATCCACAATAACCTCTGATATATTGGACCAATTTAGTTTTAAATACCACTAGGTAATAAAGATTCAGTAACATCCACTGGCTCATATCACCATCTGAGTCAAATTCAATAAGATATTTCAGCTGATAAAATACTTTATTTGAAAAGGAGTGTTATGTGGGTTGCATTTTGCAGAAGCTGCACCCTTCGGCATTAGGAACCAGAGACAGAAAAGTGAGGTATCATTTTTCAGGAGGAAAAAAACAAAACAAAACAAAAAAAAGCATGCTATCACTTTCAAACAGCTCTTGTACTGTCATGAAAGGGTCTCAGAATTGCATGCTCCTTTTAAGTCACCTTTGTACAACTAACAGCGCCACCAGTTTCGGCATATTTCAGTTTCTGACATCATAGTATTGCACTGGGAAGGGATTCTCATTCCCAAATACCAATTAGCAAAGCACTGGTTTATTTCTAACAAAGTTATGATGATGATGATGAAGAAGGAGAAGAAGAAGGAGAAGAAGAAGAAGAAGAAGAAGAAGAAGAAGAAGAAGAAGAAGAAGAAGAAGAAGAAGAAGAAGAAGAAGAAGAAGAAGAAGAAGAAGAAGAAGGAGGAGAAGAAGAAGAAGAAGAAGAAGAAGAAGGAGGAGGAGGAGAAGAAGAAGAAGAAGAAGAAGAAGAAGAAGAAGAAGAAGAAGAAGAAGAAGAAGAAGAAGAAGAAGAAGAAGAAGAAGAAGAAGAAGACCTCTCTCTCATAACACTGTTCAGAAATGACGACTTTTAAAGAGACAGAATAAATTAAATTTAAAAACAGTCTGTCCATCATTTCTTCAGAGTATGACTGATTTCATCTCCAGGCACTCTATGTAGCATAGTTATGTAGCTGACATGGAGGAGGAAACAAGATCTGAGAGACAAAATGTCTCTCCAGATCCATGGTAAGTGTGACTCTGCTCCCCAAGACTGCTGTTCAAACTTCTGACCTAAAATCCCGTCTGTCAATGACCTGTGGGCTGATTGGCAGGAGTTAAAAACTTTGAATCAATGCCTTTCCGGATTGCAGATGCCTTTTCTAGATAATAGAGTTATAATACAGCTCAAGAGTGCTATCCAAACTCAGAAAAGATCATAGTCCTACCATTACTTTAGGCCATTTTATCTCACCTCCATCCCGAACTAAGTAAAATACATGTTCTCCTTACCAATAAAAGTATATAGAAGTGCATAGTTGCTTTTAGTCTCATCAAATTGGTCCCAAAAGTATAATCTTTGATTAGTACAATAGATTAAGGATGAAAGTTTTCTGCAACATTTTGCTTCAAAAACATACCTCAGTGAATAAGCTTAAATGCTTGAATGGAGACATTTTCACAGCAGCTGACTTAAGTATGAATCTTATTACTGGAAAAATTGAGTACTTTATGATAAATTTGAATAGTAATGCAGATACTACAACAATTAATCAATAAATTAATACTCAGTTTCTGTGTAGAGTGGTTTTTCATCAGCTTATATATCAGTTATGTGGATAGCTTCCTTTTTCATAGAAATACTGTAGATATTTTTTGATGAAACAAAACAGTAGATCATACTACAAGCATCATAGCATACATAAAAGGAAAGTATTATTCTATTTTAGCCTTTTATACTTTATACATTTCTATACATTTGTATACATACATAATATATTTAAACTGCTCAGATATTCACTTCCTCTGCTCCCCAGTCCACCACCTGTCAGTTAGAAAATTAAAATATTTTGATTCTTGAAATCGAGTTCAAAAGAGGTCCTGATATTAAGAGCAGAGCTAGATGATCATATCTGGCTCTTTGCATATATGTAGGTCTACATTCCTCTTGTTTTCTTTTTTTCCACCAAAGGAATCAGACTAGGATTTGTAAATGAAGACCAGAGGTTATTAATAGTAGAGGATAATGATTTAAAAAACATTGCAGATTTTTTTTTTCAATAACACTGTAAGTGTCATGTCAAAAGAAACCTATTTTTAATTCTCACTGCATGTGAACACATTTTGTCCTAGTGGAGTAAGGAAGCTTATCGCTTTTTTAAAGCTAATGAATTGAACCAAAGCTAATTTTCCCTCCCCAACATTTCATTTAATAAAGCAGTTCAGATTTATTATTACTATTACTATTACTATTACTATTACTATTACTATTACTATTACTATTATCATTATTATTGTTGTTGTTGTTATTATTATTGTTATTATTATTGTTATTTTAATGTGCTTAATTTTTCTACTTTGTCAAGGGATTTCATCTGTCCCTTTCCCAAAATAATTGTCAATTCTTGCAAAAAGCAGCTAGGGACAGAGTGCATGTAGAGTGACTACATGTGGAGAAATGTTTGGAAAGGATTCCTTCTCTCAGGTATCCATTTCCAATAGTAAAGCACTTTTGGTTGTGTTTCCAATATTACTTGCTATAGCGACTGTCCCCACAGTATGAGCTGAGAAAACCCTGAATATCAGAGAACTGTCTACCGAGAGGTTCAAAGCAATTTTCCTTGTGACGTCTTTTTCTTTTGAAGTATCTGATTCACTGAGTTTCCTATATAGTATATAGATATATCAAAATTAGTGTCAAACAAACCTTAGATTAATTTCTTGACATTAATAATTGTTTTAAAATACTTTTTCATGTTGTTTTCAGTAGCTTCATTGCTTAGTAGAAAGCTTTCCTCAAACTTAATTAGGTAAGTCTAGTGAATACTAAGGACACGCAGCAACCCCTACCCTGAAATACAGAACTGTCTAACCTCTACACAGGTGAAGTAAAAAGCTGCTTTTTTTTTTGCCTCTGTTTTCATCTGGCACTCTGGCTACACTCCTGCTTCCTCTGTTTTGTTAAGGTTCATTTTTTCTTTTCCATCAAAGACTGAATTTTAATCACATCAAGAAAAGTTATTGGATACATTTTCTGAGGTGTAAATTAATTTGGCCTGATTGAGTCCTGCCAGTTGAGAATTTGCAGTCTTGATTTTTGAAGAAGCTGTGCACCCACTTCAATTCTGGCTGATAATTGAAGCAGCAAAACCACAGAATACCTGCAAACTAGCTCAAAATCTTGGCCTGGGCATTCATACAAATGAAAGTATTTAGTATGGATAAGTAAACTGGTACAGTGCAGTTTCAATTCTACTGAACCTGGAACTCAAAATTTCCTTTTTTTCCTTTTTTCTTCTATATCCTTGCTCTGAGGCCTACCTAAATGCCAAGGAATGCCTTCTGTATCCAGGAGTAAAAGAAAGTTGAGCATTTCTGATTTCAGCTTCTAAGTTTAATATTTAGAGTCTATTTCTATTCATTAAGCCAGACACCAGGATGAATTCCTAACAATTATGAAAGATAGTATGCGTAATACACCTGCTCCAGATCTGTCATGAATGATCTATCTTCACCACCTGAAATATCACTCCAGAGGATCTTATGTCTTTAGTCATATTCCTAACCCAAAATGTTCAGCATTTCTTTGACTCCTTTTCTCATTTTATTTTCTTTCCTTTCACCTTCTCATTTCCTTTCAGCTTGAATTAAGGAAACTGTCTTTAGTTTATCTTGGAAAAACAGTAGACATGCTGAAGATAAAACTTCTTACAGTAACTTTTAAATTTACAATAAATTGTTTCTGGAAAGACCAGCTCATTTCTGCTTATCAGACAGTACAAAGAAAGGCTTCAAAATACATTTGACTTTTTAAAATGCAGAAAACATTAAAATGTTGTCCAATGTGGAACAGCAACAACAAAAAAAGATCTGAGAAAGCTAATGTCAAGCACTAGGTAATTAGTCCAAAATTAACTCAGACCATTGTACTGACTGATACCTATGGTATGTTAGGGGGAAAAGAATAACAAAAAAAGTCACTTCACAGGTTTCTAACTAACCTATTTCTAAAATGTTTCCAGATGTACTCAACACATTGTTCATCTGATAGCGTGGTTTTTTTTTTTCTACACATTGCACAGAGTGCAGCTAAGCCCAGCTTTCAATAAGTGACAAGCTTCCCCAGTAGGATGAGTAAGCTATCTGAACTCACATACAAGGAATATTCACATATTTGGAATTTCACTGATGACTTCATGAAACAAAGGAAGGTTTTCTGGAGCAAGTAATAAGTCTATTTTGCTGTATGCTTAGCACAACGTATCTTCTATTAAAGCACATACCTTTTATTAGAGCACGCATCTTCTATTAGAGCACAAAGTAAGACTCTCATGGCTAAGGACTTATGCATGGAAGGGGTGGTGGAGAAAAAACATGAGCTAAAGTACCTATAGGACTGGTAATTATCTAGTTATCTAGTTATTTGGATTAAAAACTGAGTTACATGGACAGTAAGCATATCTGTAGTCTTTCTGTAGTCTTAAACTGCTATTATTACACTGCTAAAATGTTTGTCTTAATATATTTTGTTAGTATACTTGCTTTGTCCATCTAATTTTATCTCTGCTTGGTGTGAAACAAATCTCATTTTTAAATTCACATACTTAGAAATGGTTGTGCTGAATATTCTACAAAGCTGTTAGTCTAATATTTATGAAAATTAAATTCTGCCTGCTTCGAGTTATGCTTAATAAGAGTAGTTTAATGTTACATTCAGAAACTGCATTTTTTTCTCAAAAACAGAAGAGTTTAAATATTTTAAAACATTACCACTGTGTAATAAGCAACATTTTTTTTCCACAAAATATGTAGAAACCCATTTACTTGCAACTCATTGCTTCAGTTTCTGTATTGTAAGTTCAAAATAAATATATGGTACTTAAAAATGTATACATATAATTTGGTAATCCCTCTTGAGTATGCTTTTCTACTAATACCATCTTCTCTGTTCCCAACACTGATTTAGATGGCTGATGTGCAGATCTAGAACCTAATTAAGCTATTTTAATAATGTTCCAAAAGAGAAGAGTTCCCACTCCTAGCTCTTTAGCCCTATAGTTTGTAATCAACATCCAAAGTTTTTTGAAGGGCCTTCTGTTAGTAAATATTCTATTCAGACAACTTTTTACTTTTTTTTTTTTTTTTAAATGTAAGCAAACTCTGATATTTTTCTTTATGCAGTTAATACTTATTTTAGAACTCCTGATCAATCACTGTTTTGGGATTATTTTTTTGGTTTAGTTGTTTAACAAAGGGGTTTTGGAGCATATGATTTACTATGGTTACAGCGTGACTGATAAAGAAGTAATAGATCACCCTTGACAACCTTGCTCTGCAATGATGTTTGAGATAATGCAATATAAATAAATAAGCAAATAAATAAATAATTGCTGTTTGGCACTTATTTTGCATTCTCAAGAAGTGTGTGTCATTGATTTCTATTATGATTGCATTTAATCAGAGGTTAATTCTGATGTTCTGGCATTCTTACAGATTAGATAAACAAAATGAAATTCTTAAAAATACTAACAAAATTGTAATGTATTGTAAGGGTTAAAATATTATTGCAGGTATGAATCTTTTCAGCAGACATGGAAACAATGCCCAACCCTATTTCACTTTAAGACAGATTATATGTTTGAAAACCAATTGCTTCCATTATAGATTTTTTTTTTTTCCCCAAGAGATTTAGGAAACCAATGTAAATTTGTGTGACCTTTTACATGAGCTTTGGAAACAGCAGTGTATCAATTAAATTATTCAATATTACTGAATGAGATTTTGCCAACAAAGACAATGTATTAGCAAAATCTTGCTCATAAAAAGTATTAAAAAAAAACAAAACAAAACAAAACAAAACAAAAAAAAAAAACCACCTTATTGATCAATTTTGAGCGAATTCAACAGAAGGTATATTAAAAGGTCATTTTGTAGATACACTTCTCATGAATAACTTTTATGTGTCTTAAAATCTCATATTAAATAATAGGTCTAACTATCTGAAATGTCATTTGAGCACTGATCTTGGACTATAAATGTACTTATAAGAAGGAGGAGCATTTTAACTATACATATTTTAACTATGTCTTCCTTGAGACAGTCTTCTTTCAAATCTTGCTGTTGTGGTTTAAGCCCAGCAGGCAGCTCAGCACCACACAGTCACTCACCCTCCCCAGGTGTGAAGGGGCAGAGAATCAGAAAGGTAAAGTGTGAGAATTTATGAGTTGAGATAAAGACAATTCACTAGGGGTCAGGCTACATAGTATGAACATCAAGCTTTTAGATCACTTTTTTTTTTTTTTTTTTCCCATTTTACTAAATCTGTTAATATTATGCTTACCTGCCAACCTGTCACATCCCATGTTACAAATGATACACTAACTTGTAAGGAATTGTTGTGTGGGTCCACACTGAAGGCATGTCTATGCTACCCAGACAGAAAAGGTTATGGGGTGCTTCAGCAGCTCAGCAGCTCAGGATTAGTTACCTGAACCATCTTTGCAAAAAGTGGGCAGAGTCTGTGGTAAGGATGGGATGATTATACAATGGTTTACTTTAGAACCTTGCGGAGCTCAGAAGTGACTGTTCTAACCCAGCACTTGATTTTTATTTGCTATTATAATGGAAGTTCAACAAGGATGATAAAATCTCAGGTGTTTGTATAATACTGTCTGGGGTTTTACAAGAAGTATCTAGCCTGTTAGACAGGTGACATGAAACTAAGTATATATCAAACAAATCTGCAGTCCAAGCTGCAGTCCAAATCACTGTTCTGGGCACAAAAATGAGGCTGAATGTATATTTTTTTTTAATTGCTGTTGCATAAACACAAATGTTGGAAGATAGTTTTCTGACATGCCCTGAAGTTAATTCCTTTATATATTTTATTAAATTGAATACATTACATTCAATACAATACATTTTATTAAATTGAACACATTAAATCCCTCCAGATTATTTCTGGTTGGAAAAAAAATAATTAAAAAAAAGCAAATTTCCATTCTGTTTTCTGTTGCTGTGCTTTGATTCAATCAAATGAAACTGTGAAATATAATTCCTCTTGAAATAAACAATTAAAAGATTTTTATTTGATTTGATTTTTTTTTTCTTTTACCAAAAGCTGCTGCCATTTTTTATTTTTTTTTATTTTTTTTTTTTTATAAATGGTTTAAGCTGCTCTTCTACAAGGGCTTGTTTGTGTGTTTTTTTTTGGAAAGCTTTGGCCAGCTGTGTCAGTAAGCTCATTACTGCACACATTTTAAATGGAGAAGAATCTCTTTAGTCCGGTTGCTGAATGACTTACCTTACATGTAGCCACTTTCAGACCTGAAGACAACAAAAAGTCATTTTTTAAGTACAAATACTGAGACATCATTGGAAATGCATATATGAAAGACACCAGTTATTCTATGTGGGAGATAAACCAACACATCTCATGACAAGCAACCCATGTCTGGGTCAGCAAATGAAAATATGCCATGGTAGGATTATTGCAGATTTTAATATTTTTAACTGAGACACAGCATTAACTATTCATATGCATCTGATAGGAAAAGGGAGAAACATGAAGGGAATGTTATTGACAGTGGCTTTGAGCATCAGATATTTTCTACCTTTGTAATTCATCCCAATGAAATTTTTTGCTTGCAGAAAGTGCAAATGCTCAGTTGTGTTATGGCACCAGATACTAATACATAATACAGAATCACAGAATCACAGAATCACAGAATTTCTAGGTTGGAAGAGACCTCAAGATCATCGAGTCCAACCTCTGACCTAACGCTAACAGTCCCCACTAAACCATTTCCCTAAGCTCTACATCTAAACGTCTTTTAAAGACTTCCAGGGATGGTGACTCCACCACTTCCCTGGGCAGCCTGTTCCAATGCCTAACAACCCTTTCGGTAAAGAAGTTCTTCCTAACATCCAGCCTAAAACTCCCCTGGCACAACTGTAGCCCATTTCCCCTCGTCCTGTCACCAGGCACGTGGGAGAATAGACCAGCCCCCACCTCACTACAGCTTCCTTTAAGGTATCTGTAAAGAGCAATAAGGTCACCCCTGAACCTCCTTTTCTCCAGGCTGAACAAGCCCAGCTCCTTCAGCCGCTCCTCGTAGGACTTGTTCTCCAGGCCCCTCACCAGCTTCGTCGCCCTTCTCTGCACCCGCTCAAGCACCTCCATGTCCTTCTTGTAGCGAGGGGCCCAAAACTGAACACATTTCTTGAGGTGTGGCCTCACCAGAGCTGAGTACAGGAGGACGATCACCTCCCTAGCCCTGCTGGCCACACTGTTTCTTATGCAAGCCAGGATGCTGTTGGCCTTCTTGGCCACCTGAGCACACTGCTGGCTCATATTCAGCCGACTATCAACCATCACTCCCAGGTCCTTCTCTGCCTGGCAGCTCTCCAACACTCATCACATACAATACATACAAAGATAAATTTGACATTTTTAATATAAGGATTTGATCTGAAATGTTTTAAGGATTTCTAAAACACAGACTATAACATAATATTTAAATGTTGCAGAAGTCTAACGGCTTTCCCTGTTATTATTTTTTTTTATTATTATTATTTTTTTTTATTACTCAAAACTTCACATAGGAAAACAAATATTTCCTAGTAGAGAAGTGTGAATTCTACCTGATTATGACTAATTTTAGGTTTAGTATTGTGTAATTATTCTCATTTGGGATTTTTGATTAACGTATATAGATAAAATCAATACAAATCAAATAATATCAAACAAGTAATTTGTTTCTTTAAAATGTGTACACAGTGACCAGCTTAAATAAAAATTAAATCTGGCAATTGAAAGCATTACCATTTTAATTAAAATGACTCCTCTGTTAACAGATTGAAATGTTAACTTCAGAAGGTTAGATGCCATTTCCAGACTACCAATCTCTAAGTCAGTAAAGTAAGAATAATAAGAATAAGAAATAAGAATAAGGTGTGGATAGAAATCTATTCATGCTATTATATAGTAAAACATGATATTTTTCAAATGGAAAAATATTCCTAGTTCCTAAATGAAATTAAGTTCAGAGAATTTCAAACTACTTTAGAATAGTTATTTATTATTATTATAATTATTAATTATTATTATTATTATTATATTTTTATTAACTGCTAGTGTGTAAAGACAACTGTTTTATAAAAATAACTTTTATGCCTACTGGAACCCTGAGGGTTATGTAGAAGTCTTACATATTCTCCATCCTTATTATTCTGGCTTTGGATTATCCTAAGCAGCCAAGGTCTGATGTTCATTCATCAGATTTGGGGGAGGGCGAAAAGTGACTTTATTTTATTTCATAGAGTACCTGTTGTGAAAAAGGACATGAGGCTTACAGTTCACCTTACCGGTAATCCATAAACAGTGTGACTTCTGTTTACTAAAAGTTTGTCCTACATGTTGAGAAACCATAATTTCTAGTAGATATTTGTTAGTTTTGATATTATTCGATCACACCTTTTACACAGAAAAGTATTATTTTATCTTTATACAGTGGAATAAAGAAGTAAAGCAGTTAGATGCAGAATTCAAATAACTAGCAATTATTCCACCTATTGTACAGTGTGTTTATTCTACCACATTGGTGACTAAATTACCTTTCATTTCAGGAGTGCTGCATGAATACAACAGTACATCTTATGGATGCAGTCCATTATATGTTTAAATGTTTTATTGAGCACAGTTTTCAAAATCTCATGTAGAAAATTATGTAGGATAGTGATTTCTACCAATTTTTGGTACAAAAAACCATGGAGTTTAACACTGGTAAAACATGAAAAAGAAGTACTTTTTAATATTACTTTATAACAATAAAATAACTAGCAGTAATGGGAGGAGTGAAATCCATCTAGAGCCAGTGACCTTTCCTTAAAGCTTCAACTCAGAACTTTACACATCTTAAAGTTACAGAAAAGAGTGCCAGAAAGGAATTGCCTGCCTGGGTCAGCCTGTTTTGTCTGGGGGTGACATTTGTGGAAGGACTTAGAGTTCTCAACTGATTTATTGCAGTTATTGCAGTTTTCTCTAGTTATAGTAAGAAGGTCTCAGTTGTTTTCTTGCATGGGTTGGCTTCTGAAGTTCTAATCTAAAAAGTTCTAAACTTAAATATTTTTCACAAAAAATAAATAAATTTGTCTTTATCTTTCAGAATATAAATAGAGTGCAGTGGTGGAAGTACAATGTTGTGGGAAAGAGTCACTTCTGATCTAATGAATACAAAAGAGACACTTCCACCTCAGGAGGTGAATGTGTGGTCATTATCAGTCACATAAAATATTTTAACTGCCCTCTGGAGTTGTGACTTCTGGGCTCTCATAAATCAGATGAGATACTGCTGGTCAAACAGTCTTATTTATATTCCAAGAGTCAAAAGAACTGTTTTTTTCACAATCATTTTCACTTTGCACTCATCATCCTCTAACCCTACTTTAAAAAATCTCTATTTTTTTTTTCCTTGCATGTGACTGATTTCCAGCAAAGAAAAACTGGCACCTGACTTCTGTGCAGTGAAAAACGAAAGCTTCCTAGCTTAACACTAACCTTATCTACCATGAAATTCTACCATTTGCCAATCAGCAGGACTTAGAAACATAAATGCCTTTGAGTGTATGTGAGTGTACACCTCTTGTATATGTGCACAAGTACTAATGCCAAAAGCACTCCAGGAGGTATGTACGCCCTGCTAGGAACAACATCTCCTCCCACCCTTCAAAGAACTCTTACATCTGAAAGCTAGCTGAGGCCCTACTACTGTTTTCTTTTTGTATAACTTCTTGCTGAGAGTGAGCTTTTTCCTTTTTGCCTTCTTCACATTTCAATGAGATGCCAGGCTCTTGGGTAACTTGGAGATCAAGTGATTTTTATGCGCATAGTGCTAGGGCAAATAGAGTCAAATGAAGGATGGCACAGGAATGAAAATAAAAAAGTCAGTTCCTATGCCATAAGAAACACATTCCAGACAAACTGAATAATAATAAAAAAAAAAAAAAGGCTATATCAGTCCACAAGGAAATTGCTTACAACACAAGTGAAACTAAATGATATAAAAACATCTGATTCTGACTTGAAGAGGACAGTCTTCAGCTGTGATCTCAGGTCCTAGAGAAAAAGATTGAAATAGTCCTTTCTCAGGTATCAAGAGAAACTTCCAACAGAAAAACTTGCAAGGAAGTCACTTGAAACACTCAGCTAGATGCATTAGGTATTTATACTTACAAATTTATATTTAGGTAGTGGATGAAATTCAGTGATTAACCAATGGATGCTAATCAATTTGGTCACAGTTGAATCCTGCTACTACAAAAAGAAGTAGGATTTCTTTTTAAATTAGCTTCAATAGTTGTAGAAAACAGCCCATAAATAAAACCCAGAGCTGATAGCAAGAACCTGGATTATCTGATCCGTAGGAAAAAAAAATGTAGTTAATGAGGTATATAAAAATTTACTCTCAAGTTTCATGGTATTTCTTCTGAAATGCTGTGTTTTTAAAGAAATTGTGACTTCTAATCCTGTGTACTTACAGAACAATAGTCTTCCTTTTCAATAAACATACTGATTTTGTCAGTTTTTAAATTTGAAGAGACAGCATTATGTAGTGTATAAACATATACATACATATGGGCACACATGTATGAATTATCTACATATAGAAACATGTAGATTTAGAACTTAGTAGTATGTCTTAGTGATCAGCTTGTCAGTACCAGGTTAAAGGTTGGACTAGTTGATCTTAGAGTTGTCTTCCAACCTGAGTGATTCTATGATTCTATATATGAAACACAGCTGAAGAAAAGAAAAGAAAAAAAAAAAAAAAAAAAAAAAAGGTTCTTTTTCTTTTTTTTTTTTAATTTTCTTGCATACTTTGAATCTGCATTCTTCAGATAAGTGAAAATATATATATATAATATACAAAGATATGAAAAATACTCTTCTAAAACTCAAGCAGAAACTCTCTTTGGAGCCAGACATAATTTTATGAAGAATTTAGCTACAGGGCAAATGTTTCCTATTTTCAATTTTTACAAGTCAACCCTTTCCTGGGATGCTCCCTGATACACTCATTTATTATCCAAACATTCTTTGCTACTGGATGGTTTTACCTAAGCTGTTTATCATACTGGTGAGGTCAGAGAAGCCAATTTCATCAGTATTAAAACTTGTCTAAAATTCTGAGTGACTCTTAAGTTCACTGTAGCATGTCAAAAGCTCAAAAGACTTCTTCCAGCCTCAGTAGGAATTGTTGGCAACACATGGAACACTTCTCTCTTCCCCCACCTCCTACAAACTGTAAATTTGTAATGCAATTTGGGCTGACATTTGAACTCTGAATAATACAACTCTGGAATTATATCAAAACATACATTACACATCCTAAATATCCCAAATTATTTCTTAAATAGCCAGCATGTCACAGGATGAAAGAAATCAGGTATGTCGCAATGCATGGAGGGGATGGCCAGTTGTATGAGGGCCTTAAAATCCATATACAGAGAGAATTATGCACCTGCTAAAACTAAGTTATAAGAATACTAATCTTCTCTGCTCTGCTCAACTCTGCCGTTCCATACACTGCATTCATTAAAAAATAAATAATAAAAAAATCTTCTATATTGACAAAACTTTTGTTAAAGGGCAGGTTCTCTACAAAACAGATTCTTGATCTGAGCTAAAAAAGATAGTCACACAGGAAACTGCTGGTTTTTTTTTACTAAAGTATTAATAGAAATGAAGTTTTCTGAGGAATGGTAAAACAGCTGAGAGAGGTTGTGGAGGTGGTAAGATGCCAGATGGGACCTCAGGAAATCAAAGCAGCACTCCTAATTTTATTAAATAATCCCTCTGTGGCCTTTAGCAAGTTATTTAGAATACATTTTGCAAAAGCTTATAAGGAATTCAGATGCTTAAATCCCACTCATTTTCAATGAAAATTAGAGTACTGAATGTACCTGAGTCACTCACAGATGTGGGACATGGTTTCAGAAATTGCTAAGGGAAATGAGTCACTGGGGAACTAGGATAGATTTAAAAAAAAAAAAAAAGCTATTAGTAGAACAGTGTTGAATGATACTAACATTGCACAAAGGTATGGGAATAGCTTGTACTTTTAATAGCTTAGAGAGATGTATGGATATAATACACAAAATGCATGTTTTATGTGTGACCCATATACATAATTGGCTTCTCTTTATCAAGATGAGAAAGCTCACCTTGCACAGCTGGAAATGCAGGAAGGTGTCAGGTCTCAAAGTTTCTGAACATTATGGCCAGGTCATTTAAGTTACTTCAAAGAGCGCTGACTCCTTGGAAAATTAGGACTACTGATGCTCTGTTTCAGGTGACCCAGAGGTATCACTGAGGGAAATGAACTGGCTTTGTTTTGTTTTGTTTTGTTTTCTTCAGAGAGCTCATTGTCAGAAAAAAAAAAAAAAAAGAAAGAAAAAAAAAAAAAAGAAAAAAAGCTGATTTTATAGTTCAGTTGATTATCCTGCTGATAATGAAGACAGGAAAGAGCTGAAGATTTCTCATGTAGGCCTGTTCCTTGTGATTAGCTTCCTAATACTCTCAGCCCAAAGCAGGTTTCTCAGAGTCTCAAAGAAATCGTAGTGCTTAATCATCTGGGACTGGGAAGGAGAACACAGCCCTCGTTGGGTGACAGGAAAGGGTAGCACAGAAACACTCTGAGGCTGGTGATAAGGTAGGAGTTATTTCATCTTGTTTTTTTTTTGCTCCTCTGAAGGAGCACAGATAAGTTCACTGCTACAAGAAGTAGGAAATGCCCTCAGGCACTGAAGATCTCAAGTGTGTGTGTGTCTCTCTGCCTCTTTCTCACACCACCAAGCTGAGTAGTTTTTTAAAAATCCTTTTCCACACAAATAACTGTACTCATCACATAGAGCCCGGAGAGGAATGAAACTGCACCAATTTCTAGGGTTAACTGCAGAGGAGGAATTTCACACACATCAGTCCAGCAGTTAGGTGTTGGAAGTCAGCAACGTGCATTTCTAATCCATGGTTCAGACAAAAAATAAAATAAAACAAAATAAAAATAAAATAAATAAAACAAAACAAAATAAAATAAAATAAAAGCAGAACACAACATTTTCCTTTCCCTCTTCTTTCTCTCCTCTCCAAAACCCTCAAGTACATACTGACATACTCAAATATTTCTAAAAGAGGCAAGCATTTTTTTGCTTACAAATAGTCCAGTAAAGCCCTTTAGAAATATGCTAATTTAAAATAAATAAATAAATAAATAAAACACTTCGTTATTCTTTTGATGGTGAGTCAGCAAATAGGAATAAACAGATCCTCATGAGGAAGTCAGAGGTAAGCTGAGGCCATGCTCTCAGTGTTTATGTTTTCATTTTGACGGTATGTTCCCCTGCACATTTGCCCTCCTTTCAGGCTTCCTTCACCTTCCCCAGCCCAGATGGTGCTCCTGACCTATGTGATAAGGGCATTCCCACCATGTGGACCCAAGTAGGCTCACCAAGGCATGATCTCTGTGGAAGAGAAATACTTTTAATGGGAGCATCTGGCATAGTCTAGGTGTGAGTCACACATTCAGCTGCTCAACACTATGGCAGGATGGCAGAGCTTTAGGGCTTAACCTGAAGCAGATTTGTAGAGACTTGGGAGAGTTAGTCTTGGCACTTACTGTGCCTGGAGTCGTCATGCAACTCCAGGGTTAAACAAAAGCTGGTTTGGGGGATTCTGATTATGTTCTTGTATACAATCCTTTTGGAACTAATTTTATATTTTTAATTTATGATTAGATGAAAACACAGGTGTTATTTGAGGCTTTGAATTCATGAATTAAAATGAATCCCAAGAGACATATATCCATGTAAATTGAAACTAATGAAGAGGTTCCTACAAAGCCTAGCAAAGCCAAGCTATACAGCTTCATAGGTCTCTGCAATAAAAGCATTCTATAAAATTGAGTTAAATGTATTAATGCAGTAGTGTGCTACTGTATTAAGTTAACATACTGCAGCATGAAATGAACTTTATCTCTTTAGAAAAACAATTATTATTTAATGTAATACAATTTCCAGTGTGTTAGTACTGCAGAAACGAGGAACCATAGTCTAAATATGATTATAATCTCAGCAAGATAGCCTTACAGATTCCTCTTGTTTACTTCGCCTGGCATTTTTGCAGCCTTGGAATTGCTGAATGTAAACAAACCAATATGAATTTCAAACAGTCATTTTGCTAAAATCCTCTAAAACAATAATATGCTGTCCAGAGTATATGTAGATATGATTGTTCTGAATGACATTTCTAATGGTGACTTACTCTAAGAAAGCTGAGAATCAGCTGCTTTATAGTGTTTCAAATTTGCATTAAAATTCGTTTTAAGCCAATTTACATTATTTCTAATATAACTGAACATGAGGGGCACTCAGTCATTTATTTTGGGGATAATTCATGAAGTTCTGTGTCTCTAAAATGAATATTCTCTTTACCTCATTTGCAAGTTGATTTGGTTTAATATAGAAATATGACTGAGATCTAGTTTCATTTATATACTGATCTATAAATATGTTTATTTCTTGCACTCAGCTAAATGGAATGCTGAAAGGAACATGACTAGAAAACAACAAACCATTATCTGTTGCTAGTGCTCCATCAGGAAAAAATAAAATAAATAAATAAATATATATATAAATAATATATATATATATATTATTTTTTATTATTTTTCTGTTACATTTTAGTTTATATCTAAGATAATAAGCCATGTTATGATGATTGCCCAGACAAAATAAAAGATTTGTTTTCTCTGAGCTGGTACCATTGTTTCAGCTGCAGATGCCATGGAGAGATGGAATATTGAACATTTTTGTCCTCTTTGAACATTACCTTTCCTTTGTGGCATATATTGCCCATTAGAAGCAAGCTTAGCAGGCTGCAGTGACCAAACAGCCAATATTTGTGACTTTTTACAACACTAACTGATACTACAGATTTTGCAGTTTATTATACCAGCTCACCAAATTTACTTTAGAGATGCATGATTAAATGCTGTTTGTCTGTTGTTGTTTTTTAAAGACTGAATAACAACTGAATAATGAAAATTTTGTCTTTAAATGAGATAAATGTGATAAAAGGCCAAGATGAGGTAAGTATTTTGTTCAAGGGACAGTAATATATTATCATCCTCACTGAATTAGCCATCTACTTTAACAATCTTCTTGATACCATCTCTGATATGGCCTTTACTCTTACTTATTTATATTCACAATAGCTCTACAAAAAACAAAAACAAAAACAAAAAAAAAGTGTTACTCACACTTTAGAACTACGAGTAGTTAGCAGAGGTGTCTAAGTCACTAGCTTAGGTAAGTCAGGAACCCTAGAGACAATTTATACCTTGCCCACATAAAAGCTGAGATGATCAAATCATCTTAAGCAAATATTTCTGTGCTTTTTTCCTCTTTGATATGCTCCTCCATGATGTAGAAGATCGGGGAAAAAACACATGTAGTGTGTTGTAATGTGATGTAAGAGCTATTTGACTGCTGCTGATATTGTCAAAGCTCAGTCTGACAGGTCAGAAGTGGAAATTAGCTTGAGCAGCACAGCCTTATGTAGTAGAGGTCATTTAGATAGGCTTGCAGAAATTTTTAAGAAAGAAATTAAGTGCTCCATGAGGAGACCATGTGAGCACTCCCTCACTATGACGAAGGTAGCCTGTTGTAGGGACATCATTTCCTTTAACAGGGAAGCTTGGCCATTTAGGGCTCACTTAGCCTGCAGTCAGCTGCACCTGTTCAATTATAAGACCTACTGGGAAAGAAACCAGCAATCATAAAAATCAGTAAGCGGCTCAGTTCTGGCTGACATGGGCAGAGGAGGAGATAGGATCATACAACAAGCCTGAAGCAGGGGGATTAATGAGAAGATGGGGGGAGCGTATGTTTCTTCAATTTCCTTACCTGTGGTAGGCAGAACTTTTTGTTTTGATGTTTGCTTAGGTTTTATGCTAGAGAATAAATTTTATCCTGAAAAAGAATAGAGCCTTTCCTGCTCTTGGGAAGGCTATGCAGGTCATCTTTAATGCAATCCTCCACTGACAGTATGATTCAGCTGATATCACATTAATGCCTCAAGTACTTGCTTTCAAGAAGGATAAAAGGTGATGTATTTGTGTGTCTGTTTTCCTCTCTGTTTTTGTTTTTGTTTTTTAACATGCACGTTACTCCTTGTAATATGTCATGGAAGCACGTGCTATCCTGAATATTGTTTTTTCATGCCACATATAGCATAATGAACGTGTCAAACTCTCCGTATTAAAAGTGCTGTGGGTTCTGGAGTAACATGAAGTTGCTATGCATTGACTTCTCTGTCATCCGCATAGGAGAGTGAGATTTTAACTTTCTCAGAGAGATCCCTGGGAATCTTGAGCATTTGTATGATATAAGACAATGCTTACCTTTTTGTATCTTCCTTTTTCCAAAACTCACTTTGAGTTGTATAAAAAACGGGTGATTTCTACAGGCTTTCAAATACATTGCTGCTCAATGGCTTCAACATGTGCTTGTTAAAATATTAAGAAAATACCAAGGGCATTTCCGAAACCATTTTAATTCCAAGCTATTGCTCATCTCCACTTTATTTTTTAAAATATCATTATAAATTAGTTTAATTCTAGAGAGCAGAAAAACCTGCTGCTTGAGAAGCAATTAGCACTTAATAGCATGCAGAATTGGATATTATTTTGCTTAGTGTGCTGAGTTATAAAATAAACAATAACAATGTGATATTTAAATTCCTTGAGTGCATTGACAAAAATATATTTGTCAATGGGGCTACCAGCAAAAAACACTTTTTGAAGAGCAGGCCCTCCTGCTTATCACTGTGTATTTATTTATTTAGTTATTTATTTTGTCAATTTGTCTTTTGTAGGATAGTAACTATACTGCACTAATTTGAGAAAGACAGATACCTCAGTCATCTTAGTCTTGAACAACTATATTTTTTTGATAAATCAAAAAAGTAAGTTCATACTACTTTCCAGGCAGACAGAAACACTGGCAAGAGGCAAGCATACAATGAAGATAGAAAGCTGTCACATGTTTTTCAAAGTTTATTAAACATGAAAATTACAAGACCAACTGCTGGTAAAGACTTTATTTTATCAAGTGAAGAAGTGGAATCACTATATCTTCTAGCTATACCTTTATAAACTTGGGGTTCACACTTTTCTCACTCTGTTTAAATATCGTTCCTACAAACATCTACACATGTGAATATATTGATCTCACATAAGAAGCACATGGGTAGATTGAAAGGTTGTAAAAAGCTAGGATGATAAAGTTATCTAATTTCCTGCATAAGAATGGTGGTGAAACTTCCCTAAATTAACTCTTGCTTGTATTTTTAGGAAAATATAGTGCTTTATTTTTGAATTGCCAGTGATTGTTTTTGGGCCTATGTCTTGTTCTGTGTCATTAAGTGGAAAGTAACAATAATTCACAATTATTGCGAAAACCTGGAATTTTGAGGTAATTTCAAGAGATGTCTCAACATTTGAAGGATTACCTTTAAGGCATATTCATCAATCCTCCTATTAATAAATGGGAAACTGTTTGATGGAAAAAGGCAAAATAAAATCTTTAAAATAAAACCAATGGATTTTTTATACTTACAAATATATTTTCACTTTGAGACCAAAGTTCACTTCTATCTTACTGACTATTTATCAATCAAATTTCCCCACTGTGAAGCTCTACTGAGTTACTTTAGGGATGCCTTTAGTCTGTTATCTATGTAACAAAAAAGCAACATTGATTTCACCCTCATATAACCCAAAAGTGAATGAATGGTGTTTTCTTTATTTTTCAGAAATTCTCATTCCTCTTAAAGCAAGATCAGACAAAACATGGAAAAATCCCAAACCACCCATTTTCTATAAAAGGCCTAATGAAATAATAACTACAGAGAAGGTCTGTTAAATAAATACTGTAATTATTTTCATATGGGCATATGGGCACTATATGGGCATATGCATATGGGCACTTACTATTTCTCCTAGCTGAAATTTTCTTAGCCATCTGTCCAGAGGTAAAGCACCTTTAAGATTTTGCAAGATCATGGTAAGCTTTATGTTCTGATACACTTTGTGGTTCATCAGCTCTGTGTTTGGGACTACTGAATACATTATACTTAAAAACAAGCTCTCCTATTTCTGCAAAGATAGTGATTTTGTTCCATTCTCCAGTCTCAAGTGTATAAAGGCTGTGACAACTTGAAATCACTGATCATTGGCTTTAGTACAAAGCCACAGACTATATGAAAGAATGCCCAGTGTAAGACCAAAACTAACTGCTCAGTATCTATGACAGAAAGTTTGCAAACAGAAAAGAAAAGCCCTATATTGTTGACAATCTTCAGTAGAGCAAGAAAATGAAGAGCACAGGCATGAAGATGAAAGCTTTTGGCAGCTCTGTATGGAAAACTGCACCAAGGAGAAGAGAACAAGCAGAGACCTGCTGGTGATGCTGACACAGCGTTGGAGGCATTCTCCTCTGAAGTGAGAGTACAGAAAAAAGTTTAATACTGTACCATAATCTTGTGGTGTACAGTCCTGATATGTGGTTTGGATCTGCTCAACAAAATAGGGATAAATGATAGTTTTTTGCTGCCGTTTCAATGTCTTTTGAGCACAGAAGGCTTGGAGGAAAGAAAATATTCTTCTCAGGAAAACTCTGTGCAAAGTTTCAACCTTAATTTGGAAGAGCTCAGGCAACCTTAGTATCTATAGATTTCCCCAGAGAAATATTTGTAACGTGTTTGCAGTCCTGTAAGGATCCTGTTTGTTTTAAAAGGTGAAACAAGAGATTTAGTGAGTGGAAAATCAACAGGGAAATAAAAGGAAGTGTTTTGGAGAATCTGAATGGTTTTGAGTAACACATATTTTTACACAGTTTGCTCATTTAACCAAGAGTAACTCAATGTACTTTAATTTTATAGCAAAAAAAAAAAAAAAAAAAAAAAAAAAAGGTGAAATTACAAATACTATGATTAAACCACTGTAAATTATTTCAAACCAGTTAAGTGTTAAATAACATAATTAGAAAACTGAAATAAAAATATATTGAAGCCAGTTGGCTGAAACATTATCATCACTTCATAATTCTGAACAGAAAGTTGAAGGAGGTGGTTTCCAAAATAATGATAAATAATATTTATTTTTTATCAGTCTTTAGATTATATAAATAAATCCATTTTACTTTACATTTGCAATGGAATAATTACATGCATTTGCTCAGCAGTAAATCTGAGTAAAATACTCTCAAGGGGTAGTTTATGAAGTTAGGGTTCCTCATTCATTTGCAGTCCTGTAAACATGCTCTTAGGCACCTCAGTATGTAGAGGTTTACAAATGCCCAATATGCATTCATTTCAGAAAGGAGTTTAAATATAGTTCCCTCCAACATGCTTGAAGGAAAGAAATCAGGGTTTCATTGTGTACAGATTCAGTTCATGATGAATGAAATGAGATAATGGATCAACAATGGCTTCTAATGTTTATCACTTTACATTAATGGATGCTTGTGGGTAAATAAATAAACAAATAAATAAATGTACTCCTATATAACATTTCCACCGTTCCCTAATCTAGGACATTAAAATCCAGTTTTGTGATGATTGTTATAAAAAAAATAATAAAAAAAACTTCTCCTTTTAAGGGATAATATTCTATTTTATTTAACCTTCCTACACATCTGTTTGTAGTTTTAATATACAGGGAGAAAAAAAGATCAGATAGATAACACGAAATGGACGAAAGATTATCAGTGGTCAGGAGAATGGATAGAAAGCAGAAGAATAGAATATATAGATGAGTATTTAGCTGAAACAGATAGTTCAAGATTATTCCAGCTAAGGAAATTAGTTTCTGGTCAGTAAAAAGTAATTGAAATGCTATATATTTATGCCAGCAGCCTTAGTGGCAAAATAGAGGAATAAGAACAAGAACTATTGGTTCAAGACCTGAGAAATATTCTCCATTTAACAGAAGCATCTTAGAAGAGCAGCTGTGGCAGGAGCACAGGTATAAAAAGATATGCATCGTTCGGCACAGACAGAAATAAAGACATAAAGTGATTGTACCTTAAGGATACGAAAACTTCAGGAAATAAGAGACGAGATGCATAAAGCAGATTTTTTTGGAGTCAAAATCATTTGGGGAAGAATAATAAAAGATGAATTACAAGTAGGATACTGAGGGGTTTGGGGTCTGGTGTAGGTAAGAACAGACAACTTTGTGAAGTTGCTAGAGAAATACTATCAACAGTTATATTCATAGGATCAGCTATCCTGGAGATGGCAGCTGACAGATTTCTTCATCAAAAATATGAAAAGGAGGCAATGCTATTTTAAACTTTTGGTAAGTACTAAACATATATCTGGTGCTAACAATAATCAAAGTTGTAAGACTGTAAACTAAGGGATAAATAAATAGGGGTAACTACAATACTTAATTTTAAAATAGTAAACTTAGAGAAAAAAAAATGGAAAAAGTTGGGGAATATCAAGCAAACTTACACTGCTGAGGGACATAAATATATCAGAAGCCAAGAATGTATTTCAGTTGAAGATACTACAGATACATAGGACCTACATCTCAGAAAGAAAAATAAAACAAAACAAAAGCAAACAAACAAAACAAACAAACAACAACAACAGGGAATCATTGGAGATAAAAAAGTCTACACCAACCAGCATGAACACCTTGAAACAGATATTCAAGCTATTTATAGCATCTAAAAGGACAAACAAAAAGAAAAAATGATCAGCAAAAAAACCCTGTCAAACTATAGGGAAGAGTAGGGAAATATTAAAACAAACAAAACTTGTTCTTGCAAAGAGAAGATAAAGGTGACCAAACAGCAAAGATGTGATAGGAGAGCTAGTGCTTGGTCTCCAAATTAAATTAATATTTAGCCTTACAGTTCAAAGTTACAAAGATACTAATATTGACCATGAGATCAAAAGCAGAATAGCCCCATGAATGACAATGGGGATGGAGTTACCTCCACAAAATACATGCTGGTCAAGAAGACTTGATAATGCTAGCACAGAAAAGTAAGTACAAGATCATACAGGTCCTTTCCCTCCCCTCCCCTTCCCATCTGATTTATGACTAGTCTGAGGGTAATCACAGCCACAGAGAGCAGAAAACGTACAGAAAACCCATATTAACAAAGAGGCCCTGGGGATCTCCCATTATGCATCTCTTCACAAGGATTTCTTCATCAGAAAAATAGAGTACAAAGGAGGCAATGCTATTTTAAACTTTTGGTAAGTACTTAACATATATCTGAGATATATATATATATATGGTATATATATATATATGGATATATATACAACATATATCTTCACACACACACACATACAAAAAAACAACAACAAAAAAAGCCTTGTTTAAAAGCAAAATACAACCTGGATACAAAAGAACTGGATACAATGCAGCATAGTTTTTACATATGAATCATGCCACGCTAATTTAATATTTTTCTTTGATTTTTCCATTAGGAAACTCAACCTATGGGAAATAATTGATGATAGTAAGAGAGAATAGAGAAATTGGAAGATGGATAAAGAACTCACAAAACCTATTACACACAGAAGTGTGCATTTATTGGTTTAAAAAAAAAGAATTTTAGTGGAGTTTCTATGAGGTAAATTTATGACTTAAAGTTTTACAATATCTTCATTAGAGAGCTTAGCACAAAAATGACAGGGTACGGATGAAATCAACCGATATTGCAAAATCAGTAAATGTACTTGGCATGAAGAAGGAAAGATCTCTGCTAGGGGAACAGGAAGCCAAGACTAGAAGACACAAATTTTGGAAGTAGACATAGTTATCTGTAAAATGCATTAGCTAGTTAACACTTTCTTAACAAGAATGCCCAGACTTCAAAGGAAATCCCAAATTAATACTGAAGATAAGATGAATCTTGGGGCTGAATTGACTGAATGGTGCCTATCTCAATTCAATATGAGTCTTTTCCATATTATTATGAGGTAGCCATTTCCATGTTATTATGAGGTAGCCACTTACATCGCTACTTCAGCTTGCTTTTTGCTGGCTTCATTGCAAATTCCCTCCATGCTAACTTAGTCTGGAGGAGATGGTCCACCCATGAGTTTGGTATTGCTAAATGGAGATGAACAGACTCTTACGTACTCTTGACAATAAGAAAATGGTCCTAACTATGTTTGACCTTGATCTTTCTTTGACCTTGTTCAGAGTTCACAACTTATTCATTATTTCCTACAAGGACAACATTGGATTAGAAACCATGCATAAACCAAGTTTAAAATAGGAATAATTAATGCTCATTCTCATGAAAACATCTCTTTCCACTGATACACAGCAGACAGAGAAATGCATTCACCTTTGAAACTATGCATGTCAGTCCTCACATAACCCTAAGAAACCTTTTAGTCTGGGAGCACAAAGTGCGTGTGGCTGTTGCATTCTTTCTGCCAACCCTCCTGTTGCTTCCACTTAAGTAGAAAAGTTTTAACAGTTATTCTGTACTATGAAATTTACATTGGTTTTGCTACATAACCTTTTCCTAGCTGGCAATAGTCTGATTGCTGTATTTGAGTAGACAGTGGAATAGTCTTACCTAAACAAATCATGCATAGAGACAGGGTTCAAGGAAGTTTTGGGTTTATTCATCAGAAGTAAGGTTCAGCAAAAATTAGTTCTGCTCTTCTTAGTCAGATCCAGTCCTTTCCCGTATTGAAATGGAAGAGGAAGAGGCTGTAAACAAGGGAGAATCATGCTAGCAGACCAGACACTTTTTATGCGGACTTCATTCATTAACTGTAACATCCAGGCTTTTATTTCTTTAATTTTCTCTCAATAATATTTGAGGCTTGTTTTTGTGTTTTATGCAAACAAAACAGAGCTATAAATCCGGAGAGTTTTTTACATTAATATGTTATAGACTGGGACGAATTAGAAAAACAGCCATGAATTACACGCTAAGTAAAAAGATAGTTTTTCCCAAATTAATTGGAACCGCACAAAAAAAGTGGGGCAGTGAAAGAGCTACTCCAGTTTTACCCTCCAGTGTAATAAAACTGTAAGTAGAACTTTCATCAAATCAAACAAACTTTAAAACAAGGAATTTGATCTTCATGGAAACCTTCATGATCTTTATGTCTTTTAATTTCCCTGTGAAACCAGGCATTATTTCCAAAGGTTGAGCAGTGTCCTGGTCTCCAGGAAACTTCTGAAACTGTGTATTCTAAAATGTGTATTTATGTAAATTCAAGTTAAAAATAACAATGAGAAAGATGATCGGTACCAAATTCAAGTGAATCTGGGATATTGCATCAGTTTTTGTGTTTCTACTTTATAAGAACTTTGGTTCCCCATCCTGGTCTTTTACCTTCATTTCTAGCCCAGGTACTACTTATATCAGAGTTCACGGAAAATATAGTCATGAAAGATTTAATAATAAGAAAGTTTCTGTTTTTCAGAAACAGAAACTCCCAATAGTAATCTAAGAGCTGCAGAAAATGGATTCTAAAAAATAAATAAATAAAACCAAGACACTTCTTCCAAGCTCTAGGAGTCAAGCCAGTATAGTGAAACAATCCCATAACTGAATATTCCCTCTGTACAAATTAACTATAAACAGCAACTCCATGTTTCCTTATACAACAGCCAATAAAGCAAGCCACAAAACCTTACTGTCTTTCATTTCTTTTCATACATGGTAGTATGAAACTGATATCAAGTGCACTGTTTTGAAAAGTACTTCACAAAAATTAAAAAATTTTGTGATCCTCCAGGTGCAGAGAGGTTAACATAGAATCTGTCATGGAGTTATGAAGGCAAGGTGGTAGTAGTCACTATTTCCACCTTATCACCTTGCCTAAAGGGCAGAAGTAGTTGGATGAGGCTGGAAAATTTCTGGCTGTTTTAAGTGGTTTGGGTTGTTGTTTTTTTTTGAAATACTTTGTTTTATAAATCAATAAAAGAAAGCCCTGAGGACCGTGACTGAAACTCTGGTGCTGGTGAAAACATTATTCGTCTTCATTGACTGGTTGTTCAGCCCACTGGCATACAATCCTACATGGAAAGTGATAGCCATGACTAACAGGAAGGGATGATAATTTGTCTAAAGGCTATATCTATTGGGTCAACATAATTTTATTGCAGGTAAAAGGAGTTCTGTAATAGACTAATATAAAATGGAGATCTAGCTCTGAAAGATTACTTACAAATGGCATAAAGTTACTTTAGGTTCTAAAGCTACATCAGAGATACTGTAAACATGTCTCTTATTATTAGAAGGGGAAACTTAATCATGTGTATCAAGTCAGAACAAAGTCTTTATACTACTTTCTATAGTTTATAAATCCCACTGTTAAAAAATATTAACTTATAATTATTTTTAAAAAGTAGATAAGGTTATAACCTTAATATGTTTGCCTCAAGGAAGGAATCAATTCGCTGCTCAACAAACAAACAAAAAACCACCAAACTTATCAATGTTAAGAATGAAGCTAACAAGGAGTAGCTCTTACACCTGTCAGTACATGAAAGAAAATGTGGTTTATTTTCGTGAACACGGACATGCACTCTTACACATACAACTGCCACATATGTTCAGTCACTTTATTTGTTTTCCTTTTCATCACTCTTACTTAAACTTATTTTCACAGCATGTGAAAATAAGCATTAGGAGAGCAGACTTTCAGGGCCCAAACACTCCCCACGACATCTAGTAAAAGAAAGTCTGTAGGTATTGGTGACTCATTCGTGCCTATGTTTCTGAAAATATTCACCTTAGATTTCAGCCTCTTCAGAACAGAAACTTTTCTTTCTTAGTGTTGTCAGAAAGCACCTGACACCATTATATATACCACTATATAATATACTATATACTACTATAAAAACATTCATATACAGTTCTTTCATGAATGTTAATTATTTCCTTCTTTCTGACCTGAAAAATCCTTCTAACTCCTCACACTTGTATTTTGAGTATCTGTCATCTTGCATCTTTTGATTTTTATCTGACAAAGCTAAATGTGCTTTGTTCCTGACATCTTTCTTTTAGCATCTTCTTGTAGTCTTTTATGTTTCTCTATGTGTTCTTTTAGATGTGTCAATATTAGTGATCACAGAGAAAGGGAAGACTTCAGGATGATCTAATAGGTAACTCTAAATTAGGAATTGGTTTGACAAAGTAATGCAAGCAAACCTGCTCTGTCTGGTACATTGTGCCCAGCGAGGCAAATGGAAGAAATCATCTTAAGAGACAGCTAGACATTTTTATGGTGAGAGAAAATTGGAGGGGACGGTGACATATCAGAGGGTAAGCTAAGCTTAAAGGGAACTGACTTGGGATGAGTTGACTTTCCTTGTATAAGTAATTCTTCTACTTCTATGACACCTCTTACTTCAGCAGCTGTTAGTGCTCTATTTTATACTGAGGTAAAAAGTTGGCTAATAAAATCAAATTTGATTTTTTTTTTTAAAGTAACACAGAGTTGCTTCAGGAGTTCAGGGCAGGTTAAATGTGACATATCTGAGATTTAATATTTGAAGAACTAGCTTTGCTAGCCAGAGACACTGCAGATTTAATGTGCTTGATAAATCACTGTCATTGCTACAATGGGACTGACATAGCAGGTATAGTAATAGAAGCCCAAAGGAAACACAACATGTTGAAGATGAATGATATCAAACAATACCTTTAATGGAAAACAACTTGGACAGAAATGCCCTTAGCTGCTACGGTTCTTTATCACAACATCTTCTAAAATCATTGCATTGCTTCAACAGTAATTCTGAAATTGATGTGTAGGTGTATGAAAATACTGTGAGAATCCTGAAATATACCTGATATATCAGGTATATATAATATACATTATTGAATGTAACTTTATTTGCCCAAACCTGGCACAAAGTAAAACATGAAAATAAAGTGGTAAAAGTTTGTTGAGTTCTAAGCCCTATACACATTGGAATATTTCCACTATATCCTTCAAATGTTAAGCAAAATATCATAGAATACAAACAAGAAATAGCTAGAATGTTATGATACAGACTAAATATTGAGTTTTCTGAAGCAGTTTCTCAGTGAACTCTGTGACTGCATTGGTACAAGAACAAAGTTTAGCCACAAACAAAAAGCAAGAGAATGAGAGAGAATTTAGGGAAGTATTTACACCACTTTAAACAACTAAATAAATTGTTTCTAAATTGCAAATTAGATTCTAAAAATAAAATCTTATAACGCTGTTATTGATTCTTCTGGTATGATATGAGAAGCCACCTTAAATAAGCAAGTTATAAGTAACAATCATTTAACATGTCATGGACAGAAATGTAGTAAAAATATCCAATTAAAAGTGTATCTTGTGAAGTGTAGTCTGCATTTCACTATTTTTTTTTCTGATATACTTTGTACAATTGTTTTGAAAAACAATCTTTAATACTCAGCAAGTTTGCCTCAAGATGTGCTACGTGTACCTGTCCTTGATTATTTGGTTATCTTTAGGAGTTAGAAATGTTTTTAGGAGAGTGCCTTACTGATATTTCTGCTCCTGGGCTACACTGACATTATTCCAGATATAAATATGAGTAATAAACTGGTAGGATTCCAGCAGCATTCAACATATTGGTCTACCTTTACTAAAATATTTTTGAGTTAAATACGGGCCACTTGTGGAAGTTGTGAAAAGTAGGGCTCTAAGTGGTTATGATAGGTTAACTCTAGCCAGCACCTAAGAATCCATCCAGGCTCTCAATAACTTGCTGTCCTAGCAAGGCAGAAGGAAGAAATGGAACACCAAATGCAAGATAAACTCATTGGCTGAGATAAAATAAAAATAAAAATAAAAATAAAAATAAAAAAAAACAAACAAAAACAAAACAAAACAAACAAACAAACAAAAAAACACTTTAACAATTGAAGGAAATACACACATACTCCTCCCACAGACTGATGCCCAGTCTGAATGGGTACCATGGAAAGACCAGCCAAACACTTTTTACTATGAGCCTATGAGCACAGGACACCCTGTCTTATATAGCACAGGACATCACTTTGTTCAGTTTGGCTCAGATGTCCTGTGTGTGTCCCCTCCTAACCTCTTGCTCATGCCCAGCCTATATTTTGTGGGTGAGAGGGGACAGTGAAAAACTGATAGCTATGACACTGTGCAAGCAGTGTTCAGCAATAGCTAAAATACTGGTGTGTTAGCAACACTGCTTTAGTCACAAATCCAAATCACAGTAGCACAGAGACTTCTGTGAAAAAAAAGTTTACTTGATCGCAGTCAGACCAAGTACAGTGAAGCATTATGGACTAAATCTTAATTTTAATCTTCAACACTGCCTGCCAGGGAATTATCTGTCGCAGGGTATGATCCTGTTGTCGTTCAAATAAGTGCAAATAGACATGAGGTCATAGTAAAAGCAGAACTAGATATTCTGTTGTCTTGTGGAACATCTAGCTACATCAGCTATTCAAGTTGGACATGATTAATTGCCTTTGAAGCCAAACAAAATATGAATCACAGAATCACAGAATTTCTAGGTTGGAAGAGACCTCAAGATCATCGAGTCCAGCCTCTGACCTAACACTAACAAGTCCTCCACTAAACCATATCACTAAGTTCAACATCTAAATGTCTTTTAAAGACCTCCAGGGATGGTGACTCCACCACTTCCCTGGGCAGCCTGTTCCAATGCCTAACAACCCTTTTGGTAAAGAAGTTCTTCCTAACATCCAACCTAAACCTCCCCTGGCACAACTGTAGCCCATTTCCCCTCGTCCTGTCACCAGGAGAATAGACCAGCCCCCACCTCGCTACAGCCTCCTTTAAGGCCCCTGAGCCTCCTTTTCTCCAGGCTGAATAAGCCCAGCTCCCTCAGCCGCTCCTTGTAAGACTTGTTCTCCAGACCCCTCACCAGCTTGGTCACCCTTCTCTGAACTCGCTCAAGCACCTCGATGTCCTTCCTATAGCGAGGGGCCCAAAACTGAACACAGTACTCGAGGAGACAAACAGACAAAAAAACAGCAAACCAAAAAAATTGCCCTAGATATATTAAATAGCAATATTTAATTTTAAATACAGCCCATATTCTATTTCTTAACTAAGACAACATACACAAAAGTTAATAAAAAAAAATATATTTAATTCATTATGTCAGACATCATAAACTCTGTAGACAGAAACAGAGTTTGGGTTTGGATCTAACAGTCAATAATATTTAGCAGATTAAAAATTGACCATATAATTTTGCATTGCTATGTAAGTGTTTAAACAGCTCTCTGAGTGTTTTAGATTTATGACCACTGAAAAACAGAGGAGTGATAAATCCTGCATCAGCTGCATAACTGCAGTAAGTAATGCTAAACTGGGAAATGGCTTCACCCAACAGAAATGTAAACAAAAAAATTAATTGGTCCAAGGGGATTCTTTATGTCATTAAATATGCAATAGAGTTTGTACACAGCAAACTTCTGCACAAAACTGATAATAAGATTGAATCCACAGCAGAATTGCCTGCCCCAGTGCTAGGTACATATGTAACCCATCTGTTTGTGTTGTCTCAACTGATGCATTGGATTACTCACTTTCAATATTTGTTACCAAAATTACATAGGACAGCTGAACTTCATAGATGGTTGTATCAATGCTCATGAGTTGACAGCATCAATGTCTGCCTCAAAATTCACAAAGCTGATAAGCACAGACAAATAGAAGTAATTATTTTTGCACAGTCATCTGCCATATTTTATGTAATTAAATTTTGTAACAGTATTTGAACACCATACTCTTTGCAAGATGTTATTATATTTTATGTATGCAGCTAGAATCATTGGCACTGTGAGTTGGCACTTGTCAAGAAAGCTATGTTCTTAGTAATAACATTCTTTTCTTTGGGGCTGAATTTTTCTCTCATTTTGAGACAGTTGTAGAACAGAAGATTAAAAGGAGAATAAAGATCCTGAACCATGAATATAATGTAGCTTACAAATTTTTTTTTTACTATCTTATTTTCCCTATCCAAAATAAATGTCAATTAGCAGGAACAGTGATCTCCTGTGAAACTCATCATGGTGGTTTCACACTGATAGGCAGCTGAACTCCACCATGCCACTCTCTCACTCTCCCTTCTCAGAAGAACAGGGGGAGAATATGTGATGAAAAAAAAGGTTAATGGTTTGAGATATGTACAGGGAGATAACTTACCAGTTACCATCATGGGCAAAACACACTCAGCATAGAGAGATTAATACAATTTATTGCCTAACAATAGCAGACTAGAACAGTAAGAAACTAAAAGCAAATTAAAAACACCTTCCCCCTATCCTCCCTCTTCTACCTCCTCCCCACACAACAGAAATGCTGGTGATGTTCCTCATAGCATAATAAGAAAGTCAGTTGTTACTTGAAATACATAGGAGCATACTAGCTCTTTCAGTTTAATTTGGAATTGTGTATTGGCAATTATAACTGCTCCTGTGATCTGGATAAAAATGAAATGAATATTACAATGGCTTCATGTTCACTCCAGATTTCTTTACAAGCAGTATTCTCACTAGTGTTGTATAACTATGCTGTAGTAATGAACAATATTAGTTTCTTAAAAGAAAAAGTAAATACAGGCAGTTCTAGAAATATATTAGAAATTAAAGTAAGAAAGATGGTTTACATAAACTAGAAAGTGATATTTCTGCAGATACATTCTTATTCTTCTCTTTTTACTCTTAAAGCTACCCCTTGATGGGGCAAGCTGGTGAGAGTCCAAATGGACCAGACTGACCCCTGAGAAGTACCTCAAAAGTCCAAAAGACTTTGGTCCTGCTGATCTGCAGTGTTGTGGACCCATCTTGGGTCTCAGGCTGTGCCCACTCCCAGCGTGCATCCATGAACACAAAGAGGTCTGAACCCAGGGGAAGCAGTGAGCAAAGGGCACTTTTTTCTGGCCAGACAAAAGACACTGCTTATGTGAAAGGCAGGAATCCCTGTAATCACTTCACAGCAGAGTGGAAACCACACTCTTGCAAAGGCAGGATATGGTTTTCAGGAAAGGTGGTCTTTTCTTGGCTCCTGTCAAGCTCAGTGAGAACCAAGAGACCTTGACTATTGAGGTGACAAGCTCTTACTGCTATAAAAGCAGGTGCATTATGGGCAGGTCCTTCTGAACTTGGACATAAACACTTTGAGAGCTGGAACTAATTTATGAAAACATTTTTTGACTGAATCAGACCACAAAATGAAGCAGCAAATAAGTGCCAGGCAGAACACTTGGGCACATCTGAGCAAAGACCTAGATCCCAAGCAGCCCATAGGATATGAAGACAAGGATCGGCTGTGCACTGTAGAGTGTTATAGCAGTACTAGAAGCTTAGCTGAATCAAATAAGAATTAGCCACCTTTTCCTGCTTGGGTCACATACTGCCACAACAATTAGTGCACATTATTTTGAGAAATTATATTTCTAATAGTATAGGGTTGATTTGTATATATATTTTTTTTCCTCTATTTCTCTTTTCCTATCCTTTTCTCTAGCAGTAAATTACCTGCTGCTTTTGTCTAGTCTGGCTCGTTATTTGATTACTTATTCCTCTCAAACCTAATAGAGTGAATAATCTGTCTTAACCATAGACACTAGTGTGGAGGTCTCTGCTCACCATCTCCCGTCAGCTTTCAACTACATTGCATCTTTTAAATGCCATTTACCTATACAGGAACTGGTAAGTTATTACTTTAAACACGTTTATCCTACCCTGTCTTTCTACTCTGACAGAAAGCTCAGCTTTCCAAGTTGGCTTGGCAATTTGACTGTCCTCAAAGGTGGAAAGTCCTTCCTTACTTATATCTCCACCTTGTTTCTCACCAGATGTCTCCCTCCATCTTGCCCCCTGTATTGAAACAAAATGACAATGTAAAATGAAAATCATCAGAGCATTTAGTACTTGTTACATTTGCCAAACAAAACCAACATTTAGTTCTGATAGCTGTTAGGTCAGAAAGGTGTTAGAACTGAGGTTTGGAAGCTTTTGACCTAAAAACTATACAACTAACCAAACATTGATACTGGTTCAGTTTACTTACTATTTCAAGTCATTTTGATACCTGAGATACCATTAAAACCAGTATCTCTCAGCTCTCTTTTGTCTTAGGCCAACACATTTACTTGTAAAAGAATAATGTTCTGTCTTTGGTTTAAATTTGGAATGACATATACAACACAGTTTATAAAAAAGCATAAAATATTTCTGTTTATTTAATGTCATTGTTGTCTGCCTGTATCCAGACTTGAGCTATAGATGGGTTTCATTCCTACTTGCTCTAAGTAGTAGAAGCTATCTCTGACACCAAGAACCAGAACTCTAGATTGTTGAAATTCAACTGGAAGTCTTTATAAGAACCATTACCAACACTTTTACCAGACGTATTTTCAAACTGAAAAGCATATATTTTATTTTTTTTTTTGAAGATGATTATTTTTAACATCTGCAGGCTTTATTAAAGAAGAAAAACAGACAAGCAGTTCTGTACTCTTTGCTTTCTTTAATGTGATCTTCTGTGTCACCTCTACAAAGCAGCTTACTTCAGTGAGGAATATATAGCTTTATGTGACACAAGTCAGTAAGCATGAAAATATTCCAATATGAATAATATTTGTTAAACTGACTCTCTCATTTACTGTATATTCATATTATTTATGTTCTTCTACTTATATGAAAGTTTATATAAATATATTTTTAGAGAAGTAAAAATATATTAAAAAAATCTTACCTCTCCCTCCTGTACCAGATGAAATATGAATCGTATTTCCGCATGTGTGAGAGAACAAAGACTGACTGTCCCCTCTAGGCATTTGGTAAGATAAGAAATAACCTTCAGGCAATATTGTGACTTTTGCAACTATTGCTGTTTTGGAGATGTAGGGTAACGAAGTCCATTCCTTCCATTTTAGCTGCCAGCGGCATTCAGCCCACAGAGGAAAGAGCTTATGTTTCACATTTTCTGCCTTTCATGGATAATACTAGAACTACAAAATCTTTGGCGTATTAAAGGAGATTTCATACAAATCCCTGTAGTCTCGCAGTTTTAAACATTTTAAAATGGGAAAGAAATATTACTTAATAACTTAAATGCTGAGACATAAAGTTATTTCCAAAATTGTTGCAGGATGGAGGATGCACCATCCTGAAATTCCACCACACAGACTGGGAAAGTGGGGTGGACCCAGTAGTACAATGAACTTTAGAGTTTTAAAACTCCCCTTAAAATAAGAAAGAAAGACCAAGTGGCTCATATGTGAGAAAAAATATTAAAAATTTTTGTTTTATTAGAGAAGTATTTCAAGGTTAGATCCCACAGGACTTTGAAAGACAATCCCTGCTGTAGGGCAAGTTAGAATCCTGGAATGTGACCAAATCTAGCAGTGAATATAGTGTACATGGAAATTAAAATAGCTGATATATATATATATATATATATAATCATTATTGCTGTTACATGTATCTCAAAGATGATGAGTTGGATCTTTTGAAATATTGAAGAAAATGGTGACTGAAATAAAAACCTGTAAGTAAGATTTATTCCTATTCTGTTGCAAAAGTGTTCAAGTTTAGCATTTTCAGATAAACTGAAGATCTTGGGGGAGTTTGTAGATAATTATTATTTCCAGGGTTAAAAAACATGTAATAAAATCATGGGTGGAACATAACATCAGCCATTACGAGCTCCCTAGACAAACTGTCTATGGATTTCTGAGACTATGTCATGTGTTGCTGAAAATGAAGAGGCATTGCATTCCTTCTCTGCATCACTGCAAACACAAACAATTCAGTGGGAAGCAAGCACAGTGTCTTCAGAGAACGTGTAATAAAAGAGCATAACTCTATCTGCAGTGCTTATTAGTCACTTGCCACTGGTTTCCTGCTTGAGAATCACAACACTCTATAGTTCAGGTGTAGCCTGCTAAATGCATTTCTCTTTTACTCATTCTTCCAAGACTTAAAATAATCCCAAATGAGCTGAAGTGGGTCAATACATTCCCAAATAATCACTGAAGCAGGAAATGTAATCTCATGGAATCCTGATTGTCTGCTCAAGAGACTCCTAAAAAGAGTAGATGTTATGCATACGTATTTAGGCTCAAAGACACTGAGACAAATGAAATTTGCTTGCATCTCAGTCAGCAGGATTTTATCTTTCTTTTTTTTTTTTTATTATGGTGTTTAGATATGACAATAACAGACACAGATAATCACCAAAACAAATATTACATTATACTCATACAATGTTATTGCCAAGACAAAAAGTTCTAACATTAGATAGTTAAGTCACAACTGAATGAAGTTCACAGAATCACAGAATTTTCTAGGTTGGAAGAGACCTCAAGGTCATCGAGTCCAACCTCTGACCTAACGCTAACAGTCCCCACTAAACCATTTCCCTAAACCATTTCATCTAAACGTCTTTTGAAGACTTCCAGGGATGGTGACTCCACCACTTCCCTGGGCAGCCTGTTCCAATGCCTAACAACCCTTTCAGTGAAGAAGTTCTTCCTAACATCTAACCTAAAACTCCCCTGGCTCAACTTAAGCCCATTCCCCCTCGTCCTGTCACCAGGCACGTGGGAGAACAGGCCAACCCCCACCTCGCTACAGCCTCCCTTGAGGTACCTATAAAGAGCGATAAGGTCACCCCTGAGCCTCCTCTTCTCCAGGCTGAACAAACCCAGCTCCCTCAGCCGCTCCTCGTAGGACTTGTTCTCCAGGCCCCTCACCAGCTTCGTCGCCCTTCTCTGCACCCGCTCAAGCACCTCCATGTCCTTCTTGTAGCGAGGGGCCCAAAACTGAACACAGTACTCGAGGTGTGGCCTCACCAGAGCTGAGTACAGGGGGGCGATCACCTCCCTAGCCCTGCTGGTCACACTGTTTCTGATACAAGCCAGGATGCCGTTGGCCTTCTTGGCCACCTGAGCGCACTGCTGGCTCATATTCAGCCGACTATCCACCATCACTCCCAGGTCCTTCTCTGCCTGGCAGCTCTCCAACCATTCCTCTCCCAGCCTGTAGCTCTGCTTGGGGTTATTGCGCCCCAGGTGCAGGACCCGGCACTTGGCCTTGTTGAACTTCATGCAGTTGACCTCAGCCCATCGGTGCAGCCTATCCAGATCCTCCTGCAGAGCCTTCCTACCCTCAAGCAGATCGACACACGCACCTAATTTGGTGTCATCTGCGAACTTACTGAGGGTGCACTCAATGCCCTCGTCCAGATCATCGATGAAGATATTAAAGAGGACTGGCCCCAGCACCGAGCCCTGGGGGACGCCACTAGTGACTGGCCTCCAACTGGACTTGGCTCCATTCACCACGACTCTTTGGGCCCGGCTATCCAGCCAGTTTCTAACCCAACGAAGCGTGCGCCAGTCCAAGCCAAGAGCAGCCAGTTTCTTGAGGAGAATGCTGTGGGAGACGGTGTCAAAAGCCTTGCTGAAGTCAAGGTAGACCACATCCACAGCCTTTCCCTCATCCACCCAGCGTGTCACTCTGTCATAGAAGGAGATCAGGTTCGTCAGGCATGACCTGCCTTTCATAAAGCCATGCTGACTGGGCCTGATGGCCTGCTTCCCCTGCAAGTGCTGCATGATGACTCTCAGGAGGATCTGCTCCATGAGCTTTCCTGGCACTGAGGTCAAACTGACAGGCCTGTAGTTTCCCGGGTCTGCCCTCCGGCCCTTCTTGTAGATGGGCGTCACGTTTGCTAGCCGCCAGTCGATTGGGACCTCCCCCGATAGCCAGGACTGCTGATAAATGATGGAAAGTGGCTAGGCCAGCTCCTCTGCCAGTTCCCTCAGTACCCTTGGGTGGATCCCATCCGGCCCCATCGACTTGTGCACATCTAAGTGCCATAGCAGGTCACCAACCAGTTCTTCATGGATAATGAGGGCCACATCCTGCTCCCCATCCCCTTCCACCAGCTCAGGGTACTGAGTATCCAGAGAACATCCGGTATTGCCGCTAAAGACTGAGGCAAAGAAGGCATTGAGCACCTCCGCCTTTTCCTCATCTCTTGTAACTAAGTTTCCCCCCGCATCCAGTAAAGGATGGAGATTCTCCTTAGTCCTCCTTTTTGTGTTGATGTATTTATAGAAACGTTTTTTGTTATCTTTAATGGCAGTAGCCAGATTGAGCTCCAGATGAGCTTTGGCCTTCAGTTAACATATAGCAAACATCCTTTCAGGAAAAAAACAAACAAATTTAAAGTCTTTAAAAAAATATCATCTGCCCAGTTCTGCTAAATGAGAAGGCCAACTGTGCTGTAGCCTAAATTACTAGGAGTATTTGATTAGGCAATGATGATTACAAATACTGAGTGTAAGTATTTGCCAGATGAGCAGTAGTCCAAATTTCACTCAAAATTTTGTCTGCTAGCTAAACAGAATGGTGACAAACCTAGGAAACTTAATAAGCTTAGTTTACACTGAAATAGGATTTCAGTTTAATGAGAGAGAAAGGATATTGTTCAGTAGCTGTCCCATGAGAGACGTAATTGAGAAATATGAGTTCTCTGTACTCTTTCCAAAGACACCTAAATTTGAAAATGTTGATTGTGTGTACATTTCTCCATATCTCCACACAATGCAAGTACTTGTGTGATAGGTTACTGAACTGGAGCAAACTGACTCACATAATTCCAGTACAGTTATATCTGAACCCATGAACACCACTAGGGGTTAACGAAGAGATGTCTGTGCATGTGAATCTCCTGAATAACTTCACTCATGAGCGTCTGGCTAGAGCAGTCTCCTTTTCTGCAAAGACAATCTACCTGTCTAATGGGTCTCCCAGAATTTAATAAGAGGTTCCTGGTTAAGCATACCTCAACCAGGATGTAAGAGCAAGCAAAACTGCTTCTGATCATATTTTGATGTCATTACGTTATATATCCTTTCCACCCATATCAGGAACTACGTTTAAAAGTATCTCAAATATAAGGTATTAGAACTAGAATCTGTTAAAAGGGAAAAACTCTATTACATTGTTTTTTTTTTTTTGTTGTTGTTGTTTGTTTTTGTTTTGATTTGTTTTTCTTGTTTGTTTTGTTTTGCTTTTGTTTTTTTTCCTACATTGATCTAATTTATCTGTGTGATACTTAGTGTCTAAGCATTCTGTGAAAATATTAAAACGGATTAGACTACATGATAGAAATCCAGTACTGTTTATAACAATCCACTGGAGACTACAGAAGTATTCAGAGGAAGTAAACTGCTCAAATTCAATGAATGCTGGTGTTCTGCAATAATTTACTTGTCTAGAGACACTGTGCAACCAAAACCAAAGGAAAGGAAAAAAAAAGTGAAAAAAAAAAAAAAGAACTAGTGACAAAATCTATACAAAATTAAAGGCTCTGCCTTTGCCAAAATTCAAAAATTCAATGGAGAAAAGGAAAATATAAAAATGAATCATTTGAAAGGAAAATGCTGATTTTTTATGAAATACTGTACAAGTGAAAATTGGCATATTCTATTATTGTGAACAGGTAACATTTCCAGACTCTTCTTTTCATTTTCATTCTTCCTGAGCTTGGATCCTGAGAAAAAGTAGAGACTTTTGAACTGTGCCATAGCAAAACCTTGATTACTTTGCCTCCTTAAAACTGCCATAAAAAAGAACTGTCTGGCATTGATTTGGCATGCTCTGTGGTGCAGGAATAAAAGGGTTTCTCAGTGACTAAAAAGGATGTTGCACCCTTGTGCAGAGCAGGATATTCCTCTTGTATAATGATTTTCTTAGCAATATGTCTGCTTAGCTTTAAAAGATACTGACCTGAGCTTTAAACATCTGACATTCCTTTTCTTTAAAAAATTTACCCACTTCATTTATGGCCTAAATGAATTATGGCCAAGAATTCACATTTGTTTTCTGGGAATATTGCTCAAAGTGTTGTGTAGACAGAACAGAGCTGGTATTTTAGTTTAAGTTGAAATGCAAGAAATTTAGGCTGTGATTACACACTTGTCTTGTGCTATATAGTGACCATGTCTAATAACTCCATTACTCATCAGAACATATCTGATCTGGATCAGACCAGAGATAATCATATTTTTATGTAAAAGATCAGAGAACGTGATAAAGAGATTTTTTTTTTTTTTTTAATGTTGGTTTTATATTTGATGATGATTTTAGGAAAATGTGAGAGGAGAGATGATATGCCTTCAAGGTTGTGATTAACAGATAGACTTGTTCTTATGCTAGAATGCAAATCAATTCCTGAAGTTTACATTTAAAATTTTATCTTTGGTCTGACTTTATGATTTTAAAAAATATATATATATATATATATATATAATAATTTTAATATAATTTAATATAATTTTAAAATATAGTAAAAATATATATTTTAAATATATATATATATATATTTTTTTTTTAATTGTGGCAATGGCCCAAATGTTGATTTACTGAGCTTTTCTCATGTATGCAGGAGATCCACTCACAGTTTTTCTGACTGTCACAATATCTTGTCTGTTCAAGGAAAATAATATTTTTGCTAAAGTGGAATAACTGGAAAGGTTTGAGAACCTCTCTGCATCTTTCTATTTCTTATTTACGTTTAGATGTTCTCTTCCTTCACACCTCTTGCATCTTGAGTATCTTCTCAATTTACATCATAAGGAAACTCAGTTTGTCCTGGAATGGTTACGCAGGTCTAGTACCAAGAGTCCAATCTCTGTAACTAAATTCAATGACTCAGTCCTGATACTTCCTGCAACTACCGAGTGTCTACAGCAAGCCATTTGCGTGTCTTGATTCGCTGTCTCACTTGTATGGATGAGTTTTTACATGACCTAACCCCGTTTTGATGACTGGACTAATGGGTGCCCCTTTTATCCCCAAACTTCCCAGGGCGTCCGTCTTTCATGCAAAAAGAAAGGAGTGAAAGAACAGTATTCTTGGGAAGAGACCCTTTTGTCATCCTTCCCTTCCCTTCCCTTCCCTTCCCTTCCCTTCCCTTCCCTTCCCTTCCCTTCCCTTCCCTTCCCTTCCCTTCCCTTCCCTTCCCTTCCCTTCCCTTCCCTTCCCTTCCCTTCCCTTCCCTTCCCTTCCCTTCCCTTCCCTTCCCTTCCCTTCCCTTCCCTTCCCTTCCCTTTTCTGAATTTTACACAGCATTAAAACACCTTAATATATCTAAGGACATACAAACAATCAAACAAAAAAAGCCATGTGATGTATTTTGTTTAATCCATGGCACATTATAATCATGTCCTACTATCAAAAAGAAAATCAGGTCCAACTGGATAAAGATTCTGACAGTCAAAATTTTGACACTAGGGCACTATTTTTTTCTCTATTTGGTAATGTGAAATGCTGCTTTCTTCCCACAGTGGCAAACTCAGAATTATCTCATTTGCTACAATCTGTCTGAACTTTCATTTCTCACCTTTCCTGTCAATCAACTAACGCAGACGGGGAAATAACTTATTGGTGACTGGACACACAGAGCTTTAATCATCTGTCAGCTGATGCAAATCAGCAGAAAGAACAGACAAATACTTAGTTCAAAAATTATAACCAAAATATCTAAAACCAGTCAGGTTTCTCTGATTGCTGGATTAAAAACAAAACAAAACAAAAACAAACAAACAAACAAAAAACACACTAAGTTTAAGCATTAAAATTGAAATTAAAGGACAGTGGACATCAAAGAATACTAAGTACTTGAGGGAGAAGATATAAGGAGCCTACACTTATAAGAATATGTATAACCTAATGGTTAATTAGACTTTAGATAACACAATGAGCTAAAGAGTTTGGTTAAATGGAGAATATTGTAAGTTAACTTCTCTGCCTAGGGTTTTCAAATGTAAATAGAGTCAGTCCCATAAGCTGGATTCTCAAACTAGTTATCCTCTTTGAGACCACCTGAGTGGCTGGAGCCTGTCTGGTCATCTCCTTCTTTCAGCCTAGGACTGGAATTAAGAAAAACATGTTGACAGAAGTTAAATTGAAAATGGAGTTTGAGTCAGGTGAGGCTTACTGTTTTCTCATTGATGTTAACTCCTTAACTACACCACTCTCTAATTTAAAATGTAATCAAAAGTCTACAAAAAAGAATAGTTGCTCACCATGTCTTGCTGCCACCACATCTCAACTTTCTCTGTGGTTTATGTTTTGTTTTCTCCATCCAGATTGCAATGGTCACCCGGTGCTAGCCACAACAGAGTAAATTAGGAAAATGATTTTTCTCTTGGTCAAGCTATTGACAGCAGTATTATTTCATTTTGGCAGTTCTTCTACACTTCTCAGGGCCTTTTGTCATCTCCCTCTTATCCAACATCTACTTTTCTTTCAAATGTTCTATAAATGTTTACTTATATTACTGTTTACATCATTTTGTGTGTGTGTTTACAAAGTTAGATTTGTCATTTCTTTTCAGCCTCTCAGTTCTCATGGTTAAAGTAATTCATATAGTTTTCCTAAAGGAGCTCTGATATTTTAAAGTTTTTCATTCATGACAGAAAATGAATTTCAAGTTAAAATGCAGTTTAATGAATACTGACAATGCAATTAAAACTTTTCTTATGATGGGTAGATCCCAAGGAAATTGATGAGAAACAAACAAAAGTAGTTATGAATCACAGATCCTTTTTCTTTACAGAATAATAAGAATGTGAATTAAAAGACAGAGATAGTCATGGGCAAAATATTCCAGTATATCATCATCAGACAAACTTATCTTTGTTCTTCAAGTTCATTCATATCTTTTTCCCCATTGCCTTTAATGTTCCTCTACAGATCAGCAGAGATGATGTTAGAACTGATTACTGCTCCTGAGGCATTAGAAGAAGTAATTCTGATAATATCAATGATGGACAAACCTCCTACAGAATGAAAGTAGAGTTAAGATAAGGCTTAGCATGCTCCTGTGTCAAAGATCCCAAGACCCTTTACAAGAGACAAATGTAGGCATTACTTTGTCAAACAACTGTAAAAGCCTTTGGGGGGAAAAAAAAAAAAAAGTTTTTTAACAACACAACTTTATGGGGTGCAGACAAAATACGGCAGATGTCCTTAGATTAGTGGTAATATTTACGTGTTTAGAAAATAAACATCTGAAAATTTGGTGCTTACTTGTAGCAGCTCAAAATCATTGCATTACCCTTCTCTTTCTCAAAAGGTGAATCAGGCTAGAAATTGAAGGAGCAAATTCCAAATCCATGAAACTTTGTTGTGAATTCCCAGTCAGAAATATTTTAAAATATTTCAAAAAGGATCATGCAGTTACTTCTGTGGCACTCTGAGTAGAGGGGGGCATTTTCTCCAGCTCTTTCTCCAGGAGCTGCATACATTTACATGCTGCATGTGAGGTGAGACCACAATAGCAACAGGTGAAAATAAATGTGCAATGAAACATGAAGGACATTTTGGGGAGGAAAAAAGACGTTACTTGGGAAACAACACTTATCAAGGAATGGTAGGGAAGTTGTTGCTGTATGAACAGTGATCAGAGGGGAAAAAGATCAGAAAAAAAGGCTGACTGGTTATTGATCCCTACCTCATCAATTTATGCCAAATGGTTATACAGATTATTGCTTTAGGAACATATAGATAAGATAACAAATGCAGGCACTGTTAAACATACTATTAGCATAAACAGTTGTGTTTTTTGTTTGTCTGTTTGTTTTTAGAAGCAGATTTTATGGATTTTTAAATTAGTTTTCTCTATGTACTGACCAGATTTTTTTTTCCAAAAGTAACATACAGAATGGGAGAAGGAAGATATTTCTTACAGTAAGATATATTTTATAAATGTATAATATAACGAACAAAAAAAAAGTTATCAAGCATTTAAGAAAACTTTTTTAAAACACATAATACAATTCTATTTATGAATTTAAGTTAATTTCCTTGAAATATTTACACAATTGCTAATTCTATAGTCAAATTTTTCCAACATATATTATATTCCCAGAAGAATTATGTGTAATTGCAAACGATGGATAATTATATCAATTCTATTACCCTTTTAGGGCTTATTATACACAGCTGATGAACAGCACCACTGAATTCAGTAGAAAATTTATAGTGAATTGACTCCAGCATTTAATTTATTATATTTAATATAGAAGGGCTGGTGTTTCCTTGGTTTATTTTAGTTTTCTTGTTATTTTTCCATTCCATTCCATTCCATTCCATTCCATTCCATTCCATTCCATTCCATTCCATTTATTTTATTGATTCAGCTGATTTTATTGATTCAATAGTTCCCAGTGGGCTCAGATTTTGACATTTAAAAGTTTTCATTTTCCTTGGTCATCCCATCTCACAGACTGCACTGGCAAACTAAAACTGTGACTTGCTCATTTTTCTATAATAGATACTTTGTTGACTTTCATTCTTTTTCTTGATGTTCATAGAAAGAACTCAGATTCTTTTTTCTCTGTTTTGACAACTTCAGGGCCTGCCCTTCTATGAGTTAGAGAATCAGTGAGGTTTGTAGGATGCAACATGAGAAATGTGTCGATTTGGGTGAGGACAGGAGGTACCAGGGGAAAAGAAGAGTGGGTGCTGACTGGAGTGGCCACCAAGATTTGTGCTAGATCCCTGTAGGGACTCTGCAAGAGCTTTTGCAGCAGATAAGCAACATCCACCTGGGTAGTCCTGTAGTGATCAGTGTAACTGCAGGATGTCAGCTGTGGGCTCAGTCCCCTCGGCAGCTGAAATTGCATTTTTATTCTCATTCCAACAAATATTCCAGTCCTTCTTTGCAATTAGGAAAGGATGAAAGAACTTAACAATGGGAGTTGTGAGGGCAGTAGCATTCTTTAGCATTGTTAGTATTTTTTCTTAATCCTTTTCTCAGTTACCTTCAAGTGAAGAGAAGGAAAAGGATTCAGCCACTGTGTTGTTTAATAGCGTAACTTCATTTCTCACCCTGGCAGCTAGCACCAGTACAACATACCTCTTCGTGAACAGTTACTTTGATGGACTGTACTCCTGTGACATTGGACAAGAGCAGTAAAGGCAGACAGTAAGTCCATCAAATGGATTCACACTGAAAAAGCTGCAGACCTTGTCAGAGGGCAACCTACATGTGAGGGTGTGACCATTAATCTTCCCTTTTTGATTTTTTTTGTCCTTTTCATTAGTCTTAATTAAATACCAGCTATTAGATCAAAGGTAATTAGTTCAAAGAAGGAAAAAAACTCAGTACATTTAATGATAAAGTATTAGGCAAAATAATCTCTCAACAAGCCCATGAGAAGTCTTTTCTAACTATATATTTATAGCCAAAGTCTAGGAGTTTTATGTTTATTTATAGGTAGTATTCTGCAGATTTATTTATTTATTTATTTTTAAGTCACAAAAACATGGCACTTTCAGGACTGTCTCAGATTAAGGTATCCAGTTATTGACAATCAACCTGAAAGTGGTGCCCAGGTTCAACAATAAATAGTAGCTTTGCCTTTGCTACAAATAAGCATCTCCAAGTGAATTTGAAGATGATTAAGCAGAAATCTGCTCAAAATTTTAACAAGGATTTGACAAGAGAAGCAATTTTCCTTTGAGCTTGTACTCAGCTTTGAATCTCACTAGAACAGAGCTTTCATTTCACAGGCAGTCTCTCACCGCACACCCAAGCTTTAAAATTTAATGAATGCACCCTTTGCAAGAGACTCTGGCAATAGCTCAGATATATTAGTAAGTGCAATGATGTCAACCAAAAAAAAAAAAAAAAAAAAGAGAGAGAGAGAGAAGAAAAAAAGGAAGTGCAACTGATATCTTTCACTGTTATAATCTTATTGATGGTTTCAAAGCCTCTGTTTTGAGTTCCAGAACCATCCTCTATTTTGAACAGAACAGAACCTTAATAAATCAGCCAACAAAATATATCTATTTATTTACTAATTATACAAATGACGCTATATTGATTAATATGCATAGTTTAGAGGAAGTGTTTCAAATATAAAAGAGCTGATGCTAATTTTTTCCAAACATGCCATGTGAGACCAGGGTTAACCTCAAGAATGAGGCAGAGCAGCAGGCCACTGGCTTACCTGATGGGGATGAAAGCGCAGGAAGAGGCAGGACAGAGAGAGAGAGCAAAGCTAAAGCTTTGCAGAGATGAGTGAGCCTCAGGGATGCAGAGGATATTGATTTCATGAGCAACAGTAATGTGTGGCCATGGTGTGCCAGAGAGCTGTTATGAATCTGCTCTTTGCCTGGAGAGGCTCTTCTGGAGGACAGAGGCATGGCCACAGGATTTCACCCCATTTCCGGCACTGTGTTGGCTTGTGAAAATTATCCCAGATATGCACATATCACCTGCAATTTAGATAGCTTTCTCTATCAAAGCTCTCAGTGCATGTTTTGTGGACTCAGATCTTTGTGTTGTGCTGCAGACAGATATGAACTAATATGTTTCCTCTGTGAGAGCTGCTGTGTGTGACACGCAAAATCATTTCATGCCCCGTGTCTGCCTGAGATGGGATTTCGATAAGTTGATCACAGATAGCTAAAATTGTGTTGTTTCTATCTTTTCCTTGAAGTCAGGATACCAAAGAGCTTGCGATCTTTAAAGGGTGAATTTTATTAAGGTACTCCAAAGATGAATGCAGACCTGTTACATAAAATGGAACAAAAGATGAGTTATTTAATCATGTTACCTTGCCCTCTGTATCCTTGTAGGATGGATAATTTTCTTCCTAGGTTTCCTCCTAGGACCCCCCTGGGTTGCAATAAGCTATGCAATCTCTCTTCTGAGTTTTAGCTGTGGATCTGCTCTCTTCTACTTAGAGTACTGTAAATCTATGTGGTAGGTTCCCAACTTGCTTGGTCTCTCCCCAGCCTGCTGCCCGACCTTGTGCTGTAAGAAACCTGTGTCAGCAGGTTTCTTTTTCAGGCAGCATGTGATGTCTTTGTCCCCAGGGCTGTGTCCAACTGCAAAGCTGCCTTAATGTCTTGAGCAAACAAGTAGATATAAATTGAGCAAGCAACCTGTACCATCTGTCCTAATATCCATGAAAACTACGTGCAGATAGTATATAGGGCGAGTATATGGATTCAATGGTTCCTTTTTTGTTTTAATTTTGACCAATACATTTTTATTTATGCACATTCCAGTTAACGTTATCATTTTCTTGAGCTCACATCTGCTTGGAAATATCAGGGACTCACAACTTGCATTTCTAACTGGAAATGGTCTGTTTTTCTGCTTCATGTTGCTTATTCTGCTTTCATTTTATATTTCACATGCTTACTGTGTTGAAAGTAATAACTGAAATAATTGATATCGGAGCCATAACTTGTAAATAAAAAATTGCATTTTCATATGAAACTTTTAAGCTTGATTTAATCTCTTTATCAGAAGTACAAATTCTTGTTCTTGCCATATCATTTTTGATTAGGACTTTGAAGATGATTCTGATAATTAGAGCAAATGTGTGCCCTCTGGAAGCATGAGTGAGTTAGAGCACAGCCCAGCAGTCTACCAAACTGAGCAAACTGCTAAGTAATCAATTATTTCTGAGGAGGAAGACAAGCACTTTGCATAAGAAAAGATTCATGTAAAATGCAACTGTTGCTTTTATAAGCCAGGATTATTCATTATTATGTATCTCATAATGCTGTAATCCTAATTACATAGAAAGCCATGCATCAGATCCACAAACCAAATTAATCCTACATGTATATCATGTAGTCCTAAAATATTTACTCCGAGAACATGACTAATTGTGTAGTATAGTCTTTTTTTTTTTTTTTTTCCTTTGTGTGTGTGTGTGCATGTCAACAGCAATCAGATTTGATTTTAAATTAATGTTTTCTTGAGGGTAAATAGAATAGATAGTATACATGTTTTATATAATTTAGAGCAATGAACTGCTAAAGGAATGAGGCATTATAGGGTATAAGTAATGTTTGCTGAATAATTCTTACTGAATCTTGTTGTTATGTTGGATAGGATGAAGAAAAACTGTGTACAGAAAAGCATAGTAATTCAAGAAAAAAAAAAAGTAACAATAAGAGACAGTTATTCATCTTAATGATTAGCTGCACTTAAAAAAGAGAGTAAAATGTCAATAAATTTTCAGCGCTTCATACTGCATTGGATTTAACAATGCTATGCTTTATATTGATGTACAAATTGTGAATGTGAGGTGAAGAGGTTTGTCTTGAAGATTGAGTACTGATTTTTAAAAATAAAAATAATCGGAAAAGAGTAATACTGTATGTGTGAACATTACCTTTCATTTCAAGATGTTTAGGAAGCATTATATTTACATAGGAATAAAAAAAAAAAAATTAAAATTAAAAAAATGCTCTCCAATCCCCAGTTCAGCAACTGATGTGGTTAGAGTTTCCTGTCTTGTACCTTATGCACGCCCACCTAAATACCTTCCTTAATGGCTCTGAGTATATATGCATCTACTCCTCCTTAAGCACACAAAATTGTGTTACATAGATGTGATTGTATGTACACCTTCACAGGTTCAAGGTTTAGAGCATCTGTACCTCTCTGCATAATTTTTGGCCTATAGCTCTATAATAGATGTGGTATTTGGTGCTGCTCTGAAAGGCCACAACAACCGACAAGTTATTACTTGAAGAAAAATGCTGACTCTAAAAACAATGAAGTATGCTTATTATTGGGTTTTGATATAGTCGAAATCAAATCCCCATCACAACTAAAAATAAGACTGTACTGCTGTTCCTTCAGTTTTCTAGTATTTCAGTGCTGAGAGCAAACAATAGATGTTGTGGTTCTTCTGCACCTAGAGTTACCTAATGGAACTGTTTGGTTTGGGAGATTAATTCTAGATTTAATAATAAACCAGTATTGATAACACAAGACTGTTTTGTCTAGGTTGTGTGAGTGGTGTAACTCAGTACCCTGTATCAACTGTAAATTGCACTATTTACATTTAATCCAGCAGAGAGGTGATGGTGGCATATGTAGCAAACAACATGCCGAAGGCAATTTAGAAAGGCAACTACACTTTCTGCTTTGGTGAGCCGAATTAATTATTTTAGAAAGTTGGTTATCTTCTTCAGTAGAGGCCATTGGATACTGTTTCTTTTATGGCTATCTGGAAATGGATAAACTTTCCCTTGGTGAAAGTAATAACACTGAAGGTAGATGTTTTGTTAAGCTCAAATCACCTGCAGCATCCTCTCCTTACAGAGCACGGGCTGAATGAACTCTTCCTAGCCATTTCCTTACTCAGTATGATACAAAAACCTGTGTGTGTGTCTTCTGTCGTCTAAAAACACTGCAGTTGGGTTCTTCATGCTGGTTACAGCACTGAGCACCAAGTGCCACCAGTTCCTTACAACAAACATGGCATTAGGTATGTTACTTAAGAGCAAACTTTTCAATTACTTACCTGAATACGATATACTGCTGACTGCAACTTACATGTAGATTTAAATAAAGGATTATCAGCAGAGCATATTAAAGTGCAAATAATATTAATATAATATTAATTCAATTATTTCTTCACAATATAAGCTTTGATTTGGGAAGTATGACATGGAAAACAGGTAAGACTGTATGAATATACTCATTAGTAAAATGCAGATAGTATGAGACCCTGAGACCCTGCTATGCATCAAGAATACATTTTGTAGCTGTAATTTGTCTCTAAATCCAGCACATAAGAATATTCTAAATCTACATATTGAGCAACAGAGCTTTGCCTTTTAGATTTCTGACACTCCTGAGAGAACTGCTGCTGCCCCACCCCACCTATAATTTGTGCTGAATGCTAGTCTGTATCAAAGCATTGTATTACACATCTTCATTTATCTCTCTTACCTTGTCCAATTTTTTGTCTTTATTAATGCATGACATATTAGAGCACCATTCAGCACTGATTTATATTAGTGTCACAAAAATTGAGACCTGCAAAAAGGAAATTCCCTCCCTCAAAAGGATGACAAATATCTACTTAGGCCTGTAATGACAGTAAATGTTAATGTTTTCCTGAAATGAATCAGACATAAGAGGTGTTTGAAGGAAGAGTAACCCAGAAAGCATGACCAATTGAAACCAAAGTCTTTTAATGCACTTCTTCAGGTATCCCTCAGTGTGAATGACACTTGAAAGTACTCTGCCACTTCAGAGAGAATAATGATGCTACTTGTACACTAACAGCAGTACAGAGCTTTGTAAAGGAACAGTAAATTTTTAAGGATTTTCAATACACCTAAGATTTCACAAGAAAGGAAGCTGAATGGAAGCCTATGCAGGCATGTAGGGATTGAAGTCTTAGGAATGCATATGGTCTTGCTTTAAAATAATAGGACATTTGAATAATTAAGGCACTTCAGACTAATTTTCTTGCTCCCTTAAGATTTTTCTGACTTTGCAACAGTTTAAAACATGACAAGTGCTGTATCCAAAGCTGTGGTGGTCAAATTTTGAATGATGCTGATTGATAGTGGTTTCACTTAATACCAGGACGTACTTGTGTGAATGCATGAATCTGCTGTTTTTATTTTGTGAACTAAAATGTATTCTTAAGGTTTGCTGTGATGTGTGTGGCTGTGGCTTGCACAATTTTCTGTGGAACCAGTTGGGGGAAGGAGTGACACACACAGCAGGAGATCTCATTTTCCTTTGAGAAGGTTCTTGAGCCAGCTTTTGTGTGAGAACTGGATATACTCTTCACTTTCTACATGTCCTCTGTATTTAAGTATATGTGGCACGACATGTTAATTGAAGATCTTAGGTATAAATAATGGTAGTGTTTACATGAAAAATGCAGTTTGCAATTTATTTATTTATTTTTTCTCCCCAAATCTGTTTCTGTTGTACTTTCAGCCTGTCCACCAGAAGCAAAACTGGGCTTCTAGACTGTAGGAAACAGGGCTGTAGGAAGGCCTCTGTCTATGGACTGATGTGACACCATGTAGCAGAGGCTGATTTTGAATTTTGTTTCCTCTTATGGTTTTATAATATATAAAACACGAAAAGTGAAAGACTATTCTGCTTCAAAGGGCAAGGAAAACTGAGCCTGCCTAGCCCTCTCCTGAGCCATGATCATCTTAGGAGAAGACCATCTGTGTTCTAGCAGTAAGAAATAATGTGGAGGGCAGAACAGCTTTGGGCTGAGGCTGAACACATCTGAAATGAATGCAACTGAGAAAAGTCATAGCACAACTCAAAGCAGAGACCTGTAGTTTGGTCATAAAAGTTGCTGAGTTGCAAGTTGCTGAGGCAGGAGTTAGAGCCTGGGGAAATGGAGCATCTGACCAACAATTAGCTGATTAGGATTTGAAGTAACATGGAAGCAGGGCCATCAACCTTCCATGACCTATCCAAAGGGAAGGTGGGGAGAAGAATTGAGAGTAAGTATAGTAATTATAAGACTATTCTGCAACAGGTACAAATATTCCTAGCTCCAAATACCTTGACTGAAGGGAGCACTATTGACACAGATGTATGGCCAAGTCGGCTCAATATCGGGGTGATTTACTACTTGCCACCAGATGTGTTGGTAGTAGGTAGCCCTCTTGAGATATGCATGTTAACATGTCCCCACCAGAAAAAGGCAAAGACTGGCTAAAAGCTCTCTCTCATACTTACAATAACTTCCACTAGCTTTGCTTCCACTAGCTTTGACCAATGAAAATATTTTCCCATAAGTAAACTGTTCTGTTTACCTTCATTCTGCAAAATGAATCCATTGATGATGAAAATGCATACCAGGACTAAACAAACTATAACTGAATAGGACTCAAAAAGCTCTTCTTTAAATGTAATATAAAGCTTACTGATCTCTATCCTTAAACATAGAGAATGAAACTTCTGCACCACATGCTACCAGAGGGGAAATAAATACCCGTGGAAGTGTGTGCACTGCAGCCTGGATACACTCATATATTCCATTGTTTTTGCCTGAAGGGCTCCTTAGTAATGACTTACCTTGAGGCTCTTTTTTTCTCTAGAGTAAGACTCCTAAAGCAAAAGTGCAACTATTAGAAGATAAAGCAAAGCTTTGCAACTTGGGAACTTCTGAGACTTTGTTACTGTTTATACTTTTGAACAATTTTTAAAATGCAAGACAGAAAGGCTAAAAATGAACCAGAGAAATATTCCCTATTTAATTAAATTCTAATTTAGAGGACCAATACACAACCTAGTTATTACGGAAGTCACTCATCTCAGATAAAATGTACTCTGTTAACGCAGAATACAAACCTCCCTTGAAAATATGGAAAGATGCTTCTTTTGACATTATGCACTTACTGCAACACGCAAGGAAAAATATATGGTTTTCTTATTAATTCTATCTATACCTTGCATAATACTATAGCTAACTGGGGTGAACAGAGAACACGGAATTTTGATTTTGAGCATAGGTAACATCAAGTTAAAAAACACTCTGTAAAGGTTTGTTCTACCTGCAGATACTTTTTTTATGTGACAATGTCAAAGAAAGCAGAAGACATGTCATTTGACCTAACCTTTGTTCAAGATGATGTTGGATTTGGTTTGTCACACAGAAGACGCTGAGTTCTGAACTGCTATAGCTCTTAGTGTAGCCATGAATCCATACCTCTGAGGTGAACATAAAATGATCCTGATAAAACAATACGGACTGTGCATAGGTGAATGTCTACTCTATTATAAGTGAATATGCAAGAACACATCTATTTTACATTTTCATTAGAGGTAAGATTATATATATGTATTTTTTTTTTTATGTCTTTTTACTCAGTACTACCAGACATAAACAGCAAAATCATGCTCAGTTATATATATTTATCGTAAAGAATTATAAGAATAACTGCCAGAATTTCTAACTAAACTGTTCCTTTAATGATAATATATGTTATTCCAGTTACATCAACATCTAAATAAAGTAACTAAGTGCAACAAAATAAATGTATGGTATGCTTCCTCAGACTTCATCTGGATACATGTAAAAACTCAAAGGCATATGATATAGAAAAAAGACACAAGGAAGAAGCTGCTGGTACACAAAATTGGAAGAGAACAGAACTAATGCTTTTGAAAATGCTTGCTAAGGTCCATAGGAAAGTACTTAAACCCAGGGGGTGGGGAGGAAGCATATGGGCCAAGTACCATAAGATAGAGCACCCGTCAGAAATGGAGGAATCCGTATTGCCTGTTGTGCGTAGACATGCAGTTCTATTGCTTGTACTACAGCTGTGTTGTTTCTCACTGCTTTAGTTTGTTCTTTAAATCAAACCTAAACCAGTCCCCAGACTACTGTGAATGCCATAGTTAGGGTGATAAATTCATAGTGCTGGAAGTGATCACCTATGAAATAAGACAGGAACTGAGTTATCAGCTTCTTATGAATATAACAGAAAGACTTAAATCTTACAACAAATAGCATTCAGTCTAGCACTTCAGAAAATGTTGTGCATTAGCATCATAAGAGTTTCTTAAGATTTTTGATACATGAGGAAAATATCTTGAAGTTGTTAACGCTTTTCTGTATATATTTTAAAGCCTGGTTGTATGTGCTTTATAACTTAGCAGTTCTTGAGATCTAAATGCATTATTCTGTGTATTTGTTTTCTGCTAAATTTTGTACTTTTTTTTTTTTTCTCCCTCTCCCCACAGGGTTTGTTTGATCACATCTTGGGATAGGGGCCTTTCCTGAGTTGCAGCAAGATAAGGCATAACTCATTTTTATTTTTTTTCTATGTGCGTTGATGCTCATCTTCCATCTTTTTGCCCTCTCACTGCCTTTTGAGAGGTTCTTTTGGAGTTTTCACCCCATCAGCATGGCACTTCAGTATCCAAGGTCATTGATCAATTCAACTGGTCCCAGCAACAGTCTTTTGGAATGTGCCAGCTGTTTTTGTTTTGTTTTGTTGTATTTTGTTTTTCTGTCATGAGAAGTAAGGTAAAGGAAGCCCTATCCTTTGCTTGGTATTTTCTAATTGCTTTTCAATTCATGAAAAGGACACTTCCTCCAATTCTGGATTAGGTTCTTTAATAAAACCTTGCCTAGGTGTTTTTATCCATGTGCTTCTCTAATACCATTCTATCTCTCTAGAAGCTTTGCAAGCCTGAATTTTCCTCTATAAAAGTCCTACAGCTTTCTCAGCTGACCATTTTAATCCTTGTCCTCAGTAAAGTTACTTAGTCTTTATTAGACACTTGACCATCCTATCAGGATTGGAAATTGTTCACTGGTTTGCAGCTCTGAGGCTTCCCTCTGGACTCCTTTTTATAGATGAGAGCTGTGTTGGCAATCCGTCAGTCCTCTGACACAGCTGGCAATCTAATGATAGGTGGAGGCACCTCGGTCAGCAGTTCTGCAGCCTCACATCTGATTTCCTTCAGAGCTCTTTGATAAATGCCATTTGGTCCTGAGATCTTAGCAGCATCTAGCTTACCTTATTTAAAGCAAATACACAGAAGGTGCTCTGACCTATCTGCTACAGAGAATTCAGCTTCTCTGTCAAGGTCTTATCATAGAATCATATAATCATTTAGCTTGGCAAAGACTTCTAAGATCATCAAGTCCAACTGTTAAATATGCGGAGAATGCAGGCAATCAGTGGGTGCCCCATCTTAAACCCTGATCATCAGCTCTCTCACCAGTTCCCTGCTGGGTCCCCTCCTTTTGATGTGTTTTAGGAATTCTGTGCTACCATGCTGCTACCACCTTGAACATCATCTTCTCATTACTTTTTTAGCCTTCTTAAGTTTACAGTGGACCTGATGTTCTATGAGTGTTGCTGTTCCCCTTGGCAGCATTTAAAACACAGAACTCCCTAAGACACCTTTTGTAACTTTCTTGTTCAGCTACGAGTCTTTTTTATTTCTTTTTGAGTTGTGGCACATTTTACCTAGCCTTTAAATAGAATATTTAACAGTCTGCAGGTTGCTTGTTGGTGTCTAGCTATTTGGACTGCTCCTTTTTAAAATTTTAATTATCTGCCTTTATTTCTACATTACTCCTTCTTTCAAACTGATTATTTCAGATTTCACTTTGATTGTCCACTCTTGCAACAGTATTGAACCTGCTGTATTATGGTTGCTCTTGGAGAGTTACTCTCCAATTAATCTTTCTTGTGCTTAGTAGCACTGCTTAAGTTGCTGCTCTTGATTTGCTTATTAATTGTGAGATCTAGTCTTTGTTCCAGGAGGCAGTCGTGTACTTTTGGAACACTTTAACTCAGCAAAAGCTGCAATACTTAATCTCATCAGGATGTCATCTTGAGATTTCTCACAATTACTCCCTGAGTGTTGCAGTTTCTCTTGCCTTACTTCCTGATCAATATCATCATCTTGATTAGGGGTCAGTAGAACAGTTCTAATTCTTCTTAATAATAATAATAACAATAATAAATTATTAGAGGACTACAGACCTCCAACCACAGAGAATTATAGTTATACTTCCCCTTCCCTCCACCCCATAAGACTTCTATGTTGTCACATGTAATCCCTCATGCACAGTGCCACTTCATCACCCACATATCCTGCTGTGCCATTCCTAAGGCAGAAGTCTGGCAACAGTATCTTAGAGACTTCTTTTCCCCACCAGGTCTCTGTGATGTGTTATCCCAGGGCTGTGGTTTGGCACCACACATTCTAATTCTTCCACGTATTTTTTTAAGCTTCTAGCGTTGACATAAAGCACTTGTAAATTCTGCCTTAGCTTCACCATACTGATATGTGTCAGTCAACTGGCACTGTGGGCAGTCTGATTTGCCTTCCCTACATGTTGTGAGGTGTTCTAGCTAACATTCAGAGTACCTTTGACAAGGCTACATTCACCTTCATGTTTCATAGCAGGCTATGAACCAGGTGCTTTGATTTTGTCATTTTTTTTTCCCCAGCTTCTGGTTTATATATTGATCTACAACTTTGCAACATTTTCACACCAGCAGTCTTGCTGCGTTTTTGTGTAAGATATACTATGTCCTTCCTGCCTTTTCTTGTCCTAAAAGGTTTCCCAGTTGTTAACATAACTCTAGTTTCCAGAAAAGGAATAGCTAGAGCATTAGATGAAGGGAGTTTTGTACAGATTAGTGAATTTTATCCTCATATTTAGAGGCATTTGTATATGATACATAAATAAATTCCAACCTGACTTTATTCCTGGAATGCCAGTGATAGGTCCTTGGAAAAATCTTACGTGTAGTTCTGATTGATCTAAGCCTTCTTGACTGGAAGGTTCCACAAACCATTCTGAACTACATCCTTTGGTATGGAAGAGAGATGAACTGAGTGCTGAGCCAGGAAAAGAAAAAAGAAATCCAACATGAAAATATGCCTGTGGAATATCATTTTATACTAATGGCTCAATATGCTGGAGTTGAATTAGGGACTCTATTAACCTGCCAAAACGAATGCTGGCAGGCTGTTCGCTCCACATCACTCCAAACTCCAGTGAGTAAGACTAGCATTAGGTGAGTCCTAAATGTACCTCTAGAACTGGAGACAAAGGCATTGAGTTGTCTGGCTAATTGGTGGTTTATTTAATAGTTCAGTAAAAATGAACAGATGGGGCTTTTCCAAGACTTCCTTGATCCTTACTCTTGTAATGGTAGCTACAAATATATCAGGTTGTACCATCTCTAGAATGGCTACCGAAGAGCTACACTGTGTTTTGGGGGGATCCTACATGACACTGTGTTAGTATGATCAGTGTGCAAACAATAATGTAAAATTAAAGCTTCTGGGCTGAATTCTATTGTCCGCTAAGATAACAGTTTCAAAGCAAAGTGGTAGCAAGATGTATGGAGTTGTTAAATTACAGTCCCCACCTACATGTTTAGGTATTTCTCTAAACAGGAGTTTAAAGAACAATATTTTGTTCATATGCCAAAACACATCGCAAAAGCTTTTAACAAAATTCAGATGAAAAATCCTGGCAATACACCTTGTATTCTTGTCAATGAGGAAGACTTAAACAGAAGCACATTATAAAGAAATTTATTTAAATTCTTGAGCACTAAGTATACTATATTCATAACTTTTTAGCACTTCCCAATGAGATGTTTACTGTATGTTTCTATAAATTAAGCATTCATTGCATAAAACTGTATTCATTTCTCTATTGGCATACTATATAAATTATCACAAAAACAGACGAACCAACAAAAGATTCTTGAATACATGTAACATTGGCGGGCAGATAATATCAGTAACAGCTTATCTTCATGGTAAGCAGCTCTAAATGAATCCCTCTTGAATTCATTTAATTAAGAAGCTGAAAAGAAAGGAAACATGATTAAATGCTGAGAAATGTCTATAAAATATAGCATCACAATTATTTCAAAAAGAATAAACAAGGACTTGAAAACATTCATTTGAAAAGTCATCCAATGTTTGTGTAATAATCTCTTAAATTTTTATATCCCATTAAGTAATTACTAAGCAAGATGAAAGCCGTCAAATAAAAACCTGAGTGACTGAAGCTTAAATTTTCCTATTAAAAAAATTAAAAAGCAAAATGCACTTCAAACATCTGTTCTCTTCAATCAAGCTCTGCATCTGCTCTTACTACTTAAAGTGAGAACTACCTCTCCCAGGAGATGTTTCAGATTTATTTTAAGCATTCTTTACTGTTGAAGTGGCCCCTGAGCAAAGAGGGTATAGAGGACTTAGCAAGGCTCTGTAAGGCTGCAGTTTCTTACATTTTTAATGTTTTAATAAATTAAGAAGTTTCAGATGACATTGTTGCTTCTTAACCCCAGAACACAGCTTTTTATTTACAAAAACAAACAAACAAACAAAAAACATACACATTGCTTGTCACACCTTTCATTTGGGGATTTACAAGGACTTTACCAAAGAAGAGTTATCTTACAAATAGGTTAATGGGAACACAAAGACACAATCACAGACTCAGTTAACAGTACAAACATAAAAACAATGAGCTACTGAATGGAAGGATTTCTACAGCTTCACTGCCTCTAGCTTTGCATAAAAGATCTTTCCACTCCTTTATAGACATGCAGTGTGCTCTAGCGTACACATTGTATTAACTTCATCAGTTTTCCATTAATGGCATAATTAATTACTCATTACAGAACAGCCATGCAATTGCCATAAGCTTAAAAGACAGTACCAGTATAAAGATGTTCCCTGCTGTAAAAAGTTGACACGCTTATTAGGCAAGACATACAAACCAAGGCAAAACAGATGGCAACTGGTTGGGTGCTGGAGGGTGATTACTGAAAGGGAAAAGCTAGCAAGAACAACTGCGTGATGAGGTGAATTGTAAGGTGCTGAACAGAGAAGAGAATGCTGAGCACAGTATACTAGAAAGATAACCTAGCTCATAGATTGGTATTTAAGGCCATGTATAGGAAAAAAAGAATTGAGAGGAGAGGAGAGAAGAGAAGAGAGGAATTCAGTCAGTGAAAAATTTTGGAGGTGAAGAGTGGGAAGGGTGAGGATTACAGTAATCATGCAGGTTGTGTTGATAGACAGGGCTGAAAGATATAACTGTAGGAATATATAAATATAGCAGCATCATTTTGAATAAATACACTGTCGTATTTACTGTTCCTTACTTTCTGTTTGTAACTGAACAGCATCTTTAGCAGCTAAGAGACATAATATAGAACATGCGTAAGGTAAACACTGAAAGTAATGTAGAAATTATAAAACAAGCCAAAGAGATGCTCAAAGAAGGAAAAAGCCAAAGGTGGAAAATGACAAAAAGCAAAAACATCATAAAAATCATGATATAGGGAGTAGCCAAAAAAGAAGGGGAGGAGGCAGCATTTCTGAAAAATCTGTGACAAGTTGGACAACATCTGTTGGAAAAGATCTGCAAAAAGAAAAAAAAAAAAAGAAACCATATCCCCTTAGGCAAAGCACAGCAGGAAAGGATGGCCAAACTGTGCCCTTCCAGACATTAACTAAATGGAAATGGGTACAACAGGTAGGAGGAAATGGCAGAACTTATAAGACTTATAGGAAAGCTATACATGCTAAAAGAAATTTCTAATGGTGACAATCACAGAAGTCCTACTCATTGAACAGCATGCAAACTGCCACAGGAAGAAGCATTCCCTTCTTAAGAGATGTGCTATGGGGCACAATTCAGGTCTGTTCTTCACCTGAAATTCAGGTCTACAAATTGGCACTGAATGTGGACATTTCTCATGGAGAGAAATGCAGTGGTTTGTGGCTATTCATTAATTAGGTATGCTCTTGGATAGTTTAGATGCATGGAAGAGACTGGGCTGTTTTGTTTCCATTTCAATGGACAGCTTCTTTCTCAAGAAGCTGCTGCCCGGCCACATTAAGAATAATAATATAAAAACAATAAATTTGAGGTGCATTGTCTTGATAAATGTGTATTGTAATTCTCCTGCCTTTTAAAATTATTCTTATTTCCTCTGTTTTGAGGAAAATAACCCATTTTGCCATAGACTTAACTGTGAATCTCGGTGTTCAACAGAAATACATTTATCAGTTCATAAACGTGAATCAAACTAATTAGGCATGAAGTCAGTGTGGCACACCTGAGCAGTTCTTTGTAGCACTCATATCTATTAAAAAAAATAATTTGTCTGCATACATGTTCATTTATATTTTACCAATATATTTTTAAGAAATAACTATTCTATTTTATTCACTTGTATTTAATCTCTATTGTTCATTATTATGCAAGTTTTCTTTACTGAAACTAATTTAATTACATTGAGGATAGACATTTCTTATATGGGGTATACGGTGAATGCAAGGAGTTTTGCAGCTCTGGGGCATCTTGTAATTTGTCTGTTCATGTTGCACTGACTGCTTTTCTCTAAGCAATGAATGAATACTTCATGTCTGACTTAACATTTATGTTCATTTCATGAAAATAAGGCATCTTTTATTTATCATGCTATCTTGTAGCTTAGTTCTTTCTCTCTGCTAGTCAATAAAGAATATGTATTTTTTCCATTCTGCCAGTACATAGTTCTGAAGGCTGATTATTCTTTATGATTTAACTAAAACTTCTTCACCTTAATCTTTTCAATAATACACAAATGCAATTGCTATAAAGGCTAATCTGATAATGAAACACTCAAATGCAAGTTAAAAAAAAAAAAAACACACACACCAACTTTTGTTGCATAATGTAAGCAACTTAAAAATTATTTGAAAACTTCAACTTTTCAGCTGTTCGTATGATTTAAAATCAGATTAAGAAAAAAGTACATGGTAAATCATAGACTTGAAAGGACTGTAAGAGGTGTGAACAATAACAAAACCATACTAAAAATTAATGCAGAAAATAAAGCATAAAAGACAACACACTTGGTAAATTTCAGCCAAAGCTGAAAAGAAAAAAAATATATATATTTTTTTAATATTAGTAAACAGTGGGTAAGACTTTTGTCTGTCTGTCCTCTTGAAGAAACCAGTGTTACAAATATTTACATTCCTAATATTCATAATAATACACTACTGTGCTAGCGTACTGATACCTTCTGTTTTGTTCTTATTGTCCTTTCTCATTCTTAATATTTTCTGTGCTTTTTTTGGACTGCAACTGCCTGAAGTGACATTTGCATTGAACTTTCAAAGCTCTTTTCTGACCAGAAAAGCTAACCTAGAGTTCATACGTTTGGCTCAGAGTTAAGTATATTCTCTCTGTTGTTACTGATAAAATTTTGTGCTTATATAGTGAAATTTTATTGCTCAATGACTGAATATCTGATACTTAATATATCACTTATTCAGTTTAAATGTTGGGGTGAAAAAGCTTCTAAAAATATTCCTAACAACACCCTTATCTTATCCAGAAAGCTTTATAAAGTGGAAAATGTTCAACAGTGTGAAATAAAATTAATGAATTATCATTCAGCCATCAATGACAACAATTAAAATAAAAGTTTTAGCACAATTAAAGATTCTATCTTGCTCCTTACAAAAATGTAGTTTAGTACCAGCATGAAAAAAATCTGCCCTGATAAAAATGGCTCCAGGGGAGAGATTTATTACATGCTAACTCATCCATCATGATTGTGTACTCAGTAAGTAACCTTCACGGTGACCTCCATTTTGCATCACCTCTCTCATTCCAAAAGTTGATCGTATAAGAGTATTTTACCAACATAGGAACTTTTTTTTTTTTTTTCCCCAACACTAACCTTCAGAAAGTAATATTCTGTGGAAGGAAGAATTGAAAACTTAATTGGAAGATGTCTGAAGTAGATGAAAATAATGTAAACATAATGTTACTTTTCCTTCCTACATACATACGTGCCCTTTATAGAGCACGTTTATAGACTTGTGCTGTTCTCTAGCACTTTTCTGTTTGTCACAGAAATTAACACTGACAATGGCATTACTGGGGTCAAGGAAGTAACAGCATTCCCAGTACTTTTATTTATGCACGTTAGAAAAGGAAATGACTGTTTTACTCCAGTTTTTGACTCCTGCTTTATGTTTATCTATCTCTGTTTTTGATTTATCTTCACTACATAGAGGTCAGTGGAGAGAATGAGGATGCACAGAAGGTTATGTTACTTTTTCAGTTTTTATTGATGCATACTGCATACTGCTTCACAGAGGACTTGATTGTTTAGTGACAGCACAAACAATTTGGTATATTAGACCTTTTTTTTTTTTTTTAAGACAGAAGTTGATGCTTGTGATTATGTATATAGCATTAAAACAACATTTTCTTTAAATACTGCTTTCGGCATGTGTAGATTCTTTCATAAACATTCTTTCTTTTTTTCTGACAAATCATTAGTATGCATTGTTGTTACTGTTGTTACAGACCAAGCTTTACTAGCCTGAGGACAATTTATCACATAAAGACTGATAGTTTCAAGGTGAAACCTACTAACAGTGAAAGTAAACAGACAGACATATTTCACATTGTAAGACATATCTACACCAGGATCAACTGATGGGACAAGAAACTCTTTGGAAAGATGCTGAGAAATTCAGACAAAAAGATCAATGTGTATCAGCATATATGACTAAGATTTAAGAGCAGGATATAAAATTAATGGAGCAATGAGAACATAACAGAATTTATATACTTAGTCTACCTTACTGTTCTGTGTGTTCACTTTAAATTAAAATTAATTAAGTATGAGCATAAAGAAACTTCTCCTCTTCAGAAAGAGTATGGCAGTGTCATGTAGACTACATGGTTGAGACAACTGAAGTGTCAAAGAATCCATAGTATGTTTATTTACAATAACAGAACACAAAATGGGTTCAGAACTACCCAAGAGACCAACAAAACCCTCAAAGGAAAACCTCTCCTTAACAATGGAAAGGAACAGATAAGTAAATTAAACATTTGGAAACAAACAAATTTAATCATGGCAAAGTAATATGATCAGTTCTAGTGACGGTTTCCAGTAATTCTGCACTGAACGAGGATTTAAGACTGAATGGTTAGTTCATTCCCATGAAAACAGAGAATCTAGAAGAGTACAAGCAAGCCTGTAAAACCTTGCTAAATCCTGTAGAAGCAGTAATGTGGCAAAAACAAAAACAAGGAACAACTTCAACACACCAAGTCAGCTACTAAATGTTTCTCATGTACTCAGCATCCATGGAGTTCATTCTTTCATGAATTTATCTCATGGGTATTGATTAGTAAGTTGTGATGCTGATTCTAACTCAGCTCCTTAGGACAGATTTTGGTTTATGGGTCTAACAGTTTCTTCACAGTAGCAGCATGATGAAGCAGTATCTCACTTTAACAGGATTGTAATGAATCATTCTTTTCAGCGCTATCCTAGAGTTCTTTTATTTCTTTCTTCACCAGCTGTAACATAATAACGTGCATTTTTCCACATGCATTGCATATCAAACTAAATTTACCGAACCTTTGATAGAAATCAAATTTTCTCTCTCTCTCTCTCTCTTTTTTTTTTTTTTCTCCTGCTTCTTCACATCCTTTATTCTTAGTTTGGATACTAACAGAGGAGTCTAAAATCTACACAGGCTTCAACTTCTGCTAGACAACTGAAAAAAGATGTCTTATTTTTTCACTAAGAACAGATCCAGTTGTTGAAAAAAAAAATCTGCTTCCCCAAAATTTACAGCAAAAAACATTAGCAAGAAAAGAAGGAAATTCCCCAGAAAACAAGTATGCATGAACATCTATGGTGTTGTGTTCACAAGGTACGGTTCAACCTCAGACATCTTAAGTGTAACATGAGAGTCTAAAATGTCTAGTGTTAGCATTCAGAAATACCATGCAAGGTCTGGAAGTTGGCAAAATCATATAAGCATGTTGTTAATATGTGGTAAGAACATTCCTAAGATGAAAGAATTAAAAATGAAAAGTGACCTTAATGTGCTGCAGATGAAGCTAATAATTACTTCAACCTAAGCTCTTAATGGGAAGTAAGAATATCTCACACTTTTAGAGACTAGATTCTGTTCTTCACCCCAAGTTATTGAAGGCTAAAAGGTAGAATATGTTGAGAGGCTGTACAGACTACCCCTAATTGAAAATTACAAACCCCATACTGATGAAATCTTGCAGTATTATAGTATTGAGCTCTTTAAAGAGCTTTTCCCTTTCCAGCAGGAAAGAGTAAAAAGCAGGAACAGCCCTTCTGTGCATATTGCAAAGGGAAGAGCTCTATTGTCTTGAATGGTAGAACAAAGCACAGAATATAAAACTGGCTACTGCACTAATGCACTAGAGCTAGTCATAGAAAGCAATACTAAGAGAAAAACTGTAGAAGTATTCTTTACATGATTTGTTAACAGTGGCATTAACAGCGGAACTGTTAAAATTAACAGACAGTTCTTTTGTTCTCTACTTCAAAATATAGCCTTCCATCTATGGTGCAAAAGCTTCCTTTATTTATATTTTGTATATGTATTAGATGACATTTCATCATGTCAGATCTTTCAGCAAAATGTTACTGTATCTATACAGCAACTTGAATATCATCCACTTACTTTCATCCATGTTAAATAGTGATGTAGATTAGTATTCTGTGAATGATTAGTCTACTAGTTTATAAAAAACAATTTTACTGGAAATAAGGCAAACATCTTATTTAAAATGCATTGTGGACAGCTAGAGGGAGGAAAACAGCTCACATGCATCTTATCTCTATCGTAAAGCCTTACATAGCACATTAAGACTATGCCAACTGTATAATATGAACATATATATACATGAAAATATATTAAAAAGGAGCAAAGACTGGAGCAAAAGAAAGAACAGCGTAGTTTCAAATAGGATCAAAAGTCAACGGAACAAAACTATTAATCTTGGAGATTTGTTGGAACAACAGAAGACTCTTCCTCATTAAAAATATTTTAGTCATCTTATAAAAGAAAGCTTTGAATGAGAAAAATCAACAGATCTCTCTGTTTTGTTCCACAAACTTGATGACTCAGGAAATGTCACTGTATGGCTTTTATCTCAGTAACCTGGTCCATCATTACTACAGCACTGAAGACTTCACATAATTGCACATTTCCCTTTCCTCTGGGGTAGGATTTTTCATGTAAAAAAAAATTATACTGGGATTAAGAGAAAATGATATGGATTCTTAACAGGCTGCTGAAAAAATACGTTAACAGATGAGCAAGGCGATGTGAATCAAGTCTAGAACTCTACAGGTGACTCACAGATGAGAGCATCCACCTGCAAAATGGAGAGAGCTTCCCTACATCCTTGGGCAAGAACTGTTTTTCCTTTACTGTTTCTCCACTTTTTTCTTCTTGTCTGACAAACTACAACTGTTTAATTGGCAGATGTAAATATAATTAAAGATCATAACCCTTTATTTCCTCTCTGGTGTTTCTGACAAAAAAGATGGAACGTGGTGATAAAGCATAGCTTAGCACTGTACACTGGTTTGGTGTTTCTTTTATCTTAGTTTCAAAGACGCACAAAAAAATATCTAAAAAAGGTTTATAAGTTTAAGCATATGTTTTCCTTTGCATTTTTAGTGGTGGCACCGTAGATGCCATGGTCTGTGCTCAAACCAATTTAACTGATCTGCAGTAACAGTCATGTCAACCCCACTAGCTTTCCAGCCCTTTTTGGTTCGTTTTGATTAATCACCTTTCTTCCTGCTTCTTCCAGATCCCACAGACTCCAGTGATAAAAATTAAATATCTGTTACCTAAAAGCTATTCTTAAACTTATTCAAAGTTACTGAAATATATAAAATGAGAATTTATTGAGAGATTACCTATATGGGTAGCCATGGTATTTGGAACGGAATATCGACAAAAGGAAGCTGAAGAAAAAGACCACCAGACCCAGGCCTACCAGGCATATTACTGGAAAGAAAACAACTTTGTTTACTAGCATATAAAAGATTTAAACTGGAATTTCTACAAAGAATATTATTTATGTCAATCATTTATAAGGAATTTTGACAGTGAAATACAAAACTGTTGCTGCCTTGCCTACTGATGCCCGCTATCTTCTGACAGGATTTCAAACACACATGGAAATAATATTTATGGTTATTAAGAAAAAATAACTTGTCAGTATGAATGTATTTTCAAGAAAAGAGTAGCAATTTGCAACTCAAATGTGTGTGGATACAAACACCTTACCACTGATAATGGATTTAGTAACCCTGTAAATTATACATATCAAGTAATGTCATTTCAGGTTTTTGCTTGTTCTTTTCAGAAAACAAATCACATTTAGAAAAATATTGCTTGACTAATGGAATCATGTTCTCTCTAGTCAACCCTCTAAGGCTAAAGTAACAGCAAAGGCTGTTTAGTAGCTACTGTATCTAATTCTTAATGGCTAAAACATTACACTGTATTAAGTTCCAAGATTGGTAGCCAAATTATTTTTTACTCTTAACAACAATATTAATCTTCTGGTACTGAAGATAAGTAATAATGACACACAGCTTCTCATAGCACCTAGATGAGATGCAAGCTCTTTTAAGTCTTTTCAGGCTACAAATGAATTAGCAAACTAAAAACTTAAATTAAGAAATGATATGTGAAACAGCAGTTGGCACCTATGTGCCATAGCATAAAATTTTATCAGTCATCACTGTTCACTCAATTGTACGTAAGTGGGGGAAAACAAAATAAAAATAAAAAAAAATGTTTTACAAGCTGTTGCAGGTAATTGAGATGCATCTCATCTACATTAGGTTATGTTTTGGTTCTAATGAGCAAATTTGGTTTTAAAAGCTTTTCTTATACTATTCCTAACCTAGGCAAACCTTTGCTATTTAATTGCAATATTTCTGTGTCAAAAGTGGCTGGCTTTGAGCAAAGAACAAGCAACCATGAAGTCAGTGAACCTGAAAACAGATGCATTTTTTCATTAAAATTGGCCATGTGAAAACTGACATATGTAAATTTAAATATATGATTTCTGCAGTTATTTTAAGAAAACTAGCCATATACAAATCTTATAAACACATTTTATCATCAAAAAATCATCAGTCACAAATACGACTTCAAAACATGAATAAATAAATTCATAAGCATGAGCAAACAATGCAAGGCAAGTACACAGAAAGCATTCATGTAAGGACCACAAGCAGAAAGGAGTTTGATTTTGTACTGTAGTCCATTGTTATTTCACTTACATTCACACACCCAGCTGCAATCTGGATCTATGATCTATGATCGCATGCCGATTAAACTCATGTCAATGTCTCTTTCAAAAGCAGTATTAGTTACATACTTTCATATCATGCTCTTACACGACTTATTGCCAAAAATCTTTTAAATATTCTGAATGACAATGAAATTCAGAAAAATATTAAACTTGCACTTCAGCCTTAGAATCTTTAGACATTACAGAATAGGGTATGTTCTATACTGTTGGGTTTTCACTTTCCTGTGGAAACCTACAATATTGGCAAAGTGTACCAAGAAAGAGAGTTGTTTCCACTCCTTCCAATATCGTCATCTTAAGCATTTTAAATGCCTGAATTCATGTTTTAAAAACAATATTTTATAACTCTTGTTCTTTAACTCACTGACTTTCAAATAATCCTAATCCAAAAATCATTCACACTATGCCTTACTACATCACGGAGATGCTGTGTTAACCTGTAGGTTGGCTGGGGATGCTTAAGCCATTTATATATATACATATTCGTGCATATATATATATACATACATATATACATATATATATATATATATATATATATTACAGCTACAACTTCATATGAATGCAGCTTTATCTCCTGAAGGTTTATGCTATCTTTTCTATACCACAAAACTTAAAAATTGTTTTAAGGGATACCTTTTGAAAACTTAATCAGGATTAATCAGATTCATCTGTAATTTCTCAATATCTTTTAATTGTGCAAACATTATTTTATTTGAAATAAGCAACTTACTTCTCCTCTTTCCAACATCCCCTTTGGAAGTAGCAGCTTCATTCAGGAGTACCATTCCCATGGTGATAGCAGCATCTGTATTGCCATTGTCAAGGAAACGGCAGATGTGTGGATACCTCAGGAAGTCACAAAGGCACAGCTAAAAACTAAAGTTTTCAAGGTAAATAAATGAAAAAATATTTACATACAAAGCTGCATATCACAATCTGTACCGTAACAATAGATTCACCTGTAGCAAAAGTAGGTAGCAACATTTTCCTTTGTGCATTCGACATAAAAGAGGATAGGAGGTTCAAAAAGCTTTAAAGGGTAAGTCCTCACGTAGGACACACAACGTTTGGAGAGTTATGGAAATAGCTATTCCCCAATATCTTCCAATATTCCGTATATTGGAAATAAAAGACTTTAGACAATGGAGACTAAAACCAGAAATCATTGTTATTGCACACAATTCACTGCTGTTTTTTTTTGTTTGTTTTTTTAATGAAAATTGAAGCAGTTGGACTGCTTTATCTTCCTCTGCTTCTAGACAGATATTAGCTCCCTCTTTAGTGTCATATTGCTTAATAGTTCAGCAGAGAAACATCCCAGAGGCAAAGTCCTCAGTCACTTGCAGTGTTTTATTGCCTAATTATTACTGTTACAAATACGAACAAGCACATAATGATAAAGCAATTTGACTAATTTAGCAAGATCTTAAACCATTCACTTAATTGTTTATTTGAAATTGTATAAATAAAAAGAATGGTTACTACTGTGCTTAACATCTGTTCTGAGGAGGAGGCATGCATGAATGCCACACTGAAGCAGGAGCATGTCATGTGAGTTATATTTCACAATGTCAGAAAATGCAAACTTTGAGACAACTGAATCTTGAATAAGGATTATTATTTTTTTTAATTTTACTGACTCTGGGGCTAGGTAGCAGGATGACAGACTATCAACTTTAAGAATGAGATGTATTCCAATTTACCTACACAGATAATGCACGAGAGATACTTCAAACATGCTACAACCATGAACAATATGTGCATCCTCTAACATTATACTTGCACTAATCCTATCAATATTTGTATTAACATTTTTTTTCATGTTAGAAATTGATCAATATTAGACCAAAATTCTTAAAGACATCTTGAATCACAGTTACACAATTTCAAACTGAGACTGGGCAAAACTATTAGAAATGTCATAGAATCATAGAATCATTCATGTTGGAAAAGACTTCTAAGATCATCTAATCCAACCTTTAACCTAGTACTAAAGTCTACTATTAAACCATGCTAATAAGTTCTAAATCTACACATTTCTTGAAGACCTCCAGGAATGGTGACTCAACCATTTCTCTGGGCAGCATATTCCAATACTGCACACCCCTTTCAGTGAAGAAATTTCTCCTAATATCCAACTTACACCTCCCCTGTAGCAACTTGAGGCTATTTCCCCTTGTCTTATCACTTGGAAAAGCTAAAAGCATATCAATGCTAACATCATCCCACTTCAGTGGAGATCAACAGCCTGACTAGGGGTAGTGGCTTTAAACTAAAAGAGGAGAGATTTAGATCAGAGGTTAGAAGGAAATTCTTCACTCAGAGGGTGGTGAGGCACCAAACAGGTTGTTCAGAGAGGTTGTGGATGCCCCAACCCTGGAGGTGTTTAAGGCCAGGTTGGACAAGGCTCTGAGCAAGCTGATCTAGTGGGTGGCATCCCTGACCATTGCAGAAAAGTCGGAACTAGATGGTCCCTTCCAACCCAAACTGTTCTATGACTCTATGATTCACATTTGAGACTTCTAGATTTCATACATGAAGAATAAGAAAAGTCAAATATTGAATAATGGGATTAACAAAAATAAGCATCAGTGTTGAAAAAAAGGTAGATACTCATCTCTGCAATATCAAATAAATACAAGTATAAACAATCTTTTGGGTACAGACATCTTATCTACAGTCCTAAATTAGACACTAGCAACACATTAGTAGCCTGAATTACTTTTCTCACACATGCACAAGGTATAAGGCACAGAGTGACCCTTTTGAATAAATGGTTATATTCAAGTTCTGCACAAAATCATTGCTTAGAATTGGCTGGGGAGTGAAAAAGTGGGGATCTAACTCCTTCTAAACTCACTCCCCGTCTTTCTGATGATGCTGTCCTACTTTACCTAGAGAAAAAATGCAAAATTCTTAAAGGCAGAGAAAATTAAGAAACAATAATTGAATCCCAACAATACCGGGGAAAAATCTCTCTCAATTCCCAGTCTTAAGGCCATTTATAATTTGTTTGTTTTTCCCCAAAGCATCAGAAACTCAGAATCAATAGACATAGGAATTTGTTAAATTTATGTTGAGAGACATCAGCATCACTATTATCTTCTTTTTCAATGCCTGTTTTGAAGGAAAAGGTCTAAAATGTATTGATTGTTCCTAATGCAATGCTGTCCAGATGCGGACTGTGTTAAAGGAATTGGTGATTTCAAGGGACTTGTGCACCAGGATGCTTCATTGTGAATCTCAGGAGATGTTAGTTTCATTAATCAGACATTAACATATGTAGAATTGTATACCTAAGTACTTTTGGCATTTAAATACAACTGAAGGCAAAAATAACCTGGAAATAATGAAAATGCGTCAAACATAGTCATATTACTACTGGGAAGACTGCAGATGAAAAGTAAAAGAAAAACAAGAAAAAATTAGTAGGTAAATATACAAGGAGTTTGAAGCTTCAGATAATGAATAGTTTGTTTCAGTGCAAAATCTGGAACACGAGGTTCCAACTCAACATCTGGAAGCACTTCTTTACTGTGTGGGTGACGGAGCACTGGCACGGTGAACTGTGCTGATTTTTTTTCCCAAGTCTTTTGGAGTCTCACATCATTACCCCTACAACTTCCCTCACACTGTCACTATTTTTGCTTCAGTTGTTGCTTTCTAACTTTAGCCTCACTTGGTTAGTGTCAATGACACCGGCTTTATAACTTCACACTCTAACAGTGAGTGTGTCACTTACTTTATGATGTTGAAGCAAAAGAATCAGTCTTACTGAGTTCTGATTTCAATGCAATCATTAGCTTTTTACCACAGAATTCTTAGCCTAACTTAATATATTGGGCTACTGTTTCCTAATACTGCATGTTTTTTTTACATTATTGTGATATTTCACAAAATAGCTCAATGGTCCTAGCTACAGAGATAATCTTTTATGATAACATATTTTTCCAGTATTAGTTACTTGGAATATTGTTTACTTCGAAGTTTTCTATGCACAAAAAATAAGATGGCATTAAAAGACGTACTTATTTTCTGTTTCTCTTTATCCCTGTTACTATGCATCATGCAATTATCCTGAAAACATGAGGGAAGTGTGGCACTCACATAAACCATGGCTAGCAAATGTTTCAAATTCAGGTGCTTATGTTTTCTGATAAATGTATACTTTTGTAGGTAGTTTGTGTGAGTACAAATCCAGTTAAGTATCTTCTCATTTTTAAATTTGGAATGATTTACCTACTGAAATTCTGCTGCCCTTTTTTCCCCAGCTGGTACATACTTTTCATAGAAATTGACAACATACATAATTCAGTTAGTTCTTTTGAAAAGGCTCCAAATATTTTGATACATGAGGGAGATCAGTTTAATAGCATGATGAAAAACAGTGATCACCAAAATTCATAAGATTATTAATAAAATGATCAGCAGTAGCAGAGCATAATATTTAGCTCTGTAAATACCAAGGTGCTTGCCTGGAAGTATTAAAAAACAAAAATAAACATTGCATCAACAAACTATGATAGCTACCTTACAAAATGAAAGTGATTACTAGTAAATTCTGGCTACTGTTTATTAGCATCCTTTGACTGAAAATTTAATTGCTACTAATTCCAGCCAGAGTACCCAAAAGGAAGAAAATCTGGTAATCCATAAATGTATTAATGTACCATTTGTATATTTTCTTCACAAATTTAGTCCTAATCTGTTGTGAGTGGGGAGGAAAAGGAGAGAAAATTAATTGATAGACAACTCGTTAGCTTTGTGAAAAAGTTTGGTGGCCTCATTCATAATCTGCTGGATTACTGCCAAGAGTAAAAAACAAAACCTACATTAACATTATTCACATAAAGAAACAAGTGCATTAAAGCTGCAGATCACGCAGCTTGCTTAATAACACATGAGCAAGAACAACAGGAGGACAAAATGTTCATCCACTCAACTTTGTGCTCAGTTTATTGTTAACTAAAATAGGGACAGGTTATCCCTTGAACTTTAAAAACCTCTTATTCACTTTATTGTGCGTGGATAAAAGGAAAGCACATACTTATTTTTTTTTTTACTTTTTTTTTTTTTTTTGTGAAGAAGTATCAAGATTTACAGGAAAATCATTGCCTTTATTTCCCCCCCCCCTTTTTTTTTTTCTCTGAGTAATACTAAGTAAAACATGATAAAATTCTTTACTGCCCCCTTATGAGAAGGACATATTCCACTTACCTAGCGAAATACCAGCCTTAACGTTTTCCTGCTAATATTTAAACCTCTAAAATACCTGTTATAACTTCAGAAATATTGACCACATTACACATTCTTTAACTGAACCATTTCAAGGTGTATTTAACTTTCAACTTACATTTGAGAAATCCCAAGATAACATGCATTCCAATCATTCTGTTTAGGAAATATTCTTTAGCTATGTGCAATTCTTGAAAACAAGGTATTAGTCACTTTTCTACCTTGAGAATCTGACTTTTTTACGTTAGTGTGAAGATAATAATCAAGACAAAAAGTACAGTTCCGAATTTAAACATTTCTCAGTTTCTTTCATGACATTGTCGCTTCAGTTCATGAACAACGATTCTAATATTCCACTTTGGCTCTTCAATGTATCATCAATTCTGAATTAGATCATAACTATCTCAGTGGATGGTTCAACAGGCCTTGAGGGCTGAGGAAGGAGGCAAGTTTAAGATAGCAATCTTTGTATGTCTGATCTCAGCGAAGAGGGATGAATCCTAAATCATCAGCTGAGAAAACAGAGCATAATTTGAAAATGTTTTGAATATGAGCTTAATTTACTCATTAATTGTACAGAATCAGAACATACCTCAATACTTTTAATTGCCTGAACGTAGATGTACTGATCATCACAGCAACAACCCTGAACATTACACAGAATGGCTGAGATCATCTAGTCCTACCTCTCTGCTGAACCAGGGTCCCCTAGGGCACGTTACATCTGGATTGTGTCCAGAAAGCTTTTGAATATCTCCAGGGAATCCCTTTCCAGGAATTGAGGTGAGGCTGACTGACCTGCAGCTCCCTTCTTGCCCATTTTGAAGACTAGAGTAACATTCACTTTCTTCCATTCCTCAGACTTCTGGCCTTCCTTGTCACATTTTTCCACACTCTGACAACATCCCCATGTTCACCCCACGTGGTCCCTGCTTCTGTCTCCTGTATACCTCCAACTTATGTTAGAGTTTTGTCAGGAGTTCCTTATTCATCCTTGCAAGTCTCCTGCCCCCTTTGCTCCATTTCTTGCTCATCTCAAGACACTCTGGCCTCAGACACACCAAATAGCTTTCCAGAAGTTTAGAAGTTATACAGCTTTTACAAGTTAGTCTTGGCAGTCAAGTTCCCCTCAACTCATTGAAACATGCAGTTCATAACTCTAAAGATGTTGGAAGTCTGCATTTCAACCATGTAAGTACCAAGCAAAATACACCATTCTTCTTTCTCGTGCCTTTTCATCAATTTTACAGAGCAGAGAATTAATTTGATACTAATATAGAATCTCCTATGTTGAAAACAGTTTTTTTATTATTCATTCAATTAATGTCAGCTTCAATCCATTAGAACTGCACCAAGATTATCACTTTAATCCACAGATAATCTTATGGAACCTGCCCTCCAGTGATGCTGTTACTTATTAGAAAATGGAAAGACTTTATACAAGCTTTAGGAATAGAGAAAGATTCTGGAATGCTTTTTAATTCAGCTGCAACAAAATAGCATAAAGATACCTGCTTAGGCTTGTACTAAATCACTAATCAAGCATTCATCCCTCCATTCAGGGTTTTCCAGCCTGATTTGCATCCTAATTATTCATATCAGTGTTGCCTTTTAGGATCACATTTAAAATGAACTTTGGAAAGATTAATTTTACTTTCAATATTTATGACCTTTTCAGTTCTGTAAAGTATATCTGATGGAATTTCAGGGTTAGTCCTGTCCATCTTACAAATTTTTGTAGTGTAGTTGCCATTGTACAAAACAAATATTATTTCTGACCTTATTTACGCTTTATAAATTGCCTCTAGAAATTTTCTGTCCTAGAGGCACATGAATCACAGAAGCGTTCACCAGAACAGGCAGGTATGTAGCAGTACTTTAGTTTCCCTGCTTTACATTATTTTTAAGCACTTACAAATGCTATACTTGTTTTAGTACGTTGCATCTTCTCTTTGCTAGTATACAACTAATTCTTTAGCATGTACACATACCATCTCTCTTGCTCTCTCTAAGCACCTATAGATTTTTTAAAGAATATCACAGATTATTTTTCTATATCTTAAGTCACCACCAATACGACTCTAGGCTGGTATTGTGCTTTCCTTCGCTTTTAAAGACCTGCATGATACCGTAATAGATACAGTTTATCCTCATATGAATGTACTCAGGGACTATTCAATTTATTAAAAACTGTCTGTGGATACAAAAGGTACAAAAATACTTAACTTCTGACAATGTTTCTGCATCTTTCAGTCAAATAAACGTGTCTCTTAACAATTAAAATACCCATTAGATTTAAACTGATAGCTAAAGAAATCCTGAAAAATTCTGTTGGCTTCAGCCTGTGGTCAGTGAATGTCTTCTGGTCTGTGGACTACTAGTCAGATAGTTACAAAAGGCAAATGAGGAAAATCAGGCAACTGTCAGAGCAGCCCACAACTAAATTTGTTTCTGAGGGGTTTGTACTCCTACTGAAAAATTTTAGAGATGCAGATATTGAAAATGGTTAATGGGAAAATTACCAAACTACAGGGATAGCAATTTCATACACAGGACAAACATCCCATCAGAGAGTAACTCGCCAAATTATCATTCAATTAGCTGATGAAATAGAATTATGAAATAGTATGTTGTACTGACAAAAAAAGAGTTGTAAATTTAAAGTCCCTGTGCATCACTTTGACATCTAACAAACTTTAGGGTCTTTCTCAAGAGATCATATTATAAATTATTTTGAGATGAAAGCAGAGGGAGAATGAGATAATAGAAGGAAACATCAATGACAGTATTCCTATTTTTTCTAATTAGCATCTCCTTATGCATTGTTACATTTGGGAGGAATCAGGTAGACTCCAAAAGAGCCAGAAGCTCCTACAAGGTTAACAGATAGACAGTATTAGAGCCTAAATGCAAGCAGATTAAGTAGATTATAGAAAATATACACCATGTTTTGCTGCGCTGGACATTGATTTCCACAGTTAATTAAAAAAAAAAAAAAAAAAAAAGTTTAAAAATGCTATAATTTTGTGCTATTCCATCTTTTTCCACTGTGGTGATCTTCCCTTTTTTCCTTATCCTTATGATTGAACAAATAAAAAACTTGTATCACTGCTTTCATTAGCACCTTCTTTTACACAATAATTTGGGACATAATTTGATTCCATTACGCATGACTGATAGTGTCTTAGAACACAGATCTAAATGAGCATTGTTCAACTGACACTGACTCAAAATTTCAGGTTCTTACACTCAGTGACTACATTTTGCATTGACACACAGGAAGGCATCTTTCATTTAAATTTATTCTATAGTTAAGTAAATTTATTAATCTAAATTTAATCTAATTAATCTAAATTTAAGTAAATTTATTCTATAGTATAGTTAAGTTCCCTTACACCAAAGAGGCACTTAATACACTTCATTAAATTCACTCTGTAGGACAGGAAATGTCTTTCATAAGAGGTGTAATTTTACAGTTATAGAAAAGATTTGTCTTTTTCTTCATAACTAATCGGATTTTTTTTTTCCTTTTCAATCAACATCTTATATCCACCTACACAGCTGTCACATTAAATTCTGTCTTGGGAATTCAAATTAACAAAGTGGAGAGATTTCCATTTTCACTTAGGTGCGTATGTTTTTATCAGCATCAAAGTTAAGTAAGTTTAACAGTAATAATGTGGAATATTATCAGGTTATAAGTAACTGCTAATTCCTATAATTGTGCCTTTAGATTTATCTCCTTCTGTGCAATCAAATAATTTGCTTAATGAAAACTGAAACTCTTTTGATAATGCAAATATTTACTGCATGGAAGGAAGGAAGGAAGGAAGGAAGGAAGGAAGGAAGGAAGGAAGGAAGACACAATAAATTTACCGTGTTCAAACTATAGGCTAAAAAACAACCAAACAATGTAAAGGAGTAACTAAAGGATGCTACATGAAGTTAACACTACAAAAATTAATTGCTATAGAATGCTGTGCCATAACTAGTTCAAAAAAGGATTAAGAAGAATTAAGAATGTATTCATTCATCAGTGTCTAGGAGCTAAAATATTCTGCACGTCAGGCCTGGCTCAGAAATCCATAAATTGCTGGTTATAGTTGGATATTTTGTTTTTGTACTCTCCCTTTCTAAAGATCTGATTAATAGTGACCATTGCACTTACACACAAAGGTGTAAGCTGTGATGATATCTTGAGAAGCTGCTAAGTCTTAGTATTAAATCATAATGTGTTTAGATATACCCTCTTTTTATGTGTTTGAATTAGATATCTAGGCATTGTCTTATCAGGATTACTTATGTGAATAAAGTTATTCGTTTGTGTAAATTATGCCGTCCCAGGTTCCTCAGATATTCACATTCTTCAGAAGCAAAAACTTTGCATTATAGACTGTGTAATGTCCAGCATGGTGGCAGCTCCACATAAGTTACTCCTTTCATATCCATTTAACAACCACAACAACATAACTATTTCTGTTTAAATAAATCTACCCTATGCTGTTATTTTAAATATTTTGCTTGCACAATCTGCCATGTTTATTCTACAGCAAGTATAGACTGTTATGACTTATTGATCACTTTTTTACTTCTTAGGAAAGTCAATATTGATATAACTCTAGGTAACCTCTCAAATTATTGTGTGTGTAAATTACACATAGTTGCTTGAAGAAGCAGTGATCATCAGGCTGATGTAGGGATAAATACTGGCATATTACACAAAACTTCCTCGATTGCAAATGATAACCCATTTATCTTGCTCCTCAGAAGGAAACCAAATTTAGTCAATTTAAAAGAAAAATAAAAATATATTTGAGAGACAAGCATGTATATATGAAAGATTAAGAGCAACCTCAAACTATATTTATACCTACTCTTACTCTTCCTCTTTAAATCAACATAAATCCATTCTCTACTCTAGGGGTGATCTGCAAACCAGAATAAATAAAAGCAAACCATGCCTTTTGTTTTCTGCTAGGTAATAAAAAAGCTAAAACATAGTGGATCTCATTATTCTACTCCTGAAACTCACCAGACCTTAAACAAAACTCATTCCAAATCAAACAACTGGGGTAGAACCAGTCTAGACAATATTTTCCTTTTTGCATGAAAATCACAGAATCACAGAATTGTCTAGGTTGGAAGAGACCTCAAGATCATCGAGTCCAACCTCTGACCTAACATTAACAAGTCCTTCACTGAACCATATCGCTAAGCTCTAAACCTAAACGTCTTTTAAAGACCTCCAGGGATGATGACTCCACCACTTCCCTGGGCAGCCCATTCCAATGCCTAACAACCCTTTTAGTAAAGAAGTTCTTCCTAATATCCAATCTTAGCTCCTGGCCCAGGATCCATTTTCCCCTTAGAGATAGGGACCCGTCTGCGGCCATCAGGCTGACAAATAGGTCCCTCTGTTCCCCTGAGAAGGGAGTTGCCCACAACAATCACCCTTCTTTCTGTCCTGGTGGAGGCAGTCCTGAGATGCAGAGTTGACTTCCTCGCCCTAGGCATCCTCCTGGGTAGACTTTCTACCTCTTCCTCAGATACCGGTCTCTCAAGCTCCAGGGCCTCAAACCTGTTGCGTAGGGGCACCTGGGAAGGTGGTGCCAGTAGGGTGGGGCATCGCCTGCGATGTCCAGCAGGGACCTGTCTCCATTCCTCCTCAACTCCTAGGTCCCCTGCCTCTGCCTGACAGCAACAGGGCAGGGGGTCCACCCCCATTTGGGGTGTCTCACCCTGGTGCCTGTCCTTCAGGCCGTGCAGGGAGTTGCTCCACAAGTCTATCTCCCACTCACACTCCCTGATATCCCTCAACCTCTCGACCTCCTCCTTGAGTTCTGTCTGCCATGACGTGGACCAGATCATCCACCTGTTCGCACCTCACGCACACAGTCTCTTTGCCCCCCTGAGGTGGTAGCAACAGGCACAGGCACTCCCTGCACCTGGAGACCTGAAATGCCGCAGTTTTGAGTGGACAGTCGGTCTGGGTGTGTACAGACTTCCTGGAGTGCACACTGTGCCTGGTGTACAGTAGACCACTGTTAGAGGAGGTGTTCGTATGGGCGGGGGGGAAAGCTCTGCCCTTCCTGCTCACCCTGCCTGCATGAACTGCTGTACTAACTGCCACGCCTCTCCCTTCTGATGCGCCACACCCTGTTTGCCCGTCCTGGTCACCGCACTCCTGGTCGCTCACGCTCCCTAGGGGCAGCTTATGAACAGCCAGGGAGGGGGCGCTGCTGGCTCCACCTACACCTCGTTCTCGCTTTGTTCACCTCCCTTGCGAAGGCTGTCAGGTCCTGGCGGCTCCCTTGAATTGGCTTAGTGCCAGAAAAATTGGCCCTGCCTGTCTGATCCCCCGCTCTGCTGCAGAACGCGTCTGCACCAGAACTGATCGTCTTGGCAAGACTCGACAAAATATTGCTGAAGACACCACTAATTCTACAAAGTTGGCAAAAAATCCAAATGGAAGTCAACAAACTATGACAGACAAGATTGCTACACACAAAGCCGTGAACTGCCAGCTGGGAGGTTCACAATTGATGCTAGGAACAAATTCCTTTCTGTATTTGCCCAGAGGGATTATTCAATCTTCATCCTCAGCATTTTTCAATACTGAGATATGGAAGACAAGATTGTTGGTGACAATCCTGCTTTAAAAGGAAGTTTGGGGTATGTGATCTTCACAGGTCCCTTTCAATCAGCATTTCTGTGATTTTCATGATTATTTACTGAAATTAACTCTCCAAGACAAGGGAAAGAAAAGCCAAATAACAACAACAAAGCTGAACATCAGTATTGTCAGAATAGCATAAATCCCTTAAGGTTTCTGAGTAGTAACAGCCTGAAAGTCACAGTGGCAGAAGTGTATAACATAACAAGCACCACAAATCATATCCAAACATGCTCTTTTACTGTTCTGCCAGGTACTCACCCAGAAGGATTTATTAGCTCAGGCAGTTTTGGATGTCAGCTCCATGTATTTGCTCCATACCTGAGATAACAGCCTGTTTCTGAGTGCCATCTGAGTGGCTGAACAGGCATTAGTGTGCGTGCAGCAATGTTTATTAGCTCTGGATCAGCTTGAGCATTGGCAACCAGGTACCTTGTACTGCATTCCTAATGGGAAAATTACATTGGGATGCCAAGCCAAATGTGTGGATTTTGATATATTACAGTTTAATAGATAAGATCTCTGCCATAGTGTGAAGCCACACTGTTCTGACTGAAATATTCCAGGAACAAGTAGAAATGGGGTTTGACCAGAGATGGTTTTGTATACTCCATGACCATTTGACAACATACAACATAGTCTGGAATTAGATGATTCTGAAAGACCTAGAAACCCTAATTTCATGAAGTAAAAGGAATATCAGAATTAAAGGGGCTATCTCATACATAAAGAGTTAACTGTTTTTTAAGAAGTCTATTAAAATTTTTACTTGCTATCCTGCAGTCAGAAATTCAGCAAGGCCTATGTCAAAATACAATTATTACTATTTTTTCTTTAGTTTCTAAAAGGAACCTTCACCCAAGATGCAAGATACTGTGGACTCCATCCTCAGAAAGATAGCCCCCATTAGCCATGTCTAAAGACCTTCAGAATGAATCAAAACCTGGAATTTGGAAATGCAATAATGCCTCCTTCTTGTTCTGAGGAGCTTAGTATCAGTTTTTAATGTCATCAGAAAGACATTAAATAAAACACTTTCATCTGCTGCTAAGTGCAATACCAGTATTTTGGTTGTTAGAAAATATGCCACAGAAATTAAGTACAAAAGTCATCTCCAGAAGTAATCAAAGTGTTTTTTTGCATTTGTCTTCATTTTACAGATATAGTATTCTGTGCTGTATTATTACGGTGACTATTTCAATTGTGTTATTACTAAGATGTAGTTACCACATTTTAGGACTAAACCTATTTGTTTAAAACTGTGTAAGAATTTGGGGCGTACAACTAGTATGTACTCAGAAACGCTGTACAGATGTTACTAACATAAGATGTAAACTTAATTTGCCTTTATAGTATAATTGAAACAGAATATCTGATATCTTTACAAGTCCTTCTTACCCAGCATCCTCTTACTTGTGTAGTTACAGCTTTGGCAATAACAGCACATGGAAATTATCTAGCAGACTGCATAGAATCATTAAAAACAAGTATAGAAATATAATGGAAATTCATATTTTTTCACCAAAGATATTCAAAATTCACAGAAACACAACATTGCATTTCAACCACTATCAGGAAGCAATGACCTTGTCCTTACTTCTATGAAGTAAAAAGCAGCAACCAAGTGAAGCATGTACATGGCAATGTCTAACATGAAAATTCCGTGCATCTTCTAAACTTTAAACAGTGAAGTGTGACTGTTTATAGATCTAGCATACTTTCTTTATTTACCTTTTTATTATTGTTAAACTAATCCCCATATTTTCTATCAACATCTCCTGAATAAACAAAAAATAAAGAAGCAACGAAGCAGATAGTAATTGCTACCAGCATTGAAAGGATAAAGAAATACTAATTCCTTCACGCATAACTGTTAAAATCTGTCAAGACTTCATGTCACTTGTGAAATGTTTGTGTCCAAAATCCCAGCTCAACAGTGTTGAGCTATGAAATGAAACCTTAGAGAATTCTTTTCGCAATTGGCAATGAACAATCTCACTAAAAGTATTCTTTCAGCCAGCTGCTTTAATACAGTTAGCCAACTTCCCAGTTTAAAGATGGTCTCTGCCAACAAAAAATATCACTTTCACGTCTGAGTCAGACAAACAAAATATGTCATGAACAAAAGTTTTGTTTATTTTTAATCTTAACTAGTTTTTGCTGTAAAAAAAAAAAAAAAATCTCATTTTCAATCAGCCAAAATGATTTGTTTTAGATAACAGATTTTTTTAAATTGTATCTGTTTGGGAAAAGCAAAAAGCATTACAAAATAAATTGTGGTTAAACTACAGAAAGCACAAAACCCGTATAATAATATGCATACTGTTATATAATACATTTCCATCTACAATATAATAGCTGTCTCTGTTTATGTTTAAAAACTTATCAATTAAATTAATAACTAGAGAGCTCTGACTTTGTAATTTTCATGTAAATCTATCTTTAGCTCTCCCTTCCCAAGAAATGGAGTGCAAATTTAGAAAATATGAATGATAAAAAGCATCTTCAAATCTTGAATGAATACAATGTCATTTTTACACAACATTAATTTGGGTATGATATAAAACCTAGAGAATTCACAGAATTGCAGGACAGTTGAGGTTGGAAGTGACCTCTTGACATCATCTATTCCAACACACCTGATGAAAGTGCTTGAGCAGGTTGCCCAGAACCATGTCCAGCTGAGTTTTGAATGTCTTCACAGATGGAAACTCTCCAACACCTCTGGTCATCTGAGCAACCTGTTCCAGAGTTTGACCACCCTCACTGTAAAAAGTGTTTTCTCATCTTCAGACCAAGAAACTAGTTGTTTTTCTATTTGGGTCCACTGCCCCTTCTAAGAGGGAAGCCTGGCTAATCTTCATTTCCTTTCATCTCCCCTGAACCTCCTCAGTCCCAGCCTTTCCTCAAATTACAGATGCTCCAAACCCTTAATCATCTTTGTGGCCTTTCACTGGACTTGCTCAAGGAAGTCTGTATCTATCCTGTACCGGTGGTGGGGAGGGTACAGAAATGGATGTATTACTCTAGTACAATAGGGAATGCTACATTTAATCTGAAAAATCTGTTCATAATTTTTAAATTAAATTTGCCTTGGCCATCTGTGGAATAAGGTTTAAGGTAGCAAAATTGATGTCATGAAGGAATGATGAAAAGAATGAAGCAAGTAGACAAAATGATACTCTTCTCTTTGGATAGTAAGTGCCAAAGATGAAAATAGATGGGGAAGCCAAAGGAGGGGCAGGATCTAAATAAGTCTACATATCCTCAGGAAGAGGGCAAGAGAGTGGCTACAACTGTCAAACTCTGAGATCTGGCTACTACTTCACAGCTTGGGAAACATTATTTTTTCCCTCATGTTCTCCTTAGAGGAAGATATTTGTGAAGGAAACATTGTACTTTAATATTAGTTAATGGTGACTACAGTTTTCACTCACTGAACAAAGCTGACCAGAAGCAAGGTTTAAACAAATCAGATACTATTTGAGTTCTTCTTACATGTTCTTAAGACTTATTCAACAAAACAAACAAACAAACAAAAACTTAATTTGTCCTGTGTCAGTAAGAATGAAAAATTAGAAGAAGGATGCTGAGTCTTTCCACCAGGAGGCAATGTGAGAACAAATGGGACTGAGTTATTATTATCATGAGAATAAGAAGTAAACTGTTTAGATTAGTTAAAAAGAAAAAACAGAAAAGCTGAAGACTACTGGAGGGCAAATAATCCTCATACATGATCAGTAAGTTTCAATTTAGCAAGTTCTTGTCTGTTAACAAAAATAAAATAAATGACACATCATTTTTAACTTTCAAAACAGAGTGAAAAAGAGAAGAAAATTCATTTCTGCCACTGCAATGATAATATTGAAAGGAAAAGCATTAAGAATAGTAACCAGACATTAACAGTAACAAAGGTGATAACAAGGAACAAAAAGCGAAAAGCAACGCCAGCTTTCCTTGGCAGCAGAAACAACATTGAATATTTATTTAATCATATAGTAAGCCAAAATACAATACCTGCTCAAAAGTTCAATGATGTTCACTGTCAGAGCAATTTCATTTAATAGCACAGCTTTTTTTTTCTATTTATCACAATTTTGAAGGATACTCAGCAGAAGAATAATATGAGATTCTGCAACAAACTGAGCCTGACTGCTTCCATGTATGTAACTCTGTAAAACAAAAATGAAAAGCAATCCTGTTTAAAACAAAGAATTCCATTGAAAATTCCACACAACTGGATGTGTGTGAGCACAAACAAAACCTGTTTTGCAGAAAAATACAGGCAGCAGCAGCTATGGCTGAACAACAAATGCATCTATATATGGTAAAAAGGAGTGTTAAAAAATAAAATATTTAGGGTTATGCATACATATACAGAGAATGTAATATTTTATATATGAGAGCATTATGCTGTACTTACTTTCACACTGCTAAAGTAGAGTAAAGAACATACATTTATTTGTTCAGGACATAAGATTTTTGAGAAGGGAGGTTGACAAAATCAAGGCCATGCCTCTGCATACTTTTGACAGAAATGAAAACTGAACCTTGCAATGTTGCCTTTAAAAAGTCTATCTTTTTTATTCGTAGATTGAGTGAAGTTACTTAATGCAAATATTTTGTTTATATGAAATTGTAATAAACACAATCACAGATGCCAATACTAAATGGAAACCTAAGTAAGTCAATTTTTTTCCCCTAAATAATTATTGTTAATGGACATATTTTGTACATTACTTTTTAATAACATACAGCATATTATTCAGAAGTTGTTAGTTTTTATTGTTAACTAGCTATGATAGCAAAAAAGAAAGGAAAAACAGGAATGTAAACATGCAAAAAATGAGGGAATTTCTCTCTCTTCCTCTACTATAGCAATTACAATCTTGACTATAGATTGTCCTGCTTTTACATAGAAATTAAATATATCTGTATTCTCAAAATATTATTTATATGTATTCTTCTGAGGCACAGACACAATTTTCACCTCAAATAAATAGACAAAAAATGCTCACTCCCATTAAAGTAAAGAAAAAGGAAACATTTTGCACCCCTCATGGTTTCAGGGCTTTGTTAGTCTATTTTACCTTTTGCTTTAATTCATTTTATTCTGAATGATTTTGCCTGAATAGAATTCATGTCAAGATTCAGAACAACTTTCCAAATCAAACATTTGAAATACTCTGATGCTTCAGCATACAAAAGAATGCCTTCATCCATACTGGTTAAATTCTGGTTGATGCACTGTTTAAACGTGTAGTTCGTAAGATATTATAAAACATTTTTTACTCAGTGGATGGTTATCTACTGTTTTCAAAATTGAGTTATTCTGTGTTCACTCAAATCACTAATTCAAAGCTAAAGTATGCAGGAACTTCATATATCTAAAGATTCAATCTCTCAAATGAAATGTCTTTTTTTTTTAACAAGATAAAAATAACTTACAAGATTATTTCATTGCAATATGACTGTGATAATAGGTCAATCTGTATTTTTTGACTTTTTGTCAGGGCCCCTTCTAAATCTCACTAAGGCAAAATAGACTGATATAACAAAGGAAGAATATAAGAATATTTCACATTAAGAAAAATTAAAGATCAAGTTAACATGCTTCTCAACAGACCAATTCTTAATTGCCTTTCTTTGCTGTCCTGTGTAAAGTACTATAAATGAGCACGTTGTGTTGTTATTAGCATATAAAACTGTAACTAGAAGAAAACAACCCCACCATCAGTACAAATATTCATATTTATCCAATCAAATTAATTGTTCTATCAAAATATAGGCTAAATCAGAGCTGTTTTCCCCAGAACGGTTATTAAAAAATAGTAGTACAAAAAAGTTCCCTGTAGCATACTCTGAGTCAGTTGTATCCACATAGCTGCAAATAATGACCCTGTCATTATTTCTCATGCAGCTAAAGCAGTATTTATACACACATATAGACACATGTGCAGTGTCTGGATTTACATGTGCCTAACAAACTGTAAAAATGTATTTCTACTTATTATCATAACACCAAGTTATAATAAAGCTTATAATGATTAAAATACGTACTATATTTCTGAACACAAGATGATTTGAAATAAAAAGCACACCTTTCAATGGAAAAATGTAACAGGGTCTAACAGCACTATCCTGTTATTAAGTACCTATAAGTATTTATACATAACCACTACTGGTCTTCTCCACATAGCTCTGGAGTGGTCTGTCCCCACGTGCTCACAGACGAGCCGGCATGGAAGACTGGCCTGGCTGAACAGAGAGCTGTGGCTAGAGCTTAGGAAATAAAGGGGGTTATGATCTTTGGAAAAGAGGGCGGGCCACCCAGGAGGACTATAAGGATGTTGTAAGGATGTGTAGGGACAAAATTAGAAAGGCCAAAGCTCATCTGGAGCTCAATCTGGTGACTGCTGTCAAAGACAAGAAAAAATGTTTTTATAAATACATTAACACGCAAAGGAGGACTAAGGAGAACAGCCATCCTTTACTGGATGCGGGGGGGAAACTTAGTGATGAGAGATGAGGAAAAGGCTGGGGTTCTTAATGCCTTCTTTGCCTCAGTCTTTAGCGGCAAGACCAGTTGTTCTCCAAATACCCAGTACCCTAAGTTGGTCAAGGGGATGGGGACCAGATTGTAGCCCTCACAATCCACGAGAAAATGGTTGGCGACCTGCTACGGCACTTGGCTATACTCAAGTTGATGGGGCCAGATGGGATCCACACAAGGGTACCGAGAACTGTCGGAAGAACTGGCCAAGCCACTTTCCATCATTTATCAACAGTCCTGGCTATCAGAGGAGATCCCAGTCGATTGGCGGCTAGCAAATGTGACACCCATCTACAAGAAGGGCCAGAGGGCAGACCCAGGAAACTACAGGCCTGTCAGTTTGACTTCACTGTCGGGGAAACTCATGGAACAGATTGTCTTCAGTGTCATCACATGGCACTTGCAGGGCAAGCAGGTAACCAGGCCCAGTCAGCATGGGTTTATGAAAGGCAGGTCCTGCTTGACAAACCTGATCTTCTTCTATGACAAAGCGACGCTAGGAACAGGCTAAAGTTGCACCAGGGGAGGCTTACATTTGATATTAGGAAGAACTTCTTTACTGAAAGGGTTGTTAGGCATTGGAACGGGCTGCCCAGGGAAGTGGTGGAGTCACCATCCCTGGAGGTCTTTAAAAGATGTTTAGGTTTAGAACTTAGTGATGTGGTTTAGTGGAGGACTTGTTAGTGTTAGGTCAGAGGTTGGACTAGGTGATCTTGGAGGTCTCTTCCAACCTAGATGATTCTGTGATATACATGCAACAGCTCCACCCAATATGGTATCATCCACAAACTTGTTCAAAAAACCTTCAAGTCCTTCATCCAAATTATTTATAAAAAAATTGAAGAGGACTGGTCCTAAAATGGAGCCATGGGGAACCCCACTAGGGACAGGTCACCAGCCTGATGTAACCTCATTTACAAGAAAACTCTGGGCCTGACCCATCAGCCAATTGTTCACTCATCTTATTATACTTTTATCTGACTGTATTCTGGTCATTTTGTCCAGAAGGATATTATGAGAGGCAGTACCAAAAGCTAGAGTATTACCATCACCTGATATTCAGTATAGATAAAAACATAGACTGGATACAGCTTATTGTAAATGCAAATAAAAAAAAATTGAACTAACTTAAAACAAAGAAAATGAAACTAGAAATGAAACCTGCCTAGAAGACCTAAAGCAGAGACTGAACTTTGAAAACTGGCTGATGAATATGAATTTCTGGCTAAATATCTCATAGGGATCGATGTTATATATTTTTAAAAATATCAATTGCTAAAGGCATAGCCTCCCTTGCAAGGAAGTTGATGTACTTTGATTTAGTTTTGGAGATACTATGTTTTAAAATCTAGTAAGAGACAATTGTTACACACTGCTCTTTCCCCAGAGAGAGGACAGGAATGGCTACAAGCAAAGTGAGTAGCCACCTTAACCATAACTTAAAAGCCATCATACCATCTTTATTTGAGAGATCAAGATATGTCAGGTTAACTTAAAAGAGAGAGACAGAGAGCACTAATTAAAAGCTAGTTAGTTGAAATGTTAAATAAGACAGATGTTTTTAGTCCCGTGTGCACATATATATTTAGTTTTTCATTTTATCTTTTAACTTCTTTGTTCTATTACAAATCTGCTTAGGTAAGCTATTTTTTAAAGTTACCTAGTAATAAATCTAACTTTGGGTGATCAGGAGGCTCCTCAGATTGCTTCCCAATGACATTATTCTCCAAATTCTCAAAACAACAGGAGGGTACATCTGCACGACAGCAGCATGACAGTCCAAGGAATGGGAGTGTAGATTTTGAGAAAATGAAAGACTGTTGCAGTGACAAAGGGAAAACAAAGTAACTTCCATTTGACACTATAATGTGAATCACTGAAGTTTGTCACTACCCTACGCCATATCTAATGGGGAATGTATTGATAACCACTGCATGAAAGGAATTACTTGCTGCGTTTTTTTACCGCAAACAATGTGCTTTCAAATACAAATAAAAATTCAGAAGATGGAAGATGAGTAGTTAATGCAAAAATGACAGCAAACAGCTTTTCATGAAGAGAGAACTGTGAGTACTGTGTAGCACTTGTCCTTGTGTCCTACCCTACAGGTATATAATGACACTGTGAGGCCACTCAAGAGGTATACATTTTATTTGTACAGAGAAATATTTATGCATTATGTACCCCAATACAATAGTTTTGTATACTGCAATGGCTATTGACTCATCAGATTTTGAAATTCACGGCCATCTGTGGCTCAAACCTGCATAAAATAGAACACATTTAAAAACAATATACATATATGTAAAGTGTGACTATATGTGTACATGTATGTATGTATGACAAATCACCTTTTCAACAGTTCTCAACTTATTTTCTCAATACTTTTTTGTAGTTCCACAGCAGCTTTTAATTGTATAAAATTATTGAATTTTGGTTATTTTGGTTAACCAAAACAAGGGAATTGGTCACATGTGAGGTGTCTTTATTTTCACACTTGTCTCCCTTCATAAAATTGCTGAATGACCTACGTGGAAGACATATATTCTTGTGAAATTTTATCTGAGCCTGCAAACTATTAATGGACTGAAGTAAGATTTCTGGTTTTGCTATCTTTTCTGCTTTTTTTCACTGAATCCGTTTAATATTTGGAAGCTCTGTGAAGTCTGACTGTGAATGCTCTAGGCAAAAGCTTTAAATAAATTCATGAATAAAATCAGTATTTCTCTTTCATTTTAGAGGCATCAAGAGGAATGACCATGTAAGTTGCAAAGCTGAAGTCCGTCAGAACAGATGCAACCATGACTTACACAGAAGAGCCATATAGCCACACAATTGCCACAACCAAGACAACGGCAAATACTATTCTAGCAAGACTTGTAGTGGAACTGAAATGTGACTGACACATTGAACAACTGGTCCTTTTCCACCTTTAATGTTGTCCTATCTCAAATTTAATTCCACAGAAGCAATTTGAATTGCTAACTAAAATAATCATGTCCTCAAATCATGCCATTTTATTTGTTAGTGACAAACAGTTGTTTACTGCATGCACATTTCTACAAAGCAGTGTTAAATATTTATCTACTATTCATAAACTCATTAAATATTTAGTGTTATTGAACTGCAGATGGCATATACATATAATCCCTCACTAGGATAGTCAAGGATAACAACAATGTAATATATTTTTAAATTTCCCTAAATACAACATATGCTTGTGATTTCCCTTCAAGAGTGATAGTTGTTCACGTTCAGGAAAATACTTGAGTTAAACATAATCTGTGCTCTTTCCTCCCTTTCTGTTAATGCAATGTAAATAAAACAAAGTAATCAAAAATAAGGCCTCTATGAGTTACACATTAAATCTTAAGGCAATACAATTACCTTCTGGAGTAGATCACATCAAGTTGAAACACAATTTCAAGAGCTCCAGTGCTCTTTCCTAAAATAAAACATCATAATGTTTATGAGTGTGTGGATGAAGGAAGCTAGGGTGGAAGGAGCTGATTTAACTGAGTTGGGTTTAGCAATAGTACACCATGCAAAGCTGCTTCATGAAGTATCATTCTGGATAACTGAGAAATAGCTTGCCCTGAATTTGCAAGATGTGACACATATATAACACTGTGTATTGGAAGCCAATAAAAAGCAGACCATTGAAATAGTCCAGACGTCATCTCACTTCTCTCTTAATTACTTCCTTAATTTTGTAAAGCCTCTACAAATGTCTAAAAATAAACTAATTGTAGATTTTCTGCTCAGTTGTCAGATTTGTTATATTTACAGAATAAGAACAAAGAAACATCACATATCTCAGTAGTTCTGTAGAATGTATTCTAATTTGATAAACAAATTAGAAACAAACAAACAAAAAAACAGAATCCAAGTATTTCATTCCTTATAACACTTCAACTTATCCTAAGCTTTATGAAAGTGTTTTTCCCCCACTTATTGGCTTTGTTTCTGCTCCCATTTTTTTTCCTTTTTAAAATATATAGTATATATAAAAATACATATTTATACAATTTTTAAAAAAAGAAAAAAGAAATGAGAGAACAAAGAACAGGATTCTAGTTCTAACAAAGCTCCAGAAGTAGTATTAAAAATCTCAAATAGTATTAAAAATCTTAATAAAAATACTGAAAAAGTAAATAAATACATGAAGAAATGTAAGAAATATCTCAAAAACTAGAGAAATACAAGAAGTAGTGACTCCAGTTCATTTACTGACCAACTCAAAAATCTTTGATTAACCTAACCACGTTAATTTCCAAAGTTTGGTTGATATTCAAATGTTTAACAGGATAATTTCTTTAACTGTAGATATCCATTTATAAAAGGACACATTTGCAAGTGATGCTTAACTGCTTTACAACTGAATGTAGTATTAAACACAAAATAAATCCAAACTCACAACTAATTTAAATACAGCTTTAATGAATTTGTGTTTCTGTCAAACTGAAAATTGTATATGACTATAGCAATAACTGTGAAGCCGGCTATGATCTTCGCTTTGTTTAACAACAAAACAAAAATAATTTAGCACTAACCCACAGGAAATAAACTCCTTCAGAGTGTTAATAGCTCTATGAACATCTCCAACTCAAATTAGAGTCAACAGAATGCTACTCTCGTGAAAACTTCATGTTACTAAGCAATCTCTCTCCTCTGTACAAAATCCAATCCAGCTCAGTTACAGATCAGCACGACAAGGATTAAGAAAAAAGTTAAGGTACACATGCCAGCACATAAAAATGGTTAGAAATAAGCATAAGAATTACTAACAGTGGTGACTATGTACTTTTAGTGATTTTGTTCAGCTTAAGCTCAAGCTCTGTATTGTAAAAAGTTGTAGGTTAATCTAGAAAATCAGCAATGGACCCCACAGATAGAACTCTGTGTATGTAAACTTGCCTCAGCACCCTTGGAGTAACAGTTGGTATAGGTGTGGAGATTCTCCCTTAACAAGCATGACTGTATAGCATATAAGCTACTTCTATTAAATTTAGTTTAATAGCTATGGATGATTATTACCTGATTTAAGAAAAATTTAATGTTGATTTTTTTTTTTTAATTATATGCTATAGCTACACATGACAATCTTATACAGACTCCTTGATTCACTCATATTAATTAAATGATTGAGAAGTAGATCTTCTATGCCTAAACTCACTGCTGTGTTCACTGTTGCCCCAAAACACAGCCCAGAGAGAGCAGCCAGTTTTCACAGGACTGGCTAGATGAAGCAGACTGTGCTGGCTGGCTTCCATGAGGTCCATCTGGCACCGAACACAGAATATGACTTGGGTTCCCAAGCCTAGAGCAAAAGTGGAGAGATATTGCTTAGTTTTGCAGACTAACTGGCTGGGAAGGGTAGCTGGTATAACTTAAAGGTATGCAAATCCTGGCTTATGCTACAGACTTTGGTTGCACCTAGACAGCTTTTATAGCTATACTGTATTACTTACGGTGTCATCAAAGTGCTATCAAAGGTATTAGGTAGTAGAGGTGATACTGCAAATACAGAAACTGTGAACTTTCTGCTCAGCTATAGATGTTTTAATACAACCCACTGAATAAGAAATTATTCTAGTGAAATAATTCTCCTACATTTATTTATTACTAAATATTAACAAGACAAAAGATACAGCAATTCTTTGAGGAAAAAAAATAATAACAACCAACCAAAAAAAAATAAAATTGAATTCACATTAGGAAAAAAACATTGCTACCCTTATGACACTTAATTCCCAAGTTACCTAAAAGACTGGCATACAACAGATGTCTTTTCCCTGAATATACATTATGACACACAGTACCCACGTGAGAGACTTTAACTGAGATGAAGTTGAAATTTCCAGCATCTCTGAACTAGCATTCTGGTAGTTTGGGGAAGTTTATACAACACAGCTTAGCCAAGCTGCCTAAGAAAAAGAAATGCTGCTGCTGTGATGCTTTGCTTAAAAAATTTCAAATCAACATGTAACTTTCAAATCAACATGTAAAAGAGGACAAAAATCTCAAAGAAAGCTGACACTTCCACAGCTTTAATTACATTGAGACAAAGGTGAGTGTTAATCAATAATACTAATGAAAGTTCAACTGTTACTAGTTGAAGTATGAACTGCTTGCTTACCACATGGAAGGCAAACTATGATATTTCAAATTAGGAAATAGGGAGAATAAACTTACAGGTACAGACTGGAGTAAAACAAATGATATTGGGAGGACAGAGTGCTATAAAAGAACAGTAAATGAGGGACTGGAAATGACACAAGAGCCGTTACAGTGATTTCATGTTAGCAGTACATAAGAGTTTGTACCCTAATGTTACACTGTCCAAGACAGAAAACTAATCAGATTTCCATCATCATGGTAAAATAACCATAGAATTTAATAAGAAAACAGATTATTTCCCTTTGCACATTTTATCACTATCCAAATTAACATTCATAATGAATTTACATGAAAGGCTACAGGCCCAAAGGGGCCCAAATCTCCAAATAGGAACAGAAATTGAGGCCACGGTAGAAAGTGCAGTCCCACCTGACCTTAATGTTACATTATTTACTCAACAGAAACATTCATTTGACTATCAGACCTTCAATTCACAGCAATTCTACCTTCTTCTTGTGCTGAGGAAACTCATGATTGCAAGTCAAACTTAGTGACCTCTAAATGTAATATGAGGATAATAATGATACATTAATTCAAATGTGCAGTATATATTCACAGTATTGTGCTCCTAGGGTCCTAAATCATGCATGTAGTTTCATTTCAGGTGATGTATTCTACAGTGCTTGGAACAAGAATTGTGCCCTTAGATAAGATGATGAAGTCTCACCATCTACATGACATTGTTATTTATTGCAGTGACAGAGGATATACTCTTAGTGAAATACTATCAGAAAATGTAAGAAATGTTGGCTGCTCTACAGGAAACAACTGAATTTAATCCACTTCACTATAGCACTGTAGTGGTCAATGACTGTTACTGGGGATGGCCAACTTCTTTTTCCAAATAAATTTTGGTTGAGTTCTTCTCTATCAAATACATTTTTGCAAAGAAATTTTTCACGTATGGAGGACAAAAACATAATTGGTTACAAGTTATTTCCTAAATACCCTTTGATCCTTCCTTTCTTCAGTTAGTATGTCCAAACAGTTTTAAAAAATCACTCATAACGATGAACTGTCCCTCAGTATTTTCAATTGCAAATGTTATTCTTCCATGTGTCAATTAATAATCCCATTTTATTTTCCATTTGATGTCTAATTAGATTGCTTCATCTCTTAATTCTAACAGTAATATTTACCAAGTTTCACCACATACCACTTTAGGTTGAATACCTAATGCTAGACTGACCTTGTTACTCTCTACAACTTCCTGAGGAGGGGAAGTGGCAATGTTGGTGTCAGACTCTGACCCCTGGGAACCAATGATGGGACATGGAACAGCCAAAGGCTGCACCAGGGGAAGTTCAGTCTGGACATCAGAAAACATTTCTTTATGGTCAAACACTGGAACAGGCTCCCTAGAGAGGTTCCTGAGAAAGATGCCCCCATGCTGTCAGTGTTCAAAAGACATTTAGACAATGTCCTCATTAATATGCTTTAAGTTTTGGTTAACCCTGAAGTGGTGAGGCAGTTGGACATGATGATCTTTAAAGGTCCCTTCCAACCAAACTATTCTATTCTATTCTGTTCCATTCTAAAAGTGACCAATACAGCTAATCTAAACCTAAACCAAATCAAAATCTCTCCCAATAAGTGAATACAGACTAGTATTCTGAGATTAAAAAAAAAAGGGAGGTTAGAACCAAATAAAATTTGCTGTACTGTTTTCTAGTCAATTTGTTCTAGAGTAAGTCTATAGTTTTCAGAGTTGTACAGATGAGTTACTAAAAAAAACAAAAAAACTACTCTGTGTTGTCCAGAGCAATATTTTGTATAGTATTTTAGGTTTAGTTAACATGTTTGAAAAAATACTACTTACATGACATAGAAACTGAGCCAAATGAAGTCTTTACTAGGACAAACTGAGAACAAAGGAATCAACTCCATGTTTAGAATATAAAATTTGAAAGTAGAGACTGTACAAACAGGAATTTATTTCACAATAACAAGTGCTTTGAATCCATGATTTATGACAGCAGCTATGGGAGTCACATATTTAAATTTGTTGTTTAACACACTGGCAGATGCTTCCTAATTATTAGAATGCAGGAGTGAGAACATTATTTTTTTTTCAATGGATGTGTTATTAACATTAAACATCTTGTACTTTGGCAACTATCAAATTTGTAATGATGTATTTTATGAAGTTCTGTTTTAGGATTGCAAGCATTAACTTAATATATCATAAAAGCCTGTAGCTAAAAAATTTATGTTATGACACAAAATCTCAGACCTATCTACTGTGCAATGCCTAACAAGTATTCCATCCTGCAATGAATATAAATCAAATATTGCTGTCTGCAAGACATTGCATTTCAAGTTCTTCCCTTCATCCGTCTCCAACAAAAAAAAACAAACCCATGAATTGTCAAGAACTACAAAAAACAAAAGTCTGAACAAAAGTTCAGAATGATCATTACTTTCAAGTTTATACAGAAATATTTTAAATGTTAGCTTTACTAAAAGAGTCATAAAAAATAATACCTAGAAGAAAATCAATAGAATACAATGTCCATGTACTGGGAAAAAGAAACCTGGGATTTATTTAAGGCCAAATGAAAAATTCTCTCAGATGTAATAACTGCTTATTCATGTGAGACTTTGACACTGATATGCAAGGAAGTTAAAATAATTTTACAAGTATTAAATTGTGAAACTGCAGTCTCCTTTCAGCTCAGAAAGGAAAACATTAGCTTTGAATATGTTACTTCTGGTATCTGTGAATGTGACTAATGTGACTAAGCTTAATTATGTCTGAATTCATAGAACTACTCCCATTTTATATTTTATTTTCATATTTAGTGATTTGAAACAAAAAAAAAAAAAAAAAAAAAAAAAAAAGGGCCACTGTGGACAAATAAGCTTTTAAGGCAGAGGCCATAAAATGAATTTCATTAACAAAGTAGACTGAAATACAAAGTAGAGCACATCCAGTACCTCATGATGATAAATGATTCTGCTTTCTCTGTTATAAGGTAGAAAGAAGAAATAACTTTCCTTTAGCTGATCACAGCTTTGCAGAACTGAACGAAGGCAGAGCTGACTATATCAAAAACATAAAATAGTCATCATAAAAATTTCAAAAGCCAAACTACCACCATTGTGCACACACATCTGAATTATTGAAAATGCTGGAATTCAAATTTGTACAGATCTTAACTCTTTGTATTATCCATAAATTTGCAGTACTGATATAGTACAAGAAATTTTCTGAATCTATATGGAAGAAATAAAATCCATGTGATCTATGTAGCCTAGCACCCGGATTCTAACTTCACAATGTTAGAAAAACAAAACAAAAAAACAACCAACCGATAAAAAACAAACAAACAAACAAACAAACAAAAACAATAAACTACCTTAAATTACAGGTTCAAGATTTTCAGATTTCAAGATTTTTACAGGTTTTCAAAAAAATCAACAAACCCAACTCCATAGTTGGGGGTATGCAAAATGATTAACATATGTACAATTATTAATGTCCTGAAATTTTCTTATAGCGTTTCTTATACTTTCAACAGTTTCTTTAAGTTCTTACTGCATTCTGTTGACTTTCCCTTCTTCAAAGGGAAAAGTACTAGTTTACTTTCTCTAATAGGCAGTTATGCATATTGCTTTTTGTTTGTTTTTGTTGTTGTTACTTTGAGCTAAAGACAAACAAATTTGAGAACTCACTGCTGACTGATAGCAGGAGGGGTATATTTTACAGTGCTTTAACATGTTTACATTCCTATTGTATTGAACTTCTCAGACCTCTGGTACCTCAGTTGAATTCTAGCATGTAAACTCTGGATAAATGTTGAGAAGCTCCCCACTAAAATTTTGTTTTGCTGCAAGTTTTTCAGCAAGTCTTACTGTAACTGCATAATTCTAATATGAGAGAAGATAAATTACTCAGGATTGCACAAAACAATACATCAAGCACGCATAAACTAAATTCCCAATCACACAGATCTTTGAGGTTACAATTATAGTGATGGTTAGATTTTCAAGTTAGACTCTGTAGTAAACCCTTAGTGGTTTGCAAATAAGTGCTATTAGTTTGGGCAAAGTTGTTGAAAAGCAAACCCTTGATTGATCACTTTCAGAAGAGAATATTAATTTGCCCATTAAAAGGTAAAATACTGATGTCATGTATTAGGCTTACATGGCAAGGTTTTAGTAATAGGAGGGAGGCTGCATTTGTACATTGTACATAAATACAAAACAATTTTTAAATATTTTTCCACTGATAATTTGAATAATTTTCCATTGATAATAGAAGAAAACCAATTAAAATTGAAAACTTACAAAACGTAGTATTTTATTAATACTTTGTTTGCAACTCTCTTATACTAAGCAAAAACTTTGCATTTAGATTTGTCCTAGAGGGAAATTTATTCACTAGCTGAGCCTGAATCGAGATCTGACAGGCTGAATAGTGCCCTCAACCTTCTGCATTTCTCTGAATTTAATTAATTCACTAATTTATTGCTGGCTGAGACAAGCAAATTCTGATGTGGTGTTTGTTGCTTTCTCTAAATGAATTAAAATTAACAAAACGAACAAAACTCCAGCCAATAATTCCTAGAATTTTCTGCATTGAGTCAGTTTTCAAAACTCATCTATACTGGTAAGTTTTTCTTTAACTTAACACAAACATGTAATCTGAAGATTGTTTCTCCAGGCATCCCACCACTTCATCACAAAGGTTGTGCCCAGTGTTGGAGGAGCACTTGTTGGCTTCATAATGAATTTTGTCTGCTTTCACCTCTCTGGACTTTCAAGATTCCTCTCAGTTCCTACAAACTAATTAGTGATTCTTTTAACATTACAAGCAATTTCTCAAAGTATGTTATTAAAAAAAAAAAAAAAAAGAAAAAAGTTTTTGCTGCACACTTCCGTTTAGTTTACACACAGTGAGCAATGAATTCTAAGGCTCTCGTTACAAAACCTCACAGTGACTCTGACCTTAGCAGAGTTTCAGTCCCATGCTATTTCTAAAAGAGCACAGAGGTTTCTTCTCTGTACACAAAATAATTTGGATGAAATGCTGATTCAAAATAAGTCAATAAGCATTTTGCTATTGATTTCAAGAGAGCCAATATTTTACCTTAATGGTTTATTGGACATAGAGTTTCAGAATATCAATATTTAGAAAGATATATAGTATGCAATAAGCCCCATAATTGCATAGAACAAACTATAAAGTAAAATCATTTACTCTATATTAAAGAATTTTAACCTAACATTTATTTCAATGTAACATTTAATTGAGCTTCAGAAGACTAAATTGAGTGCCACAAGAAAAAAGTACGTCGAAGTCTTTCCATAACAAAAAATGGGTTCTACAAATAAGCTCAAGTAAGAAGTTCAGCAGGTGAATTGTCATCCATGTTTCTGGTGGTTAGAAATGCCTCCAAAACTGACCTAGAGAGAGAACTTTTTACTGAATTAAAACTAACTGTGACTAACAGTGCATGGAAAACATCTGGTAGACACTTCATGATATGCCGACAATAATGCTCCAAATAGAGTCTGGTATCCCATCCTTAGCATTTGATTTTTCTCAGGTCTAAAGGTTGTTTCTCTGCTCCTTATCAGAATATATATATATTTTTTTTTTCTCATGAGTGAAACACTCCTTGCTTATTCAAAAAGGCAAGAGACAGGAAAAGCACTAATTTTTTACTGTAATATCTATCTCAACAAGGAACTGTGATGGCTAGAAGCTAATGTACATCATGTACATTAGCTCATTCTTCTCAAAGATTACAATCACACAACAAAGATTACAATCAAGATGAGAACAGTCACAATCCACCAAGTACTATCTCTGCTGTTTCTCAACTTCTGCTACTAGGAGGTAAGTCTCTTCTACCTGTTGAATCTAAGCATATTTTACTTGTCCTAAAACTCCTTCCAAGTAAGAGGAAGCGTAGCATCTGCCCTGATAAAGTACTCCAAAATATAAGTTATTTTCAATGCTAGGAAGTATATCTTTATATCTTTGTCTAATCATCTTAAGAGTTACATACATGTGATCACCTTTTCTGTTTTTCCGTTTCTCTCTTCAGTGACCTCTCAAAAGTTAACCTGAACAGCTGGCTGCATGCACGAGCAGCACTACATAATGCTCCCTATCAGTCCACATCTCATTTTCCCTTCCTCCTTAAATCTACCTCCAAAAGGACATGGATTAAGATGTATACCATGTGAACGATGTGGGTATTCCAGTATGAAATTCAAATAACTCCAGCATGACTAATACAAAAGACCCTTCATCCTTGCAACATAACAATAAAATAAATAAATAAATAAATAAATAAAGCTACCTAGTTTTCTTTTAAATGACCAACTAATTAAAATCTTCATTCTTGTGACTACACTGCTAGTATTTTCCACATTTCTTACACACACTTGAATTATTTACAATTTTTATCCTTCTATCTTATTAAATGCTGTGGACAAAGACAAAACTAACTTTGCTCTTAACAGTCTTCACATACTTCAAGACAGATGCTATTAACGACACTACATTTTGATGTTTATGTTGAGGTTTGTGATCTAGAACCTTTAAATCTCTCCCTGAGATACTGCCTCCCAAGCTATACTTGTTTTAGGCAGACTACCTTGAAACTACCATCCTGAACAGGTTTTATAGCTATAAATTTGTTCAATAGCTTTTTGCATACTTTAAGCTTTAAATGCCTGCAATAACCTGCAGCATGGAGTTCCACAGCTGGCTGCATTATGCATAGAAATGTTTTATTTGAAAATGCCACCTTCACATTTAGTTTGAATAAATTGAAAAGATTATTCTTTTGATGCTTTTCTCCATATCATTATTTAATGGACCTCTTCTGAAGTTCTTCTGCACTGAACTCCATCTATCATTATTCAACAGCTGGAAAGTCTTTAGCATTCCAAATAACTTAAGGCCAACAGCAAACTGTCATGCTTATAGAAAGGGATGAATAGCAAATAGCAAAGGTGCTAACATAAACCCCTGTGAGACACCACTGATTTTCTTTTACCTTGAAAATTGGTAATTTGCACTTTTTTTTTCAATTTATCCATGAGAAGAACTTATTAGACTTCATTCTGTAACTTAAAGGATAATGGAGTACTTGAACTCTTGAAAGCTTTGCCCAAACTCTCTACTCTTCTTGGAAAAACACAGCTGTGATATCTTAAATCTCCTCATCCTTTGTCCCCTGCTTTTGGAAGCATGCATTGCCTTTCAGTGTAAGTTAAACAAAATTACATTCTTAGCCTCAAAGTAAATTCAATATAAATGAAGTACTCACCACATATCTCTGCAGCATTGCATATGTTCTTCAAACTGCTTACAAAGATGACATGATATCTTTAAGAATTAAAGATTGTATCTATATTTTATAAAACATATCACAAGGAAAATGTAAAACTTACTTATCAAATGTAATTGCTAGCACAAAAGCTTTTTAGTGACCACAGAACAGACTCAAGAATATTTTTTCCCTTCCTACACAACTTCCAATTAGCTTTTACTAGTTTTCAGGGAGGCCCAGCTCATCAAAAACTAGTTACAGACTTCCTAAAACTAGCTGACTGGAATTTCTTGTTGTTTTTGTCTGTAGTCCTTTTTTAGAGAAAGACCTGAATGGGGCATGTCATTGTTTTACCCAAGAACGGCTACATACTATACAGCCTAGAGCTATGAGAACACTCCTTGTGTTGCTTCCAGTTAAAAAAGACACTGATATACAAAAAAGAGCAATTCAGGAAGGAGGTCATTCCAGATATTTCAGTATATTTCAGCTCATCCTAATAGTAATTCAAGATTCATGACACAGGTCCCCTTGATCTTAATATACGGCATGTCCTTCAGAAAAGATAAACTAAGCTGGTTAACAAAACCTAAAAACAACTTCAAATATGGATGGCAACTGTTTAAGTATTGTAAAGATATAACGATTTTATTTTTTTAAAAGTTAGACTGATATAAATATTACACCTAAAGCTAGTTTGTTGCAGCACTTTGCATAAAGTTTCATTACTTCTCTATAGGTCTGGAACTTTTAAGACAGTCTGTAGAGCACACTTCGCAAAATATTTGTCTTCTACAGTGAAAAAGCTACAGTGAAAGTGAGCTACTGCTGCCTGGATTACACTCTGGTAGTTGACTGTTATTGGACACTTTCTCAAATAAGATTGAATATTATAATTATATAAACTAAAGAGTAAGAAGAAAAGTTGGATAGTAAGTAAAATATTTTACACCAGTGTTGCCTCTGCATTTTCATTTCTTTGAATTGTTTCTTTACTTCCTTTTTGCATGTTGAACCTTTTTAAAACTATAAAAGATACAGGAATTCAATCTGCTAAGCTATGCAGAGCAATATGAAAGTATGTATTTGCTAATAATACTGCTTTATATATACTTTTATCGTTTTTATCTTTTTAATTCAATGCTCTATCAGCAATAAGACAATTGAGAAAACATTTATCTATTGCTTCAACCATTTTTGTTTTTCTTAAAATAGGCAGATTGGGAGGAAAAGAGAAGACAGCAGAGAACAAAACAGAAATAAGAAAAAATTTAGTCCTCATTCTGTAAGATGAGCACTATAGCCTGACCTGTCATGTATTATAAAATATATATTATCGGTTATGTAGCTTGCTAAAATTTCTGACACTGATATTTTTCACTGGCAGAGTTCTTATATCCAATATCCAGTTAATCAAAAGGCTCCTGTATGAACTCATCTGGAGTCTTACAGTTAAAAACAACGTGTGTATTATCAGAATCTTGAGTGATACTAACAGGGAAACAGTCAACTTTACAACATATCGGACACAATACAAAATGAAATCTATGTTCAGTAACAATTAGTTCCAATAGTTATAGAATATGGAGTATTTTTTGATATTAAAAAAATAACCTAGCTTTCAGCTGAACCACAGTTGTGCCTACATAAAATTTGCTAGGCACTTAGCATATTTGATGATTATTTGAATTTAATTTATGCTGATGTATTACGAAGTGTTTTCATACATCTGATATATTAGAGAATCCTAGTGAAGCCCTATGCACTGATACAATTGTTAATCTTTATTTGTTAACCTGTACATTGGAAGATCAGGGATGAGAATTTCATTCATGTAAAACAAATATTATTTCAGAATACCTAGATGCAATAAAAGACTACCAAAGACTACCTAAATCTAGTAGTGAAGATAACATATAATTCTCATAGAAGAAATCTTGAATTATTGAGTTATTTGACATATTCCTAACAATGACCAACAATTCAAAGCTGATTAAATGAAAACCAGTGCCAGTGGGCTGAGAGTTGTAAAGGCTAAGCCATCAATTAATTTCAGTGTAAATATTAACAAGTTTGAAGTAAGCCAAATGTAAAAGCTTAAGTGTCATCTTCTTAACATGTAAAATTTGCACAATACTTTTACACGCATTGACACTGTGTGCATTAGCTAGATAGTATAAAAAAAATCAATATTTATGTGAAATAAAAGTAACAAGCCAAGTAACAAGTAACTACAGTTCAAACCAACTTATACAGTCAAGTAGTAAATATAATGGGTTTGCATGCATTATCAGAAAAAACATTAATCTCCTTGTACACAACCACCATAAATAGCTTGTAATGGTACTTGTACATTATGTAGGGGGCTGGCATTTATTCTGTGTGTTTATATTCCAGTGCTAGACTCTGAAGTTCCATCTGGCTGATGATTCCACACACATACCAGGAAAAAATGCAGATCTTAATGTCAATTTCAAAAACCAAAAAAAAGCGGGGGGGGGGGGGGTAGGGGGGGTAGAGAGGGGCATGGCTACAAATGTGTTTGAAAATATTTTTTTTCCAGAAAATATTCATAAAAATCTGAGAGAGATCAAAGTGAAACTTCATCCTGTATAAGGACTGAGAGAAACATTCAGAATTTAGTTTAAAGTCTGACATATTTATCATTATACTAATATCTAAACTATATTAAAAACTGCATTTCAGTACATGCAATGCGAAATTGGCTACACTATAAAAACACTGATAATAGCGTTATCTCTTCTGTACCAGCGAATATAACCTCAAAAAGGGAGCTTACTCTATTGACAATTCAAAGTCTTCTCGAGTATTCACATTATGACTCTGACACTTGCATGACTGATAAGAGACAAAGTCAGAAAAAGTTTGAAGGTTATTCTTTTGTCTCCCTTGAAACTAGTATTTTTAACACTACCTAGCAATCCTTTTCTGACAAACCCAGTTAAGAAACAATTTTTTTTAAGATATTAAAATGCAATTTCTGTATGTTTGGAAGAGTAGAGTCCTATTCCTTTCTTTTTTTTTTTTTTTTTTTTTTTTAGCTGGCCAGATAAAAAGCCATTAGGAATAACAGCACTGTCCTTCTTTAAAATGAAATAAGGGATTTTAAAATTAGGAAATATTATATATATATGTATTATATAATCTGAAGTAATTCTTAGTTCTGTTAAAAGTTTGAGCTTTTGTTTATGTCTATGAAATAATTTTTATTCCTCAGAGTAATAAATTTCATCCTTTTATAGCTTGGTCCTTAATGTGGTTTGTTATGTTGCAAAACTTTTACAGAAGCAGCTTGGATGTTGTTAGATTCTTTCCTACTCAAGGGATGAGGAACACTACAGGTCTGATCATGGGATTTGGCAGTTCAGAGAACAGGAAGTATTAATGTCTGCATCTGCAATGTCTGCATCTTCTGCATCTTGGGAGATACAGAACAGCAGGTATTCGGTCTTTCTATTTCCATCTCTCTAAGAGAAGCCTAAAACAGAAGATGAATGTAGTAGCTATTATAGATAAAAGTAGACATGATCCGAAGCTCTATCTAGTAGTGTCTTTCATATATATATATGTGTATAAAGAGCAGCAGGAAACAGATAAGCAATAGAAGATCTATTTGAAAATCTAAGATCTAAGAACATATCTGGTAAAACATGACACACCTTGTCCTAGGAACAGGTATATCACATACGATCTGTGGTTCAGTTATGTTCACGGAATCAGAACCTCCCACTAACATCACCCTTCACACCAGAACAAAGTTCAGAAGTTCAGCATTTGACTGGAAGAATACCACTGCTACTGATGCAAAGATGTTTATGTTGAGCCGCTGAAGACTCCCAGGCTGTGTTTGTATTAGCGAGTAGTGCCTATTGATTTTTATTGATTTTTTATTGAATTCACTATCCACACTACACATTTCAAGTATTTTTACTTCACAGTAGATCCTCTCTAGTCCTATGGACTGAAAAAACAGCAGCAACTGGGAGCATACTGGGTGAACTTCTGGAGTTCACTATTTGTCTCCACTTCATTCAAAAGGAACAGTCAATGTGTCCAGCGTTATGTGAACCAAAGCATACAAGGTGGGAATGAATGTGACATGGGTTTCAAAAAAGTGTTCCTTATCTGAACTAAGTACCGATGCAGGTGAAGTCACAGAGAAATGGAAATGAGAAAGTGATAAGCTGAGCTTCAGTGGAACATTTCAGGCCCTGGAGGAGAACAAGGTCAACAGATAACTCAGGCTACCTGCATGGTGAAGGATATTGCAAAGCTGAACTGAAAGGGATTCAAAAAAAAGAACTTCTCATGGTAGATGGAAGACTAATTTTCTAGATAGAAATTGAAACAGATACTACTAACAGCAGACTTCAGTGATCTTTATGTGACAGCTGGCAGATTCTATCTTCAATTACTGGTTCAACAAGAAGCAATGCTATTTTAAGCACAGTTTTCATAGAAAAAAAGGCACTGTAAAGACACAGGAAGTATAAAATAAGTTCACAGAAAATGTTACAAGTTAATTCAGTAAATTAGACTAAAAGATGAACAGTAACATTTAAAACTTCCATTTAAGATTTACCATTTAAAAAGATTTAAACTGAAATAAAAATTGAATGAGGGTAGTCATCTAGAGTAGAAAAATTGGTGAATTGAATTTGAGTCACAAGCAAACAGTTAACGTTTCTTAAGTTATCTTGAATCTGTATCCGGCACATCTTTAAATATAAAGTGGCCTTTCAGGGAAGGATTCCAGACCTAGCTAATTAATAAACCCAAATGGAATAACAATGAACAACCAGACCTAAGAGAGTGGAAAGAGACCTACTAGTAGCAAGTACATTTCCCTCTTATAAAGTCAGGAAGCTTAGAGATAAAATGAAAGTTGTCAGTAGGTAAGCTGAGGTGACCCTGCAAATGAAATGAAAACAGATAGCTCATATGTCAGCCATTAAAAGAAGAGAGCAAGCAAAGAGGTTAATATGCAGTAAAGGATGGTAGTGACCTATTTCCTGAATCCTGTTTTCAGCAATGCTGAGATGAATATAAGGGAGACAAGGGTTCAGAGATGACAGAATGCCTCTATACCACATCAAAAGTTGAATAAAAATTCGAAGAGACACATTCCAGAAGTAGCACATCAATCTTAACGCTTAATAGTGATTTTAATTTTTATGTATTTATTCTAACCAATTCTATCAGAGTATGCTAATGTACATTTATAGAGTAGCATACATGGAAAGTATATGGATTCTAGAAACAAAGAAGTTAGATTTCATTAACATGAAATGCTTTGGGATAAATTTTAATTTAGAGAACAATTAAACATATAAAGGAACATGAAAAATGAGATGAAGTAAAGCATATTTATTCCAAAGAGAAGGGTACCAGATTCAGCAGGCACAGTATCTTCCTTTAGGCATTAATCCTCTTGACAAAGAAAATGTGGTATTTATCTGGACTTTGGTAATTCATTCTGTTACATGTAAAGCTGGAGAAAAATGGGTTTGGAACATTATAGGAGGCTGAATAACTGGCTCAATTGGAGACATAATGGGCTGTTAAAAAAAAAAAAAAAAAAACACTTAAAAGAAGCCTGGATTTTGGGACTAATTTATTAAGTATCAAGTTGATGATAAGCACAAAAGTAAGTACTAATGAATTCAGATGATGCCAGAAAGAACAGATTAAAAGACAAAAAACCACACACTACATTACATGGGAAGAAATTAAGATTATCTTGCTTGGAAAGTCAGAATTTCCACAAATTATGTTCTCACTGCCTAAAAAAAATTGGAAAGAAGTACACACTAATGAATCATATTCAGGCTGTGCTTATATAGTATGATCTGCCTATTAAAAATTATGTTAGATTTGGGGTACAAAGCACTGCCCCACAATATGTTAATATAATACTCATCACCCCTACTCAGGATCTCTCTAGCATGGGCAGAAAGCAAGCCAAAAGAACACAATAGTCTTCTAGATGAAAGAAAAGTGAAAGAGCTTGGTTCAGGCCTTAGAAAACCAAGGTTTCAGTAAATTAAGCTTCCCCATATTTTAGTAAGGAAAACAGGAAATAAAACGAAAAGAAGGAAAAAAGCCAGGAGATTCACAAGTTGAAATCTGTGTATGGTTTTTGTTTTTCCAGATAGTCAAGATTTGCAAAGTGTTTTTGTAGACCTGGACTTAACACGGTGTTTTTAAGGGATGAGAGCAATAGAGTGGAAAGACTAGAGCAGCAAACATAGTATAGTCCCTCTGTGAGCACTACAGAAAGTGGCATATAAACTCATGTCACATCCCTACAGTTTTGTATTTTCCAGAGAGAATTAACAATAATGCAAGTGATCAATTATTGAGATATGAGATGACGAGTGTTTTGAATTTAATTCAATTTGGTTCTTAAATCAATTCTTAAAATCCATTCTTAAACTGTGTGGCTGCTCCAATGCTTGCATTATTTCCACTTAGTGTAGCATATGTATAGTTAAAGGCACATTCAGAAGTTCAGGTATCTAATGTTGACAAAACTGTCTCCAGTTTTTTAGTGCCACACAAAATGTTTGTGAATAGTAATATGCCCAAATGTTTCTGCACTTTTACAAAGCTCAGTTTTAAAACTCTGTTTTTACATACAGAGCTTTTTAATGGCAGTATCCCTACTTGTGTTCTAGAGACAATCTTAAGTGACAGCACTGGACACGATGAGATTGTTTATTCATTCATTACTATTTATTGAAGTGTTCTTTGTTTATAGACAGATAAAACAAAAATAACTGTAAAACATTTTCAGCTTGGTTCTATAACTCTGGTATTTAGCTCCAGAGAAGACTACAGAACCATTCCTTCTTTTATCTGGCAGGGATTACTTAGCCTGAGGTAGAAAAATATGGATGAACGAAAGGCAAAAGAATACTTTTGCTTGAAATGTTTTCCAGAACAGTGATGATAAAAAATAATAATAATAATCGGAGGTCAAAGGCTCCTTTCATTCCATTAACCCATATTAATAGTGTGAAGGACTGGTAAATCCAGACAGCTTCCATCTTTTAAATAATAATGCTATTTTCTCTTCATTTAGAGAACCCTACTATGCCAAGTGATCTCAGGATCTGGAAGTTATTTCATATCTTGTTTGTTGCTCAGAAACTGGATTTGCAAGACTTTCAGTAAAAACTCTAAGTTGCATTGTGCTTAAAGTTAAAGAACTCCAGCTTCTAAAAGCTTTTAAATAAATATTAATGATAGACATTCAAGGAGAGGAATGGTGCAAAGTGCCTCCTCATTTCAGTACAGACATATGCAAAAGAACTGCAGTCCACTTCTAATAAACGTTAAAGTTTAATTCTGTAAGCATTGAATACTATGAAAATGTGATGTACACTAAGCCTACTCTCTTACTCACTTCTGTATATCATACTAGATTGATGCAAGATGCTTTCAAAACACTTAACGAGCAGATCCATCTCAGCTGTGCTATTCAGATGAACAACCCTGCTAAGTAGGACTGTAAGACCAGCTTTTCCAACCCATACATGTTTCAGTTCTGTAATACCTTTTTAAGTGGAGTACAGGAGCTTCCTTGATTCAAGAATAGTGCAAACCAAAATAATTCCTTGTGTAAAGCTTCATGTAATGCCCATTTCTTTCACGAACTTGTTTCTAATCAACGAAGACAGAGTTTGAAACCTGACTAGCAAACGGGATAAAAATTACATTCTCACTGTCTCCTTCCTTCCAAGGAAGATGGCTGGAGGAGTTGGAAGATATTCACAGTTCAGCAATTTTTTTGATAGACAGCTTACCATATATATATCCACACCAAGAAAATAAATTTATAATGCCTGCTTCTACATATAAGCACTAATATAACAGCTCTGTAAATTATTCTTGTGAACAAAATACAATTGAATTAATATAAAAATAATTAACTTGAACTTTTCATCAGGCTGTAATATAAGACTACAGTTCACAAATTAAGTATATTCTAGTGAATTCTGGGTGTTTAGGTTGAATTTTTCACAAAATTTCTGTATTGTATTTCTCACATAATAAGCATTTCAGATTTGGTATGTGTTTCTAACAACTTCTAATTGTATTTAAGATATATTACAGTAAGGAGAAATGAGAAAATGAAAGTATATCCATACAAAATACGTTTATAATTACAAACATTGTAATAACAATTCCAAAGAACAAATAGTAGATAAACTGAGAAATGCAAAAATCAGGAAAAGAGGTCCTTCATACATTTAAAGATTCTCATTGTTTAGTCTAAGGCTAGACAAAATTTTACTTCTGCTATTGAAGCACTTCCATGGAAAAATAAAACTGAAGTTATGTTTTCTGGATATGATTTTCAAAGGTGCTCTAACAGCTCTAACTTCATTGCAATCAGAGGTAATTTCACCAATGAACTGGAAAAAAACAAAACACTATTTATCCCAGTAGTCAATCTTTATAAAAATGAACCAGAGCATCTATTCTTACATTCTGCTCAGATATATAACCTTCTGAAGTACCAGTTTATTCCTCTTCAATTTTAGCACAGGAATAAGTTTTGCCTATCTGAGCACATTATCTGAAGGCAAAACTGGTTTCCCAGATACCCGGGTTCAGCCTGTTGAAATCTTATGTAAGTATACTGCTAGGCAGCAGGGAAAAAAACACAGGAATATAATACACTTCTATATCTCAAAAGAAAAAGTAGAAAGAACAGCAGTAGCAGTATCATTACTTTGTCAATATTCATAATGCTTCAAAAGAATATATAAGGAAAACTTTGAAAACAGATTTCTCTCCTTTGCTCTATTATCTACAAGATCTGAATGTCAACATATGTTAATTAAAAAAAAAAAAAGTGTAAGTGGTTCAAATAAAAGAAAAATAAAAACATAGATAACTTGCCTTTTAATGTCCAGGAACTCAGAAATATTTGCCATCTGAAAGACATCATTGTATAGTACAATCCTACTGCTTATTAGAGGCTCAGAAGGACAATCAGCATATAGAATAAAACTTTTTATTTACCTTTTAATTTTATCTTTATGTCTTCTTCTATGGTTTTTCGTTCAGGAAAAGTCAGTACACATAAAAGATTAGCCAAAGAAAGGAATTAATGTTGACATGAAAGCTAGACAAAAAAATGAGAATAACTTGTTTCCTTGAAAATATATAAAAAGCATTTTATATTTATCAAAATATAAAATAGCAAATTACTGTTGCTTTGCAGATAAAGTATCCAAAGTTCTTTGCATTCAATAATTCAACCACCACAAAGGAGAATAAATATAAAATAAAAACAATAAAAACGTATCCCTCCAAGGCAAAGATTATGGGTGAATTAGTCCTGGAAAGGCTGTCTGAATTTTGCTGCTTCATTTACAGCATTACACATTCAAATGCCTGTTCTTTCTCTTGACATTCTTCATAAGCAGATAAGAGAAATCTAATACTGTTACATTGAAATGACAGCATTAGAGTTTACTGGCAAAACTATATGGAGAGTAAGTGCTCTCCAACTGAAAAATATACCAGATCTGTAAGTCTAAAAGGCCCTGAAGGACACAATATATTTTGATACTTAATTAGTAGTTAACAAAATGATTCCCAACCTGTGTTGCAGGTTATCTTTAGGGAGGAAATACAAATGATTTGCAAAATAATCCATCTGAAGTAGTAAAACACAGCTGTACTAAGATGCAAAGAAAATTCTCTGTATGTCAGGTTTAACATTTTCTCATTTCTAGTATGAGTATTGCAGAGATATAACGCTGCTGCCACTTAAGCAAAGGCATGCTTTCAGGAGCACTGAAAAGGTGTACCCCTTGGCTAAGTTTAACTGTACTAAAGTCAGTGGTAAACTCTACTAACAATTCAGCTATATCAGTATATCTGAACAGAGGAAAAAATTTACTTTAACTGTTCCCAAAGGAAAACCAATATATATATATATGTGTGTATATATATATATATATGTGTATATATATATATATATGAACATATATATTTTTTATATATGAACATATATATGTTCCTGTATATATGTGTGTGTGTATATATACAGGAACATATATATATATATAGTAGGAGAATTATGTGGATGGTAAAACAGTGCAACAGGTTGCCTGGAGAAGTTGTGGAATCTCTAACCATGGAGACATTCAAAATTTGCTTTGACTAAGTCCTGAGAAACCTGACCAGAATTGAGCTGGCCTAGTTGCTCTTCATAGGTATGTTTCAAACAAAATTAGTCAGTTAGAGAAGGCCTTTAAACATATACACAACCAGTAAAGTCCAAGGAGAAAAAATAGATTCCTACTTGATACTCAGCCAAAACTGCTCTTGCCTGTGCAAGCAACAGCAAAACACAAACATGCTTTTCCTTGCATCATTCTTTTTTTGTGCGTGTGTGTGTTTTTAAGAAAATGTAGCTTTTCTGTATTTCATTATCATTTTATCATTGTTATTCTGTCTTCCTATCTTCATATACATGTACGTCACAACTTCACACAGCTGAGGTTTTTCTGACTTCTGATATAAAAAGAACTGTTCTGTATAAAATGGTTCTTTTTTCCAAATGAAACTGAATTTAGTCTAAGAAACCCATTCACACACAGTCAAAATATGTGTGTGGGGAGGGGAGGAAAGCGGGGGGGGGAGCATAGGGAGAAGGAGTGTTTGTTGTTTTAAAGTGGTACTGATCAATTAAAATTGGCTTTTTTTTTTTTTTTTTTAATTGGATTTTATCATGACAGACTACTTGTTGCCTGCCTACCTGTCCAAAATCTGCTTTTATTTGATGGGAATCTGTTCCATCGTTACTGAGCCAAGAATACAGTACTGCAATAAAATTACAGTCTATTCTCTAAACTTTTTTAGCATATATGCTTCAAGAACTGATAAATTTAGTAATTTAGAGGTTCTCTTTCATCCAAAAAACTCTTCTATCTCACCTCTTTTTCTTCCCATAATAAAAATGGCTACAAAATATTGGGTGAGAGTTCCCTTTTCTGATATCATGGTAGAAACATTTGTTATAACTAAAGTTATTGAAATGTCAGCTATGACTTGCCTTGCTATCTCAAGCATTAGGACAGATGTCTTATACAGGTTAATAGTTTTCCCAACTCTAATTTAACAAATGAGCAACATCGTATCTAATGTGTTTATCTGCTAATAGAATTATTTAATAAGATCATTTGTTTTACAGTAGTTCAACCAGTTCCTTACACTGCCAATTGTTTTTTTGACTAAATCAAGACAGAAGTTTAAATTACAGGCTTGATAAATCCTTTACTAGTTGCAGCTTCTAAGTAAACTCACAGTTTTGATGATCACAGAAAAGCCATTTCATTAAGTACAGTCATAATGTAATCTACTTCTCACTTCTACCAAGTATATTAATGTAAATAATGTAAATAATTGCTTATTCCAATAAAAAATAAGAAGTACTTTCAACAGTACGATGTTTGTGATTATTGTTGACAGATGCATCAAAACATCACTGGCGTAAGATCAATCTGGATATCTTATGTTTGACACTGATACAACGACCAGTAAGAACTTTTTTTTCTTAATTTAAAAGCAAGACAAATACATTATAATGCATCATACAGCAAACTGACTTTTTTTATATATTGAACCTGCAACTAAGCAATCTGGCCACTTTCAGAAAAGTCAGGCATTTCAAATACAATCTGAATTCAAACATACTTCTGGATAGGTTGAAGGCAAAAAGACAATGTATTTGCTCTGATTTACTGATATGGGAAGGTATTTCTAAAACAGTTCAGTACTCACATGAAAGTTTTATCCTGCTTAGCTATAGAGGATTAATGTGAATTAAGTTTCTTGATAGTCTAAGCATAAATTTTCACAGAGCACCTTAACTTTACATTGACAAATGGAAAAGTGAATCAGAGCAGTCAAACACATTTTTCATTTAACTTCAGAAACAGACAGATTACCAGATAACCCTGCCAGAGGGACTATTTGAAAAGAGATATTTTAAATAATGTTCCTGAATAAAGATCAGTGTTTTTTAAACTGTTAAAAGGCAAGTAGTAATAAAAAGTAAAAAAAAAAAAAAGCAGAATAAACAGATTGGTAACTGAACAAACATTTAAAATTGATCTGATATTGAAAGGTGATATTTAAAAGACCTACTAAATGGGTAAAAATTGCTTCCTAATGACACAACTTTTTTTATGTTTGAACAATTATAACAAGCTTCCATAATATAAGACATGTAAAAGAGAATCTAATTAATATAGTAGCAAATAAAACCATTATCCATTTCATAATGCATCTGCTTATGTAGGGAAAATATCTTCAAATTAGCAAATAAATATACTAAATAAAAATGCACGTCCTCCCTTCACAAAAAAGCTTTTCCAACTTCTAATCACTTCTCACAAAACAGAAGAAAATTATGAGCTTTGAAAAATGTTTTCTCTCAATATTTTAGCTCAAGCTTGTCCTTTATCTTATTTTCCTACATAATAAACTTTCAACTATTTTAAAGATGCAGTCCTGAGCATACTGCACAATGAAAATTGTAGAATTTGCATCCAAATATTTTAAAAGTTGCTGATCTATCAGGATAAATATACATAAATATTTTCCTAGCCATTTGATTTTCTTAGTACCTACGTGTGTAAAAGCTGATGAAAATTTAATAATTCTTTGCTGTTAAGTGAATTAAATGTCAACAGAACTACCTCAGTAGGAAGCTATTTTGCTGTATTCACCATCTCTCTACTTGTCCCACCGCTAGCTCTACCACTGATAAAATTCAGAACTCTCTCAAGATTTTATATATAATCAGTGGGATGTTTAGCTTTCACTCTAAATTTAGTTAGTAAGGGTCTAATCATAATGAAATTACTAAGCAAAAGATGAAGAACTCCAAAAGTACAACAGATGAAGAAGACATCAAGATAAAAGACTGGCATGACTAGTTTCATCAATTTAAAACAGAACTGAAAGATAATACTGCTGCCACTTTCATGTGGACCCAAAAACTGAAATTACCTGAAGGCAATAAGGAATAAAGGAAGCAACGACCACCACCTCAGTAACAGAGCGTATCAACTTCACATAATAGATCTACCCAGAATACAGAAGAATACAGAATTTCAAAGAATACAATCATAGAATTAAAGTAATTTAGGTAATCAAGAAAGGAATTGTAAATGCTGTGCACAAGCCAAAAATGCCAAGAAATGGTATGTTACTTCTAAAAGATACTGGCACTAATAAGTAGTCTTGTTTAAGCAAAACAAACAAATATCTTTTCATCTTTTGAAAAAATAGGAATTTAAGCAAGAGAAATGAAGTGTCATCCAAAATTATGATAAGAACAAAGCATATAATAGGAGATATCTGAGGTAAGGAACAATTTATGAAGACAGAATTATTATCCCTTTCCAGGAGGCATATCAGGCCCTGCACTACAGAACCTAACTACTAACACCTGAAATGAAAAAAAAAGCTAAGTTTGACCCTGATAATAACACAACTAAGCCTGGTGAGCTGTTCTATGCCTTCTATTGAAAAGAGTTTACATGTTAAGATTGTTGAACAGTTTGTGAGTATAATGTACATGAAAACCTTGTGCAAAATTGGCATGTAAATTTGGAATTGGTACTAAGTCCTGGACAACAGAAATAAAATGAAGAGTTAAACATCATCCAGATATAAAGATAGTACTTGTTAACTTACTGCGGAACACCGTTATAGCTATCATAGCTAAATAAATCTTACAGAACTCTCAGATAATTAGTTTTATGACATCAAATTCAGCTAAATGCTAGAAAAAGAACATAGGTTAGTGCTAGAAAAATGAAACAGGAAAATGTTCAATAAAGTTCTTTAACAATTAGAAATGTAAAATAAGTCAAGGTTTATAGAACACTTACTAAGCTTCTAGCACTGGTAAAAATCAGAGCTTTAAGTTACAACTGTATTGGTCAGTGCTATTTTAAATTAGGAACTTGGTGAATCAATATCCGTACCTTTTTAAATTCTTAGAATCTGACTTTTTACTTAATGACACAGACAGCTCCATGGGAGGTAAAAGCACTGACACATGAACAAGTTAAAGACAGGGGAATTAGAGAAACAAAATAACTTACCTGAAGTCATGTAGTGGAGTGAAAACAGAAAAGTATGTATTGACTTATATAGCAGATTAGTAATTAGAATTTAAGACCAGCCCAATGATTACCTTTATTTAGTTGTTTATATTTATACTCCCTAACTAGTAGCTTTTCAGACATTCAGAATCTGAGCTCACACTCTGAGAGACAAGATGGCACAAGCTGAGGAACAATTAAAGAGTTACTTTTAAATGATTTAATGAAAACAGGTCTTTAAAAAGGGTGGTGTATATAAACCTGGCTACGGTATAAAACTAATTTATCAGGAATGGTGCTTGTTCTGTGCAGTATTTCTTCTTTCTGCTGCTCCATGGGGAAGCTTCATAAATTTAATACTGCAAGGCAGTAATGAAAAGCTAAATTTTTCTAAACACAGTGTTTTACAAAGATTATTTATTACATTTCCAGCTCTACTTTTGCATAACAAGGTTGACAGATAGAGTCATGTCACTTTATGATTTTTGTATGGTGTTACATTCCAAATACAAAGCAGATTGGTAAACAAATTCAAACCATCATTTTTTCTGCTCTCACAATTACGATACAAAGGGATCTTTGAAGAAAATTTATTCTTTAAGTCCTACACCAGTCTCTTAACTAGCAATGGTCAAAGCTGAACATGGCTCAATATGCCACAAAGTATGGAGAACCTTCCTGTCTGCAACTGTAAATTTCACAGATTCCATCCTAACAACTTCTTCAAGAAGTGGTAAATATGGAAGAGTAGCCGAAATTAGCCAAGGTCCTCTTTACTTTCCCTGTAGGTAAAGAGAGTTTCTCCTTGTGAACTCTGATGAACGCTTACTAATTTATGAGCAGGAAGAAGCAAGGATGAGAATTCCTTTAAAGACAGCAATGACAGCATATAGTAGCAATTTTGGCTGTACTGAATTAATGTTAACTTTCTAAGAAGCTGATAAAGACCTTACATTCAAGAAGTAAAGCAAAACAGGAAAAAACATTATGTAAAATTCAGGAAGTTCAGTGGAAGTGTGTGACAGGTATAATGGAAAATGGTAAAAAACATTAAGACATTTCCCATCTTTTCTAAACAAAACGCTCAAGATGAAGAGGTTACAGGAAGAGGTTACATATCTCAAAGGTTTGGATAAATGAAAAATAAAAAATAGCTTGCTTTTCACATTGAGAGGGATCATGCTTTTAAAAAAAAAAAAACAAAAAAAAAACCAGAATGCATTAGAGCAGTGGAAATTGTGTGGTATGGACTATTTTATGGCACATTCACTGTAGCTGGGAGCCTAATTAGAATTTTGAAAAACACAGGCACTCATTTCACTGCCCAAATCAGAAGTGGTGGAACTTTCTAAACACCAAAAAGTCTGTAACGGACTCTGCTTCTAATTTGAGACTTAAGAGAATGGTGCAGTGCAAATATCTGCAATTACAGATTCACTGTAGGAAATATCTACCCTCAAAATAAAATTTAAAAGAATTAACTCACCACTTGTCCATTCTGAGGATTTTTATGAGCATATGGGGGTCCACGGATGTGATTCCACATCTGACCAGATGTCATAGCAAATACAACACACTAGAAAAATAGAAAAACAACAATATATTTGTTTTTTAACCCAGAGGAATTGAATAAAAAAACCACTCTGCTAGTGATGTTTGTTGTAGGTATATAATTGTTTACCTAACCAGATACAGTATCTACTTCTATTTGATGTTTAGGATAGGGTTTTCTGATGTGCTGCTCTCATAAAATTCTTAATGACTTCTGTTAGAAAATGAGTTAGCTAAAGACAGAAATTTTCAGAATCTCTCTTCAAATAATCCTCTCTTTATGTGCACTTGGAATTGCCACATTTACAAATCCGCATGGCAGAAAACACTCATGATAGTAGAAAGCACTCACTGCAAATATTCTGAAAACTGTCATTTGAGATTTCTACAGTCTTTCATGATGTTATTTCTGCCTCTAATATACCTTTATATAGTTTAGCTTAGCTGTTTACTTTCAGGTATATGAAATTATTTATAAAAAAAACACCAGGAAAAAAAAAAATCCAACTATCCAAATGTCTGTCTCATTTATGAAATGCTTACTTTGTGTCCTATATGACTGTAATCCATTTTAGCCATGACAAAAGACATGGCTGAGTTGATAGATAAGTGATATTCTCTATGGAAATGTGTGGAGTTAGGATAGGATTCTATGAAAACTGGAAAAAATGGACATTACTTCTAACAGAAGGTCATACTACAGAATCTAAATGGCAAAAATCAGTCATAGCAGTAGTCGTGGCTATCTTAAAGAGGTAATTAAAATATCCTTTAATAGCCAAATGAGAAAAACAGTAATACAGAACTTGGATCATCTCAATGTCTTCTGATTTAATAGTGCAAATAATCCTTAAAAGACTGATATAAACTAGGTACATATATATATATAGGTATATATGTGTATATATATATATATATATATATATGCTTATTTTTACTGTAAATGTATATTTCCACTAGCAAAAGTATAGCCATAGCAATTTAAGCAGATGGTTCCCGAATATGTAATTTTTTATTTATTTTTTAACCGGGATAATTAGCTAAACCAGAGATGACTAACTTCTCTTTACTAAAGAAAAGTAGTGAGGAATTCTTCAGCTTTTCTTTAAAGAATATTTAATAATGTATTTGTGAAATAAATTTAAGCTAGTGTAGCTCTGTAGCACAGTAAATCCAGAACACCTCTAGCAATATACTTTGAACCAGCTTTGGAAGGTCTTAGCACTGAATCTTGACAGACTTTATATAAACTTATCTGGCTTTTCTAGAATTCTAACTTGATTAGCTGAAACAGCCAGTTTTTCAAAGATCAGATGGCTTCAAAGATCAGATGGCTATACTTAGTTTACATTATTTTTGCTCATCTCTGTAGGGCAGAACCATTTTTTCCCTCTCCCTTCCATTTAGGATGAATTAATTATGATCAGCACAGTGATGCAGTGTAACCAGAGATATCAAAAGCAGTACCACAAGATACACTGTACCAGTATGGAATTATAAGATGGGGGTACACGATGACACTAGAGATCACAAGTCCATAAATATTGCACCAATGCTGAATTACAGAAACAAAGGCAAGGGAGCTGCTCAAACCCAGTTTTAGGGATAACAAATAAAACAGATAAGCACCAATTTATCAAATTTTTATGTGAGGTGTAGTTGCTGGTCAGTGGAGAAAAAGCACGATGTGTAAAAGTAGCCCCACGTGAGCTCTAGGGCGAGGAGGAAAAAAAACATCCTACTTCCAGCAAAGTGTGAAACACTGAGAACTCACCATAGCAGTACACCCTTTCGCCGGATCAAAGCCAAGGATCTCAAGATCCAAAGAGAATCAGTGGAATAACAACCATGACATTCAGAAAGAGGGAAAGATAATAGGAGAGTTTGCATAATTTTGTGTTGTTACTATTGACATTTTTTGCCCTTGTAACAGAAAGAAAGTAATGAGAAAAAATATATAAACTATTTCCACCCTGTAATAATGATATCTGGTTTAACAATAATACTTTAATTATACTGTTAAGATTTGAATTACATTAAGAACAGATTCTTGGCTCTAAATATAAAGTGAGTTTCATTTTGTCCATAACAGGATTTGGAGTGTAACAGTATTGTAATTAATATGGCAGATGAAAGCATATTGGTAGTGTTTATTAGCAAATGGGTTATGTTTTAATTAATAATATGCAATGAAGTGAAGAGAGTATGTGCTTCCATTAATGAAAAAAAGGAGACTGTTATTTCTATACCTTGCAGATTATTTTAGCTGAGAAATTTATACTGCAATTTTGGTGATGAATCACAGAGCTGATAGCTTCTGTGAAGATAACAAAAGTGTAGAAACTGAGATGAGGGTAATAAAGGTGAGGTGAAAGATGTGAAAGAGCAAAAGTCAGACAGCTGAAATGTGAAACATCAAAAGAGCAGAGGTGCATGTAGTGCACAAATACTGGTGGCTCTGAAAGTGAGTCTTCTATTAAAATTGTGATTTTCCTCATTCTTAAATTTATATATTTAATTTATGCTCTATAGGGCCAAGTCTGTTTCCATATGTAAAGATATAAAAAAAAAACACTACCTCAGTTTACATTAGTGATATGCTTTTAATTGGTAATTCTTTCAAATCGCTTTAGTTCTCTAATGATGGCTAGTACGGATATGTGACCTCACAACATGCTAATATCTAATGAAAAAAGAAAAAAAAAGATAGGAGACAATAGTAGGAAGAAACTCTTAATCTATTTTAAGTACCCCAAGAATATAGCATTTCCATCTTATCCCTTAGGAAAACATTTTGTGTGCTACAGGTAGTAGTTGACATTCAAGCTCCATTCCATGTTCTCCTATTACTATCAATGAAGTATTGATCTGTTATATTCATTATAGTAATCTACAGACTTTTAATGTTTGTAAAATATACCTGAAATATACCTCATTATTTGTAGAACTGACACATGCATCATAGACACACTGATACCCAATGCTCACCATTCCAAACCCCTTTCCATGTGATCCCATGCTTTGGGATCCAAAATTTCCAAATCACCTGGTTGTTTCATTGCTATGAATCAATGTTCCTCAGGATAAAACTTATACAAATTCATTCTTACAAATGAGCAACTTGGAACATGTGATTAATGACTTCATATTTACCTTAAGGTTTTCTATGGTATTGATTACAATGAAACAATTCATATGCAGAGAAATTATTGTTTTCAGTTTTCTTGGACCTTGTCAAAGGATGAAAAGTACAGAAAGAAGATTCCAGCAAGGCACTTTTCTGTGAGAACTTTAAAAGATTTATTTTTATTTTTTTCATTTACCCAGGCGAAGCAGAGTCTCTACTTTAGCAGTTCTACAAAGAAGAGAAGCACTCAGCCTTTACCAAAGACAGTCCTTTCATATACTCACAACCCCTTCCTTTCATACTCCTTACTAGGAAGAATAGGAACAGCTCCTAGGCAGCTGCCTTGGAATCTGAAAACAGGCTTTGCCCTCCCAGATTCCATAGGTACACAGGCAATATTGAAATGTACGCTGAAAAACTGAAAATTGCATGCAGAAAAGCATGTTGGCAACCCAGCAAAGAAACTATTTTAAGAAGCCCCATGTTGTCCACATTCTAGGCATTTGAACAAATATTTTCTGAGCTCTAGAGAAATTGTTGTCTGAAGTGTAGCAATTGCTTATGTAAAATGTTAGACATTTGCTCAGCCTTACACTATTTGACCTTTTATTCTCTGCTTAAGAAATGAAGAGTCTTGACAAGAATCTGAATTGCTTCTTGTTATCAGTATAAAAGGACAGGAGTCTGCAAATATCTTAGGACTGAAGTCTTTCCTCATCTTCATATTAGTATGTAAGGGGAAAATACCCATAGATGAGCAGTAGGATTTAAATTAAAGTCTAAAAAAATCTAGGGGATAATTTTTGGGTGTGATCTCAATAGATATCTTTTGAGTACTAGGTACAGTGACTCAACCACCACAGTTTGCCTTTCCAGAAATCTTCTGGGTAATGCTGCAAGTAAAAATGCCTAAGGCATACAAGATACTACCAGAGTTTGCAGCGCTTCCACGAGAGGATGAAACAGCTTATCACACTGATACTGCTCGATCTAATATTGAGGACAAAACTAATTCAACAGTTTTGTGTTAACTGACATTGGAATCAATGTATGACAGTTCTCTTGATTCTGTGCTTATTCAAATCTATTAGATGGGTTGTTAAAAATGGCATTCCAAAATATTTTCCTAAAACATGGCTGGAAATATTATTTATGAGGTGTGGGTTGTTTTTTTTTTCAGTTGATGTTCATACCAAATTAAAAACCAATCTTCTGGGATCCTTTTTCCTCCTTCTAGTGAAAATAGCAAAGGCACTTTATGCAGAGAACTTTTTCTAATTTCTAGGAACAGAGAGGCACTGTCCTTTTTTTTTTTTTTTTTAATAAAGATAGGTCTCCAACCTTTGTGAGTACAAAAGCTCTTCAAAACAGCACACCAAAGAACTCTTTAAAACAATGAAAACAAAAAACAGACCTGTCTATTTGCAATGATACAGAATCCCTGCTTTTCAATTACTGAATTTCAGGAAATCTATGATTAAACTGAAATGTAAAATGTTATTTTCCATAAGGTTAATGAATGCGGGCCATCTAGCAGAATGAAACATGAGAAGAAAAAAACCAATTTTGATTATACACAAAGTTAGAGTACACTCATGCCTTCAACTACAGCCCCACGGTACACAATACATGACCTCTTTAAAATGGTGCTAACAAAAATCTCTGACAGATGTAGTATAAAGTGGTTTGATACTTGCATTAAAAGGCAGTCACTATAGGTGATAAAGGTTACTTTTTCTTTCGGGTCATTTACCATCATCTTTTGAGATAATTTGTCTACTACCTTTCCTAGAGAGAATTACAGAGGCTTTGTGTTTTGTTTTTTTTTTTTCAATTAAACTAAAACGATGTAGGAAAGCAGACAGGAAATAAAATAACACTAATAATAATAATTAAAAAAAAAAAAGGTTTAACACCACCTAATTCAGTCCTAGAAATTTGACTGTATTACTTTTACTATGTTTCGGCCAAAGTGTATTCGGCCAAGCAACTATAAAATGAGATTATTTACCTTTTTACTATAAGTAATTAAACTGGAATATTATATTATAAGCCTAAATTCTGTGGTATTATTCAGAAGCATACATCCAAATGACATTGTTATAAAAGTGGCAGTAGAGTGCAGCCTCATATAGCTATAGGGCAATTACCGTTGCAAGGGACCTCCACGGGTCATCTTACACCTGTTACAGTTCAGGGCATTGTCCAGTTGACTTCTGTCAGGACAGCAGTCCTGACCCCTGACCCTCAGTCCAGTTTTTCAATTGGTCTTCTCCTAGAAAGCTCCAAATTGGACATAAAAACACGCATACACATGCACTGCAGGAATAACAGGTGGCCAACACTACATAGAATTGTACAGTGTCTCGTTTTGTACACTTTGGACCTGCGTAAGTCTGAATAGTAAAAGAAACGCTACAAACCACTTCTCTGTTTTTTGTTAGAAATCACAGATGCCAGAAGACATCCACTCCTTTTTACTCTCTGGTTTCTCTCCCTACTCTCAGCTCACACTTTTCAAGGATTCACAACCCAACACTTCACTTTCAAAATGATTAAAACTTTTTCATTGGAAAATACTAGTATTCTACACAAATATATGGATCTAAATTAGACAGCCTTACTTTGAAGGAGAACTATCAAAATTCTGTGTTAGAGCTCAGGATACTGTAACATACTGAAACAAAGAACATTCTGCCCATGGCTCTCTAAATTGAAAGAAAACATTCTACTTGAAATCTAGTCCTTCAGGTGGTTTATTTGCAATCTTGGACTTCATTCTTTGACTTCTAGTTAACTACTAGTATTAGTAGTTTTTAACTACTAGTATTAGTAGTTAACTAGTAGGTACTAGTTAACTTCATCCTTGAATTTATGTAATAAATGCTGCCAGTGAGCCCATCAGCTGTAAGTTTCACAACAAGGTAGTATCTCCTTGTCTTGTTGAATCAGAGCAAAACTGACCACCAATGTGACATGGCTTTGAAAAGGCAAAAACAATTTTGTTTTGTATCAGTAACCTGCTTCTAGAAGAGCTAAAATGCAAATGCCACTGGCAAAAGTAAACTCATATTCCATCTACAATCCTGGCCATATGCATTCAAGAAAAATTAATTTAGATAGAAGCAAGTTGAGAAAAGGTCTTCAAAATGATTGAGTGAACAAATAACCTATTTACATGGAAAGAGAAGAAAAGCTTGACTTATCTTGTACAAAATACATGAACAAATTTCTAAAAAGTACTGTTCTCATTGCAAGCATAGAAGGAAGGAATTCTGTTAAGCTGTAAAATGTTGGATTGACTTGATGCTACTCTAATGCTGATAACCAGGCTCCTGAATCATGGTTCAGGAGCATGTCCCCCAAAATTAAGTCTTAATGCTACTTCTCAGATTTAATTCTTCTGTCAGTCACAATGACAGCAGAAATTAAATTAATGAGTACTTGTTGATAAACCTTAACTGTCATCTGTCATACTTACATGCTATCTAAAACTAAGATAGCTGACTATGCAGCACAGACAGTGTTTTTCCATGAGTCTTCTCAGATGTTTGAAGACTATGGTATAAATGAACATACTGCAATACACTGTTAAGCACATTCGAACTTAATTAATCATTTATGGCCTTTGGTTTTTAATTTACTATGCAAGTAACAAAGACACATACACTAAGACAGGGAACTAACGCAAAGCATATTAGTATGGAAAATCTGCATACCAGAGCTGCCATGGCCCAGCCAGTTTTGTTGTAGATGAATTCTAAATTATTTCTTCTCAGATATAACAAGCCACCAACAAGAGATACCAAAAGAGCCAGTGCAATTGTACCAGAATAGTTAGGAGGCCTGAAAACTCTAATCTGGAAAAAATAAAAACAAATACAGATCGGAAATAAATACATACCCACAGATCTATTTCCATATAAGCAAACAAGGAGCATAAGGAGCATCTGAAATCTGGTTTTGACACAGACTATTCACTGAATGTATCCATAAATAAGAAAAAACATAGTACCTGCCTTAATAAATAGATTGCATGAAAAAAGCTGTAAGGACCATTTTAAACTAATACGCTACTGGTCTGAAAATTTCAATACAGAATATTCCATTATCTCTTCTTTCAGAAAATTAAACTGTTCAACTCAAAAAAATATATGTATTTTCAACAGATATGCATGTTGTTTCTGAATTAGGAGCAACTACTTTTAGATCCATTTGTTTTGTATGTAGTATTGCAAGCATGTATTACTCATTCAAAATTAATTATCACAATATCACTACTTCTTTTCATCTAGAAAAAAATAAACATAATTTAAACAAGAATAAAATATAATCTGCAAACTGTAGAAGTTACCACAACTATCATGAATATTTATTTTGGTTTTGTTTCTTTAAAAATATGCATTCAAGAGCCTACGTTTTAATGGAAAAACAGGCATTAAGGAGGGACTGCATTTGTCATCTGCCTGTCTCAGACTACAAAGGTACATTTGGCTCTAACTTTTAAAATTGTCGAAAGACTTACATGAACATCTGTTCTGTCAGCTATCCATTTAGCTAGCTGTTCAGCTGCAAATCCGATTCTCTGCAGGTCAAATGTGTCAGCTCTCTTGGGCTTACCTTTTGGAGGAAAATGCATGAAAGTCGGAGCAGAGTTCATATTCAGCTTAAAAAAAACAGGAAAAATAGCAAAAAAAAAAATTAGTAACCCCATACTTTAAAATGTTTACCTCTAATGTATCAGACAACATAAGAATATTCAATATGAAAAATATTATTTGCCCTCCTGCCTAATGTGTTACTCTTTTTTATACATCTTCATGTACAGTCCTAGAAAAAGTGCTCAAAGTATTCCTTGCTTTTTTCTTCTGGTAGATTCTTTTGGATGTTTAATTATTCAGAGTGTTTCACCTACCAGCTTTTTTGACTAAGAGTATCTTACACTATATAGTTCCCACACACTGTAAGAACTTCCCAGCAGTTAGTAAAAACAGACAGCCCACCTCCCTCCAATCTATTAAAGTATATTAGGCTGAAATTCAGGGGAAAATAAAAGCTTATAGCTTGACATTGTTTCTCTTGCTTAGCTCTCACCAGTCCAAAGTTACCTAGGCTATCTTCATCTTCACTGGTTTTAAGACAGACTACCCCACTAGTGCTTAGTCCTTTTTGAATCCCAGAAAACCTAGATAACTAGCTTCGATGACATAACTTGCTCTGGGAATTGGGTGAATATTAATCCACATGTCAATACTTGACATTAAGTATTTTTCCAATACTTAATTGGAACTATTCACACTGCATCAATCTGGGAAGTTTGTTTAAATATAATTCAATTGATTTAAAACCTGTAATAATTAAAAGAAATAAAAAGTGAGAGTATGCCTCTTTGTAAGTCCTCTCAGCTATATTGTGTACAGGGTAAAAAAACTCATAGATGATAAACAAACAGATTTATATTTGTCACTTTGTTTAAATTTTGACTTCAGCTTTGTTATAGGTGCTATAGGTATATATTACTATGGGTATATATTATAATTATTCTATATAAGATTCCTCCATATTTAGTCCATCTCAGAAAAGATGTAATAAACCATTTGAAAAACATGAAAATTAATGTAAACAAAATCAAGGAAAATATTTAAATATGATGCAATATGGAGATCTTTGAACAGCAAATGCGGAGTAACCTTGTTTGTTTCATTCCTGCAAAATGAGTTTTATCACATTACCAAAACATATTATCTAATCAAGTATAGAGCTGAATTTATCATTAGAAATTACCAGCTATTAAAATATTTTCCAACTAAGCAAAAAACAGCTCACTTCCTTAGTGAACCTATTTGTAAATAAAAGTATTCTGAGAAAGGCTAAGAGAAATTTTGCGAAATAGTTTAACAATACTTTGTAAGATTCAGAAACCTCAGATACAGAAGCCTTCTGACACTGTACAGAGATGGCAGTTGGTTTGCAGCTGTTTTATCATTTCTCTACAAACAATATAAAAGCTGGAAATCCAGTCTTCTTTTTAATTATTTTTTTTCTTTCTTTTTCCTCTGACATCAGTATTACATTACTGGTTTGCACACATAAGGACAAGGTCAGAACTACTTGAAAAATCCATCTTAACCATCTTAATCCATCATCAGTCATTCAGGTCCCTTATGCTTATCACAATATTTCTCACAGACAGCCAAAAAAATTAAACATTTCATTTAATTTGGTATAATGTTTATGTGACTTTAAATGTGCATCATCTGAAATAAACTGAACCTGTGCCCTTTTACACAAGTAATAAATTGGACTGTACTACTCTAATATGTATTGATGGCTTAAGGCAAGATCAAACAATGTATTTTGTATTAGTGTAACCATAAAGGATAATGTGAGATAAATTTTTAAAGGTTGAAAGTTTTAAAATCAAAATCTTACCCATTAATAAGCATATTTTTACACAACACATTCTAAGATGTCTGACAGAAGCCAAAATATTTACAAAACACAAACTAACAAAATATAAAATATTTGAAAATTAAATATTTAAAAAATTCAGGGAAAATGTCTAGCTCATATTTCACCAAAAGGTGATTAAAAATATAGAGAACTTCAAAACTTGTTACTCTTCTTAATCTCTATTTTAGCTTCAATCAGTAGATAAATATCAAAGAGAAAAAAGCATAGTTTTATTTAGTATGAATTTTCCAGGGATGCTTTTTGTCTAGATTATTCAATTTAAGACTATTTTCCAGTAATTGATTCCTCATTCTTCATAGCCAGCATATAAAATCTAAAATCTAAAAGTCTCCTCTCTTTACCCTGAAGAACTTCCAGACTAAGAGTACTAAAGCTGAAAAATATTTTCTTCAACCTATTCAACTAAATGGCTTTTAACTAAGACCATTTTTCCTAAAGATAAATAAAATCTTTAAATGCAAATGTTATTTACACTGCATTTCATTCCAGAAAACAACACTAATAATGGGCTGATTCAATTTTACATACATATAAGATCATCTATAAATAAATACCATGAACTACATTTAGGAAATGCTGAAAGTGGCTACTTGTACTATTCTTCCTTGTTAATGTTATAAAAATTCCAGCATCTGATATTTTTTACCAGAAAATTTATATATGAAATGCATATGTATCTACAGAGAGAACACTTTTCTGCTGTCATTTATCAAATAAATATGTATTATAAAAAATTAAGAATGTTTTATAATATCCAGCGTTTACCTGTTGAAAGACATCTGCCCCTTCATCATAATCCACTATTGTGAAGAACAGCTTGTTTGAAAAAGCAGATGAATAGCGCCATGAATTAGCCAGCACTTGATATTCTTCGTTAGCTTGCCTAAAAGAAACAAACATATATCCGTGTGGCATCCACTGGCAACAAAGATGACCTAGCCAACTGCAGTGGTTAGGTGATTTACACTTAAAATTTCATTCTCAACACCCATATTATCAATTAATAAACAAAGTTTCAGCTCATTATACAACTCTCTGCTTCACACTTGCATTCTCCAAAATTACAAATGTGTTAAGTCAAACTAAAAGCAGAGAGATCCCAGAAGATGTTAACAAGAGTAATCTCCTTCATAATCAAAAGCTTCAGAAAACACAATTAAAACCCTCAGGAGCGGCCTCCTGAGGATCACCAAAATCTGCAAACAGATCTCTGTATGGAGATGCTTACATGGCCTTCAAGTATAGTAACAGGATTTACTTGCCAAAGACAAATGCACATAAAGAAATCTGAAAGTAGTGGAAAAATCACAAAGAAACGTGACTGTAGCATTCTGTACAAAAAAAATAGAGCCAAAGAAAAAGTCTGTCCACACTATGCCAAGAACTGCTAAACACTGGAGATGTGACAGCAAGCTAACAGGAGGTTCGTAAGTAGCATAAAAATGCTCATGATTATTTCTATAAAACAAGGTTTAAAAGCAATACAGAATAATTTTCCATAACATATAGGGTTATATAATCTTTTTTATCATCATTAGAAAGCCATATTGCTACTACTTGTGATTTGCAAGAAAGCCTCTTATTTGCTTTCCTTGCGGCTGTACATTCAGGGTTGTTTTGGGTTTGCTTTGGTTGCTTAGTTTATTTTAAACCTTTCCATGTCTGCCCTGAGAGGAGGAAAAAAAAAAAAAAGGGGGGGGTACACTGATCCTTACCAGGAGAGAATTGCCCCAAATACACAAGCACAGAACCATTTCCATGCATATGATGGTGCAGACTACTATTTATTTAAAAGCTGGGACTGCAAGAGAGAAACTCTGCACTAAACATATACAAAAACATCATATTTTAAGAGCAAAGAGGAGGAAGACAGAATTACAGGCGTGGTAAGACAATACCCTATTTCCTTATAACTGTGATCAGCCTTAGGCATGAGATATATTACATACAACTCCAGCAGAGTTGTGTTGTATCTAGGAATATATTGTATACAAGAAAAATCTATCGTGAAAAAAAAAAGTTAAAATAAAATTTGATCATCTCTTCTCCCTGAAAAAGAAATTTCATGAAGCGCAACAAAACTCAACTTTCACTCATTACTTGATTAAGACTTGCTCCTTAAAACATTTATTCAACAGACAAAATTTGGAATTATAAAAAATGGATTATGCTTTTTTTTTTTGCCTTTTTTTTTTTTTTTCTACGATCAAATATTATCATTAAGCAGACTAACATATTCACTGTCATCCTGAAGAGGGCAGTCAGACAACATCAAAGGAATGCTATAAAACCTCAAGAAATATCTGTGGGACACTCTTCACTCTTCTGTTAAACCTGCTATATTAAAGTTTCACTATTTTCATTATAAAAACAAGATAAAATCACTTCATCTTGATGCTAGCATTCTTCTTAGTCTACCCTTCACTTGTGATGTAACAATATTTCTGGAAGTTCTGATACTCCAGTTATGCCCCCACTATTTGACAAAACCCTCTTGTTCCCTTCGATCTCCATGCATTTCTTCATGTTTAAATTATGCTATTTTGATTTAATGTAACTGGTAGAACACAGGTTTCAGAAAGTAACATTTTTCCAAACGTCCTCTTGAATTTTCTGTAACAGTACAATTTTATCTTCTCACTGAACGTTCCAAAGCATTCTGCAGTTCACCCTTATAGCAGCTCTTGGAGGGTGTGGAGGAAGGAGACTGCAACAAGGAGGGGCAGGAATGCAAAGTTACAGGATTGCTACTGAAGAACAACCTACAATTATTGTGTTAAGTAATTAAAAAAAAAAGATATTCTACATCCACTAAATAAGTTCCAATGGATATCCTGATGAAGCCAAAAAAATTGCTTTTTTTTTTTTTTTGATGTGTTGCTTACTCGTTCTTAAATATAATAATAATAAACAGCTGGAAAAAAAAATCAACCTCCAATTAACATCAGTTATATCAATTCCATCACTAGTTATCTACTTGTCTATCCCTACCATTAGTTAACATCAACTCTATCACAGTTTGTTTACATGAAGTAATGTTAATTATATAATTCATTATAAAATTATATAAAATACTATAAAGACATAGGGCAGAACCACACTTGGTATGAACTCATCAGATTAACATTAGCACTGTTCTTGTTAGTTCGACACAATTTCTTGATAGAAAAGATTTAAATGATATTGCTGCTACAGTCACCTCTTAATCTTGTCATAACAAGTAGCAACATAGGAACTAGCAACACCAACAGTAATAATAACCAACTTCTAGAAAATAATGACCAGATCAAAATAAAATGCTACTACTAGAGTTTCCTAGAACCCACTGAAAAGTAAGCTGCTAGGCAAATGGTCTATAAAATGTCACACATTACACAAGAGCACTCATTAAATATTAAAAGTTTTATTTAAAACTATTAATTACATTGGTGGCTATGGCAGATAATCACATTTGTATAGCTTGAGCTATATTAAATTTGATTAATTTTGTTCTATTAGTCTGACATTATATTAGGGAAAATGCAAACTGAATATTGTAAAAGGAATAAAATAGACTGTAGAATTATTTGTCAAAGAAAGTAGTAAAACATCAATTTTTGGCATGCTATGGAATGCAAAAAAAAACATTTACAAATGTACAATTGGCAAAGAATGCATTACCAGGTGACCTACCAGTTCTTAACCCATCTGCTTAAGTAGAAATGTGATCAATGCTGCAATTTACATCCAGAACAACTTTTGTTTTTGATTTGAAATGGTTTTCCCTAAAAGATGAGACAAAGAGGCTACATGCATATTTTAACTACTGCTCAGTATCAAGATAATAAATTCAAACTGCTTATTTGCTTTTGTTTTTAGCATGACTCAATGTCATGGTGAAAAGCATGAAAGAACCTAACAAATTCATCCAAAATATACTCCAAACACTACAAAATAAGACAGAACGGACAGTAGTTGAATACTACACTATTTATGCAATCTAAATATTGATAGTAACAGAAAACAAGCTAAAAACCATGCTATTCTATTTATAGCATCCCAATAGCTCCAATTCCAATTTATTCTGGAGATGAAAGGACACTTCATCATATTTTGTAGAAAGAGAATAAGGAGCCTCTCATGGTCCACACAAATAACTACTATTCTGGAAAACAAGACTCATCCATACTTCTATCATAATACTAAAATGTACTGGAAAAAAACAAATGCAGAACTTTCACTGGCTCGTTCCACACCTCCTTTTGAACTTTTTTGAACAAAAGTTCAAAAGATAATTCCCTCTCAGTACAGCGAAGAGACATAGCAATGCTTTTTCACTACCCGCTCATGATCAACCAGCAAAAAGCTGAAAGGTAGAGGGAGGATCCTGTCTTCTCATTTCTCACGACAACTCCTTGACTGTCAGAATTTTATTTTTTGCTTTTGACCTAGTCTTTGATCAACTACTTGAAAACAGTTTTCACAGATATCCTCTTGAACAGGGAAACCAATAGATTTCATTTCTTTTCTAGATAAAAAAACTCCTCCTAGATATATCTTACTGATGGGGTAGATGGTAAAAATATGTGGAACTTATTATTTTGTGTATTTTGTCATTCCTTTCTGCACATTGTGAGTCAACAGCAGAAGGCAGCTATACTTAAGGGCCTTTTATGAAAGGCACATGACATTAAGCTCAGAACTTAAAAATGCACAAGCTGTATGTTGAATTATAATATACCTTTTTATAATCCTAAAGCAAATACAAAAGAAATAGTTAATAACTAATTGACTTGGAGCTCATGCTACAGCATGATATCTGCAGTAGCCACATCTTAGTCCAAAAGACACCGTTAATCCTTTCTGACAGAATTCAGCCTCGTCACTCAAAACGCACCAAAAGAAGTCTTTAGAAAACATATGCCACCTGCAAAATTGAGCTGCCTCCCTCATGACCAACACATATACAGTATACACTTATTTGTATTTATACAAAATTATTATTTAGATAATTTTATATACTTATTATACTTATATATATACTTTTATATATATATATATAAGTATATATAGTATATATTTATATATACTATAAATATATATACTATATATATACTATATATATATACTATATATACACTGTATATATTATAGTGTATTATATATACTATACTACAAGTATATATATAATATATATACACATGTATATATACTTATATATATATATATATACACTTATATACTTATTATACTCTTTACACACACATATTTACAGATGCATACACAACTTCATCTAATGGGAGCGCTCCTTTCAATACAAGCTTTTACATATACAACAGTCTAGTCAACACGGGGTGAAAAAAATACGGGCTACACAAGCTTCTCTCCATTCCTAGCCTTTTTTGGCTGCTTCTTCATAAACACAGCCTTTGGAAAACTGTTAGTGAAAATATTTCATTAAGATGAATACCAAACCAATCCGTGTCTCAGAGTTGAGAAATTTGTTGTTGCCTTTTCAGAATCACCTGTAAATCAATCTGATTCGTTATGGACATAGAATAAATCAGAATTTATATATATAATTTTTAACTTTTAAAAGTATGTATTTAAAATATTGAAAAGAGATTATGTAAAAGAATTTGAAGCAAATCAAGCAAAATTATGTAAACAAAGCATTAAATACAACAGTATGACATGTATTAGGAACAAAGACATAAAGCACTGGATGAATAGATAAATTACATAAAAAATGACAAATTAAATGAGAATCACTGATTTTTTTTTCAGTTAACCCTTCTCAAGCTGATGTGTAACATTATCTATTTATTTCCTGCAGTGATAAAAAAATGCTTCTCATTCCATTGGAAAAAAAAATCTTCAGTAATTTTTGCTTGAGAACATCTACAAAATATGCAATATTCTTTGATTTTAATCAAAAAGATCAACTAGTAATTGAAAGGTTAATTTTACATAGTTTCATCCAAACTTCTGAAGTCACAAGGATTTCTTGGCACACAGCATTTTAAGAGTAAATTCATATTATTTCCACATGCTTTCACAAACCTGTAACTTCTACATGATTCATGTGACTGATGTGACAATGTTGTCCTTGCTGCACACAGAAAAAACTTGGATTTTCTGAGACAAATGGGGTCATTTCTCCACGTATGGGTTCTTACTATATGTAAGGGTATACTTTTTCACAAGTTATTACATAGCATAATCCCAAAAGTTTTAAGATTTGGCTACAATCACTCAACCAAGTTTTAACCAAAATATGGAACTTTTCTGGTGTTGAAAAGATTGGGAAAAAGATCTTCACACCTTCTAGACAATGTCCAACAACAACACTCTTCAGCAATGGACAAACACTGTATTCCTTAGTCTGGTACAAAACTTGATCACTAAACTGATTTTATGTTCACTCTGAAAGGGTACCAAAGGTGATGCTAACTTCCTAGATGGAAGAAACTACATCTCCATTGTTGGTAGTAAAATCATTCCTGCAAGTATACTTGCAAGAATGTACAACATTGTAAGTAGGGGATCAACCTGACATCAAGCATTCTAAATTTAGACAAATGCAAAATCAGATACACAAAAGATACAGTTTATTTTAACACAATAGGACACATTAACCCTTGTGGCCTCAGATGAGCAAGTCTCCAATGGCCTGCTCCAATGACAATCAGCTTCCATTGCTCTTCTGCAGAAGAGAAGCACATCTCCTACCATTGCTCTCCAACCTGTTATTTCTCTCTCTCTCTCTTTTTTTTTTTCCCCCCCCCATATAATACTTTGTTATTCATGCTTAGCATTTGAGGTAGCTCTATGCAACAGCAGCACACTACATTTCTCTTTTAAAAATACTGCTCCCCTATTCTTATACAAACTGGACACTGAGATAAAACTCCAAAATGTCAAATTGTCAAATCTATCCACCAAAGAGAGAAGACCTTTAGACTTTTTTTTTTTTTTTGTGCGGGGGGAGGGTGAGCATACTAATTCTCGAGACAGTTTTTCAAAGACAAATATTTCAGTCTAAATACTACTTCTTATTTTAAATATAACATTGATTTTTGTATACAACTGTTTCAAAAATATTTTGATTAGTAACAGCTAACTTAAACCATGGATAGAAGCATCCTCACAGAACATTACAGATTTAGTTAAAAATCTATTTTTCCTTTAGGCAAACTGGCTAGTGAATAGCTAACAATAAAGTAATGCATGCATTTCAGTTCTGTATATCTTTTCAGTGCTCCCATCCATTAATTAACCATTGATTTGAAAACGTCGATTTTCCTAATAATGGTTTTATGTGCAGTACGATCAACCTCATTAAATTTCTTTTATTTCACATGAAAGAGAGGATCTCAACTTCACATTCATTTAAATAATCCCGACTGAAAGCAGTATGTTGATTTTTTTCTTCCTGTTACGCTTAAAGATTTTTAGTTGCTTCTATACATAAATACCTAGCCTAGCATATTACAGAATGAAGCTTATAAGGTTAACTTATCCACTTGGAAGGAAAATAAGAAGTGATTTTAAACAATATGGTAAACTTCCAACTCTTGTTTCATTTCCTAAAGTTAAACTCTGGCAATGCAAAGAAATAGTAACAACCAAGTGCAGGAAGTGGTAAAGCAGTATAACTTTGACTTAGCAATGTTAGACAGCTTCTGTACCTAACTTCCTCCCCTTCGCAGTGCAGATGTGGAGGGTGAACTCATGGGAATGCAAATTACACACTCTTCTTCAAAACTGACAAACTGAAACCAATAGCAAAAAATTAACCTATTAAAACATCTAAGAAAAAACATATATAACTACAGGTTTACATCTTATGATTGCAAGCCAGTTGAATTTTGTGTTGTATATGTTGCATTCTATTGCCTAAGAAATCCAACAAGTTACTAACAATTATCAACTTTAAATATTGCTTACATTACACCTATTTAAAACAAAGAAATATTCTTCATATAAATGTTACCTATTTTGTAGTTCTATGCAGCATTCCGGTGCCTATTTAGATAAGTTTTGAACACCCTGAATAATAAGCCTAAACACAGTAATTTCTAATGCATGTTTTGGCTGAAGAAGGTTTTATTAGCTCAATTTCTGATTTAGTAATGTAATTAAGTACATGACTAGCTCTAAGTCCCTTGGCCCCATTCCCATGTCTATCATTTGTCATTTTTTGATTAACTGCATTGAACTAGAAACTTGCAGAGAAAGATCTTGGACTTAGAAGAATACCATTACCACTCCAATATGTATTCTAAAAGGAGCTAACAGCACATTTCAAAGTGCAGTGCCAGACAGTATTCCACAATATTTTTCCTTGTGGAAAAATGCACTTGCATGTAAGAACCATCCAAATCGGTGAAATCACAGCATAACTCACATCTGTATCAGAGCTTTAGATATCACTTAATGGGAGAAATTAGTGAAATGTCATATTATTGAAAGGTAATTATTTACTTTATCACAAAACATCTTTGTAGAGATTGCAGCTGACTGATAATAGTATAAACCAGATTTCTTAAAAAGTTTTAGTCCTAGGTGGCATACATTTTGTTCAACTGCAATAAAAAAATGCTGAAACTAAGAAAACTTCTAAAATTTATCATATATATTAAAAAGAAGTTGAAATGATGCTTTAACAAACACATGAGGCTGTTAAATAGTAAATATCTGCCCCAAGCAAAGAACAGTCCTACCTGTATTTCACATTGATTAAAATGTTCACCTGAAAATTGTGGTGAGAAAGACAGAAAAAAAAAATGAATTACCTGCAAACAGAGCATTGCCGCTGTGGCTGTAGAGCAGTGAACATCACTATCACAGAGTAGTTACGAGGTGGAGCCTTCACAAATCTTCGGAATTTGTCTCCATTCATGCGGATGACCGAGCGCCTTGAGCTCCACTCCATCAGCTGTTCTACCTTCTCAGCCAGAAGATTCTGTAATTGAGGACAAAGATGAGGAACATTTAAGCTTAAATTTCAAGCACTTTGTAGCTATATTCTGCCTTTGCATGCCCAGAGGGGACAACTGTATAGCACAGTTTAGTCTTGTATGTAGACAAGTAGATTGTAAGTATCTTAAAATAACTCAATCCGGTCTTAAAGAGAAAGGATGCACAAAATGAAATCAGATAGCTTCCTACCTACAGCAAAGGCATAGAGTAAGGCTGACTAAATAAGAGATATCAGTATGGCAATAATTTAACTTCCATTGAAAATTGGAAGCTTTAGATGATGCAACATTATGCTACACATTCTGTTTTATAAAAACGTTAGTAAAATATTTAGTAAAAACATATTGTCAAACATTAAGATGAAAGAAAAATCTGTTACAAAGAAATAGAAATAACATTTCTTTACACACATGCATATTTATGCTGAATTTATACATTAATATTTTGTATTTTGATACAGATTGCTCTGTTTTGTAAAACCTAGCCACGTTCCATTCTAACATCATGGTTTTAGTTTCTTTTAAGACTGGGATCACGATACTATTTGGGCTGAACTATGACTGTATAAGAAAAAAAAAGAAGCACACATTTTGCTTGCATGCTTTTTTCTTTTCCATGAAAGTATTAAATTATATGAATGATCTAAAAGCAGACTATGACACACTAGCAGATGGCCCTTACATCAAATACACTCATCTAACTATTCCTGTGAAAATCTATTTATACTTTTTTTTTCTAAGTGAGACTGATGTCATACACGCTCTGTAGAGAATTGTTAGTTTCTCAAAATCACCTACTTTGAGTGAGGCTGCACTGACAATGCTGTAGGTGGATTGCTACACCTACAACATACCAGGACCAATGCAACAATCCATCTTGTTTTAAGTTCCTCACCCAAGGACACCGTGGAAGCTGCCTATATTGAGTAATAGCAAAGGGAAAAAAAACAGCAGAGAAAACTGGAATGATACACACAGAAGCTGAGTACTGAGGGAGGATGGGTAGGACAGAAAAAAGAGACAGACAGAAATAAAGTGAAGGCGGTACCAACCAAGAGAGAAACTAAGGTCAGAAGACTGGAAGGTGTGAGACCTGTGATAAGACAAGGATGAGTTGGTGAAAGAGGAAACCAATGAGGATCTGGGAAAAGAGAACATGGTAACAGGCGAGACAACAAACACAAATACTGTGCAAGAACAACTGTCCAAGGAGAAAAGATGGCTTCTCTAGGATTGAAAAAATAAATAAATAAAAATAAAATAAATAGAAGAATAACTTAATCTAGTAATATTCCGACAAATCAGTATGGCCATAATTAAGAGTCAAGATACATATATGAAGGAGGGAAGGACTAACTACAACAATAAAGGAAAATTATTCTCAGATCTTCCATCCTAAAGATGACCCTTGTAACTCCTAAGACACAAACAGTAATCAGAAGTTTTAAGTCTAAAAGAAGCTTTGATCAGCATAAATCTTGAACAGTTTTGAGACAGCTACATTTATTTGTCCTGATAAAGATTTAAAGAAAAAAAAAATCTTTTAAATTTTCATTGCCATTACTATATTTTGGCTGAGTTCTATAATCACAAATCCAAAGGAGAAATTGCAACTCTGTTTATCATGAAAACACCAATGAATCAGTTAATACTAGAAGTTTTCTTCTGCTAATAGACTTACTCATTTTTGGTAGTTTTGCTTCAGTAAGGTATTACAAAAACAGAAAGCAAAACACATAAAAAAAAATACAGCCTACTCATTTGTATCCTCAGTTAGCCGTATCTGGATTAAACATATTAATTTCAAAAGACACACTGGTTTTGTATTAGGTACACTAGTGCACAATGTGCAGTAAAGCAGGAACAAAAAGGATATGGAAAATATTTCCAAAAGTTGTAATAACTGAAGTAAAGGATAAACCAAGGAGAACTAAGATAACTTTTAAATTAGCACAGAAGAACATATAATGTGTTTCTTGGTAGAGAAAACCACACACTTTACAGAATAGGTCTTATTCAGAGAAAAGAAATACAAACCCATGAAGTAGCATTAAGGGTACTCTGGTAAAAGCACAATCTTAACAAAAAAAAAAAAAAGGGGGGGGGGGAGAGAGAGAAAAAGACCGTTGTTTATTACTGCTATATCATATTTTTTTCTACAAAATTATCAATTATATCAAAAGAGAACTCCCAAGAGAAGCTCCATAAAAAGTTGAATTTGGAAACCTGTGTTACCAATAAGCAATTGCCTCGTGCTGTGATAGTGTGTTTTTTTTTTCCCCCTCCAGATTCAGCCATGTATATGGTCACCTACATGTAACCATGAAGGCTCTTGTAGAGCACCACAAAGTTCACCACAACGTTCTCAACCACTTATGTCTTCTGTTCTGCTTTTTCTAAATGGCAGGTAGAAAGTCAGCAACCAAGTTAACCAAGTAAGTTTATGGTACTAAGTAACCAACTTCATATTCTTGAAATACTAGCTTGGCAGGTACAAATTTATCACTTGCTTCCCTGGATTCTGGAAAATTTTTTTGAATATAAAAATACCATTGAATAAACAGTAGATAATCACATACATTACAGAAATTCTTCTATAGGCCAGATTACTTAATCTTAGATAACTGACTGCACTTAATTATTCAACCATTAAAAAAAAAAAACAAAAAAAAAACACTTCTATTCCAGAAAGTCTGCATTTGCAGAATAATGAATAGATCGCATCTTCTGGAGTTAGGTAGCTTCACTGTAACGTCTGTGCCATGTCCTATATTTTAAGTCTTTCTGGTTTATAACACTTCACAGATAGATGAGGTCTGATACTGGTCTGTCTTTTCTATCCTTTACACAATGAATACTGCTCATTTCTTTTAAGAAGGAAAGAAATAAACCTAGTGTTAAATGAGTTTCCACTGTAGCTGTGCATTTTACTTTGAAGTCGAGCACCAGCGTTCAGGAAAGATGGCAGATTTCAACATTACAACTTTTTTCGACTTTGAATCAAAAAAGGCACCGACTGTCAATACTGTTAGAAATTGAGCAGTCTATTAAAAGAGAAAAAATGTATATTTTAAATGCTGAAGCTAGCAGACTGGACTTTGAGATTTAATAACCCAGAATGTATATTAGATATTTTTTATAAGAAAATTAACAGTTCTTAAAATAAGACTGCATAAAAACAAAGAGGAAAAAAAAAAAAAAAAAGATTGTTGACTACAAGTATGACTATAAGCTGTATCTCCAGTAAAATTTTTTCTCCTGCATAAAAGAACAGTGTTGAAAAACTAAGGGAAAAAAAGTTTGTCAGTTAATACCCAGGAAAGCATTGTTAAAAAAATTAACATGAAAATTAACATAACCCTAAATTATTCTTGCAACATACATTACTGAAACTAAAGAAATCCTTCAGCATTTTTCTTTCACTGATTATCATCCAGCTATACGAGCTATAAAGAAACTATCACCAAAGCGAATCACCTTTAGGATGCCAGATTTTTGCTAAAGTGTTACTGACCCACCTCTTTCCACTTGTCAGACCTGTCTGTTTGCCAGAATCCTCCATCTCTCCAAATCCTCTATATCTCCAAATAAGAGAAAGTGGCTAAATCTGATACGCTAGGCAAAACGCTGCTTGCAATGACTGAGATACACGAACGATTGTTGCTTATGTCCAGAAAATCACAAACACCATCTCATTTTGCTCTATGCTGCTAGTTTTCTGCTCCTTTCCAGTTCATAGAAGACCCTGCATTTATTTAAACATTTATTTAAAGAGATCCTCTGAACATTCACTAGTTAATTTACCAGCTTTCTGCTGATAACTCAAAGGGGCTTTTGTTGTTGTTGAAATACCAGCATAAATCTCAGGAAGCGAAACTCCTCTTTTAAGAAAAAACTTGGAATGTTGTTGATGCAAACAGCTATGTAAAACATTTAAATAAATTGGTGAAAAGGCAGCCATGTATCATTTATTTTCATTAGCTAATGCTCCAGTTAGAATAAAGGAAAATGCAAGATGTGTGTGTAAACAACATGAACATTAAGAATTGTAAAACACAACAGTAACACTGCTTACTGTTCCTACAGTGTTTTGTAACAAATGCAAATATACAGCACAATTTTTTTCAAAACTAAATAAACCATAAAAACATAACTGAGAAAATCAGAATCCAGGAATTTTCTGATGCAATAAAGAAAGCAGTTCAGGGATTGCTCCATGAAGAGATGACCTATGAAAATCATTTTTGTTGCTGGAGTAGGAGCAGAGCAATTAATGTTTTGGCCTCAATCCCATTAAGCAGATGAGCAGTCCCTACTGAAGTCAGGTGCTCAGGAGAGCAATTCTAAATAATTCTGCTTTTGTTACTATGGCTAGCAAAGGATTTTTCCATGTGAAGTTACATCACTGAATCAAGAACAAAGCAAAAGAATAAAGTTAAAGTTCATCTATTATAGATCTCGGTTTTCAGTGATGTGATGAAACAACTATGGCACCTGTCAGAACTGTAGGCAAACTGTGACAAGCTACGAAAAAGATGATGCTGGCAGGCCTGGCTTCTGGCATCTGCACCTGGTTAGAAGCCTTCCACAAAGCAATTCCCAGTTAGGAATTGCTTCCCAGTGATCCCCCTTATCTCCTCCTTGTTTCTTAACCCAGTAGAGCTTGGCATTTACAAGACTTCCTTTTTGTACTCTGCCACTAACAACTCAAAACACAGCTTTATTTAACCATTCTCCAAAAACACAATGCCTACAAGACAAAGGATAAACAATCACCACCACCCTGTATACATGTTTCCCGTCACTTGACTGCTAATCTTCCTTGACCAGATTTTGTAAATTTCTCTTGGCCAAATAAAACCATGCATGGCTGGGGAAGAAAAACAAAAGTTACACACACACACACACACACATATATATATAAAACCACAACACACAACAGATTTTCCCAATTGCAGCTTGCCCTGGCTGCCCAATGGATGTGATACATTCTCAAGACAAACCTTTTATTTTTAAGACAAAATAATATACAGTCTTAAATCTTTTAATTCAGATCTGTTTATCTTGGCAATAGCTGATTTGGGAAATACGTATCACAGTAATATGGCAGGAGTATGGCAAAGGGTAGTTTCTCCCTGATTCTCATAAGAGTTCCGTCAGTGTCTTTGTCATTAAAATTTTGTTTGACTTTACATTACAGGAAATGTATTTGGAGTTGAGTTTCTACTTTAAACAACTTTTGATTTACCTTGCTTTCAGTTAGAACATGACCACACAGGTAACTTAAAACAAACAGACATTTAAAAAAGCGAAGTCCCAAAGATCCTACTAAATGCTTAAGTTTCCAAATTAGCTCCCATTCATTTGAAACTTACTGGGTCTACCAACCAGCCTCCTTCAGGTTTCCAAAGAGGGTTTAGGTATGAGAAAAGAGGATGCCCCTTGAATACAACTAGACTTGTGAACACAGAAAACCTTAACTCTGGAAAAGTAGGGCCAAGGTCTGTAAGAGGAGATTCCCATAATAAGAAAAAGTTCTCAAAATAGTTACTAAGAATTAGATGAAGACTCTACTAGTAAGACTGAGGAAACACTTATTAGCAAGCCATGCCCCATTTCCTGATGAAAAATTCAAATTCAGCCTAGTAGCTCAAATCTCACAGTTTCAGTAGTGCATCTTCCAAATTAATGGTGTTAGACTAACATTGCTACAGGAGATTAACTATGTTTTTAAAGGATTTCTTACATTACAACTTTGCCAATCAAAAAGTTGAGGTAGCTTGACTGTCATGTTTCTTAGATGTATACCTTAGCAAAAAGAGCTTATGTAGACTGAAAGACTGCTTGAAGCATGAGTTTCTCTAAACATTTGTTATGATTTCTTTCTTTTCTGTAAGAGACAAGTCTAAACGTGAGCTTATATGGCTTATGGACTTGAAGTTACTTAAAAAAAAAATCTTTGACCTGATTGTATCTTCACTCTCCTCTAGCACTTCCATGATCCCGGAAAACTATTAAAGCATATTTCAATTTTTGCAAAAAGTTAATTCCTCTTGGGAAAAAAAAAAATGCAGCATGAATAGTTTTACATAAAATATTATTTATTGTTTTGAACTTGTCTATAAACAGGGGTAGATATTGTGGGTCATGTCAAATTTACACTTCATTAAATGCAATTTCTTCATAAACAACACAAGAAAATAGCTCTAACAGAGACCTTTCGGATTAAAGGTACTTGATCTTCCATGACGGAAAATGCTTCTCTTCAACAGAAATTAGCAACGTTTACATCAAATTCTATACAATGCTTCTGATGCTTTCAATCTTCTATAGGTCATAAACTAATTCCTTTGTTGAGAATGTTTTTATCTGTACTAAAATGTTTTCTTCTCTTGTCCCCCTCTATCCTCTACAGCTTTCCTAGATCTTTCAAATCTAATTTTATTTTTGTGCCTTTTAAAAATAAATGCTGTTAATAGAAAGATTACTAACTAGTAATGTACAAATAAATTTTTAAAGACAGTACTTTCTCTGAAAGGGAAAATTTTATTTACAAAAAGACATTGTCTAAAAATAATTGAGAAGCCATGTAAACTGGCACAGTATCACTGACTCAATATTATGCTCCACTGACTTGAAGTTGATATAGCTGTGACAGTTTAAACACGATTTGCTTCTTGGAGTTTCATCTTTTCATCATGATTTTTAAACAGATGCTTTAAGTTAGTTCTATACCCAATTCTTATTTCACAAAAGATGGAGAAGTAAACTGTCCTTTTAAGGTCCAGATAAATAAGTCAACAGAACTAAAAGTACCAAGTTTTATTTTTTATTAATATTATTTTAGCCCACAAGATGCACTATTAACAATTAAAGAAAACTTTTGTTGATTTCTTATTACACAGTTGTCAATTTCTGATCACTATACAAAAATAAAATTACATCAATACATATTTTTCACAGTAGAAAAAGCAGGTTATAAATTAACCTACATAACGGTTTACATGGATCTATTTGATCCAGAGGATTTCAAAGTGATCCTTAATTTCCATGGATCCATAGTTGATTATTGCTTTCAAATTGTAAGAAATTAAATTTTTAATAAATATTTTTCAGCACATTCGTAATGTCACAATTTTTAATATAACTATTTATAAAGTTCACCTAGTATAAAACTAAGTCTGTATAGTCAACAGTATTAATTACAGAGTAGGACTCTAGTGCTGAAAACAAGCACATATCCCTATTGTACTGTGTTAAACACTGCATTAATATCTCAGAGTTTATAGAAATAGGCCTAGATAACATGCCTTGTACAACATTAACAATAGACTTTTTCCCCCTTTTTTTTCCCCACAGATCAGAGAAGTAATTAAAAACATGAAAGGAAGTTGTGGGGAGCTAGGGGAGGCCTTTTCTCACAGGTAACTATTGACTAGAGGGAATGGCCTGAAGTTGTGCCAGGGGAGGTTTAGGTTGGAAATGAGGAGACATTTTTTCTCAGAAAGAGCAGTCAAGCATTGGAACCGGTTCCCCACGGAAGTGGTGGAGTCAGTGTCCCTTGGGGGTGTTTAAGGAAAGGTTGGACATGGCGTTTAGGGACATGGTTTAGTGGGTGATATTGGTGGTAGCGGGATGGTTGGACCAGATCATCTTGTAGGTTTTTTCCAACCTTAATGATTCTATGGCAACAAATATAAGGAGGATGAATTACAAATTAGAGAAAATATACTAGAAGGAAAAAATCTGCTAAACTTCTAAGTATATTTTGTTTAGGTCACCTTTACACTGAAAAGATACTACTCCTGGGAAAATTAATATAGGACAACCAGGAAGATTCCAAGACTACACTTTATATAGGAATACTTAAGAAGTTCAATTTATTCTCACTGGAAAACATTTCAGGGTGACCTAGCAAAAATATTGCAAATGTTTTAATTTATAAGATGGGAAAAAAGCCTTTGCAAAGTATTAAAATGATACAAAGAGTTAGAAAACTAACATTATTGAATAAGAAGCAAATCATAGAATATCCTAAATTGGAATGAACCCACAATGATCACCGAGTCCAACTCCTGGCTCCACACAGGACCACTCAAAAATCAGACCATGTGTCTGAGAGCGTTGTCCAAGCACTTCTTGAAGTCCAACAGATTCGGTGCCATGACCACTTTCCTAGGGAGGCTGTTCCAGTGCTCAATCATCATTGCCGTGAAGAAAGTTTTTCTAACATCCAGCCTGAACCTCTTCATGCCATTCCCTCAGGTCAAAACTGAAATATCTGTGCAGAGTTATAATTAGTAGGTTAAGCATCTTATAAATAACTATGCTTTTTTCAGTATTTAGAATCACGGACTCTTCAGATTTCTGATAACTGGATATGACCATTCCTTTTCATTGGTAAACTTACAATTTTTAAGCAGATACTTTTAAATCAGTTCTATGCCCAGCTGTTATTTCACAAATAAAAACTTTGTTTGCCCAGGAGCACACCTCACAGCTACAGATCATCAAGATATGTCGTGGCATTTAATACACTCATTCAGTCTGTCATTTCTGAATACTTTGAGTTTTAGCTAAGAGTGTATATTTAGCTAAGACAGCCCTTTAAACTAGTTTCTAATAGTATTTCCATTCCGAGTTTCAGGAATTCTTCCACACATCCAAGAGCTTTTATGAAGTTCAGTTTGCTGTAATACTTATCTCATAGCACTCAGCAGCCTGGCTGAATGTACAGTAGAGAATTATGAAGTAACTACTGGAAGCTATTCAACAACTGTTACATAATATGTGTACCTCTCTTTCTAGAAATATCAACTTCTCCGACTCACTATTAACACTTTTTTTTTTTTTTTAAAAAGAAACTTTTGATCCCACTCGTTTCCTTTCACTTTTTTTTTTTTTTTTTTCAAATATTTGCTGTAATGAGCACCTTATTTAAACTATCCAGATCATTTAAAGAAATGGCATTTGTGCACTAAAAGCAGAGTCTCAATAGTATAGAAACGAGATGCAAGCCACTTCTCTTTTCTTCCCCTCAATGATGATGATGGCAATAAGACACAGGTAAACCATTTCAGAAAATTAAGGTTGCTTTTCATTTGGTGAAATGTCTGCAGTATATCACCATTTGAAAGGAAACAACAACTGAAAAAGCAACAAGAGTTCAGGGTATTACTGGATGCTAAGACACACAAAAAAGAATTAGCTTGAACAACTCAGTCAAAACACTGTGAAGACAAAAGAAAATACATACGCCCATATGGGAATATGCCTTAAGACTCAGTCTTAGAGAACAGTATACATGTATATGAAGCGTAACTTACTTTCTCTCTGAAAAATTAAAGAACTTAAATTGCAGCCAGATCTTTTCTATTTAGGAATACTAGAGACATTTTACAAAGCCATTCATAGCTGAGCTCTCTTCACTGTGGAATAACCACATAGCGACTAGCCCCTCAAATCTGTGAAGTACTGTGCTACGCAGTAATAAATCCAGATAATAAAACCTCGCGTAAATGTTAAAAAGGGATTTTCTTTTTCATCAATTTTCTAAGTTATTTCAAACATCAGGTTAAAATGCAGATGCTGTAGGTTCTATTTTCAATCATTAGATGTACAGAAATGATCTTGAACAACTGATGCAACAATAACAAGTTTTACTTTAAAAAGAAGCTTATTATAGACAGCTAGCTATGGGAAAAGCACTAAGACTTTATAGCAAACTAGATTCTAACAGAAGAATGGTAAGGGACAGGAGCACATCCTATTAAAAGAAAGGATGCAAATTAATTTAACTTTAACAATCATTTAAAATTTTAAATGCCAAGTGAATACAATATATCAAATATTTATCAAATGAATCAAAGATGCCTTGGTTTCATAAATGAGCATAAACAAACTAGAATAAAAAGGAATGAAAGGGCAGAAATGAAATTGTTGTAAGAGCACTTAAGCACTGCTTAGTAATCAGAAATAACTGCTTGAACAAGAAAACAATGACAGCTCAATCAAACATGCCGTAATAATGTTGACAGAATCCCCTTAAGAATAATGAATGTAAGATTTTATTTTTTTCAAATTGCTCCATCAAGAAGCATAACAGTACATTACCTTATTTTGTTATTCTATAATGGACAGTTAAAATGAGGGTATAGAATATTAAAGAACATAAAAGACATTTAGATGAGGCTAAATGACCTTTAACTAAATCAATACATCAGCAGAGTTCTTACAAAGAAGTTATTCCACACAAGCACAGAAAGACCACTTAAGTTGATCTAGAGGCCACGTAAAGTATCTGATTGAAAAACATCCTGTGTACAAGCAGAATCTGGATACCTCACCTCCCCAAACTTAGAACAGAGAGAGGTCACAAGTTTGCCTTTTTGGTTTTACCAAAAAGAGTCAAGTACCGATTTTCTAGTGGCATGTTTACAATTACCACCCCCTCCCTCCCCCGAAAAAAAATAAAATAAAATTACCTTGCTGATTAGCACACAGGAAAAGTACAATAGTTAAATCTCTCATCTGCTTCTTCACAACACACTGTGAATAGTAAGTGAATTAAAAGACTAATTGCAGAGCAAAGATGTGGTGATAAGCAATAAACAATTTCTATCTTGTGACAAGCACATTAGGCACTTTATGAAGTAGGATATCTAGCTATGCAAAAACTAGTCTATGTACAACATAAGTGTCAAAGCTATTAATCAAAAAATTGCAATCAACCTTGTTATCAATCTTTAGATTAGTATCATTACTAAAGACACTGAAACATTTTCTAAATACGTACCACGGATATCAAACTGAATTTCTTCCTTAAAATTCTAGATGCCAAAAACATCAAAAGAACATGAATGTTTCTCAATTTGAGTAGTGTCATAAATTATATAAGTCCAAATTGCACAGCTAGCATACCAAGTCAGGTACTGAGATCACTAAAATGGGAAAGCATTAGAATATTGTCTACCAAAACACAATTTGACAAAAGCTTCAGTACATTGGCATATGACCAAATGGCTTATTTTTGGCTTTGGTGACTTTTTCATTCTCTAAGAAATTTAGTATTATATATTTGGATTTTTGCCCATATCTTTTGTTACAGCACCACAATTATCCAAAAGTTACTGCAAATTAGTAGAATTACTTTGAATATATTTGTAATATAATATTGTTTAGAGCCTGATTTCTAGGCATGTTCTAAAGCTTTCCTAGCAAGTTTGTCTAATTACAAATTGAATGCCATCTTATTTCCATTCTTCTTCTATTGATAAGTAAGCAAAGATGTGACACAACCTCAGGCTCAGAAAACTTAGAAGCTACACACTTCTGTGAGAAAGAGGTTATATCTAATGAAATACATTCTATACATGTCTTTTTCTTACCATCTCTTTCTGAGCATTTCTACTGGCTGCTTGTTAGGGTAGGATACTACACTAGCCAGACTCCTGGTGTAAGCCCTGGGACAGTATCTGCTGCATTGGAAATTTCTATCCTGTCTGGTATTTCAAAAGCCAAAACAAGATATTTTCAGTTTAGACTCCACTTCTGCTAACCTGCAGTACAGATTTACATACACACGCCCGTAACTGAACAGAAAATTTTAAGGGTATACTTTCTATTTCAAAGCTATTAATCTACTAACTTTAGTAATTCCTGTTGCTCTGCAGATATTTTGAATATACTTTTAAACATGGATGACCTGGGAAGAAACTTCTTAATGAAGATGATGGCACGTCACTTGGGAATTGAATCACTGCATAGACTTAAAGTCGTTAGTTTGCAATTAACTTATTTTTAGACAGTGCCATCTCCAAAATTATACACTTAAGTACCCGATAATACAGTATTCCCACAGTGTTGTTTTGGAAATAAGAACTTTGGTTATTAAAAGCAGAAATAAATGTCTTCTGTGAACTACTGTGATTTTATTTATATATATACACTTTTAAAGCCATTAGATGTTGGTACCCTAATTAATATATGCACTGTAACCATCATTTGCTTTTCAAATTTCAGAGAGAAAAAGATGCTTATGGTATAGAGGGTTTCACAACACATGAATAGTAAGTGCATCCTACCACACTGGGTTGTATGAACATTTGAAGACTTAACAAAAGACTACTAGTTCTATGATAAATTAATAGAACTAACGAATACAGTCCTATGTATTTGTGCCTTGAGCTTACATTCTGGTGTCTTGTGAGATACCAATATCAGTCACAGATTTTTCTTGCAATGGAAATACAACATCTTTTTGCTCAAGAATTCTCAGGTATTTATTAATGCTGGAGTTGAAATTGTCCAAGTATAAAGGCTTAAGAAGAGAAGAGATAGACATGCAGAGATTGTTTTGTTCTTGAAATCAAGGACAAAATTTGTTTTGTAACATATGACTGCATGTCCAATCTGAATGTGTGTTTAAAGAGATGTGTAAGTTCTTACTAATATTATCTGTTCTCTTTATCTTCATGTTTTACCCATACTTACATACCCATAGGATTAAACACCTCCAGTGCTCCCATGGAAAGAAATAAATAATACTTACACAAGCAAACCTCCTCTCACTGCACAATAAATGATAGCTATTAAATCTGCTAAGTCTAGGAGTTATCAGGGCTAAAAATAACTGATCCCCCCTCAGCTCACCAAGACACTTGAAACTTTTTTTGTGAAAGAGTAAAATTCCTATTTCAAGACCTAAGAAAGTCAAACACCAAGCTTCAGTTCCAGTAGACTGACTCAGTAGACTGCTGGTTATTCTGCTTCTGAATTTGAGGAAAACACAAGAACCCTTGTGCTTCTGGAGTGCGGGTTGTTTAATGATAGAAAACTAAAAGGGAAATAAAGTATTTGGCAGTTTGTTTTTAGTGGTGGAATTTAAGGATTTCATTGATTAAAAAATGGAAAAACAGAAGTAGAGAAGAGGCATGGCTATAAAAGCTGTATGTGCCACAGACCTATCCTAGAAATTAGCCTTCAGAACAGTTAGAAGGATAATTTTGTGAAGCACTTTCACTTTTTTTTTTTCTAGCTGTAGAACAGCCATTTCTGCCCCTGATTATCTGCAGGCACCCTGATCCACTCTCAAGTCCTGTAAGGATATAACAGAGGTTGTATCAGGCCATGCTAAACATCAGCCTAGTCCCCATCCAACTGCAGACACCTACAAAACACTGCAAAAACTGAGCACACATTATATATCTTACTACATACTCAATATCTCAGGGACATGTGGAAATAGAAAATGTTATCTTTGTATTTAATATAACTCCACAAAGATAAACAATGAAAATTAATGAAGCCGAAGACTGCATTATCTTCAAAGAACGCATCTATACATATACAAATATAATTTATGCAGCTTCTTGCCTCTTCTTGGTTAGCAGCTAAGCAAAAAGATACACTGCAGCTAACTCAACTTAGATTTAAATATTCTTCTTTTTAAATCTGCATTCTGTAAGGTCAGTATTAACACACTAGTTAACCACTCTACCTTCCAGCACCCATTCACCTTTCAATTCCCATCCATCAGTGTAGAAAAAGAAAAAATAAAAAGGCACCTCAAAAACCTTGTTTTATAAAACAAGGAATTCTCATGAACCTGCAAAAACAGCTTCCATGCAAAAGGTTTGCCTTTATGACTGAGCAGGCATAAAGCACTGCACTTCTCCCATGTGATGCTACAGAAAAGCACTGTACCACCTTCCCCAACAAATGCTATGCCATTTGCCATGATAATGAAATAGCAAAGTCAGCCACACCAATAGCTCCAAAAAGTAAGTGAAAACACATCACTTTACAGTTATAACAGAAGAGATGTTGCTATTATTTTTATGATAGCACAAAGGTCCAAGCTGGAACACTCGCACCTTCCTATTGGAAGGATAAACCATAAAACCTGAGGAAGCAACTGACTGCTGATAACCAGAGAGCAGAGTTCTGAGCTCTTCATTTACCAATTACAAACTCCTTTACAAAGAGGACCTAAAAGGCAAGTTGTGTAGCTAGTCAAAGACCAAGTGTGGGGAAAAAAAAAATCAAAAAAACTTTCTCTAGTTTAGGGAACAGGAGGAGTCTAAGAGCTTTTGACAGATTAACAATAATTGCTATTGAGAGGAAGATCACAGAGTCCTCAAAACAAAGGTAAGATTAGAAATAAATACAAAGATAATCAATATGTTTAGCACAAAAATTGGTGAATATTCATTGACTATGCAAGTACATCAACCAAATCACCTCAATACAAGGAAAAATGCCAGTCAGGAACATTCATTTCACATTGGTTACATACCTTTGAACATAATCAGTTAGGAAGATTTTCATCATTGGAAGCAGCTGAAACTTGTTATAGCATTAAAAATATGTCAAAGAAAAAAAGGAAAGATAACACTGACTAGCTCCTTCCAATTCTAACCTGGCACAATTTATATCCCATGATATTCAAGGGCATCAAGGTTTCACATTTCATGACCTGGATGCTAACAAATCTCTCTTCTACGAAATGACCTATGAAAAATTTCCTCCTCACTTTTAGTATAAGAGGGAAAATGAAAAAATGAGTAACAGTAATATGTATGTGCACATCCCTAAAAAAATTTGCAAAATTATACCATAATTTACAAATATATTACAAATATATATATTTTTTACTCTATACTTAAACAAAAGGTAACAATTAGGGGTGGGGGGGGACCGCTTTGCTCTAACAAGCCTAGAGATGAAACAAATCTGAATTTAAGTCCTGTTGCTTAAGAAATTCACAACAGACACTTCAACTCCTTCCTACATTTTCACTGAACTAATACATCAGTGACCACAGGGAGGAGAAAAGCATTACAAAAAATTAGATGCAATTACTGTCCTAATCCCAATAGACATAAAGACTAAGAACATACTTTATCTCCATTTGACAGAACCGTATCCTTTAACAAGAACACCACACGATTTGTTGTAAACTTTTAGGTCTGAATCACATTTAAAAATAAGCATGAGAGGCATTATTTTCCAATTTACTATCCTGGTACATACTTATCTCCCACTCCAAGAATTTAGTTCAGCTGAACTGAATTTGCTCTGCAGAACAATATAGTTCCAAAAAGAACAACATCTTTAAAATGCATAAAATGTACTTAGCAAACAATAAATATAAAAATTAAAATGCTGCATTATATATGCAGTTAAATATGCAGACTGAAACTGTAGAGTGTTAGTCATCTATACAAAAATGATTAATATAGAGTTTCTTTATACACACAATCTAAGTAACACTGACTAGACTGAAATCATCTGACTGCTCAGCTAAGACACCATTAGCTTGGCCCATTGGGTTTGGCCAAATATCCAGTAACGCAGCATTTTGTGGTACAAGGTAAGAAGAGACATTTAATATTTTTCTGAAAATACTTTTGCCAGAAATTATGCAAACATATGGTTCAAACAACAAGCAAGTCCACATATTTGAATACCCCATAAAATACAACACATAGGGCAGGTGGGCTATATGGCTTTTTTTTTTTTTTTTTTTTACCAGCTCTTAAAAAAAAGTAATCTGTAGTGTGACTAAGTCACTTCGCATATACAAAGCTCTGCCTTCAGAATAAATTATCAGGCTCTGTAATGCTAAAATAAAGCTTCATATGTATACAAAAACAAACACCCTGTTTGAGTACATCATAACATTTCCACGCAAAAAAAAAAAATACAGATAACACAAGTGGTAAATTTACCTTTCTGCTACTTGTAAATGGCATTTAAACAGACTGTCAGGGGGAAGAAAAAGATGCACATAAGGCAACCTTTAGACAATTAAAATTTTAAATTTCAACCAATATGAGAGATTTCAGGAAAAGATACATTTTCAAAACATTCCTACCAAAATATACATATCAGAGGCAAGCCAATGCTTTTACAAAAGCTGAAAGTTGTGCTGGTGAGAGCCCAGCTCAATTGTAACAACCATTTAGAGCAAGCTCGCTTACCTGTTATTACCTCTCAGTCCATACTAGATTTAACAGGTCCTTTTTCTCTTTTCCGTTACACGCAGACATGAAATTATCCCCCCTCTCCCATGGAAATGAATGAGAAGACAGACAAAAGGACTGTCTTTCAGCTTACTGCCAGCAGAGCTGGTTACTGGAATTGCCAATGGAGCACAGGGAACAGTCAAGAGTTCAGAAAGCCATGGGATTTATTTTTCTGGGAAGAGGAGATCCAGAAGATTTTCAGATGATATTCTGAAACTAACATGGAATCTATGATAATGGAGGAAGAAGAGAAGCAGATCAGGAAAAAAGCCAAGAAACTATAAGCACAAAGGATGGGAGCTTCTGCCATGCCCACAGTACATGGATGAACAGTATATTTAAATCTGTGCTATAAAGCTTAAAGAAACAAGAAGCTATGCTCAAGACCTTACACATCTCCCCAAAAATCCATGGCTGAATCCATGTATTCAACTCACTACTAAACATACCTTTCAAACTGTAGAACAATGCACTTCTTTTTTAGTATTGCAATGATAAAGACTTTATAGACTTAGGTTGTTCAGAGCACAGGCTTTTTTTTTATTTTATGCTGATTATCACCAATAATAAGAACATTGAAATAATAATTCCTTGCACAAAATAGAGAGTTCTTTAAAAACTTAGTCAAGGAGAAGAAAATAATTGCAGAAGGTGGTAACAGATGAGCATAGAACAAAGAGAGCTTTAGTCCTAACAATGTAGAAGCCATGAAAGAAGGAAGATGTAACAGATCTCCTTTGCTTGTTTACATGTGTCTGTGCACAAGATATAGTATATCAGTGAAAATACAGGTGAATGTGATCTACTGTTGTTTCACCGTATCTATTGTCTAATAATATTCTATGTTAAGGTTTTAGAAATATGACAGAAAAAGCAGAAGCATCTTTATGAGGGAAAGAACATAAGTTTTTTACAATGTTTTAAAGAACAGGAGTCTTTAAATTGCTTTCTGAGATGCTGCTTCAATAGGAAGATATTAATAAGTTTTGGATTTTTTTATGAAGTTAAACAGATGGACAACAAAGACACTGCAGGATAATGAAGACTAGGAAGTTGGCAAAAAAAATCTGCTTGTGCACAGAACAGTAAAATGAAATATGTTCTGAAGCATTTGTTTACTACCAATAGTTGCAGAAGTAAATGGTATGTCATTTGTCACAAATACTGAAGGACCAGGGCTGGAATACAAACAGAAGGCAGATGGGGTAAGTAAAATGCTGTCATTTTTGTAAGTTTTCAGAGCAGGCATGGCTTTAATATTCATTAACTGTAGAGACCCTTTATTTCATCCCTGAAGCCCTAATTATTGTGAACCCACACTGTCATCTACATTTTTTGCAAGACTGCATCCTCTCCCTTTTTAGAAAACTTAATTAAATCTTTAATAAGCCAGTATAAATGTAAAGGATGTGGAACACAAAATATCACCTTATGCATATTTATTAAATTTCTGCAAACCCTAAAGCATTTCTCCCCAAATTAATGGTACGGAAAAAATTGATTTCAGTTTACCTGCCAAATTATTTCCTTTTAATAATTCCATCTGTTAACTGTCATGACAGGGACCTTACTACTAAATACTGTCTGGATATAGTCTCCAGGACTTGGTATCATCCCCAAAGCTTACTATCAGGCTAAACCACAGCTGATCACTTCCTCAGGTAATTGATTAAAATAATGTTGTTCTAATCATTGTGTGAAATTAAGTGTGAAATCTACCCATCCTCACCAAGCGGATGGTTTTGTTTTCATCTTCTTGCTCAGGTGCTAGCGTGCTAAGTAGTCTGTAAGATCATCAAGGAAGTTAGCAATGACATTCAAGTGGTGTTACCACCACTCAGATATAAGAGCTCATGTTCAAACTTGTGATAGTAAAATTGCAATTTCTAAAAGTACTTAATCCAGTACATTTCCTTCAGGTAATTTGTTAGATTTGTTAGACCTCTTTTGGCAAAAAGATGGTAAGATAGATATCACAAATCAGTGAACTGAATACTCATGGTTGCATATATGCAAGCAATCTTGTCCCCAACAGCAAATGCTGCCTTCACACAATACTAGTATATCCAAGTTGTCCAGGGGACAAAGGAGGAAGGAGAAGCAGAGAGGACAATTTCTACATGTTTAAAAAAGAAAAATGGACAGCTACACTTTTTGGGGGGATAGATTATATTACTTAAAATATATTGATTCCAGCTGACACTTGTGATAAAAAACATAAATGATTGATTGGACATCAGTGCACTGCTGATTTCCTGAAGTTGTAGGAAATTCAACAGCTATGAAAGCATGACTTGCATTATTCATCTTCTCCGACTGAGATCTACAAATGACATTTAGAACGTCAGCACTGTTAATTTCAGTGCTGAATACTCTGATAGAAACATTCAGCTAACATTCTAACAAACTATCCAACTGACTCTCAAATACCAGAACACCAATGATTAACAAGAGAGCAGTATATCTAGTTTGTCGCTCTGCAATGCAGTTATGCTTTGTTGATACAAATATGTGGCATATGGAAAGAATACACAGCATACAAAATGAACCGCAGAACAGAAATCAGGGAAATTGTGCAGGTGATGGGTAATTTTCATAGCTTAAGACAAGAAGCAGCATTACAAATCACTTAATCTAAACAACAAAAAGACAAAATAAATTAAATCCTCAGGTAAATTAAACTAAAGTTAATGAAGTATCTTACATTACAAAATTTGCACCTGATCTCTCACTTTGCCTAAGCTTCAGCTTTCAACTGTCAAACCAAACAATGTTTGATATATGAGACAGGCCTTACTAAACAGATATATATTTTTTTTTTTTATACATAGGTAAGTTTAGATTGTGGTCAAGGCCATCCTTAATGCTTCACTTTATTCAAGGATTGAATTCAAGCCTTTACCTTCCAGGCAGATCAACAAATATTTATCGCAATTCTTTCCTAAATACTTCAATGTTTTTCAAACATTTTCTTCAGCATAGATATCAGAACTGGCTATAATACCCTACCAATTGCTTTGTCCATGCCAATACAATGTGCACATGAAATAATTTGATCAGATAAATACTTCTTCAATTGTTTACTCACAGACCAAACATTCTCTTCACAACAGCTTCAAATTGACATTCACTTGTAAATGGTTGCCATTATTTTCCTCCCTATCACCACAGCATTCCAGGACCACCTTGTGGAAGTGACTCCAGACTTCATTCCTAGTCACATGCACCTATCAAGTGGGTGAGTTCAACATACAGAACTATTGCCCCCCCTTAGTTTTTAACCACCAGAAATAACTTTTATCATGCATAAACCTATGTTTCTCTCTCCAAATGACTGATGGAAGACGACCTATACATTAGACTGTTTGAATGAGATAATTCAATATTTTATTTTTTTTTTTCCTGTCACATGATTAAGTTTTCTTACTTTTAGGTCCTTGAACCTCTAGTGCCTAACTGTCAGGAAGCCTATCATTGAACACAGCACTATCTCTTTTGGCAAGATTCAATGCGGATTCAATTAAAATGCTTTTCAGAAGCCTTACATATTTTCTTCTCTAATCATTAGGTATTCAAAAACAGTTCCCCAAAGGAACACCAATTCTGGAGTACAATACTACAGTATATGGTAGCAAGACAATACGAGAGTCTTAATATCAGGATCCTTTGAGTGAAAATGTAGTCATGCTTAGTGTTTCACAGCGAGAACACCTCCTCACCTGTCATCTCTGTATGTTTAAGTTCTTGACAGCTTCACAGTTTTAACTAAGAAATGCCACAAACTAAGTTGGACCTTTGTACTATTCTTTGTTTCAGCCTGTTGTCATGATGTTTTACATAGGGAACAACGTTGTACGTTCTTTGCTTCAAACAGCATCTTTCCTCTGGAGGTGTAAGACCTATTCCTTCCTTTCTCTTTATTGTAAGCTGTTGTCTGTAAAAATATAATTGAAAGTGCTACTTCTTCAAAATAATCAAAGTTCATTTCAGGTAAAACGGCAGGCTCAGAATTAAACTGTGATTTAAGAGCTAAGACAAGGTTCTTCCATTCAAAACATAAAACCTTATTTTGTGTTGTTGTTAGTATAAATTACTGATTATACGATCATGGTTAATTCAATTTTTCAAGAAAGACTGATTGCTAATGTATTTCGAAAGCGGTCACATTTTTTACCGGGTTGATTTACTGGTTGTGATTTACATCACAAATTCATTCCAAATTCAAGGGACTGCCACTAAAAGTAAGATCTCATGCCCTCACACCAGCCATCCTCATCACCAGAAAACAAGTTCTCTCCAAAACCCACATGCTTTGGTATGTCATAAATGCAAGCAAAACAAAGAGCATCATGCTGCTTGTTCAAGAAGGTGCGTTTTTCTCTTTCTATAAAGCTTCAGAACTGATAGCTACAGGTTACATGGTAACCACTAAAGACAACTAATCTCTTTACCAACTGAACATATTAAGCTTTATTTTTTTCTATATAGTTAAATCATTCCTATCAGACACTTCCTGTTTAATAGGCAACCACTACAAACTGTAAAGTACACAGCTGAGCACTTCACTGCTTCTGGACAAAAAAAAAAAAAGCAACAAAAAAACAGATCAGTCACAATTTTCCTATTTTTTTTTCTCCTGGAAATGTCCAAGTAGAGCCAAGAATTTCCACATTTACATCTCTGGACTGTTCAGAACTACTATATACAACCAGGAATATCAGGTATACACACTGAGCATAGGCAGCTCCAATGCACTGTTCATATCTCTTTGGCCATCTCAGTAACAGAAAGCTGGACGACTTCCCGCAGAAGACAGCTGAAGAACTTTATTGATAAAAGGTCCAAGTATCAGCCCAATTATCCTGAAAGAAATACTCCCTTCAGCAGGGAAATGAGCTCTCCTGAATCTTAAATAGAGAGGACAATGTTTTGGTACATTCTTAGCGTAACATTCCTGCAACAAAAGACACACAACAGCAGAATTTACATCTGATAACATACTCTTAATTTGCAATCCTCTCCGCATAATACGTTTAACCGCAGACCTAGATTCTGTATGAGCTATATATCAAGAAAAGCATAGAAAGAAAGGTACAAGATCTAGGACTGTTGAATTAATCATGACAGTTCATTCCGCAGAGAGCTCCACTAGTGGAAAACATCAGACTCAAGAAAATCTGAGCTGAAAACAGTGGAAGGGTGGGAGACTACAGCTTAGTGATGCAGTAATACTTATCCTGCTACTACTCCTCCCTATGCATGCATTTGCAGATGTTGTTTGAGAAAGAATATTGGGACTAGGTGAACTTCACCTAAATGAGTTAAGTCATTTTTACCCACCTCATGTGGAGATCTTAGATGATCTCAGGTTATAAAATAATGAATGCACTATGTAGTTTTTAATGGGAGAAAAAAAAGATTTCTTCTGATTACCACAATATGGCATGCAGTTAGCTGCTCTGGAAAGAGATATCATCTGAACCATTTTCACTCAATAAAACACGGCAACAGAACAAAAATCCTTCTGTGAGATCTTCTGTCAATACATGGATAACATGAGAGGCAACGATTAGAGTTTAATGAGTGAGAATCATCCCTTTTATAGATTAGAGCAGAGAGTGATCATGACAAGCCCAGCATCCATTACTAGCCTTGTACATATCAGGGAACTGCAACGAGCAGAGAGGAAAAAAGAAAGGTATCCAACAGAGATCACGTTTGTTTTGATAGCAGTTCACACCGTATCATCCCAGTTATTTTTCTTGTCCAAGTAAAGCAAAGGAGTAGAGCTTCTTGAGTTAATTCACACTGCCTGTTTTGAATTTTCAGAGAAATAAACTCAAGACCTCTGAGTTACAACAAACACCCCGTGAGTCAAAAACAAGCAATGTAATAAATCTCTTAAGACAAAAGGATATTAGTCACAGAGAAACAGAATCATGCTGAAACCAAGAACTTTATGTCATAATTACAAAACACAGCTCCAGGAGAGCTAACAAAACCTTTTACCTTTCACATTAACAATAAGTCAAGTATTTTAGCTCTAAAGACTAAAAGTCCTTCAGTATCTTACAGTTAGAAATGGTAATAACAGTTACTTCAAGGATTTATCCTTGCTCTTATTTTGCAGTGTTAGGAGAGCACAAGACACTTAAGTATATGAAAACAATCGGATCAGCATTGGTATGAACTCTCTCAGAGAAAACCTGGATCAAACCGGACAGCATCTGGAAAGCAAATTCTGAGTATTTCTTCCTGGAGTGGAAGCCACAGGATAGTTTTCTAGATGATTTGATCAACTTAGAAATAAACAGATGTTACAGTTTTAGGGAAAGTTGACTCCTTAAAAGCCCATAAATAAATAATCCTTCAATTTCTGTCTTCATTTACAAGGGATATGGACTTTGAAGGAGAAGTGATGTGAGGCAGAAACAAATAATCAAAATAATAAGCAATGCAACATTGAACAGTCAACTCAACAATGAGGAGGAATTCAAAATAGTGACAGACATCTGCTGACAGAAACCAGTAGGAAGAATGACGACGTGAGCTGCTCTTTCTTGACTGCTGTAAACTGAACCTATTCTGGTCCTGACAGACAGGAGAAATATTTGCATGCACCTCAACATTAATGTGCACATGGTCTTTGATTTTACAATAGATCATACAAACAGAGTGAGATAGAGATAATTGCATTCATAAATAATTAAAAGAAGCCCCTGTTAGCTTTGTACACTTGTCCAGAGATACCATGATGTTATGGTTTAACCTGGCCGGCAGTTAAGCACCACACAGCCATTCGCTCATCCTCCCCCCCTCCCTCTCTCGGGGGAGGGAGAGGGGGGAGAGAATTAGAAAGAAATGAAAACCTGTGGGTTGAGATAAAGACAGTTTATTAGATGATTAGATCCCATCAGATGGGATGGAATACCCCTTTGGCCAGTTTGCATCACCTGTCCTGGGTCTGTCCCCTCCTAGCTCCTGCTACACCCCCAGCCTGCCCGCTGGCAGGACAGAGTGAGAAGGTGAAAAGTCCTTGGCTTAGTGTAAGCACTGCTCTGCAACAATTAAAACATCAGTGTGTTACTCTTCTCATCCTAAATCCCAAACACAGCACCATACCAGCTACTAGGAGGAAAATTAACTCTATCCTAGCCAAGACCAGGAAACGTGATTACAGACATGCCTTTCTTCCTTACCCCAAACAAATCTAGAGGCATGACACTCAGATTTTCGAGGAAGAAAAAAAAAGTCCAAATTTCTTCCAATACAAGTACATCAAAATCTGACTTATCCTACTTTGTTATTTTCATTAGTTCTTAAAGTAGAGCTGAACATAACTATTATCTAAAAACAAGAGATACAACACATAGATAATGGGGTCGTCTTTTTAAATTTATCTGTATGTACTAAGTAGTACATTGATTAAAAAAGGATCAAAATCCTTGGGAAAAAATGTTGAAAAACACACAAATGATGAAACCAATGGCTACAAGGAAAAATACCTAGATAATCAAAAAAGTGTGTGACACTAAGCAATAGGTATGATAAATAAAAACGTACAAAGGAAAAACATAATATCAAGGAAAATATAGAAGCAATTGGAGATGCAACATGAAGAAACAGAATGGAAGAAAAATACTACATTCTAACATTAAAGGGAAGGGGAATGTAATATAATGCAGGAAGTGAACAGTGACAGTTTGAAATCTGACTTTGAACAGACCTAGAGAACAATTTTTTGGCAGAAAATATATCAGTAGCTTTCCCCAAGGCAGCAACACACATTCCAAGATGGAGTTTGCTCTCAATATTGAGCAGGCATCATCAAATGTCCATCACATACATGAATATTTAATTTCTGAGAAAGCAAAAAAGCTAAGATTTAACAGAACATTTAACAAGAATTAACAGAAAGAAGAATCAAGGAAGTGATCTAGACAAATGAAAGCCAAATTAGAACACAGAAAGGAAATAAGTAGACATTTTGGTTAAGCAGAATAAGAATGCAGTCACAGGCAGCAAAAAACATAACTCCATGTGTGATGACTTGCAACTGTAGCAGGTGACTGTTTCATAAAAGCTCAGAGGCTCCTACAGACAAGCAGAATTCTATCTTTAAAAAAAAAAAAAAAAAAGGCAGGAAAAATATAACAAACAACTAACAGGGAAATTAAGAGTTATTCCTAGAAATGTTAAAAAAACTGCAAAATCCCTATCAGAGGAAAAAAATGAGGTTTTAAGAAACTGACCTACTATCATGCCGTTTCTTTATTTACAGGTTTTATAAACAAATATCCAAAAAATAACATCCATACCAAACTGCTCCCTGAGAGAATTATATAGAAAGGGATAAAAAACAAAGAAAGATAGCCAACGAAAACAGTCAGAATAATGAAAAAGATAAATACTTTTCTGATCTAAAGCCATATAAAGCTAATGCTAGAAGCAGCACATATTACAGGATAACTGCATTCCCTACCACACATGTGGGAAATAATTTATTTTGTATATATAAAGAAATTTCAAGGAGAAATGATAGGTCAGGATGACTAACAGAACACAAAGAAGACTACAGGCCAAGACAACAAATTTGTTAAAAGATCTAAATAGCATCCAAAGAACAAAGTAACCTGAACTTTGAAATGCCATTCTGTATCACAGAAACATATTTAATTCAGGCACCTTACATACTTCCTGTCCCAATTAAATCAAGATAATTTAGTTACCACAGGAATAATCTACTGATAGAACTACTCCTTAATTTGCTTTTTAAAAGTAAGCATTCAAGAACTGAGGCCATGCAAGAGTGCACAGCAAGTAAAAAGTAACTCAGATAAAAAAGAAAATGTATACATTTTATTCTGGCTTCCTTGGGATTCTTCACTACAAAAATGTTGTTCTTTGTTCTCTGTTTTATATGGTGCTATTAAAAATAAGGCAGATATTCTGGTCCTGTCAAACAAGTAGCATTATGTGGGCCACTGTTAAGCCATCCCTATCTGGAAGAGAAGCCATTCCTCTCTGGAAGAGGGACAGACATTTTACTACTGAGCAATATTCTTAGTGGTCTAAATTTCCCCATTCCCATAAAATTAAAAAAAAAAAAAAAAAAAAAAAAAAAACAGGAGAAACTCTGAAACTTTAACTGAACTACTTGCCCTTTTTGAATTTTTTTTAAGACAAGATGCTTAAGAAACTAAAACATTTATACAACAGCTTTAACAGGAGAAAAAGGTGACTAGACAGACTAAGTCAAGGAAAGGACAGGGACACATCAAGCATGAAAGAAGCTGAGCTAAAAGGTAAGGAAGAGATTGTAAACTGTTCATTTCCATTTTGGATCCATTCTGGAAGAGGTCTTTGTGAAAAATACTAGGTATAATCTAGCTGACAACACCTAAGACAGTGGACGTTCTGGGAGATATCAAGCTGGGAAGACCATAAAGAATATTTCCCTTAATTTAGACAGTAGCTATTTGAAGCCAAAACTGAATAACAAGTTTAATTTCCTTGAAGCGTTTTTTTTGTTTGTTTGTTTGTTTTTTGTTTGTTTTTTTTTTTTTTTTTTTTTTTAAAGCTTACACCTTTACATTTAAGCATTTTGCACTCTAGTTTTGTCATTCACTATTAAGGAAACATTGAGGTGAGTATTTATCTACTGCACCTATAACAATAGGTATTATCATCACATGCAAGACAATTAATTTACAATTAATTAATACAATAGTTACTGTAGTTAGGACATTGTTGGAATCTTGACTATTGGTTTGAAAAATCAAAGATGGTTATAGTTATTGGCCTTTTGTCTACTTATAGCTTGTTTAAGTGAAATATATTTCAGATGTTCTTCTATACAATAAATTGAAATTAATATGCTGGCTAGACTGAAATTAAAAAAAAAATCCCTCTATAGTATTTAAAGAGTATGTTCATTATGTGTTAAAATCCAATGCATAAGAGACTGTTTTAAGGATAAAAACAGTTTATAGTCCTCATAATGCTGCAACAATAGTTTGCACATCTTGCCATCAGTTTGTAAGTAAAATTGATGATTTTAATCCTTTTTTTTTTTTTTTTTTTTTCTCCCAGAGAAGTTCTGGATGCCATCCCTGGCAGCATTCAGGAACAGGCTGCATGGGGCTTTGGGCTACCTAGTCTAATGGGAGGTGTCCCTGCTTATGGCAGGGGGTTGGAACTGGATGGGCTTTAAGGTTGTTCCCAACCAAATCATCCTGCGAGCTTAGGATTTTTCAGGTTTCAATATCCATAGTCCAATATCCTTATCAGCTCAAATAGCTGAACCTGAAAGTAATAATCCTCCAATCTTAGTGCATGTGTTATCTGAAGGGTCTTTAAAAATATTTAGAGTTCGGTCACCATTCTAATCGACAAAAAATTTAGGGGAGGAATTATTTCCACTATAGTGGTACACAACGTGGCTGTCAGTCTCTCAGCAAGAGCAGCTGCAAAACACACACAGAGCTAGCTGCTCAGCATGTATGCACAGCAGTACAAGAAGGAAATGCATAGAAGTAACTTTAAAAAAAAGCATTTGGAAAGTATCAGAAAATCTAATTAGAATGATATTGGAAATGCAAATTAAAATAAATCAACAGCAGCCCAAGACTCAAGACAACTGTAAAACAGATCATAGCATTAACTCAACATTGTGACTTTTGAAGATTTTTTCATCTAATGACTTCAGAATCAGTTTGCTGGAATTCTCAGCCAACTCAAAACATATTTGAAATTTTAAACAGTCTAGCACACACCTTCTAACAACGTAACTTCTGAGGTTTTTCTTTTGTTTAAGAGGGGGGTGCACTGAGCATCTGCCTGAGAATTTTTGAATAACACTAACTCATGGCTATCCACCCTCCAACCATAGTTTTTAGGCCATGACTACAGTAGATTAATTCCCAAAAATATGCAAATTGCAGCAACCTTCTCTAAGCTGTTTATAACACAGCTTACAGGTCAGAAGGACTTTTGCTATTGCTTACTAGTGCTCATGTGCCTGCCTTTTAACTTCTGGAGGCATAGTATATGCACAGCAGTTATATGTACGACACAAAACGTGAGATCTATTCCCAAGTTGAAAATAATGGAAACAAGGAAAAATACAGGCAATACGAAATTGGAAGAAAGCACATATACTTTTCTGCTCATCTTATTTCTATTCTCATAAGAGCCTGTGTAAACATAACATCTTCTTGTGAATATAAATAAACAAAAACTACTGTTATTCATTTAAATATAATACTGGAGTGTAGCAACATTTCTACCTACAGAAGAAATCTCTAAAAATCTATACCTGCTGGGGAATTAAAGAAACAAATTATTCCTGGTTTTGAATTACATCAACCTTTTGAAGAACACCAAGACAACCTATTATCTTTGCATTCTAAATATGATATATAGTAATACCACTATTAATCTCAGTGTGTGAAATTATTTACAGAAAAATTAAACTCTCATAATTAGAAAACATGATGGCACTAATCAACTGGAGATGGGTTTGAATGTTATTATACCTTCATTTTCCAAAATTCTGCTCATGGATATCTGGAAATGAGGTGAACACTGCAGCAAAACCAACAACAAAGGTCTGCCTTAGCCTAGAACAAGTGTGGTATGCCTTCCGCTGATATTAGTATATGTAAAGAAGGGGAAAAGCATTCTATGTTGACATTTATGCATACATTATAGTTGTCCATCACTAATTTTAAAATAATAACCACAACTAAAAGCTCTCATCTTACATCTTCATGCTAATACAACAGCTCTAATCTTGAAATGTGTTGTATACTCTACAACATTACGATGTATTAAGAGCATCAACAAAGGAACTGTTCCAAAAATCATGTGATGAAAAAAACATTTTTATTTTGCACTGAGTGAATTCCACATGACCAAATCACAATTATAACCCTGTAACTGAGACAACTTGAAGGTCTTGACCTCAGTATGAATGTGCCTTGATAAAAAAAAAAAAAAGAAAAAAAAGACCTAACATCTTAGATGCTATGGAACAACATAAGCTGCAACTAGATGCTTCTGTATAGTCTAACTCCTGTAGGAAATGAAATACTTCTTTTAAGTTACTTTTTCCTTCCTCTTTGCTATCAACAGTAGAATATTTATAGTCAGGAAGCCTGGATGCTGTTCCTAGCTCTGAGAAATAACAGTGGACAGAAAGGAGGTGGCAAATCAGTTTGGTCACTTTGAAAGGCAGGATGAGATATTAGTAAGATTTGCACAGACGATCAGCCTTCAGTCCTACATCAGCATTTTTATATAATTTTTTTTTAAATTTGGAAAATATACAGCTTCCTACTTTCCCAAGCATCATTTTAATTTTCTTGTTTACAACTGTGGCAACAGTCCTCTAGATTAGACAGATAGCTGGTGGGGAAAAAAAACAAACAAACAAAAAAAAAAAAAAACAGTATTTCCCTCCTCTTTCCTCCACATGCTTATCAGGAAGATATCAATATTTGAACTATGGCAGATACATTATCAAATTTCATTGAGCTTATCTTTGCACATGAATTCTCCATTATGGTGAAAAAAAGCTGTAATCTACTGCATATAATTGACTCCATATAAGTCACTTTGGTTAATGAAGAGATTATATACTATAATTCTATGTTCCAAAGAGATTCCAGTAAGGAGCTTAGACCATATGCAAATAATGCTATAAAACATAGTAAGCACTATGACTGGAGTCAGGTAAAAACAAAAAACAAAAAAAATTCACAAGTGTTTTTGCATCAATAAATTTTCAAGAAAGTATGAAAGATTCTGATATTGTCAAAGTTGACATTCTGCACATTATTTTTTTCCACTTCAAACAGATGAACAAGAAAAAAACATGTTAAAACTGAACAAAGCTACAACTGATATGTAAGCAAGATCTGTATCAAAAATTTTATTTAATCATCCTGTAATTTCAGTTTTAAAACAGAACCATGCAAAAGCTTACTTCAGAAGGCAGGTGGGGAAAAGTGTGTAACTATAACATCTGTTTGGCTTGCTGAATAGACGCAGCGAAGAGTTGTAAGTGCCATGAATAAAAAAAGCTTAGAACTCTTATTTTCTCTCTTTTTCATACATGTAATCTACATTAATTTAACCCAGGTCCTTGTGTCATTAATGGAAAGCCTATAATCTTCAGAGAGATGTAAGGATAGAGGACAGAACACTTTGTCATCAATCTTCCTCTATTAAAAGAATTCCAGAATATAACTAATGATCTACCAGCAGGTCCTTGGCATCCTGCAAACAGGTTATAGAGAAGTTCAAAATTTCCCTCTATTTATCACTTCACATACACATTTCTTCACAATCAAGTGTTATACAGAAGCGATGCCAAAAATCACTTATTCTTTAGACTGCTGTTTTAAGTAGTTCAAAGCAACTGCTATTAGAGCATGTACATGTACATTTACTAATAGAGCAGCCAACAATCTGGACGTATTCTTGTTCCTTACACTTCCTTGGAAGATACTTAGTAAAATGGCACAACAGAAAAGTTCTCTTATAAAAGAGTCAAAGATAATGGATGGTATTATAAGGGGAAAAAAATCTTCAGGATTTCCAATCTGCTACTGTTGTAGAAATCACAGATCTCTCCAAGAGAGAAGGGAAAGTTGTATTTATTTGACCACACGCTTCCCTGAATGTACAAGTCCAAATATATGAAATTTCATGCAAGCAGAGGAAGTTATAACATGCAGACTAAGTCAAAAGTTTGGATTCATGTTCAGGCTGATTCTCCGTTCCCTTCTTCCATCATGCAGAAAACATCCCCCCCCTTTTTTTTTTTTTCCTTTTGGTAAGACCTTTCCATAAAAAGATCCCACAAGCAATTAAGACAAAGTTAGAAATAGTAGGCAGTAAAGAAAGTTTTGAAAGCATCAAAATTAATAAAGAGTAATCTCCACTTTTTAAAAAATCAAGCAATTTGTATATTGTATCCATGATCTATGTTAATGCATATTTCAGAGTAGTATGCCTCCTAATACCTTTTTTCAAACTACTTTTGATCATGACTAATGTTCTCATTGTGAGAAAAATCTTCATCTATCCTCATTTACATTAGTTCAGTGTCATTTTATTGCTAATACTCATACATTCTTCACTATCTCTGACATTTATTCTCCATAGTTTTATTCTATTGTGCCATCCTTTTATTGGTCACTTTATTTTACTTCTTAGTAACTTCCATCTCTCATGAGGAAAACAATAAAAATACAACAGAGCCACTGGATTTAGCATTCTTCTCTGTGACTACTACTTCCACATTTTCTAACAACAAAAACTTATACAGAACTTTCTCCTCTGTCAGCCATCTGGATGAAGTTCTTGCTTACCTACAATTACCCGTGCACTAACAGATCAGCACAAAGCATTCCTGGAGCAGTTCTTCTCATTGTAATGCCACCTTCATTGTGAATGTAAGTCATTCATTACAAGACAAAAAACATAGCATGGTGCTAATATTAATGAATGGCCTCTGAGGTTCAACAGAAAGCAGACAATCACCTGTGATGGATAAAGCCCTTAATCCTTTCAAGGTAAAATAATTACTTAGTAGTTCCAAATCTATTTCTAAGCAGTTTAAGGAAAGACTATGCATAGATATCATCACATAATTTAGAAGTTTAAAAAAAAAAGCGTCATTGATAAGATTAAAGCAGAAGTTTGTTGAGGAATGTCAAACCAGGACTGTACAAAACGGTCATGATGCTTTAACAGAAAACCTTACACTTTAAATATGTTAGGAAACAGCAGCACGAACGTATGAAGGCTAAATTTTTACCTTCTGCAAAGAATTTCTAAAATTTGACTGAAATCAAATTTCTAAAGGCCTATTTATGTTAGTCTTATAAAAAGTGAGTATAGATCTAATGATCAAAACCAGCTGAAAGTCTCTCTCTGTTTATAAGCTCATTTTAAAAACAAATTGTATTAACTCATTGTAGGTTCAAAATTTACTATATGGACTTGAGTAAAAATGTGTTTCCTAAAGAACATTTTTACTATCAAACAGTTCATTAAATTTAAGAAAAGTTCTATTTTGACTTCCTGGGAGAAGTGCAGACTTCAAATTACTTTGGAAAACAAAGCTGCTGTATCAGCTAATGAACTTGTAATTTCTTCTCTCAGCCAAGCGAGCACAAGTTCTGCATCAGAGCACAATGCATTCAGTGCTCAAAAAAATGATGCTATAACTGAACAACTTCAGCTAGATTTTTGAGCCACTTAAGATACATCCCAGTAAACTAGCGTATTAATACAATTGTAATTATATTACTTGAATGTGGTGGGACAAGAAAAATGCAATTAACAATAAAAGTTGTACAAATACAAAACTGTATTTGTACATCTTTTTTTTTTTTTTTTTTTTTTTTTAAATTAAATGAAGAAGCTGAAAGATGCTGAAGACAGAAATATTAAGATATTATGTGGGTGGAACCATATTCTCGTCTACCATGGATGGCAATAAAGGTTGGTAAGTCTCCAGTAAAAAATATCTAAACTGAAAGCTTCAGTTGTGATGAGTTCAGGTCTCATCGTTTTCCAGTGTAGCCCAATTACTAACGTTTTATACAACATTCTGCACTAAAAGAAACTCATCTTTTATCTCCCCTCATCCCATCTTATACTCATTTAAAAATAGAGTCAAATATCACCATATTTGACTACCTATAAATTAAGTCAAACACCACTGCAACTTCACGCTGTACTTTACCTCTCCTGGTATTTGTAGATATAACGCAGTACTTAGTTTAAGCCACACAGAAGCTGTTAACTAGAGGATTGTGACCTACAGCAACCATGGGGTGAGACCACAGCTAGCAATTCTAAGTTTGAAGAAGCTTCTCCTGGTTCTCTTGGGTACTTATATCCAAAATGTTGTGTGTTCTCCTTCTCGTCCACAGATATATGTAATATACAAACAAGCCTAGAACTTCCTTCCTTCTGCCACCTCCACTGATCAAGGAAGTTAAAACTAAAAAGGTAACAGCAGCTTAGATGGAGAGAGTGAGTGTGTGGCAGTTATCCTGAAGAACTCTCACTACTCAAAAGTAACCTTGGTTTCTTCCACTGCCCTCTGTGTGTTCCCCAGCTAAGAAGTTTGGCAGGCAGTACTTATCTCCAGATGGTGGACAAGTAAACCTACTTGAACAGATTGTATTGCAATATTTTACATTAAACAGTTATTAGATTAAATGTATAAATAGTTCTGGGAACTCAGGACATCCTTCTTCTGAATGATCATCATTCAACTACAAAATTACCTTCCCTCTTGTTGCTCCTCTCCGGCCCAGTGAATGCTTCAACCTTTTCTGAAGCACTGTGCCTGTGCAAGAGGACAGCTGGACTAAATCTGTATTAGCAAGTAGTGCAATGCTAAAGAATGGATTTGCAGAACAAAACAGCTGGTGTTGCAGTCCTAATAGCCACACCCTGCATGTTTTGAGAATTTTACTTCAAAATAATTCTCAACCAGTTCCAAGGACAGAATGCCAATTAGCACTTGGAGTGCATTACCTGCACTTCTGGAACATCTCGTGCTTCAGTTTAATTTCAGTAATAGAATCCAGTTTGCACACTCAAGAGCCCATTCCAAAATGCAAACAATGCATTGCAGGTAGAAGACAGCTGGTTCACTTCAGAGCCTGCTCATAAAATTAATAACACAGACCACCTTAAGAGAATCCAGGCGCCCAGAACAGCAGACAGCAAAGCATTCAGGGCACTTTACGTGAACCAGGATAATCGTTTGATTTCTGGGAATTGGTATCAACTGCTCTCACTATTTCAATTTCCCAGACGTGCTCTAACTATAAGGCTACTAAATAAAGGGACAAGATGTCACATTCCGCTGACAAATTAAATTCTATCAGTGAATGTTACACAAGTTCACAGCAAACAATGACAAGTTTAAGAATGCCAAGTTTCCGTGCACAGAATGGGCTGAAATACAAGCTACTAAATCAGACAAGGATTGTCCTCCATATGCGCAAAAGCAGAACTGCACATGCCTTGGACTAATTTAGTTATGTTAGCAACCTGCAGAACAAATATGCTGTTACACAAGAACATTTTAGATGAAAGTTTTGAACTCCAGACGCTACATTCTCCATGAAGTTTGGTTTAAGTACTTTGATCACGTATAGGACCTGGGTTTAGAGTTATAGGAAAATGAACTCATAATTGTCAACATAAAGGCAAATGTTATTTCACATAGGCCAGGGCAAACCTCTCTCTATATATTTTATTTATTTATTTTGCTATTGATATTGTCTAATTTATCCAGCTTAGACAAACCAAAAAGAAAAATGAGAAAGCCTACCACACATTTTAAGGATCAGTAATGCCCAAAACCAAAGAAGCATAAAGGAAATGAAAAGTAATGATAGAATCTGGAGCCTCTCCAGCGGATATTAATAATGTTTTATCTTAGTTTCTAAACAACTTGCCACTAAAGAAGTTAGTGCTTCCATTTAAATCATTGTCACATTCCCAGTAAGTGAACCCATCTGCTGTGGGTTCACAGCAGAGAGGCATAATAGTCTCACATTTTCATCTTGGATTAGGTTTTCTAGGACTGCCATCCTCCTTGAAATTCCAATGCAATTCCTGCCACTCACTTTCCACTAGGGTAGAAGATTTCACAGAAATCAGGCATGGAAATAAAAGATTAATGCATTTCACCGGAAGTTTTTTAAAGCTGAACCATCACGTGGTTCCCAAGAGTACAAACTGTGACTAAATTGTGATGCAAAAATAACAGTTCAAACAGTTTAGCAGTACCCTCCTCTATCCTCTAGCAGACTTCAGTATTTCAAACCTATTCAGAAGTGAGGGTTCTTAAAACATATTGATCACTGAACCTGGCTTCTCATAAATCTCAGTATTTAAACCTGGTAAACATTATTTACTATTTGCGAAGGCAAATTACCAAATACTGTCATCTGGATTTCACGAGAACATTTGCTGCTAAACTGTAATAAAAGGACAGATCCAAGCAGCATGACCAAGATGTTTGTGCTGTATCAAAACAGTCTGATTAGATGATCAAAACTTGTCTTTTTGGAATTGCATGCATCTTACTGTGGGCTTCTTAATATGTTTACATGCAATTTTTTGGATTATCATATTTCACAGGCATTCTGCCTCAAAATCAGATCAGCTACCCATAAAAAAGCTGATCAGATCCAACACTCCAACCTGATCGGGCCATCTGTTAAGCAGGTCACATTGCAGGATAAGTTAGAAGAATCTAGGACTTGCTGAGAGAACTTGGAGGAATCTGTCTCCTAACGACATTTTACATGCCATTAACAGAGACTCCATTTAAATCATATGGCTGGTATCTGATAAGAAGAAATCTTATCAACTTCAGTCATCCATCACCACAAAGACCGATCCACCTTCAAGTGATTTTTGCACTACACCACATTCATACACTACACTAGATTCATGCACTACACTAGATTTATACATAACCTGAAAACCTCTTTTCAGTGTTACAGCAACATTAGGGCTTGAAGAAAATCTAAAGCTTTTTTTTTTTTTTTTAATTAGGTCAGAAAAATAGAAACTTAAGAGAAAATAAAAATTTTTAGCTCCTCATATTTTTATATTAAAAGGAAGAATTTTCAGTGCTCTCTGGGCCTCTGGACATGTCCTACACTTTTCCAAACGTTGCATTGAGCTTAACTCTGTGGCCCCATTAAGAAGATGGATAAAGCAGGTAGCATGGACGTTCTCTTTTTGAAGCACCTGATCTCAGGCATAATCTGAAAAAAAATCTGATACCCAGAGCCATCTCACTAAAAGGAGTCAAAGATTTAAAGAGATGCTTGAAAGCAAAACACATTTATTGCTGCGTGCATTTGTGCACCCTTCTAAATTCAAGAGTGTTCGGCCAAGTGAGGAGATACGGATTCAGCCTGATCTTCATTAACCTGAAAGAATTTAAGTCCCACATCTCAGAAGAAATCCCTGAAATATCTTACATATCACAGACAATATATGTGCTTTCACCACTTCATACAACCTTAACCATAATTATGTCACTGCATGGAGAAAAAAAAAAATCACAATACTCTAACGCAATGATTTAATTCATGCGTTACTTTTTTATTGATATTATTTTTAAGGACTATGTACATAGTCCTCATGGAATAATTAGTCATTCCTTCTATCACCTCTTCCTGTAGCTGAACTCTGTGCAACATAACCAGTGCTAACAATACCAAATTCTGGACTTACAGTTCTGCCTTACAAATTCTGCCTTACAGTTCTAAGTTCAATATCCAAACTCTAGAGAAGGCCAAGATTTCGGAAACACCCTTCTGCTTAGCATTTCTTATTCCCTAGGTTAAGATCAATGATTATACAGTGTGCAGTTATTACACACTGATGTGTCCTACTCCTCCTTTTACTAAGCTTCTCTACAACAGCCTCACTTAGTTGTAGTTTGAATTTCTCTCTTTAGAGAGCCACCTAAACACATGCCGGTACAGTTAACTTATTTCTTCACTTTATCTAGCCCAACATCTTCCAGGGTACCTAGAAAATTATACACTTCCTTCAGTTAAGACAGATTTCTACATGTATTCAAATACCTTTTTTAAACTCCCTTGCAGAATCTGAGTCTCCAGTTATGTCTCTTACAGAAAAAGAAAGGCTCACCTAAGATATGGCCACAGGTTTAAAAAGTAAAGATTTCATATTTTTAGTAATATCAGTACCCCAATGGATTTACTAATCAGGGATTCAACTTAGGTTTCATTCTAGTTTACTACTAAAGACAGAGGAAGGTAATACAGAGTTGGTGCTATGAGAAGGAAAAAGAACAAAAATGTTTTAAGTAATAATTTAATTTCATAGAATCATAGAATATCCTGAGTTGGAAGGGACCCTTAAGGATCATCAAGTCCAACTCTTGTACCACTGGAGTCAACAATGAAGACAAAGAATCTATAATTATCAAGACAAGTTCAAGTAGCAGTGACAAAAAAATAGTTCTCATACTTACATGTTAAAATAATCATATTCTTCAGCATAGTGAAGAAAAAACACAATCATATAAAAGTAGTCATACTTTTATACTTATAAATGAACAGGCACTTAAGAGGACAGTGCAGTTCCGAATTAAAGGCTTAACTTTATGAATGTACCTCTGCCACTAATAAGCTCTAAGAGAGAAAATGTGTTGAAAACCTAAACGCGTAGAACCTGGTAATATGCAGTATTAAGGGAATTAGCTAGTTAATTAGCTGAACTGTCAATTATTTTGTAAGTCATGAAAACAGTTTAAGTATCAAGACTTCACAAAACAATCAAGTTCACAAAAATTAACCTTATACTTGAAGGACTTTCACCGAATTAGCCATACTTTTACTCCAGTAGCTCAAAATCTTTGAAGGGACATTTACAATAGCTGAGGCATGAAAACATCATACCAAGACCTAGAAAAGTTGAACAAAAATGGAAATACTCAAGATTCAGGACTAGAACCTGTCTTAGCTGGCCTCTGTATGGCAACTGGATGAGGAAAGTAACCAAAGGTTCTGATCTTGTAATAGTACAGCAGATAGCAATGGTGATAGGAAATTACTGAAACAAATCTCTAAACCAAAACGCAGAGTAGAAAATAGCTTTTACCCTAACTGCAGGGGATATTATAGGCTATATCCTTGAAGGACTCTACAAGCTCAAGATGTTGTTCCACAAAGGCACTGCACAATTGTAGTTACCATTTGTGTTATGAATTTGATATACAAATGTTGTATGTAATACAGTCAAACTTTGCTAAGCTTCATGTCCAGTATGTATTAAATTCAGAAACAGTTGCTCTGGATTCCACAGAAAAGAGCAAGAAAAAGTAACAGAATGGCATAAGTAGTATAAGAACTGCAACTGCTTAAGTAGAATATGGAGAACTGAGGATATTCTACAGTGAATTATCAGATTAAAGTAAAATCTTACTGGTAAATCCTACTAGATGGGAAAACAGTTGCCCCCTAGAAAAGACAAAAGTCCTGCCACTTTAGCTATCACAGAGTATTGCCATGGAGAAGCCTGCACTGCAGGGTACAAATCTTTTTATTCTCAAACCAAAACATTGTAAATTATTTTTAAATTATTTTGTAAAACAAGCAATCCATTCAATGGAAATAGAAGTTTGCTTATCTTTCTCTGAATGCAAAGAACTTTCTACATTGTAATAATAGCATAGAAAATAAGTCTACCTGAAATACAGCATGGATAATTTCTATAGAAATGTCTTTCAATTTATTTCATGGCAATCATTCATTATATAAATTTTTGAGGAAAAGTAGTTATTAAATTCTACATACATATCAAATATTAAAGAAGGCACTATAATACCTATGTATATTATATCTAACAGCACTATATGAAAAGACAAACAATACTTTTTATTATGCTCACTTTCAGATTTATTAAATCCAGAGGAAGAGGCCTAAATCATACCAGATAAAGTTTGTTTGTTGGTTTTTTTTGTTGTTTTGGTTTTTGTTCATTTTTTTTAGTTCTGATCACTAGCTTAGCCAACAAAATGTGACCTTCAATACACTTTCAGAAATGAAAATAAATCTAAAGATCCAATATAATAATAATAATAAAAAAAAAAAAAAAACACCACGCTTTCCCCTCTAATTACACTGACTGATTTATCCTGAGTATCTGCTTGAGTTCTAAGTGCTAACTGTATTTTCCATGTGGCTGCACAGGATGTGCTGTATAAACGGTTATAGAACAGAACAGAGAAAAAGATCAATTAAGCCACTGATCTGTCTTATGACGGCAAGGATGCCAAATGGAGACAACTGGGCAGAAAAAAAGTTTCAGTAATCCAATTACAAAAACACTATCAGGCTGTTGTAAGCATTCCTTATTTCACTTATTGTATGCAATCACTAAAGACATTAAGTTTCTCTACACGCATTTGTTAAAATTAGAACTGCTAGTTAATTTTGTCCATTTTCTCCAAAACCTCAGTTAATTAGGAATAGAAATGGAAGGGATACAAAAGGTTTTTGTGGCTTTAAAAGAAGTCAGCAGAAAACAAATAATTCTTGCAAATGCTCCCACCCCCGTTCCTTTTCCTTTTAGGACAGATTCAAGAAACAACATTTAGAGCTGTATTCAAAGACATTTACATTTTCAGGTTGTATTTATTGCTTTTATTTCACTTCAAAACCAGAACAGTTACTTTAATGCTCTAAGTATTAATTGAAAAAGTTTCTTCTCTCCCTACTGCAACAAAAGATAAAATGCCAAATTACCCAAATGGATATAGACCTTGCACTTTAAATACAGCTTTAAGATTACCTGAAGCTCAATCTATAACCTGGACTGCATTTCCCTTCAAAGATTCAACCTTTGCCAGATCTTAATTCTTAATAAAGCTTTAAAAGAGGAGCCTGTGACTTGGTATAAATGCCAAACTTTTTCCAGCATGCTGTTTTAAAAGCAAAAACATGCAGTGTTCCGCAGTCTGGAGACCAAACATAATGCTTTATTGATTAGAATACCAAGAAGTCTTTTATATTCAAGTTTAATGTTAAATAAAATTTCAAGAGAGAAAGATGAAACATGAGTTTTAGTTATTACTATTTTGTTTTTAAAAATAAAATTATCAAGAGGTCAAGAATCTGTCCTTTATTCCGCGCATGCCATTGAACATGCTAAATACTTCTAATTCTTCATACATCTTTTGTCTGTTTTCTTCTTCCAACACCGACTGTTCAGTGTTGCAGTAACAGAATGCCCAAGGTAGCATCAGTATTACTTCAGAAGAAGACTATTCTTCTAATGTTTGCTTCTTTCCTTCTCCACTGGCTCTACTACATGTTTCTCACCACTTCTTTATTTAAAATTAAACAGGCAAGCAGAATGCTGATCAGAAGAAATTAATATTACTCTGAGAACAGCATAAGAAGACAAGAGGAAGGAACTACGCATTGCCTTTCCACGTTGGAGCAATGGCAACCTAAGGCGGCAGGTTTTGCTGCATGGTGGGAAGTCCCTGCAAGGGTGACTTTCACTACTTTTACAACAAAAGACAATCACAATAAATTGGTCTAAGAAAAGAATTTTCAAACAGATGTCCTATCCTGGCTGCAATGGAAGGAACACACCAATAATCATCGAGAACCTGGAATAACAGAGATGGGCTCACTACGCAAATCCAAAGGAAAACAAGAACACATGGCAGCAAGAGGATCTTGCCAATCTATCCCTGTTAATTTCACACAGAACAAAGTTCAGGACTGAAGATTCTCTTAGGAAAGCCATCACCTTTAGAACTCACAGCCTTAAAGAAAATATGTCCCAGAAGAACTGTCAAATGCTACCTTTAGTCTCTGTCTAAATGGAAAAGACTATCAAAGAATTATCTTTATGGTCATCATGAGGACAAGAAGTAACTGACTCAAAAATACGGAGACTAAACACAGAAGTTTTGATTAGAACTTCACAAAAAAAAAAAAAAAAAAAAAAAAAAGGATTTTTATAACAGTAAGATGCTGTAATAGGCTACCTAAGTTCTAGAATCACCACAACTTAAGACTTATGAGGACACATAAGGTAAGATGTTTGTCATAATTTGTATATACACTTGGGGAAGGGATGAGGGAAGTAAGAAGGAAAAAGTAGGGAATCATGGCAAGTATACCTGTCTTTAAACAGTTCAAAAATACTCAGGCAAAGGAAACCATTACAAAAGCTTACAGTACAGAAGAGTGATTATAACATCATTACACCTTAACAGCATCTTTTTCAGTAGACTTTAGCTTAACAAAATACTTCAACCTCAATGAAGCTGATATGCAATAAAAAGACAGCTTCCCCATGTCTGAATTAGCAGTAATGACAAACTTACCTACAGAAAAACAACTACTTCAATTGCATATCAGTGGTTTAATTAAGCTTCTGAATCATCCATCTGAAAGCTCAAAAATAAGCATTTTGTATCCAGAGTAAAGTTCATAATATTGCAAAACCAACATCTAACTTTTATGTGCTTCAGTCCAAAATGAATGTATCCATTTGGACATAAAACAGTGAATGATATTAAAGCAACATGAAATCTAAATTACCCATGCAAACTTATAATAAAAAGCCAAGTGGTATATATCAAGTTGTAATAGTCTCATTCTGATTTTCTGATTTCTTTCAATTTTTAATAGTTACACAAATTTTAAGTAGGTAAAAGACACATAAAGAACATAAAAGGATTGGAAAGAATATGCCTTAGTGAAAAATGCTTATATTAAAACACAATAACAAAATTATATTACCTCAGATACTGTGGAAACAGTTATTTTCTCAAGTTACAAATATAGGTGCCAAGAGAAAAACAACTTCTTCAGTCACTTGCTGCTACTTCCACAATCAGAAACTTTTTTTTTTTTTTTTTGCTTCTCTTTATTTAAAGGTACTGCTCAACACCAGAATTAAAATTGTAGAGCTAGTTAAATTTGTAAAGACTGCTTTTAGGTGTGAGACTGGTAAGAAAGATACGATGTTGGTCTTCATCTAAGTTCCAAGTTAAAATATTTTACCTTTGGGCATGTTAAATGGTTTCTACATATTTCTTTAGTGGCAAAAGCTGTCTTGGGTGTCCATAATACATAAGAGTGAATAGCCGGATGGAAAAGAAGCAAAAAGACTGTTTATAGATTTATGGATTCATGTTGCTACTTTATTACTTTCATGACACCACAGAACTAATTAGAACTAATTCAAAACCATTCTGTCTCTCTCTCTCTCTCTCTTTTTTTTTTTTTTTTTTAAGACGAAACTCAACAGGCTTCTGTATTTATCATTCAGAATATTTTGCAGCACAGTATTTCAGCAGTTTAAGACCTAGTATTTTCCACTCTAAACACAGATATAACATAGTATTTACCAATCAATACAATGAATCTGTGACACAAAGTTACGCCAGTTTTCTCTAGTTTCCTCTATTTGTCTTTCCTTGCTAGCAGTAATTCCTTCAAACACATTTAATAGCTTAACTCAGTCCTCTTTTTTTCTGCAGTCATTATTTCCATCTTACGCACTCAAACAATCAATCCAGACACCAATTTATACATAATTTTCTACATAGCTGACACTTTAAAAGAAAAAATAATAATAAAAATCATTGCCTTCACCAAGGTTTCTTTCTTTGCTTACGATCCAATATCAACACCTCGAGTTCTTCTCAAGTATTTCATTTTGAAGTACTTTTTCAAGCACTCAAGGTTTTCAAAAAAGTTGATTGGGAAAGACATTTCCTTTCTCTAGTCCTTAACCTCTCCTTCCATACAATCACCCTGAAGAAATGCACACACAAAGCAAGGAAGAAAAAGGAATCTGAGATGTGACATCTTTTTATCTCCCAAGATAGGCATTTTAACCCTACTACATTAACTTCTCTCTTGAAGGTTCACTTTGCAAGAATTCACTGTATGTTCAACTATTTTTCCAACTTCTACAAAAGCTACGGCAATCTTGTCAGTCTTTGTGTGGAAAAACAGGCTCATTTTACTCACTTAACCTCCATCACCTTTGCCTTGTGCAACTACACTTCCAGACAGCGTTGCAAACCAGGAACCCCAACTTCCCATAGCACAAGTTTCTGTGCTCTTTCAGTTTAGACAATTATCCTGACAATGTTTTGTACATGTTATTTCCAAACCGCTTACTGTGAGAAAGTTCAAGTTTTGTATTTCTCATACAGGTACATCTCCCCCTATCCCACATATATTGAGCAGTTTTCTATATGTAGTTAGCAAGGCAAGAAAAGAAGCCTGGCTTTAGCTGTAACGTATATTATACAGAATCATACAAAGAGACAATATTTATTCAACTGATTAAACACTGAAAAACACGTTATGCCTTAAGTTTGCATTTAGGGTGAGGAAAGTGCTTACAATGTTGCAGTGGTTTCTGTAAAGATGTAGCTGTAGATAGAGTATGTTTACATAACACTAAATGTTCTGTCTATACGAGCAGAAGGCTTAAACAGGACTGAAAAGTGGAGGTAAAACTACGCAGAATGCTAAGCACTAGTTCACCAATTAAATAGGTTAAAGAAGAAAGAAATCAAGCAACAAGCTTTTCAGAGGAGAAATACCACCTTGAACAGTACTACCAAACAGATAGGCAAAACGTATTTGTTTTAATCCTGTTACCTACTATCTCTTCAGTAAAACTGCTAAACTTTATAGAAAGCATTTGTAGATGGCCATTTTAATTTGCCATTATTTATTGCCAGAAAAGGATTCAATTTAAAAAGAAATAAAAATTATTTCAGCTATCTTGGTAGCACAGCTACCAAGCTCCACAGGAAATTGTCAACAAAAGTTGCAAAGCCAGTACATCACAGCATGGGAGGATCAATAGTGATAAATGTCAAACATTTTATTAAAAAGAAAAAAAAATTTGAAAAAATAAGTTAATTATAGCAGAAGACTGCCTACTCTTTCCAGTTGCAGAAAATTGTCCAAAACAAAACAAACAAACAAAAAAGCGGAAAAAGAAGGGAACATATAGAGTTCAGGTGTTAATTTTCTACCTTGACACTCAAATGATTTATCTTGACTTCCAAGATTGTTATTTAACTTGGTAAGTCCACAAAGTCAGACCACTACTTTGATATTTAAATCAGGATTTTACAGACTACATTAGGGCTTTTACTTTCTTGACCTATAGACCTTAATAACCTACATAGTTGAAGAAAATCAAACCCAACATTTTTGATCATTCTCTCTGCTGGATTATATAGTTGAAGGAGATGATTTGTTTGCAAAACTTTCCTTTTCTACCACCAAGTACAAGTCTGGTAACACTAACAGAAAAGAAGGGATGCAAATAAATTAACTGAATCATAAAGCTCTACAGCACAGTAGCAGTCTGTGGTTATTCACTGGTCAGTGAAAAGTTATTTTCCCCCTTAAGTTACAGAGAAAGCGTAAGGAGATGCTACTACTGGCTGGCCTAGTGATGGGTATGCAAGAACCTGGCCTGAAACTGAGTGCAAGACAGGATGAAGTGCAGCAACCTGCAGTAGCATCAAAACCTGAACAAGACAAACATAGAGTTGATGAAGGCCTCCTGCTGAAACCGACTGCGAGCTGCCCCTTCCTCCGTGCCCCCCTCACCCCCAGGATGCCCGGAGCAGGCTGAGCACCCGCAGCAGCACACGGACACACCCGCCGGGGCTCTCCGAGCCGGCACCTTTCATTTCTCTTTAATTTTTCCCCCTAATTCCCTCCTGCTGCTCGCTCGCAGGGGCTCAGCTCCCCCGCCACGCTGCGGGTGGGGCCGGGCAGGGGCCGCAGCAGCCGCCCCCCGCCCCGCAGGCAGCCTCCCCCCGGGGCTGGGGAAGGAGCGGAACCGTGGGGGCAAAGCGGAGGACGAAAGAAGCGAACGTTTCTACCTCCTTCTTTTTCTGTCCTCCCCCGAGCTGGCCGCAGAGGAGCAGGAGGAGGAGCAGCAGCAAGAGGAGGCAGCTCCCGGCCGGCGGGTGCGGCACCGGCACCCACAGCCGCTGCCACCGCCGGGCGCCCGGCGCCATCTTCCCCCCACCCGCCGGCCTCCAGCGGGCAGATCACCTGCGGCACCGCTGCCCACCTCCCCGCCGCGCTCATTGGGCTCGGGTCCCGGCCAATCGCATCGCCCTCGGGGCGCGGCGGCTCCTGGGAGATGTAGTTCTTCGTCCCGCTCGCAGCGCCGCGTGCTGGGGGGGAGCCCGCCGGCGCCATTTTGGCGGCGGTGGTGGTGGGCATTGGTGGTGGGCGGCGCGCCCTGCGGGCGGGTGGCTGGAGGGGATTTCGTGTCCCCTGGCTGAGCGCTGTGTTCAGCTTTGGGACCCTCACCACATGAAGGACATCGTGGCCCTGGAGCATATCCAGAAAAGGGCAACAAAACTGGTGAAGGGCCTGGAGCACAAGTCTTAGGAAGAGCACCAGAGGCAGCTCAGATTGTTGAGTCTGGAGAAGAGGAGGCTCAGGAGAGACCTTATGGCACTCTACAACTTCCTGAAGGAAGATTGTGATGAGAATGGGGTTGGCCTCTTCTTTCAGATAACTAATGATAGGACTTGAGGAAATGGCCACAAGTTTTACCTGGGGAAATTTGGATTAGACATCAGGAAAAACTTTTTCTATCAGAGTGGTCAGGCACTGGAACAGATTGCCCAGGGAGGTGGTGGAGTCACTGTCCTTTGCGGTGTTCAAGAAATGCTTGGACAAGGTGCTACAAGATACAATTTAGTAGCTTAGTGATAGGAGGACAGTTGAACTCAATGATCTTGTAGGTCCTCTCTAACCTTCTGTTTCTATGATTCTATGAATGTCTCCATCTGTGTTGGGTCTGGCTGAGCTGGAGTCACATTTTCCCTGCAGCAGCCCACACAGTGCTGTGCTCTGCACTTGTAGCTGGAACAGCACTGATACCGCTCCAGTGTTGTGTCTATTGCTGCATAGTGCTGGCACAGCAGCAGGACTCCTTCCGCGCCCCCAAGAGCCGGCAGGCTGGGGGTGGGCAAGTGATGGGGAGGGGACATTGCCAGGGCAGCTGACCTAAACCAACTAAAGGGACATTCCAGAACACCTGATGTCACACTCAGCAATAAAAGGGGGGGCTCTCGTGGGGGAGGGGGCTGTTCCTCCTGAACAACCGCTACGCGTTTTGAGGCCCTTCCCAGGACGTGGCAAAACCTTGCTCGTTGATGGGAAGTAGAGAATAATATCTTTTTCCCTCTCTCTGTGCTTCCGCACAGACTTATTGTTTCTTCTGTTTCTTTTTCTCCCCATTCCCTTTCACTTTAATTACACCCTTCTCATCTCAAACCTCGAGTTCTCTGTGTTGTATTTTTCTCCCCCTTCCTCTTTGAGGAGAGAGGGAATGAGAGAGCAGTTGTGGTGGAGCTTGGCTGCCCACTTGAGTAAAACCACCACACCATCAGATATTTTGTAACAAGGCCCTAGAAACAGTGGTGCCAGACATGGTGGTGGCCCCCTGGGTGGGTGTTTCTGCCCACCTGGAGCAGGGGGAGCTGCTTTACCTACTGGCCAAAATTCCCCATCCCTCTACCAGCCAGCCACCACAGCAGCTGCCAGAACCACTGCTTCATTAATCAAGACTGTATATAAAAAAGGAAAACTGAAGACCCTTATTTTCCGTATGTTTGTATGCATACACTTTTCAAATTTCACTATTCACACAAAAAGTTGTCTTTGCAGAAAATAATATTCATGTAATACAGTAATATTGTTAATTTGAATATAATTCCCAGAGCATTAACCATGCAGCTTTAATTTGATATTCTTGTGCATGGTACAATATTCAAATCATCAATTGCATTATTTTTTTCCATGGAAATACACACTGCAATGCATAAGCTAGGTAATGTTAAATTAATATGCATCTACTTATTTTTTCTCAGACTCCAAGTACTCACCTTATGCTACATAAGTTATTTATACACATCTGTGCTACAGACTCCACAGACAGAACTATCCATTTCATCAGAGATTTTGTAATGTCACTCAAAAATATTTTGAATTTTATAATCAAAACACCATATGAAAATAGAAAGATGAGACACTGAGAGAGTATTCAAAAGTATCTGTTTATTTTGGGCACAGAATTTTTAGATGGTATTTTAATGATAATATCAGATGCTAGTTCAGTGATACTGCAGATATCTTAGCACTATGTGTTTAAAACATTAAATAGGCTGTTGTGTTCCTTTCGGTTATATTTGCCATGTGCCTTTGAGGAGTTACTCATATCCATAGGAATTACAGATCATGTTTAGATAAGGCGCTGGGATCAATCTTAAGTGTCTGGTAGATTAAGTTCAAGAAGGTTCAAACCATTTTATCCATGTTACATAGGAAGGCTGGCCCAAAAGCCCTTGGTCATAAACTTTGAATTCAGATACCAAGGGTGCCATAATTACTAAAAAAAGTAAGATGCTGACTGTTTTCTTAATTACTCAGACTTTGCTCTGTCTAGTAAATATAAAGATCAAGGTAGAATGTTTGCAAATGAAGAAGGAGTGAGTTCAAAAGAAAGAATGAAAACAGGAAATCAAAGGAAGGAAAGACAGGACACAGGAAGAGGTTTATATGTTTGAGCAAGTTGAAAGTAAGAAGATCAGAAGTGAGAAGCGTTAGTTTTTCCTAATGTGTTCCAGGGTTTTGTAGTTCCATGTCTTCCAGAGCATGTAGGTCAATCTTCTCCAATATGACCTCTACTTGGGTTCTCGAATTCTTTATGCTACCTTTAATCTCTGAGGTGACAGTAGCAGGAAATGACAGCATGGACAGCTTTACTTCTTCTTTGCTCAGCTTTCCAACCAGATTTCCACAACAATCAGAACTTTCATATTCCTGACTGGTTTTTATTTTCTCATTGGTGAACTGTGTTTCTTTGCACTCCAAAGCTATCTGGAGTCTATGGTGATGGAACTAGCCTCACAGATATTTTACATGAACATAGCTGCTGTACAATGACACATATGAATTTCAAAAGTGTTTTATTAACAACAAAACACCACCAACAACAACAAAATCTCTCTTTCCTCAAGAAATTACAGAGGTAGGAGTAAAGCCTGGAAAAGAAGTGCAGTGCTGGAGAAGGATTAATGGAAAAATTTCACTGATTTCACTGGAGACAAGTAGTACAGTGAAATTTGGCTAGGGAGAGTGGTATGAGGAATACCTGATCTGAACATGACAAACCAACTGATCAGATTAATTCAAACCTTGCAATCCAGAAACATTAAAAAAAAAAAAAAAAAAAAAAAAGTGGGGGGAGTGCAGCATTACATCCTCTTAAACAATGTACCCATTCAGCAGCGTGGCTTTAGTTTTGATTAAGCCAATCACTGGAACATTTAGTTATGATAGCAGCTGCCTATCTTAATGAGAGAAACGTCATATGAGGCTTTTGTGCTACAACTTCATGGAAAAAGGAATTGCATTTATGAAGTACAATTTAATATTGGCCTGACCCAAAACAAAGTAGTTGTGTCATTTTATTAAGCTATGATGAAACATCTGAGTTTATATGTTTCTTTGAAACATATAAAGTTAGTTTATATGTTTATATGGAAAGTTTATATGCTTCTTTAAAACCAATGATAACCTTGAAACTAAAATTCTTGAAATTTCTTAATTAAAACCTCAAAAAAAAAAAAAAGTTCTGAAAAAAATATATGAACTTTGTTATGATTTGGGATCAAAATAAATGTGTCAGAACTTTCTGCAATAAATTTAAATTAACACAATCCTGTTCCTTAAGAGATGGATGTTAACAGACAGTGTCAAAGGCTACTTCTGAGAGAAAAGATTGCAAACTTCTGACCAAACACAGATTCTTAAGAACCATTTTATTACTTTTATATAGTCATTTAGCAGTCACAGGTCAAAAGATGCAAACTTTTAAGCTGAAAGATGGATTTACTCCTACCATCAAATGGAATGATACCTTCTCTTCTGGCTTTCAGCTGCCAGCCTTCAGAGAGCTTTTTTTCATTCACGCCCCATTGATATCTCTTTAACCAATGAGCCAGATCACATCCAAGTCAGGTCTGAAGAGTGGTTTACTGAGTTATTTTTTTCTTTCTCATGTTAAAGATGAACCATGCAGAACAAAACTTGGAGTAGCTGGGAGATACTGCCTCCCAGGGTGGCAAGCTGCCATTAATCAGTTGCTGTTGGTAAGTGGCAATTTGAGGCAGAAAATTATTGCTGTATTTGGAAATCAATAGGAGTTTTATCTATCACAGATGTACTTTTCAAGACATTGAGGCTCTTAGTTTTTTGCATTGCGCAGATCCTAATGCATACCATCAGAAAAAAAATCTGCTCACGAGCAGTAAGTAGTACAGCAGTTGCTGATTTGTCATCTGGATTTTGTTTAGTCTTTGTAAAAAAAAAAAGATAAAACTACCTAGCTACCTGCCAGCCACCCAAGCTCACCAGTTTACTAAGTGAACTATTACATTTTTCTCTCTCTGGACTTCAGGCAACAGTTGGTCAGGCGGATAATACTGAGTACGCCTTCTTGAACTGAAACCATACAATTTTTTTTCCAGAATTATTTCTTCCTGGGCAAGACTCTGATTCATTCCTCAAGAGTACAGCCTAGTACTTGCAGCAAAGCTTACTGAGTTCACTGTTGCACATCAATTCTATCAGCATGCTTTATACCGTTTTTGCAATAGAATAGACAAGTGCTGTGAAACGACTGACTACAGAACTTTGTACCTTTTTACCTTTAGTATTTTTTATGACACGTAATTTTAGTAAACCTCTTATTTATGTATACAAATCCAAATGATATATTTTTTCTATCATTCCCCTATTTCATTAACTTAAACTAGGATTCCATAGAGTATTATGCAAAAAAAAAAAAATAATAATAATCTGTTAATAAATTAATATTACATATTCAAATCTTTTCATATTATTATGAATGCTTTACATTTTGTCTTGGATAAAGAAATTCATGGAATAAAATAATCCACGCATTCTGGAGAATTTGGACAGCAATCTAAGCATCCAAGAATTTTCTGTATAACACTATATTTAAAGATATAAAAATGTACATAGATATATGTGTATATCAGCAACACAGTTCCTAGTATATGCAAGCAATATCTAAGATCAGATTGTATTGCTGATTTGTCTAATTTTGCACCATATTGATAAAATGTAAGAAAGTGTGGTTAAGAAACCTGACCCTTGTTAAACAATTATCAGACTGTTTTTAGCCTTATGCTTATTTAGCCCTGATGTCATGGTTTTTTTTTGTTTAGTATTGTTTTGGCTGATCTTATTCTACAAAGTTCCTTTATCTGTAAGCACTAATATATCATCTATCATATCACAGACATATTTTTAGCTTTAAAGGAAAGTTACAGACATACATTAACATCAGGTAGTCAAAAACAGAGCTAGGAAACTGAAAGCCAAAACATCCAGAAAAAAAATATTTCAGTTCCCCAATGAACGGCAAAATCATTTGCAACTCATCAATACAGTTTTAACTATTCTATAATAAGTGCAAATTCATACAATTTCCCAATTAATTTAAAATTTACATTTTATTTTTTGTTCGTGAAGTGTTCATATTTAATAGCTTAAATAAGATTTAAAAAATGATGGTGAAGACTTGATTTGTGTAGCAGCTGTCCAGTTTTTGCTCATGAACATCTGGACTAAAAAGGTTGTTGAAATTTTCCATTGTTGGCAAATAGTAGCATAATAAATCTTATGCCAATGGGCACCTTTAATTCTTAAGGAGCATCACTATAACTCATTCCCCTCCCAATAGCTGTGTTATTTGGAATGAAAACTCAGAAGTTTGAAATGTGAATATAAAAAAGAAAGGTATCTTGTGGATATGAAGTTGCTCATGCGTTTTAATATCTCACTCCACAATCCAGACCAAAGTAAATGTTTGATATGAATGTCACAGTGATTCTTACTGGGGATGTAAGTTGGATTTGTGTCACCTACTTATATTTTAGTAAAATTTTTCTGAACTAATCAAAGATAGCAGATATTTTAGATGCTAGTTTTTGGGATCAGTTGAATTACTCTCTAAGAACAATTTCAATTTCAATTTTCATTGACTGTACAGGTACTTCTCCGTCAGACTAAACATCAAAATGTTGGTTGGTAGAATTTGGGGCAAATTAAGACCATCTGTGGAAATATAATACACAAATTTAATACTTTGGTTGAATAAATGGAAAGTGATCTGCATTTTGAAGTGCAGACACTCTCCTGAGAACCCTGAATTTTACATTTCCTAATGGGTGCCTAAAATAGGAGCTTACTCTAGCCACACAAAAGCCTGCCTTTGATTTCTGGAAGTACAGTGGTAAATATATAATTAGTATAGGACCTATGAGGAAGACAGGAATATTCTGAGGGACAAAGTGCAAGAACCATCATCCAAAAGCTACTAAAATTTTATAGTATTGAAAAATTATAGTCCCAGTTTCAATTATTGTCTTCATAACTGTTGTGGTTGGTGACAGTTTAGGGATGCGGCATAGCACACCAAGATCACAGCACACCAAGTAAATTATTTTAACAATATCTTGAGAATCATGAAAATTCAGGGCATGTAAAATACTTAGTAGTCTTAGGTGGGCATGTAAAATACTTACTAGACTGAGGTATGAGTATTTTGTTAACAAAAGAAAGGATCTTCAAAAAAAATCCCCAGTCACACAGCCCAGGTGGTTATTTCAGCAATAATCTCTTTTACGTGTCTCCCTGTGGAAAGGTATAAGTACAAGTGATGCCTATGAGAATGCTAGTTATTTCTTCTCTAGGAGAGTTAAGACAAATGTACATTATTTCCACATCAATAATGAGTCTTTTTATAGCACACAATAAGGTTTAATCTGTTCCAATAATATAGTACTGAAACACCATTTTACTTTAAAATAATAAATATTTATGTTAAACACCAGTCCATATTGTGTGCTTTTAAGGAACAACAAATTAACATTTGATTAGTTTAAAAATAAATATTTTAATTAATAAAAAAATCAAGTACTACTAAGTATTGTTCAAGTTTATGGTAGATACTCAAAATGATTTTTCATTGTTAAAGGTGATAAGAATATCAGATGAAAATAAAATAAGCGGCTACTTTAAATAAGCTATTACAGATTCAATTAGCTTAAATATCAGTATTTCATATGTAAATAATAACTTAAGGAGAGAATTCCTGAGTGTTCTTACATGCATTCACCTAAGCATGCTCTGAGGTGAATGACAATAGCACATGAAATTTTAATTGCCCTTTTTCAGTACACATCACTTTCAGACTTTTTGGTACGGTTATAAAAGTCTGTTTTTTTCTTCTAGAGTGTGTGCAATGAAAGAAAATATGAGAAAGAGTCCTGCCTTATGAGAGATGGATAGAGCATTGATGGGTATAAACCTCTCTAAAATCCCAGGAAAACAAAACCAAAACAAAAACATTCCCTTGTTCTTCAAAGAGGAAGCAGGATTCTGTCCTGTAAGAAAATCCTCTGTACTGTTGATGGTTTTAAATTCAGTTCCTGAGTTTACAGCTTTCAGTAACTCCCGCTAAGATCTAGAAAAATCAAACGGTTCTAGCAAGACAAAAACAAAACATGGCTACCTACATCAAAAAAAACAAAACCTACCTACCTACAGGTACATCTTTCTGGCATAAGGAAAATAAACACACATCGAAGAAGCTTTTTGCATGTGACATTTTCAGAGGAAAAGGATTGTATAACTGTCTTAAATATCTTAATAAATTAAGCAACAACATAAATTGTAAATTACTCATCAAGAACATCAGGATAATTTTAATTATCTGATATTAAACAAAGGTAATGAAAACATTTCAAAGATCTATAATAATGAATGTACAATATTATTTCTTAATGATTTTTTCATCCCTATTGATAATTATCCCTATAAAAAATAATAAAAAATAAAATAAAATAAAATAAAATAAAATAAAATAAAATAAAATAAAATAAAATAAAATAAAATAAAATAAAATAAATAAATCAAAATTCCCGTGGATAGAAAATGACACTGACTTTTGTAGGCTTCTAACCATTACTACTTTTAATATTAGTTTTCTTGAAATGTCTCCTGCTTTCTATTTGATTTGGGAGAAATTTTTACTGATATGTGTTTGTTTCTTAAAAAATCAATTCTACTTGAGACAGGCCTTAGTTTTCAGGTGAGGTTCCCCAAACCAGAAGACTACCAGATGATGCTGTTGGGATGGCATCTCAGTTTACAGGCTATGAATGCCCCCCAGTAGCACTTCATTGTAATCATTATATAAAATATATATATATGTATAATATATACATATATATTTTCTCCACTGAGCAAATCTTTAAAGTCAACACAAATCAGTCTTCTGCCTTACATTTAGATGATTTTTTAACATTTTATTTACATGTATTTTAAGGCTTGCCTGTACAGCCACACTAGAGGAAAGAGAAGGAATACAGAACTAAAAGCCTTGTGGACAGCGAAAATCTCCCTTTCCTTTGCTTCCTCTGAAAGACTGTAAAAACATGGGACTGATGGACAATTTTTCACTACATCCATATGTTTCCCTCATATGGGTTGGGAGGATATCTTACAGAATAAAAATGATAGCACCTGTAAGAACTGCCAACCTGCATCTTGTGAACTTCATAAGACTTCATTATCCATACTGTCTTCCCCAACGTGACAGCTAACATGCCTGAATAAGCTGTGCATATTGAGAGCTTCAAGAACCACTGTTGCTAGTCATGCATCACCTCTTGTCTGTCACCTTATACTTTCGCCAGTACAGCTTTAATGTATTCTCTGACCTCTTGTAGAAAGTTGTAAGTCATCCATCTCAAAACAGCTTATTATAAGCATGCATGGCAAATATGTGATTTAGCTATGATCTGAAGCTGTGACCCAGTACCTGGTTCTGTTTGCTTACATGCTTAAGCAAAGTCTGACAGATGTGGTATTTAATAGGCTTTTAGTTTTGCGAGCTGCTGCTATTAATAGAATCAGCATTACAACGTGGGAGGAAATCCTTGTTGTTCTGAAGCCTCACTCTGCATTTTAAAAACATATCATTTACATTATTTTATTAGCTTAGGTTACACAGTTCCAATTACAATAAGTGAAGGACAAAACATAAAAACAAAGAATTTAGGGAACAGTTAAAGGATGGAAAAATAGCAATTACCTGTGACCTAGGGGTTATGTTAGAAACTTATTTAACATAACCTCTCATTGTTATGTTGTAGTTCTCTTGCACAATTCTTCCATGCAGAAGTGAAAGGATATAAAATTGAATTAGGACAGTATTAATGTTTTCTAGAAACTAGAAAGACCAACGTTGGATCATATAGTACCTGAACTTCATGAAATGAAGTTAAAACCAGAATGATGTGTAAAGGGTAATTATTCACAAGAATAATGTGAGCTCTAAGTTATGCTACTGTAAAGATTAAGGAAATTCAAACTAATTCAAGAGATGTATATAGCATAACATGATTACAGTCAACAGGTATATATGTAGAGCAAAGACATCTTTAATGTGAAAAAGCTATAACAGGAATTAGCAATAGAAACTGAAGTTAAATTCATTCACACTGAACATGAGGTGCAAGATGTCAACAATATTAGCACTGAGCTGTTGGAAAAGCTTCTCTAGATATTCTCAATCACTTGAAATCAAGACCTAATGACATTCTTACAAATGTATTGTAGTCCAAAGTTAAAGCTTGTTTCAGGAGTGACCAAATACAATTCAGTGGCCTGTTTCAGATAATTGAAAGTAGATTTATTTTCTTTGATATAATGGGTTACCTTCAGTTTCATTTTGTTTCACTAATGGACATTTTAAGTCTTATTTTCAAAGCTGTTAACCTTCAAACAGTGGAGAAATATTTTGGAGGAAGCTTTTTAAGAAAAAGTCAACAGTAAAGAAGTAAAGAAAGGATGTCTTTCAGCTGAAGGACATTTGTGGAACATAGAATGACTTGCTTGATTTTGTTTGTAAAAACTGTCTGAAATATTATGTCAAAACAAATTATTCTTGACACAAACTTAATAAGAAATATGTAAAAATGCATGGTTCATTACGCAGGAGATGTCGGACTTGTTTTGTTTCACTGAGGTTGTAGTCATAATTTCATTAAAATTTGTCTCTGCCTACAAAACTTCTTAGATACATTTGTTCACTGAGTACTGCCTACATGTTTCTTCCCAAGCACTTGAAGTTTATATATACTCTGGTGTATTTGGAATCCAGAGGACAGAATCTATGATAAAACAGATTTTATTCAGATGATCAAACAGAATTGCAGAAAAGAACCACTTTGGTTTCTTCATTTTCCAAAACTCAGTCAAATGAAAGACTTGCCATGATGTGGATGCGATTACCAGCCCTACAGAATCAATGTGCTTAAGTTCATGAGAAATCTATTTCCTGATAAAAATTAACATAATCAAAAGAAATACATTCTCTACTTACCATATCCATTATGACAACTGTTGATAATCAACAGAGAAAAGTATCTGAATGAAAATATTACACCAGGAATGCATGCCTGGTACCAAAATAACTGTGCCTCATGATCTTTATTTCTGCCGATATATAAATTATATATAAAATTATATATTAAAACATATGAAATTATTTTTATAGATATCTAACATCTAAAGATGAAATTAAAAGCTAACAGTGCAAAAAGGTGTGTTAAAACCCAAAAGAGATGTCATACTTCAAATGTTCATAGGCTTCAAATCAAATTTTATACCTAAAGTTTTAAAAGTGAACTGAAATTAGTAAAATATAATCAGTATTCTCACAATCTAGTATCCTCCATTATTCTTTAACAATTTAAAGATGAGCAATTAATCTTGTCAGTAGATGAGCATATCACCATACAATGTGAAACAAAGTGATGAGCAAAAGCACAACACTTCAACACTTAGAATAGTTTTACAATAACCTTTTGCTGTATAAGCAAGGACTTACTTTTTTTTTTTTTTTTTAAACAAACAACTAACTTAATTTCTTTGACCGAATTTAAGGTAACTGTCAAGTCATGCTTGTGTACCATTATTATGACAAATAAAAAAAAAATACACTTTACTAAGCTCTTTAATGGGAATCTTAGACTGAATCATCTGTCCTAATTAGGGGATATTCAAAAAAAAATTAAAATGCAAGTGCTCTTCAACTCTGTATTAATATGATGGCTTAGTCACAATTTAGGGTTATATAAGCATGAAAAGGATAGAACCTCTTGAAAAATGAATCCCAGTAGTCTAATTAATCTAATCACCACCAATTATATTCTCTTTCAGTAATATTTTCTAGTACACAGAAATGTAAAAAGCATAATTTATAGATAGTCCAACAAACTAATATGCTTGCTGTCTTACTATGCTGTTTCTACCTCCAGTATCATGAGGTATGTTAGTATTTGTGGACAGAACTTACCATCTGCATTCGTAAAACATTTTGGGACATTTTCCTTTGCAAAAACACTTGTCAGAGCCAAGTCAGCATTACACTGTAAGAGGATACCTACACTGCAAGTATAAAACATCTGAATTCTACTTCTGTGTGTACTAGACCTAAGAGCAGGCAGTGGGATGATACTTGAGCTAATTTGTCTTTGCAGCTGTGAACCATGTACACCACATGGTCAGTGCCAGTGCAGTGCTAGCCTGAAGAAACCTCCACAATCATCTGTCATGTCAGAAGAATTTGAAAAAATGGTCTGGTATATGTCAATACAATAAAGAAAAATAAAAGAAAGGGGAAAAAATGAACAAAATAAATTGATAAATTGCATTCACAACTTGTGATAATGAAGGCAAAAGTGAATGTTTGTCTATTGTAGTTGTGTCGAGGCAGGTGTTTTTTCACCAAAAATAAGTTGAATGGAAGAAGGAGTTGTTACTTTCCTTAGAAAACAACAGCGTTTCTTCTAGTACCACTTAGAATTTAATTTATGAAGAGTCACAGTTTGGGAGCATTGTAAGGTCTGACCTCTGCTTCCACTGTTCTGTTACTGCCTTAGCTGAACTAATTGCAACAGCCAGATTATATTTGACAGCCGGCACAAATGGCTGTGAATGCAACCACAGACAAAAATGAACATTCAGGAATGGTGACTGGCTGTAAAGATACATATATATTAATGCGCTAAATAACCAGACAAACTAAAGTATCTTGGGGGAAACAAAATAAAGAAACATTATAAAAAGAAAAGGGAAAAAAAAAAAAAAAAAAAAAAAAAAAAAAAACCACCCTTGGGTAATCTGACAGTATCCATTCTGTAACTATGTTATAATATAATGGCCACCAAAAGGAATGCTGGCTAGCTTTTCTGTGTAGTAGTCTACCTATTGCTTGAACACAATAAATTTCATGTTAGGTCAGGATGTGAGCTGTTATTTTCTGTAGGTAGTCTGCCATATATTCCACCAACAGCCTCACAGCTCTGATGCAATGAAAGGAGACTCTAGCTAAGAGATTGTCTTGAAAGGTACTTCTCTCTAAGTACTTCTCTGCGGTACCAGTTTCCAGATGGCTTTTGGAGCCTTGAGAAGGGCTTAGGGAATGCCTGGCCTTCTGCTGGGCACTGTGAGAAAAGACGAGTCTCATCATTTAGGTCTGCCACTTCCTCGTGAATGACATTCCTGTGACTTGGCAGCTCCCTTGAAATCACTTACAAATCTGGAATACTCAGAAGGAAAAGCTAAGTAAATTTATTATAGTAAAAAGCCAAGCTCATGAAATCAAATATTGTATTTGGAAGCAGATAGAGGAAAATAAAACAGGACACACATGATTTGTTTCATCTGTTTTCCTCTTTTCATTTCACCGACTGATGCCAAGCTAGCTCCCAAGAAAATTCTTCCAGCCTCAGCTGTGTTACAATCCCATAGATAGAGCATGCACCCAATTTTCCCTTCATAAAGGGACTGGTGATTGAGTTGTGATTTTAGTCGGTAATATTTCTGTTGCTTGTAAAAACATTTAAGGACTTCTGGTAACTTCTAGTTCTGATGACCAATCCAAACTCTTCAATCTTGCATCCTCTGCCATGGAGTTATGCCTATTGTGGATTCATATTTATCACATAAAGATAGCTTTGAAATGTAAGTTCTAGTCAAATGGAATTCAGTTATTTTTAATATACTTGTTCATAGTCAGATGCATCAGCAAAATGTAAATATGTCTTTTTCGAACAGCCAGTTGGTAAAAGTAATGTCTTCTCTGACTTTTACACTTACGTTTTTGTAATATGTAAGTTAGCATCAATCACTACATAAAAATATAAATTATAATAGTAACTGTTTAATAGCAGTTAATAGAAATTGAACGTGACTGAGCAGCAATGCTGTGTTAAGAATTGGTGAATACATAGTACAGTTAAAAGTGAGGACTCTGGAATAAGGAAGTTTTCTTCTATGTTGTTACAGCAGCTTTAGAACAGTATGGATCTATGACCATTTTAGGGAGTGTTTTAAACTAAGAATAAAAATGCAATATTGAAGAAATGCTCAAGAAGGACAGAATGGAGATTTTAAAACTTCAACAGAACAAGAACTAGAATGATCAAAGGTAGGAAACAAGAACTGGGAGCTGGGCTTCTTCATACGTGTATGTAAGAGGAAGTCATGGAAAAGGCAAATACATGATGACCATTTCTCATAATACTTAACTGAAATCAGCGTATGGCACTCTCAAGGAAAATGAATAAAAGCTATTTTACATGACACAGAGCCACAGAACATGGCAGATACACAGGATCATAAAACAGTATGGCAGTTTAATAAAAAAAAATAAAAAAATAAAAAAGCTATATCAGGTTATTAAGACCAGAAATATCATTTGTGGTCTGCTGTAACGTTCTTCCCTAAATATCTATTGCTAATCATATTCAAGATATGATATCAGGCTCAGAGTATGGCCATTTTTATGTTCTGTGGACCCATGCTAAAGCAAAATAGTAAAATTGTATGTAATTTTATGTCATGGACTAGATGATGACTGGGAGTTATGTTGTCAGAATTCTCAGAAACAAAATAGGCATTTGAAAAAATACATTTTATCTTCATTTTAAGATTGTTATAGTCCTGCAGTGGTCACATCCCTTTTTCTGGCTGCCTGAGTGGCTACAGGAGAGTGAAAGCAACAGATCTGTGCCTCCTGAAGACCCCAAGGAAAGGAAAATTCTCCGGGGTCCATCCCTACTTACCTTACTATTTGGAATCTATGACCGCAAAAGTCAGATGAAGGAAGGCCCATAATTTTGCTGCAATCCTTTTTCAAGCACTGAAGGAAACTTCTCACAAATATTATGCTAGAATTAAGGCTGAAAATTAATTACTAAAATAAATAAATAAATAAAAATAAACATATGGTTTGTCTATTCACAGATGAAAAGATTAATGAGAAGAAAAAAAAAATCCTAGTTGGCTTAAAAGCTATTTAAACATCAGTTTATATGAAAGGTCTTCAATCTTTGTTAAGTTCTATGGGAAGGATACTTCAGCTAATTATTTCAAAAATACATATCCATACAAAAGTAAGTACTCATAACAAAGAGATTCAGCTCTAGATTAGGGAATGCAAATCAGTTCCAGGAATACAAGCAGCAGAGCTAACAAGAGATTAGCATAGAAGCTACAAAGCTAACAGGGGATTAACTTTCAGAAGAGCTTAACAGTTTATTAGGAACAAAAAAAATATATAAAAATAAAAAAGATGAGAAAAAAATAACCATGAAGAAAAATATACAGGGTAAAACTACTAAACTATAGCTGCAGTATCACACTGTATTTCTAAGCACAGGTCTGAACTCTTCACCCCAAACTTGTCTTACATCCAAAGTGGGTGCAAGCCCAAGGTAAAGCAAGGTGCTTTCAAAGAATTTCAAAGCCTCACCTATGTTATCCATCTGTTTAACTTCAAGAATATTTCCATCCAGAGTTAGATGGAGTCCCATTCTGAACAGGTGAAATAGGTCTGACTTAGAAATGGTACAACAGTTCAAACATAAACCTTGGCTGTTTGGCTGTCAACACATATCCACAGCAGAGAACATACACACACACACACTAAATTACAAACCTGGATGACACATCAGCCAAAAGAAAAGTGTCAATTTTTGCTATATAGTTAAAAGACACTAAGGATAAGAATTTAGAAGGTTCGTAGAAAGAACAGAGCTTATAAATAAAATATTAAAAAAGTCTCCTCATGTTTTAGGAGACACTGGAAATGACACCAATGCAATTAAAATTTGTCATGACAGGAAAAAATGACACCCAAAGTTTATTTTTTTTTTCTGTAGAACAGAATTTGTTGTTTCAAGTATGCCTTTTAAGCTTTATTTTTATATGTTCATGGAATAATCCTATCTCACTTATTAAAAAAAAAAAAAAAAAAAAGAGAGAGAGAGGGAAGAAAAGCTTAGCAGTGCATGTTAAATGTGAAAAGGCTGAGAAAGCTGAATTCAGTTCAGAGACAACCTCACCCTAATGAATTAATGCAGTTGTTCATGTACGTGGAATGCTCCAGCTCCAAGTTCTGCTTGAATGGAAAGAAGCATTTTCTTTTCTTTACCTCTGCTCTGTAGAGCAGGTAGCAGATACCTTCCTGATAAGAACTTGGAACAAATTGTTCTTGCGCTTATCTGACATACCCTACCAACTCTTACATTCTTTTACCTGCACTGGTTATCTTTTTTAAGATATTTTTTGAACTGTTTTTTAAAGTTTTAACTGTCAATAATTACATACAGGTTTCTATTCCAGAAGTAGGAAAGTTACAACACATATGAAATCTTGAAGTCAGTTGTAGTGAATTTCAGGTCTTTTCCCAACAGGCAACAAATCTGAAAGTTAGACATGGGAAGAATGAGCTTCCTCTTGGTCTGCTGCTACCATAGAGAGACATCAGATGTGTTCTTTCCTGTCCATCTGAAATAACTGTCCTGTCCTTAGTTGCATAAGAAAATAGCACACTGGTCTGAAGTTCATTTTACAACTAATGAAAGACTGTTAAATTTTTGAATGATTTATTTTTATTTTTCAAGGTTTTTGTCCCAATCTTGTTTCTAGATTGCAAACAATGCCAGTTGATAACCATGTTGTATAATGTTCATTGAGCCTCAGGAATATATTTATAATGATCTGGATTTAAATCACTCAGAAACTTTTACTTTTCCCAAATATTTTGATGAATCATACCTGTCACAAATGAATTAGCAACAAGCAACATCCCAAAAGGATACTTTAGCGAATCAAGGTACCTAATTCTCCATCGTCAGCACCTTGTACATGTATCTAATGCAAAGATCAAATCCTTACCATCCATATTTAATACGTTGTTACATTGCCTTTGGACAGATGTAAATTAAAATTATCCACACAAATTTACTTGGGATGCTAGATTAATCACATTTTCCAATTTAATTATGCTGACATAATATCTGTGACAAGCATATTGCACATTACTCCACTTTTCGGTCAGTCAGTATCAAACCATTCATTCTTGAAGCGGCATCATTACTATGCCTGCATTAAACTAAAAAATGTATTTGTGATGGTGTCACACTTGAATGATACAGGTTAAGGAGTACATGGTAGCGTTTGCCAATCTATCTTCCCCCCACTGCTATGGATAACTAGCCTTCAGGTGTGCCTGCATATTTTAGTCAGACTTCTGTGCATATAACTATTGAAATATGGCATAATATCTGCAACTTTTGAATTGGATCACTACCTTTAAAATGTAAAAAATTGAACCTTTTCGTCAAAAAACAAAAACAAACAAACAAAAAAAAGTGCTGTGGAATTTCCTGTGGAACTTGTAGAAGTAGATGTCAGGTCATCATAGCAGTTCTGTGGGATGTAAGTATCTTAATCTTGTAGGCTTTACTGAATGTCTCATAAGAGTCTGGGAAAACAATTGACTATAGTTAAGCCTATTGATCTCTCAATACTGAGATCACCTGTTTCTATTTAAGTGGGATGTAAGTGCTACAGTTACAACTCTCTAACATGACAATTGTAGAATAGGGTATTGTCAGGCAATAACAGAAAATAGCAGAGTTACTTAAGATAAATTTGAAGACTTGTCTTTTTAATTCCCTTAACATATGGTAAGCGAAGGAATCAAAATCTGCTTATAGAGTTTGAAGACTCTTATGTGCTGTTGGATAGTCTTCGCTTAAATAAAGCTCTGGGTACTTTGCAAGATATGCTTTGTTGAGTGCTAAAGTATATCTTCCTCACGCCTTCTTTCCTACCTCCAAACCTCTCCTGAAAGATAGGGTCAATAATATCCCCTCAAGTATATTCTGGAAAATCCTTCCACCTACCTAATATTTGTACTATATTCACATTTCCTGTTTCATTGTTAATAATAAGACCTTGCTTGTTGTGGATTGCCTTGGAAAGACTTTGAATAAGTTATTTCTCTTTTAACTCTTTGTTCAGGTGTGTGCTTCAGGCTGATAATCAGGCAAGAAGGAGGATACCTAAAATCTTCCTACTTTTGACAACATACTTGGACATATTGCTTATTGAGACTTGGTGACTTACTGCAATGCATACAGTTGGATAGCTGGGTTTAGAAACAGCCTTTAACAGTATTGATTTGATGCTTGCTGATTTGCATGACATACTATGAACCAAACTGGTCTTACAGCTTTTATCAGATTTGAATGATGTAAATCATTCTTTAAATAGAGAATAATACTCTTAGTATTAAATTACTTTAAATTAAACTTAAAATAAAAATTCTGAACATTAATAAGACAAATTTATATGCAGAATATAAGAATATGTGTGTATTTTTCTCTCTAACAAAGTAAGCTTGAGTCTACACAATTGCAACATTTTAGATGGTCAAATACTGGAAACAAAAAAGACCAAGTGATCTCAGTTTACTAATTGAACATGGTGAACATGGGAATTACTTTTACTATGTTTTTGTTGTTGTTTGTTTGTTTGTTTGTTTTTCTTACAGTTTATTAAAGTTGAGCAATTATACAGGCTTTTCTTGATCATTCATTACAATATATTTTGTCATTTGAGCATTTGAGTTAAATTATAATTTGTATGTGATGCTAAGTTATTTGCAGCAAACATAGCACTACTTCCTAATCCAAAGACCTCTGAGATCAGGCTTGTGGCTCTTTAAAAACTTATTTTACTTTTTTTTTACTTGATTTACTTTTACTTAGTTTTCAACTCCTGATTGATTTGTCCAGATTTGTTCTCTAGTAGTTGACAGCTTGTTTTTGGAAAACAAAGCCAAATTAGCTGGTTTAGGGAACTGTAAGGGATCTGGAAAATAACAAACTTCTTTGGCCTCTGCAAATATGTTCCTGACCTTTTAGTGAGGTTGCTAACCATGAGTAATATGGTAGCTATAACTGCTTGTACAGACCTCTTCATTCCAATGGAACAGTGATCATCTGTTTTGATTTTCCCCAGTTAACTTCTCTATTTTCTGTAATAGGTATTGTATATCAGATGGTGACTACTCTCTGTCCCCAATAAGGAGGGGACACTTGACCCACTTAACTGTACCAGCTGTTACCTAAAGGAAGTTGTTCACTAAAATTTCAGAGAGGATTAATTGCTATTAAGTGGAAATAGAGTGATACATTATGTCATTAGTGTGATTTCACTATCAACAACTCAGATTAACTCTATGGCCATTACAAGCAAGCAAAGCTGTAGTTAGATGTAGTTTGCTCTGATCCTTAAGGGAGCCTGGATTCTGGGGAACCTTTGGTCCTGGTGCTGCCCACAGTAATATGAAACAGAGACCATTTTCACTACTTTATCTCCACCACCCAAGCAGGTCAGTACTCTTGCAGAATTAATGCAGAATTAATTTATTTTGCCAAATCTAACTCTTTGCTACATCTGTCGTTAACAGTTTATCCACTTCTACTTATAGGACTTGTGGTAGAAATATCTCGGTTTAGTTCAGGTTAGTGCTACATAAATTTCAAGAGATGTAACACATATTTTTCCTACAAGGTTGGCTATTTATTAGTTGGCCACGTTATTGGGCCTGGTGATTTGGGGGAGATTCCAGTACTGGTGGCGTAACAAGTGACAATGCCACTCACTATATCTTCTCATGGTGCTACTACTTCCAGGATTGTCCACTGGTATTCTCACAGACTGAGCTCGCCAAAGCAGGTGCAAAGTACCACTGCAGGTTCATGGAGCAGTGAAGGCTCCATGATACCACTGATAACACAGTTTCTCCTGAGATCACTGTCACCCTCACTTCTTTTGAGGCATTCTAAGGTACCTCATTACTCAAAAACAACACACCGGGAAGGCAACATAGGTGAGCTGTGTACCTATTATCATCCACATGAACACATATCTTAGTTTACTCCTGCTTTATCCAGTGTCATTTTGCTGTGTCATTGTTTCTGAGATATTTGAACAGAAATTTTGTCAAACTGAAATGCTGATGGTGCAAGATGCCTTTACCATGCAATTTCTATACAATTTCCTGCTATACAATCTAAATCTACATGTAGCTGACTTCTGGCAACAGCAGTGTACATGAGATTTTTTCTGTTGGTATCTCAGTACTTGCGTGGTTATTTGAATTTACAGACCAGTTTTCTCTTGGTATATTTTTATTTGAACATTTAACATTAAAAATGTAAAATATATGGAAGTAGCTTGATACACTTGCACATTGCTGTTGTGTTTTTTTCCCTTTTATTTTTTATGAGTGTTGAAATTCTCTGTGTTAAATATTGCAGTACATAGAAAAACAGTGCAAGAGAAACAAAGCAATATTGTGTAGTTTTACCATGCTCAGGAACTGTAGCTAATAGAGTATTAAGAAAGAAAAAAATTGGCAATATTCATCCCAAAGCTCCACATTAAAAAATTTGGGATGACAACCATAAAATCATAAATGTCCTAGTGAAATCAAGGCAGGTGGCAATGACAGCTGTTTCAAAATCCATCAAAACCTTCAGGGCTTTTGAATTATTGTGGATATAATATATTCACATGGATTATATTCAGTTTTTGATGAGATTACAGTTTTGGTGAATAAAGGTAACTGTAAATGCAATAAACCTGGTCTTTGACAGGTTTTTGACCCAGAACAATATGATTTTTAACAAATTAACATTAAGTGGCTTCAATAAAATAAATTTAGAACAGCTACCTGTCATATATCAGAATACCTTTTAATAAAGAATTGTCAAACCAGGATGCTTCTATGGGGCTCTGCAGAGAGCAGCAGAATGCCACTATTAAACATTTTTATTACTGTTCTAGAAAAAAAAAAAAAAAAATCCATAGAATCCATAGACACACTGCTGACAAAACCTGAAGACTGGTGATGACAACAAAACGGTCCCGTCTAATCACTTAGGTAACATATCAGGCTGAAGATATTTGAGACAATCATTTTTGCTACATCTATAAACAAGAATTTACAAGAGAAAAGCAGTTTGCAGTAACCTCAGTGTAATCTGATCCTTGGCTGTAAACAAAGAAGTGGGGACTTAATCTCCCAGGGTGATATTGCTGACTGCAGTTTTGGAATACTATGCACTCTAATGCAGCTCACATTTGAAAATTGGAGAAGGCAGAAAAAAGAACCAAAAATCATTGAGTGCTGAGAAAATGCCTTAGAGGGAGAGGCTTAAAAACTTAATCTGTTTAGCATGTCAAAAAGAAGATTGAAAGGTGACTTGACACAAGGCATAAGTATTTCATTGAGAAGCAAATACCTGGCACTAAAGGTCTTCCTATCTCAGCAAAGAAAGGCATTAATAAACCCCATTAACTAGAAGCTAGGCACAGTCAAGTAGAAAGAGGACATGCATTTTTGAAAGAAAAGATGGTTGTGCTCTGATTGATTCAAACTAAAGGAAAGAGATAGAACCTACCTGTTGACAGTTTGTTAAAAAGACCAAATGCCTTTTTATAAAATAAGCTGTGGACATTAACTGGATGAAATTCAATGGTATATATCACATATAAGGTCAGGCTAGATGATTTAATGCTCCTTTTGGTCTTAATCAGAGGTAAAAAAACCTTCCACCAAAAAACTATGAATATCAAGTATCAGAAGCACCAAAATAAATGAGATATGCATTCACTGGCGTGTTTCATAGTAGACACTAATAATTTGTTTCATTAAGAAATGCTAATAATATGCATCTACTTCTTTGAGTGTTGAGTTCTACTGTCAGAAATCTGAGTAGAATATTATGACAAACAAAGCTGCATAATTCATGTAATATAATCAACTCAAATGATGGTATATAAATTGAGTTAGTCTTGATGTTGCAAGGACAACATCTGATAGTAGCCTGGTTCAGTAAGGCACAGTGCTTCTTCCATATCAAGAGCAAATTACTTGGATCCTTTATTAAGTTAGTAAACTGAGAACCATTGGACGTGTTTTCACTATGCATGTTATGTTGTCTATCAGTGTGATTGCTCCTACTCCTTAGGCTGATCCACCTGCTATAACACAACATGTATTTTATTTTTCAGCAGAAGAACCTAGTGGTTCTTCTAAAAAGGGCCAAGACCTTTCAGAAGGAACTTCATGCAGCTATTCAAGGGGCCAAGAATACTTTGAAGATCATAAATGACTATGCTGCAAATGCACACGCATCTTTTGCATCAGGAGGCTCTGATTAGTAATGCCTGGCTTCTACTTAACCTACCGTGTTATGTGATCTCCCACATGACAGTATGCAAAACTTTTAGAATCATTTAAGTTAGAAAAGACTCTTAAGTTCATCGAGTCCAAAACATATCCCTAAGTGCTACAGCTTCATGTCTTTTAAATGCTACTTGGAATGGCAATTCCACCACTTCCCTGGGCAGTCTGTTCCAATGCTTAACCACCCTTTCTAAGAAGAAATTCTTCCTTATCTAAATCTCCCCTGGATGCTGTTTCCTCACATCCTACCAATTGTCACATGGGAAAAGAGACAAATGCCTTCTTATGACCTCCTCTCAGGTAGCTGTAGAACTACCCAAAAGTTTGGATCTAAGGCTATAAATTAATTTCAGTCATGCTTCATCCTTAGAGAAATTAACTCTGTGCCTCCAGTTGTCTTTTATATATTAGAATATTAAAAAAAAATGATCCAATTACTTGGGTTATTTAGCCTTATAAAACAGTCAACCTTCTTAACAAAATACCTTTTTAAAAAAATAGAAAATAAAGCCTTAACTAGGTATCTTACCCGTACTATTCTATAATACTACTACATGCAGTACTAGAAAAGAGTATCTAGAAATGTTTCCCAAACACAAAATAATCATAGAGGTTTTCATTTCAGTTATGGTTCATGCAACAGGATCTTGACCTGTTCATCTACTTTTTTTTTTTTTTTTTTTTTTTGAAAGTTAATTCTATAAGTGGACAGATTCACTGTTTTGTTCAGATAAAAGAATTAATGCAATAAACTAGCAAAAGTCAAAATTTCTATTGTGATATTTGTCTTTTATCCACATCTAAAAACATATAAGACCTAATGTCTAGAAAAAGCTGTATCATTTATAGATTTATCTGATTTTAAAGATGAACCTTCCAGGCACATAATAATAACTTGGTAGTGGTTATAATAGAGTTTAAATCTAGTGAAATAACAATAAAAAAAAAGCTATTTACAGTTTATTGCTACATTGGGGTCATTTGGAATGAAAAGTATGACTGGTAACAGTCTCATTATATAAATATATATATATAGAGAGAGAGAAGCTTTTGTAAATAAAATGTATAGTATATAATTATAATTTTTAAAAATAAAATAACATGCAAAATATCAATGCAAGTCCTCAGCATTCCTCATTAGGTCTGTATTTTACATAATCTCTGGATAGGATACAAGATTCTTTTAATGATTTTTGAAATATCTTATTGAAATATTTGGTGTGTCTGTGTTTAAAGTACAAGTAGACAGCTTTTTAGAAAAAAAATAATTAAAAGTTCACACAATAAAGGATTATCTCTGTCTGTGTAGTGAGGTCTGGAATATCTCAATTTCTGAAGCAAGTTTAGACATACATGTAGATTTTGATGGCTAACTCTAAGATCATAATTAAGGGGTTCATGATCAATATCTAAATCACATGCTAATGACTAAGTTTAAAGACTTTACAGTTCAGAAACTGATGTGGGGAATTTGCCCTTGGGAATTAATTGAGACGTTGCCTAGTTTGTTTCTAGAGGTAATTATTAATAAGTTAGGGTCTTTCTTAGTAATTCCTCAAGGGTAAATGAGTAAATCAAATGTGTTTTGATAATTTGCATATAAGGTACCTTCTTAATTGTATTCAGCCATAAAGCCAATACACTTGAATGCTGCTTGTGTAATTGATCTCCAAAGTGTGTCACCTATGTCTCTTCTACATATTTCAAGTTGACACAGATGGCTTAAAAGAAGCATTCTTCTCTCACTTCCCTTTTTGGGCAGTCTCACACTCCTAGGAAAGTAGTGAGGAAGAAATCCCTGCGCTCCACCAAGTCCAAAGGCTACAATTATAAAATGTCTTTATGTAAGCCTCACAGGCTCAGGATGAAGAGGAAAAGTTGATTGCACTTTCTTTCTGCATACATCTGCATAATTTCTGGGCACTATATGGCCCCTTGTGAGGTAATATGCATCTGTTTTGCTAGAAAACCATCCTTCCTAGCTTTGCAACTTCTTTGAAAGTACTTGCCAGTGGCAAAAAGAGATGAAACTCTTATAGCGTGATCACTACGATCACTTCAGCTACTGATGTGCAAGCTGGAGCCCTAGAAAGATTGATCTGATATTTTCTAGATTGTCAAGCCTTAACTGTAATATTGTAGAGCCCCTATTTCTACATGTAGAAAGATACTGCTGACTCAGAAACTGTGCAACTTTGCCTGTGAAACACAACACCCATGCTGTCATGTTGCAGTCATGGGCCTGTTATGAGTCAAAATGGAAATTGCTAGTGCACTACTTCCTCCTCTAAAACCAATGGGCTGACCTCTTTTCATCTTCTAAAAGGTTCATCTGAAGTGCAGCTGAATCAACAAACAAAAACAAACAAACAAACAAACAAAAAAAAACTTACTTCTATGAACTATCTCCACAGTCATTTAAAAGATGCAGCTTTTGCTTTAAGAGCAGTTGATTGTGGTCCTCTTACTGCGCAGTCTTTGGTAATATATAGAACTTTCCTTTTACAGAGAGGTAATAGAAATAATAGTTTACATTTTGAAGTAATGCTACCCTAATAAAAAGGTAATAGTCTGTAGGTAATTAAGTCTTTGTATGGCTCCTTTCTTTTACGGTTACTATGGAAGATACTGCAATTGGCTCCTGATAAAAAGGAAAAATCTGTATTAGAAAGATCAGTGACAGAGAAAGTAGTGTTTTTAATGGTTTACTGTTCATGCAGCTACTTCAATAATTTTCTAAAACAAGGCATACTAAAGAGAAAAGAAAAAGGGTTGTTCAGCTTGCATCTCCAAATATAACAATGGCAACTCTTTTAGGACATATCCAATGTTAATTCCTACTAGTTTAGGCTGTAGATTTATTGTTCTGCTGGCTAAATCATTAACTAAGCTACTGGTAAAATTATTGTATTATGTCTTAGAACTTTAACAGAAGGCTTCAGCTGTTGTTCAACCTTCATAACAATACTGAAAGCTTTTCTAGGTCACAAGCCTCTGCTGCTTTATTTGTGAAGCTTTAAGCAACTGGTGTAAGAATGTGGAGTAAATTGTAAAGTTTTACACACGCATATGGGTTTTCTTGCAGATAATATATGGACATTTGGGCAGATCAGCATGTGCAAATTAGACCTTATCAGACAAATATCTCCTGCATCACTTCTTGCAGTCTGGATTCTTTGCTGCTTTTTATAAAACTAGGAAATGACAACATGCAGCCACCTTCTCTCAACTAATTTAGAATGAAGAATGACTAATATATTTGAAAGGTTGTTAGAGAAATAAGAAGCTGATCTACAGTTGATGTGAACTGAGAAGCAGCAGAGCTATTGGAGGGAAAGCTACCAGTTTATATCTCTGCAAACAAATTAAAGCAACATTTACAGCTAACTACAGAGTAACCTCCAAGAACTGCACCTGGATCAGCATAATTTTAGAAATAAGAGCTGCTGAAGCTTTTTCTGAAGAGGGCTATGTAAAATCATCTGATCATATCTGCCAGGTACGATCATAAACACTGAAACTTTCTTCCTGCCTCTCTTACCTGGTCTTGTAAATAGCCTCTCCAACAGTCAGAAGCCTCAGTCTGGAGATGCAGGGTTTCTGGAAACAGTATGGCTTCGGGAATTCCTGCCTTGTCAAGCTGTCACAGCTTGCTGTTCCCTTCACTCAGCTATTTACTGGATTCCCCTGTGGACTGAGGACAGGTTAAAACATATGCACACATGGAGAAAAAGGGAAGGAGGAAGGGTAGGGGGAGGGAGGAGGAGGAAGAGAAAGGAAGAAGAGTATTTCAAGAGGATATTTTGGTCCAAATCAAGCATGGCTACACAATCATTTGGTTTGTCACGGCTGACAACCAGGCAAGTTCCAGGAGCAACAATGAGCAGGTTTGGTGAGGGCAACAGGAGCTCATGAAATCAACGTTACCACCAAAGCCCTTCATCCACAAACAAAAGTATTACTTTCATATCACACAAGGCTTTTCTAAGGAGTGAATGACAACAGGAAAACCAAGTTGTATGGCTCAGCTGAAAACCTTCCTACCACTTAGAGATAAGGGAATAAAGAAACAAAGAAGGATAAATAATATAACATTAATAGCACTTGATTTTAAAGTTAAGTAAAATTAGCTTCATTTCATTCTTCAAAATCAGCAGTGCTCCAGTTATAAAGCAGATGATTAAAAGTTAATAAAGGAAACACTTTTATTACCAAAACATGTAACTTCTACGTTGCACAATCCACATATATTTTTTATAAATATATGGACTCCATATGCAAGTTCAAGATATGCGATAAGATCTTACACAGCAATGTTTGAGAAAATGAAAAGAATCCATTAATGTTTTCATGCTTCAGGACTTGTGTAAGTGTAACCACTAATGGGAGAAATGAAAAGAAACTTAAAGTAACTTAAAGAAACTGCATTGTTCTTGCATTTTTCTTTGACTTATACTGGTGTCGTGGTTTAACCCGGCCGGCAGCTAAACACCACGCAGCCGTTCGCTCACCCTCCCCCCTCCCTCTCTGGGACAGGGGAGAGAAATGGAAAGTGAAGCCCATGAGTTGAGATAAAGACAGTTTAATAAGACAGGAAAATAATAATAACAAAATAATAATAACAATAATAATAATAATGATACAATGGTGATAATAGGAAAATAATAATAATATGTACAAACAAGTGATGCACAATGCAATTGCTCACCACCCGCTGACCGATGCCCAGCCTAACCCCGAGCAGTCCGGCGCCCCCCCCCCGGCTAGCCACCCCTATATATTGTTTAGCATGACGTCAGATGGTATGGAATACCCCTTTGGCTAGTTTGGGTCACCTGTCCTGGGTCTGTCCCCTCCCAGCTCTTACTGCACCCCCAGCCTGCCTGTTGGCAGGACAGAGCGAAAGGCTGAGATGTCCTTGGCTTGGTATAAGCACTGCTCTGCAACAATTTAAAACATCGGGGTGTTATCAGCACTCTTCTCATCCTAAGCCAAAACACAGCATTCCACCAGCTACTAGGAAGAAAATTAATTCTGTTCTAACTGAAACCAGGACAACTGGTCATTGTCAGGAAGAATATATTGGATTAGAATGATCAATGGTCTCATCTAGAGTCTACCTTTGATTTCTACGGAGCAGAATTGCCCAATTTTTTGTTATGGGTACAAAATCGCTAATAACTAATGGTGATTCTTGTTGTCTCAGTGATAAAAGACCAAGCATTATAGCAATGGGCGTAGAAATGTACCTCCAGTGCCACACAACACTTTAAAAATGCTATGGTCTGCAGTATAAGAACGTTTTGATTGTCTTCAGGGGCTGAGTTGTGTTCCAACTGAAGCCAATGTGAGTCTTTTTAATGAATTAAGCATAAGCTTAACCCTACTCCTAACCACAGTAGAAACACATAGTTTTCTTACAGTGATTTTGTGTGTGTCTTCTTGTATGACTTTTATTTTGATTTTAAGAGTTATGGATCTACTTCTCTCAAGGATGAAGTATATTTAAAAGGAATATTTATGTCTGCACAACAATTTGTGCAAGTCAAACAGTCGCCCGTTTAGGATAGTAAATAGAAGAAAATTGATACTGTAATGGTTGGACTAAAGGTCTACATAATGACATTTTCCTAAAGATTTTCCTAAGAACAGTGTTTTGATTTCTACCATCAATGTCAAGGGTTACTTTTCTTCAAGAAAACAGTGTTGAGTGTCCACTTAACAGAAGTGTGTTTAAAGTCTTACAAAAGCCAAAAAAGGGCCAGACAATAAATAGTTGTCACTGGTAAGGAATTCATTTTTTTTTATTATTAATTTTTATTTTTAGAAATTACTAAAATTAAGTATGGACATACAATTAAAAAAAATAAATTTTGCGAACAAAATCAGAACTTAGAACAAAATATGATGGTTAATAATGGAGACATACAAACTAAAACATTCTAAGCAATCCAATAGTAATAAAGTCTGAATTTCAGTGCAAGACGTATCAAATGTACTGTCAGGTAATATCACTTAGTTAAAGACCCAAGCAAAATGTACATGATTCTTAATGAACTGCAGTGAAGGCACTGAGCTCATGGAACCTCATGCAACTCAAAAGGAATGTTACTGGCTTAGGGATTATTTAATAAATGTTTCAGTTTGCAGTAAGGAATATGAACATAAAAGCTCACATGCGTGCAAAGATATGGAGTTATGTCAGAAAATTTAATTGTGTTTTTCATCTATGCAACTAAAATTTCCTACAAGTCAAACATATACAGGTATAAAAACATCTTCTGTGGAGACAGCTTGCAAACAGAAAAGCTTTATTTTTTATTGTATCTGAGATTTGGAACTTAAATAACTAAACTACTTTCTTAGAGAGATTATATTGTATTTCTTTATTTTTTTTGTTTGTTTGTTTTTTCCCTCTATGTGCACTGAACTAGAATTTCAGGACTGCTGAGTGATGTCATTTTCCATAATGAAATTATCTGGAGGGTCTTGGAAATTTTATGTCTTATATTTCTGCAGTATAAGAAATCAAAACCATGCAGTATTCCCAGTCCTTGGCAGGAGCTCCCAGAGGAAAGAATTAGTTTCTGCCGAACTACAAGAGTGCTTAGGTCATGGGGAGAAAGAAACAGAAAGCATCAAACTAGAAAGGTTTGTTTCTGAAAATACTATGACTCATTTGATGTCTCATACTTTGAAGAGGAGCTTAGCTTTGTTGAGGACTGAAGCAGCAATGAGGGATGACAACTTGCTCAGAGGTGCTTTGAACCAAACTTTAGCACTAATTACAATAAAGGCCAGACAGAGACCCAGGCACTAACATTTCTGCTAAAGAGGCACAGCAGGAAGTAAGGATGAGTTAGTTTTGAAATAAAAATGAATGGTAGAGCAAAGAATGTAGTCTTCTCTCCATGTAGTTTTTGTTGTTGGTTTTTGTTTTTGTTTTTATTTGGTTAGGTTTTTGTCTTTGTGCTTTGTGGTGGCTTGAACACATTTCAACATTTCTGCAATAACTTCTAATGTATCCTGAAAATTATTGGAAAGGAGCAATGAAAAAAGTCTATAACTTTTAATAAATATAAGCTACACATTCAAATCAAATTATTATTTCTTTCTTCAATTTCTGTTGATTTTTCCTTTGTGTGTTTGAATAGTCTGTGTAATTTTGCAAGAAAAACTATGGCTAAGATGCAAGAATGAAGTCTGCCAAAATGAAGGTGACAAAGGAGAACTCCCTTGCTTAATATATTTGGACATTTAAAACTGCTTGAGAATTCAAAGTGGGAGGGAAGAATTGTGTAAGAGAAATAGTTGCAAAAAATTATAATTGGTTACACTGAGAAGTTGAAATTAGAAGGAATGTTTCTAGTCTTCAGATCTATTCCTGAGATATAAAAAATCAGTATAGTCTGTAATTCTTTCCTTAGACTGACTGCAGTACCTGTATCAAAAGTTTTTTCTTCTACTACTCCAGTCAGAAAATATCCAGTCAGACCATCTCTCCTGCAGTACTTTAATCTTCTAATTTCTAGATGAATTTTGTTGTGACCTGTTTAAACTACTTGTTCCCCACCAGAATCATTTAGTTCAAACAGTTTCTCATCTCAGTACATGTCCTTCCCCGTGATTTATTTATGGAGACAAATCTCATCCCCTCAGTCTTTGGTTCCTTGAACTGACCAAACTTCTAGCCTCCCCTTCATTGCTATTGGAAAAGTCATTTCTAATGCATCACGTAGCTTCTTTCAGCACAGCCATATTCCAGTGGTAGTCTGGGCATCCTGAGCCCCTCTAGTGCACCGAGCTCACTGAGGTACCACTAGACCGTGTCTACACCTCAGTTATTTCTCTCTAATGAGATAGGGATCAAAACAGAAATTATTAAGTGGTTAAATGTATTTTGTACCACTGACTTCCATTCTTTGAGCACATTCTGTGCTGTATCTCCACTGCTTTCTTCTCTGACTCCTGACTCTTATTCCTTTCTTAGTGACACCTACAAGTTCATCAGGAACTTCTTCCAACTTTTCTGGGCAGATTGTTTAAAAAAATGTCAAACTATTTGTTGACTTTTTTTTTTTTTTTTAAGCTATCTGCATATATACTGAGTCAGATAGCATACACTGACATACTAGAAGTTCTTGCTGCCATATCAGACACTGCATTTGTTCATTGCTGAGGTGGATTTTTTTAACTGAATTTCCTAGTAAGAGTTTATCTGGACTATATGTTAATAATATGCTACATCAGTATCATAGAATAGAATCATTAAGGTTGGAAAAGACCTTCAAGATCATCTGGTCCAACTGTCCCCCTACCCCCTACCCACCTAATATTACCCACAAAGCTAAGCACCATGTCCAACCTTTCCTTAAGCACCTCTAGGGATGCTGGCTCCACCACCTCATGGGCAACCCATTCCAATGTCTAACTACTCTTTCTGAGAAAAAATTTCTCCTAATTTCCAACCTGAACCTCTCCAGCACAACTTGAGACCATTCCGTCTTGTCTTATCACTAGTTATCTGTGAGAAGAGGCCAACCCCCAGCTCCCCACACCTTCCTTTCAGGTAGCTGTAGAGAGCAATAAGGTCTCCCCTGAGCCTCCTCTTCTCCAGACTAATCAACCCTAGTTCCCTCAGCTGCTCCTCACAGGGCTTGTGTTCCAGGCCCTTCACCAGCTTCATAGCCCTTCTCTGGATGTCCTCCAGGGCCTTGATGTACTTTCTGTAGTGAGGGGCCCAAAACTGAACATAGTACTTGAGGTACAGACTCACCAAAGCAGAGTACAGGGGAACAATCACCTCCCTTGTCCTGCTGGCTACACTATTCCTGATACAAGCCAGGATGTCATTGGCCTTCTTGGCCACCTGGGCACACTGCCAGTTCATGTTTAGGTGAGCATCAGTCAACACCCCCAGATCCTTTTCCTCTGCACAGCTTTCTGGCCACTCTGCCCTAAGCCTGTAGTGCTGCATGGGGCTGTCGTGACCAACATGCAGGACCCTGCACTTAGTCATGTTGAACCTCATCCCACTGGCCTCTGCCCATTGATCCAGCCTGTCCAGGTTCCTCTGCAGGGCCTTCCTACCCTCCAGCAGATCAACACGTCTTCCCAGCTTGGTGTCATTTGCAAACTTACTGAGGGTGCACTCAACATCCAACAGCTGATCCTGTTGTGTATCATCCAACAGTGTATCATCCAACAGTGAATGACCACTCTTTCCTTATTCTGCTTTTCTTTGTGTAGCTTTTTTTTTTTTTCTTTTTGTATTTAGTTTTAAATATTTACTAATTGTTTTATTTTTTTAGGATCAAACTTGATCATATACTCACTGTACTCCCATACATTCCACTTTTTCTGAATCAAGCATTTTGTCCCACTTTTTATAAATTCATCCTTTAATCCTAGTATGTCCACTGAAGGGATTTTATTCTATTTAAATTTCTAATAACATTTTCACCTTGCTGAGAAATACAATTTCTTTGATTTCAAGGAATTCTGAACCTCTTATATTCAAGCCCTTAAGATCTTAGTTTGGATATTTTACTAACCATTTCTCTTCAATAGTCAAATTTGAGCATCTGAAATCTAAAATTTATGACAGAACCCTATCGGTCATCCATTTAACATAAATAGAGTAAAGTTATGTTTGTTGATAACACTTTTCCCCATCCTTCTCTCACCTCCATGACCACCATTTTGATCACATATTCATATCTTTCCAAAATTTCTCCTGACATCACTTTTCATTAGTGACTAGCCAAAACAAACTTTTGTGAGCTATGAGACAGGAATACATTAATATTCAGACCCATGCCTATGTTTTCAGGACTATCATTAAGAAATTATGGTTTTCAATATTGTCATAATCTTCTGTACTAATTGTTCTGCTTTATATCTACATCAATTTTTTTCCTATTCACATCTGATCCAGGGACTCTATTACAGTACTATCCCAATACAAGCTCTGTTATTAACCTTCCCCAAAATGAACTTTGACTTCATGCAGATTCCAGTTCACTCCTGTCTTTCTCTATTTCTTTACATCTGATGCAGTATGACATGAAGTAATATTTATCATCTTTACTTTTATATCTGTCTTCCCTGAACAATTTGTACCTGTTGATAGCTGTTCTCTGCCATGATTGCCGTGTTAACTGCTTTTGTGTTCTACACTAGTGTCCTGGTTTCAGTTAGCACAGAATTAATTTTCTTCCTAGTAGCTGGTGGAATGCTGTGTTTTGGCTTAGAATGAGAAGAGTGCTGATAACACCCCGATGTTTTAAATTGTTGCAGAGCAGTGCTTATACTAAGCCAAGGACATCTCAGCCTTTGCTCTGTCCTGCCAACGGGCAGGCTGGGGGGTGCAGTAAGAGCTGGGAGGGGACAGACCCAGGACAGGTGACCCAAACTAGCCAAAGGGGTATTCCATACCATCTGACGTCATGCTAAACAATATATAGGGGTGGCTAGCCGGGGGGAGGGGGCGGGACTGCTCGGGGTTAGGCTGGGCATCGGTCAGCGGGTGGTGAGCAATTGCATTGTGCATCACTTGTTTGTACATACTATTATTACTTTCGTATTATCACCATTGTATCATCATTATTATTATTGTTATTATTATTTTTGTTATTTTTTTTCCTGTCTTATTAAACTGTCTTTATCTCAACTCACGGGCTTCACTTTCCATTTCTCTCCCCCGTCCCAGAGAGGGAGGGGGGAGGGTGAGCGAACGGCTGCGTGGTGTTTAGCTGCCGGTCGGGTTAAACCACGTTCTGCTTTATATCTACATCAATTTTTTTCCTATTCACATCTGATCCAGGGACTCTATTACAGTACTATCCCAATACAAGCTCTGTTATTAACCTTCCCCAAAATGAACTTTGACTTCATGCAGATTCCAGTTCACTCCTGTCTTTCTCTATTTCTTTACATCTGATGCAGTATGACATGAAGTAATATTTATCATTTTTACTTTTATATCTGTCTTCCCTGAACAATTTGTACCTGTTGATAGCTGTTCTCTGCCATGATTGCCGTGTTAACTGCTTTTGTGTTCTACACTAGTAATTCTGGTTGCAGTATTTGATGCCTGGAATCCTGAACTCAGTACAAGCCTTTCAGTTACTACTTGTTTTGTTGTCCCATCCAAGCCCTTCAGTAACTACATTATGTATCTGAAGTTCTATATCTATGCATATATTCATAGATATACCATTCTGATACTGTTTTACTTACCCTCATTTATCAGTTCTTCTCAGCACATTTTATATTCATGTGTAAAGCTACATATATCCCTCTTGAAATTTGCCATTTTTTAAAGATTTTCTTACCAGTTCAGACCAACCTCAGCCCAAGCAATGTTATTTCCCTAGGCTGCCAGGTAATCAATCCTTTATTCACACTTCAAAGTGCTAAAGCTTTCCCAAACCTCCATCGAAGATTTATTAACCTTTGAGCCACTTGTTCATCTTCCTTGTTGTGTTTCCCTTTCCTCCCATGCTCAAAAAAAAATAAATAAAATCATTGAACATAAAAAGTTTCCACAGCATAAATGTGTTCCCCCAATGGACTGTTTCCATCTGTTCAGGTAAGTCCTGTTAGGAATTATTTTCTGAAATTTGCCAGATGATCTGCTGCATATTGAAATGGATGCTTTTTAGCCTCAGGTGCAAGTCTTGTAACATAAGTTCTGATGCTTTAATTTCTTTCTGTTCTTGGCATTCAAGCTGGTGACAAACAGACAAACATGTCTTTTGGTAGGAGTGTAGAAACCTCTCCCCTTCTCTGCCGTGATCAAAGAGAGGGAGTTTCTCTCCAGCTCTGAGCTGATGCTTTATAATGCAAAGATTTCCACTGGTGAAAATTCAGCAAAACTAACTCCCAGTGGAGTGAGGCATGCTCTTCTCCCACTAGGCACAAATCCTTTCACATCCCCTCTTTCAGCTTTCAAATTCATCTCACAACAAGAGACAAAAGCTCATTAAAACCAATGAGAAACTTTGTCATCTTTTCAATACGGGATTGCGTCCCTGCCATCTGCGGTGCTTCTAATTTAGTATATTTCCTGTAAATATACTTAGCTTTACATTGTTTTGTCTTCCAGTTTCTTTTAATGTTCTTTCATTGTGGGAGTGGGTCTGACTATGTAATTTATATCTCCATTTTCTTCTTTATTCAGTATACCTCTTACATGCCCTATAACTCACCTCGTTTGGAGTAACTCATCCTATTAAATAAAATTTAAAAGAAAATTTAAAAGCCTGTACATTTCTTTTCAGCTATCATGTTAGTCACAGGATGAAAGCAAAGCTGATGAAAGCATCTAACAGCTGTTATGACTGGCAGAGACATATGAATTGTTCACTACATCCTTAATCTTTCATTTTTTCCTCCGGATTTATCTAACTTGATTACTAATTTGCAGTAACAAATGTCATCCTCAGATAGGCAGTCCCTCAAATAAAGGTACAGATCAAATATTTCAGTCATATGCAGGACTGACACAGATTTCTCATTTGGCCTTTACAAATTTATAGACTACAACTACCTAATTTTCTTTTCTGGCTTTCTGTTACTAAAATATAAAATAAAAAAGACTTCTCTTTCACAAACTAAGACTTGCAAGATATCAAGAAAAAAAAAATATATATATATGTAAAACACAGAGACCTAAGGGTAAGCAGTAATTCATCAACACAGTACATCAAGCAAAGATGCTCAGTCTTTACATTACATTATACATACTAGAAGGAGTTCTCTAACTGTAGTCAACATGGGGTACAGGCTAAGTTGCATTAGGCAGACATATATTTCTCTCCCAACGTTTTCGTAAATTATCTTAAAGGGATTGTAATGAGGTGCTATCTTTGCATGAATGATGCAAACAAACTGTTCTTATTAAGAAATTATAGAACCATTACTGCTAGATACAATCTTTGATGCAGTATGAAACAGTTGTGTTTAGTGAAACTGCCCAGATACATGTTATCTATAAATCTGTCCCTGAAATTGCAGATTTAACCTACTTAAACTCTGTTCCTCTATACTTTGCACCATGTCTTCTGACCAGGTATTTTTTGTCTACAGGGACCGAGTCAAGATATTTTCTTGCCATCCCTACTCTAAATTGTAAGGTACAGAAACTTAATTTAAGCCAAAGCTGCTCAAAGCTGCTACTATAATTAATTAACTGACATGCCATTTCACCAATTAAAGCAAAGCCAAATACAAATTAAATAAATAAAATAAATAAATAAATAAATGAGGCTATATTACCCTAAGCTTTAGCAGTGGAACAAGATTTTAATGACACTCTCTTGGAAAAATAAAAGGCATTTTCTCAATGAAACAGTTCCAAATGATGCCTATTAAGTGCAACACCTGTTCCAGGGAGGTTAAATTCCAACACAGAGCATGAGGCAAGTCAGAGCCTTAGGGCAAGATATAGCCACCCGGCAAGCTAAGCAAGAAGCCACTGAGTTAATAGGAAATACTGGCTATAAGAATGTTTTTTCAAGTCCAAATATAATACCTGAGGAGATATTATATTTCAGAGCACTAAGAAAACCCTCTATCCATCACCCAAGATAATCCTCTATAAAAAAGAAAAAATTCCTTACCCTTACTTCACCCCACCTCCCCACCCCTGGATTTGACCAGGGTATTGTTCTTCCTTTTCACCTCCTGTGTCACTGGAGATGCTTTTGGTTCGTAACAGTCCATATTATGAAGCAAGAGACTAAGATTCAGCTTTCATCTACAGCAGGGGCCAAAGCCACTTTCCTAGAAGTGCTCTAGATGTCACATGAAAGACTCTTTCAGGGTACAGAATGGAAAAAAAAAACACATTGGCTTTCAAGTCCTCACCACCTTTTCTGAGTTCTGCTTCAACTGGGGACACTGTGCTGTTTTTTGCACCCATTAGGAGCTGTCAGTAACTGATCTTCTGTCTCTCCAGGCTGCCTCAAGTCAGTGAGTCACTAGGCATCTCTGCTGATGTACTGACTAGCTTCTGTTTCCTTATCTGGGTGTTTAATGGCTCTAACTTTTTTTTTTTTTTCTTGTCATCATCTCTTGCTGGCTTATTTCAGTCTGTCCTTCACTTTCTTCTGTGTGTCTCTTGTGTCTTTTGCTTCAGGCTTTGCCTTCTCTTCTCTTCTCTTCTCTTCTCTTCTCTTCTCTTCTCTTCTCTTCTCTTCTCTTCTCTTCTCTTCTCTTCTCTTCTCTTCTCTTCTCTTCTCTTCTCTTCTCTTCTCTTCTCTTCTCTTCTCTTCTCTTCTCTTCTCTTCTCTTCTCTTCCCTTCCCTTCCCTTCCCTTCCCTTCCCTTCCCTTCCCTTCCCTTCCCTTCCCTTCCCTTCCCTTCCCTTCCCTTCCCTTCCCTTCCCTTCCCTTCCCTTCCCTTCCCTTCCCTTCCCTTCCCTTCCCTTCCCTTCCCTTCCCTTCCCTTCCCTTCCCTTCCCTTCCCTTCCCTTCCCTTCCCTTCCCTTCCCTTCCCTTCCCTTCCCTTCCCTTCCCTTCCCTTCCCTTCCCTTCCCTTCCCTTCCCTTCCCTTCCCTTCCCTTCCCTTCCCTTCCCTTCCCTTCCCTTCCCTTCCCTTCCCTTCCCTTCTCTTCTCTTCTCTTTTCTTATCTAGGTGACTTGGAAGCTGCATGTAGATATATGATAATATTTGTGACCTTCTGACAAAGATACTATTAACCCATGAGCCTAATAACTCCTTATTCTTCTGTGCTTCCTTCACTGCTTCCACATCCAGACTTTCTCATTCAGATCTCACCCTTTTGACCTTATTCTTCCATATATTTTTCCTGTGTAGAGCGAACAGACATTTGATATTTTAGATTATGCTATTCAATATGTTGACTATTTAAAAGCAGCACAACATGCTTAAATTAAAAAAAAAAAAAAAAAAAAAAAAGTGTTTTAAAGTGTTTTACCTTATTTAATGTAGTTTTGGAATGTACCAACATATCCAAAGTTGTACACTTTGTTTGTTACACAAAGTTGTACATTTTGTTTAGAAAACTTAATTCACAACATATTATTGTGAATAAATTTCTGTCACCCATGCATGGGATCTGATATCCTTCAGGATTTTGGTGAAACTCAGATTCCATTTTGCATTTTAGTTAGCTTTCTTTCTGGGTCTGTTGATTCAGTAGAGTCCAATTTGTAGTGTGGTGCTTTAACAAGATCAGCTGTAAGTACAAAACACAAAACTAATATTAGATGGTTTTGGCAAACTTTCCTCCACTTATTCTTTCTGTGTGTATCCTCCACCTTTTTTTCTGCCTCATCCTTTGAGGCTCAAAATCTATACTAAATTCCTCCTAACCTAACTCTTGCCTCATTATCAGAGTGTTATTCATTTAGAAATGAGAGAAAGGCTCCAAGACTGCAAAACACCCTGTAGCCTGAGCACCAGACAGGATAAATTTTTTTTGTGGGTCTGAGTGGGTCCGAGCATTCCCCGGATCTAATCAGTAGCACCAACTATTACCAAGATAAAACTGCAGCAACAGAAACAAGCAAGGGAAAAAGACAGTGCAAGATATTTTTACCTACTTTTTTTTTTTTTCTTTTTTTTTTTTGTTTTTTACTATTCTTAATCCTAAAAGTAATGAGTCGCTTTACAAATTTCACTCTTTGAATAGACAGGTGCTTATGTTAATTATATGTTGCATTTTTACCAAATATGCAAAAAATCTTATTCTGTTTGTAATGATAATTTTCTTTGCATACTCTGTGTAAACCTCAAAAGTCATTATAATATACATTTCTATAAGAATAATGTAAACATGTAGAATTAATATAAGCTGGAGGCATGCTTATCACTTTACAAAAGTTTCAGAAGTGATCTTGGCCATTTTAAGATTTGATTCACTGGCTTTCAAATATCAGTTATTTTAACTGCTTATAATTTTTTGTGGTCTTTGTCCGCTGTCTTCCATGATAAGTTGTTTATGTAAGAGCATTTTTTCTTTTGATGATCGCCTTTTCTGAAGCTGAGGAATTTCATTTGGTTTAAAGGCTTTCATTCTAGCTTCAACCATTCAATTCAGCTGTATACAAATGACTGCCTATCATGTAAAGACAGACAGCTAGGCAAATATCGTTCACTGGCACTATAATTCAGCTATAGATATGGTGTATTTTTTTCTTGTTTTTGCTTTTTTTTTTTTTTTTTTCCCCTTCTACAAGGAAATGGGAAATGTTTAATGAAAGTATTTTGATGCATTTCTTAAACAAGAGTAACTATTTTAGTACAATATCGAGAATTCTTGTTGTGGACTTGATCCTGAAGACACTTAGTCAAATACAGTTTTACTGACTAATGCAAATCTTATTACATATGCCTTTAAATTCTCATAGAATTGGATCCTACGATAATTTTTAAGGAAAGGCATTACTGCATGTAAAAAATTGCAGGATCTTCAGCTTAGGCTCTTCTTGGGAGAATCAGGTGTTACTTAAATAGAGGAAAGAGATGCTACATAAATTAAGAAAACATCTTCAGATTGATGTCTCTACCAGCTTTGTTTGTTTGTTTGTTTGTTTTTTTCCCCTCTACACAACAACTCTGAATGGACATTTGTATGAATGTGTAAGAACAGTTATATTTCTCTTTCAGTAAGAAAAATGCTTCCAGGAAGCATCAGGCATCCTGAGATTATTTTGCACAGATGGTTTGCTCATGCACAGTAATTGGAAACTTTTGAGACATGTCAGACGTATTGTGCATACAATGATAGGGAAATAAACCCAGAAAGAACCTGGGCCAGTATCCTCTTTAAAGCAGGATCTGTATCTCCTGACAGGTGCTTATTTAATTTGTCATTAAGTATTACCAGCAATGAAGATTGCAGTCTCCCTCAGACATCCATTTCAGTGCTTTGCAGTTTTCACACAGAAGAAAACATAACCAGAGTCTGATTGGAAACCTGCTGTCATTTAAGACTATTCCTTTTCATTGTTTGCCAGAGACACAGGGAAAGGTCCATTCTGTTCCCTCTAAAATAGCCTTTAAATGCTGGGAAATGGTTTAACCTATTTCCAGTTTTGCAGGTACGTCATGGCAACTTATCTGCAGTGCAATTAATTGAAGAGTTTCAGATTGTTAGTCTAACTGCAGTTGAGACACATCTGTGTTTCATTTCACTCTTCAGAACAAAGCTGGACCTGCTGTAACACAGACCACCTATTTTTGTGCAATGCCACAGTCAGAGTGGCCATTCTCAAGAGCATCCCCTGTACTGTATATGTGCCCTAGGACTAGGTCACAAATAGTGAATATGTGCAGGGTTTCCTGGAGGCACAGAAATTACTAGAGGACACAAAACTGCAGTAAATCTGCTAAGCATCTGGTAATCCCAAATCCAGTCTTCCAAAGTCACCAAGGCAATCCTGCATAGGAAAATCTCTAGAAGAGGAGTGCTGCTTCTATCAGGTGGATAGTAAAGCTAACACCGGTTATTTTAAGCGATAGTTGTTTAAATATGCAGACATAAGTCTAGAAAACGTAACAGTGAACTTCCTGGTGGCAATCAGTGACCCCATTTGCAGTGCTCCACTAATAGCACTGAGCCAAAGTTAGCAAGAGAAAATGCCCCCATGTATGTTACGCTGCAGAGAAATGACAGCTTGAAATTATAGTCTTGGAAACAGTAATTTGCAGCCTTTCCAATGCCAGTTAATGAATCCACTCACTAAGAACCTATATTCAGCCTCTGGAAATTCTAGGATTAGCATCTATACGGTTTTATCTCTTTGATCAAGAGTAAGACTCCTCCTTTCTCCTGTACTCCTTGCTGAGTAAACTGAAATTTAAATGAAACTTCTTTGGTTAGTAAAATAGAGGAATTAAATTTATTAGATTATGTTCAGATGCTAGCAAACATTGCGGTAGTTATCAGTAATGTGGATTCTTGCAACTCTGTATTTCATGTAGAAAAAGAGTAAATAGGAGTTTTTACCTTATGAAATAAGCATAGGCAATTAATCGATGCAATAAACATTTCAGTTTGGGACCAATGTAATTCAGAGGGAATTCACAAGTAAATAGAGGACAATGTTGTTTTTGTTTTGTTTTGTTTTAAAAAGATAATATTTTCTTAGCCTTCATGGATTATTTTTTTCCCAGACTAATCATGTTTATGTGGAAAACTTTTGAAATGAAATGATTTTACATTTCAGCAGGGCAAATATATTTGGAATTGCTGAAATATGCACATGGAAATGAAGTGTTCCAAGTAGACGGCTAAAAACGGTACATTCAGAGAGCAGTAGAGATCTATAAGGGATGGATAATTCAGCACAATAGAAACAAAATATTATAAACAAAAATCACTCTAAACAAATTAGCTCGTTAAAGTGAAATTTCTCCATCTAAGATTCACTGTTCTATATCAAGGACAGTCTTTCTCAAAAAGTTGCCAGCTCTAGTTTTATGAGACAGAAATAAAATAGCATAAATGTGATGTGTTCTCTGCAGTCAATGAGCTGTATCACCACTAAACATTTTTCTAGCACTAAAATTATGCAAAGAGATATAAAACAGAGTTTCCTAAGGTTTCTCAGTAAGTACCACAAAAATCAGTGAAGGAAGATCTTTATATAGATATCCACATGATACCTTAGTTAAAAGGTATGCAAGCTGGGGTGGGGAAAAAATATCACTTTGAAATGGCAAGTGAGACAGGCTAATGCCTATTCTCTTTCTTGTTTATCCATCCTTTACATTTCTTCTCCATACATTTTTTCCTCCTCTCCTTTCCTATAGTGCTCCCACTGCCTAGTAGCCATTTTATACGAATCTCCATATCAGGACTCATTTTGTTTTGTGACAACATTTATCATTTACTTAACACATTTTAAGTCCTCCCTCCCTCCCTCCTCTCTCTCCTTCCCCCCCCCCCCCCCCACACACACATTAATATATATATATATATATATATATATAAAATATACCTCGTCTAATATTCAGTGAGATATGGTATGAAACAATCTTTCATTTGCAGTTAGGTGAGTTGAGGTCAGACTTTGTTCCTTGCTGAAGTTGTAATTTATTCTATCTAGTATTTATTCTATCTAGTAGAAATAAAGATGCTGGGTATCATCTCCAGGTTTTATTTGGGAAAGGTGGAAGATACAATCACCAGGAGGTTACAGATAGGCCAAGTTCTGTAACTGGTCCAAGTCAGTTTGACTCTGGTAGAAGACTTCTGCAGCTCTGTGTTCAGTAGCAAAATCATACAGGCATCCCCACCTTCAGTGGAAGAGGTGACCATTAGTTCATCACACGCAGCGACAATGGTCTCTTCCTACTCACCTGGAGAATGACATATGGGTCCACTTTGTGGTGTGCTGGGAATAAACAGTATCATTCCACAGTTGTTTCAGCAACAAAGAGAAATGCTCTGCTGAAAATAAAAGGGCAGAAAGCCAAGGCTGGGAAATCCCACTTTAGCTCAATTTAAGTATCAAATGTGGTATTGGAGTCCTTCAGAATGGTGGCGGGCTCTAATTACATCCATTGTCTGCCATTTCCCAAAGCAGACAGCAACAAAAGCTCCTTCAGTCTGCTGAGTGACAAAGCTGAGAGGAGGAATAGGGAAAAAGAAGCAGAAACAACAAGGAACTGAGCCTCTATAAAGAATTTTGGTGAGGGAATTGGTGCCTGGCACTGGAAGAAGGTGTGGTCATTGTTTCCACTTAGCGAAATGACTTTTGGGAAGAATATTGCTGTTCATGGATTTTATAGCACAATAATTTCTTATGTGGTTCTTCCTATAAAGAGACGGAAGTCTTTGAAGAACAGAATTGTAAAACAAATTTTCTCCCTTTTCTAATGATTTACATGACAAAAAGCCCTCTCAAAATTGTAATGTCTTTTCACTATCTAAACACTACTGGCTCTCACCCAGTTCTTAGATAGCACAGTAGCTAGCACAAGTAATATATTTTCGTTTTCCCTCTTTGCATTTGGGAAAAGAAATAATACAAATTTCCTCTCCAAGGTATGTGTTCTTAAACAAAAACATCTTTTTTAAATCCAAAGGTAACTGTTTCTTGGGAGAACAGAATTTTAGATGTGGATCCAAACCCTATTCTCTGTCTAGATATTCACCTTTGTGGGATTTGCATTTATGTTGCAGAAGATATTTATGCTCGCAGTTTTGTATTATGTCTGTCCAGCACATCTACGTCATCACCCTGAGTTAGAGGCTAGCAGGACACTATGGAGATCAAATATGAAAATTTCAGAATACTTCATGGTAACTTGGATGTTCAAACAATATTTTGGGTATAGCCTTTCAGCAGGTCATTTCTCTTTTCATATTTTAGAAATAAAAATACTTCTCTTCATTAGATTATTTTAAGCACTACTGTGGACTGAGTATTGCCACTAGGGCTATTAAGAGTAAATTTTGAACCTCACTAAAATGCCTGTTCTGTGGACCCATACACAAGTTCTCCTACAGTCTCCATTATGAACACTTGATCTCATTTAATTGTAGCTAATAAGTACTAAAGGTCATAAATATCTGCACGAAAAAAAAATGTAGTAAGTTATTTAATTGGTTTGAAGTTCATTGAGTGGATTTGGAGCCAGAAATTTAATGCAAATGCAAATAGCAGTGTATTTGCAAATACAAAAAGTAACTCAGATCTGTCTCTGCTAACAAAAATCTATCAATTCTCCTTGTATTCTCCAAAACTAAGAAATTAGTCATCTAAAGTTCATCCAGTCTGTCAGGTTAAGTTATAGAAGAAACATCAAATATATTTTTTTTAAAGTCTTTTAACTGTTAGAATTCCATAAAGCCTGTCTGAGAATGTGAGAATTTTCTCTGGAATCAGAAAACCAATTTAGCATTCATATTTATAGAAAAAAAATGCTTACTATTCTTCAGTACCCAGCAACTCACTTCAAACTTCTGCAGTGTCTCATTTTCCTCTCCTATTTACCTCTTGCTGCAATGAGAAAGTTGCCCAAACCTTAGAATCAGTGTGAAAAATAGCTTAAACCTTATGTCTTCTTATATTTTAGTTTGATTCATGAGATAAGGATTATTAGGAAACAAAATAAAATAAAATAAAATAAAATAAAATAAAATAAAATAAAATAAAATAAAATAAAGGCTGAACAAGTGTAATGTATAAAACTAACACAAGCAAATTATTGTATTAGGACAGGTATCTCTTGATCCACACCTTATTCCACGCAAATTGAACAACTTTATGCTGCATAACAGGGACAACTGGATAAGAATATATTGCAGTGCTTTACACTTTTTTTGCTCTTCCTGCCCTCACATCATATCCCAGTTTGATAAATGTTGTTTTACTAGACTCTTAAAACTATTATAAATTTATGCAAAAATTACAGGACAGTCTTAGCACAATATGTTCCGTCAAATTTTGCCAAAATCCTATGCTGAAAACATGGATATTAGTGTAAAAATCCATAAAAAATAATTTTATATTTACCTTCATTCCAATATTCCAGAATAATCAAATAAAAGAGTCCCAATAAACAAAAACTTAATAACAGGTATTTGATTTCAAGTTTTCTTTTTTGAAAGCTCTGCTTCCTCAAACATTTCTCTAAAATATACTGACATGAAAATAATCTTTGATCTTTTCAGAGTCAAGAGACAAAACTGTCATTTGTACACATTAGTATCTGTACTTCATTGTAACAAGCATATCATTGTGGATCACGACAGGTCAAGGAGTCATTTCTTTATAGTAGCACCAAGTAGCAGGATTCTTCAAACCCATAGTAGTAGCACTGTGCCTATGTTTCAGGTTTCCCTTTGTATCTGTCACTTATCAGTTTGCAGTACCTTTAGATAGAGTTGTATCTCAGCAGTTCCTTAAGCCCACTTTAAAGTCTGGAAGGACAGCAAGCTCACAGAGCTTGTTATAAACAAGTCTTTCATCTTGGAATTTTCTGAAAGCCTCTAGCCTGTGAAAGCCTCTTCATTATTCCCTCATCTGTTCTTGGGCTCTACTCACTCATTTTGCTCTTGAAGTATTTGGGAATATTCCAAAACTCTTGTTTATTTTTAGATTTCCAAAATCTCCAATACTATAACATCTCCCAAACCTAAACTCTTCCGTTTCTTTGTCTGTCCATCTCCCCTCCACTCTTAATGATTTTCCTTCATAACCCTGTCATTACAGGATTATTATTTTCCTTTGAAAGCCTCAGTTCATAAACAAACAAACAAATAAACAAACAAACAAAAGCCACCCTTAACTTTCTTTCACTTGTGCCTTTTCTGAAGGAATGGCTACTATTTTCAGCCATGAGTTGGCCGAAGAGCAAGTCTTTCTGTCTGTAAAGGAAATTCAAATTAAAATCAACAAAAGAACACTGGGTCAAGTTGTTACACCACCAATGTATAATATGATAAAATAAACAAACCTGTCTGAGAGATGAGAAAGTCTTGGTAAATGGAGTAAAAGGAGAAAGTTCTATAGAAAGTACAAAGTTCCACTGCTGTTAAGAGTATATTGGCATGCATGACAGAATAATCATTTGTAAGCTTGAACTTTTGGCAAATTAGTTAATACATTCCTCTTAAAGCACAGAAATATTTAATTCTGTTTTCTAAGTAATTTTAGGTGGTTAGTTATCCTATTAATTAGGTAATTAGAATTCAAAGCATAGATAAATATTCAGTAGTTCTTAAAAATAAAAGAAAGAAAATTAGCTATTACAAGATCCACCTGTCAAATCTTATTCACTTTGGTAGTAGGAGGAGGGAATTTGCTAGAATAACGGAAAACTCATCCTAAAAGTTCTATGAAGCATCCCACGGAACTCAATAATGAATTTATCTCTTGCTGTATGCTGTTTGAACTATATAGAATGGGTCAAACAGACTGGGGGAAAAAAAAAGACCACTAATCTACACAATTTCAGAATGTTTTCAATATTCTGTTACTCTTTATGTCCTAATCATGTTTTAATCATGAGAAAAATCTACAAGAGATTTAGAGCTGCTTTCTGGGTTGACTTCTGCAGAATTTGGATATATGCCTGGAAGGATGCTTTTTTAAATTGATGTTAAGGATTAGTGTAATCTGTGTGTATAAGGCAATAACAAAAAGGCTTTTACAACACTAGCCAGAGCTTTTTTTTTTTCTTTTTTTTTTTTCTCTTTTTTTTTTTCTTTTTTTTTTTTTCACTCATCTTCTAGAGTTTCCAATCTGATGTTCTTACTGTTATGTAGTAAGGTTCAGTGTTGATCTTAGAACATAATTAGGTATTATATTGTTAGTGATTAGTATTTTAGTATTTTTTCCTCCCACATCTGCAAGTTCAAGGGGCAATGTGCTAGATAGAGTTTTTCATACTAAATAGTGTAGAGCTAAAGAAAAGAAGTGACTTCCATAAACATTTCAACCAATAATAATAATAATAATAATAATAATAATAATAATAATAATAATAATAATAATAATAATAAACAACCTCTAGAACTGTCTTTAAAGCAATCTTATACAAAGAAAATTCCTTTGGTTATTAATTTTTCTGAAATACTCTTAAGATTACTTTATCATGATATACACCACTGTTTTGGGAGACAACCATTATAGTAAATTCTTGGGGGGGGAATGCATGGCTCTGAAAGCTATATACATATATTGATACTTTCATATGCAAGTGCTGCACCTACAGTGAATGACATGAAAAAATGTGCACAGCTGTTGTGAGAACCATCCACCCATTCTGCTGGTGAGAAGATGATGCCAGGCCCTCCAACTGTAAAAGTAGAACTAACTTCACTGAAATATATGTGTGTGTGTGTATATATATGTATATTTAGAAAAATCAATTACTGATTCATTTCCTGAGCAGAGACAAAAAGAATAGACATCGTATTTGTTTTCTTGTATATAATGTAAAATTTAGAAGATAATGGCACAGAAAATCTCAATAGCTACACAACAACTGCTTCTGAAGGTTGGTGTGCACAAGTTTGTGCTTAAGTTTGTCAATCAAGCTGAGTGTCAAGAGGTATGTTAGCTTCAGCATCTTTGCAGGAGAAAACTTTAGTTTGCCTTTACAAATTTATACTCCACCATTATTAGCCTAACACAGACACCTCATCTTCCTTGTCTATCACACATAATGATCTTATTTCAGAGTGCCTATTTTGGCTCCTTAATAGACACACTATACTTCCTGTGCAAGCTTCTTGCCTTCTTTGATTACTGCTGTGCAAAACAGAACCAAAAAACACCCCAGGCTGAAACCGTGTTCAGAAGAGAGAAACATTTGGTCCCTACTCTACAAGTGAAAGAGATTTCCTAGTCAGAAGACAGGGAAGTCTGAATACCAAGCAGGCAACAGGTACTAAGGGCACTATTTTCTCCCAGAAAGCAAGAGTTTAGCCTAGTTCTGTCTGATTTTTATATAATCCCTATATATCCTGCAGGGCCAGATCAGGCTCATACCCAGTTTTCATTTCAGGCATAATGTTTTCAATCCTTCATTAGATCATTCAGTCCATCATCAGCCAGGTAACTTCCCAGGAAGTTTTGAGGTGACTGGCATGACATCTCCTGCAAAGGTATGGTGTCATGAACTACAGTTAGCCAGACCTGCTAGGGTATATACATTCCTATGCTTTCCTAATTTTACCTAATTGAAGTCATTCTTTAAGAAGCCATCTCCTTGGAAGATAATTGTATAAAGACAAAACAAACAAACAAACAAACAAAACCACTAAATCTTTATGAAGGTTTGATAGATGATAAAACTCCAGTCCTTCAATTCTCCACCCCAGAGCCAAGGGCTGGTCATACCCATCCTTTCTGATGGAGGCACCAGAAATGTCTCCTTTTTTTCTGTAAGAAGAATACTTTCAGAGAAGGGAATTCTTCTCCTAAAGTGAGATAGAAAGCATAGATGTGCAAAAAACAGGCTTGGGCTCATGTATGCTCAAACCCAGTTCAGAATGTTTAATGTGCCATTCTAATTGTAATCCACTGAGTTTCTTCTAGACTAGTCAGTCTGAGGACACTAAAGGGAGAAAAATAATTGTTCTCAGCTTTTACACTCCACATCCTAGTCAGCTGGATCAACAGTGATTATTTGCAGCTGAGCCTTCACTCAGCCTAAGGGAAGTTAGGATTCTGTGCACTGCAGTATGCAGGTTTCTGTGAGATATACATAAGTGCATGTCCCATATACACATTTGAATGGAACTGAGAGAGAACCAATAAATGAAAATCCAGAATACTCCTTCCTAGGTGCAAAGATAGATGAGGGGTCACTTCATTGTTCACACTAACACATTCCCTTGTCAGAAAGACAGAAATACTGTGATAGGATTTTGTAAGTCAAGCAGATGAATATATTAATTCTTTCTGCCTGCATTAATTTTTTCAGTTAACCCTTGTGACATAATTGTAGTTATCTTTTTTTATAAAGGTAAATTAGTAGTAAAAGTATAATACCAGTCACCGTAACTGCTTGTTTAATGAAAACTTGAAGATTTTTTCAAGCCAATGCACTGAAGCTCATTTTCTTTTCTTACTCCAGGCTAACAGCTTGTAGATAGAAAACCTATTTTTTAAAATAATTTTGTCTGACCTATTAAATAGTTTTTTAGTTTCAAAGCATTTCTAATATTGTGATAATCTGAATCTTTCTGATAAGCAAACAGTGTTTACCAGTACTACTGAATAAAATCAACAGGTGGGGAATTTGTCATCTTACTCAATGTGTGTTAACAAACAGAAACACCTAGCAGAGAAGAGATGAGTTTCTAGGCACCAGTAATCCATGCTTTATAATGATCAAAAGCCACACATCTAGAAGGCCTTAGAGCTTTTTTATGTAAAGGAAAAATTAGAGAAATAGAGCATGATAGTGCATAATCTCCAATATGCATATACAGCAATATGCAAGCAAACAGTGGGTGGCCTACTGAAAAGCAACAGAGGCACATATAAATGAAAAGAAATGTCAGCAGCCACAGAAGCTGTGGTTTCAGCTGGGTGGCTTTGGGCTAATACTGCAACGACTTGCTCATCTTGCTTTCTGCAGTTTTAATGATGACTGATCCCTACAGTTTCTTAACCAGAAGCAAAATTCAGCCAAAGTATAACACAAGAATATTTACAGAGACTATATACAGCTTGCTCAGATTTTTACTTCCCTTTGATTTTCATGCCAGCTTACTGGTAGTATAAGCAGTTGCTTATATGATCTTATTTAGACTTCAATATATTTACTGTTTAAGGACAGCTCTAACTGACTCTGGTGCTTCCCAGATCTGAGCGTCTTTTCACTTAGAATAAGAGGACTTACAGGAATAGAAACATTTAAATTGATAGGTAGCTAAACAAAGTCTCCACCCAGCATAACAGGAAAGGAAATAACTTATAAACTTTACCAAGAAAATATTGCTGCAGTCATTATCATAAGCCACATGGGTCAAATATAACAATTAAAAGCCTATCAATTGTTGACCACCCTGTTTCCCTGCAATGCTCAAAGTAGTTCTAGGCATTGCAGGAAGAAGTCTACAGAAGAAAATAATTATGTCAGGCATTCAGAATCTTCTTTTAGCGACAGAAAGTCTGTCTGCTTTGGGACAGACATGGTAGTGCTGACATCAGTTTTTATAGGTTTTATAGACAAAATTGTTTCTATTCAGATATTAAATTCACAAAAGGCATTTTCTGAAGTGTCCTTAAACATTTAAGTATGTAATGATGATGAAAGCTAACAGGTAAACCCCTTTTTTGTTGTCTAAACATAGCCTCTTACAGACATATGTAGTTTTGTAGATCCACGTTTATTCCTATAAAATTATTGTGAATGGACTCTTATGCTATCTCCTTTTACTAATTAAAGTTAGGTTATTATTTTGCCATGCCATTGTTTGGTATAATTAATTGAAGAGAACAAAGAGGTAACCAGAATCCTATTTCTTAGGTGCTAGTGTTTATCACTTTTATTGTAGCATTATCTTTATAAATAAAGATTTCACTTGTTGACATTTATGTTAGTTAACAGCTTGACAATGTAAAAAAGCTTCTACCTCCACATTAGGTTGTTCTATAGAACTAAAATTTAAGCACTTCCCTAGTAATTTTGCAACTTGTTTGGCTCCCTACTGATTCAGCAGGCTCTACAAAGACTTTGTTGTTTGCATACATCTACAGCACTTACATATCAGGAAGATGGTAGGCAGCAGCCAAAGCTGGGTTGCTCCTCAAGGAAATATAAGACAAAAGCTGAAGATGTTGGCCAGGTAGACTAACAAGGAATGCAGTCCTAAAATGCTCATGAAAAGCAAATCACAATAAGAAGAGCAAAGTGCCACAGCAAAATTGGGTCGACCACAGCTCAGTCACTGCTGTGAAAGCCTGTAGCAACAGTACAGGTATGAGGTCAACCCAGGAAGTCAAATGTGCAAGCGGAGGTGAGGTAAAATGAGGATTATCAGGGTAAAAGTCTAGGCACAGGAATGCCTGCAGGGTAGTAAGTGAAGAACGAAGGTGAGAACAGGAGCTTCAACATACCTACCAAGCCAACGAGAAGCGATTGCATGGCTGGAGGCTCCAACTGTAACTCTGCAGAGTTAGCTACTGTCACAGGTACCAGGTCCAGGCTTGTAGGGTTGTGCCGTAACAGAGATGACAGGTTCCTCAGTCCCCTGGGGAGGTCCCCAGGTGGTAGTGCCTGTTGGTGCTCAGAGCCCTGGCAGAAGGCTTCTTAGGGAGAGGTACAACATGAACACACTCCTCTCTGTGCACTTTGCCTAGTTGTGGTGAATGTGAGTAACTCCATTGGATTATTCATTTGCAAATGTTCACTACTTGAATATTTTTCCCTCCTGAGTTGCTCTTGTGTAGCGTCTTAGTGCTTACAGTTCAGTTTTCAATTTCCAATGTTAGATATTGTGTATGCGTGTTCCTCAAGTCTTACTTCTTTGACTCTATTATCGCCTGTAATTGGCTGTTTTTTCATGGCATTTGTATCAATAAGTGCAAATGTTTCTATAAAATAAAACTGATTTCTAGGAAATAGAAGAATTCTGTTTACTGACCCAAACTTAGAACTTCAAAAAACATGTTCTTTTGAAAATAATAACACATAGAAATCCTTTCTATTGCATTTTATACACTGGGGGTTTAATTTTACAAGGGTTTTTGCAATGAGTTCTTTACAACTGTCAATAAGAGTTGATAGAATGTACTTCCTTTCCTTTCCTTTCCTTTCCTTTCCTTTCCTTTCCTTTCCTTTCCTTTCCTTTCCTTTCCTTTCCTTTCCTTTCCTTTCCTTTCCTTTCCTTTCCTTTCCTTTCCTTTCCTTTCCTTTCAAGTGCATGCTAAAATTATTATACAATCATTGGAATCTATATTGCAGGGCTCTAGAAAAAATACAACTACTTCAAAACTTTCCTGCAGTACTGCCATGGGATTTTGATACAAAAATGTTAATATCTTCACAAATATTTTCACTAGGTAACTGAAGTGAAATATTCCAGCAATATTATATAGGAAACAAATAAATAAGTAAATAAATAAGCCCTATTCTGTGGAAGCCATTTTTACATGTCAGGAAAAAATGCCTGATTTAGCAGACAAGTATCCCTTCTTTTCCAGTTTTCCAGCATCTTCAAGGAATCTCGCCTTGATCATTAAAATTGTATCTTAGATTTACAGTATAGTTTCTTATTTGATGCTAACATAGTGATATTTTCATTCTTTGCACTATATGTTTCGGAAATAGACTCTTAATAGACTCTTCAGGTGTATTTCAGTGAGGCTACAAAATATATTCAGGCTGCCATTTGCCATCATTCCTTAGAAGCAGCAAGCTTAATTCCTCTCTCATTTAAAAAAAAAAAAAAAAAAAAAAAAAAAAAAAAAAAAAGCCAACCTTGAAGTGATGATCTAGTAGTTCATCAAATGCAAATTTTGAGATGTGAACTGGGTTCATGATGCATATATAGCATAACTATTTTTCCTGAAGTTATATAATTTAACTTAAGCTTGAATACAATGACAGTGAGACAATAGAGCTATTTTTATTTCCTGAGTTGGAGAACAGTCATGTCTTCTGTCATTGCAACAGCTGCATGATAGGACTTCTTATGATCAGTGGCTCGATATCATGTTTTTTCAGGTTCTAGGTAAAGGAATGAACATTCTCCCATCTGCAGCTCTTCAGTGATCTGCCTGAGATCTCAGGCATGAAATATTCTTTCAGTCTGTCATATATTTAATGGCAAAAAAAAAGGGTCTACAAGGCCAGAGTCTCTCTTTGCACAAACTTTTCTCTCCATTACGTTTCACAGCTGTAACTGAAGGCAGAATTTGACACTATCAATAGAATTTAGTTAACACTTCTATTGAAGATGTATGAGTTGGAAAACCATCCCTAGCACATTATGCACCTATTTATCTCAGCCCTGTGGCTGTTTTGTCTCTTTAGTGTTATCAGGTGTAGAGAGTAATAACTGTTTATTTTTTCCACTGAAGCAACCCAGTGGAAATCCGAAAACTCTCAAAGTCTTGGGAGAAGATGTAATTGTTACACAAGTGCTTTACCAATTAAAAAGATGGCAAATCAGACTATTCAGTGTCCAAATTCCATGAACTACTACAATGTCCAGCTTTACACATCACTAGCTGCTGACAGCAATCATACAGCAGTTGTGGAGTATATTATAGTATGTAATACATAGCAAGTAAACTAGCATTTTGCTATTTAAAGCTTGTCCACATGGATATACATGGAATTCAAAGCATGAATGATTATGTATTTATAACTAAACATATTTCCCCTCTTCACTCCACAAAGATATTTTAGCTATAGAAAAAGTGTACCTTAATTTGGGTGTGCAATAATCTGTTTTCTGATACTTTGTCTGCTAAGATTACAGAGGTAACTATTGTGGTGTTTCAGCAGACAAGAAACAGATCATACATTCTCAGAAAATTGGATGCCTACAGGTTGGGCCACAGACTTAGATTTACAAAAGCTGATTCTGATGCATCCTATTCCCAGAACCTACATCTCTAAATGGATTTAGTAGAAAGGTTTGGACTCTTGGTTATGCTCACCTGGAGCCTGCCAATCCTCCAGTAGTGATCCGGACTGAAATGGTACAGTCCCTGTGTGTGACCAGGCAGCCCTGAGAATGTGTGTACTACATTAGCTGAGTGCAAGCCATGGAATAGCTGCTGTCACAAGTACTTGGAACACCACTGCAAAAGCTGTTCTCACACCATTCTAACTTCTACTGTGCTGCCCTAACATCGGATTCCTGTAGCATCTGTGTGTTTGTGTTCCAGTTCTGGTTATTCACCCTCTGTATACACCCAATTAACGTTCACATTTTAAGCTATTTTTTTCAGCTATGACACTATGTCTGCATGGTGCAAATGTACACTAAATGAAACATTTCAATTTATGGTTGTTGAACCCCCAAATCAGTAAGATTTTCAAAATTTTGAAGATTTTGTAGAGTTTTTCATCCTTTTTGTTACTGTCTAGAAAGCAACCTGCAGGGACTACTGACCCACCTTCAGGAATCCTAGGGGAAATGTGGCACTGCAAATCAGAATGTTGTATTGCATGTACTATGACAGAAAAAAAAATCAAAACATTTTCAATCCTTTCACTGGAAACAAATCTACAGACAGCAGCAGTACTCAGAGCAGTTATTATTATCTGTTATTGATATCGAAATGAGTAACCAGATGTTTTTTTCTTGGAGAAACTTAATTACTGGTCCAAAGGCTTTTGAAATTATGACACGTAGGGAGAGTTAGCAAAGAAATTTGCCAGTGCGAAAAAGTCAAAGGGCTCAGATTTATCATGTTATTATTCTGAAACTGTGGGAGACATTGAATACACATGGCAAACAGCTTGTTTCAGAAGCAGCTGGAACCTCAGAAGTCTGATGAAAGGACCAGAAATACCATTTGGGAATACTCAGCTCTTGGGCAGCAAGGAGAAGGTAGATAGCTAATTAAAAGCTTTTGGATGTGATTACTTCTGTAGCAGAAACTCATGAACCTAGAAGAGTTTTACAAATGACTCAGATCTTAAAGAGTTATGGGATATAGTAATAGGCAAATTATGGAAGAAGCTATAGTTAGTCATTACAGCATTACACACAGAATGCTACAGCCTAATTACATTAGTTCCGGAACCTTACCAGCATATCTGATTTTTGTATTGATTTCTGGAAGCTAAATGTAATGTCTGGTTCAGATGTACATCCAATACCTCAGATTAATGAAATGCTACCGGGCTTGGGTGATGGCCAATATGTAACTAAACTTGACTTACCAAGTGATATTTGCTGTTTCTTTTGGCTTCCCAGATTCCAGAAGCCAACTGTCTTTTCTACACTCTATGAGGTGTGCTAGTTTTAGCAATGTCCATTTAATTTATATTAAGCTCCAGCAGCATTTCATTCTATGATTCATTTCCAAGACTGAGGGATAAAATATTCTGTCTTAATCAAGAGATGCACATCCTGATGCGCATCCTGATCTATACCACTCTCTTGTCTAGATATAAATGGAACTCCTACAGAAGGTGACAATGGCCCTGGAACCTGTTAGGATGCTCATATTTCCTTGTTAACTTGGCTAAATTACAAAATGGATGTGCTGAAATGAAATACAAGGACTAATTTTAAAAGAGAAAGAGTAAGACTGCCTACTGGTTCTGTCGGGGAAGGAGTTAATTTGCCTTGTAGCAGCTGGTATGATGCTATGTTTTGGATTTGTGACTAAAACTGTGTTGATTCCACAACAGTGTTTGCACTGTTGCTGAGGTGTGCTTGCACAGTCCCAAGGCTTTCTCTGTTTCCCTTGTAGGCCGGGGACTGGGCAAGAAGCTGCCAGGAACAGTTGACCCAGACTGACCAAAGGAATATATAATTCTATGCTCAACAATAAAAACTGGGAAATGTTTCTGTTTGTTTGTTTGAGGGAGGTAACCATTCCTCAGAGACTGATGGGTATTGGTCTGCTTGTAGGCAGATAGTGATAGTGAGTGATTATCATTGTTTTGGTGTTTTCTTTTTTTTTTCTGTTTTCCCTTAGTCTTTCATTCACTTATTAAACTTACTTTATCTCAACCCATGAGTTTTCTTGCTTTCACTGACCTGGGGAAAAGGCGTAGGATGGGACGTCGAGGAGAGTGAGCAAGGAGGTCTGTGGTGTTTATCCACTGGCCAGAGTCAACCCATCACAGTCTAATGAAGAAAGGGCTTTTGTGAAGTGCATCTTCTTACCGGTAAGAAGGAGATAATATCTCCGTTGGCTTTATCTGAATACTGACAAGTTATAGATAGATTTTTACCTTAGAAGATTTGTTATAGAACAATGCATTCTGTAAGGCATGTTCATAAGTCTTTTGAATGAGTGCAATTGATGAGACAACATGCATCTTTTGCAATATTTCGTTTTTATGTAAAGATTTTGATCAGAGCCTCAGAGTTAAAAGTTTTCAGATCCATCCATTGATCTTATTTCTTTCTTTTTCATGAAAGAACATATAGGCGGTGACAAAAGATAACTGTCTATATACTCAGAGGACAATTAAGATCTTAAACACCACCTGCTTGAAGTCTACTCTTTAGAGTGACTGATGTTTACCCATTAAAATATTTGCAGTTTATACATGAGAGGAATATCACACTGAATGTGTCATATCTAGAGATAGGACCCCAACATGGAGATATTGACTCAACATCACACTGTGACATTATTTTGGACCACATATATAATTAACATTTTTTTTTTTCTCAACTCACAAGATTCTGATATTAATTCTGATATTTAATATAAATTATCATATATAATTTAGATTTTGTTTTTCTCTTGAATGTACAATATTCATTGACAGAAGCTGTACAGAACATCTTGTTTTATAGATTATACAAGGGAGAACAAATGCAACCTTTACTCCTCCCTTGTGGTCTTTAATCATTCTATAATGCCTCCTACAGTCCTGAGCCAGCAGTCCATGTCCACACCAGCCTACAACTGCATCCCTGAGCACTCATAAGATGAAGCTTTTGAAATAACTGTGTGCTTCAGTTGAGTAAAAAGAAACACTTTAAACATCCTGTGGCTGCAGATATGTTCCTAGATGTATATATTAATTCTATACATTGGTCGTGTCAGAAAAGGTAGAGGAAAATAAAGGTGGATCCAGATCTCTTGCCATTAAAGGCAAGGCCTATGCTAAGAATTAACACAAGAATTTTAAACTGCCTAGTGCATCCTGAAGCCTTCCTAATCCATAAATCTGCCCCAGGAAATAGAGAAGAATGAGGTTATACCAATGCAAATCACAGCCAATAAATCTATGTGACACAGCACAGCAGTAAGTAGACTTTACCAGCTCAGGACCAGATGGGGTTTAGGTGCCTGAGTCCCCACTAACATGGAAAAACAATATATTCATTTTTTAAACAAAACAACAGTTTTGTAATTGCACTAGTGACTGTAGCTATTGTCACTTTCACAAGCCCATAATAAGGTTACATTCTAGTGTCTCTGAGATCACCTAGATTCTTGCACTTACCTCTGCCAGACTTTTGCAATAGATGTTGAGTCTCTATCAAACTTTTGAACATAGTAAATTTGTTCACGTTTGACTCAGCTCTACACTGTAGTTAAAAATCCCTTTCTTTCTTTATGTGCAGTTTCATTAATAATGACTATTGCTGTTTTCACGTGCATAAATGCATGGATTATTTATTTATTTATTTATTTATTTATTTATTTATTTTCAGAATAGCTCAGAACTGAACAGGCAACCAAAATACACATACAGGTCTGTGATGGGCAATCTCTTGGGACCGTACATAAATTGCACAGAGTTGGAGGATGCAAACAAAAGAGTTTGTACACAGTAGACTAGAAAATAGGATGGAGGGAGGCACTTTTTAAAATCAGTCTCACCACCTCCAGTACAATTCTCTGCTTTCACTGAAAGCAGTCCTATTTGATGCAGATTATCAACAAGCATATGTGTGGTGACAACAAAACAGGCACTGCACCGGAAATCCACCTTGTCTCATTTGTGTGATTACAGCTTCACGTATAAACGTGACTCACCAAATACCTTTTTTCTTCATTTACATGTATGAACAGTGGGGCATATGGTGTTCCCTATGATCCCTTTTGTTGTGGGATCAATGTTCAGACATCAAAGTAGGTATGACTGATTGTTTTACATGGCCTTGAGAGGTTAAATGAGCTCCAAGCAATCTGACATCATTTAGTTCCTAAATGCTGATAAGGCAGAGAATGGAATGAATGGACTGGAGATACAAAAGAGATATAATGATAGACCAAATTCCATAACTGTTTAAAATTCTATAAAGAAAAAAATGAATTCAGTGTTATTACTCTATCTAGAAGAGAAATAACTATAGACATATGAATTCATTCCTAACTCATTGAAAAATATCTGCATCTTTGGTATAGACTCTAGTGTGACCAAGACCAAGCCATTGTTGTGACATTACTGTTAAGATTTCATAGGATTTTTCTATAAGGATAAATTACCTTTTTTAGAGTTGGAGGGTGCCTATGAGATGCAATTTTGTTTTCCCTGACCCATTTTTTCCCACTCTTGCTTCTTTTCTGTGAATTATTTTCATTCCATCATGACTGTGAAACACTTTTTGTCATGATCTATCTGTCCTTGAGCACATTATCTTAATCTTGTTCTTGTTTAAAAGTACACATTTGTGTTAAGCCCAAATCCCAGGGAGCATCCTATAGTGATCTTTTACTTAAGTGCTAATTCTTGATTCCAAGTTCTTTTCATGGGACTGAGATAATAGAAATGAAGGTGTTTTGAAAGGTCTTTGGTCAGATGTTTAACGGTTGCACATACAGTAGGTATAATAGCTCATGTTCAACTTTGAGAAGTAAATAAACTCTGAGCATTTTCACATCATTTCATTCTTGAAAGAAATGTTGACCTTGATATTCCTTGTTATGTATATAAATAAAAATGAACAAAAATGCTTTGTGCTGAGCTGGTTAGCAGACTCTAGAATAGCAATGCAGCTCTATATTGAATCAAGGTGTTCCATAAACCTTTAATTTCCTTAAAAAAAAAAAAAAAAAAGTAATTTATTTCACGGTAATCTCCTTTTTGCTGAACAAGTAGCTGCATTTTCTCAGTGGCAAACTAAACCAGCTGGAGATTTAATGTCATGAGTAACTCAGCACTGCAAAATGCTGTGTATGGGGAGAGTTTTGCAGTTTAATTCAGAGGTCAAAAGACATGTTGCTTCCAAATGATATTGGAGAAATAGCTTGGAATGATGCCCCTTTCTTAATTCTGAGCAGTAAAAAACAGACAAATTAAAATGTCAGTACACTGAATTAAAAACTGTTTTATGATAAGGCACTTGAGCCTGCAACCAACTTTCCAAATACCACATGTGGTAGTAGATTTACAATTTGTGAAGGGAAGACTAGCACTAATTTTTTCCATTCAGCGTATCAGTGAGGCAGTGTTGGAATTCAGTATTCACTTCCATAGCATCACACTGATATTGAAAAAGTAACAAACAAACAAACAAAAACAACTACATCATGGTAGATATAGCACACTAATTTGGACAACAAAAGTTATTTCCATTGTAATGGACTTTTATCTTTTAATAAATATTGGTATTGTTTGTTACAGGCATTGATATTCTGAGTTTTACTTAGTGAAATGCTGTGAACAGCTATGTATAAGCTCATACAACTGATAGAAATATATTTGAGTCTAAAAAAATGGATAGCTATGAATTAAAAAAAATAACTTTATAGCAAAAAAGAATGATACTGAAACAAATAGTGGTATTTCACTCAACCTACTGCAAGTCTATAAATTCTGAAGATATGTATGCTGAGCAGATTTCTTTGTTTAGTTATGAGTTCAATAAGCTCTCTACTTAATAACAGTTGATTTGGAATGAAAGTATATTTGGAGTAAAAAATCTAAGAGTGATGTCTCAGTCAATATTTTCATTGGCTAAAAAAATACCAGCTGATTCATAGCTTTATCTTCTATTTCTCAGGATAAACTTGTTCTTCTCAGAAGAGTGCCTGAATAGCCTGATAGTGGGATAAAAATACTGTTGTAAGATGACTAATTTTTATACTCCTAAGTTTCTTTACTCCTCTACTGTACTGAACTCAAGCACTTGAAGCTCCCACACTCTTTTACCACTACAAACATCCATCTTGAGACAGACTTTATGAATTTGAATTCAAATAATAAAGGATAAAATGTGGTGCATTTTTTCTCTGCAGCATAGGTGTTCCATCAGGATTTCCTTGTCTCATTTCTCTCAGCAACTTACAGGCACCTAAAAGCTTTTTAAAATTTACTTTAAAATTTCTAGTCCTACTGGTATCTATCTTCAAACTATTAACTTTAGAGAGCTAAGGATTTCCTCTGACACTGGATTAATTTGGACTCATAAACCCCAACATAAATACTTCAACACTGCTACACAGAAATGGCTCCACTTCACAGCCTGGCTTTTAGGAATTCATATTTCACCACTTTTCATTCTGTATATTTTTAAATATTTTCCCTAGATAACCTGGTGCCTTAAAATGAAAAGTCTCCATTTCAGTCTCACAGCTTCCAGAACAAATGAAAGTACATGCAACCACATCAATACATAGAGGAACCCTAATACACTTCTCTGTATCTGGATTCTGAATGAAATATGTGAGTCACAAGAGGAGCAGTTACAGAAGCAGCTACAAGAAAAGGTGAAATCCTAAAATAAGTAAGGGAAAAACAATTAATCTCTGATGTCCCAATAGTGGCCTCTCAATCCTTCTTTCCTTAGGATACTGTCAGCTCTCTATTAAATAGATTCACCTTCCTGTTAACAAAACACTATTCATTACATCGCAGTCTCGCTATTGTCTTGAATTGTCTAGCAGCAAAATGTGTCTATGAGTGCACACCATCATGTGCTTACACTATTTAGGATTAATTGTAGTCAGAAGGAATGTTTGGTATCAATTTAATGCAAAAAAAATCTCTTCTGAGACCTGGGATTCTTGTAGGAATATTATGCCTCTGAATCTCCATGCATTACTTCTCTTATTTTTACATATGGGTTTAGGCATTTTTATTTTTTCCACACATCATATAGAATTTGCACTTCAGAGTTATTTGTTAATCCTAAATCTATTTAATAGATTTTTTATTTTCTTTTTGCTAAATTAAAATTTCAAATTTATCCTTTCCAAGGCAGAGGGATATTTGGGTCAGAATATCTGTTCCTGATCTGTTTTTTTCTTCCATTACTGGTAGATATAGCAAGAATCAAGCTGATGCTATAGAAATCAAGACTGGAAATAAGACACAAAAGAGTAAGAACAATTAATTTGAAATATTTTCTCTAAAGAAGTTGTATATTCTCAACTCCATGGAGTATTTAAGACAAGACAATTTGATATTTTTCTGAATTATGTGTTAGCTCTTCTGGGTGATGTTTTTGAGATAACAAATGACTCTGTGAAGTTCTGTTGATTTCACTAGCCCAGAGCACAGAATGAATGTTCTTAATGAACCCCTCTAGCTTATAATATCTATGGGTGAATTTAGAAAATCACATTTCTGTAGAAAATACATTGATTTCTTGCATTTACTGTGGACCTGATTTTCAGAAATGCATAGCAGTCCTCACATGAGACTTTTAGTTCAGTGATTTTAATGTGCTTTGGAGGACCATGACCAAGATAGAAATGTCTGGAAGGCCACCTGTCTTCTCTGTGACTATAGCCTTGCAGGCTTTTTGCTCTCACACGACATGAGCTGACAGGCAGCTCCTATTCTTTCTTTCCTCCCACATGAGCATTTCTGTTGGCAGATTAGTCAATTTGCTGGCAGAGCATGCATGTAAGGCCAGTAAAGGGAACATAAATAATTTCTGCTGATGACAATGTTTGAATTGACTCTATCACAATTTGGAATTGAGAAAATTCCTTAGATACTACTCTCTGGAAACTGCTAGCAATTGCTGAGTCTAACAGCAATCCCAGCACCTGCAATTAGGTCAGCTATTTGCAGAGTGCCCCAGGGAATGATGGCCAGCCAGGTGTTCCACTGCCTATCTATCAGTGCTAGCCACTCAAGGAAAAAAAAAATATATATATCTGTGCTATATGCTACTGTATCATTTTTCATCTCCCTTTGTCTCATCTGTTCTACATTTTCTCAGGATAGTTTTTGGCCTAGCTAAATGCTAATGTAGACTTTGGTTCAATCCCTTGGCTGATCTATATATCCAGGAAAGGCATAAACAAGCACGCTGTCAAAGGCAAAAGAATATCTTAACAGTGTTCATACATAGCAGCCAGTGCTTCAATGTTAGGGATGTAAATGTCACGCCAAATCTGCAGCATTGCCACTAGATTTCCTCAGTATATAGGTTAATATAAAATACATCTTTCCATTTGTAAAATGTTGGTGTTCTTGTAAGGAAATAGCCAGTGGTGGTAAACACAATTACAAAAGTTCATTTTCATAGGATATCTGTTTTCTACTTAAATATTTTAATGGAGTTTTTTTCTGAGAGACCATGTTGGCTCTCCACAGTAAGTGATTACCATTCTCTGACATTTAAATAAAGTGACACACCCATCTAGAGCATTGTTTTAAATATGTATTCAGAAAAAAAAAAAAAAAAGGCATCAATGTAGGACTGTAGGACTTTAATGTTTTCAAATATGTTTTTTGATCTTTGTCAAACTGATAAGATCATACTATGAACCCATTAGATATATGCCTTGGTTTCTAAAATATGTAGCTAGATGATTTTATGATTAAAAACAAAGCTTTCAAATGATAAAGCATTTATTCTATACTAATCACTTTATGCCTTACTTCAAAACATTTGATATGTAAAATTTCTAAATTTCTTACTTATTTTTCTATATATTATCTTTTTTTTTTTTTTTTTTTTTTTTTTTTTTTTTCCTGTAATGTAAAATAGTCTGATCTATCAGTTTAGTTTATTCAAATCACTTTTCCCTATGATGACTCATACATTTTCCAGCAATGTCATAACAGAATCAAGATGAAAAGTTAGGAAACAGAGGTTAAGATCAATACAAGTCAGGAATCTTTTCCACTACTTTGATCAGAACAATATATTTTTATTTTTTTTTATGGCTTTCTTGGGACATTCCTGAAAAGCAAGAACAATATGGAAGAGCCTTAAAAAGAAGACATAAACAGTCAATGAGTCAACAATAGTACTCGGGGGCTTCAAAAATATCTATTCACTTTCTTTTTATTTTCTCATGTTGTGTATTCTTCCATGGAATGCAGCTTGCAAAGATTCAGGTGGAAGCATTAGCAGGCAAATGACATTGTGGATAATTCAACAATAAAACTAGTTACCTACTCTACGCATAATGTTCTATCTGCAATATGAACTCCCTTTGAGAAAGAGAAGGTGGACTGTTAAGCAAGCTAAAAGAGGTGAGAAGTAATATCTATTAAATTTCTAAGTAGATTTTCTACTGTCATGGAAGAATGGCCATTTTACTTGCTCATGGACTAACATGCAATCAATACTAGTTATCAAAGAAAGGAGTGAATAACATTCTTGTGCTAAGATTGGCACATGGTAATGAATTAAAGCAACATAAAAGCATTCTTTCATTATAGTGAATTCATATGTGATATCATATGTGATATCAACATTAAAAAAATAAGAAAAAATTGTTATTACCAGAAAGTTAGAAACATTTGACTAGATCTCACTTTCTTCTTTTTGTCTGTCTGGAAAGTTAGGTGCAGAATACTGCATATTTATCTCAGAGAATGGGTAATAATGGGACTCAGAAGTTTTTTCAATAAGACTATATTCAGATCAGAGAAGTCCAATTGAGATTTTAGCGTTAATTCCTTATGAAGTATGAAGAATCTCAGTGTTTTACAATGTGGCATTATCAGTTTTTTAATCAATATGCTCTGCCAGAGTATGCTGTCATAAAAGGCAGTCTAAAATAAAATAAAATATCCTTCACTACACATTGTTAAAACAATATAGTCTGCTCGTTTATTTCAGTTGTCATGCACCGCATGGCAATAATGATAATCCATTTTACTATATAACAAAATATATTTGGTGGGAGTTGGAAAAAAATGAAATGGAAGAATTTCACTGCTCATATTATTTTCCTTCATTTAATACAAGTTAAATAAATCTAATACAGTTTAAAACAACTGCTGATTAACAAGGTAACAAATGTAAGTAATTTGAAAATATATTGAACCTAATCCTTCCTATTGACGAACAAGGTCTTTTTGTAGGACAGAAGACTTCAGGAGACAATGTTTCCCTCATTAGATTTTGGCAAGTACATCTAGTGATGACAATGTGGTAGAGATATAGCAATGTTTATCTAGTTCTGAACTACAAAGCTGTGGAATTAATTGAGGTGTCTTTGTGCATGTAATGTGCCTACTCAGCACAAGTATGATCTGGGTGTGTAGTGTGCAGAGGAGAGTCAGGAGAACCAGTCTGTTCACTCATCCAACAGGAGGTATCTGATACAGCTGCCAGAAATATCTTCCTATACTTAGAGGACTTTACCACAGACTAAATTGTTCAAAACTTTTAGCCACACTACACTAAATCAGATTTTTATATCAGAAGTGTTGTAGATTAATCCCATATTGCACTTGCAGCAAAACTGACACAATGCCACAATTCTGAAACCTTTAGGTGGGATACCACAAGTGAGTTACTGAACATGAATGTTAATAGTCTGTCCAAGCAGGAATACTCATGGAATGAGATCCCACTAAATCACAGTGTAATGATCCAAATCCTTCTTTTTTGCAGAAGCCGTTTTAAAACCCAGCATGTACCATGCAATGCTAGAGGCAATATCATGATTATTCACTGCTCCAGAAAACAGCTACTTGCTCAATTTATTGAATGCCTTTAAAGTATCAGATGAATTAAAGAACTATATTAAAGTATTTTCAAAGAACACACCATGTCCTCACTACTGCTGATTTTTATTGTATTGTTTTCATTTTATCTTACTTTTCATATGCTTGTAACTGGATTGAACGTTTTATTTTATATAATGAAAACAAAATTGTGACAAATATTTCTTAGTAGCAAATATTCCATATGCAATTTTCATCTGTCTTCCAGGGTGGTCTTTTTTTCTTGAATAGCTTTCAAGGAAAGTTTCCAGTCAGACTATATTTGTAGTACTAATTCATATCTTTCAAAATCTGTCTTGACTGGTAAAAAATTGTATACTTAAGTACCTTACTAGTTATCAGACAAAGGGATATTGACCACCCTAGCCATAAATGTGATAGTGCAGGACTCACTATTCTTCTGTGGAATTCTGCTGGATCACAGATTCATAAGACAGTATCGAGATTCTATTCATACCTTGACAGAGCCTCTTCTCTCATCTCAAGTCAATCTTCAGAGACTTAGTCAGAACTGGAATTTCCTTCTGTAGATATTATTGAGAGATAGTCTCTTTGGGATCAAACCCTGCAAGATATTCCACTCCCATTAAAATCTTTGGAGACCAATGCTTCTTAGTATGTGGAAAGACTCTTTAGCTCCCCAAGTAAGGATATATAGTAGAGTTGGTCAGAAATTGGAATAATTCCATGGAAACATTTTGGTCTTGGCAAAACTGCAACTTTTGACAGCAAAATGCTCGTATTTTTTCTGTAGTTCTAACATGTATTTTCTATCAGGAAACAGAATCACTGTTCTTTTCAGAAAGAATGTACATTTAACAGGAACTTCAATCAACAGTTCAGTGTTCCTTTTTCAAAAAAAATAAATAAAATTAAAAAAATAATAATAATAATAATAATTCTCACGGTTATCTTCCAAATGATCAATTTATTGCAACATTAATGTTATTAGGTTAAAAGGATATTCTTAGTTTTTTTTTACTTTTCTCCTCTCCACAAATTTTGCCTCCTAAGAAAGGTCTGCTTTCTGTTTCGGATATTCTTTCAATACTTTGTTTTCAGAGAAATATATACTACCAGGACATTTCTCACAGTTGCGCATTTGTTGTTCAAATAGACACTGGAAAACAATCAGTGTTCCAGTGTTCTCAGGTATGGTTCCTGCTGAAATTCTTCACTGAATTATGAACTTCAGATTTTATCCTCATTAAATAAAAATAAAATTAATAATAAAAAATTGATTCGTTAGCAAATAATATTGGCTTCAAATGGGGAAAAAAATGAGAAATTAAAGGAATTTAGGTTGACTTCATCTAGGCTGGAGAGTTTAGAGACCTAAGCGTGAAAGCTTTAAAGGCTCAGAGATTTTCTGGAAACTATGTTTCAATTAAAGGAGAAAAAAAATAAAATAAAAAAAAGCCTCCAGCAGAGGAATAGCAGAGAAGCTCCAAATTCAAAAGGTGGATTGTCAAAGAAAGCAAATTCAGATCTTAAGAAGGAACTGTGTAATAATAACAACACTAGAATAAATAAAATAAAATAAAATAAAATAAAATAAAATAAAATAAAATAAAATAAAATAAAATAAAATAAAATAAAATAAAATAAAATAAAATAAACTTTTTAAACAAAAAGAGAATAGAAAAAGAAGAAATGTGTTCACTATGAAGTCAGAGAGGTTAAATATTTTATCTCAGTTTTTGATAAAGCATATGCTGTTAGGAAGGACAGAGAAATTCTGATGGCTAAAGGTAAGTGAATCACTTATAGTCAGTTGGAAGTAAACACCAGAATTTAGTGCACTCCATGCTGAATGTGAAAGGGCAAAATAAAAGTCCACCTTAAAATTCTGATAGAAATTATAAACATGATAATAAGTTAAAGATATTTAAACTAATGGAATTTGAAATAAAATTCAATGTTTATCAACAGTGAGTAATGATGGACAAGTGCATTGTCTTTTTGAAAAAAAAATACTGATTTTAAAAAACAGAAATGTAGTATATTTAACCTGGAGAAGTTACATGGAAAATTACTGACTAACCTATACTTCAGATGTATCATATTCTTTTTCTTTGTTCATGTTGCAAGCGGAACCATTATGCAGAAAGTGGGAGAATTTTGTTAATATTTCTTGATGAGAACTTGATCAATTGATCAAGGCAATTGGTATGGGGAGCTAGGAATATTTTGCTATATGATATTCTAGAACTTTTCCACTAACATAAACCATCTTGAAAGATCTTTGATCACAACTGCAACAGAATATTTACTGTTTCTCTCTTCCTGTGACATGGTAGAGAGGTAGTGGAAGGGACTGGAACTAGAACTGGCCACCCAGTCTCTGGAGGAACCTTTGTAAAAAGTTTCTGTCCCTGGGCTGCCCGCAGACGAGGGTGACAGGGCCATAACAGATTTTGACAACTGCATCTATCAGCTGTGCTCAGTGTATTCAGTTGAGGATAAATAAATGTTATGCCCTTACTTACTTACTGAAGTCAATATATTTGACAAAAATTCTGAGTCAAAAATAAGACGTATTTCAGCAGTTCACTCTTTCCTAAAGTAACAAAGCTGTAATAATTATAAATTTTGTTGATGGAAAATTTTATTTACTAGCCTTCAAGCTGTAGAGTTCAAAAAATATCCATTCCAACAATCTTGCAATTCCACTCTTATAAACAGTATTCATTATATCTCCTTGCATTTCATATGAGGAGTGCCTGAAAAAGACATGAACAATATAATTTAATTACAGAGACATAAAAGATGCTAAGGGTGATAAATATGTTTTATGACCTTTAAAATGAAGTCAGACAACATACCTATCTTTTCAATTTTTGTAAGCCTTGGCAAAAATATGTCTTGAGGTTCAGAAAAAAAATACTTATTTTAACAGAAACTTTCTTATTCCACATTCAAAGGAGATTGCATTGCTGATGCTGTGAATTATATATCAATTTTACAGTCACCATACAAGACACTCATATAAACTTTCTACAGGTTCTGTCACACAAAATTGTATTAGAAAATACAGAACTTGGTAATTTAATGACAGACTAAATTTCAATAGAGTTTAACTTCAGAACCTGTTGTAAGTACTAGGGATGTTTGAAACCCAAAGAAGTTTAAAATATAAAATGCTAGCTGCAGGTGATACTATAAATAAATGTGCACAATATTGTATATAGCAATATTGATGTGGACACATTCTTTCTTACATACAGATATTTACAACTTCACCATCAAGACTGTATCATCTTCTCTGCCAAACACTAGAATTCCAAAGATCATCAAGCTAGATGACTGGGACTATAAAATAAAGGTCATATCGATTACTTATGTTGCAGGAGATTATATAATGTTTATTTGATTCTTTTTATTTATTTTTTTCCAGAATACACTGCATTCATTTATACACAGAAACTGGAGCTACAGTAAAGTGAACCAAACAGTATGTGAATTTACATTGCACGAACATAAATCTTAGACTGTCGCTATTGGCTTCAAGTTCTGAAAAACATAGTTTGGTGCAGCAGTCTCCATTTTAAGATACTACTGTTAATGTTATTATACAAATGATTAAGTATTATGTATAACCATTATTTCCTGTATATTTTTGACTGTTTACTCCTTCTATTTTACTAGAGATTTCCATTGCAGCAGTGCCAGTGAGCTGAGTTCTAAAATACTTTAACAATATTTTTTATTTTCCACTGTGATACCACCTGTTTTAACTGAACTGCTTGCATTAGTCCATGGATCATGTATCACATCATACACAAAATTAAGTAAAGCAAAAATATAGTATCTACAAAACCTTCCCTCATAGTGGTCTGCAAGCTTAATTTAGCACTTAGAAAGTTGAGAGTTTCCCATCTGCTGAGATTTAGAAAATACATCTCTGAAATGGTATCTTTCTACAGATGGTAAAATTGTAGCTATGTGATAATTTTTAGCCCTGGATGTCAGAGTAGACATAAGAGTTATATTGTACAAGTAAAAAACAATAACTTTTTTTTCTTCTCCTCCCAGGGCAAAGCAACTTGTCCAGTACTGAAAGGAGATTAACTGCTACTAGAGCTATTGGTAGCTATTGACCAAATGACCAAGACCAAAAGATAAAGGTCATGGTGAGGATTCCTAGTGTGGTATTGGATTGTATAACATGTAATTAATTTCCTTTTTTTTTTTTTTTTTTTTTTTTTTCTTTTTCCAAAAGCCCCAGCAAAGCCATCAGCCATCAAATGAGTATGAGAATTTATACTGCTTAGAAGAAGAAATATCTGAATGTCTTACATAACACACTGAATAACTGCTGGCATCAAACTTTATTTTGACCACTGCACATATGGAATTTTGGTTGTTGTGGGAGTAATTTCATTTGCTAAATAAAGTTGCTCTTCTCTTTTGCATATATTATGCCTGAGTCAGTACAGATTTTCTTTGGCTTTTCTGTGCAAATCTTTATTTACCTTATTCTTTTTGCAGACAGAAAACCATATGTTGATCACTTATTTTTATTATCTCATATTTGTTATGGCGTAAGTATATTACCTTTTCTCTCTGTGGATAAGCACTTCACACATGAGCTTTCTGACGCTGTGTTTCAACTGCCTAAATTCCTTTTATACCTTACTTCAAGGCTTTAAAATGTATGTGTAAATTTATTTTCACACTGTTAACTGAAGATGTTAACTGATGCCTTCATCCTCTGTGTCATGATAAGCACGCTTTTGTCTCATACTAACCCTCACCCTTCCCAACAAGATGTACATTTCCTCTCCAGTGCACAAGGAAATGCAATAAATAAATTAATGTAGAACAGCAGCAGCTCAAAACAGATGTTAAACACTGCAATCAAAATAAATGCGTGACCACAATATATTTGGACACCTGTTTAGATGTGTAGTAGCAGTAGTAGATTCCCCAGTTTCCTTATTTTGGTGCTGTCAGGGTGCTTCTCCTCAAGGTGAACTGAGATGCTGTGATTCCTCTTCCCCTTCCCCTTTCCCTTTTTTCTTTTCCCTTTTTCCCTTTTTCCCTTTCCCTTTTTCCCTTTTCCTTTTTCTTTTTCTTTCTTTTTTTTTTTTTCTTTCTTTTTTTCCTTTTCCTTTTCCTTTTGACTATATATGAATATAGGGTACCTACCAGAATGGCCATCTAACAGGGACACTTAGGTGTTATTGGTATAAAAAGGAGGTATAGAGGAAGAAATAGTATTGTTCACAAAGTAATCCCAGAAAAGCAGGTCTTTCAAACTGCAAAAATTTAACTGCAAGGCCTCTCCTAGCAATAAGAAATATTATCTTCCAAAATTGAGAAGTCATTCATAGTCAGGAGTTTTAGTTTTATGATTTTTTTAAGTCATGGAACCAGTCACATAGCCCAGGTTACAATCAGAATTTTTTCTCAGATACAGCAGCTATATGCAGGTAGGCACAGATCATAAAATTCTGAGTTTAGTCTGGATTTATTGGATTTACTTGTTGCAATTGTTCCAAAGCATGTAACAATCCCTACTCTCATTTTTAATAACTAGTTTCAGTCAGTCTGTAATGTTAGTACAGCTCATTAATATCAACTCTCCTCTGCACCCTCTTCTATTTTCAAAATTAATTAAGCTGGAGGCACATTAATTGGATGGCAGAGGACATAGTTTTATTTATGCAGAAAACAATAAGAATATAAATCAAGAGCAATAACCCTAATGTTTTAGAATTGACCTTATGAAATGATACTTTGCCAAACAACAACAGCATCTGTTCAGACAGAGAAAACTATACCAAGCGAGTGGAACAATATCCGCTCCTCACTTAAACATTGTGGAGATGTTGCTCGTTTCCTACTGACTGTAGCCCCATCAAGATCCCACTTTAGTACCCATCATCCACTCCATTGTATCATTAGTAGTGAGGTTTTCTTTTTATTGTGCATTTCTTCATCCCCAAAAATCTTAGTATCTTTAGTTGAATATAAATATATAAAATGTAATTGTTATTATAATTATTCCCTTCTATATCTGACAATGTTTTAAAGGAAGGTAAACCTTCTGAATTATATGCTGTTAATATAAATATGTATTTATGAATGAACACAGTCAGAGAATTTGCTTAAAACAGCTAAAGATGGTTGATACACCATGATGTTTGCAGCTAGGTGTGGAAAAGGTTGTTATAAATTTTTTGTTGTTGTTGTTTGCTTGGTTCATTGTTGTTGCTTTGTTTTGTTTTTCAGCTGTTTAAACAGGTGACTGTTTCCCCTTGATCTCCCATATATGTTATTCTGAGGATGCCTCCTTTGACACAAGGCTTCTCTAGAAGGCTTTCCATCACACACTGTGTGGCACTGCATGACTACATCTCCCTTCAAGGGCTTTTTGTTCATCCTGCCCTGCTGCAGGGTATGAGCCTCAAAATGCTGAGACAGAATCCCATGGAGGTTGTGTGACAGGCACTGAAATGCTGTCAGAAGCTCCCGGTGGTTCTCAAGCTTCTTGGTCTCAGCACAACCTGAAGGGTTTGGGGAGGTCCTTGAGCTCTCTTTGGTCTTTTCTTCTGAGGCCAGGGAGAAGGTTGCAACTACTCCTAGGTTCACTGTTGACTTTTCAGATTTATTTTCACATGCAGCTTATGTCTACTCTCTCCCATTATCCCTCAAGATCAAGCTTTCTGTTTTGTAATCAAAACCTTTCAGACACTGTCTTTGACAGATGCTAACAAATCCTTGGTGACTGCTTTTTCTCACAGGTTCTGAACACACTGCTGATTACTATTTAAAGTAATAATTCAAGGCCCTCCCTCCCCTAAGTTTATACATTCTTGTAGGTCCATGAGCTCCATTTATGTTTGGCATGACTATTATTTGTGACCTGTCTTTTGTGATTTTGTCTAGGTGAGGAGTTTCGCTATGCCTCTCCTCTCTCTTACTACACAGCCCTGTCTTTTTCTCCCCTTTGCCCCATGCCACCTTCCCAATATAAAAGCAGCCCTAATGACTAGCTTTCTAATCAGAACCATACTCATCTTCAGTTTCTTCCTTTCTGAAATGAAAATACTACTGATATCTACAGCATACACTGAAAAAATACCAAACACATGTGACATTTTGGACCCTTCATTAGGAAAAAAAAAAAAAAAAAAAAAAGTATTTGAAAAAGCTATTGTCATGGTTACCAGGCTAAAACAAACCCTTCAGGACCCCTCCTTTGCAGAGTCTCACCGACTGCAGCCACTCAGGTGCATGACCTTTTGTAGTGGGTTTACGTGGCAAGGTTTTGGTAGCAGGGGGCTATAGGGGTGGTTTCTGTGAGAAAGATCTAGAAGCTGCCCCATGTTTGGGAAGGGCCCCATTGTTTTCCAGATCCGAGCCAATAAGCGATGTTGTTTGCGCCTCCGTGAGAGCATATTTAAGACAGGGAAAAAACGCTGCGCCACACAGCAGCCGGGAGAGTCAAGGGAGTGGGAGAACAGCCTTGCACCAAGGTCAGTGTAGAAGGAGGGGGAGAGGTGCTCCAGGCGCCGGAGCAGAAGTCCCCTGCGGCCTGTGGTGAGGACCATGGTGAAGCAGGATGTCCCCCTGCAGCCCATGGAGTACCACGGTGGAGCAGGGTTCCACGCTGCAGCCCGTGGAGGAGACCACGGTGGAGCAGGTGGCCCTGCACCGACGGAGGCTGCCGCCTGTGGAAGACCCCTGCCGGAGCAGATTCCGGGCCGGACCTGTAGCCCGTGGAGAGGAGCCCACGCAGGAGCAGGTGATCTGGCAGGAGCTGCTGCCCGTAGGGGAGCCAGGTTGGAGCAGTTTTCTCCTGAGGGATGGACCCCGTGGTACGGACCCATATCTGGAGCAGTTCTGGAAGAGCTGCTGCCTGTGGGAAGCCCACGCCGGATCAGTTCATCAAGGACTGCATCCCGTGGGTGGGACCCCACAGCACAGGGGACGAGAGTGACCGAGAAGGAGCGGCAGAGAAGAAGTGCTGTAGACTGACCATAACCCCCATTCCCCGTTCCCCTGCGCCGCTCGGGGGGAGGAGGTGGAAAAGGGTGGATGGGGGGGGAAGGTGCTTTTGTTTTTTTTTTCCTTTGTTTTCTCACTTCTCTCGCTTGTTAGTTGTAGGCAATAAATCTTACTATCTCCTTATGCCGAGTCTGTTTTGCCCGTTACAATAATTATTGCGTGATTTTCTCGTCCTTATCTCAATCCTTGAGCCCTTTTCACATATTTTCTCCCCATTCCTCTTTGAGGAGGGGGAGTGAGAGAGCGGCTGTGGTGGAGCTCGGCTGCCCACTCGAGCGGAACCACGACACCTTTAACTTTCAGCATCAGAAATATGACTTAGACCAAGACCTGAGTTACTGTTGAGTACCAATATGTTTAAGGTTTCCTTTCAAGGGCTTCCTTAGGGGAGCCTGTGGCAAAAGTTGATTGAAGCAACTAATAGAGCTTTTTCTAAATAAAGCATGTTCTGTTCATTCTTCAAAAGTATGAAACATTTAGAATAAAGAGTGTGGTTTGCTGACACATCTGTAGTATTTCAATCTTTTTTATGCTGCTATCAGCCTGGCTAGCTCCCAGTCTGACAGATCCATCCCCAAGTGCTCATAGACTTTACTCTTCTCACAAGCTTTCAGCCTACCAGCCTCTTCCTCCTTAGAAAAATTAAGGGGCTTTGGATTGTGCCTGGCTCCCTGTGTATCCTCTAAGTTAGCCTTTAGACTAATAACATTGTGATGCAGCATATACTTTCTTATTTTGTCCTTTTGATGACACAATATCTGGCCCCTGCTCTGGCTAGATCTACTCAGATATTCTGCTACTGCCACAAAGATACAAAGACTTTTTAAGATAAACAAATTTGATTTTACTTGAGCAAAAGCTGAAATAGATTATATTTTTGTTTAATCTCACAAGAAAACTTGTGAGAAGTTAAGTCGACAGACTTAAGACTACAAGGTATCACAAACCAGCTACCTGAAGGTCAGTCCCTTTCTTCCAGGTCTTCACTCATACTGGTAGCCTTTCAGTAACTTCAAGTGACAGGGCCACATGATTTACATCCAACTCCACAGAATATTTTTGTCTTCCTGGAACACCACTTTTTCTCCCCATCAAGTCTTAGAGTTTCCTTTCTGTCATCCTTTACCTTTATTATTGCTTTCCCAGGTTTTGGTGTGCTTTAGGTCTGATCAGACTGAAGGAAGTAGTTTTTTTTCACCCTGGAGAAGGAAAGGCTCAGGGGTAACCTTAACAGTTTTCCATTACTTAAAGGGGATCTACAAAGAAGACAGAGGCTCTTTCTTCACAAGGAGCCACATGGAAAGGGCAAGAGGCAATGGGTAGGAGTTGTACTTGGAGAGGTTTCATCCTGATATAAGAAAGAAATTTTTGACAATAAGAACAAATATTGGAACAACCTCCCCTGGGACTTGGTGGAGTCCCCATCACTGGAGGTTTCCAGAGCAGGTCTGGACAGGATGTTATGCTCCCTTTCCTAAGAAAGGTTGGACTGGACAACCTTCCAACTTGGGTTTCTATGATGATGATTCCTTTCTTAAAGAAATCTGGCACAGCAAAACACAGCAAACAGGAAAAACAATGGTTGTAGAAGAGGGGAAAAGAAAAAAAAATAAAGAAAAAAAAAAAAAGCTTATGAGTATATATGCACATATATATTGCACACATACAAAACCAGATTTTTAATATATATACAAATTTAGAAATTAGACACAAAATATAATAATCACCATGGATGAGATGAAATATTTTCATGATATGAAACAATAATTTTATTTCTATTTTGAACTACTTTTCATCTACCTCCAAATTGTGCTAACTACAATATAGTAAAATACTCTGGGGTAAGATGGTTTCAGTTTCACCTGGTAATGATTTTCTACTTACATATTCAATGGTTGAGAAGTACAACAGTGCAATACCTTAGATATGGGGCATAGTGAAATCAAATTCTTGTTCTGAATAAGGTTTTCTTGTCTCAGATCAAATCACAATGCTAGAAGATATTCAAAAGGCAGCATTCCCTCTGTATCTGCAGTTAATGCTTTTCCACTAGGCACAGAATACAAAGTTTCTCAAACCTGGGTGAACAGCTGAAACACCCTTAAAGCCATCGGGTTCTAGAGCAAGTCTTCTTGATGCTTATTCAATACTTGCAGGGTCACAGTCAACAGGAGATATTAAGTGGAACCCAACTCAAAATGCATTACAGTATCTTGGAAAGGATTTCTTGTTACAATATGGGATTAAAAACTTTCAAGCAAGGGATAAAATTGATTTTCTGTCTTGATCAAATGAGATGAATGCCCTAAACACTAGGTGGGAAGAGAAAGAAATAGGATCTGTATCACTTTCTTCCAAGTTTTATTAATCTACTATTTCCCATTTTCTTTCAGAAGAAACTATTGAGTAATTTTATGTCAACTGAACTATTTTTAAAGTTTGTTGTTGTTGTTGTTTCTTGTCAAGAAGGAAAATATTTTATCTATTACACCATGACTCCTATGCTGAATGTATGCATTTAACCAATTTCTCTCCAAAATTTTCTTAAGCCATTCTTAAGCTGTGTGAAATAGGTCACCTGACACTGACTTGTGTCAGCTACTTAAACTATCTTTCAAATTTCTAATCAAGGTTTTCACAAACTCCTTTTAATTATTATAGACTAAAAGCAATATACAGTTAAAACAGTCATTAAAGATTCATAAAGTTAGCCCAGTCTCACAGATAATCTTAGCCTTGACAAACAATGCTACTTCATTAAAAAGTAACCCATGAACCTAAAGGTTATTTATTAATACATGAAATAGTTTTGTTCAGAATTTTATAGTATATGAAGCCTTTGTATAGTATATGAAGCCTTTGAATTTCTTGCTGTCTAATGCTAAGTATTAATGAAAAGAAAGCAAAATACCATATAAAAATATATGTAATATTTGAATTCAAATTAGTCTTTTAACAAACTATTCAAAAGTTTAATACTGTCTATGAATTAAGTTTACACATGACTTATAGCAGTCACAGTCACATATACACACTGACTCCCACTCACCACTTAGGATCAGTCCATTAGGAATGATAATTTCTCTATGAGACACTACATATGGGAGAATTATGTGTAAGAACTATTATTTATGAATAGGCAAAACTTCATTTAAATGAATGAAACTACAATATTTAGAGCAGATAAACATCTGACCTTCATATTTCAACTTCAAGTTATGTGTTCTAACAAAAAAAAAAAAAAAAAAAGGCACAGTTTTTCAAAGTACATCCTACTTTGTAAATAGATGCTGTTTTGTGTGTTTACAGATTCTGTAATTTAAAACAATTTTTGCTAACAGAAGAAAAAAAAAATGTTAACCCAACTTTAGTCAACAAATCAACCAAAATTTTCTGGCTTAACACAAGTATAAGATGTTTGAGCCCAAAAGGAGAATTTTGGAATATTATAATAGTGGACAGGGAACTGTAAGGCTCCAACTTAGTTGTTACTAACCATTGTTTTTGCTGTTGTGAAAACACCAATATTAGTAATTTTTATTTATAAAGTGTCATTCACAGAGTTTCAGGAAGTTTTGCATTTCAAGCAGGTAAAAACAACAGAGAAAAAGACATTGTTCAAATTCTGTTTTAAAAAGCCAAATCCACAACCAGCTTTCCAAATATAAATAAGAATTTTATTTCATTGTGAAAACACACACTAAAAGATCAGACACCCATAGTCCTTATTTAGGCCAAAATCATGAGTCAAAGATTCTGACCTAAAAATGATACCAATAGGAAAAGGAAGAGAAGAAAAATAGAAGAATTCGGGACAAGTGTTTCCAGAGGCCTCATAAATAAGGGCAAATATTTTTAAAACAATAACATATTCAAAAGAATGCAGAAATCACTAGTGTATTTTTGTATTTATGTGCATTTTCTTACATGTATAATTTTAAAGAAAAATCTTTAACTCAGCAAAATAAAATGACAGGTGAAAGTGAGAGAGAAAGAGATGAAAAGATGCTAGTTACTATTCCACAGGACAATAAAATATGAATAAAAACATATGAATTGTGATCCCCAAACTATGATGATCTGGTCCTTGAGGACAACCATACTAAGGAACAAAAGTGTATTCTTGCCTGTAATAGAAAAAGGGCATGGATTTCTTGTGCGGCACCTGTATTCAGATTCACTGAATGGATTAAATTTGTTCCTTACTATGGAGAACAGACAACAGCAGCTCCTCACAGACAAGCACAGATCAGCTCTTAATCTTGAGAGGGCTACTCTATAGGAAAGTCCTCATCAAAACACTAAAACCCTCTTCAGGGCTCTCAAAAGGGAAAGGGGGAGGTAGAAACTAAACAGTTTCCATGTGCTTTTTTCCCAACAATGACAAATCACTGCCTGGGAACAACTCTCCTTTCTTCCTTCTGGATTTTGGTATGTCATGTGACTACAGATGAAACATGGCATCTCAAGCAGGACACAAAAAAATTGTGCTATGGCCAACTAAGATTGTGTTATGGCCAACCTAATCATTAACCTAGTTGTATGCCATAATCTGGATTTTTTTTAGTAGTAGCTGTAGTAAGAAGCTATAATCACAAGTATTTTACATCATGCCATCACTTTGTCTGAGTCACATGATATGGACAAATGTTTTGTTTCTAAGTACCAAGTTCTATCACAAAATTTCTAATTATTCATCATTGACCCACACATTCATTAACACCAATGCTCTGGAGGAAGAGAGCTACAATACTCTTTTTACTTGGTCTCTAAGAAATTTAAGGCACATACAAACACCTTTTCAACCACACAACAGATTTCTCCTTCTTACTGAGCATTGAAAATCAAGGGAGATACTTCATCTTGAAGCCAAAAAATATTTCTATTTGATGGTGATACTTTCAACCATGATCTCTACACTTTCCAAATCTTCATTGGACTAGTGTAGATTTATCTGTTATTACGATTTTTGAATAGGATATTTTTGTCTTTGGATGTGTAAGAAGAAACAGACAAATGTCCTTTCCCAAAAATAAGCATTAAAATTATCTAATAGCATTTACTGATATGTGTTTTTCTTCTTCTTCTTCTTATTTTATTTTATTTTTTTTAAAGAAGAGATGCTATATTGCATAGGTAAACAAGGAAACAAAGAATATATCATGCAACCAAAGAGAAGACACCAGTGGAAGAGGTTATTACTTACTATGATATTTTAGATTAATTATATCTGTTCATAAAAAGAAACCATTATACTAGAAGGAATTTAAGATTGAATTGGAAATTGACATTTTCAAATGCGACTAAAAAGTAGATCATCTGTTGTGTTAATGAGGCATATATATATATCTTATAATTACATGAATCAAATAGGCAAAAAATAAAGCCTCCAGCTCCACTCAGTGTCAAAAAAAAAACAAAAACAAAAACAAAACAAAAAAAAATAAATTATCAATGAAAATTACAAAGGGAAAAAACTTCATCATTAATGAAACGAGAATTAAATGAAATGCTAAAGCCAAATGCCAAGGTTAAGGTCAACATCAATTCACAGCTGTGCATTATACATTAAACTATGTTATCTGTCTGTACTGCTTTATATCATGCTACAGCAGTTTTCTGGTAATAAACATTCTATAATAATTCCAATAAACATGTCAACATTCGATCACTCAGTTACCAGTATATCCTGCTACAGTCATTTATTTACCTCTCTCTATTTCTTGATCTTTCAGCAATAAAACCAGTGCTCACCTATTGTTGCTTGGAAAACTGTGTATACATCTATCCTTTTGCTTGTTTAAAGCTTCTGTAGGGAGTCCTAGCATTTTTTGTCAATGTGCTAACTGAAATCACACTTATATAGCTATCCTCTAGTTCTAGATGAGAAATAGTTCTATGTGTTCAGTGCTGGAAAGCCATTTTTCCAGACATTTGCAATTTAAGTTTTGCAATACTCTTATAGCTAAACTTATGAAGAAAAATTCTTATCTGTGCATGTGGTTAACAGTAAAGCTACAGAGTTATACCAGCTGGGTGATGAATGTAGAAGTGCTCATTGCCCTTTGAATCTAGTAAGGCACACTGAGAAAACGTCTATTCTTGAGAAGATCCTACCTGACAAATAGAAAGCCACATGCTCTAAGGAGATGAGCCTCACCAGGTGTTGCTGTACAACCTCCATGATGCAGCTGGCATGGAAGCTGCGTATTTGGTAAGCATCAGTGAAAACGAGGTATATTCTTCAGTGCTATCTATTTGTACTTTGATCTATTGCCTACTCGTTTATGTATATGCGGACATTGTGTTTTATTAACCAGCCCCATAATAACTCTGTTCCTCACACACATATAGAAAGAACCAGTTGTAGCAACTGAGATCATGAACGCAGCAAGAACAGATTGCACAGCATCTGCACTGTTTACTCTTAAAGTTATTTCTTCTTGTTAAATAAATGTTACCCTAAAATCTGTCACAATCTTCTATTAAATATTACAAAACTGTGTGCTTTCCTAACTCAAAAACATTTTTCCTTAGTGTTCCCAGAGAGTAATGTAAATTTAAAGCTAAACTGCTTATCCAATTAATAATGAAAAAGCAATCACTAATTGCTTCTAAAACATGAAATTGTCATGTAAGAAAAAAAAAAAAAAAAAAAAAAAAAAGGTGCGTATTTCAAAAAAATGAATAGAAACTTTGTTTATGAAAAAGACAATTACGTTGCTGTCCCAAGCCACTTATTATGCAAATTGTGCTTAAAGACAGTAAGAAATTCTAATCTCTAAAGATAGTCAGAAATGGCAAAACCATCACTGTACCACACTGTGTTAATGGTGATTTTCATTTTCCAAAGTAGCCCAGCAGTTGTTCATTTCTACATCTGTGTCTGCATCTGAATAACGGGCAAAATGTCCACTGACCTTTTTCTGCAGTTCTCCACCTGCAGTCATGGAATGGAAATCACATTGTACTGCACTCTGTTTCATAAGGTGGTCAAGGTTGTCTGCCAATGTGCAAATTCTAAACCATATTACAAGTATCTATTTTAAGACATGAGAAATATATATATAAAAGATTAAACTTTCTGAAACACTACAGCAAAGCTCACAAGATGAATTATATGGTTTTATGTCAGTGATGGCACCACTCCATGAACTGCTGAACTCATGTACAAAATGTTCTCCACATGCCTCATTGATATAGACCATTTGATTGCAAATGTGCTCTCTAGTATTAATCAGGAGGTTGTTAATCTTACCATCATGTGTTCTCACTAGGTATTTCAAGTAGGTTAGCAATATGGTACAGAATCTTTTACATAGATATGAAATAAATGTGTGTTAGTCTTCTCCACATCCAGTGAATGATTGCAATAAATACACACAGGAAAATTATCCAGTAATGTCACAGAAATCACACCAGTTTTGCATATAACCTCCGAGTTTCTGTTACACAATATCCTCAAAATAAAATTTGCACCAGTCCTCAAGCTTTCTGTTATGCTCAGATCAGTCTTACAGTAGAGTACAGAACATCATGTTAGCAGCTCCAGGTTTTCCATGTAGTTTGATGTATCTTGATTTGAGCCACACAGAAAGAGACAGCAGAAGAAGTAAAGACAAAATTAAACAAAATGCATGTTCGGAGCACGGTATGAATTAATCAATTTTTTTACTTGTAGAGAATAAGGTTATAAGAAAAAGGATATAAAAAGGTTGTAGCACATAAACACAACAGAAAAGTAAAAGGAACATTCCTCATTAACTTGCTATCACCATAACATATAATCTTACTCTTGTTCAGGGATTTTTGAAACAACAAAGATCCCATGGCTTGCTGCAGCTGAGCAAACCAAGCTACCAGGGCAGCTATGAGAAGTTCCCATGACAGTGTTCCCACATCGCCCAATTGAGGAATTTAGAAAAATATTGTTGCCAGCAGCTGGCTTCAAGAACAACGTCTGCATGACTGCTAACCACAAGGGGACTGTTTTCTTGCAGGTGGGGTTGTTTTCTTGTAGTTGTTTGACTGAGTGCTTTTGACCAATAATCTTGTGTGAAACACTAAATTCACTTAAGTTCACTATAAAAGCTAGGCTATTTGGGTAATAAAATGGAGCATGATTTGACCATAGTGGTGTCTGTTGTGCTTTCGGCTGTTCTTCCTGCAACATACTCTTGTGTTTATTAAAGTCTGCCTCAAAACTTGTTAAGTAGCTTGTCTCCACTTCACTCTTACCTAAACCTGTTTTGGAAAGTCACTGCATGGAACGCAGGAATTTTGTTTCCTAATTTCCAACCAAAGGTTGTTTGTTTTTTTTTTTTTTTGCAATATTTACATCGACTTTTTCTTGGTTTAAACTTCCTCCTTTGAACTTTAAAGAGCCTTCTCCACAGCTGGTGTGTTGTCCTTGGGACATTCAGTCTTCACCTTCAAGCTTTCATTTTGCCAGATTAAATAAGCCAGACTCTGTTTACTCTCACGTTCTAGACTGCCAGTTCTCTGATTGTTTTATTACCCCACCTCTGTACCGAAATCAACTGAAATTCCCTTTCACATGAATGTCTTGGAATTCTATAGAGAATATTAGATGACATGTTATTAAATGATGACGTAAATACCTCCCTATCACTGGCAAAAATATTTCTTTTTGCTGGTAGCTTCTTTCAGGATCACTCTTCCACTGGCTGCTGGCCATTTTGGCTCACTGGCCATTGCTGGCACTGCAAAGATCCTTCTTCAGCGACCACAATTGACTGCTCAGAAGCTGTTTCTAACATCAGTTGAGAGACGACACTCATTTATCTTGTCCAGCCACAGAGCTTGGTCAAATACCAAAGCTGTCACTCAGTGTCCTTTATCCCACAGTCTGGCAAATAACAAGCATAACATTGTGTAGCAGTGATTAAACAGCACACAGGAGGTTTTAGCAGCTGGCAACCAGGGATTGAAAGTAATGACTACCCTTTATATCCATATGTTTTCCTATTTGATACTATCTTCTGTCATACATCTAGCATGTATTTTAATAGGTATTTAGATTTGCCAAACATTAAGCATGTTTTCAAGGTCAGATGCCAAATGTTTAAATCTTTGCCTGTTGTATTTAGCCATTTCCTGAACTGTACATCTTCCCTGCATGATATTACATCTGTCTTGCATAGACCCTCATTAGTCCAATATTTTTAATACAGTCCATTGTCTCCCCTTTACACACTTTATTTTTTTCCCTACACTTAGTGCATTAATCCTGTTTTTCCCATTTGGATTAGTAGTCTTCTATGTGGTACCGTGTCAAAACCTTTGCTAAGTGGATACTAGAGAAAAAAAAGAAAGACTCTCATTGTCTTGAAAAATTAATTGTGCTCTCAAGGGCAGAGATTACTATTTCTAATATGAGCTGTCTTTGATAAACTTATGTTTGTTTGTTTGTTTGTTTGTACTTTGTTTTTACTTCTCTATATCATCATAGAACCTTTCATTATTTGTTTCCAAAGTGACTTTGAACCAAAAAAAAATGTACACTTTGCCATTGTTTTAGATCACTATGATCCAACAGAATATCACCAATTTTATAAACATATACCTAAAATTGTTATTTTATTCATATCTTACCTGCAATAAGGTCTTGCAATAAGGCCTTTCAGAAAGGTGCTTTCACCAGGTCTTTGGTATCCACATTACTATAACAGGTCTTGAACAATATTTTCATTTTCATTCCTGATTTCCTCAGTGTATCCTCATTTTCCTTATTTCCCTTGTCTTGATCATTACAGCCCAAAGTGGAAATCATTAATTTATCTCATCCCACTCTCTTTATTCTTTAATAAAAAGTGTTCTTTCATGACAGCTTCAATCCTGAATATTTGTCAGGTAGAATCAACCCACCAAAAAGGTTCCTTTGTTCTATCCCAGTAGCCCCAGTAGTCATATATTCTTCACAGTACTAGTCCTTGGGCTTGTCACTCTCCAATCATCTTTTTTAGGACTTGGAAAAATGTGGCTGAATAATACCTGTCACTTTTTGAACATCTGCAGTCACTGGGCATATGCAAAGGTTCATAAAACAAAGGTTCCTTCTCATCTGTGCTACACCAAAATATTTACTCCTTCATATTTTATTTTCTCTGTATTCTCTTTAGATTATCAGTTATTAACAAAGTATCTCAAAGTATATTACTTTGTCTGTGTTCGATAGATGCCTACAGATCTTGCATTGTGGAATCTGAACTGCATCACTTCCTTTCCTTCTTTTTCAACGTCTGAAAATTAAAAATATTACAAATTACAAATATCAACTCTCTCAACTAGAGAGTTGAGTGTCTAGCCACTGAATATTCTCCTCTGAAAGACTGGTCACATAATATTTTCTATATAATTAACATTCAATCATTTTCATGAGATAATCATTTTACTTTCTTTATACCTCTAAAGTTCCTCTGTAAATTTATTAACACTGATTATTCTTAACTGAGTAATCTGCACTCTGCATTGACTCCATACTCCATTTAAAAGCAAAACAAAAAATTAAAAAAAAAAAATAATGCAAGTTAATTTACTGTATATGAAAGGATAGTTTCCTGGTTGCTTCTAGTGCTCAGGGCAAGCGTGCATTTTTTTGCCTGTAAAGAAATTTGTTAAAGAGTGTTTTGTTGTTTTTGTCTTTGTTGTTGTTGTTGTTGTTGTTGTTGTTTTCTGTGATTATTAGACTTTAATTCTTAATAAATTTTAATTATGTTATGCTTAATATCAAGAGTGATCTCCAAGCAACTACTCTAATGACATTAAAACAACCAACACCTAGAAATTCTTTGTGTAATAAAGTAATATGGTATAAGTATCAAAAACCAAATAAATGAAAGCAATGTATTTAATTATTTTAAATTAATTATTTTTAAACAAGAAATATTAACAAAAAAACATTTATGTATAGCCTAAACAAAGGGTAATTTATGTCTTCTAGACCTAATCTGTTAAGACTATTCATTATTTATGTTCTTGTAATGAAAATACAAACGAAATTTCATATTTATTAATACAAAGTTAAGAAATAAGGCGATAGTGCATTCCATGACAAATATTGTGGTAAAAATGCTGAAGAGGGGATTAAGTTTTCTGATTTGCTTTGGATTAAACTTTTCATTGCATTAAATAAGAGTCAGGAGACCCAGTGGAGGGCTCAGCTGTTGGCTGTTCATTTTCAAACTCTTATCAGGGTGAGGCAAAGCTCAGGTCAGCCAGGAGTATGGAGAATCTTTTTTCTCAGCACAACGCTATTGAAGAATTGCAGCCAGAAATCCTATAACAGTCCAGTCCCAGTGCATTCTACCTCTTACCAAAAGCTCTCACCTCTGGTATAAGCTTGTGTCTACAAACAAAACACTGAGGATTCTGTGCCTACTTAATCTATATTTGCTTAAAAATTAAAACAAGAAAATACAAACACAATCAAGTCTTTTTCCTTTACAAGATTCTTTTGAGAAATATGTTTTCCGAAGGGGAAAATTTACCACATTTGATTTAAGTAGATGTTCTTTACATCTAAGTAGCCAAAAATAGAAAATTCCATGGTTCCCTGCCTTTTACTTTGTATTCCAGCTGTTCTGTAATTCATTAACAAGTCTGCTGTAGGAAACGACAGGCGTTTACTAGGAAATTTCTTTTCTAAGGTGATTTTCCCAGCACTAGTAACTGGAGTTACCATCTAGTTTAGCATTTAAGTCATTGGCCTACTGTTATTTTTTGACATAAATTCTTAATTTTAGTTCAAATGGAAAATAAAAAGCAGGAGGAAATATTAATGCATGATTTTTTTTATTGAAATGAAAAAAGAGATTGTAACCAGAAGATGAATTAACAAACACCGTGCCTAAATTATTACAGTAGCCAAACAAAATTACCTTTAAAAATGCAGAAGTAACCCAAGTCTGCTAAAACTTGACTGTTAGGAATGAAGCATTGGTGCACATCTCAGGAAGTCAAGATTACTCCTTTTGCATATAGAATGACTCATGAAATGCAAGTGTACAAAGATGGATTTTGTTACCATCCTAATATTATGGGAGAAAAAAGTAAAGACATTTAGTATAATGTGCCAGCTGAAGAGATAAAAATTATTGACAGAATGAAAGATAAAAGTGCATGCAACATGTATTTTTGTAATTAAATAGAAGATGTCAGAACACCCGAGTTTAATGATAATGTGAAAAATTGTACAGCTGCATCTGTGGTATGTATAAGATTACTTCAGCCTGGATAATATTTGAAATAAATTCTCTGACGACCAAAAATTACTGGTGATATTCATTTACTGAGAGTAGTAAATGTTTCCAGAGCACATGAAGCTGTCCTCAAGTTCTGTTTATATTTAAATACAAACAAAAATTATATGTGTAGTTTTAAGTAAGCTTTGGTCTACCACAAAAGCAACATTATGCCTAACCAGTCAACAGCCAGTTTGGATGTCTGAAAGGAAATAGAAAAGGAAGTGGTGCAAAAACAGGTGAAGTGGGTGAACATCCAGGGAAAATGAAGGGAGAGGGAGAGGGAGAGGGAGAGGCAAGGCAAGGCAAGGCAAGGCAAGGCAAGGCAAGGCAAGGCAAGGCAAGGCAAGGCAAGGCAAGGCAAGGCAAGGCAAGGCAAGGCAAGGCAAGGCAAGGCAAGGAAAGGAAAGGAAAGGAAAGGAAAGGAAAGGAAAGGAAAGGAAAGGAAAGGAAAGGAAAGGAAAGGAAAGGAAATTCAAAATATTTTATTAAATGTGAAAAACTCAAAAAAATACATAGTGTCAGTGAGAAACTTCAATAGAGAACATATGATATGTGGAAGCAAACACTAATGCTAGCCAAGAACATTAACAATTTTGGCTTCAACAGCTCATCCAGGTACAGACCAAATGTTTATAAGAGGGAAAAATATCAGTAGGCTAAGTTTAAATTAGAGGCTGACGTATAATTCAGTATAATATCCATAGTCAGTGTAATAACATAAAGGCATACAAACATTTACAACTCTGAAAGCTCTTCATATCTGTCACAAGAAGATTGCTTGGTCACAGAGGGGAGAGGCTACACAGAGGGGAAGGGATAGGATTAACAATCACAGATCACATTTCTGTTTCACACTGAACACTGAGAAATACCCCAGGGCTTGACCCCAAAATGTCCTCATCTCATTCATTAATCAAATTAATAATAACATAGCATAAGCATAGTAAGCAGGAAAAAAAAAAAAAAGTGAAACAAACTGTACAATAGGGATAATATCCTACAAGAAAGCGGATGCTGCATGAAATCACAGTGTAATGAAACCACAATATTACAAGATGATGTAATAAGCTAAACTGGATGACATTTAATTTTTCAGTGCACAGGCACTGGAAGATAAACTCAACACCAGCAATGAAAATCAGAGATCCTGTGTAAAAAACTATCAAATATATATATATATATATATATATATAAAAATTTTATATATAAATTATATATATATATAATATATATAATATATATATATATATTATATATATATATATACATATTTTTATATATATATAAAGTAGGGGATATGGATCTTCGGTACTGTAAATGCAGGTTTCTGAGTCTATGTCAAAGAATATGACACAGTGGAACATACCGCATTTGAAAGATAATGGAGCAGGAAAAATGTATAAAAACTAGTCAGATAAAGCACCACAGCTACAGAGATTTAATATCCTAGTTATGTTTCTACATTAGAATATCAAATTGCATTTGTGGAGATAAATAGCAATTAAAGGTTGATGGATAATCAAGAATGAGGTTATATTACTTCAGGTACAGGACCACACATACCCAATATCAGTGCATTTGTGTTGATTCAACTATAATTTCATGTGTATGTATGAAGTCTTATATCTGAAGGACAGATTCATCCATCTGGGTTTCTGAAATGATTAAATTTTCTCCTGTATTATCTTTTTAGCATTACTGTAGCAAAAACTCTTAGCATCCTTGTTAACATTATGAGAAGTTTGGATGCCATGCAAGTCTTTCTACTTATAAAAGGTGTAGACATTTTGTTTATCTATTTGATTAATTTTGTCATAATCAGTTTTTTAGTGAGGGCAGGTACAAAACTACTGGAACCTCTGGGAGTTAATTTCCTCTTTCTCTGTAGTTTGCTATCTTCCTGCTATCTTCCAGTCTTCCTACTCTATGTGCTGTAATCTGTGCATACATATATTTATTTTCATTTTAAAATATTTTTTTTTCTATTAGCATCCAGTTAAGGAAAGCATCTTTTCATTTGGTCTTTGGTACTAAATCTGTAGATACTAGAGAATAACTGAGTGAACAGTTCTTGTTAAAAAACATTTTAAGATCGGGGGGGTGGAGGGGATGGGGTGCTGGAATTAAAATAAATCCTTCATTTGCAAAAAATACACATAATTCATATTTTTCAAATGAGAGATAATTTGAAGTGGCTTTGTAACAAACATTCATAACGTCTCTTTTCCGTATTTTTGACCAACTCTGTTTCTTCTCTGATTAAGATGTATTTTTATGTTCATTACATTTATTACAGAGAGAAGATAGGTAGGTATTATTTGTATCCTTTCAATTCCTCTGTTAAATAAAGACAGCATACAAGCATAAGTAAGCTTTTAGTTTCATTCTCTTTGTATGTGTATACATACAAACAACAAAAAAAATGCCCTCCACTTACCTCCACAAAAAACATGATTTTATGTTTTATGAAAAAAGTTATACATAGCATTCTGTTTTAAATGATGGAATGCTGATGCAAATTCATAAAAACAAAATTAGAGCAAATTCTCTACATAAGAAACAACCAGCCAAAATATTTCTATACTTAACATTTTGCCAATATTCACCATAATAATAGTAAAAAGTCTGATATATGTAACATATAAGTAATATAAAAGAATTATAATAATGATAATAATAATATGATGATGATGATATAATAATAATAATATTGTCTACATATATATATAATTCTGCTAGTTATTTTTCTGCTCAAGATCTTTTGAAATCCTGTTCTGTGAGGACATAATGGCAGTTTGATAATTATAGAACCATACAGGTGAAATGTTAACTGCTGAAATATCCAGTGAGCAAGCTTAAACTCTTTCCTCTTTTTCCTTTTCCATTTTTTTTTTTTTTAAGAATTATTTCTAGACATCTTCTAGGCATACTTTATGTGCTTTATTCTCTGAATCTGCTGCAGCACTACAGCAGAAATTTGGAGGGATAAGATCAGCACATACTTCTTCCCCTTGGCTTACAAACATTTCAGCATTTGGTTTCTGATTTTTAAATGAAAGGTAGAAAGTTTCCCATAAAACCCTAGGGACTCCTTTTCTAAGAAAGGTTTCTTTGGTAAGGAGAAGATAAAAGGGATAACTCTTATAACACAGCCAAAGATTTTGAAAAGGCCTGTATAGAAATGCCTAATCTCCTATATTATTAATATATATAAAATAACACATTAGAAACCACTTAAACTATGGCATCTTTCACCTACATTATTAGTGGATCTTAGATGTGTGATGAGGGAGTTCCTTTTTAATCATAATTGCAATTTATGAGCTGTAAACACTGCTGTACATACAATGCCACAACTTCTTTCCTACTGGTCTATGACCTACTGGTCTCCCAAAAAATCACTTCTTAAAATTTATGTAATTCAAAGTTGCTCTCCACAGTCAAATGCAAACACTGTGTAGAGGATGTATGAACTACCAGTGCAACCTGCTCTACCTGTGCAACCTGCTCTAGGGAACCTGCTTTGGCAGAGGGTTTGAATCCAATGATCTCTTGAGGTCCCTTCCACCCCTACAATTCTGTGATTCTGTGAATATAGGACAGGACAAGCAAGGTACATCATGCACTGTTTCCCTAGCTAGGGAGTAGGCTTCATTATGCTAACATGCATGTGAGGCACCCACCTCACACAGTGGCACACCTATGACTGCTCTGAGAAAAACTAAAGTGAGGTATCTGCAGTTGAGAATAAAACGGAGTAACTCTGAGCTGTTGAAGCCATTTTTGTTACTGAAACTATCCTTAGCAAACAGTGGAATAGTCATACTGTAAATGAATACATCTTCACGCAGTACTTGCAGGGCAAGCAGGCCATCAGGCCCAGTCAGCATGGGTTTATGAAAGGCAGGTCCTGCTTGACGAACCTGATCTCCTTCTATGACAAAGTAACGCGCTGGGTGGATGAGGGAAAGGCTGTGGATGTGGTCTACCTTGACTTCAGCAAGGCTTCTGACACCGTCTCCCACAGCATTCTCCTCAAGAAACTGGCTGCTCTTGGCTTGGACTGGCGCATGCTTCGTTGGGTTAGAAACTGGCTGGATAGCCGGGCCCAAAGAGTCGTGGTGAATGGAGCCAAGTCCAGTTGGAGGCCAGTCACTAGTGGCGTCCCCCAGGTCTCGGTGCTGGGGCCGGTCCTCTTTAATATCTTCATTGATGATCTGGACGAGGGCATTGAGTGCACCCTCAGTAAGTTCGCAGATGACACCAAGTTAGGTGCGTGTGTTGATCTGCTTGAGGGTAAGAAGGCTCTGCAGGAGGATCTGGATAGGCTGCACCGATGGGCTGAGGTCAACTGCATGAAGTTCAACAAGGCCAAGTGCCGGGTCCTGCACCTGGGGCGCAATAACCCCAAGCAGAGCTATAGGCTGGGAGAGGAATGGTTGGAGAGCTGCCAGGCAGAGAAGGACCTGGGAGTGATGGTGGATAGTCAGCTGAATATGAGCCAGCAGTGTGCTCAGGTGGCCAAGAAGGCCAACGGCATCCTGGCTTGTATCAGAAACAGTGTGACCAGCAGGGCTAGGGAGGTGATCGTCCCCCTGTACTCAGCTCTGGTGAGGCCGCACCTCAAGTACTGTGTTCAGTTTTGGGCCCCTCGCTACAAGAAGGACATCGAGGTGCTTGAGCGGGTGCAGAGAAGGGCGACGAAGCTGGAGAGGGGCCTGGAGAACAAGTTCTACGAGGAGTGGCTGAGGGAGCTGGGCTTGTTCAGCCTGGAGAAGAGGAGGCTCAGGGGCGACCTTATCGCTCTCTATAGGTACCTCAAGGGAGGCTGTAGCGAGGTGGGGGTTGGCCTGTTCTCCCATGTGCCTGGTGACAGGACGAGGGGGAATGGGCTTAAGTTGAGCCAGGGGAGTTTTAGGTTAGATGTTAGGAAGAACTTCTTTACTGAAAGGGTTGTGAGGCATTGGAACAGGCTGCCCAGGGAAGTGGTGGAGTCACCATCCCTGGAAGTCTTCAAAAGACATTTAGATGTAGAGCTTAGGGATATGGTTTAGTGGGGACTGTTAGTGTTAGGTCAGAGGTTGGACTCGATGATCTTGAGGTCTCTTCCAACCTAGAAATTCTGTGATTCTGTGATTCTGTGATTCCTTTTTGCTGCAATAAGATGGACATTTCACTTAGATGAAGGTCTGGCTTGTGTATCTGCAACATAGATATAAATATCTATTTGCTCCTCTCATGTGCTTTTGTAGATTTTACTCCACATGATTAAGAAATTATTGAAACATATTCTACCCATCATGATACATATCTCCTCTTAAAGCATTTTACACAGATATTATTTCACATTTTTTATAGGGCAAGATACACTTCATTCTCTCAGAAGCAGGTCTTGAAATCACTAAAGGGAAGTTTCACAAGCGTTACCATATTCTTCACAGCTGACAGTAATTTCAGAAGAACGCCTCCAGCTCTTTAACTGTTTCATTTATAGCTACAGCAAATGTCAATAAAATTAATATGAATGGCAGATCATTTTTTTTTAAGCATTTAAAATTGTAGCAAAGAACAGTGCTCACAGGAGTGCCTCACTGGAATTTATATTCACATAAAGTTATGTTGTAGCTTCTGTGCTATACAAGGACATCGTATTGCCTGAGATTAGGTCCCACCTTGGCTCCTCATTCAGCCAAGTCATCCAGACCCTTGCACAAACTTTAAAAAAAATTATCTTTGTTCTTTGATGCCAAGCTCAAGAGGTGCTCTGAGCTAGAGATGAGCAAATAAATGACTCTTTTGAAATTAATAATTTCTGTCACAGAATGACTTTTTTTTTTTTTTGGTTATGTAGTGTATCCCAGTTATATATGTGCTGTTCCATAAGGATTTTCAGGTTAAAGATGTTCTTCTTAAAATAGACTTAAATATTTAGGGCCTTGAGGCTATGTTTTCTTTCTGTCTTTATATTGCTGTGTAACTGTCTGGGCTAGAAACTTCTTGTAAAAAAAAGGAGAAGTTCAATCAGTCAGCATGATGGAACTTATCAACAGCACCAACAAGAACATAGAAGGCAGCAGTGGCTTGGGGTAGTTATATACATACCAAATGTTGTTTCACCATCTGAAAATGGTATTTGATATCAGATGTTTTTCTCAGGAATTTCATGAAATGATATGACATCCTAGAATAGACAAGCACAAACTAATAGGAGACCGGTGTTCTCACTCCCATTCAACAATTTTTGGAATAGTGATTTAAATCTAGGTCATTTGGATCCTCTATCAGACAGATCCAAATCACCTTTACTTATGAGTAAAAGTTCTATTTCATCCTTATCATGAAGAGTCATTTAAAAAATAAAACCAAAGATAAACATAAAATGTTAACACTTAATAAGAAATATTCTTTATTGTATGACTGTATTCCAATGAGAAGGAATATTCATATTCCAATGAGAAAGAATAACTTAGCTCATAGTTTGAGGATTAATATCTTTCCTTAAGGTATTGAAGGAGTTACATGTATTCTAAACATAACCAAACCAACATCAAGAACTTCACTGTAATCGTTCTTTGCTATGTGGTGACTTATAGTCTGTCTGGCTCAGGCACTGAAGCCAATAAGAAGTACAGTCTAGATGCCAAATTTCAAAATATGGCTCTTGACATCTAATAAGGAAGGTAATGCTTTTTCTCCCTTTGCAATGAAAGTCAAATTGTTTAAAAGAGAGCTCTTAACCTAAGCACATTAAAGCAGCCCTTGAAGACTATAAAGCCCACATGATGAATGTTTATTCTCACTGCTACTAATGATGAAGATTCTTTGCTGGAATGATAAGTGGGCTTGGTCTATCTATCACTAAAATGTCAGAAGCGTCAGAAGCTTTGAGGGCAAACTTTTAGCAGTAAGGACAGGAGTTTCTGAAGACCTTCTGGTCTAGTTCTGGCTTTTGTGCAAGGTCAAATCTTGTCATATCTCTTCTGATAACAAAGTAACAGTTTACACCAATTTGCACTTTAAATTAAGCTTACATGCAAGTGTAACAGGCAGTAGAGCAAGCAGTGAGCAGAATTCATATTCTACAAAGGCTTATATGATTGGGATTATATAGCCGATTCCAGAAATTGTTTAGATCTGCACCACTCTTTTAAGATATGGAGTATTTCCAGTATCTGACAGTGTGGTTTACCAGTTCTGAGAAATTTGTTATCTGGAGGACATGACAGCATTTAAGAAAAAAATAGCAATAAGAGATAAGTATACTGTATACTCTCACCATGCTGTACTAAAAATGAAAACATTAACTCATCATTTTGTTAATTACTGTTGTAATCTCATGTTAACTGAATCAGTTTTGAGAATCAGTTGAGGAAGAAACAAATAGAAGTTTATAGCAATTTACAGAAGTAACAGTGAGAGTTCTTGTACAAAGAAAAAAAATAGAAAAAGTTATCAAATGTATTACTGAGAGTTTCTTTTTGGTAAGAAAAGTGGCAAGAAGTATACAAATTTTATTTCTTTACATTTAGGCATATGGGTTAGTGGAATTTAGTGGTATTTTATAACGTTGTAAAATAATTATTTTGAATAATATTGGAGACACTGTATTCTAGGTGCCAACTGTTCAGCTGATATGATTAAATATAACAGTAAACTTCAGTAGAGTGACAGATGTTCTTACTGGTGGTGGCTCTTAAGCATGTAAAAAATGCATAAAGGCAAAGATGTGACTCCATTCAAAAGGATGGTGATGTTCTAGATTTTCATTTCAATATAATATTAAATATTATATCTCAATATTAAAATATATTTCAATATTAAGCATTACATTTCAATATAATATTAAATATATATTAAATATAACAGTAAACTTCAGTAGAGTGACGGATGTTCTTACTGGTGATGGCTCTTAAGCATGGGAAAAATGAATAAAGGCAAAAATGTGACTCCATTCAAAAGGATGACGATGTTCTAGATTTTCATTTCAATAGAGTCGAATGGGCTTCGCTATGATTTCTGTAATAGTTACGGTGTTTCGTTTTGTCTTTCATAGATAGCAATATTACTTGAATTCTGATTTTCTTACATGTTGACACTAGAAAACTGTTGTTTTTGTTGGTTCATATGCATGGAAAGAAAGAAATTAGCTTCACTTTTGTTCCATGGCAGGAAAGAGAAGACTACAAAATTGTAGAATCTTGTGTATGACTTTTTCATCTGTAGAGACAATTTACAGGATGGATTTTACATCTTCTGTGTAGTGTAGCCTCTACCAAAGTAAAATCTGTGGTTTCCTTGGAAACAAAATTTCATGCCATTTATGACTTTGAAGTTAAAAAAGATTCTTATTCTTTTCTTAGTCATGCTGCATTCTGGCTCTGGAGTCAAACATGACTCTTTGATATAACATGAAAGTTCTGAACGCAACAGAAAACAGATAATGAAAATGAAAATGATAGTCAACTTTTGTTAGGAATCTGAGTTAACAGAGGATTAATGAAATTGGTACATTTAATATATATATATATGTATTTTCTGCACCTTGAATTCAATAATCAATGGACAAGTGATATAGACTAGAACACATAAACACAAATTAAGTTCCTATCAGAAAACTCATATGTGAATTTGAGCAAATCATATTATTTTTCACACACACACACACACAAAAAAAATGTTTTTAACAAAAAGTTGCCACTTAGAAGAGGTTGAACGGTTGAAAATTCTCAGAAACTTCAAAATGGCTTATTCTAGCAATTTTGAAACCTTTATGATGAAAGTAAAAGAAAGTAAAGTCTAATTACCTAATACCATTAGAAATGAAACCTCATATAATATCATTGGAACATCTGTCAATTCCATCCTCATGTTTAAAGACTTTAGACACAGTTTTCTAATCTGTAGAGTACTATGTAACATCTTCATGTAGATGCCCTTCATCTACTTCCACCAAAGTCAGTCATGGAATATTGAAATTTGGAATACTTACATGGAATACTTACATATTGAAAATTGATCATGAATAGAAACAACCGAGTTTCTATCAGCCTGGAGAAGAGGAGGCTGATAAGAAGAGGGCGACCTTATATAGGTACCTCAAGGTACCTATATATATAGGTATAGGTATAGGTATATATATATATAGGTATATATGGGTATCTCTATAGGTACCTCAAGGGAGGCTGTAGCGAGGTGGGGGTTGGCCTGTTCTCCCATGTGCCTGGTGACAGGACGAGGGGGAATGGGCTTAAGTTGAGCCAGGGGAGTTTTAGGTTAGATGTTAGGAAGAACTTCTTTACTGAAAGGGTTGTGAGGCATTGGAACAGGCTGCCCAGGGAAGTGGTGGAGTCACCATCCCTGGAAGTCTTCAAAAGACGTTTAGATGTAGAGCTTAGGGATATGGTTTAGTGGGGACTGCTAGCGTTAGGTCAGAGGTTGGACTCGATGATCTTGAGGTCTCTTCCAACCTAGAAATTCTGTGATTCTGTGATTCTGTGAGTTCTATCCTTAGCTTCAATACTGGAACTGGTCAACAGGGGAAAAATAAAAAAATAAAAAAAATAAAAAAAAATAAAAAAAAAAGAGGAGAATTATTTCATTTCCTCTCTCAACATATACAACATATGCATATGTACTATGATTGGGAACTTGACTGGTAAGATAAAGCTAATAGAAAGTTATAACTCTACGGCTCTAGATGAAGAATAGAAGGGTTCAATACACCTTCCTTGGAAATGTAGTTACATCCTGTACATTTCATGATTTCTTGACATGGTTTTCTTGAAAATAGGTGTGTGGTTTTTTTTGTTTTGTTTTGCTTTTTTCTAAATTGAATGAAATACCCTTTTTTAATTTAATTTAATTAATTAATTTATTTATTTATTACCAAAAAGCAGTGGTTCGTTTGTTTGTTTGTTTGTTTTCTTCCTGGACAGTGTAAATGTGTTTGTTTTTTCCCTTCAGTCTTCCCCCAGAAAATACTATTCATGCATCTCCTCAGTCTGCACCTCAGCTTCTCATCTTTAATAAGTGGTTAAAAATTCTTCTGATCTTTAATAAGTGGTTAAAAATTCTTCCTTTCTTCCACTATTTGTCTGTATATTTTATTCAGATTGTAACCTTCCAAGAGTGGAAACTATTTTTCATTTAATTAGAGGATAGCACTCTGGATTCAGAGAGGGTAACTAGACCCTATTGTAATATAAAAATTGAAATCCACTATCTATTCACATTAGATTCACATAGAAATTTCATTGGGACAGATGATAATGCACACAGCAACACATTGAAACATACTGACTGCATTGAAATGGTGAGACAGTTGGTATGAAGTATTCACGTATGGCTCTGTCTGTTTTCAGTTTTTCTTCCAAATTATCAAAACTAGGGTGGGGCATGCATCTTAGAAGATAATACTTTAGAAACTATTCCAGAACATTGTCTTAGAGGGGACTGATACTGACAGGAAAATAGTTTTAGAATTATGAATAATAAGGAAAGAATCTAAAACTAATTATTTTATAATTACCTGCTCTCTTCTATATTTAATCCATAAGAATGCTCAGTCATAGGGGCTCTCTCTTTCTTTTTTTTTTTTTTTTTTTTCCTTTCTTTCTCCATTTTGCAGTATTGCTCTTGGCTGTTGTTTCTGTTAATTATTTAACTGCTACTTTTATTAAAGATTTACATTAAAATCAGCAATCATGGTGTATACCAGGGCAGACAAGATCAGCAAAACCTTAAAATACATATCTTCTCAGACTAGACAGGTCTTGGACAGAGACAATTCACAGCAATTAATTTTCTATTTAGAGCTTTTTTTTTGAAATTGCTCTATATCCATTTTCTAAAAATTTCTGAAAGTTCATAGGACTCTTGAAAAGAAGCATATGTTTAGAGACATTCATGATATATATGTAACTATTGTCTTGAAAAACTGTGCATTTATAAAAATGTGGACTTATATTTTAATCTATTTTAAATTAATCTTAAAGCATGAACTCTTGACTCAACTTTATGAATTATTTTGTAGTAGTGAATCTGAATACCGTCTGAATATCATTATTTAACAACCCAGCACATCAGGTTCTGATGTTCAAGTTCCTGTGACATTAGTGGGTAGAGAATTTAATCAAGAGACTATGTATGTGGATGCAATCAAGCATGGCTGTGCATATCCAGATTCACTCCTTTGGGATGATACATACCAATAAGCTGCAGTCCTTTTTCTTAAAGGCAAATATGTTACAGCTGATTGTCATTGATGTCATAAATGAGCAAAAACAGCTTCTAACAGACGTTAGGAATAAGTAAATGGCAACGATGGAACTACATGAACAAAGATGCAAAGGTATGAGTGTTTCTTAAAAGGCTAAGCAAAAACACATAACCATGACAAAATAATTACAATGTATGGAAATATTTACTTTGCTTAAATATTCGTCTTTTAATATTACAAGGATGAAAACATTCCAGTGTCATACCAGAGTCATACAAACAGATGAAAATGAAAATTCAAAATAAGAAACTACAATTTCTACTATGTCTATGCATGAAAGAGTAAAATGATACACAGAACTTACTGACCAAACACCTAGAACATACCATGAAAGATTCTAAATATTAAAATTAATTTCAAATCTACTGTCATTTGCCATCTTTATAAAAACCTTCAGCCTCAGAAGCTCAGCTGCAAATCATGTGGATCAAACAGGCAGTTAAGTTTTTCTGACAGTCCTTCATTTCCTTTAGAATGAGAAAAGCTCACAGTTTTACACACAGCCCATACATGTTATCTCTGCCTTAATGCTTATGTATTATATCTTAATATAAGATATCCAGAACAAACATCTTTTTATAAGGCTGCACAAGATACCCACCTCTTGATCCACCTGGAGAAACACTTGAAATACTAAAACGATCTCTTAATAACTTTTATTTTTCATTCTTGTACCCCAAGATACACCCTATGGACTTAAGATTAAGCCCTCAGGACCTTCCCTGATTATTCTCCTTCCTACTTCCACCAACTTCCCTCATCCTGCATATCATTCCTTGGTATTTCAGTCATGCCCACTGACAGCTTCATGTAGCTTCTGTCCAAACATTCTTAATTGCTGCCGGGAGCAAAGGTGGAGATATTAATAAGGAGGAAAGTAGTCAGTAGTCAAATAAAATGTAGAAAACAAAAGCTTAAAGCGGGGAATTAAAACATAGTCTTAAAATATATTTAATTGCTACCATTTAGATGAAGGGTATAGTTCTAATATAGAACTAATCAGAAAGTATATTTTGCCAAGAAAAAAGGAAATGAAATGGAATGTAGTTGAAACAGCACAAAGAGAAACCAATATACACTGATCAGACTTTCCCAGTGGTTGAGGAAAATGATTTTATTGCAACTACAGTTCTTCACAGCAGTGTTATGAATCATGTGGATTATATCTAATAGAGATTCCTAAACAATACATCTGCATTTCTAACACATCAGAGACCTTTCCTGGTTGTCACTAACAGATATCTCTTCCTCTCCTCTTCTTTTTCATTGCCAATTACTAAAAGGGCTTGTACACATTTTATAGAGGCTGTTACTACCAGGCAAGGAAAAATGAATGCTTTTCCTCCTGATATGTCAAGGTTTCCCAGTATTATAAAATTACATTTATCCCTTTCCTAAAGAAGTATATTGGGTTTTATAACCATTCATTAGTTGATAGCTTTCTGGGATTTTATTCGGACTGAACTTTTTTCCCTTCTACACCAAAAAAAAAAAAAAAAAAGAGAGAGAGAGAGAGATTAACCCTTGTCATCAACATTTGTGCTTTATATCTTTCTATCTTTATTTGATTATTTATATCTTTATATCCTTATATCATTTGTGCTTTATATCTTTATATCTGTATTTTATATCTTCCTGTACACTGGCTGATCTACCTGTTCGAAACATCTAAGTTAAATGAATGTAGTTCATTGCTAACCCTTCATAGAGAGCAGAACAAATAAATGATAAATCACTTTGGATGGAAACATTTTTAGGCTGAAAGCCCAAATATCTATATAATTCAATGCAAAATGGAAAATAAAAATAAAATAAACCACAAACTGGAGTGCTTTTTTTTTTATTTTTTTATTTTTATTTTTTTTATTATTTTTTTTTAAATTTCTTTCTCCAGGCAGCAGGTCATGATATAAGCAGAAAATGATAGCTTATTTAACTGTTCTTGGATGACAATGACTTGTATAGTTCACAGTTTAGGCATGTCTTAGGCATGTTTAGTGTAACCTCATCTGCAAAACAAGTGTGTATATGGTAAATGTATATTATTTGCCACATTTGCCTGTATCTCTAAGCAAGTACAGAATTGCTAGGTGATAGACTGATTTCTGTATCAGCTTAAAACCCACAGCAACAATAATGCAGATTGTTCTGGAATGTGAAATCACAGTAGACGACAAGGTTAATTAAATGAACTGTAGAGAACAAGCCCTAGTAAATCAGAATTACTATGAGACATTTGACAAGGCATGGAATGGCCAAATTCAACATCTGATCAAGGAGATAATTGTATGATCTCTGCACGCACTTTGAGCACTTGAAGCTGACTCCCAGAAAGTCAAATCTCAAGTGTACAAATCTTTTGAAATGTTATTACAGGCACTACATTGTTTCAGGACACATTATTATTACAGGACAAGATGAGAAGTAATATTTCTCACATTGGTGCAACATGATTCACTAATGTTAATAGCCTATTCCAAATCTAGAATGTATCTACCAAAAACAGGAAGAAAGGAAATATTCCATCTACAAAATGAGGCAGATGTATGTCCAAAATGTAAGAACTCAAATGGTGGACACTGAGCACCACTACAGACATGCAGCATCAGCTGGTCCAAAGCTGTAGGCGCAAGCCGTACTAGGAGCACATTGGTCTGCCTACGCAAACTTACCCATGTTAGGAGGCCAGAAATAAGGAAATCACTGACAGCCTTTCCAGTCATGATTACACATCACACTGTTATTAAAGAGCGTTACGTCAGAGCATGCCCTTGTTTCAAGGTAGTTGCATCCATAACAAGAAATAAAGCAAGGCCAAAGTATAGGCCTCTAGCCATCTGGTCTGTTTAGTTGTTACCATACTTCCTGGCTCCAAAACAACAACTTTTAAGAGAAAGTATGGGCAAAACAACACCAGGCTTATTTCTTTTTAGACTACAGAATCTTCAGTACTATCCCAGAAGATTTTCCAGCCTCAAGTCTCCCATATAGCCCCAGACTACACCCCAGAAAATGCTCCATGGTGGGCAAACTTCACTCTATGGTACCGCTACACAGCTTTCACATTCATGTCGGGCACTCTGAACTGCAAATATCCACTCCGTAGTCCCGTAGTCAAAGTACGAGTTTCCCTTTGGGACACATGGGGACCACATGTGGCCTGTGAAAGGACAGGGAAAAATTCAGTATACCATTAATTCAGACATTTGAGGCCACTTATATCTGATAATCGTCTGTGGCCCTGTTGTGTTTAAAAGGGATAATGTAGTTTACAAGTGTCAAGGTTAGCTCCAGCAGTGGTCCGGGTTGCAACAGACTGGGAAACAGGGATATGGATGTACAAACCCCTAACAAAATAGAAACCAAGTACCAGACAAAGTACAGTACTACAACACAATATAAAAAATAAAATAAAATAAAATAAATAAAATAAACATTTACAACAATAGGAACCAGAAGTTTTAACGAATATATAAGCAGGTAAATATCAATAGATATTAAAATAAAAAGGAAAGACAGGTAAAATTCTAAATAGTATGAATTTGCATTAATTTAAATTTCATTTCAATGAAAAAGTAAATATTTTTTCTAAATGCTAATAACAATGAAGTAGAAGAAGATATTTTGTTATGGAATTATATTATTGAAGTACTAATCCATCTTTTGAAAAATGTTATTCTTCTGCAAGTTTGGGAAGAATGTATTCTTTCATTCAGTTTTCAGTTTGTTCAGCTCAATAACAACTACATTCAAAGATGGAAAATCAAATAAGATCAGAACAACAAAAAAAAAAAAAAGAAGGAAAACGCTTTTTTTTCACTGTTTCAATCTGAAAATATAGTAAGGTACATGGTAGTGAGATCTTAGAGAGTTCTAAAACCTTGAAGGAACTGGCAGTGACATTTGCTTTAAATTATTTGAATCAATTTATTATTTTTTATGTGTCTGTGGTCAAAATATAATTTGATGTGGTGTTGGGAATCTATTCCTGTCAGATGTTATCTTTCTTGTGATTTTTCACTGGATGAATCAATGGTATTCTGAAGTACTTCAGGGCCTCCTGAACTTATGTTCATGCTGTGACTGAGGTTTTGTGGGTCTGATTTTACACTTGAATGGCAATTCTTTGGATGCATCTCTGATGAAAAAGTGTATAGCAAGTAGCAGCAGGGCATTCCCAGCCAATAAGGGCTGTTAGATTATCTCTTTCTTGGCCTCTAACCAGCACTGGCAGGCTGTGAGTGTTATTTTATCAGGTAACAATTACTTACCTGTTCTTACTCTTATCACCTGAAACCCATGATGCCTTTTTCTATCTCATCTCTTTTGCAAGATGGAAAAATGGAGATGAGAAGCAGTAGTTGCCTCAGGGTTAGAAAAGAATTCACTCCAGCACTACTACGGTAGCTTCTGAGAGCTCTTAGTTCATAGCTTTAGTCTAAAAGCAGCAGGAGAATGGGTAGTACTATTCTTACGAAGTACTTAAAAGTCACAAAAATTAAAGAAATCCCATCCTTCCCAAGGTCTGCTAAGTCAGAAAGTTTATCAGGAAATTTTGCAACTGGAGTTCTGGAAACGAAAAGAAGGAGCAGGATTAATTTTATATGAGGCAGGCAGTTTCTTTGATGAAAAATCATAAATGCCACTTTTTTACCACTTTAAATTGAAAAGCTAATGATAATAATCCTATTTGAATGAGAGTTTTTCCAAGTGTCTCAATAACATATTTTACCCTTCTGGAGCTACCACAGTAATCTGTGTACGTACATGTATATGTGTATACATACATATACATATGTATACATAATATGTATACATGTGTATACATGGTGTGTAAGCTGTACTTGGCTTTCTTAGTCCTGGAATGGGTGTTACGGTGAGAAAGAACTCTCATGAGAGCAGAATGGGGCAAAAGATTTCACATAGACTGCACATGGCACAGGTTAGAAAATGCGATTATGTCCCATTCTCATTGGCCAATTTCATAATGCTATTCTGTAGAATAAGATTCTTCATATATCCCCCAATATCTTCTCTAGTTGTTACTATCTGTGCAAACCCAGATGTAGAATGCCTGTTACCACCATTCTTACAGAAGTTCCATCACATAAAATGCAGAATAGATTTCATTTTTCCTGCTTCATTTAATTGCGAGGCTGTTTGTCCTGCAGGTTTCCGGAGTATGAGAGCTGAAATGACCAGCCCTTAGTCACCTTTGTCAGCGCTACTTGTATCTTTGCGGCATGACTCTTCCTGATGAATATTTCTTTTTGCAGTATTATTTTAGAGCACTCTTTAATATCTTTAATAGTAATAAGGTGCCTAGATACTAGTTGTCTAAAAATACATATGATGGTTTGATAGACTGATTAGGCACAAAGAATGAAGTCATTGTGAAAGAACTAAAACACAAAGTAAAGGATGTGGAAAGTGCTAAAACAAATTGTCTTCCAGAAACTGCAGCTTGATTTAAAAAAAAAAAAAAAAAAAAAAAAAAAGTGGAAAAATCCAGAAAGCACATGGAAAAATGAAGAAAACTTATTAAAAGAACAAAATTATGTTAAATAATGAAGAACTCAGAATGTAAGTACAGAGATGTGTGAAAGTGGTAAAAAATGAAGCAGCTGGATGTACATTTTAAATGCAGTATAGAGAGACTAAAAAAATACCAACTGCAATTTTATAGTTCTTTCTTCTTCAGCAACATTTAACTCTTTACTGAAATACAGGCCAGAATTGATTGTTTTCTGGAATTTTTGCATTCCTATTTTTGAAATGATGTTGCTTATATATCTTAAATTCTTAAAAGATAAAATACTATGTAATCTTTTTCTCAATAATAAATTAATACCATGAAACAAACAAACAAAACATGCACAGCATTTCAATTTTTTTTTTTCAATCTTCTTTAAAGAGGAAGTTCATGTTAGATTCCTCACTCATCTGGCTTTTTCCATAAAATCTGTGGTAACTCATTGCTCTTTGTGTTAAATATAAGCTTCCACCAGAACATGAAATGTCTCTGTACATACAGTCTGTAGACTATGCAGAAAGGCACACACACATACACGCAGTCTTTTATACCTTATTAAAAACTGTTTTGCTAGCCTCCATACCATGATAACATGTGTTGTATGTCACCCATACTCTTCAGAGCTTGAAATAAATGACTTCATCACACTCATTTTCAAACTACTCAGGATCCTGACAGCAAATGACCTCTGATCTCTGCAGCTGGTGGAACTTTACTCAACAGCTACTGAAACAGAAATGTAAGCTTGTGGTATAAGTTCACAGACACATCCATAATAGTGCTCAAATCTCTAAATATTGTTTTGCTTGTTTGCTTCTTCTATCTAGTGTTCTTTAACAACACATTTCTTCTTAACAGAAAGACCTCATCTGGTATGTTTTCATTGTACCAACCCCATGTGCAAACTCCAGAAAAGTCCCTGTCCACTTCCTACTCTTTCTTTTCCTCTGGGTTGTACAAAGTCAAAAACTCCAATATAAAAGACATGAACTGAAATATTATGGTTTACCTGAGAGGAAAGAGAATGAGGAAGATAAATATATCATTTTATCTCCTACTCAGTGTTGTTCAAGTATAGCAAGAAAAGAAAGCAAGCATTTCCTTGGTGGAATAAAATTGTGTGTAGAATCACTGAAAATACAAATCATCTGCTGATGATAAAAAGCATTTAGACAACTTTGCAGCAGCTAGCTAAAATTCCAACTTTAAAATTCCAGCAGATTGCAGAGGACAAGGAGACTTCTGAATTTCATTAAATAGGAAAACTATACTTAGAGAAGACAAAAAAAAAAAAAAAAAAAAAAAGTGTAATTTTATCTATTTACATGGGTAAGCCTAGACAGTATCTCTATACCCGTTTATGTAATAAACTTACTGAGGCTCTTGAATTTTCCAAAACGTTTGAGGACAGATTGTAAGGAAGTATTTCTGTAAATCAGGATAAGTTTGTAAGCTAACATGGGAAGCTCAGCTCTACTGGCAGCAGTTTTAAATCATTACTTCTTTCACTGCACAGCTATAGATTACCTTCTATGACGCAGTACGTTTCAAGATTCTTCATAAAAATTAAAGTTAGGTGTGTGTTGAGACAGTTTCTCCTAGTGGGGCACTGGTAGTCTGAGCTGTAATAAATGTTCACAGGTTAAAATTAGAAGGGTGTATGAACTCTGGGGTACAAAAACCACAACAACAACAAAACTCCTGCAGATAAATGCCCTCCTAGTCATCTATGCCTTGTGGTTTTACAGCTTTAAATTTCTCACTGATTTTCACTTTTTAATGATAAGCTAATTATCATTCCAACTCTGACAATACCACCAACAGGCTGAAGCAGTTCTGTGGAAGAGGCCATGGAGATGCTGGTGGGCAGCAAGCTGAGTATAGCCAGCTGAGTGGGTCACCAGCTTTCTGGGATGCATTAATCCCACACAGACAGTCAGTTGAGAGAAGGGCTTATCCCCTTCTATGCATCACTCATTAGATCACATACTGAGTCTAGTTTTGGGTTTCCCCCAGCTCAAAAAGAATGTATGTAAAAGGGAGTGAGTCCAGTGGAGGGCCACTGAGCTGTTTTGGAGCTGGATCATTCATCCTCTGTGCAGTGGCTGCGCGAGTAGGACTTGTTCAACCTCGATAAGCTTTTGCTGAGGGGGCTACTTAAATGTGGCCTGCCAGGACCTCCAGAGAAAGTACTGAGAAGATGGAGCAAGGCTTTCCATGGTGTTGCATGGGTAAGAGAAAACAAATGCACACTGAAATGAGAAGTTCAGACTAGATGTAAAGAGAAACTTTTTCCCTATGAGGGAAAAAGGTCAACCAGAGAGGTTGAACAGCCATGTTCTTGGAGATTTTCAGGAACTGACAGGGTAAAGTCTTGAACAGCCAGATCTGGTCTCACAGCTGGTCTCGTTTATAGAAAAGTGATGGACTAGAGGCCTTCACAAGGCCCTCACCACCTGAGTTATCCTATGATCCTATGATATGCTATATATTTAAACCATATATACGTTAAAAAATAAGTAAATAAATCAAAACCAATCAACTAGACTAGATGGGCTAAACTAGTACACCACAAATTATGTACAGAATTTAATTGTAGGGACAATGCAGGAAATGTTCTTAAAACTATGCTGCTTTCTCTGAATCACAGTTTCTACAGATACTTGAGCTTGAGAGTAATTTTATATATTTAGATCATTTACTGATGTCAATAGTACTTCTCAGAAAATGAAACCAGGCACTTGAGGGCATATTGCTTGGCTATTGTGTGCTTGATTCCACAGAAAGAATAGCAGGTGGAGTCAACTATTTACATATTGAAAAGTTGAGAAAAATACTAATAAGCACTATGAGGAGTGCTTACTTCATAAAATGTCAAGATTTTAAGTTTATGGAAACACAAGTTTTATACTCTGACTGGAACTTTTATCAAGATGCACAAGATAAAGAGTGGTTTCTGGGTCATTGAATATTCTATGGCTCCCTTTACATAGACTGATAAGACCCATCTTAAGAGTTTTGTATTTAAATTTTTACATTTGGAATTTTAAAATATCTCTGATAAAAAATTAAAATTGATTTGTTTTGGCTCCCAAACAAAAAATAATTTCCAATTTCTTCCATTAATTATATCAGTAAATAGGCAGCCTAGTAATGTTTATTAGGAAATGTCATATTTTTAAAAAATTTTAATGCATATGTAAATAGAATAAATTAAAAATTCCTGTATCTAATATATCATCAATTTACTTAAACATTATTAACAGGTCCAATAATATTTATATTAATAGGAAAAAAAAAGTCCAAAAGTCTAGGCAAATTTTTGAGGCAGAATGTTGTTCTGTTCTCCTCTGCATTTTACTTCTCATTGCTTTTCTAAAGTATGATTTATATTCTTTACAGTTTATGTCTAATGGCTGAGATACTGCAACTCGCCAGAAGGTGGCTGCAAGAGGTATTTAAATTAACATATATAACTATGTGTTCAAAATCAATTACAAAATGTATTGATGGAAGATATTTCTAAGCAAAGTAGACTGTAAAATCAAATTAAGGGAAAGAAAAAAAAAAGCCATCATCCAATGTGTTTTATAATTATTGATTCAATGTTATGACAACCAGGCAAAGCTTTACTCATGGGAATAGTGCTGCATTATTTAATTGGGATTACTCAGAACTGACATGAACAAGGACCTGTAGGATCATGCTTTCACTTCATGAAGAGAAAAAGGGTTCTTATGAATCATATAGATTTTTGTAATGAAAATACTGAAAACATTTATTCAGAAATGCAGTAAGGGTATTACAATCTAGCTTGTACCCATCTTATTGATTTAAAAATAATCTAATTTACACACTGATAAAGGAAAAATAATAAATAATCTATATCAGATGCAGCATCATGAAAACACTGCCTTCTTTGCTACAGGAATCTAAACTGACATTAAAGTAAATACTAAAAACATAGTTGATCATGTAATTGATCTTAGCAGTCTGGTCCTACTCTGTGGTCTTCGTGAGAACACATTCAGAAAATGTATTGAACCTTAGAAATATTATAAGCCTCTGGATCACTTTCAGAGATTCTTGTCTTTTTTCAAGACATCTTGCTACAAGCTTTTAGCTATAGCTTGGCTCAGTTCTTTCTTCAGATGTAACATACAAAACTATGCAATTCACTTACCTGAAACAAGAATTGCATCAAATTAAAGTTAATTTTGGAGTGCCACCTGGACTTCTGTGTGTTATCCCCCTTTAAACTGAGGGTTAGTACAAACACTTATGTGAAAGACCTTTATGTTTGTTTGTTTGTTTTTCATGTGACTACTCACCTGATATATTATACTTGAGTTCCATTCCATAAACACTTACACTTAGTGTTTGTTCATTTAACCACTATTGAACTGAAGAGTAGACACACTGCAGAAAGCGTTTCTTCCATCCCACAAAAGTTTGAAAAATCTGAACATTCTAAAAAATATACATACATATATACTTGTATATATTATTTTCTTCACATTCTCTTTGAAAGTAAGCAAAAGGTCTGTCAGAGACCACATCGAAAAAGCAAAAAAGGAAAATGGCAAGGCAGAAAGGGAGGACTTGACAAGGCCAGTTGGTTGACAATGATAATGGTAATTCCATGGTTGAAGAAGCCACTAAGGACAGGAAGAGACTTTCCCCCCCATACTGGGATAGCAGGCATGAATTGTCTGTGTTGGTATAATGAGTAGGACAAGGGGTAATTGAACCACAAGGGTATAAATTGAACTACAGGAGGTGTCATGAGGAAGAACTTCTTTATGGTTCAGGAAACAGAGCACTAAAACAGTCTTCCCAGAGAGGTTGTGTAGTCTCCTTCTTTGGAGATATTCAAAACCCTCCTGGATGCGATCCAGTGTAATGTGCTCTAGGTGACCCTGCTTGAGCAGGGAGGTTGAACTTAGATGTTCTCTGGAGGTGCCTTCCAACCTCAACCATTCTCTTATTCTGTGATTACAGGGGTTGTTGTTTTTTGTTTGTTTGTTTTAGTCTGATGTGCTTATTTTATCCATCTGTACATCATGTCAGAGGGAAATCAACTTTGCAGGGATCACTGACTATAATGTAACAATGATACATGAATATAGCCAGATGTAATTGATCTATATACATCATGCCATGACACTGCTGATTTTCTTAGCCTTAATGTACTAATAGTCTTGCCACACAAAGTGAGCTACTGTGTGTACAATATATCTGTTCAGTCAGAGGCAATGCCTTACTAATGCTCTCTATTCCCATTTTGGCAATGACAAGGAAGAGGCAATGTCATTGCTTGAGAGATTTTCCACGGATAAGAACTTTTTCAGGTTCCACTGAAGGCCAAGAAATAGAGTTGTAGGGATCCCATCATTCTTATTATAAAATATGTCTCAGGTTTTCTATCTTTGACGGTTTACTGGTCACAAGTGATGACCTTTCTGCTGCTGAAACCCATCTAGGAGTGGAATTTTAGAGTGTATATAAAATAATGGGTACTGGCACCTCCAAAAGTGAGGTTTATTTGAAATAACAGTCCTTCTTCCAGAGTCACTTAAGACTACTACTTGAGTGAAACTACTTGAGGAAACTATGAGATAATCATCTGTGTCCTATCTGACATGGTATGGTATACAGTATAAGGTAAGAAAACTCTTTTCCATGACAAGTGTAAAATAGCTGCCTGTATGATAATTCTTAAGATCTGTTTCAGAACAGAGAATAAAGTTATTTGCATAGTCAGGAACATATGGGATGACTGCATTTTTTTAAAACAAAATATTTCCTATTACCCTGGACAAAGACGGAATAAACAACAAAATATAGTTTTCATTCTTTAGAAGTCCATACTGACTTTCTAGCTAGACACCTACAATAAAAACATAAATAAATAAATAAATAAATACTCATCATTTCCTTCTTTTGTTAAATTCACTGTTTCTAGTTTTTCAGTCTTTTACCCTTGAGACTTGCCATACAGCTCAACAATTCCTTTGCCATAGCATTTATTATCTGTTCCAGAAAAAACTTTTTCTGGAGAAAAAGCTCTTTTCCAGAGCTCTTGTTCCAGCAGCTTTATGAAGACCAGTGTTTGTTAGTAACTTCTGTACTTCTGATATTTCAGCTGTCTCCAAATAAGAAGACATTTAATTATTCCTTCATTTAATCTGAATAAAGGTCAATCTAGCAAGCTATCATCTTCAGGGAAGTATGATTGTTGATAAATCATATACATGTTTAGTAGCAACCAACAATACCACCAGCCAGATTAATGAGAGAACAATAATGTGATCTCCATTTTCCACCTAGTAAGCAGCAGTGTATATATTTTTTCTTATTATTATTCTTTAGTCTTCTCTTCTTAGAATTAAGAAGGCAATTAAGTAGGCAAGATACTAAGCTTCATGTACATTTAGTAAAATACCTGATTATTTTGTATGCAAATAAATGACAACATAAAACCCATACCTGGATTCCAACATATCAGCAGCCACCTAAAGGCCAAATATGACTTTAATTAAATAACTCACTAAATAGCTAGAGAATTGATTACTTTATCCAAGAATACTTTCATACCAGTAATAATCCAACAATTTTAACAGGAAGAAAAAGGATAATAGAGTAAAAACTGTAAATAATCATTTTCTCCCATGAAGCCTGCTTTCATTTCCTCTTAGTGTCAAAGACTGAGGTATGCCCATTTCTGAATGAATGTATCAGAATCTTCTCATATGACAAGGTTATTACAGGTAGACAAGGTTAAATGCTTCCTATGTGTCAGATAGTGCTAGCGATCATGGTAATTTCTTTGTGCCTAATAATAAGTGTCAGTTTTTGAGAAATGAGTTTTCTTTGTCTTTCATGTGAATGGTGCTCACATATTTACTCCAAGTGTAATAAAAACTGTTGGAGACTCAGCCTGCGTGCTATCCACTGACCACACTATTAATAAAGTTTCACTCAAGAGAGCATCAGGGTTCTGGCTACCTGTACTGGCTTGCAAAACACATCTTTGTGAAAAGTTTTTTTCAAAAAACTTGGTGTTACTATGCATTGTAGAATAGCAGTACATGTAGACCATGGTTATTAATATGCATAAACCTCCAGCACATGCTATTCACACAATTTGATTGTCACAGTCTGTGTCAACACAACATATCATTTCCGTGGCTCTGAGAGATGAGAGTAAAGCGTTTAGAGAAATTATATCTTCCACCGAATACAGTAATGCTCTTGGAGTTTTCCAGGGTACAGATACTTCTCTATAGTTTTTCAAAATTTTTTAACCTTATCATTTTTTCTGACAAAAATATGTTTAATGTTAAGAATGTACTTTTCATCTAAATGTTTTGATCTTTTATGTGAAAATTCAAAGCAAAATATTACTATGAAATATAAGCTGACATTTTGAAAATATTTCATTGGAGTCAATTTCTTAAACAAAATATTTTACTATTTTCATTAAAAACTTTCTAGCATACTTCTGGCATGTCAGCTCTGACGTATTTCAAGATAAAGAAAGTCCATCCAAAGACTAAAAACTCTTTATGAAGCATGAGACCTATTTTTCACACAGCTCTACTTTTTCTTTTTAGAGATCTTTGTGACAAGTAATGCCTTGTGAAAGTTTTCCATCTTTTTCTTCCCTATCTCTGTGGCACTTCATCGATTAGCAGTTTGTTATGCTTACGGCCAGAACTCTCTTGCTTTAGATGTTGATCATAAAACCTCTAACATCTGACTTGAAAAATCAGTCTCTTACAGGGGTTAGAATATGGAACATCCCCAAATGTGCCATTTTACATATACAAATAATTTTGTACTTTTAGTAAGCTCTATCATAGTAGAATGGTTTGTTTATCTCAGTTAAGTTGCATGTATGTATATTTGTAGGACTCCAGTTGTTAAATAAAAAGTTCAAGTTTGTAACTGGGAAAATTAGAAGAATAGGGGATGTTTTGATTGTGCTTTGGAAGCTTGTAATTTATCATTATTTGTTTTTATTGCGTTGTCTTAATTTATATATTTTCCCACTGTGTTCTCTGTATATGCATACATATATATATATACATGTATATATATATACATACATATATACATGTATATATACATATATACATTCATATATATATATGTATATATATATATATATCAATTGCATTTGTTAGGGGTGTACTGACAAAATACCTAATGAAGAAACAAAGAAAATAAAAACATCCCCTCCACCAAAAATCCCACTACCAAGAGAGAAAAAATCCGTCCCTCTCAAAGTTTATTTGCACAGGATTCTAAGAAATCTTCATTACTTCATCTCTATTTAGTCACTTCAGAAGAAGTGAAGTTGTTATTTGAGTTAATATAGCATATAATATACCTGTATTTCAGTCCTAGAAATGGTGAATACTTAGGCTGCAAGCTTGCCCTTAACAAGATTTTAGCTTATTTGGAATAGAAGGAAGATTTTATTTAAAGAACTGTCTGGTCTCAATGAGCACTAGGACATACTATTTTTAAATTTGTATGTAAACACAACCTTTTTAATAAAATCAAAAACAAGTTGAAAAATGTAAGATAATATTATATAAAAATTATTTTAAATCACAAAGTCTTGGGTTGATTCAGTAATAAGCTACAAATAGATTTCTGATATCAACAGAAAGGTTATAAGAAATAAAAGATTCTTATTAATAGCACTTATAAGCATACTACTAGCACAGAGGATACTATCAAAATAAAGGAAGGTATTTGGAAAAGAATTGCAACAAAAATATTTTTGCCATGTATTTAGATTTTTGTGTGTGTGTGATGGCTGCACAGGTTTCTATGAACTACTGCATGACTAATTTATTAATCTGGCAAATTTTAATACTGTTTAAAGCCATGTTTTTGTCATATTTCTTTTATGATTTCTGTTTTTCTAACACCTTTAATATTACCAGGTCATTTTGTTTAAGTTATTTAAAAAAAACAAGAGCTTAGGAATTTAAAGGAGTTTAAGTTTATGTTTAAAGAAGTTTAAAGGAGTTTAAGAGTTTAAAACCACAGTTTTAAACTTAATGGACTCTAGGTGGCTCATTAAAAAAAAAAAAAAAAAAAAAAGGGCATTGCAGTTCTTATTCTGAAAAATTTTGGGATATTACTTGTTCTACGTAAAATGAGAAAAGTGATAGTTTCTTAGAATTATTGATTATTTATGTAACAATCCACAACTTTGAACCCTCCAATGGCAACAAATGACAAATAGAGGCTTCAACACCTGGAAATCCAGCCTAAACTCATATCTGTGAAATTGCATTGCCTCTCATTCTAATTAGGGAATATAAAGACAAAAAGAAATATTTTGCTGTTTACAATCATTTGCCTTCAGAAATTCATGTAAGCAAGTGACAAGACGAAGGTCTTAAAGTAGTATACACTATTCCTTCCCATGCTAAATGTAAACTTCAGAGGCCTCCCCAAGCACTTGCCCTTGTAATGGTTCCTTTCATGAAAAAAAAAAATTGTTTGAATGACAGTGAATTGTGAGCATATGCTTATGTTAAAGCCCATGAAATGCAGTGCTTTGGTTATTGAGGAGTCACTTGTGACTGTACGGATAGAGCACTAGTTTAGTGCATGCTGTCACTCACTTTAAATCTGAAGCTCTGGTCAGATAATCAGTGAAAAAAAAGTAAATCATCATTAAAAAAAAGAGAAGGAAAAAAAAAAAAAGAGAGAGAGGATGAAAGAAAGAGAGAGAACGAGAGAGAACAGCTGTTGTTAGTGTGTTAGTGAAGATAATCCTAGCCTCCAAACTTCTGCAACAATTCCCACCTGGTCTGAGCTAGAACTTATGAGCAGATGCATCTTTCCAGTGTATCCTAGGTGACGCTGATATGAATAGCTCTGACAGAAAATGAAATAGATTTAAAAATAAATAAATAAATGGCGTGCTAGTTTATTCTATGTGTTCTTAATGTTTGAATTAATTCAACATTTTTGAAAATGAAGGAGCACTATTTTGGGTAAAAAGCAGATTCTACTTACATTCCTTTTAAGGCAATCTCATTGCCATATACTCGATATCTGTGTCCAGAGCAGATAAAGTCAGTGACCTATGGTCTTAGTAAATGTAAGTTTCACTTTTTCTATGGTCTTGAACAGAAAAGGACTTATGGTAAACTGAGTGATCTTATGTTAAATGAACCAATGATTCTTTGTCCTCTGAGTGGTGCAGAGGTCTTCGTTGAAGTTCAGTGGTTTGTACAAATAACTGAATACTTGAAACAGTTAGAAAAATGGATAATTAAGTTTTATGGAGAATTGAGGTCAGAATTAACATACACTTACCCTAGAGAAACTTTCATTACTGCTAATTTAATTATGATGCCAAGTAGGCCTTATGCGAAGTCTGGGTGATGTATTGGCTTTGAAATAGTCCTGTGAACGGAGCTGAGCTCTGCTTAGGAGACTGCTGCTGTTAGTCAGCAGCTTTGACAATATCTAATTCATTGTAAAAAGACAATAATAATTCTATAACTGACTGGATTCATGATATATAGCCTTGAAGCTTATCAACTGTTAATTAATACATGGTTCAATCTTCAGGTAGACTTATCTTCCTGGGAAATCTTGCCTTTTTACTAATATTACTTTGAACATAAGCAGAGTATCCTTTGATATTACAAGATCTAGTTTAAGAAAACTTCAGTACATGGGAACTACAGGAATCTATGCAGTTGACTTTTTAATACTTTCTTCAAAATAAACATGATTATAATTCAAAAAAAAAAAAAAATTAACCACAGTTTGAGAGGGCAGCAACAAATTTTGTGAGTAAAGAGTAGTTGATTTAAAACAGTGAATAAATTATAAAAGAGAAACCTATCTATTTTGTGTCAAGCTTAATCTGTGAATGCAGCTGACAGGGATTCCCCAATTACCAGATAGTAACCAATCCTTCAGCCTTTTCACTGTATTCCAGATGGAATGAATTAGAATCTGGAACTGTAATTTCATTATCCAAGAATCTTAAATGCAAACAAAATTGATGGATTTTCAATGAGAATTTTGATTAACCTATATTGAGACCTGATTCAGATTTCGTGATATTTTAGTGAACAGTCGTGCTTCCAAACATTAAGGTTTTAAAGATGACAGGAATCAACTTATGTAAGTTAAATAATATTGACATAGATTAAATATATAGATATATATATAAATTTGCTGTCTCCCCTTGATATCAATAATCATGTGTATGTCACTAATTTTTAAATATTTTCCAATCCCTTTGAAACTATTTTGCATTTTACAACTTCCCATGACAATAACAGATTTAAATTTAGGTAGTCTTTAAAGAAATAAGTTTTAAGACTATCAGGAAATTGGTATCATAGAAATAGAAATTAAAACTTCCTATAAGGTACTTGTGTTTGAGAGCAAAAAAATATCTCAACATACGGATGCAAAATGAACACTTCTTCCATCCATAGGATGTACTTATATCTACTTATCTTAAATCTATTTTCTATCTAGTAGGATACATACACATGTCTATGTAGTAGGACATACATATTTTATACAATATGTAAATTACATTAGTAAAACTTGAAAGTATATGAAACTTATCTCCAGGACATGGTGACTAATATCAGCTACCTATGCAGGCTAAACACACAGATGTCAGTAAAACTGCATTTCTAATTATCCTGTTTATATGTCCCTACAGGCCCTACAGGCCTTGTTATGAGGTGACATTCTATCAGACCTATAAAACACAAACCAGTTTTGCCTTCTCAAGACTTCATAGAACATGCTTCCTCCATGAGACTTTAAATCATCTTCCTCTGTTGCCATACTAACTTACATGACTTCAAGGTAAAGACTTCAAGGTTTACATAGTATAAGTACATGCACAATCGTAGAGTGCATTATACACTTAATTACAAAGGCATACTTATGAAGGAGCACACTAGACCAGACCCTTTTGTCCTTTCTTCTCTCCAATTTCCAATTTTTTTTCCCCAAGATACTTTCAGCAATGCCCTATTAAAAAAAAAAAAAAAAAAAAAAAAAAGCCAATGTTATTACTGTTTTTCCCAGTGGGTTTGCTACATTTGTATCAAAATTTGGTATTTCTGGTCATCTTCTTAAGGTAACATTAGTCTTACATTGTACTAATTACTAGGAGTACTTGTATGGTTATCTTGATTATGCTGATTGGTATTGCTGATACACTTACCTGGGTACTGCTGGCAACACAAGGCCATACTCCCTAAAAGACGTTCAATATTCCACTATAATTATCTATGAAGATATATATGTTTGTGAAAGCTTGTCATTTCTCTCAGTACTGTAACATTTCTCATAGTATCTGTAACCTTTGTCAGCTACTCACTTTATTATTTGTTACATTCAGCAATTTCTGCTCAATAGTTTCTCATTTTCTGTTCAGTAAACCTCAGGCCAGTGTCCCCTGCTTGCAAGCTTTAGTTGTGTCCTCCCATGAAGATGAAAAATTAGTAAGTCAAAGAACTGCCTATGGTTATCTTAGCCCCCTTAGAAATTTTCCAAAGAGCAATTAAGTCTAGTATTCTGTTAAATTTAGCTTCAGGCAACAACTTTCCACTTCAGTAATAGCATTTTACACATGCTTTCTTTTCCTTCAAAATAAGAAAAAAAAAAATCATAATAATAATTAAAAAAAAAACCACCACACCTCTTCTTCCCTTAGCTCCTACCTTTACTGTACTTACTGTTAGACTTTAAGAAATTATCTATCCCCTTTGTATTTTAAGATGCCTGATGTTCAGTCTCACTGAGCATCAAATGAGTTAAGGGAAGTGACTGAAGGCTTCCTTGCAGCCAGTCTGGGGTGACTGGGGAGCTGTGGTTCCTCAGTTCTCATGGACAGAGTTTCTCTACTCTCAAACCCAAGCTTGTCTAGAAAATTATTCCAGCCACAGATAATCCAGTTTCCAATCTTGCCCACCAGAAAACCAACCAGCATCACATATTAAACTTGGAGGGAAGCTACTCTGTGTTAAGGCTTTCTTCAGGAGGTCTACTTAAAGGATACTACTTAAAGCTCTTTGTTCTCAGGGAACAGCAAGGGGGCCAGGTTGGTATCCAGTTCTAGGTCACTGGGGACAATCCATCTTTCCAATCTTTCCACAGTCATTCACAATCATTAGATGTGGAGGTGATTCAACTAACAGCTAAACTCAAAGACAGTAACTTCTCTTCACCTAACATATTCACACAAGTTAATGGCAAATTGCAAGTGTAGGTAATTCTCCAAGATAAAGCTATATGGTAATAAGGAAGGAGAGCTTCAGGAAATGTGGGGGAAGACATATATGGGAAAAGAGCATAGGGAAAAAAAGGTTGGAAAGGAAAAGGGGAGTGGTAATAAATCCAATGAGAAATTAAAAATGACTGAATCAAACAAAAAGCCTAGAGGAGAGGACAGAAAGACCAGGAACCTTTCAAGAAAGGAGGAGGAGAAATTAAAGAATTTAATAATATAAAATATAAATATAAAATATATATAAATTAATATAAGAATATAAATATATAATATAAAAAAGATTATTAAAAGAAATTAAAACATGCAAAATTAAAAGAAAAATATTGACAAAATATGATGAAAATATACAGAATGATGCTAGATCCATAAAGAAAGATCTTGAGAAAAATCGGGTGGGGAAGGAGAAAAAAAAAAAAAAAAAAAAAGCCTATTTCTATGGGGGAGAGATAACTGTCTTGTTAGTCATAAAAATTTCAATAATGTCTGTTAATGTTTCGATGGAAAATATAGCAGGAAATGAAGTCCTATACAGACAGAGGGCTACTTTTAATTTGCCAGGCTATATTTTTAAATAAGCGTTCTGAGCTGACAGGGTGCTCAGCAATTTTTGGATTCAAATTGTAAATTTATTAATAATATAAAATAATAATAATAATATAAAAATATACATGTATATATTTTAATAGAGAATTTTGAAGGTAAATTTCATTAGCCAATTTCTAAAATTCTCTTAAAACGCTGTAATTAATTGGATCTTTATTATTATTTTTTTTCAGATGAGTCTGCCAACTTTCCAGTAGAGTCTGAAGTTGGTTGACATAATGAAGAGCACAATAAAAATATTAATGTTTAAGGAATTATATTCTTTATAGGCAAAAGGAAAGTTTGTCAGATAGTATAGCTCTAAAAATAATAATAAAGAATTTCATTGAGATTAGACCTGAGGGATTTAAAATAAAATATTAATGTTTGGTTTGAATACATTGATTAGTTCTATACAAATATGTAAGAGAAAAAGTTATTTATCTTCCTTTTATGTAAACTTTGGTTTTCAAAGGAGGGATTTTTTTTTCCAATGACAAAAATCAGGATTGTTTTAAATTACTGTCTCAGATCAAATAACTTCAGTTTAGCTTTGAAAGATCTTTTTTTCTCCAGTGCTACAGTTTCTGAGCATTTATGGACAAAATATCTAAAAGCAACATCCAGATCGAACAGTTAGTTCTTTTAATAGATTTATCTAATGCAGCCCAGAGGAAAAAAGTCTAGTAGGTGGGACTACTTCATCGTGCATGACTCAAAGATCAATTCTGCAAACCTAGGGACTGGTATGATTTAATCTTGCAAGTAGTACAGATCCACCACACTTCAGAAAAACTCTTACGTACCTTGGGTTGCATGCTGGTGGCAAGGATGTAACAACTGATGAGGTGAGCAAACTTGAGCACCTTTGGAACCGTGCTCAATGTGTGGGTGTATGCCCTAGGAAGAAAACACAGACCAAATTTGCTGAATAGTGGCCATTATGGCAAAATCATAGGCTATGATTTTGCATTGAGAAGAATTTCCTTCTCTCTTCAGCATCTTATGAATCCAAAAGGAGTCCAAAGAGGCTTTTTATGCTGTGCCATGTAAAAGGTTAATTTAAAGAGGCCTCAGATGGATTTTTGCCAAATATTTGCACAGCCCATCAGAGATGTCTCCTTGGATGCTCGACTGAAGGCATTTGCACTTTCACTTTTACTGCATTTGTTGGCTAGAGAGCAAAATCATTAACAATATATGTTTAAAATCTTACTTGAAAACCTTTGCTAAGAGTCAATGTGTATCCAGTCCATGATGTGAATTATAAACTGCTCTCAAAACTTAGTAATATTTACTAGCTAAATATATACTTTAAAGAGCACTTTGGGAGTGCATACACAGCCTTACAGCATCAGAACTGAAATTACATTTAATTGGCAAAATATCAGACAAAATAGGAGGAGAATTTTTATTAGATCTATCCTGTTAATTTCAATACCTCTGGAATGCTGAGGAAATATTTTTATTGAAATGATTATTATCATTCTAGAAAACATTATGGACTATATCAAAATTATTTGGTAATGAGAGGTTTGATACTACAGTCTGAATAGTCAGGAAACTAAAGACATGACAGAGCTGTAACTCTTGCTAAAATCATTTGAATTTGCAAATGACTAAGTAAACAGAAATACAGTAGAGTTTATAAAATTTTAAAGCTTTTATGTATCACATGAATATTATTTATAATAATAAAATAAATAGGTCCATTTGAAAAAGAATCCAGCTGTGTTTGCTCTGCATGATTAAAGGTAATAAAGCAATATGAACACGATTTACTGAGAAAAAAAGTCATATTTTATTTATATCAATTCTCCTTTTCTTTAATAAAGCATGATTTAAACACATACGCACCCACAGAGACCTTTATTTATATTTAAACCTAGCTCCCAGCCTAATTTCTCTGCCATGGTGCCAAATGAGACCTGAAAGCCATTCTGAGCAGTTAAACTGTATTTGGAGGTAGTGATGGTCTTCCAGCTTAACTTAGACTCTTCCAGGTGGCAGTGAATCGCAGGAATCACAGTTCCTCAAGGCATCATTGAAAATCCAGTCACAAATATATGGGTCATGTGTGAGAGTGCAAAAAAACATTTTTTTTTGTTTGGCAGAGAGCTTACTTGCCTGCCCACTGAGCAAAGAAAATTTTTAAGGCTCAGATTCTGTAAGGAAATCAGGATGACCTCTCAATGACCACATTTTTGTTGCACCAATTAAAAATCATAATGGCTTTTTGACACTGATGGCTTGAACTGAAATGGAGACAAGTGCTCAAAGTATTGTGCTGAAGAGTGAGAGGGATATCAAGTTACCAGCAGCAAGGCACCCGCATCGGCATTGTAGCCGCATCACAGCCCCAGCGGTGCTGGCAGCCTGTGTCCCGCAGCTGGCTTTGGAGCCTGCCAAGCGGCCAGCAGCTGCTGCTGCTGCTGGAGAAAATGTTTTCCACAGCTGAGCAGCTGTGGCCTGTGACTGCCATGCAAAGGCTGGAAATAATAGTTTGAAATAGTGAGGGACAGGGCACTGGGAATTAGACATCAAAAATTTCTGTTCTGAAACACAACTGAAATGTTTAATCAAAAACAAATGGCCTTGAAAACACTAAGTGGTGATTTGTTTGAAATAATAAGAGTTAGGAAAAATGAAGCACATCTAGTATTTTCTTTAGCTGTCCACAGCAGTAAAAGTTGGGTGAGGGCTTGCTCAGTTGAATCACAAATTTGTTTGCTATTAATTTGTTAATGAACAAGAGACATCTTAAAAATACTTGGTCTTACCTATTCTTTCAGTGATAAATTGAAGCAAGTTCTATAATGCAATTTTAAACCCTCAAAAGACACCTAAAGCATTCACAGTTTAGCAAAAATTTTGAAGTATACTGAGCCTTTGTTTTAGGGCCAAATTTTGGTACCCAAAGTCATTTTCTGAGTCAGATAAGTAAAATGTTTCCACCAACTAAAATAAATAAATAAATAGATAAATAAATAAATAAATAAATAAATAAATAAATAAATATTCCCCAAGTAGCTCTTTATTAGGTTCTTAAACATGGATTTAAGAAATTTAAGAATTGAATTGTAGACTTTTTTGGCCATATGAGGGTATGTATGTAACTCTTCCAGCTCACAACTGTGTATTTCCATGATTTAAAAAAAAAAAAAAAAAAGAAAGAAAGAAAAAAGCCATACAGAGAGCTTCTAGCTTCTCATTTGTTTCTATTGCATGTATTTCAGGATGAACATGCTAAAAGTACACATGCTGGTTTCTGTTCTACTTGAATACATGTTAACTGAGAGCTATCCAAGGTATTACCTCCAGACATGCTGGAGAATACATTTTTATTTGTCTAGTTGGCATTGGAGTTGTTGGTATTTTTTGCAATGGTGCTGTGCCCTTACAGCTGCATTCCTTAGGACCAATGAAGCTGTCAATCATGACAGTAAAGCCCATAAGAGCAGAAGATGGCTTGCTCAGCAGCAGCACCTGGGTTTGGGAACTCATTACTAGCAGAGATTAGGATGACTACAAATCTCCCTGGCTTTGGAGCAAAGTGAAAAACTCATTTCCTTGGCTTAGCTCTCCCTTTTCAAGTCTCCAAATGAAGGTGAGAAAAAGGAAGAGAGAGAAGAGGAGGAAAAAAAAAAATACAAAGGGGAAAGGAAGATTGAGAGAAGAAAGCAAACAGAGGGAAGAGATGGGAAGATGGTAGAGAATACCCTTAGGACAATCCACGCTGAGAGGTAAAAAGCATGAAACGTTAAACAGAAATCATTGTCAGATCTGTTTGAAGCATGTTTTGGAATATTAGGAAGTGTTCTGAGGTCATAATTTAAGGCAAACTAGGACATCTAGATAGACAAATTCCTGCATGTTTCTTTTTAGGTCCAACATGACCATGGATTTCAAGACAAGAGGTGACCATTCTAACCATTTAGTTTATCTTCAGTTTACAACGCACCTGTATCACCTGATGGTTCCTTCATCAGGTCCATTGTTTTGATATTATTAGCAGTGTGACTTTTAAGAAGACCACAGGGAATGCATACAATATTGTAACTACGTATGTACAATCAAATATGATTCTGAGCATTTGTGAACTGGACCGTTGTTGGTAATCAACAACAACTTTTATTTTATTTTGAGGTCTGAATTTGGATCCCTACTGGGAGCCAAAAGTGGGAGTCAGTATTTCATCAGTTATGTGTAGCCTGCCGTCTCTTACATTCTATTTGGTCTACCCATAGCTCTGCAGACTGAGGACCAGCACTGCAGCTTATTAAGGAGAAAGAATTTACATTTTAAAAAAGCATTCAGAGTATTTCAAATCTTCCCTTCCACTAAGTTTATGGAGTAATTATCAAACTATGTCTATGTCATGGAGAAAAGTAGTATGACTGAGATTTCCAAGTCAACCTTATTTATTCGATTTTCCAATTATTGGATATTGCATTTGACTCCATTAGCACTTTGTTAACAGAGGATTATTGTGAATGTAAGATATTGTGTAATAACTAACTAGATCGTGAAAGTCTCCATCACTTGGAGCTCGCTGGTGTTACACAGATAAAATGATCATGTCTTCCAACTTTGCTCCTTTACACATTCCAAATAACATAATAGAATCATCAATGAAAATGTTACTACTTTGTTGTCCATTTATGAAACTGGCATTTAACTTAGAGAGTGTTGGGGGGGCGGGGTGGGATAATGGATGGCTCAACTTCAAGCACTACATATTAGTGCTTGTAATCTACAGTATATCTGCATCTTCATTTAAATGTACAAGTTTGTGTGGAATGGTTTAATCAACCTCTTTTTTTTTTTTTTCTTTTTTTTTTTTTTTTTCTCCCCCATGATTTAAAAGCTGGCTTTTATTCAAAAGTCCTAAATTCAATTGAAAGTCTTAAATTTTCAATGGTTTGCTTCACTAGAGAAAGTGACAGTATGTCTCTCACTGATTCTTATGAATAAGATTAAATGTTTAATAATTTAATATAAACAATCACTAAATTAAACTTAGTTAATTTAATATTTTGTTTTAATTATGCATTCAGTCTAAATATTTGCACATTCTGGAGACAAGAGTTCTTACTTTACTGATAAACAAATGTATATACTTAAGTACAGATTTTTAAGACTGGGACTGAAGTCTCTGACAGGATAAAAGCTTTTTCCTCAGGGACTGCAGTCTGACATGTGCAGAATCATTCTCAATACTGCAGTCCCAGAAGTGACTTTTATTCTGTCAAGTAGACTGTAGCAAGGAAGTTTACAGTATGCTGGATTGGTCAGCCATGAAGACTACCTACAAGCTGGATTTAGATCACGTCAGCTGATGTTGATTTACTTCCAGAAATCCAGAAAGCAAGGCATCAAATACAAAGTAGCTACAAGAATACTGTTTCCAGAGTTTCCATTATTCCTATTTCAGCTGCTTTACTTCTTTTCAAGTAAGGCTGATCCTCTTCCTGTCACAGGAATACCAGTAGAATGGGTTAACATGATGTTTTAGTTATTAATACTCATTAGTCTCTCCTACTTACTGTATTTATACGACTGCATAGGTAATATTTGATCCAATTTTATGAAATGCATAGTAATTAGTTGTTCCTATTACTGTATCAAAACTTCATTACTACTATGGCTGTAAAGATACAAGGACAGTCTGGAGCCACTTGCCAAGGCGATCGGCTCCAGGGCAGACGCGTTCTGCAGCAGAGCAGGGGATTGGACAGGAATCAAATCTGCCCGCTCAAAACTGCAGCAGTTCGGGTCTCCGGGTGCAGGGAGTGCCTGAGTCTGTTGCTGCCACCTGCGGGGGGGAGAGAGACCGTGTGCATGAGGTGCGAGCAGGTGGACAACCTGGTCTGCCTCGTGGCAGAACTCAAGGAGGAGGTCGAGAGGTTGAGGGATATCAGGAAGTGTGAGCGCGAGATAGACTTGTGGAGCGACTCCCTGCACGGCCTGAAGGACAGGCACTGGGGTGAGATACCCCAAATGGGTATGGACCCCCTGCCCTGTTGCTGTCAGGCAGAGGCAGGGGACCTAAGAGTTGAGGAGGAATGGAGACAGGTCCCTGCTTGACATAGCAGACGATGCCCTCCCCCACTGGCCCCACCTTCCCAGGTGCCCTTACACAACAGGTGTGAGGCCCTGGAGCTTGAGAGACCGGTAGCTGAGGAAGAGGTAGAAAGTCTACCCAGGAGGATGCCTAGGGCGAGAAAGTCAACTCCACACCTCAGGACATAAAGAAGGGTGATTGTTGTGGGCGACTCCCTTCTCAGGGGAACAGAGGGCCCTATTTGTTGGCCTGACCCTACCCGTAGGGAAATCTGCTGCCTCCCTGGGGCCAGGGTCAGGGACACTGCCAGAAAGCTTCCCAACCTGGTTCACCCCTCTGACTATTATCCTCTTTTAATAGTCCAGGCTGGCAGTGATGACATTGAAGAGAGAAGCCTTAAGACCATCAAACAGGACTTTAGGGGGCTGGGACAGTTAGTGGATAGAGTGGGAGTACAGGTGGTGTTTTTGTCCATCCCTACGGTGGCAGGGAGGAGTACAGAGAGGACACGGAAAGCCCACCCGATAAACACATGGCTCAGAGGCTGGTGCCAACACAGAAATTTTGTGTTTTTTTGACCATGGGGCACTTTACTCAGCACTCGGCCTGATGGCCGCAGACGGTTCCCTATCTCGAAGGGGAAAATGGATCCTGGGCCAGAAGCTGGCGGGGCTCATTGAGAGGGCTTTAAACTAGGTGAGAAGGGGGACAGGGCTGAAACAAGGCTTGTTAGAGCTGTGCCAGGGGTAACAATGGCAAGGCTGGGAGAGAAGGCAATGGCCCAACTGAAGTGCATCTACATTAATGCACTCAGCATGGGTAACAAACAGGAGGAGCTGGAAGACATCGTGCAGCAGGCAGGCTACGACTTGGTTGCCATCACAGAAATGTGGTGGGACCACTCATGACTGGAGTGCTGCAATGTCTGGCTCTTCAGAAGGGACAGGCAGCATGGAAGGAGTGGTGCTGTGGCTCTTTGTATCAGAGAGTTTTGATGTTGCGGAACTTGAGGCTGGGAATGATAAGGTTGAGTCCCTGTGGGTTAGGATCAGCGGGAAGGCCAACAAGGCAAGCATCCTGATGGGGGTCTGTAATAGACCGCCAAACCAGGATGAGGAGACTGATGAGGAGTTCTACAGGCAGCTGACAAAAGTTGCAAAATCGTCAGCGCTTGTTCTTGTGGGGGACTTCAACTTCCCTGACATACCCTGGAAGCACAACACAGCCCAGAGAAAGCAGTCTAGGAGGTTTCTGGAGAGCGTGGAAGATAGCTTCCTGACACAGCTGGTTAGTGAGCCTACCAGAGGAGGTGCCCTGCTAGACCTTCTCTTCACAAACAAAGAAGGAATGGTGGGAGATGTGGTGGTTGGAAACTGTCTTGGGCAGAGCGACCATGAAATGGTCGAGTTCTCCATTCTTGGAGAAGCCAGGAAGGGGGCCAGGAAAACCGCTGTATTGGACTTCCAGAGGGCTGACTTTGAACCGTCTTTACAAACACATCAATGCAAAATGGAGGACTAAGGAGAATCTCCAGCCTTTACTGGATGCGGAGGGGAACTTCATTACAAAAGGTGAGGAAAAGGCAGAGGTGCTTAATGCCTTCTTTGCCTCAGTCTTCAGCAGCAAAGCCAGTTGCTCTCTGGATACCCAGTACCCTGAACTGGTGGAAGGGGATGGGGAGCAGAATGTGGCCCTCACTATCCATGAGGAAATGGTTGGTGACCTGCTATGGCACTTGGATGTACGCAAATTGAGGGGGCCAGATGGGATCCACCTGAGGATACCGAGAGAACTGGTGGAGGAGCTGGCCAAGCCACTTACCATCATTTATCAACAGTCCTGGCTATCGCGGGAGGTCCCAGTCAACTGGCGGCTAGCAAACATGATGCCCATCTACAAGAAGGGCCAGAGGGCAGACCCAGGAAACTATAGGCCTGTCAGTTTGAGCTCAGTGCCAGGGAAAGTCATGGAGTAGATAGTCCTGAGTGTCATTATGTGGCACTTACAGGGCAACCAGGTGATCAGGCCCAGTCAGCATGGGTTTATGAAAGGCAGGTCCTGCTTGACGAACCTGATCTCCTATGACAAAGTGACGCACTTGGTGGATGAGGGAAAGGCTGTGGATGTGGTATACCTTGACTTCAGCAAGGCTTTTGACACCATTTCCAGCATTCTCCTCAGGAAACTGGCTGCTTGTAGCTTGGACTTGCATACGCTTCGTTGGGTTAAAAACTGGCTTGTTAGCCGGGCCCAAAGAGTCATGGTGAATGGAGTCAAATCCAGTTGGAGGCCAGTCACTAGTGGTGTTCCCCAGGGCTCAGTACTGGGGCCAGTCCTCTTTAATATCTTTATCAGTGATCTGGATGAGGGGATCGAGTGCACCCTCAGTAAGTTTGCAGATGACACCAAGTTAGGTGCGTGTGTTGATCTGCTCGAGGGTAGGAAGGCTCTGCAGGAGGATCTGGATAGGCTGGACTGATGGGCTGAGGTCAACTGTATGAAGTTCAACAAGGCCAAATGCTGGGTCCTGCACCTGGGGCGCAATAACCCCAAGCAGAGCTACACGCTGGGGGATGAGTGGTTAGAAAGCTGCCAGGCAGAGAAGGACCTGGGAGTATTGGCGGATAGTCAGCTGAATATGAGCCAGCAGTGTGCTCAGGTGGCCAAGAAGGCCAACAGCATCCTGGCTTGCATAAGAAGCAGTGTGGCCAGCAGGGCTAGAGAAGTGATAGTCCCCCTGTACTCGGTTCTGGTGAGGCTGCACCTCGAGTACTGTGTTCAGTTTTGGGCCCCTCGCTACAAGAAGGACATCAAGGTGCTTGAGCAGGTCCAGAGAAGGGCGACGAAGCTGGTGAGGGGCCTGGAGAACAAGTCCTACGAGGAGCGGCTGAGGGAGCTGGGCTTGTTCAGCCTGGAGAAAAGGAGGCTCAGGGGCGACCTTGTCGTTCTTTGTAAGTACATTAAAGGAGGCTGTAGTGAGGTGAGGGCTGGTCTATTCTCCCACGTGCCTGGTGACAGGATGAGGGGGGATGGGCTAAAGTTACGCCAGGGTTGTTTTAGGTTGGATGTTAGGAAGAACTTCTTTACCGAAAGGGTCGTTAGGCATTGGAACGGGCTGCCCAGGGAAGTGGTGGAGTCACCATCCCTGGAGGTCTTTAAAAGATGTTTAGGTTTAGAGCTTAGTGATATGGTTTAGTAGAGGACTTGTTAATGTTAGGTCAGAGGTTGGACTCGATGATCTTGAGGTCTCTTCCAACCTAGACAATTCTGTGATTCTGTGAAATATTGATTCATCAGTTAATCATCAGTTAATCCTAAGCAACAACTCTCTGTGCTGCAGGGAATAAACATAGCCAAAGATCTTTCATACCTCTGTCTGTGATTTTTTTTCAGTCTGTTTTTCTCTCATCTGAGTAGTAGTATTTTCCTCATGCAGAAAGATGGTAAAATTCATGGTTTTACTTTTTTCAGCAGTGAATCAGCATATTTTTGGTGTTCTGGTACCTTACACAACAGCAAATAAGTTTAGCAGGTTGGCAATGTGCATGTCTGTCCTTCTTATCTGGCACACTTCTCTTTTTCTTTCAGTTTTGCTCTTCATGATTATCTACAACCTTTATTACATTACTTTTTACTGCATATTTTATTTGAGTATCATTCAAGGAAATAAGTCAGGGTAGATAAGTCTCTTGATGTAGATAGTGGTCTGAGAAATTATTACCTCCTTAAAAGACCAATATATGGAATGGTCTTACTCATGTTTTTTATTTTGGCTTTCTTAATTACTTCTTACATTTAGAAAGAGAAATCTCTGGATTTCAAATAAAAGGAAACCTAGACCATCCTGCTTCATTGGAAGTGAGCACTAGCTCTCCATGTTCCTGGAAATACTCTGTGTATATTTATGATCATCTCTCAGGCCACCATAATAGCCTTATTATTAGTTTGTACTTTATCTCATGTAATAATTACATTTGACTTAAAGAGATATGGTTGAAGACACTAATTCTGTTGGGAATGTTTGCCTGATATCAAGGAAGTCCAAGCAATGCAAAACAATAGTTACATAAAAGTCAATAAGCGTGGCAGTTTCTACTGGAACTGAAATTACCCAGAAGCTAATCCAGTATGCTTTACAACTAAATTGACATTAAAATAGAGACAACTCAGAGAAAGGAATGAGTACCCAGATCACAGCTTTATTTTAAGTACGCTAACCGTTACCACCAGAAAGAACACAAGCAAGCCCACTTGAGAACTTTCAGCAGAGACAACCAGAAATACAATGCTAACCAAAGTGCACTAAACAGACACAATGATGGTCTCTTCAAAAGCACACCACCAATCTGAAGCAAAACACTAATGAAGAAACACCTGCAGAGGAGGCATTTGGTGTGAATTTTAATCCCTCCTGACAGGTGAAGAGAATGAATTGTGGCCTTCACAGCTTGGGGGAGTGATATAATTAGATAAAACATTGGTATTAACAGCGGTGCTCTGTCTGGTTGTCATTTTCTGAAAGCTAACCTACTGTGTACCAAAATGAAGTCTCCTGTACAATCACTTTGTGGGCTATGTGTTACCTGTTATGCTTGTGCTTGAGACTACCTGCAAAATCTAGCTTTTCAAAGGATTTAGGCATATGTTTTGTAATCATATCCTGAGAATCAGGCCCTGCAAATTTCCCTTGAAATAGGCTTTTTAAATTTTCCACTTGGTGGGCAGATTCTTCTAGTGGCCTTTAACAAATTACCAAGCAGGGCAGACAGCATATACTGCATCACCTCTTAATTTACGGATGCACAGCCATATATATATTGCTCCCACACACCCCAAAAATGAACAGGAAAGTGAATTTATTTTTTTGTTAATTTATTTATTGAAAGTATCATTTTCTTTAACTGTTGTAATGTAAGTTGGAATTAGGTTCCTTAAACTGCATCAAAAAAGTGCATTGAATCTGTTGTGTAGTTTCATCAAAACCTCCATATAGATGGGTAGGTTTGTAAAGAGAACTTTTAGAGCATTTGAGGCTAAGCTTTATCACCTATAAATAAAAGAGACAAGCTGGAAAAATAAATAAATAAAAATAGCACCGGAAGGGAAGTAAATCTTGTGTTGGCTTTAAGCCTAGAACTAATGAAGGCAAGCAGAGGTGTGCTTCTGTGACCAATATTTCAAAAAGGGAAAATATACTGATTTTTTTTTTCCATACTAATCCAGAAGTAGTTGCATCATCACTAAAAGCAATATCATAGTGTATCCAAGCAACCCAATAATCTAATCTTTCATACTTAGCATTGGAGAAATATACAAAGCGGTATCAACATCCACAATGCAAATATTTTTAAAATATATCTGTATTGAGCCACTATAGCTTCAGACAACTTACTGCCTTTTGACAGCTTGTTGATATCATAATCATAACTAAAAAAGTTCTTATGTCTAACAACCAAGATGTAAAATGAGTGATAATGCAAAATAATTATTTACAAGTATTCATTTATTCTGATATTGGCTGAATTTAAGCTGTTGTGAAGATCTTCACAAAGAACTTCAAGTTCTTCACTTTCAGAAGAGAAGCTTTCAATTTCTCTCTTAGTCAGAAAAAGTCTCAAAAACAGCCCAGGAAACTCTTCATGACACAAAGTGTATCTTTTTAATTATTTTCTTATGCTTGTATCTTTAAATTGCAAATATATGTGTGTATATATAGATTTTTAATATTGAATTTCTCAGAATGAGTTTTGTTTGTTTGTTTTCTTAGAACTTAGGAACAGTTTAAGGAAATACATCACATTTTACTTATGGGATTGAATGTATTTGTAACCATAGAAATTTCCATTGTCTACTGGTCTACTGACTTGTTATTTATTCAGGAATTTCAGACATAAAATGAACATAGAAGAATAAATGAGAATGGAATAGTTATTGAGTAGATGTAGGTCAGCATATAGAGCTCAGCTGCTGGTGGATCACCTTTTACAGAGACCTAAATAACAATAACACGAGTAAGGCTCAGTATCATATTTGGCTCCATACAAAAGGTCTGGTAAAAACAAGCAAGATACTACTATGCTGCTGTAGTGTGAAGCAGCAGACAAAAATGAACATGATTTTATTTTGGCAAATAACATATGATGGTAAAAATGGGGCCGAACTGTTTTTTTTTCTGCTTTTCATTTTAATCAAATCAAAAATATATTTCATATAATAGCATCTGAGCTTGTGACTGTAAACATATAGTAATGAACAGATATTTTCCTGCACTACAATTATATTATGAATCCCTCTATTGTGTATAATACATAGCTGTGCAGAATTAGCTCTCTTCAGAGCAAATAAAATCTCAAACATACTGATCAGGTACACTTTAAGTAGCTATGATTTATGATATTCAGTTGTTAAATTCAGGTACTGTATATTATATTGTCATTTCATAAACCTGAGAATCTACAGTAATACCAAGAACTTAAAGAGGTGTTTTGTTCTTTCCTTCACAACAAATGGAGATTTCATATCTGGAAACTTTCATCATCAGAAGGCAATGAGGAGAAGACTGCAGTCCAATAGGTTGAGTTGCTAGTTTTCTTCCATATAAAACTGAAATACTTCCAGTTATGGTAAGAAAGCTGGTTTGAAGAGCAGCCAAGCCCAAGCAAAATTAAAAAAAAAAAAAAAAACAACAACAACAACAACAAAAACTAGCTATCTGATACTGCTGTGCTACTCACAGCATGCATTTGTGAATCAATAGCTGTCATTGACAGGACTCCACCAGAAGGAAGTTTGTAGCAGTGTAGTCACTTCACCAATACCATTTAGTTTTAGTAATTACTGTCTCTGAGAAGACAAAATGTGTAGAAATGTGAGGCGGTGTGATAGCAGAACAATGAAAATTAGGGAAAATAGTTTTCATATGTTATTTCAGTCCATAAAGAATTCCTCTTAGTAGCACAAATTTACTTTTAGATACTGAAATTCCCATGAGTGTCTATTTTTATTTAAGTAATATTTTACCATTTCATAACATGAAAGAAATAATCTATACAAGAATTATCTATTATATAAATGAGGTGATGATGAATTTTTTAATTGTGTATAAATATCCATGTCATCAGAATGCGTTTAAACAGTTTCTATGCATATAATCTCTATTAAAGGACAATTTATATATATGTAAATATGAATTTAACAAAAGAGATAAGTATTATAAAATTATTCCTACCCAAAATTTATTTCTGGCTGAGACAGCACAATTCTGCAACATGTAATAGTGTGATTCTGCCAGTCTCAGTCATTCTCACTAGAAAGATTAAAAACAAGGACTTTTTTTCCTCATTATTCTAGGATATACCAAAATATCAAAAATTTTCTCTAGGTTTTAAACCTTCCTAATTCCATTTCAAGGATAATACTGACACTTTCAGGGAACATGAGTTCATATGTAAGTAACTTTATTCCCCTTTCTTTCTTCTTATGCCCCCAAATCTTTTCTATGTCTGCGTGTTGGGATGCAGTAACTGTTCTGTTATTGGCTTTTTCTTCTGTCCTTGATATGCAACCACATACTTGGTGGGATTTAAATATGTTTTGCTTGCTTGTACACAGAGTAACAAATGATCAAGTTGCTTTTAGCACTTTTTTTTTTGTCATCAGCAATGATAAATTAAATATATTGTTCCCCAGTTTTCATGTGAGACCTTTAAGCTACCATAGCCATTTTTTATATTTTTTCAAAGTTACTGATAAACTAAACATGAAGATGCAAGAACAGACTTGATAAGAACCTCCCATTCTTCCAACATGCAGGTGTACATCTGTGCTTTGAAGGAGTGATACAACTTAAAAATTCCCTTCTCATCACTAGAATGTAGTTATCTCTAAGGCAGAGAGTGACAGCCATTTAGTAACTCATTCTAAGGCAATACAAAAGGCCTGGATAAAACAAATCGTACAGAAAAATAATACTTCTTCATATGTAATAATACAATGCTGCTTCATAACCACTGATATTTTTTCATTGTTGTTGTTAATGGATAGAATCTTTCCAGGTTAGTTAAACATATTATTTCAGAAAATTCTTATTTATTCAATATGTTCAATTGGAAAAATGAAGGGTGCGCTTTTTCAGTGGCTTAGTTTCCACCATTTCTGAAACAAAGCTCAGTGAGGAATAGGATAGGCTTTAGATAATGTGATTAGTAAATTAGCTGTCAAAATAGATTCTCTTTCAGATGCTCCACAAAAGCCCTATTAAAATTAATTACAAAGCTTTTTATCTTAAATGTCTACTTTTTTTTTTTTTTTTTTTTTTTTTTAATTACTGTCCAAACTGGATGTTTCATACAGCAATAGAAATTGTGACCGGTTATAGGTTATAGAAAAGAGTAAAGTCCTTATAGAGCTGGTTATAGAAAATAATAAAATTCTTAAACTTTAAGGCAGGAACAATTTTAATTACTACAACTAATTTGAAAATTCCCATCTATCAAAACATCTTTCATACAAAGCATAAAATTTATTTGCAGGAGACTCACAGTTAAAGTATGATTTTTAGATACAGGTCAGGAAAAAAAAATAAAAGAATTGTTTTTAAGAATCTTTACTTTCTATCAAACCTGGCAAACTTCTAATTGGGTCACCAAGTGACAACAGTGGATGATTCAAGAGAAATGTGAAAACCAAGGTAAGTATTAAAAAGTTGCACTTTTCCTGGTACTTATCCGGTTGTTAACCAGCAGTTTAAGGACTATTTTTTGATCTTGAGATTGTCCCTGGACATTTGCCTTTATTATATCTTGGTATACTTTTTTTTTTTTTTTTTTTTTTTTTTTTTTTGAGGTATGTCATTCTGTGGCAATTGTTACCTTTAATCTCCATGCTTCTGATTAGGTTTATTTTCTGCCTCTGAAACTGCTCAAGTTCTGTTGCATCTTTTTAACTGTGAAGAAGTCCAGACTCACCAGATATTATATAGTGTCATTACATCAATTTCTGTTCTTTATTACTTTCTTGGTATTTTCTAAGCTCTATTTATCATTTCTGCTGCCTCTGAACCTAGAGCTGATGCTTTCAGAAACTGACTACAAGGTCTTCAGAGCAAAGTTGTTTTGTTATTGTTGTTTTTTGTGCATTTTTTTTCCTTTCCCACTAAACATTATTTCATATTCATTGACATTGAATTTAATCTGATATTTTATTCTCATTTATGGTGTTAATATCACAAGATATTTCTGCAGGCCTTCACAGCTAGCTGTAGCTTTTAGAATGTTATTCTAAACGTATCTTTTACCCACACCACTGGCTCCATCAAAGAATTCCAGCAAATCTGTGAAGCAAAAGCTATGTTGGAAATCACATTCCCTTTGCATAAAATACATTGACATTTCCCAATGTAGTATAACTTTGCTATCTAATAAGTCTAGTTTTCTCATCACATGTAGTCTCAGTTTTGAAGTCATTCACCTATTTTGCCTAGAAATGTCTGGATATCTCTCGCTGCCCTTTGGTGAGGTTGATTTGACTGGTAGACTGCTTACCAGAGTCGGTATCTCAGCAGTTTAATATTTAAATTTTCTTAGCTATCCTAGTTAAAAAATGTATTATATTGATGCTTTGCTACATCATCCTCTATTGAATTATTCTGACATCTGACACTTCAATATGAGACAGTTTCTCCCTCCTCCTCCTCGTTCTTTGTGTGTATCATTGAAAAGAATTAATTTTACTTCTATATTATGGCCTTGTCTTTCTCAAGACCAGATGGTACATTTCACTTGTCTTATAAACTTTATTTCTGTTTGGATTCCTTCTTCTGATGCATTTGATTTTTTTTTTTTCCCCTCAGTAATTTTTATGCATTTAATAACCTTTTTCTTAAAATCTCTTTTATCTTTTATTATTAGGTATTTATATTTAGCAAAATCAATATGAATTAATGGATTAAAGATTTTTTTCATATTTTTCTTCTTTTAGCACATGGCTTTAATTTTTGTTGAAATTCTTTTAATTTGTAAGAGATTTTTTTTTTTTACTTTACTGTTTTAATACAGTAGGTTCCTTTCTTGATTGCTTTCTTCAATTTTAAAGAATAATTTTGATAACCATTGTGCAGGATAACATATAGTTGTAAGCAGTCTTTATTCTGTCCATTAGCATTTTACTCTTTTACTAGTTCCTTCTCACACCTTTAGTTTCCAGATTGTTGCATACTTCCTCAGACTCCAGCAATTTGTGGATATTTTATTTCTTGAGCACAAGTTATTGTATTTCACAGCCCTTCCACGTATATGTCAAGCAGGTTTTGAACCCGTGTACTGCATCCTTGTCTATGCTTCAGTCCCACAGATAGCAGCTTCTATTCCCAACCCCTTTCATTAACAAATACTGCAGATTTAGATACTAGGCAGGCATGTTCTGTTTTTTTATGAATATCAATTTTTGCAAAACATCAGCAAAAGGAACATTCTGATGTTTCTATTAAGGAAATAAAGCTGGATGATTTGGTAGGATTTCATTTCTATGTATGTGTTTGTTTGCATAATCCTAAACAAATTATCTAGGATTATCTAAATTTTAGATAAATTAAATGAAAGATGTTTGATCTAGTGATTTTAGCACATTCAGTTGAGACTGTAATTTACTCAGTATGATGAACAGAAAGTGAATGACCATAAGAAATTAGAATAGTTAAATCAGATTGCCACTAAGATATATTAAAACACCTTTTATTAACATCACAATATGTGATTATTTTGTCTATTACAATTATGGAGCCATTAGGAATGTGATAGAAAGGTTACACTAACGAGGACTGCTTTTTACGCTCTTCATTTCTGCCTAAGTCAGCTCATCAGACTTTGAGACTACAGACATTCAATCTTTTGGTTATACTATATATTTTATTTTTAGGAACTGAAGAAGGAAAAATGTAGGCCCATGAATTCTGACTGATATAAGATAAACAGTTGTCATTAAATGTTCACAAGATGCTTATAAATAAATGCATAAAGTAGGTGAAAAAACAATAAAAGATTAGTTTGAAAGAGTGCTTTGCATCTCTCTCCATGGTCATGTCTTTTTTGTCTTCTGTGGCATGGTCTCATGCTACATTACTTCTGGGACATACTAGGTGAGCAACACAAAGTCTATCAACCACAAAATCTGAAACCTACCCTTTAGTTTCTCTGCAAACTTTTGTTTTTCAAAAGTCCTTTTGTGTTTCAAAAGTCCTTTGACTTTTGAAACAATTCTGGTATGACCAGAAGCAAAAGAAAAAAATAAATCAAGTTAAGGATTTTTGAAGTAGGAACTGGTTTAATTCAGTCTTGCTACTGTAATTGAGGAAGACAGACAGGTTACTCTGTAAATACCTTAATATGGTGTGAGGGCACTTCTTCAAATCCAGAATTTCATGGGCTTTGCTTTTCTTAATGCAATAATGGAGGGGTTAAGAACCCCAAAGTTTTCATATTGGAAAGTGATCAATCTTTCCTACTGAATCTGCACCTTGCAGCTCAGTAAACGGATAAAGAATGGCCATAGTCACTATAAGCACCTGGATGTCACAGCACCTGGCTCTATCAGGTCTTCACTGAGATGTTGGACTCTTCTGTCCTGTGAGATTTTTGTGCATGGAAAGGGGCCAGAAAGGAAAAATGAAAATAATTCTGCAAATGCATGTTGTTGGTACTGCCTGTTTGGTTCACTAGGCTGTTTTGATCTGGTTTGTCTCTTGGCTTCCAATCTTTGTTTTGCAAGCTGCTAAGGAAGAGTTGTTAGCAGGGCATTCACACTCAGGCTTTCTTCTTCATCTTTAAGTTTAAAATCATGTATTCTGCTGCCAGAATTCAGCTTGTATTGTAAAAGGATGGTGTAGAGTTTCACCACCAAAAGACAGTAAAAACCAGTCCTGTGGAGGTTTAACAGAATATTTGAAATGTCTGAAGAGCTTTTGTGGGGATCCACGGGCAGAATTAGAGGCCTTCTGAGAGCTGGGTTTAAATATTTTATCACCAGAAATACGGTTTCTGTAAGGATGATGTGCTCGAAAACCACACTGAGGTTGTTTGAACCATAGCTTAAGCAAAAGGTTACCTCTGTTCTGTCCATAATGAGCCTGATTCTACAGCCATGATTAATTCAGCACTTTTTCCAAGAAAACCAGTGTAGCTGTTTCCTAATTCCAGCAAGGCAGCATGAGAACCCAGGCACTGCTGCTCCCATGGCCACCTCCTTGCCTGGGCTTGATTATAATTAATCTTGGGATCTGTGGGAGGGATGGAGGTGGAAGAGGATGAAGGGGAGGAGGAAGAGGGGGAGAATTATTATTTTTGACAAAGCTTTTGTTTATTTTTTTTTATTCTGACTTTGCAGCTTTAAAAGACTTATGCACTTTGGGGCAGGGGAGAGGGGAGAGGCTTGTGTGTTTTGTTTTTTGTTGCCTCTTTTTTTTTTTTTCCCCAGTGAAAATGCTGCCTTTAAGCTATTTGACCATTGCCAAGGACCTGTGGTTTATTTGCTCTCCAGCATAGTGGCTTCTGTTTACCTCTCTGGATTGCAGCCTGTTTCCTGGCAGCTACTTTAAATCCGGATGTCTGAGAACCTTGAGAGGATGAGATGGAGTGAACAGCAGCATGTGCTGTTACAGAGGTAAAATCTATTAAGTTGTAAAACGTTTAAAGAATGAATTCATTGAAAATATGGTTAGTTAATTTTGTAGTATATATTTGCAACAAAACAAGAAGTGCTTAATTTCAGCAAACTACCCAAACAGTTGCTGCATGTGGTCTAGCTTGCATATTAAAGAAAAAAGGTTACACTAAAAGTTTTTACAAATCTCTGGTCTTAAGAGCATTTATGTTTTCCTTTTCGTAGCTTAAATAAATTAATTAATTAAAAAGCTTAAATACTTTTCATATAGTTCTCATACTGCATTTCAGATTTTAAAGGAAAGACCATATTTGCTTTGAATCACAGAGCTTTTACTTAGTGTTTAGATATCAATATCAGAGAATATTAGAGACTTAGTGTGTTATTATAAAACTTAAGAAAGTGAAAGGTGCAAGAGGTAGCACAAACATTCAATTTTTAATTGTATGTATAATTGTATTTTTAAAAACAGAGTTTGTTCAAAATTGCTCTGTGCAAACTGAACATCTCACAGGAAAGCTTGGTGTTCTACACCATGGAAAGGGCTCCCTATGTCACCATAGGGAGAAGACAAATGGCAGCAGTGATAAGAGCGTGGGTTCTTTTGTATTCAGGGAAGCTAGGTCTTTCCATTGCTTTGGGTTATGATCAGAATAATGGTGGGTATATTTTTGTCTGGTTTTGTTTCTTTAAAAAACTTTTCCTCCAGGGTGATGCCCCTGGAGCAAAGTCTTCTAATTTAGGCTATATTAAAACAAATAAGGTAAATGGCTGCTGCGATGTAAGGGGCAAGAACTTTATCTTTTAGTTCCACTCAAAGAAGCTTGAGATGTTTTGTGATAAAGTTGCTTGATCTTTGCATCAGGTCTTGTTGTACAAGGAGCAAGTTAAGGAGGCCACACAAGTTCCGAGAGCTCTGCTCTAAGAATGTTATAAATGAAGTCTCAGCTCAATCCGAATTTAGTAATATTTATAAAAGAATATTTATAAAATGTATAAAAGGCAAGTAAACAGTGCTGGGTGTGTGGGGAGTCTACACTCCACCAACACGCACACACAAACATCAAATATTCTAAATATACAGAACATTGCTTTTACATACTAAACCCGAGTATGCCTATACATACGTACAATCAGAAAAGGTAACAAACAATCCTCTAAGTTCCATGACTTAACAGTCTCCATTTTTCATCCCTTTTCTTAATTACAAACAAGTCTCCATTTTCCATTCCTTTTGAACAATATGTCTTGCCTTAAGTTGTCAAGCAACTCTGTCTTCAGGCCTTATGTATCCCGTTCTTCCCGGATCGAAGAAAAGTATATCCATCTCCTTTTCAAGGCCAATAAGGCCTGGGTCAAAAAGCACGTCCAGGTCATCAGGGGGCGTAACAGCAAAAGCCTTCGATGGCTGTGGCAGCAGAGGGGCCGATGGCCATGGAGTAGCAGTCGGATCAGTAAAGGAGCCTGCAGCTCCCTCACTATCTAGCAAACCACACATTTGTGACTGTGGTCCCACAGGGCTCTTTAAGGCCTCAGAGATTGCTCGCCAGGGGCCGAGCAATCCCACTGCAACCTTGTTGTTTTTAGTTGCAGAGTCCCACACCTTGATACCGATTTGGTCCCATATTTCAGGCTCATAAACTGTCCAATTGTTAATAAGGAGAATAAGCTGTAAGGTTACCAGGACAGTCTTTGTTTCTAAGGACGTATGATTCCCCATAATGCGCAACTGCTTACCAGCGAGGGGCAGTTGTGTGCATGGGTCCGCTTCTCTCAGCTCAAGCTTCTTCCCAGCTCCGGTGCGCCTATTTCCAGTGACTTTCAGTACAAGCTTCTCTGAGCAGTTTGCTGAGTTTGGCCGAACCTATCTTCATGAGGCAAAGTGCCTATTCCCATACTGGTCTCTGTTCTGCCAGCCTGTTCCTTTTCATTCCTTCTTTCTGCTTCTTTATTGATGACATAACTTTATCTGTTGCCTTTTTTTATCTTGAGGACAAGCTCCCCTCTTATACCCTTCTCCCCACAGCAGTTCTTTTCAAAATAACTTTTCATTGGTCAAACAACTTTGAATGTAACAACAACAGCAAACACCCAGAAACATCCATGCCTTAATGGCTGGAGAACAAGCAACCCTAGACTGCATGGAGTCTCCTGAATCACCTTTCTTTGTTCCCTCTAAACTCTTTTACATTCCTGATGGCCTCATCGTTAAGAGTCTAATCTTATCATCAACCACGGGGCTTTCCAACCCCCATGGCCAAACTCCCACATTTCCCCAGTTATTAATATCAACCATTTTCTCGACACGAATTACCACTCCATGTATAACAGAGAAGAACCAAGGGGCACTTCAGATGGTGCACGGGAGAAATCCTGCGTGTCTTTGACCAGGACAATGAATTTGAGCCCATAATGTAGGACATTGGAATGTCTATTAGTCCCGGTCATTCTGACAATTCCTCTGTTTGGCCTAGGTATAGAGCCCCGTAATTTCACTTTTTTGAACCGGCAAGCTTAATAGGTGTCTAAATATCCATTATGTACCTATTATGTGCCCATTAGGTACAATAATAGCCGATCTGAATATGGCCTTAATTGCTCTATGTAAATGCTCTAGAAATGCATGTGTTAACAACAATAAAAACTTTTACTGCCGGAAGAAAACCTATGAACAAAGTCACAGCTTCTTGATAATGGCCCATTATCCATTAACTGTATGCACATAAAAAGACATCTCTTTTGTAAAATGCCCTTGCAATGGGACTGCAGCTGAGAGGTGATATTTCTTATAAGAATTGTTGTCTAATCAAACAGAAGCAGCAATTTGCAAGGGCCAGGAGGGCAACACAGAAAGGATTTTGAAGAGGCAAAAGGCAAAGATGATGCTGGGGAGACACCTGTAACATAGCATAGGAAGGTCTGAGCGGCCCTCTCCAGGCAGCGAAACCTGCAGGAGGTGACCAAGGTGAATGAAAAGCCTTATTAGGAAATACAATCAAAAGTCTAAAGAGGAATCTGAGAAAAGAGTAGCTGTAATGTAGGGGAGTGTCCAGCTTCAGCCCTTGCCTTCAACAAGAACTACATATTTTCATTCCCCTGTGTTTTTCTCATAATTTTCCTGCAGAAGAAAAGGATGACTTGAGAGTAAATTAAAGCCTTTTTCACTGGATATGAAGGAAATCCATTTTATTTTTATGTGGTTGACATTCTTCAAGTCCCAGTCCATCAAACACTGTCTTTACAATATCTGAAAGCCCTACAGTAAAAATGTATTCATTTTTTTGCATGCAGAGGTTGAGCTCTCCCTTCATTTCTACAACAACAGAGGAATGAGCAGTCAGAATAGCCCATGCAGGAAAGTGAAGGTAAAGGCCATGGAAGCAGCATCCAAGTCTCACATATATTTCATACATAAAGATGCCGTGGCATTTCCATGTGAGTTTGACATGGTCCGGAAGCAAAAGAAGTCTGGAAAGTCTGCCCTCATTACCATCTTTCCCCTCCCAATGGCATGGGGAGCTAATGAAGAACTGCTATTCAGGCTAATTACAGAGCCTTGTGACTCCACAGAGTCATCTTCAGACATTTCCATTGTTTGGAGTGAATGGAAGCCATGAGGGCATTTGGATGAGATAAAGGGGATTCTGAAACTTCCTATATTCAGGTGATAACCAGCTCTCTGTGTCAGCATGCATGTATGTATTCTTGAACAGTTTACTTACCCTGGCAAGCCACAGCACTGTATCTTGGCTTTGAACTGTGAAATTGATTATTTTGATCTTTCATCAGGGGACTCCAAAGGACAAGAACTAATTAAACAAATCTGTGATGTGGGATTGACAAGCATAACATTTTCTTTCTTTTTTTCTTTCTACCATTATCTAATGAGATTTTTAATTCTTACTAGGAAAAAAAAAAATATTTCATTAAATATGCCACAATTTAAAAGACACTTGATGACAGTGAGGTTAAAGAACTATTTTTCTAGCAACTTTATCACAAAGTCATGGGACCAGCTCACAAATAATACAGTCAAAATAACAGACTATATATTACTAATAATAATTTAATGTTTGCCACTTGTTTGCTTAATTTTATTTCTGTTCATGGAGAAGGAACAACTGCATCTTTTGCTAACTCATAAATACATAAACTTTCAGCTCTTATTCACATGATATCTCTACAATGGAATGGAGCACTTAATGTTCTATGATGCTGCTGTGCAGTTCCTGACATGGGTTGAACCTATCCCCAAATGACTCATCATATTAGAAAGTTTGTTTGTCTTTGGTCCCTAAGCAAAATCTGACAATAGTTGTCAAAAAGTTGAACAGATTTTTTTTATAATACCCTTATACCAATTAAGGTAGGTTTTGGAATGAATGCAAAGCACACCTATTCACCCAATGTAATCAAAAGATTTTTCTGAGATTTTTATTCAAGCATTATTACAGAAAAAGCTAAATCTTTAAAATTGAAAAAAAAATATATTTCATTTCTGCATATAAACTTATACCTCCTTTTTGTTAATTTAGGGCATCTGACTTGCACAGGAACAGGTAAGGAACATGAACAGGAGCTGTTCAGTTCAGAGGTGAGGAATGACCAGCCAAGATAGGTAAAAGGTATGTTATACTGAATCACCATTCATGTTTTTCCTAGAAGAATGAAGTTCAGAAAAACACTCAATTATTAATGCATATCTTTTTATCATCAGGATCTCTTCTGCATTGCTTTTTAAAAATTATTTCTATTTTTACTTGTAAAGTTTCATAATTGTATACATGCCTCTAAACTTGTATATCTTATTCCCCTTTTGAAAGTAAAGGAGTCCAAAACTGAATTATTTTCTTTATATTTTCTTTATTCAATAGATCATATAATGAATTATTGTGCTGAAAATAAATTATGTGGAATTGAAAGCAACACAGATGAAAAATATTTTGTGTATTTATACAGATTATCTTTGACAGAATTTTTATCAGAGTTATGAGAAGCTGTGGTTTATATCTGATTATTACATTGTTGTCTTTCTACAAAAAATACGCTGTAGCTTTATGATAGCAAATATCATACATCTCAGTGAATAGAAAATATCAAATATCTGAATATTGTATTGTATCAAATATCTGAATATTGTGTGAATATAGTGAATAGTGAAATATAAAATATCTCAGTGAACAGATTTTGTAGCATGTTTTTGTTTGTTTTGTGTGTGTGTGCCTTTCGTTTGTTTGTTTGTTTTTTCATATGTAGTTTTTACTGCTCAAACTGAATGATCTCGGTGAATCTGGTGAGGGCAGTAGTCACTGGGAGTTCAAAACTGATTTAGCAAACTGTAAAAACCTATTCTGTGATTCTGTGAAACTAATTTCTCTTGTGCAAGAAACACAAGTCACGACCTGAGTCCTAGGTTGGATAATACTGTGTAAGGCTGGTCAGAGGTAGAGCAATGGGAAGGGAAATCCTGGGGGAAGGTTTTGGATGTGGCAGCAGTGCATACAGTTGCATCAACAGGCCCAAAATATCTCAGAATATCCCAAACGGGGTGGGTGGTTTAGGGAAAGAGAATTCTTTGGTGTTATAAATGAGGTCTCAACTCAATCTGAATTTTGCAATATTTATAAAATAAATATTTCTAAAAGGTATAAAAGGCAAGTAAACAGCGCTGGGTGTGCGGGGAGTCTACGCTCCACCAACACGCACACACACATCAAACATTCTAAACATATAGAACATGGCTTTTAAATACTAAACACAAGTATGCCTATACATACGTACAATCAGAAAAAGTAACAAACAATCCTCTAAGTTCCATAACTTACTAAAATCGAGTACGCCTATATATATTCACGATCAGAAAAGGTAACAAACGATCCTCTAAGTTCCATGACTTAACAGTCTCCATTTTTCATTCGTTTTCTTGATTACAAACAGGTCTCCATTTTCCATTCCTTTTGAACAATATGTCTTGCCTTAAGTTGTCAAGCAACTCTGTCTTCAGGCCTTATGTATCCCGTTCTTCCCGGATCGAAGAAAAGTATATCCATCTCCTTTTCAAGGCCAATAAGGCCTGGGTCAAAAAGCACGTCCAGGTCATCAGGGGGCGTAACAGCAAAAGCCTTCGATGGCTGTGGCAGCAGAGGGGCCGATGGCCATGGAGTAGCAGTCGGATCAGTAAAGGAGCCTGCAGCTCCCTCACTATCTAGCAAACCACACATTTGTGACTATGGTCCCACAGGGCTCTTTAAGGCCTCAGAGATTGCTCGCCAGGGGCCGAGCAATCCCACTGCAACCTTGTTGTTTTTAGTTGCAGAGTCCCACACCTTGATACCGATTTGGTCCCATATTTCAGGCTCATAAACTGTCCAATTGTTAATAAGGAGAATAAGCTGTAAGGTTACCAGGACAGTCTTTGTTTCTAAGGACGTATGATTCCCCATAATGCGCAACTGCTTACCAGCGAGGGGCAGTTGTGTGCATGGGTCCGCTTCTCTCAGCTCAAGCTTCTTCCCAGCTCCGGTGCGCCTATTTCCAGTGACTTTCAGTACAAGCTTCTCTGAGCAGTTTGCTGAGTTTGGCCGAACCTATCTTCATGAGGCAAAGTGCCTATTCCCATACTGGTCTCTGTTCTGCCAGCCTGTTCCTTTTCATTCCTTCTTTCTGCTTCTTTATTGATGACATAACTTTATCTGTTGCCTTTTTTTATCTTGAGGACAAGCTCCCCTCTTATACCCTTCTCCCCACAGCAGTTCTTTTCAAAATAACTTTTCATTGGTCAAACAACTTTGAATGTAACAACAACAGCAAACACCCAGAAACATCCATGCCTTAATGGCTGGAGAACAAGCAACCCTAGACTGCATGGAGTCTCCTGAATCACCTTTCTTTGTTCCCTCTAAACTCTTTTACATTCCTGATGGCCTCATCGTTAAGAGTCTAATCTTATCATCAACCACGGGGCTTTCCAACCCCCATGGCCACATTCCCAAATCTCCCCCCTCTTTATATCAACCATTTTCTCGACACTAATTACCACTCCATATATAGCATTTGGGAAGGAGGTTCTGGAGCTAAAAGCAGGCAAGCTCACCTAAGCTTTTTGTATTTACAGAAATAAAGAAATCATATCAGTCAGCCAATGTTAGTGGTAACAGTGGGTAAAAGCATCTTAAAAACAAAGTAATCCAGCCATTTATTCATTGACATCTGAATGTGGGGTAGCACAGGCCCATCCACCGCCTGCCAATGCCGGGGCTTCCCAGGCCGCGGAATGTTTTTGTCACTGCCAACAGTCTTAGGAGCTGGAAGAGTACGGATAGAGGGGGGTATGTGTTGTTGGGTCCATCAGAAGTGATGGACGAAGCTAAATTAATCCCGGCAGGCTGCCTGCCACACTGCTTAGCGCGGTGCTTGTGGAGCGGATCCAGGAGGCGCCAGTTGTGTGCGGCACAGACAGCGCCTGGGAGACTTGGAGATCTCTCCTTGAATAAAAGGCAAGGTTTCCATAGAAACTTCTCTTTTATTTTAAACAGATTTAAAAGAGAAATTTAGCAAACTATAAAATCAAGCTTCCAGAGCCCAATTTCAGCTATTCCTTATTGATTGCATTACAAATGAACATAAAAGCCTGCAGCCTGGAACTGACAGCTAGAGACAGGGTTCTGCCAGCTCCATTGTTGCCTCTACCAGTGCGTAACCTCTATTAGGTGACAGTGGCAGCCACGCACGCTTTCTAGCACCCTCCATTTTATAACAGCAGCTTTCTTAGAGCACCTCATCTAAAAAGCTCTTTGTTCGTTAATGAAAACACATCTCTTGGATTTAACATGCAATGCAGGCATTGTCCTTACACTGAACACCCCCTATTTCAAATTCAGTAACTTACGAACAAGCAGACCAAATGCAAAATGGCCTCTTCTCAGCCATACTACATTTCCCAGGATACTGAGAAGCTGGAGTGGGGCTTCACCTGCCCACCACCAGCTGGAGCTAGGGGAAACCTCTCTGACCATCCCTTCTTGTAAGGGTCTCCTGAAGAGTAGAAGGCATCCAGTGGCAGCAATTTAATCAGTTAGCATCTTGGACATCAGCAAACAAAATTTCGCAATTTACTTCAACAAGAGCTTATGATTCCAGTGACAATCATTCAATTTTGTAGTTACTCATTTTAAAGACATCCATTTGTTCTCCCTTTTATGAGAGAGTTCCTTTGGAAACTTCTTTAATATTCAACATACGCTAAAAGCAAAGATCTTAAAAATACTTTATTTTCTTAATGCATTCATCTTGTTCCATTGGCAGGCTTTTAGTCATTGTTACTCCACTCAAAACGAAACAAGTTTGCTGGGGGGAGTAGGTGCAAAGCTTTCTAAACTGCTTTAAAGAGTCGTTATATGTTGGCAATGCCGTTCACACTCCCATAAATATATTGGTGCCTTTTCATCAATCCTATTCAAGGCACAGTTCTCTTTACCTGTTTCGTATAAGAATGCTAAAATTTTCTGTAAAGAAAGGTATCCATAGTCCTAGGTGGTGGGCATTAGGCCTAACAACCCTAGTAACATAATCCTTCAGTGACCCAGCAGAAAGTTGTGTTTGTTTTTTATTTTATTTTTTTTTTCCCAGTGTAAAATTAGGGAAAAAAAAAAAAAAAAGAGGCATCATAAGAGATGGGCAGGTTGTGATCCTAAAATGCCCCAATTAGAGGTTAGCACATTTGCCCCTATAGTGCTGATTTGAATCTGCCCTGACAAAAGAGGACTTAGAATTCACATCCTCACAGGCAACGCAGCACTCAGTAGGCTGAAAGGGCAGATGGCACAACCTCTCAGCTGCGGAGAGTGAAGGATGGGATTGTCTGTACAGCCAGTTCTTTGTAATTTGGCACCACTACGCTGCATTCTTTCCTTCATCTTGTGAAAGGACCCTGAAAATTGGAAATATTCCCACTTTTAACAAAAATAAAACAAGATGCTGGTCCAAACATTTATTTTCCTTCCATTTTATTTTAAAGCTGGACTTCTGTCCTGAATGTATGCTGCCAGGTTTCTGATGTGAGAATAGCTAGAAATAGCTGAAAGGTGGAGTAGCAGCAGTGTAAAGAAGGTTCTGGTGGCATGTGCTACCTACGCTACCTTCATGACACTACCTATGTGTCCCCATTCAGGAGGAATTAACTTACTTATCCATGATGAAAACAGCCAAATTAATTTAAAATCCCAGAAAAGAACTGTACAGTTCAAACTCCTGTTCTTTCTCCTTTTGTCCTCTGCAAGCTTATATCTAGATTTCAAATTATAAAATATAGAACAGGTTGGAAATCACATATGCCGACTCACTGTGAATTGTTATGAGTAACTTAATAGCTCAGTCATCTAACATAGAGATACATTTACAAAAATATTGAAATCTGGGAAGAGGAATGAAGTGTAACAGAACATAAATAAAATGTTCTTGTGTTTTTTTTTCTGAGAGAAGAGTTTTGATTTTCATCTTATATCTGACAATTTTTAGATAAGTATTTCCTCAAATATTGAAATATAGTAATGACACAAAATAACTTTATTTTCTTTTTATTTCCCCCTTGAAATGAAAAAAAGGAATTTTCTCAGATTTCACTTACATCTCACCTAATTAAAATTTCAGTATTTTGACATAGATAGTATATTTTTCAAAGATTAAAAATGAATTTGCATAGTAATCAGAATCTTAATATTTTTAGCCATTTGTTTTACAGTTAAGAGTCAGTAGAACATGGACATAAAAAAAAAAAATCACAAGTGCCATTTGTGCATAAAAATCTCTTCACGGTCTCAGTGCCAATCAACAGACAATGATGATTTCTGGTTTTGTTTCATAAACTGCAAAAGTTAACAGAATATTATTCATTCTGGTTAATAGTGGATATCTCTGTACTTTACTGATTCCTCACCAATTTAAATTGAGGGATCAAATTGTCATTATCAATCTGTGCCTAGGAGTTGTCACTGTATTTGAGGCCACGTGTTCATAGGTATCACTCCAGAAGACATATGCATACTACAAATAAAAATAAGTTCCTTATACATTTTTGCTCTATCTGTAATTAAATGAAAAAAAAAAACAAAAACAAAAAAAAAAAAAAACAAAAAAAAAAAAAAAAGAGAAAAAAAAATATCTTCAACTGGTTAACATTTATCACAAATTGGACTTACTGAACTGTATGTTTTACCAGGAAAGTAAATAAATAAACAAATAAATAAATAAATGTTAGGCCCTTTTTGTGCTGCTGGCTATCAGGTGGGATGTAGATAAAAGATGGGCTGGAGGCAGCTCTTATAGACACTGGGAAGGGCAGTGTTTCATAGTAAAGCAGCTGGCAAAAATATTTAAATGTGTTCCAGTGAGCACCTTCAGTGTTCTAGATGGAGAAACTCCCAAAACTGCTATGTATTTTTCTTGCATAAATATTAACAAGGATCATTTCACATTTGCTTATAACACATTTCAGTGTATAAGCTTCCATGTAGTCAGAGAATACATGTATTTCAGAGCACTAATGTATTACTGTACTGCTATTTAACTATTACTACTATTTAACTCTTCTATAAAATGCAAAAATACACTCCTGGCTTCTTAGAGCATAGAATTTAAATATGACAAATAAGGAGTAGCAAAAAAGTGTGCCAAGAAGGATTTAAAAAAATCTGTAAACAGGTTATATGGATACAGAGTTTAGACAAGTACACGTCTTGCATTGCAAAAGGTTCAATTTTTGTTTGTTTGTCATTTGAAGTTTTCTCCCCTAGAACAAAACCTTTCTTTGGAAATGGCTCACAATTTTGTTTCTTGCAAATCCTAGCCCTTGCCAACATTCCTCACACAAAGAAGTAGGATTAATCCCTTGGAAAAGAAGTAAGAAAGTATAGGCTAGTATTATGGAAAAATACTAGCAGCAGTAGAGAGTTAATATTAAGCACAGTTAATATTTCATCATTCCTAGATTTAACTGTCAAGTTTGTACAGTTTTCTTTAAAAAATAAGTGAATACTACTATCAGCCTTTGTTGTCAGAGATAACTTCTTGCACACACTATTAGGAGCTGAATGAATGGTTCATAAAATGCATGTAAAATAATAGATGTTAATAATTTATTTAAATATAGCCTTCTTGAAAAGATTAACTCATCACATTTCATCGTAAGTCATGAAACCCCTATGTTTATAATTACTAGTATTGATTATCTGTTTTTCCCTTCACTGGATGGGAATACAGTGAGTATTAAAAATAGCATAAAAAAATAGGCCTTTTTGCCTTTGTGGAAAATGCAGACTTAACAACCCTAGAGAAAGTTCTTAACATAGAGACATTGCAGTTTCACTCTTGCCGTCACCTAAAATTTCTGCCTCTTAGTTCCATGCATTCAAACCCTGGCCCTCTAAAGCTGATATACTGTGAACAAATTTTGGACTGTTATTACAATTGTTACATATTAATTGCTCCTGAACTGGATTTCTTATTTGCCTTCAGTTTATCTTTAAGACGGATCTGACATGATTTTTGTTTTTCTTTGGTCACCAAGGCTTTATATCATAGGAGAACAAAAGGAAGAAAGTATGAAATGAATCACTTTACTTGGTCCTAGCCTGCCTAAGTTGCTTCTCTAGGAGAACATCCTCTTCTGTGCAATTATATGTATCTGGTAGTAATAGATGGCAATGTTCAGGCTTTCTTAGCCATTATGTGCTTATTAGTGCATGTGACATAACTCTCTAAATAGTCATCAGCAGTCATTTATTAGGACTAGGTGGTATTTGAACTGGTGGCCTGAGAAAACAGAGCCTGTAGTGAACTAAAACCCTCAGAATAGTGCATTCATTTGTTGCTGGTTTACTGAGCACAAGTCAAAAACTGAGATGACTATGGGAACTGTCATCTGTCTCAAGATATTCAAGAAATCCTCGGTGTGTGCGTGAACCTGAGAGGAACAGTGAAACTGCAGAACATTTCCTTATGAAATTTAACAGTAATGCTTCACTGAGATTAAGCAAAATGGCTTCCTTCCAGACTTCATTTCTTAGAACAAAAAGTATCTCCCTCCAGCACTAAGACTTGATTATACCCTGAGATATGCACAGCACTGAAAAGAGGAATAATTTATGCATTGGAAGGGCTAGCAGCAGCCTCCATCATGAACTGTTGTTCCTTAGGGACACCATCTTCCAAAAAGTGGTGCATTGTGCCAGACACTCACTGCATTTCTGCTCTTAAATATTTCCCCAAATGCAGGGTAAGTTTGGCCAGAAGCAATGTTATGTTCCTGTATTTAAGCATTTTAAACTGCTATCAGAAAGGTATGGGACAATTTTTATTCTTTACATTTCTGTACGTAATGGAATATAAAATACACAAGGTTTCTGAATGAGGTTCTGTGATTACACCATTTTAGCAAACCCAAAGTTCAAATATTAAGTTCCAGCAGGACGCTGGAATACATATCCTGCAGTAACTTAGATCCATAACCTAATATATTAAAAAATATGTAAAGCTGATATAAATGAGCGATGTGCTTTCTGTGTTGCCCAGAAAGGCAGGTATGGGAACCCCAGTCTCACTACACCATTTCCCTGCACTACACGATGTTCCTGCTGCATTTAATCCAGTAATAGAGATGCTATTTTTTCCAATTTGTGTTGATAAAAGCAGACTTATTGAAAGTACTAGAATGAATATAATAACATGTATGTGTATATAAAGTCCATATAGTGGTGATTTCATATATATATGTAATAAATATAGCAATATCATATAAAAATATAGCAAGATCATATAAAATGTGTAGCAAGAATTTGTATGAGCACTGCATCTAACAAAGCCTGGTTTCCCTTAGATTTGTCTTATGGTTGACTGACATTTTAACTGAATTATACTAAGACTGTAGCACGAGCTCACCCCTGATTAGACAGCAGAGAATCCACCGGGGAGATAAGTCTAAGCGGGAAAAAAAAAAAAAAAAGCTTTTTATCAAAGACCATTCATTGTTAGACCTTGATGAAGATCAGCAAGGAGCACTAAGCTTGACTGAGTAGGGACTGCTCTGATGTCTGATAAATATATTTTTATGATTAAAGCTTTTAAAACTTCTGTCCTTTAGATTTTTTGGTTTCTGGTAAAGTTTCATTGACTCTACCTTGCAGCTGCCCCGTTCTTGAAGGTATTAGCACAATCTTTGTTCTCTCTTGTTTAAAGTTGTTTACTTTCACAAATGGGTGGGAAGGCCTAGTTAAGGCCTCTGCTAATGTGGGTTGAAGTTGGTCATGAGGTTCAAAGGTTCACAGGGCTCTGACAGATGTCCATGCAAACACGCAGTTAATCGCACAAGTCCCAAACCACCCAAATGCCATACCTGCAGAAATCTGATTTACAAATATGTACAGATTGCACATTCACAGCACTTGGATATTTCTTGGTATTACTTTGGAATAGCTCCAGTTACTATTGTAAGACTGTTATATTTACATTCAAAGCTGTAATCTAGCCTGATTTTGTGAGCAAGTATGCTCCTTGCTCAGAGGTATTAGTAATATTTGTGTATTAAATATTAATATATACATGTATCTTTGCATGGCACTTTCTAGATATTAAAAAGAAAAGGTCTCTGTCCTCAAGAGCTTACAGTCTAAATAGCATTGCTGTAAAACGCATTTATCTCCTGATAAAATCGAACTTACTATGAAACTATTTCTTTCCTTTGGAAATCACTAACTTCTCTAAGCAGTGCACTAGAAAATGAGTGTTCTTTCCTACATGAAGTGGGAATTTTGTTCCTGAATCATAACATTTATTTTAATTATAGCTAAGGGTTTAAAGATTTTTCAACCTAATTATCTATTTGCATATTTACTCATTAAAATGCACTTTACTTGCTAGAGATCAGTAAATAGTATTGCTGGGAAGCGTAGCTGTTCAGGAGCCCATATGCATTAAAGAGGGGAAAGATATTTATTAAAATACCCTCAATTATTTGAGTTACAGATTTACTGTGTTTTGTTGAGATGAAATTAGGAACAGTGTTTCTTTTTGAGTAACCAAGCTGGTAGGCTGTAAATGGGATTACTATATAACAATACTTTGCAACTCAGACTCTTTTATTCATAAATTTACTCAGACAGATAAGTATAATTTCCTCCACTTTAGAGCTGTGCAGTAGTAAGGGAAGTGCATTACTGAATTGTAGAATGTCACAGAGCGGGTCATTGGCAGAGCAAAAGCAGTATTCCAAACTATGTCCTCTCTTAGGCAGACTATTCTATAGATAAATTTGATCTCTTGGAGCAATTTGGTAGAAAATGCATATTTTAATGAAAAATCCTGCTTTATTTTTTGTTCTTAAAAAAAAATAATAAATAAATAAATAAATAAACACCCTTATTGTCATCAGCTTGCATTTTCTCCGAATAACAAATTGCTTACCATGTGTTACTTTAATTGGCAAACCAGGCATTATCATGATTTTTCCCAACAATGTACTGTTATTATCATACTATTTCCAACACATCAGGGAACTATAAGCTTGATGGGCTGTATTTGAATCTCAAATCCTAAGAGTGAACACAATTTAAAATAGTTGCATTAGAAAGTACTTCCCCCTCTATTAGCTTTCAAATAGGCCTTATACTGGCATCTTCACATGCAACCATTTGCCAAGTAGTTAGTGTTGGAGACTTTGGAAAATGAGAAAGAGCAGAGAGAGAGAAGAGGAAGTGTTATTCAGAGCGGATGGACTGATGAGAAAGGTAAGCCCAAAAGCTTTGGGAAGTCAGCACATGAGCTTTCCAAGAACTGCTTCTATTTTTATTTATTTATTTATTTATTTTTTCTAGGTTGGAAGAGACCTCAGGATCATCGAGTCCAACCTCTGACCTAACGCTAGCAGTCCCCACTAAACCATATCCCTAAGCTCTACATCTAAATGTCTTTTGAAGACTTCCAGGGATGGTGACTCCACCACTTCCCTGGGCAGCCTGTTCCAATGCCTCACAACCCTTTCAGTAAAGAAGTTCTTCCTAAAATCTAACCTAAAACTCCCCTGGCTCAACTTAAGCCCATTCCCCCTCATCCTGTCACCAGGCACATGGGAGAACAGACCAACCCCCACCTCGCTACAGCCTCCCTTGAGGTACCTATAGAGAGCGATAAGGTCACCCCTGAGCCTCCTCTTCTCCAGGCTGAACAAGCCCAGCTCCCTCAGCCACTCCTCGTAGGACTTGTTCTCCAGGCCCCTCACCAGCTTTGTCGCCCTTCTCTGGACTCGTTCAAGCACCTCGATGTCCTTCTTGTAGCGAGGGGCCACTCTTCATCTCTTAAGCTTTTATTATTATTATATCAGTATAAATATTGTTCTTATTCCTTCAGCTTTTCTATTTGCCTTCAGATTTCACTTCAAAGATCTGTACAGTTTTCTAGGATAGCATGGAAGGATAGCCTATGAAAAAAAAAAAAAATGACTACAAGTTAACAGACCATCAGAGAATATAGTGCTGCCACTACTTTAATTTACATTCATGATCACAATAATTCCAAGTAAATGCAAACTGAGAGCATCAATCACAACATATCTTTAAATATGCCATGTTTTTGTTCAATATAAAAGTACTTATGAAGTCAGTAGAAGAATGATTGGGATAAGTCTTATGCATTTCCTTTGCCGATACATTTATTTGCTTGTGGAAAAGTTAAACATAACAGCTCACGGGAAACATTGCATTTATTTTCTCTCTGCTCTGTTTTTCTTATTATAAATTTTGGTTCTTCCTTACTTACAGCTCTCATAAGCCCTGGGGCAAAACAAAGGTTTGTGGGCCCCTTTGCAACTTAGAAGCCATTGCTAGGCCAATGAAAAGTATTCTGTCTGGCTTGTAATGGGTTCTGGAGCATGGAAGACGGACTGGCATTTTATTGATTTCAGCCCAAAGGTCCAATTTTATGTTTCTCAGAATATTTTTACTAACAGAAAATTATAATATAACTTACATCTACCTATGTTAGCCTGACATCCACTATTATTTTTGTAATGAACCTTGTGGAGCAGTATAAACATATTTTCAAGAATATGGATTTCCCTTGGGAAAAATGTAGTCATTCTCTTTAACTATGTTAGTACTCAATTATGTTCATCTTTGATGCTGAAGCCTGTATCCCTGTCTTTAAATATCCATGGTGCTTTCGTTTGCTTAGGAATGGAAAATACGTATAAAAAGTACCAAATGTAACACCTGTGGTTTCATTATGAAAGATTCCATCATTTTAAATTATTTCATTATGATTGACATATTTTTTCAGATGCTTATGTGCAACTCTGGCTTGAGTTCAAGTAACATTTGTATTAAGTTACTGAGCATGTGGTCCTAGATTCAGCCATCTAACTTCAGACACTCCCTATACAGTCACTTCCAGAGACTTCCAGGGACAATTCACACCTGTAAAAAATAAGTCACCCTTTGGAAATTTTTATCTTCCTGCACTCCAACCCAGTAAAGTATTTATGACTAGAGAAAACAAACCCACCCAAGAAGCTCTTCTGGACAACCCTGTCTTGGAATCTCCTCAATCCAAGAAAAAGTTTCTTCCAAAGATGAGATACATGTGTTGATGAGAGGATGAAGTTTGTGCTCATTTTTTTGGGACATACACCTGTCTCTACAACTCTGGAAAGATAAAGAAATCATGATAGTGATCTAGTACTGGAAGTAGTGTGCCTGTTTAAGAAGTGCAATTTGTTGCTGAAAAGCTGTACCTTCTCACAGCACAGATTTGAAATGTTCTTCCCTGCTGTTTCTGTGGATCACAGGGGGAGTTGGCCACAAGCCCTACATTAGCTTGCTAATACCTTGTGATTATAAAAACATTTCTGCAGACTTTATTTAGGAAAATATGCTCCCCTGCTGTTTGCATGTAGTCTTGAATGACTGCAGAATTTAATTTTCAGAAGCCCATGAGGGAACTTTTCCCAATTTGGTAAAATTGTGCTTTGGCCTGGGCTACCATTGCAAAGTCCTGCCTATGTTTTCTATCATGCTCTTGTACTTCTGAATCCTCTGCATGACAAAAATGTACAACAAGAATCTGCAGAAAATAAGTATTTATAACTGTAATAAAAGGGAAAGGAAAACCAGAAGACTAAATACCAAAAAATAACCAAACTTTACATTAATCTAACCAAGTACTGTGGGGTTGAATACACAGTTTTTATGATGCTTATTCTTCCAGGATTCTTATCTGATACAATCCTTAATTATATCCTGACACATACTTACTGGGAATGCCTGACATAGGGGACTTGAAAGACATAGGACTTGGCAATGAAAGATTTTTGCATAGTGGTTTATTGGCTAGAAAACAAAAGTTGGAATTTGTAGATGAATGAAGCAGATGAATACATGAATAAAGCTGACTTGTACATAAGAACAGAATTATTTCACTGGTCCAGCACATAGTGACCTGCTGGACATGGGGCCTAGAGTCAAAGCTACTGCTTGGTGACTTTGCAGACTGCTGCTTGCTTCATGTTCTTCATTCCCAGACATTCATTTGCAAGCACCAGGCTCAGGGCACATTTTCAGAGTTCAGACTGATTTGCTTAAAGATTTGCTGGTTTCTCTTTGGATCTAGCCTCTTGGCTTTGTTTCAGTTCTCCCTTGTATTAATGCTAATGATAATATTTATCCTTACAGTAAAATTTTGTGTTGACACTTATGCAGAATACAGTTGTTAACAGTGCTGAATGAAACAGAAGGCCCTCTCTAAGAAAAATAATTCCACATTGCATGCAACCACTAAGACACAGGGCCATACACGAATAACGAGGACGATATTTATAAATACCCGTATAATCCCTGTCTTCTGAATGAGGGTCCTGCAATGAGAAATGTCTTATTGACTACACACAAGGTTAAAATAAAATAAAAAAAAAAATAGGTATTGAAAGCAACTAGAAGTTTGGTAAGAATTATCTTAGGAACACCTGATTTGGCAACAAAAAACAATTTTAAAGTCACTTGATGAGGCATATCACCTACAAAGAGTTAAACACATTCTAACACATTACTCAAGAGACTGTCAAAATCGATTTTTGCCTTGTTTTCTAAGGCAATGAAGCTTATATGATTGCCCTGACAATTTTCCTTGTCTCTTCCCTAAACTCTTGACCAATTTGAACTGACCTCAGCAGAGGACTGTCAATGTATCACATCCCCATTTATATTGTGCCCGTATGAATACAAACTATGGAGTGCCTGATCCAAGGAAGTCTGTGGTGGGGCAGCACAGCAAGGTCACAGCTCTGCAGACTGCTTGTTTTTATAAAGCTGCATTTTGTGAAACTACTCCTTGATTTGCTGAAGCACCATGTGACCAGGTGTGGATTATGGAGAGGCTCAGGTTTTGCCTTGCGGCATTGATAGCACAAAGGTGCTGTCATATTATGTCACCTGGTTGGTGTCTCACACTGGGACATTCCTCTCTTGTCCAAAGGATTGCATATTGACAGAGCTGGGGAGCCTTAGAAGTGTCTGAGAGTTTTCCTTCAGCAGGGTCTCTTACAGAAGTCCCTCCAATTTTGGTGGGGGTGTTTGTCAGGGAATTTTTTTTTTTCCAATTTTTGTAGGTCCTACAATACCTTGTTTTACCCTCCAGTTTGGCAGTCTTTCATTTGGACATGATTCTGTTGGCTCAAACTGGAACACCAGGCCAAGCCTTTAATCTTTACATATTGCTGTTCCAGATTTAATGATAATAATGATATTTACAGTGCATTCACAACAAACCTGTAAGTCATGCACAATTTGTGCTAAGAGGAGAAATGTAATTTGACTGTGTCTGCCTTGCATCTGTAGAGTATTCTAGAAGACAAAGGCTATATTCAGTCTTCAGAAATGGCTATCACTGGCCGTCACCCAGGGCTTAAGCTTCTGTTAACCTTGCAGTGTCGGAAGCTGAAAACAAATCTGTATTGAACTGGAAGCACAGTATGCAATTTGAGCTATGAGATTTATTTGTGTTAAATAATCATGAATACTAACTCTATCTAACGAAGCATGAAAAATGCCTAAGAGGAGGAGGTGATAGTACTAGAAAGTGTTAGTGTTGAATTTGCCATTCATGGAGTTAATAAATAAAGCCCCCAAAAGACCGAAATCTGGAGACAAAAAAAAAAAAAATATATCATAGCCTTGCTCTCCAAAACTGCAAGTGACAGTCAGATTTATGACAAAGGAGCCTGGCAAAATCAAGATCTTTGTGGGGAGCAATTTGAATTTTTAAATCTCATTTTGTCACTTTTTTGGTGTCAATGAGAGCTGTAGGCCAGCGAATCCTTTGGAAAAGGACATTAGCAAAGTGATGCTCTAAGGGAGATGTGGACTTAACCTGCGTGCCATCAGAAATTCTGCTCCACCAAAAGTGCAGTGCTTTACTGATACCCAACAGCTGAACAAAACCCACACACCTCCCAACCTCAGCCTAGGGAGTTTCACATCACTTTGTTAAGTCAGACACTCGTGGAGTCCCCGAATACATAACATATACATACACCATAAACAATGAGATCTGTGTGTAATATAGGGAGAGGTGTACACGCACAGGGAGCTCTACACGAGGCTCCTTACAGAGGTGGGAGCTGCAGGGACAGCTTGAGCATCCCGGGGCCGCGGGGTGCGAGCGGGAGCCGTGCCCGCCCCCGGGGCCGCGGCGGGGCGGCGCTGGCGGCTGCCGGCGTTAAGAGCCGGGGCCGGGGGAGGAGGCGCTGCTTTGGGGGAGCCGGAGAAATCCCCCCCGTGCGGGCCGCGGGGAGAGAGAGAGAGAGAGAGAGAGAGGAGGGAAGGCAGTCACCTGGCGGCGAAGGATAGTAAAACAGGAAAGAAGGGGGAAAGCTCTCTCTCTCCTTTCTCTTCTGCAAGAGACCCACCTCCTGTTTTCCTCCCAACTCTTTTAGCGTAACCTTCAAAGAAGACTGTCCCCTACAGACTTTATTATTATTATTTTAATTAGTATTATTGAAAGAATACCTTCAGCTGCAGAACAATTTGGGAGTCTATGCAGGACTTGGGGGATTTTGTTATCTCGCCAGCGAAATTGTTCATCTCTGTCTTGCGCTCGCAGGGTGCTAAATTAGCTACCCGAGTAGGCATGACGGAGAACGGCTTTTATCAGAGACTCTTCTCTTCAGTTTGAACACATTTGCTTGAAATTTGCTGCATGATGCTGTCCAGGGAAGCCGGATTTTTTCTCGGGATGCAGCGATTCGCCGGCTTCTGAGCTTATTGCAGGAGGAAAAAAAAATAATCTTAAACTGAGTGGATTTTTTTTTTTTTTTTTTTGCTGTCTCCTCCTTTCATTGCCAGAGGACGCGAAGCTCTTTCACCAGGGAAGGATCACCTGTCGCTTTAATCCTTAAGGGAGTTTTTTTTTTTTTTTTAAAAAAAAAAAGTGAATTATTTTATTTATTTATTTATTTATTTATTTTAACCGGTGGAGGCGTGATCGCGGAGAATGAGACTGAAGGGAGCCGCCGGGGTTTGGAGGACAAGGCTGAGTTTAGGCTGGAAACTGAGAGACTAGATCCCCCCTCTCCCTCCTTTCTGCCCCCGCTTTATCTTATATTTATTTATTATTTTCTAAAAAAATCATTATTATTTTTGGCACAACTTCCCCGATTCCCGCACCGCTCCGCTCAGTTGCGCTCTATGGACAGATCCGCAAACCTGGACGCGGAGGAGCTCAAGGTAGGCGAGCGGCCGGGAGGATTTGGGTTGGATCCCGCCCTGCGCTTCTGCTGCCAGTGCGCGGAGCTCCCGCAGCCCCGGGCGGGGGGCGCGGAGCCGGGGAAGGGGGAGGGAGAAGCGCCGAAGGGCAGCTGCCGGAGCCCGGCACGGCGCCCCCCTTTTCGCGGCTGTTTGCATTGTCGTGATAGTGTTAATGCTGCTGATGGTCGTGATGGTGGTGATGATGATGGTGGTGGTGCTTCCCGGGTGCTCTCGGCGTTGCATCAGCGCCAGGCGAAGCAGAAAGCTCGCCCTGGGTGGAGGCGGTGGAGGACCTGCGGAATTCCCCGCAGAAGTTGCCTCCGAAGCCTTCCTCGCCTGGGCATCTCCTCTTCCTCCTCCTCCGCCGGGAGCGAGGGGAACCCCCCAGCTCCGCCCGCCCCCTGCACAGCGCCCCGGTCGCCTCCCCGTGCCCAGGAAGGGGCTGAGGGGTGCGGGGTAGGGGGCGCCGGGTCGACCCCCGGCTCCGGGGCCGCCGGAGTAATAAAACTTTGCGTTAGGACGGTGCCAGAGCGAGGATCCCCCTCCCCGGCCCGGCCCAGCTCCGACTCCCTCCCCGCGGAAAGAGCATGCCTGAGAGCGCTGAGCATGCTCCTTTGCGGTGATGGAGATCCTGCCCACACCTGCTGTCAGCCCCTCAGCCCCGAGCTGGGGCTCAGAGGGCAGTCGTGATAGTAAGGACAAATCCCTGTGTCCGTCCGGACAGGGGTTAACAGGGCAGGGAGGGGGGCAGCGCTCGCGGGGACCCTCCTCGGGACACCCTCGGGCATCCCCGCGGCTCCGAGCAGGGCTCTCCGCCCGGGAAGGGAAACTCCGGGAAGCACCGAGGGGCTGCCGCGGGCTCCTGTCCTTCTGCGAGGCACATCTTCGAGTACCACCTGCCTGTAGGACAGAAATGAACAACCAGACCGAGCCCCTCGATCCCCAAAGTCTTGCTGTAAATCCCCTAAGAAAATGCCCACCAGGAGGACAGCTGCTTGGCAGTAGATGTGCCAATTGCAGTACAGAGAAGGGTAAAATGAGGAGGAGCGCTTCCAGTAGTGCCGTGCTCTCTCCCTGCTCAGCCGGGCCGGGATTCACAGGGAGCGGCTGGTGGGGGTGCGGCGGGAGCTCGGTCCTCCAATTAAGGGGGAAAGTTTTGTTTTAGCCGGTTATTTTTAAAGGCTTGTCAAAGAAAATATGGCCATGGGAACACGGCATGTTGTAGGAATTGTCCTTAAGGACCCAGATGCACATCCCGCTGGGAGCAGAGCTGCTGCAGGGGAAGGGGCTTGCTTCCATTAATCTCGCAGTCATCTGCGTTGCAATTAAGACTAACGTGTACAGCCTATGCGACCTTGAATGAAGAAGCAGCATAGCCGGGAAGTGGTACTACTCCTAGGCATCAGCACTTTTTTTCTTAATTTTATTTTTAATTTTTGAGGAGAGCTCTAAAGGGAGGCATTGCTGTAGCTGCTGTTGGAATCTTGGCAACTTTCTTGGGCAAGCCACTGTGGCACAAGGCTTTTCCTGTCTCTCCCAAGCGTTTGCATCGCGCCGTGGCTGCTGGCGAGCGGTGCCCACCACGAGCAGGGTGCCGCACGGTGGCACCAGAGCTGCCGGGGGGCGTGTGGCCAGCAGGGGGTGGCACAGGGCCGGCCAGCACCCCAGCGCCTCCCTGCCCGGCACCAAGCGCACCCTGAAGAAATTTCCCACCCGAACAGGGCTCTCCGTGCCGAGCAGTGACGCACAGCTCCTGTGCATCTCACGCTAGAGGTTTTGGGTTTTCCCGCAGTGCGAACCGGCCGGCTTCTTTCCCACCCGCAGGAAAAAGAGGGGGGCAAAGCTCCTGGGAGCTACAGCAGTTCCCATCAGGTGACCCTGCGGCACTTGGGCACAATAAAGAGCAGTGCCAGCACCGCTGTAAGTTATGAAAAGCTTTCATCAGTTTCTGGCTAGGTTCAGGTCTGAAATGACTTCAGTCATTTCACAGCTCCGCTCCTTACCCCTTAGGCCAACGCAGTCCCTCTGCCAGGCCAGAGGGACTTGTGGCATGCAGCTAGAGGGTACCTGGGGTCCTTGAGGTGTCCAGCTCAGTCTCTGCCACATTATGTTGTGCAGAGGATCACTATGATCAATGTCAACTACGGTTTTGGGGAGACACAGTGAAACTTACCCAGAATGTTGGAAACAGTGTCCTTGGTGACACTGGGTTTCCTCCCTATATGCAAATAAGCATCAAAAAGAATAACGATAACTTCCCTGCTACTCCTACAAGTCAAAAGTGCTGGCTCTAATGATAGTATATCATACCGATACTGGAAATATATATTATTTGATATATAAAGATTCTATAAGTCTCGGATCAGGTATTAAATTTCAATTTGAAATGTGTGTATTTATTGCACTGATTGTAATGAATTCTGAATTTATATATAATACTGAATAGTGTCTGACCATTTTGAAAGGTCATTTTGTGAAAAACTGAACAAACATCATGCGTGCCAACACCTGTTAATGAGGGTAGGTGTGTTTCCTCTTACTAGTCCATGCACAAATTCCTGATGAAACAGATCAGTGCTGAACAGAGAGACTTCTGTAATAGAGATTTTTGGGCTGTTCTGCTTTTCCTTTGATCTGACTCAGCTCTCTCAGATGCATACATGAACTTTCCTCTGACTTTTTAATTCACAAGCCTGTAGGGCTTTTGTTCTAAAGGAGGAGGATTGAAAAGAGACTAAATAATTATTGCATAGCTGGACTGTCTTAGGTGTAGTGTTGTCAAGTACTTTCTCTCACTGAAATTATGTGTGATTACCTATGCCTACATTTTGAACATACTTGAAACTGTATGGCTGCATATTATGTGTTTTATAGAGCTTTGTAGTTTGTAGATGTGTATAATTTTTACAAATTAACTTACAAACTTGTGTTTAATATATTCATTTTTTTTTTCCTTAATGCATTTGTATTTAATTTCCTGAAATTGTCTCGAGTTTGTTTTGCCAAGGAAAGTGGAGAGGCCTTTGTGTTTACTGGTCCACTGTTGATGTATGATTTTCATTGATGCTGAATAAGTCATTGGAGATTTTGTTCTTTGTGTTTGTCCAGTCATTGTTCAACTTAGAACTCCTTTAGCATATTTCTTGACTATTTATCTTATGTTTGTTTTGCAACCACAATTTCAGCGTGGTATTAGATAGTAGCAGACAGTATGTCTTAGTAGCAGACAGTATTTCCTGTAGTCTATAAAGCACTCTGATACTTTTTTGAAGGAAAGTTCATTTGTAGTTGAATGTATAACAGTGGGATTCTTAGGATGGAATGAAAACTATCATATAGAGAAAACCATCATTACACTCCCAAGATGTTATTTTTAATAGTATGTTTAAGTGTCTGAAAATTATTACTTTCAATATGCAAATAACTTTTAATACTGTATATGATTTCTGAATCATTGTGTAACAAATTATCTAAATTTCTTTATTCATTTTGAGAGAACGTTCATAGCCTTTTTCCAGTTTTATTTTTCTTAGTGAATTAAAACTGCTTACTTAAGTTCTGCATGAAACTGTCCACAGATGAGGTTTTACAATGATAGATAATTTATGTGATTTATGAAATATTTCATAAAGAAATTCAAACAAGAAAACCATGAGAATTTAAACAAGAGATTATTCAATAGCTTTGTGGTCTTAAACATAACAGGGTTGTAAATTGCTTCACTGTTTAAATCAAACAAGAGATTAGTAATTGGAAGAATTCTGTAATTTATTTTTTTTTTTATCTGTTTTAAAGAGGGAGACAGAGAAACTCATGGGCTTGATGTGGTGTGGGAGGACTTCTGATAAGCCTGGGTAGGTGGTTATATTTCTGTTTTAAGTTAGTCATTCCATAATGAGAAGTATAGTACTCTATAACAATCATATTCTTAGCATAGTCTACTTCATTTATTTATGTCTCTGCTTGGGACACTGACATCTCTGTGTGGATACTAAGGCATTTGTCTTATTAATGCAAAACCTACTCTATCCCACCTTTCTCTACCTATGTCCCTGCAAGAAATCATCATCGTTTACTAGGGGCCTATCAATAATATTCAGTAAAGACAATTAACCTTTGCATTCACAACCAGAAAATTCAATCTTTAAACTATTCTTCATGAAAGGTCAAGCTGAAAAGGTTTTAAAGCAATATACTTGCAAATTCTCTGTGTTCCTATTGCAGGATTTCCTCTCAGTCTCCCAGTATGTATGAAAACTAGATGTGAAATCCAGGAGGCTGGAAAGAATTCTATGCATAAGATATAGTTGTTCAGCAGACATAGAAAAAAGGTCAAGACAACAGCAGTGATCTCAGTATACACTTTTAGAAATCATTCCCATGCTATCACTACTAGAAAACTGTACTAACCTGTAGCTGAGCTTTTTGACATTGTACATTACAGCTGTGCTATGCTCAAAACTCCTTAAACGGAAAATACATCAAAAACTGAAGGCTTGGTTAAAAGGAAAAAAGCACTCTATCTTCTTGTTCTCCATGGCTTTTGGGATAAATATTGTGTTTTTCTCTGCCACTGTATTCTGTACTTTAAAGAATAGATGTGAGAGATTTACATAAACCTTAGCAACACTATTTTTCTTCCTGAAATGGAAGAGGTTAGTGTGTGATACTGCTGCAAAGTGGATTGATTCTATAGATCTGAATTTAAGACTTTGAGAAGAACATATGCCTTACACTAGAGCCTTTCAAAGATAATCTAATTTACTGATGTAAAAATGTATTTGGGAGTCACAGTCATGCTTTCTTGGTATGTCTTTTAATCTTTTGGATATTGCCTTCCCAATTTCCTGAATAGGTCATGAGCAAGATTATGTTTTAAGTTTTATGGCAAAAACATCATAGGTGACTTTTCCTATGAAATCATTTCACCTCGCATTATTTTATGTAAACTTTGTAAATCCATGTCCAACATAGTAGTTTCTACTTCCTCGAAAGATCCATCATTACAAAGGACAAAAATAAGGATGCAAATAACAAACAAAAATGACTCTTTCCTCAGTTTAACGTGGAAGTTGTAGGGGCCTCTTCATAGAGAAATCAGTGTCATTTTCTTCTGTTTTTATTTCAAAACCCAACCAACCAACCAAAGAGCACATAGAATGTGGCTTACAAGTTACACCACTGTCTTTATTTTGAAACACTCTACATTTTAAGAGCTTACAGAAAACAAATGTTCTGCTGTACATTAGGCTGAAGCTGTATAAAATGTCACTGAGAAGTGAGAATTACTTAGATGTTCATCTTCCTTCTTGAACTGCTATCTACTAAGCCATCAGATCCTTTGCTAATTCTAAGACATTGCATTTTAACTCGTTCCACAACAAAACCATTCTCTGTGAAAAAGGATGTCTTGAGCTTGCTGTATGTGAGCACTGGGTTTTGTTCCTTCAATGCCTGTTGGCTAAGCCACAACAGTGAGACGTATAAAATGTGAGGCTTTATTCTCAGTTAGCAGTGTTACTGCAGCCACACAAGGCCAGATTAGCAGTATTACTACATCACACAAGGCCAGATTTATGGGCATACTGAGAAAGTCATAGAAAGCTTGTGGTGCTCAACACCTTTAATAAAAAATACTGTTATGACCATACCTCCCTTTTACACCTCTAGATAATATATTGAGGAGGGTTGTGTGATTTAACTCCTGTATATTTGCTCTGCTTGAAAAGTGCTACATAAGGATGGAGTGTCTTTCTTCAATTTTAAATTAGCAGTGCTTTGTGAAATCAGTGTAGTTACATCAGCAGCAGCATAGCAGTGATACATCTCAAAATCAGTGAATCAGTGCCACAAGCAGTAAAATGCCTCAGGCATGAAAACCTGACCTTTAGCCGTATTTCTATGTTTTATCATCTCTCTTCAGTTCATCTGGGCAGCATGGTCCAGAATTTATAGGTTCTACCTTCTTGTTCCTACAATTCTTAAACAGACAAATTAGAACAGAGGTAAAGTAAAAAATTGCTTCCTTTCCAGCTTGTGAGAAGGTAATTGTATACTTTTAATAAACATATAGAAATTATTTTGAACATGTATGTTCTAAATGCATTGCTTCTTATGCCACAATCCTGAGTAGAAAAACGTATATTTACAGCATCATGGATTCTGCATATGGCTTTTTAGGCTTTATAATCTGTATCAGGGTAGAAAGTGTAGGTTGCTGAACCAGATCTACTTAAATATTTTTATTACTTTCTGTAGTTTCAGTGTTCATAATGTTTCTGCTTCTCGTTTATGTAGGTCTTTTCCTACTCAAAGTTTTTCATAGGAAATTTTGAGTTGTATTCAAGAAAGGGGAAAAAGCCCCACCCTTTGTATTTAACACAAGCGATGTGATTACCCCAGTTCAGTAGGTACATAGGACAACAGCTTTTTAAAATCATTATAGGTTTAAATTCAGGAAAACCTTTATGGAAAATCAATTTAACTCAAGGTAGCAAAATTATCTGACTAATTACTACAAAAATATGTTTTGGTATGCCAGGACTTGTAGCTAAGGAAAAAAAAAAGCCATAAACCACTGAAATTACAGGTAGCATTTTGTCCATATGAGGTTATTTAGTAATACTAAATTATATTATGTCTAGTTAAAGTTAGTCCATGTGCACAAAGCACTCAATGAACAGCACTGCCCATTAACTAGTTGAAGACAAGTAAATTAACTGTGTTAGAGGAGTGTTTTGTGTTTGCTCAACTTAGAATTTAATTTAACAGATCACCAACATACATGAAACAGTCAAAACTAAAAGTAAAAAGTATCAGTAAGGCCTTTGCAGCTTTATAACCTGATATGTTTCTGTACGTAGATCCATAGAGATGACAGAAGTTGAAAGGTAATTTAAAATTTCAGGAGTTAAAGGAAGAAGAGAACCAGCTGAACTGAGCCTCAGAATCTGAGCTTAAAGTCACATTCAATTCAAAGCCCTATGTTGAAAAGGGTATTAAATTTGAACTCAGAAGTGTACCTAAGCATCACACATCCAGTTTGCATAACTGTATCCTGGGAGGGGGTCCTGGCTGGGTACCCTATCTCCACTCTGTCTTTTTTGCACTTGTGGATCTGACATAAATGCTGTTTGGCTGTAACTAAGCTTTGTTTGTAGCTTAGGGAGAAGTCAATCCATCAACAGCCTCATTATTAGCTTGAAGTCCAGGAAAGATCATCATTTCATTTAGGAGGTGCTACAAGAAAGGTACCTGCACTACTACAGAGGCTCAATTCTGGAGAACAGTCCTCAAAAAAACCCACAACACTTCACCACCAGGCAACGACATTCTGCATGTTCCTCAGTCTTCCATAGTAATGCTTCTTAGCCACATCTCTAAGGACTACCATTTTTTTGTCCCAGACAGACTGAGAGAAGAGGAGCATCTTATGACCTGTCCTGCTTAGGGGCATTGAGACTCATCTTTCAGATATGTTGATTTCTCCAAAGGACTGTGATCTAGTATTCAAATTATGGATTCATTACAAGATGAGTTCAACACACAATAGCAGACCTTGGCATTCACTTGATAAATGGCCAGGCAAGGTAAACTGCCCACATCTTCCCTTTAAAGGGAAAGAGTTTTTGCTATTATCTTAAGCTACTTACATTTTTAACAATAAAAGGTGATTGTACCACAACTGAGAGGTTTGTTTCAATTTTGAAGAAAAGCCAGTTTTCTGTACTCAAAGTGATTGCTTGGGCATCAGTAGAGCATTTAAGAATGTGAATCACAGTCTAATAGAGAGACTCCCGTCAAGGCTGTACGGTTTCAGGAAATATGTAAAATTTCTATAAGCATCTTTTTTTATTAGTGGTAATTTGTCTTGGCTAATTCAGGAGTCTCCCTGCAGAGCAGGCTGGCTGTTGTAAATCCCATTCACCAGGTAATATATGTGTGAGGAAAGAAGTTGAGTGATCTATGCCCCAATAAACAGCAGAGTGCATTTCAGAATGCATTACAGAGACTGGAAGTTTTTCCAAGAAGACTACTTGTCCTCAAGCTGAAACTCATGACATTATTTATTGCTTTCAGTAGTTTGAAAATTAGCTGTGGATAATTGCAAACTAGGAGCCACTCACTATAAAAATACACTCCTCCAAGATGAAAAACATCCTGATCACCACTGAAGTTTAGAAGAGTTCAAGAAAAAAAAAAATAATAAAGGACTAAGATCCATCTGTGCTTTGTTTTGCTTGAGTCATCACCAACAGATGGCAAGTACTCTGTAGAAATCACTCAACTGAATTACTCCAGTTTGTAGAGAACCTGAGGCACCACCCTTAGTTCTAACATTATACTCTATGTCAAAAACTCAGTTTGCATTGGAGGTTTGGACAGTTACAAGCACGCAGGCTGGTGCATTGTTATGCCTTCAAATACAGTACCTGTTATGTAAATATTTGTATTAATTATCTTCCGTTTTACTTCTTCTGAAACTACAGGTTTCGATCCTACCTCAAGACTTCCTAGCTGTGTCAGACTTCATAGGTGGTTGCAAAAATATGCAGCAACAAGCTGGTACTGACTGTCACTTCCTGTAGGGCTTACAAGTTGACATTACTATTTCAGATAGACTCCAGTTTAGAAATATATGCTACATGCCTTTTCCCAATGACTTCTGCAGTTAGGCAGACATGAGATGAATGCAGAAGCTCTCTATCATGTAGACTCGTGTTTCCACTTAATCTTCATTCAGGGAAAATTATTACCCATTTCATCAATATTTTATTAGATTTTCCTGAAAAAATTGGCAAAAGAATATCATTCTTCAGAGGCTAACAACAAGTTAGTCAGTGTTTCCCCAGTACTAACACTGACAGAGTCTGTCTCTCTGTCTCTCTTTCTCTCTCTCTCTCTTTTTTTTTTTTTTTTTTTTTTTTTTTTTTTAAGATATCTTGCTTTCAGGGGAGCTAGATACTATCTTTAGAATTGATCTCATACCTTTCTTCATACGCCTCCCCCAACTCATTATTAGGTGCAAGTGACTATGTGATTGGAAAATGATCTATTTGCCCAGAGCAGACCTCTACCTAGTTAAGCTCCCTATTTCATTCAGCATTAATTTAGATGAGGTAGATAATATTCACTGTTCATGTAAATATGTGATCTACTCAGTCTACTGAGACCACTTGCGCTATTGCTTAATAAAATTATGGGTATGTGAGTAGTGTCTCTGTTACCCATGATAAAATCTCCATCATACTGCTGACAGTCATAAAGCAGAAGGCACCCTATGCCAAAGTGCTGTCTGTCCTATTAAACTTAGAATTTTCTAAGCCATGATTAATGAATGAATGTATCTAGTAGGCAGCAAACTGAAGCATGATGAACGGGGCAAAGAGGGAATGCTGAGGAGCACTGTACTGAAGCCTAGCACCTGATATGTCAAGAATTATAGATTATATTGAGTAAAATTCATTTCGGTTTTGGGCACAGGCTGCTGCATCAGACTACAAAGCTATTATTTTGCAACAGACATACATAGCTTGCCAACGCAGTTTTAAAATAGCCAAGTGGAATGTAAAGATTTCAAGTGGAAAGGGAAAGCTGAGTGGTACAATAACAAATGATAGCATAGTGATCATGTGCTGAGCTTGTGGCAAACTGATTCAAAATGGTTATACAGCTGTCTGCACTATTATTCATGCTGATGCATCACTAGGATATCTTAATTATTCACAGATTTAATGCTCTGTTTTGTAATTTTTTAAAAAATCAGGTAAACCAAGTGTTTCGTGCTAATATTACCACTCAGTACACAATGTGTGTAGTATGTTCAATATGTAAACACACATGAGGAAATATTGGATTAAATTTATTTCTCTAAGCACTAGAAAACTCAAATGACTACTCAGAAAATTTGTAGGAAACACGTCTGTGGACATTTGTTTTGGTGTAGGAGGTGATGAAAGGAGAAAAATAAGAGAACCTGTGAAAGCAACTGATGTTGGTATTGTCAAGTCTGTGTTGGGTGGTGTTAAAGATAATATCTTACTGTCGCAGTGGAATATTACTCCCAAACTAGTATGGAATGTGCCTTATTGCTTTCTGATCTAAGTATAAGACTGAAACTTGCACTTCTGGGCACTGTGGATTTCCCCTAAATCTGTGGTTGGCATCCATTTCTCCTTGCTTTCACTGGATATTATCTCAGGGAAAACCTGTCCTCTTCTGTGGAACAGGTGTACAGTTCTGCTTCTTATATTGTCAGATAACCTGTTTGATACCCCTCTCTTTAATAAAAAGCTAATAGTGGTAGTAGAGACTAGTGATTACAAGTATTAAACTTGTTTCCATCTGTGGAGAAGACAGTCTAAGTCCGCTCTTAAAAACAAGAAAATAAATAGACTTACATTTGTCTCATGATGATGCTGTGCTTTTTCTTTAAAATCACAATTTAATTGCAATTTTATGGCACTATCATCATATCTTTGATTGTGTATATGCATGAGAATGCATTTACATTTTAAACTACAGATATTTTAATAATTTATCACAATGCCAAAATATTCTATAACGTTAGTATGCAAACATTTCCTACATCTTCACATGACTTGCCCCAGATAAAGTCAATGTCATGGAAAAGAAAGGAAGAATAGAAGATGACAGGAATGCTAGTCCACTAGAAGAAGCCAAGAGAAAAACATGAGCTAAATGAGCCTTCCATGTCTTACCCAAGTCAGTGCAATACAGTTCCATGTTTTTCCCTCTCTCTTATCTGATCCACCGCAAGTTACACAGATTAAACTTAACTTTTCTAGCAGTGATAAGGTGCTGGAAATTTTAATTTTAGGGTCACTTTTAAATCAAGGCCCAAACTTGAGTGCAACTGAATTAGCAGTAGCAAGTTCTGTTCAAGAGCTGGCAGTAGGCGGTGAGTAGCTGGAGCATCTAAAATTGGATCATCACTCACAAAGCAGAACTGGGAAATCACACTGCTTCTTCTGCATATAATGTTTTTTCAGAGTGTATATAAATTGTGAATTGTCACTAGCCACATTATTCCATAATTTGGCCCAAGGATAATGGCATAAAGGTAAATGGTTGGTACATTTACATAAATTGTCCACTTGCTGTAGAAGGTTAAGATGGTGTTTTTTTTTTCCTTTTTTTTTTTTTTATATATTTTATTTTTTTAATTGTTATTCCTATATGTCTGGTTTAAATAAAGAGGTCTAAAATTGACTTTTTTTTTTTTCTTACGGAATTTCCACAATGAAAAGAATATTATTCTACACTAATAACTTAAATATCTATTTCTACATCAGGTAAAAGCCTGGTTTCCCTTACCTGTTTACCTATATATATTTTTACACCAGTAACAGAAAGAGTCGTAATTTGAGCAACACTTTATCTGGAACAGATTTAAATGTAATTCAGCACAAAAATGAAGCCAGAAAACAGAGTTAACAATTTTAAATGATGAATTTTTATTTTGCACGTAACAATTACTTCTGCTGTCAGCAGGAATAAAGTTTGCTATGGTAGGAAACTTGTAAAAAGTCAAATGTGTTCCTGTAAAATACTTTGTCAGCAGTGAGTACACAAGAGCACACCTTTCTAGAACTGGGATTGTAGCTCCCTATTGTAGCATTGATAAGGTTTGTGTCCTAAACATCTGCTCAGAAGTAGTTACAAAAATGTGATCTGAATGAAGAGAAGGAAATGCTGTACTCCTACATGGCAAAGAAATCCTGCTTATTGACTTTCTGAGCTGGAGCCCTCAGCCAGAATACATGGGATTTGGCAGGTCATCTCCCAGTGAACTGAGAGGTGCCTGTATCCAAAAGTTGAATTGGATTGAATACTGATGTCTTTGTGGTCATTTTTACACTTCATTAAAATTAATTCTTATCTTATATTGGTACAAGCTGTATCACAATTAAACCTGATGAAAGACACAATTCCTGTATTTTTATTATTATTATTTTTAATTAAAAAAATGCCTTCTGTGAATATATCAGGGGAAGGCAGGTAGAGAGAGAATTACCTGACAGCTCAATTTACTCTATCTAGAACCAATTAATATAGCTTTTTTTTTTTTTTTTTTTTTTTTTCTCAAAAAAAAATATACATTTAAAAAATACACCTTTTAAAAGAAGGTAAAATTGTAATGCATCCCTCATGCACAGTCTGTATCAGGATAAGTCTGATGAGTAGTTTGCTTTTATTTGTACCTTCTCCTGAAAAAAAATAAAATAAAAAAAAAAATCATAAACAAAACATATAGCTGTACATTTTTACAGGCCAGGGCTAAGAAAGAGATGGCAATGCTGTTTACCAGAGTAAATCAGGTACTACTAACAGAATTTCAATACCAAAGGTTAATAATATCATCATCAGTAGCTCTTGAAAGAGACCTGACTGCCTAAAGGCAACTTAATTTTAAACACTGAGACAAGTCAATCAGTATACACCTAAAAATATGCATCAAGGGATGCTGTTTGCATACATTATAGCCTTGCTTTTTCTTTGTAACCTGTGAGATCTTGAATTCTATTGTTCCCTTATCAAAGAATGTTGGCACAAATATTTTTTCATAGATATGGGACTGCTTGTTGCTGGTCAATGGGTAGAAAAAGAGTTTCTTGGGGAAAGACAAGGCACGTATGAATAATGTTACACTCAAAATATTGCTATTCCCATCCTAGTATTAAACATCTCTCTCACTAGGATATATCTGGTGATGGAGGTATGTTGATGAGATGAAAATGCAAATGTCAGCTCAACTGATGTACATTGACTGTGGCCAGAGAGGTTAGAAGGTGGGCCCATTTTCCCATTTTTACATTTTGCATTATCAGAATTGATAGTCTGTAACATTTAAAGTGGTTAAGGGCAAAGCAGAAAGGAAAATACAAAGATGTCAGTAAAACCAGCTCAATGCTCTTGGAAATATTATACTGACTGGATCATGAGTAAATGGACATTTCTGATCAAGTGCCAACAACTTTGTCAAGACTGTGTGAAGAAATAAATCTGTGGAATTTAACTTCTTTTAAAAAAGACATTCTTTTAACGTCTTTCTAAAAAATTAACCAGTACAAGCCCCAAGTATATTTTGTGTGTGCATGTTTGTTTGGAATCCAGTGTAAATGTAAGTAGGAACCTGCTTTCATTTGGCATTTTTGCTTGCACATTTGGTCTGAATATGCTATGATCAGATTTATTATGTGAGTAAATGTCCACATAGGCTGGTAGAAAAGGTATTTCTGTTCATGGTCATTGAGGTAAATTAAGAATTTAGTATTGGTTTCTAGTCATCTGCTTTGACTGTTAGCTTCAGGAAGAAAATAGGTCTGTACCTTTTGAGTCATGTGGAAGAATAAGATTTATGGACAATAATATAGTTACCCATTGACTCTTTGAAAGCAGTACAACAAATCTGATTTTAGGTGTCATTTACTACATAACGAATTCAAGCAAGTTGTAGTTTTATTGAGGGCATGCTCTCAAAACTTTTCTGAACAGTCATTTTGAAAGTCTACTACCAGCTGGGTCCAGTTATTAATACTGCAGCAAAATATCAGCGAAGAAAAATAGCTGGTGGCAAAATATTATCTTCACAATGTATCAATTCTAAGGCTTCATCCAGTTCTTCCATGTGTGGGATGTACACATGCTACCTATACCTCTCCCTGAAGAAACAGTATGGAAGAAGCAGATGTACCTGAAGTGACCATCACATGGGTCTTGTCTCTGCTGCAAACAAGGCCATGGTAAAGAGATGCACCTTAGAGGTCTAAGGTGCATCTAAGACTTAGAGTCAGCCTTGCCTGTTTTCTGCCTGGGTCCCTGCATCATTGAGACTTTGCACGTAAATTGACGTAAAAGCTAATACATTGCAACACATTTTTAGGACATTTAACATTTGCTTCTGGGAAGGACTTTTGCTTCCTATCCTCTCAATAGACAGCAAGATCTGCATGAAACATCTGTTTTATCTGCACAATCAGAAGGGAAGATCATGTTCTGTTTTACAAACACATAAGCAGAAAATGACTCTTTCAACAGCTTACAGCTGATATAGATAAAGAGAACTGAAAATAGTAAGCACAATATAAGATCTTAGATTCTATTTATTTTCCATTTTACCATTTTACCTTACTTCTGAGTTAGTTTTTTGGCCTTTCATTATTTTTCTGAAAAACACCCCCTCTAAGAAAAAGATTTTTGCTGGCCAGTTTGCTCATAACCTATACTACAATGGCTGAGCCAAAGCCATCTTTCTCTTTGAATCCTGCTCTTTCATCAGTGCAATTCCTCAACCTTTTTTGAAGTAGTACATGTATTAAAAAGTGTATTTATGTACATATCATAGAATCATAGAATATCCTGAGTTGGAAGGGACCCTTGAGGATCATCAAGTCCAACTCTTGACACCGCACAGGTCTACCCAAAAGTTCAGACCATGTGACTAAGTGCACAGTCCAATCTCTTCTTATATTCAGACAGGCTCAGTGCAGTGACCACTTCCCTGGGGAGCCTGTTCCAGTGTGCAACCACCCTCTCTGTGAAGAACCCCCTCCTGATGTCAAGCCTAAATTTCCCCTGCCTCAGCTTAACCCCGTTCCCGCGGGTCCTGTCACTGGTGTTAATGGAGAAAAGGTCTCCTGCCTCTCGACACCCCCTTACGAGGAAGTATGGAGACATATGGAGACATATATGTGTACAATTTTTATAGGCATGTATATATATTTTTTCTTAGTTTTAGAGTTTTAAAAATTCTTTTTGACAGCAGTACTTTAAAAAGTATTTTATTGTAAAGTTAGTCTGTTGGTTTGCATTTGATTTTACAAGCTCTCATCAGAGTAATTTCATTAATTTCAGTAAAATGTGGAAAATTTTGCTGACATTTTTAAATTAAAATTATTTTTCATGACTTGAAAATATGAGCCCTACACTGTAACATGATTACAATAGAAGAAATATTCACACAGTAGGTGGGACAAAATTTCCTGTCATGTGTGGTGAGACAACAGATTTGTGCTTGCTGACCTTGTTGCTGTCTAGTTACTTTCTTTACTGCACACCCTCATTAACCACAGCAGAAGTTCAATCAACATGTAGAAGCAGGGCAGTGTGTGGGTCTAATTACTGTAGCTGTGTGCATGTGCATGATAATGGGCATTCTGTAGCCAAGTGTAACAACAAAGACTTCAAAATTTGAAAAAAAAAATTCAAAAAAAAGGCTTCAAAATTTGAAGGTCTCCACAATAATGGGCAAGGACACTTCAGGTTTCTGTAACTGCTGTAGCAATTAATCACTGTGAGGATCTTTTGATTGAATGCTTTTTCCTGAAGAGACAGAGTTTCCCACCCATCTCCTGATCAGCAGCAGTGCCAGGGGCGGACTGTCCGACACTTAAGGGAAGATGTTGGAGGGCAGCTGTGGCTCTGCTGCAGCAATCCCACCCCATCTCTTCATCCAGCTTAGACTCTGAGACCCTTCCCTTTCATGTTATAAAAACTGCTCTGGTGAAAATACAGTGAGGTCTTGGGCAGTATTGTCTTCCCTCTATATCTATAAAGAAAGGCAGTCCCAGTTGCCTCTCTCTGGCACCTGTAATGCTCACCTTGAAGCATCTTTCCTCTCCGCTTGGAGGTGGCTGAGTCTTCTTAACAAGGTCATTGGGAATTGATATATATGAAGTAGTCTCCTCTGCTACTGTCTTCAACTCAAAAGATCAAGCTTCAACTCAGCTTCAAAGCAGAAAATCAAGCATTGGCTTATATTTTACAGCTAGTCAGTACTTGTAGGAGATGGAAGCCTGTGGAGGTTAGTCATAAGAATAAGGGGCAGATTTTGCCGCCATGTCATCAAAAATAATCTTCCTTTGTTTGCGCTGAGTAACTTACAGTTTCTAATACAAAGAACAGAGATTTTATGTCTTTGTTCCCCTCCCCTCCCCCTGGTTTTCAGCAAGAAAAACAAGCACTCTGATTCAGCAAGTGAATGCATTCATGCCTGTGATACATACACTATCTGTGTGTGAGAATTATACCACATATAGTATGGTATATTTAGGAGTGCTCTACATGCAGATGCCATATGAAGCATTGAAAATGTCTCACATAGTTATGGGAAACACAATAGGAATCTTTCTGGAAGTGATATAATTATATTTTAGCCACGTTGTAACCAAACAATCTAGACAGCTCTAAATCTTTATTCACATGTAAAAAGATCATTTATGCATTGTAATGCATCCTTGTCCAAATAATTGTGCTGGCATATTGTATGAAAGTTTTTGTACAGCTCTGTAATAGCTATACTGTTGGATGACAGCAACATCATTAGTAGTCTAAGTATTTCTAACCATGTGCAAATTCATCTTTTATTCCATGCTAATGTATCACGAAGTTTTCATCTTCCATATATTTCAAGAGAAATTAACAGTACTTGAAATGCTTCCCAGGCCCAATCAGCTCTACCCACACTTCCTCAACAGAGAGTTGAATGATTTCATCTAGATGTACAGTAGAAGGGAACCTTGATATCCCAAGGCTTCTTGAGAAGGCTTTTGGAAAGCAGAAGGTGGTTCAGAGAAGAGCGATAACACATGGAATCTTGCCATTCAAGGTCACTTTGTCTGGTGAAGTGCAGGGCTGGGTAAGGCAACCTGAGGTAGCACTCAGTGATCTCAAATGTGCCCATTTGAATTCCTTTTGATGTGGTCCTTCACCAAACATTCTTAAAACAATTGCAGTATAAAAAAAATCAAGAACAGTAACTGAATAAAAGAGAAGATATATGTAATTAGTGCCACTTCTCCAGAAATGTAAATTGCAGAAAATACCACTGAATACATGTATATGGTGTCTCTGAGCACACTACTCTGATGACTCATTATTGGTCTGATCTTCTGTGGCTGTTTTTGTGGTTTTAAATAACATAAAACATTTCTTCTAACTCCTCAAGTAGCTTGAAAAATACCCCCCAGTGAAAGTCTGAATAAGCTTGGCCTATTTAATTTAATAAACAAACAACAAAAAGAGAGAGACTTGATAGAATGCAGGGTAACTTCAGCATATTAAAGGACTTCAATGTAATGAAAACGGGCATAGTAATATGCGCTCAAGGCATTAACCTAAATGTATCCCTATCAGGCACAAGAATTTATAAAAGGGAGCATGATTAGCTGCTAGAGTAAACTTAACCAGGAAAGAGATGAATTGTTGATCCCTTGATGTTTACAGGTTGAGACTGAATGCCTTTCAAGAAGACATGCCTAAGGCAATCATGAATTATGTTTTAGTCTCATTTATGTTACCAGCTTAATATGAGTAAATAAGGAAAACAAGTGAAATAAGCCCATGACACCAAGAATAATGCAATTGTTCCTTAAGACATTAAATATCTGGAATAGTGGAGTGGTCTCAAAGTCTCTGACTTGAAACTTTGACAAAATGAAGCAATGTTTGCAAGTGCCATAAGCACATTTTCAAATGGGCAGCAGAGAGTTGAGTAGCTATGTGCAGAGTAACTAATTTTCTCACTTTTTATTTTGGCCAAGGTTTTGTTGAAAAGATATATTGCTTTTCTGAACATAGTGTAATGTCCCAAAATCAGATGAATAAATGTGCTATAGTACCTTAGCTGGTACGTGTGTAGTATACGAATTTCAACCACAGTTTGAACTTGATTGCATTTGTTATGAACTCCAATTTCTTGCCGACTTTTTCAAAATAATTTAGTTGCACAAAGATTTCAAAAATAGATTCCTAGGAGATTCCTTTGTCAGAAAGACATAGCATCTTTCATTTGAAAAATTATCCCCCTGGCCTAATAGAACCTAATAGAAAGTATTTCCAAGTGGTGATTGTATTCCAGGCAGAAATTCAGAGCACTATATTATCTGCCTGAAAATACAATTTAGGAGTTGTAATATATTCCCCAATTAAAAATATCACGTGCAGCAGTGATTTTAGTATTCTTTTTTTTTTTTTTTTTTTTTTTTTTGACCATTGAACTAATCTGAATAAAAGCAGCATCCTCAGTGGCACAAGTGAAGAGGTTCCAATTCTATGTTTACAAACATATCATTTGTTTTCCAGTAAAAAGGACAATAAATTTTTGTTTGTTTGAAAATAAAATAAATAAAAAAAAAAAAAAAAAAAGAATTCCTATGCCTTGCTGTGGTATTATTGTTAGTCTTTAGCTAAATACATGTTGTATTTCATGTCTGAAGGAAAATACAGGACTACTTTCATGAATTTTTTGGGGGGATGGGTGTGGTTAAATGGATAATACTTCATAAAGGTAAGATAAATAAACAGGAGAAAGAGAAACAAAATAAATGAAGTCTCATGATTTTTAACCATGAGAATAAAGCTATTTTTAGTCATCTGAAAGAAATTGCAGCACATAAAACTTAAAAATCAGAAACAGTTCCTCTATATTTATTTTCTATTGCACTAAGCCTACAAGTGTAAACTTTTATTTCACATGCATTATATTTTTTTCATCCATGTCAGTAATGATTGGAGTCAAGCTGTTACAGACTCAGGCTGCCAAGACCTGGCTTTGAAGCTCCGACTGTAGCAGCTGACCCAAGTGTGTTCTGCAGGTCCCAAATTAAGTTCCCTGTGGATGTCCCAAAAGCACACATTGACAAATGTATGTAATTGACACATGTAATGTGGAGTAAATAGCATATAAAATACACTATATGCTTTCCAAAAAATGGCCTACTTTTTCAATTGTATTAGGTGGTCTGATGGAAGAGAAAAAAAAAAAAAAAAAAGCTATTTGTCCAAGTTGTTTGTTGTTGCAGTTATTTTTGTTTATTTGCTTGTTTTAATTCTGGGGGCTTTTTCCTAGAATTGAGCAATGCTGCAATGGCACCTGAGTGATCTCCTTTCCTGTGTCAATCTTGATATTGAATTACTTAATGATACATTAGAATTAAAATAGAATAATGTGTATACATTCTCAAAACTCTCCCTTTGGAAAATACCATTATTTGTATTTTTCTAACATTTCTATTTGGTTCATTTTTCTACCTATTGCTTTTGTGCCATTAGTGATATTTTCTACAGTGTGCTACTTCTATATTATCATTATTTTTATACTGTAACCAATTTTATGATGATGTTTCTGCAGCTGAATTTTAATTTTGATTATGTCTAGCTGAAGCCAGTGCAAGTTCCAAACTAATTCTTCTGGACTAATTGTTTGACTCATGGCAAGGCATTGTGTTCAGCAAATGCAGCATAAAATGTAAGGATTATGTAGACAAAGCTCAAAGGTAAACTTGGTGTTCCACTCTGCTGACAAAACTTGCTTATTTGTCTTAACATTCTGAACTGTTACACTTCGATAATTTTCTTTTGCAACACAAAATATATCTGGAGTATTACACAGCATTTATAAATTTTCTATCAAACACAAGACAGAAATTACATCGTCCTTTTTATTTGCTGAGTACTATCTCACAAAGAAGTAATAAGATACAGACAGAAGATAGCCTGAAGCTCAGGATATGGTTATGGCCTATAAGTGCCTTGGTTTTTCTCAGCATGAGAGTTTGCTAATTCACATATTAATTGGTATTCACATATCATCACTTTGTCATTAGGAATCCAGTCACTGCATTCAAGCACACTATTATAAAGATTATCTCACTATATTTGCAGTTGGCACAGGGTACTTTTCCTTTCTTAAGGAGGAAAAAAAAAAAATAATAATAATAAAAAAAAAGGAATCTCATCCAATACTGGAGAGCAAATGATAGTTATAAAAGATTATACATATACATGGGTAAATTTTTTTTAGAGTTTGCATGCTAATAAAATTACATAAAGACTTCTGTACATATCTCTTAAATCCATTATTAAATACAGCTTTGCTTTCAGAGAAAACCAGATTAAACCACTTAGAGTTGTCTAGCATTGGGTCATAAACAACAATTTTTCTTTCCTAGTAAAGTAGTTTAATCCATTAATCCTTATGTAAAATGTAAATGTTTATATTAGACAATTAGAACAAGGGTTTTTCATGCTCTTGTTCTCTTTCTCTCTCCATATACACCTGATATATTATTCAATAACATATAGTCTTTCATATTTTTCTTTCTACACTGTAACTCCATTGTTTTAAAATCTAGATGTATGTTCTAGATTATACTAGGGAAAACAAATTTTCTTATGAATAGAATTTTTAAACAAATGTTTATTACATTCTGATCAGAATTTCTGTCTATTTTGGATTTTTCTAATAAAATAGCTTTTGTTGACTGGAAGTTTATTATTATCCCTTTCAACTAGAAGCCAAAATATGTTAATTACAATTGTATTAGCATTAAGCCCTCAGAATTACAGAACTATAGTGGAAACTACATCTAAACTCCATGGGGAAAAGTGAAAATTCTTGCATGATACTCTTTAAACTAAAGGAAGCCAAGGCAAATAATTTCAGAATTGTTTAAAATTATATATTCTTTTATTTAAAGTGGAAACATATGAGGGGCATATATGCCAGCACTTTGGAGTTTAAGACTCAAAAAAAAAATCCCATTAATTGGTGATTTGGTCTGAAAAGCAGGATGCAGTTCAAGCAGGACAAATGCATATTGCTGCACTTCAGTAAGAATAATCAGCTGAGCAATGAAAGATAGAAACTGGCTAGCTAGGTAAAAATTGCTTGAAAAATAAAAAGATTTGGATATTTTATTGAAGGGAACACAAGTTGTCAAATTCATATTGTTGTGGAAAATACTGAAAGAGAATAAATCAATAGTTAAAACATCTGCTATTCTGGTTTGGGTTATTGCACTTCAAAAAAAATAAAAATAAAAAATAAATACTGACAAGATGGAAAGACTGTAAGGACTGCATGGAGAACAATCAGATGTCTAGAAAGCATGATCTGACCAGGAGGGAAGTAATGTTTCCTTCAACCAGTGACAAGAAGTAATGAGCTAACATTGCAACAAGGGATTTGTAGACGTTAGGAAATATTTTCTAGCTAGTAAATGGAATTGATTGCAGAGAACTATTGTGAAATAATCGTCACAGGATTTTTTATTTTTATTTTTATTTTTATTTTTTACAAATAGGTTACACAAAGGCTTGTGAGAATGAGATTTTGATGCAGTTGGTACTGATTTAGGAGGAAGAAGCAGATGAAGATATTCTGAGTTACTTTCAGTTCTATTTTATATGGCTAGCAAGTATATAGGTATTCCAGTATGAAATTACATAAAAGGAAGAGAGTAAATTTAAAAAAGTGAATGAAAGCTACTACCTCTAATACTTAAGTGCCTTTTGCTTTAAGCATTTCTTTTAATTGTAACCCTCCTTAAATATCCTCCATGCTACATAATTCAGCTTCTGTGTCACCAGTTAAAACAATGTCAAATGTCAACATGTTTTTTCTATACACTCCCCTTGTGCATGATAGGATGTACTAAGATGAAGAAACCTATAAAGGCATTACTTTATCTTCCCCTACATCTCTCATTAGAACTTACTGTGGCTCTGAGGTTTACACAGTATTCAGCAAGTTAACACCCCTGGAATGTAGTAAGAGAAATTGTTATTTCGTGGTTTCCGTGGAGAGAACCTCTTTTATTTTTTCCCCCATTCCACTTTCCTCATTTATTACTTGCAGCAAATATGTCTTTAGATGTATGAAGATTCTGAGAACTCTTTCAAAATACTGTCTCCCAGGCCAAGTGCCAATGTTCCCAGGAATGCCCACTGCTTTGTATCAATATTGCTATAAAATCTAAACCTCAGCTCACTTCCATTTATTTCTGTCAGCTGATTTATGTTTCTAGTCAAAATGTTTTGAAAGCAGAAAATGTAGCTGAATGGCCTTAAAAAAAAGTGGAGTACAAACTGAAACATTTAACATAGGAAAACCTCTCCAATCTTGCAGTTTCCTTTGGACTGTATTATTTCAACATTTCATTCCTCCTTGACCATGTTTCCAACATTATTCCATTTGGCCACTTTAGAAGGAAGTCTGTTTCCTTGGCAAGATTACCCTGGGAATTTACATTTTCATATACTCTGTTGCAGTGTACTCAGATGGTGCTTAGATGTAAGGTTGCTTATAATTTACAGTTGTGAATACTCTAGAGAAATGAAACAAATGAAGGGAAATTCTATTATTCTCTTGGATACCAGCAGTGACATCTAAAACATCTGTTCCCCCAAGTTCACTATATCTCTTCTACCCTACTTTACTCCTACAGCTCTGAAACCAGAATTGCAGTCCAATACTATCTTCAATTAATCACACTCCCATCTCACATTTTCCCTATTTGCTAAATCCTCTCTGTCCCCATGTACTCAGGCAGGTCCTAGAACCCTGCACAAGTTACTTGTCCCAATGCATGTCAGCATCTCCCATGATTTCTCTTCTCTTCACATATTTTGTCCCAGGAATGACTTCCTGGGTAAGGAAAAAAAGTGTTACAATTTGCTGATGCAGAGTAGGACTTCTGTTCTGTATCACAGAAGTCTTTAGCAAAAAGCGAAGTATGGTTTGCTTGCAGAGGTAGTGGGAGTAAAGGAAAGAAAAGGAGAGGACTGTTTTATAACACAAATTCCCCTTTTATGGAAGTCATGAATTAAAACACTCCACAAGACTGAATTTCTCATTCACGACCTCTGTTCCCCACAGATGGATGAAAAGTGGATAATTGTAAGTGAGGAAGTCAGAAGACCTGATGCTGTAAGTACCATTACTGTGAGTCATGAGTCTGGAGCAAGTTTCTTTATGTCAACTTGGTATCTCTTACTCTTTCCATGAGGTTATTCATTCAATTTCAGTAACAGGCATCACATTGGGTCAGTCTCCTGCCATATATATTCTTCCCTAGAACAGAAGAAGATGATGTCAGCATACAGTTACCTTTCTTTGACTTTGGAGACTGTTTTAACTGATGATAATTAGTAGACTTCCTTTTCAGAAATAAATTGTGAGAGACTGGAGAAAGTCTCTTCTAGAACATCATGCTTGATTTAGTCAATAAGTTATTCTTTCTTTAAATGGGAACTGACCAGCAGGCCTATTATCACCAGCAATCTGCCCTCTTCCCCCTTTGGCTACTTAATCATAACTTGCCAGGAGGCTGAAAATTTGATTACTTGCTAGAAACTGATATACATATGTACATACATGTATATATATTTTTTGTCTTTTTTTTTTTTTGGGGGGGGGGGGGTTGGTGTATTACTTTCCACAGTCAAGATATTAAATAAGATTTCAATGGCATGTGTCAAAGTTTAAAAAGCAATTTGTAGCCTATGAGAAACATTTTCTTTCTCTGTTGGAGAAAAGCCTATAGCTCTTCAGTTTTGAATCTCCTTAGATGGTTTGGGCTGTCTAAAATTTTATATCCAAGCTTACCTGACACAAAAACATCACCAGATTTCTGGACCCCAAACTATGTATTTCTTGAGTTTGATAGGGGTATTGTTACTGGTTCCATAGTATTAATCAATTGAACTTTCCACTTAAAGGGATAGCAAGAGCAAGAGCCTTTCTTTCACTCTGTTCACTCTTATTAATTTAGTTAATTTAGTTGTAGATTAGAAAACAGTTGAATTTTCCAAGATATAACTTTGGTATAACTTTTAAAGAAGCAATATACAAATCAGAGAATTTGATAATCTTGCTCTTTCTGGCAATATTCTGGAACAGAATAACTGAAGACAGAGCAAACTCCAGAGTGATAAAATGTGTTCTTCAACTGTGGAGCTTTAAAACCAAGCATAATTCCCCACATGCAGCACACACATTTTTCATGTCAAAGTTTTTGAAAAGATTCTCAGAATATTTTTAAGTTTCTCATTGAATATTTTCACGTAATTTGCTAACACCAGGCAAATAACAGTGATAAAGATTATTCAACAAAAGGTACACCTTGTTTCTCGTGCTATTTTTTATTTTGCGCTGTTCCTGGGTTTTTAGACACTAGTCTGGTCACTGAGAATGACAGGGGAGAAGGAGTAGAAAAGCCACAGTTTGCAGCTCTTTTTCTCTCTTTAAGGATATGTGCAATTTTTTGCTAAGGCATCTCTTGATTGACATCCACTGTTGGATTACTGGGTATCTGGAGCATCAGAAGCTCCTCACAACCAGGCAGCTGCAAGGCAGGCACACTTGAGCAACAGTGAACAGTTTGACTTTCATGTCAAACAGTTCAGTGGCTGCATAACTCAAAAAAGCCAGTGGAATAGGTGACTGAATAGCCACAGAATCAGAATTTTGTGAAAGTGTAAAATTCACATTTATGGGAATAAATTTAAAAAAAGAAAGCAAATTGTAGAATTAAGATAAATTCCAGAGTTAAAGTAATTTATAGAGATTGCTTTAGAATAAATTTATTTTGCCTAATTTAGAGCTAACTTTTTAGATTTTGTGTAGTTGTGTAGTCAAATATTGATGTACCTACCTAAGGGAAATTCATAATTCATAGAAAATGAAGGAAGAAAAGTGATGCAACTAGATAGGTTAGTGTATCTATATAATATGTATCTCATGGAAAGAGGTGAAAAAGGCTGTTTTTCCGATTATTAGTGGTAGAATAAGATTACCTCAACCAGGAAGACAAATTTAGTCAAAGACACTAGCACAAAAATGAGCAAAGAAAAAATGAATATTGCAGTAAATAAAATGATTTAACCAACTTGGTCTAGTTTAGATTCTCAATGATACAATAAAACTAAGGAACTGCAGAACAGCTTGAGTTCCACAGTATCCATCTTTCCACGCTTAGCATATAATAAACGATCAGTTAATCAAAATTGTTATACTCTCCTGTTCTTTAAAGATTCTACTTTTAGATCATCAACTTATTTTAAGCCTGTGAGTGTACTTGAAAAATGGCTAGAAACCTTTTAGCTAGAATACTTACATGTATTACATTACTTTGGATTTGGCAATTGACTTCAATTATTATTCTTGTTACAACTGACAATGTGGAATATAATCTGTTAATGTTGTCTGCCTAATGTTACTGAAAACTTGACTTTTTTTTTTTTATTTATTATTATCATTATTTTCCAGTTTGTTCAGTCACTGTTGAGCTATTTCATTATGATGAAACATGACTGACATTACATGGCAGAAGTCTTTTTATAAGATATGTTAAGAATTTGCACTTCTTTTTTTGAAAGTACCAAAGTCAAAAGTACTCAGAAACTTCATGCATGTTCTATAGAACCATAAGTGCAATGCCCCAAACCCTAAGCAGCTCAAAACTTCAGGCTTTTATTTGTTCTCAGTGAAGTTCTTTCCATGGGAACACCACTGATAATTTGATAATTTGATAATTTGACTCATTTAAACTATGGTAAGTCTACTGAAACTTCTGTTAAGTTTACATTTCAACAAGTTGCTAGCTCTGTAATAGGACTGAAGAAAATGGCATTCCTCTTCCCTGTTCCTTCTATAGAGGATGGTCATTAATCTTATAAAATCATTTATTTTATCTTTATTCATGAGGAAGCAGCAGTGATCAGAAATTCATATATAATTGTGTCTTTTCAAATTAGAAGAGAGCTCTTCAAAAGGCATCAGTAGGAAAAGAATTTACTGATGTACTTGCTAATTGGTTGGGGTGGAAACATGTGACTAATTTTGAATTTTAATATGTGTCACTTTACCTTCTAACCTTTACTTGTTGTTTCATTTTCTCAGCTAGATTAAAGAGCACTTTCCTACCTATTTTTGCTTCTCTCTCCATAGAGATACTTCCATAGAGCAATCAAATTGTTCCTCTTACTTGTTAAAAGAAACAGCTTGAGTTCTTTGAATCTTTAATTGTAAAACAGGTCCTTAGGTATTCATTTTTTTTTGTTTGTGGCTATCTTTCAATATTGTTCACAATCCTTGAGTGTCTGTTATGAGAAGGAAGTTCCAGAACTATTTAGAGATCTTTCTGATGAGCAGAAGAGCAAGATATACTGCAGGGTCTCTGTCAGAATATACCTTTATACGTAATAATATTCTCAGATATTTTTGTTTATATACATATATGCAAAGATTATATTACTCATGGTGTTTCATGGATGACTTGAGTTCATGATCATTAATCTGTATGCTGTCAGCCAATGCTTTCCAGAGCAATAGTCCACTCTTTTCTCTGTTTAGTCTGTATTTAAAGTGTATCCTTTTTTTTTTTTTTTTTTTTTTTTTTTCTTCTAGAAATATATGTCCACTCAGCATTATTTAAATTCACACAGTCAACGTGGGCTCCGTCTCTTTTGCGGTGCCCAGGATCACAACTCTTCAGGTGACAAACAATAGCTGTGTGGTATAGTGTATGCCATTTCCCTATGTGCCGATTTGCATTACTTGGTTGCATTTTTGTGAATTGGGACTATGTATTTTATTCAAAAGGCTCCTGGTCTGTTGGCTGTTCTGTCCTATCTTTTTGCAGTGTATTGCTGCAGTACTTGAAACACAGCAGGTAGTACCCTTAAGCCAGGATAGGAGTGAATTAAACATGGTTTCCTGCAAAATGCCTGCGTAGTGTGTTATGAACTGCAATTTGCCTATGTAACATAGTTACATAGTGCAAATTGAGTTACATAGTGCATAATGAGTTACATAGTGCAAACAAACTAGTGAGTAGTTTCAGTGATTGTCTGACTCACAAACTGACTGCTTTAATGATTTTGCTTATTTCAATTTTCAAAGGTCTAATTATGGTCATTACAGATATTTGTGTTCTCTCCATCATAATAATACATTGGGTCAATGATTTCTCATGATTTATAACTGCTAATTGCAAACCAGGTGGCACAGGACTATAATAAACTACTTTGTTCACTAAAGCAAGTATTCTCAAATGGCTTCTTTTTTTTTAATATTTTTTGTTTGTGTCGTGGTTTAACCCGGCTGGCAGCTAAACACCACGCAGCCGTTCGCTCACCCTCCCCCCTCCCTCTCTGGGACGGGGGAGAGAAATGGAAAGTGAAGCCCGTGAGTTGAGATAAAGACAGTTTAATAAGACAGGAAAATAATAATAATAATAATAATAATGATGATACAATGGTGATAATACGAAAGTAATAATAGTATGTACAAACAAGTGATGCACAATGCAATTGCTCACCACCCGCTGACCGATGCCCAGCCTAACCCCGAGCAGTCCGGCCCCCTCCCCCCGGCTAGCCACCCCTATATATTGTTTAGCATGACGTCAGATGGTATGGAATACCCCTTTGGCTAGTTTGGGTCACCTGTCCTGGGTCTGTCCCCTCCCAGCTCTTACTGCACCCCCCAGCCTGCCCGTTGGCAGGACAGAGCAAAGGCTGAGATGTCCTTGGCTTAGTATAAGCACTGCTCTGCAACAATTAAAGCATCGGGGTGTTATCAGCACTCTTCTCATTCTAAGCCAAAACACAGCATTCCACCAGCTACTAGGAAGAAAATTAATTCTGTGCTAACTGAAACCAGGACAGTTTGAAAATTTAGAAATGTCAGAATTAAATAATATAATACCTACATTTCTTTACATCCATCTATATGGATTTTATTTAAATCAAAATGAAGATGTTAAAGAACATTCTCCCTGGTGTGGTATACTGGTGTGAAAAACTGCCATTTTCAGTGTCCAGATCAGTGATAGATTCTCTTTTCCTAGACAGTTTCTGACCCAACCTAATTTCAAGTAGTACTTAACATCTGTTCTACTGTCTCTGGCATACTTCTGCTGCTACCTGTTAGGGGTCATGATCTACAGAAGCTGTCAGTATATCTGAATGTTCAAATTAATCCTACTGTGTAAACACAAGAATTTGTTGATTCAAGGTTCCACCTTCATCTATGAATTTATGCATATTTAATGGGTCTTTGTTATCTTTAATTTCAAATGAGACCACAAGATTTGAGCTTTGTCCTATTAGACTCCCTAGGCTTTTTTCTTGAAAGACCAAACATCAGGTGGCTTTTCTGACTTCAAAGTTCCCTCTTTCATGTCTACTGACTTGACTACAGCCGAACTGCAAGAGGATTAAATAGTTTTACCAGCTCTGGAGAGGCACTTGAACTTGAATAATTCTACCAGAGATCTGGACCTGAAACTTCCACTAAATCTAGTACTTAGCACAAAAACAAACAAACAAACATAGTTTAATGAGTTTAATTATGTATAGTTAATTATGTGTTTATTATTATTATTATTATTATTATTATTATTATTATTATTATTATTATGATGATGATATAAAAATGAGGTCTGTTTACAGCAGAGCACACTGCTAATATTCTGTTCCTGACAGGAAAAGGAGTTTAATCTTTTCCACTTTTATTAATTTCAGGTACAGACAAATGTGAGAGATGGGTTTGAAAAGTGGTTCTATACTCTTTAATGTCAGTAGTGATAAATCAGTGCTGGATTTACTGTCTATAAGCTGCAATACATTTTTAGAAATTGTGCATCGTATATGAGAAAAGACAAAATGTGACCATCAAACATCTAACTCTTCAGTAGTGCCATTTTCAGCAGAGAAGAAACAAGAAATAATATTGCTTAGTAAGAGGTCTGTGTTGGGAGCATTTCCATAATCCTGGACAACAGTCTGCTTTTCTGTGTTAGAACGGTAGAGTTTCTGTTTTGTTATAGCTACCTCTGTTCAGTATTTACAATATTTGTGTGTGGTGTAGAGATATAAAGCAGTATATAAAGGCTTTTCTGAAATGCACAATGCCAAAAACAAGAGAAGATATATTTATGACCTGAAAAACTTGGAAATGTTAATCTGGACCAAATCCATTTGTTTCTGATTTTTAATCCAGATAAGAGACCAGAGGTTTTATCTGAATATAGTTTTTGTGTTTTGCTCTTCACTAGCCAGAGTTGTTATCCTTTTGAAAATACTTCTCTCTCTGAGAAAGAAAACATTGCCATCCAATATCAAAAGTACACAGAATTAATTTGTTTCTTTTAAGAGAAAAACCTCGCCAATTTAGTTACATCATAATCTTTAATAACATTTTGCTAAAGGTCAGAAATAACTATGACTGATTTTTTAATATATGGTCATTTCATAAACAGGTCACACTCATTGCTATGTTTCTTCCAGTTTATTTGGGGAAAAGTAGTTTGGGAGATGGTGTGTTTTCTGTCAAATTTCTTTTTTCACAGGTACAAAACCCAACAATCCCAAAAAGTGACACAAAGTGACACACAAGCTAGAATTTAACAATCTTACACTTATCAAAGTCAGTGCAGAATCATAAAGACACATTTAATATATTGTTTTTAAAATGTATAATATTACTTCTCAGTTGATAAAAATAAATGCCTTTGTGAAAGAAAGTGTGTATTTCTAAAGGAATGCAAACATCTTTTATATTGAAACTAAAATGATTACTTATTTTAAATACATTATTTTTGTTCCTTGTATTAAGTAAACACTTCCATTTCACTTTGAAATGACATATATTACTTTAACTAACATGCTGCCTGGTAAACATGTGATTGCTTGTATTAGTAATTGCATTTTCATGGTTCCAAAAACTGAAGTGAATTTCTCAGGGTAAAAGGTGAAGTGGATTAAGAACATCAGCTGAGTCAGATCAATGGGCCACCCAGTTATGCTATTTTCAAGGTCTAAGAGCAGGCAATGGGAAGTGCTAATTAGGGAAAGCACCTGAGCCTCACTGTTTTATGGGGTCTAGTCTTTGTCCTCTTTCTCTTCAGTATCTCAGAACCACTGTTTTAGGGGTGTTGGAAGGTAAGATCTTCCTTATCATCTTAATTTCCATTTATGTAGCTTCTGACTGAGTTTTTGTCTTCCAGATTTTCAGATACTGTTTGCCTCCACAACCTTGAGATGTAGTAACAAATAATAATAAGTGCTATTGTCTGTGTGAGGTACTCTACTTTATTTGTTTTTTTGTTCTCTTGTTAGTTTTATCAAGTAGTTCTAGTATTATGCATTTCAGTGAGTAACAGTTATGTGTTTGCTTCTTCACTACTTTCAGGAGTTACTAAAGCTTAATCACATTCCCTTTGTATTGTTCTCTCTGAACTTGAGAATCCTAGTCGTCTTCATCTTTTGTTACGTAGCAGCTGCTGCAACACTTTAATCATTTCTGTTGCCCTTGTCTGTGCTTCTATGGTCTCTGCTGTATTTCTCTGGTATAAAAGTCAAATACATCTTTCCTGAGATGTGGAGTCACATGTGCTGCTCAAGATGTGGACTTGCCAAGGTTTTTAGAAGGTCTCTTTATAAATATGTTCCTTGCCTTACTCTTAATATCTTTTCTGAGGAGTGCCCAACACCTCGTTGTTTCATTTTGAGTCCTGCTGTGTGTTGAGCTGATGACATCAGAGAAATGTCAATGATGACTCAACAACTGTTTCCTATGTAGTCATTCTCAGATCTGGATTAGTGGTAGATGGTTTAGGTTGTTGTTTCTTTATATGTATGTATTTATATATATATATATATATATAATGTTTTTAATATGTATTAATATATATTTAGGCATCTATCTACGTATATTTAAGCATCTGCTATCTTTTCCACACTCTGAGAACTATTTAGAGTTCCTTACTATCAAAGAGTTCAGTATCATATGTCTATTGTGCGCTTACCCTGTAAACCACCTTCTGCAAATCATTGTTAAGGATGTTGGATAGAACTGGTTGCAGCAGTGATCCTTGGTGGGCTGTTCTTCTTACTCATCTCCATGGGCATTGGAAGGTTGACATTAGTTGACTCAGATTCTTTGATGATCTCTGATGGGGAAACTTGTCAAATAGATCTTAAAAAATATAATTATTTTTTTCTTCCACTTGATCCTCTTAAACATCCACTTACTGTTACCTGCTGAAACTCCCTACAGGCTTGTGGGTAGGTTTGCTCTTTACAGAAGCCATGCTGGTTCTTGACAGACCGTATATCCATCTAACCTTGTGTTAGCTCTTAATTTGTTCAAGTCTTAACTCACAAAGATTTATGTTGTTAAGGATTGTGAGCTCTAGATAGGTCCTGGTGAAAGCCGCTATTTACATAATTGAGTAGCGTGACCATGAAACAAGACGTGCTATGACAAAAGATCCAATCTAACCACATAAGTATTCCCCCTATGGGGGGAAGGGGGGGGAGGGTCATAGAGACTCTGTCTCTTGTTTCTTGTTATTGGTTATTTTGAAAGTTTCAGGCTCTTATGCTGCTGCCTCTTATTTGAAATACTACATCACTGAATAAAGGGGTCCACTTTTATGTGATACTTATGTGATTTTCCTGGCTAAAACATTATGGAATGTGAGAAATGCTTATAGACTGACGATAATGCACATAATGGGGTTTCATGTCTGTGTATATATAAAATGCACACACGCAGCATGCAGCTTGCTTTCCAGATTTCTTTTAGTATTTAAGTATGTGCAGCCAAGATATATTTGTCAATTTTAAAGTTAAATATTTTGGCAAATTATTGGTGGATGTTAGTAAAGCATTAATGTTAGATGAGTGAACTGATTCTGAAGAGCAACTAAGGAAAATAGCTCAGATAAAGTTAGTACTCTTGTCATTATTAACGTGTACTTTAGCAGCACTTACAGTATTCCCAGTGCTTACTGTAGAGATAGGAGCATTTCTTCCTTGCTTCAGAGTGATCACAAGAAGCGCAGCTAACAAATGACAGTTGGGGGCAAGATATTATTTTAAATAAAAATAAAAATCAGATATTGCTAGCTGCACATCAAATTTTGATCATAACAAAAGTAATACATGCAGAAAAAGAATTTAATTAAAACAGCAAAAAGGAATCCAGAAATGTAAATGAATGAAACTTACACTTCATTAATCTAATGGTAGCTTCTCTACTCATTTATAACATTCCCTCAGGGGGGGAAAAAAAAAAAAAAGTTTATGCATTTGAATGGAATTTTTTTAATTTCCTGTCAATACTTTAAATTGATCACCAATTTCAAGCTTTAAAAAAAAAAAAAAAAAAAAAAAAGAGGAATCTTTTAGAGCTAGACAGGAATATTAGCCAAAGGTTTCTTTACTATTATAGTACTATGAGGTATGTTGCCAAAGCACTCAATTTATTTCTGACTACCCTAAAACAAGATTTCAGTGTAACTGTACTCTACACATTCTGCAAGTTTCCACACATTTGAAGTTATGACCCTAAATGTTAACAGTTCAGGGATCTATAGCTGCTACAGAGAATGAAATTTCTAAGATATTTTTTTTACACAGGCTGTAGGGAAATTGTACGAAATGAGCTGAAGTGGCTGCCTCTTGCAGACCTGAGGACAGAAAGAGTGTGGATGGAAAACTACTATGTTAATTGCAAGGAGTTGAGTACTCCAGGATACTATATGAACAACAGGAAATCTACTGTGAAGTTATGTTTGGATGATGACTACAGGTGGAAATGCATCAAGGAGGTTAACTTACTTAGGTGACAAGAGGGAATCAAATTAACAGGGAATCTTCTTAGGTATAGAGAAGGAAAAAATGTGTAGTATCTCAATTTATTATTATGAAAAAAGCAAGATTTGCATCTTAAATTGACTAATAATTGGCTTGTTAAAAATTAAAAATCTCTCACACTAACATTTGAGACTCTTGAAAACTGTAATATGGAAGCTTACACCCCAAAACATGGGGGATTTTTGGACAGGATGTGTTTGTGTGTTTTTGACTTTGTGAGCAACACAAGTTAAAAGACTTCAAGTCTTACAAAAACAATTTTAGAAATCCTCAGGAAGTGAAGGCACAGAGCACATGAGAGCTTGTGCTGTCTTCAAATTGAAAGCAAACAAACAAAAATGAATGAAGTTATTCAGTTATTCTTCTATGAATGTCTGAATTGCAGAAAAAAATGCTCTTAGGGTTTCTAGCTTGGTTTCCCAAGTGCTGGAGGATCATTCTTATACAATCGTCTTTCATCCAAAGCACATAGAGGAAATATGAGCCTGGTCATGATATTGGGAAAGGAGGGTGAACCAGAATATGCATAAATTTTAAAGATACTGGGATGGTATGAAATAATAAAACAAGGGAAAAAAAAAAAAAAAAAAGAAATGTATTACTAATGCTGTTGGAAGGGCTAAGATACTCTAAAAGCTATTTTAATTTAAATTTTTATTTAAAACTATTAATTATTATTATAGGAAATGAAAGCACTTAGTAAATCCCAGAAGAATAAAATTTACGTTTAAGGTTTTTGTCTAAAGAGCAATTGGACCTGGTAAGAAAGCATTTTGTTCAGGATGGGGAAGAGTACATATTCTAAGCATATGCATCCCAGGCTCCAAATGGTATGGACCACACCACCTGCAGTGATTTACGAAAAGTCACGGAGATTTGTGAAGATGCCACTGGGACACAATAAATGTACTGCTGATCAAAAAGCATGATTCTGAAAATTGCAGCGCTGTGCAAGAGTCCAAACTATAAGTTTTGGTAACATACTGAAACAATGCTTTTACAAACACTCCAAGCTTACTGAGCAATAAATAGAGTAGGGAAAGAAAAAAGAATATCAGGCAAACATAAACTTTATATCATATAATAAATAGCTGACAAAAGGAAAGCAGGAAGTGTAATATATCTCAAATTTAATGAAACATTTTTGATGGCAGGAATTACTAAAAAAAAAAAAATTGATTTGTGAAATCTCATTGAAAAGTTAATGGAAACTTGCTTGAGTAACTCAAGGACTGAAAACTGTCTGAAAGACCACAAACAAAAGATAATAATAAGCAACAATGTGTTGTGCTCAGATGTGAATGGCAAGAAAGATATGTAGTGGGGTCTCATGGAAATCAGTTCAATGTTTGATCTAATTTAACACTTTCATTAGTAACCAGCTAATGATATAACCAACAAGTTAATGAGTTTCTTCAGATAAAGATGTACTAGGAAGGAATAAAGTCACCAGTAAAGTCAGTTCAAAGATCTAGAGGTTAAAAATGGAACAAAATTATTTGATGTGAGAGGCCACAAGCTTTCATATGTGGTGGAAAAATCATTAAGGCATAGGTAATCTTGGACCTTTTTGTATTAAAGCACATTTAATATTGGGTTAAGAAGAAAATCATTGTGTGGAAGTCCTGATCAGTGTTCTACATTTGGAAAAATGTCTGTGTGCCAGAAGAACAAAAAATAAATAAAAAGAAGGTGGTGAGTGCTCTGGTGTTCTTCCCTTAGAACATGGTGTTGGCACTTCCATACTTGCTATTGTGTCCGTGGTGGCTTGTGCTTTGCTTTTTGGCAGCATCTATACTTCATGTTTTCCACCCAATTGCAGAAGCAACATAAATTGGTAAAACTGATGTGAGTGGAGAAGAGGAAAAGAATCTTATTTGAATGTGTTTGCATGGATTTACAGGCTCAGACAAGAAATGTCTGCAAAGATTAAATCAGAAAAGAGGCAGTGTATCTACATCTAGCACTTTTTTGGGGGGTGGTAGTATTTTGAAACGCACTGGGGTACAGCAAACGGGCTGTAGATTCTGAGTGTTACTTTGAACCTGTTACTTTAATCTTTGCTTCCTTTGCTGGCTGTTTTGGTTAACTTTATTCAAAGTCAGTATGCAATAGCAGACTGGTATGTCTTTCATAGTAACTCTTCTGCTAGTTTTGTTTTCTTGCTCGATATGACTATTTAATGCAACATTTTGTGCTGTGGGCTAGGATTTTCCAGAACAATTTTACTGTTCCAGCTGACAGTTACTTTTCAGGTGGTTGGATTATTCCCCCTTCTCTTGACTCATTTTCCTGCTTGTGAGCCAATAGTGACTTCGATTAAGTCAATGAGGAAAAAATGCAAATTTAAAATCCAGCAATAGATCTGAGAGCTACAAAAGTTGCTCTCTTTTCCATAAAGTGAGACTACCTGGGCTGAGGCATTTAAAAATATTGAAATATATTTTATGGGGGACTTACAGTATGTTTATCCTGCTTTGCAATGGAATCTCATAGCTTGAAATCATGAGGTACTGAACTGTGAAACAGAACAGTACAACTGGATGGTGTCCCCACATCGCTTGGTTGTGATGATGGAAAGAATATCCTTTCTCATTGTGTATGTTGATTTCCAGACTCTCAACTTGAAGAAAGACACGTTAATATCAGACAAGAAGAAAAATTATGAAAAACTTGGTGAGACCAATTGTGTTTATCTGTGATACTGTCAAATTCTGAGTTTGAATTTCACCCTTTGTTTTTTGACTTTGGATGCTCCATTCCTTAACTGACTGATAAATTTAATCTGCCTTTCCTTCTATGAATTGGAAACAAGCAATAGGTTTTTCTAATATGGGTGACTATCAGAAGAGTTGCTGCAACATGTGCATGCTGTGCTGGATCTGAATAACATGTATTTCATTTTGTTCAGCATAAATACAGAATTCTCAGGTTTCGTAACTTGTCTTTCAGTGGATGAAATGATATTGCAAACACCCAACAGGGAGTATGAGAGGTAGCTTGACGGAAGGACACTTTAAGCTTGTGTGAATATCCTGCTTGTTCTTAGCTTTCCATTCTGGCATATAAACTATTTTTTTTTTTTTTTTTTAATACATGAAGTAGAATCCAATCAGTGCTTCAGTTTACAATGTCCTAAGTTTTGCTTCCTTTTTGTGTATTACTTCTTGTGTTTCTGAGTACAGCATAAAACCATCTATCTAATGTTCCATCTGATAGCTATGTAATCATTAACGTGAATGCTGTGCATGGAAGCACAACTTACAATTTAATGTCTAATGTATGTGAATGTACATGCCCGGATTGCAAAATACAGGTGTCTAAACTTAGAGTAAACATCTTAAATCCACATTTAGACACACACTGATTATAGATGTGCTTTTATCTATCTCAGAACTGTGAATGTTCTCAGCACAGCTGGGAATTGAAAATCTTTATTCACCTCATCATCAACTGGTAGCTATGTATAAACTATATTAACATTTTGTTTTTTCTTCTTTTTTCTAATGGTTTCCTTTGTGTATAGATTATGTGTTGATATTATAAGACAATCAGTTCAAAACCTTATTTTTAGACTTAAAGGAGAAAGAAGGAGGTGTATTCTTAATCTAAATTCTACTTGAAAGTGATAGTATTAAAGATCAATTTTCTGTGTTCAACTAGTTAATAAACATCCTCAAGGAAGAATTAGCTATAAATGACACTAAATCTCTTAAATTAGAGTTTGGTGTTTTATTAAATTATTTGGCTGATGCTCTTAGTCTGTAGATTGCATTAGCAAATGTGATAAACATTTACATTTTCACTGTGTGTGTATATATACAGTGTAAATCATTTCAGCACAGGGGTGTTTTAGGCACTTGGTCAAAAGTCATTTCCATCTGTGCTGTTCCTTGAATAAACTGGAGTAGCATCAGACATCCAGAGGAGGGCACTTGTAGCCCTCCAGTCTGTCTGTTCTGACCGAGATGCTGTCTGTACTACCAACTTCTTGTGACTGGGGGGGAAGTCTTTAAAGAGTCTTATCTGAACTGAGCCAAAGTACTATTAAGCAATTATGGGCTACGCATGGCATCAGTTTGAAGATTTGCTTGCAGGTTTCTGCAATTAATTGGCATATTTATCACATAAGCTGTTATCAAAAAGCAGGAACACCTTTCAAGTGGTTTCAGAACTGCAGCTGGTGCCTGCAGAAAGCCACCCTTGTACCAGGAGAGCCAAAAGCATTTTCTGCTCAAAATTGGGTCCAGCCTATTAGGTTTGATAAATATTTAGACAATGACTTATTCTTTCCTGCTTTTCTTTGGGCACAAATGACTTGGTTTTCTTTGTGTGTTGGGGAAAAATAATTGAAAAGATCATGGAATGTTGTTTAATATAAATCAGTACTCAGGGTTTATGGAAAATCATTTAATATCAAAACAGTTGTATTTCCTTTTGGCTGTTAGGTTTTTTTGAAGTCTCCAAATAATTATACCTGTGAAACCAAAGTAGGTGTTCAAGTCTGAGAGAAACACATAAATTGTTTGTTCATGTAGCATCACAACCATGACACTTATGTTCTGATACATGAACACAGAATTAAAATGTAATATGAAGAGTCTGTAGTCAAGTTAGGAAGTCCAACCTACGACAGTTTAATAACCGCTATGTCTAATAGATTAAATGTACAACATAATGAGCCCTCATGGGGTGGGGAATTCAATGTGTGTGACTTAATGAAATGAAACTTCACCTTCACCTCAGATAGTTCCTCAAATAAGCAGGTTTGGTAGCAGAACAAACACTTTAAAAATGCCCATATTGGGGGGGGGGGGGGGGGGAGTGAATCAGTCTCCATTATGTTGAATAACCAAACTTGCTCTTGCAAGTTGTTTCCAGTTGAATCTTTTTATTTAAACAAGAAAATTCCTAAGAAAATTTAAAGCTGAACTGACTGAGATTCTGTATCACTACGGGGGGAAAAAAGTTCTTTTTTTCCTAAATACATTTTATGAATTAGTCTCACTGAATGGATGAATTAGTCATTTACATCCTTGGCAAGTCTTTCCTCAGTTGCTGCAGTGGTGCTGTGATTATCGACTGTCGTGATGTCGATGATGAGGAAAGGAATGGCTTTCAGAAAGAGACTGATAGAACAACTGATATAGTTTGGAGAAAAGGAAGAAGCTTTGATAAAGTCATTCTGACCTGAAAGTTTGCTTGTGTGTATTGAGCAATACTGCTTGAGAGGTAATAAGAAAAAAAAAAAAGCCTTCTCCCTATAAATCATGTCTTGCTTAGTTTTCCTCCAAGATGTCAACATAACAAACTAATTGGATAATACAAAATGCAATTTGTCAACTAGTATCATCAAATTCATTCCAGTTATCCATCTATACCATATTTCTCACCAGTACCCTCTTGAGTTCTCATTAAGTGAAATTTGATGAGCTTCAGTGATAGCAGGGTCACCTTCTCTGGTTCACAAAGAAGCTGCTGAGCAACAATATTCTACAAAGGATTACAGAACTAATCCTCTAATTTCGCTCCCTCCAAAGACTGTGTTTATCTGTTCAGGCTGGCATGACAAAAAAAAAAAAGGCAATTTCTTATTAACATATCTGTACATTACCTATGTCTCAGATAATCCTAAATTTAGACAGTTATACTTAACACTGAATGAAAAACAAGAAATAGAGGCAATTGCTGTATGCATCCTCAGGAAATAAGACCTCAAAGATACTTGATGTAAGTCTGCTCTGTTTGAGAGCATAGATGTGCTGCATTAAGCCAGCTGAAGTTTGTCTTTCTCAGATTCAAATTCTACATGTGAAAAGTATAGAGAACAAAGTTGCAAAAAAAGCTATGTGGAAAATCTTGGGTTTGTCTTTCCTGTAAGAAGATCGGAAAAAGCTTATAGTTTTTCCCTTGCGTATTAGTGATAGATGCCTTACTGTTGCAAAAACCCGTGTAGTCCCACACTTTTTAAATAACAATAAAGAAGCTACGCTTTTGAAAGCATTAGGCAAATCTACATTAATATGAACCTAGCGGTTAATTTTCTTTTTTTTTGTTGTTAAATTTATCACAACTGTCCTTGATTGGTGTCTACAGAACTGGGAGCACTAAACATCCTCTGGGAGCGACCAGAGGATGTTTAGAATACTGATTATATATTCTTTCTTGGTGCTTGTGAAAGGTGTTAAATAGCTCCACTAGATTGCCACTAGTACAAAGTGGGGATTGCTCCACTAGTACAAAGGCTACTGTTGTAATTATTATTAAAATTTTCCATTTGTGAATGGCTGTTGGTTAGTCTCCTGGCATTGGATGGACAAGAACATTAAAAATAGAAGAGAAAAAGTCCTAGAAGCCCTTTATTATGGGGATCTAACCAAAACATCAATTATTTATTTTAATATTCTCAGACATTCATTAGTGGCAGACTCATGACTGAATCTTTGAAGAAAGTACAAGTCTACTCTTGGTATGTAATATGTATAATGAGTAGAGCTGGTACTAATTATATTGTACAGCTCTGGTTTTTCATCTTGTTAGTACTTCTCTGCTTGAAAGTGGTTTGAATTTTCAGCACAGGTTAATATTTGAATAAAAATACTACATGTGCTTAAGTATTTGATGAACTTCTGAGACTCTGGATAAATCTTTTTTTTTTAAAGATTAAAATATGGGGGGGGGGGGAAATATTGCAGAGAGGCTAGCCTGCAATGCATGAATGCATGGTATTCACTCAGATGCAGTAGTAAAGAATTCAGAAAGCTATTTTAGTCTATAGAGGCTTGATACAAGATCAGATAGTAAGACTTAATTCCTGAAATTTTGTAAGTAGAAATGAATGAGGAATGGTGAGGAAAAGGAAGCAACATTCCTTGTGAAAAGAGAATATTTGTTGCAATTATGAGCATCCTGGACAGAGGGTGCTTGTCTTAATCTCTGATGCCATGCATCTGTTCCCTGTCATTAAAAATTTATGCACAAAACCTATTTCCTGAATTATTGTCACATGCTCAAAAATATGATTTATGATGTAATAACTTGTCTTATTCCCTAAAACTGCTTCTGATCCTCACCTGGACTAAGACTTCTAATTTAAGAAAGTGCAGGAAGGAATAGAATACCCAGAAGAATTTTACAGCCAGTTGGGTCACTACCTATAGAGCATGCAAACCAAAAAACCTACCCAAAAACCCCCCACACAACAAAAACCAAAACACTCCATGTGCAGTACTAAATATCGAACTCCTGAACTATGGAATATTTATTTTATGGTTTTAATAAGGTTCTATAACTCATTCTGTTGAGTAGACATTTCCTTAACTAATGAAAGTTGTATCTTCTTAACACCCATGGATTTTGTTTCTTCTCTACTATCACTTTGGCATATTGATTCAATGAATGTTATCTACTACTTTAGCAGCAAAACTGATGTGCACAAGGAGGTCTTTGTTGGTTTAATCTTTTTGGAGTCTATCACTAGTCACTGCCAACTCTAATAAATTTTTTCTTCCATCACATGTGTACCCTAGGCACTGACTGTTTTCTTCCACAAGTTCACTCTTGTAGCATAGTTGTTGTCTTATTAATTTGACCTCGCTCTCTTTCCACTAGCTTTATCTCTGCTCTCTCAAACAAGAAACGCATCATGATTTCACTTTGAATCTTGATTACTCTGTATGCCCATCCTTCCCTGTATTTCTCCACTTCCAGTGTTTCCTGCTCTGCTTATATGAATTTTATTTTTTGCCTTTCAATCAGGCTTTACAATTAATTCTACTAAGAGCTTAGTAGCAAATTCTCACTAGAATTACTACTGACTAAACAACCTACTTCACTTTCTTTAGCATCAACATCTCTTATCTGCTGGTTCTGATAATTAAGCGATTACCTCTGAGCATCATGTTCACTCCTGTTTTGCTTGTCTGCTCACTGCTCAGATTTTCTGTTCTCTCTTAGTAAAGTGGTTTGGAGAAAATGACTTGTGTAGAGCTGGTGAAAATAGAATAACAAAAACTTACAGATGTGGAATATTTTCCACAAGGGGGCTCTGAAACACTTTTCCCTGCAGCCTATACAAAGCAGGTCCAGTTTGCATCAGTTGGCTCAGCTGATTCTTATAATATATCCAAGGATACAAATTGCACGGCCTCCTTGGGCTGTTTCAGTGTCTGACTGTCCTCTGTGTGGACTACTTTCTAGCTTCTGCAAAGCTGCTTCTACCCTGCTGGCCCTCAACTTGTTACAATACTCCCTTCCAAGGAGAAACTTTGTCATATAGTTGCCAGGATTTGGTACTGTAGCAGAGTTTGCTGTCTCCTGTTGTCCAGGTATCATCTACCTGTAATCTAATGAGATTCATTACTGGAAAGAAACTTTATCCTTTAACTGAAGTTTGCCACTCTTATAAATACATGCAATCTGAAGGTAACTTTGTCTCTCTACATTTGCCTGAGAAATTAAATAAAAAAATATTCTTGATTTTAGAAACAAAGCTTGCATACAAAACCTTTTGACTAAGCTCATAATTATAAAATAAAAGGAAAAAAGTAACAAACTGTCCTGATTGTATTCCCTGTATCACCTGACAGGTGTCAGCTCAATGTTTTTGGCAAATACAGTAGCGGCATAATAATGATCTCAATGTTGTTCAACTTTCCCTGTGTATATATTGTTTTGGGCATTCAGCAATTGTCTTCATTGCCACCAAAGTGCATTTTTAGTGCACCACAGTTGCATTTTTAGATGTTGAAGCACTAATTCTCTGATATCCAGATGCATATTACAGGTAGCTCTTGTTGAAGTCAATATTGATTTGTCCAAAGTACCAAAATACCTCTTAGTAAGAATAAAATAGCTCAGAGGAATATGGGAGACTACTGTGTGACTGAATATGACAGCATTTTATTTTTATTGATGAAATTATCTGAAAAATCAGTAATCATTAGTTAAATAACATGTATCCTATATCTGAAACCATTTGCAGTGGGTCATGCTGTCTCCAAGAGTTGTAACAACTAGAATTATTCAGCTCCCAGTTCTATAACCATGGGTGAATAGATGGGTACCGAATCTACATTCATACTACTGTATGAAAAAATGCTGTTTCCTAATATGTTTAAATACAGCCTTTGGAACTGAAAACTGAGCTCTAATTTAAGTTTTCCACAAGGCAGATCTGTGTACATATACAGTCTGGAAACATCAAAGGAAAAAGTACAGAAAAAAAATACCAGATAATCTGCTGACCAGGATATCCTTATATCTTCTTACTTCAGTCTGAAACAATATTAGTTTGGCTCTTTTTCTTTATCTCAAAGAATAATAAAGCTAAAAAAAATCCATTTGATCAATTAGCTTCTTTCAAACATCTTAGTCCTACTTAGTCTTTTTCTGTGATCATGTTTTCTTTACAAAGACTCCAAGTGATTAATACTACCTGTCCTGATAATAGAGCTAAGAAGTGAGACTTCATTTTTGATAGCTGCCTAGCACCTGCTAGAGTAGACAAACATGTGCAAGTAGCAAGATAACTTTGGAAGCAATTTGTGAAAGTAGAGTAGCTCTCCCCTTTTCTGTTATGCTTGATTTGTAGCAGATACCAGGTTTGAACTTGAATAGTGCAATTTCTTGTTTACATTTGGCTATTCTGTGCTTTCCTTTTTGCTCAAAGTGGTCCTGGGGAATGTTCAGAGCATTCAGGTGTCTTTCTGCCATCTGCTTCTTGTCAAAAAGTTACTGATCTGTCTGCCAGGTAGAAAAGACTATCTCTCAATCTGTCACTTGATGCTGGCATTTGGAGTTCAGGAGAAGGCTTATCCAATTCCATGGTCTTGTAAAATCTACTTCAGGTTTATGTGTGTGTGTATATGTGTGTGCGTGTATGATATATGTGTGTGCATGTATACACACTATTTAATAGGATTTACAAAGACTAAAAAACAAACAAAAACCAACACAACCACCTCTGTCTTGATTAGCTATAGCTTCACCTGGGCTCAATTTTTGTTGTAATCTTATTACGTTAGTTACTAACTAATGCTTCCACATTGGTGGAAAACATGGTCACTGAGAAAAATAATGAAGTAGTATAGACTTTTCAAATCATATTTAATAGCATGATTCATTCTTGTCTTAGTGCTTTTCTTTAAAGAATCTCAAAGTTTCAGTTTTGAAAGGTAAGTAAAAAGACATATGCAGTGCTTCTAAAGACTCAGACACTGTTACCTCAAAGTAGCCTAGTGGTCTACCACATTTTCTATTTCCCAGCTCTGACTCTCACTTCCCCATTTTGCTTCGAATAAATTTGCTGAAGCTTAAGAAAAGTGATTTCATTTTTCTTATGAACACTTTTGATTTATATACCTTTGTATTAAAGTTGACATGGTATCATATTTTTCCCCAATTCTTTCTTCTTTTGAGTTCCTTCCCTTTGCCTTTAGGGAACAGCCATGGAATCCCTAAAGACCACTGAATAAGCTCAAAGATATCACCTCGGTTGGTACATAAACTAGGTTTTATGCTGACCCAGAAGAGGTAGTGATGCTTATTAAATAACTTCCAGACAGAACCTGGGGCTTTGGAGATCTTTCAACTTATTTTGACAGTTTCCCTTTGATGTCCTGGATCTGTTGAGATCCCAGGTTAGCATTGCTGTAGGCAGTTATTGCGGCAGTTTGGTAAAGCTTGCCAGTAGATGTAGATGTTTTTGGCATGTTTACAGTAATGTGCATATCAATAAATGTAAGTCAGTATATGGCCTAAGTTTAAATGCATGTTTCCTGTTGTTGTCTTCTGTATTCTTACTCCTTTGGAGAGCACACTGTGGATTATATCGTTATCAAAGCTGAAAAATCTTGGACTGTCAACAAGATATTTTGGTTTTAGTAGGCATGTCTCCTTTACTGTATACAATATATAGGCATAAATATTCAGTATTTCTAACCTAATTGTGTCAAACATACCTTAGCTAACATATAAACAGCAGAATGATGTTGAGATGCAAATGATTCAGAAAACTTATCCCCTGAAAATGGCAGCTGCCTTCTGAAAATGGTCTTTTTAAATACAGGAAAAAACTTTCAATGTGCACTTGTAGAGAAGATGGGGTTGAAGTGAAAGCAGCTTTAGCAGGGTTGGGAACCAGAATCTTGCAGATTCCACACTTGAAAAAAAGTAGCGCAATGAGCAGCTGACAGTCTGGCTTATCATTGTAGTACAAAGCAGCAAAAATAATTGTTTTTATTCTTATCCTTGTACAAGAAACAGGGCTAAAAAAGATGATCCCAAAAGAATATCTCTATAGATGTGAGCTGCATCTGTCAAAAATTTGAAGAAGCATTTTTATTCCTTACCTAATTACTTTCTTAAGTTTTGCTTCAGTAACTTAGAACTGTTTAACTCTTCTCAGCTCAATTGCTGAGATTTACATTAAAATATCACTCGTTTCATAACTGATATTCATCATAGTCAATTTATATGGGATTATTTTCTATGAAAGAGCAAGAGTTTGGACTTTTTTTTGCCCATTTCCTTTAGGTACCTTGGATATCACTGAACTGGAGTGCCCTGGCAAACAAAATCAAATTTGTTTTAATCTGTTAATTTTCTTGTGAAAAGAATGAAAAACTAAATAGATTAAGTAGAAGATTATTTCTATGCCTTGACTGAACTAGAATTTATCAGTATGCCCATGAGACCTCAAAGAGCAGTAATGAGATGGCCATTACCACAAACCATGAAAGTTCAAACTTCACTTCGGTGTGCTTCCTGACTTCTCAGTGTGTAACCGTATAATCTTTAAGTTATGCTTAAGTATTTCTCAGTGGATATGGGAAGTGGGGTATGTTTTATGAAGTGTATGGGAGAAAGGTGAGAATAAAGGAAAGTGTACGTGTGTATGCTACTACAGACACGTATGTTCTGTACTATGGAAACAAAATAAATGAGCAACTCCATCCAGAAATCTGGTGGAGATCTGTATGATATCTATAATTCTTGAAGCTTAATCACTTAGTCCAAAACACCACACCTTTTGCTCTGGTAAACTCTCATTAAACATTTTTTTTGCCTTTCCTCAGAAGTCTGCAGTGGGGTCAGTGCATAGATGACTGCATTCAAACTTTTCCCGCTAAATAAGGCTTGTTTGACTTGGTTCTTAAAATTATTATGGAGGTGATTTTTACATGTTTCCAAGTGTCAAAATAGGACAGATTTTTGTGTAAACTCCATAAATGTTAGCATTTACAAAGTGTGCAAATAAACCATGTACATCTTTATTTTCCTTGAAAATTAGCAGAATTTTTAATTGAATATTGTATTATTTATGTAGCACATAATGGAATTTAGGCTTCATCAGCCTCATAGTTATTGCAATTTGGCATAATCATTTCTTCCAAACTTCTAGCTTCTTGCGAATGAATATTCTGGAGTAGTATGTGATTTATTTAATTATATAAGCATTAAAAAATCGACACACATTGGGACAAAAAATAATTTCAAATTTTCTACTTGAGAACATAATGATTTTAAACTTTTGATAACAGAAGTATATGAGCACTGAGTGTTTTAAGGTAACATGGGCAGATCATACAGATGATTATGTCCATCTATATCATCTAAAGATGTGTTGAATTTCAAGAAAGTGTATATTTGGTAACCTAAATATATCACCAATCTTATTTCATTCTCGCTAGGCTTAGAAATGAGAACCTTTTGAACAATCAATTTTACTCTTTAGCAATAGTGAAAAGTAAAGCCTAGAGCTATTTGAGCATACACACATAGCATATGATATGAAAATTCTAACCCAGATTTCCTCAACACTTGCATGTTAACCTCCTTTATGAAGTAAGGAGTCAAAAATTTCTGCACTCAATATATTTTTTCTTAAATGTAACAGTTGAAGATAACAACAGGGACACCTCTGTAGTACACCTGATTTTCTTGTTTTCATATAATTTGGTGCAGGGATTTAAATAGGAAACAAAAGAGAAGGGCTGCTGTGGAAGTATGAAGGCTAGTAGAGTGAGCAAGAAGATGAAAATAGATAGTAAGGAAAAAATATATATTAAACTGAAGTGAAGAGTGAAAAAAGGGATTTTCTGATAAGGCTGGACTGTGAAGTATCTGACAAGGACACAAAATGATACATTACAAGTGACAGACATTTGAGAAAGAAATTGAGCTGGAACTGTAAGCTAACACTGACCTACTTTTTCATGCATGTAAATATCCTAATAGGAAATTAAGATGGCATTTTCTCTGCATGACAACTCTAACAAAACTTTATTATTATTAGAAACAATTTGTCACCTCAGAGCTGTTGTTATCAGTATTTAAGTAAATCAATCAACGCTGCTATTTTTTTCCCCAGGTAGGTCTCAAATTTGGGAGTAGCAAAAGTCTTTTGCTGGTTTTAATAAAGCAAACAAACCAAAGGAGGAATAATAAAATGCATCTCAAAAAGATGTTATTTATTTCACTGTAATTTGTCACTGGCATGCTTTCTAGTCAAACAAAAGCACATCATGGGAAATGATTGCTTCATGTTATAAAATACCCAAGTGTAGTTAATATTACAGATTTCACATCAGGAAATATGACTTTTTATTTGGAGTCATACTCGCAGGAGAAGTGAAATATAGTTATAAAATATGCATACTGTGGATTACAAGTATGATTCGCCCTATAAATCTTCTGCTACTTCTTCATTTAGACATAACCTCAGGGATCTGAGGCAGAGAATGGTAAAAGAGAAGCTTGATAGTACTAATTAGAAGAACGAAGCTGATGGGAGAAATTGGATGAAAGACAGAAGGGAGAATATGATAGAACAGGGGTTATGAAGGTGAAACTGGAGACAAACGTGAGGTGCAAGGGAGGAATACTGGCAGTCATGGTTAAAGGAGTTAGAGCACAGAGAAACAGCTGTGAGGAGGTCTTGAGCAGAGCCTGGTAAAAATGAGACGGGCTGAGACATGTATTCAGGTGAAAGAACAAAAGTTTAAATCATGAGGTTTGAGGACACCAATTCTGACTGCTCTGGGGAACACCACCAATAGGTGGTATGAAAGCTCATGCATTCTTGCTGTTTTCCATCATCTTTGAAACCTGTGTATGAGTGTTTCTCACTCCACTTCCTGTGCTAGTTCATGGTGATAGCTTGCTGTTCCTACAGAATCCACCCTGTGTTTATACAACAGGAAGTTCTGAAATGCATTTTAATACTTCTGGTGCCAAACTCTGCAGACATCTCAAAAATCTTCTAGATGGAAATGATTTCAGGTTTTAAATTGCAAATGAGGCAAGCTTTGCGCTGACAGCATTGATTTATAGCATCTTTCATATTTTGAGTGGCTGGTTTTGCAGCCTTACCATTTTTCAAAGTTTCTGTGTGTCAGCCTATGTCAGTATACATTCAATATGTGCAACAATTTTGCATGGTTGATTATCCAAATATCTGTAGATTCTGCTGCTTAGTGGAAGGCTGCTGTAACACCATTTGTGTTCTGATCCTGCTCCAAATATTTAGTGCCTTTAAAACCCAGGTCCAAAGCTCCTTAGGATTCATCTTCACCCCATAACTTGCTTCAGCATTTGAGTTCATTCTTTGCTGTAGGTGTTCACCAGTATAAGATAAACCAAGATTTTAATCTAATAGGTCAATAAATAAAACTTCTATGAAATACTGACATGGCATTAGAGAGAGGCAGTCATCAGTAATACAAATAAGCTACTCACTGGTTGAATTGCCACTTTCCCTGCTATGGGGAAAGAGCAGCTGCCAAGTGCTAAGGCTGTTGGTTATTGATGTTAAAGGCTGAATGCCCTCTATCAGGACCATGCTTCAGTTGGTGGCTGGGGACTGGTACTGATTGAGGAAAAGGAGGGGGGGAAAAATGGTAATCAAAGCGTACTTGGTATGTGCAATAATGGTGGAGATAAGAGGTCTGTTTCTGTTGCTGAAGTCAGTAGGGATTTGCTACTATCTTCCACACAGAGCCTCTGGCACAGTAGGAACAGTTATGTTCATGGATCTGGCCAGCATGTCTCCACATTAGACATTAAGCACTCTCACTATTTGAAAGAGAAACAAAGCCACTTAATATTGTTTTAGAGGATCCCCACCTGTTACAGTGTAATAATTCTGCAACCATTGAAACTTTCAGCCATCAGTAGGGGAAAACATTGACTTTTCTGTTCCCTAGGGACTTCTCTATGACAGCAATTAAAGACTTCCTATTAACCACATGCTAAGTGTATCTGCTTTTCTCTCTAAGTGATATTAGTGATGGATATTAGCCAGTATTTTTACAGTATTTTGCAGTTCTACAAAAATCTTCAGTATCAGGTCTGAAGTCACCAGGTTAAATTTTCTACAGATCTACTTTACTATTGATATACTTTTAAACTCTTTTTTTATTATTTTTTCAATGAAAATGAAAAAAAGGTACAAAATCAATCACAAATTTCCAACTCTATTATAAATATAAACTTGACTCCCAGTTTCTCAGGCAACTCTCAGGTTGCTAATCTAAACAAATTCAAAATCATAAAAGCATGTTTTGATTTTTAGTTTTCTTTCAGAAGATTAGTGTGGCTTTAATTGCAACTAAAATGCATCTGTATTTTATATTTTCCATCTTAGTGACAACTTTTTAGTCTATATTCAAATATATTCTCTCTGTATAGTTGTATATATTTATTGATATGATTCTATCCTTACAGCATCTTCTATCATTTTAAATTATAAACTAGAGATTTTCTTTAGATTTTAATTGCATAGAAGCTAGCTTGCAAGAGGAATTAGGAGAGACCCACCTGGTAGCAAAATAAATTGCGTACTCTGGATCCTCCTGGCACAGTCTGAGGCTGCCAGTTCCTAATTTCACATCCAAGATTCCAATCCCAGAGGCAGAAAGTTCAGTTTACTCTGGACTGGAAAGAATCCCTGCAATCCCTGCTCTGTGTCCCGTGAATAGAAAGAAAAGCACAGTTCATCTTCCTGATGGGCACTCCCTTATGGGAGAAAGATTGTATCTTCCGGAAGAGCTTTAGCAGTTATTAGGTCACTGGTTTTGTGGAGATCATGCCCACTCCTTTGTGTTGCAGCTGATAGAAGTAGAAAATAAAAATAAAATAAAAATTAGTCTTTAAAGCTGTTATCATCTCCAGTAGCTTTTTATGTGGTTCCCCCATCTTTCTTTTAGTCTTCTTAGTGTATGTGTGCATCATTTTTGCTGAAGGAAGAGAGATACAGAACTATAAAGATAACAGACTTTATTTCCCGCAGTTCCTGCTTAAGATGAACAGCCTTCTTGCTACTTAAAGTTAACATCAATCAGGTAAAGAGGAAAACTTCATTACAATCCTTTTTGAGAAGAGCTGTTAATTTAGTCTAGTTGAATATGTTCATTTTTCATGCTTTCTAAGCTATATTGGTGATCTAATCATAATCTGGACACACTAAAGACCTGGAAATATTTCTGCCAATGTCTGTCTATAATGTCTTCACATTTTGACATAATTGTGTGCAGGCTTCTACATACAGGGTGAATAAGTGTGACGGTTTCTGCTTCTTAAAAAAATATTTTTTTATCAGCTTTGTATAATTGCATTTTTCACAGCACTGCCAACTGGGAAGAGTCTTTGACAAATCAGTAGTGCTCAGATTAAGCTTAAAATCTGGTACATCAACAAAATGGGCAACTCTTATCTGAATAAGGGAAAATAAACAGATTAAGCAGGAAGGTACTGTGGCAGTTTACTATGATAATTAGTGTTATAAGTATGCATAGAAACACATTCTTTGCCTTTGCAGTGACCAGCCTGACAGCACTGGAACAACTACAGATTATCAGCTTCTGCTTATTCCACTGTTGTTGTTGTTAAAAGTCAGACACATAATTTGCATTTTGTTGCGTTATTATTTCTTTGTAAACCTCAGAAAACAAAAATACAATTTCTATCTATAAATAGATCGTGGAAACTGGAAAAGCTCCCATTCAATGTGTGTATGGGAAAGAGAGGTGAGATAATTTAGTGTCATGGCTGTTACTCATAGGCCACCTGAAAGATGGAGAAAGGAGGGGCAGCACTGGAACACCCAGATCACCTTAAAATTGTAGAATCATGGAAAATATGATTGCCGAAAGAAGGATTTTCAATTGGAAACTAGACAACTACTTCAAAGATGACAATCATTTTATGGACACTGATTAGCCTTCCATGTTGATTGAAATGTATGACAAATCACACATGCATATTCCTTTAATGTATGAAGATTTACTTGGTACTGTTATCAGTGTTCTTCTGTCAGATACCCATTTCTTCTTCGATAAATGTATAATGGAAAATTGTGTTAAGTGCCCCCTCTGTTAGCAACCAGCTTTATCATGATTGAAGACCATGACAAAGTACAGACTTGTACATTCTTACAGCCTTTCTAACCCAACTGTGATTGCAGTGGTAAAGCCAAGTGAACACAAGTATTAAAGGTCACTTTTCTGTAGTTAAGATCACTAAAGACCATACATGTGATAATTTAAAAATTAGCTATATAAAAATAAGTAAGTTGAGGAATCAGCATGCTTTACGTGGAAATAAGGGAAGCTATTGATGAAGTACAAATATATTTTTTTAACCTTTTAGCAAATGTTCAGAACTGCTTGTTCCACATGTGCTTTTGTGATCTAACTTTAGGATGGAGAAGTTATTTTTAAATTCAGATCTAATGGGCTTGCAAAATCATCTACTGCAACAAAAACTGCACAGGTTACAAAATCAGAAAATGCCTGGAGACTATCTTGCATGTTATGACTTAAAGCAAACCAATGGCTTGCTTCAGGTCAGATTTTCTAAGACAATCTAACATTTTAAAATACATATCTTATTATGTTTCAGATTGTTTTCAATATCTTGAATGTTTTGGGTTCAGGTTCCTCATTTAACTGACCATGGTAGTGTGTGGCTTCATCCTGAGGTAGTGAAGCAAACTAACAAGTGGAATGAGATAATTGAACTTCCTTAATAAGAAAAGTAAAGGGGGTCTGCATACACCTATACTGGTGACCTAATACTCAGAAATACACCATATACTTCTCAGCTCAAATTATTTCATTACATTTCTACTGTGGATTGGACTGGACGGGTTTCCAATAAATTTAGAAATGGTGATACAAGTCATTTTGAGAGGAAGGTGGGGGGGGGAGTGGAAGTCACACAAAATGAAAAATCTGTTCTTTAAAAAGAACACTGAATTTTGTGTTTTTACTGAAACAATTATCACGCCTTCCTCAGGAGTTTCATCAAACAGTTGAAAATGGAACACCAAATGTATGTATTTGTCATACATGTCAGCTAGCCATTTGCAAGCTATCCCTAGAAGACATTTTAGGGTGTTAGACATGCAAGGTGTTGCACATAAGTCAGGACAATCCCAAACAGCAGTACAGACTGGGAGAAAAACTCATTGAGAGCAACCCTCTGGAGGAGGGCTTGGGGGTTCTGATAAATGAAAGGTTCGACGCAAACCAGCAGTGTATGCTTGTAGTCTGGAAGGCCAACTGCATCCCAGGCTACATCACAAAGTAGAACAGTCTCTTCCAACCTGAGCGTTTCTATGATTTTACTATGATTTTACTTAACTTTAAAAATTCTATTTTGTAATTTCATTTTCCTTTTGTGGCAGGTACTACAACAAAAGAACTTCAAGCAGGTTTATTTGAAGTATTTTAGTATTCTTTTGTACAATTCCTTTAAGTATATATAATTATAAGCAGCCTTCTATTTAATTTCATCTAAGCAACCTGTTGGAGTTACCTTATTATCTCAAACACCTAGAGATAACAAAAAAAAAAAAAAAGAGGTTGACTATTTTATAAACATCTTAAGGTTTTATATGAGTTCTTTTCTTTCAAAAAGAATAGTGAACATTTCCTGCAGTTCCTTTCTTTGAAATTACTCTTCATTATTCCTTAATTTTGGAGAAACTTTAAAATTAGAATACTTATTCCACAACTTTCACATAGACCTTAAAAATACTGAGATGTCAGCTTTAAGAACTTATTTAAAAAGACAGTTCTCTTGCCATAATGAAGTGCACAGATATTCATATCCCTTATGCTTCTCTCCAGTCTTTCCAGAGTATGAAAAAATCATCCTGTATAAAATTGTACAAGAGCCCTTTCTCCAAGTACATTTTTATACTGGATATATAATGGAAAATCTGAAAATACTTAGAAAAAATATTAATAGGCTGCATATGTTTTCAACACTTGAAAGCCAAACCGTAGTTGTTGGCTTACAGACTGTTACAAATTTCTAAATTAGGAAAACCTAAAGATATTGTACTTCTGACTTCATTTCCTGTCTAGCAGCTTTTTTCATCCATCTGCTTTGTTCTGTGTTGTACTAAGAACAGAAACTTTACATTCATTTAATGTAATACATATGCGGAAGAGATTCCAATGTTTTGAAAACCTCTGGGTTTTAAGAGCAATATAGTTTTATATATCCTAATAAAAAATTATTAATACAAAATTTTGAAAATAATTGGTAGTAAAAAGTCTTATCAGAAAAACTTTTTCCTTATACTTTGAACAGATTGTTTCTGCTTCATAATTTTGGGAGAGGGATAAAGGGTCTGTTCATTTGTTTACCTTAATATTATGAAAACCAGAATGACATACTTCTTTACTTGTCACCTTCTGAACCTACTCTGAAATGAAGTTGGTCTATGAAAGTTTTTACTAGAGAAAAATATTTCAGTTTTGAACCACATACTGTGTTAAATCAGGGACTATATTAAATTAATGCTAGCGTCAAGTATCTCTTGAGACAGTCTTACTTCTCTGTAGTTGATAATTTTTACCACATTTTTTTTGTCACTGACTTAAACCAACACAATGACTATAGATGCAAGACTTCAGTAACTGTTTACATTCACTTTGGTTCTTTTAAATTTACATTTGTAATAAGCAGTAAGAACTAAAAGATTAAACCCACTCTTTAACAAGCCATAGATACTCTGTAATAGTATATCTGTTTTTACCTAGTATGTAGTTGCCTGTAAATTACAATTTCAATAATGCATTCTCCAGTGTGGCCACAAGAACCGTACTGCATGATTGATGGTTCTGAAGTAAGTTACTGTTTAAGCAGAAAATAGCTGTATTTTTTCTGCGTTAAACTAATGAATTTCAACAAATATCCTTAATTCTTGGGAAAGCTATGGATGCACTTAGACTGGGGGTAGAGGGGTGAGGGAAGTGTCCTTTTTCTCTTCAGTTCTTGCCATCTGTGAGATGGTTTTGCTCTCTTGCAGGGCTTAAATGATGGTTGAAAGAGGCACAGGAACAGGTTAACTGAAAATAGTAGTATAAGGTAGGGGCAGCAAGAAATAACAGAAGACTGAGGAAGAAAAAAATGGAAAGAAAAGGACAAAAAAAATGGATTAGAATGAAAACATAGATGTCAGGAGGAGAGGAGAAAGCAACCGAAAAATACAGAAAGGAATAATAAAATCAGAGTAAAAATAATACTTGATATTAGATCTTTTCCATCCATTCCACTTGGTTTGAAATATTTCATATAGCTCTTCATCTTACATAGTAAAACACACAAAAAAAAAAAGTGACAAAAAAAAAGATGTAAAGCAATAAAGAGAAATTATGGTTATGAAATACTCATATAGAATTCATGTAAAACACTGCTTTTTCAGGTAAAAATTACTTGTTTCCATTTGGGATTGTCATAATTCCGCTTGGTATTTTTGTCATATGTCCATGGCAAAAAAATAATTTCATAACAATCTTGTTTTATCAATTAAAATGTTTAAAATGAAACGTTTTAATATTAATTATAATTACATAATAAAGGCTTAGTATTTTAAAGCATCTAAGCAAGAAGATATGTTTCTAATCTGGATATGTGGAAGAGAAACTTGCATCTGAACTATCTATCAGATGATTGGAAGCACCTTGTTTTCTGTACTCCGATAAACTTAGGCTAGCAAAATTGATGAGCTATTTAGTTCTCCCAAAATAGTCTGGACCTTGATCTTGTTCGGATGGAAGTCACTTTCTGACTCGTGTTTCTGCTTTGTTCCCCTTGTATGTGTGCTAGAAAATAACATTTTCCACATCCATGTTTCTTTTTTGACAGCCTGGCTCCCCATCACTTTCTGCATTTACCTTTTTATTCCTTTCCTTTTCTTGCTTCCTGCTTATATTTGGTCTATTCTCATTCCATATTCAAATCTGTTCCAACATCATGAATTTTGTTGTGATGTAGAACCCAGAATCAGGCTAGATGAACACAGATGCAATGGCCTTCCCTGATTGGCCTAAATGGATCAGCTGTTTGTGGGAGTGAATCAAAAGCTGTTTCTGGAAAAAAAAAATAATAAAATAAAATCATGTTTCTGAAATATCAGTTTATGGAGATGAAATCTTAACATTCTATGAATTTTTAAATATTTGGTAATAGTGGCAAGATTATCAGTTAGTGAGGAAATCAACCTGACTGTCAGGTGCTTCAGCATGTTTTCTTATGAGCTGTGAGTTATGAGGATTTCTCCAAGGACATAAAAGGTAAGTTTATAAAGTGGGGAAAAAAAAAAATGCTATACATGTAGATAAAAAATGTGTAGAATTATGGGTAAATATTTAAAGGGCGAAAAAAAAAATGTATGAGTCTGACATATTCCTACAACTCAAAACTGATCAATTACTTTATTTACCAAAAACAAGAAACTGCTGTAGGTTTTGAGCAGTAATTAAAAATAAATAAACAAAACACACATTTCTTAAGGTTGTATAATCCAACAACTGTGTGAGAATACCTTTCTCAAAGTCTTAGTCTTGGTGAATTGGTGATGCTGTGGTGTGTGACTGGTTGGACTGACCCACCTTCTTAAATCAGACCCCTGAGGCTGGCCATTCTGTAAGCAGGTTGCCTGAATTAAGGGTAGAGCTCTGCACAGTGTTTGAGGTGGGGATCTTCTCAAACCACTTTGTAGGGAAGAAGCGATTAAGTTTATATCTGAACAAGGAATCAAGTGTGCCCTAATAGGTTAGCAAATTTTGGCTATCTTGCAAGATTATAGTTTTCTACTTCATAACGAAATAACAAAAGCCAAAGAGTTCCTTTTTCCTTCAAATGATTATATAAACCCGGTACCTTACAAAAAGGCAGATTTGATTTCAATTTGGAATTAACATGAGGGCACTTAAAAGATAAGAGGAACTGCTCAGAAGCTTAATCCTGAATATTTCACTCAAAATGTTGATACTTTAAAAAAAAAAAAAAAAAAAAAAAAAAAGACTTTTACATGTCTCAAGAAAGAACAGATTTAGTAGTTAAAAATACTCCTTCTATTCTTTCATGAGATAAATAGTGGGATAGGAAGCTGGTCTAAGCACTGTTAAGTTGCACTGATTATTTAAGACATATTTTCTTTATGATCTAATGTTGAACCTGGCTGCATCTGTCATAGTGGAGCACACTACAGACAGTTAAAATAATACAATCCAAATTCACTACCTGTGCTGTTCAGGTACAAGGTTTTCCATCCTTGTAGTAAAGGGGTAAAAGGTGAAATCTTATTCTGCCTCTTGAAGCTGTGAGGTGGTTCCCAGAGCACAGCTGAAGCTACTGCGTCTTGCCTTCTACAAGTCACTTTTGAGCAGGTCCAGCACTGCCTCTGAAGGAACTGCCTTGGTCATAGGAAAACCTAAGACTTGTCTCACCCTATGCTTATAAAGAAAAGGAAATGTGTCCCAGAACATTAATCAATTCATCCAGCAGGTATTAATCAAATGCAAAATTGTCTTTGTGAGAACAGAAGGAATGGAAATTTTCAGAAAGAATGAAATTATTTTACATAGGAAGGTCCTAACTTTTGAAGGCATTCAGGCACAGGAGAGCTGTGAGAAGCCTACTTGGAAGAAGGAAAAGAGAACGAAGCAGATGCAGCCTTCAGACCAATAGCTGTAATGCACACAGCAGAACTGAGTGCTTGCTATGAATAGCTATAAACTTTATTTAGAAACTAAAATGCTCCCCCTTTACTACCAGTTTGTCAGTAGTTTTTCTTCTTTTTTTCTTATTTTTGTACCTATCTGCTTACTATTAAGGAGCTTCTTGTTACTCTTTAACAGTGTTAATAGGATCTGTGTCAGGTAGGCAGCTGAAGGAGAACACCTAGTGCAATGGTACTTAGTGACACATACCATTGTGGCCTCTGCATGTATTAGAACTACTTAACACTTTGATGTGTAATAGGAAAATTCTTATACTGCCATTTCAGCAGAGATGCTTAAGAGAAACAAAGACTGCTAGAACTGCACAATTTGCAGAAAATAACTTCATGCCCTTGTTATTGCCTGGAAACATAGATTTTCAAAGAAAAAGCTACCAGGATAAAAGAGAATAGAAAATGAAAGGAGAATGCATTCCCTAGAAAAAGCCGTATCTTAAATTTCTGTAGTGATTATTTCCACACATTGTCATTTGGAAACTTGCTTATTGTTTTTTCCTTGTGTAGTCCACAAATGGATCTGTGATTTTAAACAGGGATAGATGGGAATGATCCTGTTAAAAGAAGAAAGTAGTAAAACAAAGAAAACCATAAAAAGCGTTGGCAGAAAATAATTATGCCTAGTGGCAAAAGAAAACATACAGCTTAGAGATTGTGCAATATTATTGAAAACACAGCAGGAATGACACCAATGAGGCTATACCTTCTAAAAACCACTTGGTGCTTACACATTTGAATAGTAATTATTGCTTTATTTAGTGGTAGCTGTACAATTTTATGTAATGTATACAATAAATATTATACTTCCAAGCTTCCATATTTTTGGTAGCAAACAAAAATAGGTGATTTTTAGAAAGAAAATGACTCAGTTTTATCGGGAAGATAACCTGAAGTTATATCTTGATAGGCAAGTTTATTGCTTTTCAAAAATATAATGCATACGGTTGTGACTGCCTTTAAGGAATTTAAAATTAATAACGCTTTTTATAGGATACGTTGAAATATTTTTTTTAAGTATAGAAAGTAGTAATTGTTTTATTTGAGTATAAAATAAGAATTATTCTTTCTGATAAATGTTTTGCTTGATCTGAAATTGCAGAACTCTAAGTGAACTGTCAGCTAGAAAAAGTGTATATTTATAAATAGAATGATTGAAGAAGCACTTTTTCTTCCTGTTCTATTATAAATCTTGAAATAAAACTTATAAAGAAGCCTGTTCTTTAAAAAGCTTCAAGATATTTTTCAAAATGGTCTCTTAAAATAAATGTCACACAACTCAGAATCCTGTTCTTCCTGAACTTCCATTATTTATTTATTTATTTGCATTAGTGTGGCTCTATTTGTTTTAATTAATCAGGATTATGACCAAAATCTGAACCACAGTGTTTTATTTTAATTTCTTACAAATACAATGGGAAAATATATATATATTTGTAGCTTTTTAGAGATCACTTAAATATATTACATTGAAATTAGGATTGTCAATATAATAGCTTAGTGCAATTTTATCATTACTTAACTTTCTTTTAATACACATTACAAAAGGTTTTAGAATATATCTTTTTTGTTTTGTTCTTTTTTTCATGTCTTAAGTAAACTTATGACACTCTTAACATGTCATTCAGTAGCATAAGGGGCTTTACCTTGACTCATTTGGCTTTTGTGTCTAAGGATTGCTTAAATTAAGAAGTTAGGAAACCAACGGTGCTTGCTAAAAACAATGTGTTGAAAATCATTGGTTTTGCATGTTAATACACTCAAAGGGTTTGAGTTATTGGCAGTGGTATTGGGAGTATGTAGGAAGATCTTGGAGGGTACAGAGTAAATGTGCTCAGAAGCACAGTAGCCAGCGCAAGAAAAGGGTAATATCATTTCACATGTTTATATAGGGAATGGTTCAACAAGGACCTGGTTCAACAGACTTAACTCCATAATTCTTCCTGAAATCTCTGTAGCAATTCCTATATCTTTGCTTGTCTGTAGTACAGCAAAGTAGGAATTCCTATCTTAGAGGACTCTGCAAACCTCTCTACCTTGCATCATCCTCCTTAGTTCCTCCCCTTGTAACAGGAATATGGTAATTGATTGCTTACACCAAATAACATGGTTTTGTTATAGTCCATTATTTAGAACGACCAGAGAAATCTTCTCTGGGCTGCAGAAATGTTGATTCTAAAAAAAAAAAAAAAAAATAATATATATATATATATATATATAATTGACCATTTGTCATATCAAAATGAAACAGGAATTAATTGAAAGCAGAAATTATTTTTCATACGATGTTTATTCAAAAATGCCTTGTCCATCTTCTAGGACACTGTAAAAAGACAATAGCATTGATATTATTATTATTATTACTGTGACTAGTACATTTACCTCTGTTGCAACTATAGTTGTTTTTCACAACCACTACAACAGCAATCTTTATGCAACCATCTATCATACTAAGTCATTGATTTCTACAGAGAAATCAATGCAGAAAAGACATAGTATGATGTTATTATTAGCGTACACATTTATGTGGCTTTGGGGCAATAATGTGCAATTTTTAATAGGTTTTGAGCATGCCAATTTTATTCTATTTTATTCAATTGCTTTCAAAGGCTGTACTCAAAAAACAAAGGACTATGCAATGTGAGGAATAATGAAGTAGTCTCCAGTAATGGTTTGGTTTCCTGATAATTGTTTTTGCAACATTTTAAAGAGAAAATATTGGGTTAAATGTAATGTGGTCTTAGTTGGACAATTTCTGAAACTGGCCTGTGTGATAACTTGCTCACAGACAGAGTAATCAAAATTCAGACTGAGTGGACATAAAGGTGTTAGGTATGCATTCATTTAAATCTTTGGAAGGAATGCAACATCTTCCAACCTAGAAATTCTGTGATTCTGTGTATGTTTTTCTTCATTGCCTCAAATAAAGTTACATAGCAGATAACTTGTCACAAATCCTTATGTTCAATGGAATTAACAAGTAGAACCCCATTGGTATAATACTGACATGGTGTTTTGGCAGAAAATAGTATTTATTAACTCCAGTTATTTAGCAAACTCATGCCTGTTTCAAGTAGACCTCTCCAGAACTTCAGAAACAAAATATTTAGACTTTCAGATGTTTCTTAAACATGTCCTGTGTTTATAATTTTTTTTTTCTCCACATGAGCAAACTTAAGGGGCAAAATGAAACCTTCATCTTTCAAGGAATACTTTTTGCCCAACTCATTGTGATTAATTTTTTTTTCAGAATTTCAGGATTGACTGAAGTCTGTTGATCCACATCTCTGAATGAAATGAATAATTTTGAATAAGTAGCGTTGAATGCTTTGTCCAAATGGCAAGCTTTCATACTTTAATTGGATTCCTTAGTTATTCCCAGAATTTTGGGCTGATGTGGATCATGATATGGTTTTCCAAGAGCACAAACCTTTTAATTGAGCTCTGAAAGAGAATTCTCAAGATAAATGGATGTGGCTGAAACTCTGAGTTTAGACTTACAGGAGCAAAAGCTCCCAGTTACAACTGCTTGATGTAGAGAGGATTTTCATGTCTGAGATTACTGGCTGAGACTCCTAGTGAGTCTCTTCCAATACAGGATATTCTATGATTCTACAATCTTCTAGTATTCCAATATGGCTGCTTAACATTATTAATTATTGCCCTTAATCATGCTGCAGATAAATATAATACAAATGATTATCACTTTCAATAGTAACAGACATTGAATGAACCTTTAGGTTAATGTCTTTTAGGAAAACTTAGTGATTTAATTATTAAAGAACCAAAGAACATGAGTGATGTGCAAAGGACTAATGAGTTATTTAAAAGATTTAATCTTGTATTAAGTATTTTTTTTTCTGATTGAATACTCTCAGCAGAATGATCCACATTAGTTTTGAATCACTTCATATGGGTCACAAGAAGTAACAAGATACAACTTCTGTATGCTGATGGAGATCACCTATATTAGGAAAAGGCATAAATAACTTTGTTAATCCTGTTAGCCACTAACCATCCAGGTTGAATTTTTCATTAATCAGTACTTAGCATTTTTCTCTTAAGCAGTCTTTCACTTTTAGGTAATTTTTCATTTTTTTTAATCAGTTAGTTAATTTCTTTTGACACTTCACTAATAATTAATAAAAAAAAATCTATGAAGTCCCTGTTTTTTATACTGTGTATTAAATACAAAAAAAGATCATGCAGTGTTTAAAAAAAAAAAAAACACCCTGCATTTTACAAACGTACAAAGATACCTTCTAGAATTCTACGGACTTTTTTTTTTAAACTGAGTTCTCTTAAAAACTGCTTTTAATGTAGTCGTTTTATATGTAGCTTTTTATAAAGTACCAATACTAGTCATCTGTGTTTCAGATACAATATTATTTTCCCTTTTTCCCTCTTTGTAACAAATTCACCTCTTAATAGCCAATCCTTCTAATTTATTAAACCTCACGAAGTATTCAATAACTCTCCCAAAATGGCTGGTGCATATTCATTCATGATTCTTCTCTTATTTGTTTCACATCTATATGGGCTTTATTTGATATGCATACATTCCCTAATGGTCATCATAAGGATTTTATTAGGATTAATAAAAGGGCTTAAAAATTTTTTATTTTATTGAAAAGCACAAAATTATGTGTACCAGCTATAGTCAGCACATCTATGATGGAAATCAGGTTTGGCTAACTACTATTATTCTTTCTGCACATTTAGAGCTGATTTAAATTACCATATCCAGAGAGTAAAATAATCTTGATTCCAGCTGCTTCAAAACATGTGTTTTAGTCTCTTCAGCCTTAATTAATATGTGGTTAAAAATTATTTTCTGAAGCTTAGTTTTTACATCAATGTACTGGATTTTACTAAAATATATTTATATAAGATGTCTTGGGAGAGTTATTCTTAAGAGCCTTGTGGTCATCAAAACAAGCATAAACAACTCATTTCTCTCCTAATTAAAGAAGAAAGCTAGCTTAATCACCCCACCAATTTGTTCTATCTATCTAGCATTCAAACTCTTCAGTACCTTTTGAATGAAGAATCCCTCCTCCCCTAACCTAGCAATTTGGTACAGATGAATATTGGCTGTTCATTAACAGAATTAATTTTTTTAAAGACTCAAAATACTCCAAATTCCTCTTAAACACTCATCTGCCCTCCAAATAGCAGTTTAAAAAAAAAAAAAAAATAAAAATAAATCTCTCAGGTGCTTTATACTGTAGGAGGAGATCTGTCACTTACTGCAGCTGCAATCTATGTCTCTTCCATCTGGCACAGATTTTCATCAGCATCAACAGATGTAGCATGGTAGGTCAACATAGGGCAACCTAGCTCATCAGACCAGACTAATGCATTGCTTCCTTTTATGGAAATAGTAAATTAAAATTCTTGCAGTATTCTTGGACTCTATAGCCCAGCAGTAATTTGGTGCATGTTGTTGTTGTGTCTAAGCATATTTTATACTGTTCAATGGATAGGTTACCGAAGGTTAGTTTTCATGTTTGTTTAAACTTCATTCATTACGCATTTACTACATCCCAGTCCCTTGGAAGTTTTTCCTCCTCATTAGCTGCAGATAAGACCATTAAGCTTTCACCAACATGGGAAAGAAAAAAATCTAGATGGTGGGTAGCCGCCAGTCAATTGGGACCTCCCCCGATAGCCAGGACTGCTGATAAATGATGGATAGTGGCTTGGCCAGCTCCTCTGCCAGTTCCCTCAGTACCCTTGGGTGGATCCCATCCGGCCCCATCGACTTGTGCACATCTAAGTGCCGTAGCAGGTCACCAACCAGTTCTTCATGGATAATATCCTTGGATATAACATATATGTATTACATATATATTGTGTGTGTGTATATATGTGTGTGTATCCTTGGAGGTATGATCCAAAGTTTTAAAATAAATATAAGAACTTCATGTATGATAAGGACCTCTGAAACTGCCATGCTGAATGGACTTCTTGGTAGGACTAAGTATTAGAGTAATATCTGAAATCAGGTATTCTGAATTTGAAGCAGAATTATTTCCCAAACTGTGAGAATTCAGTATATATACCCTCAGAGGGTATAACTAGATTTTCACTATCCTTCTTTGGCAAAGGACCCATTAGATGTGTATAAGAGATCTGTAATGTGCAGGTTACTCTCTTCCTCATGAGCAGAAAGTTTAAAGTGGAGAGCTTATGCCTGCCAATTTTCAGAGAGTTTGTGTCCATTCCTAATTCTTGGGTAGCTGTGGGAGTTGTATGATTGGAACAGAAACTTAGGAAAGGCTTTGTTAATTCCCTAGAGATCCCAATCCTTCATGAAGCCATTAGTGATAAAGAAGCATAATGAAGTAGATATCTAGCAAAAAAGGGCACTCATATTTTCCCATGTGTATGTCTATATGCAAAGTTTTAGTGCCGTGCTCCACGGGCTCTGAAATATCTTCTTTGCCTTAACCTGTCTGGTGTGTTTATTAGCTGTTGTTAGTGAAATACAAGTAATATCCCCAAACTGGTTTTTATGTAGATCTGCAAAACTGATTACTAAAGATTAAGGATCAGAAATTTTCAGACAGTGTATAACAAGTACCAAGACTATATCTTTGTTTTATCTTTTATATCTGCATTTCTCATGTGTCCATCACCGTATGTTTATTTAGTCTTTATGGTATTTGGCAGTTACTTGCAGCCTGAGAGTCTCACAGATACTGGCTTCATTTTAATAAAGCATTTAATTTAGACCTCTAAATGTTTTAAACGTTTATTATTAATTTCTTCAGCATGTACCTGGTCCTACTTTCTCTTAAACGTACAGCTCCTATACATTGTCATTTCACAGTCACAAGGCATTAGTGACAATCATTAACAGTATACAAAATCAAATGCAAACTGTAAATACCTGTAACTCGTGGCTGGGATTGCTCAGTTAATCTCTTTGGTGTTTTGAATCACTAAAGAAATCCTTATTCTCTTTTTAGGGATCAGGAGCTACTGTTGTGAAGGAACAAGAACTCAGATATTTCTCTTTTTGCCTTGGAGGGCTATTTGTGGACTATTCATTTCATGACATCTGATATGCATGTACATTTATTCCTGCATTACTATAGTGCAGGAATCTTCCTGCATTAGGAATCTTCCTTTTGAAAATCTGTCCTGAACTCTCCAGAAACAGTGATCTAAATGCCACTCTAGTATGTAATCCAGCAGCTGAGCAAGGAGGAAAAAATATGTAGGACAATTTAGCATAAGGAAAAGGCTTTTTGAAAAACTGACATTTAATCATTCAGTGCTGGAAGCTTGTCTTAAATTTTAGTTTTGATTCTCTAATTTCAGGACTAAGAAAATGTAATAGAAGGTAACTGAGGAGGAAAAAAAATGTTTCTTCATTCAGTTTTCACAGATGCGATAACAATCTATCTTAATATTAAATAATATTAATTTTATAAATATGCCTGTAAGAATAGTGGTCTCTCACTATTCTCCACCAGTTATAAACTAGTGCATACAAATGTGCCAAATATAAACTCTTTAATTAATAAAAATAAACTATTTTTCTGATAAATTAACTCTTTTAAGTCATATTGAGGACGTGTACCTAAAGAAAACAATAATTAATTCATTAAGTAAGTTTCATGTACCCTTAAGATATTTTAACAGCTGAAATTGTAACAGACCTCAAATTATTTCTTTCTAATTAATCTTTATATGGAACAGGAAAATTTGGAAGTAACTGACCTTTAAGTGGTAAAACCTCTTCTGCTACTGATGATATGAATTGTAAATGAAATTCCATTATAATGAGGGTAATGTAGCAACTACAGTAATTGCATTACAATGAGGAAATTTTAGCCTTGAAAGATTTAAAAGCTAATTACTGAATGCCATGGTGAAACAAATGGAGCTGTTTATTTCTATTTTGTTAATATCTGAATAGCTACTAAGCATTTTCTCAGTAAAGATATCTTATAAATGCTGGTAGGTGCAAATATTATTATTTAAGCTCCAAAACAGGTATGTTCAACCCCCCCACACCCAGTTGCATTCAACCTTACTGGCACAATTGCCTGTTGCACTCCAGTAGAAAGGTGACTGAGGAAAAGGTGAAGTGCTTCTTCATCAGGGTGGGTGATGAAGAAATTTTTCTTTTTTGCAGTCATAATGGGAATCAGCTGGAGTTCTGTCCTGACAGGGTCTAAGTCACCCCTGTACTGTTCATTTACAGCCGCCTGGTTGTCCACAGGGCAGACAGCACAAATTTTATATGGGGTCTCCTTGCATAATAGGGGGTGTGCTCATCCTATTTTTTCCCCCATGAAATGCTCTCTAAAAATCTTTCAAGGATAACACCTCCACAAAATAATGCTTTTGACAGGCAGGGTGAGAGTCTATAAGTAAATGGAGTTTCTAATGACATATATAACACAAAAGAACTTGCTACTCACATGTAATTTTAAAATATTTAGATTGGCCCTTCGTATTTAAAGTGTAAAGAAAAGAAAAAAAAAAAAGAATAGAAAAGAAAGGAAAGAAAGAAATAACACAGTCTACCTTTTGTTTATCTTTTAGTCATTTAAATTTTAAAATAACCTTAAATTATCTTTAGAGAAAGTAACTACTTGAAATTACATGTTATTCTCTCAAATCAAACAAGCAAATAGAAATGTTTCCAGTTAATGCATTTTGAGTTTATACCCTTCTTTAAACAGCGAGTATAAGTATTTACCGGGGTACTTTCAGAAGCCAGAATGTGTAGCCTAAATAAAAATCAGCATTTCAATGTAAAAGGTGGTTATCCAAAAGCAGAGAAAAACACAGGTGTACAAACATTTAATTCTCTTGTCAGTGGCTTACTGAGGTTTATGACACTCGTTGCATCAGGTTCTGCAGTCTGTCAGATGGTTGGGTTAGTGGCACTAGAAGGAAGCGTTTTATTTTTCTGGATAGAAACAAACATTAGGAACATCAGTACAACTTAAAAATGTTTCACAGCTTTTCCAAGAACCAAGGTATACTTCCTCGTCACCAGCCAAAACAGTTATAAAAGCAGGATTACAAGGAGTTAAAGCCCTATCTGCTTATTCACCATGCACAGGTTTTGAGGGGTGGTTGTGGGAGGGTAGTGGACAATATCACAGCAACGTGGCTCTTTGGGAAGAGTGAATATCCTAGGATATTGGTTTTAGAATATCTCATTCTCATATAAAAGTATTAATTATTTGAATTATACCAATTTATTTTGGAAGGAAAAGCAAACAGTCATCAGGCACACCATGAAAATATTTTAATCTTCAGTTATCTGCCTGTATGTTCCCATTATGGTGGTCAGGCTTTGAACTGGATGGATTTCAACAGAAAAGCAACGGTGCACAATACATCGTTTCACAGAGATACTAACAGCAAAGGATCTCACTGTGTGTTCTTGATTCAGCCCCTTTGGTCTTTTTCCACGATAACCCGCATTCTTTTATTGTAACGTTCAAGTCTCATCCTCAGAGACCCACAGAGACTGTTCCTCCCTTCAGGAAAGATAACAGGAAATTTGCCAGTAACTTCAATAGGAACAGGAATAAGTCATTTATTATCTAACATCCAAACACATAAAAGCATGTCAGTGTACAAGGAGGTAGTTTCATCCTTTTTTCCCTCTATTTTAGGGACTATTTTCAAATGTTCAGACTCTGGATCTTCAATGGCCAGGATACTTAGAGACTTGGACACTATGAATAACTCTCTCCTGAACTAAGCTAATTGTTTTTTTCAGAGACTGATATCTTACAGCCATAATAATACAGGCAGTGACATTTACAGATTTTCTAAAAGATATAACTTTTAGACTAAAAATAAATAAGCAGGGCAGATAACTTCTGCAGCATGTACAACTGCCACAGGAGGGTTGGACTAGATGACCCCCAGAGAGAAATTCATCAGCCTAAGTTTTTCTGCCGCATTAAGACTCATTAACGGTAGTAACACAAAGCAAAGAAGGACAAGCCCTGGCAGTGGTTCCCAGGTGGGAAATGGATAACAGGAAGTTATGGATAACTAATCAGTTTCTGACTGAATAACTGATAGATAACTAATCAGTTTCTAATACAATAAAAGTAGTCTTCATATGGGAAAGATAGTCCACTCTGTTATAGTGATATAGCTGTAAGCTGCATTTATTGTCTCACCTTTTTTCTTTTTTTTTCTTTTTTTTCCCAGGCAAAGACTTCTCTGGCTTCCTCTGCTAGGATGTAGCCTTACTGGTAATAAGAAGACCTGTTTTGAGGGGTGGGAATTGTCCTGGGTGTATTCTACTTTTTTTTTTTTTTTTTTTTTTTTTTTTTTTTTTTAAGCAGATGTCATTAAGAAATAAAATAACTTAAATAGTGTCATGTAAGCTAGTTGCAATGGGGAATGTATAATGTCTTAAAGTCTTTCCTCCTTCTCTGGTTAAACATGGAACTGGTTGCTATTTCAAACTCTGCAATTGATAGAATTGGGTTATGACACAGTAGATATAATGGAACCCAACCACAGAAATACCTTAAGAGCATTTCCTTCAGAGGAATATTTGAGAATATTTGAATAGCAAGTTCAAATGCATTTTCACATTGAATAATCATTGCAGAGCTGAATTTAATGAAAGAATGAACTTGGTTGGCAAGACTCAGGAGAGAAGATTATTAGCTGAACAGCTTTGTTTCATTATATGACTGCTAATTTAATATTCTCTTACAAGCTTAAAAATAGACATTTTCCTGTCATTTCCTTTAAAATCATGCTTGTTTGACTTCTACATCTTAAATGGTACAAAAATACTTGAAAGAGCTGTTCTTGGTATGCAGGGTTTTTTTCCTGACTGTTACAGAGATCTATTATATTCCAAATATTTCACTTCTATTGTATTTTTGCAGATTTTTTTTTTCAAAATTACTATGCCACGTGATAGTTATTACAGAACAAGTGAGGTTGGGCAGAACCTCTGGACATCATCTCATTCAGTGTTCTGCTCAAAGCAGGATCAGCTAGAGAAGGTTGCCTAGGACCGTGTCTAGTTCAGTTTGTGCCCATTGCCTCTTTTATTGGGCACCACTGAAAAGAGCCTAGCTCCATCTTCTTTACCCCTCCACCATCAAATATTTGTGTACATTGATGACATCCCCCTGGGCTTCTCTGACAGAAGAATTGTGAGATCTTGCAAGGTCTCGTGATATTCAGGAATATTTCATGAGATATGTTCGAAGTCATTAACCAAGACTCTTTCCAAATGACTTTGCTCATAGTTACATAGATGCAATGATAGAAACCAGCACAAAGTGGAAATTTAAGCATCTGATTCTAATGAATCATTAATTAATCTCACCAGTTCCAAATTCAGAGGAAAGGGTGAATTGGTGAGCTATTTAAAAGGTGGTGTTTTTTTGTTTTGTTTTTGTTTTGTTTTGTTTTGTTTGAATAGGGGTTGCTGTAAATTGTCAGATAATGTAGCAAGGAGCTAATTTATTAAATGTGATGAAATTATTGTATTTAATGTATCTAGGGCTTTTCTGAAGGGAAGGGAGGGGTGTGTGTGGTATGTCTAAATAGTTTATAGTTTTAATTCCAAGCTAGTTCTTGAGGCTGGGGGAAAGAGAAGGAAAGTGTCAGGTAGGAAGTTCAAACAATAATTTTGTCTGTTAACAGTTCCTCGAAGTATGAAATATGAACTTCCAGATCTGTAGACATATTTCTGAAATGAAAGGGTTCATATGCAAACATAACTCTGGGCTATCTTTTATTTGAGTGGGGTTTGATGTTGTTTTTTGTTCCCCTCTCAACCCCAGTAATATGTCCATGTACTCCTTCTCCCAGTCAGCTGTGGTGGTTAACCACTCTTAATCAAAAACAGCACTTCTGGTGAATTTTTTTGTACTGTGCATGTGTAATTGAGTTGTGTAAATGCAGCAGAATAACTGGCTGTGTGATTGAGCTGGAGTTATGGTGATTATGCAGATGAATAATGCTTGTTTACTCAGGATTCTCCAGCACAAAAAAAAAAAGGTGCAAATATCCAAAAATCATTTTAAGTCACCGTTGCTGGAAGAACAGACCCATTAAATACCTGCCCAAAGCAGCTGGAGAGGTAGCTATGGCTTTCTGTCTAGTGATCTTCAGAGCATCTCTGACAGCATTACAGGTTCTTTCAAACTTTAAACAGCTGGGTAAATAGAGACATTAGACTTCTGTAGGTAGTGTGAAAGACTAATTTACGGCTTGTAATTCTTATTATTGTAACTGCCTAAAGGTAAAGCTGCAGTGTGGGTGGGTGGGTGGAACATTAGGTGGTTGTTTGCTATCAATACAAAATACATGTGCTTCTGTGAAAATATCGGCTGTGTGGAGGTTATGTTTACTAAGCTGTCAGTGAATGGCTTTCAGGTAAGCCCAAGCTCCCTGTTAAGTTTAAGTCATCGTTTCTGACTTTTTCCATAGTGTCAACACCTAATAGCGAAGCAAAAAAAAAAAAAAAAAAAAAAAGACCAATTCTTACTCCTAGTATAGACTTCAGGGTTTCTCATTTGTTTTTAATTGCCTCATTTCTCTGACACTGTCTTTTCTGTGTCATTTTGAATCACTTTGCACTAGTTTATGTAAGCAACATTTAGTTACTTCTGCATTGCAGGCCTTAAAGTTTGAGAGGAAAAAAATCAGCATACTAAAGTGCCTTGAAGACACTGCAACAAAACTGCATGTTTCTCTCTGCTGGTCCTTTTATGTAAATGTCCATATTTAAAGAAAGGCATGACCTGGCTAATCAGCAAGATTTTGCTGCAAAACACAAAAGAGGTAAGTAACATTCCCAATTTGCACTTCTTGCTTGCTAGAATTATTTCCCTGAAATCCCAAGTGGTCTAAAGTGCTTGCTCATTGCTGTTGATGGAGGTGTTTCTTCTCTGTTGCAAAGATATTCAGATAATTGTGCTGTTTGTATAACAGCTGTTTTGTCTGCTCCCTGAGACCACAGGGTACATCAAGATCTTGAAAAGGAAAAAAAAAAAAAAAAAAAAAAAAAAAGCTGAGTTTTTGAAAATGCACTGTCACTTCTCTGACACTTGCTCACTTAAGCATTTATTCAGTGTCTTCAGGAAAAAAACACTAACCTAGTCAAGTTAGATGGTAGTTACAGCAGACACTAGGTCTAAACTTTGCTCACTTAAGTGTTTTTTCCTCTTGTTTTTGTATATGGCTTGGGGGAGGTGGTGGGTTGGTCTTTAATGTTTTTTGTTTGTTTGTTTTGTTTTGTTCGAAGGTATCACTTAAGAAGCCCTAAGTGCAAGCAGTCATCATTCCTTTAGTCACTTTTCTTTAGGGTGTTGTAGCATGTCTCTGAAAAATTGACATAACTATTAAATCAGATTCTATTATGCTACTTAGGAGAAAATGCCTTAATTCATTTACCCCCTATTTCACCCCCTGTTCCATGGTGACTATGGGTATTTCACTGTTACCTTGACTTGCAATATAGTGATGCAGTCAATGCATCATGTGCTCCTTAACACTGTCTAGTTTTATTACTCCAGTTGTTCAATAGCTGCTATTGATTTTTAAGCCTTGGATCTGAGAGAAAGCTAGCAGCAACAAGCAACTGATGTTGCAGCTTATTTAAGGTAAGGGACAGCTTTGGTCTTACTTAGCTCATGAGACTTTACACTCATTTTCTTTGCCCAAAGGACTGCTATGGCTCTGCCTGAAAAGGCTGTCTTGAAAAAGATATCATCGGAAGGGGAAAGGAGGAAGAGAAGGAGGTACACCTGGCACCTTAGTGGTCAAAATAAAATAGCATTAAACCTAAAGCGTTGAAGGCACTTGCCATTCTCTTAGCAATGTGCCACGGAAACAACTGGATCCTTATTTAGTGTTCATGTAAGCCTGTACCTCTTACAGGAAATTCAGTAATTTGTAATGAAAAGCATCGTTTTGAAAGGAGAAAAAAAAAAAAAATCTGTGAAACACTAACAGGGGCTCTCAAAAACATGACAGTGAGTATTTTTGTAACTTTCCTCCTTAAAATAGTTATTTCCAACACAGGGCTTTTGGCATGGCAGGAGGCACTAAATGAAATGCAAATGCTAAATTCAGAGCCTTTTTCCTGAATCCAGGAAGCAGCAGTACTTGACTCCTTCTGACTTTGTGCTTTTTTAGACACCATTATCTGAAATATTACTAGTGAAGCATTAGAAACTCAGTTTGAAATACTAATCCAAATATTACCTTTCTAAGGAAAGGTCTGCAACGTTCTGAAGTGTGTAGAGTACTAGAATTTTGAAATAACTAAGTACTTAATTGCTATGACACAGTGTTAGGAATGAGGGAGGCAAGAAGAGTTGTAGAGAAATGCAGAATGGTTGGTTTATGTGATAAAGCAAAATACCACAAATGTTAAGTAATACAACCTTAATGAGCTGTGTGATGTTATTAATTTCAGCCTTGTACTAAGAGGAAAAACTCTTAAGTTGGCTAGTCCATTTTCAAAGAGTTGTTCATGATTTATATTAAAAAAAAAAAAAAAAAACGGGGGCGGGGGGTAAGAAAATGTGACTTTATAACATGTTTGTAAATATGTATTGTAACAAAGTGTTAGAGCCATTTAGCTGTTCTTTCTAGATGTCAGATAATGACAACTTGATTCCAAGGTGCTAAATTCTGTGAAATTCAACAGTAAACCTAGCAGTGACAAAATGTAGTGTGCCAGGGCAAACCAACTTGTAATTGCAAGGTAAAGGGGAGTCCTAAGGAACAGCGCTTTTGGGTACTTACCTGATACGTTCCCCTAGCTAGGTACAGAAAGAAAGCTTCAAGCATGCTTTCAATTTTATGATTAAAAGTAGGTAAGTATGTGTTTGTCACAATGACAATAATGAACCTTGACAATAAGGGCAAGCAGTTTAGCAGCTCTTTACTGAAATCTTAAAGGAAATAAAAGCTTGCAAGAAATTTGTGGAAGTTGCAGAGCAGAAAACTTCTGTGCCATAGAAGGCTGGAATGGCAGCTGATGCTAAATGGTCCTCGTGGCAAGGCATGCTGCTAGTTTTGGTGTCTAGGATCACCAACTGTTTGAGAGAAAATAAAAATGTCACCTGATGCCACATCTGAACAGTTAACAGACTGTAATGACAATGCTTTATGCCAAACACAAGGGAAAGTTAGAGTGCTGTACCAAGTTTTGCATGATAAATGCAGTGTGACACGGCAATTAAAGATCATTTGGATCAAGTAATAACTGTCACATCCAGCAAGAAGAGAATGTTTGACTACCAGTTTGGCATGTGAGCATATGGCTAGACTCCGTAATGGTTTTTACAGTGGTAGACCCTTCTAAATTTGCAGCTGCACCTCATCTGATGAAGCAATTTGAACACTATGAGATTAAGATATCAAAATACTTCAGATTGCCAAAATGCTCTGTAAGCATGTGAAAGGGAGGCCTGTAAATATTCTTAATGTGTAAAACTTACAAGCTGGTCTATTATAATTTTTATATATAGTTCCTACCTACATCTAACCAACACAAAATATGTCCTGTTTTTTTACGTGTTTTTTTTTGTTGTTGTTTGTTTTTTTCCAAGTGTATAATAGTTGCCAAATCCTTTCAGCATAATTAGATGTGCTACACTTTCTATTTCAGTAAGAACTGCAATCCACTACATTAAATCCTGTCCCATTTGAAGGATGTTTTCTGATTATCTACAGGAGAGTATTTCTTTTATTCATACATTATACTTACTGGCAATGGTATCAAAATGCCTATCTAGGCACCAGTTCAGTAATCTAATTGCTTCTGGAATTTCATTGATTTTTATTTTTTAAGCAATTACAGAGAAGATTAGTTGATTGTAGTGATAGTGTTTTGAAGAGGCTGGATTTATACAGCAAGAGGATTCTCTGCTTTTTGCACAATCTTTTGGACTCTAAACAACATAACAAAAAAGTCATACCCTAGAATAAACTTTTTTTCTCCTGATAGAGATTCTGGAGAAGAACCTCTGTGTCTATAGATCCACTGTTTTGGGGGGTTGAAGAGGCTGTGTTTTCTGTAGAAACAAGGTAATACTGATCCATAATTTAGAGACAATAAATTAGATTGAATGTGCTGTTTTAACTCATTCACTGTTACCAGAGGCAGAGGGAAGGGACAGATGAATATTTCAATCCAGGTGAAAAATTTCTAAGTGAAGTTTGTGTAAAGTTGCCAAGTCAGGTATGTTTTTTTTGTGGTCTGGATGCACATAAAGGCCACAAATATACCAGTTTTACTCACATTGAAATGGTAGGTAGAAAGAAATAGGCTGTTGAGTTCTAAACTAAATCCCTTGGGTTGGTCTGTTCACTGGAATGTATAAGTGGTATCTCTGTAAGGAAAACACAGTGAAATATGCATATTTTCAGTGAAATAATTTATTGCCTGCTCAGTTAAAAAATTACCATGAACACCAAGCACAATTGAGTGAAGGTATCTTGAAACCCATTCTGTTGAAAATTTTATTTAAACACTGTATCTGAGATACATAGCTAGCTAACTTGGTATCTGAGACAGCAGGCATGACACTAAGTACCTAAATTTTCATTTTTCTGTAAAAGGCTTGATAACAGGGAACTCTTTATCTCATAACTCTTTGTTGGGGATTTTATCAAGGGGATTTTATATCATCCAATTTACTTACTTAAAGTTAGATCCAGTGCTGATCTGACAAAGATGCCACTTCCCTGGATTGCCTGAGTTAATTTGAAATGTCTTTGTGTCTTTCAGAGCTTAAGCTGTTAAAGGCCAGATGATATTTGAGAACGTATTTTGCCATTAACTTTAATTAAGCTTTGTCAGCTCTTTTAGGAGTCCAGGTATCTCCATTTCAGTTCTGACTGATCAGCCTACGGGACATTAATAATGCCAGAGGTTTGTTTAATAGAACATATAGGAGTGCTGGGTAACCAATAATACAAATAGCCAAATGATTACCTTTCTTATTGCCAACATCCAAGACCAGATGGCCAGTGTGTGCTTGGATAATCAAGGTTCCTGTCTTGCAGGCTCCTCACTGTAGTTAATTTTGTCTTTCTTGCAGAGTGTGGGTATAGTGATTTCTATAGCTGACTTGTAGCTGTTCACTTCTGTTCCATTAATATTGTTTAGAGATTATTTGTAGTCTTACAATCTTGTTTAAATCCAAACTATCTCATTGCAGGCTTCAAACATAATTACTATGCAGTTAATTTACATTTTAAAGGGGGAGGGGGTACAGAGACACACCTCTCCTACTTCTCTGCTTTATGGATGAGGACATTTTATAGCAGTATCAGTGTTTTTCAGTTATTAAAACTGGATCTTTTTTTGCCCGTAGGACTAAATTCCATTGTCCTACAGCTACTAGTTTCATTACCCTCTTGAGCAAACAAGCTACTCGCTTCAGGGAAGAAACTTCTCGGAAGATTTTTAAGAAGGTACTTGGAAAATACCACCAAACTGTTTTAGAATTTGTTTCACTACTAAATAAGCAAATTTGTGAACAAAGGATCCAGATGTCATCATGAAATATCTTTGTCAGCCTCACCAAGGAAAGACTGAGCCCCAAATGCTCTCATAAATAATTTATCTCAAAGTATAAATTTTTATGCACTATATAAATGCATGCATTACACAATACATATGCACAATATAGACTCTAAAGTATTTTAAAGTAATATTGCTGTCTTAGACTCAAGTGATTAACAGTGAGAGAAATGTTGGTTCTAGATGGCTCTATAGCCTTAACTCTTCCTCCACTTGTGCATACTAATATCCATTGCATATAGGAGAGAATATTGGTGTTATGTTGCTGTGTCCTCTAGACATCCTTAGTACAGAGGTACAAATATCAAGGTTATAATGATTCATTTAATTCCAGTGGCTTTCTGGACTTAGATATCTTTCTGTCTTAACCCGTTGTGATTCAATTTAGTCAGTGATTTCCCTTGACTTGACTTTTCTCAGAGAAATTATCTTATGCTACCTGTGAAATATAACTTAATACATAGGAAGCATTTGAAGATATTTGCTACGGGACTCCGGTAAAGTGATAGTGAAACAATAGAGTTATTGTGAACAAACAAGCAGCATGCATTTGAAGTATAATATATAATCACAGAATAGCTTTTGTTTTAACAAATGTGAAGCCTCCACGTATGCCTGTGCAGCCTGTGGTATGCAGCTCAAAACATCCACCTGGTGCCCAGCATTAGAGCCCTAATGGAAACTGTTTTCTGAACCATGAAAGGAAGCATTTTATCCCAGCAGAACTTGGGAATCCCCTGGACTTATATATCTATAATTCTTTATTAATATAATGAAATATTGGAAGTTATTAATGATTGTTTTGATGCCATATGACCTCATCAGAAAGAATTCCTTCGTTCCATGTACAAGATCATCATGTGATGTTCATTGAAATGGGCAGTTTATCATTCCAGATTCCTGGAAGCCAAATAAAACCATTGAAATTGAAACATCCAGCTCACAGACAACACTTTACAGTAGGAAACACCTTGTTTGGTGATTATATAGAAAGTATATATGGAATAAAGATTGTTTGGATTGCTTGTTATGGAACAAAGAATTGACAGTTGACGCAAGCAATTGAGGGTAATAGTGATATCAGTTAAGATAGCTGAATGTTTCCGAGATGAAATTTGTATTACCAACCTCTGAAAAATATAACCTCTTTCAAAACTGTAGTTTTGTTAAAAGTAGTGTGATAATCCATCTATTAATAAGATTTTTGAGGAATCACTTTTTTTTCTTCTACAAAAAGAGCAGAGAATTACTTTTAGGCAATCTGGCTTAGAATATAGTTTTCTATCAAGAATCAATTACTTAATTACATCTGAAATGTAAAACATCTACATGTGGAAAGGTTTAGTGAAATATCATTGATTTCATTAAACCCAGAATTTTAGGCAGGATCCATCAGTACTGCAAAATAACATGTAGCACAGATTTTGATTATACCTACCAAAAAAAGATTTTATTGATTTCATTGTCTTCTGTGAAAATAAGGAGCCAGGATTTCAGCTGCAATATGCTAGTGGGCTTGCATCATCTCTCTGGGTGGGTGTACAAAACATTGCTGCTGACCCATTCATAGGATCGGTCAGTTCTGAATATTAACATGCAATTGTTGCAGCGTAACTGAAACCAACAAGTTAAAGAATGTGAAAACTTAAAACCTTCTATAAATTAAGGGACATTTTATCCTTGCTTAGTATGCATGCACAACAGACAGATGCATGAATATTTATGCATGTGTAAATACATACATATGGAAATATAGCACTAGTCACTTAAAAGAAAAAAAAAAAGGCTACTTGTGATGAATTTTTCTAAGGATGCATTTTACATCATGTTATTGGAACGAAGGCTAGTTTCTGTCAGAGGCAGGAATATAGTGACATCAAATGTATCCTCATGTTATTTGGTATAATTAACTTATGACATAACTAACATAATTTCAAGATTTCCACTTTGTGAAGGGGAGAGAAAGAGGAGTAAAGGAGAATCCCATAAAGCTGGCAGTCTTCTTAGCAATGACAGCTGAGGCTGATAGCACTGTGCTATTATTGCTGCATGTATTCTCATCAATGCCCAGACACTAAAAATTCAGGTTAAGAAAAATACAAAATGCCACCCCTTAACAAAGTACTGAAAATTCATATATTGTATACAGCAGTAGTGCTCAGTCCATGCTCATTATTGATCTCCAAAAACCTCCATGCATTCATTCAAGCACATGGTAGTGACTAAAGATGCTTTTCAGGCTGTCTACTTCTCTTTCATTAAGCTCTTTCTGCTGTCTCCTTCATATGAAAAGGCAAAAAGAAAAAAAAAGAAAAGAAAAAAAAATCTTATTTTGCATGGAATTTTGAAATGTACGTTTCACAATTATGTTCTTATGTTCAAAGAAATTTCATTTTCATACATTCAAAGTTGGTTAATATCTTAATTTTAAACCTTGCTCTTTAATCCTTATTTCTCTTTTTATTCTTACTCTTATTTGATTTTCTTTTCGTATTTATTTTCATATTTACCATCATTATATAGTAGTCTTGTAAGAAAGATATGAAGAAATCACTAAATAAGGTATATAATAACAATGTCTTCTCTTTAGTCACCACAAAATTTGTTCATGTTTGATGCTGAATAATAATTGGCTTTACTTCTAGCTACAATTCTGGATTGTGTCCAAGGCTGTCCACTGTACACCAATCCTCCTTTTTCCTACTCCCTCACCTCATATCCTGAGGGTAGGTGGTCAGATATGAATCCTTTTAGAAAGAAAGGAAATATCTGAGGCATAGTAGATATTTGCCAGAACATTCATGTTCCTCAAATAACACATCATTTAAGTAAGTGACTAAACCGAAGACTGAAGTCTGCTAATACAAAAGATGCTAACCATTCTTTGTATTAGCAGTAGTTTTGCAACAGTTACAATGTCTTCTTTAGCTTTTAAAAATCTTATCAAAATATCTTTTATGTCACACCACCAACTTACAGGACCACGTGCACTCATATGAACCTGATTCTTCTCTGATTGATTATACCCTACAGGATCACAAAATCAGCAAAAGAAGAATCTATATTTTTTTTTTTTCCATAAATGAAATTTATGCTTTCATAAATTACTCTTAAATAGGGAGCAATAAGCTGTGTGAAGAGGGATGCTTTACAAATTCTTGTTTAAGACTTTATAGTGCAAGGTGTGTTTCCTGAACATCTGATTCATGAATCCACTCTTCGTATAGGCAACAGATTAGCAACCTCTGTCATGCACCGTAGGTACTATTCCATCTCAAACCACTAATTCTGTTAGAATTAGAATTCTGTTAGACCGTTAATTCTTCTTAAATTAGCTCATCTGTAGGCAGTTCATCTATATGGAGTTAAGTGACATAAAAACTTTCATTGTCTGTAAGTAATTTTTCAATAAAGATCAAGTAATTTTTTGTTGAGATATTTTTGTGGCAGGGGCATAGCTTTTGCAAATTCAGATGATGTGAAAGAGAGGATGATGATCTGTTTATCTTGATATCTACTCTGTTGATTATAGACTGTCATTAGGGTGAATCTTTCAGGCTGAGAAACCTTTCTCCATCACTAGCTGAATGTGAAGGGCCTGTTAAAATGCATGTTTATTTCAACACATCTCTTTTATAGATGTCTATACATTTGGATCTAACCTGAGGGCACCAAATAACAGTGTATGAATGTGTATTGTTCATTTGACATTCTTGCCCAACTCTGAGCTTTTGGAGAGCCTTACTCTCGCTACCATACCATTACAGGGTACTATGGCCTTGCTGATATTCATGCTGAAAACCTACTACTGATCCTTCACACACTATTTGTCCTGAACTGAATAGGGTGGCTGTGACTGTAACTCTCTGTGAATGCCAACACCAGTATAAAAGCCATCTCATGGCTTTTATATTACAAATGATTTGTAATGATTCAATACAAATGATTTGAGGACCTCTGCATGTGCAAACCTGTGGGAGCCTCAGTGGATGCCTCTGCCAAATTGCATTTAGTTTACAGCCCTGCTTTTAAATCACGGGAAAGTGTGCAGCAGCTATTTACCTGGTAGAAGAGGGTTGCTATCTACAGTCTTCTGAGCTGAGACTCCTGGGTTTGGGGTGGGGTGGAGTTTCATTTCCTTGCGGTTACATGTTTCATGCCTTGCAGTTATCATTTCTTTCAGCTCATTTCTCAGTGTGGTGTCAGGAACATAATGCTGTTTGTCTGAGTAGCATTGGATATGGCAGCCTAGCTCAAGGAATTGTTTTGCTGACCATGCAACAAGGTGATGTTCTCAGGGTTTTGGGATTCCAGTGTCATGCTCCTCTTTGTGCACTTTCTCACACTCCTTTCACCCAGTCTTAAGGGTACCAGCTGGTAGCATAGTCCAAATTCAATATTCAAGCACTTCTGCTTCATTTGTGCAAGTCCCCTTTCTATTTTTTTTTTTTTTTTTACTGTAGCTGCTGATGTTGTCTCCTGCAAGCTAAAAATGTCTGTTCTATATTAAGCTGACTTAATCCTCTTACGACTGTTACAGATCTGTGCCATACCCCAGCATGTGGTGTCTGAGCATTGAGAAACAACAGTGGTCTAGACCAGGGTCTTAAGATACTGCTGTACTTCAGGACAGAGAAGTGACATTTTTTCTGAATGTAGGATTTGACTTAGATGGTAAAATAAAATAACATTTGGGGTTTTCGTATGGTTTCAGATCAAAGAGGGAAGTGTATTTCAACAAACTCACATTTCTAATTAAACTGGTTCTGATACATGAATCATAAAGTATCAGCATTAAAAAAAAAAAAAAAGAAAAAGATAATTAGAAAAAAATGGCTTCAGTCACTGAGCCTTTCTTATGCCTTTCTTATGCCTTTCTTTTATTCTACTGTACAAAACTCATTCAGTCTGTACCTTTTTATTTTTCTTAAGCAGATATGGATATTCAAGGACAATTTCCTTAAAATTCACTTTGGAAAGTGAATATTATCTAGTTGCTAGGAGATAACTATTTGTTTCTCTAACAAGAGAACACATTGGCTGCTTCTTGTAGGAGACCCCACTTACGGATCTCTGCTGTCACATTTTTACCTAGAGATAATAGGCTAACAAAAGCTTTTATACAGCAGTACATATCTGTAGATTTAAGCTAGAAGCAATTACTCCTAACAAAACAAGAACTCCAAGAAATGTTAGTTGTCCTTCAGACTTGTGCATTGTCTTAGGAAAACAAATGACCTACAAAATCTTGAAAGAAACAAAGAAAGGGTTCCAATTGTTATAAAGGTTAAACTTATGCATGAACATCACATATAGTCATAGGTTGTATATGCCATATATTCAAGTCAGTGTCAAAAAGCAGAAAAGTGAAGGTTCAGGAAGGTGGAAAAGAGATTTGTGGTGGATTGAGCTGCTAGTTCACCTATTCAAAAACATACTATTGCCTATATTTGCAAGTGGTGTTCAAAACCTTTATCTTCTGCTGAAGAAGATTTTTCTCCCTCAAGATTTCTAAGCATTGACCCTGAGAAACTGCAGGAGTAAGAACCTAAATTTCTTCTTCAGTGTTCTGTGTACTGAGGTTTATATGTTTAAGGACAACACTGGATCAGCATTGGTATGCTATATTGGTTTACAAGGAAACCTACAGACCTGACCCTGGTACAGCACTTTGCCTAAAGGTTCTGAAAGAACTTAATAATCTGGAATTCTGCGATGTTTAACTCTGTAACATCCACATCTGAATGAACCATCACATTCTGTCTCTCATTTAGCAGTCTTGTTGTAAAACACTAATTTTAGTAGCGCAATTCAGCTGTTCTAGGACTTGAGCTGCAGATTTAGGAAATGATTATGTTGGCATATCACTTCTTTTCCCACGTTCTTTGGCTTATGACTGGTGTATGAGAGCAAGAAAAGATCTTCCATTTAATATTTCTGTCTAGTATGATTTGAGGATGTTTCTACTAGGTACTGTGAATTATGAAGTAATGGGGATACCATACAGGTAAATGTGCCCTCTGAGTAGTTTGTAGTTATCACAGAAATTGCTACAGATAGAACTACTCACACCAGGGTATAGCTAGTCAATATGTCAAACTCCAACCTAGATACTTCTCAGTGTTTTAAAAACAATGACTTTGGAATTGGATCTCATTTAACTTCATGCAGGTAATCCCATTTTTTTCTGTAAATATCCTTTTGTGAGCAAGTTAAGACTTCAGGACTATTTATTATTATTTTTATTTTTATTTTTTATTCCTAAATTCATGTACAAGGTTTTTATTAAGCAAAAGCTATAATTAATGTTTGAACACAGAAGTATTTTGTAGGCTGTATACTTCTGGCTATGCAAGAGAACCTGCTACCCTCTTTGCCACAGATATTGTTTTGTTTTGTTTTTTCTCAAATTCTGCTCTAAACAAGAGTAAAATACCCATCTATGCAGTAGATGGAAAAGAAGAGGGAGGGAAGATGTTGCATATCTGCCACAACACCTTGTTTACCATTCAGTAGCTACTCAGCCAGCCATTGCTGCTGTAGAATAAAAAACTCAAATGCTGGTCCATGCTTTGTGCTCTGCTGTGAAGTAGTTTTCTCTGAGAGTTAAGAAGTTACTGGCATTACCATTTTCTTGCTGTACATTAGAATTAATTTTTCTGTTTGGAGCTGTACCAAGGAATCAGCACTTTTGAGTGGAAAAAGAACACAAAATATGTAACTGACAGCTAGTTCATTCACTGAAGTTTCTTTTCTAGTAAATTAAGCTGATAATCAGTCTGCTAGATGACAAATGCAGTGTTAGCCAGACTGAGTTGTGGCATCTTCAGTACTAGAAACATGAGGAAGATGACATGGTATAACCATGAAGCTGTTGGCTAATACAGTGCTGTGGACATTCATGTGAATGGTAGTTGTGTGGTTAGGACTTACAGACACAGGCTGGTTGGTAGAAGCAGTTGGTTGGAAAACTTCCAAGACCCTCAGTAGAAACTGGGAAAAGTAAGCATTCTTTTACCTGCTTACACTTCAGTAGACTCAAGTTTTCTCTTAGTTGAGGTTACAGTTTGTTCAACTGTCAATTAGAATTATGACTATTGGTATTTCTAACATCGCATTAGGTTTCAACACATTAATGGTAGGATAGTTTCCTACACCTCTGTGCTTGTCAGTGCCCTGGATTTCAGAGTATTCCTAGAAGAAATCAGAGTTCCCATTGGTCATACACTTCCAAAATATTTTCTTTTGAGGGCATCTTTACATATTTTGTCGTGGCAAAGACTGATTTATGGCATATGCGCATCCTCATTTAGCCCAGTAACTCTATGAGTGGTTATGTGTCTGTGTCCCCAGCTAGATTTCTTTGATTCCTCTGTTGTCATCACTACCTCTATATTTCTCCAGTGCCTTCACAGTTACAATCTCAGAGTCTGGAAGTAAGCTAACTTCTTTATAGCTGGGAGGAAAAAAAAAAAAAAAAAAAAAAAAAGTAAATTCAAGCTAAAATATCTGGTTTTAGAATACTTTCTTACAGAATCGGTCAGTGTTAACATTTTCACCCTATAATGGATTCCAGCCACTGTTGCATTATCAAAGCCTTGTTCTGACACCTTCTTTATTTGCATTTCGTGGTACACAAAACTGGTGGCAAAACACTCTTTTGTAAAATTCATTACTTAAAATGCAAATTGACACATTTGCATTCTTCAAGTTCTGACTGTGTGATTACTATGTTGTGGTAACAGGTATAAATGTAGTAGCAGTAACTATAATAATTTTTCAATTATACTGGTTTTGTCAAGTGTAAATCATCCTTGAGGTGTAGCTGATCCTTAACAAGCCAGCTTTAAAGAAAAACATGAAAAAGTACTATAGCGTTGTCTATATTTTATAAAAGTGCTAATCCATACTTTATACCTAATTTATTTTGCCAGATAACTCAATGCTTTAAGAGTCTATTTAATTTAATTAAGTTGAGATTCAGTATAAGGGAGGTAATTCTAATTCTCAATGTAAAAATGTAACTAGGAATGAAAATTAATATTTCTTTTCATAATTAACTATGAACATAGGCTATTTGACAAAACAATCCATGGATGTTCTGGGTTCATTGATATCTTAATTCACAGCAGCACCTACCCTTTACTATCTATCCTTTTCATTTGGAGAAAAAAAAAAAAAAAAAAAGCTGAGATTCCAGCAGATGCGTCTAAGTATGCTCAATGCCAGCATATTGATGACACTTGATGGCTGAGCAGACATTAAATCTATTGACATTGTATGAACAGCTATGTATGTATGCATACATACATACCGAGTAACCACCAGAGGGTAGCACCTATAATTTTGTGTGTAACTAAGGGCAGAAGAAAGCTCTCAATACTTAAATGTATAAGAGACAAATGTATAAGCCTGGTGGGGGATTTTATACGTCTGTACATTCAGTTTTTACTATTTGTGTTGAATTTTGCAGCTGTATTGCTTTCTCTGAGAGGGAGGACGTTTTCTTAGTTTCTGTGCAACACACAGAACATTAACATAATTGGATAATTTTCTGTACCTTAAATTCAGTATAAGTACAAGACATAGTACAAGTCAGTAATAGATGTTATATTAATGTAATTTGTATGATCTATTTCTCAAATCTTAAGCCCCAAATAATTACAAGTTATGATGTTATCCAGATTTTTTGATAAAGTCTCTGATTTTGCATTATTCTGAAGAGATCATTGCAGCAAACATTTAGATATTATTTTGCCACACTTTTTAAACATCCTTCAGGTTAAATTATCAGATGAGGTTAATGCAACTGCTGATTTTATCCGTGAAGTGGCTTCTCAACTGATATATTTTTATGGAGACATGACTGAGTTTGATTTACTAAACAAAACAGAAAGATCTATTATGCTCTTCTCCCCATATAATGAGTTTCCGTAAAATAAAATAGTTACACTGATTGGAACTCTTGATGGAAAAGTATTTGTTTCCTGTGGCTTTGCATAAATGTGTAACAAAGGGGAACTCAAGTTCTGATATTTTGAAATGTAATATAAATCTTTCTTTTGCTTTCTAGACATCTTAAACTGGAAGAAAATCGCAATAATACTTAGTCATTAGAAGCACTCATAAAATCAGATATGTTAGGATTGGAACTTTATATTTATGCCGGTGCTATGTTAAGCTATTTAATATCTGTATTCTTGCAGTATCTTTATTTCTCTCTTCACTTAATTACTGTAGGACAATTTGAGGAAGCAAATCTGAAAACTGCAGTGTTTTAAAGACTTGAAAAATACCAAAATCGCTGAAGTAATTACACCTACGACATATAATGGAAGCACCAATCATCTTCATTAGTAGCTTCCACAATATTACGTCTGTGATTCTTTTGGACTGCAAGTTGTACACATCAAGTAGAGTGCTCTAAATGGATGCATTGAACTCTGTCTCAGTGCTCATAAGTCTTGTGCAAATTGGGGAGTAAAAATGTTTTGGGTGCTTATAATTGAAAGAGAACTAATGAGCAGAAAGGAAAGATAGCAGATGTCATTTTTCTTAAATGGAAGTGCTAGAGAATCAATTTATTACAGACAATTGTACATACACTCTGAACTTGTTGCTTTAGTTTCCCAAATGCTATAAATAACAAAAGCAGTTTCTACATCTCCCTGTGGAATGTAAATAGCAACTGTTGTTTACATGCTTATTGCCTGGAGCCCCAACATGGAGCTACTGGAAAAAAAATCTTCTGAATAATATCCATTCCATGGTGAGAGTTCTGCTTTCTAATACAGGCTTTATGCAAAGACTACTCATGTCTCCCAGGTTCAAAGTGAATGAAAAATATTGCCATTATAAAAAGCCTTGAATACTTCTTGGAACAGATATTAGAAAAAATAAATCTGGAAATTTATATCTGTTTATCAACAGCAAGACCTTTGCTGTTTTTTATTTTTTTTTTTTTGTACCATGTACATGTCTGAATCTGGTTGCACAAGCCTAAATGACAGCCTTGCCCCCAGCCTGACATAAACATGCCCTCCTTGCCCCTCTTGCTCTTCTATAACATGCTAGTGTGAATGCTATGTGACAAGTATCTAATAAAAAAAAAAAAAAAAGCTAAATTTATTTAATATAAACGTATTACCAGTGAGGGTGCTATATTTTCTGTGCAACAGCTGTGAATGAACAAAGATCAAAGAAGGATGAACACTTCAGGTGAGATTCAGAGCTGAGAAATTAGATGTCTACCTTCAGTTAAAGTGTTCAGATGTCTCCCTTGGCTGTAAGCAGGAACTCGGCCCATACATTCGGTACAATCCAGAAAGCCTGTCAGGACACTGGCTGAAATAACCTGAGTACTGGCCAGAGCTGTGATAGCAGGTGATGTAACACCGGAGAGAATCTGTAGAGCAAAATGGCCAGTGCTAAGGCCCAGATGTCCCTGCTATAATATGGGTGTTTCAGTTTGCAGTAGCCCTAGACTGATGCCTGTTAGTAGCTGGTGCTCTTCTGGCAGTTTTATGCATAGATGATAACCATTTTGTCACTGCTAAGTTCTCCTTTAACAAAGAATTCTAAGTTTGTCCAATTATAGAGGGGTTGCCAGTGGGCTTGTAGAAGAAAAGAGCCTGCAGTTAGGCATGTTTGGGGGATTCATGTCCCAAATGTCATTATACTACTGCTTTATTTGAGTAAAGTTACAAGGAAGGGTCAGGATTAAGAGCAGCAGACTGGTGTTATAGTTTGTGATGTAAATTGAATATGCTCCTCCTGTTTTTCATCGAAAAGGCTTTTGCAGTCAGTTTTAACTGAATGAATTCATCCTGCAACATAAGCAAAATAATAAAACAAAAAACAAACATAAACCTCACAAAAACAAAACCTTTAGAACAATCAAGCAAAAAAAACAAAAACAAAAAACAACAACAATCAGTTTATCCATTAGACTAAGTATAAGTCATGACCTCCTGATATTAATTTGAAATATTCTAGTGTTTATAAATTCTGTTGATGTAAGAGGTTTATCTTGAATTGACACTTCTTTAAAGTCAAGTAACATTTCAAATTAATTTTTAAGCATTGTTTGTAAATATCAAGATGATGGATTTATGTGAATGAACTCATGAATATTCCAAGTATGAAGTATTCTATCCTCTACAGTGTTTGAACTTGTTAGGCTTGTAGATATCACTGTAGTCTACTGGGGAGCCACTCTTCTGTGACATGTTTTTATTACTAGCTTTCATTAGAGTTTTTGGCACACTTTTCTTCGTGTGACTATTTAAATACAGTTACTTAGAGGCAGCCAATATAACATTAAAATGGTAGTAGATACATTTTTGTAAGCACTAATTTGCATTTAAAAAATGTAAAATACTTAAACTGGAATTTATTCAGATCTTTATCTAAATACTTGTTGCAATCTAGTAATAAAGGCCTGCTGCACTATGAGTAGGCACATAAATGAAGGTTGATGGACTTCTCTTCCAATGTTTATTTCCTCTTAAGTGTATTATATTTAATATTTCAACACAGGCTGGATTTTTGTTAGGATTTCAATTCTGAGCAGTCTTCTACATGCATGCTTCTGTGATGCTCCAAAAATGTCTTCTCAACAAATGCACCTTTTTCATGGGTGCACCCTAAAATCTCTTTCTCTACATAGATTAAAAAAAAATATATATATATAAATAAATAATAATAATAAAATCTCTATCTCCATAAAGGTATTCCTGCTCAGAATTAAAAAGGGACATTTCAATTCAGCATCATCTCTGTAGCAAATGCAGTTTTGCAGGTGTGACTGCTGTAGTTGAACCAGACTTGTTGTTTATGTGTTCTTAACTCAACAGAGGAAACAACTCTGAGTGACAAAATACTACTTGTCATAGCATTGTCATGGCTATGTATTTAGTATTCTTGACACAGGTAAACTACATCTTCAAAAATGGATGCTTTAAGAATCAGGTGGAACAGAAGAAGCTACTGCTCATTGTGTGAGTAAGTGAGTGGAAAAGAGATTAGCAGTAACTGGAGAAGCCAGACAAAGCTCAGAAAAATCAAAGTTCAAGAAGACTAGTTCAAGAAGACTCTGTGACGTTGTCTGAATGAAAGATAAACTTAGACTGAAGGAACCAAACCAAACTGGAAAATGGAGGACATGTAAACTAGCCTTAGGAAAAAAAATAATATGTCAAGATCATATCAACTTAAGTTGTGATCTTTAAGAGCTAGGAGGTGAAGAGAATCACTGTTTCTGAAAGGCTAGAGTTTGATGTACAGAAAGTTTCTTCCATATTGTCTCACAGTGGTTATTAGAATGGAAAAAGACCAGTGTTGTGACCAAGTAGCTGAAATACTAAGGATTTTTCATTTAATTTTGATTTTGCTTTGAATCTTACCAGAAGTGGGAGAACTACTTGAACTGACTGCAAGAATAGACTGCATTTTTACTGTTTTGTGAAAGGGGAGAAAATATACTGGGAGAGAACGAGAAGGGGAAACTGGAGAAATTGTGGACTTGTGCAATTATGTAGGCTTATCACTCATGTTATTCATATCATAGTTACTTGGAAAAAGAAAACACACCTATAAAAAAAAAAACACACAACAAAACAAACAAAACAAACAAAAAAGGCAATAGGAAAAGTGAATGGTAGGAGGAATGTAAATGCAAAGCAAAATAGGAACAGATATCTATACGATTATATTGCAGGTGTCAGTGAAAACACTAGTTAGATAAAAGATCTTTCCCAGTTTTGTGCTAAACATGAAGTAGAATTTTTTCATTGCTGATACTGTGCACTCATCAATTCTGCTTTTCATCTGCAGTGTACTTCCTAAAAAGGAGCTCGTTTAGTGCTTGTGTGTATGCTTTTTTCTCTATTTGGTGGTAAGTGGAAATCAAAGCTTTGACATGTTCCATATATAACAGTGAATAGAAAGCTTCCAAATGCAAATCCAATCATAGCGCATCTATTAAAAAATAAATAAATGAAAAAGAAATTGAAGGATGTTTGAGAGGATGGGGTGAATGGGGCTGGTGAAAGCTTGTCAAAAGATGAAAGAAAATGCATTCTGGGCACTTGAATTATAAAAATAGAAAACAGGAACTAGATGTAATTTTTTTTTTTTCTAAACTCAAATGACCTTATGTGCACTGGTCTTCTTTGATATAACTGTTAAACTAACTTCTGCATAGAAAGGAAGAGGTGCATGAGGAGATTTAGCTGTCTTTAATAGATCTGGACAAGAAGTAACTTCCGCATCCATTAATTTTTTTTTTCAGCTTTGTAAAAATTGCAGGTTTATCCTAATGTGAAGCCCTTTGAATTTATTACATATATGGTGCCTTAAATTCCATTTGGATACATATTTTCATGACAGTCAGCACTCTTCCAAGAATGAGAATAATGAAGAAGAAAAAAATGCTTGCTTTTTTATTTAAATCAAGGACTTGGAGTCAATCATATACTGTGAAATTATACACAATTGTTGCTGAATGTATGCTTGTGACTTTGGCAAAGACCAGTGTTCTCCTCATTACTTGGCCATTAACAAGGAATAGAGGTGTTATGGGATAATTTTTGGTGTGAATTCCCAGAGGATTTAATATATTGAACATGAATGTGAAGACTAAGAATAAAATGCTGCAGTCTACAAAGCCAATTATAAAATTATGCTAGCTCATTATAAAACAGCTTTTCTTCCATAGCTTTTCTTCTCACCAGTATTTAAGTTGTTGTTAATTCAAAGGAATATGGAAGAAAATATGCCTTTACATCCTGCAAAGAACTAAGCAGCTGGTGGGATTCCTGAAGATTTATTTTTCTTGAAGCAGGATATTTTCACTTGAAAGCAGAAGTCAGAATGTGAGACAAATCATTCCCTTTTACTTCCAATTCCACATGGAGTCATTGTATGATCTTTGAATTGATCACTCAGAGTCACATTCCTCCTAGCCTACAAAACAAAATAGCATTCCTGTGAAGTCCTCTAGGAAAATGTTTTAGTAATATTTTTAATTTGTTCCTATATGTACGGAACAGGGTGGTTTGGTGGCTCAGAATGGGACTTTGAGATGTTTCTGCATATTAAGAAAAACATCCATGAAATATTGGGGCTATAAGAAACATAAATGAGCCAATAGCTGTTCAGCTACCATACCTAGAATGTTATAGACATTTTCTCTGTCTAGCCAAAACAAACAAACCAAAAACACCCTGTAAGCATATACAATGAGAAATGAGTATCACAAGTGGCTGTGAATCAGCACATTTCTCTTGACAGTTACTTAGCCTTCTTATATGAATTGTTCTAATAATAATACATACAGTGTCTGTTATCTATGAATTTTGCAGGTAGAGATCCTAAGGTCAGAAACAAAATTACTTCAACCTGGGCTATTGCTAAGCTGACCTTGATATTTTGCTTTATTTATTTATTTTAACTTCTCTGACAGGAAACACAGACAATATGGTACCTTGGGACATCCTATAATTATCAAATGCTGAGCATAATTAAGTTCTCATACGTATAGGAGCAAAAGAAAAGTCATTCTGAGAGTATGAACACTAGCAAAAAACTACTAGAGGAATTACTGATGGAACTTGCTGTAAGGGAAGCAACAAATCATTGTAATCAAATCTTTTAACATGAGCATAGACATTATCTTTATAGTAAAGAAGTATATAGGACATCATATTTCTGTGTCAGTTTCCTGAAAATAAAGGATAAATCATCCTCTTGAGATTCATGGCTTGTTTGATGGAATAGTACACTTTCACACATGAGGTGCACTTAATATTGCCCAGCACCTTGGAAGATGAAGAACTTTGAGACACCAACATTTTTTCATTTTTTGTGTCTGATGTAGTTATGGTTCTGCACATCAGCAATGTTAGCCAAATATTCACTGTTCTTTCTTTTAGGGGAATGTGTTTATGTACTCTGTTACCACTATCAACTTTCTGGTGTGGGTAACCAAGCAATTCGTAAACATCACAAAGGCTACTCTTTGTGCCCTCCATCTTCCCTGTGATTGATGGAATGTAACAGCAGTGTGTCGCCACATTATAGGAGTGGCTTTGGAGAAATCTGAAGAGTGTGTATGGTTACTGAGCATTGCTGTTCTTGACACTAGGTGAAATTCAATCTGCTGTGTGAATTAGAGGTTGGTTTGCAGCCAGGGTAAACTGATGTAGCTGTGTTGACAGAGCTGCAAAGGAAAGCAGGGTACAATAAAATGTCTGGTGCTTTGAAAGCCCTTAAGATTTCTTTATAAGCATTGAAGCAGAACATGATATGTTCTCTCTAGATTGGAAAAACAAGAAGGACTCCTGGCAGCATTCATAGTCATCCTGTCTAGGTAGAGGAGTTCTTGGTATTTAATTATGAGAGAAGGCAACGGACTCAGTTCGGCAGTGCTTTTGCTTTTGCAGGGGTTTTCAAATATGGCTGGCATTAAGGACTGTGATACAAGAGAACTGCAATAAAAGGAAGGGAGTGATCATATTTGCTGAAGGATGTCACAGCAGTAATTTGAAAGTTAGTAGCTCATTAATATTCTACATGAAGTACTGCATATAAACAGGCAGTATAGTATAGGCAGTGCAGAATGTGAATGGGGGGAGCTCAGGCAAGAAAATAAATTCTGAAGTAAAAATAATTTGTTAAATAGCTTATGTACATATAAGAATTTATCTTTTTATTTTTTTTTAATGCATCAACTAATCATTTATTAATATAATGTAGAAAACTCCTAATATGTTTCTAGTGGGGAATACTGGAGGGTGGAGACACAAGGAATGACATTATATTAAGAAGCTTCAGACAAGATAAGAAATACTTTATAGTCCAGCAAAAAGCTCAGTAGATAGTTTTGACTTCTTGTCATCTCAAGGATGCGTATTTGAACGGGGACTTGACCTTTAGTACAATAAGACCCTCAACATGTCAGGTGTCTGTGGTGTAGAATCAGTTTTTGTAAACAGGGAAATAAACAAACATTTTGAAAAATAACTTGAAACATAAGCTTTAGCAGATTTTCTCCTTCCCCTGCCATTGAAAGAAACAGACTTCCCACAACACAACATTTTGCAAAAGGATTATTTAGAAACTTTGCTAGTACTGTTTTCTGGTGTAGCTCTCTGATGGGCTTGGACATCTCTGATTCTGGCTGATTCCACTAGTGCTGCACAAGTTCTGTCTTAAGCAATCAGCACAAAACAAAAGACAGCACCTGGGATCAGTCATATGGCTTAATGGCTTTCAAAACACCTCTGCCCAGAGAGGGGAGACCTAGTGAACTCTAAATCTCAAAGAAACTTAAGAATGTTAGCCTAGAGCAGGTTGTTTGGAGATTGATGTGAATCATGCACAGCCTCTGATGGAAGCTGACCTCCCTTGGACTCCTTTCCTTTGAGGTGTAGTACATCGCTGTAGTAGGCAACGAACAGAATTAACTACCACTACTGGCTGATCTAGCAAGAAAAAGGGAGAAAATGTGCTACAGATAAAGGACTTTTCCTCAGTACATCTGAAGCCAAAATGACAAGGAGCTGTTGGAATAACTTAACTTAGTTGGAATAACTCAGTTGATACTTCTGCTTTTCTCTGGTGCCATTAGCAACTTCATAACTACTGTTTCTCAGAGACTTTGAATTGTGGTGGTCTCTCTCAATTTATTAATCACAGAATCACAGAATCACAGAATTTCTAGGTTGGAAGAGATCTCAAGACCATCGAGTCCAACCTCAGACCTAACGCTAGCAGTCCCCACTAAACCATATCCCTAAGCTCTACATCTAAATGTCTTTTGAAGACTTCCAGGGATGGTGACTCCACCACTTCCCTGGGCAGCCTGTTCCAATGCCTCACAACCCTTTCAGTAAAGAAGTTCTTCCTAACATCTAACCTAAAACTCCCCTGGCTCAACTTAAGCCCATTCCCCCTCGTCCTGTCACCAGGCACGTGGGAGAATAGGCCAACCCCCACCTCGCTACAGCCTCCCTTGAGGTACCTATAGAGAGCGATAAGGTCGCCCCTGAGCCTCCTCTTCTCCAGGCTGAACAAGCCCAGCTCCCTCAGCCGCTCCTCGTAGAACTTGTTCTCCAGGCCCCTCACCAGCTTCGTCGCCCTTCTCTGCACCCGCTCAAGCACCTCCATGTCCTTCTTGTAGCGAGGGGCCCAAAACTGAACACAGTACTTGAGGTGCGGCCTCACCAGAGCTGAGTACAGGGGGACGATCACCTCCCTAGCCCTGCTGGTCACACTGTTCCTGATACAAGCCAGGATGCCGTTGGCCTTCTTGGCCACCTGAGCACACTGCTGGCTCATATTCAGCTGACTATCCACCATCACTCCCAGGTCCTTCTCTGCCTGGCAGCTCTCCAACCATTCCTCTCCCAGCCTATAGCTCTGCTTGGGGTTATTGCGCCCCAGGTGCAGGACCCGGCACTTGGCCTTGTTGAACTTCATGCAGTTGACCTCAGCCCATCGGTGCAGCCTATCCAGATCCTCCTGCAGAGCTTTCCTACCCTCAAGCAGATCGACACATGCGCATAGCTTGGTGTCATCTGTGAACTTACTGAGGGTGCACTCAATGCCCTCATCCAGATCATCGATGAAGATATTAAAGAGGACCGGCCCCAGCACCGAGCCCTGGGGGACGCCACTAGTGACTGGCCTCCAACTGGACTTGGCTCCATTCACCACGACTCTTTGGGCCCGGCTATCCAGCCAGTTTCTAACCCAACAAAGCGTGCGCCAGTCCAAGCCTAGGGCAGCCAGTTTCTTGAGGAGAATGCTGTGGGAGACGGTGTCAAAAGCCTTGCTGAAGTCAAGGTAGACCACATCCACAGCCTTTCCCTCATCCACCCAGCGCGTCACTTTGTCATAGAAGGAGATCAGGTTCGTCAAGCAGGACCTGCCTTTCATAAACCAATGCTGACTGGGCCTGATGGCCTGCTTGCCCTGCAAGTGCTGCGTGATGACTCTCAGGAGGATCTGCTCCATGAGCTTCCCTGGCACTGAGGTCAAACTGACAGGCCTGTAGTTTCCTGGGTCAGTCCTCCGGCCCTTCTTGTAGATGGGCGTCACGTTTGCTAGCCGCCAGTCAATTGGGACCTCCCCCGATAGCCAGGACTGCTGATAAATGATGGACAGTGGCTTGGCCAGCTCCTCTGCCAGTTCTCTCAGTACCCTTGGGTGGATCCCATCCGGCCCCATCGACTTGTGCACATCTAAGTGCCGTAGCAGGTCACCAACCAGTTCTTCATGGATAATGAGGGCCACATCCTGCTCCCCATCCCCTTCCACCAGCTCAGGGTACTGAGTATCCAGAGAACAACCGGTATTGCCGCTAAAGACTGAGGCAAAGAAGGCATTGAGCACCTCTGCCTTTTCCTCATCTCTTGTAACTAAGTTTCCCCCCGCATCCAGTAAAGGATGGAGATTCTCCTTAGTCCTCCTTTTTGTGTTGATGTATTTATAGAAACGTTTTTTGTTATCTTTAACGGCAGTAGCCAGATTGAGCTCCAGATGAGCTTTGGCCTTCCTAATTTTGTCCCTGCACAGCCTCGCTACATCCTTAAAGTCCTCCCTAGTGGCCTGCCCACTTTTCCAAAGCTTATAAACCCTCTTTTTTCTCCTAAGATCAAGCCACAATTCTCTGTTGAGCCAGGCCGGTCTTCTTCCCCGCCAGCTCGTCTTTGGGCACGTGGGGACAGACCGTTCCTGCGCCATTAAGATTTCCCTCTTGAAGAGCGCCCAGCCTTCCTGGACCCCTCTGCCCTTCAGAACCGCCTCCCAAGGGACTCCACCAACTAGCGTCCTGAGCAGCTCAAAGTCAGCCCTCCGAAAGTCCAATACAGCGGTTTTACTGGTCCCCTTCCTGGCCTCGCCAAGAATAGTGAACTCCACCATTGCGTGGTCACTCTGCCCAAGACAGCTCCCGACAATCACATCCTCCACCAGTCCTTCTCTGTTTGTGAAGAGAAGGTCTAGCGGGGCACCACCCCTGGTAGGTTCACTAACCAGCTGCGTCAGGAAGCTATCTTCCACGCTCTCCAGAAACCTCCTAGACTGCTTTCTCAGGGCTGTGTTGTGCTTCCAGGATATGTCAGGGAAGTTGAAGTCCCCCACGAGTACAAGAGCTGACGATTTTGCAACTTCTGTCAGCTGCCTGTAGAGTTCCTCATCCGTCTCCTCATCCTGGTTCGGCGGTCTATAGCAGACCCCGACCAGGACACTAGCCTTGTTGTCCCTGCCGATCCTAACCCAAAGGGACTCGACCTTATCATTCCCAGCCTCGAGTTCTACAACCTCGAAAGACTCTCTAATATAGAGAGCCACACCACCACCCCTTCTGTGCTGCCTGTCCCTTCTAAAGAGCTTATAGCCAGGCATTGCAGTACTCCAGTCATGAGACTGGTCCCACCACGTCTCTGTGATGGCAACCAAGTCGTAGCCTGCCTGCTGCACGATGGCTTCCAGCTCCTCCTGTTTGTTACCCATGCTGCGTGCATTGGTGTAGATGCACTTCAGCTGGGCCATTGCCTTATCCTTTGGCCTTGCCATCGTTCCCCCTGGCACAGCCCCAACAATCCTAGCTTCAGCCCCATCCCCCTTCCTACCTAGTTTAAAGCCCTCTCAATGAGCCCTGCCAGCTCCTGGCCCAGGATCCTTTTTCCCCTAAAAGATAGGGACCCGTCTGCGGCCATCAGGCCAGGTGCTGAGTAAAGTGCCCCATGATCAAAAAACCCAAGATTTCTGCGTTGGCACCAGCCCCGGAGCCACGTGTTTAACAGGTGGGCTTTCCGTGTCCTCTCTGAACCCCTCCCTGCCACCGTAGGGATGGATGAAAACACCACCTGCACTCCCGCTCCATCCACTAACCGACCCAGTCCCCTAAAGTCTCTTTTGATAGCCTTCAGGCTTCTCTCTTCGATGTTGTCACTGCCCGCCTGGACTATCAAAAGAGGGTAATAGTCAGAGGGGCGTACCAGGTTGGGAAGCTTCCTGGCAACATCCCTGACCCTGGCCCCAGGGAGACAGCAGACTTCCCTATGGGTAGGGTCAGGCCGACAAATAGGGCCCTCTGTTCCCCTAAGAATCGAGTCTCCAACAACAATAACCCTCCTGTCTTTCCTGGTGGAGGCAGTCCTGAGGCGTGGAGTCGACCTCCTCGCCCTAGGCATCCTCCTGGGAACACTTGCTACCTCTTCCTCAGCTACTGGTCTGTCGAGCTCCAGGGCCTCAAACCTGTTGTGTAAGGGCACCTGGGAATGCAGGGCCGGAAGGGGAGGGTGTCGCCTGCGATGTCGAGCAGGGACCTGTTTCCATTCCTCCATTCCTGTACACAATGTAGTTGTGTACAGCTAGTGTGTAAACTAATAAGGCCATTTTGCAAATTTAGTCATTTGCTAAACAGACAAACACCTTTGGAAATAAAATCAGTGTATAACGAATGAAGCTGTCATAGAAGAAGAAAAACTTTCAGAAACCAGAAACCCTGCTTGTAAGCCCTAAATATTGAGCTTCATATAACTTTTGAACTTCTAACTTCTGATCTTCATGGAAAATAAAAATTAAAAATCATTGTATTTGGAAACAGATAATAACCTGTTATCAGTATAAGATGTGCAACTGACAGGTTGAGTTGCCTCACAATTACAACTTTGTTCATTGATTGTTTATAAATAATGCTTCCCTAAACAGATATGGCACAATTAATTGCTCTAATGTTATGAACTCTTTTTCTTCCCACCAAAACCAATTACACAATGCAATGTTTTGGCAGAAGAATACTTCACAGTCCTGCTGCTAATGGATGGAGGGAGAAGGGTCAAGGGAGAGTTGGGTTTTAAACCTTTTTATGGCTGTGAAATGACAGCCTGTGTCTGAAGTGAGAGTGACAAGGAGCAAAGGGTTTGTACAGAGTCCTTCTGGTACAAGTCAGAGTGCCCTCACGGGCATGTAGTTGTGAACTCGGCAATATTTCAGAAATTTCTGCATGTTTTTACTTTGAAAAGCGATATGTCACTGTATATGTCAGTGTATTACTAGCTCCAGAGATTCTTTAAAGAAGAAACAAGGTGTCTTGTTAAATTCTACTGCTTGTGTCTCAGTTTGATGCTGGTGCATTTGAAGACCATTTGATTGTTTCCTAGAACTTGTGCACATATATTCAAAGTAATCAAGGATGGATGTTGAACACAACCATTATTATCTAATCACACTTTGTTTTGTATTTCCTTTATATTTCTATAAATACCTACATTTAAAAAAAAAAAAAAAGGAGAAATGACAAACTAGGTTATTAAACTTTTGTGTTAGCTAAAAGGAACTGCTGGAATTATGGCTGTCCTCTTCGAAGACTGAAAATATTCTAGACCTTTTTCTCCCGTGGGAGAATATGCCACTGTATTGCTCCGTATTTTTTAGTCAACATTTAATAAGTTGTTAATACTGATGCCTAAAACTGTAAGCCCCCAAAAAATGTACACTTACTCACTCCTCTTCTTCTTGAAGTAAGAATGGATATCAGAATACAACAGTCAATGTCTCTATGGTCAGGTGGAGGCTGGTGATGAGTGGTGTCCCTCAGGGGTCCATCTTGGGATCCCTGATGTTTAATACCTTTATCAATGATATTGGCAGTGGGATCGAGGGCACCCTCAGCAAGTTTTCAGGTGACACCAAGCTGAGTGGTGCAGTTGATAGGACAGAAAGAAGGGATGTGATCCAAAAGGACGTATACAGGCTTTAGAAGTGGACCCATGGTGAACCTGGGTCAGGAGCAATTCCAGACATGAGTACAGAGTGGGAAAAGAACTCATTGAGAGCAGCCCTGTGGAGAAGGGCTTGGGAGTTCTAGTGGATGAGAAGCTTGACATGAGCCAGCAGCGTAGGCTTCCAACCCAGAAGGACAACTGCATCCTGAGGTGTATCAACAGAGGCCAGCAGGTCGAGTGAGGTGATTGTCCCCTTGTCCCCCTCTGCTCTGCCTTTGTGAGGCCCCACTTGGAGTGCTGCAACCACTTCTGGGGTCCCCAGGACAAGAAGGTGTGGTGGTTTTACCGTGCTGGGCAGCTAAACCCCACAACCGCTCTCTCACTCCCCCTCCTTTAGATAAGGAGGGGGAGAAGTAAAGCAAAGAACAACTCACGGGTTGAGATAAGGATAATTTAATTAAAGGGAAATAATTATAATAATTAAATAAAGACTACCATGAACTAAACAATTTAACTAAGGGGAAATAAAAGGGAAAGGGGAAAAAGGGAGGAAAACAAACAAACAAAATAAATGAAAGCTATATGGAAGTGCAGAGGAAAGAAATTACTCTCTACTTCCCACAAATGAGCGATGATTGACCACGTCCTTGAAGCAAGGCCTCAACGCACGCAGCCAGTGTTCGAGAGGAGGACCGACGTCTTCTCAACGAGAGCCCACCCCTCCCCTCTTCTTCCTGTTTCCACCTTTTATTGCTGAGTGTGACACCACATGGTATGGAATATCCCTTTGATTGGTTTAGGTCAGCTGCCCTAGTGATGTTTCTCTCCTCACTTTTTTGCCCACCCCCTAGGAGGGTTAGAGAAAGGCCCAATGCTGTGCCACTGCTGCTCAGCAGTAGACACAACACTGGTGTGATAACACTGCTGTTCCAGCTACAAGTACAGAGTACGGCACTGAATGGGCTGCTGCCGGGAAAGTTAACATTCCAGCCAGACCCAGTACAGAAGGATATTGATCTGTTAGAACTAGTCCAGAGGAGGGCCACCAGAATGATCAGAGGGCTGGAGCATCTCTCCTGTGAAGAAAGGCTGAGAGAGATGGGGCTGTTCAGCCTGGAGAAAAGAAGACTCTGGGGTGTCCTCATTGTGGCCTTTCAGTACTTAAAGACGCTTGTAAAAAAGATGGAGAGTGACTTTTGACATAAGCAGATAGTGGAAAAGAGGAAATCATTTTAAACGAAAAGAGGGAAAAGCTAGATTAGATGTTAGGAGGAAATTCTTCATGAGGGTGGTGAGGCACTGGAACAGGTTGCCCAGAGAAGCTGTGGATGTGCCATCCCTGGCAGTGTTCAAGGCCAGGCTGGATGTGGCTTTGGGCAATCTGGTAGTCAGACATGTCCCTGCTGATGGCAGAGGGGTTGGAATTCGCTGGTCTTTATATTCCTTACGACCCAAGCAATTTGATCATTCTACGATATCCTTAATATATAATTAATAATTTAATAATGTTAATATAATTAAAAATAAAAATAATATGCTGTCTTCAAAAAGAGGAATATAATTTCAGCTTTTCCTTTTTAAAGGAAGTGAGGAACAGAGAAAAGCTCTCATATCTTGTTGACATTCACAAACTTAAAAAGAGCTTGACATGAATGAATGGCAAACACCTTTTGTTGTTGTTCTAGAAGGAAGAAAAAAATCTCACAAAAAACTACAAGACTTATATTTGTCCTCAGTTTTAATACAAGCAGTGTCTCTAATGAGTTTAGTAATCATTCAGAGGTTTTCCTTATTTTTATGAGTATGCTATTTCTTTTAAGAGAAAATGTTTGGGTCACTGTATTTGAGTTTCTACAGCCTTTATTTTTAGTGCAGATAAGAGGAAGTTATTTACCACAGGAGAAATATTGGCATTTTTGTCATTCTTATCAAATCCTTCTCACACAGCATGTACGCATTCATTAATTTTTTAATGATACTTGTTTTTATAAGCACTGTAGCACTGTGCCATATTCATTTGACAATGTGACATATGGCAAAGTACTATATGTTATGTGTGAAAAGATTTCTGTCTCAAAGCCTTAATCTTAATGCTTTGAGAGAAGCTGGTGTATCTAAACATATGTGCCTGGTGCCATTTTAGATCCCTGCAATGTGTGAAACATCCTTGTGGAATATCCACATGCAATGTGTGGAATATCCTTCTAATGTGGGAGGTGAACACCCAGTGAAATACCCTTTTCTATTTAAAATGTCATCAGAATCACGTTATGAACCCACTTCATACCCTCCAGGATCTTGGGACAGGGTACTCCAAGAGGCCCACCACAAACTACTGCCTTCCCTCCCTAAAGGTGTTTGTAGTGTTCTTCCCTGTTTGCAAAGTCCTGCTTGCAACTGGAAAGGTTCCTGTCCATTTCACTTGTGTTTTTTTGCCCTTTGTGAGAAGGTGGAGTATGCTGTGGTTGATACAGTATGCACAGTAGCTCTCTCACATACTAAAATAGTTCTATAAGTCTATCCTACCTAAGAAAAGGAATAAAGCACTGTTGGTATATTTATCTATTTATTTATTTATTTTTCCTAGGCTTTTGAAAATCACTTTCTGTACTACCTAATACAGACAAAATTGGCCGCTTTTAATATCCCATAATATTCTGTGGAATCTCTACTCTGTCAAGTACTGCAAAACAGAAGAATAAAATAGCCTATCAAGCTATGCAAATATAAAAATAATCCTTGCATATACTGAGAAAAAGAAAAGTCGTTTCTAAGGAAGCTGCTGTTCTAAGCAGAAAAAAAGGGCGCACACAAATTGTTAATCCATTTTGCAGCTTGACAGATTTACAAGACATTTTCCTGTTCAACTGAAAATATAGCAATAAAGCACTAAGGTTTAAATTGTTCCAAATCAAACACTAAAGTGGACATTAATCTCTTAAACATAGAAGTTTAAAATACATTTTCCATTCTAAGGAGTTATGATACATTTTTATATCTAACAAAATGTATTTCTGTCAAATTATGCAATAGTTTTGACAAAAGTTGTAGAAACAGTATGTAAATTTTTATATAAAGTTTGTGCAGACCTTTTCCCAACTAGATAGCATCCATCTTCTAATAAGAAACTTAAACTTTAAGATGATTACAATCTTCATTTCCTAACAGGAATGATACGAAATGGCACTCATGTATCTTATGTGAAATTACTTGAAGATCAAAGTAGTATGTGAAAGATTTTCCCATTAAGGACAAGCGACTTGTTAAAGAGCTATGAGCAGGTCTGGAATGGAATATAGTATCATCTTGTGAGAAGGCTCATAAATACTTCTCAAGGCCATTCTGCGGAACGGTATTTTTTTTTCTTGACATTTATCAGCTTAGTACAGGCTTCTTCTAGATCAGAACTTTTCTATATATAGAAGAGTGACAACTTTGACTTGATTTTTCTAAGGTTTTGCATCTAATCACATAGGGATCCTCCAGCAAATATATTTGGGAAAGTTAATGTAAATAAAATCATTTCAAAATATATTTTGCTCTGCATCTAACCATTGCTAGCTACAGCAGCAGTGCATAAGCATGCTAATTAGTTGCACGAGCAGTGTTTACTTACTAAAGTTGAGAATCTCTCTCCCTAAGTTTTTATGTGAAAGATGATTTTTTTTTTTTATAGTTTTCTCCTAGAATAATTAGAAGAATAATCTTCATTGATATAACCAGTAAACGTAGACCAGCGCACCCTCAGGAAAACCTACAGCTCTATAAATCTACCTTAGCTTTAACACGCCTGATGTGTTTGAAGTTTGAGGTCCAGAAATGTCTTGTAGGTCCTAATGCGCAGTGGGCATTGGTCATGCAAACTCTCGTTGCAGTTTTGGGAACTTTCAGCAAGCACTGACCAACATGTTTCATTGTCAGTGGGACCAAAAACCTGGCTAACAGCCCAAATGCATGTGCAGAAATACAGTGCAGCATTTCTGACTCAGATGCAAGTTGCTCCTTTTTTTGCAGAGCCACTAGCGAACCAGTTGGTGTTGTACTGTGGAACATGTTAATCCATCGTGGGTGCAGAACCTTCCTTCTTTGGACTTGATGAAGTTCCCATTGGTCTGTTCTCTGCCTGGCTGCCCTGTACTTGGTTGTACCAGCCATGCACTCAATACAGTAGATAAGGCAAATAGAGGAAAGAGGCATTACGGACATGCCTAATGTTTCCCACTTTCTTTTTCGATAGTAGGAATATCAGTAATAAAAGCTGACATAACTTTAACCCTGCTTTGGTACCCTGGAAGATGTTTTTCATTTGTTTGTGCTTTTTTTGTTCCTTAAAATGTACCCTACTCACCAAGCTCCATTCTCTTGTCCCTCCAATGAAGAACTCAGACCGCCTCGTGTTGCTTCCTAAACTGTTCCACAAAGCACCCTGGATCTCTTCAGAGGCTGAGACAGCCACTAGTAGGTAAACAAATCATTTGAGAATGACGACAGTGGTTAAATTTCACAGATAAATGTATTTGCAAAACCAGGTCAGTCTAAAACTTAGATTTTTCAATAACGAGTAATATTTGACAGAAATTTATCTAATTTAGGTTAAAAAAAAATCCTGATCTTGCATGTCAACTTTGATTTCTGATCTCTTTTTAAGTGTATGAAATGATGCCTTCTTTAAGATATAAAGTACCTTTTATAGTAATCTCTTTCTAATGATCAGTACTTTTTTTTTCCCCCTCTGAATTATAATTACCACACCTTCTTTTCTATTTCCAACTTGCTCAGTATCTTGATCTCTCATCTTACTAAGCTAGCTTCTCTCCTTTGTCCTGGATCAGGGTTCTAAGGCTTTATTTTGCTTCATTTCTCAGAGAATTGTTTATTTTAGTAGCAATTCAGACAGCACGTGTCAAAAGAATCATAAATTCAAATTCTCATTAAATTTCTTAGCTTGAATCTCTGTCACATCAATGTTCTTTATGTTCCCAGACTGAGAAATTTCCTTAATGAAGAACTGTGTTGATTTCTCTGGGTGGAAACATAATCAAGAGAAGCTGTGATCACCACACACATTATACATAGGACTATTTCATATTCACTAAAATAACATTTTACTCCACCAGCCAGTTGCTCTATTTTCACTATGTGAGAATCATTTTAACCCACAGCTGTGTGCAAGCAGAATTCATCCTTTATGATTCTTCTGCTAAAGAACAAAACAAACATGTTTTCTGAAGTTGCTATTCGCTTTCTGCTTTTGTCATAATCTCTGGGTGATGCTTTACCTCTTCTGTCTGTTGTCCTGTGTTAGTTCCAAAGGACTTTTCTTGTTTCTGGTAATAATACCACAGCTGGTTTTATTCCTCCTATATACTTTTTCTTTTCAAGTGTTCCTATCATGCAAATGATGCAAATTACTATACAAATCTCATAGTTGTCAGGCAGTTACAGCAGGCTCTTTGGAGGTGTTTGCTTCTGTACTAATGCATGGTATTCTACATATTGTCTCTTCTGTAATAATCTGAAATGGTTTCATATTCAGTAATATCAGGAACCTATTTTCTTTGGGAACATGATCTTCTGTTAGTGATTATTCATCTCTTGGTAATTTAAGGTAAAATATAAACTCTTGGTTTGACTCATTTTGGAGTGCATGTTAGAGAGTTTTGAAGAAACCATAACTGCTTTTATTACCTGGCATCTTTTTGTTTTGCAGTTCAGTCTCTTCCTTATGTCACATTCAAGTTCAATCTTAGATGTCATTTATGCAATGCAGAGATTGAATTTTATATTCACTGATTTTTTTGAATAATTGTTTTCTTCCTTCTAACATCTGTTTGTTCAATATTGTCCTCTTTACATTTGCAAATAAGCACTTCTTTTACTAATTATAATTTTTGAACACATTGTTTTGTCAGACTTCTCAGGTCTTCAGACAATATAGAAATCTAGGTGTTCAGTGCCTTTCATTTGTTTTCAAATAATTGCTGTTATTGTAATCAACTGAATGACTAATCTTCATTCCACTTCAAGAGAAATCCAAACAATCCACCTAATTGCTCCAAGTCTAATCTTGATTTCTAAGCAAGGTTTTATGGATATATATTTTGTAGGCAAGAACTTATTGAGTAAAGTAATTGAGAATATAATGCCTAAACAACTTAAGTTTCCTAAAATGTCAGAGTTGTTAGTGTTAGGTTCTTGTATTTCCCTTTTTCTTGCTAAATAGAATATTTAGAAACAATAATAATAATAATAATAACAACAACAACAACTTAAGTGATCTTTTTAACTCTTCATTAGGTTTAGTTTGACAGAAATAATGGAATCACAGAATCACAGAATTTCTAGGTTGGAAGAGACCTCAAGATCATCGAGTCCAACTTCAGACCTAACGCTAGCAGTCCCCACTAAACCATATCCCTAAACTCTACATCTAAAGTTGATCATGAAGTTTTATCAAATGTCTACTTAGATAATGTAAATATTTTTCAAGTTATTCTTCATAATAATATAATGCAATTTGCAGTGGAAAGATTCTCCTGTAGATGATCCAATATCCAAGTCATCATTTTGTATTTGTTGTACATTAGTATTTGCATTTCTCCTTGTTTCTTTCATTCTACAAAACTGAGATTACTGAGCAAAATGTCCACAGGTCCACATATCTCTTGTAACTGTAAATGTGTAAATGTAATGATTTTGGTGTAGCAGGAATTCATAAGCAATGTAAATGTTGATCACTTTGTTAATTATCTTCTGTCTATTCTAAGATGTGTTGAAGCTTGAAAATGCTATTAAAAATTGAGCGAACATTGATATCTTTACTGAAAGGATAAATTAAATTCCTAAGGAAACTGTTATCCCATAACCACTTCTCCATTAATTTGTGAGAGAGATGTTGTTGAATTGGCATAGAATTGGCAACTGTAAAGACTTGAAAGCAGTAACCACTGGTTATTACAGCAATTTTATCTAAATGTTCCTTTGTGATTTAGTAAAATCCTAACTTCTCCAGGACAGTGATGTTTGCAAGGAGTAAGACTATTCTGTGAATTTGCAAAATGATAATTTGCACACCTATGTTTGACACTGAATGTGGCCAAGTTCTTCAAAAATACTTTTGGGTGACATTTCATATATTTAATTCTTCTATTGCAACAGAAACAAATAAAATACAAACTTCTGCCAGACACTGTCATTTAAAAAATGTCACTGTGAGTTAAAACTAACAGGAGACTAGTTGACAGTGTGGATTATTCATTTTCTTTCATTTTATCACAAACTGATGAGAAAAATATTTTCTTTTCTTTTCTTTTTTTTTTTTAAAGCAAGAATTCTTTCAATAATAATGTTCATCAAATGTTTCAAAACGATTTTAAAGTGTTGACATGATGCATAGTGGCAGGTCTTTCTTGTTACATACAATGTGTATTGACAGATATTATATATTACTGTCATAGGTAGGGCTATGTAAATAATGCCATTTTTGATACTAATGGAAAGTGAGGGAAGGAGACATGGTTTGATATGAATTGTTGTTATTCAGTAAAATAAACAAAAACGTCTATGCAACTTCTCTACTCATAACAAAAGGAGACAGCCTTAACTAGATGGAAAGTATGTCCTTAAGTATAAAACTTGATTTAGTTGTTTATTTCACTCATCAAAAATAGCCTGCACACAAAAAAAAAAATCACTTTATTACCATTTTAACATATTGTTATTATTTCTACTCATAAACACCTAAATCAAAAGTATTGGGTTCTCTTTGAGAAGTTTTAATTGAAAAGTTTTGCCAAATTCATTCTGAAATTGCTAACATATTTACTAATATGTCTGTCCAAAAGAAATAACTGAATAACTGTTACTACCATGTAGTTCTACCTTCACTACCATGAAGGGCTTCCATGCATTCATCTGTTTTTTCCTAAGTCAGTCATTGATTTTTTTTTTCTTTTTTTGTCTTTGGAGGGCTAATTGAAAGAAGTTTTCATAAGCAGAGACCAGGCCTCCAGTGAAAATGCCAGGAGAGATGGAGTCAGGTACGACTTGGGAGAAGCAGGCCATGCCCTCAGTGTGACTGTTTCATCAGCTGGGGAGAGAGCAAGGAATCTCTTTCATAGAGAGAGTCTGGGGTTAGGAAAAATGTGGGTGAACCTGGACACCTCTTTCTGCAGAGACAGGGTGACTGGGATCATTGCCTAGTTTCTATGAGTGATACTCAGCCTTGTTCTCTCCTTGCCTTACCCAGTACAGATCTTCCTCCTCTTCTGTGTTTTGCTATCAGAAAAACAATTGTGGTGGATCTTCATGGGGGATGGCTGGAAGGGGAGTAGTTGGAACCAGAGGTTCTGGGGACTCCTGGAGACCTACAATGGGCAAAAATTAGGACTACAGATGACAAGTGTGTCCAAAACCCCACCTGTGGGTTGTTTTCTAGAGGGAATATTCTTTTAGGAGAAGGGAGGAGAGTATTTTTCTTCTAGATGGCTTTAAAGGATAAAGACATTAAAGCTTGTTCCCCTGCACTGAGGTTTCCTATGTACATTTTAAAAGCTCCAGCTCATTTTGCAAGGGAGGTATTAGAACATACTTCCATTTGAAAAGTGGTCTTCAAAACAAAACAAAACCTTTAGTCATAACATATATGTATGCATGTACAAAATAATTTGACTTTAATTGATAGCTTAGACTAATATTTGTTGATCATAGACATGAAACCGTGAATTTAACCAGATATATCTTTCAGGTTAAGATCATGTCTCAGCACTGTACCTAAAGCAGTCACCAGTAGACAATTAACTTCTCTTTTTCTCTTTTTTATGCAGAAAACAAAACAAAAATTAAAAAAAAAAAAAACTGAATGAAAAAATATATCTATTTTTACAAAAAAATCAATATAAATTAATAAGCTAATGCAATAATATAAACAAATAAAATCTGAAAGGGACATTTAGGTTTTCACTGCTATTAAAATATTTATCATTTTATGAACGTGTTTCTGAGGATCTATGGTGTTTCTTCATTGTTATATCTAAAATATTCCAACTTATTTTCTAACCCTGCCTTTACATTCTCTTTTACTTGATTTTCTCAGCCAGAGTAGTAAATACAGTGAAGAGGTTTCTGTTCTCTCTTCCCTTTAAGTGATTATTGCTTTATTTTTTTCATTATTTGTTTTTTCTCCTGGTTAGAAAAAAAGTTGAGCTGAGAAGCAAGTCTAGTGATATGTGGAGTCCAATATGCAGTTCCTGACAGTAGAAGATGTATCAAAAGAAGGCACAAGCACCTTGTAGAGATTATTATGGAATGACTTGATGATAGGGAAAATTTCTTAGTATACAATATTTTAAGATTTACTCATTCCCTCTAGGTTTCCAAAGCCTCTGTAACTAATATTCTCAGTTATTTAGTTTTTGTGTGCTTGCTTTTTTAATCTCCCAAAGTATTGCAGTCTGATAGATTTCTTCCTTGCAAGATATTGAATTTGGCAGTTTGAATATTACTATTAAGACAGCTACTGTGTACTGTAAATTCTGGACTCCATCCTAAACTTTCCTATTCAGACCCAGCAGAAATAGCTGTTTGCTTACTTAACATGTGAAATAATTTTTTTTTTTTTTTTTTTAAGTCCTGGTGTATGATATTTCAGTATTTACATTGTGGTAGCTGATATCTGTGATTATTATGATGTTGTTATACATACTTCCTTTTTATTAATATTTTATTTTGAACAGTAAATGGAAGCTTGCAGTGTAATGCCCTATATTGCTCTCAAGCAGTTTATTATTTTTGTCAAAGTCCCAGTTTGGTGGGTACATGGAAGCAGTGAAGATTAGGTTTACACTATTATGCAGACTTGGCATTTCCCTGCTCTTTCCTTCCTCCTTCTTGTTTGCCACTATCCTGGATCCCCTTTCCCTAACTTTTTCTGTGCTCAGAGGATTTCAATGAGCTTACTTGTCAATCATCCAGCTGCTGGTAGGAAGTGACCTCTAGTGATCCCTAGTCTCAATGACAAACTACTGCAGATAACATGAAGAGTTTTATTTGTCTGCAAATTGTAAAATGCCAAATGGAAAGTTACTGTGATAAGCCTCATACCTTATTGACATTCACTTGTCTGCATTAATAAACTGAGATTGACAAATAATCCAAAATCCAGGATAACAGTAGCACTGGAGGTAGGCTGAAGGGTAGGATGAAAGTCTTTCCTTTTGGGAAGAATATAACTGAAGATTAGGTAGCTCCATTTTCATTTGGATCTCTTGCTGCATACTGGAGGGCAAAAAATACATTACTCTAACTGGACATTGATATATTCCTACAAACTTACTTAATAAATATCCCAAATTGTATCTGTTATTTCTGGCATTATCCTACAAAATCTACAGATCCATAGCAGATGTTAGTTTTGATTTATTCTGATTTCCTTTGTTTGGGAGGGCATGGTTTAGGATAATTATTTAAATTGTATAAGTAATTTCTTACTGTTTTATGGAAGGCTTTATTTCCATTACTAGCACTTCAGGCTTAATAATTCTAACCTCAGGGTGAGGGAAAAAGGGGATGAACTTGAGGAAGGCAAGCAACAATAGTTAATCAAGTATACTAATGATGCAAAGCTTATTTTCTTCTGTATCTAAACTGTCTGTGCCAAACTAGGGCCTTGCCTAAGTTAGCAACTGGCAATTTTATTTCACTTTGCAATATCCAGTTCAAAACTTTCGTATATAATCTTTTACAAGTGAAGAATTACTTGTTTTTGTTAAAAAAAAAAAAAAAAAAAAAAAAAAAAAAGAGAGAGAGACAATTATAAATTATAACTCACATCATTTTGTTTTGCTCCATTCTCAAGTCTGTGGTTGATTATTTTGACTCATTAATCAAAAAGCTTCTTCTTAGATAACTATTACTTACTGAAGCCATTAGATGAGCATCTGCAAATATGATAGACATCATAAGAAAATTATATTGCAAGCATTTAGTGCTTGCAATAAATTCTGAGAAAATATTATTGCATTGTTAAGATGTAAAAATGCATAGAACAGTATGTTTATATAGCTGTAAGATCTAAAAGTTAAAAATATCATCAGAGAAGTGATAGAATTCCTGTCAACAATTCTAAATTTAATCTAAGAGCATGACAGTTTCCTCTTGAGAAATATTCCTTAAAAAGGAAGATTTACAGAGAGGAGTAAACTTTTCTCCTGTACCACTCTTTGAGGGAAATAAATTCCTATCAGCATACTCAAATTTGCAGTTTTGGTGGCTTTCCAGGTGCTGTGCTGTGCCTTCCTGCCCCACCAGCCTGTTCTGCTGCCATCTTGTTGCTTTTGTAGCTCTTGCCTTGTGCTCGTGCTTACACTCCTAACAAAGTCTCTACAAGTGTCTGTGGCCTTTGGAAGTTATTCATCCATTTTTACATTCTGTGTCTGTTTCCAGTTTCTGTAATCAGAGTTATCTCCTCAGAGTGTAAACCTGTGGAGATAAGCACTGCTTGTCCTTTGGGCACTGACGCAGTCTTGGTTGTGTCCAGAGCACTGCTGCAGGGCTGTGCGATAAAGACGATTAACGACTCAGTAAAAATCCTATTATACAGCTGGCTTGAAATGTCCTGATGAATACCTCATCTGTAGATGCTGATTCAAAGAGCTGGAAATGTGTCACCTGAAATGTGTCACTTAGTCATCAGACTGAGCTGTCAGCAAACCCAAGGTGGAAAGCCCAGAGATGCTGTCTGGACTTGATCAGTCTGCTCTGTCAGTTCCTAGTAGCTTCTTGAAGCCTCATCTGCCTTTCTCCGCCAGTGAGACACCACAATGCACTCAGCTGCTCAGCTCTTATAGTGTCACATCACCTCAGATTTGCTGACCAGCCACTGAGCCCTGGCAGTTTTGCTCAAGATAGGTACAGTAGTTTTTCTCTCTCCTTGCAGTGGCTGAGAGTGCATCTTCCAGTGCAAAATACTTTCTCTGCTAACCTGTCTACTTTGTACTGATATGTACAGAGCAAACCTGTCTAATCCAGACTTCTAACCAGGATAAATATGCATTGCTCATTACTGAAGTGAAAGTGTGCTGATTTCCAAAATCTGTCATCTCAGGATGCCATAAAACGTAGTGCTGTACCTTTTCACCGATGTTCACATACCTACACCAGGAATACCAACCTGCCAGTTTAGGGCAATCTGCAGAGCACTCCCAGGAGCATGGGCTCAAGTCTTATTTAATTTAGACCCCTGCTCCTAGCTACTTATTTGGGCCAAATGGAATGAGGAGGATAGACTTGGGGAATCTCAGTGTGATGCAGTTCTGTCTATCAAACAATAACGTTTACTGAATTCTACATTGTGTGCACAGTGTGAAAACTTTGATCCTAAGCAAAAACAACAACAACAAAAAAAGTGGTACAGAAGGAAGACACACAAAATGCACAAATGAGCATTTTTGAGCATTTTCTTCAAAATATAATATAATATTTGTAGTCTGAGGATCTCTGGAAGACCATAATTGACATGCCTTGGGACCCCCTGGAAGCAGACCCAAACTGATACATAAATAAATGGATAGACAGATAAATCTGGGAAATAATTTCTGTGGCTTCCCAGACTTATTCTACAATGAAAGCTTTGAATTTTTACAGAAAGACTGACCTGTTTTCTTAGACAAGCAATGGTCCACAAGAATTATTTTCAGATGACACTTTATGATACTCTTGACACTTACATGTTAAAAAAATGTTCCACAGTTATTTGCCTTCAAAATTAAACTTTTGCATAGAGTTGAGCAATAGGGAATTCTATTGGCCCCAGTGTTTTGAGAGGTGAAAGACACTTTTTGGTCCTAGTACTTAAAATTCCCTCTGGTTTAGGAGTAAGATTTAAAAGTTAACTGCTGTTGTGAACACTTGTGCAAGTAAATTTTAAATGTATGTTTACTCATGTGGATTTGTTCATTCAATTAGAAAGGAGAAATATTATCAGAGCTTTCAGTTGAATAAAATATTCCTCTAAAATCTCCAATAGAGAATATCTAGAAGTGAAAAACTGCCTGCTTTATCCTAAATTAATCTTAAAATATAAAAATGTACAATAACATATTGAATCGTTTCAATTGTATATGTTAAATGGAATATCTTTGATATTAATTCATATTTAATAACTTGAAAAAAACACCAAATATGCAAAGCTTTTCTTATTATTCTTTCTTTGTAATTAGGCTTTAACATAATTTCCTTTAGAAATTGCCTCTTTGTTCCAAAAAAAAACAAATTTAAAAAAAAATCTGTGTAGACAGATTTCTGCCAGAATTCAAAAGGAAAATGAAGAAGATAGGTGAAAGGATGGTAGAATGACACAAAGAACTGCAGTAACTGCAGCCACAAGTTTAGGTGCTTGTTGATCTTCAGTCAGAAAGGCAGTAACATATTAGGGTTATTATTTTATATATAATATGTAACATGATCTTAACTAGTTACTTAAAGGCAGTGACTATTTAGTGACTATTATGCTGAAGGAAACCTATACGTGAAAGAGCCTGTAGAACATGATATACAGCCTATATAAGAGGAGAAATATTTAAAGTGAACAGCTTCATGACTTGTTGGTTTTACTTGCTAAGGTTTACTCTGCAGAGTAAACCCTCAGAGTAATGAAATAAAAGATTTTCAAGGATAGTTTAGATGCATGGGAAACTTATCAATTCTAAGATCAATAAGCCTGCAATATTTCTTAGGAAAACTTTGTTCAAGCTGTTCTAAAAGGAGTAGTGAATCAGATAAAAGATGTGAAGATGTACACAAGAGAAAAGATATTGTTTCAGGTGAGGCATCTAAGAAGGCTGTTTGGGTCTCAGCAGTTCTGAATTTAATATTTGAAGAGTGAAAGTCAAAGTAATATTTTGAGTTCAGCAATAATTCAGTTTTTTTTTTTCCTAATCTGCAGCGTTACTGCCACCATTAATATACCATCTTTTATGGTACCGTTCATCTCAAATTTGCATGATAAATTCAGAAGTAGAAGCAAAACATTTATTTATTTATTTATTTATTTATTTATTATTATCCTGGATTAGGTATTTTGTTTTTAAACTAATGCTTTGTTTCAGTCTTTCTTATTGTTCCTATTCTGTTTTTTATAACTACTTTTTCTTAATTTTTTATTCTGTATAGCCATGCTGTTTAATACCAGGTTTTTTTGTTTTGTTTTGTTTTTTGACAGAAATGCTTTCCACTGGAAAGGGCTCTTGCTGTTAAAACATAAGAATTACAACATAGCAGTTGTTTATTCTAAAATATATATACATATATAAATGATTTTATAAAAATACTAGGATACAAATATACTCATACTAGGTAAAAATTCATACTAGGAAAAAAAATAGAATGCCATTTTAAGCTAAAAATCTGATGACTCAGTGAGGACCTTACCATTTTTCTTGACAACACAGCATTAATAAATGTGAAGTGGGTCCTCTTCCAAATAACTGAAAACTGTCCCAATTCTTTCTAAAATGCTACACAAAAATCATTCACACACACACTTGCACATTATAAATGTCAGTCATTTATGCAACAGGCATATCTGATTTTAATTTTCCTTGTTAGTTTATTTGTTCCTCATTTATGTATTAGTGTGATATCCATTGGCATATGTAGCTTTAATGTACTCACAAAAATTAAATATATTTGACATACAACAGTGGCATTTTAGTTTCTGTATGAATCCCTAGGATTCCATTATTTCTTTTGGTTTGAATGCAAATGTCTGTGAGAAGCTACAACTTATTATTCAGGAAGCATCCTTAACTGTATCGAAAGGGGAAACAGATGACTACAGTATACTACAACAAGGTGGCCTTTATTTGCAGCAATTAGTTAGAAGCCCTTTATGAAGTGAGAATTGTGTAGCAGAACTGAATACAGAATTCAGAATCAGTGGAGGTCTAAGGACTTTGTCCTCAGCAATTGCTTAATGTAGCTTAAATTGCATAATGGAAAACAATCTATTTTGCATGATAAAAAAAAAAGATAAAATATGTTTATTTTCTTGTTAATGTTTAGTGCAATGTAAATATGATTTTAGTGTAACACATTTATTTAAAAAATAATATGAGCATCTGTTCAGCTGTATGTGAGAAATGTTACAACAGGCAGTAAGATGCTGAACAGTTTTCTTCTGTTAAATCAAATCCATTTTCTCTGTGATGTATGCATACACAGACATGCCCAACAGAAAAAGCTGAGAAGGCAGATAAAGGAGAAGGGGATTCTGGACTGGGAGTAGGCCTTACAGATTTGCTACTATGTGAAGTAAATCAAGTGGTCCTGTAGTACAACATTTGGAAAGGCAAATAATTGGGACTGATTAAGATGAAAATTTAATTAAGGAGAAAGTAATCTGTTCCTGCAAGCTTCACTATGGTATAGAGTTAAAGAACTTGCCCTTGTCCATAATTTTATCATGCTTAATTTAGTAATGTTCATCATGGTCTACTTCTGGTTTCAAGGCAATGAATGTATTTTAAGCAGACTTCTTAGAAGGTCTAAAATGAAGGCTATATTAACCTGCTAACCGATAGACTTAACAGTTGAAAGCTGCAAAGTTTATGAAGGTATTTGCATATGAGCCATAGATGCATGACTGGTAAAAAAAAGAGAGGAGGGGGAGTAAGACCTTTCACTCTAAATTGCAGTAATATGAAAATAGTTGCTTTTCAAGAATTATATGCTTGATATATAATTATATTTTATAATATATATATATATATAAAATAATATACATATAATATATAATATATATTGATATATTATTATATAAATATAATACTTTTCAAGAATTATTATTTCTGGTAGGCATAAAATGTAGCTGTCAACATGTTAGTATTAGCCATAACCACCAAAAAGAATACTCCTGGAGAAAAGTTTGGATCAATTTACCAATTACAGTTCTTGAATGTTCTGAATTATGAACAAGAGATACAGTAGCTTTCAGCTGTATAAATTATCATTATATTTTCCTCTGATTAAGAGATAGAACATAGGAGTCCCTCTTGACACTACTAACTAGCCCACTGGTATATGGTACTCTTCCTGATGTTTTTATATTATTTCTTCAGTGGCTATGTAATCCTGTTCTTTATGAGAGCTGGGTTGAAATAGGAAATTTCTTCTGTGACTAAGCCTATATGATACCAACTGTACCATTTCCTACATACTGAACTTTTCTTCTTTTTGCAAGACATACAGAAAAAAGGCTGTAGTTAATGATGGCCTTGTCATTTTGCTGCCCAGCTGTGACAGCCAGAGTTAGCTGTAGGCTAAATCAGAGACTGGAGAAACAGAAGCTCTGTGGCTTCAGAAATTTTCCATTCTTGAAATGCCTGTTGCTGATACCACAGTTGTTTCAGCGGTTTCTGGGTTCCAGCAAATCCCTACTAAGTTATTGAACTTTTGAAGGTGTCATATCCTTGATAAAAGGCAAAAGGTCTGCTGCAACATGCATTGCCTGCTGGGATGTTAAATTAACTGCTTGTCCAAGCCTGTGAGGCTTTGCTCATTGAATCATGGGAGGAAAAAATAAAATAATAATAATAATAAAGGCAGCTATAGATTCTTTTCTTTTTTCTATTCTTAGAAATTTGGAAGACATAATAAATAAATAAATAGCTGGGGTTACTTCCACAATAGTCCTTGCCACACATTTTTTATGCTTACAAAATTTACATGCAAGTTACAACAACAAAGTTTGTGGAAAATGTCAGCTGAATCAACATCAAATTAAAACTTTTTTTTTGAGCTAAATATGTGGCTAGACTAGTTAATGGAGTGCTTGAAGATCTATAGACAGTTCCTAAGAAGGATTAAAGGACGTCAGAAAAAGTACAGGCACATTGAAGTGTTTACCATCAATATGACTGAATGTTAAAGAAAACAGGGATGAAAAAGTGTCAGGAATTACCATGTCCATCTTTCTATACATTATTAAGCCACACTAAAGGAAATATAAAACCAATTCTAGTGCTGGATGTATCCATAGCTGAAAGAAAATGATACTGTACATTTGGAGCATTGATTAGGCTTGCCAATTCCTTCATGTGTTGTCCTCAATTTGAATGGCTTATGTTGGTTTCAAAAAAAGGAATTGGATAACTGCTATTGCAAAGCTTTTGGGAACAATAGCAATAAAGTGAGTGGTAACTTACCTTCTCTCAGGTCTAGGTCTTGGGTTCAAATGTTAAGTAATATATATATATATATATATACACATATATATATATATATATATAAGTTATATATATATATATATAAGTAATATATATATTACTTAACATTACTTTTATATATATATATATATATATAACAATATGTATATATACATACCTTTATACCTTTTGAGGTCTAAGCCATGTACTTCATATAATGTTTTTAGTAATGGATATGAATCTTAAGGATAAAAAGTCTAAGCCTTATGTTTCTGGGCTTAAATGACTATGAGACTGTGTAAATGAAAACTTTCGAAAAAGAATTAAAGAAAGAATAAAAGTGGATAAAAATCTTCTAGAGAGACAACAGGAACATCAGAGTGAAAAAAAATAAATAAATCTTTTGAGCTAAATTGAAAGGTGAGATCTCTAAACTTTATAATCTTCCCCAAAAAGCAGTACTTCAGTATTTTTTCAGCACTGGCAAATGCATATAAATATGCCAAACATTTGCATTATAATGATACAATTAAGATTTACAGGTGCTCCATAGATCTTGTCTTTGCTTGCATTTTTTGTGTTAAATTTTAAGTGCAGCATCTTTCCTGATTTTGCAAATATAATATTTGCACTGGAAAAGAATGATTTAGCAAATATGTGCTATAAAGAGAATTAATATCTAGTGTTTAGTATAAATTACTGGATAACATAGACCTGATAGACTAGTTTCTGCTGCTGAATTTGCAAAAAGACAGGATTTTTCAGGCTGTCTTGTCTGCTAATGTACTTGGTAGATCAATTCACTCACCTAAACTTCATATAGGGATCACTGCTGAAATGCACTGTAAATTAAATCTTATTTGCTAGTTCTCAGCAAGTCATCAGGTTTTGGCTGACTTTTTCAGTTGAGAAGGTCAATTAGGTTCTAAAACACAATGTTGCTTTCAAAGTTTAGATTATGAAAACATCTGTTTTAATGGTACAGTAGTTGGGATCAGTGGATGCACTACGAACTCTGTATACAAAATTAATAGTCTTAATTTATTCTGCTAAAGGGAAATGTGTGGAAGGATCAGCAGCCTTTTAATTTCAGTGGTGTTCCCTGGTGGGAATCTGCTTATCTGTAGCTCAGCCAGTCCCCAAAAGACTGAAGCCGAGCAAATTCTATTTGGATGAAAGCTGGAAAAAAGAGAGATTAAGAGGACTTGAACTATTTTTTCTTTTTAGCTTGTTTTCCTGTTGCATTGATAAGCTGGCTGGTGAAAAGAATTGGAAAATGCAAGTCTATAGATGATTAAAAGCACAGTTCAGTAAATGGTCATGTAAACATCTACAAACTTATACTGACTTGCAGCATTAAGCAAAATGTGTGTTTCTGTGGTATTATGGTTTAGCTTTATACGTTACAGCATGTTAACTCTGTGGGGCTGGATATACATCTTTACAAAAAGTGTAAGAATTGTTTTGGGAGGGAATGATCTAAATAGACACTGAAGGACAGAATAAAAGCAAATGGACAATGACTTTAGAAAGACATTCAGACATTCAGGAGCATCTGCTTTACGCAAGGAATTGCCATTCTTCTGCTCTTCCCTCTGATTCACCTTCCACATCCTCTAAATCCTCTATACCCAGGACATAGCCAAGCCTGTTATGAACTGCACACCTTCCCACTGATAAAGAATTCATGCATCTCTGCAGATCAAGTTTTTGAATTTTGGAGAGCATAGAAAAACAGTATATGGCAAGAAAATTATTAATCTGGAGAAAAGTTAACTTTCTGAAAAAAAAACAATCTTTAACTCTACATCAGTTTTTCTAAAGAAAACAAACAAAAAAAAGTACTGTAAAAACAGACTGTATCCTTCCCATTATTTCCTCGTTTAACTGAGCATGAACCCAGAGAATCAGAAGTGTGGGGCCTTGCTCATCACTTTTTGGAAAGATGATCCTATATTATATGTTCAAATACAGCAATTTTATAGTTTGCTAGCAGCATCTTCTTGAAAAACTTATTGGAATCCCAATAGTTCTAATCACTAATATTTGCTACAAAGCCAGGGTGTGACAGTTTATAATGTAACATGATTATTTTCAAGTGAAATTTCTTTTTGATCTGAATTTTCACTTTACCTAGTGGTTTGATTTAGGTCTTACTCCAAGCAGACTGTGGTCTACTGCAAGCTACCAGATGTTGTTTTTATCTACTTTCTTTCTCAAGATTCTTGTCTGTATGTTTAAACTTGCTTCTAAACTACAAAGATCTGTCTTCTTTTCACCTGCTGATCATGAGGGAAACTGATAACCTGACAACAGCCACCTGTAAAAGGACTGACAGAGAGAAAGAAAGAAACTGCTAAACTGAAAAATAAATAAATAAATAGATGTGTTTTGCTGTTTCCTGTATGTCTCAGTAGATTGATACTTGTCAGCAAGAAATCTTCAGGGGATAAAACCCTCCGCTATGTCTGGGTGTCTACAGTGATGCTTCTTCTTTGTTGTAATTCTAAACTGATAGCTGGAAAATGAAGTAAGTACTCCTAATCTGAGAGAAGTGTGTTCTCCAACTCAGTGCTGTGAAGAGCAAAAGATTATGGTATGCCCCTGTCAAGTCATGATCTTACTGCTATTCTGCATCTAATGTCTTTGGTCTCTTCTCTGGCTGTAGCATACCCTGCCTGTTTACTTACCAAGGTGTGCACCATTCTGAGGAAGCCCAAATGCTGCTCTTTGACTATTTCTTTTTCTTCTGTTGTGTTTTAATTTCAGGGAAAAAAAAAAAAAAAAAAGCTTTTCCTTAATTTTATGTTTTCTTCTAGGCTTACTCACTGTTTATGAGGGTATTGCAGGTTGCAGGAGAGATGGATTTGGGAAAAGCACTGATATGGAACAGGCCAGCAGAGGCTGCTCTGTTTTAATTTATAATGATTTGTATCTAGCTTTGTGAGCTTAATGAATTTTTTTCTATCAAGTAATTAGATTACAGAAACAGAAGAAACTAGTTGACCTTTGTGTTTGTTCCCTAAGTGTCACAGAAAGAACTATATGTCACGACAAAGGTACCTAGAAGGCACCAGCTCACCCAGGGTCTTTGTCCTGTGTTGATACTGGCAGAGCACAGTGCCTGGCCAACACAGCAAGGACACATAGACAGAACAGTATCTTATTGTCTACTGCTTAACCCACATGCTTATTGGTTTTGAGACTTTTTTGTCTTGGAAAGGAGATGAATGCCTGTCTGTTTTTGAGGTAATGGTATCTCAAGTTACAAACAATGACGGTGGTGCAGTTGCAGTTGATTTTATTAGGTCAGTTATGTCAGTGACATCAACTGTTGCTATTTATGGTGAATCTGTTAGCTATTGAAGGTGAAAGAATAGTTCCAGTATACTTAGTGATAAAGGTAATGAATTTCAGAAGAAAAAAAAATATATATATTTCACACACAACAATTAGCCTTCAAATTTTCTTCTTGAGATAGAAAAGTTTAATTAACCTTTATGAGTTGCTCATCATGTCAGTGGATACACTTGGTTTTGTGGTGATGTGCAAATTCAGTCTCCATAAAATGTTATAATTAGTCCCAGAGCTGAGTCTCCTAAATCTAAACAGAAAATGTTTGTTACGATGAAATGGTGACGACTAAAATTTGGCAGTGGAGTGTAGCACTGAATCATTGCTATTGAATCATAATTACAGCTAGATTGGTCCACGATGTGTGGCTAGAGGTTGGTGACAAGGTATGCAATGAAGAATCACAAGATTGCACTAATGTCATAGCTAAAAGTTGTAGCAGTTTCAAAGACGTATAGATTTAATGAAAGGAATCTTGGAACTGCATGCTTGATAATGATATAAAAGTATCCACAAAGGAGAAAAAAACTGTGTGTGTGTATATATTGAAAAACAAGTTAACATAATTAAGAATGTATTGGCAAAAACAAAAGCCAAAGCATAAAAAATCACATTAAAGAATTCAATAGCTCTCACAAGTCATTGACAACCAGTACCTTAAAATGGTAATATTATGGAGCATTTATAACAAGTTTTGTGTTCTGTTTTGCTTGTTTTGCTTTTCCCCCCCCACCTCGTTCCCTGAGGCTGATGAATGATGATTAGAAATAAATGAGATTTTCTAGGTAGCATTCTTGACTGGCCAAGTTTCTTTGCTGTCTCTCTGGAATAAGCCAGTGCATCTCTTAACTAATAGATCTGATAGAGATTCTGACAATCTAATCCAAAAAGATTAACTGCTGATATATTATTTTAATATAAATTATAAAAATAGTGCCTTTTTGGAATACAGGTTAATGGGCTGTTACAGATTTGTAGCACTCATTCAGAGGATAGTGGCTTGAAAGTAAGAACTTGTAAAGTCAGCTTACCTACACGGTCCATTTTAGATACATTTGAAATATATTTGATATATTTCCTGTATATTTTATCACTCCCAGCTTTGAGTCTTTCTCATGCTTTTCTCAACAGCCAGAGCTACCTTTCTCTTACTTTTTCAACCTGTTTTACTGTCTAACTTGCATTGATCTTAATTCTGATCTTATATGTTCCTTCTCTCCAACCTAGATGGTTACATTAGCATTACTACTTTTGAGGAGAGAGACAGATATTCTCATAAGGGTTTTAACACCTACATGTCTGACCTTTCCAAGTCTCTATTATGTTCTGATTCTTGTCTCTTCATGCTTGTGATGCAAAATTTAAGAGCTGCTTCCTTTCTGCATTCTCTCTGCTGGAATCACAATACTGTGCAAAGCCGGAATGGTAGCCACATGTGCTTTTGTAAGTGGCTTATTTGTGCACACAAACCAAAACTGCAGTATATGTATATTATTCGAACAATGTGCAAATTATTTGAACAATTTGCCTATGTGCAAACCCAGTGGGTGAATTTTTATTCTTGTTTTGTCTAGTATAAGTGTGACAAGTGCATTTCATAAATATAAATTTCTACAGCATTTGCACTAGCAGAATAAAAATTTAATTATGGTACAGTGCAAACTGCTTCCTTGGAAATGGTGGGTTAATGCTGAAAAAAAGATCGGAAAGAAGAATAGAGGAGCTACATATACAATATTTTATTTTCATTTAAAGCTTTTGTTTTGTTTTGTTTTTGCTTAGAAATCTGCTTTTCAGTACTTTGTTCAAGCATTTTCTGGTGCAATATAATACCTCACTTGGTGATTGTGCCTGTAAAGGCCTGTAAGGACTTGAAGACTTGTTAACATATATGTATAGATATACCTCTTCCTGAAAGAATTTTTAAAGCTTTTCCTTATCTTTGACCATTTTAAACACTTGTCTTTGGACAGTTTTATAGTAGAAACTTGTTAATGGGGATTTTATCATTCTATTGATAGCCTGAAAAAAAATAAAATCACAGTGTCTTAAAACTCACTAGCATCTATGATTTTTGGGGGTATGAAACAGACCGTCTTTAAAAATACGTATGCTTATGGTTTTCTGTATTCTTTCATGATTAGCTATGGAGAAGTATGGTGGAAAAAATAAGTATTAAAAATTTCCCAGTTTACTGAAGCAAAGTAAGTATTTCATGAAGTAATAATGGTTATCATATGTCAAGCCATGTTCTTGGCTGATGTAATATGTATAATTTTAGTCTCTCTTCAGTTTTGTCTTTACAGTTTATTTTTTCCAGTTTTAAGTATTTACAATGCTATCTTGTTGTGTTAAGGTCAGGGAAACAAGTAGTTCAGCCGCTTGCCACTTGGGCGTCTCTGTGGCGATTTATACCTCTGTGCATTAAGCTATTTAGGATGAAGTTAATTCCTGAAGTCTAAGTGATAATGTCACAGGTGAGTACTGGTTCTTCTGTAATGCTTCTTCATCCTCTGCCCAAAATATTGCTAATAGTTTTGCAGAAATTACAAGTTTTATCTTAAAAAAAAAAAAAAAAAAAAAATAGGTTTTCTTTCCTCTTTCTTTAGGAATGAAATTCCTAAATTCCTTCCTATTACTAAGAAAAAGTAGTATTTCCTAATAATACTATTATTTGTATAACACTTAGTAAAAACATTACTAAAATTATTTTAGTAATAAATAATAAACTTTATTACAGCTTATAATAAATCAAAACAGTATATCTAAACTAAAAACTAAAAGTGAGTGAGAACAGTTTGTAAATTTGGTATCACTGTATTCCAGTTTGTTTAACTGTAAATGCCTTACTAGCAATGATATCCCACTGGCTTGTATGTTCTCCCAGTGTCATGGTGCATGTTGCTATCTAGGTTTATGGGTAGAGAAGCTGAATTTATCAACATTTACCAAAAAAACAACCAACCAAACAAAAAACAACAACAAAACTAAAATAATCAAACAACAAAACAAACAAAAAATAAAAAACTCAAATAAACCCTGGATCTGAATGCTTTTTTTATCTAGGGCAAAAATTGGATGCATAGCACACTTTTTTCACTGAGTACCTGTTTTGGTAATGATCATAACATAGTTCTCATGGTGCATTTTCTTTAAGGTATGTATTAAAACAAAATGTTTAAAAACAGAAAAGGAACTTGGGTGAAATTATTTAGGAAAAAAAAAAAAAAGTCTGTCATGCAATCCAAGAAGATAAAAGGCAACAACCAACTTTTACATGTTTTTTGCAATACAAAATAAATATGCATGAAAAGAGATACTTCAGTTACTGCTTTCATTTGTGGTCACATGATTTAAAATTAATTTACCCTATTGTCCTGCTTTGAATGGCTAAATTCAGGTAAATTTGACTGAATGAGAACATAGCTGTGTAGCAAGTGAACAGATTTAGTTATAGCCACTGTAAGAGCAGAAACAGTGATGGTGGGGGTAGGTTTTCTATTCAATTGTGTTGTTTTGTTTTTTACAGGCAAAGTGTACCATGTTTTTATTTACTGATGTGGGACTATAATCTGATTCTTTAATGTACAGTTTCTTACAACTTAATGTGTCAAGTATTCATAGAATTTTCAGGTAGAAAAATACTTTTAATACTAGTGAAATTTAAGATCCTAAAGTTTAGAAATGCGTGTGTTAGCTTGGTTAAACCATGCTGCTAATTGGTTAAACCAATACCGCTAATTTCTGAAGAGGCAAAATGAAAACGAGAGAATAGTTTTTTTTTTTGTTTTTTTTTTTTTTTTTAATGTACTTCACGTTTGTCTCTAGACAAGATAAGAGAGTTGATATAACTAAAAATGTATAAGGAATCTGGACAGTTTCAATGCTAAAATAGTGTTGTCATTGCTGTTTTATAAAACTTGATTATGAAAAGAGTTTTGATTCTTCCTAACTTTTATATTAGTAAAACTCATTTTACTCTTTCAAAACAAAAAGATCCATATGTATCCCTTAGAATCCTGAGAATCTTACTTTGCACAGGCACTTCATATTTACTTTGATAAAGTTCTTGCATAGACACAGACTTCTGTGCCAGGAATTAGGAATACACTTATATTTGTTCTTCTTCTCTTCTCTCCTCCTCCTTGCCTCCTCCTCCCATCACAACATTGTCTTGGTTGTCTTGTATGTCAAAGTTATATTTTTATTGATGCTTGGTCTTTCACACATTTCAATAAAAATTGGAACTTGAAAAAACCCTTAGGACAGCACTGAATCAAAAGCCTTGTTGCTTCCACTACCATCTCCATGGCAAATTTGCTGAAAGAGTTTAAACAAAGTCTGAATTTACTCCACAACTAGATGGTAATGATAAGAATATGAATAGGGAACAATAATGCTTGAAATACTGGGTTATGAATTAATTTCATTTATTGAAGTTGCTACCCAACATGGTAACCGGATTTTAAAAAATATTAATTGGATTACAAAGAGAAAGTGCATGCCGACTCTGTCCTTTTTATTTCTTCTGGCACTCTGCATGGTCTTGGTTTCTGTTTGGAAAGCTGCAGTCTGAAAATCACTATGAAACAGAGCAGTCTATCTGAGATATCTTATACCCATTAAAAATATTCAAGCAGAGAACCTTTTTGGCTCAGCAGGATTTGAAGGACATTGATAAATTTAGAAATTTATATTTTCTTATCTAATTTTATGTTGAATTGAAGCCATAGGTTGCAAAGATGGAAACATGCAATAGTAACTGATATCAGAGCTTTTTCTTTTGCCCGGATTTAGGTAAAGTATAGAGAAATGTACTTTATGAATCTATGGAGATAGTGATTCACTTGTTTTCTTTTATTTAGATTCAGAGCAGCACGGTTTCCAAAGATGCTAGATATCCCCTAAACCTAATAAAGTCAGCTGAAGCTCCAGGTGTTTTATACTGCTGGAAATAGAGCCTTAATTGTTCAGTGAAAAATATATAGCAAGCCTGTTTAAACAAATACTGCATGAGACAGTGTTTATTGCATTCTGATAGAGACAGCTTGCCAGAAGTCATATGCGCACTAGGACTGTATTTTAATGAGTTACATTCATCTATCATAATTTTGTTAGCTTTAGAGAAACTACTACATGAATTACCCCAGCTTGCACTATTTGCAAAAAGTTTTTTTTTAAAAAAAAAACAAACAAACAAAAAAAAAAAACACGGAAAATATATTCTACAGCTAAGAATTTAGAAACAAATAATTTAAGAAATTCTGCAGGGCTCTTGCCAAGAAAATCTTTAGAAAATCTTCGAGCCTTCCTATTCCACATTCTATTCAGCAGATCTATTCACCAAATCAGGGTTAGTTCTTCACAGTTCTGTTTCAATTGTGTTCTGCACTTAAAAAAAAAAAAAAAAAAAAAAAAGAGTACATGCTAGTCTTTCATTGTTTCTGCCCATGGCATGTGTGGAGTTGCATCTGTACACACTTAAGAAAAAATAAGCTTTTTCTTCTTTTCATTCTACTCTGCTGCATTAGAATCATAGAATTGCTAATGTTGGAAAAGAGCTCCAAGATCATTGTGTACAACTATCACCCTGCTACCAATGTCACACACTAAACCATGTCTCTAAGCACCAACTCCAACCTCTCCTTAAACACCCTCAGGGACAGTGATGCCAACACTTGCCTGGGCAATGCCTGACTACTCTTTCTGAGAAGAAAAATTGTTTTGGCCATCCTGAAAAGCACTGTCGTGGTTCCGCTCGAGTGGGCAGCCGAGCTCCACCACAGCCACTCTCTCACTCCCCCTCCTCAAAGAGGAATGGGGAGAAAATACGATGAAAAGGGCTCAAAGGTTGAGATAAGGACACGGAGATCACACAGTAATTATTGTAATGGGCAAAACAGACTCGGCATAGGGAGATAGTAAGATTTATTGCTTATTACTAACAAGCTAGAGAAGTGAGAAACAAAAGAAAGAAATCAAAAGCACCTTCCCCCCCCATCCACCCTCTTCCACCTCCTCCCCCCGAGCGGCGCAGGGGAATGGCGGTTGTGGTCAGTCTACAGTGCTTCTCTGCTGCTCCTTCTTGGTCACTCTCATCCCCTGTGCTGTGGGGACCCACCCACGGGATACAGTCCTTGATGAACTGATCTGGCATGGGCTTCCCACAGGCAGCAGCTCTTCCAGAGATGCTCCAGATATGGGTCCGTACCACGGGGTCCATCCCTCAGGAGAAAACTGCTCCAACCTGGCTCCCCCATGGGCAGCAGCTCCTTCCAGGTCACCTGCTCCTGCGTGGGCTCCTCTACATGGGCTACAGGTCCAGCCCGGAATCTGCTCCGGCAGGGGTCTTCCACAGGTGGCAGCCTCCGTCGGTGCAGGGCCACCTGCTCCACCATGGTCTCCTCCGCGGGCTGCAGCGTGGAACCCTGCTCCACCGTGGTACTCCATGGGCTGCAGGGGGACATCCTGCTTCACCATGGTCCTCACCACAGGCCGCAGGGGACTTCTGCTCCAGCGCCTGGAGTACCTCTCCCCCTCCTTCTTCGCTGACCTTGGCACCTGCAAGGCCATTCCTCAATCCTCTCACTCTCCCAGCTGCTGTGTGGCACAGCGTTTTTTTCCCTGTCTTAAATATGCTCTCACAGAGGCGCAAAACAACATCGCTTATTGGCTCGCCTCTGGTCAGCAGTGGGGCCCTTACCAATCATGGGGCAGCTTCTAGATCTTTCTCACAGAAACCATCCCTATGGCCCCCTGCTACCAAAATCTTGCCATGTAAACCCACTACAAGCACATAATTCATCTATATCCACAGTACAGTTTTACAATTTTCTCCGGAACAGGGTGAAGTCACTTCACGGTCTTTGCATATGAAACAAAGACCATCAGGTCTCATCTGTGAATCCTCTCTGGCCTGCAGTTCTGATCATGCACTTTCTTCTGGGGCATTGCAGTGCATGTGAAAAGCTGATGATCCCTTTAAGAGTGAGAGCACCTCTGGTTACACCCAAAGTAAGTGAATACTAAGTAAAAGTAAAGTAAACTGGGGATAGACAGAAGCAATGTTGCATTACATTTTTTTTTCCATGTTCATGTTCAAGTGACAGTGACAATTCTGTTCTTTCTACAAGCTCACACAATTTAGTCTAGGCTCCTTCCAGAGGTACCATTTAATTGAATAGTGTCATTCTGTATGTATCCAGAAAAATAGTCAATAGCATTAAACACTGAAGTATTTTTCCAGTACTTTTTACAGTTAGAATTTTAGTTCAAAAGAAAAATTAATGAAACCTTGTTAAACTTTCCCAATAAGCTTGCTATTTTGCTGTTACCATGTATTTCAAATATGAGGTATCAGTATAGTAATTGCATAAGTAGATTTAAAGATGTATGCTCAACACTACAAAATAATGGTAAGAGATTTCAAAATATTTTCTAGTTGAATACCTGCTTAAGATCAAATGTCTTTTCTGCGATACATCTATCTCTTCTTTTAACAAACTAAACCCCACAATGATAGTGATTCCACAATCAATCTGTGCAATCTATTCTTACTTCATTGGTTCTCCCCATAAAAATACTTTCCTGATGCCCATCCTGAACCTATGCTCACCTACTACCCATTTCTTCTGCTGTTTAATGCAAATATTGACAAAGAGTTTAATTATATTTCTCCTTGCACGTTCTATGTATTTGAAGAGTCTTGTGCAGTACTCTGTCTCTTCTCTTCCATTCCAGATAGGGACTCTCATTGCACAGTTGATTTGTGAGCTATAATAAAGCACAAAGTAACTATTAATAGACTATTGTTTCAGCAATCATACTGTTGCCAATGCCTTACAAGGTAGTGTCTGAGTTCAGTTACATCAGTTCTGCTGTCAGCTGAAAAAGCAATGGAATGAAAAATGAAGATTAAAACTCTTGCTTTCTCCCATAAATATCAACTTCTTCTTTTATTCCGTATATTTATTGAACCAAAAAGTTTGCACACAAGTTCTGAGTTAGTTACAGCCTGACGGCAAGATGTTACGGTGTATTTCTTCTGCAGCTTGATTTCCAGATTGTTACCTAGAGACATTTCAAAAATCCTCTCTGGTCCTGCCTTAAGATGGCACAAAAACATCCAAGTTCCTGGCATAAATGAATCTGATGGGAATGTTATCACAAATAACCATATCATAAGAGAACATGTGTTGATATTTCTGCAGTATTTGTAGCTTTCCATGAAGCACAACTCCCTTAGTCTTTTGCAAGATAAAAATGATATTAGCACCCTTATGTATGCTGGTCTCAGTCTGGTAATAGTTGTATTTGCAAATATGCCCCAGGAGGGAATTTACCAATTTCATGGAAATATGTTCTTTTTATCATGGCAAAAAGACTTGCCTTTAGTGGAGGAGGAGTTGAAGGGAAAAAATATTTTTATTTTAAATAATAAATTCAAATTTAATTTACAGTTAATATTTTGAGGAGCTTGATTACAAAACTAAGGCTCATTTTTCTTAAATGTTTCTTATCACTCTTCTGGAAATCTTCTGCAAGCACTTCTAATTTGACTTAATAACATGCACGTATTTGAAGAGGCCACAGCCCCAGAACATCAGTTGGATTTCCTTCAGTTGTTAATAAAAAAAAAAAAAAAAAAAAAAAAAAAAAAAGCAAACAACAATAACAACAAAAAACACTACATGTGACAAAGATGAGCTTGTATTTGATCAGGTTATTCAGTTCCTTGTTAACTACCAAAAAAACATATTGACACAACTATTGTGCAACTGTCAAATGTAATCACCATTTGGTTAACCAGTTGAGAGTAAATAAAGGAAAATTAGTATTTATTATTATTCAGAATGGATGATACATTCTCTTCCAAAATCCACCTGACTTCTTATTGGCTCTTCTTAACATACATGTTTGTAAAAAAAACAAGGAATAGTCCTCATTGGACTGTTGCAAGGAAGTTAACTTTCCCAATTGCTTCAGCCTGCTCCTTTTGGTGTGCTGTTTCATATTCCGTGAGTTTTCAGCAGTCTGATCACTTCTATCTTCTGATTTGTGTTACTAAACAACAACAACAAACAAAACAAACAAGCAAAACTACAATTACATTGCTCTCTCAGTTGTTGAAAGTGAAAAAGGTACTCAGGTGTTGGTTGCAGCATCATTTACAGTTTGCTACTTGCAGTGACCTGACATGTGATATGAACGGGCAATATCAGTTGCCCTGTCATATTTTCTGTTTCCTAAACTAGGTTTTCTCCTTCCTATACTGACCAGAAGGAAGGTTGTGTTCCTTCTGGTCTAGCATGGCAGTTGGGCTGCCATATATTAGGGAGCCAATGATCTTGGGGAGTGGCAGGAGGGAACACAGAACACAAAATAACATATAGGTTTGTCGCTCTTTTCCACCAGATTTGCTGAGATGCCTGCTTCCGCAGAGCACTGCTCACTGGAGTGCTCTTTCTCATCATGGTGGAAGTAGACTTGTGCCCTAGTTACCCTGGGCCTAGGCTATTGGTGGCCCCTGCAACTGTGAGACTGGAGGAGGGTAAGCTGGCTCCCTGGTTTGCAGCTGTGTTAATGCCAAGATAAAACCAAATGCTAGTACCTCAATCTATGTAGTTACCAGGGGACAACAGTATAGCCCCCAAGCTCTTCTATATGGAACTGAGTTGAGTCTTCTCTGACATAAAGGTAATTCCTCTCTTTAGAAGCTATTTCTTCCATTTCCATGCAACAGATTTCCCTTTTGACTGGAACAAATTATGTAGTTCTCATTGCAAAGAGAAATGAAAGAAATGCCAAGGCTATCATCCAAGGTGGAATTCAATTCTTACCTTTTCTATTATGTAAATGTGAAGCAGAACTATTATCTCTTTGATGGAGGCTGTACTTACTGAACATAAAGTAATACAGTTCAAGTGAAATTGCTAATAATTTTATATGGAATTACTGGTAGGGAAAATAACCTTTTTGTCAAAATATGACTTACTAAAAGATGATTCTCACCTTTACACAGAACCATAGTTACTATTATTACATAATGAAATAAATTCCTTTATATCCTATTTCCTCAGCCTGTTTCAATTTTAAACCCAATTGTTCACTTTGTCTAGCAGATAGATATCTATTTTGCAGTTTATTTCTTGAAAACCAAATGTTGTGTGTGTGTATATATATACACACTGTTGTGTGTGTGTGTGTGTATATATACACACACACACACATAACATTTATATATATATATACACAACATTTATATATATGTATATATATATATATATACACAAGGGCTGGCTGTAACAGTAAGGCTTTCTAGATGGAAGTTTTAGGTAGCTAAATGTATTTCTTGTTATTTTTTCCAGCATCTTCACCTTTCTTCTTCCTGCCATGTTTTTTTTTGGATTTATTGTGCTCCTAACTATAGTAGTGTAATTGTTACATACTTTAAAGCATCTGCTATATGCATCTAAAAACTGTCAAGCAGAAAAAGAGACTAAATCTTTACTAGGGAGTCCTTCTCCATTGATATTTGTCAAGCATTCTATGCAAATTTCCAAAAGTCTATATTTAAAAAATAAATAGGAGACAGTTGGATACTATTTGACTGTTCTCACCGTTTTCTTTCTTCTTGAGAGAAGAAAGCCTGGATTAGCCCAAGTTAGTGGAAATATACATATAAAATCTTAGACTGAATACCAATATTTAGCCTGGAAATTATATATAACTATTTCATTTGGGAAGGAGTGGGTAATGCCTACCATGCAAACCTTCACACTTTCATTTATGTATTCTTCTCAATTCCTTAATAATCTGAAGTGTATGGAATTTCTGGTAAGAATGATTTAATGGTAGGTAGAGTGGTGAAAATTGAAATTATAGACAATTTAAATGAATTCGTGTGTGTGTGTGTCTTTAATCTATATCTGTGGTTTGAATGCATATGGCCAGGGAGTTTGTTTAATTCAGTTTTTGACCTTCAGATGAGAGAAGAAAACCAAGGACTGATCTGCAAAGATGGTAACATTTAAGAGTAGTCCACAGTGATATTTGGGTAGTAATGTCTCTCCTGCACTTAGGGTCAGAAGAAACAAAATTAGTCTGTTCTTATTGCAAATTCACGTCCTCCCCTTCCACCAGTTGTCCAGTCTGACCTGAACTCTGGCTGAGTGCACCTTTGAGAATCGCTGTCCACCTCTTTCTGAAGCTAAAAGGACAGAGATTTGTTCTTTTTCTATGTAATGAAAAAATGAAAATCCTTTGAGGGTATAGTATTGACAGTCAATTATCTTTTCAAGAATGGGATTTAATTTTCAGAAAATGAATGCTATACACCTAAATTTATGCTTCAAAAGATGTCTAAGGAAAGATGAGAGAAATTAATTCCATTGTAGGTGGCCAATACTTTAACAAATAAACTTATGCAATTATTTCCCTTTGAAACTGATGTACTTCTGAACTGTCTCAGGAGCAGAGGAAGAGGGCTGAAATAAAATCATGTGTATGTGATGTGTGAATTTCTCACATCTCCTTTTCATAAGCATGAAGAGCTCCCTTCTTCTTTGATTCTATTCATTTGGGAAATGTGTGGTACATGAGAGCAAACTTTGTTCCTTTTCAAATACTTCTCTGATTTCTTTAAATAAATAAATAAATAAATATGTATATAAAGCTTATATCTCTTACTTTATCCGTTTCTTCACTCAACATTGGTTGTGAAAAAATTTCCTTCAACATTAGACACAAAATCCTCTCTTTTCTACCTCGTACGCAGGTGATTCTGCTTTGTTGAAAGTGTCTTAGAAAAAGAATATTTTGGCAAACTAGTTTGACTTTGTTTTATGAAAAAGCTAATTTTTGTACATGAAATACTGCTTTGCTTTTGAATATGGTCATACAGTTTTGTCTAATGTAGACAAAATGGGGATTACAGTCTGACAGACACAATTTAGAGGAACTCATTAATCCTCTTTTCCTTCTCCAACTACTTTTTTTTTCTTTTTTTTTTTTTTTCCTAATTTTCCTCTAAGCAAACCTAGGCAGATTTGGTCTCTTAATTCCTTTGTACATTCCACCTGAATGAGAAAGCAGATGTTTATGTTTTAAGTAAAACATCATAAGATTTGCCTAGGTTGTTCATATAATTTCTCTTATCTAAAAATTTGGAATCTTTTAGGCTTTCTGCTATCATTTCATTTTAAATGAAATTAAATTGAGTATCTTTTCTCAATGTGAAGGGCATATTAAAAATAATTTCTTCTGCATTGAGGAGAGAGCAAAAATTCTAAAACAAACAAGCAAAATCCTTTCTTTCCTTCCAAAACATGCCCTTAGTAGCTAAGGTAATCAGGAGCCCAACAGTTTGATAGACAGTATTGCTTTACAGACAGAGAGCAAAGAGATCCCAAAGGCTTTGTACATAAATGTTTTAAGAATTGAGGAAGCCACAGGAATTGGCATTACATGCACAATGATTTTTGATTATGTATGTGATGTAGAACTTTTCTTTTTTTTCTGAATATACAGTTCACAGACATTGTGAATATAAATATTATCAGTTACCTAAGGGAACTACAGCAAAAATGTAAAGCAATGAAGTTTTATTTCTGATTTTGACAAGATTCAATAAAATATTTCTAATTCATGTATCTTTCATGAAAACCATAAAATAAAACACTAAATGGTAATGGTGTAAAAATGTGGTTTATAATTAAATCCTTACTTGCTATTCTATTCATCACAGAAAAATCTATTAGCAAGTTGAGTGAAAGATGGGTTTATGCTGCTTCTCTTTGGGATGGGCTTGGTTCTCTGGTTCTCTCAACTCTTAAGCGTGTTTTAGCCGGCTAATATATAGTGTATATATACCAGCTTTCATGGGACTTTTGGGGGGAGCTTGGGGAGAACACCAAAAAGCTATTATTTGGCAAGTTTCAAGGACTGGTACCCAGACATCTAATCCTGAGCTTGCTATGTTAGTTTTCATTAAAATAAATAAATAAATAATAATAATAAAATTGTTTGTTTGTTTTTTCTATTAAATGGATTAGCACTGACAGCATGATTGAGTTAATTTCTGGATAATTTAAAATATTTATGGAAGAACTAGAAGACCTAAATTCAAGTGCCCTTTCTTTCTGGTTTGCTGCAAGGATATGAATCAGATTTTCTTGTCCTAGAGGGTTAACTATTGGGTAAAGGTCAATAAGCACATTGGCTTTATCTGTCTAGCTAGCTGTTTGGAAACTTACTCCAAGTTAATAAATGCAAATCAAATCCACAAATAGCTTCAGGCTAAGAAAGAAATGCACATTCTTCATGAATTTATCTAATATTACTAGAACAGGATTTCGTAATGCTATTTTTATAGACCATTTTTACAGTAAACTACATTTTAAAATTTTTATTAAATTTGTTCTGGATATCTCGTTATTTCTGCCTATTTTCTGTTAATGATAAGCGGTACTGGTGTCATTATTGTCCTTCTAGTCTTAAGAAAATGCTCCTTATATGAACAACTTTATTCTCTGTTCTGCGCATATGAATACCTCAGCGTTTTTATTGCGTTATTAGTTTTACTTTGGCAAACTTGTGTCCGCAGTTTATGTGGTCATAAAAGATTACTTATAACGAATTAGTAGCCATGGAATGTGGCCACAGGCAAAATATAACATGATCTTTCATGTTATATTTTCATTTTTTAAGTGTAAATACAGTAAGAAAATGGATAAAAATAATAATCTCATGCTGGCAACACTGTTAAAATTGGTTAAAAATAAATGATCAGCAATATTAGGGAAAAAAATTATTCTGATGAGAGGCAATAATCATGAAAATGTATCCATGTTTTCATATGCACACAATATTTGGTATAAGAACAAAAAAAACTGGGTTGTAGTGTAAAGAAATAGAAGTTTAACATATTTTATGTTTAAAATTGCCACAGCTTTTTAAGAACCTTTCCATTCAAACTCTTCAGTGACCCTCAATACCTTTAGTTTAAGAGAACAAAATGTTCTCTATGTTCTATGAACAAATATAAAACAGTAAATTATTCATGCCTTAAAAAAGGTAATGCTTTGCCCTTCATTTTCTAGTGTCATGAAAGTCATGCTACATTAGTTTCATGCCATGCTGCAATAAGGACATGCAGTGAGAAAAATCCTGCTAATAGATTGCTGTGTAGAGAGATAGAATTAACATCAATATCCAAGTCTGAATTTTGGTTTGCTTTTAATTTTTTTTTTCATATATATATATATATTAAAAAAAATATATATATTTTTTTTAAAAAAAAAGCCTGCAAGCAAAATACATCGATACGCTTATCATTGCAGAATATTCCATCCTTACCTCTATAAACTTATTATTTTTAAGAGTTTAATTTTCTATTCAAAATCTAATCAAAATCCAAAAGGTGGTTGTTGTTGTTTATTATTATTACTATTTTTGTGTAAATAAAAGAGAATAGAGTTGTTGTGGATAAGGAGAAATCTGTTGTTTAATTTAGGTTTCTGTACTTGTTTGTTTTGGTTTTACTCCACTTAGATCTAGAAATTCAAACAACTCTTCTGAAGAATCCAGGAGCAGAGTATCAAGGCAATACAGGTGAGTGATAACAGTGACAGTCTCAGTGATGGAAAGCACTCCATGTACTTTGTCCTAAGAAACAAACTTGAAAAGGAATTACTCACTTCAGTAGTGAGCTAGTTAATTAGCCACCTTAGCTTGTGTTCATTCTTATGTGGTCATAGCTTGTGCTCTCTTCCTGATCTGTTCAGTGAAAATTGGTGTTCTTAATCTTTTCTTTTTTTTTTTTTCTTTTTTTTTTTTTTCCCCAAGGAAGATTATTGCAGTCCTGATCTATGAGGTTGTTCTAAAGCCACTTCTTTATATTAATATTAATAGATTCCCTCATACTGTGCTAAGTATGCTGCAGAACTGAGCAGAAACTGTGAATTTCTTTCATCAGAACTTAGTTAATCTCTTTCCCTGAATTTGACTTTCTTTGCCAGGAGTGGTTCCTTTCTTGCTGAACGCATTTGCTTGTAATTTCATTATTGATCTTTGCCGAAATAAATTCTTATAAGTAGAAGAGAGAGATACTTGGGACACAAAGTAAGACATATGAATAAGAGAGGGATGTAAGCTTTGATTTTTCTGTATGCTTGTTTTTACTAGCTGTTTAACACTTTTTTTTTTTTTTTCCCTACAAATTCAATGAGCTTCCTTCACTGAAATTTTAATAAACCCTCAAATCATGCAATAATAATAAGGCAACAGATGCATTTATAACACCTTTCTGTTATGAAGGAAAATATTCAGTGCAGTAATTTCTGGACTTACAGGACCAAGTAAAACTTGATTTTTTAATTAACACTAAGATAGAGCACTGGGTAACTGCTTTGAGACAGTCCTCACAGCTGGGGTGGAGAGAGTTGCTTGCAAGCATTTCTGTAGTGAATGATAAAAAATTCCATGGAAGTCTCCAATCATGGTAGCTAAAGAAAGTAAAGGTGAAAGTCTGAAGTGACAAATAATAGAGTTTAATTTAAGTATGTGGGTTTCACACTAAATGACCTTTCAGAAAGCTCATGCAATTTTGTTGTATACATCAGGCAACTGCCTATGATGTTCTATGTCCACACACAGAAATTTGAAGCTCTCATGTCTTTCTATTATGAGAAATGTTACAAAGACTCCCATTATATTGAAGCTCCTAATTCAATCTGAAAGAATATTAAGTGTTAATAGGGGCAAATTATTAATAATAATAATAAAAAAGCATAACAAAAACAAAAGATCAGAAATATAACATTTTTCTCAAAACAAAACAACAAAAAAATAGATTATATCATTTTGTTTTGGTAGCATTTTAACCTATTCTGCATCTTATTCTGTTTTGATGGCTTTCTGCAAATTCATGTTGTTCTTTATGTAATATCTGAATACTCTTCAGTATTTATTATTTTTCAGTAGACTTTGAGGACCCAATAGTAGTTTAGTAACCTTTTTCCTCCCATAAATGTTATGGTACAGTAATTATTTTCACATTTGGTAATTGTCCAGAACATTAAATTGATATGGAGAGATGTATTGCTATTATACTTTTAATCCAATTGCATGCATTTCCCCATTTCTAATTCCTACTCCTGAGAAATTGGCCTCCTTGTAATATAGATGAAGAACTTTTTAATTTGGCAGGGACTCTCACAGCCTCTTTATTTAATTTCCTATTTGGCATTTTGTGTGTGTGTGTGTGTGATGCTGCAGGAGCCCTTTATGAGAATGCCTCTATAAACTCAGCTATGCATCTCCTTTCAGTATTTTTGATAACTTCAGTATCAGGTAGTTTGTCTATACTGATAAAAAGACTCTGAGTTACTGGGGTTATCTTGAAATTGTGAGGCCATGAGATAACTTTCCTGTGAAGGTTTGTTTTAATCTGAGCTCTGAGTACAAAATGCTTGTACTCCGAGGGGGAAAAGTGTGTGTGTGGAGGGAGGGAGAAAGGTTGGGGGGGGGGGGGGGGCAAAACAACCAACTGTACAGCAATTATTTTTTTTTTTAAGAAGTAAATGCTTATCATGTAGGTTGATGGGATCTGAAAGATGATTTTACATCGCAGTATCTTACCAAAAATCAAATCAGTTTCTTCAATGTTTCCTTCAAGGGTTTTATACCTAATTTTTAACAGAGTATGGTAGTTGCTCTTTAATGATATTTATTCTTTTATTATATAATATGTAAACCAGTATGTTCTGTCTTAGCACAGAATTGTTACTGAAATGCATTGCTATTTTAATTTAATGTTATTAGAAACAACAGAATTTTATGGTTCAATTCAGTCATAATGTATTGGATGTTGTAATGTAGTAAAAATATGCAAATGCAAGATTGTACTTTATTAATTTTTAAACAGACATTGAAATGACTGACAGGTCATATGTGGATTTCTGGTCTTTATCTGCAGTGTCAGGAAATGGCTATATATGTGATACAGATATTATATCTCTCTTCATGCTGTTCTTGGTAACAAAAAGAATTCTTCTTGATACCCTGAGGTGCAGGATTAATTTGAATTATTGGACTTGGAGGCTTGAATCCTATTAGGAAAGGAAACCAACTCTTTACTGCTGACTAGAATTACTTTCAGCTTCTATTTTCTTTATTTATTTTTCTTTCCTGCAGATTTATCTGTCTTATTTAGCACTGGAGCATAGATAATCTTAAAGATCCAGTCTGTCATATAAGCCATTTATGATAGATGATGATGCATTGGACCAATTCTCAAAAGGGCAAAGTAACCTGTTTGGGTGACAGGAATACTACTTGATCTTTTATACTTTACCTTTTCATCATTGTCTGTGCATAGCAATCGGAATGGAGGAGAATCACCAAGTCACCTGCTCCTCAGATCAGAAGGTGATTGTGGCTTTGAGTCAATATTGAACAGCCACAGCACTGCCTGGTCAGAAAGAGCAAGTGTACTAGCCTTTTACTTCTTAAAGATCTCAGCTCTCATCAAGCATCAAGGTTTGAAAGCTGAAGGAGAATGCTGTTGCTTTACTGTGGATATCACATCACCAGCTGCCTTTCCACATAAAGTGGTAGCTTTCATCATAGCATCTCTTCCGAAGAATCTAGGAGCAGAGTATCAAGGCAATACAGGTGAGTGACACAGTGACAGTCTCAGCGATGGAAAGCACTCCGTGTACTTTGTCCTAAGAAAGGAACTCGATTTCTTCATTTTTGTGAATTTATACACATAATCACCTTTGAAATTGAAAACAAAAATGTGCTTAAACAGGAATAATGCAATGTAAAGATAGTTTTTCCCTGATTGTGAACAAATGCAAACTTTTGCACGGTCAGTACCAAATCTTTATTTCTGTAAGAGAAATTAAAATAATGTGGATGCTTTAAAATATAAGGAGTGAACCCAATGCTTTGGAAGAGCAGTGCTGCTGTTGATTCTGTGGAATAAAAAGAAATGTGCTCACTTCAGACTGTAATTAGTTCCTAAAGATTATGGCTACTTCAGAGTAGTTGTCCTGCATAAATACACTCTGCTCTTCAAGAGTAACTGTGGCAGTAAGACAGGAAGATGAATTGATTTTAAAAATTATGAAATGATATGGACTGCCTAGGCCATAGAACTTTTGCCTGGATCATAAGCCAGCAACTGTTCAGTAAAGGTAGTCTTAATTAAACCTCCCACCAAATTCAGGGTCTGTTGAATCACTTGCTTTTATAAAACAAATGCTAAGTGGCAGTAGAGCAGCATACTTTATAAATAAATGAAGTAATCAAACTTTCTGTGGTTCTTTGAATTGTAGTGAAGTTCTGGAAACTTCATATGGTGATTATTGCCCAGTAAGAGATTTTATTCTACTACAAAATCTATTGTTTTGAGTTTTATTGCAAGTGAGCTTTATAAAAGAGAACCACTAGCACTGAACAGGAAGGGTGATGGCACATATCCAGTCTTGGAGCTGTAGTCTATAATACAAAACAACCATAATCCAGGACCTGAATAGGACCAAATTCTATCTATCAAGTGTTACATGCTTTACCACACTGTCCCTTCCAACTCTCCTTGTATTCATGGTTAAAGTCTTTTCTTTAAAAGTTGTATAACTTATCATATGTACCTTTTTGTACTTTTTTTTTTTTTTTTTTCTTTTTCCAAAATAGGTATCTTCTCAAGGTATCTTACCAGAATTAATTCTTCCTGAATATAGCATAATACAGCTTAATTTTATTCACTAACATGTTTTCAGATTCCACCGTATCTCACATTTAATACTATGAACAGTACCAAATGCCCTTTCTCTTTCTTTCCAATGATGCAATGGCAGTGGTTTTGAAGCCTGGAACATGTGAACTTGCTCTCTTCCTCTCTCTTCCCTCACTGTAGCCCGTGTCCCCACTTTTCTATCTGCTTGGGTGAGCTCAAGAGATTAGAATATTTTTCACGCAGTTCTTAATCTGAAGGAACGGTCTGCTTAGCCAACTTCATCTCCTTAGGAATGTGGCACATACTGTGAAATAGGAGTTGATTATGTGAAATACTGCTACAGGCTTTCAAACAGCCTTCAGTTGTTATACTCTTCTGGGCAATAAATATGGTTGGCTTATGTTTACTATTTATTGAGTTGTTTAAAAGATAGTAAAAAAGGTATGCAAAACATTAAAGTAAGGTGTCTTATCATACCTACTTAAACTTTCAAAGGAAAAATACTGATCAGAAGTTATAAATGACATAATAAACAACTTCTATTAAAAAGGAAAGACATTGAACAAATCTTTGGTGCAATATGAACATATAAGCAATTAATTACCTCATTTTTTATGTGATTGTAAGAATATATTAAATGACTTAGTTTCATGTATAGAAACCAGTTAATTAAAAGGAAATTCTGAAGGTGAGTTGGACCTTCCAAGATGCTAAAATTTCAGTTTAACAGTAACGCTGCTTAACTATTTTACTTGATGAAACTAAATTTCTCAGTGTTCTGGAAAAAGCAGAGCTTCCTCTGAAAAAAATATGGTGTTGGAGCCCATCGCAGTTAATATACTGGCTGTCCTCTGCATGAGTTACATGGTATCCGTCACGCGTTCTCTGTGCTTTAGCTGTTCCTTCAGTGGGGGCACTAAGGGGGCTTTCTCACCCTGTATTACTGCTATTTTGATGAAATAAAGAAAGCTTGATTGTGTGTAGAGGTTCTTACCAGTGTCAAATTCGGTTGAAGCTAAACAATTACTTTAAAAAACATGCTTTTTTTTTTTTTTTTTTTTTTCCTTTTCTTGCTTGAAAATAGCTACAGTATAGCTAGAGAAAGGAATTAGCATATAACGTAATCAACATCATTTCCCTAGGAAACCAGGCTAAGAAACACCCTTGTACACTCTAACTATAAGCAGTGGCAAAGTAGGAAATTATATGAAAAGTGGATATCTTTTTCAGTGGTATTTCCTCATTAATATTTATTGGAGAAAATACAGTATGCATATGTAGCAATAACTGTGTTGGGCAGAGAATTATTTTCAATTAACTGTGAGTAAAATATTTTTTTTCCCTAAGTATTGATTTATTATGTTTGTTGTCTTTGGAGTCACTTTGTACACCTATGCTCCCTCTTTCTCGTTTTCTCTCCCTTTTTCTCTCCCTCTTCCCCCTTTCTCCCCCTCCCCTCCTTTTTTCTTTTTTTTCTTTTTTTTTTTTCTTTTTTTTTTTTAACAATGGAAATTCTAGATGAGCATTTCAGAGGAATTCAAAATATATGGTTTGGATACTGTGAAGTGTTTTCTTCAATATAAAATATTCCCACCTTTAGTTTGGGTATCTCTCAAAACGATGCGAGTCAAGAGTTGTATTGTTCCTGCATTCTATTGCATCCATTTTTGCTTGCTAATTAATATCAATCTGAATTACAGTATTAAATTCAGTTAGCATACTTCTAAAGCCAAGATTATGTTTTGTATGGAGCTACATGTGGAAATGAGACTAAAAGCAATATATGGCAACACACATTTCAAAGTCTAAATGGAACAGCACTGGCTTAGTAGAAACTATCGTGTTTTTAATTTTGAATAATTTTCTAATTACTACATGTTATTAAAATACTTTGAGGATTTTTATGGACCTTATGAAGAAGTTTTAGAATTTCCATAAAAAATAAATATTTTTTAAGGCACTGTAGAGACAATAAATCTTTTTTGTTAATATAACGATTCGAAATTTTAACTACTGTCCATGGGGAACTGTCTTTCATGATACCATTAAATGTAGGTTGAATTTAATATTAAAAGTTTGGTGTTTTTGTTTGTTTGTTTGTTTGTTTATAGTTGCTTAAGATTATGATTTAAATCTCTTTTCACTAAAATAAACAGATTACTTAGATGCATCCATGTCTGTAAGTACCTTCTTTGCTTGGTAATATAAATATGTAAAATAAATTTAAAGAAGTTTTAAAAAATAGGAAAGCACAAAAAGGTCACTCAACACGTATTTTATTATTCAAAAGTACTTTATATGTATCTAGAAAGATGCATAGGTGAGTTTCTTTTCTTAAGAAATGAAAAGAGCTGAGAAGTAGATACCGATATCTCTACTGTTATTCCTACAATGTTCGCAACTTATTAATATAAGAACAGAAAAAACAGGAATTCATTACAGAATATTGTTTTGCCTTGGTTTTAGTCAGTATCACTTTCATTTTTAATTGATTTTTTTTCCTCTTCTTGTTTTCAGCAATGCTGCTTTTTGAGCACTTATATTCTAAGAAAGGCAAGTAGCATCAACCCAACAAAAACGTACACACTACTTAAACTCAGACTTTCTGTAATCTAACTTAAAGACTATACCATCATATTTTGAGCATGCCAGTTCAATTTAAGAAAAATAAAGTAGAAAAAAGATTTGCCCCAGGTTTTCTATTCATCTCTTGCCTCCCAAAAGCTCCTATTGTTGAGCTCCTAAGTTGAGCGTAATAAACTTCTGAGGCTTCTTTTGTTAGGAAATTATCTGGACAGATTCCTGATAAGATATATTCTAATGTGAAAAAACTGACTCATATTTATTGTGCTCATATCTTATTTCTCCTCCAAAATCCAAAAAAGAGCTTGTAATGGTTTACAGTGATTACAAAGTGTGTATTGTAAATTAAATCCCTATTTCAACCATTAAGAATAATCTACTTTAAAGTCCTTTCCAACCCCAACCCAAGCCATTCTATGATTAATGTACTCTTTTTTAATATGCTGTATATAAAATATTGGCATGTTTTGCTAATTTGAAGATTGTTTTGTTGGATTAAAGTACATTTTTTATGATAGGCAACTCCTAGACTTCCTGAGTCTTGCTTTCTGAGGAAATACAGTATTTTTTTTTTCTTTTCTTTTTGTTTTTTTAAAGTATATGTAAGTTCACTTATTAGGACAAGGAAGGAAACTGTTTCCTTATGTTTCTTTGGTTAGCTATTCATAACAAATACTTTGCATATACTTGCAAGCTTTGAATTCATAGTCCAGAGACTAAAATTCAATGAAAACATAAGTGTCTGTCAGTTTGTGTTAAATCAGGGCTTCAATACATGATGTTAAAGTAACATTTCATCTTTATTCAGCACAAATGATAATTTGGAAATAAGGAATCTTTTCTGTATTGTCTGAGACAGAGGAAGAAAACCATTAATTTACTGATAGATGCATGTATCCTTTGAGACTTCATCTTGGAAACCTTTTTCCAGCTAGTCATAACATCAATATGACAAGCCTATAGATGTGGCAAAATATGGGGTACATATGAAAAATTATGTAACAAATTGTGGGTTAGCTTTCTGGAACACAAGAGCTTTTGTGCATTGTACCTGTGATTTCTAAGAGTCTGTTTGCAAGTTATGAACTTGTTTACACTCTTAGCCCATGGGAATTCAGCTAAGCTACACTTGAGCAGTTTAAAACTAAAAGGGAATTAAAAGTTTAGGAAACAAATATGAGTCAAATAAGGCATCCACTTTATATATATATTTTGTGTTGCAGGTGTCAACTGTTGTATATTATGCTTTTCTCAGCAGTGAAAGCAATCATACTAATGGCTATGCTATTCTCCTGGATCATTAGTCCCATAGCTGCTACCTACTAACACACCTTTCTCCAGACTTTAGTTTTTGGGAGTTGAAAAGCACAGACTCCGCCCCCCGCTCAGTAGGCATATTGTTGTGCTTCTGCTTCTCTGAATGCACAGTAACTGCAAGTGTAAATGATAATACTGTAAATCTTTTTTTTTTTTTTAAGTTTCATATTGTTCTGATTCCAGAAAGTTGTTCTCTAAGTTTAAATTTATCACAGCTCAATAGATTGTTCCTTAGGCTGAAAAAATAATCTATATTGCAGAACTGAATACTGTATTTTTCAAGTATTAGGAGTGTGTATCCCTGATAAACAGCAAAAAATGTGTTTAGAAAATGAGTTTAGCATTGGTGATAAATGACAGAGAAAAAATGTGATTGTTACATCTTTCTAAGCTTCAAAATTATTTCTGCTAGAGCTTAGAAAAATATGTACTTTACAGCACAACATACTGCTAAGAGGTAGCTAGAATGACTTTCTTTTTTATGCCAAGGCCTCTTCCCCCTGCTGATAACAGGTCATTCACAAGTTATTATGCAGAGGAAAACAGACATTTGTAATGAATACATCTAAGCAATACACTACGTGAAGTGTGAAACTGGGGAGAAACCCAATGCTTGAATGTCCACAATATGTAATAGTGTAGATCCCAGGGTTAATTTTAACATTAAATTTAATATTTCAAAGAAGGAAACTGAAAGTCTGTACAAAACTGTGTAGATTTTCTGAAATGGAAACACTTAGCCACATCTAAGTATCAAATATCAGCACTTCCTTGAAGAGGAAAAAACCTGAGTAAGTCTGTTGAATGTGAGAACAATTAATTTTATTATTTATTATTCTTTTTATTGCCAGAAACAGTACAGATTGTCAGTGCCAAGGCAAAGGACTTTTGAAAGTCTGGCAGGAGTCTACTGAAGCTCATGTATAACAGGAGTGGAAAAATGTGAAGCTGTATTAATACTTGCTCACATTTGCTGAAAATATGCTTAAACATTAGTTGACTAAGCTAGGTTTTAATTTGTCACAAAGATGTTTCCTTTCATTCCAGTTTTGATAGCTATTCTTAGAAAAAGAAAAAAAAATAATTGAAAATTACTACTATTAGATATTCCTTCCTATCAGTTGCATAGCCCAGGTCCTAATGAAGTCCTTCACCTCTAATCCCACTTGCAAGGGTAACCCCATTTGCTAAGGTAACCATCTTCATGAACTCATGATTATGAGTGAAATCCAAAAGACGAAACAGTACAGTAGATTCTCCATGTCACACCAAAACAACAGTATGAAGTAGTAGTCATATGGAAAGTAGTCATAGTAGTCCCAATATTTAAGATGAGTGTATTCTCCAGGTTTAGTGAACAAGCCTAATTATGGTGGGATTTCAATATATTAAATGACTTTGACTTGTTTTTGACTGTAATGGGAAAAGACTCTGCTTAGTTAAATCACTGAATTCATGAGCCCTGAGAAGTCCTACTCTGTAGTAGAGGTTCACTGTCTGTCTTCTTGATTCTAATCACTCATTATACTTACATTTATTACTTGCATGCTACTTTTTCTAGCTTGTATTTATGACTTAGTTGCTTTAGATGTTTCATGAAGCTGAATATTATGATTTTAAATGTTAATGCTTCATATTTGGATAATACTAGACATCTGAAATGGTTGAAAGGCTGAAAGTAACTTAGCAAAACAGAAACATTTCTGAGAGTCATCTCATTTCTTTCACAGTTCAGCTTTGCAGGTTTTATTTGGATAAACTCTAATATATTTAATCAGATAACATGGGATCAGCTTGTATATTAAACTCGATTATGCGTAAAAGCCTCTAGATTATCAGATGGAAATATGTTACTTTCAGTCAGTCTTTGTAAAGAACACTGTCTGAAATGAGACAAGATGTGTGTCTATTTTGTACATTGGGTTAACTGATAAAAGCATGTTTGAGGACTGTTACTGCATGAACTAACACTGCATTGTGATGAAGCGTGTTGAGACTTCCATTTAAGTTCTTGCTGCTAAATTTCAAGCTGTTTTTCAAGGTGCTTTTCCTCTCAATAGAATTTTCCTTCTCTGTCCCATGCCTATATCACTTTGGCCTGCCTCTGTCAACTCTTGCTGACCTTAAATGATATTGCCAGTTCCAACTCTCTTGCTCTCTTGTGGGCCTTCCCAACTGTCTCTTTTATTTTTTTTATTTTTATTTTTTATATATTACTATTATTGCCATCTAATAGAATGTGGTGGCTCTGCTGCTTTTTTCATTATAAAAGTCACCTCATCCATGATTCACTTAAAATTTCTGTTCAGTATTTTTTACTGGATATTTATCATTTGAAAAGTTTTTCTACCTCTCCAATTGTATTCTCTCATCCCTTTTCTCCTTTCGGTCATGCTAAAAGGAGTAAAGGATACAATCAGGATTAGTGGGACTTGAAAAAAATGTTGATCTCTGTGATGATGAGAAAACTCTAGCACCACTCTCCAAAGGCTCATCTTGCTATCCTCTGGGTGTTTTACATTCCCATGCAGACAGTACTCCTCATCTGATCTGTCAAAAACAAAACAAAACAAAACAAACAGCTATGCTACTTACTGTAGCTCTAGGGAAAAAGAGACATTAGAGCAGAGACTGCTAGCAGGCAGCATATTGGGCTCCTCACAGGTGGTAGCGGCACCACTGCATCCCACCTACTTATGTATCTGACTCATTAGGTAGTTTGAAGGCTTTTCAGCACACAGTCAATTGTGTATTTTGCTCTTTTTTTCATCATCTTTTTCTTAAAAAGATAACCACATGCACAGTGAGTGCCTTTCTCCCATTAATGTACTTTTCTAACACTTTATTTTGCCTTCACCTTCTCTCCTTTCCTTCGCAAAATCACATTTACATCAAGCAAATTGGGAGATTTGTGACACTTCTTAATTGCTGAGAACATTAATATTATCATATCACACTGGCTTCTGTGAAAATTTTATACAATAAGATTTCTAATGCATTCTCTAGGTTATATTACTGATTGCTTTATAGTGAGAACTGGTATGTTGAATTAAGTTTAATACCTTCAGAAACCCAGTTTTATAATGAATTGCATTTCACTTTCACTTTGTCCATTGAAACACCCTTTGAAGGTCCATGTAACCAGCTCCATGTACGTGGTAACAAATTCTCTCTGGAGTTCTCCAAAACTGGAGAGAAGTCCAGGTGCTGCAGAGCTGCCAGAAATGCATCTTCTCTTTTTACTTTTTCCCATTTCTGCTCCAGCAGATGGATTTATCCCCCTGATTTGACATTATCTGGGGAGTAAGATGCAGTGGAGAGCTCAGTAGAAAATGGCTGATGCTCTGCCATTCAAGCTGAGCTTGTATTCACGCAGGGTGAACTGTAAAAAGCAAGGTAACAGCCTATAGCAATAAACAGTAAACTTTCTTATCTACCAGCTCCAACCACTTTCAACTGACCCATCTGCTATGAAAACAATAATGTTTGCCACAAATATTTGCACATATTTGATACTGTGAAATTACATGTGGCTGAAAGACTATTGATTTTCTTTTTTCTATGCTTGTTTTGATTCCCTAGAACAATACATTGCACATAATATTTTGGGGTTTGTGTCTTCTGGGAGTCCACACTTTTTCAGACCAGACTGAGTAATTTTAAAAGTTGCTGCTGCTGTATTGATTTTCTGCCTGAATCCATTTTGCTAAGTAAACTGATCTAGGAAGTAGGGCCTGAGATCATCTCACAGGCACAATAACCAAGCCCTGCCCCTTTCTAAAACACCAAAGCTTTATAATCTTTAAAACTGATTTTTATTTGACTTAGGTGACCTGCGAAATAGGAAAACCTCAGATCTGCTGGATAAGATGGAATAAAATTGAAGAAGGTGGTGAACCAATTTTCCCTCCCTCTCTGTGTCCTTGCAAGGGCGAGTCCTTTACCATGGGTTTTCTGTCAGCCTAAAGACACTCCCGTACTACACAATCCATTCAAAAACCCCTTGTGGTTCCTCAAACAAGGGCTTTCTCTCCACTCCTGGGGAGGCCAGCTGGCCTACGCCTCACCCTCCAGGGAGTCAGCCCTTAAAGGCCTGCTGCTTTGCTTCTGGAAGCTTCCACTGGGCCAGGGCACTCATTCTCCCCTCAGTGGAGTGCAGGTGCTGCAATGCATGCTCATTTCCAATCCATCCTTTGTCAGCTACAGTATAATTCTTCCTGCTGCTTCCTCTGGTCTCTATTGCTCTCCGAGGAAGACACCCTTACATGGCTGCACAGTGAGTCAGGGCTAGGGGAGCAAAGCTTTTCCTTCCCAGTGAGGGAGCGCGATGGAGCCATTTTGTCAGCCACTGCCAAAATGGCTTCCAGGGTAGCAAAATGGCTCCCAGGGCATATGTGTATCCCATATACAAAGCACCCGTTCTCCTAGACCTGTTTGTACTTCTTTTATTGTCTGCTTTACTTTTTCTTGCTGCTGTGCTTCTTGTTGTGTCAGCGGTAGTGGAGCTGGTGGTTCTTCAAAAGTTGGGAGGAAAGGGGCGCTAACCCATACAGCCCTACACACACACACACATCAAGCAAGAGAAAGAGTAAGCAGGGCAGTATTTACATCAAGACTCAGTAAACAGGATTTATTTATTTATTTAATGAGAGTGAGATCAATTACTAATCAACTTGTACCAGTTAAGGTCACATTGGCTTTTATTCTGGACTTCTATGACTTCTGTGCCTCCTCCTGGAGAGCTAGCTGGCATAGTTAAATGATTTTTCAGCAATTTTTCACTAGTGGGTGCCCATTTCAGCACCCTTACAGACAAGAAATGCTCTGTTACCAAGTCATTGTGTTGTGGTTATCGAGTCTTTTTTTCATGCTAATGAGGAACAATTCAGAAGGAAAGAAACAATTCATAAAGTCTGGGGGATAAATTTTCCCCCTCCCAAATGCTGTTAGTTTAAATGAGCTTGTATGATTTATTCACAGAGGTTTACAAAAACATGATATATTGCATGTTTCTTCCTGCAAAGCCAGATGCAAGTTTTGTAATTTAAATGCACTGGCTCATTTTAATGATAAACTCAACTCTGTAAAATATGTGAAAGTTTTGTAATAATGCTGGATATTCATTTCGATGTTTTACATGGTCAGTATAACCATCTACATATATCTGTTTCAATGTTAAAAAAAATACTGATGAATTATATTTTGCATATTTGTGGTATTTTCCTGGCGTGGGTAGTATTTCTAACTTCTGAAAAGATGCTTATTTGCATTCCATGAATAGTGGATTAGGAATTTCATAGAACTTAATTCATTTTTGTTTTTACCCTTAAGAGGGTTGAATATTTTTTGTGAGCCTTCATTCATTTCAGAGCTGCCTTGATTTGGGAACAATACTGATGTTTTAAAATTCAGGTCATAGAGGGACCATTATTAAATTTTATAGTGATGTTTTTCTCTTGGAATAGTGAACTATATCACCAGGGATCCATTTGATTATATTGTCTGATCTTTTGTATAAGAGACTGCAGACTTCTCAGAGGTATTTTAGCTCTAGTATGTGTCTTTGTCAGAGACCTTGGTTTAGAAATGATTTGGTGTTTTTTCATTAATTCATTAACTTAAAAAAGCTACAAATAATTCAAGCTTTTGCTTCTAGTGAGAGAAAGCATTGATAAAAGTATGTGCATTAGAAAATTATAAGGTTACAGTTCTTTGAAACTGAAAGTGTTTGAAATACTTCCTGGCTGTGGAGGAGAGAGAGGATATGCAATGAACTGAAAGCAAAATGTGTGGATTTTTAATAAAAGACCTAAAATCATTTACCAAGTAAATAATTAAGGAAAAAAAAGTTGTGTACAGTTAAAGTAAGTGTATAGATTGACTATAATAACAATAATTATCCCTTGGCTAGAGCTTTTACATAAATTTAACTTTCATCCTGCATGATGGTCACCAGCTTTGTGTAAGTGTTGTTGCTAGGCCAAGCAACTCCGGAAGCTTGATGTATCATGCTTAATAGAAATAAACAATTGCTGATTATTTTTCTCATTTTATAATGCTGTTAAAATCACTTTGAATTTTGTCAGTATGTATATGTGAACTTAGGATAGAGGCTATTTGTTAACCTATCTATTGTGGTCTAGTGTAATAAAATACCTAATTTTCAAACCTAAAGTAAAATAATCTACGCCACCGATTATAGCAAGTCTTTTGGTTTTACTTATGTATTTATTTTGCAAAATAAGGATAGTTTCTGCAAAAATAAGTTGTTTTCAAAAATATAAAAGTGTTAACTGTGAACTGTTGTTACCCAGCATCAGTAGTAAGATATATTCTTGCTTCTTTACATCAGATTGCTTTTTGATACACTACTTTTCTATGGGTTCATGTCTGAGATCTCACCAATACAGCTTTGCGAAATACACTTTTAGGTCAGTAATCTTATACAGTTTAAGCATATACAGTTGAAACAGATTGAAATCATCCACTATTGTAAAGAAATTGACATAAAATCATTTTTCTGAATGTTGCTGCTATACAAATGTATGGAAGAGCATACTAAGCTAAAAAGAACTCATCACTTTCTTCACTAGGTAGACTTCCGATTGGACCACTGTATAGTTTTCTACTAAAACATCTATTCAGAAAGCTACTCATTACTTTTGACAGTCCAAGTGAAACCATTTTTAAGGTCAGATCTAAGGTTATTTAAATTAAAAAAAAAAAAAAAAAAGGCAAAAAAAAAACACAAAACAACTGAAAACAAAGGTACAACCTGAGAGAAAGAGTATAGTGGTCTTAAATACAGGATGGAGAAATCTGACTGGAAACATGATGGCAATGCTACTGTGTTGAGTGTGACAAGGTTAGGTGAATATTGTTTACAGTTAGAAAGGATATATTTTACATGCTGTCATGGGTGACATCTGGAGAATGGGTATTTTACCTTAAAGTACAAGTTTTGTTTATTTATGTCCTGTGTGAAACTAATAGCCAGGAAGACAACAACAGATTCTGAAACGTTTCCATTTCATAAATAAGGTAAAGGAAAGGAGTGTGTGGATTTCTAACACCATGGATGGTAGAAGAGGTCTAGAAAAGTTTATTTTCATGGATGAGGATTTGTTTTAGGTGACTTCATAATTTCGTACAGCAGTTATTTAGGAAAAGACTTGGAAAACTAGTTTTTCTATTTCCATGCTATGCTGTTACATTTCTGCTATCATATCAATACACAGGAAGCTGTGCCCAGGTTGAGCAAACCAGGGAGAAGGAAACCTGACTGATAGTAGGGCAGAGGCAGAAAAATTGCATTTCCCTCTACTGTAGGAAAGAGTGAGAATACCCCAAGGTAGTCTTAGCAAAAGCTTAGCAGCTTCTCATTTCAGCAGAACCTTAAACATGATATCAGAGACAGCTTTGGGTCTCATGAATGGCATGGGTCCTTGTTTTGGTGAAAGTCTACATTTCAAAGACTTTGTAGGAAGACAGAGAAGGTACTTGAGTGGGGAGGGCAGGGTCAAGCATCAGATGTGGTTTGCCTTAAAGATAAAGGAAGAGAAACTGACTGTGAAGCAGGTGAGTAGCTGGCACCTTCTACTTAAATGCAGGACTGTGACATTTATTTTGGCAGTCCATTGTAAGGTGTATGACTGTGGTCATTCTAAAATTTAAACATTTTGATTTGTGGATTTCATAAGTCATTCACTCTTCTAGTTATTAGAAAAGTGTGTGCTTGGCCCCTTATCTCTTTTATGACTAATTAGAAGCAGGTCCAATGTCAAGACATATAATTACTCTCACCACTTTTAAATATAATGTAAAAAAAAAAAAGCAGAATGTGAGGAACGCTACCTTTTGTTTTTCTCATGAAGAAAATACATTTTTGACGTTTTTTGTGCTTATGTATAGAACTCAGATTTTGTTAGTTAGCTTCTTATTTCCTTTGCTTTTGTCTACCCAGAAAAAAATACATTTCTCTTTTCCTCTTTCTCTTCACCTACGTTAAATGCAGTGGCAAAACGGTTCCTTCAAAACCAGGATCCATGTAGAACAACTGTCTGCCCATCCAGAACAGCTTTTCTTTTTTATTGATTGACAACTTCACTTTGTTATAGCACAAAGCACGCAATAGCATTTTCTTTTCCAGACTGAAATTACATCATTATTTACATTTTTTCATTTTTCTGTTTTCTCAAAGAGTAATGAGTACAAAATTGCGCTGAGCATTGTAATACTATTGTTAGTAATATTGGTTTGGCAATCTATTTGCATTACCAAAAGGAAAAGCATATCTTTGTGTTCATTATTGGTTAAGTTTGAAAGAGAATATCCTGGAGAGCTGATTTTCTAGTAGTTCAGAACTGCTCATTGGAACTTATCACTGCAGCTTCACAGGGATTAGCAAAGGTTGGGCCACGAAACAAGAGTGAGAGGTATACAAGATATTCTGCTGTGCTGCGGTGAACTGCCAACAGTGTCATATGTGTTGATTTTTAATAAGAATTAGAGTGTTTGCTGAGATGTTAGAAGGTTGTATGTTGAAGAGGGAATGTTATATAGTGCAAAAGGCACTTTATACCATTTTTACATCCATTTTGACAACAGTAATTGGAAAAAAAAATCTGTAAATTATGTAACAGCTTTTAACGAGACTGGCCATTAGCAGCTGAATTTTACCCACTTCTTATGGATCTAGTCTTCTGCTCTGTTGTCTCTTGTAACTCTGTGTAAAGGAGAAACTAGGTGGTATCCTAATCTCAGGGGTTGTGCCAGTGCAGCCCTTGTGGATGAAATGCTTCTCTCTACACCAGGAGCACAAATGAAGCCCTGGTTAGGTATAATGAGATGGCTTGCCCTGTCGCATTTCCTTGCAGAAGTCTTAAAATCCCCTGTCATGACCAGTCTACACTGGTTGCCAACACCACGTAGCACTGACACTAATTTTGTTCTGCAGCTATCCTGAACCCAAGAGCTGCTATAGTACTTGGGGATTTGGGGAATGGTGGAGAAGGCAGTAAGCTGATGCTGAGACTCCTTAGCATGCCGGGTAGCTGCTCAGCACATCTGTTGTCAGACTGTGCCTGAGATGTATAGAAACAAAAATCACTTGATCATGAAGTTGATTTAAAAACCTCCATGTGAAAAAGAGACTCACGCTCCTTTTGTCTAAGATGCATAATGCATGTTTAGAAAATGTTAAAGTCCCTTGGTATACTTTTAATTAACATTTTTATAGAGGCATAGGATAAATTCAAGAACCCTTTAATATATAAACTGTTTTTTAAATACCACTTAAGATTTTTATGAGAGATCCAATTTAATGAGAAATTGCTTTATAAAAGCTGCAAACCAAAACAATCTTGCCACCTGAGAGCTGAAATCTAACACTTTATTTGTAACAATCAAGCTGTATCAGGGCAGCGTTCTGCCAGACGTTTTAAGCTTCTTAAAGATTATTTGCAATTATTTCTCATGCAAAGCATAAATTCTTATGATTAAACACATTTTGAATAGCTTGCTAACATTTGTTTGTGAATACTGTTTGCTTATTTTGGGGATAGCATAGCTGGAGCATTCCTTGTGTTTCAAACACCTGTGGGCAGCACAACTGTTCAGGAGGTAGCTCGTTTGATTCTGTTTTAAAGCAGGTGTTCCTCTGATGTTTACTCTCAGTTGCTCAAACTTATGTGTGGCAGTGGCTGCTAATCACCAGGATTGAGGAAACACAAAAAGACTCATGAAACTATGATTTTGGTTGAATGGAACCAGCAAATATGGCTTTGAATTTGCAGTAAGTGGGAATATTTGTGCATTCCTGCATAAACTGTAGAGGTAAGTTTTGTGCAGGAAATCTAATTATGGAATATTTATATCAAGAGTAGCTATTGTGAAAATTCCACTGCTTTTTTACAATAACATAGTCTTACTAGGAATGTGTCCAATCCTTATATACCAATTTAAATTTGCACTTTTAAGGAGGAGAAAACATAAAAAATAATGTCACTAGCAAAGCAAAGCTCTGGATTTATATTAATGCATTAAACATCAAACGTGATACTGTTTTTAAATTAATATGACTAGATTGAGATTAATTGGAACGAGAAAATAGAGTAACAACGTTGATCTCTTGAGAACACAAGGCTGACATTTAATACAGCTTCTAAGTAAGACAAATCAGTGTGTTGTTTTTTTTTTTTTTATATCATGCATGCTCTGTAACCATTAATATACTTGAAAAATGGAAAACCCTGTGGCTGCAAGACTTTGACACTTCTTTAAATTTACCTGTATTAAGACCTCTCCTTCCTTCTTTCATCCTCACCATCTCTCCCTCCATCCCCAGCAGCTTTAGGAATGTGTATTCCTTGTGTCTGTTTTATTCAGCTTCACCATACCTTTGCTAGTCCAGGAAAAAATATAATTTTTGCTTCTGAATTGAGATTAAGAAATAGCAAATGATTAATTCTGTTGGCAGGTCTCACCTGCAGACAAATTTGACTATGGGTATGTTGTTCGTTTCAACATGCGTTTTAGTTGTTACCGGTAGTGCTGTAATCCAAAACAGAGCCTTATGTTTTAGATGTAAGTTTCAAAAGACCATAATAATCTCTGGATTTCTTGCATCTAAGTCTGTGGCATTAACTATTGGACAATATTCCTTTCTTACTAACATACTGCGGATGCTGTTTCATTTCGAAAATGGAATATTCCTCATTATCTTAGCAACAGCTTTTGCCAAAGACTTATTTTTCCCTGCCTGATAAAGCCAGTATGAAATTGCAAATGATAAAAGAAATGGGAAGGAGAGCCCAGAAATAAATGGGGTAGAAAAAACTCTCTTAACCCATTCAGTTATTGATTTAGGAACAGAAATCTGTAACACTAGACTGTTGTGTCTGCTTTAGTTTATTTTTTTCTGTGATACATACTTTATGAGAATTAAGTTCATAAGAAATTAATTGTACTTTATCTTCAACTTCAGTTTTATGTAGATGATTTTTTTTTTTTTTTTTTTTTTTAGGAAAGGATAGAATAGCTTAGCTGGAAATGATCTACAAAGATGATCGAGTCCAGCTGCCACTCTTCAGGGCTATCCAAAAGTTAAAGCATATTACTGAGGGCATTATCTGAGTGTCTCTTGAATGCTGACAGGCATGGTGTCATTGATAAAACTGAAAAGTTTTATCAACTATTAATATTGAAGTGAATATTTCAATAACTTAATAGCATTACGAATTTTTACACAGCTGTGTTTTGCCACAGGTGTTACAGAACCTCTCAATTCTGTAAAGAGTCTTATCTGGAGCAGTGCTCCCTGCTGCGTGAAAGAAACTTGAAGCGTTCATGTGTGAGCCTTCATGACACGTTTTTTTCACTGTGTGCTATTCCTCTACTATAGATGCTCTACATGATACTGTTACAGGTGAATGTACATAAGAATTGAATGCCAATTCTGTTTTATTCTCTCATGTTTCTCCTGTCATGAGGACTATACAGAAAGGTGAACTTGTACACCTAATGTTACTCCTCAAATACATTTTCCTAACTGTGTTTCAGCGTCTGCAGGAACTGAGTCAACTCAGTTTTATCAATTTTCTGTTGGCACGTATGCAAAGATGCATATTTATTTGGGAAAACCATGTAATGTAACTATTTGTGCTTAATACTTAGGAATACATGTAGTATGCAATTGTATGCAGGTGTATGTACTACAACCGTTATATAATGATACACATATATGTATATCTATAAATATGCATTCGTACCCTGTTTTCATCTGTATTGTTAGGTGATTCTGTAAAATCACAGTGAATTTCTATACTCTTAGTAGAGCCTTGAGTTATTTCAGCAGGTGTTTTGCCTTTTTGTTGATAAAAGTGCACATAGGGCAGGATCTTGGTCTTAATGTGTATTGAATAGAATGGTGCATAATAACGCCACAGTCCGGCTCAAAACTTTCATTTGGTTGTTTAAACATAAATATAAAATAACACAATGCATGTGGTTTCGTAGCAGTTTTTTTTTTTTTTTTTTTTTTTTGTGTGTGTGTGTTTGTTTGTTTCCCCTAATGATTGTATGCCAATATTAATGAATTATGTAGTTTGTGGAGGTTGAAGCTGCATTTTACTATTATCTTCATGCAACTGAAAAAAAAAAAAAGTAAATAAAACAACAAAACGTGCAAAGCAGTCAGTTTTCAAGAAATGCCAAAAATCAGGCAGTTTGAGCATTCTTGACTCTTTACCTCTCTCTGAATATGTGTATATAAATATGCATATATATGAAAAGACCAAAGCTGATTGATGGCCTATTGAATGCAATTGGTATTTTTTAATGTATAACTAGTTCCATGTATACTTACTCCAAATTAGAAATGATTCATTTTGACCAATGTGTTCTGTCCAAAACAGGTATTAAGAACATAGTAATAGAAACTTCAAAATGCTAGAAAACAATTCTATAACATCCGTGAAAAAAACATTGTTAAATTAAAGAAATACAAACCATGGCTGAAAGCATGTATTTTATTGTATCTGTGTGCAAGACCTACCTGGGAGGGTAGGTTAGGACATAATAATGTTCCTGCTCAAGGATTCAGTGATACTCAGAAGGGCAAGCAGCCCTTGAAACAAAGTGAGAACTTCAATTCTGTTGCTCTAGTTCAGATGGTATTTTAGAGACCAGTACTTAGAAACATAATAAAGAGTTCAGAGGTTGTACAACTTTTCTGATGATACTGGTGATGTCATTTCTAACTAGTATGTTCGATTTACTTCTCTGCAAATCTAAAAGATTTTGGAATTTTGGGAAGAGCTCAGGAAGCAGTCACAAGCAAGGATTTGAGCTCATCTAATAAGGAGATACCAGAAGTTGTTTTGATTTATGAAACAAAATTACTTTTAGTTTCATGAGAGAAAGGTATATAGCAAAAGATGGTTCTTGAGTCTAGGGTAAAAAAATGGAAAGAGATTTAAGATTCCAAAGCTTAGACTAAACTGATTCAAATTAGAAACAAGTTGATTGCATTTAATTGAAAATAACATGTCTGCAAGTATGAAGGAGTTTCCATTACTTTTCAGATCACTGTTATTTTTCAAATAGCTACTGTATGTGGGATGCAAAAATTAAGGCAAGTGATTTTATGTGGCATAGTTTTTGCAGAAGGTCAGACCAAGTGATCTTTCAGTGGCTTTTTAATACAGAATATAACATGTCTAATGAGATGCTTATTATGATACGATGTATTCATTTTATGATATATTTCCTGCTTCTCAGAAAAAGAAACTATAAAATGTTTTTCTTTATTATTAAAATAATAAATACAGTCTTAATTATTGTAAATTTTGTCATCCCTTATTCATTGTTAATTTGGCCAGTGGTTAATTGAGAAGAGCAGATTGATGTTAGTAATATATGCATAGCTGACGCAGATATTTTAAGAAAATTGAATAGAAAGTAGAAAGTTTTCCTGTTAGAAAATGAATAATAAGTATTACACCCTATATGATTTTAATTGATTGTTTTTCATGTAAAATCAAATATCTCAAAAGTACTGCATAGAGGTTCACTTGGGGAGATGGAAAAGTATTTTAATTTTGTTATCTTGAAACATAAATTATCTTAGAGGTCTAAAAAATATTGTGTGTGTATACTTTTGTCATATCATTCAGTATGCTCTGAGTCAGATACCTAGAATGTTAAATGTAAATGTTAATCCTTTTCTCCTTCTCTGGTTGATTTATTGAGATTTGGAATTTGTTTTCAGCAGGAGATTTACCTTCCTACCTATATTCAGAGAATTATTAGGGGAGATAAAGTCACATGGGGGTGCATTTCATAGTTGCTGATATACAAATGTTTTGCTAAGTAACAGAACTATATCCTATCTAAGAAAAATTGGCAGAAATTGTATGGATGCTTTAGGATTAACCATTACTTTGCATTTATTTATGAGCAATTGGCTATATCCTTAACTTCAGCAACAATATTCTTTTCCTTGCAGTGTTTAATTATGGCATCTGGATTTCCTTTTTTGCTTATGCTTGAAACTCTTGTCACACAGCAAGTATTTTTAGCTACTATAGATTAGTTCTTTTCAGTGTTGAAGTGTTTATTAACATTTTTTATGGGTTGTCCATTGGAAGAGATGGCATTCTACAATAGATAGTTGATGCTGCAGATGCTGTGAAATTCACAGTATGGCTTTAGCATATGGAATAATTATATGAAGCAAATATAATCTCAACCTTTCTGTACAGAAAATGATATTTATTTTTCTCACTCCAAATCATATGCAGCTTTCATCCAAGTGAACACACAAGTAAGCTGTTTAATTTGTTGTGTGGTTTGGTACCCAATTATTACTGCTGAGACACTGGATAAGAAATTTTATTCCGATTTAGTCAAATTCTGCAGAAATTCAGGAGAACGTATTGTCATATTGTTCACATTTATACTAAGGAAGTTAAGAGTTTCTCAGGTTACTAATGGACATTCAACACTGTAATTAGATTCTGTATGTGTATTCATAAATGTGTTTCCTGTGTAGTAGGATAGTATACGTATATGCGTTTCTATATGTAAATACATTTCAAGGAAGAACTTTCATAAGAAAATAGTTGATAGAATAGGACATAACTAAATGTAGACTCATATTCCTAATGTTAATCATCCAGCCTTTGTTTTAGGTTCTTTACTACAAGGAAAAAATATGCACAAGGAATGCATTTTAATACAATTCAGATAGTTCTGTGACAAGTGTGCTTAGAGGGAAGGGACCAAGAAGCATTTCTCCATATAGAAAAATTAATTATTGTTATGAGTTACAGATTAGAGTGGGGGGCTGTGGTGGTGACAGACCCAACACAGGGGCATAATGAACAGTGCTTGATCTTTTCATAGAAAAAATGAAAATGTTTGTTCAGAACTGAATATCTGTGCTATATGGTGTACATCTCTCCAAGAAGAAATAAAGTTAGAGTAGTTTTGAAGTTAAGTAAATTGGCAGCAACTTGAAATTCAGTATCTCAGTCTAAGGATACTGCTAAATGACATAGCAAATCCTTTGACACTGTATTGAAGATCTGATCAAGGCCATGAACTGACCTGTTTTCTGGTAATGAAAGCAGTTTCTTTTGAACTATATTTGAAAGTGAAATGGATTGACCTATAATGCTGATACTTAAACTACAGTTACAGCTATTGGATTACCATATGTTTCATGGACAGCAGTGAAAAGAATGTGTTGTGTTAGGGCACAATTTCCTTTTTATGTGGAATTCTTCGTTTTAAAAAAGTACTTGGTGTCAATAATGGCACAAGCATATCTGGTATTAAATTGTCTCTGGCCTTTAAAGAGTGAGGAAGTCAAAAGAAATATATTTAATGTTGCCAGTACTAGGTAGAGGTTAGATTGTAGTAGGTAGTTTCTAAAAAGCGACAAAAAATATAACCCAATTGCAAACTGCATGTAGAACTATTATCATAGGTAAATAAATCATATAATATAATGCAGTTATTCAATAATAACTGTATGTCTAAATGAAATTCTGCAAACATGTATCGTCATAGGCAGTGTCAGCCAATTCCAAATATTTCTTGCTTTTTAGCTGATAGGATAGCGTTACTTTGTCAAAGAAGTCTACAATTTTAGCCGTGTATATACTCTGAAATCCTCCTTAGATCTTAGGAAGAACATTGCTTCAAATGGCAGTAAGTCAACTGAAAGAAAGAAGTTTGTAACATGGGTGCTCTGGATAACCCACTGGAATAGCCTTTTTTTTTTTCCCCCACCAAAGATACAGAAGTAATTTGCTTGCTTGAATTAGGCATACAAACTTGCCAGTTAAGGTTAAATGACAGAATATGAATGAATGTAAATGACAATGTTTAAAACAAACAAACAAAAATTAAATAAGTTTAAAACAAACAGCATTTTCTACTGATGTCAACAAATATAAGGAAGAAGTATGATGAGAAATTTGGGAGTGGGATGAAATGGTTTAGAAAGGGTTTAGAAATGGTTTAGAAATAATTACAACAAAAATAAGGGATATGGGAACTACATGGGAGTATAAAAGAAGCTGATATTTTTTTGAGCCAGAGGGAAGGTAAGAAGGAAGAGAATATATCAAAGAGTTTATTTAATTTAACAAAAAAAAAAAAAGGCATTGAAATATCATTTAATGTTTTATGGCAATACTGAGGATTTCCAGATATTCTAGAGAAATAGGAGAGGTTCAGGGATGTTTCAGCAGGTTTAAAATAAGTTATAAGAAGTTTCTGAGGGCTTTGGAAAGGGAGAATGGTGTGGATTGAATTAGACAACCTTGGCTATATTTGAATAGGAAGTCATTCCTTCACCTAAATATCATTTCTATTCATGTTATCCGTGGCCTGGAGCTTTCCTGAAAGCAAACTGAGCTCTGTCTCAGCAAGGCAGAGACTTTCAGTGGTACTATAAAGGAGGCATATTAGCCAAGAGGAAATTTAAGGATTGGAGGCTATGCAAAACAAATTGGGAAGTAATAGAGTGAGAGTGGTGAGCAGGTGGGAGCAAAATACCTTTACAATGTGGCTGAGAGCTGAGTTGTATTCCCCTATTACAAACTAGGCACTTCTACTATAGAGCATACCAAGTAGAGAGATGTGAATTTGAGATAAGGGCAGGGACCAGAATCAGCTTTTGTGAGCCAGGGCATCACAGAAAAGCTGTTCTCATGGGGAGTAGCAAAGACTGTATTTGTGATTTTTAATTCTTTTTAAAAAGGTTTTTCTGGAAGTCTCCATTTGCTTATTGTGCTTATAACACTGTGATAGGTTTGTAATTTACTTTTTATTGTTTCTAAACTTCCATTTTAAACATTTGTCAGGGTTTTGACTGTGCATTGTTAACAGTAATCAGAAAAAAAATTGTTGTCAAGAGATCTTTTGTTGAACTGGACCGAATACATTAATATTGAATTATTTGGTAGAAGGGACCAAAATTTAGGATTAGTGAATTTATGCTTAAGTTGAGAAGAAAACTCTCTGTAATACTGCCTGCTCAGTTATTCCCAAGAATCATTTCTGATTTATGAATATAAATGAGCAGTTTTATATGTCAATTCTTTCTTCAAATTCAGTCTGACAATTTATAATCTTGTTGTGAATTACTTGAAAGAGTATCATATGACTATATCAGATTACTGAAGCAAAACTACTCAGTATTAATTTAAATGTGGGGAAAACAGCATTAATGCCAGTATTAGTCTTTATTTTTTTGCTTTGAGAATTTTTGAAACATATGTAGTTATACATACATATATACCTATATGGTACAATGTAAGAGAAATAATTTCTTTGGTTCTCTGAGTGAGAATGGATTATACCAAATGATTAGGAAGTAGTAGTTTTTTGACTCTAGATCATTAGTGGGTATTTTCAGTCCTAAATCACGCACAAAAAGTATTCTGTGTTTAAAAAAAAAAAAAAAAAAAAAAAAGCATGGCTGATTTTTGATGCAGTCACAAAATTGCAAACAGGGAAGGGGGTTGAGTGGGGTTGTAACCAGTGTAAGTAGAAGAAAAATAAAAATTCATAGGTGAAGGTTATTTTTAAAAAAGGTGAGTGATTTTGAATGTGTCAAGTAAAGTAACTAGCTGATTAATTGTTCTGAAAACTTTTGAAACTAAAGGGAAGTGTGTTTTTTTTTTCCTGCTTAAATAAACAGATTAGAAAGAAATATAATGGAATAACACCTCAAAGTTAGTTAACTGTGGTTGCATGGGTATACAAATATGTGAGATAACACTATTAAATACAAGGCATACCTTATTTCCTCTGGAATTCTTAGTAAAAAAATAATAATAATAATAATAATTTTGATTATTCAAATATTGAATAATCAAATATGAGAATATTCAGTTTCAATAAAATGCCAACTTGTTATTGGAAAAAAAAATATTGCATTTACCATCTTTTATCCTATCTTTTAAGCGTTATGAACATTCAAAAGGTAGAATGTTCTAATTGACATAAGACTTGGTTTTGTAGTTGAGAGAGGATGGGGGGAGCCCTGATAGCACTGCATTCCATACTTAGTCCATCAACCTTATATGAGCTGATCCTTGATCAAAGACCAGTTCATTGCATGATAAACAGCAGCACCAAAATATATGTATGTGACATCTGATCTTTCACTCTGATCTATTTTTTATCTTTTTATCTTTTTTTTTTTTTTTTTTTTTAATCTGAGCTATGAGTAAGCACAGGGCTTCATTTCTGTTAATGTTAGGAAATATGTAATGAGTTCATTCTCCAGAAATGTTTAAGATCTGGGTCTTTGGGGAGAGACGCAAAGTCAAATTTCTCTTGAGATTCAAAAACCACAGTGAATACACATAGAATAATACTCAGTTCTTACATTATATTTTTATGAATGAAAACACAGCTCCTCAAACTACCCAAATATGGTTGTCCCCATATGGAAGAGCTCTATGGCAATTTTCAGTTGTTAATTATATATATATATATCTGTTTTCTCTACTGTAGTATTTTGGATGCTTAGGATTCCTCTATATACTCTTATTTTAGTCACGTTTGCCAGGTCACTGAAGAAAGAGAATTAGATTCTGGCTTTATGGGTGTAAGAGAGAATTTAGAGATTCTGAGCTGAAGGAGGTTCTTAAACTCATATTTAGACCTTCTCCTCTTTTGTAGCAAAGGGGGAGAATTAAGTGTAAAAGGGCTTAAAAGATTACATCTTATCCCATGCAGAACTCCTATGGTACTTGACATGGGATCTTCTATAGTACTAAAAAATTGACCTTGAAGATGAGTAAAGCCATTTGAATTAACTTGTAATCATGCAATAATTTTAGAGTTTTATTCTACAGCTACAGGAAACGGGAGGAACCAAAGCAAAGTATGTTTTTTGTCAGACAGTGAATAGAAATGAGAAAGTTCTAAGAAAGTGGAGGAAAAAAAAAAAAAAGTATGTTGAGATGTAAGGTAACTAAGAGTCATCCACTAATTCTGATTTTGGTTATTGTAAAGAGATACAGGTCTTGATTGTTTCGTACAGTTTTCTTGTCTTATTTTCAGATTCCTAGTTTCAGAGGTTGATAAAAGCATGTAGTCAAATGTGTTGCTGAAGCTGTTCCCCACACGAAGTCTGTCATAACTTAACAGCTCAATAAATCATAGGCAAATAAATATTCTAATTTAGTGGCTACTTGAATTCACTCTGATTATGTAATTAGATGTAATGACACAAACTGCCATGCTGAAATGTTCAATAATCTGAGGATGAGGTGAAAAACACAACAATTTACAAGATAATATGTAGACATAAGGCTGCAGGATGAATGGTTCCTGATTACTGTACTTTGGATTTTCTTGGCATTGTGTATTGCAGTTGGAACACTTAACATTCTGTTTAAAACCCTACTTGTAAGATGCCATAGAAATTTTCATAACAGTATAGATAGTCTTGAGACATATGTAAGATTCCCAGTGAAATTCTTTACCAGGAAGTGTTGAGGGCAAATTGGCCTTATGGTTCCTAATTGCAAATAAGAATCCTGAGCATAGGGGAGACCTGTAAGCTGTGGCTCCCTAGGTTCCTTTTCATTAAATTGTAGTATAAAAGACTACACTCGATTTTTTGCAAAGTGCTATAGAGGATCATATTGTGCCTAGCTTATTTCATATAGTCTTGCATCTAATTGTTACAGTTTTGTCTTGGATAACAGCTTCTTATTCATCTTGGATCTAAAAATCCTTTTACGACAGAGTGTAAAATAAGGATGGTATTGCTTATGTGCTTAACTCATTTGCTAATAAAAAGTTTAATTAAAAAAAAAAAAAAAAAACAACAACAGAAATGTAAGCCTGCTTATGCAGTAAGCATTATTCATAACTTATTCTATCAATTGTGTTTACTGAGGGATTAAAACACTTGTGGAGTCCTTGCTTCGATAATTTTGCATTGAAGTTGTAAAGTTTTCCCATGTCTGCCGGAGCTATAATGGTCAGTCACTTTGTGTGAAATCTGTCAGGTGTAACAAGTTCTTTGAGTAGTGATATTTTACACAAGAGTTTTTCAAATGTCCAAATGGCTAAAAGATAACTAATAGCGGGTACTGCTGGAATTGGGAGAATAACTATAAAAATAATAATAATAAAAAAAAAGTTTATTTTTTTCATTTTGCTCAGAAAGGAGAGGTGTTTATTGTGGCTAACAGTGATGTCTAGGAGAACGTCTATTTAAATTCCAGACATCTCTGTCAGACACCCATCCTTCCTTTACCCCACCCTGTTAATGACAGTAGGTCATGAATTATTTATTATACAGTGCTGTTTCTGTTTTTACCTACTTTCACTGTATTAAATGAATTTGTGCTCACTTGGCTTCTTGTAATGCTCTAGGATGAAGCCTAGAAAACAAATCTTGCAGGTGTTTTTATACTCAGTGGTCATAGATTTTGCTGGCAGTTACTCCTGCCTGACAAGATGCAGTGATTTATTTCTCTTACAAATCTTTGCTATAGATTATACCCAGAGTTAACTTTAGTCAGTCTCATAGTTCACAATAAATGGTAACAATCAACATTCAGGTTAGCCCAGTAGAGAACAAGAGTTCAAGAATCCAGACCCCTACAAGTTTCAACCACACAAGGTGTACCTTTTGCTGATCCCAAGCTTCTCAGGATCAATGTTTTCCAGGCAACTGACACAGTATACCTATTACTTTAAGCATGGCCCTACTAGCATGAAAAGAATGTTGGAGAGTAGAATGAAAAACTATGCCATAAGGATCTTGCTACTAGCACACATTTTATCCTCTTTTGAGTAGTTTTAAAGATGTTTGAAACAAGCTAGTCAGTAAGGCGAGAATCTGGGAATATCATCTCACAAAATAACATTTATTTATTTTTTAATGTTATTAGGAATTTCAAATTGGAATCACTAACTTTTTTTTTTTTTTTTTTCCTTGGCAAATAATGATTAGGTCAAGAATATGAACAGGTTATTAAAAAGGAAAAACATACCATCAGGCAGGTTCATTGGAAGAGCCTAAGATGAGCTATTAGAAATGAGATGTAAATTTATTCTCCGGTTCAGATGTGTCTTATTAGCACAAGTTACTGAGTGTAAGAATAATTTACTGATGAGAGTACTGCTCTATTTTCCCTGTTATTATGCTTTATAAAAATGCACCCCTATTTTATTCTAACTTGAAGTTCTTTAGAAGTTCTTGGCAGCCATATAGGTTACTTTTCCCTTGCAGTGGCCTAAATAAAGGATTTGACAAATAACAAAACCAATTAGCATAGACACGTAATGGTCCATTTGGATTAATTTCTCTGTAGCTCAATTTATTTGCTACTGGCTTTATTAGAAACAAATAGTGAGTGTGGTTTTATAGAGAAGTCAATACTAAACACAGCTGAAAACAAACAGGTTTAAAAAAAAAAAAAAGCATTGAAGATATAACTAATTGTTTGAAAAATCACTTTCGACAGAATAGTTGAAGCAAAGAGGTGATGTTGTAAACTCAGGTCTCAGGTTTGGTAAACATTTTGCATCAATGTCAAGTCATGTCATTTCCTTACATGGAATTACACAGAACTGGGACCTTACCTTGTACCTTGCAAGGCTAGCAATAGGTATTCATAACTGTAACTTAGAAAAATATTCCTTTATTGCAGTAAATGTGTTTTACACTATTAAAACCTGTGGGGAAATAGTTTCAGAAACAGCCACAAAGATCTTCTAGGAAGAAGAGACTGTTGAGGACATGCAAGTCTCAGCAGAGTAAGAACTCTGTAGTGTCTTCATTTTAAAAGTTTGTGCAAGGTAGACTTCAGTACCTAACATAATAATGTTCAGTGTGGTCATGTGTGCAGCTTTTAATTAAAACTTGTTTTATGATAATTATACAGTGGAAGTCTGGTCTAAATTAAAACATCAATTATTCTATTACTGTGCATAATCACCTTGAATGAAAAGTTATACCATAACAAAGATTTTATTTTGTCTGCGGATATGGACTAAAATGCTCTTCGTATTAGAAATGTCAATTAAAGAAAAAAAGAAGTTACAGAAGTGTCAGTCTTTGCATGTGACCTCTATAGCTCAGCCGCTTCCTTCCAGCCTCATTTTTTCCATCATCAGGATGGTTGTTTCATAAAACATATACAGGTTTTCTCTGTAGAAATAAGAGAACACGTGGGCAGTCTTAGCCTAGAACTTGAAGTTTGAAAAAGGACAAAGAAACCAATATCCAGTTGTAGTCTTTTAACAGGTTTTAACAGGAGAAAATGGAAAAGAGTTAAGTAACTTTTCCAGAAATGCTATGATTTTTGGCACTTATTTCTAAAACAGTTATTTTCATTTGACTTCGAAACTTAAAAGTGATAAAAAAAAAATATGGATGATATATCAATATGATACAACCTGTCCAGTGTCCTGTTGTATCTCCAGCAAGGTTTGGAAAGTAGCAATAACCAAAAGGCAGTCATTCAAAAAACATATTTGAAATATTGCTTTTCTACAAATCCTTTCCATGGCTCTCTTCTTTTTTGTCCTTGATAGGACTCAAAGCACTGCTTTTTGTTCATAAGTATTTCAGTATAGTCAATTTGAACCTTTTTAGAGCAGCCTGAGAGAAATCACGTTTTGATGCACTGAAACCTCAAGTGTCAGCCACTGGAAATAAAGCAGCACTGATGATGTTGAAGCTGTGGAACTTTCTACTTGGGTGTACTCAATGGAGCTTAACATCAAAACATTCAGACCTAGTTGTTAAAGTTGTCTTATAGTTAAATGTCTAAGTTAATAGCATGTAGGAAGAAAATAAATTTAGAGCTAATTTAGTTTTTGCATAATATTTTGGGATTCTTTATATAGAGTATAGTCTTAATGTAATGAAATGCTAATATCTTGCATTTTGGATTTATTTGCTGGGGTGGTGGGAAATTTGGGAAATTGTCAATATGTGAGTGTTGATATATTCTTGAAATAATATTCTGTTGAAATATTCTTGAATAATATTTTAGAAGTGTATTTCATCCTTAGTGGTGTGCTATTCCTAAATATGCCATGTAGTGACATCTTTATTTCAGCTTATTTTTATATTTGATTAATATGAAATGAAAAAAACACTGATTAGAATTTTTCTTTGTGGGAAAATGATTTTTTTGAATGATACTTGTATAAAGAAGCTAAAGGTAAATGGTTTAACCTCAAAATCAGTAGAAACTTACCCATTAAAATGGTTTCTGTCAGTTGCCCCTCAGTGAAAATGCACTGCCAGAGAGTAGAGGAACCCCATTTAGTACTGTGTTGTCTGAAGTTTATATTCATAATTTAATGAGAGAAATAAAAAATATAATAGAGCTGAAACATATGTATTAGGTGGGATACTTAAGTGTCCAGGCACACACAAAAACATACACACTGAGTTTTGTCTTTTTTTCTCAAATTCAATTGAGAAACAGCTCACACTGTGTAACAATAGCAAACTTCATATTTAGGAAAAATGCAATTCCAATTCAGTTTATAATGATGTTTGAGAAGAAGCTCCTGTTATTAACCATGTCAGCCTGATTGCTTTTCTGACTGCAGTTTTCAATTAGGCATAATCTGTTCTATTCATGTGTGAAAGGAGGGGAGGTAGGGGAAGAGGTTTTTTTGTTAGCAAATCAAGAATTTAAATAAACACTTAAAAGAAAACAGTATATTATAGCTGTATGAAAGTTATTTTCTGGATTTAAATAAATGTAACTACCTTGATTAAAGGTGTCCTTTCTGAAATGCTGTCCATCCCCAAATGCTTGAGAGTTCTATTTTTGTTAGATAGATTTTTACTATCTTACCATATGACTGCTTTAAAATGAAGAACTATTTGTCCTCACTTATACTTTAATAATGAACATTTAATACAGCATAAACTGTCTAAAGATAGTCTTATTTTTCAGAAGGATGTTTTCCTACTTTTGAACAATTCAGTTAATTTAATGGGCTATGAAATAAAAATATATTTGATTATTAAAAAAAAAAAGTTGCGGTGCATTTCAGTTGTTTTCATAGCATCTGCCCCTTCCCCTTATCTTTTTGGTGCTTTGACAGAATAATGGGAAGACTGGAATCGGGGAAGTAAGGGAAAGACCTACCTCTTTTGTTCTGAATCCCCAGTTGTGTATAGGTCTCCTTATAAAGAAACAAGTATATATGTATTTTGTGTTTTTTTTTTTTTTTTTTATTATTATTTATTTTGTTTGCTTACAATGTATTTTGTATTTCCTTTCATGGACTTGCCTCAGGTAGGTGCACTCTGACTCTCAATGCTTCATGATCTGTATGGCATTCTGCTCTTGGGAGGAGGAGGTAGAGGAAAACCATAGAGGGGTGTTCTGCCAGAACAGTGATTTGATTATTGCAATTTATTGCTTATAGAGTACAGTTCTTTTATGTTCTCTACTAGATCAGAAATAACTACAGTGGCAGAAGCTGTATCTTTTCTTCTAATTTACTGCACAAGAGCTGCTCCTCTTCTGTTTTTGTAAAAGTCCTTGTGACCTTCCAGATGTGCTCTGCTAAAACATTAGGTAAAACCTGAAAGGGTCCATTACAAAGTGGGAACACAGAACAAAATCTCTGGTCTTTATTGCAGTCTACTTCAAATGTAAAATGCTAGTTAAAATAGAAGGAAAGACAAATTGTTAAGACTAGATACCATTAAAAAAAAAAAAATTATACTATATGGAGAGGGGACTTTCAGTTCAGTAAAACCACATCTATTAATTACTGGCTGAATTAAATAAATGTTCTTTTTGCTTGTTAGTAAGCACTTTGCCTTGTCTGCCTCAGCTTTTGGAGCTTCTTGCATCATGGTATTTGACAAATTAGTAATATTGGCAGGCTTCAACTTCATTCCTTTTTGTTATTTCAGGTACCTTCTTACTTTCTCTCGTTTTCTGACCTATGTAGCCTTATGTAATATTGTTAACCTTTTGTTAGCCATGAGTGACCTTGTGTACTGTAGTTATATTTTGACATGAACTGCACATTGGAATGCCAGTTAATAGCTGCTTTTCTGCACTGATAACTAGTTAGCACTTTCTGGACCAGGCAGCGGCAGAAACTTTGCAGGTTCCTGGCAGGGATCATGTATTGATATCAGTTTGCCTTGAACCTTCAACATTGTTCCAACTTCCATTGCCTATTCCTAGTTTTGAAGGCATTTTCACTCCTCTTATTTAGACAAGCTCTAGTTTCTCATTGGGATGCTGCTATTAAGTTTTCCCTTAGTGGCTCCTCAGCCTCTCTGAACTCTCGTTGCACCATTCCAGCAATTTCCAGCAATGATGAATTTGAATTCATCAGGAAGATGAATTGCAAATTAAAATACAAAAATACAAATACAAAATTAAAACACAAAAAGGTTACAAATTCCTGGCTTTAGGCAATTTGGTGCAGTTTTCTAGTTTATCCTTGAAACTTGCAGTTGGTCTTTAATCTGTTCCTATGCCTGACTTTTTGAAATCCAAACCCTGTATTTAAATATAGGAGTAGGATTAATGTGCACAGCAGGTAATTGATCATTCAGCTCTGTAACGGGCAAATATGGCCACTTAAAAGTGAACGCACAATCATAAATTACACATTCAATTTTGATTCCTTAGGTCAATTTCATGAAAATAGTTCAAGTGAAAAGAAGTGTTTAATTTATGCTATTAACATTATCTTAAGCAAGAATAGGTGGAATGATGCCACAGCTGCACTGTGTAGGAAGCTTAGCTTTTAAGTTAATTTCAAAATCAAAGCTTCTAATAGTTAGAGTAACATTTTGTGATAAAGCTTCTGTCCTTGCTTTTAACGCACTTTCAGGGAACATTGATACCACATTTAAAATATATATATATATATATAAATCAGAATTTTTCTTTATGAAGTATGATCTTCTCTTTTGGTATATTATTTATTCAGAATTTTGATTGTTTATGTGAGAAAGAGGGATATTAATCATGCTGCTGTGGTCTCAGGAGTAGAAATTAAATGAATCATCTCTTGTTTTAGCCTTTCTGTTACTTTCCATGGATGGCAGGCGTTCTTAAAAATGGATGATTTTTTTTGTTTTGTTTGTTTCTGAAGAACAGAAATTCTTATGCTCCACTGCCAGTAGTGCTGATGCTCAACACACTTTTCATAATCAAAAATACTAGTAATTAGACATTCTATAATGAATGATAACTGCTGTTGGCCTAAAAAAATAATTTTCTGAGTAGGTCACCAGAGGTATCCAAACCAGCTATTAATAACCAAACTGATTTGACTGTCATGTAAAATGGGTTCAAAATGACTAGAACATGTTGCAAATTAAAATGTTCAACTGGCAGCAACAAGTTTGGCCGTATGAGGTGTTTTGTGTTTTTCTTCTAACAATTGTCACAAATTATGGTTTGTTCACATCTCTATATATTTGTCATGATCCTAAGTCATACTCTACAAAAGTCCACGTCAATGAATTAGTTCAGTCTTGCCCTAAAAGGCACATGTATGATCTTGGAGTCAGAAGACTTGAGTAGTGCTGAAAAATAAATAAATCTTGGTCGCTTTTTTACAACATGTTTGGTTTGCAAATGAAATTCTGAAAAACAAAAGCTGTACAGTTACAGACTGCAGAGATTTGTCTTCCTCAACTACCTCATTATAGTTCTGTTTGGCTGACTTGAAAATATTATTTACCACGTATTTTCTTGGCCAGAAAATCTTAAAAATCAATCAAAAGTTGTTTTTGAAAAAAACATTTTTTAAAATGCTGAAGTGAGTTTGTGTCCATATTTTCTGAACTGCTGTACTCAGAAGTTATTATTTCTTCCCACTATATAAGTGAAAAATGGAACGTGTTTGATGAATGATTTTAGGAAATGTTGTTATGCTTCAGTGAATAGAATAGCTTTTTTTTTTTTTTTGGCATTTGTAAATAGGAATTGCAAGAATATATTGTTTATGTGTGTACAGGCAGAATCTATTCTAAGGAACTTGGTTTTGATCTAACAATAAGTTGCACTGAATAGCCAATTCCAACTGCTTTATCATGAGCAGGAATTGGAATCCAGCTAATTCATTTTTTTGACAAGTTTGTGTTTGTTTTTTTTATTTTTTATTTTTTCATTCTGAAGCTCTTTGGTAGCTTGCTTCTACCAAACAAAAACAACAACAACAAAAACCTGAAGATGATTTTGCAAGATTTGTGTAAATGACAAAAAATGGTCTTAAGGTGCCTACAATTCTAAGTTTCATTCGGTGGTTAATAAATTAACTAGTAAACTACTTGTCTTTAGGTTTCATACAGTTCTGTGTACTTTCAGTGAAACAAATGATTAGGAAAAATGTAGTCAACTTGCTAAAAGATTTAGATTAGATCTTTTTAAAGAATGCATCTCTCTTCTTTGGAAGATGTCTAATAAGGCAAAATTCTGAATTCTGTACTTTGCCTGTGGAATGTAATTTTAATTCTTCCCTCAGCTCTGGACAAAAAGACTGTCTTTTTAGAACCTTAATACTTGAAGGAAATCCAACACTGTGAAATGTTCCTGTGCTCAACTTTTGCATTATAAAATCTGCAGTGACTGTCTTGAACAGGTTAGCAGAGTCTAGAATTAATTTTTTTAGATGCTGTAAATGAACTCATATTGGTGCGAGCAAACAAAATGTAGTTCTCTAAAACTGGGAATTAAAAAATTCTAAATGTATTTGGACAAAAGTCTCACCTGTATATTCCTTGTCTAATTTTTCCATAGTGGAATCATATATTAGAATTTGTATAGTTCATTACATCTGTGTAGACATAACTAGTTTCATGAATAAACTTCTGTTTCATGTCTCAAAACCCTCTGAAATATGAGACAGTATTTTCTGCCTAGACCCACCAAATGCACTTCAGATGTTTTTTAATAATGTGTTGAATAAACATGTTTCAAAGCCTAGTTATTTTGCACATGATATCGTATGAACTACAAAGGAATTTGTAGCTTCAGAATCCAAAGCTTTACTGGGTTTGACTGCTGTTGGGTTCAGATCTGCAACTACATGTTTAAGTCATTTATTGTTCTGTAAAGGTCTATATTACCTTTCTCTTTTTACCTCCTTTCCACTGCCTGCCCACCACCAAAAAAAAAAAGTTATGAAATCTCTAGTAACCTGATTTGTGACCCTAGGCTTTTGGAAACCAGAGATTTAAATGGTAGAAGTACAGCCTTGCATTAAAAAAAATAAATAAATAAAATCAGATCCTTTTTGCTACAACTTTGAACAGAACAGTTACATAAAATTTTTGTAAAGGAGAAAATCTGAAAATAATTGGGATTATATAAAATAACCTGTTAGAGTTTTGGTAATTGTGCTGTTAATCTGAAGCTTACATCTGTGAGTGAGTATTCATGTTTTTGCATATATTCAAAATGTTAACAGTATGAAAATGAAAGATGGGTTGATACAGTCTTAAAAATATAGGATAAAGAGGTTTTAGAGAGATGTCAGGCTGAGTATTAAGGAAAATTAAATGTTATGATTAAATGTGACATTTGAATATATTTAGATGATAGAATCATTAAGACCTTAATTCTGGTCTTTTATAGTACTATTCACTAGCACTGTAATTATGATTGTGGTATTTCTGATGATTATATTAATGCAACTGGGGGGAAAAAATGTCTTTTACTCCCTCTTACATTTTGGGAATATTTTCTGTAAGCTGTGTCATTACTATTCTGTGTCTACTGTAGAAACACTTCTGAGAGTCACTGCCTTGTTTTGCTCCGACAAGCTGCTTTTTTTTCTAAAGGTCTAGCAAAGCATTACATAGTCAGGGCTACAACATGCTTTATAAAACCTATATTTATTTTTTTTTTTTATTGATGAGGTTGTCGATAATAGAGAATGTATTTTAAGTACACCATACATATTTTTAGGAGCATCATTCCTTAAAGCGTTAACAAAGGATGATATATTTCATTGTATAAACAGCTTATATTTAATTCAAGTTATAGTCATTAGTTCATAGAATTATTTTACTTTGAATTTAAAGCAACATAACCAAAAATATAAATATTTTGGTTAACATAAAAAAAAAAAAAAAAAAAAACTTCATGTAAAAAATAGTCATGTTTTAAACACTTGAGCAGTTTGATCAAATTTGGAATGCATAATTGAGCTCCCTGTAATATTTGTTACTCAAATAACTTTATAAGGAAACAATACAGGAAATAGTAAATGAGATGGTCAGCTGCCTGCAGGACTGTAAAAGATATTGAAGAGAAATACTGAGAGATCTCAAAATATTTGATTTGAGTCCATAAAATTAGTGAATAAAATGTGACAGTTTAAAGTAAAACTAATTAATAACTGTGAAGAAGGATTAAAAGGAATAGGATATTACTAGTCAGCAATTGTAAGGAAACAAGAGGCAATATTAGCGTACCTTCTGTCCACTGTTTGCATCTTAATTATTTTGGGGTTCTCACAATAAAAACTGTTTTCAGATCAGTGCTAAAAGTTAAGCAAAGTAGCAGTCGCTTAATTGCCACGTCACAGAAAGTGTTTTGATAGATAAAGGGTAATAGGGAAGCAAAACAGTACAATGTAACAGTCTTAACCACTCTGACAGTAAAATAATATAATTAAGGATGTCAAAGTTAAAAAATATCAGAAATAAGACTAACTTTATCTTGTATTGCATCTCAACCCTTGCATTTATGTGTAGTCTGTGTATTTCAGTAAGTATGTCGTGTTTCCATAGAAACTCTTTTCCTATCATTTGATAGGATGAACGAAGTTCAAAGAGTAAATGCTAATTAATATATATATATATTTCTTTTCATCAGTGTGTGCATGACCTCATTCTTCATTCATTACTGAGTATTAAATCATGCTCATGCTCTAAAGACAGAATTCTTATTTTGCTCTTTTTTACCTAACGGTAATATGAAGCTACCTGAAAGCCTTCACAATCTTTAATTTATTTGTATACTGTCATGAAAGGTGATATCCCCATTTCCATCCTTACTCTCATAGTATTTGACCAGGGGCTCATATGATTTTAAGGCTAAATATTCCACTTCAGTGAATATTTACAGATGATTATCATTATGTAAGCTCTATTCAAGCATAGCTCCTTTGGCTTCAATTGCAGAAAGCTCTGAGCATTTCTGTACATTAAATCCCATAGTCTAATTCAACTCTCCCTTGTGTTGTTCATTGAAATATACCAGTGTTAGTGTCAGACATCCCAAATGTTTCTCCCTGCAGATTCATTAAGGTACTTTGGTCAACTGACTGCTGCATTCTGCTGCATTGCAGAAATAAAAGGACCAAAAGTAACAAAAAATTCAATATTTGCTGCAGCCCAGAAACATTTTAAACTGCTTTTGTGGTAACTAAGGTAACCTGGTCTTCCAAGAAGCTGCATTTATATTTATCAGTTTTCAGGATGTAGATCTCTGTGTGTTTATTTTTAATATGTTTTTTTTTTTTTTTTTTTTCAAATTATTATCTAGAAGTACACCAACGAAGAAGAGGCTTAAGTTTTTTCAGTGCTTGATGTAGGTGGTATGACATACATGTATCAGTCATAGATGAGTCATTTGACTTGGAAGAAATTAAGCTGACAGTGGTAAAGAAACAGTTGCTGAACTACTTAATGCACCTTGATCTTTGTTTTGAAGTTTTGCTTTGATGTATATTCAGGCCTGTGGGAAATGTTGCCAGCTTATGCTAATAGTAGCTTTTCCTGTAACTTGAATCACATATTGAATCACCGAGTTATTTAGGAGGGAGATTTTCTTGTCCAACCTCATGCTCAGAGCAGGTCCAATTAGATCCAACTATGAAGGTCTTGACCTATCAAGTTTAAAATATCTCTAAGGACTGAAATTCCACAATCTTCCAGTATTTGACCACTGTTGTAATTTTTTCCTTACACCTAATCACAATTTCTTGTTTGCATTTTGCATACAGATATAGTATCTGTAGTCCCTTGTCTTAGCTTTGTCAGCCCCTCAGAACTGTCTGGCTGGTTTTCCACCAACATCAGTAAATTACCCATGTTGGGTCTGGTGGTACAGGAAAGGTTCTGATGTGCTGGAGAAGCCACTGAAGGGGCTGCCAGCATGGTTAGCGGTTAGGACTGCATGCTGAGTGAGGAGAGATCGAGGGACCAGGATTTTGTTCAGGCTGGAGAAAGTACAGCTTGGCTTACAGCTGCCATCTTTCTTCCTAAAGGTGTTCAGAGAACTGTGCTTTCCCTAAGGGTGTGCAAGGGCAAGAGGCAATGGTCACTGGTTATAACAAGGAGAGCCTTAACTGGACATAATGAGAAGATTCTTTGTCATGAGAGTGAGTGGTTGTAGTCAGTGTCCCTGAAGGCTGACGGTACTCAGCCAGACGCAGCTTGAAGGTGCCTGGGCCAAGGTGGAAGGTAGTTCTTCTTTAAGCAGCTCTGGACTAGAAGGCTACCAGGAGTCTCTACCAACTTCATTCTCTTTATGATGATTTATTAAAACATTTCTCAGGCTAAAATTCCCCCCGTTATGATTGCTCATTATCTTTACTATATCTGTTGTCTTCTTCAGTGTACCCCTGCTGGAGAAGTGTATGAAAATTGTGTGACAAATCTTTTTATATGATGAAAAATACTGCTATCCTTTCATGCACAACAGCAAGGTACTGTAGATTTTTTCCTTTATTACTTTGTTGTGCTTTTTATTAACTATGCTTCTTGCTTTTTTTCTTTTTTCTTTTTTTTTTTTTTCTTTTTCCTCTTTCTGGTAAATGTGATTTGCTTGGAAGGGAACAAAATAATCATTTAGTGGTAGGTAAGGTCATTGGAAAGGTGAGAACAGTGCATCGCTAAAATCATAGCACAGAACAGTCAGGCTTGTAACTGACTTGCATTGAATTACTGGAATATTGGTCTGGCAAGCTCAGACATTTCTCTCTCTCTCTCTGTGTGTGTGTGTGTTCTAAGAGACTACTAGTAGCAGACTACTACTGCGGTGAGAGTGATTGCTTCAGGAATACAGTAACTTTAGGGAAATGTAGGAGATATAATAGCAACATTTTAAGAAAAGAAAATGTAGGAAGTATCCCCACAACTAGTGTGCATCTGAAAGGAAATTAAGGCTTTGTATTTAAGGTAATCTAATTTTAATGAAATTTGCTTAAGAGAGTGTATATCATCTGTATTACCTGGAAAATAAAAGCTCAAATGTATGCATTTTGTGTTTTTATATTTTGTTTAATATTGTATTTAACGTTCAAATAACTTTGGGTTTTGTATGTATAGTATTTAAGTTGCCATTTGAGGGCATTAAAGTTGCTTGTGTCCACTAAATGATTGGACTGCTGTTAAAATGAGTCAGTTCTGGAGAGAAACCTGATTTGGATTTGGCATGATTGTGCCATTCCAGAATTCTTCTTTCCCATGCATACTCTTGCAATTTCTCATGCTTAAGCATGGTGGTTCCCTCACCACACCTTCATAGACATTTCCTGCACTCTCATTTTTTAGATCACTGGTGGGTTTACTGGTAATTTTTAGTCTTTATTTTCAACAATGTGTTGTTTATTCTTTATATTATGTTGTTTTAATGATTACTGTACATACGTGAGATACAATGAAAATCTCATCCACTAAGTTTGTGTAAGGTTTAATTTGCTAGAAGTAGTTTGGACATTTTCTGAGGAGGCTGAAGTGTTACAAGATTTATTTATTTTTTTCTGTTTTTGTCTGAGATTTTTTTAAGGAGAGTTTAATGACTAGATGCTAAAATCCGGAAGACCTTGTTGGTCTTGCTGGAAAATAGTGCATGAATTTGGTAAACTCGGAAGATAAACAACCATGGCAGTGTGAAAGAAAGTAGAAATTGTGAGTTAATTTTCAGTGTATGATCAGTACTTCTACTTAATTGCAATTTGTGTATTTTTAAGGTATATAATAAATCAAGAGCATGGTGATGTATTTGGAAGTCAAACACAAATGGTAATCTAAATCACAATTAATCCCCACTCAATTTGCATCAGGTCTCAAAGATACTTGTCTAGTTTTTTTTGTCTTTTAAACTTAGAAATAAATAAATAAATGCATCCTGAAGTAACTCTTGAATATTTCATCTTGGACAATTAATAGAGCAGCAATAATGATCTAATTTATTTAAAGTTCTGTTGTTATGAACCTTATACCTCCATTTACTGAGGTAAAAGCCTTCACAAATTCACCACTGATTTCTGGTATTGATTCCTTCTTGTATGGAAAGAATATTTTTGTTAATGTTATTTTTACCCCATTTTAAAATTCAGGTTTAAGGCAGTGTTAGTCTTGTCACAGTATTTGGTGCCTATTGGATTTATAGCGTATTTAGTTGCTTTCCTGTTAGAGATTTCTACGCATTTTATAGAGTTTTGCTCTGACTGCTTGATGTTTTGTTTGTGATTGTAGCCCTATTCATATAAGATTATTTCATGGTTCATAGTTACTGAGTGTTGTGCATATTGTCCATTTTACAGTCTGGAGAAGTTTTTTTTTTTTCTTTTTTTTTTTTTTTTCTTTTTTTTAGCTTGTTAAGAACTTCAGATCAATCTCTGCGGGAAAAAAATATGCATTATGTTGAAGCATAGCTTTCTTACAGCGGTTACAGGTTTCTTTCCTTTAATGTATCTGCTGTCCATGTGTGCATGAAGGCTGCAGCTTCAATGTGTTCCTCCGACATAGTGCTTCCCATTAGTAAGAGGCAGAAATAAGTTCATAAAACAGTATAAATAAATAAAAATAAATAATAATAATAAACAAAAAGCAGAGTAGACAAATTCTAATTCATTTGTAGTTACAAAAACATCCATAGCTGTTTTTCTTCTTACAAAGTTATAAATGCTATTTAATTTTACATGAAACATTGCAGAAATTTGTGTGTGTATATTTTAATTCAGAATTTGCAATTATACATTGTAGTATTACTACAGGTAATTCTACTGAAGGAACTTTGCTTGTGATTCGTGAGACCTCTTCTAAGATTTCAAAACTGGAATGATTGAGAAATGCTACATTAAGTTAGCATGAATGAAATAAGGAGTCATGCTTGAATTGGAAGGTTTTGTGACTGTTTAAATACCTGAGATAATTTACTGTAATAATTTACTGTAAAAAAAAAAAAAAAAAAAAGAAAGAAAAGAAAAAAATGAAATACAGTGCAATATTAATGCAAAATATGCAGGAAAAATAAATTAGTACTTAGTAATATTACTGAGACATAACGATATTGCTTCCCATTTAATTAGAATGACAAAGAAAGCAAAATATTAATGTAGCTTTCTACAAGGAAAAAATACAAAAAATATATATTATTTGGAGCTAAGCTCACTTCTCTCAAACAATCAGTATTCAAGAAATAACTGAATTTTTAAAAGTCAGGCTTTTACGGTTGAGTTGTTGAAAGCTAGATAAAATATATGGAATATAATTGTATATTAGTATTTATATCTAACATAGAAAATACCTACAGATAACAATACAGTATTGTACTACAGGTAATCATTTGTTACACATTTTCTGAAGTGTAGACAATTTTTCTTCCCGTTGTGAAATAAAATAAACTTTGAAATGTATGAATGTCACGTTACAGCTGTCAACTGTAATACAAAGCCTGTGACCTGTTCTTGTGAGGGCAACATTGCATTTTACTGGGTTATAAAACCATAGTTGTTTCTACACTAATTTCTCTTAATGTTTTGAATGATGGGGACAATAATCCTACTGCAATGTATTTTTCTTTGTGGTCTCTGAGATGGAGAAATAGTCGTGTTTCCAGATAAGAGCTAACCAATACTTCTGTCCATCTTTTTGTGATTGGTTGAGACTTTTAAAACCTGTATTATTCCTCTGTGAACTTATGATGAAAAGACAGAGCGTTGGTCACAGAAATAACACTATGACTTACTAAATGTCAAGAGCAGGAACAGACTATGAGCGAGAAAATCATTCTTAGTTAGTTAGAAAGTCTAAAATATTGTAGAAAATCCGGTCTGAAGGAGATTTGGGGTGGACTTCAAAGTTCTCACTGGACTTTGTCTCAAAAAAAAAAACATTCCTCAAGAAGAGGGTTATTGAACAGAATTTATAGGAGCTTTAAGCAACCGATATCTATAATTATGGCAGTGATTAGAGCAGCACTTTTTTTTGCTCTTACATTATATTTGGAATATTGCTGAAACTCATAGATATTTTTCTTCCAGGAATTTCAGGTCAATCCTAAGAGTTTATCTTCTGATATTTTACTTACAAGTCCTACAGTGCAATGGACACACCTGCTGATCCCTGTTAGTTAACCACTTGTATTTCTGTTATTCTTCTTTTTAAATCTATGGCTCAGCATTAGTAATCTGAGGTTCAAAAGGCTCCAACAAAAAATATGTAAACATAACTTAATATCTTCTTTCATGCCAGTATCTTCTTTCAGGAAGGTAAACAGAAGATAAAAGGAAGATATGGCTTTTCCACTTGATAAAAGTGAAATTAAAACATAAAGTTTAATAACTGCTAGTGAGACAAAGGTTTGGGTCTGTAGGGAAGTATTTCAGAAGTGGAGACATTTTCTGGAAAACCTCTTTTTCTACTCATTTTTGTGGAAGACAAAAAAATTGCAAAGGATATTAAATTGGTTCTCTCCATCCTTTTTAATACAAAATTTTACTCTGTTAGAGTAATAAGATGAGACAGCTTGACAACTGATACATTTCAAAAGTTTTAGATCTAAATGCTAAAGAAAAGTTTGAATAGACAGACACAGGAAGTGTGTGTCTAGGTATGTGTGTGTGTAAATTTTTGGGAATTTTTTGGCCTTCTAAGAAGGTCAAGGGTGTGAGGGAAAGAGTGAGATAAATGTAGTGGGTTAATTAACATAATATATGGTCAGGATTTGGAATGTTACTGTCTCACAAATTAACTCACACATGCTATTTAAGAATATTCATGGGAAATGATTGATTTGGGATCATGACAGTGGCAAAACACTTGGGTTATAATATCTCTAAACCATTGATGATTGTCCATCTGCACTTCATACGGTGGGTCATGCCTTATTTCTTGGACACTAGTTCTAGCTTACCTTTAAAATTCCTCTTAAGTGATTGACATTTTTATTTCCAAATACTAGATGCCTGCTAAAAGTCAGATGTAATGTAAAGGGTAGTAAATCTGCATATTTACATAAAGAAGGTAATGTTCTTTGAAATACAGAACTGAGGGCTGGAATTTATTTAGCTAATTTTAAATGGCTAAAATGCAGACATGTAGACTTGAGCTAGCAGTCTCCAGATTTGAATTCAGTAAAGAGAAACAGGAAATTCTATGTCATGGTTCATCTGACCTGTAATTTTTTATAATTCTATTTGAAGTCTTAAGTTTAATATTGAATTAGTGGACAATCATTTTCTTTTATCAGCAAGATGTTACAGGTTGGCTGATGAGTTTGTATATTATCACATTACTGTTGCTGCTGTTGTATGATTTTTATTTTGGTTTGCTTTTGTCTAAAAAGGTGGAGTAGGAAGGGACACAGTTTCTATTTTCTACTTTGTTTTAATTAGAATGCCCAGTACCATTTTCTCCAAAGTGACTATTGCAGAAATTGAAAAAGTTACCCAGATCAGTCATAAAAGACCTCCCAAACGATAATAGAATGAGAAAAGATTAAGCACAACCTTGACTTCATTGCTCAACACTTCATCTTTCTGCTTAGTAAAACATGAACTGAATGCAAGAGCAAAGATCCTGCAGTAATTTAGAAAGAGAGCATTGGTTGAATTCTTTGCCAGATATGCCAAACCTTTAACTGTGATTGATATTAGATCCTTTTGTGCATTATCTGCCAGTTGGAATGAAGTCTGGCATCCAAAAAGTGGTGGTTTTGACATTAATGCAGCTTCAGAGAAATTAGATTTTCTGTAAAGCTTTAGCAGCACTGAAGATAAATACAAAGCGTAATAAGCAGTGTAATGATCTTTGAATCTGCAGCTTCATCCTATCCAGTATCCCAGAAGGCTAATGTAATTTCAGAGGAAAAGGTACTAAGATGTATCACTTATCTTTCTCTTCCATGCCTATGCTATCAACTCAGATGTAATACATTAACATTTGAATTGAAAAGAAAAAATGTCAATCAGGAAATAGAGGGATATGTTTGAAGGCAGAAAGAAAAGAAAGAGAAACACAAGCAAGTTGATGTAGAGTGCTGTTAAAAATTCTGACACACATTTAATATATTAAAGCCTCTGCTTTGAAGTATAAATAAAAAGCACATATTCTGTCACTGATGTTATCATACTGATTTTGATAGCCTTTTATTTATGCACTACTAATGTGAAGACTTTTCTGTAAAGTAATTGTGGAATTTTGAGTTAATCAAGATATTTCAATACAAAATGTAAAAGGAGAAAAGCCTTGATGGCTTTAGAAGCTGTGAATAGACTATAACAGGTATGAATTAATTGAAATGTAAATTTTTATTATGACAGAAATAAGTTGAAGGTAGCATCAGTTCTTCTCATTCTCTTTATTCTACCAACTTTACTGGCCTTGTTTAGGTTTTTTAAAGGAAATCTGTGCAAACTCCAACCAGATAAAATATAATTAACAAAAATTGTCTCCATATTTTATATTTTCAGACAGCATACAGTTGGAACAGAAATGAATAGCTCAAGCAAAAAAATATCTTTAATACCACATTTAGGCTCATGTCTTAAGTAACTGAAAGTCTGATACGAATATGGGGAAATAACCATTTTCTCAACCATATCTCTGATGCAGAGTCAGTTGTGTTTTCACAGTTAATGTTACTCACATACAGTCTTCTACTTACTTAGTGATTTTTTTTTTTAATTATTTTTTCCCAAGTGGCCAAAAAAATCTCAAATTCTTACTTCTGGCCCTAGCAGTAGAAGCTAGAGCAGCACAATCTTAGTACATTATTATTATTTTTTTAAATTCTTAAGTATTTCTTATAGATTCCTGTTCTCAATTGTGCTCTGAAATGTTTGAACTTTCAGTCTGAAAGTAAGCACTAGGTGAGTCAAACCCAGAAAGTAATCTTGTTCATAGTTGCTAAATCATAAAACCCTTAAGGTTTCTTCAGCATAACTTCTAACTTAAAAGCATAATTTCATATTAGTGCTCAAACAGGTGAATTTTAGAAAAATATTGGCTTAAATGTGGGCTGTCCACCTGTATTGTAAAGCTTATTTTCTACAGAACTAATTTGGAGAAAATGCATTAGAAATATTGAATATCTGAGCTATTTGCTTCTGATTGAATGCAAATGTACTGATAAAAGAACTCTTATAAACTTTAGTTTCACAATTTATAACATATCACAAAGAAGAAGGCTAACTGAAGTCACTTCCATTCTGCTAATGAGTTTTTAGTTCTATTTTAATGTGAAGCTGAGAAAAAATATAACAAATGAACTTAAAAACTTGAAAGGAAATAAAGTATTTTATGCCATTTAATTCTTTTTAGGTAATGGAAGCATGACTGAGCATTTCTACTGTGGTTTGGTACAAGCTACTTCAGCAGCCTCTGTATATTCCCATTGTCACTCCTCTGGTGAAATGGGAGTTCTTCCATAAGTGTTTTTCTTTTGTTTATGGAATTAGATATACTGAAGCCTAATTTAATTATAATAAATGTTTTTCTTTATTATTTAGGGAGTCTTTGGCTAAAGACAGACCAAAGAGGTATAGATCCCTATGGAGAGTAAGTGAGCATTTAATTAAGTCTAATTGCTTTGATGTATGTAAAATGCAGTCAGTGATATTTTAAGTTAGATTGTATTTTCAGAGTAATTTCAATATAGAAAATCTATGAATTGGAACATAGGGGATCAATGTTCAACTACAATGATTTCTGTTGTCTTTGGGTCAGGCTACCTAAATCTTAGATATCAATGGATTTACACCAGTTGTAGTTTTGAGTGTCTGAAAGTTGTATTTGTATGTAGGGCTCCATAAACTCTGCATAAATTTAAACCTGTATGGATATCTTAGAAACTTTGCAGTTGTGGTGATTAATGTACAGCAAGAATAATTTCTGGGGAACGATGTCTTACGCTATGGAGAGAGTCAAAAAAAGACCTTTATTTAGCTTAAGACAATCAATGTCTTGAGACGTAAAATTTTTACTTTTTAGGTACTGTTCTAGGTGTTGAATACTACTGAACTTACATAACTAATTCAGTAACTAACTGTTGCAGAGTGAGGCTGTTAATTTCTGAAGTCATAATATAGGCAAAATTACACTGAATCGCGTATTGAAATCTGTGAAACTATTCAACTTTTTGAAGATAGAATTTTCAGAAATAAAAATGGGTAGCTGAAGCTTTTTCTTCCATGAGTCCATGAACATTTTATGCATATGGAGTTCATCATTTTACTTTCTTCAGATTCGTACAGATACACTCTTGTAAATGATGGAAATATAACAAAATTTATGCTCCACTGAAGTTGCTTCCCACTTATTTTTGTGTACTTCTAAATTGAATAGAAGATATTTACTTATTATGTTTGTGTACTATTTATGAACTATTTGGATTAAAAGGATCATTTAGTGCATATTAGAGTGGTTGAGACCCATAGAATTTCTAGGGAATATGTCAATATAAATAAATCAACTTTAAGTAAAACTTATGGAAGTTAATGATAGCTGAACTGTCCTACCTTAGGGAACTTTATCTGCCCTGAAAGTCTGTGTGCCTGCCCTGTGCTGCAGCAGGATTACGTGTATGGAAAATGGGGGGAAATACCACAAAAGTATAGCTCATATTTAACAGAATCCTGTACTGGCTTTGAATGTCTATAAATGTATATATATGTAACTGCACAACATGCATAGGTGCAAAAATGTATACACATGCACACAAATATATATATATATATGCATATATATATTTGCAAAGATTTCTTCAATTTTAACATTGTATTTCCTGCAACTTTGATGTCATTCATCATACCCAGTTTCAAGGTAATGCATTTTAGAAACATTGGAGGTTATTTTATTTAATAAAACATAATGCTTAACCTGAAGGAGAACCGCTTTGGTCTTGGATACTTCTTAAATAGCAAGTAGGCAGTTCTAGCTTAAGTGTCTTGGAAGGCAGAGCATTCTATGTGGTATGATAACTAAGTGTTTTGTCTAAGAACTGATAGAGTTTTACCCAGTGTTTTAAGGCATAGCTTTTCAAATTAATGTCCTAATCAATGCATTTGCAAATCAACTTGGAAATTAAATATTAACTACACGAGCCATATACTAGCTTTATTTAAAAACAGTTTGGTCCTAGTGATTATTTTTTCCAATTCATTGTTTTTAGAAGCATTTGACCATTTATTTCCTAACACAGTATTTCTGTACTATTTGTTAGATGGATTAGGCTTTAGTTTGGGAAGCACAGAACTTTTGAAAATGCAGCAGAAGCAAGATGTAAAGCTGCATTTCTCAACATCATTAACTAAAGTGCTGTTGTGCAAGAGTTTTCTACTGATTTTTGTGGGTGTACTATATAGATAAACTATTGTTTAATCTGTTGATGACTGGGGGAATTAAAAGAAGTGTTTCAGTCTATCGTATCCATTCCTGAAGACTGACCTCATAATTTGACTTCAGTCAGTATAATTCAGGCAAAGACATGATCATCACAATTGTCATGTAGACAATAATGATGATTTAGGCAATATTTCTTTTACTGGTTTATTTGATCTATTATAATATGAGATAGGAGATTTGGCATCTCTCTTGCTGCTCTTTTGTTGGACAGTGATGCATTTTGTTGGATAGTGATCATGCCCAGGCACTGTTTTCTTTTAAATTATGTGTTGTGTTGTTAGATTTTGCTGTTGTCCATTTTAGTTACTTAGAACATTTTAAAGTGTGTGGGATTGTTACTAGTAATGTAACTTACTAATAGCTAGGAATTCTTGATTATCCCTGTATTAGAGAGGCTGTGTCTTTGTTTCCATGTTGGTGTTCTGAAAATGGATTCAGATCTGAGGGCCAGAAAGTGAGGTAGTCTTCTTGCTGTTCTTTTAGACCGGTTTGTTGGCTGGAACATAAGCCACAGCTCTATAGCAAGACTATCTTTATGAATTTCCAGTAATATTCAGAGGATGGGTTGTTGGATGTTTCTTAATTTATTGTAGTTGAAACTCAATGCACAACTTTTGGTAGCGGGGGCAGAGCTCAGCAGCAGCTGCCCCACGTCATATCAGAGCAAACTCAAGCGGACTCTGCAGCCCCCATTCCCTGTTCCCCTGTGCTGCTCAGGGGAAGGACGTGGAAGAGATGGGGGGAAAAGGTGTTTTTAGTTTGAGTTTCTCACTGTTCTAGGCTGTTAGCAGTAAGCAAAAAATTACATTAATCGCACTATACTGAGTATATTTTTGCCGGTGACAGTAATTGGTGAGTGATCTCCCTGTCCTTATCACAACCCTTGATCACTTTTTCACCATACTCAGTTTTTTCCCCTTCTTTCTTTGAAGAAGGGGAGGGAGAGAGTAGTTGTGGTGGAGTTTTGCTGCCCAACAGGGTAAGCCCACCACACTTCACCTTTATTTTGTTGACTTGCACTTTTGTCCTTTTAATGACTTGAATTTGTCTAAAATACTAGTCATCTTCCAATTTTTGCTTAATCCAAAGCTTTAAATGTTTCCATGTTTATTGTAAGGAGATCAGAACTTATATACAAGTGTTACAAAAATAACTATCAACTGTTTTCCAGTCTCTATAAGAACCTAAGGTAAGTAATATTTCCTTAAATCTATTTTCATTTTTCTCTGGTAATTAATATCACAGTACATTTTGTCTCCTTAATTTGTACTTTGTTTTGATTTTCTTGTTGTTCTAACACTATATGAGAACAATGAAAGGTGAGAAAAAAAAAAAAAAAGAAGTTTTAGATATTGATTCTAATTGGAGTGTTTGTGAATGAAGGATTACTTGAGTTTATTCTGATACTATAGTAGATAGGAGTCACAGGCAATAGAGTAATTTCTGCAGTTGAACCCAGTGCTAGTGCTCTTAGAGATTTCATTAGTTCTAATTATAGCTAATTTATTTAAATTCCCATGAAAATAACTTAATAGGCTGGAAACTATTATATTGTATTTAGTTAATTACTTTTTAGTAAAAATGAGCAACCAGAACACAGAAGAATAGCAAACGAATACATCAGTCACTGAGACTTTCGAAAATCATTAGTGAAATCTTGGCTTGACTTGTCCACTTATGAATTAGTTCTTATAGTATATTTCGGAGCCATGTCTATGAAAGTGAGCTTGTACAGCAATCAAGGTTATCTGGGTTTAGTAAAGCCATACTGATGGTGTGCCTGGGGAGATGTAGGATTAGATTCTGCAGAGTTTTATTAATCCTTATTTTAGCAAAGGTATCCTTACAATGTCACAACAACCATGCTGACAGATATGCTTTTTCCGGAAAATTAATGTAAAACATTTATTTTTTTTCAGCAGCAGTGTTGTTCTAGAGAAAGGTAGAAAAATAGCCTCATCTGTGTAACAATTCCTTAAGGAATTGTTGTGACTTTTTCATACAGTGAAAGATACCTTTCTGGACAGTTTTAAATTTATTATTGAAAAGACCTTTCAACCTTTTTACAGAATCTAAAGAATAGTTAGCTACTTTTATGGTTTTTATCAGTTTTAAATCTAATGTTCTTCAACATAGTTAACTTCTGTTTGTTTCAGTTTGTTAGATGAAATAGCTAGAATGAATTGTTCTCACTAATTCTCTGTACTTGTCACATAAATGAATCTTGAACCTAAGACTGAGAAAAGGTTATGTACAAGCTGATAGGCAAACTTTGTCAGGAAAACATTAAAAAAAATAAAAAATTCTACAGAAATGACTGCAGACCTCTGCACATTTTCTCCTGTAAATCCGTTTTCAGAAAAAATCTCAAAAACAGGTAGGTGCAAAACTGTTCAGATTTTTTTTTTTCAGCTGCATTTAGTCAAAAGCGGAGGTTTCAATCTACAAAGTATTAGCTCTGTAAAGACCATTGTGGTGTGCCCTTTTTCCTTTTGTTGAGGTGACCCATGACTCTAATGACAGCAAGATTTTTTTCTTAGAGCACAGTATTCCAAAGAACATAGCTCTGATTCTGTTTTCTTTATATAGAGATGGGGAGAAAATACTTGAAAAGATGACTAAGAAACATGCAGATATAACCAAGGTTTTTAAGAACCAGAAAAGAAAGAAAAAAGACTGAAGTTCTTTGGGGAAAAAAAAATAAAATAAAATAAAAAATTTACAGGGCATACTTCATGTCTTTAGGGTACAGAAATTTGACACAGAGTGTGTGCACTACTTTCTAATTGAGAGAATGAAATTATTTGAAGATAAACTGGCAAATCCTGAGTTAAACTAGCTGGTAATGTAGCTAAAATTACAATACAATTTCTTCTGAGCAAAGAGACTGAATAGGTGGTGAGAACTAGGACTCTAATTTATGCTCTGCATTTTGAATGCAAGACCTATTTTTATTAAGTATAGTACAGTTGTGCAGATGAGAAAAGGAAGGTAGGAATTGCATCTAAATTACTACAGTCAGGTTCTATTGAATTCTGCCTGTCTGTGAATAGGCAATAATATTTTTCAGCTTATGAAAAAAAGAAACTATGTTAGTAAAGTTAGTTCACTTTACAATCCTTAAGAAGAAATACAGGAATTGTCCTACATTGGGACAGCAGTTGAACACTGTGACTTTTTTTTAACGTCAAATGCTGTGTCAAATGCTTTATCAAATGCTGTATCATTGCCAAATACTTTGACAATGTCTGCAATATCCAGCAGTAAACTGCTCAGGCAGACATTTCTTTTTATCACTGTTGCTTCATAATATTCAAAAGAAGAATGGAAGGTTGTTTTTTGGCATGTTTGATAGTAGTGTCTCCTGAATTTAGTAGAAAGTTAGAATTGTACACTTGAGTCTTGTTTTTTTCTTTCCTCTTATTTTTTTTTTCCCCATCACTGAACTGCTGTGTTAAAATGGAGGATTCTTTGATAAATGCTGAGTGATTACTTCTTAAAATCTTTTCATTTTCTTCAACATCATGCACTAGTATTAATTCATTTACATAAATTACAGACTTTTAATTAGCTGTTAGAGATGAATGGTCACAAGGCCAAGCAATGTCACCTTTACAAATATGAGTTAAGCTTTTTGTTGAAAAAAAAAAAGTGTATTTTTCACTCTTATTTTGAAGATTACATTTCATAGATTAAAGGAAAAGTAGGTAGAGTGCTTTTAGGACTTATACGATTCCCTTTCTCCACATTGCTGTGCTAATAGAGGTGAATGTGCTTGCTGTCTCTGAAACCTGGATGATTTTGTCTGTGTATGTACACATGATTTTTTTAGTTTCCTGAAGAGCGGTTAAGAATGCCTGTTTTCTAACTTATTTGTAGTCTGAGTTCAAGGCTATTTTTATAAGGTTTGGATCCTGTTTTAGTGTGGGCAGGAATCATTCATCTCTTTTGAGCAAAAGCTTTAACCACAGTTCTCCTAAAACAAGGAACTTGACCCTTGCTTTGATTTCCACATCAGAGGATAGTGTTCCTAGTTCCTGAGGAGACTTTTAAAAAGTGGCTCCAGGATAGAGCAAGGACTCTTCCACCAGCCTAGCTGAAGACAGTTTAAGCAAAGTGGTGGGAGGTGAGGAATCACTTCAGTGTTTTCCTATCAGTTACTGAGATTTATTTATTTATTTTAACAGGAGCAATACAGCCTTTTTATTTTCAATAAATAAATAAAAGCATTTCAGTGTTGAGTATATGCCTATTATACATGTTTTTGGAGACCCAACAGCACAGGACATCCATTCCATGTGCTTTTTAACTAGTGCTGTTATTTAATAATCTTTTGTGTCCATAAGTGTGCTCTCATGCATATCACAAGTATGGTAGGAAAGACTTGCAGTGACATACAATACTTTGAATGTGTCTTGTAGTAGCATATTTTCCCAGCAACATATTCCATAGTGATATCTGTATATAGGACAATTGTTGAAATGTATTGACCAGCTATGACTGTGTTTTAGGACTACAGCAGGCACCGGTTACCCTAAAAAAGAATCAGATGTTGTTTTTGCAAGGATTCTGGGGAGAAAAGATAGGCAAGTAAAACAGTGACTACTATGTTAGATGTAATAAATGGTCTATGTGAATCCAAGTCCTAACTAACGGACTAAGGGTGGCTGCTCTTTGAGTGGTTTTAGCTAATTTTTATTATTATTTTTTGTCAGATGTTAGCCATTCAATAGCAAATCAATAGTTCAGATGTCATATCTTACTGCTTACAATACTGTTGCATCTGCCGTCTCCTTTTGCTGATTTGATATCTAAAGATAAAAGTACTGACTGTTAACTTGCTTTTCTTACTGCTAAGATTTGTGTAAGAACACCTGTTAGCAGGTGTTCTTCTGGGGTGACAAATGTAGTCTCTTCGTGCTTCCTACTTGTGCCATCATTCTTTTGTGTTTTCAATCGCAGAGAGGCCGAACATCTTTTTCATGAGCTTAGGCACATTTGCAGGTCCCAGATTGATTTCATCTTGCCTGTCCCGTCATGTTTCTGAAAGTCCCCAGTGTTGTTGTTGTCAGTTTTTAACATTACAACCTTTTTTTTTTGTTGTTCTCCAGTTTTATGTTGACATAAATGTCAGTAGGTTAAAACCAGGTACTTCACTGATGCTCTTCTGTAATGTCAACCACTAAATACAATTCAGTCTTACTCTACCATCTCCTTTCAAGAGACATCTATTATTTGGCACAATTATGTAATATGCTTTAGACAGTAGCTGAATGATCAGTTGTACAAACCTTTACTGTAGACATGAATGCCTATATGTTATAATATCTGGTTTTAACTAATTAAGCTAATTAAGACTTCTCAGAGGTACGTATGCTTAGTGTGGAGCAGCTGACCCCTGAAGGACTTCCTTTCCCAGGTGGTCAGCATTTTTACTGGATTTCTGAAATCTTCACGGTTTCATCCCATATGGAAAATGTCTTGATCCTAGCATGCAGCTGGTCTGCCCCACAAATATTTGTACAAGATTGAGTTAAGCATCGCTCTGTTTGAGATGAAATGAAACTGACCTGATGACAGAGAGCACTTCTTAAAAGAAGTTACTTCTGTGCATGGAACAAGAAAAAGAGAACAGAAAATTTGCTTGCAGCATCTAATCCCATGCCCTAACTACATGTATATTCTAGTCATTCTCAGCATTCTACTTTTATTTTCTTTTTTCTCAAAACAATGATGTTTCATCCATAGGGCACTGATGGGCTCAATGAGGGCTGAACATGAGGACTCACAATAAAGACCTCAATCTAAAAAAGTTCAGAATACAAGTAAAGAATAAGTTGTTTTAATTGTATTTCAAAGAGCAGTGACTTAGGTGTGGAATAATTCTTCAAAGGCTGTTTACAGTCAATTGTAACATTTGTTTCCTGATGGTTAATATCAACTATTCTTCTATTAGAGATTTTTGCTTAAATTGGTAGGATTTTGACATAATCTGAGAGTGTCTGAGGTTGCTGAGTAGTCTGTACAGTATTCAAGAGATTCTTCTTTCCAAAAACAGACCAGAGTTCCCTTCAGCTTTTGTACTCAAAAAGTACTTAGTCATCCACCACTGTGTTATATAGCCTGTTTTAGTTTTAACTGTTGCTTTCTTGTTTTGTTCATAAAAAGGCTTTAAAGAGTCTTATGATCTTAGTGAAGGCAGAGTAAGAGCTCCTACACCACCCATCCAGTGGTGTAGGAGCTTCCATCAGTACTGGCAGTGCTGATGGAAGGGTAGTGGCTTGTTTAATCCATGGTTGTATTCTGAAAAGCAAACTGGAAGCAGGATACATGTGTTTTGTAAGTACTGGGGAGGCAGAAAACATAATGATAATGCTTATTTCATATAGAGGAAAATATATAACTAAAAATAACCTGTTTGTCACAAAACGAAGGGGTTGTCTTGCTTCCTTGATCTTCGCAAAATATCAGTCTTTCTGCAAGATGAAAATGGGGCTTGTAGTACTAACTGTTCATATGTAAAAGTTCATAACTTTTATCAGACATTTCATAGTGGTTATAAGAGACCTTGGAAGACTTTTGGTTTTGTTTTGTGTTTGTTGTTTGTTTGTTTGTTTTTGGACTTTGTTTTTGTTTTATTTGTTTTGTTTTTATGCTTAGAAGAGTCTGATTTTATACAGTCATAAAGCAGATTTCCTGTGCCTGGAAAATGAAAGCAGAACATGCTAAGAAAGCTGTCAAAATTTCTGTCTTAATTGGATTCCATGGTAAATTTGTAATTTTTTTAGTATCTATAATGAAAATATGGATTGTTAATGTGAACCTTGAAGGCCAAATTTCATTCTCTATTCTGATGAGTTACAAGTGCAGTGGAGGTGCTGGACTGTTGCCTGCTTACATTAGAGATGAAATTTGGCCCAGAATATGATGGAAGATAATTTTGAATATCATTTACCCAACAGCTGGTACTTAGCCTTCCCTGATTAAAATACAAACAGCAAGATTTGGTCTTCACCAAAGTCAACTGCAGTATATCTTACTCTAGCATGATTCAGGATGGAAAGTGGTAATGCCAAATGAAAATATCCACAAAATATCTGCTGAGAAGAGTGACTAATGAAGAACACAAAATCTGCTTTTTCTTCGGAATGGTGAACACTTATTAAGTATGGATATGATGTTTAAATAAAAGCATATAAATGCTTGTTTAGGAGCTCATTTCCACAAGGTTGTGTCTTAAGTCCTTTTCATGATATACATTTGTGCAGTGAAACTGTAAGCCCTGAAAATTTCACCCTCAATAGTATGAATCTATTTCTTTAAATACTCGGATTATAAAAGTCTGTATTTATCTTGTTCATCCTCCTCCTTCTTCAGTCAGCTCTTGTACTCTGACTAAGATTTAGGTGCTGTGACAAAGACTTGGTAACAATGTTCAGGAAATACTTGGAATTCTTAAAAGAAATTTAAATTGTTCAAAACCAAATGTGTACCTAAATATTTTATATAAACCACCTATTTTTCCCTAAAGCTAAGTTGAAAAACAAAGAAACAGCAGAAAAACCTAAACTGAGTAAGGATCCATTGAGAAAGGCAAAGAACATTCAGTCCCAGCCATATGCAGTTCTACATACATGGATGAGATGAAGTTGCTCCATAAACCTCACTTTATAGATGTTCGTTTTCGTATGAAAATAAACCTCACTTGTTCATTTTCACTTACAGGTCTGGCTTGTTTGAGAAGCTTGTTTCCAGTGTTCAGCATATGAGCACTAAATTTATGAGTAATCGGGGATACAGAGGGAGAAATTACTGTCTTTATTTAAAAGCAAAAATGAGACAACATCTTATTAAGAGTAAACCAAATGAAAGCAGTAATGAAACAGCTGATCATACTTCTAAAGAGGCATACTGGGTGCTGTCACATGCAGTACATTGCAAACTGGAAGTGCAAAGCAGGCTTTTATATGCATCCTTGTTATTTAAGGTGTGAATCATGTACATTGCCACTTCTCAGATTGAGGGTTTGAAAGTAGTAATGTGTAGTTTATCAGTTAGTATTCATTTTGCCATAACTGGGTGGTATTCCCAGTCTGAGATTTTTTTTTTATTAATACCATGACCTTTTTTTGTGTGTGTTTGAAGTTCCCATCTTTGCTATTTAATTATCTTCTAATTATAATACCCATTTGAAAAGTTTATTAGGTTAAGAAGAGACAGTTAGTGGAAGGTGTATATTGTAGATTAAAACAGTGAGTCAGATGTGATGTAGAATTTAACCTGATCTATTTTGGAAGTCACTAATCAAAAGGCAGGAGTGTGAAGTGTGGTTATAACCTCAATAATGACAGCCTGAATATGTATCAAACTTACAATGCAATCAGTATTTTTCAGGCTTTCCTCTGAGATTGCTTTAGGAATGGGAAGATCTAATTAGAAGGCTACTGTAGTCCTACAAAATTCCACAAAATTCAATAGGGAATACAGGGTTATCTTTTCATCAGAACGCATAAACACATTTTCAGGTTTTTTCTTTTCCTCCTGCTGCAACTGAACTTCCACCAGGACCAGGGATACCAGAAGGAATTTCTCTGTAATTTCCTTCTGTGTTGCACTCTTCTTGATATACGAATCAGTGAAAAGACACCTCAAAATTTATCATTTAGCACAGAGAATGCTGCAGCCACAGTATTAGTGACATTAATCTTTTCTATATTAATTAAAGATTGGTAGTTCCATGTACGTGTGACATAGAAAATCAATAAAATGCTTTTTTTTTTTTTTTTTTTTTTTTTTTTTTTTTTTTGTGGAGCCATTTGTCCTTACTTGCCACCTGTCTCTATGCTGCTGAGAAACTGATCTGTGTCTGTATGCTTACCAGGGAGCATTCATTATTTGCGAACATAATGGAGTTGAATATTCCGGGTGTTACCACATACTGTTATAATCTTTCACATCCTGCTGAACCCAAAAGTCTAATGAATTAGGCAGGAAAGAAGCCAAAATCTAATTCAAATTTTAATGTAGTTAGTGTTGTTAAGATATGCAAAACGTTTTTTTTTTTTTTCCAGTAATGAGGAATAAATAAATGGGTACCTGTGTCCTGGTCAAGTATCTGCAGTAATCTAACAGTTATCAAAAATTCTTGAAATTTTTGAAAGTCTTGACTGTGGCATAATATCAAGTGACAATTAGTTCTGCCTTCACTTGTGGATGGAATTGTCAATGTGATTACCTCTCTTTACCAACACTAACAAGAACAAAAGGAATCTACATGTGTGATTTCAAAGATGGTTGATCTCTGAGGAAACATATAAAACTCCATAGATCTGGTATTTTATGAAGACACCTTTTTGCCAACTGATAATCTAGCAGATGGCATGCAGACTACTTTATCATGTATATAAATAAAAATGCATCATTTTTATTTGGTGTGAATATCAATGTAATAATACTTTGTATTGAGTAAAAGGCACATTTCATTTAGATGGAATGTAAATTGGACTTTTTTTTTTATATATAACAATGATACAATACAAAAATAATGTCCTCTTTTCTCTACAGAATAACGCATTGATGAAAAGTAGCCCATCTCTGGGTGGAAAGGATGGAATTGGGGAAAAAAAGAAAAAAAAAAAAAAAAAAGATCAATGAAATTAATTTCCTTTAATTGTATATTTAAAGATAAAGTAAGGAGGAAGGCTGGTTACAGCACATTGCTACAATGTGTGCAGAATTGTCCTTTCTTCCAAGTCATTGAATTCATAAAGAGAAACCTAGTTATGCTAGCACTAAATACAAGCTTACCAAAGGGCAGAACAGTTATGCAGTTTGGTATGTTCCGAGCTATTTGGTGTCACAGTGAGAATGCTAGCAGCTGTTTTAGATTTATCTGTAGTCCAGTACAGTCATGTTATGATGACGAAGTCAACATATGCCATCTGAGACTATTGGCTACTAACAGAGTACACTTGAAGAAACGGATATCCATAACATTTTCTTTTTTCTTTTTTTTTTTTTTTTTTCAGAGGACAAAATCTCCTCTGCTAGGATTTCAGTTCTCTATACAGAGATTAGATTGAAGACAGGAAATCAGTAAAATGAAAGTCCTTTACATGCCTTTTTTTCCCCCTAATTTTTCCTTACTGTTTCTTTCAAAAATGTGTTTCAGTGATTTGTTAATCTGTTTGCTTGCATTCTAGTGAAAATTCTAGTGCTTACTTGTTCGTTATATTTTCTTAGAACCCATATGTGGTGTCATCTTCTTTTATATTGTTTCTGTAATTGTGTAGGGCAAAGTACCTTTAAGATTCCTCCTGCAGGATAAAGTAGATCTTTTCTGAGCTAAAATCTATGCTACTTACAGTTACTTTTAAGCAACATTACTATGGTTCAAGGCTCTTCATGTTAATGTTGACTCTGCAGTTAAAGAATTCATTAGATATGCTTTATGAAATGGCATAGACTGCTTTTGTGATTCCATGCTCAGCTCTGGAGCAGAGAACTAAGTAATGTTAGTAACAAGTTTGAACAAAGTCTCGTGGAGTAGATTCAAACTGAAAAGACCTTTTCAAAACAGACAGTGCATTAGGGAAGGGCTAAGTTATATTTGAAGTTTGGGTCTAAACCTGTGGTCCGGTTCAATCTTCCAGTCTTCTGCCCAAACATCTGGACATGAGTTGATATTTGCCTCTTTGGCAAGATGTTCATTTATGATTCTGACTTTTTTTTTTTTTTTAAAACAACAACAACAACAAAAAATGGGCAGTGATTTTTAATGGATTGCTTAAAGTAAAATAAGGGATTTTGTTTTCCACATTACTGAGTCAGAGCTTTCAAAAATATTAATCCAGCAAAGTTATGCATGGACATAAGTTCAAGGACATCATTGAAATGTGGTGTAGGTGAAACAGTCTTGGTGTGAACATTCATCTGTAGGAAGCGTATTTAACTGCTAATGCTTATGTTTTCTGATAATCTCATGGCCACAACTGTGCTTGCTATTTGTGGATAAATCTTTTGGGTAACAAACCAGACTGTTTTTATCAGTGGTGGTTTAAGTGTAATGAAGAAGACTTCTGCAAAGTATCTCTATCATATACATACACACATGCATGTATCCATCCATATTATAGACATACAATATGATAATAGACATAGACATGTTACCTGTATAAACTATACATATAAATATATGCAAACTACATAAAACAAATTCCTCTGTATTTTTTTGTTTACAACTTCAAGCTTCTTGCTGAGAAGTTTCATCAGTATTTCTCAGGGTACATAAAACATTTTGTGGAATTAAAATTCTGAGACTAATAAATGGAAATATACGTTAAACAGTGACAGTTCAGATAATGATGCTTTCTGGTGTTTGAAGTACATTTCAGTTTTGCAGCTGTCCCTCATTTCAGAACAAAACACCAAGAAGGAAAAATACAAGTAACATTTTACCTTTTTTTTATATATAGATTAATCATCAAGTTCAAAACCTGTGAAGTTTAAAGCTTCTAAAAATGTTGAGCATAAGTGTTGGTCAAACACTATTCAGAATCATTTAAATATTGGTACTTGATCTTGTCTTTAGGATTATTGTCTTCCACCTTCATATTCCAGTAATACCAGTGGGATGCCTCAAATTCAGTTTGTTTTATTTAATTATTATTTGTCTTGCATACAAAATTCTCTTATGATTCATGCCAGTCTTAGTATTATATCCAAATCACTTCAAAGAGTTCATTTATTTCATGATTCTCAGATATGTGAAATAATAAGTAATTGTGTCATTGTGTCCCAGTACATTGTGTCTTTCTTATTGTCAGTTTGCAAGGTCTTCAGAATGTGATTTTGTCTTCAGAGTTTGTTTTACTCTGCTTTAAGTGTACTTTCAGTCAGTTGTAGTCAAAAGAATAAACGACATCAATTTTCTGCCGCTAAGTTTAGACTAGCAATAGTTTGGCCTTTTAAAGAGCACAAAGAAGCAATAGATGGTTAGGAACATATCTAAGTCAGAGAGGTTTGTGGAAGTGAAAGCTGTTTCCTGCTTTGAAAATCTAGTAATTGTCTTAATGGCTAGATGGAAAATTAGGGATGACCCAATGGAGAAGAAAAGATGCTAAAGTGGGTAAGAAGACAGTAATAACGGAGTACAACAGGTATGGAATTGGGGATAGGTGAAGAAATTCTGTGGGAATGTGTCTGTAGTCTGTTTTTTTTTTTTTTTTTTTTTTTTTTTTTTTTTTTTTTCCTCCTCTGCTCCAAGATAGAACCCTTTTGGTTATAACACTAGTTTTTGCAATGCTGAAATGATTGCATTCAGCCATCCAGTACAATTGCTTTGCCAGTGCTAGTCACGAATTTGTGGGAAGTAAAATATAGCACCTCTTCATCCTATTTCCATCCCTATTGGCTTGGCAGAACAACGACCTAAACTCTTGTTCCACTATGAGTGCCCTTCAGGTGGCTAAAAAATGCTGAGTTTGATAAATGTATTTCTTCTGAAAGAGAAAAATTATAGAATAGAAATTGAGGAAGGGGAGAAGATGCTAGATGTAGAAGATAGGAATTAAAATGTACTTTTTGGAAGTGCATGTATTTTGGAATATCAAAGGTGGAAACTGAAACTAGATTAATGAAGATTTTAAGTCTTTACTTACAAGCAACATATATCACTTCATAAAAGTGATGAGGACATGACAGGGAGATGTGCCTCGAGCATCATTCAGTGCAATACTCTGGATCCGTACTAAGTGGAAGCATTTAACATGTATGTTAAGGTTTTAGTCATTTACTGTGAGAATGGAATAAACTGTAAGTTTTATAGTTATGACCAACATAGTTCACAGAGATAACAAATAACAGACAGACAATGAGAGGTCATGATATTCTTGGGGTGGGGGAAGGTTCTCCCTTGCCCCCTACTACTGTTTTGACATAATAGTAATATGATGACATAAAACGCACATTTTTATTTTTTTTTTTTTGCTAAATTTCATAAAATGAAAATTTATAAGCACATATGAATTCAGCTTTTCATGTAACTGATTTCATAGCCATATTTCTCGTCTTTCACCCCTCTCCAAATTTTCACTCAATGCAGTGTGTTTTGCTGAATAAATTTTGAAGGTATATTGCAAGTCAGTTTTTGAAAGTAAATGCTCTAAATTTTCTCTGTCATTTAAGTTACATGAAATACTAGATTGCTTATGGAAACCTCGTATGAAATCAAAAACTGAAATAATTACTTGGTAAAGTTCAGATTGGCAGGCCACTATATACATGATTTCATCTATATTTAGATGCCATTCATGGAAAGTCAGCATAAAAAAAAACACACATGGTTTGCATTGCTTTATGTTGTCATGTATTTTTACTATTTTTACTGTTTTATCTAATGGAAACAGGTACAGGGTCACTATAAAACGGTATCTTTCATCTGGATGAAAGCTGGTTTCATTCTTTAAATAGCATTTAGATCTTAACTAACAGTTTGAGAAGATTTTTTTGGTGTTTCATTAAGGTAGGACATATTTTCTTGATGGAAAAATTGAAAAATTTTAGAGCTCCCTTTTCCAAGTCCAATTAACTTCAAATATAACTGGAAAAAGTGTTCACGTGTAGTTTTATTTATTTGCATACATTTTAATGCAGTCTATTTGCTGGAAGATATCTTAATGTTAATAAAAGTAATAGCTTCAGTGCTTCAATCTAAAGTTTCTAAAGAGTATTTAAGCAGTTAACTTATATTAATACTCAACTCAGTAAAAGAAAGAGTGAGGTTTTCAAATGGCAGGTATATTTGAAGAAAGCCAATGTTTTTTTTGTGTGCTTTGAATGCTGTTTTATTGAAATAGTTTGGTGGTCTAATGCAACACACACAGTTTTCTCTACTGCTAAAGGCCTGTCAGAATAAGGACCCAGCTCTCCAACTGTGCAAGTCTTTGCATGAGTGATGCTGAAGCTATTAATAGCAATGGAATGATTGCATAAAAGCACTTTCTAAAAGAAAAAAGAGTGGAAAAACATTTTGTGTCCTCAAGCCTATTAATATAACTGTACCTTAATACCTTCTTGCTCATTAGTGCTGATATGGCACCTTCTCATAGGCTCTCCATTCCAAAAAAAAAACAATAGATTTTGTAGCTTAAATGAAGCCAGCAGGAGTTGATGATACCTAACCATTACTGTTGCTAAATGTAAAACATTAACTACACTGGCAATGATTTTTATTTTTTTTTAATGCTGATATCTCTGAAATATACATTCTTTATACTTTTTCTTGATTTAGATTTTTTTCTTCATGAGTGGATTTTATAGGTTTTCTTACACAAAGGATATGTTTTATTTAGCCATCACTTTGTAATTAGATTGTTGCAAAAAGGTTCTTAAAAACTGAGAGCAAAATTTCATAACCAAACCTTTTGGTAACTGCCACCAAAACGAGCCTCTTCTAACCATATAGCTTATCTTTAAAAAATCTGGAATAGATTTTTCTTTAAAGAAAAGATATTTCTACAAATTAGATGGTAATGATAATAGAAATATTAAGAAATATACTGAACAGTAAGAGCATAAGAGTAGGAACTATTTTGCAAGAGCAAAATAGTATAAAGAATAAGATATCCAACACTCTGCTTTTGCTTTTTCTGTTTTTTATTTTATAGCAAATAAAGAATCTTATATATTTACAGAGTTAGAAATAAATTTCAGAATTTTGAATTAAAAATATTATCCACTTCATTTGAACATGATGTCTGGGCTTTTTAGAGAAGTATTACTGTTCTCAAATTGGAGGTGAAGAGAAGGAAAAATACAAACTCAAAGTCTGGAAAAGATGTTGAAGAAACAATGCACTCATTATATCAATCTTGTACTGTATCTGTCTAAAGGACCCATCTAAAAAATCAGCAAGGAAGCAGAAAAAGCTTTATGCATAAGATTAAAGATTTTCTTTTTATTTATCTGTTCAGTTTTATGTGAACTTTTGGATCAAAATTGTAGCTGAGTGCATGGAGGATATTTCCATTATAATAGTAATGGATTTCCTTGTGAAAACCCAAAAATGGATTTCTACCACTTTTATTAAATAAGAGGACATAGGAAGGCAAATCCCGGCTTTTGCAAGGACAATAAGGCTGCAGATCTCTGGCTGGCTTCCCACAGAATCCATAGGTTTCTGGATACGGATTTTGCAGAAGTATCATTGTTGTACAGAGAGTTGTCTGTGATTTGTTTAATGGTACAGGGCAATTTAGAGTGGTCCATGTTGAAGTGTTTATAACAATGGAATTTTAATAAGAAAGTTTACTTTAAATTGTAGGTCTGTTTTTGCATGGAATTAACACAGTACTCAAACCGTAATCCTCATTTGTCATACAGTGTTGTAGAATTAGTAAGTAGGTAAATGATGAAATAAAAAATACGGTAATCAGCTAAGAAAACAATTATAGTGGAAATGTTGAATTTCCTTTTTGTCTTGCAACTTGTCAGTCCTTAAGATATTGTTTTGTTTTCTTTTATAACACAGTTGCAGAAAATAACAATTTCATCTTCAACCAACCAACCAACCTTTGAACTGCATGGCTTTAGAAATCTTTAACACTTGAAAAACATAAAACACGTAGTCTAGGTTAGGCTTATAGAACAACGTTTATTTTTAAGACAAGTCTTATTTTTGTGATTTTGTTAGCTATTTTTTGAAATTCGAAACTGGCAATATCATCAATGTTTTGAAATGGTTAGGATCCAATAATCATTTTCCACATCTAGGTCATCCACAAAAGAAAATGAATCTGTTTGTGACAGCTGTGATGTGAATCACTATTTTCTGACATAAGTGGTACTTTCAGATAGTTGAAAATAGTATTCTAAGTAAATTGGTCTTGAAACTAATCTCTTTTTATGTTAATGTATTTTAAATGAGAAACATCTGTAAAACTTCAGTCTCAAAATATTAATGCTCCTTTTATATTAAGGCCCAGGTATCATTATTGTACTAGCTTGTATTAAAATCTCTAACTTACAGGAATAGCAGGGTGTTTACACTACCAAATACTTTCTCTTTACAACTTATAGCACATATACATAAGAGTAGGAAAAAATTAACTGTGCTTTCTTAGAGATCTGTAAACGTTTTATCTACTGAGTCCAAAAAGTGTATGTATTTTCTCATCCCTGCTGAATTAAAGAAAAGATTGTCTTTAATTTAGTCCCTGTCTCTAATTCTAGACAAAATGGAATCTACAATAATACTTATTTTCACATACTGTCTTTTCTAAACAGTTAATGCACCTATTTTTAACTGATTATTTTTTAAAAATATAAATTAAAGTAGAACTGATTTTGTGGTTTTGGATGGTGCCATCCTTAACTGTCATTGCTTTTTAATAACTTGTTATGGTACAGTTTGATGTTATGTGGTTTTTTTTTGTATTTTTTTTTTTAGCATAGGGCTTTTTTATGCATTTTTTTAGCATAAGTATGAGTCGCATTTGATTAAGAAAGGACTTCTAAAACTATACAGGAAAGATAATAGGTTTTATCTTTTACAAATTATTTAAATGATAGATTGGGTACATGCCTCTGAGTAATTCATAAATGAAATATTTCTGTGCTCATAGCAAACTTTATAAAGTTAATCTTTTTTTTTTTTATTATTTTATTTTCATATATTGTTTTGGATTGGAAACTACTTCAGTTTCAAAAGTAGGAGAGCATTTAATTTTTACATTAGAACTAACTTTAAAAAGTAAGTCCTTGCACATGAGATTTCTTAGTAAGAATTTTGAAGTGTGCTTAATAAAAGATGCAAAGATTATGCTACCTGAATAAAACAGAGAATTAATGTCACCAGAAACTTTGTAGTATTAATGAGATGGTGCTTGATTTGGGTCAAATTGTGTATAATGAAATATTAAATACTGTCCTTTTTTGTCTTTAAAATAAAAGTTCATACCATTCATGTCTGCAACTTTGAAAGTACCAATTAAAACCCTTAGACGTGAATTATGATTGTTTGTATTTCTGTTTCTCTTGAATTCATAATGTCCAATGCCTTGATATACATAAACAAAATCTCAACAAGCAAACAGGATGGTTGTACTTTGTTGGTTATGATGATAAAAAAGCATTTGAGGGAATGTAATTTGTTCATCTACAGATACAGATCGATAGCTCTGCTTCTGCAAGTAAGAATGTATATGGAAATGGTTGATGATTGTTCCACTGAATGTCTTCTGAACCCTTGCATAAACAGTCCCAAGCAATTCTTGTCATAGTACTTACCGTAAAAAATAAAATAAAATAAATAATAATAATAATAAAAAAAAATAAAAAAAAAAACATCTTCAGCTACTCAGACTCAGTTTAGGGGTTACATTTATTATGTATTATGTTTTAAATTGATCAAAGCATTTTGGCTTCTGTGTAATAAAGGTTAGAAGCTACAGTGATCATACAAAAACAGCTGGAAGGACTAGCACAGAGAAAGTTTCCTGCATACGCTGCCAGCATGGGGACCTCTACCAGCCTGCTTAGGGCCATGGAAAGAGTCTTAGGAAAGTTGCTGTTTATGCAACTCAGGCTTGTTTTTTGCTATATATAGAATTTTTCTTTTTGTAACAGTTTGGGTCTATGTTTTTGATGTGGTGTCACTGGTAGCCTGAGAATTATCCCACAGTGTGGCAATGTTGTGTGTCAAAATGGTGTTTCCGCCTTTTGACTTAAATTTTTCAGTGTAGTTTACTTCTCTGGATTGAGTGATGTCAATAGAAGTGAAGCTATGTTTAATTTAAAAGCTGTTTCCTGGTTTAAGTTAGACCCATCCTGATCTACTATATCAAGATGAGATCTCTGTAAACCAGGTAAATGTGTAGGTGTAGTCTTAAGTGATATAAACTCGATTTACTTCTCTGATTTAGGCAGCTGAGCTTACTATTAAATGTTTTATATTTTCCTTGCATGTATTCATTGCATTGCTGAAGTTCGGGCAGATAACTGAAGGGTGGGAGGTAGGTGGCAGCTGAAAACTGGCAACAGCATGGTTCCCATATGTAGTGTGATGCCGGTGGTAGAGGAAGGAGCAGAGATGTGAGTAAACAGAGATCTCACCTCAGATCCATGTAATCTGTCCAGACAACTTCTGTGAAGCTGCTGGCTGTTTCAGATATATTGGTGATTGTTTCTGTGATTTTCGTGTTCTGCTGAAAAAATGGGCTGGCTTTTTCAAGGGAAATGTAGAGTTGACATCTGCTCTGTCCTATGACTTACAGTTCCTTTTTGTGTGGTGTTAGCATGAATTAGGAAACATACTGTCTGATCAACACATTCAGGAATAAAACCACAGAAAAACTATGAGAAATGTTACTGGGTTTTGTGCAGCTGATTCATTTTGACTCTGTAATGCACATCAGAAACAAGTAGCAGGCTTAAAAACTGTGTTGCTTGAGAAATGTGTTCTGGAAGACTATATGCTGTTATTGACAACAGCTCGGCTTAATAAAATATTCAATTCATTATTGATAGAGCAAATGGCATCTATTTCAGTTTCAAGCCAGTGGAAGAATTTTATCTTTCAGTAGCATCTGCATGAGTCATATGCGCAGATATCACAGGGTGGCTTGCATACATGGTCTGTTTTTCTAGAAGGTGCTAGCAACACTAAGCAACATATAAAAGGCCATGATGAAAGACATGGGTGGTAAATCCTTAAATGAGGAATATTTTCATATGTTAAGCAATAAATATTGAGTATAGGAAGTGTTCTACTTTGGTTGGAGGTAGCAATCAATGGGAAAAGATATATCTGTACTCTACCAAGTTGTGGAGAGTTGTTGGACTTGTTTTCTTCATAATTTTCAGCTGTTGCATTGATGTCTTAAATGGAATTTATTGCAGACTCAGAAGCAAAGCAAATTTGATTTCTGCTTGAATGCTTTTGAAAAAAATATGGAAAGTTTAACCTATAATACTCCCACTCACACAGAATTTTACATTTTAATTTATAAATATATATATAGTACTGTAAATGCAGCTATGGCCTATCTGACGCTCTTTGCTGTACTGGAGCCTGCATAAGAAGGCTAGTCTTCTGGGAAAGCTCTTCTGTGCTCAAGAGTAGTGCTGTTAATTGTGAGGTTTATGTCAGTGTAGAATGAAATCTGGAACCGAGTCTTTTTAAAATCTTTATGCTCTATATTAGGGGCATTTGTAGAACTCTGGGAGAAACTGTAACAGTGAGCAGTTCCTTGAACGTGATAGCTTCATATCTTGCTACAGAAACAGATGTGTACCACTATGAAGGTCCCAAAGTATTGAAGCCTAATGGTATATAAGTTCAAGTTACTGAGTTCAATTTAAATGTTGGAGATAGAATTTAACTATGATATGGGAAATTAGTCAGAATAGGAGTTAGATGGAATTGCTTGGATGAGCTCTAGTGAGGAAATTAATGATCAGAGAAAAAAAGGACTTTTCTGAGAATAAAAATGGTGGTGTACAGATGTGGAGGAAAAAAAAAAAAAAAAAAAGATGGCCTTAACACTAAGTTTGTAGGCTTTCACTAGATGAACAGGCATGATTCTCCATTTTTCTGCTAAAATAAGGACCATAGTCTCATACAGTTGAATGAAGACCAGGAGTTATACACTTATTATTAATATATATATGAACTGATTCTTATAATTCTGATTTATCTGGGGAATGTGTTCCATCAGACTTTCCTGTTTAAATATCAGCTGTACTCTGAATGTCATATTATTCTTATACAAAACACAGGATTTAACAGCAAGCAATTTAGCACCCAATTACAATCATATGATCAGCTTTAAATAGTGGCAACATGTATGCTGAAGTTTGAAGAACGTTCCTAGTTTACGTCCTGTCATATTAGTTTATATCAGTTTTTGAATTACTTAGGGAGCTGGAAATTGCTACTTATTACGTGAGTATTTCTCATCATCTCTGTTGTGAAAATTTAAAAACCACTAATGGCATGATTTACTCTTTGCTTCTACTTGTGAACTTGGCCATAGATGTAACTCATTTGAGTGAAAAAAGTTACTACAAGATTCTTAGGCTAAGAATTGGGGTGCAAAAGGAATAAGAAAAAGAGAGGCCTTTGTGGTCAAAAAAGAGCAAAATTTTCTGCTTTAATTAAGTTCTTGTAGCTTTGTGTTTTTATAACTAAATTTCATAGGGAGCCTGTGTTATTATTTAAGTTTAAAAATGTTTTTATTATGCAAACACTCTTATTCATGGGTGTGATTAATACAAGTTGTATAATTTGCATGGAAGTAAATCTCTAGTAATCGTATTCTTAATTATACTTTACTCTTGCCTCAGTAACTAATGATTAAATGTTCTATTGTAGTACAATTAGGTGAATTTTAAGCTTTCCTTTCAGTTTCATCAGCTGTGATATGTATTAGTTTCCTTGTATTCATAGATAGGTTTTCTTCAAAGTTTTCCTCTTAAAGGAGGCTTCTGAGCAAATAGTTTTGTATATTTCAATGTTTGTTTAGTCTAGTCCAAAAGTGTCTGCCTCTTTTATTTCCTAACATCCAATAGAGTTTATAACATATGGTTTTGCTGTGTCACCTATCTGTATTCTAAGAGAATTTCAATTTAATAAGGGAGCACAGCCTGATCATGGGCAGAATAAAAACAGATAAATTTATGCTGCTGAGTGCCACTTCAGTAGTTCAGTGTTTTTGATGGAATTCTATATATAGCAAACAGAAAAAGCGAGTCAACGTGAGTGCTAATGCATGCACTCTTACACTTTACTCTTTACTCTTAGTTTAGATTGAGAATTTTAGATTCTAGATTTGAGAAGCATTGGAAATAAAGGGAATAATTCTTGTACAGAAATATGATAATTCTTGTCCTTGCTGCATTACTCATAGGAATTCTTTACTGTTAAGTCTGATAATATACACAGTTAAATTACAACACCTGCTTTTTTTTTTTTTTTTTCATTATTAATATTATTTTTGATGTTGCTGGAATAGCCCATCTGTAAATGTAGCTGAAAGAAGTTGTGCTCATCACAGAATAAATTCAGACTACTGTTTGCTCATTCTTCAGCAGATGAACATGAAAACCAGAAGTCATACTTGTTCTAGCCTGTACATTCTGTTAGTTATGGTCTGATAGCTAGTTTTGAAATAGTGGATCAGCTACTATGAGATATACTGGTTTTGCATGATTATTTTTAGCGTTATATGTAACCAAGAGCTAGATCTACCCAATTGCCCTGCAGCAAGGTGTAACGTTTTGCTGTTGACATTGGAAATCAAAGCCCAAATTTACCTGCTATGCCCTCTGTAGTGAGAAGGTGAGGAAAGCAGCTCAGACTAGAGCCCCAGTGTATGCACTGTTGGGCCCTTAACACGGGGTGGGAGGGGGTTGCCCTACCTAAATTTCAATGTTTTTGTGGGAGGGTAGGGTTTCCTTTGGACCTGCTGCTTAATATGTAGCTGTAAGAGAGCCTAAATATATTTCATATTGATTGAATTTATATAGGATAAATTTATTAGAAGGAAATATCAGCTCTTTGTTGTAATAAATTTTGTGGTTATGTTATATTACGCTTTAATGATTTCTCGATTACTCTGCTAGCTGGTTTTCCACATATTTGTCTCATTGATGTCAATCTTACCTCATTTACTCCACCATTTTCATAGAGTTTAGGCTTCTTTCCCCCTTTTGTTTTGGAATTCCCAAACCTTTCACAACTCCACATATTACATCTGTGTTTACACCTTCACAATCTGTATTAATGTTTTATTGTTAGTGTTTGGTACCCAGCAGCATTAATAGTATCAGTGCACATGATATTTTTAAAAATTTGTTCAATAGTGAAATTTTAAACACCTTTGCATTAACTCCTGATATTTTCATCCTATTGCCATTTTAATAGAGGTATTTCATGCTACTATTTTTTAAGTACTTTATCATCTATATCATAGTTAATGATCTTATGCTTTCAGTCTAGTTTCAGACAAGATAGTTATGTGTTTTTTACAGTTTTTCTCATAAAGATATTTAACTTATATTACTGGTTTTTGTTGTTGTTATTTTTTTTTCCAAAATGGACTGTGACTGGTTTTATCTGTATTTATAAACATTAATAAATATGTTAATTTTCTGGACTACAACAACTTTCTGTTCATATGCGCTTAAGTAAGCAAGATAGAACATGATTGCTTGCAATTAGAAAGCAGTTAGCAGATTATATTTCCTTGATCAGTTCACCTTTGAAATAAATTATAACTTAAAAGTTTGTAAAACATGTAATATTCCAAATTCAGTTCTGGATGATGAAGTCACCTGAGGGCAGAATCATGAAATGCCTATACAAAAGGTTTTGAAAGGTAGTAGAACAACATTCAGTCTAACTCCTATGACTCATTCTTTTATTTGATGTTATAGTATGTGTGTAGCTTACAATGAAGGGTATATGGTTTTGATTCAGTTTTCTATTTAGCTTTCTTATGTTCAGATATGATTCTTCAGTTCTACTTATATGAGACAGGGAGATGCCTTAACAGCAGAATAACAAATTACAGCTCATACCCGCTTTCTTCAATTGCAGTAATATAATTCTGTTCTCACTGCTTGAAGTCTAGGAACAAAGTATATATCATCGTATCAGGAAAACCTTAGAGAGTTTTAACTTGTACTCAAATGTGTAATGAAAATCTTCAAGAAGTCAACAGAAAGTTTTGGATAAGCCTCTGTTTTAATAGCTTCATCTGCTCATGCACTTCAGGGTGCTTTTCTAGTAGGAAACTACGTCTCTGATTATTTTTTTTTTCCCCCCAGTTGACACACTTTTGTCGGAGTGTGTGCACTGCTGAGTTTCTGTGGACTTTCATCTGGCTTTGGAAAGTAAATACTTAAGGACTGTCAATTCCCACCAAATACCTATTTGCTAGAACTTGGCAAGACTTACTGGTTGTAATCATGTTGTAGTTGTTATGGACCAAGAAAATGTTATGGCACTGGAATTGGTAAAACTGGTTGCATAATCTGGATGTCAGTAATGTTCTTAGTCAAGCTTTCATTGGTTTGCTTTCTTTTAGCATTCACGTTTGTCAGTATAGTACCAGTCATTACTACCTTTTACGCAGGTATGCAACCACTCTACCAGCATGTAAATAGCCATAGCTGTTTACATGCTCTTATCCTACCTATAAAACAACGATGGAGATCTTCTCTGAAGAAGCATAAATTTAAACACAAGCTCTGTCACAGGTAATGAAAAACTTTAAAGGTTTTCCTGCATTCCTAATGTCTGAGTTACTGAGTGAAAGCTGATGAAATCCAGGATGTGCTGTGATTGCTATGGAGAGTAAGCCATGTAGTGCATGGATCCTGCTACAGTCTTTTATAGCATCTTCTATCCTAGCTGCATCATTCCTCACTTCTGTTACTCAGTTTTGCAAAGCAGCATTTAGCTGGTAAAATCAGCCTTGGGCCCCTCCTACTCCAAAACAGAGCCTCGGGGGGAAGGAGAGAGGGAAATACTTCTCAGTAAATATATGAATTTGCATTCATCTAAGCTTAGCAGATTCATGGAGAAATGTGTATGTGAAGACCTAGATAGAATTTGCATTGTGATACATCAGGTAATAAAAATAGGTATTTCTACATTACAACATGCAATGCAGTTTCATGTTGAATTATAACTGGCTTGATTGATAGGTGATTCAAAACTGGTGTGTTCTGAAAAAAAAAAAAAAAAACATGTTTGAGTAACCGCAGCACAACTTCAATCAGTGATAAAGAGTTTGAAATAATAAAAATAAAAGCTTAAAGCAGGACTTGAAAAGTTTGTATGGAACATAAAAAAGAATATTCAGAACACAAATGGACAGGAAAAATAATCATGGTGGAAAGATGGCAGCTGCAAGGATCTAAGAAAAACTGTCTTTAGAATCTGACTAGTCTTTAGAGTCTGTTCTTTTTGAGATTTCCAGCACACTGTGAAAGTAAATAGCTTTGCATAGGTCTAGAAAGAATTCAGTGAAGTACCCCAGCTTGCAAGAACATATAGAAACCTTTCTGGTTTTCCTGTTATTGACTCTCAGTCTGCATTATGACAGAAGAAAGAAAGTAGGACAGATGTGGAAAAGGAACTTTTTCTTTATATAAGATATTTTACCCAACTATCCAACATTTCAGTCCTTTCAGTTTGTAAAGGACTGAAATGTGAAGATCTCAGATCTGATTAAAATGAAAAGTAGCTGGCAAGTTTTTAAATAAGAATTCAAAGTCACAGCTATATTTATTCATTTATTCTGTATATGGTTCCTAGAAATTAACTGTATACAGTATATTGTATATACAATAGCTTTATAGGCAGTTAATGTGTACATTATATTGGTGTGTTCCTACAGTATCCAGAAAATTCTCATTGACTAAATATATTCTAAGGTACACTGGGGCTAATCATGGCCCTTTCTGCTGTTTCAGTTTAGTCCAGTGCTCAGATTCATTGCTGTAATGTCAGGCGTTTATCACCAGGTGCCTGTGCTGAGAGAAGCTTACTTTCTCTGGACTGTTCGTATCATGGTGCTGGACAGTGAGTGGCTCTTCTAGAGGGCAGCTCATCCCAACTTAGAGCTGAATTACTGTGTCAAGGTGCTTATCTTCTGCTACTGTAATAGAAAAAGCTTTAGATAAATAGGCTGTCAATCTGAGAACTCATTTAAATGACTGAATTCCACTGCTGAGTTAGATGCGAGTGCATTTGATGTGTGTGGGAGGATTTGGGCTTGTTTGTTCACAGTAGTGCCCCCTCCCCACCATCCCAAAATACTCTGAAAAAGTCCAGCTATTCAAGTGGCTGCCTGCTTATTGCATATTGTACTTACTGTGCAGTGTACTTACGCTACTTGTTGATTAGCACAAGTCCAGAATAATAGGTGAGAGGAAAAAATAAACCCTTTACTGTTTAAATTCCCATGAGAACTAAACTCTCCTGTGCTGGTCAGGGAGCAGCTAACTCTGCAATACAACAAGAATTTCAGTAGTAATTGACATATTTTCAGCTAGATAGCTGGTGATTAGTATTATTTACTTATAAGTTATAAATTTGCCTATTAATTATGTACGCAGAGAAAGCTGGATAATATTACAAGTAGGTAAAGGAAATGAATACTGAATGAAGAGTTGCCAGCTTTTAATTATGCAAATGAGCAGCACTGCGGAAGAATTATTTAGTAATCTTTTTGTGCTTAGAATTGCAAATCTATCTCCATGATTGTGTTTAGAACAAATGAAACTGGATTTGTGTAACCTCTTCTCTGTAGATCTTTTCAATTAATGAGATTGAGCAAAAGTATCAGCAGTCTTAAGAGACCATGTGGAATGTGCAGTGGGTCAGCAGAGGAAAATTGAGATACTATTGCCAATTTTCTTCATGTAGGGGATCCTCTTAAGTTGTACTATATCATTCAGGAATCAACTACTTGTATTTTCTGATATTTTTTGTTGTTATATTTTTATTAAATGTTTTATTAACTTTTTATAACTGTGTTGTTTTTATTATTTTTTTTATTTTATTTTTATTTTTTTCCTGCTATAGAGCCCAGTTGGGTATCTAAGCTCTGACACTTCCCAAGCAGCAGATTCTGTTAGACTCTCTCCTGCTTTTCCAGTACTCTGAATTATTTTCCTGGGGTGCCACTTGTTTTGCCTCATGTGAATTCTGCAGTCTGGTGCCACTCTTGCTGGCAGACTACTTAGCACTCTGGCATTGGCTTGATGAGTAAAGAGCACTGAAAGAGCAGGCGAATTTGTAATCTCTTCACATCACCCTAAAAATGTATTTGAGCTTCAGTAATGCCAGCAGGCAGTAGGAAATGTGTTTTTAAAATTCATTGGGGGGGGGGGAACCACAAAGAATAAAAAGCTCTGCAAAATAGTATTATGGTACAGGGATACACAATGTATTACATGTATTTATGAGATTGTACACAAAATGGTGACTAAATTGATCCTTCTTTCCTAACTGGGGAAAGAAATAAGAGTTAGGTGAGATAACGCTGTTGTTCATCAGTGTCTAGTTTAATTGAGCTTTCCTGTTTTGAGTGAAAGACAACACTTGACTTTTTAAGTATAAAATGTTACACAAAATCCTAAGCCAGGGTATGTCTTCCCATATATATATATATATATATATATATGGGAAGACATACATATATATATGCCTGAGACATATATATATATAGACATCTATAGAAGACATATATATATATATGCCTGAGAAATGAAAGGAATCTACCAGCCAGCCATAGCCAGAAAAACTACTGCTTACATTTCAGTGATGTATCTATGTTACGCAAACAGGACTAATATGAGACTTTGCATAACATTGTGTAGTATTAACTTTGTGTAATAACTTTTTTTTTTTTTTTTTTCCGAGGGGGTGGGTGGGTGGCTTAGAAATGACATCTGGAAAAGAAAAATGCATACTTCTAGAAGCAGGAATCTTGAAACTCTGAATGTGATCAGAACTGACTCTTGCCTATCGGCACTGTGCATGAGATCTGCCAAAATCTAGAAATATCTCTTCTGAATGGCAGCATTCCCCAGAATATCTTTAAAGTATTACCATTTCATATATATTTTGCATTTGCATTTTTTTTGACAGTGCCATTATATGAACAGTGATAGAAAGCACCAAGTTACAGGCCAGCTGCAGTTTTATTTGTCTTGAGCATCCAAGAAGTCTGGCTATTAAGCTGAAGTAAATAAATGAAGCTAGGTATGAAATAACAACATTCTAAAAGCATAGCTGTTACTGTTTTGTCATTTTATTTATTTATTTATTTTAACTAGGGTTAGAGCTAAGGGATTCCAAAATTAGTAGTTCTTTAAATATTAAAGAGTTACACATCATTATATGTGGAGGTAGGTGGTAAGGTTTAGCTAATACTTAATTTATCTGAAATTATTTATCTTCAATTAGCATTGAAATGAAATTTTAGGTATCAAATTTCAAGTACTAGTAGAACAAGCCGTTAAGAAAAGGGGGACAACATTTTATTAATAATAAACTGATTCCAGGAAATAAGCAAATCTAATACCCAAACAAACACTTTCTCAAAATAAGAGGAATTTGCAATAAAATTTCATGGAAGTCAGTATCCAACGTACACTGAGTGAAATGCAACAGAAGAGACCATACATGTAGACTCACCAGATGTACATGTAGACACACAGACTCCCTTGGTGAAGTGTTGTGTAATCTCTGTTCTTTGCTTTGAACAGTGAAGTTGTGGTGTGATAATGTTCAAAATTTCACAACTTCTAGGAATTTTTATACTCAAGTAAGTTTTTTTTTGTTTCTTTCAGTTAAACATTCTGCTCAGTACAAAATCATAACGCAGATCTCATTCTTAATTCAGTTGTTTATAAGCACTATTCATTTGCTCAATAAACATGAATCAGACAGTGCAAAACAGCAGTCTTTGTCTAAATGGAAAAAAAAAATCATGCAAGCATTTTTTTGTATTTGCTTGCATGTTCTTCTCAGAAGTTTAAAGCACTCAGTTGCTGTGGACAGCAATAAACTTATTGCTTATACGTATTATATTTGCTATGTAAATAAATCTTTCTTCTTTGGAATAATGCTTTGTTTTGCTTCCCTGCCCTTTATTTCTCCTATCTCCTACATACATAAATTTTGTTGCCTTAGCATTTTATACATTTAACCATTACATTTTTTCAGTCTGATGTATTTACTTCTATGTTTAAGTGCTTTTACTACCTTTCTGTTATTAGTGGCTTTGCAGTATGCTTTTCACTGTTATCAAAGTAGTCTAAAAGTATTCCAACTTTGATTTCTACATAAGTCAAAAGTTAAAATAAAGAAGAAAGATTGTGATGTCTCCATTGAACTCCCTGGAAGCTTTGAAGGGATCTTACTCATTTTATAGTTGGGCTACATTCAGAAACTATTCTTACAAATGATAACTAACCTTGGTCTTACTCCTTTTTTTTTTTTTTTTTCTCCCATTATCTAATAGGACTATTTTGAGTCTCTTGTAAGTGTGAATGGCTAGTATAAATCTGAATCTGAGGTCTTGGCACCACAAACATCACGAAATACTCTCCAACCCAAGTACCTTGAAATTTAGACATCTAAAGGTTTAGCTAATACTTAATTTATCTAAAATTATTTATCTTCAATTAGCATGGGTAAGAAATTTTAGGTCAAATTTAAATGTTTTCAGATGTGTTTAGATGTTTTTACTTGCAGCATATATAATATAAAAATGTTTCTAATAAAAGTTATTAAACATTATAGTATCTGTAGAAACAAACGATAGGGAAGCAAGCTATCAGCAGTGATAGCAGACTATCAGAAAAATCAAACATTGTTCTGAACAGAAAAGCTTATGAAGACAGTAAACAGAAGATAGAGAAGTCTACTGTTGTCCACTGTTAATTTTGAATGGTTCTGCTGAGATTCTTTCTAATGTGAAAATATACGTGACTACTCACTCATTCAAGATATCTTCTGAAAACAGATTCTACTTGCTGAACAAGTACAATGTAATGTGTTATGGGAGTTTTGAACTCCTTGTTATTTTATTCACCTTACAACGTGTCTAGAAACATAAATTATGGTTTTCTTTGTGGTTTTCTGTGAGGGTTCTAAAACCTGTCCCAAATTATTTATGTGTGCAGGCATCAACCCAAACCAATAGCAAAAGTCCAGCTTGTGTTTAGCTCTGGACACATGAGTTGAGTCTAGTGATTGGAAAAAGAATTTACCATGTTGCTAGCTCTTGTGTCCATGAATAAATTAATATTTTTCATTGTCACAAATACTGATAAATTTTCAGTTTCATCTTTGGTAGTCATTATCATTTGTTCTTGTAAATTCCAAGAAATGAAATGCTCAAGGCTGGAAAAAAACTCATTGTAATATTGATTCTGCTATATTCAGATTTAACGACTAATAAGGGCATATTCACAGCAAATATTACTAGATTCTACATTACTCTTGCTCTGAGGTTATTCAGCAGCAGCAGCATGTGTTTCTCTCCTTAGGCTTTTGCAACAGAGTCATTGCTAGAGAAAGGCTGGTATTACAGCAGTGTGTTCTGCTAGTTACATATTGATATATCTTGTTAGGATAAAGAAATATAAGTTGGTAAAGGGTGAAAAAATAATCATTATTTGCGCTACTAAAATGATACTAATTTGGAGTCAAAACAGTGAGCAATTTGGGGCATTCTGTATAATTTAGAAAGACTTCAGAAAGATGGAAGGCACTTCTAGAAATTGTCTTTTATAATGGAGAAGTTATAATAAGAAACTAGAATAGTTAGTGCTATTAATTAGTGCTAATAGTACAAGGAAAAATGAAGAGAGTTTCTAGGTTCAAAGGAATACCTCATTTTTTATATGTACAATATGTTTTTTCCCCAACTGATTAAGGGCATTATTAAAGGATACTTGTTTTGCTGCCTATCAAAGCTGTGCTTGCGGATAGTTTTAAAAGTTTCTTCTTGCCTTTGTTCATTTGGCATTTATGAATTTCTCATCTAAGCAGAAATGTATGTTTGTTTGTTTTTTTTAATGAAAAGCAACAGAAATATGCCATTTTTAGAAGCTTGTTAGCTTGAGACCAAAACCCATATTAAAAGTATTTCTGAATGACATAAAAAGACTTACGCATAGAAATCAGCTGAAAAACACATTTCCCACAGGACTTTCAATTACACATAATCTTATCATCATGACTTTAGTGTTTTTTTCACTATTCGTATGCAGCTTAGCTTCGGGGATTTTTTTTTCCAAATATGTAGAATAAAAGCAATGACTGTCTCTTATCTTATTTCTTTCCCCCCCAAAAAAAATAATGTTAATAGCATTCCAAAAAGGATGTTATTTATGAGTGTTAACTGTTCCTTTCAAAGTCTTATGGTGAAAGGTAACAGTAGTTCTAGTAGTTCGTAGGTGAGAAGATAGCAAAAAATGACTGAATTGATTCCTTTTCTCACCTTCAAATATCTATGCCTAATTTTTATCAGTTTAGGAGTTAGTATGGTAAAATCTCATATTCACCAGCTCCAGGTATAAATAAAAACGTAATGCTTCTCTTATTTTTTATTTTTCTTTCTTTTATTTTCTTTCTTTTTTTTTTTTTTTTTAATATGTACTTGTTATTTCTGCATCTAGTCTGCAATGTATTTCAGTAGGATATAGAACTCAGAACTCAGGCAATCCTCTTTAATTGATGTTTCTACTGGAATAATTCAAGGCTGCAGATAATGCTAAGGAGTACCACTACAGGATCAGACCTAAATACCTTAATCAGGCCTGAATTCCTCAATATGTCCTTGGCTTGCCGGTTTCTGCAATTATTTCACTTAAAGTTCTCTCAAATTCCTTTTCAGAGTAGAGCTTGATTTTGTGGATATGGTTGAATTACTTGTTGCTGCTGTGTTGCTATTACACTTCTGAAATTTTCCAGCATGCTATTTTATAAATTTAGTTTCATATTCAACTCTTCACCACGTATTTGAGGAGATTTAAAATGCTTTAATAATTTTGTAATTGCTAGGCTGTAATCTTCCAGAAAACATTGCTATTTCTAAGATTGTAATAAAGTAACCACTGACTTAATTGAGTAAAGATATATGTAGTGCGAGCCTGTTAACTTTTTATTGCAAAAATAAACACAGAAATTTGTACTTATAAGTGCTCTTGCTTATGTAACTGCTTGGTCACTTCTCAAAAAAAAATATAAAAAAAATAGTACTGGTATAGCTGAATTTCACATTCTTTATTTAGTCAGCTAAGGTTGTGATTCATGGCTATAAATGCCTTAAAGTGGTTCTGCAGTTCTAAAGAAGCAGCAAGTTTGTGTTTTGTGTATTGTGTTCTGAAATGTCTAAACAAATTTTACATATGGAAATGCATTCAGATTTTCTATTTTTTGCTGAGTTTCAAGTTGATGATTTCCTCTTCCTATATTATTTGCCTGTTATTCTTCCTATTGCAGTAGCAATTAGATAATAAAATGACATAAAAATTACACACACACACACACACACATACATATATATATATATATAAAAATATTTTCAGGATTGGATTTTTAAGGTTTAAGAGCTCCAGCCATAATTTTCCTTGAGTAAAAGCTTGACAACTAAGAAGCAATTGCAAGCATGTTTTGGGAGTTTTGCTTTGGTTTGGTTTTTGATTTTTTTTTCTTTATTTGAAGGATTGTGACTATTCTTAATTAAGAAAAAAATTAGTGTTTCAAACTTCATATTCTTCTACACAAAGAAGCATACCTAAAATAAAATAAATGAGATGTAACAGGCGCTTTCTTTGTTGCATTACATTCCAGTCAAGAAAGGTGTCAGGGGAGAAAGGAAAAGGTAATTTAACTTTTAAAAAAATAATAAAATTAAAAAAAAAAATGCAGATACAAAGTATAATGTCTGCTGTTTGCTGTTGCAGGAGAGAACCCCATGGCCAGCCTATGCATCAATTCAGTTCTAAGATAGTTTAAGAAGATAGCTGTACAGGCCATTTTCCTCAGACAGTTATGAAAAGTTGTGTTAAACTAGGGAGGCATATAGCTATTTCTCTATGAGAATCTTCATAGTAATGTGTTATTGGAAAAATAGATATTTCTTATGGTAGGACTAAATCTTGGATTTTGCATTCTATTATTTGGAAAATAGTAAGCCTGCAAGAAAAATGCTCTGGAGATCTTATCAGTTGAAATAAATGAATAATACAAACACCCTCTTTATAGGAACAGTCCTAAAGGTGACTTCTGGAATCTAGGGTGTTTTGAAATCATATTAATTCTGGATAGACTTTACTAAACTATTTAAAAGATATATTCTCCTAAAATGTTTTATGTGTCATTATATCTTATGACATGGTTTCAGTAAATTCTGAGTTTACATATATACATACTGTACTGGATTAAAACAATATATCAGTAATCAAAGTTATCATGATTTCACAGTATTTCTTTTGGTTATTTTTGACTTTTCTAAACATTTCAGAGAAATATTGCTACACGTAGAAAGGTGTGCATGTTTTTATTCTGTATAAGGAAAGCTTCAGAAGATTTCATAGAATCACTAAGGTTGGAAAAGACCTTCAAGTTCATCTGGTCCAACTGTTCCCCTACCACCAGTATCACCCACTAAGCTATGTCTCTAAGCACCACGTCCAGCCTGTACTTAAACATCCCCACAATGACTCCACTTCCTTGAAACTGTGTTTGTATTGGGGGATGAGAAAGTGGCAAATGTAATGAAAAATGTAATGAAAATCTGTTAAAAAACAGATTTTTTAAAACGGTCAAACCCCTCCAAGCAATGAGGTTAAGAAATGAGGTTCTCAAGTTCAGAGAAGCTGTGGATGCCCCATCCCTGGAAGTGTTCAAGGCCAGGATGGATGGGGCTTTGGATAACCTGGTCTGGTGAGAGGTGTCCCTGTTCAGTGATATAGTATAAACTCACTTTAGGATAGAATAAAGCTTGTGGTTTGATATTGTATAAACTTACTTTAGGATAGAATAAAAATTGTGGAATGATATTGTATAAACTTACTTTAGGATAGAATAGAACTTGTGATTAAAAGTTAGCAAGGACAAAGTAAACAACATCTTGTTATCTGTAGACCTTCTGTTACGTTTAAGCATTTTGTTATTTGAAAACACCCCATTATCCGTTAACACTCAGTCAGGCTAAGACTTGAGATAACTTGAGTCAACTGTCTGTTATGTCTTGTTAACTGAGACATCCTGTTATCCGCCGACCCCCAGTTAAACCGAAAGACAACTCAGCATTTTTACAGCCTGGAAAACAACTGATTAAGAAAGTGCATTATGAGGAAGACCTACGGCCTTCCTCCCAAAGACCACTGCCCGCATCCTGGAGACCCTGGCCCACAATTCTTGGAAGGCTTTGCGCAAGCGCAAGGACTGATGAGCTAATTAGCATATGAAGTGAGGGTAGGCGGGGTTAGGTAATGAATATGTATAGGTGCTAATTGAATATTCATTGTTTCACTGTATAAATACGAGATAGTTTGTCACTTCAAACATGTACGATAGGCGGAAGGATCCCCCGTGCATCCAGTGCTGCAATAAAGAATATACCACTTAAGGAAATTCGGCTTTGATCTTTAAATCATCAGGGAGTTGGAATTAGATGATTTTTAGGGTTCCTTCCAACCCAAACCATTCTGTGATTCTATGACTATTACGGGAACATTTCAAATAATTTCCTTTACAACTTCAGATACATTAGTAGAAATTATAATTGAGAATGGAATTAGTGGCCTAATGTCAGGAAAAACAATGGTAGCATTTGTAAAAGGAGCTGATGGATACAACCTATTATTTTCTGAACAATTCAGTGAATATGTAGTTACGGGAGAATTTATTGACAGCTTTTGGTTGACCTGGATTGCCAAAGGCTGTGCAACAATGGCTTTTGCCAGATGGAGAGACTGAATTAAATCAGCATCCACAGGATGAGAAGAAAGGTCCTTATGTAAATTAAGACCTATTTAGAAAATGGAAAGCAAAGGGATATAACAGTAAGAATATATATAAGGTTTAAAACTGAACTGATCTGCTAATTTGTGTTGTTATTATTTACACATGTGTTTATGTTGAAGTGCAGAAAATGAATTTGAGTGTGTCAAATAAGTACGCTGAGGACTCTTTTCAGGAGAGTCAGTATCTTTAGATACTGTGATATTCTTTAAATAGTATAGGACTGTTACCCCTGTTTCATAAGTGATATGTAAGAATAAGTAAATGTAATGTCAGTGTCATCTTGAGGTTAAATAAACAATTTAAGCATATTTTAGTTTGGGGTTCCATTTCAGCATACCAATCTAAAACTGTTTTCCCATAAAATATTTCACTGTTACTGTGGTGTGTGTGTGTAAAATACCTTTTTTCGCTTCAAACTTTTCTCCTCATAATCAATAATACAATACCTTTAACGTTTATCTCAAGAAGTCTATGCAAAACTTAACAGTAACAAGGTAGCTCCAATATAAAATTAATGGATATTAATGATTCTTTTATCAGTTGCTAGTATGAGTTGCTTTTTCACTTGTTTCATCTGGCAATAACTTTTCCACTATTTTAGAAGGTTTTATGCCATGTGTACAGAATTTATCTTTTTTGTTAGTTCTATCCTTGTAATATTGCCACTCATCCTGATTATCACAGTAGTTCTGTTCCTTTAAGTGCCTTTTTAGGTATTTCAGAAAACTGGATAGCAGTTACGATTTATCACTTTTTCTTTTTACTAATGGAAATTATTTCTTTGGGCATGTTAAATCATGTCAACATTATTTTCTCTGAACATATATAACACTGTAATTCTTGCAATATTATGTTAGTTAAATCCATTACCAAATATTGGACTATTGGCACTTTTGGGGCAAAAGATGAAAACTGAAAAGGTTTAGTTATAAGCAGAAACTTTCTTTAAGGAAGGAGTAGATAAATTATTCAGTGTATCTTATTGTAGGAGAGTTGACAGATTTATTTTACAGCTGTGATGAATGTTTTTTTGAACTTACTGTTCCATTTGTGGAATCAACCTGAATAACTTAATGGGGAAGTATCTTATGATTTACTTCAAAACAGCTGTTGTTTATACTTTAATACCACATCTTCAGTAAAAAAGCAGGTTGTAGAAAAACATTCATGAAGGTTTTCTACAGTGTCAGAATGACACTTCTGCCTCAATATCCTTACAAAACAATTCCCAGCATTTTTTTGGCTCATTTTGTTATACAGTGTTTTACATTAACCTGATGATTTCAGAGAAATACTGCTGATGATACCTAGATCCATTTAAATCATTTTAGCTCTTGGTTGCAAGTTCACAGTTGTGTAGGCATAGTTTAGATTGCTTTCCCTAGCTACATTACATATATTTATCATACATATGTCATCTTTTACCATATTTCCCACACACTTGTTTTGGAAAAGCCTTAAGAGTTTCCCCATTACCCAGAAGATCTTAGTATCATTTGCAGATACCAACCACACAAAATACTGCCATCTCCAGATCACCAGTGAAGTCACTGAATGAAACTTGACCTCCATCTAATGGCAGCTTAGTTTTTCTGACTCTTCTGTGGAAATTTGTTAGTGCCTTTCTTAAAATCCAAGTAAGTTTTCCCCACTGGTTCCCCTTGTGCCTGTGCTTACACATCTCTTCCTAGACATTCCATGGGTCTCTTAGCTAGGACTTCCCTCCATCAAAGTTGTGCTGTCTCTTTCCAACAGATGATGCTTGTCCATGTACCCAATGACATTTTGTGTTACAGACTATGAAGAACTTGCCAGGAATGGAAGCCATGCTCAATGGGCTGAAGTTCCTCAAATAACTTTTCAGGAAAGAAGTGAACTTCCTTTGTAGGTGGAGGTTGTACTGACAACCTGCCACAGCCATGCTGCCTCAGCTTTTAGCAATGATGCTGCAGAGCTTTGCCAGCAGTTCCATAAGTTCTGATTGGCATTACTCTTGGGTGAATGCTACTCAGATACTTACTGACATCTAATTTATTGACCAAACAGTCTGCTTGGACTGCTAAACACTGTTTTTGAGTGGTGAGTTGTGGAAATCTGCCTGAAATTTACTATTTTCTCTATTTATTTGCTTGTTAGGATTCTGTGAGCAGTTACTGCTTGTTTTCATCAAAATGCCAATCACACCACAGAAAGGAATTAAGAAATATTAGACAAAAGTGAGGATATAGTCTTACCTCACTATATTGGAGAATATCAATAAAATATAACGGTGTCAGTGTGTGTACGTATGTATAACATGTTGAATAATAAAAGGGAAGATACTAGCAATGGTGAGATGTGAGATGCAGTCTTAAATATCTAAAATATAAGACCCTAGTAAGAGAGTAAACTGAATTGAAAATATTTTCAAAAAGAGTGTCCTATGATTTTTATTTTTTTTTCCACCAAAACACATTAGTGTTACGACTTTATGTAGTACTATGTTATGTTCTAAGTCATTGATTAGGTAGTATTAATCCAAAAACAATTCCATTTGAGGCCTGCTATGATGAAATATCTGTGATTCATTGGATGTACAGATATTAACAAGTTTTGAGCATTCTGGGGAGAGATTTTCTTCCTACTATTATGATAAGCCAGTAATTCTCTGCTTAATGATGATTCTGTTTTACTAATCCTTTCAGTGTTTGTAAGATATTACAGTTATCTGTAATGTCTATAATTTGTGAAAAGTTTCAAACACAATCTAGTCATGCTGATCATCAAAAACAGCCTTAGTTACTCAAATCACAGAATGCTTATCAGAATGAAGGTGCTCCACATACATTTTAATCTGTTTTAAAATAGTTTTAACTGTTTCTCACTTATTAAGTTCTGGTTGATAGTGGATGTGAATGTCCAGGTGTGTGTGTGTTTGTTTGTTGTTGTTGCTTTGTTTTTAATATCATGCTCATAAGTATAGTTATTACTATAACTAGCCTTGTTAGGATTCTTCACTAGGTAATTCTTCACTGGCAGATATTTTACCTTAAGTACGAAAGTGCTGTGAATAAGTTTCCTTTTTGTGAGTGTGTGTGTGTGTGTGTGCGTGCATGTATGTATATCTTAATAGATTGTGCCTGGATGTCAGACATATGTATTCATGTTTCAGTATCAAAATTTTCACTTCATAGTGGATTTAATGTCCACTTCATTTTTTCTGTTGTTTTTCTAATTCATATGCATTCATGAATGATGTCTGTTTAGGAAAGCATTAGGAACAGAATGATTTGCTTATAGAAAGTGCCATGGAACTTCTGTCATTTTGTGAAAATTAGAAAGCAATTTTTAAATTTTAAAGTATATTTTCTTATAATTTTAATGAAGGAAAAAATGCAAATATTGTTCCTTTTGATAAATAATTCATTTTAATTCTATATTGCATTGAAGTTGCAAAGTTTTTTGAGATCAATGATAGGTGAAATAATCATAATTCTGAAGTTAATCATAATGCTTGTTTAAAAAGGAGTATTTTAACCTATCTGTAGCTTTTTGAAGCTCTTTGGATAAGTGCTATTCTTTCAGTCTTTCAGACATTTAAAAACATCTCATATAGGCCTAATCTTCCAGGTTATAGCCTGCTGTGGTTCCTGTCCAGGACAAGCTTTTGCTTTTGCAAAAGTAGTATTATATCCCTGATTAAAACTTCAGTATGTTGACGTGTGTGCTAATTAGCTAAACACTCCCATTGACAAATTACAGTTTTGTAGGACCATAGAGATCTATTACAGGGAAAACCAGAGCAATATGCTGGTTTTTGTTTTTAAATTGTGGTGATCGTACTAAGGAGAAAATAGGTACAGGGCATAATGATCTACAATGCTTATTGACACATTTTTATACTTCTATTTAAAGTTGCAGGTTGTACAAAATATGAAGTGGAAGAAATCATAAATTATTTCATTTTCCTTTATAGAACACCTGCTGTATATCTTCATAAAATCTTGTACATTTGTCTGAAATATTAGCAGAATAAAAGTGGAACATAAATTAAAAGTTTGTCATAACTAATGACAAGAGGTAATTTGGCTGTCAAATGCAACACAACACAATAATTCAAGCCAGCAAATACTAACGTGTCTAGAAAGAAATGCATTACCTTCCAAGTCTCTTTTCTAAGTTTACTTCAGAAGACTTAGAAAGAAGAAATATTTGGAATGCACTGAGTACCTCATGACAGAAAAATGGATGCAGCAGTAAAAATACTGCTTGAAATTCTGAAGTGCCTTAATCAGGCCAGCATGTGACACACAATATCAGTCTTTGGAAAAATAAAAATAAAATAAAAATCTAACTGTATTAGATTTCATAGTCATTATTTAAAAACAAATGAACATGGCATCAGTGATCTGTGTGGTTTAAGGTAACTGTGCATTCTTTTGTGGCTTCAGACACTAGATGACTGTTCTCACCTAAGAACACAACTTCAAAATGCAGTTTAATTTAGAAACAACCAAAGCTCCCACTTCGGAATCTTCCTTCAAGAAGGAAATACGGACAGGAATTATCTTCCTGAAACATTATCTTCCAGACATGGTGAAATGAGGTATTTACCATAAATTTCTTCTAGCGATGTCTGTGTGTTTAACCTTCAAACATTTGAAAGCCATCTATTAGGACTTAATATTTAGAATTTTAATGCAGCTTGTTTATTTTGATAAACAAATGTTTCCAGATGTTGCAGAAGGAAAAAAACCGCCAAAATATGTCATGCTGTCTTGTATCAAACATAGGGGAGATTGTGCTGCTATTTGAGTGGTTTTACCAGAAGAATGAAAAGCTGTCTTCAGACTCCTCCTTTAAAATAAGGAGTGGAGGCTACTATTGCAATACCACTTATGGAATTAGGGTCACATTTCTTCTTTTTTATCCCACCTTGTCTTCACTTATTTCAGGCAGCATAAAACACTCTGTCACCATGTCAGGAAGGTGATAGCGGTATCTATATATAAAAGAATACTGTGTGAACAAAGCCCGGTTTAATGAGAAGCTTTTTAAATGCTTCATCCACTACTATTCAGATTTCTATCCATTTTTTCCCAGTTGGTTGTTGTTGTATCTGTTGTATGAAAGAGCAGGTAATAAAAAGTGAAGGTTAATTGTTATGCTATATTTTTAATGATCAACTTATATTCAGGGTAAATCTGACATAATGTGTATTTTAGAGAAAAAGATTAATTAATAATGGAACCTGTTTTATTATGTGTCCTACAGATGGTAGTTTCAAAAGTAGCTATTAATAAAATTCCACCATTTCTTCAGTTCAACTTGGTTTATCAGAAATTTTGGGTTTTGTTTCCTCACTGGAGGGTAAATGTGTTCTCTGGGAAGCACAAGTGATGTTCCATTACAACAAAATAGTCAAATATTTTTATTTAACTACTTGAACTTATGTGTATATATATATATTTACATCATATATAAAATCTCTTTATAATTATTATACATAACACACAATAAGTTATAAGTTCAAGTAGTTAAATAACTATCATAAATATATGCATATTAATAAATAAAATTTTTGGAAACATACAAATGCATATTAGAGAGTCCTGATCACTTAATTTGGAAGTTTTCTTGCAAAATCAGATTTAAAAAAAAAAAAAAAAAACACTAGAGATTGCTAATGTCTCTGAAATAGGTCTACAAATGAAGATTAGATTTTCACTTCCAGACCATTTTTAACTTTATATTTGGTTGGCAGAGCTTATTAGGGTTATATGTATAGTAAATCAAATCTGACAAGTAATTAATTAATTTGGGGCACAGCGTTCTATTCTTCTCCTTGCTTGTTTTCACTGTTTTGGTTGTTTGTTTCTGGAAATAAGTAGGATTTTTCAGTCCAAATGACAAAAGCAATCCGAACAGCAATGTGAATAATAAGGGATGGAGTGGGCATATGGTGTTTAGGAGTTTAACTTAAAGTTCCTTTTCTCCTGCCAGTAATATGTATTGAGATTGATCTAGTCCTTGCCTAACTTACGTCTTTCTTATCCAGAGACAGTTAGAAAATAATTGTTTGCTCTTTCCCTGGGAGTCTTTATATCAAACTTGGATAGAGACTTGTAGAGACTTGCCATTTTCCTACCAAGTAAATGCAAGCTATACATTCAGATAATAAATTTAAAAAAAATATATAGATAGATCATATGCATTATAAGAAAAAAATATTTATTGCAATACTATGACAATATTCTAAGATGTTATAATAAAATAGTTACTGCACAAAAGTATTGATGTCTGATTTTCAAACAGCTGCTGCTCATTAGTTACAAGCTCAGAGGAAATGCTTGCAAAGTGTTTTTTAAATAGTGTAGAATGGTGACACATCCATAACAATACCGTTATAGTCCTGTTTTTGAGATACATCTCTGAATTCAGAATTTGTGTGAAGATAGAAATCTTCTATCATAGGTTGTAAGCTAATTAACTTCAGAAATAATAAGTTTCTTAGGAATATTTTACTCCTTTCACTTTCTTTTTTATTAGTGTTGTTACTTTTATTGCATATGTGATTCATTTTATAGCACAATAATTGAAATACAGCTAAGGTGTATTTTCCTTTTTTGACTTGTGGAGTGTTGAAAATAGACAGTGGAGGTCATCTGAGTATGTAAAGTTACAGGTAGAGTTGTGCAGATAAAGCAAGTCATATGGTTTCTTTCTTTTCTGTATGGAACCCTCCTTCCTTCCTTCCATTTTGAGGGGGCAAACTGTGCATCCACAGAAATGTTTGGCCATTTAATTTCAGTCCCCTAACTGTCCTTTCTGCTGCATGGGGAAATGCAATTCTTTATTCCAAATCATCATAAGCAGAGCATGCTTTTAGTACCTTTCAGTTCTTTTCCATTGCAAGGCTCTGTCACCTGTTTTGAAAGAATATTATGATATGATTCAGATGAGCAAATAGTACAGTACAGTGCAGAAAGTTGCAGCATGAAGTCTGTGCCAACATATATAACGCCATATATTTGCAGATAATCTAACTCATTGAAGAATCTGCCTCATTATGAAAGCACTTGAAAAGAAAATACTTTTTTCAAAGGGAGGTTTTTAGATAAGAATGTGTTATGCTTCATCCTTACACAGAACTTGGTTTCCTAGGAGTCAAGTAGTCAGAGCATGCTGATACGTGTGACCTAGAAATGTAAATTGCAATATTAAATTCATTCCTTCTCCTGGACAGACACCCCACTTTCAGATGTATGCATGCCAGATTCCCTTGAAAGCCTGTACAGATTCCCATGGATCTCATGAAATGGTGTCATAGAAGCTTGACTATTAAGGCAAGAATGACTCTTTTTTTTATAGGTGGAATCCATTAGACATAACATAGAGGGAAAAGTTACTTGCAGTATTGTCAGTGTTTCAGTGAGCTGAGTATTTCAGTAGTATTTTCCAATATGTTAGCAGTATTTGTCATTGTTTTTTGTCTTGGCCATAGATAATTGGTAATTTAATCTGATTAGAATTAAAGGGAGCAATGTGTTCACTTATAAGGATAAATATTTTTAAAACTTTTTTCCTATGAAATCACATTGGCTCCAGACCAGGAAAGATACTACGTGTATGCATCATTGAATGGATGTAAGCTTAAATTGTACTGCTTGAGATTCTCCTATACTATGTAACAATAAAAACAACAAAGAGACCAGAAAGAAATAAAAAATGTATACACTGTATGAAATATATTTCTGTACAGAGGGTTCAGGGAAAAGATAGCAGGGTTGGTTTTTTTTTGTCTGTCTGAAATTTAAGAGTCTGCATGATAAAGTGAGAGGCTTCTTACATAAACAAGAAGATCAATCTAGACTTCCTGAGGAAAAAGAATAATGATTGATCATGATAACTCTTCCTCTCTTTTTTTTTTTTTTTTTTTTTTGGTCTGCTGCATTGATTTATGCATTATAAATGTTTGATTTCAGTCTAGATATATGAAAATGGGACTGGCATAACATAGTATGTGTAGATTTTATTTAATTTAGCAGGAATAACATCACTAATATTTTGGGCTGAATTATTTGCAGACTGTAAAGGCCAGGAATATTGTTCTAAAACAAAGCAGTAAGCCCATCCCTGGAGTTAAATAAATAAATAAATTCAATTTTGGATGTCTCTAGATATTATAAACAACTTGCTTGTGTTTTACATGTTATTATTCCAATAAGGATTGATTACCTATTTCTTGTAGTGTTTCAAGTAAATAAAGAAAAATTCTTTTCCAGTCATAGAGTCCTAAATAAATGGGCATTACTTTTCCAGACATCTTGCACATTTACTAAGTTCACACATGAAAGGTACAGTAATACCTTTCTGATAATGTAAATAGTAGTCTCAGGGAAAAAGCAGTATGCAGATCTGACATTTCTTGGTTACACGTACATTTGCAGTACTTACTGTCAATAAGTATGGTCCCAGAATGGCTCAAGTCCCCACCATAAGAAAGACACGGATCTCTTGGAGCATGTCCAGAGGAGGGCCATCAGGCCCTCTTGTGAAGACAGGCTGAGAAAGTTGGGTTTATTCATCCTGGAGATAAAAAGACTCCAGGGAGACCTTATAGTAACTAAAGGGGTTCTACAGGAAAGCTGTGAAGGGACAAGGGATTGTAGTGATACAACAAGGGATGTTGTATCCCTTTCAGCTTTAAACTGAAAGAGGGTATGTTTAGATTAGATATTAGGAAGAAATTCTTTCACTCAGAGGGTGGTGAGGCACTGGCACAGGTTGTTCAGAGGAGCTGTGGATGCCCCATCCCTTGAAGTGCTCAAGGCCAGGCTGGATGGGGCTTTGGGCAACCTGGTCTAGTGAGAGGCATCCCTGCCCAGAACAGAGGTGTTGGAATTAGGTGATCTTTAAGGTCCCTTCCACCCCAATGTGCTTGGTGTGTGAATGTGGAAGAGTTGACTGAAGATTTTCTACCTGGGTTACAGGAGTATGGAGGCTTGAGATGGGAAGAAGTTTATACTTCTCAGTCAGTCCAAAGCACATTTTGTAAGAGAAAGTTTGAGGGGGAAGTGCATATCATCAGACAGACATCCTAAAAAGGAGCTCTGCAATGCTTCACTACTTCAGTAGCAGTTTCCAGTATGTAAAGTGAAGCTCCTCTAGCGAATTTAAAAGCAGAGTATAATAAATCACTGTTCTTCCACTAGTTAGAATCTGTGTGCAGAAGTGTGTTCATTGACTCTTAATACTCATTTTAGAAGCCAAAGACAATTAATATCTTGTCCTTGTCCTCTTCCTTTGTCAGTCCAGTTGTTTTCTTCACTTTTCTTTTTTCTTTTTTTTTTTTTTTTTTAGAGGTATCAGAAATGCAGTAATGAAATTCTGTGTTCTCTAAGGTGTAGAAATAGTGTTATTCTAAAATACTCATCTAAAATATGATGATTTTGACTGAATTCTGAAAGTAATTGCCATTCTTGTCTGTGCCAGACCCTCTTATCTCCTATATTTTGGTGTTCACCACCAGCTTTGCTTCCAGTTCCACTAGTGATTTCTAAATTTTTTCCCATTAAGAACTGACTTATAGTGTCTTTTTATTTCTAGCATCCATCTTTCATTTTGAAATAAAGAATTGCTTTATGATTATTTTAGCACTCATAATACCAGAATTTGTGAAGTTCTGTAAATGCAATTTGTCTTGACTAGCATTTCTGTAAATAAATGATTGTGTACCTATTCTTTGAAGTTTTTATTGAAAATATTCAGTAAAAATAGACCCACAATTGCAGCATCCCATCAGGTGAGTCATATCCTTATTTGATGTTGTAACTAATCCACTGTAAATTAATTTTACAAAACATTTATCAGTACTAATGTAAATGAATCCATGCTTGCATATTGGTCTTTGTTCTCCTGTTAATTTTTAGGTTGCTATTTTCTATTCTGCATTTCATTAGAAAGGCAGCTATTCTTTGAGGCAGAGCTGAAACGTTTTTTTTTGTTTGTTTGTTTGTTTGTTTTGTTTTTGTTTTTTTTTAATCCAGTTCAAAATACTTTCTAAACCACTCCTCTAAATTAATCAAGTATTCGCTGGTTGCTACTTCCTTACATAGGAATACGCCACTGTTCTTCATCAACAGTGAAGTATACATGTAAACTAATTTCCATAATTCCCTGAGATACGTAATTCCAATGCTTGATTTGTATTTCTTCAAACTCTCTTAACTGTTCTTTTACCTGACTTCATAGGTTCATTTTTCATGATCTCCCGTGAGTTATAAATTAAAAAAAAAAAAAAAAAAAAAAAAAGACATGAATTCAGAATCAGTGAATATTGCATTGATTACTCATTTGGACTCCTGGAATTGTGTAAGATTGAACAATAGGTTCTTGTTCACCAAACAGATTCCTGTCTCAAATGATGTATGTATAACATGCATCGAAAAAAAAATCCAACCAAATAATATCAAGACTTAAAGAAAATATTCTATCAGTGATTATTTACTGAGATTTTTCTTGCCAGCTCTGTTTCTGCATTTATATAATACTACTTTATTTTAAATAATCTATCCTAACTAATTTAAAAATATATATATATATTAAAACAAGCATATTACCTTTTATTCCAAAACTGTAGCAATATTTTAATTATTTGTTCAGGCAATTTGAGTTTACTGCAATATAAAAATAATGTTTATTAATTATTAGCAGTTAGCTATTGTACAAAGGAAAGCAATTTTCAGAACACCAGCAAAGTGATGAGATTAGAGTAATGCTTCTGCATGTTCCAGTTTGTCTTCGTTAATTACCATCTTTATTTCAGGAAATTAAATTAGCTTATTAAGAACTTGGATATATATAGAATGCTATAGTGCATATTTAAAACTTTTTGACTGTGTTTTTCACACTTACCAGTGGCCTTTCCTGTAATGTGTTATTAGGCTAGAGCTTTTCATCATACTCTTTCTGCAAGAAGAATAGTGAAATGTCTTAGAAATTTTTATTAAATATTTTTTTTTGTTGTTATTGAATCATGCTAGAAAAGTCAAGGTTAAAGAGATGTGTTTTAACCTGGCAGTATGGTATAGTTTGTGATACCTTCCAGTAGTTTATGCGGTTACATAGTGAGGATGCTGATTCTCTAGTTGCATGTCATCCTGCTTGACAAAATACCGATTACGTCTACAGCAAAATTAGTCTTCTCGGATCTGAATGCTAGAAGTAAATAAAGACCAGAATGGCTTTTAAACCTGATTATGGGTTAGTTGAAGAGATGAGAAGTTGAAAAAATAAAGCAATTTCAGTAGCCAGTTTAGAAATGAAGCAGAAGAAAATTGTTTTCAGAAACAGTTCTGCTTTAAGTCATGTTGCATGGAACTCAGACCACGGGTGATTTAGAAATGACTGTCATAATCTACCAGCAAATTATAGGCTCACCAAATACTCTATAATGAGATTTCTCTCATTAAACCATTAAATTCTGAATATTTTATGGAATGCCTAAAGAAGACAAATATTTGTATTTCTGTAGCTCCCAAATGCCATTTCAGCTGTCCAAGAAAGTGGTCTCTTAACTACACAGGAAAATGTGTGCTGAATGCATGACATTTGTCAAACATCCTATACAGTTAATCTGGACAGATATACACTGGAGTCTCTGTGTTTCACTAAGCATACGTAGACTTAGTAAGATATGGAGATTTATTTACCAATACCATAACATAATTGCCAACTGCTTGTTCCAGTAGAAAACTCCTGTTTGTGCAGATCTTTTGCGTAAGAATCATTTGTCTGCAATTGGCATTGCCTGTAAAATGCCTGTAATGAATCTGAAAGAAAAAGATGGCTCTGAAAGAGAAGTCGCAGTTTGGAGGAGAGGGACAAAGAGCAGGATATTTAGTTTCTAAGAGGATTCTGATCAGAATCCCTAAAATATTGGGTATGACTAAGGACGTTGAGTCAAGAAAATAATTATAAGCTTTTATTATTTCCATTCTGTTTATTATGTTATTGCAAGTATTGGTGAGCTTTGGAACCCTGAAAATGCCAATTTCCCTGTTGCTTTTGCAGATGGGAGAGAGCTTAACAGAGAAGCAAGGAGTGGAAAGTATGCATAGTGTTCCTGGTGTGTTGAGATTATTTTTTATAAAGGGATAATGGTGTCAATAATATGCTAAAATTAACAAGACATTAGCTTTCCATAGACCTGGAGCTTGCTGTGGAATGTCTTTAGCACCCCCATTTTACAATCTAAAACCAACTATTAAGTATCCTTAAGCAGGTGGTATTCAAAGTTTGCATCACCAGAAGTTTCTGTAGAATAGGCCAATAAATAGGATCTATCCACAGGCAAACTGTGTTGCTCATGAAAAATGCATCAATGCAGTATGAATTTTCTTAAATGTTAGGCGCTCTATTTTCAGACTTCAGTATAAATCAGCAGCAATTCTCTTAATCCTAAATACAAAATCTAGAAATTCTTTGTAGACAAATATTGGAACTATTCTTTGTAGTCAATACTGGAAATATAGAGAAATAATTTCAGTATGCAGAACTGATTTTTTGCAAACTGACTTTATACGTTGTTTATCATTACAAGTAAGAGAGGAACTATCCTGAACACTTCTGATCAAAGGGTTGATTCACTGATGAAGGCAAAGGCAAAGCATAGGAAATTGTTGAAATTAGAGGTTCTTTTCTGGTCCCACCATACTACCATCATCTTGTTTCTGCCACACCTACAAAGTTTATCATTCCTGTTGAGATGCTGGTGGGAATGTTCGTGATTGATTTTTAATTACTGTCAAACTTAAACAAGATAAATTATCTCTGAATAAACATAAATTGTTTATTAATCTGACAGACTTTATCTAAAGAAAACTGGGGAAGCTTTTGCTTGTTGATAAGGCAAGTGCAATAGGGTGATAAGGGCAAACTTTTGAAGAAATAGTCTCCTCTTTATTTATTTATTTTGTTATGTTTTGTTATATTTATTTTGTTATGTTGCAACCGTTATGTTGCTGCTGATTTTTGCTGACTTTGGAAGTTTCACGATTTTCCTAGATTGTGCTCTGTAAGAATTGCTTTTTGCTTTTTGACAGTCACAGCCAGTTCCAAGGGTATGCAAAGGTGTTTTCTGCTGATGCACTAGCTGGTTCCCCAGAATACACAGAGAATTACCTTACTCTTGCCAGTTTTAATGGTGAATGTTTGGCTTCTCTCCCAGTTGCTTTACTGCAAAATCTGTTGCTTCTTGATTCTCAGTTCTGTCCCTTCTCCTATTTTAGTATTTGTTTTCTTTCCATGCATTCTTCCTTCACATAACTGCACTGATTGGATCGTGCCAATCTTCCCTGCTGGCTGTTAAGTAGGTTTCCCCCCTCCCCTTGTTCCTTCTCCCTAATTACTTACAAATTCCAGTATGAGTCACTTGCAGGGCTAGAACAGACTGCTTGAGGACATCTGCATGTTGTTCTTTTTATAGCTGTTAGCTGTCTTCCACACTAGCATCTTCAAATTTTGTCTTTTATTCCCAGTCTTTCTCTTCTTCCATCATTAAGGAATTTGTCTGACATTTTGCTGTGCCTAGTCTCCCTTGAATATCCTGTTCACGTGAACCATACTGACTAATGACATCTGAGTCCGCAGTCTCCAGCTAATCAGTGTTTCATGTTTGTCAGTTTTCCATTTTGCTGACCCTAGCTTCTTGGTGTGACAGGCAGCTGCACACTGGCTATTCATAGAGCTGGCTCAGTACATTTCCAGAGGTTTTCTCCCTTCTTTCAGTAGTGCTTTTAAGTATCTTACAAGATCAAATGGAATAGGCATTAATTGCTATTTAGGTATCTTCCCAATACTTAAAAAAAAAAAAAAAAAAAAAAAAAAAAAAAAAAAAACTTTTCTTTAATCAGTCTTCTCTTCATCAAGCTATAATGAGTGTTTGTTTTTTTTCATGGCAGAGGGAACACACCATATATAGGCTGAGGCTCATTTAATCTTACTAATTTACAGGAAAGTTGGGGAAAATCTCCACCTGCATTAGACTATTAAAGGACCTAGCCCTGTTCCCTTCTGAAGATGGTCAAGTGCAGTACAGATGAGATATCTCATAAATCTCTCTCTGTATCTCTCAAAGTGCTTGAAAGAGGTAGAGTTTTTTGCCCGCAGAAATTATCTGAGTTCAGTTCTGTTGTTTAGCCTGTGACGTTGTTTGCATCCTTGTTTTGAAATAATAATAAAAAAGTTTTTATTGCCTTCTTCACCTGTTAATGTGCCTGGCAGATATGTGACATTGAATTATTATATATTAAATGTCTTCAGTGTTTATTAAGTTTTTGAAACCCCTATTCAATAAGGAAACAACTCTTGCATGGTTGATCTTCCATCCTCGATACATTGGGTGCTGTTTCATGCTAAATATGAACAGGCTGTTAGGGAAAGAGCATTTTTCTGTGTGTGTTTTATGGGAAGATAAAACAGACAGAAAGGGAATGGACAAACTGAAAAAGTTTAATAAGAATAAGAATAAAAGAATAAGAATAAAATGTGAGGGGGGATCTTAAAGCATGGAAGGAAATTCTGAAGGCAAAAATGGAAATAAATTAGGGACTCAGTCTTACATATCATATAAATTAAAAATAGATATTTAAGTGATGAAGCAGTAATTTCATATCAGATTTCTGGTGTCTACCAGATGAGTAATAAAGCAATCTTTTGCTTTATGGTATCATCTGGAATCCATGATAAAATTATAGATTCATAACTGAAATCTGTTTTTATTTTCTGATTGTTCTCCAAACATTTGCATCAATGTAATTTCATTAAAATACTGTTAGAGTATTTTGAGTACCAGGTTATGTATGAGGGTTATTTCAGCACACTAGCGGTAACCAAAATATTAACATTCCTGCCATTTTAAAACACACCCATTGGGTGTTAAAATGTTTATACTTTGTTCTTTCAGACTGGACCAGCCCCATGTTGGTAGAGGCTATAAAATAAGAGATTGATATATGTATCATGTGATATATATGTATTTTATGTAATTCTGGCAGTGTGATCCATCTTCTTCTATTAAGATAAATTATGCTATTTTTCTGGCAGCACTCTATCAGACAGGTGAAATGTAGCTTATATTTTTAGAGGTAAGATTTTATCTATGTTTATGGCATGTTTATGTTCTTGTAAGATTTTTGTGTATTGATATTATAATTACTATCAATAGTAATTGATAGTACTGACATTTGGGCCATTTGTTCAGGCCCTACTACACTTGCATTGCACATAGTATTCTCCTGGCAAATTTCAATGATTTCAGAAGGTTGTTTGCCTCCCTATCTTGCAACAGAAGTAGACATACGTTTACATGTTCTGACCTAGTGGCGCTACTTTCAGAGCAAAATGGGCATACCCTGCCCCAAATAATAAGGATCGCAGTGAATGATAATTGAATGGTTTCTTTCTTCTGGAGTGAGACCTACTCCGCAGGATAATGTTCTCTGGAGTCTTCCCATCTATTGAGTCAAGCATGAAGTGGGCACTCGGAATGTTTTAATGTTTTGTTGTGTGTTAGCATAATACAAGTTTCCCTCATTCTGTATTCTTTGTATGGATTTACAAATGTAAAAATGTTTTGTTCATTTTTCCACTGTCCCCTCTTCTTGTGCTCCTATGGTGCACCTGTTTCTTTCAGTGGTAATGCCGAGGTTAAAACTCTCATTGACCTTGTCTTCTCTGCTGCCTTGTTAACACTTCCACCGATTCTTGCTTTACACCTTCAGTCCCGCCAGTGCTGCTATTGCTGGAGCACACTGTGAACCAAATCAATGAATTTAATTGGCTAAAAATGCCTCTCCAAAAAACATCAACTGTTTTTTGCTCAGAACACTTCAGTGGCATAATTGATTAGGTATGAGTAGCCAAGGGAAGGAAAAAGGTCAGAAACTCCACAAACTGAAATAGGCATAAAAATCAAATGCAATGTCAAGTTTTGGCATTGTTCCCTTCTGCTCATCTTTTCCTACTACTTCTTCAGTCTTCTTTTTATTGAAATCAATCTAAATTCATAGGTGTATAAACCATATTTTATCTTGTGTAGAATGAGATAAATTTACACTACTTGATATGTTCTTTATGAAACATATTTTATCTTTATAAGGATGTTCTTTTGTCCTTTTTTATAAGGATGTTCTTTTTGATTTAATTGAAAGTACCATCTACCTGAGTAATTGGTCGCCAGGTATGCTGAGGGAGAACTATAAGAATACAGAAAATATGTTGAACATTTGTCTTAGTTGTTTTTCAGACAAATTCGGTACAGCATGTTACTATTTAGAAACATTTCAAATCACAGAGTAGTGGGGAAAATATGATTCTAATCATTATAGATTACTTATTCTTGTTAACATGCTGTGAACTTCATTGTGCAATGAATATTGCAATTAAATGTGTTAAACACAGAGCAGCTGTAAATGTTCCTACTAAGTAATAGTGGTAATAGGAACAGCTCATTTGTATCCATTTTTTTGAAGTGTTAATCTTATTGGAGAATGATATTCAAGATGGAAACATTTATTGTCCTTTTATAGACAATCATTCCAATAACTGTTTAGTGAGGACTGGCATCACAGGGAGAAAATTGTGTACCTCAGCTGCTGTCCTGCCTGTGGCTGTAATGAAGTCTCTGTAGTAATCTAATTCTATCGACTTAGCAAAAAAATGGAATTTTAATTGACAAAATAAAGCAAAGCAAATTGTCAGTAAAGACATGTTGACTTAAGCTTTGTTGATCATGATGTCAAAACTTTGTTCTGGCCTAGAAGAAAAAAACAGATTCTTCTGAATTATTAAACTTCAAAAGACATAAATTATGTAATTGACTGACTTTGCATACAGCTTTATAGAATCATAGAATATCCTGAGTTGGAAGGGACCCACAAGGATCATTGAGTCCAACACCTACGGTGAGTTCTATGTTATTTGCATGTTCATTCCTCTACATTTTCTGGAGAGTGAAGGGGTTTGATATTGTTGCTTAAGGAGCATGCTGTGAGTGTTTTGAGAAACAGAAACTCAGAGCTTTGAGTGTTTTGAGAAAAATTCAGAAACTGCACCACCATTTCTGAAAGTGGGCAGGCCAAAAATATATGGCTGAATCAAGAAGCATCAAACTCTCAAATTAGAATCTTTAAATCCCTCAGATTTGGCACCATGTTCTTGCAGAATTAATCAGGTCTCCCAATGTAGTCAATCTGGAAGTAAGTTTTTCTTGTTGGGCTCTGAAGACTGAGTGACTGAAACCTCTCTTGAATCATCTTTCACTGTAATGCAGTGCTGACCTAAGAATGTGGCCTTGTCCTAGTTAATATATGGAGTATTAAATATTTCTGAAATACTTTTAGTGGCACATAGCGCTTAACTGAGAGCCATACATAATGTTAGGACTTTCTTCTCAGTAATCAGTACCTGAAGAGATTAGTTCTAGGATTAAGGTGTTTTTGGTTTTTTTGGTGGTGTTGTTTTGTGGTGTGTTTTCTTTTTGTTGTTTTTATTTTTTGCCTCTTTATTTGTGGTGTTTTTGTTTTTTTTTTTTGACGTTGTTGTTTGTTTGTTTCCATTTTTTATTTTTTTTGAAAGAAGTAGTCTGCATATGAATCTCAACTAGGAGTATTATTGAATAGAAGATGGCATGAGCCAGCAATGTGCCTGTGCCACAAAGGCTAATGCTATCCTGGGCTGCATTAGGCAAAGTACTGCCAGCCTATTGCAGGAGGTGATTGTTCCCCTGTAGTCAGCCCTAGTGAGACCACACCTGGAGTGTTTTGTCAGCCCAGTTCTGGGCTCCTCAGTACAAGGAAGACATGTAGCTACTAGAGAAAGTCCAACAAAAGGCAATGAAAAGGATGAAGTGCATGGAGCATCTCTCATGTGAGGAAAGACTGAGAGAGCTCTGTGGCTTTCTAGCCTAGAAGAGAGAAGAGAAGGCTCAGGAGGGAACTCATCTATCAAGTATAAAATACCTAAAGGGAGGGTGCAAGAGAACCTAGACAGACTCTTCTCAGTGGTGCCCAGGGACAGAACAAGGTGCAGTGGGCACAAACTGAAACACAGGAGGTTCTGTCTGAACATCAGGAAATGCTTTTTGACCATGAGGGTGACTGAGCAAGGGAACAGGTGACCCAGAGAGGCTGTAAAATCTCTGTCCTTGGAGACACTTAAAACCTTTCTGGATGTGGTCCTGGATAGCCAGATCTAGGTGTCCCTGCTCTTTAGCAGTGGGGTTGACCTGATAACCTTCCTTCCAGCTGTAATGGGTCTACACAGCAAGGTTTTGGTAGCAGGGGGCCATAGGGGTGGCTTCTGTGAGAAGAATCTAGAAGCTGCCCCATGTTAGGTAACGGCCCACTGTTGACCAGAGCCAAGCCAATAAGCGATGTTGTTTTGTAACTGTAAAAAAAAAAAACAAACAAAAAAAAAAAAAAACAAACAAACAAAAAAAAAAAACACTGCGCCACATGGCACCTGGGAGAGTGAGGAGTGAGAAACAGCCTTGAAGGCACCAAGGTCAGTGAAGAAGGAGGGAAGGAGGGGGAGAGGTGCTCCAGGTGCCGGAGCAGAAGTCCCCTGCGGCCTGTGGTGAGGACCATGGTGAAGCAGGATGTCCCCCTGCAGCCCATGGAGTGCCACAGTGGAGCAGGGTTCCACGCTGCAACCCGTGGAGGAGACCACGGTGGAGCAGATGGACCTGCACTGACGGAGTCTGTGGCCCTGCCAGAGCAGATTCTGGGCCAGACCTGTAGCCCGTGGAGAGGAGACCACGCAGGAGCAGGTGATCTGGCAGGAGCTGCTGCCCATGGGTGATCCAGGTTGGAGGAGTTTTCTCCTGAGGGATGGACCCCGTGGTATGGACCCGTATCTGGAGCAGTTCTGGAAGAGCTGCTGCCTGTGGGAAGCCCATGTCGGATCAGTCCAGCAAGGACTGCATCCTGTGGGATGGACCCCACAGCCCAGGGGACGAGAGTGACTGAGAAGGAGCAGTGGAGAAGAAGCACTGTAGACTGACCATAACCCCCATTCTCCCATTCCTGTGTGCCACTCAGGGGGAAGAGATGGAAGAGGGTGTATGGGGGGGAAGGTGCTTTTGGTTTCTTTCCTTTGTTTCTCACTTCTCTAGCTTGTCAGTAATAGGCAATAAATCTTACCATCTTCCTACGCTGAGTCTGTTTTGCCTGTTACAATAATTACTGTGTGATCTCCGTGTCCTTATCTCAACCCTCGAGCCCATTCCATCGTATTTTGTCCCCATTCCTCTTTGAGGAGGGGGAGTGAGAGAGCAGTTGTGGTGGAGCTCGGCCACCGTCCCGAGTGAAACCACCACACCAACCTCAACCATTCTGTGATACTGGGACATACCCTATTCTGGGTCTCAGAAGAAACATGCTTGTCAAATGCTTTTGCGTTATTTTAGCAGTTTTGGTGGTGATTGATCCTGAAGATACTAAACAGAGGGGAGGAAAAAAATGACATAGCGAAATTAAAAAACAAGCAAACAAACAAAAATAAATGCTGACAAATGTAAAATTGTCCATCAACGATTTTCACTATTATGTTTTTTCCAGTAATGTGTAAAATAGCGATGTGGCTTTTATATCTAGCCAACAATTTGTCTCCCAGATGGACCATTTATACCGGGTCAGTTGCTGACATACTTTTGATTGCCTGTAGAAACTCTTGAATGGCTAATACCATAAGGGTAAGACCCTGCAGGTCCTGTGTAGCCCATATACAGATGTTTTCAAAGGAAACATCTCTCCCTCCAATATTTATTTCTCTAGGAATGCAGCTGCATTACCTTGTCAGTCTATTCATTGTAGTTAGTATGATCACTTTTAACCTGAGATGGTTATCATCTTCTTCTGTTATTTTTAGAAACCAATTGTCGAGTACCTTACTCTTGCAGAAGAGAAGAAACAAATGAGCTGCTTCACCACATTCTGGAAGTGACAGCAAGAGCTTTGTATATAGCCATTAAACATTTTAAAAGCTTTCCAAGAAAATCCATCCTTTTATTAGCAAAGCCTTTTCAAGAGATACAAGCCACTTGCTTACCAACTTCTTCTTTATTGTTATAATAAACTTCTTATTGATTACATCCTGACTCTCAGTTTTAGTGTCAAGGTTTGGGTGTACATATACTAAGTACTTGAGTATGTGCTTCATAAGAAATATTTCAGTACATTTTTCACTACATACAATAAACTTCCAGATAAATTCTAGAAATAAAATGCTGTAGTGTCACACAAGAGAAGTGTCTAAAGCTGGAATTGCTGACCAGGAGCTATGTTGCTGTCAGGGTGAGTGAAAACAGCCATCTGGTTCTGGTAAATTTACTTACTAGATATCCTGAGCTATCTATAGCAAGTTATGAGCACACTGCTTTTGGTACCCTTTTTTGTTTGTTTGTTTGTTTCCCCCTAAATGCTGATGTGAAGAATATTCCCTGCCACCTATATATATATGTATATTTTTTTTTCTCTTCCTTAATTTGTATGCATCATCTGATTGCTAATACATTCTTTATCAGACCACATTATGACTTGATCCAGTCACACTATACTAGTATATTTTAAAATTTCTATATATGTTTTTCATCCTGTCTGTGAATTAAGAAAATAATGCACGGAGAATTAATCAGTAATGAAAATGTCTAGAAGTTGTGTCGTGTGTGATTGGCTATGATTAAAATAACTGAGGTAACACCAATCATACTGGTTTTTGGCTTATTTTTTCCACTATTTGAGTAGTAATCAGTTTCAGACTTGTATCTGTGAAATTAGATGTTTATTTCTTAGGTTATTTTGAATATAGCTAAATCTTTGCTGTGATAATATTTTGTCAGGCTTGAAAAAATGCTTGTAGCGTTAGATAAATATTGCCATTTATAATACAGAAAAATCAAATCATTCCAAGATGTTTATTTCTACAATTATTAAGGTTATTTTATTAAAACTTGATATGCCTGTGCTGGTAATTTCTGCTAATAAGACATATCAAGACCAACAAAATGGAATTCTCAAAACACTAATCATGTAAGAGAAATAATGTGTGGGGTTTTTTTTAGTTTCAAATATAAATATAGCGAATAAAACATCATGTTAACATTCTAAAGACAGAATATTCTAAAAAATGTTAGGAGTTCTAAAGATTTAAAAAAAAAAAAAAAAAAAAAAAAAGGAATGGAAAGGGGAAGGGAAAGTTTTGTCATTCACCCAAGATATCTGTGAGTGTCTGATGGCATCCTGTCTCCCATTTTAGTGTGAGTTCTTTCAAATGCCTGAATATCAATCAAGCTTTCCATAAAAACAGTCTTCATTGAAAATTTCAAACTAGTTTTAATCATTGTACTGATGTTTCAAATATATTCAGTTTGGTCATTAGTTCAGTTCTACACCATTGGGAATGCAGGCAGGCTTTATTAATCACTTTTTTTTTTTTTTTTAATCTGGTACTGAATAATTGTTTTCTCAAAGGTAGGCCTATGAAAGCTTTGTTAAAAGGAAGGACTGTCAAATGAAATGCATTAATTGAAGCTAGCAAAAAGTCTGGGTCAGATTAGAGAAAACTGTGTCTCTAAGCAATCTGAGTTACTACATTTGCTTCAGGGATCGTGAAACTTAAGACTATCAGCTTGGGCTTCTCAGAAAACTAAAAACAAGTTGGTAGAGAACAGCATCTAGAAAAACTAACTTTAGACCAGCTCTGATTGTAATGTCTCCAAATTTACACTGCCTGGAAACAAAAAAAAACACTGAAAGTAATGCCAAATGGAAGGGCAGAGGGATGAGTCTTCTTCGTTTTTTCACTGGATAGCTTGTCGTCTGTGTAAGAGTTTCTTCCTCTCCTTCCTGAGCTCTTGTTTCTCATATGTGCAATGATGCTGACACAGATCTTGTTGATAAAGAGCTTTGCCTGCTTGACACATAGATTTGGTATAGGAAAAACAAGGGCGTCCCAGTCCAGTGGGATGTATGTGTATGAAAGAATTTCAGATCTGAAAAACATTGTAGTTATCCTGGCAAATCATTTATGAAGTTTCTTTCTTCCCCCATTCCCACTGAGATACCAGTCTCTTATTATACTGCCTGACTTTCAAATAGGCATAAGTCATATCAACCTCTGTAAATGCTCTCTGATAACTTCTGCTGTGTCTGTTAAGTATAATCATACTCTTCTGTAGTCATCTATGTTTCTTAACCAAGTTGTGCTTTTATCAAAGGTATTTCTCCCAGTTTGGATTTCCACCTATTTTAGCAGCTGGATGCACGTGCAGCTGTGATCTTCCTAAGAGCTCTTCACTGTGTCATGACGAAGCTACTGCATTAAGCTTATTTTTTTGTTGTTGTTTGTTTGTTTTTATTTGTCATCCGCACTTGGGAAGAATTTTTTAATTGCCTTCTTACAGGGATGATATTCATGATTATCATATCTAAATCTATCTTCTACTACTACTACAACAGCTACTACTACTGCCTATTTTTTGCTTCCTGAACAAAATGGCAAAAAACAACTTTCAAAACATATATTTATATTCTTGGGTAACTTTTAAAAAAAATGTGGGATGAATTGAATCAACAATGATTTAGTAGTTTTTGAGCTGATCCAGAAAATAAATAGACAAAATGATTATAAAACATTTTTTTCTTTAAAAAATATATATATGTATATATATATTATTTTCAGAAAATTAATAAGCCAGAAGTCAAATATCCTGCCTGCATTAACAGAAAATATTGGACTGTTTCTTCTGTTAGACTAACAATCTTTTAATTAACAACAATGATCCTTTTATTTCTTTTGCTGGTTTTGAATCTTCTTATGTGACATTTAGAAAAGAACCGTTAGCCATTAAGAAAAACTTGTGCTTGTGTAGAGGGTTATTTGCAAGTCATAATCAAGTTCTAAATGGGTTTTATAAACATTAGTTAGGTAGGTTGCTACCAAAACCTTAGGAATTATTCCAATAATCTCATCCTCTGGATTTAGATTATTTGCTCATTATCCTCACCACGTCTTTTGCTATTTTTTTTTTTTTTGCTTTCAAAGTTTACCTCTGTTAGACGTTATGGTTTTTCAAAAGACTAAAGTGAAGTTTGAAAATGCAAAATGTCTCTGCTTCGTTCATTAATTATTTTTAGGTGTGAGATATCTGTTTCTGTAGTACATGGTGGCCCCAAAATATCAATAGTGTGAAGCTTGACTGTGATCTTTTTATGTTCTAATACTGAAGATCAAAAAGCATAGGAGTAGCTGAAGATTAAAATTAAAAATTGCTAAATATTCAGTTGTGACATGACAAAATAGTTTATAATGCTGTGATAATTTCCTTTGCATTGTTTATGATACTCATTCAGTGTACTATAAGAATTGATTTAATTTCTTTGTAGGTACTGAATAATGCATCCCATATGACTTTTGATTTGAATTAGAACTCTCATTAATTATGATACCAATGGAATTATTTTTGTTTCTTTTAGTGTGTCTCTGAGTTTCTTATGATATACGCACATGTGCACCACACAGTTTACCAGTTTCAGATGCTAAGACTGACACCTTTGTCTAATGAAACAATTCTTTATTTTTGTTTAGTTCAGATCCTCAAGCATTTTCAGAAATCCAGGTAAACATTGAACCCACAGTTATTTTGTCATCTTGAAATAGTCACTGGTCATTTCGTATTTACTATACCTGAATAATGGAATAGCATTAAGTTTAGTACTGCAATCAGTTTTCTTAAATATTCGTCTAATAATGATACCTCTTCAATAAAATCTGTCAGTCAGCCTGTTTAAAATGTGTACTTTCCTAATCTATTTTGAGAATACAATAGGATGAAATAGTTGTCAAAAGTGTGTCTGTTATATGTATTTATTTGAATGCATGTATACATATTATTAAAGTGTATGCATGTATATATATATATAAAGTATACATGCATTTTATCAGTCAGAACTCTAGGCTAAAACTTGTCAAATTTATTAGGTGTGACCAGTTTTTGAAAGATATTCTGTCATACTGTGTGGTTTGGCAAGGCTCTTAGAGTTCATGTTTTAAAAATATTGTAACTTACTTGCTTGTCCAGTGTTCTGGAATTTCTGAATCTAATAATTTTTCAGTTACTGTGATAAAATCATGTTACTGAATGTAAATATTCATCAAAATTTTTGTGTGTCTGTGTCTTAGTACCTTGAACATTCCCAAGTGCTGATTCCCACACCAAGTAGGACATTTTTTTCTCGATAATTTAAAAATCAGCTGATGATTACCTGAGCATACAATACATAGTGAGAATGTTACTGATAATTGTAACATGGCCAGACTAATAAACCTAAAAGATAAAGCAAAAATTGCAATAATAGTCATACAGTCAACAGTCATAGCATATGGCATATTCTTTGGGACTGTCTGTTTATCATTTGGGTATGTATTTATAGTTCTTAGAAAAAATGAAACCTTGATCCTTGGTGGTAGTTGGGATGAACTGATGTTACATGGGTTTGGACTGACAAAATAGGAAATATATTGACTTGCCTGAAGTTTGATGACAACTTATTGGGCGTAGTTTTATGTTGAACAGTTCTGTAAGTAAAATATTTATTTGTTTATTTATTAATTGATTGGAAAAAATATTCAACAGATTTAACAACAAAAAAAAAATTGCTTGTATATGATCTCAAAAGAAGAAAAAGTTATTTCAATAGAACACGTGGACTGTATATGAATTAACCTTTATAGATATGTTCTTGTATAAAGTATCTTAGAAGAAGTTAATGGTTTTTATAAGAATGGTCAGCTTCAGTTTGGGGAATTAAATTAGGGATTTAGCAGGGTTTTATTAATGTTGTTGAAACATTCTGTTTTAGGGGCAGTCCTACTTCTTGCATTCTCACAATTTGGAAGATGATTTTTTTGGGCTAATTTTAATGGTGTTAATCACTTTGTAAGCTACAGATAAAGTTGGGTGACAAGACAAGAAATGAAATGGTGTAAAAAACAGGATGAATACTGACATGATAAAGGGTAACATAAGATTTTGAAGTCCGGTAATATTTTGACTTGGGAGGACTGAGGAATGTAACTGACAAAATTCCCATTTACTAGTTTAAAACCACCTTTGTAAAATTGTTTTTCCTGGTTTGACTTACTGATGTGTATTAGTGTTATTATATGGATGTGTATTCATGAGTTCTGGTTGTAAATATTCACAGGAAGTTAATTTTTGCAGTTTGTCTTGTTCATTAACAAAAAAAAAAATCTCTAGCATTTGAGATGGTTACCTAAACAACTTTTAGCTTTATATTTTAAATGTGTTGTGTGTGTGTGTGTGTGTATATATATATATATATATATATATATATATATATATATACACATGTATATTTATGAAATCAACAGTTGTTTGATCCTACAAAGGGATTTAATCTGGTTCTTATTTCTTATTGAATCAATTGAGTTTTGCCCAGGCTGTTCTATGATCTTTTAGTAAAATGAAAGGCAGTCTTTAAATGTAAAACTGATCTTTTTATCTGATTTTGTTTGTGCACGTAAGCTTATAAACCCAATGAGAAATTTTTTTTTGTTGATTTGTTTGTTGTTTTTTTTTCCCCATCCCCATGTGCATAAAGACTATTACATCAATTCTGTTATGGGCACATGTTTAATTTCATTTTTAATTTATGGAGAAAAACTAATACCTCCCAGTCTAAAGGCAATGTGATATCTGAATATGAATATAAATACCTGAAAAAGAAATTTAAGAATGTAAAAAAAGTCTAAAAATGTAAAATGGTTTCTTCTGAAATGTTTTAAGCATTTTTGCTCTAAACATTTAATGGTAACCTCTCTAAGGACTTTGTAAACAGTTTCTGCTTGTTCATTTGCTAGAAGAACTTAAAATAGTTCAGTATGAAAACAGAAGTTATGGCCAAAATTAAAGCAATTAAAGCTTAGAAGAGTTTTTTCTTTTTTCTGTTTCTGTAAAATATGGTACATATAAGTGCATGCCTTTGTATAAAATACGAGTGTACATATAATGACATAAATTATTAATTTAATTTACCGAGTACAATAAAAGAGTGATAACTTCATTTTTGACATATATTTCTAGAAACAATAGATTTTTTTTCTATTTGTATGAAATTGTTCCATTACTTATTTCTCCAAAACTGTGTTGTTTTTTTTGTTTGTTTGTTTTCTGAATGACCTCACAAATAACAATAAAATGGTTTTGGAAATAAAATGCAAGATATGTACATGAATTACTTTATTATCTTTTAGAATTTCTTGCTGATAAATTTGAAACACAAATCCAATTAGAAATATCAAACAAAAGCTTTAATTAAAAATAATACGATGAAAAACACCAGATTCTTACTAAGAGCCTAGTTTAAATAGTAATTATATGTTTTTTCCTGAATTTATGCATCCCTTCTCTGATTATAGAAATTGACTTCTTTATGTTCTCAGATAATCTTTACATGATAAAATCTATAAGATACAGGCCTCTCAGTTTTTCTTTACTCACACTTACATCTTTCTTTTTCAGATGACACGAGAGCAGTATATTTTAGCAACACAACAGAACAGCCTTCCAAGGACTGAAAATCCTCAGTTTTATCCAGTAGGGATTTATGGATGGCGAAAGAGGTGCTTATACTTCTTTGTACTTCTCCTGTTGGTTACCATGATTGTTAACTTAGCAATGACAATATGGATTTTGAAGGTTATGAATTTCACAGTGGTAAGTATCTCAGCGACTTTATCCTATTTCTTATACTAATAACTTATAGTTTCAGTTCTCTTTCCTTTAGCATATTATATACAAATTCTATAAATTTGGATTAGAAATGGCATATACTTCTTTGAGTGTTGCTTCATATATTTATACTCTTTGTATATATTCTGATGTGAGTGGCCTCTGTCCTGTTTCTGTTAATATCTGCTGAAAATATACCTGTGTCTTAGATTTATATGTTTGCCCAACTGAAAGCATAACGGTGACTGCCCCAAGTGTCTCTTGATTGCTTTTCTGCATTGATAGCAAACAGTAGGAGTATGCTATGCCTGTTTTGTATGGTATGTTTCCTTTAAAGGAGAAAACCAGGTTAGTTGGGTTCAATTTGGGATGGCTTTTTTAGTATCTGTTGTTACTATTTCTCTAAAGTTTACTGGTCTCGATGGCCAGTAAAACTCTGTGTTTCACTTAGAACAAACAGTGCCTGTTTTGATACTGATAAGATCAGGTAGGTGGGTATAAAAACCACAGAAATTTATGAGACAGCCTCTATCTAGAAACTTTAAGAGCAGCAAAGTGTTACTGAGTGTATTCCCAATGTACACGTGCCTGAAAGAATGTCTGTGTTCAGTAAAGGTTCTATTATCTACCCAGCTGTTCCCAAAGCTTTGCTTGTATAAAGGTGATTGGTGTGCTCACTAGTTGTCTGTGGTGTATCTTTTTGTATATCAAAAGACAGAACACTCCTCAGAATAAAATAACAGTGGTTCTGCTCCACTGTAATAGCAGTGTAGTCTTACTGGGTTTTTATGTATTTAATAGGGTATTTCTAATTACTAGGGTCATGGCACATTTCAATTCTCCATTAGTTTCTTGGAAATAAAAGCAGCCTTAAACACATATGAAGCTATTCTATACTTTCCAATGCTCTCTAATACATAGTGTTACCTGAGATCATTGTCTGGTGAGACGTATTTTAGAAATACATTGCAACTTTTGAGTTGCCAGCAGTGGATAAATGTAGTATATTTGTATTTTGACAACTATATGACAATTTCATGTATCAAAGAGCTTGATAGTTGTTGTTCGTTTGTTTGTTTGTTTTTAATTAATATTTTTAATTATAATGTGCTTTCAAAATAGGACACATTTTGATGCTTATATTAGAAGCGTATTTAGGATATCATATCTGTTGACTTGAGTAAAATGGTCTGATATTTATCCAGAAGGGAATTAACCATGGAAAATTAAAAATATTTAATTAATTTAAAGGTGTTTAAATAGCACAGCATTTTCTCTGGGCAAAAGATTACATTCCAATAAAATATTTGAATCTACTGCTAAGAAATTTTATTTATGTATCTCAGCAGTGGTAAGAAATCAGAAGTGCAGCTTGAAATCTTTTGAAAGGGAAAAATACGTTTGTCAAACTGTTTAAAGAGTACAAAGGAGGAATCTAGCCATGATAAAAATAATTGTTGAAATTGAACTGCTTGACATTTTGATATTATTTTAAATTCTTTGCCATTTTTGCACCAGCCAATACTGAGTTCTTTATGAAAATAACAGTAATTGTATGAAGGGGTCATGAAAAGCCAGGTCATGGGTTTTGTCATTGCTGGCTGACAGTTGCAATGATGTTAATGAGTGAGCTGTTGACTTTCTATTTTTAACTGTACAGCTGTAGCCACTGGCCAACTGGCACAATAAAAGCCTTTCTGAGCTCAGTTCATAGATTCTCCAGTAGGAAAGTTTTCTGAATATACTGACCTTGCTTGTAAAGGTCATATTCTGAATCTGAACTCATTATCTCACATTCTTTTTATGCACAAAGAAATACGGTCTCCCATAAGGCCACTGATTTCATAGTAAGACAGTTAACTAAAGTGAAATTATCCTTAAGATATGCATGCTGTAAAGCCAATCAAACAAGCAAATTAAAAAAGAAAAATGGTTTATTTGGTAAAAACATAGAACAGGCAGGTTTGTGCAAGTCTCTTTTTCTGAGATTAGCTGGCGTAACTGGAAATGGTAGATAAACTTTCAAGCATAAAGTCTCTTCTTCCAATGTACAATGGAAGAAAGAAACTTGCAGGATACGTACAAGTTAAGAATAATTTCCCCAGTTTAATATGTATCAGTTAAACAAGCAAAACCAAAAGTAATTAGTATCAGTGTAGCAGAGGGAATATTACATGTAGGAATCAGAGATAAAGTAATCATTTTTTGAAACATATTCCCCAGGTGATAGCTTAGTGGTGCTGTCCCTTAATGTCTGGTTGAGATCTGTACCCTCACTGTTCAGTCATTTACAAAGATGCAATGTGAGAACTTCAATACAGAGAAGTCCCCAAACAATTCCACTGATAGATATATCTATCTGTAACATACCATCCTATCCTGGGTTTATGTGGAAAGTAATTATTCAGTAGTAGGTTATATTAGAGAAAGGTCTGACCTTGAACAAAATGTTCTGCAAATAACTTAGCTGTGAAACAATCCTCAGGCTAAACTCATCATTGGAATAAAGCTCTTTCTTCTCTAATGTGCATCAAGTGGATCTACTCTGTAGTGAGTGGTAAATTTTCAACCACTATGATATCCTTCACTAGTGGAGCCATCAAAATCTCCGAATTACATGCTTGAACTTTGGACTTCATCTATTGTATTAAATTATTTCCTGAAAAATAAACAACTGCCATCCTCAAGAACGAGCTTAACTTTCTTCATGGCTCTTAAGTCTAATCTTCAAAGGAGACCTGATTCTTAGAAGAATCAAGACAGAAACTAAAATTCATAGCTTTTCTGAGAATCAAAATCACAGACTCGAGAGATAAGAGTTTTATGGAACATTTATTATTTCCTTTCCTTGTACTAACATTGCCATGGTCCATAGGCTCCCCATGGAAATGTCTGTCTTTCACCTTCCCTCAGATTATAGTATCCTACCTCTCACTTAGTATAGGCCGTGTGTGTGTATATATGTATATATGTACATATATGTAAATATATGAGGAATAAATATAGAGGAATAAAAATAAGCTCAGATCAGTTTGTCCATTTAGTGTGTTTGTTTTAATCAATGCAATTAGTATATTAGGTGTTTCAAGAAAGATGGGCCATTCAAGTAATTATTTGGTGACAAAACCCCAGGGTAAATTTTGGATATTAGGAGACATTTATTCTCAGAAAGAGTAGTCAGGCATTGGAACAGGTTGACCAGAGAAGTGGTGGAGTCACCATCCCTGGGGGTGTTCAAGGAAAGGTTGGATGTGGTGCTTAGGGACATGGTTTAGTGGGTGACATTGGTGGTGGTTGGAGCAGATGATCTTAGAGGTCTTTTCCAACCCTAATGATTCTGTGATTCTAATATGTATTAACATCCTGAAAGAAATATTTTTTTACTGTACCTTCATTCTTGTCATATTGTACAGTCAATAGCATAGGTAATTAGCTTATTTTTCTTAAAATATTTAATCAGTTGAACATACTGTCTGATAACTTTTTTTATTTTATAGAGTCTTCAAATTCCTCCAATCTCAATAGAACTATAATGTTGTATTATTTACTCTTTATTTATGTACTTATGTATTTATTTATGTGTTTATTTACTCTTTATATAGCTGCCAGTGAAAAATGTATATTGACGTTCTGTCAATCTTTTTTTATAAAGGAGATTTTTTTCACATTTTTGTCACTAAATACCACTGTACAAACAAGTGACTGAAAACTTTCTGTAAATATTTCAAATTACAGTTTAAAAGAGAAAATTCAAAGTAGTCCTCTTACTGCTGTGAAGTAATATTGTGACATGGGGCAATCAGTATAGGAACTTGAGATCTTTTGGTGGGGAGTCATTCAATATGAGTGCATTTATACATTTTCTAGTATTCATGCAATTGGCATTGACATGGGTGTTTACTTGATACTGTGTTATTCCATTACATGTTACATTACATGGATGTTAGGGTTTATTAAATTTGAAAAAACTGTAATCTGTGTTGGGTTGGCCTGTGACTCAGCTACAAATGCTAGGAAATACTAGCACCAAATTGTTTACTGGTTTTGGTTGTACAACTGTGTGTTTTTGTGTCTCTGTATTTTGCTTTCCTGCTAGAAATAGATATATGAAAATATTGTTTGTTGTTACCCATCTAAGGATGGAATCACACAGTTCAGGTATTTTTACTGCTGTAGTTATAGCAATGTTGTAGTCAATTTTGTCTAATGTCATGGCACACTATTTTCTGTGTTGTTACGTGTTAAACTCCTCTTGCCAATAGTACTGACTTCTTTTTACAATAAGGAATGAGACAACTCATCATTTGGGTTGGGAATGAGACGACTCATCATTTGGGTTCAACATAAGTTATTTCTCGCGGAAACTTGGACTTCAATTTAGCTGCGAACATAAACAGCTATTTGAATTTCCTGGCTGGAATTCATGTGCTTCATGCTCCCAGTTGATCATACTTGGCTTGTTGGCTGCCTAGCTCCAGCCCTGTGTATTTGGACAGCAGCTAGTTTGCAAGGTGGTTGAGTGCATGCCCTAAGGTGCGCATGCCAACATGACAAACTCTTTTTGTGTGGCAGCATATATAGTAATAGTTGCATATATACATATGCAACAATTAATTTGTCTCTGTTTGCATCTTTATAGGTTGTCCTGATATTTTTCTAGGAATTTGACTTTTAGAGTCTTCTGGTGATACAAAAATCTAAATCTGAAAATTGTCATAAATTTATTTCTCTAGACTAATGAACACAAGTTTGTTTTCTTGTTTTTTTTTGGTTGCTGTGGAAGAGCAAGTTTTTAACTGCTTATGCTGATAGGGCACATACCCATGAACAATTTGCCCATGGCAGCTTAGCACACTTGTCTAGAATGAAGCAGCAGCTCTTTTCCATTTCTTAGCTAATTTTCACTGAGGTGTCACATTTGCATCAGATTGGCATTTAAAATTTATGAAGTTGTTTAATAGCTGTACTTATCTCAAAAATAATTTGATTGTTTGGCAAACAGACAACTTTCATTTTCAAAGGCAGCAGTTTGTTATTATGCTTTGAATGAGCATTATTATGAGTTAATAATATCAGTTGCTGCATATTTAATAAAGTGTTGTCATATCTGCATATTTCATTTATTTCAGTGGCAATCATTTATTGTCATTAATTTATACTGGAAGTAATCACATTTTCAGAGGAATAAAATTTGATATCTCTTAACTGGACTGAAAACTGTTACTCTACATCTTTCAACCTTTTAGTTTTTGAGAACCTTGTGTCCCATCTGGGGATGAATGCAAGAAAGCTTTTGTTTCCTTTTTGTTTGCTCTTTTTTGTAGTGAAAATTATCCAGTCCAAAACAGGCAGTATCATTAATTATTAATGATTAAGAAACTTAGTCCAGATATCAGAGACCAATGTTCAAATTCATGCAATCTCTCATATAGATCATGTGCCAGGTAAGTGTCCCACTCAAAGGCAAATTCCTTCTCAAATTCCTTCTGTTTGGATTCTTGATATTACTTTTTAATAGGTATATGAGCTCTGTTTTATTATCTTGTAATCTCAAACTTCAGATATCATCCCTATAAAAAGTTTTATTGAAAATTCCTATGAAATATCCATGTAGTAATTAAAATATTTTCTGCTCAGAAAATATTAAAAATATTTTCTACTCATATATTCAGAATATATTTTCTTATAATGCCTTTTAAGAAAAGTTCAGGAAATTGTCAGCTAGCTAAAATAAGTATTAGTTTAAAAAAAATTACATGTGCACACATTCACACAGATTCTTAATTATACAATTGACTGTTTTCATCTCCTTTTTATGTGGAATACAGAAACTTAATCTTCTTGAATGAACCTGTCAGCTCCATGCATGATCCAAGCACATGCTAATAGCATGTCAGCTAAGGAATCTTGCTAGTACTTTTTTTACACTAGTACTTTTTTCACAATCCTCCCTTCTTTTTTAAAACAAACAAACAAACAAAATATTTGTGTAGTAGCACACCTTTATGGAACTGGAGGCTATTTGGTAAAACTTGCATTCTCTTTTATTTGGAATGCAGTGGGTAGGAATAAATTGATTTATTTTTATCCAGTTTTGAGTGTCTCACATAGTTGCTGTTCTGAGTACAATGATGAATTTGTTTTTATTTGTTTCCAACCCCATTTTTCTAAATCACTTTGTATCTCATTTATTATTTGTACCTCCTGTACCTCCTGTATTTTATATCTCCTTTTGCCAATCTTTTGTGGGATAAAAAAAACAAATTCCAGGGGCTTTGAGCAACCTGGTCTAGTGGAAGGTGTTCCTGCCCATGGTGGGGGGTTGGAACTAGATGATCTTTAAGGTCCCTTCCAACCCAAACCTTCCTATGATTCTGTGGTTCTATGATCTCTTATTTGTAACATATATGCATGGCAACAGATGGCACAAACAGCCAAATGTCACATATTAGATTAGGTATTTTACAGTGCAAGGCATCTCGCACAAAGTCAACTTCCTGTAAAAATTAGGAAGGTATTGTTTAAAACAATACTATTTAACAGCATTTCTTATCGAATGTGAATTGTCTTGGTTTGATGCACAGGTTTCCTTATTTATTTTGGTTGGATGAATGAAGCTTTTAAATATTTTGGTTTGTTCCTGAGATGTAGATCTGTGCTTTTTAGTGTTTATTAGTACAAATGATCTCTGATGAATACATATGATGATCTCTGGAGAATACATAGGTTTCTCATTTTTATACTTGTTTAGTCATACAGATTTGATGGCAGAAGATTAGTAAATCAAATAATAGATACTTTGCACCCTACTTAACCCTGTAAAAATGTAATTTCTGTGCATACACAATCTACTAATGCAATAGTTTAAACAATTTCAATATGACCTTGTACTTGCAGCTTTGGAAGATTGTAGTAACCAGAACCTTGAAAGCTAGGGGAAACAATGGGAAGTATAAATAATGTTTACTATCCAAAGAAGCACTGAGAACGAAAGGAGTTATTTGGCATTACAAGGTCACTGTTTGCTCATTTGTCTCACTGTTTCAGATTTGTTTCATGAAGTGTCAGGATAGATTTGGAATATACACATAAGGGGCATAGATTCATAATGTGTGTCTTAAACCATGTTAGCCATCTAGCATGCCACAGGTAGCTTTAAACTAAGATTCAGGTAACTTCTTCTAAGAGTTTTAATATCTGAAGAGTATGCTGAGGATGGCAATGGAAGGTAAAAAACACGGCAACGGCAACTCTAAGTCTTCTGATAAACTAGATAAGAATGAATGTTATATTTATTTATTTATTTGTATTTATTTTTAGTTTGTGGAGGTCTGCCTTATATTAAATAATAATAATTTGTTTTAGCTGAGTAAACAGTGTTTACTAGACAGCTTATTTCATTCACTACATAAACAGACCAGAACAAGTAATTTAAGATTTTTTTTTCAAACATTTGGTTTCATGAAAATTGAATTAACTTCATTTCCATTATTGGCTTTTAGTAGTGTTCCCTTTCCATGTGTAATCTGTCATGACAGTGTAGTGAGTTTATGTGGCAAGGTTTTGGTAGCAGGGGGCCATAGGGGTGGCTTCTGTGAGAAGTGCTATAGACTGACCATAACCCTCATTCCCTCATTCCCCTGCGCCGATCAGGTGGAAGAGGGTGGATGGGGGGGAAGGTGCTTTTCATTTCTTTCCTTTGTTTCTCACTTCTCTAGCTTGTTAGTAATAGGCAATAAATCTCAGTATCTCCTTATGCTGTCTGTTTTGCCCATCATGATAATTACTGCTTGATCTCCGTGTCCTTAACTCAATCCTTGAGCCCGTTTCATCGTATTTTCATTCCTCTTTGAGGAGGGGGAGTGAGAGAGCAGTCGTGGTGGAGCTTAGCCACCCACCTGAGTAAAACCATGACAGACATAAATGTTTGTGGAAAGTGAGACTTCCAAGAAAATATTATACAAAGATAATTTTGAATTCTTAAAGGTTTATCCAAGAAACCAGTTTCAAGAGTTAATTAGTCCAAGTCTGTTACTTGAATAGCAGATATTTTGAAGAGAGATGTTGATGTGTTGTGTTTATTTTTAATTGGAATAAAATATATATATATTAGGGTTCAGGAAAATTATCAACAGAAAGTCATTAAATGAAAAGAAGTAAAATCTAATGCATCAGTAATTGTGTTTGTCACAAATAGAGCAAATAAAGCAGTCTAGTTAATTTTATAGTTCAGGCCAAACAGTAATGTTTGGTAGTGTTATTCAGCAGTAATTAGAAAGATATCAAACCACTTGAACAAACTTTAGTTACTTAAAGACAGCAACAATCTGTATGAATAATGAAATGTGTCATGGTATCTTCTTTCTCTTGCATTATTGTTATGATTTATGTGGGTATGCAGTACAATAATAAATTACAGTCTGTGCCTGGAATCCTGTATTTATTTGTACACATCTTCCATCCTGAAATCAATAGAAATCCATATACAGGAGCAGCCTGTACTCATATCAGTGTAGCCTAAATTAGACCTAACACATCTAGAAGTTATAATAAATAAGAAATAGGAAGATAAGATAGAATATGTAGTGATATATATCTTACATGGCAGAGTATTTCCTTTTCTTTCTTATTAGTCAGGATATTGGATGTGTGGTTAGAGTCCCAGGTAGGATTAAATGATGAAATCTTTTTTTTTTTTTTTTTTTTTTTTTTTTTTTTTTTTTTTTTAAGCAGGAGTAATACAGCAGTATGAACATTTTATCAAAAATGTGAATAATATATTTGTGTGGCCTTCAGGGGACCAATAGACAAATTGAAAAGACCTTTACCCAAAAGATGCAATACTATTGGGGTCTGGTATGTGTCTGGTGGTCATATTTTACTGTAATGATAGATACAATCTAGAAATAAATATCAAGAAATCTCACAGAGGCAGAAAAAAAAAAAAATGATATTGCCAGAAAGAACACAGAAATAGTGGAATCGCAACAAAACAGAAGTCACTGTTATTACACTATCCAAAAGGTCTAGATTGCAATAGAAATTTGGCTGACCCTTCTTGAAAAGTCCAATGTTTTATTAGTGCATGCAACATATTGCATATCCTATCTGTGACATCATGCCATCATTCCAAATTAGTAAGTCCAGCATCAACCATAAAAGACTCAGTGCAGATTTCTTTTTACTTCACCATGCAATTAAGTATAACAAGTTGTTTGGGATTCCTCAAACATCTTGAGAGTTTCAAGTCTATTTATTATATCTGAAAAAAAAAAAAATAAAAAAAATAAAAATTGGATCCACATTTTAATATATGTAATATGAGATGTGTATTTTCTTATGCTAGACAGAGCCCTTTCTTATTTTCTTTGTTGTCTTCAGTACACATCTCACTTAAGCCATGTTTGGAGGTCTGGGCATTCTACATAGGAATTGCAGAGGAGACAAAAATCTATTAGCTTTGTTGGATGAACATGCAACAGGATGAACAAAAGATGTTTTCGCTTGAACAAACTGTTGTCAAATTATAGGTTAAGATATGCACTATAATGCTTTATTTTATTTACCAAATGATGACGATAACTAGTGCTGAACTTGGTTTATTTTACATTAGTCAATTTAAACGAAAAATGTAAGATTAAAATAGTTAATAAGAAATTTGCTGGTGGATTTTTGCTCAGGGCAGATTGATGTAGGCTTATGTGTATATACAGATCCAAAACTTATTTTTTTATCAGGACAAATATAAACGGTTTACATTTTGAATTTTCTGCTTCTCTTCCATAATTAAAATGTTAACTATTAAAGGAAAGAGTTGCTTTATATGCTTAGCTGTATATTATCTTACTCTGAGTTTTGGATTTTATAAATTATTTGCAAAGTGATTTCAATTACTTTATGATTTAATAACAACTTTTAGAATGATTTTATTATTATCCCTACCTTGAGTGTAATTTTTAATATGAATATATTAGAATGCCTATGGAGAAACAAATTGATTAGTAAAAGAGCCAGATGATTTTAAAATTAAAAAGATTAAAAGATGCCATACAATTACTCAAGCTACAGTTTAGTTAGAGTTAGGAGGCACTTTTTCATGGCAACTCCGAAGTTTCTGTGGAAAGAACCTGAAAGACAGATGGTTCTTGCTTTGCTATTTTCTACTTCAGTCATTATGATCAGAGATCTTCTAATTCTTACACGTGTTGGAAAGATAATTTCTGTAAAAATTAATTGTGGTGGGTATTGTCATTACTTCAGTTAAAAAGTAATCCTACTCTGTAACAATTAAAATTAACTGTTGTTGCCATTTCCTGGAAAGATCAATAGTGATTAATAGGGGTTGGAAACGGTAAGAATTGAAGCATAAAAGACCGGGGCAGAGATCAAGCTTTCATTCTGAGCCTTTCTTACTGCTTAGAAATAAAGGCAATGTTAGTATGGAAACATACAGACATTTTTACACAGTACAAGTGTAAAAAATAACCATTATATTTTCATTTTTTCTGGATACACTGAAAAATCCTAACAAGAGGAAAAAGAATGATTTTGCAAAGTCTCTTAAAAAGAATGCAGGTGGATCTTCTTGCAGATGTAGATTTGTTGCTCATCTTGATGTAATTTATTATGGCCTCTTAATTTGTTTTTATCAGGCCCATAAGTTAAGAACCTTGTAGGAAATATCAAAATGGGAGCACCATCCATGTCCGAGTAAACGTAATCTCTGTCTGGTCTTTTTTGTTTGTTTTGATTTTGGGTTAATGATGTAATGGTAAGTAAGCAAACACTTCTGTTTCCAAATTAAGTCAAAGTATGCAAACCTTTTCTAAATTAGGTAAGCAAACTTTAGCTTTTTTTGTTGTCATCCTCTACTTAAACTATTGCCTCAGCCATTTAAAGTGTAGAGTCTCCCTTCTGTCTAAAGGAGTCCTATCTACAGGTCGATGCTGGGGAAACCCCTTTGGTTACAAAAGGGTCACGCTCTTTTTGGGGACCTAGACAGGATCTGATGGACAGACAAAAAGAGCAGAGTATGGAAACAGAGTCCATGGCAGGTATGAAAGTTTTGGGGAATATGCCTTCTGTAAACTCCTGTCTCTTCTGATTTTTAACAGGCGTGTTCTGATCTCTAATTCTTAATATTAACTGTGGAAAAATAAATATCCTGTTATGAATTCTTATCTGAGCTTTGGCCTAACTGTCAAAGGACTGCTACACTCTTGTCTTAAGATTTAATAAAGCTATAATCTATAGCTCACTGAAGGTTAACAAAGCATTTACTTTCAAGAAAATAAAATTCAATGGCAGATGAAGGTTTTTATTACTATGCAAATTAAAAAATCATTTTCATAGTCTGAAGGGAAATATTTATGGATTTCTGGTTCATGCTGTGTGTGAATAAAATTATTTCAGCTACCCTAAAGTTCAAGTGAAAACTGAGTTACTTATGTAAAGCAAGAGTACAACAGAATACATGATAAGAATTTTTGACTAAATAGGTTTATAAAGGAGAAGCTGTTTAAGTATCTCAAACATTCTTAAACCATTGTTTCAATGAAAATTAAAATACAGATGTATTATACCATAGGATACAGTATCATCAGAGATTTTCAAAAGATGTGAACTCAGCTGAAATATTCTAGCAGCGTCCTAGTACTCATTGATAGAAAATCTGAGCCTATCTGAGTAATCCAGTCACAAATATTACACAATAGTTTGTTCTAGTGAACTGAAATTGTTTGTTGGAGCACTGCTTCAACATTTAATAAGCTCACAATGTACAAATCATTTCTAGAAACAGAAAAGTTTTCCCAAAATAATAAATTCACATCATGTGGTCTGTCTGCATAAAGTTCTTATTCAATAACTTTATGACTTACTGGACTTCAGAACCACTGAATTAGTAGAGCACTCTGATAAAAGTTATTAGAGGTATTTTTGTATGTTATAAGTGTTTTTGTTTGTTTGTGGTTTTGGATACACAGAATCTAGGACTGTCAAATTTCCGGTTATCAGTTAATGGCTTGGTTTACAAAAAGTAATTGTAAATCAATCTTGATGATATGTATTCTGTTTTATACACACTGTCCTTGCAGGGCTTTGCCTGTTGTTCTTGTAAAAACATCCTCCTGTAGATACTATATGTGATTTAAATCCTTTTTGAGCATTAGGATCTTCACAACTATTTTTTTCTATGCAGGATAGGTTCTGCCAGATAGTAGATATGTGATAGATGAGTACTATCTTATAGAGGGTGTTTAAGAGCAGTATGTGATGACTCCATCTCTAAAGCTTTGAAGCTTGATTGTGAAAGTATTCATTTTCTTGAAAGTGGAGCAGTAGTGCAAAGCGCAAATACATAATTTCTGTGCATGATAGTGAAGATCAGTAACTGTGCATTAGTGGTGTACTTGAGTGACAGGAATATGACAGCTTCTATTTTATTTACTGACAGTGTGACTGTTCTAGGTACTAATTTCAGGGGAGTCCAGTAAACGAATGCAGTTAGAAGAAAGTGTCCATAAAGTGAAGAAGCAGGTTAAATATCAGGAACATTTAGCCTGCATAAGGAATGTTCTGGGGTGATCATTCAGTTGGCTGGAGAGAGGTTGTGAAAAATAGAAGAAAGGAATAATGTTATTCTGACAACACCATCTGTGGTTAATCAGTGGAGCACTTCAACACATGATGCAGATGCTAGAAGTTTATAAGTGTTTAAGAAGTGTTTGGAAAATGCAAAGAAGAAAAATATACCAAAGGCTATCGAAGACAAAGTTAAAATCACAGAGTGGTGACAGATTTCTCAAAAATGCCATTATCTGAATATCCTGTTCTTCTGGTTGGCTGTCATCTGCTTACTGCTTTCAGAGATGAAATAATGAACTAGGTAGACTTTTTGTCTCACCTGGAATGGCTGTTCTTAATTTTTTCTGAAAGCCACACTGAGGTAGTTCTCAGCTTATGCAGTGTACTGATAAAGCAAAGATTTGTATTGTGCAGTGCAATACATTATGGCGTGAAAAAAAATAATCATTTAATGGTCACATTTTGGAAAGAGTACTATGTGGTTTAGTCCCTATCCCTGGTCTGGTATGGAATTATTTGGGATCTTTACTTTCTGCCATGAAGAGGAAAAAAAAAAAAAAAATAAGTAAATGGCAGGCTGGGGTGCACAGCAGAACAAAGCTAAATCAAAGTGTTAGATTTGGATCCCTAACTTAAAGCACCATAAAAATGTGACTGTGATTATGAATTACACCCAATCTATGTCTGCCTTGCTATCATTCTGTAAAAAGGTGAAGATAAATTCTGAAGAACTGGTAAAACAACACCAGTTTTTGGAATAACTGTATATGAATCAGTTTAGGGTATTTTCATAGTTTAAATTTTGAGTTTTTTTTCACCTCAGATTTATAAATGTAAGCATGTTTCTATTGGATGTATAATTTTTGAAAAATAGTTCAAAATCTATAATGTACTGTCTTGACTAGAAAGCATCAGTCATTTGTTCAGCAATTTTTGCCTTTGGCTTCAGATACCTTAGGCAACACATTGTACACTCGTTCATTTTTCATTTGAGGTTTTATAGATGTTCTTTTATAAATAAGTGTTATAAATGTTTTAAGTTTACAAAAATGGATTTAAAAATCCTGTTCAAATTTCTTAAAATAAAATAAAATAAAATAAAAGTCACCATACACCTAGATTAATTTTAGCACATATTATAGCACATATTATCAGGTCTCTTTCTTCATCCCTCTGTAAAATTCACAAGGAAGAAGTAACTGGATGGGCAGTTCAGATTACTTTGATTTACCATTGTTTGTTTTTCGTTCTTCTATCTCTATATACTATAACACGTTAGAGAAGCAAAAACACAGTTCAGATATCTCATTATCTTTTAAGAATTAATTATGGGTCTGTTACTTCCTGGTGCATAAACTCTTATAAGTGTATAAAATTATACATTTTCTGATGTATAACCTCTGTGTGTGTGTGTGTGTGCATGCCCTTTCTGTTTTCATGAGTGTTAGAAACATACATGTGTGCATATATGTATATATGTATATGTATACATATATACATATATATATGTATATAGATATGTATATATATGTATATAGATATGTATACACACACATGTGAATCATAATCTTTTTTTCCTGGATGCATTTTAAAATCTATCAGTTGATGACAAGAAAGAAAAGACTAACCTAATGTTAAGAGTTATGAGATCAAAAAGTTGCATTAAAGAAAAAACAAAACAAACAAACAAAAAAAGCACAACAAACAAACACATTTATTTCTGATGTTTAAAAAAAGGGGGAGGGCTCTTTACCTAATAGCTAATAGTAAAAGCCCCATGCAGACATATCTTGTAAAACAGAACTTATTTTTAAAACTACTAAAATTAAAATCATGACAGGCCTATAGAATATGGTATACTGAAGTGTTCTAGTCTAGCTAGAATACTTAGCAGTGGATATTAATGATTTATTTTTTCAAAATGAATGTGATTGAAAAACTCATGTGAATATATAAAAACTAGATAATGAAATAACATGAATATATTTAGTAAAATTTTAGAGCATTTTAGTCCACTGAAAAAGTAGCATAAACCAATGGGTCAATTAAAGTACCTATGTGTTTGGCAGCTGGTGGTATTCGTATTCTTGGTATTAGGGGCAATGAAAGCAAGATGCCTTGATTGCAGTGTAGTGATGGAGTATCTTCAGATTTGAGGGAGAGGTTAATTTCATTCTCATCCACATTAAATCATTGTCTTCTCTTTCATACTATTTAAGTTAAAAAAAAAATTAAAAAAAATGGCCTTTGAGTGGTGAGGTAGAATAAGCATTTTCTGTCCATTACGAAGGTGGATTATAGAACAGTGAAAAGCTTATTTTGAATTTTGGTAACAGGCAGCTTTGCTGGCTTTTAAGAAACACCTGATTCTTGGTTATTTTTTATGCATTTTGTCATACTCTTTAGTAATAGTCTGTCTTTAAATAAATAAATATTGTAATTTTTTTTGTCTGGTAGTAATGAACTTAATTATGGAAACAGACTTTTCTGAATAAGAAGTCTTGGAAAGGAAAAGGAAGAAAAATGGTACAAGAAATGAGGAAAAAAAAAACAAAAAAAAAACACAGGGGAGAGAACAAACAAAAAGATAGGAAAAAAAATAGAAAAGGAAGGAGCTAAAAGGAGAGCAAACCCTGTAACTGTATTTCTTGTTCTTTCAAAAGCTCTCATGTAGGACTATGACTCGTTATGTTGTTACCTGAAATAAACTGGGTTTTTGAAATGGTTCTGGCATTTTATTCATACAGAATTATACCGAATATACTTTATCATGTTTCATTAGATATAGCCACTTGTTTAAACTCTCTCTGAAAACCTCTTCTACAGGAAATACAAGTATATTCTTAGCAGTTATGATTACTATTAGATAAATTTGAACATGCTTAGCAATGCCAGTACTGCATTGTGTGAGTTTTCACAATGCCTGCACATGTTTTAACAAAGAAGCATGAAATGTGTGATGCATTCATTTTTATACAATTTATAGGTTTAAATATAACTTGAAATATATAAGTATGCTAAAAGAGCTTGAAATATCTAGAAGCCATTCATTAGTTGTTCCTTTATTACTTTGTCCAATTAATGAAAGGCTATAAATTTTATATTAATTTAGAAATGCATTTGGCCTCTAACCATTATGATCTTTCATGATGTGATGGTGACATAAAATAAAAACAATTGCTGGATGCATGAACGATTTTAGAAATATTTATTACTCACTATAAAACTGTCTCTAAACTCTATAACGATGCTATAAAAATTACAGTACCAAGGGAGAAAGGTCTTTAGTAAGGACTGTGTTCAGGCTGATAGCAAGGCAGAACAAAAAGGAGAATGCAGTGTGAGTCTTGAAAGTGAGCAGATTTAAAAGGAAAAGAGAGAAAAGAGAAAGAGAAAATAAAATAAAATGATCTCTTCAATATAAATTAAGTTGACAGTTTCTAGGGGTTGATCTGAGCTTATTAGCAAGGTGTAGCTAGCTAAACAGGCTCTAAGGAGAATAATTGGTGAGACAAAACACAGGTAAAGGTTGATAGATTAGCACAGAATTATTGAAGCTGACAACCCTCTGTTTTCCTGAGAAATGTTTATGTGAAGTTAGGAACAGATGTTGAACAATATGGCACATGTGATTTCATGCTGTTTATGCAAGCTGACCCCTGGCGCTCTGTCTGAGGTCAAAAGATTTCCAAAATCTCAGTCAGCAGGAACAGCAAACGCATATGTTGATGGCTGAATTCAAATGTATGTCTTACCTTCCAGCACACATCTGATGATTGCGTATTTCAAATAAAATCTAAGTCTCACTAGAGAGCACCTGAAATGCTAGGTGTTGCATATTTTTTCTGGGTTCTAAGGGTATGCTGGGTTTGCTGGGTATAATCTGTACTTATCGCTCTCCTTATTTGATTATTCAGAGTAGAAACTATTATTGCAAACTATTCTTATTACGGAAAATTCATTTCAACAAAACAATTTGTAATGCACAGTTTAAGTGAGGACATACTGAAATAAATTGGTAGAGTTAGCTAGAATTGTATTTGTTACCTGAAGCACTATATTATTTTTTTTATTATTATTATTAAGTAGGAAATCTAATGATTCATACAAATAAAGATGCAATTTTAATTTAAAACACAAATGTTTTCTTTGTCCAAATAATTTACATACAGATTTTTAGCATTTAAATATTTAAGTACTGTTATTCAACCAAACCCAGTGTGTTTTAGGATCTGGCAGTTAACAGAGACATTTTGTCTGTAGTTACTTTATTGAATGCACTTTTGCTACAAGTATTGAGGAAGACAGCAGAGAACTATTCAAAACCCTTGTTCCTTGCTGGCCTTCACTAAAGCTAACATTGCTGGGATAAATTACTGGATAACATATTTCTCATCTTTGGATCAGACAAAAGTGCAGCATCTTCTGCCAACAGCAAATAGTGGATAGGTAGGAAAGAAGAATAGAGAAAGGGACAAGCTTATAGTCATGCTTCCCCAGTGCTCTCCATGTTACAGAGGTTCAGAGATTTTAAGGGAAAGGTGATAACATTGTGTTAAAAACAGTAGATGAAGTTGGGAAAGAATTGGAAAGGTTTAAGATCATCATCCTTAATGAAGTAGAAGGCAGAAAAATTTGGCTCTAGTCTCTTTCTTCACAAAATTTAGTATTTTTGGATCCTAAAACACCAAGAAAAATACAAGAGGAAAAGGGAAAAATAACATGCCTTGAAAAATGGTGTCATTTGTGTAATGGCAGACAGATAATGTGATGGTAGATGATGATGAAACTGGGGAAGTCATTTGCGGAGTTGTAGAATGACTGCTTTAATCCTCAACTTTCCCTAAAAGGGTGATTTATTCACACAGTGCATTATGTTAAAGGACATACAGCATTTATTATGCTATAAAGCATCACAGAGAGGAAACAGCAGAAGTTGTCAACAAAGCTGTGCTTGTTCTTAATATTGTGACATTCCAGTTAACCCTATGAGCTACAAAAAAAGCTCTCTTGGGCTGCTGCTCTGGTTATCCAGACCTGCTGGTCTGGTTTTCTAGGCCAGTAGCCTAGCATGCAAGACAGAAGCTAGAAAGCAGTCCACCAGGAGAATGAGAACTCTTAAGAAGCAAAGGAGGTAGCAGGTGAAGCAGTGGCATTACATTTTGATTTTTTTGTTGTTTCTTGTTTTGTTTTCCCATTTTAATGACATTGTGTAAATAGACCTAAGCAATATTATTGTCATGGGAAATGTTTTACTTGGACTTTCTCAGTCAATCATATATTAAGCAAAAAAGGGAAGTCTGTGAAATAGAGCAATTATGAAATAATTATGAAATGACTATGAAATATTTGAAGTATTTTTATTTACAGTGTATGTTTGTCCATATTTGCAGTACTGATTCCTAAGAAACAAAGACTCTGACCACATATTATAGGGATTATACATCTGTTTCTTTAACAGTGGAACTTATTGACCAGTTCCAAGGAGTAGTCACAAAAATTATTCAGTTCCTAAAGATTCTGTGAAAATAAGGAAGTCTACAGACAAGAGACCCTATAAATATCTCAAGTAAAGGGGCAGATTTTCAAATCAGATCTTCATTGACAGATCTTACTTTCATAGTTGTGGAAAAAATCACTTTGGAGAGAGCCCTTCCATATGCTTGAACAACATGGAAGAGCTCCAGTCACTTGGTTTTGTTTAACACCAAAATCAGTGAGACATGGACTGCAGGCTACCTGGAATTATGAGTCCAGTACTTATAGAGTTGCTTTGCTTTATATCTTTCTCATTACCATTCTTTCCTCATCACTATGTATCATGATGAACTACCTTTATGATAGTCTTTATTAAGCAAGGAGCAATAAAGGGTTGTATGTAAAAGATACAGTAGATTGGCCAGATTAAGTTTGAATTGATTGTTTAACACAGGTTGACAGGAGGATGTCTGAGAGTGAAAGAAGAGGCAGGCCCAGATTTACGTCCTTCAGACTTTCCCAGGAGAGTATAGGAACTGAAAGTAATGATGGTGATTTGCCTCAGAATCTGAAAGTTAGGGCAGGGAGGTGAGATGGCACCAAGGTTCTTTGATTTTGTTGGGAAGATATCCATGGCAGGCTTTTTTGTTTGTTTGTTTTGTTTTGTTTGCTTGTTTTTAACAATATTTATTGGTTTCCCTGTTGGAAGAAAGGAAGTTTTCAGAAAGGAAAATATATTTCCCCGTTATGCGGGGAGAATACTGTATAATTAATGGGTCTTATGCATACAAGACTATGTAAAATATATTTTACAGTTATCACAGGAAAGGTATGCTTGTCACATAATCTCCATGTTTCAAAACAAATTGATATAGACAGTAAAGAGCAGAAATTCTCAGTTACTGGTTGGAGAAAATTTGTCACAAAATAGTGTTCCATTTCAGACCTTGTTTTAGATCTGTAATTCTGAAGGGAAACTCACAGAATAAATTCAGCAAACAATTCTTGGAACTAAAACTGGCAGCAACAAAAGATGCAGAAAGAATGAGATCAGTTTAAATACTGGTTTTATGACATTAGAATTTTTCTCACACCTCTCACTCAGATCACCCATAATTTCCATAGATAATAACTATCTTTCTCTTTCTTGCAGTTCCTCCAAAGCAAATGACGCTCTTATTCCCTTCCTAATATCTCTTCTGCTCCACAGGTACTAACCATGCTTGTCTGTCACATTATCTAGCTGATTAACATCATTATGGTTCAGTCAAAGCCATTGTACTCAATTTCTATTTCCTTGTGCTTCAGGCCTGAGTAAGCGTGTGAGTTGATCCCTTTAACTATACAAGTTGGGCTAATAAATTATATTGTTTTTTCCTATAAACTTTGTTTTCTGCTTTCCAGCTATTTACTTCTGGTATTTCTTTTATGCCATGGGGGAAAGAACTACATTGGGGAAAGAACTACATTTTCACTACATGGTTCTGTCCCTTCAACACTGTAGGCTGCCTGCCTGTTCAGATCTGACTTCAGAGTCTATTCATTGCATAGGCGAGCAGAACAAGGAACTGCAAGGAACTATAAAAAAAAAAAAAAAAATCTTTTAATTGTTGTACATGTATAAATCTATTTTTCTCCTGCCAGTTCATTTTCCCCATGGCAAAGGGGGGTAGCAGAAATAGCAGGAACCAGTAGAGCTGCTGCTGCAGATTTGATGGCATTGGGACCACATCTTGACCCAGGACAAGGCAGTGCTGCATGCAGCTCTCATCACCCGGGCTGTGGGCTGCTATTGCCATCTCCTGGCTTTCATGTTTTCCTCTTTCACTTTCCTTCCCCCTCTTTTTTTTTTTTTTTTGTTTTGTTTTGTTTTGTTTGTTTTTGTTTTCTGTTTGGTATTTACAACTTCCTGAGGAGGGGAAGCAGAGAGGGAGGTGTCAGCTGCTGTTCCCTGAGAACTGAGGACATGCAGGAAGAGCAGAGCATTGCACCAGGAAAGGTTCAGACTGGACATCAGGAAACATTTATTTCCTGTGAAGGTTGTCAAGTCTTTGAACAGTCTTCCTGGAGAGGTAGTGATGTCTCTTCTTGTCAGTGTTCAAGAGTTTTGGACAATGCCCTCATCAATATGCTCTAACTTTTGGTCATCCCTGAAGAGGTCCGGCAGTTGGAGTGGCTGTTCACTTTGACCTTCCAACCTTCCAAGCAAACTATTCTTTTTTATTAGGGTCTGACAGAAACCTTGACTGGTGTTTTGGTGCTCCCTCAGTTGAAGTAATAATACGGAATTCTGGATGAATTATGGGCATTGTCTGTGGCCATCAGAATGCAAAGATTTCATGATTATGGTCAGCATTGTATAACACTGTTTATGTCTTTGATTAGAAGATGTATATTTTAAAAGTTTGGGGTCAAATAAGCTGTTTCAGACTTAATATAAGCTTTGCAGAAAGTCCACAGCCTCAGCTTTTTTTTCATTCCCTTTGTCAGTAAAGACTGAGTGCACATTCAGAAGGGCAGAACTGAACACCATGTATTTCATTAGGCACATCACCTTCCCTAAGGTGTGTTAAAGAGTTCTCATTTATGCTAAATCACCACAAAAATGTGTTCCATAGAATGCCTATTGGCAGCTGTTACGTACTCAGCAACTACAGGATTCTCTTTGCAAAAGAAGTAACTTTTTACTGTAGACAAATAAGGGCAAATCAAATGCACTGACTCTTCATTTGTCTCAGTTCCAGATCTGAGAAGACATAAAATAGCCTTTATTATCTGCTTTAGAAGTGAAGTAGTAGGGATTTAAAGAAATCTTGCAATAACTGCATAATGCAGTTAAACCGAGATAGGGCAGGCTTTCTACAATGAAATCTAAGATATGTTGAAAAATAGTGCCATAGTATTAGATCTATTTGGTAGTCTCATTTGAGAAGATAATTTCAAATAGTGAAATATATCATAATGGTATAAGCTATTACAGTGATAAGTGTGGTAGTTTCAGTGGTTGTTCCATAAAACAACTTCTGAGACACAGTCTAATTGTGCCAAAATTTCCAGCAGCTCAATTGGTATCATATAGGCGTAGTGCAACTTAGTTTTGACCAATATTATTTGTATAGGGACACATATGAATTATACATATGAATTATGTTTCTTGAAAAAGAGCCAAGTGTAATGTATGCACTAAACATTCATGTCACTTAACACACAGACTCTAGAAATGAAATATAGTACTTCTTGATTTGTTGAATTCTTAGTTATTTGTGCCACAACTATTCAGTAGGTATGAAAGCAATAAGGAATGAATGGGCTTGTTGTTTGTTAGCAGCAAAGTTTCAAAGCCACCATGTTACCACTCTGCAGTTTCCTTTTCAGGCTATTTTGTGAAATTACGCTGCTCATTTGCAACTCTGAAAGCTGCTTTGGGACACTAATTCTGCTGCAGAAGTAGCAGTATTCTTTTTATAGGATTTATTTTGAAGCTTTTTCATAGGATTCTGCCATATCTGTGTTTTTCTTTCCACACAGGCCTGCTCGTTCACTTGCAATTAACCCTTAGTAAGATGTGGGGTGCTCCGTTTTCCTATTTACTGCAAAGAATTATGAGTCTGCAGAAGGAGTTGGGTGGTATGGGGTTCTCTTCAAATGCCTTCAGCTTGGCACTACCCTGAAATACAATATGTGAGGCAGGATCTGTAGCTTTGTATAGAGCAACATGTTTGTATTCAAAACAATGTATGGCTTGCTTCAGTGAAAAGCCATCGAAAAGGTGAAAAGTCAAAAAGAAAAAAAAAAAAAAGGAATCTGTGCAAAACCATGTAATATGCATTTTTTCAGTCAATTATTTGTAGGCAATAGAACACAATTAGGAACTTGCTTCAGAAGTTAAAAACCATAAAATGATATTGTATGGCTTGAAAATGATTTACTTACATTTCTTGATAAAGGATTGCATTTTGGTATGGCAACAGTGGTTTCCCTAAAAGTAATTTGTAAAGTTACCTTGAATAACAAATTAGTGACTTCAATATACATGGTTGTGGTAGGATTTATTTCTTTGAGCACTGCAGTGTTACCTTGATGTAGATTTATAGAACTGTGCTTTTGTGCTTCCTGGAAGCTTTGCAAAAATCTATACTGAATTAAAGAACATGTTCTGAAACTTTCTGTGGTATGAGAAATTTGCTCTGATGCCTTCCATGGAATTATTTCAGCTTTTATAAAGTTAGAATTCAGAATAATTAAACTCCAAATGTAGGTGAAGTTGGAAGATGAAAAGAAAGGAACTTTTAGTTAATTGTTTTAGTTGAAATTCTTTTATTCAGTCCAATGGGAACTTTGCTTCAGTTTTTTAATGATTTTGCAGTAATGGCTTTTCAGCTTATGCAATTTATATAGCAATTGTCTGATAATGGTGGAGAATTAACTCCTAATTAAACAGTCATAAATAGTGATGCAAGATGTGGTAAAATAATAAGCGTCTTAAGGAGAAATAACACCGTCGTTTGTTTTAGAGTGCTGTTCAATTACTTCTTTTGTTGTAAAAATATCTAACATTTCCGGTGCTATTTTACTGTTTAACAGGCCATGTCCATTTTACGGTAATTGCCATGATTTATTGAGAACTCTGCACTTTAAAGCCCTAAAATTTAAAAGCATATGTGAATGAACAGAATTTGCACTTAGAGTTGTACACTGTGCCTAAACAGCAGCTGATCAGAAAATATTAAATATCATTCACTCAGTGAATATATGCTATGCATATGAGTATTATGCATTCTTCTTTGCTCTGGTTGACCCTTTCTCCACTTACATTTAAACCATGACATGGAATAGGATTAAATATTAAAAAGTCATAAGTTTTTCTATAACTTACAGAGCATTGCAATTTTTCAAGTCCATTAACCACTGTGTGAACAATCTGTGGACATTCTTCATGAACATCCTTGATAATTTTTTCTGAACATTCACAAAATGCTAATGAATATTAAGCAAAATTCATCAGGATGTAAAATCCAGCGAGGTAAGATGGCCTTTTTCATCACATGAAAATTGAATGATTTTTTTTTTTTTTTTTGTAGTTTTGAGAAAGTTCTTGTTCGTTTAAAAAGTTCAATGACAATTGTTACTGGCATTTTCCTTTCAGAAGGATTAAATCGCTACCCATCAGATTAATAATTATGTACAGGTCATAAATGGCATGTAATAGCAAACATATAATAATTTACAAATCTCTACCACTACTTTATATACACTCAAATACATATTTAGATACATCTAAAATAATAAATTGGGAGACTTGTTTATACTGTCTGAATTAATAGCGTGCCTGTACAACTCTGCAGGTACATCAGCACAGTACAGACCTAAGAAAAGGAAAACTATAGAACCTCCCTGAATGTCTGTTCAGGCAATGTTTATTACTGGACTCTCAGATGTAATTATGTGCCACTTCATGAGTCTATTGATAGAACAAGGAGTAACGTTTTTAAACTAAAAGAGAAGAGATTTAGATGAGATGTTAGGAGGAAATTCATCACTCAGAGGGTGGTGAGGCACTGAAATAGGTTTATAGGTTGCCCAGAGAAGCTGTGGATACCCCATCCAAGGCCAGGCTGGATGGGGCTTTTGGCAACCTGGTGTAGTGGGAGGTGTCCCTGCTCATGGCAGAGAGACTGGAACTAGGTCCCTTCCAGCGCAAACCATTCTGTGATTGTATGTTTCATTAACAACAGTGACTCCAAACAGTTTTGCGCTCAATGGACTCAATTTGTTTAGTCCATTATATTGTGTTGTCTCAAACTATGAGCTGTTCGGATAATCTTGACTGTGAGAGAAGTATAATCTGAGAAAACAACTGCATGCATGTTTTAGATGTAAACTACATGTTTTAGGCAACATATGAGCTCATGCTGTCACAAAGTGAATAACAGACGATTGTTAGAGTTTCAGTGTAACTGCTATCAGACAAAAGTTTGGGATTAGTTGATTTTGATGTTGAGTGAAACAATGTGCTCTTTAGTCATATGGTATTGCTAGTCAGTATCTTTCTTTCACTTGTCTGTATGCTTCCTCCCTCACCATTCCTGTGACACTGGTGGTTTGGCCAATTTCCCATCCATTTTCCAGTTCACACCGTCAACACGTCCTTACTTTGGCTACCACGATACAATGTGAGACAGTATCCAAAAGTTTTGCTAAAATCGAGATAAATGACATCAACTACAGAACAAGTCATTTGATTATAGAAACAGTTGCTTTGGTAAAGTGTGATTTGTCAAAAATCATGTTTTTGTTGTATTTGTCCTTTAGTTGGAATATTTAATATAGTGTCAGTTATAAATGATTTTAACACATTACTAACACAAATTCAAAATAACAAAAAGAAAAAAAAAAAAAACAGATTTAAGATTAAATCTTTCAACAGACAGAATACTGTTTGTTCTGCAGTGAAAAATTGTGCTTACTGTTGCTTTTGACATTTTAATGAGTTACATTTAAATTCACCCTCTGCAGGAGCTGGGATTGGAGGAATAGATTACAAGCAAATGAGAAGGAAAGTAATATGTTAATTATTAATGTCTCTGTGATGCTTGGTAATTATTAAATTAATAAAGTAGCTTCAGAGAAGCCCCTTGATACTAAGCATTAAATTCAGTTTGAGAAGAATAATAGAGTGGACCACAGAAGCACTTGAAATGAATTACCAGAAAGATAGCAGATTAGCTCTAAACATTTCCCTATATAGATTCAATCATTTGTTAAACAACAAGTACAATACATCTTCGGAGTGATTGATATATCATATGATATGGCCCATACACTAGGGAAATATATAGGAGGTCAAAGGATTTCTGTTTTATATTCAAAGTACAAAGAAATTCAGGGAAATCAAAGCCTCCTGATCTGCTGAAAAAAAAAAAAAAAAAAAAAAAAAAAAAAAAGAATAATCAACAATAGTCTTAAATTTCTACCTCTGTAAATATTTCATGAGTTTTTACAGCACTCTGGATTTCTCTGGAATCATTTTACTTTGGATAAATCAGAGACTAGTCAACCATTCAAAAAACAAACAAACAAACAACAACAACAACAAAGTAAATGACTGGTCATATTCTTTTTACTTAGAAAATGTCAGCAATGCTGGTTTCAGATGTCATTACAGCATTACAGTAAGAAGAAAAAAAAGAGGGGAGGAGTTATCTGCCTACCTTCCTTTCCCCTCCCAGTTGTTACAAATTAGATGTAAATGGTAATAAAGGAAAGGCTATAAGGCTTTTCAACCTTTGGTTATAAATATTTCTACCAACAATATAAGAAAATACATATTTTCTTTAAAAGTAACTGTGTGAATTTATATATAAAGAGAGCATAAAACAAAACAAATTTGGGACTTCTTTTTTGTCATAAAATAAATGTGAAAGGTCAAAAGAAACAGTGAATGCAACTTAGTATTTATTAATTAGCTGTAATTGAAGCCTGTGATCACTTGTTTTGGTAATACCTTATTCTGAAATTTAGGGAAAAAAGATACAGAACACTATATATGACTAGACCATAGAAGAAAACTTGTCACACAAAATAACTCTGTATTTTAAGGAACATAAATTTCTATATGTGCCTTAGCTAAGACTTCTGCAGTAGACAATGTAAGTAACTGCCTGTGCCTGGTTTCTGCAACTATTTCCTTGCAAATTATTTTCACTTCAGACCGATTTGTTTCCATTCAACATCATCTATGTTGTTTTGTTGTTAGTATTTTAAAATGTTCATCATAAAACCAAAATTAGAAAAGACATTTCTTGTTTTAAAAGAAATCACAAGCTTAACTGCTTGTGCAGCACAAAACCTTGATGACATAAACCAATCTTGTCTTACACAAAGATATGGCATACTTGTCTTGTATGAAGATACGAGGGTATTTTAAAATTTGATCATTATCTGCTGAGATATTAGCATACTTTAAAAATACTGTAGCAGATAATAGTTCTATTTCAGGATAATCTTCCAGTGATGCAGATCTCTGTTACTAGAGCTGCAGTTTTCTGCTAAGATAGTGGTACATTAAATAACTCTGCTAGAGAAATTAATCTTAATTTATATTTCATGGGCCAGATTTCAGAAATTGGTATTATAAGCTTAGTGTTATTTAAGTGGCATATCAGCTGTGTGCTTTTGTGGCTTAATAGCAGCCTTTATCTTTACACAATATTGTGTATGGTGTAATAGTAACACAGGGGTAAATACATCGGGAGAAAGGGTAACCGAAGCTGTAAGGGCACTGTGAGATGCGGTGCACGCTCTCCAGGTTACGTGACTGGGAGATCTGCCATGCTTCTGCATGTTGCTTCTCCACTCTCAATCCCGGTGCAGCTGCGTCTGGCATGAATTATTATTAGACTAGTCTACATTTGTACGTGTCTTGTGTTGTTCACTAGAAACAGCTGAAAAATAGAGCATGAGTAGTGACAGAGTTATTTTGAACAGTTTAGGGGGAGGGAGGAAATTGCCAAGTGGCTTCCTCCCTCTGAGGGAGGAAGAAAGGTCATGAAAAGATTTGGAATAGGCTCCTGTTTTGTTCCTAACCTTAAATCTAACCGGTCTTGTTTTCTTGTTAACCTTACTGTAACCTCTTTTGCCTAAAAGCATCAGGGGCAGTTTGTCAGTCCTTCAGTCATTCTCAGGGACAATCTACATCTCTCCATTCCTCTTCTGGACTTTATCTTTCTTGGAATAAGTAAGCTACCTTTTTCCCTTCTGTGTTTAAGGGGAACTATCTGAGAGGAATGAGATGGACCACAAGGAGAGGGAATGAAGTATAACTGCAGAGCAGGAGAGCAAAAGTGTATATGGACACAAGGGAGATTATAGGTAGTGCAGAGAGATCTGTGGAGCTAGAAGAGAAGGTAAAACAGTAGTGGGTGGGGACAAAGAGTCACTAACTGCCCACCTAGGTCCCCAGTAGACTTCACAGTTTCCACGGGCTCCATTTTTTTCTCAAATTTTTCACCACCCTTGAGTAACTGATAGAACCTTTTTTCTCTGGTAACTACTGTGTTTCAAAGCTGTGAAGATGATACTGCTTTACTGCTTGTTATATTTTCTAACATGAATTGTTATTAAAGGTTATTAAAAGTATTTTAAAGGTTATTAAAATGTTATGATAGTTCTTCCTATTATATTTTATGCCACAAAAGGTTATTATACTGGTACAGGATTTTCCTCAGTTTTCAGGGTAATGAGTTCATTATTTTCTGCCTCAGAATAGAAGTACCTCTCATTTGGTCACTTGTACAAAACCACTAAATATCTAGAAGTATTTGGGTCAAAACGCTATCTGTAAATTAGAAGCAAGTGCAGTCTTTGCCAGTGAGTTGTGAAGAATATCACTGCTGTCCCCTTCCCCCTCCCTCAAAAAAAAAAAAAAAAAAAAAAAAAAAAAGATATACAGATGGATTGAAACTTAATTGTACAAAAAAAGTGAAATATAGTGTGATCAGAGAATAGTAAATATAGTATAATCAATTACACCAGTCAATTTCTAGTAAGTTTCCAACAAGAATTGGAAAATAAAATAACATTTCTAGTTAGGATTGTTAAAAGAAAAATAAAAAACTTTAAAAATATATAAAAAGAAAAAAAAAATGAAGGCTAGAAATGAGTGATATTTCCAGGTTCAATTCTTCCTTATTCTTTTAGAAATATATAAATAGCCTCTTCTTTACCTTGGCAGATGCTACACTAGCAACATAAGATTCTAGTGCAATTGCTAAGAAACACTAAAATAATATATATATATATATATATATATATATATATATATATATAGTGACAGACAAACCTGTAAGGAAGAGAAAAGGGTCTTATTTAGGGCAAAATTTAACACTTCAAGATACAGTTGGTCGATAACTCTCTCTCTATATATATATTATATATATTGTGTATATATATATATTAAATATATTATATATATAGTATAATATATATTATATAATATATATAATATTGTATAATAATAATATATATTATATATATTATATAATATATAATAATATATAATATATTTTATATATATTATAATATATATAATGTATTATATATTAATTATATATCATATAATATATAATATATATTATATAATATAGAAATATATATTATATATATTAAATATATATTAGAGAGAGAGAGAGTTATCGACTGTACCTTGAAGTGTTAAATTTTGCCCTAAATAAGACCCTTTTCTCTTCCTTAAAATCTAATCCTAAAAGTGAAATGTATTAGTTTAAAATGCAGTGCTATTTTAATGCTAAGTCCAATATTCATTAAGTTCTAGTTGCCCTGAACAGGAGACAGAAAGTGGTATCCACCACTGGAAACAAACAATATTTAATCTAGCAGTTGCAGAATCATTATGATAATTTCTCAGGTGACAGCAGTAGAAATAAGTTAAATGGGAATTGCAGCATTATAAAATGGCATTTTAGCTGTTATTGTGTAGATTATTGTAGTTCAGATTGCTGATCAAAAAATTAAGAATTGACAATAGACTGTGTAATAAGGAAATGTGCATATTTTTAAGGTTGCTTTAGCATGAAAGAGTGGCCAAGGTTTCACTAACGTTGCGGTCTCAATCATTGGGTTAACTGTAGTAACATAATGCAGTGCAATTCACCTCATTACTCCTGGGTAAGCCACACTAGCTAAAATCATGAAAAAACTAATCTAAGTAAATGGGAGATGATACTAGTGGCAATTACTACATCAAGAACCTAAGAAATTTTAAAAACAAATTACAGGGAAAGATTGGTTTAGATTTCAGATAGAATAAAAGTATCTTGTGCTCAGAATAGATGAGGAAAAATGGATAAAACAAATACAGAATCTTGAACAAACAGCCCTAATTTTTTTTGTGTTTTTTGTTTGTTTGTTTGTTTTGTTTTTTGTTTTTTTTATCTGTCATCAAATAAATTTTGAATACAGCAACCAATTTGCAGTATCACCCTACAGAAATTCATGTAGCTACAAAAGGATCATAAATGACAGGATGAAATATTTGGTGACTGTATAGCATTCATTAGTCTTTGAGCTGAACAAATCCAGGCTGACTGTAAGAAAACAAGAGATAGAAGTTATGACATGAACCAGGTCCTCTGGTATTTTATAGAAATTAATGGAAATACTTTAAATATTTCAGTCTTTAAGCACACTTGCACTGCACTAAAGATTGTTGTAGGAGATAGTTTGCTATATCATTGCAAAATAAATATAACTTCCATGAGTTAGATAGCTTTACATATTAAAGCTATGCAAATGTATCTGTTACTTAGAAATTCTCTTTAACTGAAAAATGAAAAAATATTCAGTATTCTTATGGAAGAATATACATTGTTGCAATGTTGCTTTAGGCAGTAATTCTCCATAATTTTCCAAGGCAATATTGGTGTTAGTAGGCTGATTTTAAAAATTCTGATGGATACCTTCTTAGAATAGTAATTTTCTCTATCAGCTAGATTTAATGAGGAATTTTTTAATGTTTGTGTGTGTGTGAGAGAGTAAAAAATAAATGTTTTTGGAGAAATGAATCAATTTTGACTATTCACTCATGTTAAGAGCTGAATTTCTAGATTCTCATTTTCAAACATAGTTGGAGTCCAGTGGTCCTAAGTACCCTTTATAGCAGCTACCACAGAGCTCACCTGGGATGTGCTAGAGAATAGCTGTAGTATTTTTTTTTTTTCCACAGGTGTGTGGAGTGTGGATCTGTGTGGCCAACCACCAGCATTACTACCAGAGTATTCAGGTAGAGAGCAGTGTGCAGACATCCCTGGTTACATTGGTGGTATGCAGGTGGTGCAACTCAGTAATTTTTCCTTTAAACCATACTCGTGTACTCTGTTAGTACTGGTGTTAGATGACTGGTGCTACCTACAGGCATTTTGCAGTGTATTCTTTGTGTATGAGTGAGTCTCTTTAGGATACTTTAGAATACTTTATGATTAATTTAACAGGTTTTGATAGTACTAACACTTATCAACATGAGTTAATATCATATTCACAGAACTATTTTTGAAGGGACTGCATTTCAGTTCAACAGCAGTAAGTAGATGTTGCATGTGTATGTAGATTTTGTGATACTCAGTGCACTCACTTCCTTGATAGCTCTTAATCATTGCTAAATAGATTTGAAATTTTATTGGTTTACATAATAGTTGCATATAATTCAGGTATGTAACCAAACTAAATATGTTTATGTAGTTTATTTGATATTATTTATAACCATCTAACTTGTTTTGCTTTTGCTTTAATTAATGCTTTGTTATTTTTTCCCGAATTTTCCATTTTTTCCTCCATTGCCCTGAAATTAAATGGTTAGAAACTGTGTGCTCTGTTTCTTATAAAAATATAGATAACTCACAATATACATGCGTGTTTGCTGTATTTGCTGTGATTATGGAAATAGTTTGCATACATATTTGTTGAACTTAAAGATCAAAAATATATGAATATAGAAGGGTAAGAAAGAAAGATGATTATAATTAAAAAAAAAAAAAAACAACATTTATATTTTAAAGCAAAAGTGCTGACATTTACTCTGGTAGTTTTAAATGATGTAATAAACTATAAACTAGCAGCAGATTTTTTATTTAATTTCATTTCATGAATACTTTTCCTGAATCATGTTAGCATATTTTTAAAAAATAAGAAATTCTCGCATCTTTTACAGTGGTTATTGCAAAAACATATTAAAAAAAAAAAAGTAGAGAAGTATAAAAAGCCATGCAGTGTGTCTGGCATTTTCATTAATGTGTCTGGTTCCGTTCTGATATATATAACCTGGTTCTTTATTCTGGTGATCAGCATTGAAGATGTACAGCATAAAACTGCTGTGATAATACACTTGTTAGTGTCAGCATTTCTGCCTCATGTTGCTCAGTTTGGTCATCTAGGATAATCATATGTCATTGTGTACTATGCCTGTAGGAATAGGAAGAGTATGTCCAAAAATTACAACCAAATTTTCAAAGGCTTATTGAAGTAACAGTGTTCTTGTGCACTTCCCATTTGGATCTTAATTTAGGATAGTGCTTTAGAGCCTCAGTTTAAGTTTGGGAAAGTTTTTTTGTTTGTTTGTTTGTTTTTCATGATTTAACAATTTATTTTTTGCTGAATTGGAAATGTGTTTTAAAAAATTTGTCTTTAATTTACGCCACTCTCAAAACTATGAGAGTACGCTATAGGTCAGTTTATGACCACAGTTATATTCACTATATTTTGAAAGACACATTTAAGCATAAGCTTTATTTTAAACAAGCAAGAATATCTGCTGAACCTATTGATTTCAAAGATTTGGCACCTGAATTTTCTAATAAAACAGGTTGTGTTCAGCATTATGGTTCCCGTTCACTTAGTGGGTCTCTTTTATGAAACAGCATGGTAGTTTTAAAATCTCTGAATATTTTTCTGTAGTTACAAAATCAAGTGTTCTCTAAAAATAAAAAGTTGTGATCCATTGTGTCACATACTATATTACACTGTTTTTCTGACCCCCTTGAGAAACTTGTATATCAATCAAAATAATCTTTTAGAAGGTTCAGAACTTTTTTGCTGATTTTAAAACAAACTTATTTTCTTATTTTCAGTGCACTGTTTAGTAAAAGAAAATTAAATCAAAGAAATAAATTCACAGGGACCTAATTTATGTGCCTGTGGTATTCCTAAAGGAACTTAGTGCAGGTTTCACAAAGCAGTCTGGACTGTTTCTGTACATGGATTACTGATATTAGAGAAAAAAATCTGTAATTTAAAGGCTTAACAACCTTGGACAAATTTTTCTGAGTCAGGAAGTCCCAATTTTGGATGTTCAGTTATCAGCAACAAAATGACCAAGCTGGGACATGATATCTTGAAAATATGGTAAAATCTAGTTTTACCTAGGTAGTGCCATGCCTTCTGTGAAAGAGCAACACCTTGCAAAATTTTGTTAAGTCCAATACAAATGACTACAGAAGTCTACAGTCTCTGAATCATTTCAATATGAAATGCAACAAATATCAGTGTTTATCTTAAAAACATACATCACAGTTTTCTGCCACAAAACTACTTGCTAAAACAAAATCTCAAATCTAATGCATTACTGAACAGTCTATATTTGGATATGCAGTTACTTCATATACACCTGATCCCAGAACTATTTAGTCACGCTAACATTCGTTCTCTTCCTGGTATGAAAGTTGCGGGAACATTTGGATTTACTAATATTCACAACATCAGAAGTTTGAGCACCATACTTCTAAGTTTTTCTCTCAAACCATTATCTGTCCACTGTGCTTCTTTGTTTGCAATACTTTTTGGTGTTTTTTTTTTTCCAAAAAAGTCTCATAATGTGTTAGTGAATTTATACCCTTGAGATACATTCCAGATGTTTTACAGGAGCAAAATTATGCTACCTGAGGTTCCTCCATGTTGGCATCCTAGAAGTCCACCTCAAACGCATCTGCTCTCTCAAGTTATGTATGACATAATGTTAAGAATTCATGTTAAGAATGAATGCAGCTTTTACTCTGTTCCTGTGATGAACTGAAAGTTGATCAGGTTCTACACCTAGGCTCAATATAATTATCCCAGTGGTCCCAAAATACTTGCATTAGCAAGTAATGAAAACTCAGCTTAATGCACCAAGATGTTGTCCTGCTCCCTTTTCATAGCAGATTTTTCCTTATTTTTATCAATAACAGAAAGCCAATTCTAGTCTATGTGCCTGACTCTGGCCCTTTAGAAAGGAGCCTATTTTATAGCAAAGGATCTATAATTAACTGAGCATCTATTTCTATTTGTTGTTAGATGTCTTTATGCCCCATGGTTTCAAAGCTCGTTGCAGGAGAATGAAGACATCTTCTGCCCCTTTTAGTAACGTGCTAGTAACACAGTCTGCAAGACTGTGTGTCAAGCATTATATCTTAGCTTTGTGGTTAGATCAGATATTTTCATTTGATTACCGAGTTGAAACCTGCCTCCCACCAAGAATATTTCTCAGCTGTCACCTAAGTGGGGATTAACAATGACATATCAGGAAAAAAAAAAAATATATATATATATATATATATATATATATATATATATATATCCTGGAAGACATGATTTCTGAGTATCATTGAGTAAAGCCTCTGACTCATTTTCTGAGTTCCTCCTCTTCCAAATCCTCATCATCAATGTGCTTAGAGTTGTGAAGACACAGGTAGACTCTAAGTAAAAAACTTTTTTTTTGTGCCTTGTTGTAGGGCACATTCACATCTCCAGCAAATTCCGGTATTCTGTGACTCAGTATAGATTCACATATACAGTTGGACTTACCTTTTAGCTTACGTTTTCTTTCTAAAGCTTGCTAGAAGTCTAACAGCCTCAACAATTAACTATTAAAAAATCAATATCTCCCCCATCTTGCAGCATACAGATGTGCTGTGATGAGCTCTGCAGCATTCATTAGAAGACCTTTTCATGAAGGGATACAATGACATTTTGTACACAGCTAGGTAGAAGTCTGGATGAAGTAAACTTTGCTTTCTTTGAAATGAATAATGGTGGTTATTTTAAGAGGTCTTGAAAAGGGTAAAATACCTGCTTGGGTTCTTGTCTAATAACCTTTGTACAATGCTGTGTTCTTTCCATCATGAAAGACACTGGTGATTGATACAGTCATACAAGAAAGAAAAATAACCTCCATCCTTCCTAGCATAGGCAAACTGTATCAAGGAGCTTAATAAGTTTTAACTTCATAGCTTTATTTGTGAGAAAGCAAAGCCAACCCCAAGCTATATTACTATTGAGATAAAGAACCATGTTTAAATTGTTGCAGGTTAATCTAGTGTAAAGCTATTTTAGATGAAAAAGTCGTAGTTCTAAACCTATTTTGAAAATGATGTTATGATAGTAGAGTATGGAAATTTTCATTTAGTGTGGGTGTACAGAAAGCCTTAGAAAATGTTGATTATGTTTTCTCAATTCACTATGGAAAATTTGGCGTAATATATTAATTCCCTAGTAGCTTTCACCAGTAACAATGTCTTTCAAGTTTTTCTCATCTATATTTCAATTTTCTAAGCTCTGCGGTCACTGCTGATGGTGCTGCCCCTTCCTACATTCTTAATATATCAAAATATCAATACTGTTGTGAATTATTTGTAGAGCTATGATAAATATCCCCACTGAATTCAGACAAAAATAAAAATAAATCTTAATCTGAAATAAATCTTAAAAAAATCTTAATAAATCTTAAAAAAATCTTAATCTGAAATAAAAAGTTTGACATCACTAGAAGGTTTACTCAGTTTCAAAATGGAAGACATACATGCTGATCTTTCAGCCTATTTCATCTTTCAATGATGCAGAGCTGATGAAATCATTTGGCCTTTCCTTAAATTCCAGAGACTTATACATTGTCAGTTAAGGTTAATAATTAAATAAATTAGAGAATTAGAGGGAAACATTTTCTCAAAAACACTCCATGACTATTTTTTGAAGGATACCTCTATACGGGACTTAAAGAATAAGAATAAACTACATCTACATCATTTACTTTTCAGAAAAGGGGGAGAGAAAACAAAAAAAAAAATAAAATAAAATAGCTTGCAGGGTTTTTAACCTTCTGTGCATCAAACCTGCATTTTGTGCATCAGTGAAAAGAAATATTTTTGAATTTACTTAGGAAAAAGCCCAGATTATATATTTGGGTACAGTGGGAATTAGTTATGTCTGTAGAAAAACAAAAAGACTGATGGACATATCAAAAGAAAGGAAACTCAGAAACCTGGCAAGCAGTTGCCGTACATAATCAACAAAAAGTAAGCTGCTCTTGTTGTGGTCTGGTAGAAAAAGCCAGCACATAGCAACATACCATATAAAAAAAAATAATAAAAATTAATAAATTAATAAGCTACCAAAACTAGATATAATTATGTAAGTCTGAAATAGAATATATAAAGTTCAGGAAATGTGTTCTGATCTTATTAAGGGTACTTTTCCCAGCCACCACCAGCACTTTATCTTTCAGAGCTTGTACTTAAGAACAAGTCATCTCTAAAAAGAAAAAGTTAAAGAGCACATTGCTATTTTGGAGATAGTTGGTGATATGATAAATTAAGGGATTCCAAGGCAATAGAGATGTACATAATTTACATCAGTTTTTATTTCAGTGTATTCAGGGCTGTGACATTATTTTGTGGACATAACTGCACTGACACATCAAAATCCACTACAGAAAATAACTGTTTAAATGTATTAGTCACATCACACTGATGCACAGGCCTTCAGTTTCTGAAAGACTTGATTTTTTGGCTAGGGTTTAACTACAAATGGCCTTACATGATGATGTACTATAGGAATCTGACCGGGGATGGAGTCTTAAAAGACTGCTTCTTTTTTTGTGATCAGACAGGAATGAGGGAAGAGAGTGAGTGGAGTCTTGTTATTAGCCCACTGAATGTGTCAGGCATTGCTAGGCAGGAAGAAGTCTGGAAGGGAATGCTGTGTGCCGTTTGCTGGAGATTTCAGTGCATGGTTATGCGGCTGTGAAGTATCCAGAACAGTAGAACCTAGACCAAATTGATAGATTGTGTCTATTACATCCTATAACTTATGTATTGCAGTTTAAGATTACACTGGAGAAGTAATCTTGATTCTTAACAGAAAATAGCAATCCATTACTGTCTAAATCCAAATCTGCCTGTCCTTGGAGAGAGTAAACACACACTGCCCCTTAAGACAAGGATATATTCATTTACAATTTAGGAAAATAATAACTACTTCCTGCTGCCAAGAATACTTTATCTATTTATTTATTTATTTATTTACCTACTACCTGCACTCTAGTGTAGATGTGATTTGCCACAATGCCTTTTAGTCATTATTCCCACAGCATGTGTGTGAATATTTATGATTCTGCTCTTTTCTGGATGTTCTTCAATAAAACCAGTGTCTGGCATTGAAAGGATGATAAAATCAGCAGCCTTCCTGAGTGGGTAATGTTACTGCCCAGCAAAAGCTGAGGGACTGGACTTTGTCAGCAGGGATACTTCTAGTCATATATCCGTTTTGAGTCACGACCCATGTTCTGTCAGCAGGTAACAGTATTCAGTTTAAAATAAATAAAAATTTGATTAGAACAGAATACTGTACGTGTCTATCCTCAGATGGTGCTTTAAGGCTTAAATACTGGGCTTTTACAATCCTCTCTGATTGTGGCATCCACATTGTTTTGATAATGATCATGCTTGAGAAGTCTTAAGATTTTTAAAGATAAGATTTTGAACATAGTAGAATTATAACTACTGGAAGAGTCTGATGACTGCATGAGTTATATTTTAGTTTCTTTTGATGATTGACTCAATTCACACAAATTAGTGCTTATAAACTAGAAATGGAACAGCAAAAGAGAACAGAATACAGACACTATGGTATAATTTGCCTCTGCTGTTTTATTTGCATCCCCTTTACATTCTAAAACATTAGCATCTGGTATGTGACCACATACCAAAGTTGTGTATTGATAATGTAAATAGGCCATACTTGAAAGGAAAATAAACAATGAAAAACAAAAAAACATAACTGACAAATACATTTCACTGTTCACCCGAGTGCTATTATTGCATTTTTGAAAGGCTTATCCCTAACTTTAAAGCATAGACTGTACTTGTGTGTATGGAAAGCTGTTTTCTGACTTTTCCAGAATGGCACAGATGATAATTTCAGTTAGTCTTTCCTGCTGGTACTAGAGAATTGGCATTGTATAGTCCTTTGCTATCTTAGGTAATATGCCTCAGCAATGGATTCAGTACTAGTGACTACTCACAAGATGTGCTTGGCAGCATTATACTCCAGATGGTAAACTAAAAAAAATCTGCCTTTCTACAGCAGCAGTAGCATCTGGGTTTGTGGCTGCCTTTCTTGTTGATCTCTACTCAACCTACTGGGCTCATTTTCTTCTTTTATATCATCACAGATATGAAATTGCTCATGAGAAAGGCTCCTTTTAGGATGCATTTTCTTTTAATGAGAAAAGATTAACTTTCCGATCATCTTGATAAAGTTACAAGTTTGCTTCTGGAAGGAGCAGAATATGAGCTGTGCTTTTGCTGTCATGAATCATATTTACCACGGACTAAATATCTGTTAGTGGTTAGAGTACATTAGATGCTTCATTAGAAAACTCCAGTTTTCATGTGGTTTGAGAATTAAGCAGTGTAAGTGCGAATGATCTGGGGACAATCTTCAGCAGATTCACACCTGAAATAAAACTGCAAATTTAAATCTACACATTGACTTGTTATAGAGGCCTACATGAAGTTTAGAAAATCAGTATCAAGCTAGTTAAGGAATCTAAAAGGCAAATGTTTTGTAGAGAAACTTGAGGTGCATGAATTTAGGGTGAAGAACACCTATCAAATGTACTGATAGGTTCACTCTATAACAGAATAGCTTGATTGGGATGAAAATAAAGCAACTTTCTCTGTGATAACGAGATGAACCTCTGACACCAGCCATCATTTCACATCAGAGTGAAACCTAGTTCTGTCATTACTGATTTTTGTAGGAAAAAAAAAATGTTGGTGTTTGACAGTGTCTAGAAGGATGGAACGTGTTGGTCAGTCCTTTATCTTTGCTAAAAGTCATGTGTGGAAAATATACTCATTTGTGTCTGAACTTGAGATAATCTCTGCTGCTTTAGTATTCCCCACCTAAAATGTTGGTTCGAACAGGAATGTAGATTCCAATAAATGCCTAGGATTTAGAGGTTTAATGGCTACAGTGTGCCTTCATGAGTGAGTTTGAAGGAGTTTGGAGTTCTGAGTTAAGGACTAAAACAGTGGGCTTAACTTAAAAAGTTAAGGCTGTCTACAGCCTTACATGTACGCACCAGGTCAGTTCTCCCCTAAGACTAATTGTGTAACTGATGCTGGTTTGGTGTAACTCTAAGATGAGAACAGGATATAGCCTGACAGTAGGTAGATGTGTATGTGAACCCATGCAAAGAAGCAATCAGGACTTCTATCTTCCACTCCTGAACATTACATTGGTAGTTTGGATATGTCTGTGGTTTAAGAAAATATTACAGGCAAAAGAGATTTCGAGAAAGGAGGATATTCAAACTACTTTTTTTTTTTCTTTTTTTTTTTTTTCTCTTTATTAACACAAGCATAATATCTTATTATCAATTTAACCAATCATCAATTCTGGAGGTTTGAGTATGAAATTCTGCTTTCACTAGAGGAAGTGAGAGTCTTGCCATTAGTCTGACTGGAACGAGAGTTTTACTGACAAATTTTTATGAAAGGAGCCTGAGTAATCAAGGTCCTTGGATCCCTAGTTTAAATTAAAGCCCAAATTGAACTTTGAAGTAGGATTTCTCCTGCCTATTTCATAGACAGAACTGATTGGTTGAGATGAGTAGTTTAAGTGTTCCTCTATAATAACTCATAGCAAAAGGTCCAACCATAAATGTCATTATTTGTAATACTTCCAAAGTGATAACAACATTTGCAGCCTCATTTGTCAGGTAAAAGCTCACATTTTTTATGTGTGATTGGTTTGAAAATCCTGTCTTTGATAATGGCTCTCTGAAAAAACATAAACCATTCCTGTTAACAAACATCCTAGATTGCCTTGGTCTTGTCCAAATGTTTGCTTATTGTAGGTTTAACTAATTGTGCATTCTGCAAGCAACAGAAGAATAATTCCTGTAAGTACTTGACTTCACAGTAAATTTATCTGTTTCTCAATTATGTTATGTATTGTAGTGGTTCAAATACTCCTTTTTTGAAAAAAGTGTTGGATTTGTTTGTTTGTTTGTTTTTTAATTTTGTCTATGAGATTATATTTTACAGACAAAGGTCGAACAATAGGAGTTTCTTAATTTTATTGAAAATTAATACGTATATCTTACATAAATTGATGGTGAACTAATAATAAATGCTTCAGAACCCTTGCAGCCCACAATATAATTATAATTATTTAAAAGCCAGTTCCTAAAGATTGTGCTTTATGGCCACCTGTAATTTAAAGTATTCAGTTGTAGTAAAGAACTGTTTATGTGGTAACAACTTCATATCTTTGAACAACGAAGGCAAGATTTTTTAAGATATTTTTCTCCTCCAAATGATCTATGTTAATACTAACATGTTCACTATGTAACATGGATGACCCTGTCTCCATCCTGTCCTAATATTCTTCAGCATTTCATCAATGTAAAAGGGAATAATGCACCATATGCATACTTGCTCTGCTGAATAATGCTTCTAGAAACTACAAAAATAGGTAAAATGTGAAATGAATAATGTTACACCATTCTGTTTGTAATGGCACATGACCCTCAGGACTCACCTCCCATATGTACTGATATAAATTGGGGTAAGACCTGCTGTTCCGATCTGACAAATAAATTGGTGACAGTAAGATAGTCCAATTCAGGACTGGAAAATGGGAGTCTGATACAAAAACATGGAAGTGTTGTATATGCATTTCAAGATTGTATATGTATTTCCATACTTAGGCTGCAGAAAAGAGAAGAACAAATGGGGTGCTAAGAGGAGAGTATGTATCTGTGTGTTTGTATCTGGTTTGCCTTGACAGGGTTTTTCAGTGTAACACAGATGAACATATTTACCCTAAATAAATATGACTGTGTTTATCACAGATCTATGTATATATGTGTGTGTGTTGCAATGCCTCGCTTTTTGCCTATTCAATAGAACAAAGAAAGCTGGGGTTATTACAAAAAAAAAGGACAGGATGACTTCTGGAATAATATATACTGAAATGCAGGTTGTGTATTTATAATTACTCTTATTGTTGGAGAAGGCCCCCATGTCTCTCCCAGAGAGCTGGTCTTCTTTGTCAAAAGCAATATAAGTCTCCTAACAAAAGATAATGGAGGAAATATCCTCCTTATTTTATATATGAAATGAGACACAAGAAAATGTTGGTCTACCTAATCTTACAGTAGCAGCCTGAGGCATAGCTGGGAAGAGCAGGTGAAGACTGTCCTATGTTACTTATTTGCCTCATCCAGAAAAACATCGTGGTTTCATGAAGGGAACCTGAAATTATCAACAGCACCACCAAACCTCTATGAATGTTTCTAAGAAACACGCATGCCAGTTGGCAGCAGAAATGCAGTTAAGGTCATTTTCTTATTTCTCCAATAGCTGTTTATACATGCTATTTATATAAACTTGATAGCAGTGATTAATATGCTGGTGCAAACTTTTTTATTGCATGGCTGAAACCTCTCAAACGTTCCTTTGTAATATAGACAAACTTACTGAAACCACTTTCTCAGTGGAAGACTGTGTCCGGTCACACAGAAAATTTTATTTTCAACCAGAGTGGTCCCCTAATCTAGCTCAGACACAGCCTACAGAAGTGCTAGCATGGCACAAGGAGGAAGCCAGGTACCCACTGCCTAGAGGAAGGGTGAACAGATGCCCTTCTCAGCAGCAGCCTACTTGCTTAAACAGTTTTGATTTTTTTCAACACAATTTCACAAAAGGAGAAAGAAATAGCAACAGCAAGTAAAACATCAAGAAAGGAAATAGAAAGCTCATGTTAACCACCCAGAGAAAAGAAACTGGGACCTCTTGTATCACCAGTAAGACAGAAGTGGTAGCTTTATTTCCATCTCCATTCCCATTCATATTAATTCCTTTTGTGCAGCAGGAACTAGTCATAAGATTAATTTTGGCTAAACCAAGATCAGAAATGCATCCAAATATACTATTTTACTCAGAGGATTTGACAACCAATAGGGAGCAGACAAACTTTGCAGGCTGTAAAAGAAAGCAAGAAAGTGCAGTCTATGACTGTGCTCATTGACTTTGTACTCCTGCTTTGGGAAGGGTCTTCTTCACAGATAAAGTAGTTTTCCCTCATTCTGCCCTTGCTGATTTGCTTTGTTTAATGTATGCATGTACAGATTTTGTAAGCTGATCCCTCAATTTGCATTCCAATTGTCCAATTTAACTGTGGTAAGGGGAGATATGGCAAAAAGTACTGAGCAGTGCAACCACTCAATTAGTCATGAGTTTGGTTTTAGTGCTTCATTTTTGTGGATAATTAGTAGATTATTGTAAGCACAATGTTGTTATTGATTTCTTTTTAAATTTGATTTTTGTGGTCTTTTTTTCTTTTTTTTTTACTTCTAATTTATTTTTAGGATAGTAGAATAGTGCATATCTAAACAGGACTCCACCATTTAAAATTATCAGATTTTCACTGAATCTATTTAAAAGGAGTAGCCACAGCCACATCTACTTATAAATCCCCTCCAAAGGACTTATCTTTGTTGACCACAATAGGATTCACCTGGTACTGTTTCAATTAAATTCAGCCTCATAAAAATTCAAGTGCAATTGGCTGTCTTACTAATTTCTAACAACATAAACTTTTTTTTTGTTTGGAACATCAGCCATGCTTTTCAGGGTGATATACTGTTTTTTCGATTATGGGTTCAGAGTATCTCATGTTTTATACAATATCAGTCATTTGCAAAAGAGTCACTTTGAAAATAACCAAAAATATTAGCAAATGTATATTCTATTTGTTGGCAAAAAAAAAAAAAAAAATCAAAATGTCAGAGATCACCAGAAAACTATGCTAACTGAACCTGATTTTGTATATTGAGAGAGAGTCAAACTAATGTAACTACGACTTGCCAGATGTAATCATAAAGAAGGTTATGGTTGCTTTTTGAGACATTTTTACCAGAGTATCATCGCTGAAGAAATGATGTTGCCTGAACAAGTGTGCAGATCAAGGAGATTCAGTTAATGCTGTGACTGTAGGGAAGGAGTTATATATATTCTCCTTCTTCTTTGAGTTAGAGAACAAAGCTACATTTTGCCATTGTCTCAAGGAGTTAACAATGTACCGGTGTCTTAAAATGACATAAATACTACAACATCTTGCAGTAACAAATGTTAATATTCTTGTTGGCTATGTGTATATTGCTAAGTTTAAGAGGATCATAGAACCAGCACTGTCCTAGAGTACAAGTAGCATAGATTAACTACATCTGTAGTGCCTAGTGTTTGACTTGCCTCCAATTTGGATCCCTCTTGGTCAAAAATATTATCACTGCTTTTAGTTTTCAGTGCGTAAAATAAGGATACAAATGTGATTCGGCCTTGTCTCTGCTGCCTAGAGCAATGGCCCATGATGTGTGTGCTTCTGTTCTGTCACCCTGCTTTTGTAGTTGTATGGAAAACTTCAGAAAAATTGCCAGGAGGCATTGACGTTTCTGCCTTTTATTTTTTTCCTTGTAGTATATCTGTCTCAACATTTCACAGTCTTACTGCTGTTACCAGGACTCACTGAAGACCAGTCTTCAGGATTTTAATTCAAGATATAGTTGGAAGTTTTAAAATAGTATTTTTCTTATCTCTACACAGGTGTGTTTCATATAGCTTGGAATCTCAGCTTCAGTTGTGAGTTACATTGATTTGTTGGGTTTAATTAGAAATGGGTATTTTATGGTACAAAATCATATTTTCTTTCAATTTCTTTCTTTGTGTACCATCATGAATCTCCTCAGCCCAACAAATGATTAAAGAATTATGTACAAAGTATGCTGTAGTGAGTATTCTAGATTAATTTAACTGACTGGTTTGTAAGCTATTCATTGGTTCAGCATTGTGTGGATCAGAAAATAGTGAATAAACAATTTATTTAATGTGCATACACAATATATGTACAAAATAGACGTAGGTCCTTTTTGTAAAATTGTACCCAGTCAATATTATTTTTGCAATTTATTGCCATGAAACCACACCTTCTTTATCACTCTATTTCTTCTACAATGTCTTTTATGTGTTCTGTTTTTAAAACCTCATACCTTAGGATTGGTGACTGCATAGAGCTTCCGTTTTGGTCAACAATTTTTTGCTGACCAAAAAGTGTCTCTTTTGCGAACCTATTCTTCATTGCATCCATTGATATATAAATATAAGTGTCCAATTTTACACAGTATTCTGTGAATATGGTTATGTTATACAATTATTTCTACAAATGAACCTACAAAAAATGGGATTATTGCTTAGAAAGGTGTGGTTCTTGTCAGCTCCCTAAAATGGCCATCAGCCAATATATCTCCATTGAAACCAACGAAGAGGTTTCAATGCTACATCTTTTTAGTCTTTGTCTTTCCTCTTGTGATCATTTGCAAACACCAAAATTAGTGTTACTTTCTATGTACGTGCAGAAGCTATCAGAATCACTCTAACATGATTGTTGACATGTTACTCCTTAAGGAGTATTAGAATTAAAAGGAAAAAAATATACATGGGGGAATTAATTCATCACACAGCTGGTAAAAGAACCATTGTGCTTATTTAGTCTTAATTCTTTTATAATATGAACCAAGAAAGTACGTAGAAAGTACATTTTCTGTATTGTATCTTGCTTTTTTATTTATTTCTTAGGTACTAAAGTTTCTATACTGAACATTGTTATAGAATTTTTCTTCCACATACTGGGAGTTATTTTTCAGATTGTGCCTTCTTAACTTTGAATCCTGTCTGTAACTTTAAAGATGGAGCTCATTGAATCTTTAAAAATAAAGTTTTGCAGTATTTTTTCTAGTCGTTTAATAGTTTGTGTCACTTCTATAAACTTTTCTTCAATTTAGCAATGTATTTCATGTGTTTCTATTGACCTTTATGCTTTGAATTTCATATAAAGAAAAAAAAAAAAAAAAAACATATTCTAGCTCCCAGAATGTGGCAGGTACCTATCCTTTTATTCCACCATGACTCAGATGAAAGTTTTCATTTTTGACGTGAAAGTTTTGCAGAAACTTTTACTTCACTATAAAGACATATTTTGTTGGAAATAATATCAGATATGAAAAATTCTGTAGTATCATTTCCCTAACACTGCCTTACTAGTGGAATACTCTTAATTTGAAACCTGTAGCCAAATACTTAGTTCTAAAAAGTGGTTAGTATAATCAAAATACTGAAAGCCTAATATGCTATAATTTATTCTGATAAATTAGTTGCTTCACTTACTATCAATTACATTACCAGCATACACAGATGTCTAAATGCCCCCAATTCCTACTTACTCCTCTTGTATTTTGCTTCATGTGAAAAATAAAACTTGTAAATTAAGTAGTTTTCATCAAACTGCATCTGCAGAAATTACTTATATGTCATTGATTTCTCCCTTAAAATGGATCAGATTAATTTTATCTCATTAAACTATTTTGATATCCCATCTTTGTTGCCTCCTCCAAGTCATTGATAAATGAGCTCCCTGTGGTACTCCATTAACCACTAGCCTCTTGTTAGGGCGTGACAACCATTAACCACTGTTAAAGTGAATCCAATCCAACCAACTTTTATTCATATAGTTAGCCACTCATCCAGACCATAACGTCTTCATTTGGTTACAGGAATATTCTGGAAGAAAGTTTCAAAAGCCTTGCTAAAGTCAAGGTAAATGTTACCCACTGTTCTCTGCTTTTCCACAAATCCAATAATTTTTATCACAGAAGGCAGTTGGGCTGGTTATGCAACCTTAGATAAATCCAAGATGACTTTTCCAGTCATGTTCTTTTTCTTTATTTGCTCAGAAGTGTATTTAAAGGGAATTTGTAAAAAGGTTTTTTCAGGGATCAAAGTGAGGTATCTGGTCAGCAGGTCCTTGGATTGTCCTTTTGACTCTTTTTAAAGATGATTGCAATGTGTCTTTCTCCAGTTGTTGAGCTCCTTCCCCATGGCTCATGATTTTTCAAAGATGATAGAGAGGGGTCATGCAGGTACATCAGCCAGTTTTCTCAACACCCTGTGATTCAGCCCATTGAGTCCTACTGATTGGGTACGGTTGACTTGTAAGTATTGAATTCCCTCAGTTGGTCCCTGCTTCAGTCCTCATTCACTGCTGGTATCTCTCTTCTTAAAACACTTTATTCAAGCATGGAGGCCTAGGAGACCTAGCAGGAGAGGATCAGGTCTCCCCTTTGTGTAACACTTGATGTTAACGTGGAATATGCAGCATCACATTATATGTAATATTTAATATATCTAAGATCTCAGGTAAAATGAATTGTCTTCTAACACATCTTTTTTCATTCTTTCTTTTTTTTTTTTTTTTCTATTTCTCTGTATTGCCAGTATTTGTAAAACAGCATCAATCTTCTGTTTAACATTTACTGTTAAAATCTGGCATTTTGCAACAATGACAAATCCCAGTTTTGGTGGTTAAATTCTTTGAAATGTTGATGTAGCTGATTGGTAAAAAGCTTGACTAGTAGAATTTAAGCTAAATTGGAATACACTAGCATTGTTTGTACAATTGTGCTTTGCGAACTAAAAGAAGAAAATGGGTTCTTGGTTTGTTGATTTTTGTTGTTGTTTGTTTTGTTTTTTCCCTCTCCTTTTTTTCCCCTACGTTAACAAAGCAAATTCTCATTGGAACCCTACTGTTAGTGATTGCCAATTACCTGCAACTGCAGGAACACTGGTAAAGCATTGCCTTAATTAGGGAGGCCTAAAATTGCCCTTGGGAACTAAGCAAGCATAAATGTAGCTGAAAGGTTTTATTCCTTCTTGACAGGCATCAAACTGTGTGCAGAAACCACTGATAGGTGTTCTTAGAAATACCTTAGCTAAGTTGCTGTCAATGTGCTGTTGTTCAAGCTAGGTAAATTCACCATCTTGATATCAAGAAAAAATATTTATGACGTATCTTTAAACTATTACTGTTTTTGTAGTGCTAGGCAGTATGCAAGGAATCATTCAGAATTACTTGCTACAGTTTGCTTATTATTATATGTATATCAAACACACGGTAAGACTTCTCAAAATATAAGTTTTAGAAAACATTTTTTGATTTCTGCAAATTGAATTTGTTTCTATATGTGTAAGAATTCTGTGGTGCTAGGAGGAGTGAAGCGGTTTTGGAGTAGTGGAGGGTGCCAGCCAGATTTTAGGGAGAAAAAAAAAAAACAAACACCACCACCACCACCAAAACACACAAAATACGCAAAAAAATGCCTCAATGTCTTACTCACTATAACATAAAAGTAAGAGTCTCCAACTCTGAAGTCGGAAACAGACAAAATAAAATCTAAGAAAAAGCATCAGGGCAGAAACATCTACAGAAATTCCATTTCATCAAAACAGTATGTACTGCCATCTCATTTGTTTAGAATTAACTCTAACAAAAAAGCTACCTGGTGAGCTTTATTCCCAAGACTTATGTGGATGTTCTGTATGAGCTGAGATAAATAACTATGAACTAAATTATTCCTGCTGCTTGTCAAGGAGTTCAGATCAATTAATGTTCTTTGTTCTCTTATACAGTACAATATGTGTTATTTGTATTTTAGTAGGTCATCTGAGCAACCAAGGTTTAACTCTTCTACTAAGTTCTGAAAGAAATCATACACATAAAAACAGGGCCTGGATGCCATCTCCTTGTTTCTTGGGGAGAGGAGGAATATTTTCCTCATGAGGACATCTTAATTTGTAGTTCTGGAATTTTTCTTTTGATGTGAATTCATACCTGGGAATTCCTATTGAAATAATGATGGCTTTTCACATGCAGCTGAATGACAGAAAAGTAACCTTCATTAGAAGTGAGAATACAAGGGATTAGTTTCAGACTAAAAATTTCTAATTGGTCATTTTAATGAGGTTTCAGGTTTAAACAATTTTTTTTGTCAATATTAGTGGTATATTTTTATTGTTTTCAGACTGTAATATTAATATTTTTATTTTTTCACCTTTAGTTTGGTCTTGATTACAGTGTATGAATCTAAACTTTCCTTGAAGTTGACTGTTATTGTGACAAAACATTTTACAGCAAAACATTTTGAAGCCTTTGTTTTTCTTCTTAGTTTTATCCAACCCTTCCTAGGTACCCCCCTTTATGGTACTCTTTCATTTTTTAAAGAATTCTGTATGCAGATTCAACATTGTTGTGAAAAGTTCACTAGGGAAATATTTTTGAATTTCATGTCATCTTTTGGAAGAAATCTACTTTTACTACATTTTTGGAGAAAGAAGAGGAAAGTTAAAGTCTTCTGGATTTACTCGTACTCGGTGGCTTCATGGCCACTGTGGACAACAATGTTGTAAAGGGATAGAAAAGTCACTTCATGTGGTGTTTTTTCATCGTTATTTTGTTTTCCATATCTGTTTATCTACTAAATTATGTGACGTATTGCTTTACACAAATGTCTGTACTTTGCAAGTAGTTGAGTGGTGACTGAATTGGAGGGAAAATCTGGTAAAGATCCTTATAAGACTCATTTTCTTGAGGGGAGAGTGTATTCTTGTGTGCATGCAGTTCTTCTTTATTCTGCAAGATGAGTGTATGTGAAAATTTTTATAAATCATGAGAACTACGGGAAATAGTAATGTTTTTGTAGTAAGCTTTGGGGAGTGAAGCTGGGATGAAACAAATAGCTGTAAAAGAGAACCATTTGTACAGATTTCTCAAGGAAAGAAGGGGTATACGGTCTTGGTGTAAGTTTTGCATAATGCAGTTGAGTGTAATTAGGAAATGTTCACACTGAGTATTTAATTAGACTCTAGGTGATCAATCTTGGTAGGGACTTTGCTAATTATCAAGTGGTAGAGTTGCTGAGAAAGTCAAAGTAATGTTTCAGAGGACTGTACTTTACTGAGTATTTTGGATGTGTGAGGATAAGTGTTTTGAAGTGATAAATGTTAAAGAAGGGGGATGGAGTAGGAAAAGGTCTAAAAAATTGTTTGAAGTTAATAACGATTCTTTCCCAGGTACCAGAAATAATGGATGGAGGTACAGAGGTATGAATGACTGGAGCCACGGCCTACAGTAATCTCTATAAACTGTAACTGATTATCTAAGATAATACATTTCCATGAGAGCAAGTATATAGAGGTTAAAGCTAAATATACAACTTAATACAAGAAAGGCTTTCAATGAGCAGAAGCAGTGTCAAAAAAAAGCCCCAGATCTTCTTAAGGGGCTATGTTAGTTCTGAATTAGAACTGTAGGAATAATTATCCTTTTCCAATTTTCCTTTCCCTATAGTACTCACTGCTGTGTTAAGTTTGAATTTTATAGATCTGCAAATACTCATGTAGAGCAAAATGCGTGTAAGCTTTCTCCCAGAAAGTGTTATGTTGTACTCACTGCAAGAAAGGGAGTGGAAGAAAAAAATGTAAAATCAGCATCTCTGTGTCTGATCGTTTCTCTCTCTATGTAAAGATGTATGGCATGTCTTTAATTTATATTCTTTGTCTGGGAAAATTCTGTTAACTTCTGGCATTTCTCTGCCATACCAGCATTTTCTGGAATTTGTTATTTATAGAATCTATGATTCGTCCATTTCCTGTTCTCATAGGTAAAATGCTTAATCAGACCATCCTCTCATTTCTGAAACAAAAGAACTATGTCTTCATGGACACTGACAGAAAAACCTTCCTATCTATTAAGAAATCTCTTCTTAATCAACTACAATTATTATGACATCCTACTCGTTGTTGTTCCATTGGATCTTTTCTTTATTCCCTCAAATACGGAATTCTGGCCCTTTCAGTCCTTCGCAAGTCATCCTTTCCTTTCTGTGTCAGCAGTAGTACATTAATAACTGCTAGTTTTATCAGCACTTCTAACAAAAGTCTGTGTGTATTTCCTCCTGCTCCCTGTGATGCTCTTTCTGAAAGGAACACTGTCCTGAAATTCAGTGGGAAACCCATTATTCTGTTGGACGGTCTGCTCTCTGCTACAATACATAAGGGAAAAAGGACACAACTGGATGATGCTGAGTACAGAAACTTAAGGATTGTTATTAAAGCGGCTTTGTAATCAGATATATTTGAATATATAAATTAATGTATTTTAAACAGTCTATGAATAATTCTTGTGTATATCTAAACTCAAGCTTGTATTAATGCTTCTGTAGCTTTGTTACTCGTTTCTTGTAGTTATACTCATTATCCAATATCTGTTATTTATTATATTACAAACTATTTGTTATGTATCCCACGGGGTTTATTTATCTTTGTACAACACTAAGCACAGTTGGACTTCTAGCAGGTAACACAAGTGACATACCAAACATTTTAGTATATTACTAAAACATGGGAGTTTTCTTTGAAGCATTTATGCAAATAATCTGTTTTTATGAGTCCATGCTTTGGCATATATTCTTCTACTCTCAGAATACTTAGGTTATTACTTAAATTATTTTATTTGATATTTAATATGTATGTATTTTTGAATGCATTATATATTACACATTTACTTGGGAAATAATATCAATTATTTCCCAAACTAATCCCATCAATAAATAAAAAAAATAAAATTAAAAAAAATAAATAATCAATTTCAATAAGAAAAGCCAAAGTTAATACAAAAATATCTTATGTGGAATGTATAGTTTAACTTCAGTGGCTCTTTTCAGAAGATGGGGGTCAACACGAACACACAACAGAGACAGCTGTGTACTCCGCAGAGTTGAAATATATCAGTTTGTAGATTATCCATAGGCATGATAGAACTGCACTGTCTGCTTCATGAAAGGAAAATATTGTCATGGAGCCATGAGTGGGAAACTGCTTTCTTAAATGCTGAAGGTTTTTGTTTGTTTGTTTTTTGTTTTTTTTGAATGGTATCTTCAAGATTTCATCTCCTTACACTCCTGCTTCCTCAGACATTATTTTGCAAGGATTAATCTAATCAATAGTCACAATGCAATTGAGGAATAAATAACCTTCAGGAATGGTTAACTGAGGGTTATAAAGTTCTGGTGGGGATGGACTTTGCTGTTCCTAAGTCAAGAGCTGACTGTAATTTCCGTGAACTCTGACATGAAGCGTGGTACGTTTTAGCTGACAACATAGACAAGTATGTTGTATAGCTTTTGGTTTGGTGGTTTTTCCATAAGTCATTTTTATAACTTAGGTATTTGAGATACGGAGTCTAAAAATGACAACAAAACAAAAACCTCTCAAAAAATCATTAAACAAAACAATATTTTCTGTATCTCATAAAAATCATTATCAGGTGTTGTTTTAGTCTGTACCATCCTACTTGCTTACTGTGATGAGCCAGTTTATTCTCAATTTGTGTGTGTGTGTGTTTTGTGTGTTTTTTATTGTTGCGCTGAATGAGAAGGAGAGGAGGGTAACTTTTCAAAAGTTGCAGTCAGTATGTCTGACTTGTTTCTGTTAATGACATCCAAGGGTTCAAGAATAAGCAGTGGCAATCAGCTTTTTGTTTTTGTTTGTTTGATAGTTTCCACTATTTAGATTTAAAACAAGAACAACTAAACAACATGATTCAATCTATTTTTAATGAGAAAGCAGAGGAAACACGTAAGTTACCATCACTCAGTAATACGCATCCATACATCAAATTCACCATTTAATTTCTCACATTTATATACATAATTCCCAGTTGTAATGAAAATAAAGAATGTATGTGGTGCCTCTGATCAGAGCCTTACAACAGAAGTTCTTTGTAACTGCATCTTCTGTCAAAAACACAGGGCCTAGAAATTATTTCGAGTATTGAATGCCTTTAGGGTTACAGAGAAACTCAGTAGTCACTTCTCAAAAATTTTGCATGTTGCTAATATTTCATGTTGTAATGCCCTGGCTTGGGAATGTTTGAACATTGGGAGACATTAAAAACAAAACAGAAAATAGATCATCAGTTCTCACTTAAATATGTTTGAAGTTGTTGGTTCAGTGGCAATTCTTCTCAAGCTTTCACTGTTTTTCACAGCCAAGAAACCAGTGCTCTCTGAAAGCCAGTGAAAATGTTGCACAGAGCTCACTTAAGCTCACTTAAAATGTCCCAGCAAAGGAGCAATGCCAAAATATTATAGAAAGTTTATAACTATTAGAAAAATAGAATTGGGGGTGGGAGGGGTGTGTAACTGTTTGAAATGTAATCAATAAATAACTAATAATTAAAACTAGTTTGCCAAATCAAAATTACTGCTAGGCTGTAGTGAAGAAAAAACTATTTGCATCCAAAGCAAAATGCTTCAAATAACTTCAGTGCTGCCCTAACTCACATAATTTCTTGTGAGAACTTGATCTTCCCGGGCTTATAAGGATTGCTTTAGGAAAGATTTTGCTGAACTGTGACACCATCTGTCCTCAAGGCCTCTGCATACATGGCTAATCTTTTTTCTGCGTTTGTCTGAGAAAATATTCTCTTCCTCTTTGAGGCTGTGATGAAAGAAACTTCTTGTTAGGGTGTTTATTTTTTTGTTTGTGTGTTTTGTTTATTTTTTTTTTCTCCTGCAAATTGATTTTTCAATTTTCCAGAGTGATATTCTTTTGTGGTACATTCGTGACATGAGCTATCATGATTTTATGTATTTGTTACTTAACATTCCCAATGTTTTTCTATACCAAGATCAATTGAGAGGTAGACCAGCAACAGCCCTAGAGGGGTGGCAAGCCACAGGGAGTGACGTTTAAACCAAAAAGAACTCTTAAGAATTAGAACAAAAATTATTAATAATAATAATATGAAGGGCAGTATGGAGAATAGAAGAAAGAAAGAAAAAACTAGCCAAAAGATTGGTCTATTTTTATTTATTTTAATGAGATTTAGACTTCTCAGCTCCAGAGTAATTCTGAAAGTGAAACCCACTTCCAGGTCATCCAGGCACTGGCTGTAGTTTCTTTTACTTAAAATCATTTTATAAGTAAATATTTTTTCTTAATGTCCTTTTTTTTTTTTTGCCTGGATACTGTACTGGATACTTCACTCCCTCTGAATTTTGATATGGCTGTTAAATGTCATTTTATAAAATTAAATTATGAAAAACCTAAGCATTGAGATTTTTTTCCTAGCTATTTCAGTGTCATAATGACAAACATTTTCTGAAGATTATCAGGTGAACTCAGGAATAGAAAAGACTTTCCCTTTGAGGTATTTTGGTAACCAGAAGTAACATTCTCAATCACTGTCTCCAAAAACAGCATAACTGTAGTTTGCAGATATCATTCCCACTTTCCCTAGCAGTAGTTTTAATTATATTTTTTAATTATATTTACTAGGTTATTGAATGAGAATTTTAAATAGAGTAGAATGAGCTTATTTTGCAATTGCAAGCACATTTATTGAGATGAAATCTATTTTAATACCATGAATAATTTTTCCACTTTTATGAAGTGACCCCAGTGTCATGACCTCATATGTTTGCAAATGAAGCAGTGTATCCAGAGGGTAAGAATGATGTTTATTGTGTTTCAGCAAGTTTATAAGGGGATATTTATAATTGAAACCTGGTATATGTAATTTCTTTAAAGTTGACCTAAGTGTAAAATTTCTAGTGGTTCTTAGATGCCAGCCTCAGCAGCTGAGGAAAGTAGTGGAAATGAGAGTGCAGTATCATCTAATTTAGCAGACTGTCAATAACAGAGATGATCCTATTTTCTCCTTATCCTAAGCTGTGTCTTCCAACTGCTATATATCAGATGTAGTTGTAGCAGCTTTCAGGATCTGTTGTATCTACTCATTCATCCAATGAAAAACTTTGGGGCAGGTTGGGAAGGGAACAGAGGGAAGGATGCTTAACACTCCATTTTTAATTTCCAGGAAAAAAACGCATTAGCTAAATTAAAATATAACTACTTTAATATATAATCTAGTTTAACTGTTCACTATTATGCACTAAATGCACTGCTCTAGAGGATCTGAACAATGATTTGATGACCTAAAATCTAAGGATAAAATGAGAAAGTGCAGTCTTTAATTAATTCTATATGGACACAAACCAGCTAACTGCAGTGGGATCTATGAGACAGAGGATATTAGACAGATGCACTTTAAGCTTCAAACTTGCAAGTTCTCCTGGATTGTGTGGTGGTCAGGTTACTTTGCAGAACTCCTCAGATAATGGCAAAGATAGGAAAATATTCCCAAGTTCCATATGTGCAGAAAAAATGAGGGCTTTAATTCCTTTCAGAGCTTTAAATGTTTCCTTAGAATATGAAGAAAATGATTCAAAGTTATCTTTATATATTCTGAAATTTTGTATTGTCTAACTATAGTAATTGATAAAGTAGTGTTTCAGATACTACTTCTATAATCTGACTAAAGTTACTATTTTTTAGGAATGAAAGCAAACCAGTGGAAGTTCTTTTGTTTTCTATTCCCCATTCTTTTGGTGAAGGTATCCTTTTATGTGTATTATCTATATTCATAACATGTTAGATGTTCTGAACTTCTGAAAACTTGAGACCAGCATTCAGTCATTAAGAAGCTATGGTTTCAGAATTTATCAGGAAAGTTTTGAAAATCTGGAGAATGCTATTATCCTACTCCAACCATCTGTACTTTGCAAATATTCCTTGAAGCTATTTCCACTACATCTTAAAAGTAAATTATTGGAGAAATAGATCATAGCATGGAATAGCTTCCTTATGAGGAATGGCTCTCAAACCTGGAAAAAGAAATAACGAGCTATAAAGTTAGGAGGGGAAACATTAAACACATTACTCCAAATCGCTTTTAAACACACTTGAACTGTGAAGATCTCAGTTGGGCGAATCTAATGTATAGATATGTTATAAATGGCTCAGGATTCAAATTAGGATTAAATAAAAAAATAGGATTTATTGAAAGAATATAAAGGAATACAGGTAAGCAAACAGCGCTGGGTGCACCGGGAGTCTCCGCTCCACCAGGACGCACACCAGTTACATCAAGCAGCTGATTTTTATGCTCCTAGACTAATACATATTCATTACTACTTCTAAAAAAATAGATTATTAAAATTAGCTTCAGGGGTGCAGTCCCTCCTACTGGAGCATGCGCAGTCTCCTCTGGGGTCTCTTCTGGGGGTCTCTAGGGGTCTTTCATGCTGAAGGCTCGTAGTCTTCCTCTCCCCCTTTGTACTTACTGGGCACCATGCCAAGTTTATAGAACATCCTCTTCAAGTCTTGTCTCCCAGCCGTCCTTCAGCTTCTTTCTCCTTCCTCTTTATCTCTCGGCCCCCCTAACCAGATACCAAAGATCCACATAGTATCCCATAACAGTCACTAGTTGTTATCAGTTGTTCTGAAACTCCCAGACACATGAGTAATTAAAACATTCTTCCCCAGCCATTCACAGACACATCTATAGCAGTGTTAGAAATAGAAGTCCGGAATAACAAAAGCAAACAGGTTCATAAATTTAAGAAGTGATAAATTGACTAGAATGAGGGGGAGACTGGGACACACTGCATCTGTGGTTCAAGAATTAAATTGCCAGTGCAGGGCCCAGAGGCAGACAGGATTCAAACAGAATTGTTCTTTATGGACACGAATTGTTAAAACATTCCTCACAGATACATCAGAGAAAGGCTATACCAAGTAATGAAAGATATATCCATCAGAGATCATTAAATGCAGTGATCAAGGTCTCACCTCAGAGTCTTTAGAGCTGGGAAACTAGCATTCTGTACTTGTCCTATTTTATTATTTCCCTAATCAAGTAGTGCTGACAGTTGGCAGGACAGGATGTGCTGCTTGACAGACCTTTGGTTCTTGAATTCTTAAAATTTATTGATGAGAGCATTATAATGGTAATGCTTTTGTTCTGTGTTTCCAGAGTTGATTCAGAATTCTTTGAGGGGACTTCTACTTTGGTTTGATAAATCCATAAAATCTAAAATTTAAAATTTATTTAAAATCCACTTTTAAACAAAGACCATGCACCCGTAACTGAATTTGTCCCTTTTTCTGGGGGTGTTACCCAGAAATGTTCCTGTTGTGAGTTTGTTTTAATCTTTCTGAAGCTTTTGTCTCTGGTACATCTTAGAGTGCATCAAAGAAATACATGCAGCCTGCAATACTTGCCAGTGACCTTCTTTATGGACATTTTGGAAGAAGCTACAAACCAAATTGCTCTGGCCATATAAGTCCACTTCTATCACATATACTTTTATTAAGGATTGACAGAAAACAGTGTCTGGGAACAGTTTTCAGCCACCCAAACAATTTCTGCAACTTGCAGCTTTGTCCATCCCCCACCCTCTCAACAAGGATTGGATCTCCTGTCTATATTGAATCTTCTGTACCAGGTATGTACCGTAGACCTGTAATGTGAGCAAAGGAGTCCTCATGTTCAGATTTTCTCTGTGCATGTAGCAAGCTGCTTGGGCTATTCAGCTGGAAGCATTGGAGATCACTGGACCACACAGAGATTATATTTTTAGCTTAGCTGCTATGACACATTATTTTTAACTATTGGGGTGTGAGATAATGTCAGAACAGGATTCTACCCTCCAGGGTATCGTGTATCACATTACTGATAAGCCCTTCACCTACAGAAATATCAGCTATTTGAGAGTGACATGATCTTTCTCCTTAGTCTCTGGCACAGACAAAAAAAAAAAAAAAAAAAAAAAAAAAAAAAAAAAAAGTAAAACTAGTGTTTATAACAATAATAGAACTGTCAAAAATGGGGGGGGGAAGGCAATAGGTGAGCCTTTTAAAAACTTCTTGATTTTTATTTCAGATGAGAGAATATTCTGAAATGACACGTTTCCATTTGTAAGGTGTGCCTTGTTTCTATCCAACTTTTTATTTATATAAATATATATATCATAGGGTTGTTTGAATCTTTTGCTTCTTAATTTTGTTATAGTTATATGCATTATAGGTATATGCATGAGGCATTAAAGAGAAAACATTGGAAAGTAGTGTATAAAAATGCAGTGTTTGTGTTTTCCAGATTTTAGAAACATTACAGCAATGTAATACAAACAGAATAGTGTAATTGGTTTACCAACTTTACCAACTCAAAATACTTCTTATTTTTCAAACTTTTTTTTAATGCAATGAAAACTTCATCAAATTCTATTCCACCATTTTTTCTACTTTTGAGAAGAAAGAAGTGGAAATATTGTTTTAGTCTAGTTTAAAGTAGCTTCAATAGAAAAAGGGAGACTTATTTTTATTTTTTTTTTTTTTTTTTAGAGTTATGATCTGTACATATTTGTGCATGAGAGCATTAACATTCTCTTCTCTTTTGTTTGTCACAGTAATGATCCCTGAACTCAGCCAAGCATAAGATCTTCATCCATGGTTGGCCTTTTGCTGTAGGGAAAAAGAGGCTTTGCCAAGGCATTACCACAGTTATTCTCTGGCCATGCATCTAGAATTCATAACAGAGACTGGATAAATGTGAGGGCTCTGCTTCCATGTGCTTGAGCACTTATATTTTATCAAAAGAATACTCTTTAAAGCTTTGTGTTGCATCTTTGCTCTAAGCTACCTTCTGACCATAGGGTTTCAGAACATTGTTTCTCTGTTGGAATAGATATTTGAGACAAAATTTCATCTGCATTTGCTTCGAACCTTTTCTTAGAACGTTTTCTTAACACCTTTTTCAATTAGGTTACTTACTGTTTGATAACGTGGTATTAGTGATTAATGTACTTTAAAGCTTTTGACATAATTTTATGTCATCCTTTCTATTTCAATATATTTTGAAATAGTAAGGAATGTTTACAAGTTCAAAAACTGGCTTACTACTTGAGGAGCATAAATGGGTGTTATCACCTCTCAGCTGATTTCATAATCAACGTTTTTCATCAGTGACCTGGCATTGATACCAGAGGTTATTATTCATAGGTTGATAGCTGCACACAGAGCATAATAAAAATATTGGATGTGTGACAAATACTGAGGATAACAAATCACTAATAGTAAATTATAACACAATATAGATCAAACATATTAAAAAAAAAAAAAAAGTCATAAAAAGTACTTAAACTAATTTATCTAGGTATACAAACCATTGACCAAGCAGCAGTGTAAGGGATGTTATCTTGAAGGAAAAGAGTTTTTAGAAAAGAGTTACAAATCATAATGGATAACCTGAGCTAGCTGATTAAGACAATACACGCTATCCTGGAATATATTTAAAACAAACAAACAAAATCCCTAACTTTCAATTTCATTTGGGATAGATGTCCTGACAGAAATACTGTAGCTTTCCTTCCATTTCTGCTCCTAAAAGAAGAACAATAAGTTGAAAAGAACTTTAAAGTGAAACTGTGTACGTGCACAGTGGTTTGAAAATGTTTTAAAATGAGGAGCTCGGTTTGTTTCTTGTATTAGAGGGGGGACACTTACTTGCTCTTTAGTTCTACCTTCAAACTTAGTAAACTTTGAGAGATAATTCTCCATCTTGTCAAGAAAAAGAATGCCCATAGAAGTCCTTATGCGAGACTGATGCAAGTGCTTTCAACAAGGAAAAGACTTCATATACTTCTGTATACATTGGCTATGCCAACCCTTAAAGTTTTTGTTTTTTCAGTTGAGAAGCTTGCCATTTAAAATTCTTTGAGCTCTCAGTCTGTGTCGAAAATCTTTACTAAAACAAACAAATAAACAAAAAAAAACTTTACTGTTTTTAATTGCCTCAGTTTTCTCTTAAACATGACCCCATTTAAAAACCAGTGTCAGCTACGAAAATTGTTTACCTTTCCTTCGGGTGCAAAGGAGTAAGTTTCTCCAGATATGAAATGCAGGTACCGCTCCCCAGCTGAAATCATTGCTGTGAACTCCTTAGCTTGTAGTCTTCTATTAAGTGACATAATTTAAGCACATGCATTACGTGATACAACTCCTTAAAACGCATAATATTGAAGTATCTGACATTATTTTAAAATGAATCTACAGCCATCATGTTGTACTGCCTATGCAGTACACTCTTCTGCCTACATCTTCTTGTAAATCTACGAAACAACATACTTTTCTATAAACACAGTTCGTGATCAGTTTATTTCCTGATTTGTGTTCCCCTTACCACTAAACCTGCTGTGTTACATTATGTGCAGTGCTACCATTAGATTTTATAGGATGCTTAGGTGAAACTATTCACCCAGATTCAGTCTCTTCACATATTTTTCTCTTTGCATTTATTTCTATAGAGGAAAAAAATGGCACTTAGAAGTTAATTTTAAAAAATGAAGATCAGGTATACTTATAGAAATAAGAAAAATGCGGTAATAACATAATAACTGTGATGAGTTCTTTGGACTACTACTACTACTTTTTTTTTTTTTTTTTTTTTACAACTATCTTTTCCCAGGATTTCTAGGTTTAAAAATATCATCTAGATTATAAATGGTGCTAAAGCTAAATGTTAATTGATAGATTTTTCTGTCTGATTATACGTCTGCTTATTTAAAGAGAACACCCTCTAAAAATATTTAAACTTTAACCTGACACCTGGCCTAATGTACCTGCCAGACTTTTTTTTTTTTTTTTTTTTTCTGTCTCTACCTATACTGGTTTAGAATGTCAAATAGCTTAGGAAATCATTAATTTTATTTAAAGTAGCATCATTCCTTTATCTATAAAAATAATTCTGATGCTTTGTCATCTTGATGGAAAAGGTTTGGGTTTTGTGCTTTTTTTTCCCTCTGTTTTTGTGGGATAGTGTTGTTTTTACTTGCAAGCATGCCATGTGTTTCAGTGCAAAAAGTTTCAAAACAGTTGGTGGTGATTCCTGTTTGCTACAAAATGTACTCCAAAATTAGGACTGTAACATTGCTCATAAAAGATACTCTCTGTAAATTGCAAATATCTAATCTTGATGCAAAGCTTGTTGAATTACCTAGTGAATAAGTAGCATACTTCAACTGAACAGCACAAAGCATTTCTGGTAAGCTCGTATAATGTGATGGGTTTAAACTGGAAAAATACCCAACTGGAAGATTTATGACACATTAAATTTCAAAGGATATACATCAAAGGAGACTTTGGGTCCTTATTTTACATTTTAGGAATTGAGTTGGCTTTACCCTCTAAATAATTAATACCACTAAGAATTTAACATATGAAATGTTAAATAACAGTTGGCGGTAGTAATGTATTGTTCTGCAGCTAAGAGCATGTTATTCTAGCAACTGGACTTCAAAAGGCATAGTAAAAAAAATTGTATCATCACTTGATCTATTATTATGGGAAAAAGTGACAGATCAAACTCCTGGGTCTCATCACGTAGGTGCTTCTGTGCTGTCAGCTCAGAAAGGTAAAGGCTGCTTCAAATCTGCCTTCTGTTTGTGTGAGCCTTCCCAATGTTCAAAGCCTGCTCCAGGTACACCAGTGAACTGCCTTGCCCTGCAGACTGGCAAGTGGCCAGTACCAAATGCTTCACAGGATGCATTCAGGAAGCCTGTTAATGAATACTCAGTTATTGAAATCCTACCTCTGACTTTCTTTTCTTCAAATCTCTGTTACTAATGACTGGCTTTTATTTTGAATCACAGGGATTTAGTACTGTATTGTGGCATTTTGTTGTGCAGATAAAATTAAAGCTTGAAGAAAAAATGTTTGCTTCTGCGTCTGACTTTCGTTTTCATATCAGGAGACAGCTATTTGGGGCTCTCACTTTTTTATGCACTAGTTTTAGCTTTTATCTCTGCCATGTTTCACCTTACTCATGTCATCTCTAAATATTTTGTTCAACCTTTCTTTGCATGCAAGGTTTTCATTTCTTTAGTCATTCTTTGTCCAGTTTCTGAACTTGTTCCACTTCTGCATTATTTTAATCTCACAGGAAGCAACGCTTTTCAAAAGGTTATATCTCTTCTGTAGTAGTAAATGGGTACAGATACTTCCAATGGAATTTTTGGTTACAAGGACACAGAAATTTTGGTAGAATGGACCTCTGGAATTCCTGTAGCCCAGCCTCTGAGTAAAGTGTTATGAACACCAGGAAGGTTCAGCTGGTGTCCTGACAACCTCCAAGGGTTGAAGCTGCTATAGTCACTCAGTATCACATTTCCACATTGTCCTCCTCTAGCAGAAAATTACATTTTGATGATGTTCAGCCTGGGGCTCACAGGTTGTAATTTGTGATGATGAATATTTGTTGTGTTGCTATTGCTGAAGCTCCACATCTTCATAACTGCTCTTTGGGGAGTTAAAATCTGTGTTATATCTCTCCTTAGCCATCTCTTCACCAGGCTGAACAGTTTCAGCTCCCTCAACATTATTTTATAAATCCTGTGAGCTAGGCTTCTGACCATGTTAGCAGCCCCATACAAGATTTTCTTTGGTTTTAAGCATCAGTCTTGATCTGGTGCAAATATAAAGAACAAAACTGGCCATGTATTCCAGATGTGGGTTTGTCAGGACCAAGTAGAGGGGACTAGGGGTTTCCTTCAGTCTGCTGGTGGCCTTCTTGCTAGTATCACACAATGTGCATTTGCTTTATCCACAGAGAGAGCATGCTGTTGGCTCATGCTCAACCTGCTGTAACCTCCAGTCCTTTTCAGCACAGCTGGTAGGTACTCATAGGTAAACACCTAAGGTATATGAGCACCCGCCTGTGCTCATGCATATTATTCTTACCCAGTGTGCAACTACACGTGTCTCAGCACGAACTGTGAGATTTTTGTTGTCCCCATCATCAAGTTTCCTAAGCAAGCTCTGCTGTTCAGGATTATAAACTTCTCCTCCTCATTTAGCATCATCTGCAGATTTGCTGTGGGTGTGTTCTGTCTCCTCATCCAGCTCTTGAACAAAACTTTGAGCAGTATGGGACTCAACATTGCCTGCGGCACTGTTTGGAGCCAGCTACAATCTGTACAGCAAACTTCTACCTACTTCCCAGGTGGCCCAACTAACAGCATCTTCTTGTTGTTCATGCTTTCTCTGTTCATACAGGAGAGCACTGTGGGAAATGGTGTCAAAAGTAGTTTCCAACATGATCTTTGTCTCCTCATGTTAAGGGTTTTTCTTTCTTAATCTAAAATAAATGGCCTAATTGCAAGACTGTTAACTGCGTAGAGATTTTAGTGTTTTCTTCTCTTTTTCTGAAGTTAAACTCTCAGTTTCTAAATAGTTTCAGTCAGGGCTTAATTTTTTCAGTCAGAATAGGGATGAACCAGGTAAGCATATATCTTTAGCAAAATGCAGTGAAGGTGATAAATGCATATGTGTGTATTAGAATTTAATGCTTTAGACAAGCTTGTCAAAAATTCGATATCAAAAGTGATGAAGCAGTGGAGGGGAAATAATTCTGAATGAAGCTGAGTTCTGAAGCTGGAGGCAGCATACACTGCAAAAAAAAGAGGGCTGTGTTATCAAAGCTTTATTCTGTAACATACACATTTCCTTATAGAAGTCTCTTGCTGACCACTTTGAGCATGAGGGCTTTTAACACCCAGGCTGTTGCATTTACTGAACTATTTCTGCAAGTATATTTGTCTCAGAGGTATTATTAGCCACCCTGAAATTACCTTCTGCTCTTACTGTTTGTGTAAAGTTGACTGAAGTGTTTTCCTAGGGAGTATGGAGATTGAGTATAGCTCAGTATTATAACAAACTTCATGTTAATTGTTAAGACCAGGCTCTATAAGCTAGGTAATTGTTGTACAGTTCTCTATATTTTAAGTTGCTATTAACATCAACCAAAAATAATCTAACAAAATATTCCAAACATGCATTAATGTAAAAGAAAATGTTGTAATGGAATTAATAATGACTAATGTGTAACATGTAGGATTCATTTAATTATTGTTTTCATAAGAGGCATAATATTAGCCTCATTTCTGGTACAGATAGGGATAAGGACTATTTCAAACCAAAATAAAAAACTCTTTGCTTAAAATTCCATTGATTGTCTTCAAAGATAGTAAGGAGAAACACAGGAATAAGGTCTACTGGAGACCCTTACATGTAAGAGGCCTCAAATATAACCAAAATCAATCCAACCAGAGTTTGGAAACATGATAAGTTTAATCAAGATCATTGCTAAACAAGAATGAGGGATGAAAATCATCTCATGTAGTGCAGGAACAAGTGGTATGTCTTCCAAGTTACCGCTCAATGAAAAGAGTTACAGTAATGAAGCTACAATATTGAGAGGACATGCACTAGCATCAGAGAATCATGCTGAGATAAATATGGGTAAGAATCAGAGACCTAACAGGTCAGACTCCATCTTATATTCTCATTTCTAGGATCTAAGGATCTATTTTTTGGTATCAGCCACTTCCTAATCACATCTATTATAAAGCTATGGTGATGCATTGTATCTTGCTTGATAAAACTCATGACTGTGTGGCATTACATAATTTGTACATAAATACAATATCAGGCATTGGCAGAAACTGGGGAAGGGCAACTGTTTTCTGATTCCATTGCTTTAAGTATCTTAAAAAATGCCCTTATTTTTTCCCCCACTTCTATTTCAATGGATTTTTCAATCAGGTTTTGAAGCTTCAGACACAAATGACTTAAGGCTTTCGTTTTTTGTAAGTAGCATTTTAAAACCACAAAAAATATGAGGAAAATATTTAAACTCTTTTTAAAAATTCTTTTTATCTCACATTGTTTGCTTTTTGAAGTCAGAGGGTGGAATGTGCTTCTGTCCTGCTCTGCAGCTAGAATTTGGAGAAGAGTCACAAGTTAACCCTAGGTCAGGAAAAAAATTGGTGTGTGCTTGTTTTGTGTCATCATGATATTACATCTACAAATGCAGTATTTGCTCCTTTTTTTTTCTTTTTTTTCTTTTTTTTTTTTTCCAGTTTGTTCTAGTTTTGACTGGGATAGAGTAAATTTCTTTCCTAGTAGCTGGTATGGTGCTTTGTTTTGGATTTGGGATGAGAACAATGCTGATGACACACCGATGATTCAGTTGTTGCAGAGCAGTGCTAACACTAAGGCAGGGACTTTTCAGCTTCCTGTGCTTACCTGACAGCGAGGAGGCTGGGGAGGATGCACTGGGAGCTGAGAGGGGACATAGCCAGGACAGCTGGCCCAGGCTGGCCAAAGGGATGTCCCACACTGCACAGCCTCATGGTGAACAATAACCTGGGGGGGTTGGCTGGAGGCGGCTGCTGCTGCTGCTCAGGGATGGGCTTGGCATTGGTCAGAGAGTGGTGAGCATTGCATTGCGTATCAGTTGTTCTGTATATACCCTTATCATCATTATTATTGTTGTTATTTTCCATTCCTTTTCTGTCCTATTAAACAATCTTTATCTCAACCAAGGAGTTTTACCCTTTTTTCTGATTCTCTCCCCCATCCCACTGAGGGGGAGTGAGCAAACTGCTATGCAGTGCTTAGCTTCCAGCTGGGTTGAACCTCAACACAGTTTCAGTTTTATTTTCAGGGAAATATATTTTAAGAACAGCAGGGCTATGCAGACTCCTTACAGATTTTATATAATATATAAGCAAACAGTAACTCTGCACCCAGAATGGAAGGAAGAGGGAGACAAAGCTATTTTTATTCTTTTGTGTGTGTCAGTCTTATGTATAGTAATATTTATAACCTTGTCATATTAATCATTCCTAAAACCATACCTTCACCCCCTTTTCAGTATTTCTAGTTAATCATTAGTATGTAGTGTCATTAAAAAGCCATTAATTTTGACATATGCTGATGCCAATATACAATTAAATTAATCTAATAAAACAACATATAATGTATTTCAAACTTGTGATAAATTTAGTTTGTGCCAAGAGGAATAATAAAACAGATGAACTTGACAAAAATTTTTTACTTATTTAAAGCTGGAGGCTGTCTGGTATACCAATGTAGAACAAGTTTGGCATACAATGTATAAGTTAACACCCTTTTTTATTATTCTTGTTTTGGTCAAATTTCTTAGACATGTAAACATCGATTCTAATCTCAGAATGCTAACATATATATTTCAACTCTGAATAAGATAAAACATCAGATTTAATTTTTTTTTTTTTCTGAGAAATGTGATAAAACTACATGTTAGAGATCAGAGGACAAAAAAACAGTCAGGTTTCTGGTAGCTAGTTGTTTGTTTTAACATAGTGTTTTATTTACTACAGAAATACATTAATATTTTGGGTTTTGTTTTGCTGGGTAATTTGATTTCTATCCCCCCCACCCTCAGTGCAGTCTAGTGATGAATTAATTCATCCCAGAATTGCTAAATACATTCTTGAAATCTACTGTGGATTCTTGGTTACAAGAAAACCTATATAGGGTTGCCTATATAGGGTACTTTAGCTAATGCAGCTGTCTTCCTACAGCGGGTGTTGTGTTATAATGCAGATGCTCAGCACTTGTTGATTGTATCTGTCAGAGTTATGCTTATGAGACTAGCTAATTTAAAAGTGCAATTAAAATCTGAAAATACCTTCTGGAAAGGGCAAATGGGATTTGCCTTTCTGAAACTGTCCTCTTGATATAACTGAGTTCATTTAACCCTTTGTGGCATCAAAAGTTAGGAGCTTAGAGATAAAATACTTCGTTTGTGAGATTTAAGTTTAACAACGTTTCGTTTTTCTCCTCCTTCTCATTGTTACAGAAGTTGTTTATCGTAGAGATAGGGATTAATGTGGTACTGAATGTTTGCAAAATCTGGGTTTGTAAAGGTACATTTAGGAGCATAAGGTTAGGATACTTTTAAGTCTGCATATGGTGTCTTATCAGATCAGATAAGATATTACGTTTACAGTCTTTGCACCCATATTTTGGAAAATAAGTTTGCATTATTTTTTTTAATCATTATTTATTTATTTTGATACACTGGAAAATACTACCAACAGCAATGATGGGTTGTCATTATATGGTTCTTGTTCACTGGATGGGGAAAAAAAAAAAAAAAAGACCAAGCATTAGATTTTGTTCTTTGTTATGTTTGTTCAACTTCATTGTAAATCTGGAGCTTTATTAAAACTTGGGGATGAGGAAATGTATTGTGTATACATGCTAAAATGCTGTGTACAGTAAACCTGTTGGCAAAAATCTCAATACCTTTCATCTAACCCAAGATTTCCCTTATCTTAGGTGATAGAAGGCTCCACTTCTTTTTATGCACTTCATGATTTCTGCCTAAGAAGTGAATTTAGAGAGAATTTATCATTTGTTCTGTTCTAAAATGTGTAGCAGTAATTGTGAAGAAGCTTTTCCTTTAACTTACTTTTATTATTTTTTTTTTCCTCTTGCTACTTATTTCTGTCCTATCAAAAGTTGTATTACTGAAATGTGAGTATTAAATCACGGAATAATTGTATGATCTGAGATCAGTCTTTCTTACCTGTGGACATAAAGAATAGTGTTGATTGTATCTGTCATCTGTCTTGTCAATTTGATTTTTTTTTTGACATAAAGAATAGTAGTGAAATAAAGACATAAAGAATAGTAGTGAAATTGAGAAATTTCATGAGACTTGTAAGTGAAAGGAAACAACCCAACAAATGGATATGTATTTTTAATATTTCAAAGCCGTACATATTGTTTAGTGTTAAGGATCTTTTCTTTGTGGTTAGTCTGTGCCTGTTACACTGAAGAAGTATTTTTCTTTGGAAGCAACTAAGATACTCAGCCTTGAAAAATATACCTGTGAGTGCTTTTTCTTTTGAATTAAGATACATCTGGGGTGATATGTCTTGGAAAACAGGTATGAAAGGGTGAGGTTTAGACACTTGAGAAGTAAAAGTGAGTTGACATACATACGTTTCTCTTCATTTTGTATTTTTCTTTAGTGAATCATTAGACACAGAATGCTTGCCTAGAGTTTCAGGAAGTGATAGGAGTGATAGGTTCACTGTAAAATATTTTTTATATTTATTTCACTAGAGCAAAATGCCCTCATGTTACATATGGTCATTTATTTAAGATCATTTATTTAAGACTTGAAAGATTTGGGGTTACTTTATTGTACTATAGCACTCTTTTTTTAATGTATTTTTTCCCCTCATACCTTTCATTTTCTTAGTGTATCTTCTCAATATTCTGAGGAAACCTCTGTACACAGAAAATAGTTAGAAATGACCACAAGAGCATGTAGTCTGACCTCCTAGTAAACAGCTGAGTTTCTTTCACAGTGGTTTTAAAAAAAAAAATCAAATTGACAAAAGACAGATGACTGAACTATCACTGTAGTGAAGGATAATGACAGATCAAAGGAAATGTGTGATGGTTCACACTGAAGAGCGGGTATGCAAAGAATAAAATTTCTCAAATATTTTTCTCAAAAAAAAAAAAAAAAGTGGGGAAAAATCAGTGTTGTTTTTTGTTTTTTTTTTTGTTTGTTGTTTTTTAACTTCTCCTGCCCAATCCAACCCTCTCTTTCTTCATTCTCAAGCCTCTTTCAACATACGGAATTGAATATATTTTTGTTAAGGTGAAGAGGGCAATATCTTGGTTATTTTCCTCAGCACCACACCACTGCTTGCTCACTCTCCCCAGGTGAAAGGGGGAGAGAATCAGAAAGGTAAAAGTGCAAGAACTTGTGGATTGAGATAAGGACAGGTCACTAGGGAAAGCAAAAACCATATGCAAAAGCAAAGCAAGAGAGGGAACCTATTCACTGCTTCCCATCAGCAGGCAGGCATTCAGCCACTTCCAGGACAGCAGGGCTCATCACATGTAATGGTTTATTGGGAAGATAAATGCCATCACTACCAATGTCCCCCCTTCCTCCTTTTTTACCCCAACTATTATTTCTAGGCATGATGCCATGTGGCATGGGATATCCCTTTGGCCAGTTTGGGTCACCTCTCTTGGCTCTGTCCCCTCCCAGTTGCATCCCCAGCCTCCTTGCTGACTGGGCAGCACAAGAAGCTGTAAAGTGAAACATCAGTGTGCTACCATCAAAAATATGAAACACAGCACTGTGTCAGCCTCTATGAAGAAAATGAACTCTACCCAGCCAAAGTCACAACACTTCCTTTGATTTCTCTAATGGTCTGTGCTTATATGCATTTTTCTAATTGGTGGATCGTCATTAAAGAATCCAATTTTATTGCTAAAACTTGCATTTGTCCTGAATCTGTGCTCTCTGGATAGACTGTGGTGTGTTTGCTTAGCAGAACTCATCTGTCAAAGCCTGTCACTACTCTCAGGAGACGCCACATCCCAACTCTTTTTTGTTTTCAGTCTGCAGCCTGTTGTTAGCCCAGTTTTTAGGACCTTCTTTCCTGTATCTTCTGTCCTCTGTATAAACAAGTATCATGCTCACCCTTCTGTGCATCATGAAGAATATGAGTGAATGAATTTATTACAGTTTTGATCTGAATAATCGATTGCATGTGTAATTGCTCTACAGAATACCTTACGTATGTAATCTCAAATTGCCTGTTTGCACAATATTAATCACATTGATTCCAGCACTCTACTAATTCTGCCATAAAAGGGGAGAAACAAACAAAGAAACAAACAAAAAACCCATATGGGTAATGTTAGTTATGCAGACAAAGAACAAGTACCTTGTGTTTTTGCAATTTTGTCAGGGTTTCACCACTCACTGAGACAGTGATTTTATATTACTGAAACAGTTTAGGCAAAACATTTGTGTAGGGTCTTAAACCAACTAAATGTATATGCATTTTGGTGATCAATGAAATAGGCAATAAATGTGGAAACTGACATCATATAATAAATACAATAATACTATTTGTATTCAAAGGCTATGTTAGGACAAATTATGATGCTTACCATTGCTGAATGGACAATCACTGAAATTTAACTCAGAGATACTCTTCATCTCTTAAAAGCTTCCTTTGTTGTCATTGCTTTTAATTTATTTATTTATTTATTTTAATTTAAAAGCTGTCCGGGAAAATATGCAGAGATATGCAAAAATATGCACTTTGATTTTTGTAAAATAGTATTTGAAAACAAAATTTCCATTTCTCTAGAAATAAACTCAGTAAAACATAAACATAGATTTTTTTTCTGAAGAAAAATATCGTAATTCCAACCTATTCTACTGTCATGTATTTATTTTTAGTATGTGTGTCTTAGATACTTGCAGCATGAGCTTAAAAGAGGCTTCAATGCATTTCGTACAAAGGCTTCAACAAAAAAGGCACAAATCCAGTTCTGCACCTTGTGAAGATATGTACTTTTTTTAATGGCCTTTGCATGGAAATCTTAAAATAATTGTAGAAAATGACAGGAAGAGATTTCCAAAAGCTACTTGTTTTGCTTCTGCTACAATATGGCTTTAACTGTTCATCATTCTTCAGAGATGTGTATCCAAAAAGTTTATAAAAATCTTCATGGATAGGTGTTACAAAACCATACAAAATTTTTCTGTTCTAGTTCTTAGAGTCAAAATGCTCTACTAATAATGACCTGATTCTCAGTTTCCTCAGTTTAGGTTCATTGTTTATTATCTAATTTTCAGTGGATACAAAGAAAGTGTTTTCATATTTTAAGATTATTATTGTGTGTGCCTCTTTAATTTCTCTTCTCCAGTCTGAACAACACCATCAAGTTTTAGCATGTTTAACATGTAACTGCATTGTCCGTTGTTGTGTCTCTTTCCTTGCTTTGCATCTCATTGATCTTCCAGCTGCCTATAGAATTTTTTTTATTATCTATTCTGGTATAGATTTTATGGTATTTTAATAGTTCAAAGTAAGTTGATCCTTTTGCTATTATTTTGTCTTCTAAAAGATAGATACCAATTCTGCCTTTCTAGTTTTCACCTTTGCAGTTTGCCCTCATCCATCCTTTACAAAGACTGTGTAATATACAGCAAGTATGCTGTGTAACTGGGAACCACACAGTAAAAACTAATGTGGTAAAATGTGACTGGTTCAGTAGAAAATAGCAATTTGTGCAAGGGATCCAACGGCTACGATATAGGTATGCATATTTGTTTATTATTAATTTGGTCTCCTGAACCACGTGTATCCCCGATACACATGTAGTTCAAAGATAGTCAAAAGAAAGCTATCTTACAAACTCTTGCTTTTAGGTCTGTAGGCTGCTCAATGTTGATTCAGCAAGCTCTAGAGCATCTGCTCATCCACTTTGTGGAGATGACAGTAGCACACTGGTGTTCTCATGCCTTCAGTGATTCTGGCACCTCAGGTCTTTATTTCTATGAAGAGGCAGTGTAGATGAGAGAGGATATTGCACGGTTTGGATGGATGGAAATGAAAATTCCTGGGGAAGACTGTCAGGAGATGGAGAATTTACAGAGGCAAGAGAGCATAGCTTGAGCATAGTCCCTTGACTATGAGCTGTCACTATGGCTGCGGATGTGATGACGCTGAATATTCTATTAGACTTAAGAAGTTGATCCTGCCATTGGGAAGGAAAGATGAAAAATGGTGTCAGTATTTATTTAAAAAAAAAAAAAAAAAAAAAAAAAAAAAAGAAACAAGAGCAACAGATGAGACAATTCAGAAAAGTACTAATGAAAGTAGAAAGTAGAAAGAGGAAAAAGAAAAATATATTGAACTATAGCTGGTTTTTGTGTAATACAAAAGAATTAAATCAGGAGCTGGGGGCATCTATGTGAGCTGTCTACTGAGCTCAAGACCTTTATTATTTCAAGTAGTATGGGAAGCAGAAGAACATGTGAGTTCTCTGTGGTTTGAGAGTATTCTGGTGGTGCATGTGCACTTGTTACTTGCTGTGGGACTTGCTTGTGCTGCAGATCACGCATTGATTGGGACCTTTCTGTTCCTTTTAGAGACTGTTGCTGCACTTTGAACAGAACTTCTGGTTTAATTTCGTCCAAAAGGAATTCCCTTCACATGCAGAAAAACTGCCCCACAGTCTGAGCCAACATGGAGTAAGTGGGGAAATGAGGGATTGCCGCACTCAACTGCTTTGAGTTATGTCAGTTTTGTAGACACGTTAGCTAATCATTTATGGCTTGCAGATTTTGGCTACCACAGGATAAGATTCAGTTTACTCAGCTCATTTGAAAATACCTAGCTTATACAAGTATTCTTAAACACTTTCATCCCTTCAGCCCTTCCCCTGCAGGATCTTAATCTTTATCATTTTATCAATGGTACTCCAATTAAAGCAGGGAACCAATTATGTTGACCTTTTGACAGAAGAAGAAAATTGAAAAAGAAAAGGAAAAAAAAAAAAAAGAAGGCATCAAAAATGTTGATATTCTTGAGTATTTATCAGGAGCTTTTCTTCTCCTTTGGGTAAATGGGTTCATTAAGGAGCTACCACTCTAATTCTTTTTTCCCCTTAGGCAAGTCTCCCAGGAGATCTTCTGAGAGTCCTTTTACTGAATTTTGCCTTCTTGAAATAGATTGCCTTTAGTTTGAGTTATTTCCTACCTAATCTAACTTCCAAGAATTCTATCCTATTGTGAGCAATCTCAAATGCATTACCTCTTAATCTTCACATTCTTAGCTGTTTCTTTTTTATTAATTAGGGACTGGTTCAGTACCTCATAGTTCTTTTCATGGAAGTGTTTCATGAGTTTCTTTATCAGACTGCCTGCTTTATTTGGAGAGAGTGTCAGTATCCTATATTGTCATTGAGAACAATAGTGTTCTGGACTACTTTTCACATAAATTTATCATCCGTTTGGTCCTTCAGGTCTGGGAGGGAAATTATAAAGTGACACCATAATTGACTTATATTTTGTTTATAATTATTATTATTTATAACCATTTGCACTCTTTTAAAGGCAGGAAGACAGAACTTATGATCTCAGAACAAGGCCATTCATTTAAGCTCCCTTACTGCTTGTTCTCAACAAGATGTATAATATGAATTTGAATTCTTGAATCTACTTGAATCTCTCCATAGATTTTTTTTATTATTATTTCTGTTATTAAAAATGACATGAATTAATAATAAAATGGCTGGTGAATTTTAGTATAGTTGAGTTTTAAATATATTTAGATTTCAGAGGACAGTAGGTAGTTGTGGTTCTCATTATTCAGGGTGTGGCTGCTTTTTCTCCAGTGCTGGAATAGGTTCCTCATTTGCTTTTAGTGACAGGACTATTGGCTGCTTCCCTAATCAGGTGCTTCTCTGGAGGGTGTCCTCTTTGTTCTCCATTACTGGTACTTCTGCACTCCCTAGCAGCTGGCCACGTTCTTTTTCACTGGAGGTCTTTATGCCTGGCACATTACTGATGTCCTTTTAATCATTTGGAATTTTTGACTTCATCATTTTGCCTATAGATCTCCTACCAGTTTACTAAAGTATATTTGCAGGGATTGTTTCATTCCTGGTATCTGTTTTTAGGAGTGCATAGGTCTATGTTCCTTTAGAGCATAGACTGTGGGTTCAGTCTGGGTTCCAGACTGAAGCTATATGGACACAGCTTCAGGTAGTCACTCTGTATCCACCCAGTATCTTCATAGTTAACCACTGAGAAAGATATAATGACAGAGATAACTCTGATGCTGTCCTTTTAAAGGGCTGAATTGTGGTACTGAACTATGCTTCTTATGCCTTCTCCAGTCGTTCTCTTAAATTACCCTGTTACAAAAGTCAGCGGGATGCTGAACTGTTAATTCACACACACATAGTTTTCATGGTCCTTCAGTGATCAGGAGTTTAGCCATACCATGGGAAGTTTGTGATGCAAGAGAATGCACTATAATCCATCAAAATGAGGCAGTAATTTATGTATTTATTTAATGAGTCATCTTAAAATTATTTTCTTTACAAGACTTCCCCCACTTGGCAGCACTGTTGATAGCTCAGCATGGTAAAAAAAAAAAAAAAAAAAAAAAAAAAAAAAAAAAAAAAAAAACTCTGAGAAGCTATTTGCAAGGATTTGGTAGATCTGTTGATAGTTGTGGTTATAGGTTATAATACGCTTCAAAAAAAAATAAATTGTAAGATAGTTATGATTTTTAATCCTTTTGTATTAAAGAGAAGAACTTGAAGCTATCAATTACGAGTGTTTTCATGAGCAGGTGGTTAGATAAAAGGAAAGTTATTTTCAAGCAACTTTGTGGTATTTACTGCACTTTCATTTCCTTTGCCCTGATAGCAAGAGATGGATCTCTGCAGCAAGCTACTTTGCTCTTAGTCTCATTTATTTTATTGAGCGTATCAGTAGAGCAAGGTGTTGCGTGTTGAAAGATGTGTGGTGGCTGTTTTGGAAAATATGCAGTATTTGTATTGGAATACAAAGTATTGTTTATAAACCTAGACACTATGAAGACTGCAATGTTAGATAGCTATATTTCTTGAAAAGTAAAATTCTGAAACTGTCGAATTTATGCAACATTTTTTTTTCTTACTTGAAAATAAATTCTGCAACGATAGTAAAAGATTGTTTATCCTGACTTGAAAATTGATTAATTCTGATTGTTTTTTTCTGTATTGTGAGTGAATAAGCAGTATAATAGCTACTACTTACTGATTTTTTTTTACATTTTTTTTTTTTTTTCCAACAAGAAAAGCATACTTGGTGAACATAAGTGCCAGTCCAGAGAATTACTGAAGGATGTGCTGGACTATAGGCACTTTGATACCTTATCTGTGTTTGCTCAATAGTTTATTGTAATTTAGGCTCATGCATAAGTAGTTTCTGAAGAAAAAGAATACAGAGTAACAGTACAATAAAATTATCTAAGATAACATAGGGTAAGAAAGGACCTTTTTGATCATTTCACCTAGCTGATACTTTAAGTAACGCTGAGATGATTGCATCCTCTTAACATTGTTAAATTGTATCTTAAAATTTCTTAGGTGGCTTGCCTAGCTATTCTCAACAGATGGATTTCTTTGGGTTCTATGATCTGAATCAGAGAATATTTTAAATCTAGGACTAAGATCTACGGACAAGAATACTAACTTGAAAGGTTTAACTTAAAATAGTACTCAGTCTCTTATGCTGAAGCCACATGGATTTTCTGGTAAAACTGAAAGCTCTGTTAAGACAAAATGTCATGGTATTAATGGTATGGACTTGTGGAATTATTTCTTTATTTTCCAATAAAATTGTCATTATTTATGCAAGCTGGATTGCCAGCTGAGAAGAAGGCAATCATTAGATTAATGTGGTATCTACATTTATTGTTTCTAGTTGAGTCAAGGTAAGGAGAAAAAACAAGTTGGCCTTATGAGATACAGAGTAAATACTCTGAGTACAAAAAGGAGTTATTTTCCAGCAGGTTTGTGGAATACAATCTTCCAATTCATTTGTTCTGATAGAAGGTATCTGATTCCAAGCACATCATAAATCAATAATAGAACAATAGTGCAAAAAAAGCAGGTATGCTGGAATAAATATGTGAGGTAATGCTTCTCTGCTTAGCTACAGTAATTTCCTATGTTCATATGTTGTGGTTGTTCTGGTTGTTTTATTCTGGTTGTTTCATTCTAAGACATGGATGAACTAAAGGCAGACAGACCAACAGGAGGCATTATGGCTGAAAAGGCCATACAAGGAGCTGCAATGGACCTTGATTATTTAGTCTAAGCAATAATCTGGAGGGTTAAATAGAAGTAAAGTGGTTGCATTACAGCATTGGAGGCTCAGGTTATGGGTTAAGAAAATATTTTGAAATGTAAAGATAGCTTAGAAAGTACAATATACCTAAAAATATATATAAAAAAATAAATATATGTATAAATATATATCTATATATCTATATCTATATCTATCTATCTATCTATATATATACCTAAAATACCTAAAGAAGGTATACAATCTGTCTTTAAGGAAAAGAAAAAAAAAAAGAAAACCTAAGCCATTATGTCAGGAGCACTTAAGCTATAGCTGAATTTTCAGTAGTGCAAGACAATAATAGCCTTTTGCAAAACCTTTCAAATAAGTCCACTACTTAATTCAGTACATGATTTATAAAGTTCTGAATGGGAATAAATGCTGCTGAAAAGGTCCTTCCTTTCTTTCTTTGCTGCCCCAGTTCTTCCAGTACTGTGATGCACGGTCCAGAATTATTAGGAAGCTATGTAAGTGGAAGTGAAATGAACTAAACTTGTACTAGGGATGGGTGAATATTTTGTCATAGCTTTGTTTCATAGAAAACAAGATTGAAATAATTAAAAAAAAAAAAATACAATCTTTGCAAGAAACATTATTCTTTAGTTATACATGTAAATCAAAATATATGGATGTAGAGGAACTGGCTCATTCTCTAGTTCAGTTGTCTTTAATGTCTTCTTTTCTTCTGATTAGCCACCCTCTTTTGAAACAGTTCTGAAGTATTTTTACGTTTAAATGAGCAAGAGCACATGGAGTTTAGTGGCTCAAATGTTGAAAGTTTGCTCTTGTCAGACAGTGAAAGGCAAGTGCAAAAATAAGAAAACCATGAGATCCCATCAATATGCAACCTATTTTGTGTATGTGACTGAACTGTAACACATTTCCACCCAAACCATAAATAGTATTTTTAATTCTCAAGTTATCATTAGTTTACCATCAGTCTAACATTAGCTCAGTGTAAGGTCTGGAATGTAAAAGTGCTAAAAATCCTTTGCAGAGACTCCTAGAGAAATGGAAGAGCCTCTGGTCTAAAATTTTAATTGTAAGCCTCATGCATACAAACAAACTTTAGCAGTGTACAGATTTAGAATTGTTTCATAAAAGTAAATATTTGTCAACAAAGATGACCTCTATTGTACAAATAGCGCATTTGTTTATTGTCCTTCAATGTCAGCATGCTAGACAATCTGTAACTTTTCATTGCTCTTTCTGAAGTCAAGCAACCACTTAGTTGAGAGGAAAAAAAATGGGGGGGGGGGGGGGGGGGGGGGGGAAGATAATATGTGATTACATTTTCAGTACGACTAAATTAGCTTCTTCAGGACATGGTGTTGAAATTACAACCAAGCCTCAAAGGCACGGAAGGAGGCTGAATAACTGTGCAATTTATGTAGACTAAATAAACACATGCATACACACACATCCAATAATTTATTATTAGTCTAATTAAACCATTAGCAGTCTTGTCAAAATAGTATTAGTCCAGCTAGAGTAATACCCAAAACATGCAATTATTAAAGCTTGTTCACAGTAATGATACAATTAAAACTGACACCCACTTCTGCTATCCAGTCTTTATGCTGGTGTTTGGTTCACCCTTCCTGTGTATAATAATGAGTCATTATCATTCTTCAGCAGAAGCAGTATGGTGTTGGTGGTGGGGGTTTCTTCCACCTTGCTCTTGGGTCCATCTTCTATTATTTCTACATTTGCTGACATAATTCAATTGCTTCATTATTTTTGTTTTTATTTTTTTCTACAGTGCTTAAACTATGTATTTTAGCCAAGTAATGAACTACTCATCTCACTGGGATCAGTACAGTTTAAATATTTTTTCCAGATTGGAAATTAGTTTAAAATGATTTATAGTATATTTATTACTTGAAAACTTCATATGTAGAAAGGAAGAGAGAAAAGATGACAAGTAGAGGAAATAATGCTTCTGGATTTACCACTTCTCAGTGTTTATCTCTGGAAGAAAGACAGACCTTCTGCATCTGTTTTATGTTCCTATTTACCTACCTTTACCTAGTTTCTGGTGTTCTGTAACCAAATCTCCATAGACCTGGAACCTTTCTAGCTCTTACTTGCTAATTTTGCCAGTGATTACGGTGGGAAAACAAACAAACAAAAATGCCATTCCCTGACCCTATTTTATGCTTCTATTTTATCTACGTGATGTATGGAATTTTAAGTAGTGCACAGCATTTTCTGACTTGTTAAAGATTGATGCTATGAGTTTGAATTGGGATGGAAATGGCTTTATGTTAGTCTGACTACAGATTAACTCAATCATAGAATTTTCATTTTAGTGACGGATCTGTGCTGGCTACCAGAGTCATTGAGAAAATTGTTTCATTTCACTGCTGTCTTCATGGGTTTGCAGCAGTGTGTGGGAACACAACAAAACACCAGACCCTTCGTGTTACTTTTCACTTCAGCTGTATTACTTCACTTCAGCTGCAAGTGAAGATAAAAGGGTTAGGAGTTTCAAAGCAGAAAGGGCTGCAAAATGACATGATGTTCCATGTCAGCCTTAGATGATTAAAAGATTTTGGGTGATTTGTGGCTTTTTAATACTTTACCTATTTTGGAAAATAGTTTAGATGGCATAAAAATCTTGGTAGACTCATTCTGGCACGTTGACGTAACAAAACATTAAAGAAAATAATAAAACAGAGTATGCTTCCAAGTAAAGAAAAGAAAGTTTCATGTCCAAAAGCTTTAGCGATGTTGGCTTTCTGCTTTGCTTTTTGTTTGTTTGTCTTTTATACTGATTGGTCTAAACTTCCCATCCTTCTCACCACATAGTTTCTATCAAAACTATTAAATTCTACTTGATTTTCAACAGGGCTGAAAATCTTAAATAGTTGAAATGTTGGATGCATGGGGGGAGAGAAAAATGGCAGTGTTAGATCCTATATTTCTCTGTATTGTTTAAGAACAAACAGTTCATAATGTATTGTTTAAAAAAAAAAAAAAAAAGTAAGAAGATTGTACCTTAATCTGAAATATGATGTGAGGACAGACCATGTGAAATTCTGTCTTTTTCATATGATATCGAAGGACACATCAATGTACAAAAGAAAAGTGACATAGCTATCCAGGCCAGAAAACAAAATCAACTTTTGAGCAAGTGAGATGCATTTGATCCTATTAGCTGATCTAGAGAGGTATGTTTTCTGTTCATATAAGCACGCATAGACTTTTATTTTCATTTCAAGTTTACTTTCATAACTGAAGAATCCAGGCTGTGCTTTACATGTTTAAAAATCATAAGGGTACTATCTATTCAGAATATTCTATTTCCACTTAGGTTGCATAGTAGTCTGACTTTTATTCCTTTTTAACAGCTTTTCCAGTTAAAATCTCATTGTCAGTACTGCCTTCCCACAGATTGTATAGGTTTTTTTCCTCAGTCAACATGTATCCCTCAAACATTGTTGCACTGTACTATATATTTCTTCCTCCACTCTTCCCCGATGATATCTACTGCTGGCTGTCATTTACAGTCTTGGTTATTATTTTCAGCAGATGGATGAAGGCAGATATTTCCATCAATCCAGATTTTTGCCATTCCAGTGCTTTTTCCTGGATATCTTGCTATCAGCTTACAGTTACTGATATTCACAGTTACCTTTCCTTGCAAACCAGGAAAACCCCCCTCTGTTTTCACTGCTGATGCCTCTACCATTTATCAGTTTGTTTGTTTATTTACAGGAATGTAGCTGACTACATTTTTTTTCTTTATACATCCATGCCCAAACACCATTTTCCTCCAGCTGGAATTGTGCTCCAGCTCTGTTTATGGAATACAGCCTTTTGTGTGTGTGTGAACACAATACCAATAATTTTGTCATCTTCCTCCTAACCTTTCATGTATCTCTTCCATTTTATCCACAACGTGTCTGCTAGTGTCTTTATCTTCCCAGTTATCCCCATCATGCTCTCTGACCCTCCACATTATCTGCTTTTTGTACCATAACAGCAAATCCAGTTTTCTTTTTCTCTGTTTCAATATCTCACTGGTTTCATTGTTTCAGCCACCTTTCTTATAATCTCTCACCATCTTTTTTTTTTTTCTTCCCCCATTTGCATAGCACATTCATACACTTAATGTTTCATCTGTGCTATTTCATAGCACTGCAACCATAACATCCAGATTCCTTCTCAAGTTTAGCCTCTGCAAAAATGCCTGCAATCATTGAACATGTATTAATTTGTTAGTACTTCGGGTTTAAGTACTTTGTTTAAATACTTTTACTTTGTTTAAATGTTGTTTTACCCTTACTGCATGTTTTGTGCAGTGCTTCCCTCTTCAGACTGTGAGCTTTCAGACAGAATTTCTTTCAGACAGAATCTGGATTTAAAAGATCTCTACGTTATAAGAGTCCTTTGGTGCCTACTGACTATCATTTGAGATGCATGATAAATTACTGGAGAGTCTATCAGAACTCTGTTCTTGACTCAATGAGAGTTTTAATTCCTGAACTGCAGTATCACACTCTCCTTCTTGTTCTCTCCAGGCCAGGAATATTGAATTCTCTGATCTTTAGTAGTAGCATTTTTTGCCTGGCAGTTACAGACGTTCCGCATAACCAGATGTAGCAACATATTGGATTTGCCTTTTCAGTTATAAAATGTGTTTATATCTGCATCAATAAATCGGTATCTATTTCATTTTAAATATATATTCGCTGCCAAATATGCAACATGATTGTTGTCTTTTCTCAGGTTACTTTATCCTATTATGATTTTGTATGCTATTCCTATAGCACATATAAAAAAAACTGGGATTGTTGAAATTTAGAATTAATGGGCATTAGTGCGGATTGTGCATGGAAAAGCAATGTATGATATCTTTACCTTACTTTCTTCTCAAAAATAGCCACCACTGTTTCATATCCCACTCTGTTATAAAAAACTCAGGTATTTGTAAGCTTTCTATATAAAACCATTTTTATAGAGATCTTTTATTTTATTTTTTTAAGTCAAAAAAGCATCTTTTTTTTTTTTTTAAACTATCATTTCTTTAAGGAGTATTATTTTATAATTCAGTTGTCAGTTTGATGCAAATAGCATTTTTGCCAGTAAAAGTAAAGCAGTTCTTGGCTTAATATAATCAATTATAAGCTTTGCTAAAGATTATATGAACTCTTGGAGCTAAATTTCTGCTAAATTTAAATTTTTCTGCTAAACGTCTGCTAAATTTCTCTTGGTGCCACAACAGTTTAAGTACATTCTGTAGCCTTAGCAGTAGCTTTTGTTGTTCCATATTTTGTTTACTTTGGAAATTTGTATTTATTTTTTTTATTTATTTATTTTCTATATTTATTTTTATATTATTTATAGTTATTATTTATAGTTATTATTTATATTTTTATGTATGTATTTATTTTATTTACTCTGGTAGTTTCTGGCTGTGTAGTCAGACAGCTAGGCTCATGCTTTCATAACTGACATGTGAATGCATGATTTCCAAAAGTATGTTCTTTACAGATCTGTCATAGCTTGCAAAGCAGTCTCACACTCTGTCTTCATTGTGTTTGGGAAATTATATCAGCTAAATTGCATTGTGTAAAATGCAAATTATTTCTTCTTTTAAAGTGCTAACATTATCAGAGTTCTACTTCAGATACTGTGGTATCAATCAAATACCAGCCATGTTGGCGTCATTATTTGCTTTAGACAGGGAATAGCTACAGTGGCTACAGTATCTTTGAAAAGTATAAATGTGTTTAATTCAGTGCCCTCTTCCAGCTCCAGCTATAGCAGCTGGTGACACTGCCATCCATCTGCGCAGGACTGCCCAGCAGGTGGAGGTTACTAGTTTCGCAATTCAGCCAGCAGTGAGAAATGCAAGTTCTCACTGTTCTGCTGCAATAGAGCTAGTAACTGCTTCTAAGCATTTAATCAGCAATTAGGTTACTTTTGCTAATTTTGCACTTAAGTAGATCAAGTTGAATTCCACTGGCTGCACATCTTCTGTCATAAATATAGTAATAGACCTCTAGGGATAATAAGTTTTGAATCTCTCAGTGTGCAAAGTGATCCTGTCCCTAAGTATCAATCAAGTTTCAGTGTTTGTCCAGTAAGAATATGCTGTTCTTATATGTATATATCTTAGTAAGCATTGGATCATTTAGTTGCCTTGTTTCATCCAGCCTTTTGCAGTGGCCCTTTTTAAATTTCCATCTAGATCAAAACAAAGAGCGTTTTGAAGTTCTTTTCACCATCAACACACTTTTAGTAAACATGAGGAGCTACTAATAAAAGGAAACCTTTGTCTTTCTTCCTACAGAATATTTTCCTCTGTATGTTTTTTCAAAGTATAGAAACGACATCGTGTTTTTCTAATATTACACTACACATAATCAATTGCTTTAGAAAATATTACATTCAGTCTTTAAAATAATCAGTTGCTTGGCTTAGAAGATGTAATTCAAAATCTAGCTTCACCTCCACAATAAAGGTCACTTTTGTACCCTTGCAGAAGGTCCAGCCAAGGAATATTGTGTGCAGTTCACCACTAGGTTGCACAGTTAAATACCACAGTTCTAGGAGAAGTTTTGTCTGTATTTTGTCTTGCTCCTGTCAAAATGAACAGGAGGGCTGGGTTCAGTGAAAACTTTAGCAGAAACTGACTTCATGTGAACTTTTTCATAGGCCCACTGAAATTCCATTCTTAGACACAGGATGGTAGTGTTTCAGAAAAGCAAAATAAATACATCATAGAGAGAGAGTTCAGAGTATTTTTGTACGGCAAATCTTCAGAGATTCAAAAACATAATAATAACAGGGTAATCTTATATTGGACTAGATTTTTGTGTATAATTGTATCTGTCTCCATTTTACTCAAAACTGGTTGCCTGGACTCTCTAGGTGTCTTCAGTCATATTTCAGTTTGCCAGCATCACAAGCCTTGCTATGCTTTGGCTACTAACCATGAAAAAGAATTTATTTTCATGAAAAATGTGCTTTTGGGTCATTGGTTGATGATAAAATAAAACTTAGACCTTTCATTATTGTTTTTTCCATTTCTGTAAATCTGGTAGTCCTTCCTGTTATCATATGGCTGTACACGTTTACTCTTCTGTATTTTGTGGGAGTTCCCTTTCAATTCACCATTTCTATTCTAGCACTCATTACTTTATAGTAGGTCAGATACTGTATTCCTTTTACCTTGTTCTGGATAAGGTTATTTCATAAAGTGAAATGTATATATATTATTGATTGTAGGATGGAATGGGAAATTTGAGAGTCACTAAAAAAGGAATACGACTTGAAGGAATATCTGAATTTCTACTTCCACTATACGTGAAAGAAATCAATTCCCGAAAGGTAGGTGTTTTTTTTTCTTTTTTTCTCCCCTTAATTTATAACTAATACAAATGAGTCTCTTCAGCCGCAAACTACAGTTTCATTCTTACACCTCCTAAATTAGTGATCAGTAGATGTCTGCTTTGAGAATACCTTAACAGTGAAAACTTCCTTCATGTCAAAACCATTTTTTCCCCTGAAACCTTGCCTGTCTGAATAAAAGAAATACCTTATCCTTAAGAAATGAGACTTAAAGTCTGTATATGTTATACCTGAAATGACCATGGCATTGTGAATGGAGCATTTGCCTCCTCATCTGATGTGAAGTCGAGAAATACAAGATTGCTTGTGTGTGCAAAATATAGTGAAATAATGAAGGATTAGCTAGGGTGATTTTCCCTCCCTCCCTAGTTAAGTACAAGCAATCTTGTTAAGCTGTATAACATCTCTATCATATCATTTTTCAAAGCAAACCATTTTTAATAGTTTAAATGCAATTGTTTTATCAGTTAGCACCAGGGTATTACAGAGGAAAAAAGAGAATCAAAATATTATGCATTCAGAAATTCAGTGTAGTTCATTTTGACTGAGTAGTTTGGACTCATTTGTGCTGTATATATAATATCTCCAGTGCATTAAAAGTAATTTTGAAATAATCAAAATCTCTTCTTTTTACCATACAAATATTAATCTATGATCAGAGAGGAATGTTACAATGGTTTTCAGTCAACCAGGTGCAAAGAACTTTAAGATGCATAGAGCAAAAGTTGACAAGAATGAAAACATATTTACCCTAAGTGCCTTTATGGAAAATTCTTCCTTTAGAATCTGTTGATATCTATCTTCTGTGCATATAAGAAATGTCTCAAGTACGTTCATAAATGAGATCATGACAGTTTCCCATCTCTCTTAATTAGTTCATTCTCATGTTAATAGATGTGTGAGATGAATGGCAAGTCTCTTGGTCCTTTTTTTTTTTTCCCTGTAAAACTACTACCTTTCAATATTTAACAGAGCAGCAATACTGTTCTACATAATGAAAAAATCTTTAATATTTAATTAACAATATATTCCCCAATGATATTGAATTTTGATCACTTCTTCAACATACGTTCTTTGACTTTTCAACTCACCATACATCCAATTTGATAGAAAATCTTGTGTATAATGTTTATTTTACAGTAGTAGCTAAAAACATGCATTACTAACTAAGGTAAATCTATATTAAAAACAAACAAACAAACAAACAAAAAAAACAGTCAATAATACATTTATTTCTAAATAAATGCAAATACCATACCTTTGATATTGACTAGAATGCTGCAAAAACACATCTACTATTAAAAACCCTACAACTAACAAAACAGTCAATGCATAAGTGCATAAATGACTTTTTAAGTAGCAAACACTTCTGCCAAGTCAATCAATAAGACCAGATTCTGCCTCCTGAAAAAGGAAAGGCATCTACAATGGGGAACTTTAGCTTTATTATTTTTTCCTAGACCACTTTGCCATGAAAAGGCACTAGTACGTCTAAAATAATTTCTATAAATTTCTAATATTTCCTTTATAGTTTTGAAGCTAAAGAATTGATTAAATCAACCAGAATATTTTGTGTTTTATCTATTTCTAAATAAATAAAATACTTTAAGGTTGCTGTTAGACCTTCATACTGAGTACAACAAATCCTTTTAAAAGCAGGCCTAAAGCATGAGCTTGTTTAGTACGAATATTCCAATCTGTAGACCTTGTGAAATCTTTGTAAAATTCCCAGGCTGTATAACCTGTACCTGCACTCTTCAGGGAAACATACCTTTTTCCTAGAGATTGCAGAACATTATTCATGGTTTGTGCTTTTTTCCTAGTTCCTTTCTACAAGTGGATGGTGTCTATTATTGTTCCATGTCCAGTACGTGAGAGTTATGATTTGCGATGTTTGCTTGCACAGGGCTTCATATTGTAGAACATTGTTTCTTAAGAAATAAAGGTGAAAATTTCTGTTTCATGCGGATTCAAGTAGGGTCCCAACTTCACTCAGAACTCCAAAAAAAAAAAAAAATCTAAGGAAAAAGTGCATGCAAATTTAAGTACTATCAAGGAGCAGAACCCAAAGTGTAACAGTAGCCTAACACAAGGTCACTTTAGTCCTGTGAGGCTCATGAAAACAGATTTTAAGTGCCCTCAAACCAACAGAGTAGATCATTAGCTAGACAAAATATTTTACCTAAAACATTATTGGTTTTGCAGATCTACTGATACCTATCTAGTACCATTAAAGCACTCATTATCTAGCTAAAAAAGTAGTATGTATGTGTACTTAGTTCTCATCTCGCAGTACTCGTGAACCAGATGCACATCCCAGACCTTTGCAAGCTTGTTCAGTTATTATTGTGCTAAAGTTTAGCTTGTGGTGTATGTTAATGTGAATGGCATGAGGGAGTGATGAAAACAACCCTGGAGCTCTGTTAAGCTTTAAGGCAGGGGTTTGCAGCAACTCTGCATGGAGTGTCTCCAGGTATATGGCATCTGCATGTGACATTAGCTCTTTTGTCACTTACAGAATTGAACTTGGTGCTGTAGAAATCTAAGTGTGAGCCACATTTCTGAGCTCTCATTATAGTCAGTAGAGACCTGGTCAATACAGACAGTGGGCTCTGAAGAGCACACCAGCTGTTAGTACTTGCTTTGGGTGTGATAACGAGGGTGGGGAGTGCTTCCTCTCTTTCCCCTCTTTCCATAGAAGTACTTATGATTGAAGTTTGATGCATACAGGAATTAAAATGTACCATGCAATCCAAAACACATTTAAAACTCTATGTTTGCTGTCTTTTACATGCATATTTTATTTATTTTCTGAAAGGAGAATTTGCTCTTTAAGTAAATTTACTTATTCCCCTTTAAAAGAATGGAGACAATGAAGTGACATCACTCAATTAAATCCTGAAACAAGCTGTAGTGTGTTTAGTAAGTTTTTTTGTGGAACAGGTGTATTTCCTCTGCATGGTTTGTTGAATGAGACTCTCCCGGGAGGTTTGTGCAGGGCTGTCAGCCCTGCAGGTCAGGGCTTTACCACTTTCCCACCACACGATACAACTCAGAGCTAGGTGGGAAGACCAGTGATGTTATCAGCAGGATGCAGCAGAAGATGCACTATGTTGAGACTAAGAGGTATGAGCGGAGTTTTTGTGCTTATATGGGAGCTGATAAAATTTTAGTTAGCTAGATTTGGAGCTGATAAAACATGTTTACTGATAGCACAGGGTTCACTTTTGATTCTGATAGTGAACTACTTCTGATAAGAGACCTGGAGAAGTCTGTTGGGTAGCTAGGCTGAACTGAGCTCTTTGTTGCCACAGTTTCAATATTAAGGGTGGCTAGGTATAATACCGTAAAGCTCACATGTGCCTACACATGTTGAAATGAGTGCTTTTGTCTGCGGTATGCCTGGATCCTGAAATAGGATTGTTTATGCAAGGTTGAATGCAAACCTGAAAGTCCTATTTAACAAAAGAGCTGTATTGAACTTTGTATATAGGTTGAAGAATCGCCTTTTGTCTCGTGAATGTTTCATTGTGTTCTGGTTTAACCCTGGCAGTGGAACTCCACCACAACCACTCTCTCACTCCCACTCCTCAAAGGGAAAGAAAGGGGGAGAAAATATGATGAAAAGGTCTCAAGGGTTGAGATTAGTACAGGGAGATCACTCAACTGTTATCATCATGGGCAAAACAGACTCAGAATAGGGAGAATAATACAATTTACTGCTTCTCACTAGCAGACTAGAATGCTGAGAAACTAAAAGCAAATTAAAACATGTTTCCCCATATACCTTCTTCTACCTCTTCCTCACAAGTTACATAGGGGAATGGGGGCTGCGGTCAGTCCCTGACACTTCATCTCCGTCGCTCCTTCACAATCACTCTGCCTCTGCTCCACATGGGGTCCCTCCCTCCTCGGGGTCTGCAGGGCTGGTTCTTACTCCTGTCTTCCAGCTGCTGTTGTGCAGCTTTTTTTTTTTTTTTTTTCCTTTCTGAAATCTGCTCTTCTGGAGGCCCAACCAGCACCAGTCACTGGCTCGGCTCTGGCCAGCAGTGGGTCCCTTTGGAGCTGGCTGGAGCTGGCTCTGATCCAACATGGGGCAGCTGCTGGGCTCTGCTCACAGAGGCCACCGCTCCAGCCCCCTGCTTCCAAACCCCTGCCAAGTAAATGCAATGCACATTGAAATCCTGAATATTAAAGATAAATGCTAAAATAGTTGGAGTTAACTGGAAAACAGATATGCATTAATTCTTAAAATAAATAAATAAATAAATAAAAACTTCTGATTTATAATATTTATAACTTAGGATATTATCTCCCACCATTATACAACTTTTGATTGAGAAGTAGTAATGAAAACTTCAGGTCTATGGTTAACTGAATATTCATTCAGGCTTTGGCTGTAGAATTTATACAGATCAGAAGACTGCTCAGAGCATGCTGTTTCCCTAACCTTGGTCCTTTTGGTTAGCCATTTCTGCTACATTTTACCACTGTGCTTTCTATGGACACCAAGAGTGTGTGTGTTGTGTCATGAAAAAAGAAAAAGAAAAAAAAAAGAAAAAAAAAAAAAAGACTGAAATATTCTACACAAAATTTCTTGTTTTCACCAAAATAAATCTGTAGTTTCAAAAAATTACTTAACTGCATGTCAGAACCTGAGTTGTTAAGGGCTCGTTTGATCCTGAGGTGACTTCTTTATAACCCTGGAACAAGAGTACATGTACTTTATTGTTGAATTTTACTGTTTATAGACTTCTGATCAAATTACCAGGCTGAAAGCAGACATTAAGGCAGTGTTGTATTTTCCATTCCATATGTCACTTGCATTGGTCTGGTGCAAAGAAATAATGCAAACTAAGTTCTAAGATAATTAATTAGATGTGTGATGTTAAATAACACACAATGCAATAACCTAAATTACTACAATATTTCTGTTCTTCAGTATTCTTTATCATCCTGCTCATGGATCCATGCTACCACATTTGTGAATAGAAACAATAAAAGCACTTCATGGTGTATTCTTCAGAATGCATTCTTGGCTTCACTGATCTTTTTCATTCACATATACAGTACTTAAATGTCGAAGAAAATCAAATTTTCTCTTTGTTAAACAGTCTCTCTTACAAATAAGGCAAGTAATTTATTGCCCATCAAACTAGGGGCAGTGGAGTACTGTTTGGTGGGGTTTTTTTGTTTTTTTTTTTTTTCAGTATAATTAACAAGGTTAAAAGTTATTTCCTGAGTTTGTTTTCAACATATACCCCTAGAGAATACAATTTAATGATTTAGTTAAAAGTCATTAGAAAAAAATCTATTAAATGAGAAACATGGAATGAATATAAACTAACCAAACACACAAAACTCTGAGAATTCCCTATATGTCTTATATTTTTAAATATTTGATTTTCTCGTAACTAAGGAAAACAAATGTTTTGACAGATATGTTGAAATTTTAAGGAGACTTCAAAGCAAAACTTTACTTTAGGGTACCCTAATGGCATTTCTTTCTGGCTGTACAGAAATGCTGAATCTGTTTCAGGTTAGTTTAAGAGCAAAATATTTGGTTATCAAAAGAAACAGTTCTCCTTTCAGCAGCTGGTTTTAGGCTTTCACTAATAGCTAAGCTGTTGACCTGTAGAGACCATGAATTTTCTTCCAGAGTATCTGTATGCACCTAAATTGGGTATATGTCCTGAATTGTCTTAACAGGCTATAACTAAATTTATACATACAGAAAAGGTCAAATATTTCTGGTGACTGTGACTAATGAGGTAATGGTTTTATTTTGAAATGCCATATCCTAGATGAATATTTAGCAAGATATTCAGCATCTGTAAAACTTAGCTGAAACTTAGTAGTGTGTGTCGAAGTTGAAAATCAGCAAAGCGATTATGAATAGGCGATCAATGGAGTTTGTAGACTGATTTCCAAAAGCGTAACACATACGTGACTTATCTGAGATTCTTTAAAGTTACACATTTTTTAGCTTCTCTCTCATTCTTTTTTTATCTATGTAATTACACTAGTCATGAGTTAATATGTCTGAGTTACTGAAAGTGACTGTGCTGATAGCTCAATTAGAAATATGTTTTTAACTTTTTGTTTGTTTGTTTGTTTCACTGCAGTTGGGTTCATAGAAATCCCAAGTAAAGTGATATCTTAATAATTTTGGGAGGTATTGTATTAGAAGTGCTAGAAGGCTTCTGTTCTCCAGGCTGAACTGCCCTGTGTCCCTCAGCCTGTCTTCATAGGAGAGGTTCTCCAGTCTTTTTTTTTTTTTTTTTTTTTTTTTCCAGATTGTACAAGCCTAGACTGAAGGGAGCTCCAGATACTTTCTCACAAAAATCATGTAGAGGAGAATAATCACTTCCCTCTACCTGCTGGCTATGCTGTGTCTAATGTAGCTCAAAATGCCATTAATCTTCATTGCCACAGGTGTTCCACTACTGGTTTGTATTTAATTTGTCCACCAGCACTTCCACCCCACCTTCTCTTCAAGATCCTTTCTAGATCCTTTGTTATACTTTTGCTATATCTTCAAGATACTTTGCTTTACTTTGGTCCCCAGCCTATATAGGTACATAAGTTATTCTATCCCCAGTACAGGACTTTGTATTTGAGTCTGAGCTTCTCTCTCCAAAGTGGTTACGAAGAAGCGTTTCAGGAGATCGCATCAAAAGCCTTGCTGAAGCAGAGGAAAGACAATGGTCTATTGAGTTAGTAATCTTGTTACACAAGACAACCAGATAAGTAAGCCCACATTTTTTTCCCAAACACCTTATTTTCCTTTTTCTGCTTTGTGGTGATTTTCAGGGAATCTTCTCCATAGTCTTTCCCTTAACTGAGGTGAAGCTGTCTGGGATATAGTTACCCAAGTCACCCATCTTGTCCTTCCTGAATGGGAGTCTGATATTTCTGATTTTGCTGTCACCAGAGTTATCCGCAATTATCTGCAGAATTAACTTCAAAGATGTTAAACATTGATGACAAGCACCATGAGATGTGGGCCTTCTGGTCTAGAGGACTAGCTAGTGTTAAGTTCAGTTTGGTTAAATTGTCAAGCTGGAAAAGATGTTCATAATCTGTTGTGAAGTCCTGCAAGGATCTTGTATTTGCTAATGTGGGGTTTCAAGAGGAGGAACAGGTTCCCCCAGCCTGTGCCCGAGCATATTCTTCTGAAAAATCAAGGCTTTTTTTTTCTTTTTATTTTTAGCTATCTTTTCTATTTTCTGCTCTTTTCTCCTCTATCAGAGGCTCTGTTGCCATGCAGTAAAAGTAGTTTGAGTCCTGCAGTTCTACTACTACTGAGATATAGAGATATCAGGGAAACCCCAATTAGGAGATGTTGGTGACCACCATCAAAAAATCACAAAGATACCTAAGAATCTGCCACCAGTATGAAGTGCAATGCTTGCTTCTGCAGTTAAATGTCACATATCTCTGATAGAATCTGAAATGCTCCCCTGTTCTTTTTTATTTTTTTGATACCTACTCTTCAGCATTGCCCTTGGGATCACTCACTTGTCACTGAAAATAAAGTCATTATGATGGCATAAAGGGCTCCTTAACTCATTTTGGCTCTCAACACGATGTAGTTTCAATGTACTGAAAACCCAGTGTCAGTTTATTGGCTATGAACAAGATATAAGGGTTTCTTTAATCACAAGCTTTGCCAAGGGACAAGTCACACATATTTGTTGGTGGTCTCTGTAGGGACTGCCACTCTGAAATTGAGTTGGCTGTACTCACTCTTCACTGACAGCTGGTAAGACCTTCATGATTCATGATTTTGCCCTTGATTTGCTATACTTCACTGAAACCTGTCTAGGGGTCATCCAATTGTGCAAGTCTGTCTTTTGAACACATCATTCTTTCATGTCAGTCTGGACTTCTCTTTTTATTACTGTGATTTGTTGTTCATTGAAGGAGAATGTCTGCTTGTTATACTGAAAAATCTGATTTAATATTACCTGAGCTCTTTATTTTCATTGATTACAACTCATGAATAAAGTCAAGAGTGACTGTATCTACCAAATTGTATGCCACCTTGAAGAACTGAATTTGATTCGGGAGCAATTCTTCAGGCAGAAGTGGCAAGTTAATTAAGTAGAAACCATTGCTTTAGTAGAAAGTTGCTTAAGTATAAACTGTTGCTTTTTATTTGTTCGTTTTTCTTGGTGGTATTATTGTTTTTGGTATCAGTTGCATCTTCAGTTTTAAAGTACTTCCTTGGTGGAATGAATCTATGTTCCACTGGGGAAAATTTCACTGAAACTCTGTGATATTTCAGTTTGGTGATCATCATATCCTATGTCTGATCCTAACAGTCATTCAAACTGATTTTGCTATGAGCTGTTTTAACTCTGTAGGGCTTCTGAAACTGAGAAATGACTTCTTGGTGGTTTAAAAATAATTCATATTTAAAATGAAGTACAATTACTATTAATATTTCCATAGACAGTATGATCCATACTAGGAATATAAAAAGCAGATGTCTTGTAAAGACTGGAAAAGAAGAAAAAATATATATTTATCTCTTTATGCAGGTATTTATGCATGTTTCTAGAGGGAAACAATATTTATCCTTCCCATGTCATTTTATAAACTTCAGGTAGCCCTTTTTCTGCTCCTCTGTAGAAACCCTAGAACTATGGATGCACAGATGATTTAAAAATAAAAATTAAAAAAAAAAAAAAAAAAAAAAAAAGGCGGGGGAGAGGATAGATGTTAGGGGAAAAAAAAAAACATCCTTGTAAGCCTCCTTGTAAGCCATCAAGTACGAAGTACATAATTTATTTCCCCCAAAATAATGCCATCTGTTAGCCCTGGTGTGGGGACTAGTGAATTTCTTACAAGTCATGCTGTGCCCTTATTTGTACTCTTTTGGTAGGCAAAGACAATATTTTTTCCAATGATATCATTGTAATCAGTGTGCTTTTTAAGTTAGGAGGAGACTTAACTCACATTCAAAGACTTGGTGTGTTAACAACAAAGCCCTCTGAAATAAAACTATGCATCTAATACTGTTGGTGAGCTGTCAGCATGGAGTTATGAAGGAGAAATCATACCTGACCAACCTGACAGCTACCTACAACAAGCTTTCTACAGCAATGAGTGTGGTGGATGAGAACAGCTAATGTTGATTATATTGCCTTTAACAAGGCTTTTGACCCTGTCTCCTATCACATCTTCTAGGGATGAAGTACACATCAAATAAGGGAGGCTAGAAACTGAATTGCTGGGCTTGAAAGGTTGTGCTTAGTGGCACAAAGCTCAAATGGAGGCCAGTCACTTGTGCTGTACTCCTGGCATTGATACTGGGGCCAGCAGTGTTTAATTTCTTCATTAATGACCTGGACCTGGAACATTTCCAGCTGAGAAATACGATGTATACGATGTACACTGCTTACTACATGATAATAGAGAAAATTAATGAGCATTCAGTAGTTTAAGATGAAGAAAATAAGAACGTGTCTTACCTTGACTACTTGTAGTGAAATTCTGAGTACAAGTTACAGTATAATCATCACATCTACTTTGACATTCCCTGATTAGGACACTGTTCCTCTCTTACAGGAATGAAGTGCTTTGTCCTCCACAGCTTCTGATAACTGATTACTACTGGCAGACATCACAAGGATGGTGTTTAGATGGTGTTTATAATACTGTCTATCTCCTGTTTGGAGAGAGCTTTTTGTTTTCTCACTAGTCAGTGCAACCCAAGTTGTTTTTTACTGCTTTCAAAATCTACAACATTCATTCATTTTTTTCTCCCCCGCCCCCCCCCCCCCCATATGAGTAGGCACATCTTATAAATTTATGCACAATGCTTTAAAATTACTGGTCAGTCTTAAGAATTGGAGCCTTTATTCAAGATACAAAGTGTGCTTTTTGAGTTTTTACTATATAATCTGTTCTTCTTATAAGAAATAGATCATGGTATAAACCTCCTGTTTCTGAAACAACTTGTCACCAGCAATGAAATTTTCTTCTTTGAGAATGCTCTTCCAGAGTATATTTGTTTATTTTTTACTATTCCCTAAGGGAGGTTCCCATCCATCTCATACTGTGATTTAAACTTCAGACTCCTTCTATACTTCTGAAATCCTTACCTCAATGACTTAATGACTTGTTTTTTTGTTGTTGTTTTTGTGTTTGTTTTTTTTTGTTTGTTTGTTTGTTTTAATGCTGCCAAATCAATTTCTCAGAAAAACTGTTAAGCTGCCATACATTTTAGGAAGCAGTGTGACTGCAGCATTACCTATAAAGAGGGAGTATCAAATTAAAATAAAGTATGGAAGATAAATAAGTACAAGTACTACATTTTTTAAAATAAAGTAATAAAGAATTACTAAAATATTTGCAGGTGCAGCAACCAACATTTTAAATCAAAAATTATTTTTTCCCATTTTCCTTATGGTAGTCAGTGCAAGAAATATAGCAGTACTAGCAGTATGTTGTTAATTCAATCCATCTTTACAAAAAAAAAAAATTAAAAAAAAATGATGGAGTAATAATTTTTCTTTTTAGATGTAAAATATATATCTCCCACTTTTCACCATCAATTTCAAAGCATTATGCTTTGAAATCTTTCTTAAGGTTGTTGCTCAAAAGCAGTTTTGAATGTATTATTTAAATAAGTAAAATGGAAGTGCTGGTTACTTCAGAAGAGGCACAGTGTTTTGATACTGCCCTGCATCCAGAAGAGATAACAAGTAGCACTAAGATTACTTGAAAATATTACTGGCTTGAAGATCATTTTCATGATACTAATTGGACAAAGCAAAACAATTTTATATCTTTTCATTACAAAAGCAAGCATAATGTTGTTACCTGTATTACATTTTAGAAGTCAACTATAGCAGCAATACGTACCCTAGCCCATAAATGTATGTTCCCTTTCTATAATAAAGTAGAATTTAAAAACTCAGCAGTGATCAGACTATGCGTTATTTGAAAAAGCTTAGAATTTTAGAAAACCTAACCAATAAATAAATAAATAAAATAGGGTTGTACCTAGGTGTGTTTCAAGGATATACCTCAAGTTATAGAAAAGATCTCCAACTACACAAAAACTAGTGCATTGACATATGAGACAAACTAAGGGTAAGATTTTTTTTTTAGAAATTCAGTGATAAATAAATACTGGAAATAACTTTAGAAAATAGGTGTTAGAATTTTAGAATTTATGAGTGGAATTGGGGTAAAGAGAACTCACACGGAAAGCAGAAGTCTTATAATAGAAGCAGCTGAGCAAGTAAGCATCCTGTACTGGAATTGGTAATTACGGTTTCAGCATTAAGATTGTACAAGAAACATCTGGGGATTTACAGTAAAGTTGGCTCTTGGGCTTCAGCCAAAGGCTCATTTGTTTCTTCAGCTGAATTCAAATCAGTCGTTCTGCTAAGAAAGTAACTGCAGTTCACAGGGTTTGTTAATTTAGGGTGGCAATCTGTCGTGCACAATTCTGCCAACAGCTACTACAGTATGCTCTTGCGGAAGTCTTTGCAAGTATGAATGGTAATTGCAGTAGCATGGGTGTAGGCTAGTGAAATGTTTGCTGGTCTGGAGCCTAATTATTTTTTAAAAACATGAAGTTATTGTATGTCATTTTCATTAGTAAAAGTGAAATCTTGGTTGATACTAATCTTGGCACTCCAATAGCAATCTACATGAAAAGTGTCACAGTAATTTTTAGCAGAAAGGAAAACTGAAGTTTACACTAAGAATATAGAATGAGTAGAAAAATATTTTTTTTCTCTTGCTAGAATCAAGATATAAATAAAAGATCTCTTAAAAATGTTTGGGTAAAGTTTATTTTTGTCTCTGAGTTTCTCCATTGGTATCCGTCAGCTCGGAATCTTCCTGTAAATCAAATCTGTGGTGTCTCTGACTAAGATAAATAACTATAGAATCCCTAAAGACAAGTCCTTGATACTTGTCTTGTCATTTTAATAAAATGTAGGCACTTTGGAATGACTACTTCTGGTAGGCTGATCTAAAACACTTGACACAGAAAACTTGGAAAGGTTTTTGGTTTTTTGTTTGTTTGTTTGTTTGTTTTTGTGAGAGCATGTACTGTATGTTCTACAAGTAGAAAATCTGGTTTTAGAAATATTTTAGCAAAAATATCAGTACGACTATTTAAATCTGGGATACTACAGCACATTCTTTTAGGATGCAGGTGTTCTTCTGTTGGTAAGATATACTGCACTGGCATGTGCCAGTGTTTTGCAACACTGATTCGCATTGAACTTGGATACTAATTTTTGAGTAGCTTGATTAATTAGCGTCAATAAGGGCAATATAATGTTTTTGGTGAGGAAAATTGTATGTCAGTGTCCAAATTGAACTCCTGTATTGCACAGGTGAGGCAGAGGGATTTCCTGAAAGCAGCTGATACAAGGATGAAGTGTTTCTTCTTTATCTTACGTTAATGGGTGCTGATTGAATAGTAAGAAAAAAATGAAGAAAATATGCATGGAAGAAAATAAACAGTATGTTAGGGATAAGTAGTGTTTGTACTTAACAGCGGAACTTGCTGTTCATTTCTTTTTCTCCAAGATTTCTTTCCATTAGTTGAAATGCTTCAGAAGTTTTTATGTACACAAAACAAACAGAAAATTAATATGAACATCTGAACTGTTTTCAGTAGAGTATGCTAAAAGACATGTCTTACCCTCCCAAATGGAAGGCAACATTTTTTCTTAGCTTTGTGCTTTGTTCTTAGTTTCAAGGCATTTCTCAACTACTCTTTGCAGTAGTAGAGGAACATTAAGAAAACTATTTCAGTCTACAAATACAATCAGTGCTAGTATTTCTGTATTTCTGGCTTATTTTTTCTGTACCTTTCTAAGGTTGCTGCTGTTTGTTTGTTTGGGATTTTAACCATGGATTTCAGCAATTTGGTGTAATTGCCAGTTGAAATATTGGAAGAGACACCTGGTGAGCATGGTATAGATGCTTTGTGTGAATTCAGTAGCCTAAATCAATAACTACTACTATGTAGAACTTTTTGTCATGTGCATAAATTACAGGAACAATAACAGGAATAAATCTGATTTTCACCTATAGTTTACCATTCAGATGACAGTATCTGTGTACAACTATATTAATGGATCTCTACAGTCTTCAGTTTACAGGCTGTGTGTTTCATCCATATCCCTCTCTCTTAGTGCATGCAGTAAGAACCAGGTGGGCACCAAACACCTCCTTATCTCCCATGTATTTCCTTTCTACTCAAGAAACACCTAAGGATGGAGAACATGTCCTTGATGCATGATATGCATGACATTTGGGTGAGGATCACAAGGTATGCTGCATATTTCAAAAGGAGTCACAGATACATCCAGCATAACAAACATACCCTTGCTTCTAAAATTCCTCCCGTTTAATAAACTGAATACTAACATGGAACAAACACAGGAACTGAATGAAGTAAATAAACACAAACCAATCCTTACCTGTGTGTGATTCCAAAATCTAAAATCTAAAATATGCCTCAACTCTAACCTAAAAATACCTTTCTGTCTGGGAAGAGTCCAAAAGCCCTTCAGTTCTCGTATGGCAGTGGTGGAGGTTGTCCTTTATGAGACACTTGTTATAGATCATCTGAGATATTCAATTTCTTATATGTGGATTTCTGTCTGAAAAAATAAGAGACATTCAGTTGCACACTTGGGTCAAATTTCAATCCATTAACAAAATTTTTTCTTTCACATCATTTTTCCTTAAAGCAGACTAATCCTAGATTAAATAACTAAAAATATTAAGCATATGAATATTCCTCATTTTAGTCATATTATGGTCAATAGACACTTCCACGTTTATTTTGATGTTCTGCCATCTGTGATTTTTATACTTTTGTTGTAGTATTTTAATAATAATTTAACAATGAAATAGAATATTTTATTATTTTTTAATTATTTTTAATAGGTCAGGTAAACACTTACTCTTAAATATAAGTGGCAGTGAATTACTACTTTCCAGTAGCAGGGCACACATAGTATCTCAAAATTTAGTGTTTATCTTGCAGTTCTTTTCAAGTGTGATTCTAGCTCTTTAAAACAGAATATTATCTAATCCATATCATCCCATATAGCATTTCAGTTTTCATCTAGAGGTGTACTTTTGAAATGCATCTCCTGAGGATCTTCTATTACTGTCCTTTGGTACACATTATGGCATGGTCTGGCACATGCAAACTCTACTCCATTTGTGCAAAACTTAACTGCAATATGCTGACCTAGCCCACCTCAGAAAATATAAGTCGTATGAACATTAGGTGTTCAGCACCAAAAGTATCATTCTAGAAGCCCATTCTAATTGCATGCTGTTCATGTAGGTATAAAAAAAAATCTGTTTTTGCTAAATTATTCCTGTAGTCTTAAGCAGAAGACCAGAAGACTTAATTAATATTTTCAGCTTTTCAGCTGGCACCTCACAGACACTTTGGAGAGTTATCTGTGATTTAAAAAAAAAAAAAAAAAAAAAAAAAAAAACTGTTAAAGAAATCTCTGAAGACTGAAATTTCCAAACCAGAAACATTACTGGTTATCCTGTGAATAAATAATAATAATAATAATTAAAAAAAAAAAAAAAAAACTTTTCAGTTTTGACTTCTAAAAGTTCATTAGTTTCTTTTCTTAAAGCTCTTAATTATGTTAGACTTTGAGCATCTGTTCTTCCTGCTTGTCTGTAAAAATAAGAAACTTTAAGTAAGGTTCAGTGGGCAAAGAATTTGCATAGAATTAGAATCTATTTATCCATACGTGTATGGTTGTCCACAAATTTCCACAGAAATACCTTTTTTTTTGTTGTTCAGCTTTCTAAAGGATTTTGTCCTTTGTTTTTTTTTTGTTACATTGTGTGGGTTTTTGTTTGTTTGTTTGTTTTGTTATTGTTATTCAGCCCTTTTAGGATCTTCATGTGTCTAACATCTCTTTAAGTAATAAGCTTTAGAGTTTATTTTACAATCCAGTGTTGACCCAGTCATTCAAAAGTGGTGATTTTCCCACTCTATTTAGCTTTGGCGTGTCCTCATCTTTAATATTATATGCAGTTCTGGGCTCCACAAAGGATGGGAAAGTCCTTGAAAGCATCCAGAGGAGGGCCACAAATCTGGCAGAAAGCACATCTTGTAAGAGAATGAGGACACTTGGGTTGTCCTTTCTGGCAAAAAGGATTCTGAGAGGTGACCTCACAGTTCTCTGCAATGTCCTGAGGAAGGGCAGTGGAGAGGGAGATGCTGGCCTCTGATCCCTGGGAGCTGATAATAGGATGCATGGGAATGGCACAAAGCTGAGCCAAGGGAGGGTCAGGCTGGATGTTAGGGACAATTTCTTCACTGTGAGGGTGGTCAGACACTGGAACAGGCTTGGTAGAGAGGCTGTTGATGCTCTACACCTGCCAAGTGTTCAAGAGACTTTTGGATAATGCCTTTAACTTTTTTTTTTTTTTTTTTTTTTTTAACATGCCGCTTTAACTTTTGCTTAGCTGTGAAGGAGGGACTTGGACTAGAACTTTGTGGGTTCTTTCCAATTGAATTATTCTATTTTGTTCTGTTCTAATGTCTCAGGATCAGAATATCTTGGGAAATTTTTATTATTTTCACTGTACTTACAAGATAAACATTTGCTTCACTGATGAATACAATTGTTTTTTTCAATAAACTTAGTGGTTTTCCTTGAGTAAACTATTTACTACGTGGTTCATCTTACACAGTAGACTGTAGACACAAGACCTTACTGCCTATTATATGTTTAACCCCTCTTCATTCAATATCTTGGAAGAATCTTTGGTAATTTATTAAATGTTTTGATATTTAACACACAAAATTGCCATTCTAAACAGCATGTTACTTTGTCATAGATCGTGAATGAAATTGTGCTAATAAAAATAAATCATTATTGAACAAAGCTGGGAATTTCAACAATTATCTGCCTAGCCTTTTGCATGTTTTGGCCTTCCAATCTAAGGAAAGATTAAAGGGTAAGGTTGTTAAGACTCTTTGACAGTAAACAAATTAATCTTATTTAGACTGAGGTCTTTAAAGATAAAAGGTTTCTCAGAAGAATGTTGTGCACTCGCAGCCTTTGTGTTTCCTGCTGCTTTTGAAAGGGGTACTGTTTCCATGAGTTATCTGAATGCTTAGAATTTAGACTTTTATTATCTTTATACTATTTGGTTTTGTATTAAGATGGATACAAAGGTTAGGAAAAGCAGAACCAGGATTGTTTGGGGTTTTTTTATGAAGGTTGATAGCTTTTTCCGGGATTTCAGACAAGACAGCTTCAGCACATTTCTTGCTGTAAAACAGGGATAACATCTTTCCCATCTAGGAAGGTTGTAAGGCTAAATACTTCAAGATTTTATGTGCTGTTAGATGATGTGAGCAAATGTGAACATCAGGCACAGTAGTATTAGTACAATGTACAGAAGTCTCATATTAGTATGGAGTATTTATGTCAAGCATCCTGAGTTTATCTATTAATGTCCAATGCCATCAGTTACTGTTATTATTTTGTTTCCCGTCTAGAAGATCAAACTTATAAATGTCATCCTAAGCTTATCCTTCTATAATGATTTATTTCCTGTCTTGAGATAGATGATCTATAAATTGCTTGTGAGACATGATTCTTTTTTTTTTTTTTTTCTAATCACAAGCTATAAAGAGTAGAACCTAGCATGATTTTGTTGTCTTACTAAAACAATTTTGTTAATGAGACTACAAATGCAGATTCCCTATTAAGAAATGAAACCAATAATGATGTTACTCCTGATTGGGAAAGAAAGATAAACAGCTTTGTTAAAAATTGTTTCTAGCAAATGTCTTCATCTTTTGAGATGCTTCAGGAGCAGGAGCACTAACACTAGTAATAGAGCAAATGAAAGTAAACAGCAGCTCTGTCAAGGTAAGATAGAAAAACAGGAAGATTCAATCCATCCTGCTTGTCTTAAATTCCACAGCAGTACAAGTGAATTTTGACTCTCAGTGAATATATTTATAGTATCTTAAATACCATACTTTTTACAAAATATATATATATATATATTAGAAATACAATGTTATCATATCTATTAACATTTCATAGGCGTGATGTTTCCAACCACTTTTGTTTGCCGTGTTTTCCTTCAAAGGTGTAAAAAAAAAAGTCTGGGTAAGACAACAGTATTCAAAGGGTAGCATTTTCTGAGCAACTGAAAGTGTCATTGACTAAGTGGAGCTAAGTCAATGTAGACTTCTCATCTCTGTAGAATATTATTTTTTCTTCATCCTCTGTGAGAATTAATCTTTATCCTTCACAAAGATTAACATAAAACTTTTTGAATCTTTGTGTGCCTGTACTTGTGTTTGTGTTTAAAAGAGGGAGAAAAAGAACAAGTCTCATCAAGTACATAAAGCTGTGGGAGGTTAATATTCAAGTTTCTGATCTTAGTCAAGATGAACTGAGTCAAGAGGACTTCAGTTGCTAAGCTGATGGGTTTGTTTGTTTCTTTCTTTCTGGAAAAGATTGTTCTCTGGTTTTGATTTTAAACTTTGTCTTGCAAAATTTCATCTGATTTCATGTAATAGTTCCTAACTAGTTTGTTTCCAGACATCTCTGAAATTTCCAGAATTAGTGAGGAAGACCTTCTTGGTCTGCATACTTTTAAAGCACAGCAAAAGCTAGCAAGCAGTTTCTAAGAGAGCTTGTGAAGTTTAGAAATGCTCATTTTGGAAGTATTTCCTGATTAAAGCGTTTGAACTTCTACCTGTTTGCTTGGCAGCCAATGCAGTGGGCAAGGCTCAGGTAAAAATTCTATACTCTGGGAAAGTACTTGCACCTTTGAGTTTTATTTTACCTTTTGGAATTGCAGAAATTGTCTAATAGTGCTTTATGGTGTAGGTGAAAATCTTGGGCTGAAAGATACAGGACTACAGGCTGTTGGCTGGCCTCCAGACTCATCTTGAGGATGGCCACTTTTTTTCTGGCTCTAGGATCCCAAGATGTCTAGAGTGTTTTAGGTTTAGCTCTTTTACATTTGGTGGACCACCATTGCAAATATTTGATTTCTTCAAAAATTTTAATGTTTTTGAAGATGAGCCAATTTGTAGTATAGGCAAATTGTTCCTTAGCCAGAGGGGAAGACAGGCCAGGAAATTGTTTCCAATGATTATTCTCAACAAAAAGAAGCACACATAATGTAATGGCATACAGGCCAAGTATGAAATTAAATAATATCCACACAATTTCAAGGAGATAAATGGTTGGACATGAAACATTCAACATAACTTGCGTTTTAAAATGAGAGGACTCATTCAGAGGCAGAAGTATCTTAGGTCTGATTCCACAGTGTGCATGCAGACACAAGTGTAAGTGGTATAAAACCATCAATATAAATGTATGTATATATTTTTGAGTAACTTTTGTAGCTCAGGTCAGGCAAATGAGTGATACTTCAAAGAAATCTGTAAAGATAAATTTCCCATAAGGGTTCATCTGATCAGCTGAGATAATTAATTGCAATAGCAATGCATGTTGTTTTGTTTGTTTGTTTTTCATGCAAAATTAATTATTTGTGCCCAATGTTCCATCCCTTTCAACAGCCACACACTGTACGGTCATCTCTCAGACTTCAGATAGTTTTCACTCCCCCTCTTTTCCTATGTAAATTATAAATTATTCTCAGAAGCTCCTGTCTTTACTGTCTTACAGGAAATTCTAGTCATGGCTCTTAGTAATTTCCTCCCCTCCCTGCTCCATTAGGACATACTAAAGAGGCAATTAAAAGAAAAGGAAATCATATGCAAAGCCTGAGCTATTAGTTTTACACCAGCTGAATGCCATTAATTGAATTGAAATAGCCCAGAAAATGGGCCAAATTTAAGTAAAAATATTTTAGAAAAACTGTACTAAACCTGAGCTGTTACTATCACTGGACAGATGAATACACTGAAAGTATTGCTAAATGGTCTGGCCATTTTCTGTATCAAATATATAAAGTAGCTAAACCTGCTTTTGTGAAATCTCTGGGAGCTTGATTTCACTTGAACCAAATAATTGAATTTACATAGATAAAATGACAATATTTATACATCGTTAAGTCCCGATGTGAATCCTGAGAGATCTGTGGTAAATGTTGTCAGTTTAAGACTACAGAAATTCATTTATTACTAGGATGTATCATGTTGCAGGCAAGACTGGTGAGATTTTCTAAATTACAAGGGTCTGCAGAAGTTAACTATAGTTGTGTTTGCATTTCCAACGTACAAGAGATTGGAATTAAAAATCAGTTTTTTAGAAGACAAGTCCTAAACAAGAATGTTTTCTATCATATATGTTTTTCAGCTTGGAGTAAGTAATAATAGTAATAATAATAAAAATGGAAAAAGACTTATTGTTGGTGGCATTTGTGAGGTGTTAATTGGTTGTTTGCTTTTTGTGAAGAGTAGAACTGCAGCATTCTTTATCAGTAGACTTGTTAACTCCATAATTTTTCCATGGATTTTAGGAAAATGACACCCCTGTGAAGAAAGCATGAAATAATGGATAAGGCTTATAGATTTTTGCCAAAATGCAACGGTTGTTAAGTAATTACTTTTTGAGCTAATTCTACTACAGATTAGGATTGCTTCTTCATCAGTAAATTTAAATTAGTAATTTTCCCTAGATATAAGGTAAGACTAGCGTATATTAACCTTTTTAAACTTAACTTTTTAAAAGTATCAGATGGAAGATGCCAAATTAATGCTCATAATAATATTCACTGGCAATGCCCTTGAGCAGAACAATTACCATTGGATCAGCTGTTGTAGTTTTCTGTTTCTGGAATTGTCCAACACAGAAACCTTGAGAATGAAGCATAAAAGTATGCATGATGTTTAATTATTATGTTCCTTCAGCCCTCCCAATTTCTTCCACTTAAAGACAGAACCCACAATAAAAAGATTTAGATAGCTTGGGGTTTTGTTGTTGGTGGTGTTTTTGTTTTTAATGCATTATCTATTGTAGGTAGCAGTAGGTGTTCTGTTTCTTTGTGATAATATCTAATCCCCTCAAACTATGTAGTCTTCTGTGTATCCATCAGGTCAATTATTTTATTTGTTTTTTATTAAAAAAAAAAGTTCAAATTTGTTGATGTTATGCTATATTAGTTATGTCTGGTCAATTTATTAGGACAGAAAGGAAAGAGAAGTCCTAATTTTCACTATTATGCATTACAGTCTTGATCTTGTTTTCAGTTAAATCAGCAACTAAACTCTCAGTGGTCTATCAGAATTTAGCTCCTGTCAGAACGTACATTCAAATCATCAGTTTAATTTTTACATGTTTTTAGCTAATATCCTTGTTTTGAAATTTAGTGGTTCTTGTGTAAGCCCGTGTTTTTGTCAGAGCAATGCACAATGCAGCTGAAGAGGTATCAACTCCAAAGCCTACAAATATTTAAATTTTCACTTAGCTTTTCTGTTGTTGGTTTATTTTGGACAAAAGTTTCTGTTGAAGATGCATCTCCATCCAAATGCAGTACAGATAAAAAGCACAGTTATCAGCTGGCCAGCAGGTCCAATCTCCAACTTTTTGTCAACATCAGTGAAGTGAGTGGTTTGACATAAAAGTTTATAAACTGAAAAACTGAAAGGCCATTAACACCCTAAAATACTTCTTATTTATCAGCCTAATAACTCAAAAGAACACTTAATTGAGTTTAATATAAATTGAATTCATAACAAGGTCATTTTTAATTATACAATAAAATGCAGTAAGATTTCAACTGTTGTGCAAAAATGCGTTAGTAACCAGGAGCCTTTACTAATAACACAGGTTCATCAGACTATGTTGGACTCTACTTAGAATCTTAGTAATTTTATGTTGAATGTTATCTGAAACAAAATCAATAGCTACTAGACTTTTAAAGACTTACTGAACTGTAAAAGCAGTGCCCTTTAGACATGCTAGTCCTGTTGGGACACATTTGTGCATGGTTTTTACCTAAATTGCAGACAAACTGTGATGTGAAATACATTTAAGCTGGTATTTTGAGAAGGGTTGAAATATGTGTCCAGACCTGTCTCTGATTTACATAACTTTACATAGCACCATCTCTGCTATCGTATTCAATTACTCTGTATTTATGCAAATATATTTTAGTACAGCAGTGAGTAAATTAGTGAGAGTCACTGTATCTACAGCAGTCTGCACGTTGCATACCTAGTCTTTAGAGCTTCTTCTATTATTTTTTATCTATGTTTATGAAGGGTAAGGGAAGCAATCAAGCATCTGTGAAGATAAATTGGTCTTTTCGACATGGAAGAAATGTTTTGAAACATTTTGTGGTATTTCAAAGCTGGCGTAAATAGTGTTTTAATATAGATATCTCATAGATCCTCAATACCTTACTCCTGACTGTCTTAATGGAATCAGAAAACATCAAATTCTGTTGTGAAAACTGTAGTCTTTTAACATTTACCTGCAAGTAATTAAAGTTGTGTGCCTTTGGTACGCTTGTAAAAGTCATATAGTATTTTATTAATATGACTGATAACAGTGGAAGTCTGGATTTTTGTACTCAAAGAGCATGTTTTTGTCAGGCAAAATTTCCCAGAATTGATGTTATGAGATGTTTTCAACTTCTAATATCTCTAAACAGCATACAGTATTGTGCAACTTGGGCACTTCTGTTTTTCTACCAACATCTGCTACTGCTTCTGCCTTACCTGTCCAACAACCAAGAATAACTTGAGTTTGTGTAATTTATGATCTGTGTAGAAAGAAACATTTTTCTTTCTTTACTGACTTTCACAACTAATAATTAGTGTGGAACACATGGTGTGTGTGTTTTTTTTGTTGTTGTTGTTAGTTTGTTTTTGTTTTTTTTTTCAATGGATGTATCTATTGGGCTGATAGGGCTTTAAACTAGAGTCGAAGGGGGAAGGGGCTAAAAACAGGCACACCGGTGAAGACCTAAGGGATGGTACGCTAGAATCAGAGGGGCTGTGTGCCAGTGAGGTCCTTCGGTCAGATCCACAAGGTGCTGAGTGTAAGGAGACGCACTTGAAATGCTTTTACACAAACGCACGCAGTATGAGGAATAAAATAGATGAGCTAGAAGTCCTGGCCCAGTCCCGCAACTACGACATCATCGGCATAAGCGAAACCTGGTGGGATGAGTCCTGTGACTGGGGTGTTGCGATAGATGGTTACAGGCTCTTCAGGAGGGACAGGCAGGGTAGGCGAGGTGGTGGGGTGGTGATGTATGTGAAGCAGGGGCTGGACTGTGTGGAACTTCAGGTCAGCGATGGCAAAGTTGAGAGCCTCTGGGTAAGGATCAAGGGACGAACGAATAAAGGGGATGTCGTTGTGGGAGTCTATTACAGACCGCCTGGCCAGGACGATAGCGCCGATAAATTATTCTTTACAGAACTAAGAGAGGCCTCAAGATTAACTCCCCTTGTCCTTATGGGGAACTTCAACTTGCCGGACGTTAACTGGGAGTGCCACACGGCTGACACAAGCAAATCCAGGAGGTTCATGAAGCACCTAGATGATAACTTCTTGGTGCAGGTGCTAACGGAGCCAACTAGGAAAGGTGCCCTCCTAGACCTGTTGCTAGAAAACAGAGAGGGTCTGGTGGGAGATGTGGTGATTGGTGGCCGCCTCGGTCATAGCGACCATGAAGTGGTTGAGTTCAAAATTTATGGTGACAGAAGGAAAAGTGCCACCAAAACCTCATCCCTAGATATGGGGAAAGCGGACTTCAGGCTGCTCAGGGAACTAGTCAGCAAGGTCCCCTGGGAAACTGCTCTTGAAGGCCTCGATGTCCACCAGTGCTGGTCACTCTTTAAGCGATGCCTCCTAGAAGCACAAGATCAGGCAATTCCTAAATATCACAAGTCAGGCAGGCGGGGCAGGAGGCCGGCGTGGCTGACCAGGAACATTCTAATGGAGATTAGGCGGAAACAGAGAGTGTTTAGCTACTGGAAGGAGGGCCAGGCGTCATGGAAAGAATACAGGGATGCTGTTTGTGTTTGTAGGGAGAAAGTTCGTGTGGCCAAAGCACAGCTAGAGTTGAAGCTGGCTGTGTCTGTGAGAGAAAATAAAAAGGGTTTTTTTAGATATGTAAATGGAAAAAGGAGAACTAAAGAATACATAGGGCCGCTCCTTGATAGGGAAGGTCTCCTCACAGACGATGACATAGGCAAAGCAGAGACGCTTAACGCCTTCTTTGCCTCTGTCTTCAATGCCGATGATGGGCTTCGGGACCCAGGGTGCCCTGAGCTGGAGGACCGGGACGGTGGGGATGACAAACTCCCAACTGACCCTGAACGTGTGCGGGATTTGCTACTCCACCTGGACCCCTACAAGTCCATGGGTCCGGATGGGATTCATCCCCGGGTGCTGAAAGAGCTGGCGGACGTCATCGCGGAACCTCTTTCAATTATTTTTCAATGATCCTGGGAATTTGGAGAGGTCCCGGTAGACTGGAAGCTGGCAAATGTTGTGCCAATTTTCAAGAAGGGTCAGAAAGAAGACCCTAGCAATTACAGGCCTGTCAGTCTCACGTCAGTGCCTGGTAAAATCATGGAGAAGTTGGTTCTCGAACTTACTGAGGCGCACCTGGGGGACAAAGCAGTCATTGGTCCCAGCCAGCATGGGTTTGTGAAGGGTAGGTCCTGCCTAACTAACCTGATTTCCTTTTATGATAAGATCACCCGTATGGTGGACCAAGGGAAACCAGCTGATGTGATTTTTTTGGACTTCAGCAAGGCTTTTGACACGGTTTCCCATAGGATCCTACTGGACAAAATGTCCACCATACAGCTAAATAAAAACATCATACGATGGGTGAGCAATTGGCTAACGGGCAGGGCCCAAAGGGTTATGGTAAATGGGGCTGTGTCAGGCTGGCGGGCGGTCACCAGTGGGGTCCCTCAAGGCTCCATTTTAGGGCCGGTACTTTTCAATATTTTTATAAACGATCTGGATGTAGGAATAGAGGGTATTTTGAGCAAGTTTGCTGATGACACCAAACTTGGAGGAGTTGTGGACTCAAATGAGGGCGTAAAGGCCTTACAGAGGGATCTGGACAGGTTGGAGAGCTGGGCGATCACCAACCGCATGAAGTTCAATAAGAGCAAGTGCCGGGTCCTGCACCTGGGACGGGGAAACCCTGGCTGCATGTACAGACTGGGCGATGAGACACTGGAGAGCAGCCTAGAAGAGAGGGATCTGGGGGTCGTGGTAGACAGCAAGTTGAATATGAGCCAGCAGTGTGCCCTGGCAGCCAGGAGGGCCAATCGTGTCCTGGGGTGCATCAAGCACGGCATCGCTAGTAGGTCAAGGGAGGTGATTGTCCCGCTCTACTCTGCGCTGGTGCGGCCTCACCTTGAGTACTGTGTGCAGTTCTGGGCACCACAGTATAAAAAGGACATGAAACTGTTGGAAAGTGTCTAGAGGAGGGCTACGAAGATGGTGAAAGGCCTTGAGGGGAAGATGTACAAAGAACGGCTGAGGTCACTGGGCCTGTTCAGCCTTGAGAAGAGGAGGCTGAGGGGAGACCTCATCACAGTCTACAACTTCCTCGTAAGGGGGTGTTGAGAGGCAGGAGACCTTTTCTCCATTAACACTAGTGACAGGACCCGCGGGAACGGGGTTAAGCTGAGGCAGGGGAAATTTAGGCTTGACATCAGGAGGGGGTTCTTCACAGAGAGGGTGGTTGCACACTGGAACAGGCTCCCCAGGGAAGTGGTCACTGCACCGAGCCTGTCTGAATTTAAGAAGAGATTGGACTGTGCACTTAGGCACATGGTCTGAACTTTTGGGTAGACCTGTGCGGTGTCAAGAGTTGGACTTGATGATCCTTAAGGGTCCCTTCCAACTCAGGATATTCTATGATTCTATGATTCTATGATTCTATGATCTATAGTATTTTTCTGGTACTGCTTCGTTTATCCTTTTGAGTTCAATCCTGCCCCTGTTACACCAGGTTTTGTTCTTTTATGGTTGTCCTATATACAAATTTCTTTTAAAGAATCCAAAGAAGCAAAAGGAAATTTAACTATGATAGATATGGTATTACACAGTATTAGTGGTAGTGACAGATTTAGTTGCTGGGTGACTATCTGTTTCCTCTTTGACTTGTTTACATGTTTTGAAGTTCTTCTAAAACTCGTAATTGAAACACATTTTTCTTCACAGTGAAAAAAATTCCAACTTCTATGTGGTTAAAATATGCTTGTTCTGAAGAGCAAAGGAAACCTTGTTTGTGTTCTCAATTTGTTTTAACTGAGAAACCCCAACTCTAACCCTAACATCCCACCACCCCATCGCTGGGTCTGTTTAACTTTGTGTATGTATTTAGATATTGCTGGGGAACAGGAGAAACAGCGATTAAGAGCCCATGAACATAAAATTAGGACTGATGATTGGAGCTCTCACCTGGAAAAGTAGTACCTCATTTCCAGGTCACAATCCAATTAAGATTTTGTAGATTTATCATCGAATTTGAAATGTTTTTAGCCACCTTAACATTTCCTAAGGTAAAATTGCCCGACTCTTACTCAGTACATTAGAGTAAATGCCTTTCTGTACATTCCATTCATCAAAAGTTGATACTTAATCCCTGGATTATGAAGGATGTTTAGGGCTGACTCATTCTCACTTTAGACACAGTTCCCAGATGATTTAAAATGCTTCTTCACATCATTAAAAATTATTTCCACTTTCTCATCTGCATGGTGTACTCTTTCTATATATAGCATGTGCTCAGAATGATGCTATACCTCTCCAGTCTCAGAAACTGCTACCAACCACAGAGTGCTGCTGTGTTTCAGGCTGGAGAGACTTGGTTTATATTTGTTCTCCTGACTGTAGAAAACGGTAATTTATCTAACTGAGTCAGGCTATATCTCTCCATTTTTCCCAAATGAGGGGTGTGGAGGGAAGGTAGAGAGGCTTTGCCCTTTTTCTCTAACAGGTCATACAAACCCTTATGTTGCCCTTGAAATTATCAAGTACAGCTTCCAGTCTTTGCTAGGGAAGAAAAATAATCAAGAATGTCTCAACATAACCTTAAGCTAACACAATAGAAGCCCCCCAGTGGGATATTCTTACCTCAGGAAAATACTGCTTTCTCTTAAAACCCTGCAAAGAGTGTTAGTATGTCTCAAGCAGTATAGCTTTGTGACTGCATCGGTTTCTCACAACAGTATGGTATCCTTTGAAGTAAAGGAAGATATACCTTTCAACATTTACCAAACAACAACAACAACAAAAAGAAGAAAGAAAAAAGAAACATGGATCCTAAATGCAACAGTCTTCTAGTGCAGTTTTCATACATTATAAGCATACACTTCGTAATAATGATACCAATAAGTGTTATGTAACAAATGATTATTTTAGTGGACTGCAAAAGTAAAGAGGAAGTTGTTTTAAACTTGAAGAAGCCATGCAAATTTGGTGATATCGTAATTTCCTGACTTTACAATGTTATCAGTATTTCATTTCTTTAGTTCCATTTCCAAGTTAAAAGAAGCAAAATGAGAAAAGAGCTTTGTACATTTCATTATACAAAGACATACTTACCTTAGCAAGGTCACTGTCAGGTGTAGAGCTCAGGTTCCAAGTTCAATTCATACCACATGAGCAAATGATTAAATGATAGATTTAATAAGCTTTTTACCTCTCTCACCTCTCTCTATGGGCATGCCAGTAGACACAGGTAGCAAGAGTAATATGTCAGTGTGTTTTCTAGTATTTTTATGAGAGTGGTAGCATCTAGGCTCTAGAATACCTGGTTCTATTTCACATTTTGGAGGGAATGTGTTCCAGAGGTCCAAGACCAGTCTTCTATTATATCTTTGAAATACCAGCTTGCTTTTCATCCTTGCAACAGAATTCATCCCCAGCCAGGGCAGCCTCTACAGTTGATGCTAGTTTTGTATTCAAGTTCTATACTTCTGTTATATATAGTTCTTACTCATTTTTAGAAGGAGTTGTGTATCTTAAGCTTGAGATATTTTCTCTTTCTCTCATTAAGCAACCAAACAAGAATGTTTCTTTTGTAGTCTTGATTCGAGCAGCAGCTTCTTTCTTGACCTGTACTTATGGACAATTTTAACAAAGGCAGACATGTTTAGAGTGGTCCCTTTGGTCTTCTCTTACTGCTTATGAGCATTTTCAAAACTGGAAAAACTGTCTAACTCTTCCCAACTGCCTGCTAATACCATCAAAATATATGGTCAATGCACAGGCAATTTAGGTACCTTATGTTGACATCATTCACAGAAGAACAATGGCAGTGCTTCTCTTCCTCCAGGGATCATAGAGAACTGTCTAGTCAACGCTGGCTAGACTTGTCAGTGTTTTGTGCTCACAATGAAAAGGGTATATGTTTAACAAACACTGCTAAGCGTAAAGGGTTTTTTGGGTGTTTGTGTACATCCCAGAACTGGAAGTGCATGTTCCTGGTTTGTTACAATTTTAATCAAAACTTTTTATCTAGCTGCTTCTCAAAAAGAGAATATTCAGTGGTGACTAAGTGTAGGGATGTTACTGTTACATATCTTACATGTTGATCACAGTTTTCAAATCTGTCTGGTTAAAACAGATTGTAGGCTGTGTTACTCAGAAACATATGGACATTGAGTCATAATAGTTTGGAAAATGTACATTGATTTAGATAGAAATCTGCTGAGAATTGAAATATGCTTTCAAGATACAATAAGAAGAAATGATTATGTAGACTAAGGTTGCAGCCTTTAAATAAACTTCTTTATAAAAAGAAAACTATAAGGTTAATCATTTAAAGCTTGAAATCAGACCGAAGGAGAGATAATGATGTAATGCCCATCATGGTCTTCATCACTTCAGCTTCTTCCATTTTCTTTTCTGATTCTCTTCTGTGCTTGCAGAGTGCAGACTTAGAAGTCTACTAAACTGACTTCTTCCAGGGAGTTCTAGTGACCTCTGTGAAGCAAGGTTTTTATACTCTGTGGTGCTCCATGATCATTAATCACTTAAGCAGCTTTCAAGAGACCTGCTTTGTTCTATATACAGGTTCCATCTGGCTGCACATAACAAAAATCTTCATAGAAGTCCTCTGAGATAATTCTCCTGAGAAGCCAAAGGATTGGAATCTTCACTATTTCAATCCTATATTGTTCCTAATCCATATTTTATGCACTGTAACTCAAGCTTGTCTTGGAAGTAAAGATAAAGACTGAACAGGCATCACAATAACATATTTTGCAAAATGCCATTCCTCCAGGTCAGTGCACACATCTATTGGAGGAAATCCCAAGCCATACAGCAAACTCACAAATGCCCTCAATGGGGCATTAATTCTTTCTGAATAGATATTGAGAAAGAATAACATGAAACTAGTCCATCTATGCTTTCCCCCTGGTTTTGGCCATTTATTTGATTGAATAAAATAAAGAGAAAAGGAAACTTGTATTGACTACAATAGTATCTGAAGTTTACTAGATCCTTGCAGTGTAAGCTTGTTTACTCTTTCTTACACATCAGTGCTGTCAGATATTTATAACTACAGTGCTTTTACCAAAGGAAGAGTTTATTCAGTCCATGGCCACAAAAGTGCCTCCTTCTTAAGAGCATCTACCCATGATTGTCCTGATCTTCACAATGCAACCAAACAGTAAATCCATAGCAGACCACACTGCTTCATTTCCAGGACCATAGAATCATGGATTCTAGACAAGTAAAGCTTCTCAGTTTTGTTCAACAGAAACTTTGTGAGTATGACTGATAATTGGACTCCATTTTATTTTATGTTTTAGAAATAAACACTAATCTGTAATGGAATAAATAAATAATATATAAAGTAATTAATTAAATCACTGAATGGCTCTGGAACAAAATAAATGCTTTCTTAGTTATGTTGAAAAAGTGAAAAAGATGAGTAAAACTTGTTCAATCTTGGACTTTCTCATGTTTCAGGTTAATGAATTCAGTTGCTGGTTGTGCAGTCCTCAACTATGATTTTATAACATTGAAAATAGTGATCTTTGATTCCGCTAGAATATACTAAAGCTATTAGGTTTCTTCCATTGGTCTGGAGTTTTGTTTATTTTGATTTGTTTTGTTCTGTTACTTCTTTTTTTTTTTTTTTTTTTTTTTTTTTTTTTTTACTATGATCAAATTTCTGAAATGCATACATACATGCATCTACGTTGCCAGACAAAGTAACAGGAGCAGAAAATGAAATGCTTTGAATCTTCATGGCTTTATTTTATAATCTGAATTGCTGTGTCTTTTTTCCAGAGAGCAGAACCCTAAGTGTTAGGTAGAACAATTATGGTAGAACCACACTTGATATTTGTAGCTGCAACCTTTTAAATCTTACAGTCACTTTGAAAACCAAGCTTGATGAAAACCAAAGTTCATGATAACATGGGTCCATGACTTTCAAAGAGACTATATGGTCTTTGGTTTAATCGATATTAGTATTGTAGTTAATATTGTAGTTAATAGGCATACTAATTAATATTACTGGTACTATTAAATTTATGTTACTGGTTATTAATGTTACTGGTACTACAAAATTATAATTTTGTAGGCATGGTTTAGAACACCAAATTAAATAGCAAGATGATTAGGTATAAAGAACAATAAAAAAGGACTCCTCTGAGTGTCAGACCTTAAACTGTTACCATTAGGCTTACACCAATTAACTAGGAATTAACTCAAATATCTATGTTATAAACATATACACGTTCATTCTTTGTGATTATTTAATGTATGAAAGCCAGAAAAAATTGAATTAGTGAACCTTTAGAAATCTTGTTTTGGTTTCTCTTTCAACTCAAGTTAGAAATGTGCATGTCTTAAGCATGAGCAACAGCCATGTATCTAGTGGGAACTTGTACTGCACTGCAGGTTTGGTCTTGGAAGGAGAGAGGAGTTTGGTGTTTTCTGTAGTATCCAGTGCTTAAATACAGTTTGTCTGCATAGTATCTTTATGACATTATGTGAGATTATGTTGCACTTGTCATAGATATTACCAGCTGGAGGCCTGAGGGCATGACACAATGAACCTTAGAAATAACTCTGATTCTTGTATTACAGAATTACAGTTCCAGTCATTCCACAAGGAAGTGTTTATTTTATTTTATTTTTGAGTTGCACAGCATCATCGTTATCTTCCTGTTTGTAGCCTGAATAGTATGGGTGATGGGAAGTGAGAGAGACATATGAATTCCTTCAAGGTAAAAAGTTAATTAGATCATATCTCCTACTTGGTTCTAGCTATGAAGCAATTACAAAAAAACTGTGGCAGTAATGACACAATCAACACATCTGCACGTTGATTTTACTGTTGTTGTGGGTTGCTGTTAGGAGTCATCACAAGTTAACAAATACCATTTTTAATTTTTTTTTTTTTTTTTTGGGGGGGGGGGTCAGGACAGAGGTGCCTAGATGTTCAGTTCATATAAGATAGTATTACTTTTCCATATGGAAAAGATTAAAACTTTCAACGTCTAATTTTTTTTTTTTGGGGGGGGGAGAGGGAGGGGAGGCTCTAAAGGTCTGTGAGGTACTGGGGGGATCAGTTACGAGGGGTTAAATATATTTCAAATTAAACTTCGTATAAGACTTCTTGGTGCTTTTTCTTGCACCTCACCTTTAAATTATTAGATGACTGAATACAGATTGTCAAGGCTTGCATGATAGTTTTAATCTCTTTGGTACCAATTTAAGAATAGAACTGTATTTTATGTGCTAACCATTCCAATAGAAACCCAACTTGGCTACTTTAGAACAAATGACTTTTCCCTCAGTTTCTTCTACTTCTTGTTTTCCTGATAATTCATGGTGGTTTATCCCTGCTTATAACAGCACATCAATAAATCAGGTGGAAGAAAAAAGTCTGAACATAAGCAGTCTTTCACACCCTGTTATCTTTCCTCACTCTCTGTGGTGCCTTCAGCTTTGGTTCCAGTCTTTCTTCTTTTGTTATCTTTCTCTGTTCTAAAAATCATAGACATTTCACAGCTAGAGGAAAAGCCCATTTAAATCTCAGTTGGAGGTTCACTGCTGGAAAACTAGTTGCAACAAATCCCTATATAGCTTTTTTTTTTCCAGTGATGATTCAAAGAAGTTTATATGAAACTTTCTATATTTTAATTAAGTTTATACTTTGTGCACTTTTATTTTAATTAATTTGTGACAAAGATATATAAAGCAAAATTCTGTTCTTTACTATTTGGAAAAAAAAAAAAAAAAAAAAAAAAAACCACTATAGTGTGTATAAATAAGTTCTGGAGCTACCTTAGTACCACAGTGTTTTTGGTAAGTCTGTAGAGATCAGGTCTCTCAGTACTGACTAAGATGCTTTAACTTTAACAAAGTTTGTTTGCTGTAGGTCACTCTTTAATACATTCTAAATGTCTGGGTGGTGTTAGTGGTGATATTTATTCCAAGTGGACTAAGTAGAAAAAAACGGAATTTAAAAATACTGTTCTGAAGTTTTTACTTTGTTGGATTGTTGCATTCTTTGTTTTCACACCAGGAGGATCATGAGAAATTGATAATATTCTTCATCAATCAAATAAGATTAAATTGAACACTAATATACAATGTATTAATGAACTTTACCACATTAGATAGTATTTTGAAACAAGTAAATTAAAAATATGACTTGAGATTTTGACAGAATTTCCCTTCAAGCACATTTGTAATGTAACATCAGTAGGGAAGAAGGCCATCTGTCCATGCGTTTTTCTGTACGGGTATTCAGACTTATTTGGAAAACAACCAAAACATGCCCTTGTAGAGGTTGGCAAATATGTGGTATAAAATGGAGTCATTTAACAGATTTAAGGATTTTATGCAATTCAAGAGACTGAAATAATGGGGAAGGCAACTGCCTCAGCAGTTAAATTGAGTCTATGCCCTGTCCTCATCAAATAATAATAATGGTAATACTTGATAGCTCTTTAAATGTTAATATGTACAGTAAACACTAAGCTAAGGCAATATCAGCTGCTGCAATTACTTCTGGAGTTCTTCATATGTATAGTCTGAAATGCCGAGAAAGGATGCAGACTTTTTTCTTCTCTGTGTTACCTTGATGCTTTCTGTTCTGTATTTCCTGCAATGTATAATGTGCTCTCTTTCTAAAGGCTTTTGTAAGTGGTACCTGCAGTTAGTACGTTGAAACTTGAAGTTACATCAAGGATGAATTTGGACTGTAAACAGATTCAGGTACCTTGCACAGTTACTGTGAATACAACAATCTTGTTAAATGCACAAAGAGATTTTTCCTCAAGTAAGAATTTCACCATTGATTTATTTATGTGATGAAGAGGTATTCAACTTGATAGCCATAGATTCTCCCATCTGATGGCCTCTTGGAGTTTATCTCACCAATCCTTGAAAGTATAAAAGAATGTTACACATTGGTGCTAATATAACTAATGTAGCTACATGTAAGGAAATCTTACAGACTTTGACTTTGCATATACTTTATTTTCATATATTTGAAATTAGTTCTATCGGAAGTCTGTGCCTATATTGATATTTTAATAAATATTGTTTTTTGTTAGTGGGTAGAGCATGGTATTTCACCTAAAGGATGGATGAGGGAGAGAAACCAATCCAGAAATTACTGTCTTAGGGCTTTGTGGTCTACATTATGTTAGAAGACAGATTAATTATTGTTCTGATCTGAAATTCTATGAATATAGTGATTCAAATTTTTCATCTCTTGTCAAAGAGATGAGACATTCATTTCAGAAATACAATTGGACTGCAGCATTTCTCAGACTGTTGAGTGAAATTGCTTTCCCTCCTTAATAATTTCTGGCTTACAAATGCAGTGTTTTTCTTGGATAGCCTTGGTGATATGAGCTGTCATGACATACAGGAAGAAAGACTACATTATGTAAGATTTAATTTTCATCTCTGGATTATACAGAACTTCATAGTTTGACAACAATACTATGTATTGTGCTCAAAGGATGAGGATAAACCAATTTAAAATTAATGCAATATGTTCCTTGAGGATAAAAGGAAGGGAAGCTGCAATCTGTTGCTGTGGTTTCAAATGCAAGACCCTGTAGGGCAAATTCAATTCATCAACAATATCATAAAATCCAAAATTGTTTTGGAAAGGTCTGGACCTAACAGGAGAGTTTTCAAATATGAAATAAGCACATGAATAAGCTACCTTTAGCTGGCGATACATTAGAGATGTATCACACTGAATACAAATCAAAGAATACCTCCTAAAAAGGAACAACTCTAAATGAAGACTAAGCCTAATTTTTCAAGGAGAGAAATTTTAAGAAAATGTATTTTTCAGATTGTGTTTAACCTCTCACAGTCTCACACACTATAAAAGAAAAAAAAAAAAAGGCAAGCAAAAAAAAAGTGGACTACAAATGAGGAATTCTTAACATTTCAGTTATGCTTATTGCGTAACCCAAAGATAATCTAAAGATACATTCAAAGTATGGCATATAGAAGAAACATGAGCCCTCTGAAATGGCCTTAACACATGCACTTTAAGCTATAATGGCAAGTAAGCTAAGTGATTAAAGGTACTCAGTGCAACAGAAACTAGCGGTTTGTTTACCTTAGGAATTTTGTTTGTGTGTGGGTTTTGTGTGTGTGTGCATGTATGTTTTGTTTTGTTTTTCTCTAAGAGAATAGAAGCAAGGCAGGAGGGTCAGAGCTCAATTCAACACTTAAAATATTTTTTTTTAACTGATCAGTCATACAGAAAATTATTTCCATTTTTAAGTGATGAAAGAAGTTGAATTTCCACATAAATTTGTTGTTTCTAATAATGTTTCATGTTGTAAAAAAAAAAAAAATCAGTTTTGAGTCCCACATCAGATGATCCTATGTGTTACAAATGAAATACATATATTGCTTCATTACAATAGGTATAGAAGGAAACAAGCTCTTGAATGCTATAAAAAATATCAATCATAGGAATTGGTGCATTTAGTATTAATCTTGGTTCTGCTATGTTGGATAGATCAGCTCTTACACTGACAGTGACATTTGGGTTTTTATACATTCAAACTTTGTATCTTAAAAAACAAACAATTCCTGACAGCTGGCCATGTGATAAAGCCTTGGTTTGTCTTGAGAAAGAATGCTTGAAAGTGATTTATTGGCCAAAGTAATTTTCTACTAAACTGTAGCAATTAGAATAAATAAGAATTGTCAGTATGCCATACAATTTTGTCTTAACCTTTTGAAATCCATGTACAAGTAAGCATACAGAACAGCTGAAGCAATGACACTTGTCTGAAATTAGTTTCATTATTATCTCCCTATCAATGATGAAATAATTTTAATAATTCAGAAATGTTTCTGTGAGCCCTGACACTTAGTAAACAAATGTGAGCAATTTTCAGTACTAAAGGAGTGAGGCAAAGTTCCTTATACGTGACGATTACATTTTATACGTGTACTAGATTAGTCAGTAGCTGGACAAATGGAGAAAGAGCTGTCCTCAGGAGGTCCAAAGGGGCCCCATACACATGTGCCTATGGGAACTGCGGGAGCCTGAAATGCTGCCAGAATAGGTGGACGCTTCTGTGTGTCCTTGGAATGGTTCTTAAAGGCAGCACAGAATTAGCCCGAAAGACCACTGGAGAAGTTACCAGAAATTCTGGAATTTGTTCAGATTTCCATTAAATCCATGTATCTCTGTCTGCAGCCTTATTCACTCTGTCTTCTTTCTCAAATGCAAGAGGCTTCTGATTTCAATATGATTCAAATATTCAAAAATTCAATATGATTCACATATGATTTCAATATGATTCAAATTAAATATGATTCATGAAATCAATATGATTCAAAATTCAATATGATTCATTCTGATTTTAATATGATTCAAATATGTGTTCTCTGATATCATTGCCTAAAAGTTCTAAATGAGTTAAAATATGGTCATTCATTAAATCACTAAAGTGTCAGTCATGCTTTGAGGTAATATTTGGTTACTGTTTTAACTCTTTTGTTGTTTTAAAGTGGGCATGAATTCCTTTATCCCTAACATTAACAAAACAATCAGTGTTTTTTCTTCCACTTTCAGAAATGATAAAATATATTCTAATTATAATCTATATCACAGAACTGAATGAAACATTTTAAGTTATAAACAGTTAATCTCTTGGTGACTGCACTTCTCATGCAAGCAGTCTGAGCTCACTAAATTAACTTAAACTTTGTCACTTTTACTGTTAAACTGATTACTTACATTTTCTGAATGGGAACCGTAAAATTCATTATGTGATTTGGGACTTTATTTCTAAATTCTTTGAAATTTCCATAGTATTTATCATCATGCTACAACACTTGAATAAAGTTTACATCTAATTCATTCAGTCCTGAAGAGTTATGCAGTTGAAAAAGCTTCCAGATACAAGGAATCACTGGTAGTATGGTAGAATTGAATAAATCCACATAAATCTCTATTCATAAAAGAATACCAGTAGATATTTAATACAATACATTAAGAAAAATATATGCGATAATAAAAGAAAAAAATAGGATAATATGGCATTTCTGGCATCTTCTTACAAAGTTAAAATAAAGCTGAAATAGTTGATAAAAGACAATTGTGTAAAAGAAGGTAAACTACCTACATGGTTTAGATTTCAATCCTTTTCCCTGTGGAAATCTGTTTTAAAATCATTTCAGATAAAACCTCTTGCATTAATAAAATCTGTGTTAGGTCCTGGCTACAGAGGAAGTGAATTCTTTTGAGTGTAGCACCTCAGCAATTGAAAAAAATGTTGAAAGTAACATCTGAAAAGTCTGAAAATCTTCAATTTTCTGTGTTTAAAAAAAAAAAAAAAAAAAAAAACAGCAAACACCTACGTGATAAGTTTTTTGGTGTTTTGGATAGCATTTGGGATTGGATGCTCTGTGTTCTCTCTCCAGCAGCGAACTTCATCTAGAAGATGAGTTTGTTTTTTGTTCTTTATCTTTACTTTACAACAACATTTCCTAAGTGCTGGTACTGAACTGACAGTAGAGGACATTGATTTAAATGATGAATGAACTAGAGAGGGTCACCCTAGACAATACATCATTTTCCACAAAGAAGCAGCAGACTTCCATGACTACAAAGGCCCTCACCTTGACAGTGAAGTTTCTTGGCAAGTTCTCTGCCCACCTCATGGGAACCAATAGTTTAGTCTCCAGGATGAGTGATTAAGGGGGTAAAAAGGGACAAAGTATTTGACATATTCAGCCTGTTTTAGGACTCTTCAGCAAAAGGTGCTTGATTGTGTAAATCATATTAAACCAGGAAAAAAAATCTTGGGAGTCTGAAACAAATTTGGGAACCTACCCTGGAAATGTGCAGTGTAACCTTTTAACTTAGCTTTTCAAAAGAAAATGCTGATAGAGAAATGCATGTGGGACTTAGAGTGTTTCCCAGGTTCTGGGTTTTGGATTTTACCCATTCTTGATTTTACACTGGCATGAAAGCCAGATATACTGCATCTGTCCCTCGTTGGTCTTCCTTCAGTGAGCAGATTCAAATGCCTGGGCTAGGGAAGATTTGGCTGCCTCTAACGGTTCCTTACAAAAAGATACAGGGCTATGATGCCTTCTTCCATGTAAATCACCTGCCATATTGTGTATATGTAACGTAAGAAAGGTTTGTACTCCCTAAAAGGGTGCTGAAAGATGGCAAGATTGAAATCTATTACCTTGTCTCTGACTGCTTGTTCAGGAATTAGCTGGAGCATTGGCTAAAAGCAGGATGGTATCAAAATATCCGAAGAAGAGAGTTATCTGAAGAGAGTTATACAGGATAACTGTATAACTTCTGTATGTTTTGATTTGTGTGAACTTTCTATTTTGGAAACCTTTGTTGACAGGATGTTGTTCTAAAAATACAAGCTTCCTGGTTTTGAAATTATCATTTAATTATTCATTATCATTTATAGATACAACATACAAAAATAAAAAAATAATATTATTGAAACTCTCCTCCCTAATTCTATATTAAAATGAAAACAGTATGAAAGTCTGTTTCATGTGATGCAGTGGGCAGAACATGGGTTTTGAAAATTTCCATTTTCCTCTGTGTGAACTGTGGTTAGTGTTGTTGTGTTTCCACTGCCAGCAGTCATTCTGCATGATTTATGATACAGGGGGATGATAATGTAGGTTGTGGTTAGGTCTACCTTGCCTTTTGCATACTTAAAAAAAAAATAAAATAATAAAATAAAATAATTGAACTTTTCTCACAATAAGCTACACGAATGCAGACTCAGGATAGAAGTGTTCCAAGCTAGAATTCTTTCTTTCCCCTAAGGACATTTAGTACTTCAGAAGTACTGACCTAGAAAGAGCACAAAGTTAAAATGTAGTTTTATGACATACCCCTTAAAGAGAAACTGATGGATGGCTGACATTCAAAGACTTTGGCTGAGGTAGGACTATTTGCTGATGACTGTACAGGAAGCAAATTAGGCGAAATTAGAGCTCAGGAAAATGAGAAATACAACTGTTTCATCATAGCCTTTGTAATTGTATTGGATGAAAAAAGATCCACTAGCTAATATTAGCCAGATGAAACAAAAATAATTTTGTTGTGTTTCCCACATCTGATGCATTGTTCCACGTGTTTTATTTTTGATTACAAAGAGATGAAAGCATTGCATTTTTATACTTGTTAGCACAGTTATTGAAGTTAATGAATAAGAGATCTGAAGATATTTTTTTTTTCATGAGTATCAAGACCATATTGCAATATATTTTTTAGATTGATTGCCAGGCTATTAGAATAATCAAAGTAATTATAAAGATACATGCAGGGATATTATATATGTTTTCATTCAAAGGTTTTCTGGTGCAAGCTGATACATCCATTACACCATCACAATATAAAAGGATATTTTTCACCGCTCTCTGAAACCAAACCACCCTGGATAAAAGATGAATAAATTTAAAATATAATGCAAATATATAGCATATTGAGAGGATGAAGATTGAGCAATTCAGATTTTCTGACTAGAGGGTTACAGGTTAGCTGAAATACAGCTAAAACTAGTTTTTTTTATTTTTTTTATTGACATTTAAGCATTTTTAATAAGCATTAAGCATTATTAATAAATAAGCATTTATTTTTATATTGACATTTAAGCAGAGAACAGAGAACATTTTTCTTCTTTTTGTTTGTTTATTTGTCGTTTTGCTATGGCATTGGCATAGCGCAACAGCAAGTATGAGTAAAAGAAAAACTTTAAATACTAGGTACGTGTCAGTTTGTTAGGATTCTCTTTAAAAGAGTTAAAGTTTGCCAGCAATAGCAAATCAATTGTTCCAAAGAATTTTGTTGTTAGTTTTTATTTATTTTATTTTAAAAAAATATTCAAATTTAGAGTATAAATCAGTTACAAAACTTGAGTTTACATAGTTCTCCACTTTATTGCCTGGCGATCTCACATATTCAGGGTGCTAACAATCTGCATAATTCCCCTTGGCAAAATGGATAAACTTAAAAACAAAATAAAGGTGCTCTTCAGGGGAGGAATTATCATAAAGCCAGTTACCAATTAAGAGGCAGTTAAAATAGGTTACAGCAGGACTACTGAGTTTGACTGACAGTTTTCCTTATAAAGATTTCACTGCAGTTTAGAGAGCTCAAAAGTGTTTGCAGTTCACTAGGGAAAAATTATTTTTTGCACATAATTGCATTTTGTGGGGGTTATAAGGTCTTACCTATAAATGTCACCCTGATGTAAAACATGAGAATTATCATGACTTAATTTGATGTTGTATATTGTTATCTGAAAGGAAAATGGAATTCTTTAAATCAGTTCGTGTTGGCATCTGCTACTTTGAATACTTACTACCTGAAGTTGGTTTAAATCCTTAATGACTGTGACAAATTCATTTTTGAATGAAAGATCGGATTCTCGATTAACAAAAGTACTAATCTACTTTCTCCTACTTTGCCATAAATCATTTGGAGAGAAACAGTGTAGATGCTGGAAGACTGACACTGTGGTTTCATGTTATATCTTTTGACAGAGAAATATTTCTATAGTCTCAAGCAGATTAAAAAGTCTTTGTTCATTGCTACCAAAATAAAATAAAAATAGAAAAGATCTGGCTAATCAGTTTAAACTATTTTTGGTCACTATTTTTTGGCTTCCTTTTCTTTGGTAAGCCAGATCATTTAAGTGATGGGATAAAGGTTGGAATATTTTGCTGCTTTCTTTTTTCTTTGCTGAGAAGCAAAAGATAATGTCAAGCTGTATTCTGAGTGAAGGTAAACACCTTTCATTGCTCTTGGACTTGGAGAAACTGAAAATGCAGTCTTACATTGCTGAAACCAGAGCTGGGAAATATTCAGTATAAGGCTTTTATTTTCATTCTGAGGCCATGTCTTTCTGTTTTTGTTTCCTTTTACTTTTGCAGCTGCATAAATAATAGACTCTGAAATATTTTCATTTTTTAAATGCTTTTAGTTATATTTAAGTTTCTGAAGAGTACTTCGATCTTTATTTATTACCTTTATATCATCCTCCTTTAAGTGTATTTTGTCTTTACAATTCTCGAGACTTGACATTCTTGTCAATAATTTTGTCACAGGAGTTGCTAAGCCTTTTCTGCACACCAAATATCCTATTTGATATAGGATATGATTAGCCTGTTACTAAGAGAAAGCAGAAGGAAAAGTTTTGCTGAGAAGGACTGATGTGATCAGCTCTTAGAATGTAAATCAGTTAACAGTTTTGTTCTTTGTTTGTGTTAAACAACTTGAAAAAAAAAATAAAGAATATACTGACAAACTAGCATATTCTTTCACTGCATTTTAGGATCAGATGCATTGATTTAAGTACAATGCTAAGGGTAGGAATTTTATTAATTTTATATTTATTTAAATCTGAATTAGTACACTGATATATTTGCATAGTTCTATATCAGCTAAGTTCTTAGAACAAATTTTGTAGATTTCATTTTAATTATAGCCTTGAGTTTAAAGGATAAAATGTGTAAAATCATTGGTTTTCAGTGAACAAGAAGGTTCAGAATCCTGGTGGTGCTGACAAGATTCAAGAAAGAAAAAATGATGCTCTCTCTGAAAAATTACATTGTTATCTATTTTAATGTATTATAATGTTGCATAATCAGGTTTTTGAATAAGTTTGGACACCTTTACATCACTTTCATATATTCATACACTCAGAAAGTTCTAAACTTAAGATTTCATAGGAGTCATTCTGTGGAACCACAAACCAAATCTAATTTTTGTTAATAACCTTTGCTCAAAAATCAGATCTCAAAACACACAATGGAACTTTTTTTTCACTGCCATTTAGGATAAATATTGGGGGGGGGGGGGGGGAGGGGAGATCTTGTTACATTTTTTAGAGTCTTAAGTTTTACTTAAAATAACTAAGGTGCACCAGAAATATTTTACATATATTTTTACAGAGATTTTAGTAAGGTTATAAAATAATAAGATTATAATAGAAACTTAAGTGTAATGGCTTGTACTGACAATTGCTCTAGTATTCAGATACAGAATGGCCTAGAGCTGTTTGGCCATCCCTCTATCTTTAGTAGAGCTTGACTATTTGCCAGAAACACAAAACAATAAAACCACCATAGTGCTAGGACTGATAACAAAAGGCTGAAAAGAATCTTACTTTTTTATATGCCTGCATGTACATTGTTTTTCTTATGCAGAAGTACTCAAACACCATGCATTAAGTTTAACAATGTTGATAAGGAAATACACTCATTTTTAATTTCCCATATTGTTTTACATTTTTGAATTTAATAGAAATTCACTCTTTAGAACTTTATTGATTAATTCTGCAAGTTGAACAAATGATCCAGGTGTGTGACATTTCTCATGCTGTTTTAATCTAAATGTCAGTGTGGAAAGCTGCAAAATCACAGAACAGTATTTGTTGTAGAAATTTGTAGTAGAAAATATCTAGTATGGAAAAGTTAGCTACTTACAGAAACAGAAATAAATTCACAATAGTTTGAGTGTAGAAAGACAAATAGTTAATTATATCTTTGGAAAAGATCTGTAGTATTAAAAGGTGGCAATTATCTATGACTGCAAACTTCACATTGGTTCTGTTTCCACTGAAAACTAATATGCTTCCCTGAAGGGACATCTGCTGTCTCTTTCACTGAACCATAATCCTCTACACAGAATTTTCTGTCCTCTGTTTTGACCTTGAGAATAGGACAGGTGACTGCTTTTACTCAGTGATTGGCAAGTCTCAAAGCAGATTTTCTAACAGAAAAGCAATTTATTGAACCACCAAGTCATGTCCTACAATAAAGGTGGGGATGAATATCTTCTTTCCACAGATGACAAGTTTTAGAGGAGACCTGCAACAAATTCTGAGCTCAGATACAGGCCAAGTTTGTGTCATACTAATGGCAAAGCTTCTTATTAAATATTTTGCAAGGTTAAAGAGTGTACAAAAGCAAAACCTGAGTTAATACTTTTCAAGGTCACTTTCTAAATGCTGGTGTGTCAGAATCAAAGGCTGTTGTGTAGGGAATATTTTCTTAAACTTGAAATACTCTTTTGCTACCCATCTTGTTCAAGTTTATGCAGCTTTTGTATTGAAAAAAAAAGAAAGAAAAAAAAAAAAAAAAAAAGAAACTGATCCTTTCTTATGAAAGGATAGGGAACTGGTCCTGAAGAAAGACTGGGCCAGCTGTGTGGACGGGTGTATGTTTTGGTTCCATAATTAAAGCAGAAGAGTTACAAGTCAGCTTCTCCTGCTTAAAGCCAAAGACTACATAGAAAGTTATGTGGCTGTTATAGCTAGATACTCCAAAGGGACTGTTCTCAGTAATACCACAGATGCTACCCTCATGAAAGAAATGCTGCAAAGACATTTTTGGACCGAATCCCCATGCTTTACAGTTGATAAAATACATGCTGAGCCCGTTGCCATAAATGTTGATGTCTTCAGCCCTGGCTATGGCAATAAAAATGTTTTCTGAAAACATAGAGAAATACACTTTTCATAATATATCTTACTAGAGATAATCAGTGGATTATCTGTAATTCCTGTCATTGCCACTCTTATTTGGATTTCTTTCTGATGCCTTGAGCAAAACCTCATGATAAGCATCCATAGAATTGATAGTGCTTGCATCACGCAAGTGTAATAATGAAGCCTGAAAGCATCTAACAATTGCTGTGATAAGCAATAGGTGCATGCAGGCTCAATGAAATAGCAGTGTTCTTTTTTTTTTTCTTGTTGGTGTTTTTTTGTTTTTGTTTTGTTTTGGTAGTGTGTATCAGAGTTCATTTGAGATGTGTGTGCTTCTGATTATTTAATCAAGGATAGTAGAGAGAGATAGTATTGCAGAAAGCATTGTCAAGTTAATTAAGATCTAACAGTCATATTCCTTTTGAAGGAAGGCTTATCAGGAACTCTCAGCATTGTAGAGAATAATATAGCTAAGTGAAGAAAAACAAAATACAGATAAACAGCTCTGACTTGGTGTTGAAGCTGACACTAATGCTAGTAGTATCATTTAGTCATATTAGATAATTTAATCATAGGTTATAGTAACATTAACTTTCTATAAAACATTGTTTAATATTCATTTAAAAAATTCTAAACATTTTTAAATTAATGGATAGTCTTGCCTTTTGTGTCATATTTTCATTTAGCATGTTATTTTCAATATTCACATTTTAATATTTTTAATAATAGCTTTGCTGCTTTGTCTTAGCTATACTATTCATTTCAGATCTCTGCTACTTATGTAATTCTGAAATTCAGATTACTGTTATATATGTAATTCTGAAATTCTATTTTATACATTAAATTGCCCTTGGAATTTTGTATCCTTCTTAAGCTTTAGACTTTGAAAAGCTGTATTGTATAAATCACAGTGGAATAAAAACTTGTGATGGAAATATTACTTCCATATAGTCCTTTGCTGGATATCTGAAAGGTACCACAGAAATGGAACCCAGAACCTACTCATATGTTGGAGAGTTCACATTTTTCAGAACTTATATGTCAGATTTCCCAGAGGTTTAATTGAGCATAATGAACTAGGTTAAATTTGGTTATTTTTCATTTTAGATTGGGGATAGCATTTGATTTTGTGCGACTATATATCAGCATATAAATTGACATGTTTCCTGTTATGCATCAAATGAGGAGGGGTTGACACTTACTTTCTTCAGTCATAGACATCTCAAGAACTGGAATTCTGCTAAAAGAATTACTTATGTCCAGGTTATCAGACCCTGACTACAATATGATTTATTTTCTATCAGCTAGTGAGTCTAAAATAAATGCAATTTGAATTCTTATAGAGCCATGGTGGGATATAACACGGAAAAGTCTGAATATGCCTTGATTTATATATTTTTTCCTGTAATATTTTCAACCTTTTCCTGGACTTAATTGCTAGTATCCTTCAAGTTCTAACACTTCAAGGTAAAAAGACATGAGAAACACACTCTTGTTGCACTGGAACAGAATACCATGGTTTTCACCTGTATACAAACAGGAACTGAAAGACTGCTTTCCAATGTTATAATAACATAATGGACTGTTAGATTTCTGTTGGATTTAACCTTAATGTCAAAAATTCATTCAGTAACTGATATACCTACACAGCAAAAATACGATGGTTTGCAAGGAGTGATGTACAGTCACTCTACCCTTACTGTTTTGGCTTTAGATTTTAAGATTTGCATTGGTTTCCTACATTTGCCAAAATTAAAGTTTTCTGGGTGCTTTGCAGCTCAGTAATATACAATTTCACTTGCTGTGTCACAAGCTTAATGACTGTGGAGTGAGCTTTTGGCACTTTACAAATGTACTTGGAGAAAGCTTGTCTTGTTTCGTTTTTGGGACATTTGTACTTAAATTCCATTCAAAATTTTGTTTGATGATTCAGGCAATTCGAGAAAAGTTGCATCTTTTATCTGCTATTTGAATATCTGCTTCTGCTTTACCACTAAGTTTTTCTATGCATGACTGAGTTCTGCCATAATAAAAATTTCATGGTGCATTATATGAGGAAGTAAAACAGGGAGGTTATTTCTGTCTGGAGGTTATAGCAATGATTGCTGTGCATCTTTACCAGTGCATGCAGCTCTCCGGAGTGCTGCATATGATTCTCATTCTATTACTATACCTATCAGGTTTTCATCATCATGAAGCTGGACCAAGAACAGGTCAGAAACCCAATGAGCACTTTTGATTTTTGGTAGGAATGTGTGGTAAAATTGATAGGGAAGCAGAGTAGCAAAAGCATTGCCATAGTGTTGCAGTTTTGCAGACTTTGTTAGAATTTTAAGGAATTGAAAATATCAGAAGAAAAACTTGAGACTGAAATCAAACTGAGCAGAAACCTTTGGTTATTCCACTTCAGAAAAGTAACAAGAAGGGGAGAAACTGGAGAAGATGATCTAGAACAGGTTTTCTCTGGAACAGGTTGACCAGAGAAACTGTGGATGCCCCATCCCTTAAAGTGTTCAAGGTCAGCTTGGATGGCATTGGGCACCCTGACCTAGTGGCCGGCATCCCTTCCAGTGGAGTTGGAACTAGACAGTGGGGTTGGAACTAGATAATCCTTAAGAGTCCTTTGCAACACAAACCATCATATCATTCTACGTGTAAGGCAGTTTTAAGAAGGAACTGACTTAAAGGTAAGGAATCTTTCTCTTTTGTAAGATACTGAGGTTCTGTAAGGTTTTGGTTGTGTTTAACTTAATATGTCATGGAAAGTTGCCCATCTTGCATATTCAACTTGAGTATCTGAACCTAAAGGCTGACCAAAGGCAGAAAAATTAGATCTTTTGAGGTGACAACTGCCTTTAGAATATTAAGAAAGCTGACATGGAAACAGGGCAGAGATCAGGAACTAAAGTAATATCCTTTGATGAACAAAAATTAACTAGAAAGTATGTTTCTTGATCATTGTCAATACCTAAACATGTGATATTTCCTTTGGTATCAACTAGGCTGTGTTTTATTTTTTCCCAAACTATTTGCTTGTGTTTTGTTTACATGCCATCCATAGCTTTACATTTCTTTGGTGAGTCAAGTGAGGTCTTTGTCCTTCTTTGATTTGGAAAACTAGATAGAATTTGTATCTCACTGAAAATACTACATCAACATTTGAGGGAACAATTATGAAATATGAACAATTATGAAATAGTTTTTGATATAAAATCTACAATCTAGTACTCATTTTACTAGTGCATTAAAAAAAAAAAAAAAAAAAAAAAAAAAAAACATCTGACCATTTATTTTCTCTTATTTCATTGATGACTATTATATATCATTCAGACTTGCCATAGGAGAATGAAGTAAATAGTTGCCTTGAGTACTTTTCCAACACCCTCCTCTCCCCCAAAATCTGCACAATCAGAGTTAAAAACAAAACAAAACAAAGCAAAACTAATATTCAATAAAATTTAGCCATACCTGGAGTGTTTCCTTAGAGCACAAATCCAAAGGTTAATTATGATTTTGCAATCACTTTTTCATTTCTGAGCATAATTAGGGATTAAATTGTGACTCCCAGATCAGAAAAGACAAAAAGGCATGAATGAAGACCATACATTTAAATTTAGAATTTTATTTTGGGAATGCAAGAATACAGAAAATCCATAAAATATCTAAGGTATCTAATTGAATTGGGTCAAACCTATATAAATTCTGCTCATCTTGTAATTGTCCAGGAATTAGTTGGAAAATATCTTATTTACTTTCACCTGTTTGAGGTACGAATCTTTTTAGTACCTTACTCTCCTGACACTTTGGAAAAATAGCTAAGAATATTCTTGAGATTTTTTTTGGAAATGTTGAATATCAGTAAATAAGAATGTTGGGAGTATTCTTGGAAATAATTGATTTTAAGTATTCAAGATCTCAGAAATTGTTGCCATTTGTAGGTTTGGTCTTTTCAAAACCTACCTATTGAAGTTCCTTCATGTTTGTTTAATGCTAATGATTAAGTTAGCGTTAGCAAGTTTGGCTCTGGGTTTCCTAGCCTTATCTGTCTGTTTTCTTACTCCCTGGAGTTTTTTATTCTCTGGTTTCTTCTTGACTGACACCATGTCTTTCATATTCTCCTTCTAAACTCTTGCAGTAACTTCTAATTCAAATAGAATAGTTTCAGTTGGAAGGCACGTCTGAAGACTCGAGACTACTTGCTCCATGGCAGCCATCTTGCTTTTTATCCCTGAGCTGCAGTCCTCCATGTAGCTCATCCTGGATGTCATCTCTAAGCATGTGGAGTAAAAGAAGGTGATAAGGAGCAGTAGGCATGGTTTCACCAAAGGGAAATCATCCTTAACCAGTCTGTTAACCTGGGCTATAACAGGTTGGGTAGATGAGGGGAAGATCAGTGGATGTTGTCTACCTTGATTTCAACCAAGGCTTATGACACTGTATCCCATAACATCCTCATAGAGCTCAAGAAGTGTGGGTTGGATGAGCAGAGAGTGAGGTAGATGAGAGCTGGCTGAACTCAGAGGGTTGTGATCAATAGCACAGTCTAATTGGAGTCTGTAGCTAGTGGTGTTCCCTAGAAGTTGGTACTGGGTCAAGTCTTGTTCGTCAGTGACCTGGATGAACATTTAGAGTGTACCCTCAGCAAGTTTGCTGATGATAGAAAACTGGTAGGACTGACTGTTACACCAGAAGGCTGTGCTGCCATTCCAAGAGACCTGTACAGGTTAGAGATGGACAGAGAGGAACCTCATGAAGTTTGCAAAAAGTGCTGCACCTATGGTGGAATAACCCCATGCCCTGGCCATTGGTATGCATGAGGAATACTTACAAAATCATCTTGCGGACAGTATGACTTGTTCCACTTGAAGATTTTCATTGGCTTTGCAACGTACATAAGACACCATGTAGTTGGGCAACAGAGACCTGTTTTTAGTTTTCTTTTGCATTCTTATTAACTTAGCATCAGGAAATAATATTAGGTGAAGAAGAACTTCTTCAAGGATATTCCTTCAAGTTGCTCACAACTTTTACAGTGTATGCATACAGGTATATTTATAAACATATAGCATAAGTCTGTTCCAAATATTCATAACACTGAGCTCAATAAATTAATGGAACTCATTTTGTTGCACGTAAGATGATATGTTCTCTAGGATCACCTCTATAAGCAAAGATATTATATACAGCTGTATAATGGCCAGCAATGGAAGTAATAGGTATTTGCCCTATTGTTATGTGTTGAGGTGTGGTTTTTTTGTTGATGTTGTTGTTGGGTGTTATATAGAGCTTTTTTCATTAAGTAAATATGTGAAATCATCATACTGATATGTTTTTTATACTTTATCAGCCTAGGAAATTATATAAAGAAAGTAACCAAGCATATTCCTAGGCTTGTCTATCTTCAGAACAAATCTTTACCCACAGTATTTGAGAAGTTTAATTATTCCTTTTTTTCTTTTCTTTTTTTCCCTCGTGTGTTTATATATTCATCAAAACATTGGTTTAAATTTCCAATTTATAGGAAAAAAAAAAAGTGTGATGACAAACTTCTAACGTCATACTAATATCTGAATGTAAAGTATTTTGTGGATTATCAAGTCCATTACACTTCAAGCTAAAGTTCACATCAAAAGAATGCCAGATCTAGTGACCCAGAGCTACAATTATCCAACATTTTTATGCCATAGATATCTGTTAAATTGCATTCATATAGCTGACACTCATGTCACTCTATAGTCATCTTGCAGATCTGTAATTCCACTGATTTTAGCTATGTCTTCGCCAAGTTGCTAACTCCTCTGAGTAGACTACCTCTGAATACATTGAACATTTTCTTCTCTAGGCTTTTCATGTGAAAACAGATGTGCAGGTAAATGCTTTAGATAAAATGCTGGACTGCTTCAGTTGATAGGAGTTTTGATAATAGTTTTATTTGGTCCAGAATTTAATCTTGCAGATATATATTTTTCATCCAGGAAATAAGAAATATAAATTCTTGACTTCTTCATTCGGATTTTTTTTTTTTTTAATAAGACAAGGAAAGGAGAAGAAAGAATGCTTGATTCACCTAATTTTTCATTATCCTGTCCTTGAGAATTTGATACCCGAGGTCTTTAAAATTAGAACCTGAGCACAAGAAACCTGAGAGGCAGCCTAAGAATCATGTTAAGTATTTTCCAAAGGTGAAAGGAAAGATTTTAAGTCACAGAGAGTATGGTTTGGAAGTGTATTTTACTAAACCCTTAGCTGAGAAAGCAAAAATATGTTTGGGAGTACCTCACTCAAGGTGAGATTATTCTGAGAAGCATCTTCTTCAAGTACTGAAGAGTGAAAAGTGAAAAGGGCTCCATAAAAATATATTTTGGGCATGCAGCTTTCTGTCAGGGACAGCTGACTTTCCCAGAGCAGCAGTTGTTTGGACTAATGATCTTCAAAGGACCACACAGAAAGTGGAAATCAAATCAAGTGTTGAGAAAAAGGTCCTAAGCAGCTGCTTTTGTTGCCAAAAGCTCCCTCGATTGCATCACATGCTTAGCTCAAACCAGTCACACTGAACACAGTATCTCACTGATAATTACAGCTCTTTATCTAGAAAGATGGACAAGTCAAGTAGGGATGTTCATCTGCCAGATTCCATGATGCAGAGCTAATTAGGACACGAAGAGCGGTCATGGGGTCCAGTGAGAGATGAAGCACACCTGAACTCTTAGAAATTAGCTCAGAAAAATTTCAGACTTTCCAGGGAAATGAGTACTATTTAAGGGTAATCATCATTGTGAAAACATCTGGGAAGAGTGTTCCTTGCAGAGCAAATCCCTAGATTCAAAAGAAAGGATTACATGAGTAGAAGTTTTAAGTGCAAACCTAATGCATCACCCAGTTAAAAATAAATCTTTTTATATGGCTCCTTAACTCCTTTCTCCCTCTTCTTAAAAACCTTTCATGAACAGGAAGAACTGCTTTGTCAAGTACACACTCACAAAAGAAGTCCATCTAACCTAATATGTTCAATCCAGGGATGACCAACAATAGATAGCCAAAGAAGAATTTAAGAACAGAAGGATTATATAGTAATCCTCAAAAATATTTTCCTAACTTCTAGTCATTTCTAGCTAAGGCTTAAACCGTAACAGTTTCTGTTAGATGTCTTACTGCTGTTGGATAAACTTTTCTTACATTGGTTTCTTGATAGCCTTTCCTGCAGGTTTTGTGGTATGTGGAGAAGTTGTTGCAGTGTCGTCCCCCCCCCCCCCCCCCCATTCTGGAATATAACTGAGCTGAAAAAAAACTACTGCAAACCAGGATTGAAGAATTTTTAGTATAGCACTATGTCCACGTAAACAGGTGTAAGTGAAAACTAGAAAAAAATAAGTTGTCTCAAAAAAAATTTTAGAAAGCACAGTCACCTTCAAAAAAAAAAACAAAAAAAAAAAAAAAAAGAAGAAGAAGAAAACAAAGGGTGTGTTATTATGACCTCCTTATCTAGTGCTCTCCTTTGCTTTTTAAGCATATTGGTACCTTTATTACCTTTACAGAGATTCATGGCGTATTCAGAAAAGTTTTAGCAAAAGCAATCCAAATAATACAGGTTGTACAGATTAATAGAATTATGTAGAGTAGCATTGATTAGGTTGTTAGAAAAGTATCCATAATCAATATATAGAATAGAATAATGACACAGATTTGTGTTAGGTTTTTTTGAATTTTTAACTTTGTAATAGCCTCAGGAAATAAAGTCTAGTTTACATAAATTAAATTCAGATCTGATTTCTAAAGTAACGATTCTATGCACTAAAGATTTAGGCTTAAAAATAGTGTTTTTGTTATTCTTTTATACAAAATTTTGATTTAAAAAGTACTTTACACAATTATAAAAAAGCTATTACATTTGATACAACTCCCCTCTCATCATGCATGTTTATATTTAGCTCTAACATAATTCTACCTCATTTTTTTCTCTCATTTATTGTCTTATACATGTTTCCCAGGATAGCCCACTGGTCTTACAGTCTGACAGAAATGTAACAGTGAATGCGAGAAATCACATGGGACAGTTAACTGGACAACTGACAGTAGGTGAGTGTTCTTTATTGACTGTTATGTGTATCAGTTTAGGTTTATGAATAGTATAATTAATATAGAAAATAAAACACTGAAAAGTCAGAAAAATTCTTGTCACTGTACTCCAAAAAAGCAAAGACACACAGGATCCAAGACAGGATCATAAAAGCATAATTCAGCAGTAGCTGAAGGCAGAGAAAATAGGAATGGCCCCAAGTAGTTAAAACATAGCTTAATGGAAAAAAAAAAAAAAAAAAAAAAAAAGATTACTTTTGAGACAGCTGTAACAAAACAAAACAAAATAATCTGCAAAACCTGTTTCAACAATAATTTCAGGGGAAAATAACCATCATTTTCTTACAATTTCTGTCAGTCTTCCATTATTTCAGTGGGAATTGGTCTTTCCCCATTACTCTTGTAATATATTTAGATCAACATATATTAAAAATCAGTTGGAGCTAACAGAATGAAAAAAACAAATAAACTCAAACACTTCTGTAGTCACCACAAACTTTAAATAGAAATTGATTGTACTGCCTGTCATTCAATAAAAGGTGTCTGATATTTTGCAAAATATTACCAAATCAACATTCCAAATGAAGTAGAGAAAAAAAATACCTATCTCTTTACCTGTAGACTCTTTGCCTTGATTCTTCTTCTCGTGTATTTGTTCTCATTGTTTATTACTTCTAACACATTATAAGCATTTTTTATCACAAATCATATTTACTGTGTTAGTGAATATGTATTACTGATGAAGTAATATTTTGTTTATATTTTGGCTACTATAATAGTAATGAAGATGTTTGTTGCTTTTCAAGAACACTGCCTGAAAAAAATGGTACAAAATAATGTTCTAGATTTGATAGAAAATAATGCATTTTGACTGGGAATGGGGTGAAATATATATAAACACATATGAACAAATTTCAGAAGACAATCCCTTAGACTCCAGATCTTTTCTTTTCACATTACTTCTGGGTTAAACTCTGTTTATCCACACTTTTTCCTAATGTGCTAAGGATATACTGACAAAATAGTTTTAAATTAAACTGTAGTTGTATTGACACTGAGATTTCATACTGGCTGGAGACTGTGGCTTCAAGTTGTAAAAAAATCTTTGGCAACTGCACAAAGAGTGACACACCATCTGCACTGATTTTCCTGAATGAGCACATCAAATGAGTGTGCAAAGGTAACCAGAATTGCTAGCAGATACAGATGAGGAAGATTAAGCAAACACCTGTTCCAGCCATATTGCTCTTGCTTGTGTGTTTATGGAACACAGTTCTGTTTCATCTAGTAGCTGTAATATTAAAACCTTCCAATTCAGCTGCTAATTGTTAAAAAGGTGAGTTGTCTATGGTAGACATTCACATTGGCTGAAATATAAAAGATACTCTTACGGCTGGTACCATTCTTGCTAAGTAAATCTAACATTGAAAACATGAGTGTACCCAGACTGGCCTACTTATGATGTTGTACTAGAGGTTAATATTAAAAAAAAACACACAAAGGCCTGAAGGAAATGTGTTCATATGTTACACTCATTAGAATGAATACCTGTAAGCTTCTTAGTGAGTTTGTAGCTGGTACAGTGTCTGCAGAGCAGGAGTTCGATAAATTGTAATATTGTATTTATGTTCTTTCTTATCTTCCTATTTTTTTCATAATGCCTATATGGCCTTATATATATACACACTGATTTCTTTTATGTCAGTTCTTCATGGAATATTGAATGCATATTCAAATATATCTTATGTTGATACTTATAATTTAATATTTCTTAATCTAGGCACTCAGAGTACAATCAGTGAAAGCTTGAACATTCTACTATTGGAAATCAAAGAAATTTATAGGCAGATAAAATTCAAAATGTTTTGTTCTTACATTCCCTTCCAAAAACATTTGTTGTGTAAGAAGACTAGAGATAGACAAAACCTTGATTTTTTTTGTATAGGTAAAAGCATATGCTGAGAGAAGGCAAGGGAGCTTGTCTGTAACAGGTTTGCTGACATCAGAAAATATGTTAAAATGTTCTGGGAAGTCCCTGCCTTCTTCAGAACTGCTCTTTGTACTGATGCTGCATGTTGAATCAGCTCTTTGTGTGAAAGGGGTGAAAATAAACAACAGAGGAAGCAGCAGAGAGAAATATTTCAGTGCTATCAAACAAACCAATAACAACAACAACAAAAAAGATGATCTAGTAAGCAACTTTGAAATGCTGCTGTGTTAATTTCTTTTAAAAAGTTGGAGTAATGAAAATTACAAGAAAGAGTGCAAATTTATATGCATGGTAGGATCATTCTGAAAGGACAATTTTTAGACATGCCATTGAATACCAACAGACCAGATGTAGTACAGACAGAAAGGATATCTCCAGAATAAAGATTTAAAGACGATCATTCATTGATCTGTGTATCTAAGATAAGGAGAAATAATCAGACCTCCCAACCTTTGTTTAGGAAAACCCTCTGCATTATGCATTCTACTAGGTTACCTTGACACAACCTTTTCACTCTGTTCAATCAATGTTTGCATAGTTTAAAGCAATATGAAAAAACATTTACTTATTTTCTGCCTGTCTTGGAAATGCAAAATAGTCATTCACATCAAACCAGAAACCTGTTATCTCCATAATGTCTGCACAAATCTTCTTCCTGTCTTTCAATGAAGGACAGAAGGTTGACAAGTGCTAAAGTGGATCAAAATTAAATATGGCTGAAAGGGGACATTTGAAGCTTACATGTGTACTCATTCTAGCTTCATCTTCGGATTTGATTATTATTCTGTCAACTTTTTTCTTTTTTTTGGTAAACTTTTCTTTTTCTGCAATTATTTCTTCTGACATGCGTTTCTACTGTACCATGCTTTACTGTTTTCTGTTCATAAAGATCCCTGGGGATATCTGAAACCTTTTTGGAGTATGATGAACAGATCAAGGCGCTCATCGTTTTTGCTAAGCTGTGGCCTCTTTAAGACAGAATCATAACTCTCATGAGCTTCAGAGATGTGCAAGTCAGTTTTAGAAAGCTCCTGATCCAGTAGCTCTACTTATTGAGATTTCTACATCCACACAACTTGTGAAAAATATTTGATTACCAATGAATGTTATATCACACTTTTAAAGTTATTTTTTCAAAATAACAGGTGGACGTATAATTTTCAATAACCAGCTGAGGTAATGATCATTAACAGTACTAAAAGATAAATCTTTTCAAAAAAATTGTCAAAGTTGATGACGCTTTCCATCCATTTATCACAGAATTTGTGTTGTGTATTCAAGATTTCTTTTTCTTTAAAATGGCCTTGCTTGCTTGCTTTGTTCCACCAAGAGTACGTGGCATATTGGGGAGAAATTATTGGGCATTGAAAACAACGGGTGTGCAACCTCTTGGGTGTGGAAATAGTCCCTTTCATCATCTTTATGTAAAGGCCAAATCACATGTGCCCTTATCTTACCTATTTCTTACCAGGTAGCACATCCCACTACCCCTTCAGTTTCAAAGTATTTGAAATAACTCGCTATCTGAGTATTGCCTGTGATGGTCACTTTGCAAACACCTCAATCCATTTGATGGTAGTTGTCTCTTGTCATCAAAAAAGATCTGAAACGAGAAAACGTCTCAAGTATCTTGTTTTTAGAATAGCCTGTGGCAGAGGTTGTCTGACTATAATAATGCATGTGCACAATTGGTTCTAAATCTTAGGTGTATATTGTCAGACCTTTACTTAAGTTTATCATGAACTTGAACTAAGTGTCTATTAAGGCAATTGAAGTAATAATGTGCTTAAGCAACAGTGGAAGGGTAATACTGCTTCTTTATTTTTTAATCTTGCTTGCATAGTTGGGAGCCTCAAATACAAGGTCTCCTCAACTAAGCATTGCAACAACAAAGTAGACTCAGAATGGTTCTACACATACACCCTTTTTCACAGCACAAAATTGAAATAAAAGGTCTCAACTGCTCTCTTTCTTATCTATGTTGTTGTTTTTATATCGGTTATGGTAGAGTGCTGGGGAGAGAAGGAGTGATGTTTTTCAACCTCTCATTAGCTGCATCTACATCTTAACTGGGCAAATAGGGATCAGAATTTGTGAAAAACATGTAAAATCAAGTCTTTCTCCTTTCCCTTAAAGGGAAGTTTGCCTACCTATAGTCCTAAAACAAAAGTGAATGTTCAGAAATCTAAAATACCTTAAACTTTCCACTAGTAACATTTTCACATTAAAATAAATGTTCTGGTAACAACTGTGGTGCAGTAGGATTATGTATTAAGATGTATTACAAAAAAAAAAAAAATGGCAAAATGAGTTACCCATTTCTCAGGATTCTCTTAATTTATATTCCTTAACTAATATAGACTGGAAAAAAAAATTTGGTCTTTAAAACTATTTTAAAAGGCGGAAATCGGGTTTGTAGCCAACCTTTTGCAGTGATGTACAAACAAGAGTATTTGATACTGAACTTCAGACTGAATATGTAATAGTTTAAAGTCTTCATTTTGGACATTGTATCATTACTCAGGCTCTTCTCTTTGTAATTGAAAAGGTTTTTAACTTTTAATTTTATTCTCTCTTCCTTTTCTAGTCCAAAAAAAAAAAAAAAGAACACAAAATTCGTAATTCATGCACTAAATTATGTGCACTGCTAATAATAGTTCAGTTATTTTTGCACTGTAAATTGAATTTTCTGTTGAAAGTTACTGTCTAGTGTTTTCCCTTGTTTTACCTGTAGATTCAGAGAATATTTAGATAATTTACACAGTATAATATTATTAACTTTAAATATATAAGTTCTAAAGTATAGTGTTTCTTAACAAAGAGCTATAGAATGCTATAGAATGTATAGTATTTATATTCCTATACTTTCTAAGTATAGGAATTTTCAGGAGGAGAAAATATAACTCATCTACTATTGTTAGATCTTTTCAGATAAGGTAAATGTGATACAATTCGTGCTTTTTTTTAAATACAAGTTAGCTACCTTATACTTACTGCAGAGTTAAAGGACCTCTTTCAGCTGAGGGAATTACCGCAGAAGGCAGGAAAAGCATTGCCTGAGAGGCCATATGGCCTTAAGTCTCCTCCTGGCACAGCATGTGAGAAGAGCCAGGAGCTAGTCAAAAACTGAGTCATGATGCTCATAACAGGGGAAATATCCAGCTGGAATCCAACTCTCATCCCTTCTCATAATTTACAGGGCAATGTGACGTTGTCTCTGTTTCTGTCTATCTAATCCCTGGAAAAGTCTTATTAGAAGCCATCTGGGCTATAACAAGTTTTGCAATAGTAGCTCACATAAAATATGTTCAGATATACTCTTAATGACTTTGGCTAAGCTATTATAAAAATATACTCGCATTGATTAATTATCTTGAAGTGTGATATTAGGAAAATAAGAAGCTCTGAAAACTGGTAAAAACTTCAGCCTCTTTGCCAGCACTTTGATTGGTTTGCCAAAGTAGCATTTTAAAAATTAACATGTTATTTACTTGAAATTCATCCATATTCTGCATTTATCTGTTTAAGTCATCCTGCAATAATATGAAGCCTCTTGACTTGTTTGTTTTGATTTGGCTTCAAAAGGCAGTAATAGTTAATGGGATAGTAAAAAAAAAAAAAAAAAAAAAAAAAAAAAAAAAAAAAAAACTCTTTTTTCAAGTTTTTATTTCTATTTCAGTTTTAAGTTAGTTACATCATTCTCTGCATTAATCTACTCATGTAAATTTGACATTCAGCAGTGGTGAACTTAAGCTTTTGTGACTAGACCTTGCATTAACTCTTTGGAAAAATAATGCTTTTTAATATATACATTAAATAATTAAGTCAGAAAAATACTAAATACACAATAGAATCAGCTATTTGTAGTCTACTTCATGCCTGAGCAACAAGATCTCTTTGAAAATGAGGTATTTTACATGTTATTTTATGATTCTTTTAGTCATTTAAGTAAGTTTTCAATTTCTAAGTAATATCTTCTATGTCATTGGGTTTCTTTTGCTATATGACATGTGCAGACAAAACACTATCTTGCTGTATAATACTTGAAAACCCTATGGCTTGAAATTTATTTTACATCTCCCTTATGAATCGCCTGTTGAAAACCATGCTATCAAAAAAACAGTAAGCTATTTCTCTGTCACTCATTGGGACCAAATAGTAATCCTTTTCTGGTAGGTATGGCCATTATTTAACTTAAAAGATCCTTCCTGAAATACAAGACCATACAGTGTCAGTTGATATGTCAGTTCAAAGTTTCCCTATGAATGCAAATGCAAGCAGTAGTAAGACAATAATTAAATTCTGTGCAATTTCTGCTTGGCTATTTCAGGGTTGAAAGCGTATGTTCATTATTGGTTCAAAATAGCTATAGCAAAGAAGGTCTACTCTATCAATGTAAGATCTCTCGCTTTGACTTTTTTTTTCCTTTTTTTGTTTAACTAGCAGATTCTACAAAATCATCTTCAAGTCTAAAAAATAACTATGTTATAAATGACTGAGTCCCAAATAGGGTTACAATCAAAGTTTACAGTTTATTAAAGGAATAGAGGTAAGCAAACAGTGCTGGGTGCACCATGAGTCTCTGCTCCACCAAGATGCATACTAGTTACATCAGGTGGCTGGTTTTTATGCTCCTAGGCTAATACATATTCATCATCACTTTTGGAAAAGGCAGGGTTCTTATAATTAGTTTCCGGCACCCAAACCATCCCACGGATGCATCTGTATCAGTCTCCGGCATTCCCTCTGGGGGTTGCTCCTACTGAAGGCTCGTAGTCTTCCTCCCAGGCTTTGTCCTTCTGTCGTTCTTCAGCTTCCCCCCCCCCCCCCCCTCCTTATTTAGTAGTCTCTGGGCCAGATGTCAGAAAGTCATGTCTCGTACAATAGTCAGCAGTTATCTCAAAAAACTCCCCCCTATTCTCTTATCTCCCAGACCCGAGTCTCAAGGTTTACCCTTCAAACCCTCTATCGACATGAACTGCTAGACCATTCTTTTGCTTTCCCTCTGATCTCAGCAAGTCTATTTCTTCCCAGGATACAAGGTACCACTTGTGTTAGTTTGTATCTGAAGCTGTATTGATCAAATGTGTAGAACATCTTTTGCTACCTGTAACTGACAAACAAACAAAAACAACAAAAAAAAAAAAAGAAAAAGAAAACCATGCATTGTACTTTTACACTAGTCTGATACTTCTCTATATAATATTTGTAGCATAGACAAAATAAATGCAGGTTATTTCCTCTCTCTTTTTCTAAGTTTATTCATCATCTGTGTTTGGAAGTTTGAGGTCAAATAGCTGTTTTGCAATGTATTTTTCTTTCAGTAATCTAAATTTGATATGAAAAGGTCAAGCACATGGAGGAAAAGATGCCTTCCCAAAGTTGAGATAAGTTCCTAAAGTTTGGGCTTCAGAAAGCCTTCAGTTGTATGCAGCTCCTGGGCTGGTTGCATTCCTTTTTTTCTTCTGCAGCTGTTTCAGTTTCTCATATCTCTTTACTATAAATCTTGATGGAAAACTTAAGGTCCCAGCAGCTGATGATCAATGCTGGGTACGCAGGGGGCTGTCTGCACGCAGCTTTCCTGCAGGCTCACCTCTACAAAACTAGCAGTCATGGGCCTCTTTCTTTCCTCCCTCATCAGAGGGCAACAGTTGATCTTCTGCACCCACTGTCACTTGAGAGATGGTAGGAAAAGGATGAAAGGGAACAGTTAGTCAGTGATTTTCTGACAGTGGTGCTAGAGGGGAAGCAAGAGCATGAAGGCTGTCCAGTGCTCTAGGTGTGAGCCCTTCATATTTCATCCCAGACTTAACTCTAAGGCTTGCTTTGACTCTGGGGCATCTGTAGTGAGACTGGAGATAAGCTGACGTGGATTTCAATTATCAACAGTTACTTCAGCGATGCTTCAGCGATGCTGCATCAGTCCTCTGTATAGGCTTTTATTTGTTGTCGTTCACTCTCCCCAGATGGAAGGGGGAGAGAATCAGAAAGGTAAAAATGCCTTTCTCATGGATTGAGATAAGGACGGTTCAGTAGGGAAAGCAAAAACTGCACACAAGCAAAGCAAGACAAAGAATCCATTCACTGCTTCCCATCAGCAGGCAGGGGTTCATCCACTTCCAGGACAGCAGGGCTCATCACACGTAATGGTTTCTTGGGAAGACAAACGCCATCACTCCAAACATCCTCTTCCTCTTTAGCCAAGCTGTTGTTGCTGAGCATGATGCCGTATGGCATGGAATATCTTTGGAGAGTCTGTCCTGGCTGTGTCCTCTCCCAGCTTCACTGGCAGGGCAGCACAAGAAGCTCAAAAGTCCTTGGCTCCATGTAAGCACTGCTCTGCAACAACTAAAATATTGGTGCGTTATCATCACTTTTTTCATCAAAAATCCAAAACACAGCATTATGTGAGCCTCTGTGAAGAAAATTATCTTTATCCCAGACAAAACCATGACATTTTTTACCTGATTATATTTTAAATCCAAGTCTGAATACTTCCACTGTTTCCAGATATTTGGCACTGACAATTACACTGACAATTAGGGAAAATTATATTTTGTCTTAGTTCTCAAATATCTAATCCTCAGTATTAAAAAGAACAAAAAATAAAAAAGAAAAAAATAGAATTTTTATGTATGATACCAGAGGATAGGCAACTCAAAGCAGGGGTTTGGTTTAATTGTAGAGGTAGAGTCTTTGAGGGAAAAGGTCATTAATGGTTTGCATGGTGGTACAGAAGTGCTACCGTTTAAATATTAATCCATTGCCATCTGTCTTACTGTTGTTATCTATGCACTGTTGGCCAATATAGACAGCATATCTACAGCCCAAATGTTCAAAGCAGGGAAAAGTGATTTCCTTTTGTAGGAGAGAAATCCCAAAAGTCAAAGAAATAGACATTATTTGGAGATATCTAAGCAGGTTTTGAAGAATACAACATACATCTTCAAATATAAGGACTAATTCTTTGTCCTTAGTTTTATTAACTGCAAAAGCTTCATTTAACTGCAAAAGCATGTGCTGTTCATGTGTCATGACATTCACAAGACTGCTGCTGTGTGCTAAGCATTATTAAATTACCTACAGCATCTGGCCCTTTAACAAGTCCCTGACAAGACATTAAGATTTTATTATTACTTTTTTTTTTTTTTTTTTTTTTTGCCCCCAACCCCCAATGTTCAGACAGGTCATTAATATTGGCAAGATTCTATTATTCTACTATGAGTGACTTAGATGAAGGACAAAAGACAGACAAATAAAAGTGAAGCTGTTTTAAACTTAACCGGAAAAATGATTTTTAAAAAAGAGAATAGTGAGATCTTCTTGATGCTCTCCTTTACTTCAGTGCTATAGAAAACAAAGAAGAAAGTAAATAGCATGCTGGTCTTGTTAAAGATGTTGAGGTAATAGCAAAGAGTTTTATCAAAAATGTGGGTGAGAATTAATTTCCTTCAAGACTTGGATTCTTTATTCAGCTATCTTTAAAAAGTCTGATTTTTAGCAATTGTCTTACTGACATGAGCTATGGGAAAATAGGCTAAATTTCTATATTTGAAAGAGATTTATGCAAGTAAATAGTCAAGCTTGGAAATGTTTGACTGGTCTTTCTGGTTTGTTCGTTCATGAAAATAATTTGTCCATACAAAATCATAAACCTCTGAGATATAAAGTCCTAGTTTATATTTATTAGATGCCTGGTATAAAAGAAAAAAGAACAACTTATTTGCTAGAATTTTCTCTCAGCTATCTCTGGACTATCAGAAACTGAAATTCACTATTGTGTTATAACTAGCATGTGTTTTTAAATCACGATTTTAATGCAGTTTTCATTTTGAGTTTACAAATAAAATATTTTAATAATTATATTTTATTTATTTATTTATATCTAAAAATATCCAGTTCCAAAACCAACTTAAGTATAACACTGAAAATTAAATATCAGGGTGGAAAATATCAGTTAATGTCCATTGCTAGATCCTGGCTGTTTTGTTGTGCTTATTAATCAAGATAATTATGTTTATTTGCCTTTTAATAATTGCGTTTAATTGCCTTTTAATAATTTCACTTCCATTCAGAACAGCATGGAATTTCAAAATATGTCTTATGCCAGTACTAGAGATTTTTAATTGTGCCATTTGTAGATGGGCAGAGGTATCTTGATGTAATGTCTCAGGCACATAAAGGACTTCCAAATATATATTTAATATTGTTTTTTAAATTTTTATAATAAATCTATCTTTGAAAATATCTTCATTTTCCTTAGGTTATTCTTAAGGTGATAAATATTGCAGTTGCAGCTGAATGACGAACAGATGGCACTGAATGAGTGATTGGCTGAATATTTTAAAATTTCTACTAGATTTATTCCTGTAAGGAAAAGCATTCTATAAATCTAAAATTAATTAATTACCTGGAATAGTTATCCCTTCTTGAACATCGGTTACACATCAAAATACTATGGAGTGAGCATTTTTAAAAATAAAATTAAATTAAGGACTACATTGCCCTTAAAAGAAGTTATTCTAACTTTAGAGTCCCAAGACTTCATGGGTTTCCATTTGTGAAGATTAGGACAGATGGTCTGTTTGGAGAAACTGTTCTGTTGCTCTTATCTCCCACGGGTTACCAAGGCACCTGGACTCAGTCCAGGTCAGCCAGTCACTGAAAGCTTCCTACCCCTTTTGCTTCTGGAAACAAGAAAGTGATTTTTTGTTAGGGAAGAGGATGAAGGGTGGTTGTGACAATGACCTGTCTTTTAAGAACCAAAGGGAAGTCAGCCAATCCTCTGTCTCTAATTTGGTCTTTCCTGGGTTGTTGTTTGCTTGTGTGTGTGTCTGTATGTTTTTGGTTTTGTTTGTTGTAGAATTTATGTATGAACCCAGATGCTAACTTAACACATCTGTTTTTTCTCTGTGGTGGAGTGATTCTACTTGGCTTGTCATATTACCAAAGCTTTTCTTTCCAGGAAGTCCATGAAAAAGAAGTCCAGTTATGCTGCAGGTTTTACCTCCAAGTTCATAGAACCATCTATATTTCCTTTTAGAGTTAGATTTCCTTCCTTCAAAATTATACATTCCTTTGTACGTATACATTCCTCAACGTTTTGGAGTTTCTGATGATGATAAACATATCCCATTGTCATAAGATTTTAGTCTTATGACAGTCTTAGAAAGCTAAGAATATAGCGTATAGCCTTTCTAAGTAGTATATGTGAAAGGTGGAGTACCAAAGAGTGATTCAAATCACGGGTGAAGGCACAGAATTTAAGTGTAGCAGGATAGGAATGTGAGGTAGATGTCTTCATCAGTGGATTGCATCTACCATGTGCTACAAGTCAGTAGTGAGCTCTATCAAGAACCTTAATCAAACACTTTCAGAAACTAAAAGCCTAAATCTGCTTTTATCCTGTTTCTACAGTGTGCCTGGCCCTTGTCCCACTGCCAAAGGCAAGGAGACAGGTAATTTTCTAAAGTGATACTGTAAAAACTGGGGTGTATCCTGAGAGCTAGGCTGGGCCCTCATCACCCTATACTATAGTCCACAGTGGATGCTACTTGTTCTGATGTCTGCAAATTGCAGATCTTGTTTCATTCTTGTCTCTACTATTTAATTTACATTTAGAAACCTTTTTAAAGTTATAATTCAGTGCATTGTAAATGATACCATAGACTATTTCCTTGTCAAAACAGGTTATGTCTAAAGTTCATGAAAAAGTAGTAAAAGCATCTGAAAAAAAAAAAAAAAATATATATATATATATATCCTTTTAATAAAATCCAAAGAAAAAAATGAAATAAAGAAATATTGAAAAATAACCTCTGTATAGTAAGTGTAAATCAAGTGTACAAATAAAATTTAAAAATTAGGTTCTAATTTATGCTAACAAACTACAAAAAATGTTTAAAATACCTAAAAATAAGAAAGAAAAAAAAATAGAATAAGTATGATGAGTATGTCTAATACTTAAAGAGAATAGTACCAGTAAGTAAGATGAAACTCAAATATTTCTTAAATTTTCACAAAGCAGGATAAGTAAGAGTTAGTGACCAAAAAAAAAGGTCACAAGGTAAAAATCAAGAAGAGTAAAGGTAAAGAACCCTTAGGTGACATGAGTATATTTCACTTCATTCAATATAAATTCCAGTGAAATTCACCTCAGAATGCTAAAACAGGCAAAGGTATTTCACAGAATCACAGAATTTTCTAGGTTGGAAGAGACCTCAAGATCATTGAGTCCAATTTGCATGATTAGCAATTATATTAGAGGATGTGGTTGGCAGATAAGGTCTCAAGGGATATGAAGAGGTCAAACATCAGATCTATTTTTAAGAAAAGAGAAAAACAAGATTGTAGAGACTTAAAAATAAGTGATTTTCAATAGAACATCTGAATTTAATTCTATATCATAGCATCTTCAATAGAAAAATCAGACTAAAATTATCTAAAGAAAATACATTACTAGAAATAGAAACAGTTTTAGAGAGGAACAAATAACCTTATAATCTACAAGATGTTGTATTTTCCAAGGACAAATGCAGCATTCCTGTTTTGTCTCAGAGTTTGATCTATAAAATGAGAAAGTTTCATACTCCCTTTACTGTCTTATGCTTGCTCATGCTATTTGATTTGAATTTGATCTTCACTAGTACAGCATGTAGTAATGTATCTCGTAATATGTTTTGTTCTGTCTTTTTTTTTTTTTTTTTTTTTTTTTTTAACTCTCATTCCTTTTCCATGGAATATGCTGTAAATAATATGCTCCAGAAATTTAGCAGGCAACTTTGGATTTTCATAAAACTTGTAGTATCCAAGCATAACAGTAACCTTATAGGCTAATTCAGCTAATACAATGGAACCTTTCCCAGTAATTTTGTACAAAAGCGTAATGTGTGGACTGCTCCAGTAAGTCTTCATTTCAGAAAGGTATATGTTCAGTTTTGTAAATGATTTCCATTGTGATAAAAACCAGGTATATCACAGAAAGCTACAAATTCCAAGGTTGAGTATAATGCTGAAAATTTGGAGAATTCTCTTAAGATTTAATACTTCTCATGTTTCATTCATCATGAGAAGGAAAAATTAATAAATATTCTATTTCCATATACACTTTGGAGTACAATAAAATTAAATTATAATTAATTTGCATGAGCTGAACATTTCAGCTTGTCAGTAAAAGCAAAGATGATAAATAGAGCTAATAAGAAGAAATAATCAAATGTAGTGTGGCTATTTGCTGATATCACAAAGAAAGACTCCTGTACAATGGAGGAGAGCATATGTAGAAAAGATAATGCAGTAAACAATAATAATGTAATAAACAATAACATATTTGGTTTTAGTTTGTTATTTAATTGATATTTAAATGTATTTAATAACTTAATTTTAAATTCAGTAATTTCTATCTATGTATCATTTAGATTTAACATTTTTATAACTTTAGATATATTGTGTACTGCTTTTATATACTTATAACGTATTTATAGTCATATGAGAGAAATCAGTTAGATAGGAAACTCACTAATCTCCCCAAAAGCCTCTGCTTAACTATCAAGCTCATGTTTGAATATACTAAACTTGTTAAGGTTAAAAATAGAGCAAAACATACATATTCCTGACATATCTTCCTTAGACTTGCTTAGCCTTCTTATCTAAGGACTTGTATAAGCTTTTAAGATAGTATAGCTACAGTTGCAACCTCTCAACTCAGTCATAGGAGCAGATGAGGCATGTGCCATTTTACAGAAGAGAAAAAAATAATAATAATAATAATAATTAAAAAAAAAAACAAACTGTTAACTTAAAGCTCAAGCAACCATAAAGAAGCATGTTTTACTTTAATTCATCCATATAGTTGAAGAAAAACCTATGGACAGCTGCATCAGGTCATGTTGTCAGGGTTAGCAATGTAATTTCTGAAAATATCCAAACGGAATATAACGTTATAAGAATAGTAGGGGGAGAAGCACAGGTTTGTTCTTGTGTAGATATGGCTTCATATAGAAGTAGCACACAGATGCTGTCTGCTGCAACTTTTATATGACTTTCATACATAATTTCATACCTGCAGAGCCAGCCCCAATGTGTGCCAGGAAAGCAGGCTGCAGGAAGGATTTTTTGCAAAGGTGACAATTTATATGTATCTTTTGATTAAGTTCATAGAAGGAAAATCTGTCTGGAAGGGCAGAATTTTCCTGTGAGCTTCCATTTGACCAAGTCCTAAGCTTTATATTACTAGTCTTTTAGGGGTACCAATGGGTCTGTAGAACATGAAGAAGGAAGAACCATGCTACCACGATACTGTGGTTCTACTTAATTTTCTTCATTTATATATAATTCTTACATAAATGTGGGGAGGGGATTGTCTCTATGCCAGTAGTTTAGGTTGACAAAAGGTATTATTCATTATAGTCTGTCTCTAAACAAGACAATCAGTATGTGTGTTATTATTTCTGGCCTAGCACTTGTTCAAGTTTCCCTTGTCTGAGCAGGGGAAAACCTAAAAGATCAAACTTTCATAAGAGCAATAGCCTTCTGACACCTCCATAGCAGGGCCAGGAACAACCGATAGTGCCATTTAGTGTTTTTTGAAGGGTCGCTTTCACCCTTTTTTGATATAGCAAAGATAGTCTCTTCCCTTTCTTAGAAAACAGAACACAGAATATGTTCTCATTGCCATGAATGTTAGCTTGTGCACATCTCTTGCTCCCAGCTGAAAGCTCCCTTTATTCAAATTCCTCAATGCTTTTATTCAGCTGGTGTGATTACTTCATTTGCATTCACTGAAAAATATCTGAGACCTCTGGTGGCCAAAATAGTATGATATCTAGTATTCCTATGAATATTAACAGAATTTTATCTATGTGTATATTTCAAAAATATTGGTTTTAGACCCAGCTGGGGGTTGAATCTTTATTAAAAAAGGTTTATCTCTTCTATCTCCAATCTCAAAAGCATCAACACATTTTCATAAAACTGCCTTACTGTGTCATCCAAAAATATCCTGTATTTAATAAACGTTTAAATAACCCATTTTTCAATGAAGAATCAGAAGACAGTACATTGAATTTCATTGTTTTGCATTTACAAAGCTCATAAACTCATGGTAATTAGCTTTGAATTCTAGGTTCTGTATTTAATTTAATGTGGTTGAATTTTATCTATTTCTATATCTGAATTTGTTGTCTGTCTGGTGGACAAGGAAGGTGATTTAGAAACCAGACACTACTGCTAGTGTTCATCTACATCTAATGTAAACACACAGAATGTCTTTATCAACAAAAGAGAAAAAAATATAACTTTTAATGTATTTAATATTATCTAAAGGTAAATGCCAGAAGGAGGCCAAATGTATCACATGCTCAAATGTCTGTTTCTCCCATGGCTGTTACGTGAATCTCATTAAGTAACTATATGTAGATCTCTATTAATTACATGAGTTGTATCTCACTCAGTGAAATCACAGAGTGATTTCTCACCAGGTTTTAGGTTTTTTAACACTGATGATCTAAAGGTTATTTTTCCATGAATATGCTGATCCTGGTCCAGGAGCCTCACAGCACCCATTTGTCTCTTTGTCAGCTGGCTGAATAACTGGATCTGATCAGCATTTCCAGTTTGGATAGCCTTGCATTCAGCAATGCATGCATTCTTTGATCACATTTGCTTATTACACATGATAACTCTCCATCTGCATACTCCCTAAAGTTAATTTTAATTAATATGTTCATTTAAAGATGGTGGCAACTACCATGATTGCTAATATTAAGGCTGTTTTGCAACCGTTTTAAGACCTCAAAATTAAGCAAAATTAATGGCAGAGCATACTGTGATGTCTTACTAAATCTATAGTTTGTATGTTAATTCCTATTTCAAAGAACCATTGCATTGTACAAAGTCGATAGTTACTTTTCCTCATACATTTCAGTTTCATCTTATGTTTCAGTAAGTTGGGAATGAATGGAAATGCAAGGTAGATGGCTGGAAACAGACCACAAGATAAAGCAAAGAAAATGTTAGCTTTACACTTCACTGTTTTTAACATTTCTATTTTAATTCTTGGTGTTGAGAGTGGGAATGGAGTGTTTTGCTGCTGAGAAAGACGGAACATATTCTTCTTAGATCTTAGATCTTCTTGGAAAATAGATTTAATGTCCCAAATGCTTTGTTTTGTTTTGTGCTACATTAGAAATATTCCCATAGAATCATAGAATGGTTTGGGTTGGAAGGGACCTTAAAGTTCCCCCCCCTGCCATGGGCAGGGACACCCCACACCAGATGAGGGTACCCAAAGCCCCATCCAGACTGGCCTTTGAACACTGCCAGGAATGGGGCATCCACAACTTCTCTGGACAACCTGAGCCAGTGTCTCACCACCCTCTGAGTAAAGAATCTGTTCCTAAACTCTTTTAGTTTAAAATGGTATTCTTATATTCATATTCAGACATTCTTAAAAAAATTAAAACTAAGTCTAAAATAATGTTTGGGTGGAAACTATGGGTGCAATTAGGAAAATTATGGATTTTAGTTTGTCTGTTTTGTCCCCACAGTTCTGGCTTTGTCCCCACAATTCTGACTTTCTACATCACTTTTTATGTTTACAAGTATCATACAAGTGTTGTTATTTCTGCCACATCATTTAATGGAAAACTGGAAGGGAAAAACTACTCTGAAACTAGTGTGGAAAGTATTCTGGGAAAAAAAAAAAAAAAGAACCCCAAACCTGGATATTCTTGTCCACAGCACAAAACATGATACACATGATACAGTGCATTGTTAATCAAAATATACATAAGCACAAAATTTGTGAAGTTTAGCTCTGCCAGTAGAGGAAAACTGAACTGACCAGCAAGCTGTAATGACTGTACATCCTCTCCCAGCAGTGAAAGTAACCACTGTGTGTTACCCAGGATGAACAGCAATTTCCACAAAAACAACAACAAACCACCTGCCTATGCATAAAACCAACAACCATTTATACTTCCATTGCATGATTATAGTTTTATACAAATCAAGGTTTCAACCTGATCAGAATTAAATCATGTTTGGTAAATGGAGTATTTATGCTTTAGCCTTTAAAGTCAGATTTTAGTAATCATATCTAAACTCTAAGCTGGCTAAATTCTTGGTAGTACTTATTATAACTCCAAATACAGGTTGTAATTTGTTTTTTCCTGAATAATAATAAAGTCATACAAGTCATAATTGACTTTAAAAAGCAAAATTTTTAAAGCATGCATTCTTTATGGTTGTTATTATGGTCTTATTTAATAAATAATCAAGCTAGATATGATACAAATTCAAAATAGACACAGTTTCTGCCTTGAAATTTAATCTTTGTTCATATTTATCTGTGTTACAGTAATATAATTCTCTGTATCTATGTTGTACGTGCTGCCCAACATTTTCTTTTAACATATATTCACCGTAGTCTAGTTCAAATGAATAATTTTATTCTTTGTACCACTTTTACCAGTTTAATAATAGTTTCAATTATGCAGCTGCTGTGCAACAAGCCTGTATTATAAACAATCATTAGTATCTACGGTGTATGGATGAACATGAAATGTATATGCTTCATCCATATACTTTAAATGAATGGAATTTTACAGATTCTTAATTTAATTCAGCATTATACAAATGAAATTACGAGTACATAATTTTTCTGGATATGAGAGGACAAGAAAATATTGTATGGTCTTGCCTTCATCCTGATTAAAGCTATAGAGAAGCCGACTGCATCTCTAGTATAAAGTACATTTATCCTTAGAATAGCCAGTAAGTTTTTCAGATGGCCAAGTGTTTGATAGAAATTACCTTTCCAAACAGAATTTAGAAGTTGGATTTTTTTGCATGTTTCCCTGGACTGACATATTCATTATCAAAGCAGATAAAATATTCTGGATTAGTTGAAAACAAGCATGCAGAGTGGATAGTGTGATTGCTCTACAAGTTTGGGCTAAAAATTTCAGGTTTGCTTTCTTCATGCACAGAGAGATGATTCTTCATTTTGTTAATACTACTATTAAACATTCAGGTATTTTGTGAGACATGGATGTTTGTAACTGTTTTTGCAACACAGCAATTTGCTTTACAGCTGAGAAGGTAATACACTAATACATTGTACATGCAACTGGTTACTCATATTTCAACTGGGAAATGAAAATGTAATGAAATAGAATTCCATTTTGATAGCATTGATTACTCTGTAGGCAGTTTAACTTTTCAAAACCATTTTCATAATATTTAGACCTGGTTCCACATCAAAGAGACTGTCTTAACCTGTATTAATTTTTTGTTAGAAATCTCTCAAGTGGCTTGACACTAACCACTGTTTCAGTGATAAGTAATACTGAGTGATGCAGCGTTAAGATGTGATTGCAACATAAAGTAAAAGCCACTTTGTTATAGCATAAAAAAAAAGAAAAAAAAAAAAAAAGTAGTAGAATTGATCTTGGAATGGTAGTTTGACCTAGCTGCATTATAGGGCTACTTATATGCAATGTGATGCTGAAGAGGTACAAATGCCAAGCAGCTAAAATATATTCATTTCTTAGTATAAGGATTTTTTTTGTGTTTTGTTTTTGTTGTTGATTTTATATATATAGCCAATCCTGCAAATTAAGGTCTGCTATTGCAGTTCCTCATCCAAAGTTAGTTATCACAATTACTTTATTCCTTACACATTTTGATATTGAACTTTTACATATAAAACTGAAAACTTGCTCATTATGAAAGTAAACCTATGAGCCAGTTTGATGGACTGGAATGACGCACATACTTTGTCTACAACATTTTCTGCATAATATTACAGAATCACAGAATTTTCTAGGTTGGAAGAGACCTCAAGGTCATTGAGTCCAACCTCCAACCTAACGCTAACAGCCCTCCACTAAACCATATCCCTAAGCTCTACATCTAAGCGTCTTTTGAAGACTTCCAGGGATGGTGACTCCACCACTTCCCTGGGCAGCCTGTTCCAATGCCTCACAACCCTTTCAGTGAAGAAGTTCTTCCTAACATCTAACCTAAAACTCCCCTGGCTCAACTTAAGCCCATTCCCCCTCGTCCTGTCACCAGGCACGTGGGAGAACAGGCCAACCCCCACCTCGCTACAGCCTCCCTTGAGGTACCTATAGAGAGCGATAAGGTCGCCCCTGAGCCTCCTCTTCTCCAGGCTGAACAAGCCCAGCTCCCTCAGCCGCTCCTCGTAGGACTTGTTCTCCAGGCCCCTCTCCAGCTTCGTCGCCCTTCTCTGCACCCGCTCAAGCACCTCGATGTCCTTCTTGTAGCGAGGGGCCCAAAACTGAACACAGTACTCGAGGTGCGGCCTCACCAGAGCTGAGTACAGGGGGACGATCACCTCCCTAGCCCTGCTGGTCACGCTGTTCCTGATACAAGCCAGGATGCCGTTGGCCTTCTTGGCCACCTCAGCACACTGCTGGCTCATATTCAGCCGACTATCCACCATCACTCCCAGGTCCTTCTCTGCCTGGCAGCTTTCCAACCATTCCTCTCCCAGCCTGTAGCTCTGCTTGGGGTTATTGCGCCCCAGGTGCAGGACCCGGCACTTGGCCTTGTTGAACTTCATGCAGTTGACCTCAGCCCATCGGTGCAGCCTATCCAGATCCTCCTGCAGAGCTTTCCTACCCTCAAGCAGATCGACACACGCACCTAACTTGGTGTCATCTGCGAACTTACTGAGGGTGCACTCGATGCCCTCGTCCAGATCATCGATGAAGATATTAAAGAGGACCGGCCCCAGCACCGAGCCCTGGGGGACGCCACTAGTGACTGGCCTCCAACTGGACTTGGCTCCATTCACCACGACTCTTTGGGCCCGGCTATCCAGCCAGTTTCTAACCCAACGAAGCGTGCGCCAGTCCAAGCCAAGAGCAGCCAGTTTCTTGAGGAGAATGCTGTGGGAGACGGTGTCAAAAGCCTTGCTGAAGTCAAGGTAGACCACATCCACAGCCTTTCCCTCATCCACCCAGCGCTTCACTCTGTCATAGAAGGAGATCAGGTTCGTCAGGCATGACCTGCCTTTCATAAAGCCATGCTGACTGGGCCTGATCGCCTGCTTCCCCTGCAAGTGCTGCATGATGACTCTCAGGAGGATCTGCTCCATGAGCTTTCCTGGCACTGAGGTCAAACTGACAGGCCTGTAGTTTCCCGGGTCTGCCCTCCGGCCCTTCTTGTAGATGGGCGTCACGTTTGCTAGCCGCCAGTCGATTGGGACCTCCCCCGATAGCCAGGACTGCTGATAAATGATGGACAGTGGCTTGGCCAGCTCCTCTGCCAGTTCCCTCAGTACCCTTGGGTGGATCCCATCCGGCCCCATCGACTTGTGCACATCTAAGTGCCGTAGCAGGTCACCAACCAGTTCTTCATGGATAATGAGGGCCACATCCTGCTCCCCATCCCCTTCCACCAGCTCAGGGTACTGAGTATCCAGAGAACAACCGGTATTGCCGCTAAAGACTGAGGCAAAGAAGGCATTGAGCACCTCCGCCTTTTCCTCATCTCTTGTAACTAAGTTTCCCCCCACATCCAGTAAAGGATGGAGATTCTCCTTAGTCCTCCTTTTTGTGTTGATGTATTTATAGAAACGTTTTTTGTTATCTTTAACGGCAGTAGCCAGATTGAGCTCCAGATGAGCTTTGGCCTTCCTAATTTTGTCCCTGCACAGCCTCGCTACTTCTTTAAAGTCCTCCTTAGTGGCCTGCCCACTTTTCCAAAGCTTATAAACCCTCTTTTTCCTCCTAAGATCAAGCCACAATTCTCTGTTGAGCCAGGCCGGTCTTCTTCCCCGCCAGCTCGTCTTTGGGCACGTGGGGACAGACCGTTCCTGCGCCATTAAGACTTCCCTCTTGAAGAGCGCCCAGCTTTCCTGGACCCCTCTGCCCTTCAGAACCACCTCCCAAGGGACTCCACCAACTAGCGTCCTGAGCAGCTCAAAGTCAGCCCTCCGAAAGTCCAATACAACGGTTTTACTGGTCCCCTTCCTGGCCTCGCCAAGAATAGTGAACTCCACCATTGCGTGGTCACTCTGCCCAAGACAGCTCCCGACAATCACGTCCTCCACCAGTCCTTCTCTGTTTGTGAAGAGAAGGTCTAGCGGGGCACCACCCCTGGTAGGTTCACTAACCAGCTGCGATGTGTATTCACACATCGGTGCTGATGGGTTGTTCCAGGTGTATGTTAGAAATCTAATTAGGGATTGGGGAAAAAATGTCAGATAAGTATTCCCTGAAATTCTGAAATTTGCCTTACAGATATATACTGTTCCTCATTTTTCAACACAATTTTTTGTTTTCAGTGATTAATAAAAATAAATAATAATAATTTAATATATTTTATTAAAATTAATATAATAATTAAATAATTTAAATATTTTTTAAAAAACAGGCAAAACACTGAAGAATAAGGATAAAACATCTAAATTGCAAATTTGCAAAATTTCAAACAGTTTGGTATCTTCAAATTATCTTTATTGCACTTGTAGATGCAGTCCAATAGATCTGTTTGATTTCATAATTATTTTAGATTTTTGAAGCTTTGAGACATGTGGAACTTATATTTCATAAAGTGAGATGAATGGTGAAGTCTGATTTTTGTTGTTTTTTTTTGTTTGTTGGTTTTGTTTTTTTGTTGTTGTTGTTATTTTTGCCATTCAAGTTAGCAACAGAACTGGCTGAAAAATACCATTATCTGCTGCATTGAGTATTTGATTTTCCTGGAGTAGGCTCCTTTTTTTTTTTTCCCGTTGGCCAGATGCTCCACTTTAAAGTCTGAACAAAGCCCAGAAATCTCTGTGTGACAGAAATGCAGATGTCTGTTTGTATTTTATAATACAATCTACCAGACATATACAATAAGACCACTATTTGATAAAATCCCCTTAAGGCTCTTGTACTCCATGAGTTTAGGGTACCCCATACATACTGATAAATTCTTGATTAATTTTTTTTTTTTCTTTTTTACAAATTATCTCAGATGAAACATTCACTTCCTTTCTTTCAGGAGCTGATGCTGTGGAGGCCCAGTGTAAAAGATTTGAAGTGAGGTCAAGTGAAGGTGGAAGAGTGTTGTTTTCTGCAGATGAAGATGAGATTGTCATTGGAGCTGACAGACTGAAAGTAACAGGTATGGTAATTTTATGGTATTTAAATGAATATTAGTATTTTCCTTTCCTCACTTTAGTAATAATTAATCTATCAGTCATCTGCAAATATTTTCATCCACTGGAGAGAAGAATGTCTTCTCATCATCAGTGAGATTACTTGACCATTACTTGACTTGCAAAAGATATTGCATAATCTAAAAACTGAATTGCTATAAGGACAGATTTGAATTTAAACTCCACAGAACCACCTGTGGAGGACCACCCGTTACCCATAACACAGTGATTTGTTTTTTATATGTTACCGTTAGTAAAGAATTGTTTTGTGGTAGTTATACCATTTGCTTAGGTAAATGGCTTCACAATGATAAAAATTATTGCTATATACCAATACTCTTGTTTTTTCTGTATTCAAAGTATCAGGTCTAACTTTTGTGTGAATCAAGGATGTAGTTTTACTTTAGGAGTCTTAGCTGAATTGTAGTAAGTAGAAATCTTCTCTTGACTTCAACATTTGTTCAATAGAACAAGAAATACAATTCTTATTGTAATATGCATACATATATGTATCTATCAGTAACCCGTTTGATATTAGAAACATATTAACTTATGAAAACAAAAATCAGCTAGGTTTGCTTTAGATAAATATTTAAACTTTGATTAACAACATTAAAACAAAAAAGACAAAAAAAAAAGATGATCTATCTACTCAGAGTCTAGAATTAGATTCAAAATTTAAATTTGCTTCGTCATTGATGGATGTGTCAAGTCTGTATTTGGGTATGCTGGAAGTTTGGAATTTGAAATATGAGCCTACTAATTTGAAAGTTCAATTTTGTAGAAAGTACAAGATGATTCTGCTTTTTTGTTTTGTTTTGATGATTATGATAAGATCCCTTTTTGGTCTGCAAAACATTACTAGCAAGTATAAGCCTTTTAATAAAATTATTAGGTAGTTCTACTTTAATGTAACACCAGATAAAGCATTAAAATACAGCAGGAAATTCAGGGTCAAGCTGAGACTGAACTTTTTTTATAGGCCTCAGAATGAATACAATTGTTGCTTGCCAGAATTTGTGGATTATTTTTCTTACCCTTTCATTCCTGTCTGATCTCTGTTTATCTCTGTAGCCAAACAATCTTTTTAATACTGCTAAACTAAAAGAAACAGTGTTCACAAACAGGCAGCTTACTGGTGCCGCAGTATCCAATACAGTGATTTTCATCTATTTACTAAATGTGGTTTTAGGGGAAGCAGAAATTAATGTTTTGTTGACTCGGCATTTTTTCATAGATAGTAATTTTACAATAATGTGTTTAATAATAAAACATGAGAGAATAACTACAGTAACATGAGAAGTAATGTGAGAGAGTCATACTGGAACCCTATTAGGGTTCAAACTTGATCAGAGTATTAAGTTCTGAGAAAGTTAATCTTAAACATACAGGGGATTCCAAAGTGTCTGCAATAAGTTACAAATTAAAACATCTTACAAACAGCACAGAGGATTAGATTTCCTGACATTAAGAAATATGATCATATGTTGTAGATGTCATGGCAAATTTTTTAATCAGACTTCAAAACCAACTTCAGCAGCCATACTTGGGTACCCACAGCACCTGCTGACTTCAGTGGTATTAGAAAGTAGAACTAATGAAAATTTGTTTAGTGATGCTTGATATGGCATATAAGATTGTTCCTTGTGAAAAGAACAGGGTTTTCTCCCTAATTCTAGAATTACACCTGACCATATGTGTGTTTATATTAAGCACAAAAGAAAAAACTATTTAAAAAAAAAAAAAAAAGTCTAGGAAGGTCTAAGTTAACCTTGCTTTCATATAACCATTTGAGTTTCAGGGATTGCTGTATACCAGTTGACTCCCACCAAAGAAACTTAGTACTAGAGTTGTTTGTACAAATAATTGATTTTCACTTTGTAGTTAAGATGAAAAATAAACAAATGTTAGGATTAGTTATTTTAAGGTTATAAAAATGTAGGCATAGACATTAATTTCTTGTTCACAAGAAAAGGGAAAAAAGGGGAAAGAAAAAACAAAATATTTAGGCAGCAATTAAATATAAAAAAATAAAATAAAAAAATGGCCATTGCATATTGGAAGATCTACTAGTTTCTAAGTTATGTTCATTTAAGTCAGAGAGTTAAATACAAATTATATGTCATTTAAATAGCCTAAAGTCCGACATTTATGTCATTTTCTTCAAAAAAATATGTTAAGGTATTTTGTAATTGTAATTTGAAAGACTAATTTATTTTTTTTAAATCTCTTGAAAATTATTGTCTTCTGATGTATTTTAAAATAGTTTAATGAAGTTAGGATCATTCTTTCTTATCTCTGGATAATCATCTTGATGTCTTAAAATCAGATTTCATTAGTAAACTATCTCATAATTAGGCTACGAAAAGTTAGTTTCAAAATTTTATGCTTTAGATCCATAAAGCCCAGTTTATGTTAGCCCTTCCATCATCTGTTAAGAGAAAAAAACATATATTCTACAGAAAGGAAGAGTATTAGATACATGAGCATTTCTGAAAGGCTTACACAGAAATCTCTCATATCCCAATTTCTGTATCCCTAAAATGCCTTTTTCAGCAGAAGTACTAATCTCCAGCCAAATATTAAAGCTGTAATGAGCTGTAAAACGCTTTACTGTTTACTTCAGTCTAAAGCTGAAATTATTTAAAATGGATTTCCAGGAGGAGACTAGAAGTTATATGATGCATGCAATCTCAAGAAAGTTATTTTAAAAACATCTCCCAGAGGGGTAAAATAAAAATCTTATCTTCATGGAAAGATAAAATAGCAAAACCTTTATTTCTAATTCTTTGAATTCTGTCCAAAGATTCTATGACACCTTTACATTCTTCAGCAAAGACATGAAAGATTATGAGTCCCTGTGAGTTGCATCAATCAGACTGTATTACTCTGTATGACGATATGAATAATGAAATGTGGCAAGGCATCATAATGTCAAACATCGGTGAGATTTTATTTTAGTGCATTTTTCTCAAGTGTGTGTTTTGATAATCATGGTACCTTGGGCTGAATATAGGAAAAGAGTTGTGGAATAACAGAGAAAACAAAATATGTGTATCAGAAAGCAAAAATAAGCTGTGCTTATTTGGGGATAAAACTATCGCATATAGTTATAGTACTACAATGAAAACTTTTTCTTATTTTTTTCTTTATTTTCTTGCCTAGCTGTGAAAAGTGTCTCTTTGGAAACACTTCACTGAGTGGGTCTAATAAATGATGCATCCTGATAATTAATTTTCATAAGCATGCCCATTCTATGGGCATTTATAAACTGCTATGGCAATGTCAGACTTCTCAATTTAGAAAGATGCTTTTGTATTTCACTGCTCTAAAAAAATACTCTTTCATAAGACAGTATAAGAAATTCTTGATTAATAAGCAAATGAAGGATAAAATTTACATCTTCTCATCAATTTTGTAGTATTTTTGTTTTTGTCGATTTTCATACAGTCAGTCTATTCCAGGGAGAAGGATACAGAAGAAATAAGCTAGTAATACAGATATATTTATATTTCCAAGATAAGAAAAATACAGTCAGAAATAGTACTTTTATTTTGTTTAAGAGGTGTTGCAGCAATTTATATCTTCCTTAATTATCTCTTTCAAATTAGGCAATTGGCTGATTGAATTTAGACTTCCGCTTATTCTTCCTTTTAACATTAATTTTACTTTTTTCTTTTATCTGTTCGTTTTTTTCTACTTTATCATTCAAGGAAAGGAGAAAGATAGTTCATTACTTACATGTAAGTAATTACAGCAAATCTAAAGGTTCACCTTTTCCTTTTTGATATCAAACTATAAACCATCATTGAAAAAACAAATTTGCTTCAAATGGTGGTCATTAGTAACCTTGTGAATAAAAACATTTTAAAGGCTAGCTATCCAAAGTTTTTCTATGTGGCAGTGGTTTTGGACTGATTCTAACAGTTCTACCTTAACAGTAATTACCAGGGTGAATAAGAGGCTACAAAAGTAAACTGAAATCAGTATTCCAATTGAAGAAATAACAATTTCTTCTTACATAAGAGTGAATAATTCTTAAAAATTAAATCTCAAATTACAACCCCCACATAAAAGAATTATTTATGTGATATCACAAACTTCTACAACCTTTTTACTTTGAATTCTGAAAATTTAACCACATTCTTTTCAAGTTTTCTACAAAGATGTTTTTGGGCCCTTCTAATTCTGCTTTTCCTTATAATGATACAACTTTTGAAAGCTCTTCTCATTGAAAAAGGGAAGAGAAAGGCATGATGAAATAAGCACATTGGCAAAGAGCAGGGAGATAAGCAGAAATAAGTGGCTACGTTTTTAGTGGATTCCCAGGTTCCTTTCTGCATCGTTGGCTATCCCTTATTTATTACCCTATCCAAATGAATGTACAATGTCTACAGCTTTTTAAAGTCATCTTTGCTCCCTCTGGAACTACAGAGCAAGAGTATCTCTTCGACTTCTGTTACCTTAATCTTAATGCAAAATTTTCTGCCCTAGCTATCTTTTTCATATTTCTCTTAATTGCAGTACGACCTTTTTTATATGTTGTTCTTGTAGAAGAAGTTGAAAACACTGCATTGGTGGCACAGGTGGGTATACAAGCGTATATTGAGATTTGGCTCTATGTCTAGCACAATACCTGAGCAATATGGTAACTTGATTTCTCACAGATATAAATCAGTTGCACTTGCACTTGTTGCTTTTCTATTAATAACGTCAAGGCAAAAATGGATTTACAAAATAAACCAGGTCTTCATTGGAAGCCATTGCTGTTCTGCAGTCAAATCCAGTTGTGTTTTCTAGAGGCCACAAACAAACTTTTTCTAAATAACACAGGCTAGATTGTTTGGGAAATGCTATTAACTTTTATGAAGAAGTAGTTTATTTTGTTTTCTATTACTTTCCGAACTGCTGGCTTATTTTCCTTCATCTCTTATTGCTGCTTATCTGAGTAGTGTGATCTGATTTAGCACAGAACCACAAGTCATTCCTGGATAAAGCTGAATTTTATTACAATGATAATTAATATTTTATCAGTAATATTTTCCTCTAAAAATAAAGAAGCTAATTAAATCTTGTTAGTTAATGTTTTACCAAGCTTTTAGTAGTAGCTCTATAGAGTACAACTGTTTCCATTATTTATTGAAACACCAAACTTTTCAGATATATGTAGCTCCATGTCTGTATTGTGTGAGCTGATATACCTACCTGAAGAGTGAGAATTGTAATAGCATTGAGGCTTGCACATGGCTGAAAAAGTTTGCAGACCATTGCAACCTCATATGAGCCTTGTCAAATAGTGAAGTTATGTAGAAAGATGGAAGTAAGAGGAAGATGGGAGGAGGCTTACTTCAGTTTTTATGGAAACCATCTGAGATTAGTAGTAGGGCACATGTAGGTTTAATCTATTTTGACACCAGTGTAGTGTCAGGGAAAAATCTATGAAATGCTGCCAATAATTTTCATTACACTTTTTTTGGTTTTGTTTTACATTACAGTTTATAAACATTAAAGTTTGTAATTATAAGGGATTCAGGATGGCTTTGATCAAATCTATATGCTCCATTGGATTAAAGATCAGAGCCTTGATGTGTCAAGGAAAACTTCAGAATATACCTCCATACTTACATTCTAATAATATTCTAATAATATCTGGAATTAACATGCAGGTAAGTGTATCAGTGCCTCAGTTTTGATTTTAAGATTATGTTGTAGGACTGTGAGTCTGCAGGCAACTGAAATATAGAAGGGTCTTCCAGAGCAGTTAAAATGAAATGATAAAGTAGAAATATGGCTTATGGCTATAAAAAGGAAATATGACAGAAATATATATATGAATTACAAATTAGGTTGGAAAGATAGAAATAAAATATTTATTACAAGTACTGAAATGTAGAAAAATAAATGCTTATTTGATGTACATTGTTATGACAGTAGACGTATATCTAGTTCCTTCAGAGTCTGGCTAGGAATTTTGGTATGAAAGAGAAAGAAGATCTTGGATTTGCCATGTTCAGTTGGTAGATTGTCATTCAGGACAGATGGAGCTTGTAGTATGAATTTAAACAAGATGAAGAGAAACACTAAATCACTTTAAGCTTGCCTACACAGCCAAATTGTAAGTGACTGTAGTAAAACTATTGTATTTGATGTTGAAGTAAAAACTTAAAACTTTAAGTAGATATGCCAGACTCTCAGGATCCTGACAACTGAATAAAGTAGGATCAGTATCTGTCTAACAAAAACGCATTACATATATAGAACTTCTACTTCCCCAGTTATGAGCATAATAATGTGTACCCCAAAATGTAATATTGTGTTGTATGTAGTATTGAGTGAATAAGATTTCAGATAAGCTTATTTAGATATCAAGGAATCACTTCATCTCCAGACTTTTCTGTGTGAGAGATCAGAATGAAAGGTATTATTACTGCAGGAGTCTGAAAACTTGGCAACATATTAACCTTTCAGGGCATTCCTTTCAAGGAGCAACTGTAGAGTTGATTTCTTGCAGATGTACCTGAATGCCAAAACTGAAAGTTTTGTAGGCAAGTTAAAAGTGGTGAAACTAACTAAATAAATTACTTATCCATGACATTGCCCGGATACATTTTTACCTTCTTGTTGAACATAGAATGCATCCCCAGCCATCTCAGATTGCAGTCAGTATGTGCTTACATCAGCCTGCAAGTGCATATGTAGATTGTTGGAGATCTGCAGTTACCTAAGGATAATGGCAATTTGTTTGCAAGAAAAAGATTTTGACTTTTGTCAGTTTAAGAAAAACATGCTAAGGAACATAGTGACTGGACTTAATAAAAGAAGTTTCTCTGCAAAGGAAGTAGATCCAAAAGGAGATAAATGTGCAGACAGCTCTGTGGACCTGGCAGCCCAGGAAAATACAGTCAGTTTGCTACAGCCATTCTACTGAGAAATTTTCAAGGTCGTGCTCTATTGACGGAGACAGCATATAATCAGGTAAAAGAATGGAAAAGATTAAAAACAAAACAAAACAGCAAAACAATACTCTCCTGAGGGGAAAATCATCCCCTACCTGGCTACCCAGAGAGTCATTTTTTCTGTAACCTGTTCTTTCTGAATGGCTCTCCTTCCATCCTTCCATATTCAACTGGTTTTTTTGGGGTGGGGTGTGGGGAGAGGAAATATTATCAGTTATAAAAAAAAAAAAAAACATGGACTATAACCTGTTTTATTCAAAGCTGCTGGCAGAACTTAGCCAGCAGCTTCCCTAAGTTAGTGAAGAGACTATTTGCTCAGATCGAGTACAGGAATACATGACAATATTGATAAAAAGACTGATTCGAACTTCCAGATTGAATCTGTCTTCTGGTTAAACCTTTGACATCAAGCATAAGGTATTGGATATTTGTTGCCAATCTAAGAATGAAGACTTTTGAAAACTTTCAATAGGTGTAATCATATCCGCAGTCATGTTGCACATTCCCTGTTGAATGACTGTGCCAGAGTTCAGAGATCTAATTTACAGCAATTCCAGTTTTCATGGATCTGAATGGTATGATAACAGGCAAGACCATGATTACATGGTCTATATAAGTGCTAGAGTCCAGTAGAAAATTGTTCCATTATTAGTAAACTGAAGTAATTCTTAAACCAGACCAAACCAACTAATTTTGAAACAAACACTAAACATTCAGAAAGGTTCGATAAAGGAACTGGATATGAATTGGATTCAGATTTTGTAGTAACATTCCAGGTCTAAAAACCTGAGTTAAACTTGACACTTGCATGCCCTCAGGCTTTGGTAGATTTGAAAATACACATTTAAATTACAGCAGTCAGACCCATCTCTATTTTTAAATATAGCTACCCACAGGAGGGAAAGGTGAATCATAAAGGAGCTCCTGCATTCCCACTTTTTTTTTTTTGCCTTAAAATACTTTCTTGTGATTTATTACTGCCTGGGGGGGGGGGAGGGGGGGTGGGGGGAAGGAAAAAGGGAAAAAGGAGTGTTGAACGTAAGGGTCAGGCTGCAAAGCACTATAGGATTTAGGTTCAACCAAAAGGGTATTTGAAAACAATATGATAATGAAAGTGCAGACCAAGAATACCTTGCTTTGTCCTGGAACAGTATTCTAGTTAAATTCTGGGAAGAGGAGCTCATTTAAATTTCAATTTGTGAAGCTTTTGAAACAAGAGGAATTCTATTACATTTTAGAAAATATTGCTAGCATCCAACTTTTTCCAAAAAAATACACAGTAGTTCCTCTTATTGTGCTTCATGTAATACATGTCTGAACTGCACTTTGTTTTCTCTGAATCCTATGTGAAGCCACTATAGAGTGGCTTTTATTTGGGAGGGGGGGGGGGAGGGGGCTTATCTAAATGGCAAAATTTTTATCCAACGTTCACTATGAGCTAATGTAGTTAGTAGGCATAAATTGCATAGTGCAATTATATGAGAATATGTCATAACATAAACTATACTTCCAAAACGTATGTCAGTGAACTAAATTTAGGTAGAAAGCAACTGAAAGGATAAATACAGAAATTTAAGTTGATTCTAAAACAAAGACATATAGATTATTGGGAGTGTTTTGTTGTTGAATAAGCACGTTTCTGCATTCAAAGTTTAACTGTATTTTTTACCTTAAATGTTCAAAATATGACATACTGCAGGGTGATCTTTGTCTCTCTTCTTTCTCTGTATATGTACAAACAATGATTCCAGTAAAATGAATAAATGAAAACTATATATATATACCCATTTTTCTGATATGGAAAAGATACTAAGCTGTTAGCAGCATAGTCTGTAATTTGTATTTCTGACTTTGGTTCATGACACATTGCATGACATTATTGAAGTATTCACAGGAAGGTACTTTTTGAATCCATGGCAATCACAGTTCAAAACAAAGCTTTATTCAGAGGAGAAGTTAGCACTTTTCCACCAGTAACACTTTGGACTTCACTATTATCCATAGATATTTATAAACCAGGTATGCAGGAAGAGCTTTGAAAAATGTAGATTCAAATTATTTTTGCTCTGCAATACATCTCAAAGCTTATTTACAGCAAATTCCTATAAGCTTGGAATAATTTAGGAAGCCATTCCAGAAAAATAAAATCAAATCTCTTATAAAAATATGGCCTGCAGCCTTCAGCCTACGTTGAGACTGTAAATTCCTGTCCTCATTGTGGCTAATGACAAGTTTACATTTCACAGTGTCTGACAGCATTAAATTCAGCACACCAACACACAAACATAATAAGCCATTATTTTGGATATAGTAAAATATCATCAATGTATATAAGCCTTTGAATAAATATTAGAATTAAAAGTATAGAACAACATGAGTTTGCACAAAGTGCAGAAAGTACTAAAGTGCATAAGTATGTATAAAGATGAAGTGTAGACAGAATTATAGATAAAAGTGTATAAGGATTCCGAATGGGTAATGTAAATTCCAGAAATAAGACTAGCAAAAATCAACATAAATAAATAAAAGTGTATGTGATAGGAATCATCTCATAAAAGCAAAACCCTTAATATTTAAGCAGAAATGGATGCATCTAAAGAATGTATAACTGCTCTGAGGTTCAGAACGCACATGGAATTAGTTCTCATAGGTAATAATGAAAGGGCGAAGATGACAATGTAAAGGTAATAATGAAAGGGCATGTGGTAATATTGACAAGAATACCAAAAAAGTGTATACAGGAGAAGCTTTTTTATAGGTGAAAAAATAAATAAATAACAAAATAATAAAAAAGTCTAATGCACAGGATCTGGCAATAGCGTTTTAGAATGCTTGGGGGCCTCTTGTCTGCTTTGACTACTGAGATGTGCATCTTTTAGGAAAAAATATTGGTAAAAATGCAGGCTATACAAAAGATTTATGGATTATAAGGATGACAGAGTCTTGAAAAAGTAATGTAAGAAGAGTAGTTAATCCATGGGAAGGAAAACTCTGATAGGGCAGCCACCATATTAAAAGAACATCCCCTCTTTGAAAGTTACAGGAAAACACAATGACAAAGCAAAATTAAATTGACTTCTGGTGGTCAGATTTGAAATTGCAGAGAATTTGTAAGACTTACAGGAATCCTCAAAAAAAGTTAGGAAGAATTTTGGATCGCAAGATGAATTGAGAACATCATGTGATGCAAGAAAGTCAAATATCATGCTGGAGTGTATAAATAAGCCTGAAGATTTGCTTAATTCTACACTGGCAAGGTCCTATCCAAAGCATTTTGTCCAGTTTGGCATAACCATTGTTCAGTAAATAACTGGACAAAATCCAAAGCCATGAGATTGATTAGTTGTTGATGTTGCTGTTCAGCTTGAAGAAAAGAGTATCAAAGGGAATATGATAACAGTCTTGAGGCCTTGAAAATTAGCCTATTGAAAAACAAGGAATCCTCTCTATCTGTAAAAATAAAAGTCTTTTTAATGCAAAAAAAAAAAATAATAGTGAAACACTGGAGTAATTTAGCTGTAGAGAATGTAGAATTTCATCATTTTGTTCCACATAATTATGCCAACAGCTTTTGAGGATGAGATGGTTGATCCTGATTTAGTTTTGAACTTAATGATCACAGCAAAGAATAAGCCTTAGAGGAGATCAAATTTTTATTATTATTATTTTTTATCTCCAGTAACAAACCAACTAATAAGAATTCAATAAAATTCCTTCTTTGTAAACTTAGCAGCATTGTCCTCTTTGCAGCTATTACTAGTACACTTCTCACAAGTCTCTGCTTGTTTAAAATAAATCTTCTTTGTGTTAATTTTAAATGTTGCATGTGGTTCTACAATCCACATAGAATCTTTTAATTTTAAATAATTTTAACTGCTTCATATTATTTATTATCTCATTTTAATACATTATGACTAATGTTTTGGGCTTTGCTGAGCTCTTATTTATCAGAACAAACTAAAGGAACCCTACCTCCCACTTGAATTTATTCAGTAATTATTGAAAAAAAAAGTTTCTTTCCATTAAAAAACAGGAATAATTTTGTGGGAGAATAATTTAAAGTTGATACATGGAGTGTCCGTATTATTTGCTAACAATTTATAGAAAATGTGAAAATAATAAATTATATGAGCTTTTATTCTGAAACAGTGAGTGTTGCAGACAATTTAGCAAGGTCATTTAGGTTTCAGTAATGTCTAGAAGATAGCAGTATAGCAATATTCTGCTGTTCTACCTACAATACTCATAGAAGAGTCAGAATTTTGGTTGAAATTTACACTAGAATAATTCTAACTAACGTGTTAGTTTTACTTATGCTCTTTAAGTTTTTTTATATTTAATAAAACATTTGGTAGAAAAAATCAAGCTGGGAGTGTACAAAAAAAAGATCAGTATATGCATTTGCACCCAGCTCTACCCATTTCTCTCTCTACTAATCATTCATGAAGCCTATAAATTACAAAGCACTCATTTTGACTTTTGAATGTATTTTTGTTCAAACTAACTATAATTTCCCTTATTCTATTTTGCAATGTAAAAGAATAGCAAATAATTTATTTCTTAAGATTTTCCTCATCGTTAATTATAGCAATACTGATGTCTCTTTGTAAATAGCATAATGGCAGTTCTCTGAGAGAACTGGGATAGCTCTCCTGCTATAGAAGGAAGGTTATGTGCTCTGCACCAAGGTCCAGCAAGTATTGTTTGTACGGCCAGCACCTACTTTCTTGGATTTCCCTGCTGCCTTTCAGCATATGAGACAGAGACGGGCTTTCAGGGACAGGCTAGAAGCTTACCAACTTGAATGTCTGCATCATTTCATCTAGGCTTAATGCTGTTGCTCTGCCTTGTTCCAACGAAGTCCTTCAGCATTCCCATCCCACCCACAAGTCTGTTGACTATTTGACAAGTCTATTCAGTCTATCGTCTATTATCAGTCTACTGACAGCTTGATTATTTCTGTTACTTACAGCTTTATTTCTTTACCTTGTGAATGCTTTCGTTTGTTAGAAGAGTTGTCATTAAGATGAGCACAAGTCTTTCAGATAGAATAGAACTTCATAACCTACTACCATTCCTATTCCAAACTCTTCTGTCAGCCAAACCAGGTTTTCAGAGCAGGCACTGCTCCAGTGGCAAGCCTCCTCCTTCTGAGATCTGATCATCAGACAAGCATCTTAAGGTAAGTCTAAACAGTATACTATACATGGTTACAAATAACTTTTTCCCTTGCTTGAAGTCTAACGGCACCATCCAGCATATATGGTCTTGAGACTGGAAATTGCATTGGTGTAGCCCCTGAATGGACTTTCCAGATCAGACCAATCATCTTTCTTGGAGAACACCTTTCAATTGCTTTAGACCTCAACTGATCAGTTCTGTTAAGGAATTCATCTCTTTATTCTTTCCTCTTTCTTAGAATTTAATTCCTAGATTTGAGAGTTACTTGGTTATTTAGGCCATGATAGGATGAACACAACAGTGACAATAATTTTATAGTCATGGGACTGATCTAAGAACCCCTGACAGCATAGCTTCTTTCTTTAAATGTATGAATAACGCCAGGCTCAAACAATTTCCTAACAATAGAAGTAATATACTTTTTTAAAGTCACGTTAAGCAGTTCCACTGCAGAAATGTGTGAGTTTTCCATTGTGAAACTTGTAAACATAGTGCATTTCTCTAGTTTTTAATTCTTGTTTGAGTAAATAATTCATGATGGTGCTTTGGTTATGATTACTTTGTTGTGACCTGTTAAGATTCAAAATGCAAGCTATTTTGACATGCATTAGAAGTATGTTTGTTTCATTATTGAATAAGCTTAATCCTGGGAATTTAGTTGCCCATGCAAAACCTGTAATTAAAATACCAAGATGTATTTTACCGTACTCATTTTCAAAACACTGTGATCGCAAACATTCTTTTCAGTAAAATAATCCTATAGAATATTTTTATCAAAGCAAATATAAAACTTCTCCATCCTTGCAAACCCCCATCAAGGGAAAGGAACCTGGAGCTTGACATCAGTTTAGGGCTTTCCTCTTAATTGTTTAGAAGCAAGAATGAGCCTTGAGCAAATGAATTAAATTGACTTCTAAGTTCATCAGAGCTTTGTACTTAGACTGGACTCATCAGTTAACTAGTCTGTATTTCTGCAGGTTTGCTTTTTTTTGTTTGTTTATTTGCTTGCTTGCTTGCTTTTTGTAGCAACTATGAATGACGCAGGTTGTTATAAATTTTTCTCACTCATGGTATGTCATTTTAATTATCTCACTGATATGAACACATTTACCTTTTCCAGAACTCCGTTCTCTATCCTTTGGATTTGAATCTGCAAGCATTCTGATACTAATCCTACAATGCATGTGTAGAATGAATTTTGGTCTTGTGAGTTGTACAACTGAAGCTAAAACACAATGAGGAACATTGTGTTTGGAACAATGTGTTCTGGACTAGAGTAATAAATAGCCACTAGGATCATGGCTGAGTTTTATTGAGTCACTTGGTTTTTCCTTCTGTAGTAATTATCATTCCCATTTGTTTTAAATTTATAAATAATTTAAAAAGGACCTCTTCCTATTAAGTATTTAAATTCTTTGCAGATAATTTATCTTTTACTTTTCTGCTGTGCTTATAAATGAATCTAGTAGCATATATTTTATGTTTGACACATTCCTAAAAGGCTTTATTATTCATTTCATTGTCCATCATTTCTAATTTTTATTATTTTTTCCAAAAGTTTTTTCTTTTTAAAATTATAACTTTATATTGTACATTTGTGCATAACACACACACTCATGCACACACAAATGTCTTCCAGTTCTTCCAGACAGTCTTATTTCTTTACAAATTCCAAAATGTCATTTAGCTCAAGTGGAGACGTTTCCCTTAAGATTTTTCCCATCCTCATTCCAAAAACAATCTGATAGTGTGATAGAAGTGACAGGCAAGTACCATAGCTTACATCGCTTACAGTGTAACTAGAAATAGTGCTCTTTTCATGTCCTTTTTCTGCATCACTTTCTGCAAAGAAAGTGTGTTATGGTTGTCAAAGGTCTAGATACAGTACATGTAAAGCTTTCAAAGTACCAAGATACCACATGCCAAGACACGAGATGTATCCAACATCAACAAAGCAAAATACTAGTGGTAGCAGAAGGCTAGATTCACTTGAAAATTTCTTTTCCTAGTTTATGGTCAAATGCATGAGTTGGAGTTGGTAGTTTCATCTGAAAGTCTTTTCTCATTAAACATCAAAGGGAAACACTTTTTCGTGAAATATTTATTTTCATATCAAGCAAACCAGCTGCATTATTTTTGCTATTTTTATCTTAGCAGAATTACCAAATGATGGACGATTTTTTAAATTTGTTTTTACACTCACAGTGTGGAGTAGAGAAAACCCAGTAGATAAAGCATACTGTGCAGAAAGAATATTTATCAACGAGTTTGTTTCATGTTTGAGCTGTCAGGATTGTTTTCAGGCTTTTTATAGTTGCAGGTTTATTTCTTCTCACTGTAATTCTTGGTCTTGCCTACCCAGTTTATATTTAGATTTCGGATGAAAGCTAAAAACCAATTAGAGCTTCAGAACTTAAACCTTTAATGAATTTTTTTTTCTTTATGACAGCTAAACTAGAAGTTTCTCAGAACAATTTCATTATGGAAAAGTATTTATGTGAAAAAATAGCATAGACATTAAGAGGAACTTTTGATACAAAACCTTTGAAAGGAAAAGGGCAGAGTTGAGTACCCTGCTGAAAAGAAAAAAAAATCAACAACACTATTTACTGTGCTAAGATGTCTGAAGGGCAGAGTGAGAGTAAAGGACCAGGAAGACTGAATTTAAAGGAAATACATTTATTTGGAAGGTTTAAAAATATAAGAACAGAGGTCTTTCCAAATGAGGATCTTATCAGTGAGAGCTGGAAGACTGGATTGCTAATCGTTATAATAATTAATTGAATAATGCAAGAAAATAACTCTTAGACATGGTCTGAAGAACATGCAAATTAAGAAAGGATTTCTTTTTGTTTCTTAAACTATCTCTAATGTGGTCTTTTGTTCATAGCTGGACATAGGAAATATGTTATTTCTGTAATTTTAACTTAAAAAAAGCTAAAGCAAAAAAAGTGATTTCAAGATAGCTGTCAAACTGCCTGACATTCTGTTCCCTAGACCTGACAGTCCTGGTGGTGCCTGGTGTTCAGTATTCTATTCTGAAAGCACCTGAATATAATGCAGCTTGGTTTCTAAGAGGATGTGAGCAACAGGTTTCTCTGGCAGCTGACCACACAGATTTTTAATGCAGAAATTAAGCCTTTCTGTGCTTTTTGCCAGACATTGCTTAGTAGCAAGGCAATTAAAAATGCTTAAGCCTTCTGGTGAATTTATGATAGGTGTATTGCAGAGTGATTTTTGAGTCTCTTTTGACTCACCAACAGTAAAAGAGCAAACACTAGCCTAGGGTTATGCCACAAGAGTCATGGCATAGCTTGGCTGTTTTGAGGCTTGCTGGGTAATCTGAATTGTGGTTGTAATCGGATTCCTAATACTGCTCCTTGGTGACTGTTGAGACCAGCACTGACAAATTACTCTGTGACAAGGTCAGTCCAATCTTGAATATGGAGTGGTAGACCTAGTAGTAAGTAAAACTTACCATAAACCCTCTTCCCACAGCCTCTGTAAGGTACATAGCGACTCTCTTGTGGTTCTTGCCTGCAAAACCTGTTGTGTCTTACTTTGAGAAAAGATGTTTATTTTGGCCAGCTTTAGTATAATGTAACATGCTATAATATCTTGTCCTTTACTTGCATAAAGCACGCTGTATTTTTGGTGACAAATAGAGATCATACATACAAACGTCATTGCAGTTAAGAGGTGAAATACATCTGCATCCATTTTGTTGCTAAATTAACTGCTTTGTGAACTTGAAGGTGAGAATATTCCTAAGAGACAAAAGTGTTGTTGTGCATTCACCGTCTCCATCATATCTACAGATATGAAATTGCAGTAAACACATTTACCATTTTGCTCTAGGAATGCCAGGCTATAATGTGCTATAATATATATAACTGAGTACTGTTCTAGAGAGGAACCCAGATAATTAATAAAGTGTGGGGAAAAGAAAAAAAAATAAAAATGCAGTTGTAATAGGTGATAATTAAGATAAGTAGTGGCAATATCAGATAGAAACTTCCTAACAACCTTGTGAAGAACTGACATTATAGCTTCATTTTATTTCTCATATTCTCATATTTGGAAAAACAACAACAACAAAAAACACAAGATGACTTTCAGTAATGGGAGGTACTAACACTTTTGTTTCGATTTGATTTAACAGGCACAAAATGCATTATATAAATGTATCTCCATTTCACCATTACAAAAATATGTGTGAGCTTTATATGATTTCTTCTCATGTTTTATTTTTTTCATGAATCCAAAAATATTTAAAGGCATTTCTACAGTGACTTTTCTACAGTGACTATATACTTGTATATGATAGACTTTTTCTGTGTGTGTTAGTGCCCTCTAGAGGGTAAACAAATGTATTTATCTAAATATTTGATTATAATTTATCACGGGCATCCTAATTGCTATACAGTAAAAATGATACAATAGATTTATTTTAAAAATCTCAATAATAGTCCTACTGTTTTGTGATTTCCCTTTGCATAAATAAAACCCAAGTAAATTGTAAGAATGCAGCAGTAATTATCACATAATCATAACAATTCTTCATTATGCTGCAGCAATGGTAGAGAAAAGAAGCAAAGGCATATTATTGCACGTAAGCTTTCTTTGAAAATGTTCTTCCTCAGCACGTTTTCTATATTCGTTATCAAATCTCTGTGTGACAAGTAGAAAACTGGTGATTTTGTAGTCACACTCACATTCTGCAATGTAGATTCCAAAATCTTGAGATTGGGTTTTTGAAACCCCAGTATAGAACATAAAATCTCACTTGTTAGTAGATAGTGCTAATATTTCAGAAAAGCAGAATTATCATGGAAGGTCAAAACACTGAGAAATACAGAAATCTTATAGATACTGGGATCATATCGTTTAAGTATTTGACATTGTGATATCTGCTGCCTTTGAAATTCTGTTAACTTCCGACAGGAAGGCAGACAGGAAATAGAATATGGAATTGACATTCCAGCTTTTAGTAACACCATGTATGAATGTCACCTGTCTGTCAGAGCCTACCTTGGCAATTTGTTCTAGGTCCTCAGACAAAAAAGCAGCAGATATTTGTGATCTCACCATAAAGCCTAGATGCAGATCTAATTGCAAAGATCTAATTGTCACATGGCAATCCAGGTTTGTGTCCTTTGCCAACAAAAATAGGCTAAGATGAGTTGTCCACACAGTAAAAATGATCCTTGTATCTGAAAAAGCATTGATTTATGACTTGGGATATTCCATCTGTCAGCTTCACGGGTGTTGATCAGGTTCTTCTCATATATGTGTCTTTTCATATTTTCTAAAGAGATTATTGGTATATATTTGAAAAAGCCAATAATCAAAATACTAAAAATGTGAAGTGAGTATAGCTCTGTATAGCTCATCTACCTGAAAACAAAAATTGCTTTACATCTTGAATTTTCTCTGATAGCTATATTCCTTTGAAACATTGAAACTATCTATCTTGAAAATAGGTTTTTCTTCAGGTTAAACTAAGAATTTCAAATTTGCTTTGCAGATCTTAAGAGCTTCCAGAAATAGCATCATTTCTCTCTGCAAACTGAGAGAAGACAGACACCAGACAAAACTTTCTAGTTCAAAAGTTCCATGACAAAATGCCAAAAGTGAAAACAGTCATCGGCACATACACTGACATAATGTACATAATTTTTCTGGAGTAGAAAATGGTGGTAAAACAATCACCTGAAAGGTTACGGTCATTTTGTACACTTCTTACATGCAAAGAGATAAGAAAGGACAGAGGCAGGCAAAGTCTGGGAACACAGAATAAAATCATAAGTTGGATCATATTTTTTCACCCTGTTAAAATTATTGAATATCTGAGATGTAATCTTACATATCCTGAAATCAGAAAGAACCAGTGATTACGCAAGATAAGAAGAATTACGTTTAAAAAATAAAACAGATGATTCACAATCCTTGCATGTAAGGATACGTAACTCTAAACATTTGAGGTAAGCTTGCTCCTGTAATAGAAAGCATGATATCCAAACAAGCTGAAAATTACAAGTCCCTACAAAACAACAAAATTTAGGCTTTGAAGTTCTTAAAAAAAATTCTAATTCTTTATCCAACAGTTGGGAGTTTTGCAGTTAATTTTGAGCGTTTAATAAAATCATAATTATTTTTGATTACAAAATTGGTTATATAATTGCAGATATATGTGCAGTCCTAACATATATTTGTGGTGACTTCAAAATTCATTAAGTGCATCTTAAGCTTGTCTTGAATACCAGATATGGCATGAAGCAGTTACCACTAAAGTAGAATCACAGAATCATTAAGGTTGGAAAAGACCTCCCAGATCATCTCGTCCACCCTACAACCAATGTTACCCACTAAGCGTCAAGTCCAACCTTTCCTTAAACACCCTATATATCTGTATAAGCATATATAAGCATCAATCAGTTCTAACACTAAGGGTGACTTAGATGACTTCTGATATATTTAAAGTGAGATTTCCAACCAAGCTCTTCCAATGTGTAGATATAATTCAGGTATCTTGATGATCAAATGTTAAAAGCAAAAGCTTAATTAGGTTGGGAAAATTGGTGTTCTTGTCTCGGTTCAGTATCAGTAGTTAACTAAACCTTAGAGATACCATTTTCTCATTTTTGGCTATAGACAAAATATAAATCATTTCTACTCCTAAGTTAGGCAACTAATGAGATGTTTAGAAATAACAGAGGAACTCCTGATAAATTCCTCTGAGCTTTGTACTTTTCAAAATCAAACCATTTAATTATGGAATATCATCTATGGAATATCAGCATTCTGTACAAATGCAAGACACTTTACTTGTAGTAAAAAATAATATGAAATGATAAGGTAATTCAGTTAGTCTTGAAGTTTAAGCCTTCATTTTGTACTTGGGAGATGCAAGTTCATGTCCCATTCTTTCACATCCTAGTTGAGTACCTTGGTTATCAAGCTACTGACTGTTCAATTGTCCTCTCTTTCATTGAATCGTTAATTTTTCATCAAGGAAACAGCTATTCTAATTTGTAACTGAATTAAGTATTCGTTATAGTATAAGTCTGGGTTTTCCAAATCCTAGCGTTTTCTTCTAAAACCAAGTGGAAATACAGTCTCCCTTTTTGATTTATTAATTACAAAAATAATACAATTAAAATTCGGTTTTTAAATGTTGACAAGGACATTTTCTACTCTGCTTCCCACTATTGTGAAATTATCTACACCATTTTACAAGAAGAAAAAAAAATAATAATACTATGATAATAAACTAATTAGACTAATTATATGATAATACACTAATTGAGTAATAATAATACAATGATAATAGACTATCATTGATATTTAGGAAAAAATGTTTTGTTTTTCTTAGTAGTTATTTGCTGTGAAATTTAAATGTAAGGTTTAAATCTATTCATCTACATATAGCTTCTGTAGCTTTTCAGGGAGACTATCAATTCAAGCAGAATATTGTTAATCGTTTTTATTTTAATATTTTTCTCTGATTTGTACTCTATGGGAAAAAAGTCGATGTCATGAAAATTACTGTTTTTTAAAACTTGTTATTTGTTTTGTTTTTCAATTATGTTTTTCAGTTTCATTTCAGTTTTGAAAAAATACTCAGTTTTAATTTTAATTCGCAGCAGTTTTAGTTTATAATGACTTCCTTTTATCCAGGAAGTATTATTTAGAATATTCATATCCAATTATTAATTGAATTATGTTACTCCTATGCTCAGTTCAAAATTATTTATTGTTTTTTCAAATTGATTCACTTTTTCAGCATAGTAAACTATGCAAAATATTGATTTTGGATAAGGACCTATAAGCAAGTTAATGTTTGAGTTAACGAACACATAGGCATAATCCAGTTTTATTTGCTTTGCAACATCTGCGTAGGAGGAGTCTTAACTGTACACCACTATTAAACAGTGTATCAAACCTTTGTACTCCTTGCAAGTTAACATGACTTGAGAAGATAAATGTTTGTTTCAATTTTTCAAGTATTTACTGGAGTTTGGATTTGCTTCGATCAAAAATTATTACACTGAAGATACAGAATTTTAATATATCAAGGAAGTCAGTCACATTTCTTACCAAAATGAAAGGCTTAGAACGTCTTTACTCTGGTAATGTTGCCATGTGAAAAATACTCATCAAACATTTGTAATGTTCAAGGTCTTTGAGTAATGAATCTAAATCATTCATTTCAAAAATTACTTTTAAATAATGACTTATCTCTGAAGCCTTCAATGCTCATGTTTTAGTCTACATATAAACAGCTGCATCTAGTCAAGACATACTACAACTTCCTGCCTGTATTATAATTCCTATGTGGCCATACCAATACCATAAATTCAAATTTTAGCCTTAGTCAGTTTTGCTTCTGAGAGACTCTGCAAGATTGAAAACCCAACAACCAGGCCAATTGTGTTTCCACAAAATAATCTAACTTCTTTCATTTTAGTTCTGTATTCCTCCCTAGGAAAAATCCAGTTTCATCATGCTTTTTTAATACAAGTATCTAGCTAAATTACATTCCCATCTCACCCACCCCTTCTTTTTTTAAAAAAATAAAAAATAAAAAAATTGAAAGCCTTGAAGAGCTGCACAATCAATGTGTGGTCCAGAAGCTGCATTCTAACTCCTTTAGGTCTCTAATCTGCCCAATATAATTTATAATAACTGGGCTTTTAATAAATAAATATTTTCTGTGGTCTTTCTGTGATCATTGATATGTCTAGACAAATGCCTCTGTGTTGTTTTTTTCAGTCTGGCAGTGGTCAACCTTTCCAAGGTCTTAGTGTTGAACAGTGGCTAGCTAATCCCACAAAGACACTTTTAGCTATGTACACATGGTGAATTAATTAATTATTAATTTTTAATACGAATTAAACTCTTAGAATAAAAAGTCTATGTGTTCAAGGTCTCTGCAGTGGTAAAGCGATCTTGTTTAATTACTCATATTTCTCTGTGAAACCTTTGGATGCTTTAACTTAATGAATTTACAATGAGTTAAATGGCAAGCTTCAAAAATGATAAAAAAAAAATTACAAATTCTTCTTTAAACACTGTAACTCAGAGGACAAATTGGCATTACAGCCTAACACTTGCATAATCGTAATACTTCATTGTATTGTTACTTGACGTTTCTGAAAAGCCTAGGGAAAGATCAAGGCAATAAGATTCAACTGTGCCTGTGATGCTGCAGTGCTACATAATTTGTGCACATCAAAATGCTATGCAAATTCATTGTCAGCTCATCTGAGGTAATTTTCTTGCAAGAAGAATGTGAGTGGGATAATATATGGTTGATTATTCTCAGCAAAATAATTTATTAGTTTTTGATTCTTGGCATATCAACTCTTTGGCTTGTATTCTTTTATTCTTTTTGTAATATGCTTGGGTGCTGGTCATTTTATTTCAGTCAGTTATTAAGTCACTAAAAAGTACCAGTGTTGTTCTGTGAGCTAACTCATAAATCAAGAAAGGATCATTTGCTTGTTAGATAAATGACAAAATTTCTTCAGCATGCACATACGTAAATGAATATAATCCAGTACCAAGTATCAACATTGTATTTCCATTGATTTTATGAAACTCATCATTTCCAAAAGGCTGAATTTCAGTAACCGGTAAATGGAGCAGGAATGAGTAGTTTATATTGGTCTCTCTGAATTCTGAATATACATTTATTTTCAGTTTTGGTGGAAATGTGTGACTATTGCTTGGGCTGAAAGGATTACTTTGATCTGCTTTGTGTCAAAAAAGTGTATTTTAGATGTCTGGTGTTTATAAATCTGCTGTGCATAAGTAGGTTTCTCTATAAATACACTTCTGGCCTTTTTGCCTGACTGATGTTACTCCCTGAGATTTATCCAGCAAACTATAGAGACTGTTGTTCTTTGACCAAGACTTTGTCTTCACAGATGCTTCTTCCTTAGTGAAGTCTCATTCTTTTAATGAGTCTCATTCTTTTAACTCATTCTTTTCCACTGGAAGCTGGAGGTGGGAGTAATTTTATTCAGTTACACTTTGACTTTTGATTTTATATCCTTTACACGTACTCACTGCCCTTGTTATTTTATTTCCTCTGAAAGGTTCACTTTCTATAGCTATCCATTCTAACTCATGTTCCTTTGAATTCAGTTCCCTAACTACTTCCTTTTGAGCTGTACTTGAAAGGGCTTGAAGGTTCAAGTCTTTTTTTTTTTTTTTTTTTTTTTTTTTTTAACCTTTGTCTCTGTCTAGAATTCCAGTCATCTCAAAGTAGGTCTTGGTTATGATTCTGTAGGTCAGGAATTACAATTATTTGTCTTATCATCTGTAAAAAAATAAACATTTTAACATTGAAAGTGATTAAGTACCTACAGTACATATCTTTCATTAAAAAAATAAAAAAATAAAAAAAATCCATGCTATTCATTTTGAATCCTGATTTTTATTGTTATATATATATTATGCACAAAAAAAAGTTTTTCTAGCACCATTTCCTAAGCAGTATATAACGTGATCTAACTTCTCATCAAAGCAATATAAAGTTGCTATATAATAAATTAAAAAATAAATAATACCTTCCTGTAGCTTCTCTGCTGTTTTGTATTTTTAAGTAATACTTAACAAGCTTACATGCCTCCCATTTTCTATATAGTTTCTTTCCATTTTTCTTGATCCTGTTACTTTACTGCTTGAAACATGTCAGTAAATTCTGTTTGGTTGATATTTCTCACTTTCCTTCCTAAATATGAGAGAATTATATATGCCTGCTTTCCTTCCAGTGTAAAGTAAAAAGGAGATGTTCTTCCCTGTTATTTTGATGTCATATTTTTTGAGCATAAAGTGTTTACTACAAAAGCAGTTATACCTGCAGTTTTGGGTGTGTGGAGAAAAAAACAAAAACATACATCTTCAAGTAGCAAAAGAAACACATCTGGTTTGGTTGGAATTTTATTTAACTATATCAGATTAACTCTACCTGCTTAGATTTTCAATCTTCTTGAACAAGATAATCTTTCTGTCCAAATTTCAATTTTGTAAGGGAGAAAACATCCTCTAATTTTTTTAAGAAATGCTGCTGAAAATAGGAGATGTTAACACTGGCTTAGAACCAGCTGTCATTTATCTTCTATTATTAGTCTTTCCCTAATATTATCTTTGGCACTTCTGATTGATTTAGTGTCTGACCCATCGCTATAGTAATGTTTTATGCATCTTTGTATTAATTCTGCTCTTCCAAATATTGCAGCTGTGGTCTTCTCATAAGACTGATATTCTGTGCAGTTTTTTGCATCTTCATATCCCATTTCCACCTTCAAAAATACAGAGTCTTTGGACTTGAAAATATTTAAATCTGCTGATTAAAGAAGTGAATGTGATCTGGATGTACCCGCTGATACACAGTATTCAGGTCCACTGGGATTTTTTGCATGCCATTATAGGGGTAAGATTTCAGTTTGGAGTAACAGAAATTAAGGCTATAGAGGCATGCTACTCCTATCCTTTAAAGGTATCAGAACTGCAAGGGAAACATCAGGTTTAGAAAGCAGATCCTACACAGCACTCTGTGAATACTTTTAGGTATAAAGATGTGCTGCTTTTTCCTACCTGTGGTTCTTCATAACATTTGAATGCCTAACAGCAGAGGTAGACTATTGCTGTCCATAAAACGGAAATTGAGTGATATAAATGACTGTTATGTGTTCAGTCTTTGTGTCTGAGAGTTAAGAGAAATACTGATTTTATAGTGTTATTCCCTATGTGCCACTTTCTTGAGTGTTCTATTACTTTAATAAAAAAAACTTGCTGTAATCATATGTATACTAATTTTTTTATTGTTGTTCTCTTTAAAAAATCATTACATTTAAAAATGAATTGTGTAGAAATTTGCCCTTTTTTTCAAATAACTTCAGTGAATATTTCTCAGAGCCCTAAATCAAAAAGGATTTTTTTCAATGAAAAGTCTGTCATGTAACTACAAATATGAACTTTTCATATGCAGCTTGGGTCTGGTTATAGAAATTAAAATTCAGTAGAGAATAATTTCAGTCTTAGGAAATAGGAACCCATTTTTCTCTGTCTCGGATTTTGAGTGCCCAGTAGGTGGTATTCTTCCCCAGCACACACACTAAAAATGGACATTCCAAATAAGTCTCTTTGAAAAGCATTGCTGTCAAAGGGCTGATGGAAGGAGGTTCTGGAACTCTTGGAGATTTAGGCTAGCAACTTCAGAAGGAAGACTGGTATTTCAAAACTTTTGGAAGCCTGAGATCTTGATTTAAGTAGTCAAAATGAGTAGGTACTTTTAAAATGTGTTTTTGTTCTTTTTTTTTTTTATTTTTTCAAACAAAATTATATTATTTTCCTTATCAGAAAAGCAATCCATCTGCAGTGTTAAAATGAGTGTTCAGGCAAGACAGCATTGAAAAGTTTGGTTGTATAACTGTTTTCAGATTTTTATGTGAAATTCATGTGAAATTTATGTGAAATTTAGACTACTGATAAGCAGTAGTCTAAAGTCTCAAGTGATCAGTCCAGACTTTGACATAGAAATGCTAGCACAAATATGAAGAAACACTGATGGGCATTGACAAAGGACTCAATCAGATATTGTATCCTAAAAATGTCAATTTGTGATCATACATTTCAATGTGTTTTTATTTTTCAAAGTAATTGTACTGTATTTTATTTATGTATTTTAGGCACGGAAGGGGCAGTGTTTGGGCACTCTGTGGAGACACCCCATATCAGAGCAGAACCTTCCCAAGACCTCAAGTAGGTGTTATTCAAAGAATTGTTTTAAAATCAAGTATTCTCAAAGTGAATTAAGTCTTTATTAAAAGCAATGTTGTGGTTTAACCCGGCCGGCAGCAAAACACCACATAGCTGTTCACTCACCCTTTGCCCTCCTCTCTGGGATGGGGGAGAGAAACAGGAAAGTGAAGCCTATGAGTTGAGATAAAGATAGTTTATTAAGACAGGAAAAAAATGTTAACAATAATAATAATAACAATAATGATAATAGTACTACTAATAATAATCTGTACAAAACAAGTGATGCACAATGCAATTGCTCACCACTCGCTGACTAATGCCAAGCCTAACCCCTAGCAGTCTGTCCCTCCTCCCCAGAGCCACCCCATATATATATAGGACACCTCTATATATTGTTTAGCATGACGTCAGATGGTATGGAATATCTCCTTTGGCTAGTTTGGGTCACCTGTTCTGGGTCTGTCCCCTCCCAGCTCTTGCTTCATCCCCAGTTGGCAGGACAGAGCGAGAAGCTGAAATGTCCTTGGCTTGGTGTAAGCACTGCTCTGCAACAATTAAAACATCAGCATGTTATCAGCACTCTTCTCATCCTAAGCCAAAACATAGCATTCGACCAGCTACTAGGAAGAAAATTAACTCTGTCCTAACTGAAACCAGGACAAGCAAATAGTAGATATCACTGTCTGCTTAATGACTCTTACGTATCCAAACCACTGGTAAACTCCAATTTGTTCTAACTAGTCCAAAAAAATCTATAAACTTCTATCACACAAAGTGTAAAATACATTACTTCTTGGAAAGACTCGCTTTCTGTAGCAGAACACTTTAGAAATATACTTTCACCAGTGTTCAGAATAGGAACATATGGAACATTTTTAGGATTAATTGACTACAGCACTGTTTAATTTTGTCTGATGCAGATTTTGTTTTCCTATGAGCTGTTATTGAAAAATATATCTATAAACTTTATTTAAGTGGTGTTTCTGGGTTGTTGGGTTTTGAATACTCCATGCATACACTTCAAAATTTCATTATCAAGTAAGTCTACCTTTGCAAATTAAAAAAAAAAAAAAAAAACAGAGTTTGCTGTCCGTATTCACAAAAGTAGAGGAATAAATAAATAGTAAAATATCAAGTCTTAAACTGACTAGATTTTGTAGACCAAGAAAGATACAATTTAGAAAAATGTACAGTGAAAGCTTTTTCTTGCAGTGCTTGCATGTGCCTCAGTAAATACTGTAGTCTACATGGATGGATAATGAGTATATATGAGTATCACAAAAAATCAAAGGTCTTCTCTTGTGTTTCTCTCACGAGAAGTGCGCTGTACCTGCCTAGCAGTGTTTACAGTGAATTGCTACACGAAAATATTGGTTAAATGTCCTTCCTAATATTTGCAAAGGTATCTAAGATGATAGACCAGTAAGGATTGTTGCAGAAATCATGTGCAGGAAGTTGTCCATGCAAACAAATTTTCTGAGAGGCCCAAAACATTGAGGAAGAGGCTGGAACTTGTCTCACTTAAAAGAATGTGAAGACCATTCTTTGCCTAATTATTTCTAATATTTAAATAATGGTATAAAAATGCAAAAGTATGGTAAAACAGATTAGCCTGTGTCTTCAGGATTGACTTCACTAGTGTTAAAATCACCTCTTGTTGCTTGTGCAACTTATATTTTAGACATTCACCTCTCCTGTCTTTTGGCTTTATTCATTACCATGATGCCCATTGCTGCTGAATGTTTTCCAGCTCCCCCATTCCTTCAGCTCATTTTTCCAAAGTGGACTTAATTAATGAGAATTCTACTGAATCTTCATTCAGCTTTCTGCCTTCTCATTAATAATGAACTCAATAAAAATATATATATATTAAAAAAAAAAAAAGATGAAGTGACAACCTTTATGTCTGGTCAAGCAGCATTAGCGTATGTGTAAGTGATTTTATTCTTACTATATTTCGTCTATATTGAATTCTGGAAGTTTTTGTACATAAGTGCTGCTATGTGTTTGAATTTAGTGATGCTCCTTTTTTAAAATTCTTAACTTTTTATCTTTAAAATTGATGATATCTACTGCTACGGCATAAATTTATTGGCTTTGACATGAATCTTTCTAGGAGGTAACCTGCAGACATTTTTTGTAACTTTAAAGAACTGTAAATAATAGCAGCTTTCTTTGATTGTTTCTGACCATAAAATGCACTTAGGTACTCAGACCATATATATCCCCATGAAAATTCTAGTTCTTACTTCAAATGATAAAAAAAAAAAAAGTATTTTAAAAAAAAAAGTTGTTTTTTTTTTTTTAAGTTCAAGACTTGCATTAATTTTACCTCAAAATAGAATGTTTTTTTTTTTTTGCTAATTTTAAATGTGTTATCAGCAAGCAATAATTTACCATTAAATTGATTGCAGAATACGTTGAAACTAATCTGTCATCAACCTAAATATGACATATCCCAGTGGTCTACCCCTATCACAGAAACAAAAAAATGTCAGGGGCCATCTTCTGGCCTATGGCCGAGCTGATACAAGTACATTGATATTGTAAAATTATTTTTTTCTCTAAAACAGAATAGTTGCATCTTAAATACTGAGTGGGAATGGTCTTTGACTCATGTGATCTTCTGAAGGGAGCCTGCAAATTGGGAGAGTCATAACTGATTCTCAATTGATAAAAAAAAAATAAAATAAACAAATAAACCACCTAGATGATTGAGTTGCAGTGTTCTGGCCCAGGTCCTGCACTGTTTAATATTTTAATATAATCTTAGTCAAAATGTCCAGTATTTAATACTGGCAGTCATAAAGCCCTGTAGAGCTTTTTTTCCCAAATTTCTCAAATTTCCTGAGCTTGGGACTTTCGAAATTAATGGAGACTTGGGAGAGAAGAATTTGCTGAGCTTTAAAATTATTTTTTTCAGTAGGCACAGATTATTGCAGTTTGATAGCGAGATGCAGTGCATGAATGCAAATGTATTAGGCTCATGTGAATAGTTGTATACAGGTCAGAAAGACAAAATAATTTGGTTCATTAAAATACAAAAAAAAAAATCCTTAGTTTTTCATATCAGTATATGTATTTGCAGTCAAGCAATAAATGAGTATGCTTAAATTATAGCCATTTTTATAAAATAAAATTCTTTTTAAATAAGCATTATATAAAATATTTTATATAATATATATATTAATCGGGGAAAAAAAGATGTTGCAAAATAGTCATACGTAAAACAATTCACTGCTGAAATTAAAAAGTGGAATTTTGACCACCTTGATTATTAAGAATAAAACTGAAGTATAAAATTTGGACAAAGACACACACAGGTTTCATAGTGTTTGAGGTGGAAGTCCTGGAATTTTAGGCCAATCTGTTCTGGACAGGGAGCCAGAAGGAAAAGGATTCATATTATCTTCAAATTTCTACAACTCTGCCTCTTCTATCCCTCCTTGTTCTGTATCTAGAATTTGAGGTCTTCATACACAGAACCATTTGAAATATTTTGTATTGAAAATACCTTGTGTAAAAATGAAATCTATGTGCCCAGCCACTTTGGTCATAACTTTCTCCTATCTTACATTTCCAAATAATAACTAGCAAGATTTTGTTTTCAGAAAATGTTTTATAAAATCCTTTTTGAAAGCTGGTAAGCCCTTTTGTTTCAAAACCTAAAACATAATTAAATCTGACTTTCATTAGGTGGGATAAGCAGCATAAGAGAATCATGCCTTAGAATCAGGAAAATGAATTATATCTTAATAATTTAATCTTCATATTTCTCTTGCTAACTTTTCTCATAAGAACACTGTTAGGAAAACTAAACTGTCAATATGATAGGTCCCCAAATATTGGTTTTAGGCTAATACTACATTAAAACATGGTGCAGTAATAGGCAATATCTATGCACAAAAGAGGCAGGCAATAGTTAAATGCTGATGGCTTTGCCCTGAATAACCTCCTTAATAAGGGGGTAAATTACTTTATTGTTGTTCTCTGGGGACAACTGCTAGATCAAATTTAATAGTTTTTCTTCTCTTCTCTGTCAAGCCTCTCATACCATTGACTATCACCTAATCCTGCAAGCTAATGCTGGGCATAATGAGGTGGAAATTGACCAAGTAGCAAGGAAGCACCCAAGCTACTAGGATCCTATTTTAGGACAAGAACTAAAAAAAACACATATCATGAAGGAGTCTGTTTCAGATGCCTGATGATTTGTAAGGGTCCTCCTTTTTTTTTTTTTTTTTTTTTTTCCCATTTTAGGGGTAGTTTACTAATAGGACAAAGTATCGGTTCTGTAAAAACCAGAAGCCAGAGAATACATCAGAAAATTGAGAGCAGGCTGAGAGTAACAAAAGAACAAAATCTCTGCTCATCTATTTTACCCAGAAATTAAATAATAAATCAAACTTTTTCAAAAGAAAAGATGAAGTGCTGTGAAAAAGCCAAACTTTATTCCTATGTTATTTTTAAGGACCTCAGGTTCTAACTACTTTCTCAGTATTTGTTTTTAATAATTGCTATTTATGTTTTCAGATTTTGTGTTTGGTGTTCAAATAGTTATTTCAGTGTTTGGGCATGTGTATTGTAGAAATATACATTTGCTTATTTGTAAACAGCAGTTGCCTAGCTCTTGAAAATATAAATTTTTTTCATGTACATGTTCATACAAAAATAGAGGTGGTTGTAGTACCAATTTAAAAATTTACAGAATATAAACTTATATATATTTATATGCTTTTATATTTATGTATAAAATCAAAAATATATTGAAATAAAAAACAAGAAATCAAGTAAGTAAAAGGTTATAATTACTATGCAGACAGTTCTGGCTCTTAAACCAGAAGAATAATTTGCTTTAGTGTTCAGTGAGGATGATTATATTTGACATAGGAGAGGGGAAAAGGCTCTAATGGAAACTGTAATATGAAGCATGAATGTATTGCTGTCATTATAGATAGTAAAATTCATTGAGTTTCATGTGATTGATATAGGATGCTGGGTAATCTCTATCCCTTATTTTTGCATGAACTAGACATGAAAATAAGGTCAAGTAGCCAAAATTTATAAAGTTTTCAAATTGGAAAACAGACACTGTGGGACTGATGGATTAGTAGGGGTAGCACTTGTAGTGAAATGGATGGAAAAAATAGGCTAAAAGACTAATCTAGAAGGCTAGACCTTTTAGACTCACTAGTATGCAATGCTTTTTAATATTATTTTGGAGGATTCTTTAAAGAGAATTAACAGCTTGAAGATAAGTAAAAACTGGAGGGAAATATAGGGTGGGTAGGTTGTGCCAATCCAAAGAAATATTTTTCCCTTGATAAGATATCTTTGTGCAAACATAAATTAGGTAAATCATCCTACCACATTCTGAATAAAGGATTTAATATAGTGCCATATCTAATTAGAAATAAAAAGACAAGACAGAGAAGAGCACATTTAAAGAAATTTTAAGGGGTGTATAATAGGTATGTATTGCTGAAATCCTTCCTTCAGCCTGGTGGGAGATTTCAAGGATGGTTTCTTCAGGACTGATCTTATTTCCAAATTTAATTAACTGTCTTTTTGCTAAAAGGAGGTACATAGACAAGCACTGACAAGGAGCACTGACAATCAGAAGATCTTGAGCACTAGGATAATACAGTGAAATTCAATAGTATGATTTGGAGTATTAGATGCAGTATTAGATGGAAATACCCATTCTACCTCTCACATGCAGGAGATTCTGAAATACCCTTTCAAAGGGAACTAAAATTCTTCATTATCAGCAACTGGATTGTGTTTGCTTTATGATTATGCCATGCCGTGGTTGCAGGGACACACAGCTGGGTTTGGAGCATAGCTGTCTCGGGGCTAACAGTATATATGAGTATAAAATGAGTATATACGAGTATAAAAATAATATGCCATGAATCCTCTCTCAAAACCCGTATAAAGCTTGGAGCAACAGGAAGCATTCACTCAGTGCTGAATTAATAAGTAACAAAACAACTTTACAGTCTGGAGATCAGCATGTAGGCAGCTGAGGATTTCCATTTACAACTCAGGTCTGACAGTCACTGTGGCCAGCAGATACCTGAAATCCCAGAGCTCTCAGCTCCCAGGAGGCTCATTGCATTTAGAGTTGCCCCGGGGCTGTTTTACCACTTGTAGGCCCAAGCTGCCATCATGTGTTCAGGAAACTCCAGTTCCATGTTGTTCCAGCCTAGGACTAAAAACGAAAGCACGTGCTTTGTTCAAGTATTAATTTTCAGAGACATGACAAGTAGAAGTGTTGTACATGTACTAATTTTTAAATGGAAATGGAACAATGGTCATTAATGCCAAGGGGCTGATGCTAGTAAGGCCAGAACTTGTTTCTGAAATAGTTTGGACTCCGTACCAGATGCTGTCTTGCCCCACCATACCTGCATTCTCTTGGATAACTTGCTGCAGTTCTTCTGATTTGATAAACTACTTCTATTCCATAAACCTTGTACTATACATCATTAAGGCCAAGTACTGCTGCTCTACCAGCAATAATATTTTCATTTCCTGTCTTCCTTATGATTTTAAGTGAATAGGCTTACTATTGAAATAATAAAAAGGGCTGTTTATATTTTTTCATTTGGGCAAAATTTCATTTCCTTAGTCTTTTTTTTAAATATTTTTTTCATCAGAGACTTTTTCATTCTATTTGTTCTTTTTCTCCTTCCCAACAGTATCTCCATTTTTCATGCCACTCTTTAGCCACTTTCCCCAAAACCAAAATTTCTTAATTTTGTTGCCTTTCCTCTCTCCTCATCTCCCTGATAATTTATGAATCAGCTAAGCAGTTTTCTCAGTATTTGATGTAAAGGCAAAAGTCTCAAAGATCCTAAGTTTCTAAGTGATTACTTCAAACCAACACCTAACTAAAGGAGAGATGCTAACATGCTTTGATAAGAAAAGTCAGCTGATATTACCCATTATTTCCTGCCACCAGTTTGTGCATTTGTATACACAGGGCTCCAGACTGCCCTTAGCCTCTGACATTTCTTGCTCCATGGTCAGGTCATGGTTATGGTACACAGAGCAGTAATGCGGATGTGGGTGCAGCAGATATGGTTTGAGTTCTTGTCCATATTAGAGCGAGACAAAGGATCAGAAGATCATACAGGCTGGTTATAAGAAAAGGAAGGTCCTGAGAAAGAGGAACTGTGTAGTGGATAGTTACAGGGGCTAAAATTAATAAGACTGTTAGTAGTGCAGACAGCTACTATTGCCTACGTCCATAATTCTACAGAGAACTTCAGAGGTAGACTAAGCTGTAGAGAAGAATTAAGGATTTTTTCTTATCCTGCAGACTTCATTCTATCTTTGGTTGTATTAGAAAACAGAATTCACTGCCAAAAAGAAAGAAAAAAGCTATTTGCCTTCATAGTGTAAAACACCTAGTCTTTTTTGAATAGCTGAAGCTAAAAGTATTCTCTCTGATTCTTTCTGAAATGGTACTTGCCCTAAAAATGTGACAAAGTAAACTCACCAAACCTTTTGTGAATTCCTATATTTTTTCTTAGCTGAGGTGTTTTGTTCTTGGGCTGTTCAAGCACAGTCCAAGAACTAGCCACTGGAGAGCACAATCCAAGCTTTCTGCTGTGCGTAATCTGCAAAGGTTGAAACTGACTCGACAAAGGAATTTCAGCAGAATAATTTTTCATATGAGATGCAGTTTCATCAAGATGTGAAACAGAGCTATGTCCAGTTTACCTCAGCTAAAATATACCCACTTCTATCGGCTTAATATGGCTTTGGGGGGAAGTAATAATAATAATAATAATAAATACTATTCAAGAAGTAAGGATGGTCTGGGTTGTCACTTCCAAATCATATGTCAGCCAGTTCTCATGTGTTTCCAGTTGTTCCAATAGCCATGTTGGTTTTTTTCAGCTTCTCCCAGGCTCTTTATGTTCAGATCTTACTCTTGACAGCTACTTGAGAATTATCTGTGGGCATGTTGCTTCTATCTCTTTCTGACAAGATTGATTTCTATTTTAAGAAAATACGTTCTGAATGACAACTCAGGTAATGGGACTATTTCTGAAAAGAAAATAAACTTCATGTAATAATGTTTAAACATAGGGGCAGCAGAATGGCAGGGCACATATAGAAGGGAATTCAGCTCAGAACAAAATCAAAGAAGATTATGGGTAGGAGAATGCCTTGGGTGGAGTAGAGATACCTCTAAAATGAGGAGGCTATGAGGAGTCCTTTTCTCATGTATTTGCTTAAGGAACTATCGAGGCTTGTCTCACATGCAGATCTTTGTCCTACAGCCTGAAAATTTAGACTTGTCAAGCATTTCTCTAAGAAATGAAAGCTCACATTCTAATCCTTACGTTTCAGCTAATTGTCTGGGTTTTCAAAAGTTTGAGTTTTAGTGAACTCTGGAATGCATTATTTTTTAGTATCAAAGATTCTAGTTAGGTTTTCATTTTTTTAATGTTTTAATATCACTTCTTAATCAATATAACTTAATTTAATATCACTTCTTTTTAATATTGCTTCACTAGGGAATGATTTTGATACATTCCCTATCTTTAGCTCTTCTGGCTATTGCCTCACCCACTTTAAGAAACAAGCATGCATTAAGTTCTCTTTAACTTTCATCACATCACCTGTTTATTTTGTCAAGCTCTTGCTTTAAACATTTGCTCTCTCTAACCATTCTCACCGTTCCTTGATGCTGCTTTACTTTTTCTAGTCCTTTAATAACATCACTGAATAAGACTTTTCAATGCCATTTTATTCATTTCTTTTCCTCCTTGGTAACTAACATTTTTATATTCTCAGATGCAATTCTGCATTTGCCTGCGTCAGCAAATTGTTTTTCTGATTTATCTATGTCACATAAAATTAAAATACTCTGTTATTTTGGGTGTTGCTGTGAATGATTCAGGATCACTGAACTGAAGCCAGTGCCATGTACAGGGCAATTAGAACTCAGATTTGAGCCCAGTGTGATGATTTCTGGGCTAATGAGAATTTCAGGAGTTATAATAAGGTCATGCTGACACATGCCACAGTCAGTGACATGCAAAGCAGAAACATAACATCAAATGCTTACTGAATGCTGTTTGGGTTTCTTCTTTATAAGTGTATTGTTCATGAGCTGTTAAATATTGAGAAAAAAAAAAAAAAAAAAAAAAAGGTATGTTGGCATTTACTGGTTTGTGCTGTTACCTACTTCATAAAACATTTATTTAACTTTCTCTTATTCAAGTATGTGAAGTCACAAAATACACAGAGCCAAATTGTGCCCTTAAAGGTTAGTTTCCCAGATAAAGAGAGCTTCACATGAAGATATGAGAATTTTGCCTTTTGATAAAGGGTATCTGATGATCAGTGAACAATATTAAAGACTCCTGAGACCTGTACATTTTCCCTTGCATTTCAATAAATACCTTGATTTCCTCCTGAAAATACAAACATTTGGTTAAAAACATGGGAATGCAACAAGCTTCTGAAAAAAAAACAAAAACTCTTCTAGCAGTGAATCACATGCACCTTGTGGAGGAAGTAAATGTATCAAAAATACTTTTAATCATGTAAACATGGTAACCGTGTAAACATGGTAAAAAGGGCGTGTATATATATATATAATCTTGTAAATAATATGAGATTGAAATGAATGAATAAAAATCTTATTTTAATAGCATTTCCATTGTGATGTCAAGTGCAGCTAATCAAGGATTCTCTGATTGAATAGTTCAATAGCTAATAAAAAAGGGCTTCTAAGTTTTTTGTCACCATGATCATAAAAGTCCCTGGTTATCCTTTGCATACATTCTTGGAGTATGCAGCACGCTTTCCAGAAAATGGACTGACTGAAGATCCTAATTTTATCCAACACCCTCAATGTTCAGTGGACAGGGTCTCTTGGTCTTACTAAATGACTCTTTTTGGCTTCAAAGTTTCCTTGAGCATTAGGACAACCAGACATTCTTTTCATAATAATAAAAAAGAAAATTAAAAAGTACTTAAAATTGTTTGAGGCCTGGAAAACTACATTTTCAAAATTATTTTGTAAAAAAAAAAAATCTTAATTCTAATTTGGAACAAATAAATTTAATGGAGAAAAGGATTCTGTGGTGTTTTGGGGTCTGGAGTGTTCTTTTACAAATAAGAAGCAGGAAGAAGGATAGGTAGAGGTTTGGACAAGAGGTTTTTCTTGGTGTCCTCTCTTTGTTCGTGTTACCTCTATGCAGCACGTCCCACAATCCACCACAGCTCTTTACCTACAGTAAACAAGACTAGAAGAGTAGTAGTCTCACAGTTATTTTAACTGAAAGAAATCTACAGAAGTATTATCAAGTCAATGTGTGGATTTTCCATGTTTTTATATTTGAAAAAAAATATTTTATTTTTTTCTTTTTAAATGTTAGGATTTCTATGCTAACTGAAAATAAACCAACCAACAAACAAAAAACTCAAAACACCAAGGTATGTTGGCAAGTTCATCATACGTAAAAATTAAATACTTCGAAGTATTGATATATTTCTTGACCCTTAAATGTCAAGATATAAGTATAGAGGAAATGGGCGCCTGCTTTGTTGTTCATTCACTAGTTGGCAGCATATTTTTTAATCCTCCTTTTTGATTATAAATTCCAGATTGCTAGAGGTTCATATTAGTCGTTTTAATAAATAGCATGGACTGGATAGACTTGAAACAAATATATTATTTACATTTGCACAGGGGAATCTTCTATTGCCTTCTATTTTAGGAAATACCTTTTGCTAGCCAACAGAGAAAAATTAACATAGATTAATTATATCCCCTGTGAGTTTGAGGGATGTGCAAGACGTAAATCTAAAATATTTCTTAAAACCCAAAGTTACTTTTTTTTAAATTATTTTTCTCTAATACAATCTAGGTCATCTTGTAAACAGAAATTAACAAATGAAAAATAAATGTTTCTGCATTTCTGATGAGAAATATTTTAATACCTTCAAAGCAATATATTCAAATTATTAGAAGTTTCCTTTTTTAGCAATAATACTTTAATGAATTCAACTCAAATTCATACAGCTTTGATCCTCTGAAATTCATCTTTTTTCACAAATTAACCATTGATAATTAAAAAGAAAAAAGCCCTTCTCCACTCTGCATAGATATGTATGCATCGCATTGAATTGACAGAGAATTGACAGATTATATTATTTAAAACCTTGTTTTAAAAGTCTTTTCATCTTTCCTAGTGTTGTAGTTTCTGTTTAAGAATAACACTAGTTACTTTCTCCATCATAGCTATTTGTTTTTTCGGGAAGAAATATTGTATAAATAGGATTCGCTTGCAGAAGTAAATGCCACTGAGACAGGCCATCAGTAAATCTGAAAGGAAAGCAAATTTTTGGTATTCTAATAATGCAGTTTTTCTTGGATGGATGAATATCAGATGAATGCTAAGTGTTAAAATAAGTTTTAAATAGAGATTAAAGCTTTCAGAAATATGACAAAAATATAAGGAAGCTGCATATCAAACATAATTTATCTCAAAACATTGAGGAAATGATTTCTCATCATATAGGCTTTTGCATTTCCAGTAGCACACTGTAGATTGCACAACTAAGTCATTTTTGAGATGCAGATCACCTGAAGAATAATGAGAAGAAAAAAACATTAGTAACTGTAAAACAGATGCAGGTGCTCAGTTTTACTAATAGATGAGTAGTGTTTTTAGAACTACTTTTCTGATCATCAGCCATTCACTGACATTTCTACCAATTTATTTGATTTCAGGAAATTGCTAAAAAATCCTGCCTGAAAAAGAAACATCTTCTCTGGAGTATCTATAAGTCTTTTATATTATAAACAATAACTTCTCAATTTCAGAAATTAATTTTCCAAATGTCTTCATTTTAGACAAATTGGAAGTCATTTAAGTTAATGTAGTTCATGAAAAACAATGATGAAAATAGAGGAAACAATTCAACTATACACTGTTGTGTTTTGAAAAGAAAAAAAAAAAATTATTATTCAAACAAAATTATAGTTTCTTGAATGACATTCCTAAACGGGTTTTTATTGTCCTCCTGCTGGAAAATTTCTGACAGGTCTAAGAATGATTTGGATGTTATGAAAACAGAAATATTTATGGCATAAATTCGATCTAATAAATGTAGCTAAAGAGCAGTTTTATCCTCATTAGTACAAAATGGAAGCCAAAACTGGGAAATATTAAGAATTTGGGAAATTAGTTCATAAATCACAAAAGTATGTTGCTGAAAATTATGGAATAGAAGTATCTAATCATTTATTATTTATGCAATTCAATTTACTTTGAAATTAAAGGTAGAGCTTCATGAAGCCAACACAGTACTTTCAAAAACCTAATTTCTAAACATTCTGTAAGGAAAGGAACAGTATCTAAATGCCTGTTGTGTTTTTTGTTTGTTTGTTTGTGGGTTTTTTGGTTGTTTTGTTTTGGTATGTTTGGTTTGGTTTGGTTTTGTCTGTTTGTTTGCTTCATTAGAGTGCTAAATTACTCTACGTTTACTGAAATAGGATCTGTTCAGTTCAAAAGTGTATGACTGGATTGCATTGACTAAATTCTCATAGAACAAACTTACCAGCTTTCTCCATCGCATTCACCCTTTCAGCAAAGTTCAAACTCACATTTTAGACACACCACAACAAAACAATGCTTGTTGTACAATACGCAATTTGTACGTAATTAAGTGTTCTTGATTTATGGCCATGGTAAAAAATCAGAGCTGATAAGAGAAAATCAGATGTGCAGTTCTGTTTCTCTGTATTGGAGTTATCTGTTATTTTGTAAGGGGCAGCATTCTTTAATACTTGCCACAGAAAACAAATGAAAACTAAGCTCTCTCTTTGAATGTTATTTTGTTGTTGTTGTTTGTTTGCGTCCAGTGTATGCATATGTTTGCTAAAAGATTTAGGAAAATCTTAATTAATTAATTACTTAATTCTGCTTTCTTATAGCCATCAGAAGTTCACATTAGACCCCCACCCGAAAAACACTGATGTTCATGGTTAAATAATTTATTATATTTCAATTCTTCACTGGCATATCGAAGAAAAAAAATTTCTATTAACTTCTCCCTACACAGTGTCAAAAAAAAAAAAAAGAAAGAGAAAAGAAAAAGGCTTAACATGTACAAAATACAGATTTCTCTACTGCTCCTATGTATGTTTCCTATGTATGTTTCCTATGTATGCTTTTTTTTAATATATATAGATACCCACAATTAATGTTCTGCTCTTATGTGAACTTTGCTTTTAATAGTCTGATTTAGTGCTACCAAATAATTTTTATTTTTTTTATCCCATTGAGTGTGAGTGACATGTAAAAAACAGAAATATTTCAGAATTGGTGACTTTTCATGCAAATGGGGCATTTTGGTTTCAAAATAATCCATGACTACACCTCTTAAAAAAAAAAAAAAAAAAAAAAAAAAAAAACACTGTAATTGAAAGACACTGAAATTCTGTTGGGCCATTACCTGACAGAGCTTTCATTTGGCTTTTCAGTAGTAAATTCTTTGTTACACTATTCATATCTATAACATACCTAACACCTCATTTTATTTTTGGATGAATCTGACCTAATATTAAAAATACAGTTTGTTAAAGAGTGAAACACACTGTTTTCTTCAAGCCTCTTATCCTAGCTATTTCTATTATGAATATATTTTATCTTACAAAAAGCCTTTGTTCAGGTAAAGTGGAATTGTATTCTGTCGTTATATTACTGAGATAGAAATAGATTAAAAGATTCATCTCATTCTTAACATAGCTATGCAATAAGTTTATGTCTGAACCCAACCAGAATCCAAATTTTTGGTTCCTAGTTCAATACATCTGATCATCTTTCTTATTCGGTGTGTAAGTACTACTACCAACAAAACCTTGCAATGGTATTTCCCATTCAAGAGAAACCTATAGCATACTGAGAAATAATGTAGCTGTGAAGGTATCATAATTATGCACTAAGCTTGACTGAGAATCTTGAGCACAGACTACAGAAAGACAAGGAAAGCATGACAGGAGTAGAGCAATAGTTGCACTGAGGAAAGATACCAAGACCCAGTGATATGCATCTTGACCCTATTATATCAGGGTTAAAGAGCATAATGAGTATTTTGCAGATCAGAAAAAGAGCTCGCAAAAAAAAAAAAAAAAAAAGAAAAAATAGAGGCATAATAGTTTTTCCCTTTTCTTTGTACGTAATGCTACTATGCCTCCCTGAAATATAAATACACATGTGAAGGTAAAGTCATTCTAATCAGTATTATATTGTTATTTAAAACTTTTTTTTTATTTTATTTTTATGTAGATGAACCCTTGCCACTGGTCACTAAGCAGACTATGGTTATTAAACTGACATTACGGTAGCACTTACACTGACACACGGAATCTTAAGTACCTATACTTCAGTATCAGTACAGTCAACTAAACTACATACGAATACATGCAAATATCACAAAGCAAACAGCCTTACATCAGTATATGCCTGAATGCTGTCCTAAATAGGAATAGATTTAAACACGGACTCATTTTTCATTTCTCTGGGCTATAGAGAACAGTGAGAGAATTACATGTAAAATAACTGACTTCTCTACCTTTCAAAATACATTTCTATATACAAGCACTGTGAAGCTGTAATTTTTAGGGCCAGGTTGTGTTTTTTTTTCAGTGGTTTGATTCAGTGCATTTTTTCCTAATGGTTGTTTTTGTCTTTCAGACTTGAATCTCCTACTAGATCCTTGGTGATGGAAGCACCCAGGGGAGTGCAAGTCAATGCAGCTGCAGGAGACTTAAAGGCCACGTGTAGGAAAGAACTGCACTTGCAGTCTACAGAAGGGGAGGTAAGCTCAGCTGGTCAAAAAATGTTCTATGTTATCTCTGCCCAGCATAATACAAATAATGGAAGGGTAGTTTATTCAGCAGCACAGTAAACATCACAAAAAATGTTCTGCATTTGCCTACATTAAAATCATTTTGGTTTGGCACATTCAGTTACAATTACTTATTTGCTTTTTTTCAAATATTTGATTCATTAAATTTCATTCACATTGGAAAAAGTTAAATAGATATAGATAAAAATATTTTTTTATTATACCAGTCAAGAAAAAGGCTACCCAGTCCTCCAGCTTGTTCCTGGGACAGAGATCGCTAAGTGTTGGTGGTAAAATACTATTTTGGATGAATCTGGCAAAGAGAGAGAAGAGTATTCTTTAACTGTTAATATCTCTGAAAGAGAGTACTTCAACAGACTGTTCACTGTATGGTTTCATCAGTGTCAGGATCAGCTTGACAAAAAGATTTTGTTATAGGTTCTTCATGTGTAAACCTATGTGAAATCATGAAAATACTGTTAAATTGTGTCACTGTTTTGTTTGCCAATCTATGAATGGCAGAAATGCAGGAAACATGACTTGTATGAGTCCTTTCATCTTCATTCCTTAAAATGATATAAAGACTAAGGAGGAAAAAAAAATAAAATCCACCTTGTGCAAGTCTATCAAAAGTTCTCAGTTTCTTATTAGACACTTTGGAGAACTATATAATTTTTTATTGTTCTCAATGAAACTTGCCAGGTTACTGCACTTTTGGAAAATTGGATGTTTAATGTAAATATCTAACTGTGAATAGAGTTCTTTAGAATTTTTTTGCTTTTTGTGTTAGTATTTTGTTTACTGCCAAATGTTCCCAGATGCTTTGCAAGCTACCCAAATAAGCCTCAACAAACAAAAAGAACATTCACATCTGTGACGGATAATCCCCTCCACACACTCTTTGCATTGCAGTGTAGACAGGAACATTTTTGTCTGCATCAAATATGCTGCATCAAAGACCTACTTTGATAACAGTTCTATATAGAACTATATATTCTATATATTCTATATAGAACTGTTATAAATAGAAAATCTATTGATTTTCTATTGTCCTGCATAATTAAAGCACACTATTTTCCTAATTGACAGTGTCAAATACTTATATATCAAATTCTATATTAAAATACCATATGCTGCATCTTATTTCTGAGTTGCTATAAGAGCTCTTCCTACAATCCATTATCTTTACTTACCACCTCTTTAAATAGGAAGTCTCTGTTACTGTTTCCTTAAGTAGTCAAGCTATCATTAAGGAGAATCAAACTCTCTCTCATTGGTAAATTGAGGAATAAAGTTTGATTAAATAAAGGGAGAGTCCTCCTTCACCCTTGTGTTTTCTGTGCACAGTTTTGTTGCACGGGTTCCAGTTTCCCATTCCCCTCCATACCTGGAGGGGAATCCATACCTGGCCCAACCTAGTATGTTTCCTATGTTAATTACCAATTTTGTTCACATTTATTTTTTCTAGAATCGATTTCTTTGTTCTTTCTCTTCATGATTCTATGATATTTCCCTTTAGAAAAGTAATACTCAAATGAAAATTAAAATAACCAGAAAGACATTTACTTTCAATTTCCCATGATCTCTGAAGCAATGGTTTCTATCTTTAATGTCTTGGTTTAGCACCATGGATCTCTATGTTGCTTTGTACAAACGCTTAGTCTGTAGATTCATCAGGTATTTTTGCCTGTATCAAAACTCTGAGTGTATTGCATGACTTCTGATTTTTCTTAAATATTTACTACAGCTCACTGAAAATGTATTTGGAAATAATGTCCTTTGACCTCAGTTAGTCTTTGATAATAGAAATCCAAGAAAAGTTAAAATGACTATGTTCTGACTGTATTTGTATTATTCAGAACTGGAATTCGGTTAACAATTAAATTCTTTATGGAAAAAATATCTAATAAAGCAGGCTTTACTGAACTTCATATTAAAAATATTTTTTATATTCCTGGACATAGTAAGTATCTATCAGAATTCCAACATCACGTTAGATTTGGTTGATTTAGATTGTTTTAGTTAGATTGATAGATTTGAGAAAAGAAGCTACCAACATTTCCACACCCTTTTCCAAGTAGTTTTTGTCTGAAAACACATATCTGAGAAAGTTCAAGGTGTCTGACTATAGTACTAGCAGTTCCAGCAGGATCTTTAAAAGAACAGTCTCCTAAAGAGAGAAATTCCATCCTGAGATCTGACCGATACCTTCATAGTCTACTGTTTTATCTCTTAACCTGGAGAGGATCAGAGGAAATTGCAGAAACACTGTGGAAGGCATGTGATAAGCTTCCACAACATCACTGATTGTGCAAGGTTACCATAACCACGTTAGGGTATTACAGCCTGATGTGAGGAACCTTGTGTGAAAATCTGATGGACAAATGTCTAAAACAGCGTAATGATTAGAGTCAGTGCTTGAAGCCCAACAGATAACATCACAGATTGGTAGGCAATGTAGGAAAAAAAATTAAGGAGTTTACCATATCCAATTATTAAGAAAACATTCTAAAACAAAACAAGGTATCTCTGCCAAAAAATAACCTTCATTTTAGCCTGAAAATGTATGCATTATCAGTTAGGTTTCTTTCATGAAGGAATGAATGTTGTCTTTGTGAACTGGATCTGGATAAATGAACCATATTTGTGCTAAGATCATTTTTCTACTAGAAAAAATACATTTTGGTATTATTTCCATACTAGTCAAATACTTTAACTTTTCCAAGCTTATTCAATAAGGCATCAGATATTCCTTCTGTAGCATAATTATTGTCCTATCATGCCAGGAAATATTTATGTCAAATCTGGAATCAATCAATTTTAGCCATGTAGAAGAAAATTATGAATTTACTTTGGATTAATCTACGAAACATATATTTTCCTTTTACTTAAGAATAACTTCAGTATATTTTTTTTTTGAAGAACATAAATGTGTTTACAAAATAATTTTCCTGTAGTCTTATTTCTCATGCAGTATAATCTTTGGCCTCCCACATCACAAACTGAAAGCCTGTGAAAGCTTTCTCAGTTCTGCTGCTTGATAAATTTTCTTTTTATTTACTGCAGTATTATAATAATCCTTCTAGTCATATTATGCATTATGATGCATGATCTCAGACTGAATACTGGGGGTTGTAATTTCTATTCAGATTCTGCTGCCCTTTATAAAGCTCTTGAGCTGCACCCTTGTGAGTCAAGGCATCAGCAGAATCCTTTGATTCAATTATAGCTTGGCATTTAATTGTGAACTATGTGTTATTCTATAAATAAACCATAACCAATGGTTTAAAGCAGCAATCATTTACAAGCAAAATGCAATGTGAAGCTCCAGGCTCTAGCTCAATCTATTGGTTCACATAAGAAGAAAAAGAACATTTATTGTCTGGAAATTCAGTACAATAACTGCTAGCTGACTACTGTTTCTTTCACATATAAACACATTGCAAAAGTACAGATCAATTTTAAATTCTGTAGATACTAGATTTTGCTCAACATAAAAATCTGCAGAACTGTACCTGAAATACATTATGATGTAATGACAACATGTTTAAAGGATTATATGATGCTGTTCGCTGATTGGTCTAGCAACTAATTTTAAAGGTTTTTAAATACATCACCCTTTGAAGGCAAAGGCTGTTAACTAGCCTCAGCTCTTCTGAGGGTTGTGCAGCTGCTACATAGTTTTGCAAACAGCTTTCAGATAAACTAAGCTCTGAATTTTCATCACATCCCATTGATTAGCAAAGACCAAGTAAATAAAAGGAGAAAGATGTACTGAGGTTTCTAATTTTTCATAAACATATGTGTATTAGTAACCCTGTCTGTGATTTTCCTCCTATTTACTTCTTTATCCTCTTTTATTTCTCTGTCAGATTGCAGTGGTTCATTGCATGGTTTGTGGACGATATTTGGTTGCTTCTAGCATAATGAAAGTGATCCCTTGGCAAGGTTTATAGTTGTCATGTTAAAGTGAGCAATACTCTTTAACAGAAAAAGTTTACAAAAAATCGGTGTACTGGACAAGAGAAAAACCAAGTTTATATTAACCATTTGAGTGTCACTCAAGCATGCACCCATGATTCTTTTGTAGGGGCAACAAACGAGTGAGTACTAGCTTTCACTATATAATCCGATCCAGTTCTCTTAAGTCCAAAAGATATATTTGATACAGAGATTAATATTTAACATAAGTTAAATCTTCACTTTTAAATCCAGCCAACAGTACCATTTTAAAGCTTTGGTTTGGGTGTTTTTTTATAGCTATTTTTCAGTTCTAAAACAGAAATATATATATATTTAATTAACTAAATAAACTGAAATGGAATTGCCTTTCTGCAAGCCATTTGCCATGAATATGGAGGAATGACCAATCAACAAAAACAACATTTCCCAAGTTGGTTCAGTTCAGCTGACTTATATTTGCAAAAATAAATTTAAGTGCTTTATATGGATGAAGTGAGTACAATAAGAAATAAGCAATGGTATGCTGTAGAGCTTGAAGATCCAGTTAATTCATAAAAAAAAAAAAAAAAAGTCTAGCAATTGTGCTGAATTTTGTTTTCTAAATACTTTTTTTGTTAGTATTAACTAGTTAACTTGTAACAGCTGTCTGCAAGGAAAGTGATTAGTGAAAATGAAAGGAAAATTCTCTGTATTTTTTAATAATTGATTTCTATGGAAAGGAGGGTTTCAAGAATTCTATGAAGCTATTTTGACAGGTATTTAAAAATATTAAAATGGCATGTTATTTTTAAATAATATTTAAAAGTTTTTCATGCTTAAGTAAATTTGCAGTAAAAAAGTTCATGTTGAAATCTATAATCAAAATGTTCTGAAACTACAAAACCAAACGTGTTTTAATTAACATCACTCATTTTGAACTGCTTGTCCACAAGCAAATTTAGAATACCAACACCATAAGCAATTTAATTAGAAAGAAAAAAAGTAACAATGAATAATTTATTTTATAAATGAAACATTTTTCCATGAATATCACATTTTAATCTAGTTCTGATTTGCATAGTAATTAATTAATAAGATTTTGTACTCAGTAAACTGAGCACAAATATTCCAAGTACATGTCTTTCCCTTTCTGGTTCAGATATATAAATCACAAAGTCACATCTGTCCCACATAAATCATATAGAAGTTACATCTGTCACATTTAATGAAATTGCAAATATTTCTAATATCATTTAGATTTTTATTCTGGGAATTGTTATGTATGAGACAACCATTGACATACCATAAGTGTTGGAGCTTGTAAACTTCTGCTGGTCACCATTCACAACAACCCCATTTAATCACCACTGAAATTAAAAGAATAAATATACTGGAAAGTTTCTGCTTCTGTAGCCACCAATATAAATTGCAGTGGAGTTATAACTCAAATGATGCAAAATATGCAAAACATAAATTCTTATGCTCTCTTATACAATAGTACATTTAACATACATATACATTAGTTTTCAAATCACTTGCAATTGGCAGTGATTCCAGGAATACTATTGAGTAGGGAACTGGTGTTAACAAAAGATGGCTCTGTCAAGGTGTGTCATGTATAATCTTGAGACAGAGAATATTTGCTACACCAGACCACACTTTGGCCTAAAGTCCTCCTTTGTCTTCTGGTCAACTGATCATACTTCTGTAGAGAATGCATTTTCAATAAATGCTACTAGATCTAGAATCTTTTGGCCTTCTCTGAATATTTAGTACACCCAGTTTCATAGTAGTCATCACATTCATTTCAGTGTTTACCTGTTCCATAATAGTATTAATTTTTAAGACAGTTCATTGTTAATATATGGTTCCAGATATTGTGCCAGCATACATTTAGACTTAACAGTATATATGCTATTAAGTTATTATTTTAATTTTCCATTAAAAATAATACTTGTTTCTTTTTCTCAAAGTTCTCTTTCAGATTTAATGGAAGGTACTTTAGGTGAATCATTTTTAAACAAATGTCAAAAACACAGGTAACTGTTAGAACATATGGCCAATATGAACTAAAGTGCTGCAGTTTATCCTGCACTTCATCTTCAGCTTGAATTTGAAAACATATCAGCGAGTGGAAAATAAGTAGTTAGGAGTCTAGTGACCCAATTTGTATAACCATATTTCTATGTATGCTTCCAATAGCATATGCAGAAGAGTAAAAAGACTAGACAAAAATCTTGCATTGTTGTAATTCAGATTAATTCTGAAAAGCCTAATAGAATCCAAATGGTTTATTTAGTGAGATCTTATTGCACTGTATCTTCATACTGAATGATGAACAATAAACTTTCAGTTTTCCTTCTTTCACGTTTCCCCCAGTTTCCTGCCATTTCTTACCCACACCAGCTCTCAGTATGCCTTGCAGCTCTCTAACATTATCTGTCTAGTCTGACCATACTTAAATACAGATATTTTTTTTTTGGTATTTATAAATCCTACCTCTTTAATTTGGGTGTACTTAAGCTATCATCTCCTCTATTGTGAGGATGGGACCTCCTCTATTGTGAGGTGAGGACCAGGGAGGTGATTGTTCCCCTGTGCTCTGCTCTGGTGAGGCCACATCTCAAGTACTGTGTTCAGTTTTGGGCCCCTCACCACCAAGAAGGACATCAAGACCCTGGAGAGTGTCCAATGAAGGGCCTGGAACACAAGTCCTGTGAGGAGCGACTGAGGGAACTGGGGTTGTTTAGTCTGGAGAAGACAAGGCTCAGGCTCAGGCCTTGTCTTCTCCAGAGAGCCTTATTGCTCTCTACAGCGACCTGAAAAAAAGCTGTGAGGAGCTGGGGGTTGGCCTCTTCTAACAGGTAACTAGCAATAGGACTAGAGAGAAAGGCCTCAAGTTGTGCCAGCAGAGGTTTAGGTGGGAAATTAGAGGACATTTCTTCTCAGAAGTGGTAGTCACGCATTGGAATGGGTTGTCCAGGAAGGTGGTGGTGATTCAAAGATCGAAGCCGTAATTCCTTTAAGTGGTATATTCTTTATTGCAGCGCTGGATGCACGGGGGATCTCTCCACCTATCGTGCATACCCAAAGCAAAAAGCAGTTTTGACTTTATACAATCAATCTATCAATATTCTACAAGCACCTATACATATGCATTACCTATCCCCGCCTTCCCTCGCTTCTCATGCTAATTAGCCTTTTGGCACCTTGCGCCTGCGTAGAGCCTTCCAAGAATTGTGGGCAGGGGTCTTTGGGATGTGGGCAGGGGTCTCTGGGAGGAAGACCCCGAGTCTTCCTCACAGTGTACTTTTCACCTTTGGTCAAGAATCTGCTGAATTGGCATGCTTCTTAATTGCGAGAGCTGGTTGTTGCCAATTCTTCCGTTTGTTGTATCTTTATAATGAATTCCAATGTCCAGTTTTGAGATTTATAGTCCTTACGTTTGTTTCTCTGTCCGTCTGCCGCTTCCTTATCATGAGTTTCAGTGTCTTGTTTCGAGATATACAGTCCATGTCTGGGGATTGTCCTTGCCTCCCCAATGCCTCCCCAATACCTCCTTAATCAGTGGAGTCACTGTCCCCGGGGATGTTTAAGAAAGGGTTGGATATATTTATCTTATTTATCTGGATATCTTCTGGATATATTTATCTGGATATATTTATCTAGATATTTTTATATTTAGAGACATGTCTTTGTGGGTAATATTGGTGGTAGGTGGACAGTTGGACCAGATGATCTTAGAGGTCTTTTCCAACCTTTATGATTCTATGATATAGTCAAGGACCCAGTGGGGAACTTTTATATGATATGGCTTGTATGAATATTGGATTCTTTACCTTAAGCTTATATCATGCCTGCTGAAAGTTCTCTCCTTCAATGATTTTATTTTTATTTTTTATTAGGTATCTATATTTTCTGACGTCTTCCTCTCCTTCTCCTTGTCATTGTTCAGATAGGATAACAGCACAGCCTGATGAGCAGATGATTTCCAAATCTCAGTTAATAAATATCACAGTCACCTTTGATGTTCTAAATACTTGCACAAGGCACAAGCTAGGGCCAACTAGATTTGCCAGGTTAGTTTAGTCTTTGACATTTCTTTGAAGATGCATATGCTTGCAGTCTTTTACATGTTCATATCTGCCAGTCAATAACACTATCATTGCAGAGGCTTCTGCTACTTTGTAGAAATTACTGATTGTAAGCTGTTGAGGGATTTTTTGAAACAGCAAAAATCCCATGGCTTGCTGTAGCTGAGCAAACCAAGCTACCAGGGCAACTATGAGAAGTTCCCATGACAGTGTTCCCACATCGCCCAATTGAAGAATTCAGAAAAATATTGTTACCAGTAGCTGGCTTCAAGGACAAGGTCTTTGTGACTGCTAATCACAAGGGGGTTGTTTTCTTGCAGGTGGGGTTGTTTTCTTGTAGTTGTTTGTCTGAGTGCTTTTGACCAATGATCTTGTGTGAAACACTGTCCGCCCCTGTTAAGTTCACTATAAAAGTTAGGCTGTCCGGACAATAAAGTTGAACTATGCTTTATCACTCATATTGAGTCAGCTGCATGTGTTCCTTCAGCCACGAACCAAAAAGTGGCGCCCGAACAGGGACCTGTCAAAGGGCGGCTGAAGCAGAGGGGCACCGGAACACAGCGACCGGGGGGTCAAGAGCGACCAAACACTACTACAACAGTTGGTGTGTCGTCTCCGAAGACCTGAACTAAACAGTTCGCCATCTGCGTGGGCTACAGGGCAAAGGCTGCAGGATATTGCCATAGTGCAGGATATTGCCATAGTGCAGGAATAACAGGAAAATGGAGGACAAAGTAGCCCTAGATTTATTACAGTGCTTCTTGAAAAAGTGGGAAGTAATCGCAATGCGACGCAAAATTCGGACTATAAAATGGAGCATGATCTGACTCTACTGGTGTCTGCCGTGCTTTCAGCCGTACTTCCTGCAACAGTAAGCATTCTAAGTAGAGAAACCAAACAGTTGTACATCCTTTGCCATTTCATATAATACATCTTGATACCTTGCTACAACTGTCAACTCTTTTTCCAAAATACAGAACAGGTAATACCAAAATTATCTAATGAATATTTAATTCTAACTTCCTTAGAAATAGAAATAAATTGGTTTATTCTTCTGCTTCTTTCTCAACATCTTTGTTTCTCTCATACATTACTCCTACAGGCTTGATGAAAATCAAAGCCTGTGTGTAAAATGTGCAAGATGAAATTTCTCAAGATTATATTAGCATAAAATACATGTAAAAAAAGTACAGTTTTTCCATTCCTTCTCACACACAATAGCCTTATTCCATTCACTATTTTAGTCAATCAGAAAACGGGTCTATTTAAAACAAGTATTATACTAATATATTTTTCTCATATTTAAGATACACAAGATAAAGCAAGGATTTAAGATTACTAAAACTGAAGTATACAGGGGGAATGATCCTGCTAAATGCTCAGCTTTCTGATGTGAAACAGCACTTCTCAGAATAGCTGCTGCCTTTTCCATTTTGTACATTCTCAATCAGTCTCCCACAATGTTTCAAGAATGGATAAAAGTTTTGGGTTTATCCTTTCATATTTACTGAGGTGTGAGTGTCTCAGGAAGAGCATGACAGGTTGGCATAGTCTTGATGTATGTGAAGTATTATATAGCTTATCTTGTACCTTTCACAGCACAAAAGATTAGAGAAACATCATGTATACAGGCAGTTCCCTTAGCTACTAGTAACAGTGTTCCCTGGGAACATAACATTTTTTTTGTCTTGCCACTTCCCTTCTCTTCAAACACCTCATAACAGCAGGCAGAAAAGGGTATGTAGCATAAGTTTTTCTGATGTTGGAAGACATTTCATCCATTAATTTCAGTTTTTAGCAAAAGATAGAAGGGGAGAGGCTATATCCTCAAATATGGATATCTGAAATTCCTTACATAGTGGGCTTCTATGTTGAAATATTTAGATCCCTGCTTAACTAATAGATAGCAACGTCGCATCTGCAAATTAGGCTTTTATATAAATTTAGTCTTTTATTTTTGTCTTTTATCTGTAAATGTAGTCTTTTAACATTGACCTTTTAACCTTGACTGCATATGTACATGGTAGGTTTTAATGTTGCCTTTCAGCCACCTTCATCTTGGGCTTTCCCAGGGATTTGCTATAGGAGTCTGTTTAAATTGCACAGCCTTCCCAGCTTTCTGCAAAGGCACGGGGCTTGTCAGACTCATTGCAGCAGATACACCCTCACAAGAAGTCACATCAGTTTCTCTCAGATACTGTACCCCAGATGCTGTGGAATGCTTGCTAGAACAAGGCCTTTGAGATACCACTCAAGATTATGGCAGCAGAAAAATCTGAATTTCATCTGTATCACAGTGTGTAGTTTGAAAGCACCAATAGAAATGCTTGCATAGCTATGCTTGAAAATATCATTTAAATTAATGAGAAAAATAAATGAGCATTGTATTGCAATGCACAATGGAGCAAGGTCCACTGGATTAAAGCCTTAGAGCAGTACGATACAGAACATCTGTAATTAAGGGTTGCAGAATTGTAGCTGTCCTGATGTAATAAAACATGTAAGATTAATGAGTTTAGATAATAGATAGAATAAAAGATAATAAAGTTCAAAGCGACTAAAAGATTTTCATCTTCTAGCCCGTTCTCTGGCATAAAATGTCCTCTTTTTGTGTGTGTGTGTGCGAACAAATTCTTGTCTGAATCAAGACTCATCTTTTAGAACTCATTTAATTTAGATTTATATATTTCTCAAGCATCATGTTATCACATATATAATGTTCTAATATCTTGGTTTTTTCTTTTTCTTTTTTTTTTTTTAAAAAAAAAAAAAAAAAAAAAAAAAGAGAAATAATCTTTTGTTTGCCTTCCGTGATATTCTAAGTACATTAGGGCTTACTGCAAATCGATGTTAAAAGTCCAAAAGGCTACTCAAGATTATTTTTTTTTTAGAACTATTTGTAGAAGTTATCAAAAGCTGCTGATAAAAAGTGTATGACATTACTGGCTCCTGTTTAATATCCGTTTGAGTTACTGTTGAATTTGAAAGTATTTTATTGTGTTCTGACATCAGTGTTTGGTCTTTCTCCAAGTACAGAACTATGTTCTGAACACTATTCAGTATAAAAGATATGCTTTTACTTATACTGAGCTTACAGTGAAGAGTGTGCTACTGGGTTTTTATTCCATACTGTTGATAACTCCACTATTACTATGACATTAGTGGACTTGTTAACATTTCTTTTATTCCTGGTATGAGAATTGAAAGAGTACTTTTTATATTTTGTAACTCCACTGACTGACAATTATGTCTTTTGTTTCCTTGTCACATTTTACCAATTTGTAGCTTCTCGTTTGCTTTCAAATTCTTTGTTTTGCCCATCTGTTATTTTATTTTCTTATGCTTGCTATTGTTACTTTCACATTTGCTCCTAGCAGAGCTGAATATTCTTCATAGCAATCTTCTTCTGGGTTGTAATTCTAGTAGGACAATATTAAATTGTTCCCAACACTGTCCACAGTTCTTCCATCTAAATTATTTCTGCTGGGCTTTTTGACTCCTAATTATTTCAGGTTTATGAAATTGGATGCTAAAAACAACAGTGAGTGTATGCATTCCTTAGTCATATAACTAACAGAACAAAGATATCAATTTGCTGTACTTTATGTATATTAATGAATTCCTCTTTCAGTCAAGATAAGAATTAAGAAAGGCATCTTGCCAAGCAGTTGTCACCTGTGCCTCATAGATTCTTCCTTCTAGTGTAAATTCCCAGCAATGACAGTATCTTCTTCTGGGGATAGGAGTCCTTGAAGGAGTTTATATTGTTTTACAGCTACTTTGAGTTTGTCATTTACAGTGCTTCTGCTGTGAACGGTAACATGAGTGTGCACCAGTCATTCTGTATGATTTTGTCCTTCGCTTCTTGCCAGCAGGGGTTCAATAGTGCTTCTGCATTGTTTTCCTTCTATATACCACTGGTTTTATTATAAAATAATGTTTGTTTCCTGTTGGAAGCAGCAATGTATGTCATATCATTCCAGGTTCTTCACATGCACTGCTAACATTGTGATATAATGGTGTCAAGTTGGCTTTGTTGATTTTCAACACCTTATAATATCAGTAGCAAATATTTAAGCAGCTGACTTTTTCCTGTTTCATACTGTTATATGCAGGCTTAAAGCCATTTTATTTTGGTTCATAGTCTGTACCTGAGGTAATGACTGATCTGACTTTGGCTCTCATTTACTCCTTCCATAAATAAAAAATGAACTCTAAGCAGCTGGAAGCTCATCTGTTTGTGCTGGTGGATAACTTGCATTTTTTGTGCTTTACTTATCTGATTTCATAACAATGTTTGCTCAAGACCCTGAAAATGTAGCATTTTCAAATGTAAATATTACAGAACTTAATACAGATAGATGAAAATTACTGGTGTTTACAGTTTAATACTGTCTCTTGTTATTTCCAATGGAAGGAGATTTAAAAAAACAACAACAACATTTTTTTAATCATATGCAGTGTTCAGAAACAAATGGGAATAGCTTGATGACCTTCTTAATAAGACTTTAACCTGAAATCTTTTTTCCTCCTAATTTAGGTCAAATAAGCTCTTTATTTTGTGTGTATGATTCTACACCCTTATTTAATTATTCTCAGAATGTAGCTATTGTTAAGACCCTACAGTTTAGCACAGTTCAGCACATATTTCCTGCTGCTTACAGGAAGACACTGGGGAATGTGCTTTAATATCACTTCACATTTATTAAAATACAAACTCTTCCAAAGCAAGGATGTGCTACTGCCATGAATGAATAAATTTTAATCATAAAATGCACAAGTGAGAATTTAACCTGTTCAACAATATTTTCTAAATGGTTTTGTATGACACTACTTGTATCTGAATAAACATGTTGGGTGAAATATTTGCATATACCGAAGTAGTGAGTATTAATGTTTATACAACTACACTGTTGAAAAACAACAAATATTGACAGCTTATGTACTTGTAAAATGTCATGACTCTGCCTCAAAGTAAATTCTTTAAAATATGTCATGACACTGAAAGAAATTTACTTATTCCTTTCTTTTCTTTCCTCTTGTAGATATTTTTAAATGCAGATACTATTCGCCTGGGAAATCTACCAGTGGGCTCCTTTTCCTCCTCTTCACCTAGCTCTTCAGCTCCTCGCCAGACTATCTATGAGCTCTGCGCCTGCCCCAATGGTAAACTTTATCTGTCCCCAGCAGGAGCAGGCTCCACATGTCAATCCAGTAGCAACATCTGCTTGTGGAGCTAGAAGGACTCCAACTTCTCCTCACACCAGAATAGCCTTTTGTTACTATCCCTCTGCTTCACAGTTCTGCTCGGTTTCCCTTGTGACCAGTTCGACGCTTCAAATGGCCTGCAGAGCAACTTCTTCCAGTGTAAGCAGGAATACAGCGCTGCCTTCTCTTGTGGTTTGTGTTACCACTCAACGTAGAGATGGGAGTGAGATATTCAGAAATCAATGTATTCATCAGGAAACCTGGAACATAATATCACCTTTTGTCCAAAAGGGAGAATAACACAGGTGCCTTTGCTACATGAAGTGAAGCACATAGTTTTAGATTTTTGCAGGACCTGGATATGAACTGCACATATATATATATACAGTACATAAACGAATTTGCCCAGAATCTGATGGTGAAATGAATTGGTTACCCCTGTATGATAAATAACTTTACTGTCTGAAAGCACAATTTTCCATTCATCTTTTTGGATGTAAACTTTTATCCCTGAATTTTAAAATTTTGAAGCATTGTGTGATGCTTGCTTTACTAAACAATTAAATTCAGTAAATGGTTTTTAACACAAAAAGAGACAGAATCCCTCCGTGAGTTTGGTTTCTTTAAAAGTGTGTTGTTACTCTTTGTCTACTAAGTCTAGGGTTTTGTACACTAGGTAAATTTTGGAAGTGCTCAGCAATATTACCTTTCAGAGTTAAAAAGACACCTGCTCTTGTTTGTCAGATCTGAATGGCCTTACATATTAATTTTGTGGCTACTGCATGTGAAGTGATTGCTTTCAGTAGAACATACAGTTTCTGGAAAAGAACAGGGTAAAGAAGGAAATACTGTTGATGTGTTTTTTGATCAGTGTATTGCTCTTCACAACGTAATTATAATTGGCAAGTGCAAAAAAAAAAAATCTTCAAAGGTATATCTTTTCCATTTTCTAGCTATGTCCAACTGCTGCCGTTTGAACACAGTACAAACATTAGTACTAATGCAGTGTGTAAAGCTGAGAAGCAGTGCACTAACAACTGGTACCACATTCATATTCATTATTCTCTTTTGTTTACCATCTGCTGCTAAGGTTTTCAAAGTAATAGTAATAAATATATATAAACACGCATTAAATGACATTCAGTATTAAAAATACATTGATATTATGTTGACTTCATCAGGTCTGTGTTTAAATTATGCAGCCCCATTTGCACTCTGAGCTCACTTCTGACTTCTTTTTTTGACAAGTTTTATGTGGGATTTCTTTCTTGTATCAATCTTCATACTCTTTGGTTTGTTTGGTAATTGAAATCTTTGGTATGCTGCTAGTAAGTTTATCGCAACATTGATTAACAAGAGTATCTTGAAACTTGCAGAACCCAGGAATGTAAAACAGTATAAAAATGTTTCCCATTGTGGAAGATGGCTTGATTACATAAGGTAAGTGTGCTTTTTAATACTATTCTTTAAAATACCATGTAGCTTTAGAGGCTTCTGAATGTAAGACCATCAATGTAATGACAGGTTTTACAAGGTAACTCTGAAGTCAGGGCAAACAGCGCAAGGTGGGTATTTCTATGCAGCTTTTTTTTTTTTTCTTTTGAGAAAAAAGAAAAAGCAAACAAATACTGTGATTACCTTTCTATTTTATTACCACCTCATAAGGTTGATTTTGTTTTCACTTCAGGTGAAATTCACTCCTGTGCAGAAGACCAGCACAAGACGTGTCCACGGCTTGACTGGTGCTTGCCTTTCCATTGGGCCTGTTCAGAGGTGTGAATTTCACTCTGTAGCAAGAATACTCTACTTGCTGTTTTTACCAGATAATAATAATAATAATAGTCTAAAATTATTTCCTCTGTTCAAAAGAAGGCTATTAGGAAATAATTCATTATTTCTTTGAGAATTGTATTCTTTCACTGGGAAAAACAAAACAAAAAAAAAAAAAAAGTATTAGAAAATATTTCAAGAAAATATATTAGAAGCCTGGGGATTCTTAGTAAGAGGAACAGAAACAGATACAAATGACAATGGTGATAATAAGACATTTGAAAGTGTATCCATACAATATACCCTTAAAACTATCAGGAAATATATGCCTCTGGTGTGAGAGCACAAGGAAAAAGGATCAATCGTATTCCAGGAGTACAATATATAGATCTGTATGACGATATACCTACATGTATTCATTATCTGTGCACACCTACAGACACTGGTTGCTTCAAAGATGCACAGATTGTAATGACTAATCTATTCAGTGACTTACATTTTGTCTTCCTACAAATTATACACAAGTAGACTAAGATTATTTTTTTTTCTCCCCACTAAACCTACATGATTTGTCATGCATTTTCCATTGAGCAATTCTTATTTGTTTGCTCTTCACCTTACATGATAACTTACCTGTAGTACAGTCAAAAAAGGTTTCAGGCTTCTTTCTGACCCAAACTTTATAAATTTTCCACAATTTTCTACAAATCATGTAGAGAAATAAAACATATCTTTTATAACAACTCATGTTAACAACAAGGCTGAAATAATTTACTGCTTTGTATGGGGAAAACTCAGAGCAGATGTGCAGATGGAACTTTGGACTTCAGAAAACCAAGCCAGTAAGTAAACAAAGCTCTACACTGTCAGGATTTTCTTGCTTGGAATCATTGCAGTCTGCTTGGTAGTATTTATTATACCAATATTGGTGCCAGTAAAAATAGAGTGTATTTAGGAACCTATGTGATAGATAGACATGTCTACCACGTAAACAGTTCTCATAATGTCTTAATATTTTGGTGAGTTTCAGAACACCAATATTTTACTTAAAATCTACTGCAAGCTATAAGAGGAAAAGAAAAACTCAGTTTTCATTTTAAAGGACATTTCTAGCCCACATGATTTCCGAGTATGGGAAAAGTGATTTCAGTGCATCTAGAGAACTACAAACATCAGAACACCAAGTATCTATAAGCAGTGTCATCATTTCTGAGTGGAAGGAGAAATAGGTCTGGTATTTTTTAGTGTTTGGAGCTGGCAATAATAGAGCTCTTTGATTCATAGCATGGTCCAAAAAGTGACATAGTCCAACCACATCATTTCAGATGGAAGGAAACTAGATCTCAGTACACATGCCATGTTAAAACATGGAGCCAAAACATAACTATTTTAGTGCTGGTGTTTTAATGCTGAGGTTTAAAATAATGGCCATTCTGTGCAGAGCTATAGGAAATTTCTGGATACTTTTTGTCACATTCCTCGTAGATTCCTGGCCCTGTCTCCAAATTATTTCAGTCTTTGTTGTATAATATCTAACATTCTGGTTATGATTAAGCCCCAGCTGAAGGATCTCTAATTAGAGAAAAATTGGAATATTTTGATCACTTGTTTCAGAAAAGAGATTTCACTTCTTTTTATGGCTAAGGTAAGAGTTTCCCCGTTAACAAATCACTCTGTTGTGACAATTGCAGAGAAAGATTGAAGACCTTAAGGTCTTTTTAAGCATTAATATTAGTGCACTTTTAAAAAAAAAAAAAAAAAATCAGTGGCTAAAATTGTTCCTTTTGAGTCTCTTTTTAGTATATGAATACATGTATCAAATAAAGCTTCTTTTTGTACTCAAATGCTCAAATGTTTGTTTGGGAACCACTAAGATGATGTTGCAGATGTTTGGCTTCTTCAGAGCTATCTCTATGCCAACAACAAAATATATGAAAAGACCTTATTAAATACATGTATTTAATATATACAGTAGATTTATGTTCTGTAAAAACTGTCATGATATCCATGTCATAGGATACTGTCTCTTTCTTGTTTAAAAAAGAAAAATAAAAACATCAGCCAACCTCTCTGAGTACTGTTAGCTGTATCGTTTTGTACTGCAGTTCATTCATTGGTTAAGTGATAAGACCAAAGACTGACACTTCTACTTTATCTAACACTATGACACTGCTGCTTCTACTAATTCTGTTGGAATGAAGAGATGACAAGTTGTAATTACAACATGAAATTGTAACATAGTTTAGATTTGTGCAGCATTTTGAGCTGTAGATTGTTCACTTTATTCCAGGGTTTAATTTTTTTTTTTTTTAACTTTTTTGTTTGTTTTTCGTTTTTGTGTGTGTTTGTTTGTCAGCATGGTGTAATTATGTTAATGTTCATACATACCAGGATCTTTCATTGTTCATAAAAAAAGCAGAGCGTGTATTCCAAAATGTGCCAAGACATTGCTTGTTTCAACTGAAGTTATACTGTTTTGCTTGCGAAACAGTGGCTTGACTGGATAACACAATTCACTTAAAAAACATTTTAGATACAGAGGGCTATTAAGTCTGGGTTGAAGATAGAACTATACATGTCTAGAAGAATTTTACAAAGGATGTCTAGAAGAATTTTATGAAGGATGTTTAAGGTATTTGGTTACTAACACCATGTATTATTTGTTGTTTTTTGATTGTTTTAGATTCTAAACCACTGTCTAATTTAAAAAAAAAAAAAAAAAAAAAAAAAAAGCAAACACTATGGAGTTACTATCGGCTGATTCACTGTAATGCATATGTAAGCTGGATCTAAGGTTGTGTCATATTGTTTCAATCAGTATTCAGTAAAGGTCTGCTAACCATTTTTGTTTTGTAACTTTCATGCTAATGATTTCCTTGTATATATAATATATAAAAAGATGGGAACTATTTTCTTACACATACTATGCAATATATTTGTAAAACTGCAATATTACCAAAATTACAAAAGCTGTGCTTTTGTACTCTGTTGCTTTATGTAAAACAAATCTTTTTTCTATTTAACAGATTGTCTGTCTTATAATTGTAGATAACATTATTCAAAAGCAGTACACTGAATCTTTAAGATTTTTTATTTCATTTTCCTTGGATTTTTTATTTTATGCTAATAATAGCAAGGTTTTGGAAGTTGGAAATTGTTTTTCCTTTGAAAGATAGAAATTTTACAGCATGTAATTAACATAGTCCATTTGAAATCTCTCCTGTATTTCTTTCATTTGATTGTAGCATTTTCACCTGGTGCTACTATATAACGATAAATAAATGTGATCTATAAAATAGGAAACATAATCAGAACTCATTTCAAGAATAACTGAATGGAAAACTTTCTAAGAGTGAGAGGAAGATGTAGGGTAGCTGATGAAAAAGTGTTAGTTTTTCTGTATATTTATATTTATTTTTTGCATTCTTCTATCTACATTAGCTGAACGGTAATGGCTTTTCTTTTCAAGATTTTTCTTCTCACACACAATATTTATTTTATTAAAGTTTTAGTGCAAAAGTATTTTTGAAAACAGAAATGTAGACTTGTGTGAAGAAAACCAAAATTTAAAGACATATAGGTTTTATTTCTGCATCGGCTTTACTAAAGTTAAGACTTAGAGTCCTGCATCTCATGTAATGTAAAAGTATATTACACTGCTCAAGTTTCTTTGTACCCTGCCAGAATAAACATAAGCTGTATGTTTAAACTGCACCAATTTACAAGCCACTTGGCAATTACACAGTAAAAGGTCTTGTAGTGATCTCGTCAATGTGAACAAATCCTATCTACATTTAAATTGGATAGCGTGATTCTGCTAACCATGTAGCCTTGCACATACCTCTGGCAAAAAGCAGACTAAGCATGTAGTTGGTTTGTTTGCACTAAGCTAATTGATGCCATGTTATGATTTCAGCAATATCCACAGTAGCCAAACAATAGCTAGCTGATAATGCCTAAAAAAGTGTATTTTCTGTACAAGAGCAGTGGTATAGACCTATGCAGGTCCTGCTAAGCCTCATGTGACTAATACACAATAGCTGATGCAGCAAGAAAAATTACTCTTAGCCATTTTATTCAGGATTGGACAAGCCCAATCCAGGAAGAGCTAAATGACACGCACACAAACACACACACACACACAAACACACACACACAAATAACGGAAGGTTTAGTGAAGAAAAAAACAAAACAAAACACAAAAACATAAACATTATGTTGATTCAACACAGTCCATATTGAGACTATAATTTAATACAATTTATTTTTTTGTGTAAAAATAGGGTCTCCTTTGGAACTTTGATCTTTAACCAATACATTTCTTATACTGGCCATAACTAGGACAAGTTTTGGAACAGCCAAGGAAAAAGCATATATTCTATGCTTGGTCTGATTCAAGTCAGTGTTACATATACTACTAATAAGCCTAACCTAGTTATCTGAGGGGAAAAAAATGGAATAAGAAAGTTTCCCTCAGTTTTAAGAAAACTTAAATCTTTTAAGGGCATCTTTTAAGTTGACCCTCTGAAGGTATGTCTCGCTCTTCCAATTTCTCTAGTTCTGAAGTGTTTAAGTACTTAGGCCATTTATATTATCAAAAAAGCCTGGCCTTTGGCTTAGGCAAGTTCACTGAATGCACGACTTGATCTGTGAAGAAAAGGTGCCTTTTTATCACATGTATACCTCTGTGCTGGTGAGACCTGTGAGGGAGGAATTCAGCTTCCAGCATAATCTAGAGCATAGTAAAGAGTAGGACTTATGCATAAGAGTGCATGCATAATTATGCATTCCTTAAAATTCCTTAAAATCAGATATCATATTTTCTGTGCTTTATGGTTCTTTGGAAGCTTGCATAGTCATTTTTCAACCCCTATTGTTCATTCTAGCACAATAACCAAATGCATTATTGCTTTCTTTCCAAGTGATATTTATTCAGTTTTCTTACCTACAATTCTGCAGTAGTTAGTGAAAGCAAAATCCCAACCCTTACCCCCCTTGGCCACCACCAACTCATACCTTTTCAGCTGAGCTCCAGCAGTTCCCCTTAGCCTCCTTCTTTCTCCCCAAACCACAAAAGGATAGGCACCAGAAAGGATTATGCTAAGTCTCTTTATCAGGTTCCTGTGTAACTTACTGGAACTGAATCAAAGGGGAAATTTATATCAAATAGGAAGATTATTTGCTTAGTGTAAACATAAGTTATGTAAGAAGGAAACAAACACAGGTAAATATCAATTTTAGCTCAGCTTACTAGAGTGAACAGTGAAAGATTTGGGATTATGAAGTCCTTAGTATTTTTTTTATTTCAAATAACGTTTATTATTTAATGAACGTATTTAAAATACCATAAAAGAAATATGCAAACCATTCTATCCTATTGACTTTTTAATTTTTTGAAAATGCAATAGAGAAGTAATCACTGAACACATTGTTTTTCCCTCTCTACTAATGTATTCATTTACTTCAACAAATTTGAGTGAATAAATACAACCTAAAATGTTACATAGTGAAAATCTAATTATTAAAAAAAATACTAAAACTAGATGATATTGTTCTTATAGGTCATGGGTGACATTCTCATTCATCCTAGGTTCTTTTCCAACAGCATGCTTTTCTGTTGTTTTGTGTGATCTTTGGGAGATTGGGAGCCCCTGATGATGAAGGAAATACAGTGTCTACGTAGTAGCGGAACCAGCTGTGGTAGCATCTCCCACATTTATGATGGCACTGAACAAAATGTGGGAGCACATGCACTAATGTGAGTATGGAGGGCCTCCTAGGTTTAGCTTTGTGAAGTCAACAGATGCTTTCCAGCCCTGTGTTCACCAGGCTGAATAAGAGATAGCATTGCAATGACTTGGGACAGACAGGCAGCATTGTATTTGTTCTGCATAGGAATGGTACAACAGTGATACACATGTAGTGAAGACAAACTGCCCAAGCTGCAACAGTACAAATTGAAAACTGGATTATTTTGTTTAGGTGAAAAAGCAGTCACTAGACTTCCCTAGGCCTAATAATAACTCAGAAAAATTGACAGAAAGTCAAGGAGGAGAATCATTTTTATGTCTATATCCATGGAACTTTCCCTTTACTTTCTTTTAAAAAACACCATTGCAAAGGAGAAAAGCATAAAAGGGTATAAATTTTGTACTTCTCAAATAGAAGGTGACAGTGAACTCTCTGTGTATAAGTGTCTGTGGTTACGGCAGAAAGAGCTGAAAATAGCCCAGTATATGAGGGCGGATTCAGACACTGTTAAAGGGAATAGAAACACTGACAAATTCCATGCCTTTAGATCAAGCTTTAAAAGTTCATTAAAGCTTGTGGGAGAAAAAAAAAAAAAGAGAGAGAGAGAGAGAAGGAGCATGGAAAGAGAATAAAGGTGTGTGCAAAAGAGACAGAGAATGGTATTAGAAGACATTTACAATTTAAAGGAGAAAAGGAGAAGATAATATTTCTCTGACCTAGACAATTATGCCATGCCCTAAGCACGAGCAAATCTTTAGGATACCATTGATTCAGAAATCATTTCCAAGACCAGAAATATGCTATTCATAACAGACAATACCACCAAACCTCTGTTGCTACACTGGCCATGAAGAGAGGCACAGCTTTGGACCCTGTATGGAAGCTACATAGAGGATAGAAGGCTGTATGTACAAAAAGACAGTCCTGGGCAGAGAAGGTAGTCACTGAGGCATACTGCCTAAAGCAGTGCAAAAGGAAAACAACTGTAGCAAGAGTTACGAAATGGAGACCTGTCTGTTGAATATTTATTTATTTATTTATTTTGAGGTAAGAATCTGGACTCTAGGGTATTTTTTCTATTAGATTTTTTTTTTAACAGCATCTAGGGGCAAGTGTTGATTTCTACTGAGATTTGTTTCACAGTAGACAATAAATGCACATGCATAGCTATAAATATATAAGAAATTAGGCCTACTTTGAAATCATTTTAGTGACAACAGCAGTTTTCTTTTGTTATGGAAGTTAGACCCACCAGCTAAAGAACTGGGCTGCTGTAAGGTTTTGTTTGTAGTTTTGTTTGTTTTTTTTGTTGTTGACACACAGTACTTTTATATTTACACACATGGCATTTCACAACTCTAAAGCCCAGATGAATCCTCTTACAGCACTTTGTAAGGTAATAGTTTATCTGTCTAGTTATGAGTTAGATCATATACAGTGCAAATTTTACTTAAGAGTATCTATTCTCTATGATGATTATTGCCTCCTCATCTTCATGTGTCCTAGTATCAACTGCTAGATTACAGTAGACCTACTAAAATTCTGATATTAAACTACTGTTACTTCTAGTTTCTGGGGGGGAAGTCTAGGACACTGTACCAGCCCCTTCTTTTATAATAACCATCTCTTCTCATGCATGTTAGCATACATTTGTGAGCAAGTCACCACATGATTAACCAGATTACTGGAGCTGCTTCCTAGAATGATTTGGTTATTTACCTCCAGTTTCCAAAATCTTGCATGGCTTTAATATAATGTGGGTTTTATCTTTTTATTTAACTATAGTACATTACGTACTTTTTAAGAGATTTAAATTATATATCTAAACCACAAAACTTTATTAGTGGCCATATGTTTCTGAGAACTGAAAGGGAAAAATACATTTAAATCATATTGTCTCACATTTTACAGAACAGTATAATTTCAGTTCATTTAGGCAATTTTCCTATCTATTTTTAGGACACCTAACAAGCAAACATTTAATTAAATTTGACACTGTATGGTTTGCCAAACAAATACCACTTCAGTTAGACTATTGTGATGACAAAGTATTTACATTCCAAAGAAAAATTTCTAAATGGTGTATTATTCCCTTTTAGAAGTATATAATGTATTATCATGTTGTGACGTATGAAAAGTTAAGTTATATCAATTTTTAAATAAATGTAAATAAAAATCTTTAGTATAAACTGCTGTGAAATGTGCACCTTCAATTTATTGAACTTTTCTATTAACGTAGTTTATCCAGAAGTTACATTAAGCTACATGTTAAGCTATGTACATATTTTTCATGTTTTATGTTGCTTTCCATTCTTTCACATATCCTTCTTAAGAGTAGGTTATGCTTGTTAATGTTTGCAGTATTTTTGTGTGCAAACCTCATATTTTTTTGCTCTATTACTTAATGCAGTATGAATTTATCCTTTGGATTTATTTATCCTGGACACTAATTTGTCACTACACTTAACATTTAGGTTAAGCTCCCTCAAAGCTTTGCATATGTATTTAACTAGAATATGTGAGTCTCTCCAGTAAGCTTAGTGGAACTTCTGAAGTTTGAAGTTGGGAGCATGATACGTTTTTTTTCTTGATCAGTCTTCATAAGTCAAGTACAGTAAGACAATACCTTGCAGAGCTAAAAATTACTATAAAATAGCAAAGGTGAAAAACTCTTCTGAATATTACACAGTGCTTCACTTTTGCTTAGTTTAGTTGAGTAAGGCCACTCTTGAGAAGATACATTCATCAATATTTCCTTTTTCAGATGTTTGACTTTAGCACGCTGTTTGTCTGCATCATACCCATTTTTACTTTTGATTTGAATTATACCAGCATCTATTATGTTGAAAGTGTTCTGTGCAAGTCCTAAAAAACCCTGCTGACTTTATATGAACATATTCTATTGTGTCTTTGAGGATAAGTGCCATCAATCAGCAAAGTGAATCAGTGGCATTTGGCTATGTTTCACATATACAGATCTAGAAATTTTCTGTATTTGAAATTTGAAAACATGGATAAAACCTTTATCCTGCACAAAAAGGGTAAATGCAGCTTGATTCACAGTTCATCTGCCAGCACAGTTTGTTCATGCTGATGGTCTCATGCTAAAATTGTCTTCCCAGCTCCATTGGATATTGTGAATGCACATCATCAGGCAATGAGCACCCCTTAACTCCGCATGCTAGACTGAAGAAAATCAATTTGAATTCTCAAAAGATGAAGGTAGTACAGATGGCCACTGTATGTTGCCAGCTGTTCCACAACACTGGAGTCTTGGAGAGGGATTTAAAAAAACAAACAAGAAATTGGTTTGTAAATTGTAGCAAGCTATTGAGCTGCATCACTGCCCTGTTTATTATCACAGGACACTGAAGAGCTCAGACAAGTGGAGAAAAGAGTTTTCCTCACACCTGCAATAATCAGTAATCACGGTGTGGTGGAAGGGAAAGAGGATGTAAATATGAAGCTTCACAGCCTTGCCCCAATGAAAATGTCAGCTCTATAATATAAGATTTCATATGGAAAGATCTGTCTATCAGCTGTGTAAGAATTGACTATATCTTGTAAGCTGTACTGCAGGGATAACAATTTTCTGAACAGAATTTTGGTTATGTGTTTTCAATCATGTTAATTCTCTGCTTCTGCCTTCTCTTTTTCTGTTCTTTAGACTAGTAACTCCTTAGGACTCTTTCTTTAAGAGTCTGTAGTAAATACTAATGTTGTGAAAGTTCTGCAGGCTAATGGGCTTACCTTATCACGTTTAGTAGAAATGGTGCACAGAAGTAATGCTTCATTTTACAAGCCAAGTTTAAAGATTGTGCCATAATTCCGAATCAAACGATCCTAACCACCTCCTGAATGAAATACCTTAGATATCACACTGAGTAGTTTTCCTGTTAGCATTTCCATTGCTAACAGAGTTCTGTGGACTCTGGAGAACCAATGCCCAAGTCTAGGTCAGACCAATCTCTGATAGTGGCAGCAGAGGATGGTATTTAGGAACAGCATATGAGTGCTCAAGTTACACTGAACCTTCCCCACAGACTCCTCTAGTAGCCACAGTTGTATTCCCCACCCGTACCTATACTGTCTGTTCATGGCTCTGTTGCCTGTGAGTTTCTCTCATTCGTTTGCAAAGCTGCTGGCACAGCTGCCGTTTTTTTGGCAGCAAGTTCCTAATATTCATCACCTGCTGCTTAGAGAAGTGCTTTCTTTCATCACCTTTAAACTGATCTACAGATAATTTCATTGAGGGCCCCTAATTTTGATACTGTGGGATTTGATGAAGGATAACTCTGCAGCCACTTTATCAACCACCTCCATGATACTATAGAGGTTAAACACATCCCCTTCGAGCTTTTCCAAAGGCTCTTCAAAGTCAAGAGTCTTAATCTTCTCCTCAGTTTCTTCTTATAATTCTCCAGAACTCTCAGATAAATCCCATACAGTCCTGGCTAACACCTAATTTATTGGGTCTAATCCTTCTACATTTACTCCCCAGTGACCTAGCCCTGATGACTTAACCACTACAGAGAATGTACTCACTGCATGTAGGACCCTGGTACCATCAGCAGTTAAGGTCTTTCTGTCCCTACCCTTTGTGCTGGGCTTGTGGCCCTGGTGAAGAAGCACTTGTAAATTTTGCCCTTGCTCTTTTGTTTGACATTGCACATGCCAGTTGGCCTGGCTGGCAGGCAGGCTGGTTTGTCTAATCTATTTATTGTGAATTTGATGTTTATTCCCTCCTGACCTTTCAGAGACACATTGAACATTAACCACATCCTCTCAGGGGTCACATCAGTCTGAACCAGGTGCTCTCATGTGCCTGTTGGCTTTCACCCAGCTCCTAGCATAAATACTGTTCTACAACCTTTTTAATTTTCAGTGCCAGCAGACTGGCTCCATTTCGATTAAAGTACAGTCTTAATAGGACCACTGAGGGTTTTTTAAATCTATTACCCTCAAAGTGTTGGTGCAAAGGGTACATGTGTTCCTCCAGCATTGTTCATCTCTCCTGACAGCAAGGGTCATGAACACTCCGAGGTCCCAGAGGTTCTGCAGAAGCTTGTAGCCACTCTTCTCAAACCACATGAATCAAGTTTTGCTGGAAATCTAGAATAATATGGACTTAGAACACTGTTCAGAGCTTTTGCTCTTTTTCCAAACCTGTGTTAAAAGCACACTGCTGAAGCAGCATTTTTAATTTTTTTGTTGACCATTTTGTAGTTTAGCAAAATCTGGTTTAAAATAACTTCCGATAACTTCCTCCTTTCTTAGTAATTACTTTTCTAATTTTAGTCTGTTTATCCTCATATTCTTAAAATGTTTATGGCAATAAAAATGACAATCATAAAAGCTGAAGGAACATAAATTATGTTCCTTTCCAAACAGCAAGTTAAGACTTTTTTTTTCTGGTGTGGGGGTGAAGGGGAGTTTTAAAAAAAAATGATACATTTAGAGGACATTAAGTGACATTTAGGGAATATTAGAGGAAATTCTGCATTCTGGGCAGCTTGATAAACTTCTCATTTTCCAAGTGCCTGACAAAGCACTTATATTGGGATTACTCCAATATGGTTTCTAGCCCTATTGGTCTTGTGGAAGGTTTTTCTCCCTGACTAAATTTGTCTCCCGTCCAATCCAGCAAAGGTTTCCAACTGCTGCCAGGCCAACCTATCTACTCACTCAACCAATCCTATAGAGGCCAAAGGGTATTTAAAAGGGTTTAAATATCCTTTAAATATTGAAGGACCCAGGAGGAGCAGCTGTGTGCTTGTTTGGTAATCAGTGCTTGGCGCTGCTGTAGCTGGTGGCTACTTCCTCCTGCTGAGCTTTTGGTTTCATGACTAGATGCTGGTCTAGTTCCTGATCCAGTCCAGGCTCTTGTGCTGTCTTTTACTGTATTGGAGCTGACTTCTGAAGCAGGTGTCACATTCCTCATGAAGAGAAGTCTTGTGTTGTTGGTGCCCAGGCTGTGTGACACGGTACAGCATGGTAAGTACTAATGAATTGTTGAAACTCATTGTAAGTTGTTGTAATGTACTGCTTATTTACTGCACATTTAAAAAAAAAAAAAAAAAAAAGCCATTTACAAATTTGGGGTTTTGTATTATTATTTCATACATACACATATACAAATATGCATATGTAGATATTCATATGTATATGTATATATATATATTTGCATTATTGGGACCTATTATCTTCCCTGCAGTGCTTTAGAGCTATGAACTGTTCTTAACTATATCTTGCAAAATCTAGAGGAAAACTAGATGAAATTAAAAGTCTTCAGTAAATTGAGTCATCTGCCTTTTGAAGGAAGAACATGGTTTTTAAAGGGGGTGAACCTGATTCCTCTTGTGCTTTAAAAACAGAAAACTGAGGTCAGTAACTTTTCAATTGGCAAATTAATAACTTGTAATGCGTTAGTTACTTTAATAACAGTAAAACCTTATAGTTTATTTAGAACTGTATTTTAATATCCTATACAACTAGATTCTAATGCAGAAGCTCTTCTTTCTCCTTTGTGCTTGGTTAGTAACTTTTGTCACGGATAGTAAGAGTCAAGTATTTATTTTTTAAGTGTGGATGATTTTTTTTTTCTTTTCAATTTCCATCTTATTTTATATGAGAACTATGGGCATTATTTTCAACCCATGATAAACAAACCTGAAGAGTTAATTATTATGTAATGATATAGCTACTATTATATGCCAGACCCTTATGCTGAGCTATGCTTTCATAATTTATCCTGACTTCTGGGGCCATGTTATTTTTCTACATTGAGGAAAACTTTATTAGAAAAGACTTCAAAAACTTCTTGTTACTGATATACTTAAAGAACATCTGTGGTATTTAATTTTTCTTCTATATACTTATATAAATATAAAAAATAGCTTGATAAATGATTGGATTATTTCCTCACCACAAAAGAAAATTGTAAGAGAAAATGCAAGGGGTGATAATCCAATGAAAATTATCTCCATGTCTAGTGATATGAAGTGAAGTGCAGGTATGGTCAAAGAAAGAAAAATATGATAATAAAACTCACTGCATGCATAAGTGTGTATGCCACAGGTGAAGGCTTACACTCAAATTCTTCATAACCATGTAATCAGCTTTTTTTATAATACTACCATTTGATAGTTATTTATTCGCCACAAAACATATGTGGCCTTAATTGCAATATTACTGACACCCCCCTTCAGTAATTAGATAAAAAAATTTACAACGTAGCACATATTTGCATTACATGTGTTACTTGGATTTTATGAACTTGGTAAGGGGCTTATAATTGTAATTAGCCTGACTGAACTACTTAGAGTTTGTGCTAATGAAGTTTGTAAATGAAGACAGTGTTGCAGTTATACTCACCATTATTTGTGAAATTCAATGTCGTTAGAAGTCTTAAATTTTATTTTCAATAATTATGATGAGTAGATATCAAAAATATAGGGATTACAGCTTAACAGGTGTCAGCTAATACTGTGCTTGAGTGCTGTAAATAGCCCAAGGAGTATATTCATGTCTAATTGTCTACACTCCAGAGTACAACAGCTGCCACTTGTAGCAGATGTATCATCTGACTGACGATATTCTCCAATGTGTCGACAGGCTCTTCTGGTGCAGCTGATTATATATGATCGTATTTGGCATAGCTGCATACCCTTAATAGACACTTTTATCATTGTTCACTGAACACTGGAATACTTTAGTCAGCTGTTTATTATGCCAGCAGTAATGGAGTATCAGCCAAAAAAATTCATTAAGATAGCTGTTTACTGGACTATGGAAAATGAATCCATGACCTTAACAAACTAGTGTCCACATAGCAAAATATGCAAGAGTGGGTGGAAACAGCAGCCTCTGCAAGAAGCCTTTACACAAAGAATAGTCTCTTCCAATCCATAAGGGTGATCCCACTGCACTGGTGCTACCTGTGCAGTTTAGTGTATTAGGGTATCAATTCCCACAAAGTTCTCTCCAGCATGACCGCATTTGAGAGACATTCATTTCCCAGGTCTTTAGTATGGCTGCACTCAGAGACAAAATGAAAAACAGAAAATCAAAAGTGAAAAAGCTATATAGTAGGTATCAAGTCTAATTTTATTATACTTGAAGAGTATCTTGTGCCCAAAGAAAAAAAGACCCTATAAAACTACTTGAAGCATTAACTGATTAATGAAAAAAGATACTAGGATCCAAAGCTTTGATTATGAGTCTGACTGAGGCTTGGGAACAGGATGACAAATAATTGCCAACAGCTTTGTGACTTGTAAAAATGAATATTTCTGTGAATTTCATATAATTCTCATGTTTTGGTTCATATTCTTGATTTTCCTGTCAAGTTAATCACCCGTCACTTCCTGGAGGAATGACTAGAAGACTTTGAATGATTTAACTAACATAGGTCTGACTTGTTTTCCTCCACCCTTTCTCTTCGTCTATTTTTCTTTCAGAGCTGAAGTTTCACTTTTTTTAGTTACCGTAAATAGTTTATTTAGATACTCAAACTTGCTTTTTTTTTTTTTTTTTTCTTCTCGTCTTCATGCCAGAACTCCATCTTTAAAAGCAATCTAAAAGAGGCTATATAATATTGACTTTAGCAACCTAATGAGGAAGGAAGTTCATTCATGGAAACTGCTACAAAATGAAATACAGGTAATGGACCGTGAAGTCAGGTGAAACACTCTCTTCTCTTTGTGCTAGGAGTCAGAAGGCAAGTAAGGCTGCAAAGACTGCATATGTTAGACAAGAAAATGCTATACAGGAGCATGTTTCCTACACAGGGAAAGGATAGCTGAAGAGCCAATGGAAGAACTAGCTGATGAGAATTTAAGATATATCTTGTTTGGTGCTTATTGTTGGTAATCTGACTGAAGAGTAGAAGGACTTTGAGTCTAATATGGATGTTCTCAAAATAGGAATGGAGTAAGAAAAGTATACAAACCAAAGAGGGGGCATCAGTGTTGTGATTGACTTCAGTATTTCCTCTTCATTTTTCTAATGCTTTTTTTTTTTTAATGTATTTACACATCCAGTTCAGCTCTTCTCACAGTAGTATTAAAGAAGAAAATAGCATACTCATAGATTTTCTGTCTGCACACTGTATCTTCCTCAAAACTAAGAGGTTGTGTGTTATGCTTTGAGTTTCCAGCATGATGTTTTACGAGTGCAATAACATTCTGATTAACATAAGACAAAAGAAACAATGTCCTGTGATATCAGTCACAGTCTGAGGAGAGTATGAGGAATCCATTTGGGTATGACCGTTCCCCTGAACACTGGTGATAGTGTTAGGCTGACAGCCACCTGTGGGCATGTAGGCTGTGAGACAGACTCTAGTTTCTGGTGTCAGTGGTAGCTTTTGCAGGCTATTTGAATTTGCCGCATGCTTGACATGAGACCACTTGATTGCTTATTAGCAAGTCTTAGGCAGTTCCCCCAGTCTCTTCCTTTACAAAGCTTTGAAAGAAAGAACTTGGGCAGTAAAGGATATGACAACATAGTGCTGAGTATCAGAAACCAAAGAACTTTGGTCATATAAATAGGTTTAAAGAAAGGAAGTCCCAGCCAAAGAATGGTGAGCTATTCTACTGTCACTATTGTGGCAGGAGGCTTTTTTCCTCATAGGAAGAAAACTATGAGGAAACTAAAACTATAAGAAACAGCATCTCTTGGTGATTCAGGATACTGTACACACAAATTTGAATGAGACATATCTATGATACTAATTCAAATAAGTGTCAGTGTTAAACATGTTCCTTGAATTGTTCATATAAAGCTACAAGTGATGTTTATTCAAATGTATAAATATTTTTACCTCTTTGATTTCTCCTTGCCTTTAAGATAGTAAGAGGAGCTAATGCAATTGATCTTCAGGTCCAAGTATAGAAGTTACCATTTTACCCTGGACACTATCCTGCCTCTGAGGCAACTGAGCTAGCTTCAGCAAGGTGAATGACAGCCCACAAAGAAAATAAAGTGTTATCCAAATGCAAATCTGCACTTAAAAGTACAGGCAAGGTACTGTAGATTCTATTTGCTTGCAAGTAGTTGATACAGCTTGAGTATAGGTGGTGGAAGCAATTAGACTATAGGAGAGACATTATCATGCTGTCTGATACTTTAGCATCCAGGAAGGAGCTTTCAGAGATTGTTATTGTTCAACAACTGTATAGTGTTTGAGTTTATTTAGTTCTATTCACTTAATGAGTGGAATGAAAAATAAGGTAGGTCCAGGACATTTATTTTTCTCTAGAATACTGCACCAGAAGGAAAAAGATCAAATCAGTCTGAGTTAACAAAGTCAAAAACAGTCTGAATGAAGAAATAATTGAATGATCATATTTGATACCAGAGTAATTTGTGGGAAAATTGATTTTGGAACCTGTGGTAGGTAAGAAAAATGTAATTGTTTGCAGCTGTCTCTGGTAGGTGTCCAGGATAGATCTCATGCCATGCAGTCTCTTTTCCTGATTCCCCAGGAAAGATTAAGGTATTGCCTTAAAATAAATGAAAGATATGGGACAGAGATAGAACTTCTAGTGTCAGCCACTAAAGAGGTAACAATAGATAACAAAGCAGCAGGATTTTGGAAGTAAGCTACTGAGAACTGATAAATCCTCCTCCACTGGAGAGTGATTAATTGTAGAATCATGGCCTGCACTGTGTGGACTCTCAGATGACTAGAGTTAATAAAGTTGAAGTTTTATCAAGTTACAAGTCTTTGCATCTTACTCACCCCGAAGGGCGTGGAGTCCTCTGGTGCACAGGTACAGTAGTAAGCATGAAGATTATATGGGAAAACTCTTAAATCAAACCTTTACTTCAGCCTACATTTGAATGTATTCACAGATGGTACATTATATATAAAAAAAAAAAATAATAATAAAAATAATAAAACACCCTGCTGTCTGTTTTTCCTGTATTTAAATGCCTGTTACATTTTGTCTCCCTGGGGGATCTCTCCTATTAATTCATATCAATTTCACTGTCTATCCAAATTGTTCTACTTCCTTATGACTTTATTCCTTAACAACCTTTCTGATTGCTTCATTAACCCTCCGTAATTTCTCCAAATCCTTTTTAGAGACCTTCACCTTTGAAGCTCTTGTTCCACTTTGTTTCCAGTGACTTTTTTTCCTTTGTGATCCTTATCTTTCCATGCTCTAACAGATACAGATATAAACTTGCTCATCCTACGCTGGTCTATAGTTTCTGCTCTCCTTCCCAATAAAGCTATTTTTGTTGTTTTGTTTTTCTTTCAATTTCAGGTCTTACAATATCCCTGCTATTGTGATATTTGGGAATTCACCAAGTTGAGAGTCACAGTCAGAAACCAGTAAACAACTTCTGGGTTACTAATTCCAAGGGAATCTTAGATGCTGTTCTGAAATGCTGTGTAAGGAATACATGTAACTTAAATTCACACTCAAATTTCTTTTCAGATATCACTGGTTTTAATTGCATAATACTACTTTCCTAAATCTAAAATTGAATTTTTAAGGAAAAAAATATATATATATTATTATGGATGCTAATTAAAGGTGTCTATATCTTTCTTTTGGCAGTTGGCATTCTTTGTCCCAGTACTTCAGGGTCTTTTAGAAAGTATTTGGGAGTTTTATGATCCCTGATTCATGCTGCCAAATGCTTGTTACCAAATGTTATAGAAAGATAACATGACATTTGTAATTTTTTGTTGGCAAAGAAGATAAATTAACTTTTATCACTTACATAGCCAGAAGAAATAGCCATTGTCTACTTCCTGTGGAAGCATATCAGAACATCTTGCCCAAGCTGATTCCTGTTCCAGTAAGCCATGTCTCTTTTGGAGGGGGAGAGGGCCTATTCTGATTTCAAATGTTGCCATCACAGTCCATAGGAAATGTTTACCAGTGTGTAATGAATATTTACACTAAAAATGTACCTTGTTTCTGGTTCTCATTGGTTTAGTACTACCTTTTTCTTTGAATCTTGACTGCTAGACAAAAGCATCATTTTGACCAATTTTCATTTTCATTAAATATGCTGTCACGTTGTGCTTACTTCAGGTAATGATTAGGTTGTCATTCTTCCACCTTTTTGTTTAAACAACTGATGTCTAGTGAGATTTTTCTATTTTCCCCACCAATCTTGTATCCTTCATTTGACAGAGGAATCTTTAGAGAAGAAACATAACTGTTGGAAGTTGGTGTTTATTCTGTCAAAAGACGCAATAGAAAATTTCAGGCTTTTATGTAAGATGGCTGAGACCTTCCTGGAAGGCTCCAGGGAGATAGATATGTACCAGATTCTTGACACAACAGTACTGGTGTTATGGCTATAATTTGGCATTTGTTATCTGAATTTTACATCCAGGAATATTCACTGATTAGCAGTTCTAATCTTCATAATCTTCATATCCTGTCCAGATTCACTACTCTTTTCCCTCATTCTGGTCTTAAAGTTATTATTTTGAATTTTCTATGTAAAACATAGAAAAATGTTTTTTTTTTCTATGAAGCCATCATTTGCATGGCTTCAAGATACCAAATTATTCAGATGGCAGCATCATTCTTTGATGAGAAGCCTTCAGACAGAAGAGCTGTGCCACCATACCTTCATACCCTCACACCAGGTTCTGTCGCACCTGATTCAGAACGGTGATTGTTCTGGTCTATGGTTTACACCCATTCTATATACGTATGATGAAGAGACCAAGCTTTCATCACCTAATGGATTTGTCCTTTAATAGTTGTATATAAAACTATGAATATATTCACATGATTTTTTGCATCCCACCTGTCTTGGGCAGCTGAGGTGTCTGAATGTATTCACACTGTAAACATCCTGAAGTATTTGACAATATGCAGTATTCATAAACTCAATTCAGAGCAGCTCAGGTCTGCCACAGCATGGTAGTTAAACCTTTTGTCTAAGGGAGATGCACTCACCAGCATGATATTCTTTTGAGACAAGCAGGTCAGGCTACAGGTGCACTTGTATTATTAAGTTGTTTTTCACTCTTAATCCATTTCCTATGTAAGCCTCCAGTCTTTGTGCCCAGCCTTCATACTCAGATTACTTTTTTTTAAAAATTAACATCCAATTTGAATGTATGCTTTCAAAAACAATAGATTATCTTTTAATTTGTTTAAAGCCTCATCCCTGCTTCTGGAATTATATAAATAATAGAGAGGTGTAACTCCTAATTGAAATTGTTAGCTTATAGGGAAATTTGTTCCTTTGAGATATGCCAAGTGGTAAGGGCAAATATGAAGGAAAATAGAGGCTTTTCTATGATAACTGGTAACTTTCCTTTTGTGGAAGCTTTTTAGCTAAACTGACAATCTCCCTGAACCTGGGGAAGAAAACTAGTCAAAAAAAGGTCACTTGAAAACTATTGGAAGAACTCGGACATTCAAAAGGTCCCTCTTCAGTCAAGAGAGACACTTAGAAGAAAATCATTACGCTCCGTTACCCTGTGTTTGCCTTTCACAGCACGGCAACAGTGAGAGAGCACCCTGGTGGATAGTTTTAGATAAGTATTGCTAGAAATGCTCAGTAAAAACTGGCAAAGGTAAAATACTTCTGGCTCAGCAGCCTTTGTGAAGAGTGCAAACATGGAATAAACTTGCAGAGGAACCCCAAAAAAAAACGAGAGAAAGGGTTTTTTGATGAGAAGGGGTTGGTTGCAATATGAAGAGGGCTGTGTTCAGTTGTTATGGAGATGAGAGCACCACAATGTGGGCTGTCAGAATGTGACAAGTAGGTCATTTGAATAGCTTGTGGGTTTTTTGTGTGTTAGTGGGGTTTTCTTGTTCGTTTGTTTGTTTGTTTGTTTTTTAAGGGAAGGCACAGTAATGCAATACAACCTTTAGCATTTGACATACACATCTTTCCAGATGGAATTCTCCAGGATGATCAGCATTCTACACCCACAACAAAAACTTTGCACTGAGCAATGACTTTTTTTATTTTTTTTCTGAGATTTTTTTTTTTTTTTTTATGGTTTTCTGCACTTCACCTTTCCAAGCAACACAGACTGTTGCAGTCCTTGTGTACCTCTGCCTTTGATAGCACCTCCATGTGCAACCTTTCCTGCAGCAATGTGACACCTTCGGTCAAGCTTCTGTACACAGGAGCTCAGGGCTCACTGGATTTGGAAACTGATCTAGTTTAAAAATCCTGTTTCACCTCTTCAAGCAAGCTAGTCAAGGTATAGCATGGTCTAGGAAGTTAGTTCTAGTTTTCCATCAAATATCCTCCCAGAGGATATCCAGACAGAGGGGTCTCTGAAAGCATGCATCAAACATTTACAAATATGAGGAGAGGTCAGAGATTGGCCAGACTATCCTAGATTACAGTAGGTTTACTGGAAGAGGAAATAGAGAAACTCTAATCTTAGCATTGACCTCAAGTCTCTCACTAGGCTTAACTCTATGCCATGTGTCATGGTGAATTAGGTTCTCATCACCATTTGGGAATCAACTGAAGATTTTTTTATTTTTTTTTAGATGAGTAGTAATCTCTAATAATAGAGATACTTGTCTTCATGAACTACAAAAAAGCCAACACTAGACAGACCTGTGCAGTCAACGTATCAGTAAACAAGGGAATGTTGCAATTTTAAAGCTCTGCCTGATTTGATGCCATACATTTAAAGTACTTCTCCTTGAAGCATCTTCAGTTGCATGCACAAAGTCTACTGTCCAGATTCTGCTATCCCAGAGTGGGGGGAAGAAAGAAAGAAACTAGTAATGTTTTATGTATTTATAGAAGCATATTTAAATATTATTAAACAAAAATGTTAGAATTGCACAGAATCTCAAGATTAATTGATTTTCAAGTTTGTGCATGTATCTTCAGATCTCAGACTAGAATAGCTGATCAATGCACTGGAAATCAGAAAAGCTGCACACTAGGGTGTGTTTTTTTCTATTTGAAATAACAGACCAAGAAAATGTGGATTGAAACACCACAGAAAGAACCATTCTTCTGGCTGGAAAAACTCAGTCCAGTTCTAAATGGCTTGTACTTTGTGCTCATGTATTTTCATCAAAGAATTTCCTCACTATTGTCAATTACACTTGACAATCTGCACTGGAAAAAGACAAGTATGTTTACTGTATAGCAAGATGACAGTGCAAATCCCCAGAGCAGTAGCATCTCCTCACAGAGTTATTCATTATAGATGGCTTCACAGGACTTTTAAAGCTTTCCTTAATGGTGTATTACCCACATTAGTTTTATGTCAGAATATTCAAAACCACCCTGTCCATCTTATTGAGGCAACAACACATCCCTTTCAGCACAGCTTTCATTCTGCAATACATTGCACATAGTAGCAACCACCGAAATATTTCCCCTGCTGAGATCATGAGCCTTCACTACATGCTGTTCAACCATCCAATTTTCTGCTGTCTGACCAGCTCACACCCCAGGGTGTACCTGTTGAGGACCTGAGGGGAATTTGTAACGTAACTCCCAGAAAATGCCTGCATGTCACAGATTGACATCACAGATCTGTGCACGTAGCGAGGCATTAAGATGCCAGTTTGCTGTGAAGGGTTTTTCAGAAATCGTTTACAGGGACCGCTGATCTTTGTGTACTGTCATCCTGCTCCTTGCTGTCCCCTGCTATTTGTCTTGCTGTGAGTGTGGGCTTTCAAGTACGAAATATTTTGTCTCTTTTGAGCAGGCTCAGGAGTGTTGAAACTGTTTGTTCGGAGTCCAGGGTTTTGAATTCAAGCTTGAAATGTGGAATATGGAAAGGAAGAAAAAATAAAAATAAAAAAAAAAAAAAAGACACCTGAGTGGAGGAAAAGGACTGTGGGATTAAGACACTCCATTTCTTCTGCCAAAGAGATGTTGCAACATACCTTAGTGATCCATAGTCTCTTGTGGAAACCTCCACCATGCAACATCTGGACTGCAGAGGTCATAAGTCACAAGGTAAAGTACCAAAAGGAGCTACCCAAGGTAAATCCTAAGACTTATATAGGGAAACAAACCTTTCTGGGTGGTGAACAGGACCTGGCTGGCAGCAACTCTGGTGTCCACAGAAGAGTTAGCTTGTACAGAAATACCACTACTGCCTCACACTGATGCAGATGGACCGTAGAGCCTTCACTGTGCCATGGTACCTCTTCTTGCACTAAAATTGTCAGGAGTGCTGTCTAGGCAGAGGCAGATCTATGCAAATGCAGACTGCTTGGCACAGTTCTGCTCGGGGGAAGTTTGCTGGCAGGGTATTTCCTAGTAGGGCTTTATGGTTTATGTAAGGTTTTAATCTTGTTCCTTCCAAATAGTCTCATATCCCTTGCCTTGGTCTATCTACATTTTGTGGATGTTTTTAGCTGTTCAGAATTCCAATATTTGTAGGTCAGGGACCTTGTTTTTTTGAACTTGCCAAATGGTTTTGTAAAAGAGTGATTTCCCTCTGCTGAATACTGATGTTCCTACTCATCTCCCTTCTGAAGCAGATCCTGGCAGTTCCACCAGCCTGACTGAGTGTCTCTAGGCTGCCTGGCTTCCCAGCTGGTTGAATAAACAGTTATTTGAATCACTGAAAAAACCTGCTCCCCATGCAGCCCACCTGATGGACCGCAGGCTGAGCTGCTTTCTTTTCAGATCTCTTTTCTGGAGGGGAATAGCAAGTTGCTCATTTTCCCTACGTAGCCAGCACTGCTGCTGGCTGTGTCCCTCATTTGCATGAAGAAGGTTTGGGTGTTTTCTCAGCTGCTGGGCTCAAAGACCTGCCTGCTGGGGGTAGGTGATATATTCCATTTGTTGAATCCGTTCATGGAACCTTCCTCGGCCCCTGGGGCTACCCTGGAAGCCAGGTAGCCTGGCTCGTGGCCACCCAGCTGGAGGGCTTGATGCCCAAGCTGATGGTTGCCAAGGGCTTGGCTAAAGAACTTGGCTTTAATGAACTTGGTGCCTGCTTGGTGTGTGAGCTGTCTGGGCATGCCACCTTTAGGTTTCAAGGATACATTTCTGGTTTTATTCTCTTGCATGTCATAAGGAATCAATCCAATGACTTCTGTTTTCTGTTGATCTGCTAAAATTGAAATTGCTTTGCCAAGGCAGTTCATTAAGTTCTGTACTTTTTGTATTTCAATTGTTGTACAAATAGCACTGGGGAACACTGAAAGCTGTGTTTTAGTTCTAACCATCAATTCTGGTTGTAAATGGGGGAAAGCACCACAATGCAGGTGTCAGGTTTTTTTTTCAGATTGTGTTTGTGGCAGGACTATGTGAGCTGACCAAACAGACACAAATTTATTTATTTTTTAACTGGTAGCAAAGATGATACAAAGGATAATTTTATTATTTTACTTGTTTTGCTCTTTTGTGATGTAGGTTTTTTAAGTGATAGTATTTGTTATTGCTCTGTATATATGATGGCTAAGTAAAAAGTTGATTATAAAAAAGTGCACACTTGGTAGATATAAGTGATAAATCTGAAAGTATTTGTAGAAAATCATTTCATTTATAGCTTTTAGCTTAATGTTACTTTGTCTCTAATACCTCTAATTACGTGCTTTCATAGATAGTTCTGTCCTTATAGTAAACATAAAGGAAGCTGCTGTAGCTTTGAGTTCCTAAATATCTGGATACAAATAATATCTATCTGTATATAGATAATAGACAAACTTGGAGGTACACAAACAGGTCTTCAGATGTGGTAAATCGCGTAGCATACGATTTAAATAGAAGGGCCATCTGTTGTACATGGACATATATACCTATATCTGCTAAGTAGAGCAGAAAGGCATGTTTTTATTTTTGATATTTTTCTTAGTTATTTTCTCACCTGAAATTTCAATTGACAATGTTTTGAAAAATTGATTTCAGGGAGAAAGAAATCAGCATATGGCCACCAGCTATTTTTATAATGTGATTTTTTTATGATGTGCAATACGTAGTAGATGATGTCATTTGGTTTGAAACTATTTTTGTATTTCCTTTTAATTGTTTTTTGTTTGTTTGTTTGTTTGTTTTTTCCAGGTATTTTCTCTTCAGCTTCCAGAACCAGGATAGAAATTAATGTAAAAGGTACAGCACTAACACAATCGATAGCAGCCATATTTCTTCAAAGGAAATAATTTTCTGTTTTTCAAGTTTCCCAAACAGCTTTTCTGCTGCACAACAGGGGAATGTGCCAAACCCCTTGAAACTTAATGGTAAGTTTATTTTTCAGATAATCAGAATTCCAAACAAATGCTTTTACCCACCCGACCATTCACGTCCCATAATAAATCTTTACAGCATATGTATAATCCTTCAAATTACTTTTTAATCTCTTATGTAGGCTGAGATTTTTTTTTTTTAATCAGGATGGGTAATTTTTTGTACTTCACACATTTCTGGGAGATATTCTTAAAATTATAGAGGAGATTATTTCCTGCAAATCTTTTTCAGTTGATATAAAGACTGTATTAAATCTACTCATGAGGTAGTTTCTTCATTTATGTTCAGAATCAATTAACAGTGTTGAGTGTTTATAAATAGTAATTGTTGAGGATGCATATGAATCAAACTAAGTGATTAATTAAACATTTTAATCTAAAAAATGGTCATTACTTTTTAGTATTTTCCTTTAATTTACCTCTTATTTATTTCTCGGGCCATTTTCATACATATGCTCAGTACTGACAAAGCCTGTTTTAATTCTGTATTCAGTTTGGGATGAAGCATTTAAAGAATGGTACGCATTTGGAATGAGTCAACAACAGAGTAACAAAAATGGGAGGTTATCTACAAAATAGCACATACATAGAAGAGACTTTAGCTTACAAAACCAAGAAAAGCTAGAGGGTGGAGTGGGGGAGGAAGGTTTAGGGAACCAAAATAAATAAAACCAAAGAGGAAGGTGGTAGCAGTTTTTCTTTATGCTATGGAGTGGAGAGAGAATGAGTCTGTTCTTCATATGCTTAATGGAGGAATAGGAAAAAAAATAGAGTTTGAATTCTAATGGAAAAAATAGTTTTTGAAATTATGGAAACTTTTTACACTCATGACATGAGCAGGTTATTGAGTCTCCTTAACTGGTGGTGTTTTAAAACAATTCAAAAACAGTTAGAGTAGATAACTTTTGTTCTCCTTCAGCTCAATGATATTGTATGAAGTGTTAGAAAATTGAAAAATCGTTGTTCTCATAGTTATTGATAAAAATATGTGATACAGCAGATATTTCTAAGTCCTGTAAAAAGTAGTATTGAAAGATTCCTCAGACACATAAGTCATGCTTTGAAATTGCTCCTCAACAAACCCGTACGTATGAATTTTCTGTCATCAAGTTATAACATTTCAGCATACTTTGCCATTAAACGTCCTATTTGTGAGTATTTGCCTACTTATTACTAGTTTTAGTGTTTATTTTCCCTGTAGGAAAATGGCACTATGCTTCTAATCAGCATTTGGAAGAATGTTCCGGTTTTGAGGCAGAAATATGGAAGATTCACAGATATAAAGCCATCTGAGCAGCTCCAGTTACTTAACTCCAGACTTACCTTCTTGTTGCTAACATGAGGTATGTAATGTGAAGTGTGATGACACAGAATGTAAGATGTCGCACTTCATACAGTTATGTGAAATTATCAGGAGACTGGAAATTGAGACATTGAGGGTGAATGAAATGAAAGACAAGGACAGCTTTGGTACATATTTGGCAGAATGATTTGGGACCACTGATTCCAACAAAAATTCAACCTTTCCTTTTTGGGCATGTTCAGATCAGTGTCTGTGATTTTTGTGTTAATACATATGTAAATGCATTCTGGTCCCCACAGTGTATCCAGTCCTTTTTCTGTAGGTTTTCTAGATTGTAGATGCCCTCTTCAGAGACAATCCTGAGGGCTAATCCTAGTACAGCTGAATAGTTCTTTATTCCTGACAAACAGCTAACAAAGAGGCATTTTAAACAGAATTTTGTACAGAGCTCAGAGCAACTAGAAGCAAAAATAGAACAAAATAACTGCAAAACTGAAAAGCATTCAGGGAACATAAGTTTTCCTCAAGGAAGAAGATTTCTGTGTGTGAGTATTGCTTCACTAGGCTTTTTCAAATGAGATAGTTTACCACTGTGTAGTGAACCTAGCAGAGAATGACAGTTCCTCACTTCAGGAACATTAGACCTTTAGAAGCCTACAATAATATTTCTGGTTCCTTTGGTTTAATGAAAAAAATATTCAGAATAGGAAACCATTATCTTTTTGTTAGCACTGATCTTTTGCAAACTAAAGTTGTTAAAACTTTGGAGAAAAAAAAATAGGTTAAGGTTGGTTCAGCAACTCCAATTAATTCAGTGTTTCATCAACTGCTTAAAAATTAAAGGTGACACAGAAATAGCTTCAACTATCCTTAGACACTTGTTTCCCTACTTTTTCTCCAGGGTTCAACAGACAGCTCAAAACAGGTAAATCTTCATTAGTTTCTTACATTGAAAAATAAGTTCATATATTTTGAATTTGTCTGCTACCTTTTGAAATCATTTTTCATTAAGAATATAATAGTATTCACATCTTCATTAGATCCATTTTTTTACTTGGATTAAAATGGATGCTTGAGCCCTTTCTTTCTAATTTAAACAAATTTTGCTGTACAGTCACTTGCAGCTATCTTTTGGGCATTTGTTAGACAAGCACAGAAAGGTGGCCACACTGTGGAGAAAAAGAAAGAAAATGTGTTTCAAAAAGCAACTGGAGCGGCCTGGAGTGGGCTTCTTATAAAAGCTTGGGTGCTTTTACATTGTTGTTGTTGCTGTGTTTTACTACTGCAAAGATAAAATGAAAATACAGTTAAAAAGAGTCACTCATTTTAAATGTGCATCACTTGCAATTTTTACCTAGTTTTAGAGGAACTGTCTTGTAAGTGTAGCACAAATGCAGATAGCACCTCTGAGTATCTTTTCTTCTCTTGCTTCCAGGCTCTCAACTTCTTTGAAAAGGTAAAATGTTGCTGATACAGGACTTCTCTTCAAAAACATCAAATATGGAAAAGCATGTTTTAGACAAGCATTGTTGAAAACCTTTGGCAAGAAAATGTTTTAATTTTAACCCTAAGGGGAGATTTTAATAGATTGGGATGAAATTCAACCAAAATTAGTATTTATTTTGTATGATTAAATTTTGATCACAGTTTATAAAAATATATTTAAGTGAGAGGTTATTTATGATCCTCTTAATTAAGGGATAAGGTAAAAAAGTAACCTCAGAGGGAAGACTGTATGTCCTCTGATGTCCTAAAAGTTCCTTTAAACTGGGAAATCTCCAGAGATTATAAACTGAAGCAGCAAAATCTGAGTTTTATTTAGAGTTTTTTCAATATTTCCCTTCCATTCTTTCCATTGAATGTTTTCACGGATAAAACAGAATTAAAATGTATGTGAGTATCTTCAGTTTCTGCCTTTCATCATTGCACCTGTAATTGCTGAATGCAGTTACTTTATAAAGTCTTGTTAGGAAGTCAGGAGGGACTTAAAAGAACTTGAACTTTTGTACAAAGCTTAATATCTATGTCTCTATGTCTTTGACATTGTCAAGGGAAATGTCAAGTCTTTATCCATGCTTACATAAATAGGCAGTTGAAAGACTCCTTAACAATAGCATTGCTCTTATTTACTGCATATTTCATATTCTGTTATAGTTAGCAATGTCTGCTTTATCTCTCTCTGGGATTCCTTCTTTCCTTTCAGCATCTAGAAGGAACATGGTCAGAATTGGTTCATACAGAATAATGTTGTATTCTGAAAATATCTTAAGGGAAATTCAGTCTACCTTCTATTATCATTACAAGGAACAGGATCACTGTGAAACAGATTTTCTTGGGTGTTCAGAACATGATAATTTCTGTGTCTCATACATGTGTGTACATACCATTAGCTTATATAACATACAGCATTTGGTGGGGGAAATTATTTCCTCGTTATAATGTGTTATTAGCTTGAGTGCTGTGCAATTCTGAAACTACTTAATGGTATAGAGAATCTTACAGATCTCATTAAGAGGCTTTTTCCAGATCAATTTTATTTACATGGGTACAAAAGGATATGGATCCACATATGGATGTGCAGCAGAGGTAATATTTGATTGTTGACTTTTCCCACACTGTTCTACCTTCTACATATTTTCTATATGACAATCTTAGTGTCTGTCCTCCCATAAATGAATTCTGATGCTGAGAGTATATACCTTAGTAGAAATAAAGGAAAAATGTCATAACTTCAACTATTCAATATTGGCCAAATACCAATAGAGTATTTTTATTTTTTTTATAATGCTTGCAGATGCATTGAGGGTTTCCCTGGTGAAGCATTCACTAGGCAATACCTGTAGAATACTGTCTGAGGTTTCTTTGCCCCCCACCTTCAATCTGAGGTGGTCTCTTTAATAGGGATACTCCATGACTGTCTCTGTGGGCTCATTAATTTACCTGTTTTGATTCTGTCTTGCCAGCTGTACTCTATCACGGCACAGCCCCTGGCCCTTCTCCAGCTTTTCCTCCTTCTCAGCTGTTCATCTGTCAACACAGAGGGTGGATAGCACTGCCTGATAAGCCAGTACTCAGACTGATGGTGGGTGCAAACAAGAAACAAGTAACCAGAAGTTCTTGACCTTCGAAACAAGTGAGTGTTGTCTGCTGAGGTTATCAGGTCCCCCGTAACATTCTTCTGTCCTCCACCCTTTTCCACTCAGCTCCATAGAAGCCAGTAGCTCTGGACTAAGGCTTACAGTTTTGGACAGCAATACATTTGCTATGTATGCCCTACTTTTTGAGGTGTTTCTATATAACTAAATTCTTACTGCATGACAGCTTTTTGCCTCTAGTTCATACATAAGCAACATTCTTACATGTCCTTAAGCACTGTTTAGAGCAGGTGTTACTTTCACATTGGACTGATGTCAAACGGTAAATATGATTTGAACCAAAGGTGTGATATTGCCTGCTTTCCTTTAGTGATGTTATATGTTTTTATGTCTGCCACAGCTCATACAAAACAAGGGACCATATAACATCTGGTAGGCCCACGACAACTGAAGCCAAATACTGTTGCCTGGTTATGAAACTATGGTAAAAAAAATCTCTGGCTTCTAAATTTTACCTGTGAAGTAGGTAAGTAGCCTTGTTCTGTTTATTCTGAAGGCTATAATATACGTGAGGGAATAAGGTACTTGGATACATATAGTGAAAAGAGTTTCCAATTATTTTATTCAGGCAGAACTGTACTCCTGAGATATTACTATTAATAAAAATTAAGCAAGTTTACTGTCCTTTCTCTGCACGGGGAATGTGTTCTCTTCACTTTCACACCTCCATTTCTGTTTAGTCTGGTCAACAAATCATTTAATTCAGATCTTCACTGGGAGCATCCTATGCCCACAGCATAGCCCCTTCCCGCTCAGGAAGGTCCTTGGCTTACCTCTACAGCAGTGAACATGAATTACACAGAAAAGGGTGTTGATCTGACTTTGACTTTGCAAAGTTTTTGTTGTCATAAAGCTAGATCACTATTCTATATATGAAAAAGTGTTTTGTTTTTTTTTTTTTGGGGGGGGGAGGGGGTTATATCATTGTATGTCATATGCTGGGTTATCAGAACACTGCTACAATTTTTCCCCACCTTGCAGAACTTAAGTCCATCCTCTATTAATAATGGTAATCTGAAAGAGAAATTATGCAGTCAAGTGCTTTTTCATTAACTAAGTAATCTTTAACTTCTTGTTGAAGAGAGGAATAAGTTTACTTCCTCTGTGCAGGAAAACAGGAGCTTTTGTAGATTCAGAGCTAGTTCCAGATGTCATCTTGTACATGTACAATATTTAATGATACTTCTTAGTCTATTCATACCTATGCAGCTTCAGAACACATGTGCATATACATATAGTTAGTATACACCAGGCTTTTTATATGCTAACAAGTACCGTATTTTGACTTTTCTTCAATGTCTAAACTTTTGAAGGCAAATGTTAGCCTAGCAAGAAAAACCAGAAAAGCCTTCACAGAAAATCATGCACCTTTGCTTGTGAATAAGATCATGAAGGGATTTAAATCATCCAGCCTACATAGTCTAAACTCTAGAATTGTTCTGAACCTGAGAAATCTACAGAACAGTTTTTTTTTGTTTTTTGTTTTTGTAATAAGAAATAAACAACAAGAAAAACCAACAACAACAACAACAAACTGTTCTGTAAGTATTGGTGTTTATAGAGAGGAAAAAAAAAAAGGACATGCTTATCTGGATGTCTTGCAGACTCACAGACGATAGCTGAAAAAATAAAAAATAAAAATAAAAATAAAAATAAAAAAAGAGCTATGTTAGGGTGATAATGCATAGCAGGAAGATAGGACTCCAGTGGGAGATAAACAACTACAACAAATGTGTGTAAATATTAAATAACAAAGTCTGTTCCCTTAGATGCACAGTAGATGGCTTGAGATTATCTTAGATTAAGACTGCCTATGAAATACATGCAGCATGCCAACCTGTGCAGGTTTATTCCCTATTCAATATTGTTGATTTCAAGAGATAGTATGTGGTGCAATGCTGTGTCATATATAGCTTAAATACACTATTTTTTCAAAAGGGTAAGTCAGTGCTGTTCAGGCAATGTGTATGTAAATATTTGTTAAAAAATATTTATGGATAGTTTAAGTTTGAAGTGTCTTTTGTTAGTAACTTACTGTAAACAAATGTTATGCAACATGAGCTTGAAGTAGTACACCAATCTTTTGTCTTCACTGTTGTGTCAACTACATATACAGTTTCCATGTTTTGATCTACTCTTAATAGGGAAAAAAATATATAAAGTACCTCAGTTTGCTTAATTTCATGACAATAGAGATGTAAGCACCTGCTGAACATCTTTTTTCTATACTGTTTTTAATAGCATTTTACTTGGTTTTATGTACAAATGATCATGTTGTGAAAATTACTATAAATAATAGTAATTTTTACTATATATATAGTGATATATATATAAATATATATAGGTATATATATAAAGGTAATTATATATATATAAATATATTTTATATATATATTTATAATATACTATATATATATATTTATAATTGATATATTTATAATATATAGCATATATATATAGAGAGAGAGAGAGAGATAAAGGTAATTATTACCTTTCTGCATGTAGACGAGGAGATGGACTCTACTGGGGGGAGCCAGATGACCTGGGGGAGCCAGTCCTGGTCCCCTCATAGACAGGCTCCCTGAAGAAAAAGTGTGAAAGGCATCATTGTTAATAGTTTCTGAGGTAGGGTCAGGGGAAGACGTGTTTTCCCACTTGTTCATTCTCCCTTTCTTCTCCTTCAGGCGAGTTATGGTAGCCTTCCAGACCTTTGACTATCCTTGGGATGTTCAGACGAGCACGTTCTTCTTGGTATGTCTCCAGAATGCACTTCAGGTTTTGTCAAAGGTTAAAGAAATTCTAAAGTGTGTCATGCACAGATGTGTTGAGAGGTAGGAGAGTTATGTGTGGCAGGAAGAGGGGGAGGATATCTGGTCCCCAGAGTCCCAAGGGTGAATGGTGGAAGGGACTTGTAAATCATTGTAGATTGTCATTGTTGTCAATTGTCACGTAAATTAAGGCCATGCAAGTACATGAACCTTCTACTGTTTCCTCTTCCCTTTCATTTGTTGTCTGCTTACTACCAAATATTACAGATTTGGTGAAATGCCTTAAAACAACATTACTTTTTAAATAACAACTTTTTTTTTTTCTCTAGGTCTGCCATTAGCTGACAAAGTAGAAAGGTGTGCTTTTCTCTTTCATTCTTGTATACATGCAGAGTTAGAGGCAATGGCAATTTAATCCGTGACTGAGGCTCTGCAATGGTGCAAGTCTATCCTACTGCTTCAAGTTCAGTGATGCAACCTGAGTTTACACTAATTAACTTTCAGGGATTTAACCAATTTAAAGCTTTTGGACTATGACAATTCTTAGAAAACATTTCCACAGGTTTATTTTCTTCTTTTACAGTTGTTTGCTATCTCTATCTCATTCAAAGCAGTCAGGACTGGTTTGCTTCTCTCTTCTCCGGAAAAGTTCTCTGCACTAGGAACCATGAATCCTGATCTAAGAGTATGATGAAAAGTGTTGCACTCCAAGTTGGAAACTGGAGAGGAAAATGTTCATGTATACGTAAGAATTGTACTCAAACAGCTGATTACACCTTTTCATACACCTTAACAGATGCTTACACCTTTTAAGGGAAAACTTTAAACCTGAGAAGCAACAAGCAGTTTTCCACTTTTCCCTTGGGGATAGTGTACTCTTCTGTATTTTGCTTCTATACAAACAGTTCAAACTTTTAAAGTCCTGTTGTCAGTCATACAACCAAACAATCTTGCACGGCATTACACATTCCCCTCCACATAGATCAAGCCCTGAATGCAAGATCAGACAAGTAAATAATGCCAACACATAAAATTAATTTGAAAATACATTACTTTTTGGTTTTTGTGTGTGTGTGTGATTTATTTTTATTTTTGGCACTTTGTGGGTCTTAACTGTACTGCAGTGAGAAGAATGTCTTCTGGTGTGAACTGAAGTTATACCTCTATGCCACAATGTTTTTTTATTTTTGGTTGTAGCTGGGGGGGTGCAAAATTCTTTGTGGACACCTGAAGGAGTTGCAGCATGATAAAATTAGGTGAAGGAAAAGTTCCTTCTCTGTTGTTGTCTTTGTTTTCTTTCCCATATGGTCTTAAAATGAAAGTCCCATTTCCTGCCCTTTGACAGATTGCAAGCATGCCAGAACACTTCACATTATGTAGATCATAGTTGTCTGAAATTATATCATTCCTGTAGCAGGCTGAAAAGTAGCCTATGCCTCAGGTACCATTTTATGCCTTTTGCTTCTGTTATTCCATCCTCGTAAGTCTTCCAAAGGGAAATGAAATTATCCTATCCAGAAGAAACACCATCCAGAAGACACTTCAGTTGTTAGGGCCTGAATTCCCACTGAAACCAAAGGCAGGGTGACCTGAAGAAAGAGGCTTTAATCTATCCAGGCTTGTTTACTCCTGAAGGAGCATGTAAGAGATGTCCTTGTATCTGAAGAGGTGAAGGAACAGCTAGTACAAGGAATGCAAAAATCCATTGTTCTGGACTAATAAATGGTTGGCAATTGCATTGTGCATCACTTAAACTGTCTCTGTCTCGACCCACAGGCTTCTTTTTCCTATTTCTCTCCCCCATCCCAGAGAAGGAGAGGCCAGAGAAGGAGAGGGGAGGGCAAGCAAATGGCTGTGGTGTTAGCTGCCGGCTGGGGGAAACCACGACAGTCAATGTAGTCATGTAACCAATGCTCAAAGTCAGCTTTACCTGCATGTACTTGAGCTTCTGAGGTTATTTTTTATTATTTGATTTAAAGGGCTGGGAAGGAAGCTCAGAATCCATGTAAGTAACTTCACTGAAAACAGACAAGGTGAAGGAAGTACTCAAACTCCCCAACACAAAGCAACTGTAAGACCCAGGAACATTTACCTGCCAGCTTCTGAACTTGAGTCACTGCCAAACTACTTTGCAGGGAAGTAGCACCACCAGGATTTTCCTGTACTGAGAAGGCACAACCAAAGTAACTAGCTCATAGAGTCTCTAAAACTATTTCACATAGATGGTAGAAAACATGAAGAAAAACAGCCTACTGGGGAACACTGAGTCCATTTCACCACAACAGCAGAAAAGCACCCTAGGTAACCTGAGCCTCAAACTCCCCCTGGGAAGGCAATTCCTCCCATAAGTCCTCAAGCTTCCTATATAGTAAAGGTCAAATGACCCACACCTGGCAGATTTCACTCCACAAGGCTGGAGCCAAGAGACCTTGTGGAACAGGCTGTTCTACCTGGCTTCAATATTTTAGGGTCAATTGCTCCTCATCACTAATAAAAATAACCTGACAAAGGGGCTTAGTGGTTAGAGTTGACCTAATGAATTAACTACAAATGGTGCACAAGGGTCGTATTTCTGCTAGTCATTCTGTGAGGGAAATTAGTACAGAGCCTGTTAAAATAAATAGACAGACATTCTGCATAAGAGATTCGTAGCTTCAAGCTTCATGTCTCCTCTCGATGAAGGGAGGAGGTTGCAGACACATAAGAGGGCAAGACAGCTTCCCAAACTACATCACATTGCCACAAAACTATCTCAGCATATTCCTGCCAGAGCACAAAACCCCTTTGCAAACCACCACAGATTAGACGTTACAGCAAAAAAAGATGGAGTGCATTGTTGATTTTTTTCTGCATCCTTCCAACTTCAGGTGCCAGTCAAGCTGAGATGACAGCTTGAGATTCCTACTGCGGCTTAGGCTAGGCTGTGCACCACAGAACTTGGTTCCCATAAGACATTGCTTCAGAATGACATCCGGGGTGGCGACATCACTTGGAAAGTTCCTCCAAAAGATTCCCTGTGTTGCGTGCAAAGTGGCACTGCCTTTACAGAGCCGGGGGGGGGGGGGGGGGGGGGACAGCCCACCCTAAGGACCGCCCTGTGTCATTTGGAGCACCACATTTCTCACACAACCCCTTTTCCCGCCCCTTTGTTTTTATTCACAACTCCTGTAACAATGCCTTTAATTGTCTGCCTCAGTTTTCCATCCTCTTCTCTCCCATCCTCTGCAGCATCGCGTTGGCAAAACCACAGAGTGGCATGGGCCGTCTTCCCGCTCTGTCATCCTCCTTTCACAGAAGAACACTTTTTCGATACCTCAGACGCTGCTTTCTACTGGTGGCGAGGAAGATCGATTCTCTCAGTACATGGACCTCTTCCAAAACTTTCTCCTCAGCCGAGACCCGCAGGCCTGTAGGGAAGAGGAGAGGCTTTCTTCGTACTGCTTTTGACTCACGTGCTGTGAAAACGGCATTTCTTTTATGAACAGCACAGTCTCACGACTTCCGCTTAGTGAAAGTTACGAGAATGCCACCAGTATCTCTCCCAATCTGTTTCTACTTACCGCAAGGCATAATTTGAGTTCACCTTAAGGCACCTTTTTCACACTGCCTGATGTTCAACCCTAACAAATAGTTGAGAACATTCCTGGAAGGCAGGCTTACCTGTAAGCACTGGAGCTTCTGAGTCGGTGGGGTTTTATTCTTATTTACTATTGTTATTCTTATGTTTTTAAGGGCTGGAAAGGGAGCTTAGAATCCACATAACTAGTTTCACTGAGAACAGACAAGGTGAAGGAAGTACTCCAACTCCTCAACATTAAAGAACTGTAGAACCCAGGAACACTTACCTGCCAGCTTCTGAACCTGAGTCGCTTCCACACTGCTTCACAGGGAAGTCACAGCAGCAGGGTTCTGCTGTACTGAGAAGGCACCACCAACATAGCTAGCTCATAGAGTCACTAAAACTATTTCACATAGATGGTAGAAAACATGAAGAAAAACAGCCTACTGGGGAACACTGAGTCCATTTCACCACAACACCACAACAGCAGAAAAGCACCCTAGACAACCTGGGCCTCAAACTCCCCCAGGAAGGCAATTCCCCTCACCGCCTCAAGCTTCTTTTATAGCAAAGGTCAAATGACCCACACCTGGCAGATTTACTTAACGAGGGTGGAGCCAAGAGACCTTGTGGAATAGGCTCCTCTACCTGGCTTCAGTCTTTTAAGGTCAATTGCTCCTTATCACTAATAGAAATAACCTGACAAGGGGCTTAGTGGTTGACCTAAGGAATTAACTGCAAAAGCTGCACAAGAGTCATATTTCTGTTAGTCATCCTGTCAGGAAAATTAGTACAGAGCCTGTTAATATAAATAAATAAGTAGATAGACAGATAGAGAAATCAAAGAAATCAAAGAAAATGACCTTAAAGGCAAAATTGCGATCATAGATTTTCATCTGTCTAGTCACGACAGATAAAGAATATAGCAATCAGAATTACTTTTCTTGGCATTAATGTTATTTAAATCTGCTTTTCTGAGATGTCTTCCTTATGCAGGACTTTTCAAAATCTAGCCCCGTGACCTCTGACTACACTATTTACTTCCACTGCATATAAGCTATCACGTATAAATGCCAGGATCTGGATCCTCACTCACTATTCAGGTCAAGGACTGGGCTGAAGGTCTGGGCTTTGATTTGGTTACATGCCCACATTGCTGTTTCCTGGCAGGTCATGGGAAGAAGATTGGCTGGCTTGGGGGAGCTTATGTACACGTGGCTTTTACGCTGCAGCCAAAGTGTTCCCCTAGATCTGGAAGTCTGAAGAGGGTTGCAGTCTCCAAGCTCAGATACAACCCCACGTTAGTCTGGCGCAACTGATTTTTGTGTTCCTTGCACTGGCTCTTCCTTCACCTCCTCTTCAGAGGAAAGGACACGCATCTCTTTTGTGCTCCTTCATTAGTAAACAAACCAGGAGAGATTCAAGCCTCTTTCTTCAAGTCAGTAAGATACTGGGCTACAGAGATGGCGAAGGGCCTAGAGGGGAAGACGTATGAGGAGCGGCTGAGGTCACTGGGCCTGTTCAGCCTGGAAACGAGGTGGCTGTGGGGAGACCTCGTCACAGTCTACAGCTTCCTCGCAAGGGGGAGTGGACGGGCAGGTACCGATCTATTCTCTTCAGTCCCCAGTGATAGGACCCACGGGAATGGTGTCAACCTGCGGCAGGGGAGGCTTAGGCTTGACATCAGGAAGAGGTTCTTCACTGAGAGGGTTGTCGCACACTGGAACAGGCTCCCCAGGCAAGCAGTCACTGCACCAAGCCTGTCGGCATTTAAGAAGCATTTGGACTGTGCACTTAGTCACGTGGTCTGAATTTTTGGGTAGACCTGTGTGGTGCCAGGAGTTGGACTCAATGATCCTTAGGGGACCATTCCAACTCAGGGTAATCTATGATTCTATACCCGCCTTTGGTTTCAGTGAGAATTCAGGCCCTGAAAACAACCAAAGTTTCTTCTGGATGGTGTTTTTTCTGAATAGGATAACTTCATTTCCCTTTTGAAAACTTACAAGGATGTAGTAACAAAAGCAAAGGCATAAAACAGTAACTGAGGCATAGGATACTTTTCAGCCTGCAGCAGACTATAGATATGATATTATCATTTCAGACAAATATGATCTACATGATGTGAAGTGTTCTGGCATGATTACAATCTGCCAAAGGCCAGAAAATGGGACCTTCGTTTTAAGACTGTATGGAAAAGAAAACAAAAACAACAACAACAGAGAAGGAACTTTTCCTTTACCTAAATTTTATTATTACTTTTCAACTCCTTCAGGTGTCTACAAGGAATTTTGCCCTCCTCTAAAAAAAAAAACAAAAAACAATGTGACATAGAGGTATAATTTCAGTTCACACCAGAAGACATTCTTCTCACTGAAGTACAGTTCAGCCCCACAGAGTGCCAAAAAAACTGCCAAAATGTATTTAAAAAGAGATGCAATATGCATATAAGATCCTTCAGATCAATGTTACAGCCCTAGACAAAATGTTTGTTCAACCATGCAGCGCTAAAATTACTTCACTAGTCAGTAACATAGCATCAAGAACTAAAGTCGGATAATAATTCTAATTGTCTTGACAAAATGACAAAAGCTTCCTTGTGTCAATCAGTATGAAAATGTAATTCAACTCAGCACAACAGAAATTGTTTTTTCTCCCAGGATCTAAGATCACCAAATATCACACAGCCAGCTTAATTAGATTCTGATCTAATTAAAAAAAAAAAAAAAAAAAAAAAAAGTTCATATAAAGTTTGTATGTTTGTTTCTTATAATTCTTATCTGCTCTGCTTTGGTGCTTAGAGAGCTTCATAGTGGCAGTAAAATCATAGTCAAATTCAGACTTCCTTTCTTGGACCAGGAGATGGAGGCAGTGCTCCACCAGTCTATCTGAGTATCCCTAAAGCAAGCTAAACACAAGGAAGAACACAAAATCAGAGGTCTTCAAACCTTTCAAATCACCTTTTCCCATCGGGTGCCTTCCCTAGAGAGGAATATCAGCACATGAGCAGAAAAAGACCTTCATTCAAACAGCCTTATATTCTCCAGGAACATATAGCTATCCAAATCCTTTCCAGCATCAGGGGCTTCTCTTAAAGCCCCTGCTCTGCTGCCGTGCAGTCCAGCGACAGCCAGGTTCCCACATTGGGGCTAGGAGCTCTCACAAAGCAAGCCAACTCTCTCTACCTCTAACAGACAACACAGAAGCCCCAAGTAGTGTCCTATACTTTTGTGTTGCTCTGTCCAATGCATTTCCCAGGTATGTTTGTTTTTGGACTTTTACCCACACACGGCCCTGCAAGGGACTTTAAGCCACACACACCAGAACAGGTCTTTGGGCAGGCCCTTACCCTAGGGGTGCAGATCTTTATCCAGCCATCAGAGCACAGCGTACTTTGGAGTCAGGTACTTTGGTATATCAGCATTCCCTTCTCAGCTTGGAGATGAAAAGGACAGCTTCTGCATCCCCAAGCCTTGTGCTCTTTGGAGCCCATTAGGGCCGAGCTCCAGGGGGGCAGGCGAGGGCTGGCAAAAACACCCTGAAGGTGAAAAGTGGCTGTAGCAGCAGGGAGCAGGACGACTTACTTTGGTCATCCCTCCCACAGAGAGATCCAGAGACTCCAGGATATCTATGCAGTGGGCCTGAAAGTCTCTTTCTTCTTGGAGGTCTTCTACTGCCTGCAAGACAGCGTTGGGAAACCCCCCATTACTCTCAGCTCCCACCTCAGGAGGCTCTGTGGAGGATGAGGACATCCAGGCCCCACTCAGGGGCCATGTCCCAGCCCCAGGGAAGTGCTGGGTAACTTGGGCACCAACTCAAGTTGGGGAAGGAAAGACTCACCATGGCTGATGCCACTGCCTGACTACAGCTCCACATGCAGCTCGAATACCACACCCCATCATGCATAGGCATGTGCTGGGTGCTGTGTCCCCATGGACTGGACCAAAAGACAGGAGGCTTTGTGATCTGCTGGGGTTTGCATTGGCCTTTCCGCACATCTCCAGCTTCCCTGGATGTCCCTGAGTAACTGTGACCTGCAGCCAACATAGCCAGGCTTTGCACTGTGACCATGGTCAGCATGGCTAGGAAGCCCGGAAGACAGTGGAGCTGGGGGGGCTGGAGGAAAGGAGGGGAACTCACAGTAGCACTTTGAAGTAGCACTTTGAAGCCACTGCTTCACATGTGAAGCAGTGGCTTCACATGGTGGAAATCATGGAGTGAATAGCAGAGGTTGCAATGGATATATCTTTAAACTGCTGTAACCCATGTCTACAAGTGGATGCTGTAAGTCAGTTCTATAGCAGAAACTGTTTGCACTGATGGAGGATGAACCTCACCAGGAGCTGTGCCTCACAAATGCTGCTGTGACCTGGCTTGAGCTGGCTTTGGTGCCCTGTAACCACACTCCTCTCCTGTCCCAAGCAGCCACTATTGCAACGAGGGCTTGAACCAGGGACTCAGTGAGCTTGGTGGCCAGTTTGTGGACATTGTGCTGTATTGGGTTTATATGGCAACATGAGCTCAGAGAACCAGCCCTGCAGACCCCAAGGAGGGCAGGAGGCGCTCCAGGCATGCAGCAGCAGTTCCCCTGCAGCCTGTGGAGAGGCGCCTGGTGGAGCAGGCTGTCCCCCTGCAGCCCATGGGTCCCACATGGAGCAGATCTCCACGCTGCAGCCCGTGGAGGAGCCCCCGGTGGAGCAGGTGGATGTGGCCTGGAGGAGGCTGCAGCCCATGGAGAGCCCCTGCAGGAGCAGGCACCGGGCCGGAGCTGCAGCCCATGGAGAGGAGCCCACACAGGAGCAGGGGGTCTGGGGGGAGCTGCTGCCCACCCGTGGGGGACCCGTGCTGGAGCAGTTTGCTCCTGGGGGATGGATGAACCCCGTGGTATGGAGCCGTGTGGGAGCAGTGCTTGAAGAGCTGCTGCCTGTGGGCAGCCCCTGCAGGCTCAGTTCAAGGACAGCATCCCGTGGGAGGGACCCCACGAGGAGCAGGGGCAGAAAGGGACTGTGAGGGAGCAGCAGAGAAGAAACATCATGGACTGACCGCAGTCCCCATTCCTTGGTTCCCCTGTGCCGCTCAAGGAGAGGAGGTAGAAGAGGGTGGTTAGGGGAGGAAGGTGGGTTTAGTTTGCTTTTAGTTTCTCGCTGCTCTAGTCTGCTAGTGATAGGCAATAAATTACATTAATCTCCCGGTGCTGAGTCTGTTTTGCCCGTCATGATAATTGCTGAGTGATCTCCCTGTCCTTATCTCAACCCTTGAGCCCTTTCCATCATATTTTCTCACCTTTTTCTTTGAGGCAGGCACTGCCCGGCTCAGCTGCTGCTGCTGGGCCCAAACCCCTATGGTCCCACAGGCTGATACCTCCTTGTTACCAGCACGGGACTCTTGCCCACAGACTGAGCGAGGACCCAAATAGCACCCATGAGGGGACAAAGCTGCAAAGCCCTGGCCTGTGGGGTGGCACTTGCGGTGCTGCAGAATCCTAATGTGATTCCTGGCACCTCAGCTGGGCTGCGGGAGCTTCCTCCTCTTCCCTGCTCACTGAGGATGAGGTCGGGAGGATCAGGATGAAAACAGGCTGCTCCCAACCCAGCACCAACCTCAGCACACGTGGCAGCCATCACCCAAACTGCCTCTGGCTGGATAGACCGCAGTAGGTGATCACTGTGTATGGGGGCATCAGCTGTGGAACGGGGCTGAACAGGACCCTGGGATCCTGTTCTGATTTTCAAGCTGTGTACATTGTGGTTTTTATACATTGTGATAGACTAAAATGCTGAAATTGTTTCCTCCTCCCCTCCAGCATGTTATACTTGCATGTCTCCTCTTTTAACTTCTCCACTGCTGCTCGTTAGCAACTCCCCAACAGCCAGCACAACTACACTTGGTTACCTTTCCTTTCTTCAGCTTTCTAGGACTTTCTTTACACTTTTCAAATTCATTACAAATATCACTGGGAACAATGCAGTGTTCTCATGGTTGACAACACGGACACCACCTTGGAGATGGCACGGCCCAGGGAGCTTTTTCTGCTTCAGTGCCCTTTCCCAGCACAGCTGATGTGGTTGAATAACACTTGAAAAAACTGAAAGGCAAACAGTGATCGGGGCTGTTTATCTTTTTATTATAAATTTAGTATGAATGACCAATGGAAAAGTCACAATGGAGTACCAAGACCGTTTATCAAAATTTTAGCAGCATTTAAACAGTAATAGATTCCCAAACCTCCTCCAGACATGCCTTGCCCTTCACCTCCCACCCACTGAACAGTAACCTTCATTAAAATGTGCTTTCCGAAGCCGTGCAGGGATTTAGCTCGCCATCTCCCGTGTCAGTCCCCTGAGCTGCTGTGAAAAAACGCATCCTGAGCACTGGCTACCAGCAGCCGAAACCCCCAGCCACGAATGCAGGGCTGGGCTGGTTTCCTGCCCCAGGCAGCCGTGCCAGGCAGCCCCGTTCCTGGTGGCTCACTAGATGGAGATGGAGGAGACCGATGTTCCGTGCTGGTGCCTGTGACTGATGGCAGGACAACAGGGCCGGGGCTTGTGGGGAAAGGAAGGAGGTGAGCAGTGAGACACTTCACAAAATGAAGTCTGTGTACTGCCAGCTAACATGGACGACAGTGTTCTGCCTACTAAGCAACAAGAATGAGCAGAACTAGCTTTCTTATGTGCTTTTGCTTGTTTGTTTCATTTTTAGTTACATTAAGACATGAAGAGTACAATCCCAGCCTTGCTGCTGGTAGCTCAGTGAAATAACATTAAATTAGAGGTGGAGAAACACAACACACACCCACACGTGTAGACAACAACGTATTATTGGCAAGCTATTCCCCTGCTTCTTTGGTACTTCCTAAACTTTCTTATCCAAAATATATGAGGGAAATGCACCATTTAAGAGTTACTGTTTGTAAGTATTTACAAAGCCATAACCGTTACGCTATGATACACAAAGATCAATATGATATGAACAGTTATCTTATGAAAAGCACTTATGCACATTTTGTTCCAGTATCTTAATAGCTTTAAAAAAAGTCATGTGTTATGCAGTCCTGTACCTCGCTTCTTCTGATATCAAATGGACAAGAAACATTTCCTAATCCATACTCTTTTTCAAAAGATTAAAAAATTGCCACCAAAATGATACACTATGTACAAATTTTACTAAATATTAAATTCTAGGCAATTATTTTCACCCCACTAATAATATAACTTAGGTATTGTTACCTACTATATGCATATATATTTCTTTAATATATAAGAAATGGCACCACATCACCATGTCACCAATATGACACATTGTTATATACAGCAGATAAGAAGTTAGATATGGAAGATGGAACCTCTCCGACCGGTCCTTTCAAGGGAACGCTTCTCCCCTCGGTACTAGCTTGGCCACTTCCCCTTTTCTCGGCTCTTCAGACATTAGGCAGGATACCGTACACCAGCAGCGCCATCACCCCGGCGCTGAACAAGCCAGCCACTGGGACAGTCACGAACCAGGCCAAGAAGATGTTGCGGAAGAGGCGCCAGTCGACGGCCTTCTTGGAGCGGATCCAGCCGACGGCCACCACAGAGCCCACCTTGGGAGCACGGGAGGGAGAGAAGGCAAATGTGAGGGGTACATCCCAGCGCCCCCAGTGTGCCCGCAGTTGCACCAATGCCAGTCAGCTGATACCAGGCGATGCTGGAAACTGGGGCACTGAGATGAAAGAGCCTCTGGTGACGATAAGCACCTCCAGTCAAGCCCATCACTCTGTGCCCTGTTAGGAAACCCAGCCTTTCTGGACCTGCCAGCAAGCAAAGCATCCAGAGCTAACAGCCTCCCTGCGTAAGAATACATCGGCCTGATGCTAGGGGGCGTGCAAACTACATTGAGAAGTCTGGCTTCAAGTGGGGAATGGGTTAACCACCAAAATATCCTGCACTGCTACCAGGGCAGCTGGAGAGATCGGTATTTTCGATGATAAAACACACTGCAGTATGGGCAAAGCTATTTTCTCTCAAACGTGTTTTCAGTTCGTGAACTCGGATGTGAAACCAAGCATATTATTTTTTAGGAAAGAAATGTGTTGAGAAAAATGCTTCCAATGCAAAGTGATGCAAAAATATGGTAAAAACTTCAGAAATGCTTTCCTTTCTGCCCTGGAAGTGGCATTCTGCCATTAACAAACCTATGTATATCCATGCAGCTCTATTCAAAGCAGATGGTAAAGCAGCAAGAAACGTGGAATGAATATTCAGTTTTGAACAAAATGAAACTCCAAGACACGGCTGGGCTTCTGTTCCCTTTCTGCAGCCTGAAATGCCATCCCTGCCTCCTCTTCCCTGCTCATTTTCTTAATGGACGTATCAGTCCCTGCCTATAGATTACCAAGGGACTGATGTGCAAAGCTAGGGAAATGATAAACGCCGGAGTGTGAGATAGGACAGGGACATCCAATCCATCTTTTGTTAATATCTATTTAACTTCTTACTACTGCCTAACGTTTCTTTTTAGAGATGAGTGTTCTTTGTTGAGGACCTTATCACTCTCACAAAGTCAAATGCTCCTGTGATAGAACAAGATAAAATTGACCTTGATACTTTAGGACTGGAAAGGCCTTGGCTTAAAGAAAGTGTGAGATGTCATTATGGAGGAGCAGACCCAATGCTTTGAAGGTCAGCTTCAAGACTGTGCCAAAGGACTAGTGTGAAATTCCCTGAAGGACTGTGCCTTACAGGAGGTGTAAATCTAAGGGAGTGAAACTAAAATTTTTGGTTTGGTTTGTTTATTGTTTTGTCTATAGGTTATCAAACTTGATCCAATAAGGAAATGTGCTAAATAATATTTAATCTGGATACACCGTGACTGGACAACGTGTTAGGCTGTGCTTAGCAGGTGGAGCGTGATGCCTGTGCCTTGTGGGAATCTCAAGAAAAAGCAGCACCTTGCCCAACTGAAAGGAACCCCCCACTTCTGAGTATCTCAAAGCGTTAATCCAAGGAAACAGTGCTTTTTCCAGCAGCTTGGCTGTTAGGCTCTGCTTTATATTTTGCAACTTTTTAGCACCAGTCTGGCATGCTGTGACAAGGAGCATTGCTTTCTGAGCAAGCCTGCAGTCTACGTACGGTAATCTCCGAGTCCTTCCTGAAATTTAAAAGGTATCAGCAATGACGGCATTGGTAATCTGTTTTAAACATTGTTAAAGTTTAGTTGATTAATAGTGATTCAGATGGACTAAAGGTTAGGAGAGTAGCTAAAACTTTGGTGTAGGGCAACTACACCAGCTGTGGAATTTCAGATGACATCTACTTCGAGATTGGTTTGAATGAAACCAGTGCAGTTTGCCTTCAGTATGCTCTGCTTAGAGCAGAACAACAGGAATTACAGAAATGCATTTGGCTCCCTTATTTCCGTGCAATGATGCATCAAAATCATACTCAGACTATTTTAATTTCATAATAGCAACACAGAGAATACTTACAACCCCCTTCCAAACAGTAAGAGCAAAACAGAGCTGACAGCATGACCTCAGCAAAGTTGCTTTTGCACACAAAAAACACTAACTCCTGCACTCTATCTCAGTATGTCAACACATTGACTCCCTTACAGCTGAGAAATATCTGTTTCTAGATCTCATACTGTGTAATAAACAACAGGAACTGTGTGTAAGCCTCAGCACTGACCACTTGCCTACCTGGGAAGAAGATGGGGTAGGCATGTATTCACAGCACACCAGCTTTTCCATGATAAACCTCAAGAGAGGCTGAACAGCCAAAATAATATTTCTGCTGATTTTTAAAAAAGGCATTTCTGTCTCAATGGCAACTGCTTCTCTGATGTGTCTGTAGCAAACTCTGCAGTGAGAGACATTTCCCCATGGAGTGAACGACAGTTAATTGTTCCTTTCTACCTTCCCTGGGCCCTTGAAGGAAACAATGAACACATCTATTCTAAGTGCTTGCTTTATCTTTCTTTGACCAGTTGGTCTCTCAACTCCAGACCTTGTTTTGCTGAAACATGGAATGGGGTGTAATAACGTGACATCCTGGAACAGCCTAATCCTATTGAGAGGTGGATCTTCCCATTAAGAACATCCCATCTAATTATACATGGCAAACTGCAGGTAGCAGGCACAGCCTAACTGCATTAACTGCTTTTATGGAAGTAATTTTCAAAGAGTTATTGTGCCCTGCCCTTCAAAAAGACCAAGCCTTTAACTGTGTCGAGTCAATGAATACATTCTAATGCAGCCCTCTCATTAGCTGATGGTTTCCAAGAAATTTCCCTTTTACATTCAAAGTCAGTCTATTTGTCTGCACCAAAGTGCATTTTCTCTTTTCTGACAGCTGACAAAATGCTCCAGGCACACAGGGCGGATAATCAAAGCTGCATTATTCTCCCTGGCAAATTCTTCTTCTCATTGGGCATTTGACTTACAGTCAGCTGAAAGGGAGGTGTTTTAGGGGTAGCATTTTCACAAGTGGCTCATGTTGTTATTATTTCTTCCCCTGCTCAAATCAGAGGAACCGGAGTTAGGCCAATACTGGGAAATGTGAACAGCCTTTCAGAGCAGCCCAGGCTTGGCTACTGCTCAAAGGACTCTACAGCAGAAAGAAAGAAATGATTTTGCAACAGGGGAGCTTTCTGAAGAAATGGTTTTCACTAGAAAAGGCCAATTGAACTAACTCTGGGTGTTCTGCAGGATGTGTGCATTTAAAGACTCTTTCAATGTCACAGGCGAGCCTGCCTGGCGTCTCGCCGTCTGCCTGCCACGCTGCGGGGCAGTGAGCCCCAAAATCCTGCACTAGCAGAGCTGGGAGAGCTCAGAGGCCCCCAGGGTGCAGCAGCAAATCCCACAGGATCTGATCCTGCTAGGGCTTGGTGGTGCATCCCAAAGCAGAGGGTCTTGCAGCTCTGATTTCAGGGAGTCCTCCCCATACCCTGCCAGAGGGTGAGGTGTACAGTCAGCTCTGAGTGCCCAAGAGAACAAGCAAAGGAAAGAGAGAAGGAATATTTGACATATAAATTTGCTGGGGAACCAAATTCCAAATGCCCACCGTGTTCTTCTGGCAGTGCAAATGTCCAAGCAGTCTGTGTTGCCTACAAGCCCTACACGTTTTCTCCTACTGCATATGACACAATTAAATTCTGCCCTTTACTGAGCTTATCTACAGTTCAAGCTGGGCTTTTAAAAATATATACATATATATGTGCTCAAAGAACAAATTACAGGGGGCAGATTCTGTATTATAATGCACAAAAGTGAGGATGAGTTGGTTTAAAAGAAGAGAGACATTAAAATATTAGCGTAAGGATGTAACACTGCTTTTCATCCAAGCGGCTGTAAACTACATGTAACCTGGATCACAAAAACTACAAGCCTATGTTATTTTAAGAAGTCTATATTAGTTCAATATGATCAAGCAAGGATCAAAGACATTCCACACTTTTGTGCAATTACTTGTAATTCCGACTTTGCTCAGCTGCACTTGCTTTAGATGCAGTCCTTGGTGTTTTGCAATCGCTGTCTGCATGGTGCATCACATAGTGAAGGCAATCTGCAACAATCTTTATCTCTTGTATTTTGTTATGGTTTGTCCTAGTGATGTGATTTACTGATGGGATCACTGCAAACTCCAATACCTTGCAATGGGTGGAGCTTATTGGAATACCCACATTTGAGGCTACAAGTACCGTTAGCGCACACATTACTTCAATGCAAAATCCACTGTGAAGAAATAAAAAAAAGACAGATGGAAAACCTGTAGTAAAAGAGTTATATGCAGGAAATCCCATGCCATGCACTTATCAAGAAAGTGAAGTATAAATGATGAATGGTGCGCAGCCTCTGAACAAGGGAGAAACGCTACATGACCAGGTTCAAATGGCACCTTTGGAGGGAACCAGGCTCTTCATTGCCACATGCCCCTGCAATTGTTTGCTTTGAGATTGAGGCCATGTGCCAGTAAGTGATGTTTTTCCTCAACCACTGCTAAGGAGTCCACGCTCAGCTGGCTGTCTTGCCCAGTTGCAACAGCTTTACTGTGACAACTCCAGTCCATTTTTTTAGAAGCCTGATTTGTTTTAAAGGCATCTTCCCCTCTCCGTGTTTCCCTTACAGAAACGTGCCATTATCCACTGGTTCGAGCAGCACAGTTTAAGGTGAACAGTCCAGACTGCCCTGACTGCAGTCTCTCGGCGAAGGCATACCTTGCAGTGTGTAGTACTGACAGGAAGTCCAACATTGGAAGCTACCACAACTGTGAACGCCGAAGCCAACTCAATAGTGAATCCACTGCGGGAAGCATAAGAAAACACTTCACAATCACTCTTTGCATCAGCTCGGACTGATACCATGCAGTGTGCCAAAGTCTTACCCGTTTCTTCTTCAATCGTTTATCTCCGACTGATTTTTGTCACAGAAATAAAGTTAAGAGAGCAAGGAACTGCTGAATAATGGAAACAGTACAGGCTAGTCACCTGCAGTAAACCGGCAGCACGGCTCATTGCGTCAGGAACTTTTGCTAGTCTACGCTGCAGTGAATCATGCCTAATTAGTGATTCAGCTAAGCATCAGCAGAGGTCTAGTATGCATCAAGGACAAAAATTACTGTAATGAATACATATGTTTTTAATGGTCTGAAGCATACTGGGAAAGCCATTGTATACTCGCCACTTCCACAAGCACCTTCTGGCATGTTAGTTAGGGCACCAGCAGAAGACTCTGCTCACGTAGACTATGTCCAAGCCCACTCCGTGTTAGTTTACAAGGATATCTTTTCTTTCTTTCTCCCTCTTTCTTTTTTTTCATCCTTTCTTTCTTTTTTCATCCTTCCTTCCTTTCTTTCTTCCTTCCTCTTTTTAGAAAGACGCAGAAGTCGAAGCCAGGTTATCATTAAAATCAAAGCACAGCAAAAACAGCAGACAGACAAAATACTACAGCAGCAGTTTCCCAGACTGGTTCACACACAAGGTTCATACAGCGTTACGATAACTGCGCGCCTACCTTGATGGTGTGATTGGAGTGAGGTCTTTACCCATGGTCTGGATAACTCTTCTACCCCAGACCCAGAGACCCACGCAGATCCCAACGCCTCCATAAAACAGCAGCCAGACAGGAGTTGACGCCTCTTGCATGACACCACCTTGCTCATAGATCAGCCAGAGCGCGACGAGCGGACCAATCGCATTGCTGGAGAAACACAAAAACATCGCCTGAGTTATAAAAATGCAGGTAATTGCCTTGAATGGGATTTTTTTTCTGCATGATTTTTCTCCACAGTGCATGCAGCACCGCTCTGAGTTGACCTTACAGGCAAAACATTTTCTCACTTCTGAAGGTTGCAGCACCGGACTCTTATTGTGTTGCTTTTTCAGATGTCACTTCACCACTGATAACTATACTAAACACTGGAAGCAATTTGTCTTTAACAAATCATTTCCTGAAATGTCAGAGTTGTCAATATCTCATATGTCTGTTCTGGGACAAAGAAGCAGCATTTTCAGTACTGTGTTGAAATTATCTCAAAGGTTACCAAATCAAGAGCTCTTCACCTGTAAAATTCAAGGCTTAAATGATCTCCTTTGGGCAAAGAAGGAAATTAATGAAAAAAATTTCCCTCTAGAGAAGAAGATGCAAACATTATCTAGTCTGACAACCTGCATCTTTTGGAGATACAATCAGAATGCATCCAGGAAGGTGACTTAAGTCCTTTCTAAAGGCACTGCAGAGCTGGTTGGGCTGGATCAGAGAAGACTCCTTGGTGATGCCGAGCTGGTATATGCTTTTTTCGCTATCCCACTCTTACTATCTAGAAATACACAGAACGTCAGCAACACTGAAGTCTCCACTCCTCAGGCTGCTCACCTGATACTGGTGCCTTACTCACACTTCAGAGCCTGGAGGCAGACTTCTGACTTTGCTTATTCCAAATAAATCATTACATTTCTCGAAACAAGAGGTAGCAGAAAAACTCGGAAGCTGGCAGACAGTTACTTTAGAGGCTTAAATACTTACTAAAAAGCAGATAAGAACTTTGTCATCACATTTTTTTTCAGTTCTTTTGCTGAACCAAGTGGCTGCTTGTCCTGCTGAACAGCATTTAGCACAATTTGTAAAAGCATGAATAGCACAGCAGCGCTGCAATCATGTCTAAATAACAAGAAGAGCAGAGCAAACCTGTCCAATGTCATTCAAAATGTTTGAACACCAACAGGAAGCTCCTCTCTTTGTAAAATGATAATGGAGAGTGGGTGGTGGCGAACACCGCGTGCGGGACTGACAGCTATGCTCACCCTGCCTAAATTTAGCCACTGGTCTCACTCCAAAGCACACAGTTGGAGTAAGGGCCATTTTTAACATCAAATGTTGAGTCTGGTGTGTCTGAGCAACACGACACACTCCTCCTTCCTTTGTCCTGGTTCGTGAGAAACCCAGCTCCAAAACCCCAGGAGTGCTCCCGGGGCACAGTGACCAGGAAGGCACATTCCCCTGTAAACACACACAACAACCTTCAAGCCGCAAGGCAAACAAAAGTACTTGAAAATGCTCTTTGATATGAAAAGGAATGAATAATTCTTAAAGATTTTGAGGAAACTGCTGGAGATTAATTAGTGAGCTAACATGAATAATAAAATGCAGTGGGTTTGAAGACACTGGATAGCATGATGAAGAACTAAATACACTTTAATCAAAGAGTGATTTCCACTAGCAAAAACACTTGGTCTGATACTGTGCTTGAGTATGCATTTGATTTGTTGAGTTTTTGTGAATGTGTGAGTGAAGTGATGATATGTGAAAGGTCCTTAGTGTCTGAATGGAAGATTTTTTTTGCTTTGAAGGAAAAAGAGATGCTCGATTAAAGCATTTCTAATTAAAGTTGGCTTGCAACTTCTTGGCCAGCATTTGCAGGTGCAGATTAAATGACATGCATGTTTTCATGCCTGATTGTGCATGAAAAAGAGGAAGTCATTTCAATGTACTTTCAGCTAAAACACTGATCAGATGAATAAACGGAAAACTGATCACTCCTTCTTGTAGTGTTGTACGACATGGGGACAACCTCCCCATTGAAAATAACAAGTGCCTTTGGAGCAAGCCCAGGCACCAATTCCTGACTGTTCTGAAGAGCTTATGTATGGATATTTGTCAGTCCTAATGTAAATGGGAAGACAGAAAAGGATTCAAAACCTACAGCAAAAAACTATGCTCTTTTGTACCTAAATCCAGTTTTAATTATTTGCAAATGCTACACCTCTGTGAATCTACTAAGCTTAATCCTCAAAGAAAAGGTTATTTTCTTATTGTGGCAACACCGGGCTGCTGACTTATTCCTAGCCCTGGAGGATCGGAGTGCATCATGCTGCCAAAAAGATCAGAAGAGATCACACCACTCCACAGAGGAGAGCACTTCTGATACCATCCCTGGATGGAAAGAAAGCAGAGGAGCATTGGATCAGCGCATACCGAGAAAGCCCAAAAGGTAATTTTGGATTTTGGATGTTGGAAAACATGGGTATCTACAATACTGAGTATCTACCTATATCAGAGGGACATTTCTCCTCTCCCTGTAAATTGTGCTCCATGTGGCTTAAACATTTGGCTCCTACGAACAACTGCATCTCCCAGTCTGAATACCTGCAAGAGGCTACCAACAACCAGCAAACTGGCAGTGCCTCCAATCTACCACCTGCATGGCTCTTTGGGAGGCTCCTTCAGTTTCTGGGCTTATTCAGTAAGTCCAGCCCCAGGGGCTTGTGGCATCAACACTTCCTACACCAGCAGGGAACAGCCCTTGAAGAAGCCATCAGTCCTGTCCCACCACAAAAGTCCTGCCAAGACTAGGATCTTGGTACCACATGCACAGACATTGCCTCTACCATGTGCACACAGCCATCCCTGGGACTAGAAGAATTCATCAGTAGAAGACAACCAGTCCCATAAGGAGAGTAACAGAGGGACAAGACATCAGTAAAAAAGGAGTTGTTAGATACTTTGCTTTAAGACCTGTTGTGGTGAACAGATGTCTCCTACAGTTGAGTGACTAAGCAGATGAACCACAAGGGCATTGGCCACATCGGGATGTGGTTTGCGAAATATTTTGCATGAGTTCTGTCTCATTTGACTCAAGACACGATCAGCAGGAAAGCAGACCTAAAATCTTCCAAGCGTTTGGCCAAGACTCGTTTCACAAGTATTTTTAAGTTGTGATTTTTCTCTTACTCTCCCGCTACAGCTCTTTTGCTTGCCATAACCAACTCATCTTCATGCTGGAGTCCCATCTGGAAAAGTCTTATTTGCGGTAGTTTAGAGGGAGAAGATAAAAAAAAAAAAAAAATCCTGCAATGGTCACCGAGGGGGACTGGACCCCTGTCTGCTTCTATCTCTGTAAAGATGCCATTAGGTTCCTATGCAGCTGAAATGCTTTTGAACACATTACTGCATTATTTAGCCGTTCGGTTAAAAAGCTGAGACGAGCTCCTCTTATCACACTACTGCTTTAGTTTCGTACATCTAATACACATTTTTCCACAGAGCACTTGCCATTGCAAGTTAATCGTATGCTGAATTTCTAACACATTATGGCGAGAGAAGCCCAGCTCCTGACCCTGTCACAAAGCACGCCCTCCATGCCCAGTATTTTTTACCATCTCTGCTGGCTGCTCGCAGTGCGTGGCGCCATTTGCCATCTCCAGACGCGTGACCCAGGATTAACAGCCACCTAGGGCAGCGCTTGCACTTGCAGACACGGGTCACCGCGGCGCGGTGGGGTGGCTTGGACTGTATCTGAAGTGCTTGCTGACCCTCCTGGTTATTTTGCTAGCTTTCTCGGCTAACAGAAACTGGCATGACTTCTCTTTTCCTGCTCGTTTGTGCCAGCTGAGAATCTGTCCCAAAGCATTTATAAAGCTGTTGTGAAAGACAGCACTTGACAGTGCATCTGAACTATAAATAGGGTTGGCTTCTTCTCTCCCCTGAGAGACAGATAGTATTACCAACAACAAAAAAAAACATGCAGCTATCTTGGGACAGGCTTAGAAATTACCAGTTTGCAATGCACACACACACGCACACACATGCATGCAAGTAGAGATTTTTACATGCTCTTGGGTCACATGTGCAGGTCTTTCTCTGTAGGAACAAGGATTACAACTTTTTTAAATAAAAAGTAAGATTTTTTTTCAGTAGTGAAAGGATGCCATCAGTTGAGTGCTCTGTAAATCACCAAACCTCAGGCAACTTGCCATATTTTGTGAACTAAAAACACTTCTATTACCTAACTATTTATTGGGGGCAGAGAGGGTAGTAAGTTGCTACAGACTGTGTGATGATCACACTTTGATTCTTTGCTACCTGAAACTCAGATTGTGTTTTTGCCCCTTTTTTTTTGGTTGATTGAAAGAAGCTCAGCACACACATCACCACTGACTCAAACTGAAGTACAAGCAAAATAACTGAGAAATCTATATTAAACTTCCAGTATTACACATACAGTTACAAATTCCCCAGTCATTCAAGTATTTTCCAAAACAGGATTTCCCAAATGACAGCAAGCTGCCCTCTGAACTTTCCACTGGGAAAATACGTGGGCTGATATTTCTGTCTTTACTGCAGTCACGCCTGGAGACATCACACAACCGAGTGAGGGTGCAGGGAAGGTATGCATGTATGAACCAACAGGAAAAAATACGTCCTCATCTCTAGTGATATCAGATTATAAAGGCTCTTGCTTTTATCCTGGTTCCTACAACCTACAGTTTTGAAATATTGTGTACACCATAGCTCCATAAGAGTGTGACACAGCTATGGCCCATAAAGTACAAGCTTTGGGCGTGTTATGAGTCATGAAGTCTACATATTTCTTCCTGTAGCTCATTGCTGTGTGTTGTAACTGATGGCCCTGAAACTGTAACTCTCTGCACATTGCAGGAGAGAGCAGATTGCATTTTACCAGGGCACAGGAATGCACATTTCTGCCATTCCCACCTCTTGGACAGACAGGGTTGGCAAAACTACCCAGGAAGAAATGCCTCTTCCAAATGGTACTGAGCTGCACCACCGGCAGGGATGAGCCATTCCCAAAAACGCCTGTGTAGCAAGGAGAAAGCCCCTCGTTTCCTTCTGCTCTTCTCCTGCTAGCCTGCAAGGCAAGAAAGTGATGGCACAGTTCAGGTGGCACCTACCTGAGCACTTCAGGACACAAGATTCACATCTACTGAGGAGACTGGCTGCACCTGCAGGACGGACTGCTATTAAAAACTGAAGAAATCAGATTTCAGGCTGCTCTTGGTAATCATAATGGACAGATAAGCTTCCTAAATATGCTAAGTGATCTTGAATACAGCTCTCAGGCAGGAAAGAAGAAATATTCATTTTGTAATCTGGCCTTATTATAGTTCCCATAGACCCCTTATTCAGCCAGGAGACCGAATCCCACTAAGCTCTCTGCGTGCAGTGAGGTACTGACAATGTTCTGGCCCTTTCTTCCTTTCATCCCCTTGCATTTACTCTGGGAAGAAGGGAGAAGGTGAGTCCCAGTGCAGCTGGTGTGCTCTGACCCATAACTCCAGTTAAGCCTGTAGGAAGGTGAAGAGAGAAGTTTCCTTTCACTGTATTCTGGGCAAACAGGTATTTTCTAATTTCACTTTCATTGCTTCGAATATCAATGTCTTCCCTATCTGGTAGCAATTCAGCTTCTAAAACACTGAAAGAATATCTAGAAATATATAAATACTAAATATTTTTACTCTAGGTCTGAAACAGTTTTAATTCCATCTTCAATAACATAACCTGAACTGTCTGGACAATACAAGAGTTGTTCTTCGTCAAGCCTGAGCCTGTGCTGGTAAAGTCCTGGCAGCCACCTCTAGCATTGCTGGCCAATTCCAGCATGGACAACCTGCCCAAGATGCCAGAGGGATGCCCGGCTGGCTAACCAGTGCCTTGTGCTGGAGCTGCCCGGGGTTAGCCATACATTTTCCCAGTTGCTTGGATGTGCTGTGGGGCAAAAGCACCATTTGCTCCCAGCTTTCTCATTCCTGACCCCATAGCAAAGCACAGGAGATGCTTATGGGGCTGTCGATTCTCTCCAGCATTGCCAAAGCAGCCTGACAAACTCCCCTGGCTTTCAGGAACAGCTCAATTCAGGCTTTGGTACGCAGCGTGGGCCCTACAGCTTCGGTGGCTCTCCCACTGCCCGCACCTATACAGTAACTCTGTAGGCTGCTGTGGCTGTGGCACCGAGCTGTGGATCATCGGGATTCCTGCTGAACAAACCTGTATTTACAGAAAACAAGCTCAGTCCAGCTCAGCCATAGGTGCATATAATCCCCGATGACCAACAAAGCCCAGCCTCTCTGGAAAGCTGGCTCTGAACAAGCGTTTAGGAAGCTGGCAGCTCTCCCCCTGTCACGCTCCTGGCCCGGGGCTTTTATTTTCCATCCTGCCCTTTTTATTCTCCCGTTGCCCTTGCGATGACCTGACGTGCTCCCTTTGTGCTTGGGTGCTGAGCCAGTGCGACCTGCTCGCTCGGCGCCGCTGATTAAATCCAACAACAACATTTTTTCAGAGGTTCTGTCCCAACACATTTCGTTGGGATTTTAAATTCTTTAGATTTCATTCAGCCCATGTGCACCGGAGTGTCACAAGGCTCCGGGCCCAGCTCGCTTGGTCCCAGCCTTGGAAGGGCTCCAGCATTCTCCGCCCGGAGCTGCCGAGGGCTGCAGCAGGCGGGCAGGAGGGGATGGTCTGAACAAAGCAGTCACCCAAATAAGGAGCTTCCACGGCTCCCTCTTTCTTCTAACATACAACTGCCCCGGCCTGCATCCCCATCGCTGTCGGCTCAAACACCAGCCACCCACATCAGTGCCCACAGCAAAGATTGCTGGTATCGCCTCGATGCTGAAAGGCATCTCTGAAGAGACCGGGGTCTAGTTAACCTCGTGCTGAGTTCTGAAGTCAAAGTCAAAATCCTAATTTAACTCTCCCTAGTCCAGAGAAAAGGTCTGGGCAGTGAAACAAGGGAAATTCCCATGTGATTCTTTCCCACTAATGTGCTATCCAGACCATCTGAGGCACTTCTGCTCCATCAAGAGTTTCAGAGCTGCATCATGGCTCAGTCCATGCCATACACTACTGTCTTGTGTTCCAGACCTGTTCCAGACCTAATCAAACATTTAACTACATGCAGCTTGAAATTGTTCTGTTAGGTTTTAATTTTTCTCTCTCTGCTCCTCTGATCTGCTCCTGTCCCTTCCAGGCATAGCAGCAAACAGCCTGATGGAAAATAAAGAGAACACGTGGGAGGAAAGACAGCTCTGGGACACAGAAGGAAAATGGAGGAGACGAGTCCAAAAAAAAAGATGTGGATGAAGTAGGTGTTGCCCTGAATGTATGAGTGAGGAGCTTAAAACCAAATGCGGAGGAAAGCTGGATTTTAATGACATGATTCAAGGATGAGAAAGAATAGGGAAGCAGCAGCAGCACTTAAAATGAACAGAAGGAAGGGGAACAAGGGAGGGAGAGGAAAAAATAGCAGTGCTCGGTGGAAGACGTATTGCCAACGATGGCTTTCTCACTGAAATGTGGACGGAAAGATGTGCTATTAGCTAGGTCTTGCTGCATTATTTTTAAGATTGTAAATTGCTTCCTGAGCTCTGCAGATCTTTATGTGACATGCTGAGGAACTGAAAGCCCACTAAGAAGTGTTTTGCTCTGCTAGACACAGACTGGCAAAATGTCTGTGCTACATCACCCACAGCATAGATACCTGAAGACCCTGAGCGTTGTATCAACCCAGCCTTTTTATCACACAGAGGGGTCTTTAGTTTCTAATGTTTAGCTGGAACTAAGTACAATTGTAGGGATGGGTCCCTTTGCAAACCAGGATCAGATCTCATACCCATGGCTGTCCTCTTGCATTTCTAGCAGCTGACAAAATTAAGCTAACTTGTTTTTTCAGTTTTGCACTTACATGAATTCAGCTTAAAAGAGATCTTGGAATAAAAAGCATTTAATAAAAACATATGCTTGCTTGCAAGTTTGGTAAGATCACACTGACAGAAGTAGAGATCTGGAAAACACAAAATAATACGAATTTTCAGGAAAGGATATTGCCAAGGCAACAAGCCAGTCCAAATGGAGAATTCTGGGGAAACTAGGCTATTGATGCAACAAATCATACTGCACAGAGTCTAAACCTTGTCTTTCACTGCTCCCAGCTCCTACCAATGACCAAAAGTTGGGGTTGTTCAGCCTGGAGAAGAGAAGGCTCCAGGGGAACCTTACAGCAACCTGCCAGTGCCTAAAGGGGGCTACAGGATAGCTGGGGAGGGACTGTGTTAGCGGGTGTACTGACAGAACAAAGAGAAATGGCTTTAAACTAAAATAGGGTAGGTTTAAATTTTATAGAAGGAAGAAATTTTTCACTCAGAGGGTAGTGAGGCACTGGCACAGGCTGCCCAGAGAAGCTTCGGATGCCCCATCCCTGCAGGTGCTCAAGGCCAGGCTTGATGGGGCTTTGGGCAATCTGGTCTGGTGGGAGATGTCCCTGCCGGTGGCAGAGGGGTTGGAAGCAGACAGTCTTTAAGGTCCCTTCCAACCCAAACTATCCTATGATAACTCCAAATTTGATTTCTGAACAGACTACATCCTTACAGATCACTTCAAACAATCTCTACTACCCTTGTCTGTGACAGAAAAGGCAAGTGATGCTTGCATGAATATGTCAGACCTCAAGGAATATCTGTAGACATCATCTAGAGGGTATAAAAGAGTGGCAGGGGCACTTACTGCTGTAGGCTGCAATCTTTCTGCAATGGTTTTCCCTCAGAAAAGGAACAAAGGAAATCCATTTGTTTGCTATGCAAGTTAGAAGCTCTGCAGGACTACCTGACACAAGCGAAATCTCTGCATAACCAAGTGCTGCCTCCTTGGCATGATGTGCTGAACGTGTTTGGATTTCCAGTGGGATTTTGGCAGGGTCCCTCAGCCAAGGCCCTTCAGGAAATTAAGCTGCCGTGGGATGAAAGGCAGGCAGTCTCAAAAAGGCAACCTGGAAGAGAGGCAGAAAGCGCAGCAAGAGCAGGACAGCTCCCTTATAGGCATCAGTTAAACAGACTGGGATTCCTCCTCATGGGCAAAGAAATAAAAAAAATAAAAAAAATAAAAAGGGGGGGGGAGCTCAGAAAGCAATGGGACAAAGTCCTGGGATAAAAAGCCATCAAAATAGAGCTGTAGACAAGAAGCTCTGGAATATACATCCCCTTGGCCATAGATGCTGGGAGGAAGAGTACATGAGAAGAAATATTGGTGCTGTTTGTCCTTCTCCATACATTTTTTCCCCTTGGCACCTGCTGCTGGTCACCACCGGAGCTTGGGTACCAGCCTCCCTGGGTCTTTGCTCTTGCCCAGTATGCTCAGAGCAGAAGTCCTGACCAGCAGAGAACATCCAAGAGAAAAGAAAGTCACAATGGTGTCCTCTGATCCAGAGGGAAGACAACTGTGTGAGGGCATCTTGGACTCCTTCTGGGAGCCAGATCCCTGTAATGAAGTGAGTAATAACAAGAGCGAGGACAAGAAGGCTCTTCAGAAAGCATTATTCTGAATTCCCAGGACACTGTCTGGATGGGACGGGCAGAAACATGTTTTTAAGTGTATTTGAGATGAGCCGTGAGTTAAATTGGGTGGCTGACAACAGCGAGGAGCAATAACCGTTCTCGCTGTGTGGGATGGTGTTTGCCCAGATGCCTAAGGAGGACTATGAAAGCTATGAATGCTGTAAAGCCCCTCTGCAAATGCTGAAACCAACACCAGCAGCACACAGCTAAAACTGCAAGAGTTCAGCAAGAAGGAGGCTCAGCACAGCCCAAGCTAACCCGAAAAGATTGCTGCTTCTACAAGGAGCTCCTCTGAGCACACCACCACAGGGGGACTTCAGTATGGGACTAAAGTGGATCAGTGCAGGCTTGGGAAGAGGCAATCCAGCCCAGTCCTAAAGGAAAAGAAATATGCCATTTTTCCAGAGGAAAAACACACAAACCAGCCTTCAGCCACGTGCCACCAAGAGGGCTGGGAGCAATGCAGCTGTGTAGATGAAATGATGTTGAAAGCAGGTGAGCAATGTGAGCGCAGACAAGGAAGGCAAAAAAATGCTCCACCCTGAGCCTACTTCCTCGGTCCTTTGATCAAAAGTCCTATACATCACTGAATTAAAAAAAAAAAAAAAAAGAGGGAAACAGGTGAACAGGTGGTCAAATGAGTGGAATGTATGGGTGTTTCTCCAACAGGGCATGGCCAGGCAATGGAGGGCAAAGAGGTGCAGATAAACATTTCTAAGACCAGCTCCAAGATTTTATCAGCTGATTCAATACAAGCATGAGGAAAGACTCTCAGAGGACAATCCTTTTCCCATATTACTGGGAAACGATGTTAATGCCACAGGGTTTAAGGACAGACACACTTAAGCCAAATGGTTGAGGGATGAACTCACCGGCTTCCTTTGTCATAAAAAAGAGTTATTCAGCAGTGACAGCAGCTGTGGATAAAACTCCTGCCAGGAGATGGGAATCTTAACTGAGTAGATTTGCCATAGCCCATGTCCTCTCTCTGCATGGGCCACAAGAACATACCCAGACTTACTAAGGGTTATCTCCCTTTTTTTTTTTGGTAAGAGAGCTGTGGCAGCTGGAGAGGTTGTATGTGCAGTTTATAAATTTCAAAATAACTCCAAGGCTTGTTAGATTTTTTGGGCTATGTAGTGATACACCACCTCATATTGTCCTCGACCCTGCTTGTGGCTGGAAAACTCAAAGCAAAAGCTTCAGCAAAGGGAGATTTATAAAAGCTGGAGCAATCCAAATGAAGACATTCTTCACACACCTCTTCTTGCCATGCAATGTGATGAGAGAGAAAATTCATCTAATGATAAAAATAGCCTAAACCTCTCATTTGCTGATAGTCTCCAATCTTGCAGTTAAAATAAGCTGTGAACTCTGCAGGGCAGGGACCATCTTGTTTGTTTTCACAGTGGTCAGCATGCCAGGGCACCGATCCCTGGGGGACTCTCAGTGCTTGAAAGCTTGCCACAATTAAACCAGAATTAAACTAATTACTCCACAATAACTTAGCAGAGAACAGGAAAGATGGTACCATTGAGAAGAAAATAAACCATCAACTGAGCAGCCGAACTCCTGAGAAGAACTGGGGACATCAGTGTAACAAGCTTTGCAAGACACAGCACTAATTATCATCTACCTGTACAAGTTTTCTGACTGGCCACATCCCCAAGCTGTCAAACCTTGCTCCAAGATGTAAATTATAAAATCGCTGGTTTGTGAGATCTCATCCTCTTACCTGACATCATTCCCTCCATGGGCAAAGGATCCAAAACAGGCTGTTAAGATCTGGAGGAAGTGGAAAAGTAGATGGACCTGAGACGTGTCCTTCTCTTCCTTGTCCTCTTCCACAGGATCTTCTGGGGGCCGGTTAGGATCTGCAAGCTCAGAGGCCAATTTCATTTCCACTCCACCTTCTTCAGCCTCGATCTCTGCCTCAGCCACTGCATTGCAATAGCTGGAGTAGCTGTCATAGCGAACTCGTTTCTTAGAGTAGGACACTGTGTCTCCCACTAACTTCTCACTGTCCTCCGGAGTGGATGGATCTGCTGCCTTGAAGGAGGAATGCACAGGCATGCCACAAATAGCAGCTGTGTAACAGGTATAGCTGTTGTTGCGTCGTAACAGTTTGTAGTTGTTTTCTTGAGCAGGCCTCTCATCAGTGGCCCTGTCCAGGTGCATTTTGTGTAGCAAGTCTTTGTATAAACCTGAGTCCTTGTGCACAGTGTGATAGACGTGACCGTCGCTCCTCACCTGGCCGTCGAAGCTGAAGGTGCCATTGGAGACTGGTGATTTCACAGAGGTGTGCGTCATAGAAAAGGCCCTTCCTAAAAAAGGCAGAGATTTAGAGTTGTTACTGCTCTCAAGTGCAACTTGGAAGCTCTCTCCCACTTCACAGGACATTAAAATAAGTGTAAATGACTAAAACAGCAGCCATCCTAGGGTACAGGACAAATAAGATTAATTTGCAATACACACTTTAAATAATAGAAAAGTCAATCCACCATGAAATAAATTCTCCCATTGAAAGATGGGAGTACACCAAAAGCACAAAAATAGTTTTGTTCCAGCACTGGGTCTCCCACAGACATGCAGGAGGACCTGCAGCAAGTCACAGAGAACCAGCTACTCCAAGGTGATATTGGAAGCCTAAATCCTCAGTTCTTTGGAAAATTCACTTCTGTAAAAATTCTGGATTTGTAAAATAAGCTCTTCTTTTTCTCAGATTTCGTCTGCTTTGGATATGCCTACTAAGTGTGTCAGAAAAGGTGGTCTTACTGCAATTTGATACTGAATATGAGGTCACTTTTCAAATGCACCTATACTTAAGAGACATTTGCACAACTTAAAAATAATTTTAAAAACAGAAAACAAAAAAGCTCACATTCTGCAAAAGTATTTCCTCAGCTATTCAAGTGCCTTACATGTTTTATTTCTATGAGTATGGTTATTCCCACTGTATACATTTAACATCACTGAATGTTGTAGAATACCACAGCTAAGCTGGTATTTCTGAAGAAACTCTCTTCACTTCCTGACTCCCCACATTTCCACTGTGCAACATCCACAACCGTTTTAGCTGGTTTTGAAGTGGAAGCACGCACTCAAAGAGCTTCCCGTCATGACTGATTTGATTTTGTGAGAATCAAATATTTACTAAACAAATGATGGGGTTGGGTTGTGTAGATGTCAGTAAGTGCTACCAGAGTCAACAGACTGCAAGTGGGTGGCAGGGGGGTGATCCCGCCACACAGAACAGAAAGAACTTTATGCACGCTAGCATACTTCTCGTGAATATATTTTCAGAAAACAATGCATGAGATTTTTCTAGTGGACATGCTCCAAATGGTCATACATTTGTCAACTAAAACCCAAATCTTTTCATCTCCTGTGGGAACATGCTGGTAATCTTTGTGGCTGAATTTAACCTTCATACATCAGCTGTTTGTGTTCTCTATATTTTTCCATTGCTTAAAAGGACAGAAGTCCCATTAAGAATATCAAGTAAAGCAGAAAGGAAAGTCATTTCTGCTTTCGGCTGTTTATAAAATGCACATTCAGACAAAAAAAATGTAATTGTTTACAAGTCCTGTCTAGAAAATGTCACCTGTAAATAAGAATATTTCTCAACAAGTGGATTAGAGCTGGAAATTCCAAACACCAACTCACCATTTACTACAGACCTACTTGCTGCAAGAAACCCTATCAAAACAAGGGGAAGATAAACCCTCTGTGTTGTCTTAGTTTCTTACCATATGGTACACGTGGATGGTTTCCATTCGCAATAGTATCTGATGCCCCGGCAGCTTCTGTTGCTGAGCCAGTAAGGGGAATTGAGCTCTCATCAGATGTTTTGGCACCAGGAAGCTCTTTAAAGACTGGTGTTTCTTCATCTTGAATTTTATCAAGACTTTCATCTGATATCCTTGACAGTGCAGCATCTTTCTTTAACCGGCCTAAGGAAACAACAGGACTGTAATTTTAAACCCAACCTCTCTGTCTCACTGCTTATGTTTCCAGTGTTTGCATCAGTGGCATAGATCCATGTGGATACAATAGCTTGGTTTTGTTTCATACACATTTTTTATTTATTTCTAACACTTAACTTCACTAAATTCATCTGAGAAAATGCTAGAGCATCCCATAACTTCACCGACATAGGTGCCTGAAGTAAAACACCAAGCTACTCATTTGTTAATTAAATCTGAAAATTTTCTCTGCGTTTTTAACCCCGTGTTTGCTGAAAATAGCAAAGCAAACAAGCAAAACACTGCTAGTCTAAAAGCTGCAATCAGTTCAGCTTACTGTAAAGTTTAAGAAGTCACTTGAAGATAATCGTTCTGCCAGGTTTCTCTGTTCAACATTTCTTTAACAAAATATAAAACAGATTATATTCCAGGATTTATTTTCCTGTTTCTGCAAGACTGTGGAAGATGTAAGCACTGCAATGGATTGCCTAAAGAGGTTTTGAATTTCTTCCACTGCAGGTTTTTAGGAGCAGGTTACACAAACACATGAGGAACAGCTTCAGCACACCCTGCCTGTGGGTGGGGACTGAATTAGATGACCTCTCAAGGGCACTTCAGTTCCAAAATGAAATGTTCCACCATTCGACATCACCCGCGTTTCATCACACAGCTACTTACTTTCTATTTTTCTCTTCATCCAGGGACACACAAAAATCCAAACTAAGACAGCAAATACTAAGGATACGCCGACTGATATCAGAGCAATGGCCCACATTGGCAATATCAGTCCTAGTACTGTGAAGACACAAATAAAACCCAAACAAACTGTGAATTAGCATCACTTAGTTATCTCAAGCAATGGAAAAGCAGTCACACAGAAGACCATGTTCACCGTCTACTCAAACCCAACATGAATGAGCTGCTCATTTTTAACATATATGTTAGAAACAGCAAGTAGTCAAAAGGCCCAGGCCTCCAGGTCTCTGTGACCCCACTGTAACCTCATTTCCAAAACATCCACACCAGGGCTGCTAAAACAAGTTTGTCAGGACTGTATATACTAATGCATGTTAAACTGCGTTGCCCATTAGGGTAAGTATTTTCCCGACCTTTGCTCTGGTCAATAAATCCTGCTGCTTAGCTTAATCTGAGCCATTATCTGCTTATGATAATAGCTTAATGTAGCACTTCAGAGCTGAGGTTTCAGCCCTGCTATGCACAACCGTGCAACTTGTGCTCCTCTAAGCATTGCCTGTCTTCTGTTCACCCAGCACATTTCCTTGCTCTTGTTCAATTAAATAGTGTGATCAGTCCCTAGATGAAGAAAGAGTTTGGACTCTGACTTTTCAGACCTGCTTGTGTGTGCCTATCTTGAAATCCATGTGGTTGATTCATACTTGTTTGTAAACGTTGCCTGAACAGAAGCCTTGGAAGGTAAACATATATTGTAAACATATATTTCCTGTGTATCAGAGACCCACCTTCTCATTCACGCTCTTTAGAGACTGCTAAGCTGAAACAAAAGGGACATTAAGATTCTTATTTCTTTTATTTTGCTTAATGAGTCACTGCAGACTGCCTGACCTACTTCTGCAGTACAATTAGTCAGGAAATGTTGGTTATACAGCTGATTTACTGTGAAACATCTTGGATACCTAACCAACGAGGATATTGACTTAAGAAAAAATCACAGCTGAGTTATGCTTCCTTTAAAGAGGGATCTTTGCAAGCTCTTCATTCATTTCAGTGATGTTATGCTATCAAGCAGAGTCCACAGAATGCATTTTTTTAGTTTGTCAGGTTTTAGAGAAAATGGATTTCTATTCAAAAAAGGTCTCTTTCTAAACCTATTTTTTAATTCAGGAGTCTCCCTTCACTTGCATGATCATTCATGGCTCTGGGCAATAATCTCATCTAAAGATAACATTAAATGACCAGACTCTTCAATAAGGTAGTTGAGAGCATTGAACATCTTTTATTTTTCTGAACTCTCTTACTGCAAGTGTATGTTTAAACACATGCTGCTTAAATAAAGTAAAACACACAAATATAAATATATAAATGGAAGTATAAGTATATAAATGCACATAAAAGTATACAAATGTGCAAAAATATAAATACAAATAAAGTTAGAGTCACAAAAATGATGCATCATTTCCTTCTACTTAGTCGCAATGAAAAAACACAGCACCCAAGAGAGAAGATGCATTAAATGCAGAAACAAGCTTGGGGCTTCTTATCATTGAAGGGAAATAAAGAAGTAAATTTAGTTAATAGGAGCTGTGCCAGATTTGCCAGAACAGTGACTCTGTTGATTTCAGTGGAGTTACAGCATTAGATGTAGTGCATACAGCCTCGCTGACCGCTCTGTACCTTCCCTCCTTTCTGTATGTATCTGCAATACCATTGAGAGAAAAAATGCAGCTATTTAAATTCAGATACATGAAGCCAAACTGGGAGCTCAGTATTTCCCTTTTCCTCTAAAGAGGAATTTTTTCCTAGCTGTGCCTTGCCCCCCTAAACAGAGTGATCAAGAGGGAGTAACAAAAACTCATGCATGAATGGAAGCACATGCAAATAAATGGCTTACTCTTGCCCTCATTAACTCCTAACAAAGAAAAGAGCTGTGCAGCACTCACAGCTATGTGACAGCACGCAGGTGGAGTATCGTTACACAAAACTAACACGACACAGTGGCTGCAGGAAGCCTCCCTGCTAGGCCTCCCACGGCAGACAGCTCACTCACCTGGTGCCCCTGTGTACATGATGGAAAACACATTAATAGCGATGGTAGCAGCATAGAACACTGGAAGTGCACGGAGACCATTGGGCACGGGGTCTTCCTGCAGAGAAACCAGGAAAAAAAGGGAAACATTAGCTGGGTTTTCCACCAGATTAGTGTCAGCATGAGCCAACGTGAGGAAAACACGTGCTCCCAAGCCAGTGCCAGGCAGGTGAAACCTTCAGAACAATGCTGAGGGAAGGATGTTGACCCGTGTGGTTACACCTGAACCCCCAACGCTGGTCTTGGCCAGCGCCAGCAGTCTGGGGAAGCTCAACACTGGTCATGGGCACCATGGGTTATAGCTTCAAGTCTGCTGCAGACCTGCTGGCTTTAATTCTCACACCTGGGGGAGGAAAGCTTCTTCCTCTGAGTGTTTTCCTTCACAGGGGGCTGTTCTGGTTGCCACATCGAGCATTTTACCTGAAGCTAGCACATGGCTGTGCCTTGCTGTCCGGCGCAGAGCTCAGAGGTGGGCACAGGAGGCAGGCGGCCACCATGGCCTCGTGCCTCTGCTGCTTACAAGCTGACGGCGCAGCGGAAATGCACCATGCAAAGCGTGGAAAAAGCCTTTGTGAAGAGAGAGCTTTGGCCCTTTGACAGGCTCCGTGTGGTTGGGAAGAGCCTGGCGAAACCAAGGGCTGGTTAGTCAGGTTTTGTTTCTTGCTGCCACGAGCAACAAAAGGCAGTGGAGAGTAGGGTGCAGTGGCCTCACGCCACCCTATGCAGGGGCATGCGTACAAGGGCACATTTGTGTGATTCTGATAATCAATTTCCTAAGCTGTTAGGTTTTGAATGTAATAGAGGAACTTTTTTCCCTAGAATATCTCGTCCTTCATGCAGCTTGAGTCATTTTAAATTCAAAGCTGTGTCCGTTCAGACTTATCATCTGCTTCTATCACTGACATTTATTTACATCAGAACTAAAGAACGATGAAGCTGGGGTTACAGGTGGTGTTATTTATAGCAAAAGAATTAATTCCTCATCTATTTAAGTTCCCTGTATAACCACTAACATAGTGTCCCTTATTTTAGGTCCTTGTCATGTGTCGTACCCCCCATTTTAGCACGCTGAATGGTGCGAGAGAAATAGAAAGAGCAAATAAAAGTACTCTGATTTCCAGCCCTTGCAGGGTGGCAAGCAAATCATCATCTACACTGGAGACAGACAGACTGATGCTACCTCAAAGTTGCCACTTCTGACTGAGGTCACTAAAACCCGATAATTTAAATTTCTTGAGAATCTAGGAATACACAGATGCCTGTCTTCTAATATCTCATGCACTAGAAAACCAAAGCTTAGAATTTCTGTGAAATATTAATGAGAGTATCTCCCAGTGAGGAGTATTCTTTTTAAATAACAGTTTGAATTGCTATCATGAGGCTAAGTCAAGGCCAAGAACTTTGTGCTAATAAACCAGCATCTCAGTGTATCATCTTTCAATGAAACATAATCTACGGTATCAATTAGCTTCTGATGCACTTGCATAGCACTTTCTAAACCTCAAATATGTGTTTTGTTACTTACTCTGAGCTTTTAGAGCAAATACAGTTCCAACAGCTAGACAAAAAATGACAGGTCTCCTATCCAAAAAGCAAGCCACAGACTTTCAACCCTGTGGAAATGCCAGCACTCAAATGACAGGCTAGAACACAGTCTTCGTAACAAGCGTTCATTAGAATGGTGAGATTCATTTACCTTCTTTAAAATGAAGAATCTAATCAGCACAAAGAGTATTCCAGACATCAAGCCAGACAGCAGTGGGGAAATAAACCAAGAGGCAACTGTGTTGAAAAAAAAAAAAAAAAGAAAGAAAAGAACATGAAATATATAACATACTTGCATAATAGTTAAGCAGCTAGTGGTCAGTGAGCAATGTGTTCAGAATGGTTCTTGTACTGCACATCTGGAAAGAATATTCCAGATATTTACTTATAACTGGTGCAGCTCAATTACCACTGACACTCATGAAAGCTAAAGTAATGCTTGGCACTATTAGAAACGTCAGCCAAAACATTTCCAGATAATTGTGCAAGTTTAGTTATCAAATTAATCAGGAAAATTTCTTCCTGGCTGATGCAGAGCGGGCCAAGAGAACCCCTGTCATTTCCTAATCACCATGACTCTGAGTGGTGCAAGCAAGTGGGAATAATCTTACCCTGTGAGCAGCAGGATGCTGTGCTGCTCACAGGGTAAAAGTCTTGATTTCCAAAATGCCACAGAAGCATCCACTGCAGTGAACAATGTGCATAAATTTTTTTGCGGGCAAGATTTGCAAGTGTTCAGGACTGATTTAACTGAAGTGGGTGGCAAAACTCCCACTGATTTCAATAAAACGGGATTAGGGCAGCGCTCTGGAAATCTTACCCAGAGTGATTTATTGTTTGTGACACAGTTAACAGATTGATTCTGCTGTCATCTCAGGCTTGCTACAAACTTTATTTTACTTCTGACAGATTTAAAAGAAAAAAACGCCTTACTCTAGCTTCTCTAAAGCTCAACTCTATTTCCATGCCTTCAACCCCAAGTGCTTTTAATGCAGGGTTTAGGCTGCGTCTTGGGTTACAAGGCTTACAAAACAATACAGAAACCTCCCTCACATCCCCGCTTGGCGATGCTGACCGTGGGAGGCTGTGATTTAAGCATGTGCTGCGCGCCCAGCATTCGCCTCCCTGGTGCTGGTGGGTGGAGAAACATGACGGTGGGCACTCACATGATGGCTAGCGTCGCTCAGAGTGAGAGTGAGGTGGTATGAGCTGCCACAAAAAGAATTGCAAGAGGAGTGTCACCTTGAAGCACGTCTGGGAGGCACCATGTCTCCTCTTCAACTTACTGCTGGGGAAGCACAACTTGTGTTTTACCCCTTTCGTGGCTAAAATGCAAGTGCTGCAGCCCTTAGGTAGAAAATAACTTAAGAAGGGAGTGCTACCAGCACAGGGCACATTTCTGAGAAAGCTTCTGCAGTCAGCGCACGCTGTTTGACAAACCCTGCCGCATTAAAGGAAATGGCAATTACCAATCTTGACAAGCTGCATCCACTGGACTCCCTGTGTGCCAATTGCGACGAGGGAAAAGCCAATTGTAGCACCTACGATGCAATGGGTCCCCGATATTGGGAGTTTCAAGAAAGATGCGATCAGCTGCCAAACAGCAGAACCTAGAAAGTGAAGGAGGGGGGAAAAAAACACCAGCTGTAAACAACAATAGTAACAGTAGTGTCACACAGAAAATTCTTAGCCATGTACCCACGTTCTTTTACGAGCGCTGCCTACGCTCCACATGCACAATGGAGATCTCCCAAAGAGAGTTTTGTTCCTGCTCCGTCTCTAAAAGCAGACACTGTGACAGTCTAATAGCAGCTTTGAACACTCCATCTCCTTTGCAATTTTTTTTATTACTAAAGCACTTAACGCTGCACAACGGGTCTGCTCTTTTTTGAAGGCTTTCACTATTTTTCCCTACTTAGCCCATCAGACTGAATATGCAAACAGCTCCTGGTTTCAAGCTTAGAAAGCTCATTAAGCTTAGAAAACCTCATTCCTGGGAGATGAACCTGGAAGCCTCCAAGAGATCAGTGTCAGGAGAAGTGTCACAGTTTCACCGACACACTGCCCATGCTCCTGAATTCAGATGCTACCAGGAAAGGGCTCAAATCCCGGCCCAGGGAGTATTTGCGCCTCTTCTCAGTGGTACACGGCCACTGTCCAGAGTCCTCTGCAGGACAAACAGACTGAGGAGGGTGAGAGGATGCTCTCACCACCTTCATTTGCAGCACCGGACAACTCAGGCTGTGGAAAAAAAAAAGAACCCTAGCACCACAGAGCAGGCCTTGTATTTTCAGTCGTTGGGTCAGACAGACGGCTGCTGGACACCCAGCTCCATGCCTCAACCCAGTTTCACACTGAAGCACTGAATGTCCTAGAAGGACTCAAGTTCCCTGCTCCTCTCGTGTGAGGAGATGAAAATCATTTTGGTGGAGACTCGGGTTTTCTGTTGATCTCGCCCAATAGTAGAGGACTCTTACTATCTCTTCTTGATCTTGAGACTTCATGGTCTTGAGAGGAAATCTTTGTGTGCAATCAAGCTGCAGTGAAAGATCCTGTAATTTCAGGCTCGTGCCACCAGTGCCAACAGACCTGCAGCAGACATGGGTGACAAAGCCAGGCCACTGAACACACGCTCTCACTCAAATCCCAGCCTCCATCCTCAGCCCTACCAGGAGAGGATGGCTTGAAGCTCTTGAAACGGAGCCTGGTTAAATACCAGGGTACAAAAGCACTGAAAAAGAGCTGCAGTGAAGTTTTACAGCTCCACAACACAGGCATCAAGAAGAGAGAGAACAAGGAGCCAGTTCCTGATGCCTCCTGAGCCTGCCCAATGTCCCTTGTGCAAGGAACTGAGCAATACCGCAGGGGAGGCATGGCAAGGGAGCAGCACTGGCAAGAGAGGCTGGTGAAGACAGATGGGAAGATAAAGAGAAATGAAGAGAAGAATGCTAGGTATACCTATAAAAAAGATTCAGAGGCTGCTTTGTCACTTCAGACAAGCTGTTGTAAGGTCAGCTTTCCCCCTTACAAATACCAAACTGCTCAGCCTCGCCAGACCAACTTGCTGGCATCGTATGCAGCTAGGTTTGGAAGTCAACCAGTTTGTAAAACTGCCCTCTCCTGGGGCACTGTCCCAAAACAACTGGTACTCCTATCGCTATCGGAAATTCTAGATCAAACAAGGAGCACCTGCTCTTTAATTTTTTGGCCTCTCTTCCCCTACGCTAAAATAAAAATAAGCACACTTCAAAACCTTTGACATGAACTTAAGAGACCAGCAAGTGGAAGTGAGGTGAAAGGGAAAACATGTGGTAGCATCTGTAAAGAGCCAAGTGAACAGATAGATGTCAGCCACAAATAGGTAATTACAGAAAAATCCTTTTTTTAAAAAAAAAGAAGGAAAATGCATCCAAGTCACAAAGTGCAAATGTGTGGTGTTTTTTTTTTTTTTTTTTTCTGGGGGGAAAAGAGGGAGCATGGAGCTATTTCTTACTTAATCAGCTTCATCTAGAACACAAACAGAAGGGAAAGTGGTGGAGGACTCAGATGGTCTGTGGAAGACAAGGTGCGGTCTAAAGAAGTTTAAGTGAGAAAAAAAATATTTAAATTAAGCCAGAGGAGAACTTTCCTCTGGGGCTGGAAATACCCAAAGCCAGGCACCTGAACTATCAACACCAGGCCTCAAGTCATCTGTGGTGTAAAATGTATGCTCACAAGCTCTGCAAAGCCAGCCCAGGAGCCAGAAGGCTCGCTAGAGTTTGTCCTGGCCCCTGACACAAATACTCCAGCACAGCAGCACCTTAAAAGCAAGAGTCCCCAACCTCCCAGCGCCCAACAAACCGTTCGGTAGGTCTCATTACAAAATGCTATGCTGCAAAATGTGGGCACAGGCTATGTCATCCCCAGACCATCCCGTTGCTCCCTGCTTCCTTCTCTCTTACAGGAGGTGCTTGCCCTGAAAATCACCTCCTGCTGTTTGCTGCAAGCATCAGAAGATCTTCCAGCAACATCTGGAAAGAGGACACTGTGGCTGGCGGTCCCTTCCAGACTCACTGAAGCTTCATCAAAATTCAGAAGCTAACTCATGGAAACATGATCACGATGCGTGAGAGAAAAGGGGGGGAGAAATGCAGAGGGAAAAGACAACGAGGAAAAGAAAACACACAGGAAGGCCCAGAGAAAACACAACAAAAACATCCAGAGAAAAGCTGGCAGTGGATTTGAGGGGAAAAAAACGGAACCTGCAGTTTGTAACTTGTGCTTAATTCAGAGATTTAAAATGTGGAATTTATTCCTAATGCCCTTACTGGAGGGAGGGAATGCAACTGGTCATGAAGTTCACACAGCCTTATGTAAATACACATGCAAATAAGTTGTTTTCTTTGAGCTTCTGGCCAGCTGCCGCCACGGGGGGGATGAGGGACGTAAAACTTTGCCCTGATGGGTTCAGGACATCGTGAGGAGATACAGGAAAGGGAAAGAACCCTTCCTCCTCAGGGGATCGCAGGTGCTATAGAGGCGGTGATGGTCAGAAGAGGCAGGGCACTTACTTTTCTGCAGGCATGCACCAGTTGGAAGTGACGGAGCTATCCCAAGAAGCACAGAGACACACCACCCATCCCACAGCTCAAGGGACAGACCAGCAGCCTGCAGCTGGCCCCGTGAGACGTCAAGGAAGGGGAGCCCAGGGGGAGCCCAGGGGTGCTGATGCTGCTTGGAGCCACCTGCCCTGCGTGAGGAGCCTTCGGGGAGCAGCCGCGGTACCGGCAGCGACCTCCCCTCTCGGCTGGGGAAGGGAGAGGGGAGAGAGCTTCTTCCCTCTCACGCAGACAAAACCACCTCAGACTAGCCCAGAAACCGGCGCTCAAAGCCCATCTTGATCCATTAATGGAGAAAATAAAGAAATGAAGAAACGGGAAAGTAACCATGAGCAGCATGGACCCACCGATTTTGCCCACAGGCTCTGCCTGAGGACTTTGGGGAGAGCGTTTGCTGCTCCCCGCACCCTGCCCTTTAAAAGCAGGTCTGCTATTGATCCTTATGGGAGCTCTCCAAATGCTCACAAAGCCCCTTGCACATAAACAAAGGAGAAATACCAAGGCTTAATGTTACTTACCTCAGAATATGCCATTTGTTCTAAACGAGATTAATTTAACTGCAAACAAAGGTGCACAGAGTGGACACGGAGGTACACAGAACTGCTGCTGGCTTGAGTCAGACAAAGCAAAAATACCTTAAATGTGTGACTGTCTGCCCGTACTTCTCCTTTAAGTTTTGTCAGGGGCCAGGATTAAGCATATGATTAATTGCAATCACTCAGTTAGACAACCAGTTTAAGCAAATACATTTGATTTCAGTATTTTTTTTTAAAACTATTTAAATAATTCCTTTTAGGACTTATTCATTGCAAACTGCTATTTCTGCAGGATCTTCTGTACCGTCGTAAAAAGGGTATGCTGACATATTTTCCATTTACAATAAAAACCTCCAAAATTATTTTTTTCAGTACCCTAGGAATATACATATATATGATACATTGCATTAAACATTTTTTTTCTATTAGTTAAATGGCTGAACAGCTGGAAAATATAACTAATTAGAAGTGCTTTAAAAAAAACAGGAGCCTAAAAGGGGAATACAGGCCCCTGTATTTGCACAAAACCAGACAGGCACGTCCACAAGATGGGAAGATTTAAAGTTAATTAAAATATTCACAGTGAGCAGGATGACAAACACACAGTGAATTTTACTTGGAACAGGAAAGCATTACTTACCGACCATGGCACTAACTTCTCCTGCCATCAGCAGCGGCTCGGAGCCGTTGTACAGGTTAACATCGATTATACCTTTCCGGATCGTTTCTCCTACTTTTGCTCCCAGCAACACTGAACCAGTGGTTTCAAAAACTGAAGCCAAAATGCAAGCCTGGCGCAAAGTCACTACACCAGATCCCACAGCAGTTCCGAAAGAATTGGCAACATCATTTGCACCGACCGAAAATGCTAAAATAAAAGCAATGATAAAACCCACAATGACCATCCACAGGTAATCATCCATTGCCATCTTTCCCCACAGCGTAGATCAGTTTCCCCTTTGCAAATAGTTAATAGTCAAGGCTGGAGGGCACCGTAACGGATTTGGAAAGCAGATTTCTTGTAAACAATGAGTTCTCTCTGGAAAGTGCTGGGTAGTGTTAGAATGTGAAGAAACTGCTAACTGCCGATTTTCACACTACTATAAATACTGTTCATTTGCCTGCTCTCGGTCAGCAGTGAAGCACATTCCATATTTTGCTCCCAAACTGGTACAGCAGCGATGACCTGTCCTGCAAAAGAAAGAAAGAGAAGAATTAAAAAAAAAAAAAAAAGGAGTTCTTGGCGGAGCCCGTCTCAGTGCGTGTTTTCAGTAGTAAACAGATATTTTAACCCACTAACGGTACCCTCCTTCAGCACGTGACTGTTCTAAATCATAAAGCAATTCAGAAAGGTTAAAATTAGGTCACCTCCAAAGCAACTCACTTCCTGCAGTATCACTGCCTGAGAAAATGTTTTGGTCACTTTGAAAGGATTCAGCCAGGTTGGGGTTTTGTTTGCGTCGCATTCACCAGGCAGTGCGATTAGCCCCCTTTCTAAGAGGAGGATTCATTTCGGCTCTTTGCACCAAGCGAGCATAGAGGATGCAAGACATACAGGCTGCACTATGCAGCCTGACTCCCAGCCCCTGTACATTGCTGTTGTGTTTTGCCAGCTGTAGCCAGCAATGCACCCCCTTGAAAAACGATTTTATCTAGATGTCTGTCTACAGAAAACACTCTGAAGAGCATTAATATTCATATATCGCTGTTATTACATTCCAGGCAGCAAGAATACAATTCTCTTACAGCTTTACAGTCACTGAAACAGCACAATGATCATAATATATAGGTCTATAGGCATACATGGTTATAAGTCTAGAAAAAAAGTGAATAAAAAGTTAAATCATAGAATGCTTTGGGTTGGAAGGGGTCTTAAAGTTTAAGCTTTCAGCTCTTTCCTATAGATAGTTACCAATTACTACTAACAGGCACATTATACTCAAACCATTTTTATACATATCTTCTAATATTTTTTGATGGTTTAATTTTTACAATGTCCTCTGGAGCTATGTCTTAATTAGTCTTTAATTAGTTTAATCTGAAAGATGAGAGAGATCTTTAAACCAAAAATGCAGAGAGAGAAAAGGGCTTTAAAATATAAAAGCTTGACCAAACAAAAGTGCATATCTCGATCTCTAGGTCGACAAGAGCCATTAAGTATATTTATATAAAACAAATTAAAAAAAAAAAATCCCTTTTCCATGATGCTATCACCTACCTCTCTTTCACTGCTAAGAAACAGAGGCAGTTAGAAACGAGATATACCATTTTCAAGAGTGTGTCAGGAAAAAAAAAAAAACAACACACTATTTCCTAGACTCAGCTCAGCCAGACGGCATGAATCCTGCACATAGTTGTCTCCCCCAAGCTCTTTATCTTTATGTAGGCTGTCATGGACACAAAGCATCACTGAACCCGAGCCGGATCCTGCTAAATGGAGCGACCAAGGCTGCTAGAGGCTGGAAGAGCTGCCCCAAACACCCCCGGCTGACACAAATGCATCTGCCTCGTCCACGGGCTGCTGCTCTTCCCCTAGCAGCCACCACGAAGCTACCTCGTGCCACCTTCTGTCTTCCCACCCGCTCTGTTTGGCTCCAGAAAAGTGCCGTTTGGGAGGTGGCGAGGGGGCAAAGGGACATCCAGCAGCAAATTCCCAACATCATAAGAAGCATTTCAGGAGACCTGGGGGACATCAGATGAAAAACACCAAACCCAGCACGTATGCCAGTCTCTCCTCAGCCTCATTCAACATAAACCCATCACCCACAGCTCAAACCAGGTGGAATTTCTTTTGATGACCCCAATGCAGTGTAGGTCTGTGGTGGGAAGGAACAAGGGTCTCTGAAGAGGACGTCCAAAACCTTGGACATAATGATGAAATGCAGAAAATTAAGAGAATTTGCATATTCCTGGATCCTTGAGAACAACCAAGTGGAAAACTTGCATTGATATTAAGTAATTGTTCCCTGGATAACCCAAAAGCTCACGTCAAGGACTGACATTTTCTCCAAACGTACATGTCGAGGATAAAAGATTACCCTCCTTTCCCCAGACTCCAAAGAGGCTGAGCAATTGTTGCTCCAGTCATTTCCAGATATGGAGCAGACATCAACCCCTGAACAACTTGCACTCTAAAATAACATCTTGGAAGGTCTTAACTGCTGAAAACATTTGTGTAAGGATTTTTATACTATGAGATAACATGAGAAAACGAAGCCCCGATGCATTTTTCATGTTTGAAGACTTGTTGCCCTTGTATAATTCATGAGTGCTCAGCCCCGTGAGTGGGAAAGGACTGGAGAGAGACAGAGAAAGGCTAACAATATTTGGAAGAAGTAATTCTAGTTTGTGCTTGCCTGCCTGTGAAGGAAGCCAAAACTTGGACGCCAATGCCTGCCCCATACCCCTTGAGCCTTTCCCAACCATCCTAGCTCAGTGCACGGTGAGAGCCTTGTTACGTAGGTTGCTTCAGATGTAACCACAACAGAAAATGTGATTACTCAAGATAAGGTGTTGATGAAGCAGTGGCTTGAGTGTTTCAGACTTTGGCCCCGTGTTTTCAGGTGATTGGGAAGGATGTCAATAGCCCAGCAGTACAAGGACTGACTCCCTGCTGCCTGGGCTGGGGACCATTGCTTTGAAGTTCTCTGCAAGAGTGTGAGTGTGCAAGCCTGGGGAAAGAGAAGCATTTTGCCTTACTCTGTTAAATTCATTCATTAAAAAAACTCTATTTATGTATGTCGTGTTGTCTCCAGGAGATAGTGTTGGACCAGGCTCCTTCCTTGGTGATGGAGATTCATGACCAAATTTCTTACCCTTGGATTTGCACAGCAACTTGTTCAGGTTACCCTCTGTGCCTCAGTTTCCTCTCCAGAAACTGGGCAAACCTGCCTGAAATCCACACACGCTGCAGTTACGAGAGCCCTGTTTCCTTCAGGCCTGCAGGAGGCAAGCAAACCCTTTCTCCCAGCAGGGATGTCCTCTCCTCCACCTACTGACCAAGCTATTGATGTGCTGCAGTGACCTGATCCCTTGGACGAGGGAAGGCACAGGGGCTGTGACACTCCCCACCACAGCAGAGCTCACAAGATAGGGTTTGTCCGACCCATCTCTCTCCTCCAGCTTCCCGAAGAAGCCGCCAAGCCACAAGGCTGCCCTTACCAGCCTCCCTGAGGGAAGAAACGGAGACGGGAAGCGTGCAGGCATGGTCACGGGGGCAGAAGGAGCTCCTAAAACTCCTCTCGAAGGCCAAAGAGTCTCCCAAAGTGTGCTGGCAGGGCTCTTGGCACAGGGCTCGGAGAGGCAGCTGCCTGATCTCCCTCCTTGACAGGGGGTACAGGGAGGGAAGGATGCCTGCGGCACAGAGCCACCGCTCCTGTCACATTATGCAAGGTGACAGTTCAGCACTAGGAGGCCCAAGGAGGCCCTCTGCCAAAGACTCCACTCGTTTGCACCAGGGGCAGGACACGGCAGCACCTTGTCTTGAACACGACCAAAATCGAAGTGAAAAGAGGAAAGGGAATCAGCACATTTGGGAACGAGCAGGCGGGCAGCACTCGAGTGGCTAGGTGTTACTACTTTCCCCCTAAGCAGATGTTAAACATTCAAAGAAACAGGGGAAAAAATAAAAAAAGGACGCATCTGCTCTGCTGTGAAAGTTTTCAGAAATGCAAAATATCCTGCAAAGTAGGCCAGTGACTAAATACAGACTAAATCTTGTAGCGTGCTTCTTTCTGGAGCCCAAAATACATCTGGCATGCTCGGGCACGCTGAGCTATGCCCCTCATCACCTAATCTCACCCGCGAGCCTGCGGTATTTCATGCTGCCACTGGGACGAAAAAGAAACGGGGAAAAAAACGTCATGCAGGGGTGACTGACAGATCACCGGCTCTTTGCACGAGAGCTGCAAGTCCGTAGCCTGTCGTATTCGCCTCACACCTCATCGACATGCATCTGCGAGTGCCAAATGTGGTGAAGGTGCAAGGAAATCCTCCGCCTCACCTGCAGGGCCGGCTGTGCTCCCCCTCTGGATGCCAGGCCTCGGGGGAAGCGCTGCACCTACTGGGAGCTATGTCGGCATTAAAGGGGGGCTTTTGAGCTCACATGGTTTTCTTAGGATCGATAACTGGCGTGGCGTACTCAGCTGGGTTGTGGGTTGAAGCTTTGGGCTCGGGAAGTGGATGTGGAAACTGAGAGAACTCACACCTCGGTGAGGAAAACCTGATTTTTGGCAATTCTAGGCACGTTCCCGTGTCTCCCTGGCAGACGATCCAGACACCCCCCGTGACTTCAGTTTGCTCCTAGCTGCACATCTTCTCAGGGCTGTGCCGAGACGAGGTGCTACCCCTTCCTTCCCTGGGGGAGAGAGCAGAGCAGCAAGCAGGTGAGGAGCACCTCGGCTCATCCCAAGCGACAAGCAAGTCCGCAGGAAAGCGCCAGGAACCAGGAGATCATCTTAGGACATGTTTATATATGGGCATCCACCAAGGGAGCTATTCCGGAAACTATTCACAGCACACTTCTAAGCACAGGCAAGATTTTTAGTGAACAATTGACGTGAAATCGGAAAGATAATGCTGTCAGCTCTTATTTCGTAGCCAGCTTGCTGCTGAAGAACCACCTAACAACAGTGACGAACGATTAAATAAGAGCTCAGGACTAAGTTCAAAGTCTGAGGAAGCAATCTAAGTGCATTACCCACCGGCAATCCAACAGGGTGACAGAGAGGGAGCAAACAGAGACCTGATAAGCGCCCTTTACTCTTCTCTCTGATGAAAACCAGGGAGGAATCCTCTGCATTCACGCACAACATGAAAACACACAGAAGTCCTGCTGCAAGCAACCCTGCACCTCTCCAAAGAGCCCCACGCTGGAGTTTAAAACTTCATCCTGCTGCAGACAGGACAGGGATTCAGCGAGTTTCCATTTTCAACCATTGTTTTTTTTGGTTTTTTGTTGTTTTTTTTTCGCTGTTGTTGCCCAAGTATGAGCAAAAAATCAAAAGGCAGCAGCTAATTTGGCATTTCTAAAGATAACTATTACAACTACTCCACTTCGCATTATGACAAGAGGTATGGGGGAGGACGATCTCCTCTCCCCTGCAGTGCTGAAGGCAGCAGACATTTCCTTACCGACAGCCACATTTAATTCGCACCGACAGGACCTTCACTTCCAGTTACCGGTGGCTGAAAAGTCTGTCTCAAATGCTTACCACACCGGAGCTTCCGCGAGGTTATTCCACACCTCCCAAATTTTTGTACGTCATGCTTTACAGCAAACCCATTTGCCAGGCTTCCCACCTATGCATATAGGCACAGGGATCTCCTAAATTCATACCAGCTCTGGCACTGCAGCCTGTTGGTACTAAATACAGCGCTGCACAGAAATCAGACCTGGTTCATAAGCAGAGCTCCTGGCACAGTTTGCAGAAATAGTTCTTATCTTTCCTAGTTTCTGCTCGGGCCATAAGGTTCACAAAGTATCTGCTTGAAGCTACTAATATTACATCTGCGATACGAAAGGTGGTACAATTCAAGCGGTTCAAGATGAAGAACATCCCTATATGGCTCTAAATTACATGCACAGGGCTTGTCACACGGCCAAGCGTGATGCAAGTTTAATACTCCAGGACACAAAAAGCACCCTCGACTTACTTTAAAAAATTAATTACCGCATACGCAGAAGCAGTTTTTGTATCAATCAGTTCCTATTTTAACACGGCCGTGATGTGTTTGTGCATACTTGGCACTAGACCCGACATGGAAACAGCTCTGAAGTTCGCAGCTTTCCAGTGGCTCCTATCAAGTTTAACACTGCAGAGAGCGACTGTCACCTTCAGCTCCCGAAACTTGCAGGGGATGCTTCATTTTCCAAGTCCCTATCAACCTCTGTTAACACCGCTGAAAGGTCAAAAATGCAGATAAAATACTTAGGGGGAAATCACGCTGCCAAAAACTTTCACTAAAAGCACAGACAGCAGTCATGCTAAAGCAGCAATTCTACAAACCAGCAAAGCGAGCTAGGTAAAGTATCAACAAGTACTTGTTGTTCATCTGCTGATAAATATCTTTTTCTCTAACTAAAGTACAGCTTTATCCTTCAGTGACTGAACAAAGTCCTTCTAAAATGCAAATGTTTTTTATGATTTCTAGGATCCATTCAGAAAAAATAAAAATAAAAACAAGTGCTTGTGGCTATCAAAAACACATTTATATACAAGAAAGCCAAGCACAGACATCTTCACAACTCACCCAGAATCTAAAAGTTGTTTCAAGAGAAACAGGAGCTCAGATCTGCCAGCAGCTTGCCTTCCTGAGTGCAAATAGAGGCTGAAGTCTAAAATAGATAGCCTATCGCTCAGCACAGCCACATCTGAGCATGCAAACTTCCAGAGGGTATAAGGAGTGCTGCGACTTACACGGGCAGTCCTCAGGTCAAACTCTCACTGGCACAGGGGAGCCCACAAGACAACACCGAGAAGCATCCGCGTGAGTCCAGAGCCGCATGCGGGAGGTGGAAATCTGCCTCCTCTTAAGCAAGGAATTCTGCTGGGGGTGGGCACTGATAAAACACAACACTGCGTCACGGCTGCTCTCGTTAGGCAAACCAATCCAAGGAAGCTCATATTAAAAGCAACAAAATGCTCTCTCTCTGTCTCTCTCTCTCTCTCTTTTTTTTTTTTCTCCCCCCTTTCCCCAAGCACAGGCATAGACGAGCTCTCATTTTTTTACCACGAGCAGCAACCACTGGGTGTTTTGGCATGATCAGGTGAGCTCTGAGAAACACAATCTCTCCTCTTTGCAAGCACACCAAACGTACAATTAATTCAAACAAAGCGCATTTAGCAGTAAGGTATGCACATCCGATCTGGGAAAGATGTTGCATGCTCGTTACTTTACCCTTGTCAGTAGAGGTCTCACAGGCTACGCAGACTGCAGAAAATTGAAGATATGCACAAGTTTGGGCTGGAGTGATGCCTAAGCAAGCAACTTCACTTACAGAAGTTCAACCTAAATTGGCCAATCAAAATTCCTTGAACCACTTTCTTTTGAGCGGGAAGCATTTTTTTGTGTGTGTCAAGGCAAAATTAATGTTTGTCTAAAAGCACCTACATTAAATATGTGCTTTAATACTGAAGGATACAATTAAAGCTTTTTATTCAGCTAAAATAGATTTAAATCAAAACTGCATTGTCATGGTTTTAAAATCTGGTATATATACTTACCGGAGCAGGTTTCTGATGGCTTTTCATATTTAACATTTTTCCTGAAACTTTTAGGTTTTAGTACATTCCAAGCCACTCAAAGCCATGGCACCGAATTCAAATATAAGCTTATATCACTAAATTTGCAGTGTTCTCCACATTTCAGAAAAAATCAAATCATTGATTTAAACTTGTAAACACGCACTTGTAAACCTATTTTTCCAGTATGAATAAAGTCATAATATTACTTAACAAAGAGGTAAAGGATTTCTAAACTGGTTAAGCTCAGATGCAGGTCACATTCAAGGATAATTTGTTAAATCTGAAAAGTCGTTTTATTTGTTAAGAAAACTCGCCTGGATTAGTAAACCTACATCATCTTCTACTGAGAATTAGGGCAAAACTCCAGCTAGAAATCTCTAATGCAGAAATGACATTAAGAATCCCCAATTTAAAATAAATAAATAAATAATTAAAAGAATGATGAATATCAGGCCATGATTCTTTCTAAGAAATGCTGACTGTTTACCAAAGGTCACCAATGGCCACAAAATAGAGCCCAGGAAGTTCCGCACCAACACGTTCTTCTCGGTGAGGGTGACAGAGCACTGGGACAGGCCGTCCAAGGGAGGTTGTGGAGTCTCCTTCTCTGGAGATATTCAAGGCCCGTCTAGACGCCTACCTGGGCAACCTGCTCTGGCAGGGGGTTGGACCCAATGATCTCTGGAAGTCCCTTCCAACCCCAACGATTCTGTGAACACCTGCCTGCTATTAAGTTTGCCCTACAGTGGATAACTTTGTGCAAAGCTCAATCTCCGAAGCCTGGCTGTAGGCTCTCCACTTGTTGTTCTGTAGCAGCTGGTGAACAGGCTCAGCAGATTTAGGAAAGTGAGAGAGGCTGGTGCTCTGGCACTGGTTTTCCCTTGTTCACAACAGGGAAATGTTCACATGTTGATAATGAGTAGATTCACCTTCCCCTGCAGGTCTAACCACATCCTATTTTTTAACAAGCAGTGCCAATCAATTCAAGTGAGAGCAAACCTCATTGTAAACATGAAGTCAGCCTGTATTTATAGGTCTGGATTCCAGGGTTTTAAGGAAGTGAATAAACAAACACGGAGCACTTATTTAACTTCATGAAAGAACTCAAAATATTATTTCACATTCTGTTTATAGCCGACATGCTGTTGATGTCTGGCTTGGTAAAGCTTGAATGTGAACGTTCAGAAGCTCTGGACCCACCCTAGCTCTCCTTAAACTACCGCTCACCCAGCACAGAGCATCTAGAAGCATGCAGATACAGGTAGAGAGGCTTTCCAGAGGGTAATCCATCCTTGGCTGGGCTATTTCATCTCCTGCACAACCCAGAAGCTGCCAGCCCACTCTGTGGGAACCATCTCGGACCCGAGTGGCCAACAAAGTGGAACCATTTGGGTGCCGCTTCCCACGAGCCAGCCCGACCACAGCAGTGGTTTCTTCTTGACCTAAACTTCAGAGCAGAAGCAAAGGATATAATAAGCAGAAAAGGAAAAAAAAAAAAAAATTTTCAAGTTTTTGTTCTGCTAAATCAGCACTGTGGACCTCAGGCACGGGAAAAGTCAACCCAAGATCGGTTGACCGCTAAAAAAAGTTACAATTTGGGATACCACTAAAGAAACAGGGAAAGGAAAATTTATACGACCACAAAATGAATGAGGAGGATTGGCTTTTGGCAATGGTGGCACCAGTTTGGTTCCCAACAAAACAAATATTTGTAGAAATGACAAATATTATATGTTACAATCTCAATCAGATATTATAATTTCTGTTCAATTGTAATTTACTCTGCAAAGTCTACAATTGAGAGATGCCTGTTTGATTCAACAAATCCAGTGTAGGCAGATTTACATTCTGCTTTAAATAAAGTAATAGGACATGCTGATTAAAGTAATCAATTTTAAAAACCCTTTGTTTTGCCTTTCCCCATCAGCTATTTCCTGAAAGATGCCCAGCTTCTCATTCATCAGTAGCCACTAAATGAACATTAATTTGCAACTTCAGGCCACTGTTCTATCGAATGAAACTGGCTTTTTTTTTGCCATTCAGATGGGAAGGCTACATATTTAAGCGATCATAGGTATTTTATATGGCCTGAGCAGAAAATAATGGGGGTTGACTGTGATTTTCTAGCATGACAAACTGTAAGAATTGGACTCTGAATACCTGTGAACTGTGTTTGGTCAGAAACAGAAGTGTAATAACAACATCCAAAAGCTGGACAACATTGTTCTACTTACACTCTGCCGACTGAAATAAGGTTACAGACCAGCACCGGGAGCTTTTGGGGTGTCTTTTGCATACCTACTGACACTCTGCAATGGGGAGCCACATGCAGTTGGAGCCAGGGACTTCTGGTTTCCTTGTGTTTGTGACCCTGGCCCTCCTGGGAACCAGCATCTCCTCTTGGTCTACAAAGCCAGAAGAGCAAATGGATGGCCACAAAGGAGAAGTGAAGGTGGGTGGCTCTGAACGTCTCTTCGGCAGATATCAGACCTAGAGACACTCCTGAGCAAAGCCACAAGCACTGCTCAAGCTGGAACGAGCCTGTTCTGATCAACACCTGCACATCTGCTTTTGCACGTTGGGTGGCAAGCTCCAACACATTGCTATCTCTTGGGATAATTTCCAAACAGAAAGAGTCGTCTCTGTATTTCACCATGAGGTAAACAATCTCAGGTACCATCTGGAAAGCCTGATATTGTAGATATAAAAATTAAAAAGCTGCTGGCCATCAGGGATGGACTGACACCTCCACCCTGAAGAAGCAAAAAATTGGGGTGGGCTTTCTCATGGCTCTGAACTCTGCCACACTGTCCCACAAACCTTTTCTTCCAGCAGGCCCTTGGGCTCCCAGAGTGGACAGGCCACCCCAAGGAGGAGACATCTGTTACCACGGGGCAGGGTGAGCTTGCTGTACTTACATGAATGCGCAAGGAGCCACTCTTCGTCTTTTGAGTGAGCGAGCCCTGGGAAAATGGAAAGGAGGAAGCCACAGCTGGAACTGCTGGAGGCCAGGCCTGGCACAGAAGAAGACAGAGGCTCCGGATGCTGCGTGGGCTGGGGAGCAAGGCTGTCTCCAGCCCCTGCCACAGCACAAGCCTGAGCTGAGCCAGGAGGAGTTCAAAGGCAGCAAACCCATTCTGGAGAAGCAAGGCTTTGGCCAACACTGATTCAAGCACTGCCCCCGTTCATGCCGGGAACAGGACTTGTGTTGGCCCAGCTCTGGCTGATTCACCAGGGCCTGGGCTTCCTACGTGCACGCTGAGCACCAGGGAATGGACGATCCACTGCTCGGAGTCTCCCTGGGCTCTACCAGCCACCTCCCCTCCCCAGCCCCGTCCCTGAAGTATCCAACGTGGGCAAGGTGCTCCCAAACGCCCTGGCTGCTGCTGACAACTCCAGCAGCGTTATTCTGAGCTAACGACGGAGCTTCGCTGACTGGATGCAGAGCACAACTGCCTCCGAAATACTCGTGGCAATTTGGAAACCCAGTCAGCGTTTTGCAAATTCAGAGTTTTGTGCAGATCCCCTTGGTATAAAGCCAGAATGAAGTTGCCAGAAATCAACAATGGGAATTTTCAGATAAAGGAAACGTGACACCTCGAGCCCCAAACTGCCTGCCGATCTCATTTCGTGTAGGGTGTCAGGAGGTGGCTGCTGTGAAGTCCTTTCCCACTGAGCTACTAGAGAGCCCTGGGGCTCCCCTGACCAGCGACCCTCTCTCTTGAGAGGGAGCTGGAGTAAGTGAATAGTTACCAACACGTCAAACCCTCCTGGCTGGCCTGCAGTGGCATCCTCCAAAATCAGCGTGTCCAGCATAACAGACCAGGCACTGCTGAAAGGCGTCAGCTGACTGCCAGGAGGAGGAAAGAAACAGCCACATAAATATAGAGAGGAGGGATGGAGACCCTCAGAGGTATGCGGTAGATCAGGACAATACCTTCTGCCTTTTTTTCCTAGGAGTGCTGCGGTAATAAAGATATAAAGGTGGAAACACCAAGGAAACACCAACTGAAATCTGTGGTCATGGCTTTATTTTGTTGGAATAGGAGCCAAATATTACCCCTAGGAACCTGGTGATGACACACACAGGGCCCGATATTGTCTGGAGACAGAACCAAGCGACAAACGGGACTTCTGCCACCAGAGACAGCTCCCCCCTCGCACTGCCTAGCACATCCTGACCACACGAGGAACAGCACCTGGCACCCAACAGGTCTCTTTCCCCCCAGAGCTCAATAGCAGTTCCTGTGCTAGAGCCAGCACTGCAAACCTCACCAAAGGCTGGCCTACAGGCCAGATTAATATAACGGGTTGGTCACAGACCTTGCATCAAGGACTCTCCCTCAGATGAAGGACTGCTCGTGGAGAGATGGGTCCGTGTTTTATCTGGTGTTTTTCTAACCTGGGAGCAAGCCCTGGTAACATCAGGGCCTGTGTTTCAGCGCTCCAGTGCCCGTGTCCTGGTGGAGCACATGGAGCATTCCTAGAGTCAGGGGCAGGGACATGCTGTCTCCAGTGAACTGGCGAGTGTATTCTCCCCGGCAAGAGCTCGAACAGCTAGAATTTCTCTGCTTGCTGGCATAGCAGCTATAACGAGAAGAGAAAGGCATTAAGATAGAAGATATTTCTCCGAGTACACGGCACCGGCTAACAGCACCAACAGTCAGTGTGCCTCAGCCTCTTAAAAAGGCATCTATAGCTAAGCTGTGCTGGTGATGCATTACAGAACCCCGATGGCTCATCAGAGGAAGAAAGACAGCATGGATGCTGCAGAGAGGCCAGAAACAGCAAAGGGGGTCCTAGGAGGATCCTTCCCCTCCTCCCTGCCCTTCTGGGGAAGGGTAAAAATCAGAGCTGGCCGTGCTAGGACTCTGCTGCACTCACCACAGCTTGGACTGGGACTTCTCTCTGCCTGCCCAACAGGAGGAATGTGCACCTTGGCACAGCCCTGCAAGTGCCCAAGGGAGAAAAGGACATAAAAAATAAATAAAATGAGGTCTATGGCGGGCAGGTATGATGACAACACCAAATGAAGAGGGTCTTCTGGAGAAAAGGGGCAAGCATGAAGCACAGTTCTTGTAGGATTTGGAAGGGACCACTGCTTCCTTTGTGGTACTGGCAAGGAAAAATGATTCACCATTATCCACAAAATAAATGAGCAAGCGGATGAGCTTGTAAAGAACATCGAATGCTTAGAAAAAGGGTAGATAAAAGATTTTTTCTTTTAAAACATTTAACAAAGAATCTATCATTAATAAATAACTGGTTGTTTCTGGTCACTGAGACCTTCAGCAGTCAAAGTCATTTCCTCTCGTATCTCTTCTACGCAGAAATTAAAAAGGGAAAACTAATTATGCCATTTTTACAACTGTCAGTCAGTTCCCCAGCCTTGAATTAACTACATATTGAACTGAAACCGATGAATAAAATGATGTGAAGAAAACAGTTGCTCTGAAACTGTGGAATACTTCACTCCCACAAAGGGCTTAATATTTCAATCAACACTTTCTTCAAGTGTTTAACCAATTACCTCCTGCAGTTCAGTTTTTGTTTTCTTTAAAAGAAAACTGCTTGTTTTCTTCTGCAGATGTGAACTCAGTTGAATCACTTCATGTAATACAAGAGGCTACACGGATTACAACACATTTGGGTTATATTGCAAGTATTTTTTCCTTTGAATTGGACATAGCAAGGTTTTAAAGTAAACATGATCCTTTTCAGTTTTAAAGTTTTCTCAACTGAGCAAAAGTCATTTTCCATTCTCCAAAGCAATCCAGAATTTAGAACATACTTTTCACTCAAGCGCATTCGATTCTAGAATATATAATATAATATATATATAGCCTATATAATAGGCTGCTAATCTAACATGAGGCTTGGGTATGCAGGAGACTACTATGTAACTACTTCAAAATATGATCATCAGTTACTGACAAATGTGTCTGAAATTAAAAAAAATATATATATATATAAATGGTCCCATTGGCTAATCTGCTAATCCTGGGACTTACTCGAACATGTAAGGAGAATTTCATGGCACAAACTCCAAGGCACAGCTCTCCATCAGAAAAGCCTTCCCAAGTAACACGCGGAAACCCGCACCCCACCAGAGCAAGGCACACACCACGCAAGGCAGAATGCCGGGGAAACACTACGTGCACGCAGAGTCAGAGGTAATGCAAAGAAAAGAAAAATGTTCAGGTTTGCTTGTTCCGGTCAACAACAGTAACTGAAGTTTATTGATTTCAGTTTCAGCAGCTAAAAATCCATGGAAACATTTTTATAGTATACAAACAGTACTATCCCATATTAAATTGTCTATGAGAGTAATAATATAGGTCAGGATTTTCTCACAGTCATTGTGGTTTACTTATCAATTAGTACAATAACACCTATTTTAAAATAGAAAAATTACGAAGTGCAGACAGCTTTTTTATCTCAGTGTAATTTAGCTGTTCGATTATATGGATATATCTAAGTAAAGAGATTGGAAAAATAACCCAGAGTTACAATATAACAGTCATCTACAAAAATAGCTGGACACATTCTCAGCCACTGTCTCTCAACTGTTCCCTTTATATCCACTGCAAAGCTGTTTCCAACACACTAATCACATCTATTCTGAAGCAACAAAAATTATATGATTTCAAACTATTTTCATTAGAAAAAAACAGTCCTTTAACAACTGCTTTACTCTTGCATGTAATTATATACTCTTAAAGGCCAAATATTCAGCCAGAATGCAAAAATAACCACAGCCTTTTATTAAGAATAAAAGGCCAGATACGACTTCATAAGAAAAACAAAGATACTCTTTGCTTCTACCAGCAGCACTGCTTAATATAGAAAATTATATTTAATGTTTAAAATTTAAATACATAAATATCAAAGTCTTAATAACTCTGTATCAGAGACTTATTACAACTTGCTGGATAGCATGGGTAGTATTTCCTTGGAATATACTTCAAGTAGCAGCCAAGATTTTCCAGTAACTACCTCTGTAAAAGCTCTCTCTTGACTCAGTAGAGCGTAATCTGCACTTAACACCCCACAGCCCTGCCAAAACATCTTACCTGCCTGAAATGTTTTTGAGAGCAACAGTCAAATAAAAAAAAAGACTGAACTGATTAATATCTGATTATGTTATCTAAGGATAGCTTAACAACAATATTATAAGGTTACTCAAATCAGAAGGTCAGCACTATCTTTTTTTTCCTTTGACCTATGCACCTGTCACAGTTTTTAGGAAAAGGCTGTTTATTAAATGCAAGCAAAACCCCTGATTTCCTATTTTGTAACTGTTATGGTCTGATCTTCTCCCTACTCGACATATGTATCAACAAAAAAAACAAAATGGAATTCAAGTACAAAGCAGCAGCTATCTAATCCACAAATAAAACCACAGTGATGTTACACACTTCCTAAAACAAGCTTGAAGCCATGATTATATTAAAGACACAGATGTGAGGGGATTTTTCAACTTCCAAACAGATAGGCAAGCAAGGTATTACAATCCAGGGGTGCAGGTGAATGAATAAGCAAGCAAACTACGTGATGTTTGTGCAGCGTCCTCTCAAATCCTGCAATCCCTTCTAGTCTGGGTCTACATCTCCCTCTTCTTTACTCATGTTCTTCTCACATGGCTTGGTCTCAGAAACTTTCCATGCCTGTAACGGAAACTTGAGCCAACTTCTTAAATGTATGATTTCTTCATCTCCACTCATCATCATCCACTTCTGTTTCTGAGAAGCTCCTCATCATGACACCTGTATCTCAAGAAGCAAAACAGGAAACATCACAGGGATGAAGCAAGGAAAGATGAATAGTAATATGCCTCTGTGTCTTTAATAAAATCCCAACTTTCATTCAAGTTCCTTTTAGGAAATAGACTTCCTTTCACAAAAGTTTCACCAAACTAGGTGCGTGAGCACCTAGTGGCACATCTGGGGTAAGTAACCGATGATACCTCCTCATCATGAAACCTCATCATCATCATGAAATCTCATCCTAATCATGAAACCTCCTCATCCATGCCTCGGTTCCTAGCAGGATGAGCAGAAGCAATCCCATGCTAGCTAGCCTTACATACCGTGGGAAGCCTCTTTGGGTGCCAAGCCTGTTGAACTCGTCTGCAGCAGCCAGCTCCATTGTAAGAAGCTGCTGACCTACCTACTGACCTACCTGTACCGAGAACAGCGCCAGTTATCTTTACAAAGGACCTGTTTGCACAAGTAAGCAGAGGTCTAGCCCACAGGTGAGATGAAAAGTGAGGATGCCAGCCTCTTTTTTCTTTTCCCCAGTGCTCCCAAAGCCATACAACATCCACAGGATGTGTGCATTTTCACACACTTTGCAGCTAGCAGAGGAGGCGCTTCCTCTGCATTGCAGCACTCTCACTACAAGGCGATCGAGGCCTAAGCTATTTTCAGCCTTTGTCCCCAAAATCACATCCTCAAGCTGCAGGGTGGGGTGGAGGGGGCTTCCCCACCTACCTATTTCCTTGGCATAATGGGGAAATAATGCTTCATTTCAACAGACCTTCTGTCGCCCAGAGCCTGGGATCAAGAGGGCCCAAAGCCAAGAGCAGTGCTGCTGGGTGCCTAACGACAAAACAGCCGCGGCATGGCTCAGGGGCAGCATGGCCACACGGCTGGCCTGCACCCAGCGTGAGCAGCCCAAGCCCTCTGCCTGCCTCAGGATCTTACCCGAGCACTGACCAAGGGGTGCAGGAGAAAGAAGCAGGCAGCAAATCCAGGCTGCGAGCCAGCTCCCTGTGAGACAGAAGCCATTTTATCCCTCCCTGTTAGGGTTAAGGCCGTCTCTAAGTAAGTACGAGCACCAAAATCTCCTCCGAGCAGAGGCAGAGCAGAGCAGAGCCCACCCCTTATCAGCTCCCATCTCAAATACTCAGAATTCCACCTCCCATCCGAAATCCTCCTCCCTTCTGCAGGAGCCCTTGAAGCAGCACTCTCTGTACACCAGCACACTTTGCTCGGAAGGACAGCGCTGCCCTGTGTCAACTCCTCTCCACGAAGCGAGGCTGCTGTCCTGCTAGCAAGGAGGGACAGCTGCAGGGACAGTCCTGTCCCTGCACCGAGAGGCTTGGCTGCAGTTCTTGCACGTTACAGCAGAGAAGATAACTTAGCCTTGGACGGCCAAAGCGAGAAACCCTCTGCCAGCGCTCCGGGTACTGCAGGAACAATAGCTGTTAAGTAACTGGGCAGCAGTGCATGCGCTGCGCAGGGATTGTATGTCAAAGCAAAATACGCGTTCCCTCATTTCTGACCTCTTCAAGAAGTCCTTTCCCTCAAAAGTGCTTACGAAGCAAACAGCTCTGAAAGCCCGTGCCTCGGTGACGACGGCTGCTGTCCCCAAACACGCTATTCCCTACTCAGAAAAGGCAGCCACCGCAGGTTTAAGAGCTTAGAGTACAAAAGCAGAGGCAGCCACACGCGTCCTGTCAGCAGGACACCCAGAACATTCCCAGATAACCGGCCAATTATTTTCCACCCCAGTGATCCTCAGTTTTTTACCATAATGATCCCTGTATACAAGAAACAGAAACCATGATTTCACTGTTTCGTAATCGTCACAGCTCCGTATCATTTCTGAGCACCAGCAACGATCTGGTGACAATTAATTCAATTAATTATCGGCATCCTCACTCATTTATCAGGTGTCTACACTCAACATCTGCACAATAGAGATTACAAGACATCCCCGCTGCTCACTGCTACGTGCAGAGAACTGCAGGAAAGGATTAATATTTGTAGCTGAACCTCCATGGCACAAAGATCTGACGGCGGCTGTCACCTGGATGCCTGAAACAACCAAGGAATTTTTCGGTTTTCTTTTGAAGAGACAACATAGCAGCAGGCTGGGGCTTCTAACTTTGATCTTCAGAGCAGCCAACACCGGCAGGGGAATTTTGTAGCTCGATAACAAAACACAGAAACCTCCCGAGCTATTAATTCAATTACTATATTTTGGCAAGGAAGCTTTCCCCTTGTACCTTGGGGAACATCTTTAGATAGAACAGCACATGCTTTAAAGGCACACACGCCTTGAGGATTTGGTGTAACTGTTCATGTACTTAATTTCTTTGAGGGGAGAAATATTCCACAACAACTTGCTTGCAGGACTGGTAGTTTTCCTTGTTTCCCCAGGAAACACCACTTAAATAACCACGTCAACTTTCCAGTGCACGGTCACGTATGTTGCTAGGCCAATTTTAACCACGTCTGATGGAAAAGGACAGAGATTTCAGAGGTGCTCCTCTCCTACAAAAGCCCCGTGCCACCAAAACTGAGGAAGCTGCCAGAAAACCCACCAGCACTAGCTCAGAGCTACCTTTTATCTACGGGGCAGTACAGTGATGCCTTAGGTGCTCATACTAGCTTCCTTTTCCACGGGCTGTGGCCAATGTGTTGGCAAGCAGTCCTCTGGGGCTTCCTTAAAGGCACGCAGTCAACAAGTGTCACCTTTCACCAAGGAGAAGCTGGAAAAGCAGATATACGCTGCAGTATAGGCGGCCTCAGAGAGAGAGAGAAAAAAAAAAAAAAGAAAAAAAAAAAAATGCCTCTCAATCCTTTTCAAGAAAATCCTGCCCAGGCAGGACAGGTCAGGTTCTGGTCCGGCTGCCTGAGAGCTGTGCCTACCGTGATCGTGATCAGGACCAGATGCTTCGGAAGGTGGAGCAGCTCCCGGGAGTGAACAATGGTGCGATTCACCCAGAGGGGAAATTCCTTCCTGACCTCATCAATTAGCATGAAGGTTTATATCCCTAATTTATTTTTAATCCTATTTACCGCAACTCTGGCTATTGTCATCATATATATAAATGTCCAGGTCTGCTTGGGATCTGACTAAACTTTTGGCCTCAATAATATCATGTGGCATAATTGCACACGGTTTCAAATGTACTGATTTTCTATTTCATTTAACATCCCTTTGTTCTTGCACTATGGGAACTGTTAACCACCTCTGCCCCTTCCTGGGGCTCCAGCTGGCTCGCAGCACAAAGCTACCCGTGCCATGCTGCTTTCTGGTAGAGAGTAGGAACACGATCTGAGGGCCTTTAAGCTGCAATTTAGCAACTTCATTAGTTAGCCAGCGAGATTTCTATAAGCAGGGTTTCTCAGATCTGCTGGATCTGCAGCTCCATCTGAATTTCACAAGCCCCTACCAGCTTACAAACTCTCCATTTTGACTTTTTCCACCTAAGATCTGCCACCCTTAGAAGCAAACCGTTTCGCCCAGTGCTGTGCTCTCTGAACCCCCCCGAAATGTTGAGAAATTCAGTTCTAAAAGAACAGAGAAGCAGCACGCCATCCCGGGCTTCCCAAGGTCGAGCAGGAACCTCTCCCTCTGAGCACAGAGCTCCCCTCCCATCCCCATGCCTGAATAAAGAACTCGGTGTCTGCCTGAGCAAAACCCATCCCATCCTGCCCTTGAACAGCGTTCCTGAGGGCTGCGGGTTGCTCTGTGCACTAACTTCAGCCTGGGTCACTCCTTAGGGACGAGCTGAGGATGCGCTCCTGGGGATTATATTGGGATTATTACGCCAAGTACTCACTACAGCCCCAGGGCCATTAGTCACTGCCATTCCTGCAAGAGGCATCAAGGTATAAAGCCACACCTTCACTCAACAGAAGTTTGGTGAAAACAAAAATGATAGCAACACATACAAGCAGCAGAGGGAGAGGAGAGAATGTTAAAGCAGCCTCGAGGTTGTGGCCCCCCAAAACACAGTCCTCCTCTCAGTAATGTGGGCTTTTTCCTCTCCCAGCTCCTGGAGCTAGAACTTCGGGTGCCTGACCACATGTTGCTAACCCCTAAGTCCTCAGGAGAGAAAGAGGAGGTCTGGATGATATCTCACAGGAGTATCTCACAGCCCTCCGAAGAGATGAAAGAGTTTTTATGGCACCTCTGAGAAACACCACACTGTTTTACCACAAGTGTTTTGATTATGGGTTTGGAACTGGCGAATTAGGGCTAGAGGATAGTTCTTTGCCTCAAACAAAAAGCAAATTACACCTTTTCATCCCTCTTTAGCGGGATCTTCAGGCAAGGAACCGGTCAGGAGGAAACTCCTGTCCTAGCCTTAACGTGAGGGTGAGGTCTGTAAGCAGATGGAGCTCTTTAATGATCAAAACACTGCTAACAGCACTGGTACAGGCACCGTTTGGCAACTGTCAGCTCATTGAATAAAGCCGCCCCGTGCAGCTTTTTCCTCTCTACAGGTCTACCATCTACTGACAGGAGCCAACGAAATCACAGGCCCCACAACAGCAGCTAAATTGCTCCGCGGCACACCCTCAGTGACTCCCCCGTGATGTTTAACAGGCACACAGCACTGCTAGACTCTGCTCCCGAGTGCTGATCTTAATACTTCCTTTCTAGAGCGAATGCCTTCCCGTTCTTCCAGCTCACATCTGTAAAGGCTGAGCTGAGTACTTCCACGATGCTCTTAGGCAACCCACTCAAGCTGCAGTCCAAGCCACAAGTTTCAGAGCACAGCCACACTGGCTTCTCCAGGACCTCTGATCAGCGGTTTGCATTTGGCATGTCAGGATTTGCTGAGGTTGGAAGAGAAGACAGTAATGACAGAGAACTATTCTCCCATCAGCACTGGCAAAAGCAATCGCAGAGGCCTGAAGTGCAATAAATACTTTTACTGCTTCGGGTCGTCACTGAGTTTCAAGCGAAAAAGTTGTGATACTTTCTGTTTGTCAGATACAAAAGCACAGTTTTGGTAAGGAAATCTTTTAATGGACTCAACAAAGGTATTTTTGGCTGCTGGAATTCTCAATCTGTTGCGCTAATAATAGCTTTAAATAAATGTGCAATACAAGCAGTACATACTTTGCCTACGAAAAAAAATCTGCTGGCCACTTACAGATCATGTGAACTCAGTTATTTAGCTGTGCTACGAACACCAGTTATTCCAAGCCTTATCTGACCGTAGATTTGGATCTAGGTAGCGATGGCTCTGCCACACACCAAGCACAAGGCAAGCCACAGTTCGTCACCAAAGGGAGGGAAAGTTCCTATAAACAACGGTTGCTGCCATTTAGTGAGATGATCACAAAGAAGAGATAAGACTGGAAAAGCCTGAGCCTCTGCCTCCACCCTCTCAGCTTCCCTGTGCAAAGAAAAAGCGAGTCTTTTTCCTCTGCTATCACTCCGCCCTTTCTCTGATGTTACAGTATAAAGAAATTGGATGCCTTCGACTATTGCTCCCTAACGCCCACCAGCCAAAGCTCTGGATGACCATTTTCTCCCTTTCTTCCTTCCAGCTCTGCAGCAGTCAGCAGAAGGGTTCCCCGAGTTGCGTTTCTACAGCCGGGGTCACCACCGAAGTTGGTTGTGACACTGCTCACGGGAGTGCGGTCTGAGCAGCAGTAAAACGGAGCGGCTGAAATACAGCGGGCACTCCACTCCCGGTCAGGTTCGTAGCAGCTGTGCTATTCACAGAAAGACATCTGAGAGAAGCGCCATAAATAACGAGATCACATGGAGGCTCCTGTTGCACAACCAACAGCCATCTTTCCTACCCAGGAATTTATGCTTCACACCCTACGCCGTCAGTCAAAAGCATGTTACAAGCTGTGTTTTCGGGATGATCCGGAGGATATTTTGGAAAGTGATACAGCCCTCCTGCTGGCCGAGTCTTTTCAAAATACTCTTTCTCTTCTGTTATAAAAACAAATGTTTCTGTAATCTTGTCCTAACTGGGGTCTCTCTCAGCAGAAAGCAATAGATCCAGCAGTGCCTTTTACACATCATAGGTATCTAAAACCAGATACAGCATGTGCGAGTCTGGCAGCCTGATGGAAACCGAAGGACGAAGAAGTTTTCATTCATGTGTACACACGGACAGCGTTTTCTCTGACTCCACTTTCAGCAAATCCCGAATTTGAGCAGCCCCTCTGAGGATTTTCAATCCATGTTACAGTTAGATTAAAATTAAACCCCGTTCTCCACAAACATCTCACTCCTAGGCCCCTGTGAGGGGAGAATCTCTTTTCAAAGTGTCTAGTTATAACTAAGAATAAAAGCATATAGCTATTGTATAAAATGAGTTCATTTTTTTTTCCCCCCTCTTTCTGGAGTTCTGCCACAAATTGCTTTCGAGGGCTTGGTTCAGAAATTCCAAATTCAGTTTGTTTTTTCTTATTGAGCACTAACTCCTTTTAGCAATTCTGTTAATCTTGGAGTTCGGGGTTATTTTTATTAAAGTAACGCCCAGAGTTTAGGTATTCCATAAAAAGACCAGGAATTATTTTTATTAAAGTAACGCCCAAAGCTGCACATTCCTTGCAAAAAAAATATCAGGCAAAGCGCTTCCATTCTTAAAATGGTTCGTCGCCCTTTCCATGTAAACACAGAATTCATGGAGATGACCGAGCACTGACATGTTTTATCGACGTTTTTCTGTTTGTTTCAGAGTTGAAAAAAAAAAGGTTATTTAGGCAAGTCAAGCCTTTTGCTCTTAGCAGGACTGCTTCTTCTCCCTTACCTTTTGTTGCAGAAAAAGCAGCACCGATTTCCACTCCCCAGCATCAGGTTTCTCACTGGACATTTGCACCAGCTCTGGGGTGTTGTGCCAGTGGTTACAATGCTCCGCCAGTATCTCTAGTCGCATTCAGCATCTGTCCCTGAGCCAAAATGGAGTCCCACTGCCTTTGGTGAGACCAGTTTTGGATGGAGCTTGGTAGGCTCCAAGAAGCTTGCTCCTCATCCCTCAATTCATGCCACAACAGAAACGGGGCTGCGAAGTAAAGGATCTTACCTCCATTCTCAGGGGCCTGAGGCACAGAAACCTTCTGCTCTGCGGCGGTGGCCCTGTCTCGAGGACAAGATCAAGTGCTGCGTTTTTGTTTGCGTGGCCGTGTTAATAAACTAGGTCACATCACCCGGGTTCCTCACCGTGACTAAAACACAGCTCAAGCATTTGGAGGAAAGAGGGAATGCCTTTTGATCCCTGCTTCCGATTCTGAGTTAAGCACTTGTGACTGAAGAGTGCACTCTGTCAGCAAGCCTCCTCCAAGCACTTGTTGTGCTCTTCGGGCATAACAGGCCAAAGACATCATAGCATTAATGACACGTTGTCCAGCAAGATGCTCCTTCCTCACTGCAGAAGGCACGTACTGACAATTTTCAACTTCTTTAATGTAGAAATTAGGGCTGGGGCAAAATCTTTTCACTTCCTCTGAAGGAGAGGTTGAGTGGCAACATACCCACCCTTCTCTCTGCAGCGTGTATAATTTCAGCTTGCCCAATAGTGGCGGCACTCCTGAGTTTGGGAGGACTTTAAAAGGAGTGATTATGCTCACGGAAGTAAGCTAACATGAATAAACTGCTCAAGCAACAGGGAAACATTCCAGAGCCCTGTGCTGTCACCAGGCTTTTGGCCAACACCGCTTAATCATATATGCAAAACAAAATTACGGAAAGATTCATCACAGGTTTGAATATTCTCAATGAATAATTCTGCACTGTGCTGAAGAAGCTTCCCTGCAAACCATCCTCAGACAAGGGCACCCGGATCTCCTCCTGGTTTTCAGAGCTTTTGCTGCTGTCGGTAGGACAAGTGGTGCAGCACGAGCTTCCTCTGAGGGACTCGCAACCAGTCTGCCAGTTTCAGAAGAGAAGTTTGAGGGCATCCTCAGCAGCACCTGAGCACCACACTGCTGAAATTTCTAACTGCTAGGGCCAGGAGTTACCGCAGCAGCTGCTACAGGCTGTGCTCTCAACTGGTCCCGACTGGCACAGGCCAGTTCCTACTATCCGGGCACATAACACAGACCGGATTGAAACTCAAAGTGTTTGTGGCATGGTGGAAGGTATTTCAGTACAAAGCCCGCAGGTTGCAGAGTCTGCAATGTCTTCAGCCTTAAACACAGCTGCGCTCATCATTTATACAAACCTAAGACCCTCTTGAGCCTTGTCACTGGATTTACGAAGCTCTATCTGAAAAGCTTTGATCCTCTTCGCAACACTGAGTGCAAAACCTAGCCAGCCACATTTCAGCGAGGAGCACAGAGCTGACTCTTCCACCACTTAACAGAAGACTATAATTTTCACATAAGATTATAGAGTCATGGTTGTAGCTCTGCTTGAAGACTGCCTTTACAAAGATCTGACTGTTCAGCAGCTCCCACGGGAGCAACAAAGCGGTCAGATTCTCAAGAACATCCGAGATTTACCTGACAGCTACTTGCTAATGCTTTTTTACGCTACCTTACAGATGCTAAGTTTTAACTGATCTGAAAGCCTTCCCTCACATGCCTTGTGCAATCAGACACCATTAAATCTACATACTGTAATAGCTTTTTTTAAGAGTATTGGGTAAGCTAGAAATATTTGCCTCTGTACAGCGTTCTTGAGAACAAACATGACTAAATATAACTTTAGCACAATTTTTTTTAGAGGTCATAAGCTTTCCCCATCCAAGATATCTAATAATTGAGAATAAGCAAAGACTGAGATTATGTTCTTGTGTACGCCTCCAAGCCTGGCTACTGTAAATTGGCACATACAAAAACCTATTGTCTCTGTGCTGCCTGCAACGTTGTGAACTAACAGGTAAACGTCAATGCAGACATCTCTGAGGTAAAATATTAAAAGTTACGCCCTGACTGCACCTTCTGTCCCACGCATACTGTAAAACTGGAATGTAACACCATCAATAAGACAGGGTGCAGAGCTGCTGGGACAGAACTTCAATAGATGCACTTCACAGGACCACAGATGGGTTGGGTTGGGAGGGGCCTTAAAGATCATGTAGTTCCACCTCCCTGCCATGGCAGGGACCCCCCCCCAGGCCAGGCTGCCCAAAGCCCCATCCAGCCTGGCTTTGAGCACCTCCAGGGATGGGGCACCCCCAGCTTCTCTGGGCAGCCCGTGCCGGTGCCTCACCACCCTCTGAGTGAAAAATTCCTTCATGACGCCTCATCTAAACCTATCACTGCGCTCCCTGCCAGCCCCTTTCCAGCTTCTTTTTTTTTTTTCCACTCGCGTCAGGGGGAACGCACCACTACCCTCTCCGCTCACACGCGGACCTCCAGCCTCGAGTCAGGGGCTCGCCGTGACCCTGCCGAGAACATCCCCGTGCCGGGGCGGGCAGCGTTGGCTGAGCCCCGGCCGCCCGAAATCCTCGCCATCCCCCCGACCCCCCCCCCCCCCCCCCGCCCCACTGCGCTTTTCTCCTCAGGCGGCCCCTTCCCGCCTCGCCAACGGCCCCCGCGCGCGCCGCCGCCGAGGGGAGGGGAGGGAGGGGCGAGGGCGGGGCGGCCCCACTCACCGCGCGGCGGGCGCCCTCCGAGCAGCAGCAGCAGCAGCAGCACCGCCAGCAGCAGCAGCAGCAGCAGCAGCAGTACCAGCAGCAGCCGGCGCGGCCCGGAGGCGGAAGCCGCCTCAGGAAGTGAGGTTGTGCGCTGAGGGGAGGGCGCTGTTTCCGGGGAGGGGGCGCGGCGGGACGAGCCCTGGGCGCTGGCTGCTCCCCTACCTCCCGGGGCCGCCATTTGGCGAGGGGAGCTGCAGGCTGTGGGGGATGAATGGTCTTTATTCCGCCGTGCTGCGCTCGCCCGCAGCCCGTTCCCGTAACGCGTAGGAGCGACAGCACGAGACGCCTCGGAGGGGTTTTCGTGGTTAAGAGGCTTTTATTAAAAAGTCGTTTCTTTAAATGAACCGATTTCATGATTTACGGGGGGGGAAAAATAACGGAACAGGGCGCGATGTCACTTCTGAATGAACCCTGTGCTTTTTGGTAGTGTTTCCATTCACACAAATGCTTACAGACAATCCTACTCTTTAAACCAATTTGACCAAATTTACCTAACTGCCATTGCTATGGCATTACAGTATTTGCTGCAGTGTCTTTTAGACCTGCGTCTCACCGCGTACTTCTTAGTTCTGGGAATGTCTCAAAGACAGGCTCACAATACTGCGCACAAACCAACGCGGAGATCACAACCTGCTCCACGGCCAGCGCTGCTGCTGCTGGTCAAAGCTCTCTGCCCTCGTTAGGCGGTAAGGCCACAGCATCTTCACTCGCATTTACTGAATGCATTCAGCAAATTCAATGCATGATCAAGGAACCAAACAGTTTCCTGGTAGACAGGTCCTGCCTTACTTCCTCCCAGGTGCTGTTATCAGAGACAGCAGGAGCTGATTTCCAAGGTGCTGGCAGTAAACATCAATAAGATGGCACTTCTTTACCCTCAGGGGCTTCTCTGAGCAGGTCTGTCCTGTGTCTGCTACTTTCATGCCAAATATTTCAGTAGGCATTCAGTTCACTTCAGGGGGCTCGGAGAAAAGCTACCAAGATCAAAGCTTTTAGGACTGCCCCTTTTCCCCCTTGCCTTCGGCTGTGTATTGATTAAGAGGCATTGAAAATAGCTCCACACTGACTCATATTATCAAGGCTGGAAATAAGTCCTGAATTCCTACAACTGTTGGCGTCACTCCACTGACAGCTGTACACTTTCAGTCTGTTTTGGTGGCTGCTGCTGCTGTTCGTACTTCCGTGCTGAAAAAAAGAAACACTGATCAGTACAAATCACACTCATCATATACGTGTACATACACTTATGTATGTGCATGAGTACATATCATACATGTATCTAGATAACAAGCAATAAATAGATTTAAGATCCAACAAAGTAATTTTGCAGCTTTGGTACACAAGGCCTGGTCTCGGTCACCACAAGGAACTTGTCCTTTAGCATGCGCCCTTTGAAGATCTGAGCAGTAGTGTCACAGCAATATTTCTGTACATTAATGGCAAAAAAAAAATCCATTCAGATCCTTTCATTAAAAAATAAAATTAAAGCCTATGGTTTTAGAAGTACTACAACAGGCAGCCTGAACAACTCGTTAGTCACATAGCAGATCTGCGCTCATCTCCTCCACAGTATAGGAGCCACATACTAACATTTACTTCAGAAGTAATCTAGTTAGCAAGGCAAAGGAGGATCAAAGAGTTGTGTGTGGTGCAACATACAACAAACACCAACAAGCATTCATTCCTCTGCAGGAAGTATGCCCTTTTTTTGTTTGCACAGAATGCAGTGGCCTGGTTTAAGACTCCTTCTGTTTAGAAGGCAGTTTCACCTCATATTTCTTGCCCATTTTCCATCTAGGTGTGCATATATGGCAGAGGTGAAGCACACACGGGTGTTTTTGTGAAGTAGGCCTGTGGAATATCAGACCCACAGCACTCTTTCCCATCTCCATCCTGACATCCAGCAAGATGGGAATGGCGGCACTTGGTGGTATGGAAAAATTCTCACTTATTTTCAGCGTGTGAAGTTAAAATACTCTATTCCCCACACAGTGCTCAGCAGTTTTACAATTATGTCTGCTTTTTGGCCACATTCAAGCCCAGCTGTGTTTTGACAACCGTTCCCCCGCTCTGTTCTCCCTCACACCTCAGCCCGGTGCCCTATGCTCCCGCAGGACGCCCATGCAGGGGACAGCGGCCCCACGTGCCGCCCCCACCACTCGAGGACACGGGCTCGGGGCCACCCCACACGGGACCCACCCTTGGCCCTACAGCACCCTCACCGATGGAGTACATCTCCAGCTGCTGCCGCAGGCGGATCTTCTTCATGCTGTCGTAGAAGTTGGGCTCGGGCGGTGTCTCCGCAGCAGGCGGCAGCGTGAAGATGCGCAGGATCCTCCTCTTGTTCCTGCGGGGCAAGGCACGGTCACGCGTGGGGCCGCCACGCACTTCCCCCCCCCCTCCCCTTTTTTTCCTTTTTTTTTTCCCTTTTTTTTTTTCTCCCCCCGTACCGCCGCGCGTAGACGAGGAGGGCGAGGCTGGCCAGCACCACCAGCAGGTACACGTTGGTGGCCTCGTTCCAGGCTTCGTGCACCGAGTAGTCGATGGCGCCGCTCTCGCCCAGCGCCGCTGAGGCGCCGCCGCCTCCCGCCCCCCCGGCCGCCGCCGCCGCAGCCGCCGCCATGAGGGAAGCGGGCGGGGGGAGCCCGGCCGCTAGGGGCGGCGCGCGGGCGGTGGAAAATGACGTCGGGCCGCCATCTTGGGGGGGGGCGTGTGTTGCCTCATGGCGGTGTCCTGCGCCCCCCGCTACGAACGGTCTTCGAGTGCTTGCACTTCTCTCATAGCTTGGGTTGCCAAAGTGCCATAGCACTTTTCAGATTTTTTATTGATTTATTTATTCTCCCTGCCGAAGTGGGAGCTGCTGGCTGTGCGGCTTCTGGAGGAAGAGAGCTTACTCTATGCTCTATATGCGCCTAATGCCAAGAAAGCACAACTACCTGATTATGCTTTGGCAAAAAAAGAGGGGAGCAGAGAGACCGTTTTGGTGCAGAAATTTGAAAAGTCATCTGAAGCGCTTACTGAGATGCCCATTAACTAGGCAGGCAGAGGATGTCCTAACACACGCACACTCATTTTCTTTGTGCTGCTTCATGTGGCACGACTGAGCCATGTTCGGCTAAGTGTGCTGTCCCTTCTCTGCACTGCTTCATATCTATCTCTGGTCCTGATACTTCCTTTCACCATATCTTCAGATACCACAACTATTTTTGTTTTGACATAAGTACTTTTGAGGGCATGATGGCACCTATCCTATTTCAAACGTTCAGGATGAGTCCGCTTTGTGCCCAGGAAGTACCTCTGGTCCCATACAGATTGGAGGAGGGGATATAGACACCTCACTAGGATGGGATCTGCTATACCAAAGTCTGACCGGGTGGGGAGAACTTCATCCTTTGGGTACCTGCTTTCTGAATGCAAGATGTGCCCAGTCACCCAGCTTCTGTGCTATGGGACAGATGGATACCAAGGGGCCCCAGGTCAGGACGTAAAGGGGTAGGAGATGAGAACATCCAAAAATAAAAGGCTAAGTCACTGTTATCATGAGAAAAGTTTCTTGCCCCCCATGGAGTGGGAAAGGAGAGTTGAAGAACATCAATTAGACATAATTCTAGGTCATTAAATGGGGATGGCACCCGCGCACAGAACTGTGGAAACCACTAAGAAAAGGAGCCTTTAGTTACGAAATATGACTCAAAACAGTAAATTAAACCCGATTTCACAGGGATTTTAAGCAGTTTCTCACAAAGCTGAGGTTCTTTGTTCATTTTTTTAGTATGTTTAACTTTCTGGTTCACAGGCCTGGCAAAGTGCAAATAGCATGGATCTTCTTTGTGTTTCACTACTACCCGTACACCTCACTTCCAATCAGGCTTCCTTGTACTGGGTGTAGAGAAGGTACATTTAAGCTCTATTTTAAGGTGCTCTTTGTGTTAATCCTGCAGCTTCACCCTGGACACCCCAGGACTCAGCACCCAGGTTCCTTCTTGATGAAACCAAGGCCTGTATCCACAAAACATCACGTCAACTCTCAGGGTTTTCCTCCAGCACATAGGAATGGACTCTGGGTCACTCAGCAGGTGCTTGCTTTCTTTGAGTTAATTAAACGCTCAACTTAAAGCTCAGATAATCCACCCACCCCTAACCTAGAAGAGAGACAGAAACACTTTCTTCCCCCACATATCCCTCTGAAGTTAGCAAATGTTAAGCTGTGGGTAGGACGGGGTTAGGTTGTGTAGGACGGGGTTAGGTTGTGTAGGACGGGGTTAGGTTGTGGAACACAATGTTTGCTGCTGTGGTGAGTATAACAGCTTTGCAAACTTGAGAGCAAGGAGTGATCTCTCACTTGCTGGCCTTCTGCAATAGGATTTTTGGGTGTATAGGCCTTCAGTATGACTTTCTTTAGGAATCTGGCTCAAAATCCAAAGCTGGTAGACTCCAAAGCTAGGTTAGCTTGCCTTGGTACGTTGTCCTTTCCTTTTGTAGCCTGGGCTTTTCTTTTAGACTTAGGCTTCTGAGCACCTTCAGAAATTGGAGCATAAACTGCTGTTGAATTTGGTCAGAGCAAAGTCAGGCCTTGTAGTTGTAGTTGTGTGCCATATGTGACCTGTCCTTGCAGATTATGTAGTTTATTTGTAGTTTGGATGAGGTGGAATGGAACAGCCAGTCCTGGGGCATGCTGCTAATGCAAGAGGAGGACATTAGTTATTTTCTGTTTCTTATTCTAAAGCTTTTAGAGAGCAGACTGTAATTTTGTGCTATGCCTGTGTAGCCTTTGACCTCCAGCATCCTGGCCTGTGATCAAAGCATGTCGGCACCAAACTAATAATAATAATAATAATAATAATAATAATAATAATAATAATAATAATAATAATAATAATATATGGCATGTCACAAGCTGTTCTGACAAAATTTAGCCAGTGGGGACCTAAGCTCAGTGGCTTGGTTATTAGCATTGCACAGTACCAAATATACCTTTCAGCTATAGTGAAACTACACAATCTCTCACAGGAACCAGCTCTCAGGGGAAAAAAAAAAATGGATAGCTTCGTGATTTAATTTTTTTTAAATCCCTGCTTTTTCAAAAGTGGGAACTTTGATCATTCCATGGAGAAATCTATCCATAGTCCCATAGAAACACTGAGAGAATTGCTGAAAAATCTTCCAACTCTACAGGGAAAGAATTCACTTTCTGAAAGTCCTTAGCATTTACCAACTATTATAGATTTGACTGAAAGCTGCTGAACATTTGACAGCTTTGCAAATCCAGTTACTTCCTATACAAAATGTGGATGCTGGAAACAGAAAGCTTTCTTTTCAAAATTATGGCCAAGGAATCTGAGTGTGTCTGTATATAAAAAATATATAATTTTTAATGGATTTTGAGTTACCCTGGGCTAAACAGAATCAGAAATTGCTGAGACATAAATATCATTGTAATGCAAATATATTCACCATTTAATCCTGATAAATACTGGATTATAGACTTCAGAACACAGACTGGCAATTATTGGAAATCATGTGGTCATCTCAAGTATACAGTATTTCAATTAAAATAAAACCACAGAATCCTTTTTCTTTTTAAAAAGTACCATCTACCATATAATTTATTTGGTTGAACTCTACAAATATATGCATTATATCATGCTAGAAGAACTTGAGAACCACTTTTTTCTTGTTCCCAGGGTCTCTCAACTATTGGTAAGACATTACAGTCATAATGATAGAATCAGTTTACAGTTGCAAGTTCTGCCAAATATCTCACAATTATATTTTGTGAACAACACTGCCTCTGTTTCACAGAGATAATGATCTGATATTTTGTTTATGTGGCACCAAAGGAAAACATTGGTTTAGCATTGTGATAGAATTTCAAAAAGTTGGTGTGGTATTCTAAACTTCTGATACATTTAATAGTTACCACTGCATTAAATACAGAGTAGCAGAGTAGCATGGATTTTGAAAGTATCCCTCAAAAAAAAAAAAAAAAAAAAAAAAAAAAAAAAAAAAAGGCTTTATTCAATTAAATAAAGATGTGCCCACTTCATGTCTTCAGCATGTACCCAGACCTCAATAGCAGCTGGTGTGGATCTGCATACAATACTGTCTACATCTGATGGTGTTGAACATGCAGTAAAGGCTGCTCACCTGGATTCCTGGATTTAGGATTATAGGACTGTTTTTAGGATGTGACCTGAAACTTGCATCACACAAATTGAAACACACTACATCAAACTTCAGCTACCAAGGAGCCTGCTGCTAGCAAGCAGTTTGGAAAAAAAAAATAAAACAAAACAAACAAGAGAAAGATAACACACACTAACCAGCATAACCTTGACAGTGCTATTCTTTGGATGATCTTGAGGAGAAAAAGAAAGCAGTGGGCACAAACTGAATCTGATACTCTGCTCTGAGACAGTTTCCATTCTGTGTCCTGTGGTACAAACCATACCCAGTAAGCCCTAAACCTTATTGGGAAATCCATTGGGAATTTGTTCTGGCAACTGTGTAGGACCAAGGGCAGAGTGAGTGGAGCCTGTACCAGCAGCGGGACCTGGTGCCCTGACACAGTTGGCATCAGCAGCCAGGCTGTCAGCAGGCTCAGCTGGCACGTCCTTGCTCTACCTGACTCCTCTGCTGCTGGCACAGCAGTGCCCCATCTGGGGAGCCAGCAGGTTTCCAGCTGAGACCCTGGTGCTATTTCTTAAGTCAGGGAGACAGCTTCTGCTTTGGTTGTCTCTCTGGCTGGCTGGGCTGGGCAGGATGTGTTCTGGGGATGAAAGAGGGGGCATTGCCCACCAGACATAAAACGGCTGCTTGTACCGAGGCAGAAAAGCCCCGAGATGTTTGCCAAGGCTGTCACTGATGGTGAAAACTGGAACGGCCAGAAGAGATAATTAGGCAGAGGGGAGGCAACTGCACGTAGGGCTGTCCTGCTTCTTCTTCCCTTTCCACAAACCCTTGCCTAGACTCCAGTTAAGGGAAAAGGAGCTGGAAACGAGGGAAGAACAGGGTTCATGATATCTTGAGATAGTGGAAGGGGCTCAATGGGAAGAACAGAAAGAAGAGCCTGCAGACTCCTCTGATTTTACTGAAAGGGTAGAAGGAGGTGACACTCAACCTCGGTTGAGGTTGGACCAGGCTGTGATTAAAAAGGATGGTAACTTACACAAGAAGGGGAGGTGGCCCCTTCGTGTGGGGTGGCTCTTCTGACAGCCCCTACATCTGTCTTGGTACTACGGGCTTGAAAATGCAAACACAATGCCTTCTTTCAGGGGAATATTGAAATATGCTAGCAAAGGGCTGGCTCCAAGGCCAGATCCTGGCTATCTTTGGGCATGAGAGACTGCAGCCGCTAACTCGAGCTAAGCTGACCTTCGTGCTGCCATCTAGTGTTCCCCCGTAGACAGAAACGACATCCCTGAAACAAAATCCTAAAGTTTCATAACGCTGTGTTCAGAAAAATGTAATTTATTCTTGCTGAAGTACAACACACAAGCTGAGTAGGAGGGAACGGGGAAGAGATGTGGAGGACCCAATGCTAAGGGTGAATGTTTAGAGCAACATCATATTTTTTTTTTAATTTGTAACTATTTCACCCAGGCAAGGGGTTATCTTACCTTATCTCCAAGGCAAGATAATTATTCAGAACGAGAATTTGTTACCATTTATTGTTCACTCTGGGAAATTAATAAGGCTGCTTGCAAGGCGCAACAGAAGAGCAAGAATCCAAGCAGAAGCTTAACTGAGAGACCAGCACGAGAAGCCCGGCAGGTTCTTCTTGTCTGTCCTTGCAACTGCCATAAAAGACAGACAGCATATTTACTTCCCAGCCATCAGGTGCCGATTTTTCTTTCAAGTACACATAATGGCTTACAAGAGGTAACGATGCTTCTGGGGACATGCAAAGGATCTGACCCTTTTCCCTTCAAAGTTTGATCCCTGTTTTCAAGGACCTACAATAGGTTGCTTTTCCAATTGCTGCACATCCTGGCTTCATGCTGGAACTGTACAGATCTGATTAACCCTATTAATAACTCACGGGATGGATGATATAATTACAGCAGAGACAGCATTCTTTTCTCCTCATTTTTTTTAAGGTGTTTTGAGTCAAAGTCCAACACAAACATGAAGCATCCAAAGTTTTTGGAGACTGCAACTTCTGAGCTTTGATTCCTGACAACTGGAGCAGGAAAACCACTAGGAAGAGGTCTGCTGGCTAGGACTGCACAGCTGGAAAATGGCAAAAACAGCTAATTTAAGAAAATAGACTGCCTACTGGGAAAGGAAAGCCACAATGCCTTTGAAGGAATCCTGCTGGCATTATTTGGCATCAGGTATGAATTTTGTAATTTGCAGGGCAGTTTCCCTATTTACAATAAAATTGTGGTAGCAGTAGAACACATGCATTTGAACACAATGTATAAAAACTGACTGTTTTCCCAGGGCAGTTACAACTTTGCTTGTTTAGATGAAGAGGAATATCAGCATGGCAAGGAACGGAAACAAACTCCTTGGCAGAAAGGACAGTGTACTTCTCTGCTTACAAATCACCTCTCAAGTTGACAACAGGAAAGTTGTCTCAGGCCCTAACATCTTTCAGAGACCTTGTCCACGGAACAGAAAGTCCTCAGGTGTGTAATGGTAATTCTCCTTTTTTTTGTTTTGTTTTGTTTTGTTGGGTTGTGTTGTTTTGTTGTGTTGTGTTTTGTTTGTTTTTTCACCAAGAGAACAGCTAAATCCTAGTCCCACCAAACAGGGTCTACTGCTGGATTAAGGCAGCATGATTCTCCTTCTCCAGCTGTTGGTACCAGGCTGTAACATCCATACTAGTACCAGAAGCTTTCTCCTAAACTCACTGAACAAAACAAACAAACAAAACCTAGCCTTTTTTTTTTTTTTTTTTTTTTTTTTCTGCTGAACAGAGTTCAGATTAAAAAATGAATTAAAAAAGATCCAGAGACTCCCGTGTTACAGTTTTGTATCCAGAGGGCCTGGCTGAGAACACTATGAGGGCAAATGCTTGAAAATCAGGGCAATGCATCTTTAAGCACTATCTGCGGGATCTGCATCATCTGCTTGCTTACAAAATAGTGACATGCCGTTTAATGGGGCATGGGGCCCACAGAACAATCTCTGTAAGAGCAGCCTTATTCCCCATCCAGCAGGGAGGCTGGGCACAGTGGTTGGGAATCTGGCATCAGGGTTCACCAAAATCTGAAGTGAACTGAGGTACTCATTTTTGAGTGACCACTGCTTTTACTCCGTAGGGAAGTGAGTGAGGGCTTTGTGGTAAGACATGGGCCAAAGCCACTGGAATCAGCACAGATCTTGAGAGGGGCACGCCATGGTCTCTGCTCCCCAGTCCTGTGCCAATCAGTTTAACTTGGCCAGTATTTCTTTTTTAAAGAACTTTTTTTCTGTGAAAATGTTTTGTGTGTGTGTGTGTATTAGGAGTTTTCATGTAAATGTCACAAAAGAAAATTTCTGTTTCTTCAGAGACCAATTTTACCCCATATTCATGAAACTTAATTTCTCTCCCTAATCCTCTTCCAGTGATAGATCAAACATGTAAATGGAAAACTTGCACAGCACAGCTCCAGCATTGGGTGGATAACTTTTAATCAAAAGGTAAAAGTACAAAGTTTTTTTTTTCTTTTTTTTTTCTTTTTTTTTTATCTTCTCAGTTTCCAGGACAGAGGTTTTGCCCTTCAGGCAAGCTAAATAAATAAGATCAACTTCAGTCTACCGTTTGTCTCATGATTCATTATAACATTTCCCTAGTACCAGGCATGGCCACCTCCCGAATCAGCAGAGTTAAAACTTTCCTGTAGGTGTCTAAGATCTCTTGGGCAGAAGGCCTTTTGGCTGGGTCCTTCCTCTTACATGCTGCATGGATGTCAAACAAATGCAGTCGCACAATGTCACTCCCTTCAACGTGGCCCAAGAAAAAATTGGAGACATCTGGGATTTTCCAGATGTCTGTTTTCTCATCATAGGGAGGCATGAGGTCATCATCGAACGGCACATCCTCTCCATAGGGCCACCGCTGCTCGGGAGCTACAAACTCGCCCTGCAGCTCACGATGACCACACTTCACCAGCCTGCCACTGCTCTTGTTCACGAGAGGCAGAGCATCCAAATCATTCACCAGGACGTGAAAGTCACTTGTCAGGAGGTACTGAGAGAGCACCTTGTCCAGATCATTCGAATCGCACATCACTAAGGTGCCCAGAGGGCTGCTGTGCAGGTAGCGAATGATGCTCACGTAGTCTATGGCAAGCATCAGCCTGCGATGCCAGGTGTTCATGCCCTTGTATTTGGGGATGTGGAGAGTTTCATTCAAGCCCCTCAGGGAGCCTAGAGGATGGTACTCGGTGAGGATTGTAAACTGCTTCTCACAGTAGCCAAGCAGACGGACAACGTGCCTGCTTTGTAGTGCTTTCAGCATCTTTAGTCCATGGAGGAAGTCCTCCTTCAGCTCTATGTTGGTGAGCTGTGACAGAACCACTTTGTTTTCCTTCCACTCAGAAAGAAAGACCTGAGAACACAGAAGAGACAAGTAAGACATTCGGAGACACTTCGTACACCATCACCATCTGCTGCTGGCCTGCTAGTGACTGCATGGTCACAACTACCAACTACAGTCACCGGCACAAGTCCTGCACTGATGCCCAACCGTTACACCGTGAGCTTCAGCTCTAGGTTGGCTGTGTACCTGTCACAGCAAGCCCTTCCTCACGTTGTAATTACAACACATGATGGATGCACCATGATTTCCTGGGTTTTCTTTGGAATGGGCAGATGAATTAAATGATTGAGTGCTTTCATACGTGATTTCAAGGTGTGGTGGCCAGCCTTGCTCTGCCACAGCCACATCAGGCTCCGCAAGCACTGCGCCCATCCCTGCCGCATGTCATTCGGTGCGAGCGAGGTACCTCTTGCCATAGGCCTCAGGATGTCTGCAGCAACTAGCTGCTGTGAGGGCAGTTATACAGCAGCATGGGCATTAATTAGTGAAATTAGTTAACAGGGAAAGCCTTTGCTAGTTTACCCACAGGAGAGAAGAAAAGAGAGACCCAACTCACCTTTTTCACGGCTCCCGCACCAACACACTTGAGCTTCCTGACTTCCCTATTGATGGCTTCGCAGGAGAGCCAGGGGGAACAATTTTTCACCGAACCCAGCCTGAAGTACCCGAAAGGGCAGAGGCTGGGCTCCGCTTCGGCACGGCCGGACGAGCCGCGGAGCTCGCTGAGGTAGAGGTAGAGCAGGGCGTTAAGGAGCAGCACCAGCAGCACCAGCAGCGCCGCCGACGCCTCCCGGGGCGGCGACTCCCTTTTCGCCGAGTGCGGCTTCTTTTCCATGGCCGCACCTCCGGCATCGGACCCAGAACCGACAGCCGGGGGCTCCCCGGGCCCGGCCGGGCTCCCCGAGCCGGCGGTGGCCGGGCGGGGAGCGGCGATGGCGGTGTCGGAGCCGCCCCGGGGCGGAGCGGAGCGGAGCGGCGCAGGGCGGCCACAAAATGGCGGCGGCGCTGGCTGCGGCCGTGGCGGCGGCGCTGGGCGCGCTGCTGCTGGCACCGGGCGGCACCGAGCCGCCTGGGGATGGCCCCGCAGCCGCCTCCGCCTCCTCCTTCTCCTCACTCTGGGGGGCTGCGGAGCGGTGGAGGCCTCCGGGGGTCAGGATGGATCAAGCCCTGCTGCTGGTCCGCAACGAGCTGCCCGAGCAGGGCCTCCGCCTGCTCGCCCGCTGCGGTGCCTGCCACAGGGTGAGGGGGCACGGCTGGGTGCTGCCCGCCATGCAGCCTGCCCGCCGCTTCGCCTCCTCACCCTCTCCTTCCTCCGCAGTGCGCCTACCAGCTCCTGGCCGTCCTCCCGCCGAGAGGAGACGGGGGCCCGGGCAAAGCGGTGGTGGTGGTGGACACGCAGCACCCGCTCAGCCTGCTGCTCAGCGGCTCCCTGGCCGGCAGCGAGCTCTGCAAGTATGTGCGCAGCCCCCCGGGAACGCCGCCGGCCAGCCTCTGGGTCGTCGTGGGGCTTGGTTTGCTGCTGGGGTTTTTGTGCCTCCAGCAGTGCGGCTCCTTCGCCTCTTTCGTGGCTGTGGAGACCTGGAGTTTGGCCATCCCGCAGCCACTCCGCCAGCCGGTCACCGTGCTGTAACGGGTCTAGGCACAAGCAGGATCCAGAGCTCTGTGTGTGGGGCCAGCCTATGCCAAAGCCTGGTTCTGCTCGCAAAGGGACTGGTGGTGCAGGATGATGGGCGATGCCACAGGGGGAAGCGCATGTGTTGGGCTAGGGGAGGGTGATGCTTGGCTTACAGCCCCCCATGTACCACTATGGCACCCGCACGTAGTGGTAATAGCCAAGCAGCTTTCGTTTCTTTTATCCGTTGCAGGATTCAGTATCATTTTGGAGAATTTGGCAATTACTCCCTGGTGATAAAGACCCTAAGCACAAGCACCAAAACAGTTTCTTGTGATGTAGTCATCAACGAAGGCCCCATCAACAGTTACCTCCGTATGTAACGTTCTGCTTTCCCCTTTCATTCTAGAACCTGCGTGTCTCCCAGCAAAACCTGCTTCGTAAAAATGCATTACTGAAGATGTGTCTTGGGCCTGCTCCTCTCCTCTCTCTGCATCTTGCCTCCTTATGTTTTATATCCCAGCCTCAAGGCCAGCATCAGGCCTGTTTGCACAAGGCACTGCATGACCACAACCTTTTTGGAGCAGGGATTAGCCCAGAAAAATTGGGGGGTATTTGTCCAGAGGGAGATGTTTTCATTGTTAGTTCCTCTTTCCCTGCATGCTTTTGAACATACACAGGATCCTGGTTCTTCTTCCCTCTGTCCTGTTTGTCTCACAAAACGGGAAATAAGCCGTACAGTGTTTGGATTTCTGCTTCTTGTTGTGCTTTTAATTTTAAACCTCATGTCTTGCTTTTTTGTTCATCATTTTTTTTTCCACATCTGTTTTGAACTCTTGCCTTTGTCTCTTTCCATCATTGTCCTTTGTATTAGGTTATACTTCTGTCCAGTTCTCAAACTGGAAAGAAAAACCCTCTGTGCTTGCAAACTCAGTTTATTACCTTCTCCTGTCCTCTTCACGTTGAGGCTGTTTCTAAATTCCTAGTTTCTTCGTTAAAACTTATGGCACATCAACTCTTTCCTCACCACTGCCTTGTGGTGCAGTGTGGATTCATTTAGCCTTTTTTATGCCAAAATTTGCAGTCACTAATCACTAGCCTCTTTCTGTTTTGTTTTTCTCTCTCTGGGTCTTAGGCTGGGGATACGTATTGTGTGGAGAAAGTGGCGTGATGGGGGTGGATTGGGCTGGTTGTCGCATTTATGTCACACTTGGCCAAATCCTGGCTGCTGAGTGGTGGCGGTGTACAAGACACAGAGTTGTGTTGTTCTCTCTTTCGTGTAGCTATTCTCTTTGCTTTCCTGGTCTATATGGGAATCCTTGCTATCCTGATCACCGGGCGCCTTGTTATGAAGTAAGTGAACAGCACTGTAACACCTCCTTGCGTGTGAAATGGGGCCACCAATTTAAAAGCAGGCATCCTAGCATGGTAGCATTTTGAAGTCCTTGCCTGCAGATCAGGTATCTTGCAGCCATGCTACCTCGTGTGTAGAGCAGTTGCTGGAGAGCAGCTGACATTTGCCGTAAGCTGATGCACACCCTGCCTCACCCTCTGTGACTTGTTCCTGGGCATAGCCCTGAATCAGCAGTACAAGGCCATGGCACCTAAGCGTCATAACAGATGCAGCTGTTGGTCCTGTGTACTGGGTGACGTGAGTTGTCCCTGCCTGTGAACAACCTGAGAATAAAGGTCCCAAACCTGAGCTTGTGGCAGTGTCGTCAGGTAACTGGATTTAACTGGGGTCACAGGTACTGGCTGCACATCAGTGTAACGTATGTGAGCTGGGAAAGCAGGAATAAAGGCTGTCCCAGCTTTTGATTTGCACTGCTAAACAGTTGAAATGAAGATGAAATTGACTGTAAAGTGCCTTTTGTTTTGTTTTGTCTTTTAAACTGTTACTAATTTTCAGAATTGATCCAGTCAGAAACTGGGTTTACAAGAAACTGAACCCTAGGGAAACGGATCGTCTGATTAATTCTGTGAGTGACCAAATTTACATTCTGTAGTATTTCTGCCTCAGAGTAACACATGCTATCTGGGCATCTGGGGACTCATTTAGTAACAGTCATTCTCCCTGCATGTGTGTTCCCTTTGGCAAATCTTATACTGGTACCAGACAGGCAATTTTATTTCAACAGAGTGCTGAGCAGGGTTTCCAGACAAGCTTCCTGGATTTCTAACACAGCTCTTGCAAGTCTTGAACATCCAGCTTTATGCCCTCTTTAGTCCCCTTGAAGGAAATGTGTCAGTGAAAACATTGTCCCCATCTGATACAAGCAATACAAGGGCAGGGAGGAAATACCAACTTTTGTGTTTGCTTGCAGCACAACAGGAATTTTGGTAGGAGCTACACCTAAGATTTCTCTGGCTGCCCTAGAGCTGACATTTTTGTGGGCCCTGTTTTGTACTAAAACATAGATGGATTGTTGCTGTCTGGGCTTCGCATCTAGGAGGTCCAAACCTGCCTGGAGTCAAAAGAGCTGGGAGCAGAGCTCTGCAGCAATTCTTGTTGTTTACCTCTGATTATCTGTGTTACAGCAGTGTCTGCTTCTTTGTGCTGTCATTGGAGCTGATCAGAGTGGTTTAGGGAACTGGACTGGAAAGCAGCCAGTCCTGCTTTTAAAAGGATTAATTTTCTGCTGGTTTAGCTCTCTAAACTTGTCTCTGAAGTGTCGGACAAGTGCCGATGCAGTGGGATGGGACTGATCCTGTTGATGAGAGTCAGCAGCTGGATCTGCTTAGCTGTGCTGTAAAGCAGCACTCACAGTGCCGGCAAGTCTGTGGCTGATTTGGACTGGACCCAGCTCTCATGAGTCTCAAACACAGGCTCTTTTCAGTGGATTATTATTTCCACCCTGGTCAAAGGTGGAGTGTGGAGCATCTGCATTTTTCTGTCAAATACATGTATTGCAACACAGGGGAGCCACGAGGAGGTTAGAAATAGCAGAGAGGGGAGTAAAAAGAAGAGGAGGATGGGGACAACAAAGACAAAGGCAGTATGCAGAAGTTTGCATTTGCTGACCCCTGTTCCATAGGCAGCTGCTGACTTCATGTGTCTGGTTCGTTCCTGTAGGAGCTGGGATCCCCAAACACAACGGACTCCGTTAGCAGTGATCCTGCCCCGCGTTTGTGGAGCACAACCTCTCGCCAGCGCCTGCGTTCCCTGGACACGTTCCGAGGGTGAGCATAAGATTTACCCTAAAGCAGCTCTTCCAAGGGGAACTAGATTTTTCCAATGATGGATTGACAGCGTATGGAAATACACAGCAGAGCAACAGACAGATCAAGCACGTCTGTTTTACTCAAAAGAGAATCAAGGTTTTAATTCTTGGGCTTTCTGAAACACTTTGCCTTTGATCTAGTTTGAGGAAACATTAAAGTTGTGGTTCAGGGTGGAAGAGAACAACATACTTTGTGTGAAAGCACTGTGTGAAGGAGCTAACTTCGGTTCACCACCACCCATGACTGAAATGCTGCTTCCTGCTCAGCAAAGCTGGAAGCCTTGTACATAATCTTGCTTTAAAAATAAAATAAACCAGATATCACAGTTAGAAATGTTTTAATGGGGTAAGCATTAGCTGTGTGTTCATACATGTATTTAATCAACATGATACTTTGTTGTCTTTTTAGGCTCTCTCTTATAATTATGGTGTTTGTGAACTATGGAGGAGGAAAATACTGGTTCTTCAAACATGAGAGTTGGAATGGTAAAGTACAACGGAAGCAGTTAACTCGTGTTTTAGCTATAGCAATATCTAGATACGGTTACCTGCTGCAATGTGCTGTTGTTTAATTGAAGACTAGGATGCTCTGCCAAGTTGCATGAACGCAGTATCTGGATCATCAGGGAGAAGCGATACACACAGTGATGGGATAATATCAAATCACAATCTGTTTGTAACCTTTTAATTTTTGACAGTTTCATATCTTTACCTTTTAAGAACTACAGTCATTAAACAGTCTGGTACTGTGGCCAAGCCCACGGTGCTTGATGCTCTACACATACCATGCTGTGCTTGGCAAGCTGATGGGAAGGGGTCAGGCAGTGTGTTGCCCTAGTGGAGAATAGCAGGGATCCCATTCCCAAAACCTTTCCTGAGACACAGTTCTGACCCTACTTTTGGAGAATAGTAAAAGCATTGAAGCAAGATAATTAGCTCTTTGTAAGTTTTGCTTATAAAGTGTTTAGATACCGGGGTGTGAAAAAACTGCAAGCAGCCAGCCATTCCTCTGGAAACTCGACAATAATGCTGTTAAAATTTAGGGAAGGTTTGAGGTAAATAATGTGTTCCTTCTTATTTCTTTGTAGGATTAACAGTGGCAGATCTGGTTTTTCCATGGTAGGTCTTCCTGAAGAATAGTATGTCAAGTGATGTTAAGGGTTGTAAAGGGAACATTGCATGCGCCTTGCCTCCATGTGGAAATGGACTTGGAGGAGGGAATTTGCATTTAGCAGCTGATGGGAACTAGCCCCTCCTGATGACAGCAGGGTCTTTATGAACCAGTAGAAGAGCCTTTGGCTGCCCCACATTCTCCTTTCTTTCCCTGTGCAGTGGCAGTGGGAAGCCTGGGGTTGTGCTGCCAGTGGAAGTGCAGTATTGCCTTGGAGCCCACTGCCACGCTGCTGTGTTGAAAGCTGTTAATTTGGCAACATTCAAAGCTTGGACTGATGATGAATGTGGATAATAAGTGTATCCGGAGATAAAACAGTCAAGGGAATTTTGGATTAAGCTAATCTCTCTATAACCAGATAATGATTCCACTGGGGAGCAATTATCCCATCTGCCCCTAGCATGCTTCTCTAAAATACGCAGTGGTTGTGGTTATTCTTGGAGATGGGAGCCGGACTGGGGCTGTGTGCCTAAGCTAGAGAGGAGGAGCAGGTCAGTTCTAAATTCAAATCATAATTTTGCAGCTTGTGCTTTACTCCTCTGAAGATGCTGATTTGATTTTAGGTCATGTAATATTTTGGTGGTGTATACATTGCTGCAGAAAGGCCATTGCTTTCCTGAACTTTTTTTTGTCCCAGCTGGGCAGTGAAGGAGATGGAAAGGCCCCTTTGTGCAAGCTCTGTTGTCTAGAAATTCCTCGCAATCAGAAGAGATGGATTTGTCCAGTTTCACTCAGGGCACACAGATGTCTGTTGGGCCAACGTGGGCTACTCCGTTAGAGAGTGTTAGCGTTTGCTGCTGTATGTGTGAGATATTTCCCTGCTCCATTTCCCACCGGCTCTCTTCTCTAGGTTTGTGTTCATTATGGGCACATCGATATCGCTGTCACTGAGCTCCATGCTGAGGTGGGGAAGTTCCAAGCGGAAAGTGCTCGGGAAAATCCTCTGGAGGAGCTTTCTGCTGATCCTGCTGGGAGTCATAGTTGTGAATCCCAATTACTGCCTTGGGCCACGTAAGTGCAACTTACTCTCTTCCCATTTTCCACAACTGTAGGGCCAGGCTGATGAGAAAACACAGCCTTGCTGTACTGACCATCAGAACAAGGACAGTTCAGTGATGTCCTGTAGAGTGCTGTTCAGTTCTGCATTGCTGATTTTTCCCATCAGGTTTTACTGTCAGAAGTATCTGGTCAGCTAACACAGGCCAGTTTGCTTCTCTGTTATGCTTTTAAAAATGTTAAGTTAAAATAGGGTTCGTAAAAATCATCTCATCCTGTAAGAGACTGACACCATTTTCTCAGAATCTCAGATCTCTTGATCCCTGTGCTGGGCAGTTTGTCATCTCTGTGTTGACTTTCCCAGGGTTATATTTTACAGAAAATGGGGTGGCAGAGTGGAGGTGTTCCACCTACCTGTGGGCACCGTGGCTCTCAGCTCTGCCTGGGGAAGGGTAACTTAGTTTTAAGGATACAAATATTTACGTTAGAGCCTGTGTCTGCCCCTCTTTCACATTGCATGTGTTTTCCAGTGTCCTGGGAAAATCTGCGCATCCCTGGGGTGCTGCAGCGGCTGGGTCTGACGTACCTGGTGGTTGCTGCTCTCGAACTCCTGTTTACAAGAGCTGGGGCTGACAGTGGGACCTTGGTGAGTCACAGGGGGAGGTGACAAATGATACTGGATCCAAAGTGTTTGGGAGCTTTTTCTCTCGTTCAGGTACAAAGAACACATGAGAAACAGAAAACGTAACATCTCTGATGCATTGCACGGCATGGCTTGGTGAAAACCTCAGGGAGTGTGCACCCTTCAGTGTCCCACTCTGCATTTTATCGCATCTAATTTTGCTTTATTTGAGGATTTCACTGATCCGTTCTGATGGTGCTTAGAAGCAGGCACTCCCAGGCACTCTTGATGACTTTCCATTGCCAAGGGACCTGAGGGACAGGCATCTCTTTGCTGAGTCCCGTGGCCTGTGTTTTGTCCAGTTAATTTTGGCAGTGGTTTTTCACAGCAGGGGAAAGTAATACTGCTTTTTGGCTTTTCTGGAGTCTGTTTTCCCAAAAGGCTTTTGTTCTGCTCATGAATCAAAATTCCTTTCGACATTTTCCAAGCTGAAAAACATTGTGGGCTTTTGTTTTGGTTTGTTCCCCCCCCAAATAACTAAGTGTCTGGAAATCATTTATGAAAATGAAAGGTCCGTTGGCAGAATCCAGCTCTGCAACAACAGCTCCCTCTTGTATCTGGGGAGCTGCCTGTCAGGAAGTACAGGATGTCCCCAAAGGCATCTTTCTTATTTGCCAGTTAATGTTCCCCCTTCCCTTCGTCTCATGCAGGAGATGTCATGTCCTGCTCTGCAGGATATTCTACCCTACTGGCCCCAGTGGATTTTCATTCTGATGTTAGAAGTGATTTGGCTCTGCCTGACCTTTTTGTTACCCGTGCCAGGCTGTCCCAGGTAAGACTCAGACTACTTTCTCTGGGGCATCGGATTGTTTTCCTCCTGCCAGCTAGAAAATATATTTTTTTAGTAAAGAAAGGACAGAGGAAAGCTTTTAGGGCAGCAGGCTCAAGGGAAGCGTTTATCATATTAAAAAGCTTTCTTTACTTTGGTACTAAAGTACGTGTGTACCTCTGGCCAGGGAAAACATCTAGCATTTACTGGGCTGGGCTGGTGGTCAGCTGCAATTCAGGTAGAGAGTGCCAACACTTAGTGCCATAACCTCTTTGTTTCTGTCCCAGGGGCTATCTTGGTCCTGGGGGCATTGGAGATTTTGGAAACTATCCTAACTGCACTGGAGGAGCAGCCGGTTACATTGATCGGCTGATTCTTGGAGAAAACCATATATATCAGCATCCCTCTTCTAGTGTAAGTAGCTTTGGGTTTGCAGGCTACCACCAAGTGCAGCTGTCAGGAGAGGCTTGGAAAGACAAGCGTGGTGTGGAGGGGGGTGGCAAAGAAAGGAGACGGGTTGCTTGGGTGTGCTCTAGTAAGTAACTGTTCTCTCTTCAAGGTGCTCTACCAAACAACAATGCCATATGATCCTGAAGGGATCCTGGGGACCATAAACACCATTCTTATGGCGTTTCTGGGACTGCAGGTACCTCTTTTCTTTCTGGCTGTGTCTTGTAAAGATTTGAAGGAATCTTGAAAGTGGGGAGGCAATGTGGTTTATTTATGGGTGAGACTGGCTCTAACAAAACCTTTTTCAGAGCAGTGCTCTCAGGCCAATTTAGCCCGAGGTGAGAGCTACCCTGTATTAACCTAACAAAGCTGCTCATCCCATTATTCTCTATCGTAGGGAACATAGCAGGGAAGGGAGATGAGGTGCACCTCTGCTTGGTGGGTTGGAGTTAGGTCTTTCCCCCATCTGTGTAGATTCTTTGCAGAGTTTCCATTCTGAGCTTTTCAGACCCTTGGCTGTTGTAAACCCTACTGGTGCTCCTTGCCTTAGCCCAGGTAGCTAGTGGCAGATAGACATGGCTCTCAACATGTAGTTACGTTTACAGGACTTAATTCATTTTTTGTATTCTGTTAATATTAGGCAGGAAAAATTATCTTGTCCTACAGAGACCAGCACAAACAGATTCTGAGTCGGTTCTTGATATGGAGCATAGTAATGGTAAGTCAGATATTTCACTTAACACAGTCTAAGTATCACTGGATAGCTCTCTAATAGACATATTTTTATTCAACACAAACTTTCTGAAATATGTTGCAGCTGTTATATAAACTTCAGCAACTTTCTATTCTAGGGAATTATTTCTGCTATCTTGACAAAATGTTCTAAAGAAGAAGGATTTATTCCCATAAACAAGAACTTATGGTAAGCAAAGAGCTTTTAGTATGACTTTGTTAGAGTGTTATTTTACCTAGGAGAAGGTTTTTCCTTTCTTATATTGCGAACTGTAAGCATCACATAATTCTCTAACCTTTCTACTGAAAACGCGTGTAGGTCTACATCGTATGTGACAACAATGAGCTGCTTTGCCTTCATCCTCTTATTACTGATATATTACCTTGTGGATGTCAAGAGACTGTGGTCAGGTGCTCCGTTTTTCTACCCAGGTCAGTAAAATCACAGCAGGAAACATATTTCTTCCTCTTCTTTCTGAACTATCCTGTTACGTTTTGTGCACTTCCTTTGTCTTAAAGGAGTTGGGATGTTGAATGAGGTACCCTGAAGGAGGCCAAAATTATTAAGTTGAGACAAATTTTTGCATAGAATTGGAGACCAGGCAAGAAATTTGAGAGATGAACTGCCAGTGTTTAAACAAGGGCTGGAAGCTGCTCTTGCCAAATGACTATTCTAAGTTTGGTCTCGAGTTCAGGTCCCAGGGAACAGCTGCCCAGCACCAAGAAAAATACCACAGCTGGCTCAGTTGGTTTGGACAGGACTGCTGAGACTTAGCTAACCTAGTGGGAAAGTCAGAGGCCTGTCAGCAGAGCAATACCACTTCTGAAGATCTGGAAGACGAAATCCCCTGGGCAGCCGCGTAGGTCCTGTCTCTGCGTTTTTAGATAAGCTGGTCTCCCAAAGCATCCCATTGTGGCTTTGACCACACTGGGCTCGTGACAAACATGTGAGGATAGAATGTGAACCCACAGCAGAGGGAACCTTTCTGCAGCTTCGGTATCTGGACAGGAAAATGAGTAGCGTGATGGCACAGTATCATGTCTCCTACCAGAAAACCCAGAGCCCTGAAGGGCAGTCAGCATTTGTTTGTAAAGGCAATAGATCTCACCAAATAGTTTGTCACTCAACCACGCTGAAGACAAAAACTGATTATTCCTGTCAATAAAATTGCAGGAGCACTAATCTGGTTATATTTTCAATTTAGGATATAGGTTATCTATGTTCCTTTTCAATACCCTTTTGGAGGGGTGAACCCCTCAGGCTGTGTTTGAAAGCAAACACAAATGCATAGCACCCTCGGGGCAAGGAGCAGAGTTGTTGTGAGCTGTCGTTGTCTCAGTGCCACTGTTTCATAAGCCTGGCATGCCTCTGCCTGCTTATTCTGAAGCAAGCTCGTACCTGCTCTTCCAGATGGCGTGACCTGTGCTTATTTTCAGGAATGAACTCCATCCTGGTCTACATTGGACACGAAGTGTTTGAAGACTACTTCCCTTTTAAGTGGAGGATGCGAGACAGTCAATCCCACGCGGAACACCTGACTCAAAACCTCATCGCAACAACTCTTTGGGTCATAATATCGTACGTACTTTACAGGAAAAGGATATTCTGGAAAATCTGATGGAGGTGGTCAGGGTGAAGTCAGCCTAGATGCTGACAGGGCAAGCCTGAAGCGTTGCCACTTCTGCTGGGCTATATTACTAAAAAGGGATCAGAGTTCAAGTTTACATTTCCATGGACATTGTGATCAGGACTTTTATGTGACTTGAAGGACCACATTTTAGTATTTAGCTAAAACTTACTAATCTGCAGCGGTTGTTCTATTTCTGTTTACTGTATTTTGTAAATATTTTACTGATCTCCCTCTTTTGTACAGAGAAATTGAATATATTGCAGTAGATGGGTATTTAAAGAAAGCCTGCTGGCACTCATGAAAGGAACTGGAAGGGATCTGGGTGGTGACTGCAAGGGATTATCAGAAGGGACTGTAGTAATAGTCATTACCAAAAGTAATGGCACCCACAGTGAGCAGTGTGCTGTGAGCATTCCTTTGTGCCATCATTTGGTCTGGGATCAAAAGCCAAAGCCTGCTGCCAGAGATCTCTTGTAATGGGTTATTAATTGGCATGCTGCTGCTGCTACAGGTTTAGCAGTCCACCTATGCCTGTGCTGGGCCTTTGTGTTACATATCTAGCATGAATGAGGTCTGAGTTTCACATGCTACACTCTTGAGAGTACAGAAAGACCACTTCCTATGCTCTTTATATAATCACTTCGTTAATATCGAAGTTCGCTTGGATAAAAACTCTATAAAGGGATTTGTGGGAGGGTTCTGTATCTAAAAGCCAGCAATACAGAGAGAATTTGGCCAGAAAGTAAGAGGTAACAGACCGGTTAAATTCAATGTAAGATAACAACAGATCTTGGAAACTCAGGAAATTCATTTATGCTGTGTTTTCCAAACTAGTGCCAATAAAAAGCCTGAAATAAATACCTTAGCTTCTCTGTGTGTGTATAAAGGAGAAAAGAATTAAGACACATACCTTAGTGTAATGCTCTGGAAAAAAAACAACAACACAAAAGCACCACCAAAACAAATAAAACATTACAGAAGACTTTCTAAACAAAGTTTTACTTATAAAGTTTGACTTACCCCCATGAAAAAATGAAGCTGTGAACAAACACCAAGCACTGAGTGTATCACAGAACCTGTAACTCACAGGGAAGCTTATTTATGACTTCACATGTGTGATTTTCCACTGCCCTGCTGCCATTAATACAATTAAGAGCCTTTCCCTCTGTCCATAAAAGACACTGCATCGCGATCCAGTCCATTTAAGAAAGAGTCTGAAGCAGCAGTATCTTCTCGTTAATGCAGAACCTGTGCAAGACCACCATGAGATTTTCCCCACAGCGCGAGACCTGGCGCTCCATGGCCAGGCGGAAATCTTCTTTCACTCCTTTAGTTATACCTCGGGTAACTGTGTGATGCCTTAAGCCACGAAGCAAAGAGAGAGACAAAATCAAATGAGGGTTATTTGGTGCACAACAGAAATCTAAAAAGTGCTACATGTCACTAACTATTTATCTGCTGTCCACAACTGAGTTTATATAAGAAGAGCTGAAGTGTGTGTGCTATGCTATTTTTAAAAAATTGAGTATTTAGTAGTTTACGAGTCTTTTAAAAGATAAAAATTCTATCAATGTCTTTGCTCTCAATGCTTTGGTTATAGTGGCTGTCAGGGAGGGAAGAGGGGAGAGCTGCAGTTCTGCCTAACAGGAAAACCTGCTCTGTTAACCCAGTGTTCTCCCTGAGTGGGGAAGGGAATTTTTATTTTTTTTTCCCCTCTACCCTTACATCCCAGGCCCCTTCCTCCCTGTAAACAGTTCTACAAATGGTTGGGGTTGAAAGGAAAAAAAATAAATAAATAAAGGCTGAACCTGCTTTCTCTAAAGCAAGGGGAGATATGGCTGCCACCATAAAGAACAGAGAGCATCTTGTACCAGAGTGCAGGAAGGAGCTACACAATCCTATGGGCAGTGATCGCTCTGAGTAACAAGAGGCACAGTGAACACTCAGCAGGCCAACACAAAGCACAAAATCAAGCCAGGCTGTGAGTGTGCATCAGTAGAAGCCAGCTCCTACAGGGACACGAGACGCCAGGCAGAGTGCGTTTATTCTGAGCAGAAGTGCAGGACTTGTTTGCAAGCAGAACAAAGGTCCTGCTACTGAGCAAGCTAAAGCAGTGCTGGCTGGTGAAACTCAGGACATTCCCTGTTAAAGGCCTTTCTTATTAATGGTTCTTTGTCCTCATGATGGCCTGCAGCTCTCGATAGCTGAAGTTTTGTCTGTAAAACAACGTTCTGCAGTGCCAAAGCACTAAGCTTTACTGGCACTGGTCCAGTACTCAATACATCAAGACCAAGACTTCGTAACATCTACCTGCAAGCCATACCTGGGATGGGAGGCAAATGGTATGAAATAAAAGCCTTAGCACTACTGAAGGGGCAGCATACGTCAAACGAGAGAGAAAAAGTATAAATCTTAACTCTGAGAGAAGGCCCAAGTCAGGGATGAGAAACAAAGAGCTGGACCAAGCCCAGCACACACAGTGGAAGAAAAAGAGGAAATAAAGGTTGAAGGCATCTGTGCCAATCCAGAGATGCTGGAAATGAAGAAGGGCAAAGTCTAGGAATTGCCCTCATCAAAAATACCACCCTGCCTTTATTTAAATCAGCAATTCCAGCATTTGAGAGGAAAGTTCTCAAAGTGGAATTCTGATCCCAGTCACTCCCCTTCTGCCTGAACAGCAGAGACCTCTGCGACACGTGGAAAAGGCAAAGAGGCTACTGAAGAGACTAGAGCTAGGGTGGGCAAAGTAAAATTGCACTAGAAATACTCCAGCGTACTCAGAATTTCTGGGATAAGCCATTTTCCATCTTCACTGCCTTAAACCTTGCTGGCAGATGAGCACTAGGATCAGCAGCACTCACTAACAGCTGGGCAACAGAAAATGTTTCAGAACAACTTAAATGAAGAAAAGTAACAACAAATGGATCCAGTAACTAATATCTTGAAGAAAAAAAAAGGGTTATAAGCTTGTAACTAACATCTTTAAAGAAAGGGTTATTATGCATTTGGTACACTGTGACTGAACCTCAGCATCACTTGGGGGGACATTTCTACATTTTGGTTTAAGTTCAACAGTGATTATTAAAATTGAAAGGACACGGATACTGGCAATTTATGGGAAAAATAAAAAGAAATGTTATAATAGAACAACATGGTTTGCCAGGCAATGTAGGCACAAATGGAAAAAATAAAAAAAAAAAAAAAGGTACATATTGAGTAACAAATTGCTGAAAACCATGGGCAGTAAAACATGTTGACAAAACACAGCACACCATGAGCGGGGTTTTTCCACTTGGTACCTGTCGGCAGTCTGTATGCTGGGCTGTAGCACAGGTATGAATTCCTGTTGCAGTAACCCCATGGGAGGGCTAGAAGTCCTTTAAAAAACAGCAAATAGCAGCATTCAAACACCCACACGCCAACTCACCCTCCGGTGCAAAACAACTCCAGGGAAAAAAAAAAGGGGGGGGGGAGCAAGAACGCTGTGACCACCGGGCAGCCGCAGGGGCATGGGCCCCAAACAGCATCGCACACGCACACATCCCCAGATTCACCCCGAGGCTGCTCTGCAAGCGTGGTCTGAACACACCCTTGTAATTTTGGGATGGTTACACGGGGATACAGGGCAGCGGTAGGTGCAGAGAGCACTTCACTGTTGCGTTACGAGGCCAACCAGGAGAGGTTTCACCAGCAGCGCAGGGCAGACGCCGTGGCCTCCCCGAGCGCGTCAGCCAGCAGGGAGAGCCCAGCAGTAAGGGATTTGCTGCTGAGCTCAAGCCACGTGCATGCACAGCAGGTATCAGCCACAGAGAGTGCACCACAGTGTTTGTTACAGGTTGCATAAGTCTCTTTTTGCTAGCCCACGAACGGCCTTGTTCACTTTTCCAAGTTGCAGCCGCACACAAGAGGCTGCTGGAGGATGTCACAGTGCCAGAGCAGAAAAGCCTGCTTGGAGCAACCTCCCACTGCCAAGAGGGATGTCTGAGGTAACATTTGCAACCAGGGCTGCAGGGGCCAGCCACCAAGAAGTGTCTCAGCTGAAAAGTGTTTGTGTTCTCTGTGAAGTAAGCTCCCCATCTCTGTGTGCTACCTATAGCACAGGATAATAGCCTCACGCCTCCAGCCTAGAGCAAATCCAGTGCTCACAACAGGAGGAATGAGAAATCTGGGATACAGAGAACAGGTCTAGTTTCTTAACCCAAGTTTCTCAAAATATAACCTCAGTGTTACTTAGGTACCCAAATGCTGTGTAACTCGCTCCCATGGATGCTAAGGAGGAGCTGAGAAGCAAGCTTGCACTTACGTACCTCTAATACTGAGTTAGGTGCCTACCTTCAGATTTACAGGTGGGCATTTTGATTAATATCTGTAATTTTTTAATGAATATGGATGGAGAGCAATGCAAAAAAAAAAAACCAACCTCAGAGAAGGGACATTTTAGTAGCACAGAAATGGCCTACAGTACAGATAAAATAACCTAAAGTAAAATATTCACAGGAATTGTTCAATCATACGAGATACTTTTTCAAGAGCTCTCGGCATGACTGAGTCCAATATTTGCAAAATATGGACATGGGGAACAGAAAATGAAAAGGAGCAGCAACATGGTGTTGGTCCCAGGTGGCAGACGTTTGCAAAAGGAATTCTGCACAACTGAGTGTTCATTACCATTTGCAAGATCGACCAGCAGTGGTAAACAAACCCAAGTGCACAATCAGAATAAAAATTACATTTTTAAGGTGATTTGTCTCGCTTCAAACCAACTGAGATTTTCTTCCTCTATACCCAAGGAAAGATGAGATGGGAATGTAAGTAGAGGCAGAAAATTCATCAGCTTTCACATCAAGTTTATGCAGCATTTGGGAGACTAATCTTAGTCTAGCTACACTAAAATTATCAAAAATAGGAGCATGATTTCAATCAATCATTTCTTGCGTACTGTTCTTTTCGCCTTTAATCTCACTAGCTAATGCTGCCACCACTACCAAGTGTAATCAGTGAAACCATGAAACATGGCTTGTCTAGAAGGGAGTTTAAAGGCAAAAAGTAGCTGAATTCAGAGCTCATCGGACACATCTTTCTGACAGTGCAAACGAGCTGGCTATATCACCAGATAAAACCAAAACTGTGGAGCTTCATATTCTCACTGCAGATACCAGCAAAGGGAAACCTCACAAGCTGCATATATATTTTGCAGGATTATTTTATAAGTCAAGGCTTCTAAGATCTAACTTCAGCTTTTTAAAACCACATTGCAGTTTGCTTTCCTAGGTTCAGAAAAAGGAGTGTTGCTCCCTATGAAGTATAAGGTACTGAGAAAAAGTCTTGGTAGAAGAATGTGCAATTCACTCAGGGAAAAAACTTCCTACAAGTACATCATGATACAAAAACCTGTCCTTATAAACAAAGATACAATACCTGTAACATATTTCCTGTTAATTATGACACAGGACTGCTATACACATTTATTCTGAAGAAAGACCAGGCAAAGGAGTGTTTTGCTTTGTCTTTGGGCTGCGTGGCAAAATCACAGGAGTTTTTCTGTCCATAACTGAACAGGACCCGAGCTGCCTCTGCTGATTATTGGGAAGACGATGCAGCAGCTCCAACAACCAGAACTGTTGATAGTTTTGAAAGGCAAAAGCCAGCCTGCAAACCATTTGAAGGCAGCTCTGTAACATCCCAGGAAACAGGACGGCGCTGATGCACTTTACCTAAAACCCCAGCTGGGGGAGGCAGTGAGCTGCTGAGGTTGACACTTCCTTGACACGATCTCTGTGCCCTAAAAAAATATCTAAAAAATATTTGGGGTACCAGGGGAGCAGACATCACCTACTATTAGTGAACTGTGCCCTGGACACCGTCTCCCATCAGCTCTCTGATGAGGTGCCTCCTCTCCTACAGATCTCAGCCACATAAAAGACACTGTACTCTCTTCCAGCTAGACAGGGTATTTGGCCATTTCGATGTAATAAGCACAAAGAAATCTTCTGACCTCTCTTCTCCAAGCACTTCCATGACTCAGGAAACGCAACAAGTCAACAGGAGGTTAAAAAGAGACTGCTGTCTTGCTAGACACACTGCTCACCACCCACCTTCTGACTGCTGCGGTCAGAACGCTAAGCAAATGGAAGTAAAAGCGGTGATGCAGTGAAATAGCACTGAACTGTTACAACTAACTAGAGAGAGAAGTTAAAAAGTTATGAGGTGTGGTCTGCTGCACTAAATGCTCTTGCTGACACAGACTAAACATCATACGTAGTGCATCGTACCCTGAGTTTTGTTTCCGTGCAGCTGGTTACAAGCAGTGAGACACAGCAAGGGTAAGAGTTTGAAAATCAAAAGCTGCAATCAAGAGCTCTGTCACATAATTAAACATTTGAATTTTGTTTTCTTTTCTTTAAAGAGACCTAGTTCCTGATTTTTGTGTTGGTTACCTAGAACTTTAGAAAATCTATTTACTCGTCCATTATTTGCATGCTTATCCAGTATAAGGCTCCCACTTTTGAAAACTTTAGCCCACTTCTAGTTAGAAGATGAATGGCCAGACTACACTGACCCTAACTGGAATTCTGACAAATTTTCCCAGCCTCCCTCATGTAAACCAAAGTACCGCAAGGCCTAATAAACAATCAGGATATTCCAAAATGTTCTGCCTCTAAACCCTGCAGCAGATACTTGTTCAGTCTTGACTCAAAACTGAGAACACCTAGGAAGTTAATCTGAATTATTAATTTTCTTCAGCATCTTGTAATAAGCTGAGCAGAATAAGCTGCTCAGCACAGAGCAAGAGATGACCTGCTAGTTCAGACAGAAAGGTTATTAGAGTTTTCCTGGAGAGTAATTTAATCTAAGTTTTTCATCATTCAGTGGTCTTTCATAACTCTGCTTGCAACAAATAGTGCTTTCTGGTTGGCACGACTGTTCAGCAAAATTATTAACAACAGTTTGCATTTATGCCTCGTTATTTAAAGAATTCCTGTAAAGCACAAGTGTCTGGTTGAAACAGACAACTGGTGATCACTGTGATATGAATCATTCTAAAGCAAACACAACACTTAAAAACAAAGTTCTGCAAAAGGAATTTAAGGTTGAAGAACCCCACAAAAGGGTTCACAGGTCACTGGGAGAGTCAGAAAAAGAAATGCACCACCTTGTTTGAGCTCCTTACCCAACTCCTTAAATTTAAACTCAAAGACATGACAGAGTTATTATCCTGAAGATTACATGAAAGCAAAGACAAACAGAACATCTTTTTTTTTTTTTTTTTTTTTGAAAAAAGAAAAAAAAGTAAGACAGTAAACTCTTTTATCCTTACTTGATCAGCATTGCTTGATTTGGCAACAGTTCCAGATGAATTTTCCCTCCTTCCTGTGTTCTTAAATAAGCAAATTCCTCCAACATATCAATATCTGAGGAAAACGTTAAAGATTTGAGTAGGAAAAAAAAAAGAGAACATTCTTCCCTTTCCAGCACATCTGAAGCCACAGTACCGAAAGGACAGTCAAAATTAACTGCTACTGAAACATCTCATTCTTAAAAGTGACAAGATCATAGCATGTATCCCTAACACTCCAGAAATTAATGGGAAATGACCTTTTGAAGTGCAAAATACACATCAGGCAAATTGTTTTCATATGTACAGTCATACAGGGGTAAAGAAAGCTCATGTAATTAAGACCATCTCTCCAAACAAATTTCCTGGTTGATTTTACTTTCTTTTCCAGCACTGCACGATTATCAAAGCAGTGCATAGTGAGGCTGAGACTGAAGGAAATGCTCCCATAATGGCACATAACCACCCTTTTTAGTTTTCTATTTCGGTTCTTTACTTAGCTTTTCTTTTTTTTTTTTTTTTCATACTTTTAATACCACTCTCATTGCAGCCTCCAAATAGGGCTTCAATTTAATTGTCTCAGATAGGAGTTAGACCCTGTGCTTCCTGGGGACCGTGGTCAGATGGCTATTCAGGTTAAAATTAAACACTGAACTGTCCACTGTGTGTGTGCTGATCAAAGCATACCCTAGATATCTGACTATAAAAATCAGATGTGCTTTGCATGAACTTTGACATTACTTGTTATCTCGCTCAGCCCAAAATCATACTCACGGAAAGCACTCAAAAATAGTAATGGCTATCATTCAACTCTTGGAAGTACAGGTATCACTTTACCTCTTTTTTTTTTTTTTTTTTTTTTTGTTATCCACAGCTATGGATGGGCATAGCAAAACAAATAGTATAAGGACATATATATCTTACTGAAAAGACTTGCATTAACCGTCTAAGCTGGTGCTGCTTTTCTGAATGAAAGTGCAACTGCAGTGTACTTATGGGTACTCTCAAATGCCTGAACAGGTGACAGAAGACCTATTTATAGTCCATTATGCACTGCCACTTACTACAAGAGGCTTGCACAGTATGTAAATAAATACGGAATACGATTCATGGACAAGAACTGCTGCTGAAACTATCTAACAGCTTTTTCAACACCCCAGCACATAATTTGGGATGTGAAAGACAGTCCTGGTTATAGAAAGGATACTTGTGACATAGTTGAAGAAATTCTCATACTGGAAGTTTCCTTGTTGGCAGATTTTGTTGATGGCTTTCAGGAACAAGTTCTCACCCCTCGGCCACTCATGCTGAAGCAGAACAATTACATGGCCCAAAGCCATATCATCTCTGCTGTCTGTGAAAGCTCTGAGCTGCAGGGGCAAAAATGACATGGAGAAGGTCAGGAAAGACACATTACTCTTAAAAAATATATTGGACTTATCTCACTTACACCTGAGCAAATATAAAACAAGCTCTTTAGAAGCACATTTCATTCTGCCCTAACATATATATTCAAAATAGATTGGAAAATTCCAGGCAAAATACCGAATTCTCTCCGATGACTTATAAGAGAAGTCTGGATACAGACAGTGATATTTTGAGATAAATCGTATCTTCTCTGTCCCAAACCAATGCAAATAGAAGAGAAAAAAAAAATAAATCCTCCTCCTCCACACCCCCCGACCAAAAAAAAAAAAAAAAAAAAATTACCATCTACAAAATTACCTTCTACAAATACATTTAGGTGAGAAGGACTTGACGCAGAGCCCTTCACACCTAGCTTCACCACTGGGATAAGGCCATGCAGTTTCAGGACCCCAGCTATACATACTAGGTCCTACAGACATGTGAGTTGCAGCCCATAGCTTACCTTGAAGCAAGCTAACAGTAGATGAAGGCAGTAAGGCATGATAGCTCTGCTGGTACACGGCCAAAGCTTCAGATCAGACCCTGTAACAGAACAGTTTATTACAGACTTCTTTAAAGCTCTTCTGATTCTCCATGTTTAGAAGAAGAAAGAATGAAGAAAAACAACTATACAAGTGCCAACAATCTGAGGCAGGGAGGAAAATTTTGAAGGTAAATTACAACTGATTCAAAATGTGAAGTCACATATTAAAAAAATTATTCTTCATTTCTTTTTTTCCTGTGATAGGACTTCATCACCAAAACCCTTTAATATGAACCAGCAGGAAAAAATTCAGAATTGAAGAACTGCCTCCCTTTTTTCACGACACAAACAGTCAAGAATTATATACATTATATACTCAACCAAAACACAAGAATTAAAATTAAGCTGACACCGAGTTTAGGGGAGTAGCAGCTCCATACCTTTTCTGAATTTAGACTTTACTTTAGGTTGCTCCTCTTGTACTTTACCTCCTTCTTGTATTGGAAGTAAAATATAGCACATGAGGTCAAGCACTTTTTCGCATGTTTGCTATAAAAAGAACAGAGACAAGATAATGCTAGTTAATTAAGGTTCTTAAATAAGCTATGTTAATAATGATTCAGGCACTGCAAAAGAAAAAAAAAAAAAAGAAATTTCTCTGATAGAGCTTCAGTAGTCTTAACATGCAACTTAGTTTGGCTGAAGAAAAAGACATGGCTGTGATATGAATTCCATTAAACAATCTCTGAGTGCCTGAAATCATTATAATTGTGAAAAATATATAGTTGGCATTCTTCATTTCAGGAGTGCTAGATCAATAAAACTATAATCCAAAACTATTTTATCTTGAAAGATTAAGTTTTCAAATTAATTCTTGGAATAGTTTTTAAAAGCTTTTTCTGTCAATGGTAAAAATAGAATAAGAAAATGACAATTTGACAGCATGACAGAAATGTTATAAATTTTAATGCTATTTCCTAGAGACAGCAAAAGGTCCGAAGGGATATATAATCAGTTTTCTAACGAAAACGTAGGAAGCTGGAAGGGAAGAAAAGTCCAGTGGTTTGAGGATGACCTGAGAACCAGCCAATATTATCAGCATTCACATGGACTCACCTGCCCCCTGCACTTCTCTAGTATTAAAAACACAAAATACGTATTCCGAAGGAAAAGCAAGCTCACATGTTAGGCCAGCCCAAATTGTTTTGGAGTCTCTTACACTGTCTGCTGACAACTAATTATTTTTTAAGATGATCACAACATTTTGTTTTCCATATAACTTTTCTTGCCTCCGCCACATAAAGCCTAAACCTAAGGACTTTCCCCTCATATTTAAAACTCTTTGTTAACTAATTCAAAATCAAGGATACACTGACATACAACTGAAACACTTGTAGCTATGGTAAATCATAACCAAACGCCCCAAATTATAACCACCAAACAGACTTTATAGAGTACATTCTAATGGTCAGATTAGACAGGAACTGCAATTATTTTCCCTGTGAAGAATGTTTCTTTCTGTAGACCCTGGCTTATGTTTGATGCCCTGTTGGAAGCAGGATGATGGGAAAATTCGAAGGAGGGAGACAAATGGGAACCACAAGGTCAGATGATGGAAGACCAGTGGGTGGAATGCTGTACATACCCGATATTCTCCAAGGGCAAAATGGCACGTTGCTAACTGGATTAGTGCTCTCTGATTTTCTAGTGAGCCTTGTCCTGTAATTTGCTGTGGAGAATGGGAGCCCTGAAGAGCTGCCAAGTGATGGAGGCTGCTAATTGCTTTTTTGTACTGCCCCTTTAAAAGGAAGATAGAAAAAGACAGTATTAGGATCTTCTGTAGAAGGGGTAAAAAGATTGAGATAAAAATTTCCTTATAGAAAGCTTTCACATGAATGCTTGAATGGTATCTGTAATGATAGGATGGGATCTGAAATGAGAACAATCAGCCTGATTTTTAAGGAGAATGATAAATCTTAACTGAGACATTTTAAAATCTTCTGCTACTTGAAAATTATTCTCTCTGACTGTATTCCAATAGAATGCATTAGCAGATGAATAAACTACACTGTTCTTCCATCACACTATATATATATCTCTCTCTACTGGTCAAAATGCCAATGTCAAGGTCTTCTCCATATGATGAGATTAGCTGGACTCAACAATCAGCTAATTAGGACAGAAATATTGTAAGTAGGGTACCTATTCTGCAATAAGAATGGTATGATTCCATCCTCCAAAGGGTCTCATTTTAAAGGATAAAATCAGTAGTCACTTAAAGCAGTCATACCAGCTATTCAGAACAGCTATTCATAAAAGAAAGAGCAACATTATAACATTTTTATTAGCTTTTACTTGATTTTTATTTTTTTTTTTTTTACCTGGTAGATGATCATGTCTGTAAGAAAGATTCTTAACCAAAGCCAGGTTTCAGTCTTCCATGACAAACAAATTCTAGTGAACTCTGTGTAAGTGATGAAAGAAGGAAAGGGAGAAAAAATGAAGCACATCACAGCTTTCAGTTAAAAAATAGTTATCTAGAAAAAATACAGCTGAATTTAGAAATGAAAACACAAAACAGTACAAGTGTGAAATCATTCAAAAATAGGATACCCTCTTCCTATGCAATCACAGTTTCATTACATTTTTCTTCATAGTGTCCAGTAAAGCTGCTAAGTGACAGTATATGCCAGCTTTTCAGAAAATAAATTTGTTTTCCAGATTATTACATCTTATTAGAAAGGAAGAGGCATGATCTAAATCTTATTTTCTTAAGAATGAATTAAAAGGAGCAATTAACTGCGCATCCTCATCTAGTATTATCAACAGTACTACGAGTCAACTGCTCCTTCAGCAAAAGCTGCTTCTGCAAGAAGCGTGGGTGAATAACCAAAGAGCAAAACAGAAGTCAGAAACAAAACACTCAAAAATGTCACAATTGAAAAAGCTTCTTAGTGGAACCTAGATCAAAAATACTAAGGACATAAAGTAAGCTAAACTTTAAGTATCCCAATGACAGAAATTCTGTTTTAACAATACTAAAATGACAACAATGAAGTGTAAATACATGTAGCCTTGCCTGCAGTTAGCCTTACCTTTGTCAAGTGATTCCAGGGAATAGAGCAGCTCCCAGCTCTCTCTTGCCAGTTTAAAGCTCTCTAATACTTCAATAGAATTTGCAAGATCTGCCTTATTTACTGCTATATGGCGACTTCGTGCCTTCCCAGAAGGATCCTCATCATCTGAGCTCTGCTTAACAGTCAGTAAAAGACAAAGATTCAATTCTTTTTGTATATTTATTTCAAAGGATTCTAAGTCACAGAAGTTCCACTTAATAAAAGCAAACAGTTCCATACTAGAGATGCCAAGATTCTAGTTTCAGTGTCTTTAAGTGACTTTTCATTATTTCGCTTAGTTCATTCTAACATTAAAACAATCTGTTTTGCTACCAACTCAGTGGCATAGCACCATAAACAGTATTCCAAAAGAGTTCTTTCTGATAAGTACAGTGTACCACAACCACACTTCAGCCAGATTATCAGTTAAAGGACATACACTTTACACTTCACTGCTCAGTTTAAGCCTTCAGCAGCTTAATGCAAAGGAAACATAATTCTTGTGTAAGTGTGTGCACTTCCATCAACAGAGAAATTCCATGAAACAGCGGTCTTCCACTATTAAAGAAACAAATGTATTCACAGTTCCAATAACAAAGTCAATTAATTTGGAGGTTTACCTGTAGAAGGTCTGACTGCTATAGTTACCATTCTTAGCACTTTCTGCGGTCTCTGCTGGGCTCCTTAAAACTGAAATATTCTTATCAGCACATAAGTGCTAGAAAAATCCTTTTATTCTTGCTGGTTTTAGCCAAAAAGTATGTTTGCAATACTGTGGTCAGAAACAGCTATTTCAGGGTAGTACTAAAAATACATCTATCCCATCTATGTCAAAACCACTGTTGTCTAAATTCCAGTACCAATGCCATTCTTATTCCAAACAAAAAGGCCTAAAGGAGTTACCATTGTTTTTTCTCTTCCCTCTGCAAGCTTCCTCTTTTTGTGTATGTGTTTGTTACGATCGATATCTGTATCGCCGTAGACATTGGTCACATCCTCGAGAAGAATCAGTGGGGCTTGGTTTGGAGCATTTGGACCTGGATGTAAAGATAAATTACGTCAAGATGTTCTAAACAGATCTGAAAAGTCTTGTGCCTACACCAAGCTGGTTGTGCTTCCTTCATGAGTATGGATTGTAATGTTAGAGAATAACTGAATTGAATTTCAGATTGTAAATTGTATAAGATGAAGCAATGCTGGTAAAGCTGTTTTTCCTCTAGGCAGCCTCATGGTGAAGGTTACAACGCATTTACCAGATGTTACAAGAGTTTATTTGAGGGCCTTAGGGTATGTATTTGAACCCTTTTCTTACAAAGCAGTCACAAGATTCTCAGGCAGCATGTCTTTTCTCATCAAGTATTATTTGCTTTTATATTTTATATTACAAGTACAATTATTCAATACGTAAAAAGAACAAGTGGCTCTGAAATTAACAGCCACAAATATTCTCAAAACATTCTCAGAAGTCAAAGCACTGTGCTGGCAGGCTCAAAGAAGCAAGTGTATTTTATAATGAGATTTTCCTAGTATGATCTTTCAGTGTCAGCTTTGTCCCCGCTGATTTCACTTGTACAGAAACTCCCATCGTCACTCCCAAAACCCCTACAGAAGCCTCATTTTGAAGCACAGAAGACATCAATTTCCACTTCCACTGGTGTTACAGAACACCCCATGGGATCTGGTATCTGTTATTTCAGATCTTAATGCTTAGGTTTTATTAGATATAAAATGGGACACCACCTCCTATTCTCAAACAAGACTGGTATGTGGCCAGTACCAAGAAAGTCTTCCCTCCCAAAATATTTTCTCCCTTTGTACAATTGAATTGTACGTAGATGTGCAAAGCTCAGACAAAGAGAAATATAAAGGAAAAGGGAAATGCATTCATCTCTTCCCATTCTGAAATCTCTGTCTGACAAGACAGTAACGCCAACAAGTACTTTCAGTACTTGCATTTGTTCTTTTTCTGTTTGCAGGATAAAAGACTAAGGCCTCATTCATAACTGTGAAAAAACAGTTGAAACCACAGTATAAGGAGAATCTGTTTCAACTCTTGACATGAAGAATCCATATTGAGCTTTTCCCATCTACTCAAAAAGGATGTGTAAGCCGTCCACTATAACAGAAGTTCACACAACAAACAACCTGCCATGCTGTAACAGATGAAATCACCTATCCTGCATCATCATGCCCTCTTCTGTGTTACAATCTAACCTGTGTACACTTAAAACATTATTCAAATCATTGGGCAGAAAACGGTATCCATGAGAAAAGAGGAAGTACCACAACTGGGATGCTGGAGGAGTTTTAACACTAATATCTCCAGAACTGCCTACCTGCAATACCTGAAAAGAAAGGAGTGGGTTTTTCTTTTACTCACACTGTTTTCAGTGAGTACCAGTTAAGCAAGTGCTTTCCTTTCCAAAAAAAACATGCTCTTCTCAGTAGCAGGCAAGCATACTGTAGTCTTTATTCCACAATCTTCAATATGAAAACCAAACTAAACCTCACCCCTTACTTGGGCTGCAAACCTTCTCTTGCATTACAGAATTATACACAGCTATACAAAGAGACACGTTATGTTTCTCAGCCCAACTGTGCTCTAGAATCTGGGCTTACAGAGTTTTTAATTGATTTCTAGCACATAGTGTTATAAATAAACCCCTAAAAGCATCAGCCCAAATAGCAGCTCCTGCCAAGCCTGCAGGCAGCCCGAGAGGTGTGAATTGCCTCATTCACTTCTCAAGTCCCCAACAAGGCAGAACTGAATTATGTAAGGAAAATGCACTGAAAAGGTTTCTTTCAAGAGGTCTCCTGCAAGCCCACACATGTGACAAGAAACTCACTGATCAAAGTTAAGAGCTACTGGACAGAGTAGGAGACAGCTTTTTTCCCTACCGCTACACTTCCTGCTCCAAAATAGGTAGGATCTTATTCCATATTTCTACAGTGAGCCCTTCAAGACAAGTAGGAAAAACCCTAATGATAGAAACGATACAAAAGCCACCAGATACCATTGCACTTTAACACTAAAGCAGAAATGAGTAGGAGACTTGGAACTATTTTCCTGATGTCAGGAAATGATGGAAGGTACCAGAAGATCTGCACACAAAGGACTGCACTCTGATATCTCAGTATACATTTTTCTTTTTGGTGGTTTAGTCTGAAAACATGAGCCTAACGATACTCAATTGTACAACTTGGAAAGGAAGATTTTTGCATGTGCCATACTTCCTTTCTCCCACAATTCAGAATCAAGCAGCTAAAACTACCACAAAGCTAAAGCATCTCACTATACCACTGTAACATTTCTTTCCTCTGGATCAAAAAAATAAAACCCAACTCAATTAATTCCCGTATTTGTTAATTTAAAGTGACGAGGTGTTCTTTGCGCACAAGCTGCCATTCTATTTGCCTTCCAAGCTTAGCTACCTACTGACATCGTTCAACTGATTACTACAAAGACAAATTGGAATTTGTGAGTTACAAATTTCAGAAAGTATTTTTCTATTCATTTTTTGTTATATTAATTATACATTTCTTGTGTGTTCCACACTCAGAAGTATCTTCACATATTTTGTGGAAGGTCTACAGCCTTTCGACTGAAGGAAACTAGGAAAAATGACAGCTTCAAAGAATCAAAATCAGAGGAGAAAATAAGACAAACACGATGCTGAAGGATGAGTGGGAATAAACCCTAGCGATGTTATACATAACATCTGGCCTGCTACTTTTCTTTTCACTAGACAACCACTGCTGGCCAAGGCTGAAACCGTAATGCTAAATTAGACTGATCTTCATTCAAATCCACTACAGCAGGTGTCATAAACTACTTTTGCTGCTGTCCACAATGACTCTGAAGAATCTTACTGAGAACTCACGTCATTTTATAAGATGATAGTTTTAAAAAAGGGTACTGAGAAAAGATCTCTCTGACGTTAGCAATGAAAACATGAACTCTTAAAACATTAGAAACTAACCTTGGAAGAGCGATGGCTGGATGTTGCTGACATACTGAAATGCATTTTTAAAGAACACCAACATCGTAGAATATACTACTTGATTCTTGTATTTAGCATGTGCATCACTATCGAAGTTACTGATGTATCTGCAGAGGTCTTTCATCCTATGCAAAATATCACCAAAACTTCTGAGAAAGAAAGAGAAATAAAAACAAAGTTCAGTATGTTACACAGGCTCCAAAATTAAAGGGAAGAATGCACAGTGAATATGAAAAACGTAATGTTTTCGCTCAGGAAACCCCTCAGTTGAAAGTCAGGGGAGGCTGGGAATGCAAACCAGTGAAACTTCAAATATTTGCCTTCTTTTAATTTGCTGGAGCACCTAGGAAATGATGCCCCACACTACCGTAGTTCTTGTGCATGACTTCCATCAATCAAGATTTAGTTTAATGACTAACTTGAAAGGACTCTCTGGATCCATGTTTTCATTTTACATTATACAGTCTTGAAAGACAAACTGCACATTCATAAGGATTTTCATGAGGACATCTTATGTAATTAATTTGATGTAAATGAATTAATGAATGAATGTAAATTAATTACACAAAGTGTTCTCATGTTAAAATCCTTCTCCAATTCGTACTGTGTAAGAATTAAAATCTTCCTTGAGAAGAAATGTCTGGAAAAGTACAAGCTTCTCACCTTCTTCCTTTATCCATTTGCCATTCACACCTCATTCCCACCACAGACAATATTTTAAATAGCCTCTCCCAAGGATCTGTAATCTGCGATGATTTCTCTGTAAGACCATCTATTATATATTTCTGAGAGCTACGTTTGCTTGGAGACATAATATCAGAGGAATCTTGTGAACCTAGGAAAACAAGCACAGTTTTCTCTTCATAAAGAAATCAAACTAACAGATTTATTTTCAGGGACACATGTAAAAAGGCACAGTTGAGCTTTGAGGGTAACCATTCTTTACTGAGGAGACCAGAAGGGAACAAAAAGCTTTTCTACCTTCTCTGTAAGGGAGATGATAGGCTGAATGAGGAGATCTTGAACATTTTGACCTCACTTGTTGTGAGGACTAATCAGCTGAATAATCATGACGTATTTTGGTATCAAAGATCTAATGAGCATCAAATACTACTGTTGATCTTTCTCTAAGAGATTCATTACATAGACCGAACTTCAGTAAGGTTAAAATGGGGAAGACTAAAAAGACTAAAAGGGAAGACTAATTTTATAAAAATATTCTTACCTTGATATTGGCTTTCGGTCTGTGTAGATCTAGTTACATAGTTAATATAAAATTCTGCTGCTTTATTCAGGTATTTATATAACAAGCTGGCAGGAAGTCGAACGTCAGGGTTATTAATTATTAGAGGAAGAACATCACAAACTAAAATAGAAAACAAAAATCATTCAGGCTTGTGTTGTTGCTTTTTCCCCCCTCCCCGTTATTATTATTATTATTCTATTTGTCCTAAGTAAGGTTTCTCAGTCAGCAATGAGTCTCCATCTCTACCTGACCATACACCACCAAGGATCACAAAGAACCTTACGTGAATGACTGTAATACCTACTTGTGCCATATGGTCAGCCTGGCCTAACGTGGCCAGACATTGTTCTGAAGAAAGTGGTTTTCTAATCTTTATATCAAGAGAGAAGTTTATGTAACTGAGAATCTAACTGTCATTATAAGACTGTACAATAAAACATTATTATTTTCTTACCGAATAATTTTCTAAAACAATTCACTGGGGATTCTTGCTCTTCAATACTTTCAGCCTCCAATAAAGTTTCTCCAAGGCCTACCTGTATAAGCAGAGGTAAAAATCAAACACTGTACCTGAAACACTGGTTTCATGGTACAAAAAGATGGTAGAAATCAAACACTGTGCTTTTAAAAACTTTCTGGATTGCAATTCAATGATGTTGTACAATTATTCAGTGGATATTTCAGTAGCAATTAATTGCACAGCAATTGTATGTGCTAATTCCTAACTATGTACATAAGCTAGCCCTACTTTATTGCAGATGAAAAATAATGCCAGAAGGTAGCAAAAAGATCAAAAGAAAAATTGTGCATGTGACTATCAGTAAAGACATGCACAGACAGGTGAAAGTGATGGAGCTACCATGCATTACAGCTGCAGCTTGTCACCTGAACTCTGCACTCTGCCTGATGTAAGTACAAGATAGAACATGTTAGTTTAAGTTAATCTCAGAAGTAACAGGTTTTACAGTCTTTAATCTATCTTTAAACTATGCTTAAATAAAGTATGAGTCTAGTCATAAACTCAAAGCACTCTACCTTCAATGAGAATTTACAGACAAAAAGCTGAGCAGTATTTTTCCTTAGACTGCAATACTACTCTACGCTATTTTTTTCAGCCACTCTTTTTCAAAAAGCATGGAACATTCTTCACATTTACAAAACAAAACAAATGCTTTGTTTGTTTTCTGCCTATTTTTTCCCTGATGGTAACCTCAAAGTGCAACAATCTGAACTATTAGCCACAAATTGGCCATTAACTATGAATTGACATTTCAGCAAAATCTCAAGAAACACAATGACAATGTGCTGAAGCGTTATTATGAGCTACTCTTCTCTTACCCCATGTTGTACCACAGTCTCTGGGAAGCGTCGCAGAAGTAGTAGTAGCATTTCTGCCCTTTCTAATGTGTTAAAACACTGCTCTGTGGCCTTCAGTAGCATTTCACACTGGACTCGACCAGGAAGGGTTTCAAATAATCCTTTAAAAAAAAAAAAAAAAAAAGAAAAACTGTGCAACTCGCAATGCTTGCATCATAAAGGTGACTGACAAAGGGTAAAAGACTAGTCAATATGACATCGCTACACAAAATGAAAAAGATCTCCTTATATATCAGTTTTCAATATCAAAGTCTGGAAAAAAAAAATCTGCTTCTCTAAATGAAGCCTATATGAAACCTGAACTTATTTGGGTGAGCAGAACTTGATTTAACAAGACTACAAATGAGTAGAATGCTGAAAACAAAAATAGTTGACATTTTAAGATGCTTCTTCCAGAAACCTTCTTTGTATTCTTTCCTTACATACCACTTCTAAAATGACTGACTTAAAAAGGTACCTTTTTTACTTTAAACTTTTCATGAGACATTGAAAAGAAACCAATATATTCTCCCTGTAAATTGTTGCATTTTCTGTGAAAATGAAACACACTCCATGAAAATGCAAATATTTCCTCAACTAGAATAGCCTGTGTGCAAAGAGTTACAGGCTGCTTATCCTTATAGCTTCCGAAACATACCTTCAAACAGCAGATTATATATAATCTGTCAAGTGTAAACCCTGCTTTCGAAGCTGCCTGTGGTTTCCAGCATTGAACCTCAAGCCCTTGTGGTCACTGTCCATTTTCATAACCCTCATTTTACACATACAAAATCACCCCATTTTAATGATCATTCATTGTTCTCTGGAATCGTTTGGACTATGATCCCTCAGTGCCCCTCCACTTCTTCACTATGCAATCACTTTTCTAGTTTACCAGACCATGCTTTACATTCCAGCGCACTTACTTAGTCTGCTCACAACAGATGCAAAGCAATGGGAATCAGCTCCTCATGTCCCTTTGTGTTTTCTAAGCCTATTGTAACGAATAAAGTCTGAAACGATCCAAATAATCTGCAGTCAACAGGCAAGATTTAGAAGACTGACATTTACTTGCCCCACTACCTATGTAACCAGGGGACGGACTTACCTTTAGCTTCCTTCAGGATTCTCCCTGTTCTCTGAGCAGAATCCTTACCTCTTAAAAACTGCGTCTGCTTGTCCTGGGAGTCATTCCTTAATGCTGATGTAATAACACTTATCTCCCTCCACACTGCAGGCTGGTCTGGAAAATTCACAAACCTGTAACAAAGTTTGAGGCAAGGAATGCACAACAATCTCAAAAAACTTCTCTCTGAAAGGATGGGCAAGGGCAAATGGAAAATAAAATTGCACTCTTTAGTGTTCATTTTTAACAAGCGAGACATTTTCTGCTTAATTTACCCTAAAACATTCAGGGGATATTTTGGGAAACGCTGACATTTTCAGTTATACCTAGCAACAGGATGAGAGGCAATGGGCACAAACTGAAGCAGAAGAAGTTCCAGCTGGATATGAGGGGGCACTTCTGTACTGTGAGGGTGACAGAGCACTGGGACAGGCTGCAAAGAGAGGTTGTGGAGTCTCCTTCTCTGAAGATATTCAAAATCCACCTGGATGCCATCCTACACAACGTGCTCTAGGTGATCCTGCACGGCAGGGGGGTTGGACTAGGTGATCTTCAGAGGTCCCTTCCAACCTTGGCCATTCTGTAATTGTGTGAAATTTATGGCAACGCGAGGCACTTACGTACATGTCATAGAGCAGCCTGCCCGCAGACGCCGTCCTCTCAGCATTCCTCTCAATGGTGTACATCTCATACTGCAAGAGGGAAGGGCAGGACGTGAGCCTTCCTGAACACATTTATTGATCACACCAACTCTTCCACTCCAAAAAAACATCTACAGGTACCCACAAAAAACCCTTATGTGAGGAACAGAAACTGTGAGGAAATGATTGCAACGCTGTAGAAATTATTAGACCTTACTGCTGTCTACAACTGCCTGAAAGGAAGGTGTGGGGAGCCGGGGGTCGGCCTCTTCTCACAGATAACCAGTGATGGGACTGGAGGGAATGGCCTCAAGTTGTGCCAGGGGAGGCTCAGGTTGGAAATGAGGAGACGTTTCTGCTCACAAAGCGCAGTCAGGCACTGGGACGGGTTGCCCAGGGAGGTGGTGGAGTCACCATCCCTGGGGGTGTTCAAGGAGAGGTTGGACATGGTGCTTGGGGACATGGTTTGGTGGTGACATTGGTGGTAGGGGGACGGTTGGAACAGATGGTCTGGGAGGTCGTTTCCTCAGTATATGTAGGTATACCACAATATGCACGCATTGCAGCTCCACAGGCGACAGAGGAGCTTTGCACCTTCCCTGGGAGCCCCCTCAGGGGGCTGCTCCCTCACAGCGCCCCCCCCGCCCGCGGGACCCCCGTCACCACGGCGACCGCTCGCCCCGCCCCCCTTCCCTATTGGCCGGAACGCCTGTCAATCACTCGGTACCGGGCGGGGAGGGGGGGACAGGGCCGTCGGGGCTCCGCTCCTTGCCGGTGCGGCGGCAGCGCTCACCTGGATGTTGAAGTCGGCGGGGTAGAGGCTCCGCGCCGTGATGAGCCAGGCCTTGGCCGCCCACAGGTCCCCCGGCACCAGCTCGCGGGCCCGCTTCACCAGGAACTCGCAGTCCCCCTGCGCCGACATCTTGCGGCCGGCGAGCGGCGCGCATGCGCCCTGCTGCCCGCTGCCCCGCTCCGCCCCGCCCCGGCTGCGGGGGGGGTGCGCGCCCGCCGCCATCTTGGGAGGGCGCTGAGTGGGGCGGGGAGGCGGGCGGCAGCGGGCGGGGCGCGCTGCTGCGCCGCGGGTGGTTCAGGGGATAGTTTGGGCTCACAGAACTTAATAGGGATTAATAGTGACTTTGGTGGTCACTCTTCACCTGCCAGGAGCTGGTGCAGCACTGCCAGTGTGTTGCTGAAAGCTGTCTGTAGCTCAGGAGCAAAGCCACTGGCAGCAAAGCCAAGACTCTTACTCCCCAAAGAAACTCGTAGCCTTCTGCAACTTTGGGAGTTAAGATGCACTTACCAGCAATTTTTGATGTTCAGTGATAAGATGCTTGATTACCTTCAAGCCTTCATGTGACTTGCCTGAAATACCAAGTTTGTCAACTTTGTCATTTTGTCCCTTTCAAGTGGACTGTTCGTTTCTGATGTAGCAACACAGACTTGCAGACTTTGTCCTCGAGAATTTCCCCTGACGAAGTCTGTCAATCTTCATATTTGGGAATCACGTTATCCTGTTACGCTGTGTTGACTAAGGCATGTTTTTTCCTCATTCCTTCTCAGCTGTCGCCCAAGGCCCACAGATTCTCTCGCTGTTCTGGTGCAGCTGAAACCACGGACTTGCATTAGGATGCTGCACATTTTGAGTTGGGGGGAAGAGGGGATCACAACCATAGCGTCCCTGCTGTCATCTGTGAGTTTAAAAATAAAGTATCAGAGTAATAACTATTTCAGGAGTGCCTCATTGAAAGTGTTTGACTCTACCAGTTTATCAATACCAAGCAGTGGGTGCAGGATCCCGTTCCTTGCTGCCTTTCTCAGCTTTCACCATACATTTATCAGTTGCAATTTGAAGGAGCACAAAATGCTTGATTCACTTGCCTGTCAGAGAGGTGGCAAAGCCACAACAGAAAGTCTGATGTCTCCCATAAAACACATACCATTTCCTCATTTTCCTTTTCTGCTTCTACTGTCCAGTCTATGAACTGCTCTAGGACAGCAGAGGTCTTTTGAAATTACAGCCCCTCGATCCCCTGCCAATGCGGCAATTTTAATCAGTTGCTGGTGTATAGGTTTATCCAGAACTCTTCCCTGTGTGCTTGTGCAGATGCACAGACCAAACTTTGAGGGGGACAAAACAGAAGGCGAAGCATTTTGCGTTTTGGGACTGAACATGGTAACGTGGCTGTGTGTTGTGTCTCTTCAGCAACTGCCCTGGAAGGACTGATGGGTGGGTTTTTTTCTCTCTCTATGCTGCTTGTGAGGCCAGGATCAGGATCCTACATGAGGCAGCTGGAGGACAGCAGGTATCAGAAGCTGCTTTTCAGGAGGAATGGATGTGTGAGGAGTCCTCTGCAAAACTGCTGGTGCAGAAGTGTCCCCAGACACCAGCTAGATGGAGAAATGGCAGCTTTTGAACCAGCTTCACTAGGAGTTGTAAAAACAAAACATAGCTATTTTTAATCCAGTAGGCAGAGAACTCCAGAGATATAGGAACACTTCTTTTCCATGTGTGACTGTCTTGGATAATTGTTTTCTTTTAAATCTGTCAATATATTTTTTTAATTAAATACTCTGCTGCATCTTGCAGAGATTTGTAGAATCCTCGCGTCTGCTTTTATTCCCAGAGCTGCATCTGTTTGCCCATCTACTCGGTGTTCCCAGGAAAGGAGGAGATGCAAGTCCAAGCGTTTCATCACATTGTAATTTATGCTAGCCAAGAAGCCTGAAGGGACATAGGTGAGGGAAGGAGCCACCTAATTCTTGGGAAGAATTAGCTGGTAAACTTCAGATTCCTTCCATTAAGGATGCTTGACATCTTGATGCATTGACACTTGAAGTGTCAATGGCTCTGCATACTCATTTTCCATCCTAGGAGCCGAGCCTGGAGGTGGTGGCAGGGCTGGGCTGGTCATGTTGGGGCCGAGACTTGATGCTTCCTCCCCCCCTGGAGTGGCTTTCCCCAAGTCCGCACACAGATTGTGCTGTTTGGATTTGCACAATGCAGGGCATGCTGAAGGTCTCCATATCTCAGCCAGCCAACTAGAAGTGCGCACAGCCTCCTTCCTGCAGGAATTCGGGACCCAGCTGGAATGCCTACATGAGCCTTGTTTATCAGGAAGAGGCTTTGTGACCTGCTGTAGCAGGAAACAGGCAGCACTGACCTCAAGGCAGATTAGTCATCTGATGCCGTGAAGGTTGATGTTCCCTGGGAAGAGTGTCCTGTTTCTTGAGGAAGGCATCTGAGTGGGAAAGATAACGTATGTGGAGGACTCAGGCACTATAGTTGCTGCAGTCAGTGCAGGGACAGGCGTACGTGATCCACAAAGGCAGTAGTGCACCAGCTCATATGCACCACAGCTGAGGCCATATTAGTGCAGCTGTGATCCTCCAGTCAATGCAGAGCGTTTAGAAGGAGTTAAGACTGCACTGAGCAGCAGCAGAGGGCTTTGTAAGTCATTCTCCACTTCCTAAATATCTGCTTTGGTATGATCCAAGTAGGTGGTATCCATTCTTTGTTGACTCCTGATAATTGTGCAATTCGATTCTGACTTACTGACCAACACTGATTTTTGGCATGGTTAAAAAGGAAGCTACCCTCTTTTCTAAAGGAGTCGTATAGATATTGAAAAGATGTGGAAAGCATCGTTCTCCTTTGTATTTTATGGGTAAGGCCTTGGAGAAGAGGTTTTTGGAGCTAACAGTGCAGTAGGGTCTCCACAAAACCTAGAGACTGTGTGGAAGGTGGTTTTGTTAACTGACCTCGTGTCCTTGGGCTCTGTGCAGAGCAATTTTTGCAGCTGAGAGGAGTCGTCTGGGCTGCCAGAGGCTGAAACCAAGTGCCTTGTTTGTCCCGTGGAGCTGAAGGATAGTAGGTTGGATGCTGGGTGATGGATGAGAAGGCAGAATACAAGGAGACTGGGAATCCAAGAGAGGAACTGCACACATTGTTTGGGATCCAGCACAGCTCTCTATAGGCTGGCATCTGTCAGTGACCTCACAGGTGGCAATGTCAGTACAAAAGTGCATTTTTTCAGCAGATCTGGTGGTTTCTCATGAGATGACAGAATAGAGGTCTCTGACTCTAGGGCTATCTGTCATCTTCATAGCTGAATCTATATTCTGACTTTGAAACACGGGAGTTGGCCACAATCTACTTCATTTCTATAACAGCCGAAAGGAGTTCTTATTAATTGACCTAATTTTAACTGAATCATAAAATAATATAGGTTGAAAAGGACCTCAGGAGGGCATCTGGTATAGCCACCTACTAAAAGTGCAAATAACTGCAGTTTTATGCCCCAAGATTAATAAAAAAAATATATCCATTTCAAGCAAAGAGCAAACGGGATCAATTTCCTTCAGCCTGCAACTTGACAGTGATGAGCTGTGGGGAATCGGCGTTTATAGAGGGAAAGATTTAGGTTGTCCTATGAGCAGATATTATTATTAGGAGACGTGTTAAAACACTTGCCTAGCCCCTTAGCTCTAGGAAGCTGGCCCAGACTGTAGTTCCCTTCCAGGCAGCACGGACAGAATTATTAATCACAAGACACAGAGCGCCAAAGGTACGCTCACACGGCTCGAGTGACGCGGTGGCTGGAGCTTTGTGCACAGTGACTTGCCTGGGTGTGGTAAGAGCAGAATGTAGCAGCATGCTGGCTGCGTCCCTGGTGCTCAAAGGGGACCTTGCGTTCAATTTTCAGGGCTAAGAGCTTAGAAAATGTTGTCTTTCGTATGTAAATTAATTGTAGCTTCCCCAGAAATGTATTCTGCTGCTTATGAAAACACTTTTTAGGGGAGAAATTCATTTTAACCTGAAAGTACTTGAAAGGAAGAAGGTTAATTTTTTTTTTTTTTTTTTTTTTTTTTTTTCCTGTAGAAAATATTAGTAAAGAAAGAACACAAAAAGGGAGAATTTATCTCCTGGACATGCTTCCTTTCCTCCCTCTGCCTTCCTAAATGCTCAGGCTCATAATGTCTCTGTGGCAACTCTGAAAGAGGCAGAAATAGAAAAGTTCAGTATTAACCAGCTGCACGTTTGTCTCTGCTTTTAATCTGCTGTGATGCTGAGAAGTCTGCTCCCTGGTTTGTGTTTGGAACAGAGGCCCTGACTTGTTCTGTTCTCCCCGCTCTTTGCAGGTTCTTCTCGCAGGTGTGCGTGGCCTTGTCACTTGAGTGGGATGTGCCTCAAAAACGTTGGTGTCTACAACTTTCCTTGGTTTGAGAAGCCATCCTAGTTTCCCTTTATAGCCAGCAAAGCCCAGAAGGCAGTTCAGCTGATCAGATAAAGACACAGATTGGGGTAGGTCGAACCATGCACTGAATGCCTGTCTCTGAAAGGGATGCAGGGTGGTTTTCTCGGATGCGGAGGAAATCTCTGTAGTGCAGCTCTATTGACCTCTAAACAGGTTGCTCAGTTTCCATGCTCTCTTCACAGTAAATGCCCTGCTTCAGCCGCCGAAGATGCCTTCAGTCGCCGAAGATGCCTTCAGTCATGTAGCGGTCGTTCCCAGGAGGGCCACTTAACTCATCCCATGCAGCCACAGCTCTCTGCAGTAAACACAAAGCTAGTCAGCAGCATGTGACTAATTTCCTTTAATCAGCGAATGCTGCTTGGGCTACAGCGTCCCGATGGAATTACATTAGAGGTTTCCTCTGTAAGTACTGTCTTTCAAAATTACTTTCTAACAGCACACCGAATGGCATAAGCAGGGAACAGAGTCGTGGCAGGCAGGCAGGCATCAATAGCATCCTGCTCTTAAGCTGAGGTAATGATCACTAGTTGGAATACGCTTGCATTTCCCCCAAGAACATGCAATTCTGATACATGCATGCAGGTATGTGTGTAATTACCCTCATCACCGCAGCGAAACCAGTTGAACAGCGTGTTTATAGAAACTGTCCTTAAGAGCGATTGCCTCTTGAAGGAGCACAGCTCATGTACGAGGAGTGGGACTGTCTCCAGCCAGCCCGGGGAGACGATGCTGAGAGCATATTGAAAAGCTGTCTTCAGCAGAAGCTTGCCAGTTTAACAACTCCGTTCACTGTTCCTATTGCACAGTGGGCTCTTTGACGCAACAGAAAGAGCTGCTTTTTTTTCGCTTCCTCTTAAATCCGCCTGGCCAATTTAAAGCTTGTGGATATTTCTTCCCCCTCGGGGAAAGCTTATGTGAGGATTTTCTTTTTTTAACAGTTCATTCCGTGAAACTATTTTTTTTTTATTGTTTGCTGTTAGAAAATGTTGGAGCTGAACACAAGGCTTTCTTTGCAGGTCAGTGGATGAACTCTTGACCAAAGCATTTAACATTTGAGTGTAGCTTTAGCAAGCACTGTAGTTCGGGAGGAAAAAGCAAGTTAGCAAGGTTGTATCGTTTAAGCTCATGTGTGCCTTCTGCTGGGATAGGAATCTTTTCACATCTTCCGGGACTGAGTTCTGTGCAGATGAATTTGCTGTCTTTATTCTGTAGACAAATATACCAAATTAATATTTTATTGAAAACAGGGAGATGACATCACATTTATGTCCATATTATTTAAATTCCTGAGTGTCTCTACTCTCAAAATGTAATAAACCTTACTGGTAATTTCAGGTATAAGGATTTTTGCCTTTTTATTTTGAAGCAATTGTCTTTTTGAGTGCTTTTTTACTTCTTTTCAGCATGCTTTACTGGGAAGCATGTTGCTCCTGGGCACATGCTGTTTGCAGGGAAGATAGTTATTTACTATTTTGTATTTCTTCTTAGACTGCTATCAAGAGAACTAAGAAAGGCTGTAAGCATACTGTTAATGTCACTCTTCAAGCTGTATTTGAGGTAAGGCAACCTTCTTTCCCTACCTCTGAAATTAGAATATGAAGTAGATGCAGTATTTCTTTCATGCATAGTTACTAAGATTATCGTGTTGCTATGTATTTTTCTTGTTGATAAAATGTGAATATTTGTCACAAAACCTTGCCTGTGACACTTGAAATCCTATATTTTTATTTCATCAATAGCTATTGCATTTCTGCATGTTTCTATTAGCTAGTGTACCCTAGATTAATGATATATCATTTCTGCAATTGCTTTGGTTTTCTCCTCTCTTATTATTACATTAAGTGTGTGAGTGGATTTCTTGCCCTGGGTAGGCAATTGTTATGCAAACTTTGTAAAACTGAGTTACAGATTAGTTCCACTGTGAATCACTTTCCTTGTAAGCCGATGACTTTTATGGTAATGTTTAACATAAGCAGAATTGTTTTCAAACACACAGGGCACCGTTGGTGTATTCTTTTTTAATAGGACTCTAAAATAAAGGTCTAGAAAATATATTGATTCCTATCATGGTGTTTATTTCCTTCTCCACTTAACGTTGCCTATTAGGGGAAGTATATCGCTCTGAAACATTAAATCATTATTGCGACAGTTCAGGTGGAAGGTGTCACCGCAACCCTGGCCATATGCAACTGCAATGAAAATGGAATTGGTAGAGGATACCACTGCTAAGGATTTCTGAGTAGTGTCTGGGGAATTAGAAAATAATACTATTTGTTTTTCTCTTCAAGCAATTTAAAATGTTGCCATTCAATGGAGGTTAATTTTTCTTCTGCCTATTTCTGTAGCAGTGTTACAATTCTTCAGTGCACCATTTTGACATGATTTCTCTAATTTCATTGCTATTTAAATCAATTCATCTGGATATTTGTGGCATCTCTTACAAGAGAAATCATTTTAAGGCAGACGTGCTGTACTGCAGATTCAGGAACCTTCTTCGTTTAGAAAATCATCCTAAATCTATCTTGTTTGGTTTCGCACATCTCTGAAAGTTTGCTGTTTGAATTGCAAATGATGGTGGCTTCATTCAAGACATCTGTTTTAATGGTTTGTCAGGAGGCTTTTCACATAGGATGGGGTAGGGAATGATATAAGTTAAGTTGCAAAGCTATAGTGAATTATTTTCAAGCTTACAGAGTAAGAACATTGACTTTTTAAGCATTTATAGTTTACTTGAATAAATTATTTCAAAGGTGGTGTTAAAGCCCATTAAAGCTCACTTTTCTTTAATCAGAAATGTTGCACTAAATCTTAGCATTTTGTCGTCTGTTTCAGGGAGTTACAAATTCATATCATGTCACAGTGCAAGTACACAACTTATGTCTGCCACCTGTTTTACACAGTCTAAAAAAGCTTATTCGCTACCACTGAATATATCTCACATTGCCTTAAGAACCTTAAAATGAAGCAGTAATAATAAAGCAATGTTGCCATTATATAACACATTTTCTGAAGCCTGTTGTCAACAAATTACATCCATCTCTGGTGCACCATCACTGGCAGAGGGTGTGTGTAGGGCATCACTTTGCCAGAAAGCAGGAGTGGGGAAGGAGGGAAGGTGTGGTTGCCTTGGTGTGCTCCTTCAGATCTTTGGATCAATGTGATTAGCATGCCTAATCTATTTCTACTTAGTTTATACTAGAAAGGTTTCTTTACCCCGTCTGATGAGTTTGATCCTCTTCTGACAGCATTTTCATGCTTGCACGCAGCTTACCTGTCAGGTCACATTGATTGGAAAGAGCCTATTTGTGAGTCCCCCTGAGGTACCTCTCCGAGAGAAAACCCCATCACACTGTGGCTTTGGGAGCATACCTCAGGTCACTTTAAGATTCTTGAGGAATCCCTCATTCAGATGTCTTTTCAAAACTGTTCAGGCTGGATGGCTGCGGTGTTTCGTCCCCAACCCCACCCCATTTTGTGCCTTGTGCCATGGAGCCTGCCTCAGCATGTTGTATGTATGTCTCCATGGTCTTGTAGCCTGTGGACTTGGGTTTTTGAACCAATTGTGCATTGATGTTACAAGGGCAGAAGCTGTGCTCCTGATGGAGTCCTGGGAGGTGAGGTCAACCTGGCAGGTATAAAGCAGAAAGACGTGGTCAGAGCCAAGCGATTGTGATCAGCTAAGTTTTCTCTTTATAGATTTGGTTCTGGTTGCCCAATGTCACCGTATAAAAAGTTTATCATCAAATAAAACCTATAAACACTTCTTCCAAAAACAAGGCATTTTTTCCATCACCTTTTTATTTTAAAAATGAGAAAATCACAGAATCAAATGGAACTGTCTTTACTGGCAGGGTGGTCAAACAGCAACTGCTCCAGAGTGAATGGCTTAATTTGAGGGGAAGGTCATGTAAGGAGACGAGGGGAAATGCAGAAAGGCCGCGTTCTGGGAAATGGTGTGGATAGGCACATGAGTCAGAAGGCTGCTCAACAGAAGATAAACAGTAGTAACACATGGCTCTGCGCTGAGGACGAGCCCACTGAAGCGGGTGATGGGTTAGAAGACTTGTGGAGCATAAACTGAAGAGCTCATGGGCCAAAGGGTAGAAAGAAATGGATCTGTGTCACATGTGGCAAATTTGCTTTCCCTTTATTTAGGGTGCACGTATTTAAGCCTGACTGCCTCGTGGTGTGCGTTCCAGACTGGCTGTGAAACTGCAGCCTGTGAGGGCCTCTCGGCACTGTTATAATATTACTAAAAAGGAGTCAAGTCTGAAGTCATGTCTTGGTCTGCAGAGAAGCCTCTGGCACAATGCCACGCTGCTGGAAGGCTTGCCTGAACCCCGGTGGTTTTGCTTATTCATGTGATTGAGTGGGACCCTTTCATTGCGACTCAATTGCATTTAGGCTCAAGAATAAAGGCTTGGATAAAAATACCACGCACTGAATGTCTCCCACAGCCTCCAGGGAGCTGGAGCAGCTCAATGGCAGTTGTCAGCATCTGCTTCGAGAAATGCTGTGAGCCTGTTGATCAAGCTGAAAGCACTTTACTCCTTGTGTTCTACCTCAGCTGCAACAAGGCACCAAAAGTTAGGGCCATGGTAGCAGGTTTCCACTCGTTTCAGTTCATTAACTGCTCATTTAGGCTATGGCTATAGGTAGAAACCGCTGAGAGGTACAACAGGCCTCTCTTTTTGTTTCACACCTTTGTTGAAAAACAGAGACAAGGCAGCCTGGTCTTCCAGGCAGTGTGCTTGGAATTCTTGATTGTGATATTCTTTGTGTGGGTGCCTGCTTTTACGTTTCTTGTGGCTGGCAGGCATCAGAGAAGTCAATGGTGAGGCATCAGAGACTTTGCAGGTTCATTTTGTGTTGTTTTTTTTTGTTTTTTTTTTTTTCAAAAGTACTAATTTTGAGTCTCTACTTTTGAAGGGTCAGCAGTGCAACCACTTCTAACTATGTTTAATTACATGGGCAGAAAAAGAGGATTGTGGGTTATTTACATCACCTCCATAGACTGTCAGAGACAACCCAGACCATATTGCTTCCTTCCTTTACTAGAACTATGGACTTGTAATATTCAGCTCTGTAAAATCACAGAATCATAGAAAATCCTGAGTTGGAAGGGAACGATATGGATCATCAAGTCCAACTCCTGGCACATGTCACAAAATGACTGTTTTACCCTCCTGCATTCTTTATTCTGAAAGCAATGGTTTACCTGCTCAGTTTTTGGGCAGTTTTGGGTTCTGTTTTCTGGTTCATCATCAACAGGTTTATATTATTTATATTATTTCAGGCAAGATGGTAACACACTAACTGTTCCACGTTGAGCACCACGAAAACTGGCAGGAGAAGTGTTCGTAAGACTGCACTAGCATTATACATGATGTACAAGTAGCGTTTAACACTTGGGTTTGCCCTAAATTCCAATAAGGTGCAATTCTGCTGCCCCACTAAAGCTGTCTAGCCATTTAGCCAGCTTAATTTGTGGCTCGCTCCCAGCTCAAGAGAAGGGGTTTGCAGAGGTGGAGTGTAATAGTAGCTGGATTGCATGAAGTAACTCAAGCATCCCAATAAGCTCCTTGTTGCAAATGGTGTCTGTGAGCAAGACTAGGCACAGTCTAGCAAAGAAGTTTGGGCAGGGGAAAACAGTAGGAACAAAATTTGTGGTAAGTTTTCACCTTCAGCAGCAAGTAGATAGACAAATGATAGCTTTCGTTTCCAAGTCTGTCCTGTGATGAAGTGAGCTACCCTCCATGCATACATGGGTAGCCATCGTCTTCATCTTGTGTTGACTTGAAAACAGGGAGACAAACACCAGCCACTTGGACACGGGCATCACCCTCGTGTTCAGAAAGACTAGCAGAAGACTGATAGAAACTATTGAAACACTGGGGGTTTTCTTTTCATTTTTCTTCTCCATTGTGTGACTAACTGTGATCCTGAAAATTACTGGCAAGATGATGTGGAACAATTTGCACTCTTCCAACCTTGGAACAGCATGCAAAGACCCTTGGGAACCGTTTCTCCTGGAGAGGATTGAGGCAGCACTAGGCTTCTGGCTTGCTATTTCGGAGAAACTTTTTTTAAAGCTAAGGCTATAAATAGTTGACAGTTCTTAAACTAAATAATTCTGTTCTCTTCCTCTCCAGGGTGAGAAACTGGATCCAGATTTTCAAAGCCTGCAGCCAGATACCAGTATTAATAATTTGTATGTAATGTTGCTCAGGTTTTGAGGAAATTCTCTTATAGTTTCTGTTTTGTGAGCTCCCAAGCACATACACTAAAACAAGTGGTTTCAGTGGCTTTCATGTGTTATTAAGATGGTCGCTGGTTTCTGTTTCCCTTGTAGCTTTTTCTGGGATTCAGATGGTGAAAGGTAAGATGCTGTATCTCCTACACTGCCATTTCTGCTACAAAGGTACTTTGACTACTTTTAAGGGGGTAGTGAAGCAGAGTCGTTAGTCCTGTGATTTCAGTCCTTCTATACTTTAAGAGTTCTTTTAAGTCTTCTTCTCTATGAATTTCTGTTGAAGATAGCTATTAAAGTGCTGGCCATGGTGATCAGAGCATAATTAGGTAGCATTGCATGTGCCAGAGATCAGCGTTAATCACTCAGTATTGGAACAAAGGGGCTTCCAGTTACGAAGGATGCACTGTGTGCATTTCTGTTTTTACCTTTATTAAAACAGTCACCCAACAGGGCTGTTAGGTTACAACTCATACAGTTCAGACAATGCCATCCTTCTTCTCTCAGAATATGTCTGTCTCTATTTGGGATCTTTGCCTTTATGTTTCCTACAACCAGTGTTTTCATTGACATTTACAGTGAACACATAGGTGCTGACGTCCTTCACAGTGGGAAACTTTGAGTAGCATGGATTTGAAAAGGAGAAGCTTTACCCTGGCACATCAAACAGTCTTTCCTGTGTGCACTTTTAATGTGGAGCCGGTACCTAAGAAAACCACTCCTTTTCAGTTAGAGTAGTCTGGAAATAGAAGTAACAGTTTTGAAACACACTTTTTACAGGAAACTTTTTTTTTTTATGGGAAAGTGAAGCCTCTTGTGTTTAGGGAAGAGATTTTGAATTAACTTCGGAAACTTTATAGAAAGCAATTGGTAAAATATACAATGGTGTGTATTGTGGAACAGGTTACCAACACTTGTTTTCTCTCATCAGATTGCTATTAAATTAACAAAATAAATCTAAGGTGGATATGTAACAAATCAGAATATCGATTTATCCCAGTAAACTGAAATTCAACTAAATAAAAATATTTTAAGTTTCATTCATTATGGAAGTGGTGTTTCCTACCTTAGAAACTACTGTAGGGATTAGAGTCAAGGGACAGAAAAAAGCCTAAATGTCACTTATCTTCCAGTTTACAGGACAGTACAAGGTGAATCCATGAGATAAAGCATGGTGGTGGGATCCTGATGTTTTCTACTTCTTAAGTGAGCCAAGTATTTATATTTATGAAGGAATTAATAAGCTATCCCACAAATATTCCAGCTTTCTCTAAGATTTGTTCAGGAAATGAAAAGCACTTATGTAATGTTGAAGGAATGAAAGGAAAAATTCATAGCATTAGAGAAGGGAAAATAATCCTTGACTCTAAAATGCTCAGGAACTAGCTTTACCAAGAAACTAGTTTGTTACAGCTGTAAAGTGCATGAAAACGTGTGTTTTGAGAGCACATCTCAGAACCTGTTCGTATAATAAGGACCCTTAATTTTCAGATGTGGCCAAAAGAGTTTAGAACAGTGTGTGCATGTGCCTTTGGACTTGTCCAAATATGGTTTAAACTTTTCCTGCCTTGGTTCTGGATGTGATCTAAATTGGAGTTAGGAATAAGGATTTAGCAATCCTGTTTCACCTCTTTCCTAGGATGACAGACTTTAAGAGCTTTTGAAAAGACTTCTGCATCAGTGTTCGAACCCTCAGGCCTTTTATTAAAGTCATCTCTATTTGTTTTTTAATCCCTATCACCAATGCAAAGGATTTTTCACTTGTTTGATGTAACAATTTGACTTTACTTGCAGGCAGGTCCACCATACCCATTATCTGGGCCATTCCTCCTATATATTTGTCTAGGATTCCCAATTATTTCCATATTCATTGAGTGCCATTACTATGCAGCCAGGTGAAACAGGCAGGTTGTCCAATGTCTTTTCCGCTCCAGGAGTACTTTAATCAGAGAGCACCTGCATGATTTTTTTTTTCAGAGAGCCAAGCTGTGTGCCAGGTAATCTGTAGCAATTAACATCTTTATTAAAAAGGATTAGGCATTTCATGCCATTCTGTGCTTCTGTAACTTGTAGTGCAGCAAATAGTACTGTCTTGACGTGTTTTTTTTTCCTAATATGCATGAATTAAGTCTGTTAGAGGAGATTTAGGAAAGCGGATGGGTTATATACATATATAGATAAATACAGACACAGGACTGTATTTATATCATAAGAGAATGAGTTTCAAAGCTCTGGGGTCCTGCTCTCTAGCTGAGATTGTTGATCACTATGGTATTTGCTTTACAGAGGTGCTGGTACTCATAGTGAAGGTACAGTCTATTTCTTTAGTTTCCCTAGAGAGATTCATCCTAAATTTAAAAAAAAAATAAAATAAAAAATCAGTCTTATAGAAGGTTGATAACAGTACATTCCCACCAGTATAAGCTGTGAAAGATTTCAGCTTTCTTAAAACAGCAAGGGAGGGAATTAGAGGTGAGGAAAGAGTCTTCAGGGACTCCTTTGCATCCGCTATAAACTTCGTCTTGGTTGACTAATGTGCTCTTCTCCAGAGAACCAGAGAGATAATAGGTGAGTCTCTTCTGTTACAGGAAAGCTTCGGTCCCTGACAGTTTCCTTCCTTTCAGCACCCCCCCACACTTTGTACCTGGGGTAAACAGGCTTCTTAAATTAATGTCTATTGACAATGTAGTCAGTGGGGAGGGCAAATAACCTACCCTCTGGAGGATTCCAGTATTTCACACTAAGGTTTTGGAGACGTAGTATTCAGCATATTAATAATAATACTAACTCATACACTGCTAGGGTTGCATTTAGATTGTCAAGTTCCAAATGTCCTCAAGTTCAGTGTCTAGTTTAAGTCAGCTGGCTGGGTTTTCATGACACGCTGCAAAGAGAGGAAGCCACAGAGTGTGGTTTCATCTGAAGTACAAATGTACTTGTGATTTCTTTCACTATATTATTTCAACATGTCATTGTTGTCTTAGCTACAGTTGGAAATATGAAGAAACAGACAGTGAAAATGACTTGCACAGGATCCTGTTGCCTCTAGGAAGGAGACCTTGCTTGCGTAGGCTGGTGTTCATTCCGGTGACATAGTTGTGTACATACCTGTCATCTACCAATTTATCAGAGCTGTCTTCCAGACCAATTTATAGACCCTTTTGCGCTAAGAAAGAGGCTGAAACCTGCACGTGGTAACCCAGAAAGTACAGTATTGTGTTGGAAAGACTCTGACATGCTCCACTTTAGTCACCTCAGTGCGGTGAGAGAGCTTTTGCTCTTTCTTCAGAACATCCTTGTGCGTTTACTTGTAAGGCTTCTTTCAAGAGAGGGCTTATTTCCAAGTGATGGGGACTCTAGTATAATATTTGTTGTGATTCGCAGGGGGAAAAACAGCTGATGTCTCTGATATAATATCTAAGTCAAAACTAAGGCGAATCTGCATTTGAATCCTTGTAGGCTGCAGTTAGAATTGTGCCTTAGCCAGTCTTCCAGACTAAAACTGACATGAAGCTGCTTTTGGTTTCATGTAACACAGAAGTTCCAAAACAGCAAAGTTATTTCAGACGTTGCTTAGGTGACACAAGAGATAACATAGAAGTGAAAAGCTTCCGTCCTGCCCAGTACATAGTTCACCTAAGCCTAGGGTGCTGAGCTGGGTTGTGACTTTATGGGTGCAGGTGTGTGTTCTTGCTGCCTCTAACTACATGCACGAGAAAGAAGGCAGGGAAAACTTCAGCTGAACAAAAGCATTGTGAACAAGTTTGGGAACAGCCTTGTTCCAAAGGATCCCCGCTGCTGCTTCTGTCAGTGACAGTACGTTACAGCCTTTCTCACTGCTTTTTACTTTACTCTTGCCTTTCTGCTGTGATTTTCAACTTGCTTAATTAATAGTAAATTTGGTATAAATGTCTGTACAACTACAGGGTGGGATGACAAGACTTGGGGTGGTACTGTGTTGCTCCTCCTCACTTAGCCATACTCTTTTCCTGCACCCCTATTCAGCTGTTTTGTGTTTTGCCTTCAGGATGTTTTGCACAGCTCCAGGAGGTTTGGGGCTATTGCTGATAGGAGTATCTAAGCTGAGCTTAGTGAAATGAAGTGAATGGGCTCGTTCTCTTCACGAACCTGTTTTCTGCAGCACAGTTTCAGCAGATATCACTGTACCAGCCTGGTTTCTACTACGACTTTAAGGAGATACCAGTGCTTTACAGCTGGATGGATAGATCCTAGAGAGTGAGTATCTTTTGAGAGTTCCCAATAAATTGAGTCACTGTCAATATACTGATTGCTCTCCCCTCTAATAACCCTGCATAATCTTGAATATAACTTCCAGTTTTTAGCTGTGACACTCTGGACTGCATACAGACTCTTGCATATCCTGAATCCTCTCATTTTTGCTCTGGACATAAAGGTGTGGAAATAAAAGGCTCTTTCTTCTCCCACCATCAGTTTCTCTCTGTGTTCTGGCTTCATCTAGAGGAGCAGTTTGCAACCTTTAGGCTGTGGATTCCTGGAGCACGTGGGATGCTACAGAGGCAGGCTGTGGCAGGTGACTGTAAATTCAGCAGCGTGCTTGTGTGGGTTTCCTGGTAGAAATTTTGTCACTGCTGGACACTTAGTATGGTTTGAAAATAAAGATGCATCAAAGTAACACCATTCTCATGCTGGGATATTCCTGTAAACACCATTGTCAGTACTGTACTCTCTGTTCTCATCTCTCAAATAGTCCTGTTCAATGCTCAGACGTGCTGACTTATACTGAAGTCCCATTTTCTGGTGGGTTCAGGTGATTGAAGCTTGACTCCTGCTGATACAGGACAGAGCGCTACTGTATGCTGGCATAATTTCTGCCTTTTTGGTGCTCCACAGTGTGCCTTCATAACTGTTTCCAGGACACAAGCTCTCACGCTGAACATCTGCGTCAGCCCAGCTTTTCACAAAGCTGAGAGCCTCCCTTTTAGGTTGGCCTAAATCATGCTGTACTTACCACAGTAATTTTCATCTTTCCTGCAGCACTTCAGCATGGTGCTGAAGTGCTTTTTGCCTCTTTCCAGGATTCATTTACATCAACTTTTTCCTCTGTTTCAATGTTTGATTAACAGTTTACATAACTGTACTTCAATGCTAATTGCATTATCTATGAGTAATCCAAGACATACAAACATGATTTTCAGTGGTATAGTAAAATGGGTAGGAAATCTGCTTTGTCTTCATAAATATATAACACATTGTAATTTGTGCAGGATAGATTGTAAAGTTTCTGAAACATGGAAAATAATCATCGATTCCTGTGAAGAGATGTTGGGGGTGCTCAGCAAAGCAGTGCAGGTATGTGTCTGGGACCTGGACTGCCACACTGTGGAGAGAAGCAGAATGAGGTTGGCACAGATCAAGCAGGTAACACTGATAACCTACAGGGAACTTCTCATTGTATAGAGAAAGGAATTTTGGGTTCAGTGTTTTGGGGACAGGTTTTTGTCCCTGGGTATTCCAGGAGCTCAGTTAGGAATCTGGACTGCTGAGTTGGACGTGGCTTTTGCTCACGGCGGAAAGGTAAATCCAAGCCAGAAGATTTCTCAAAAAACGATTCTTCCAGATGGCTAGTGGGATATGTAGGCTGTGGTTTGACCTTATTTTTCATGCTGTGTTGCTGCTTACCATGGCAATGGGGACATGAGGAAAAAGCTGGTGGTAAATAGTGATACTTTGATTCACCTGCACCCCTGACAGATGGGGAAGAGTCTCTGGAGCACAGATCTGTGGGTCTGGGAGGAAGGCAGAATGATCAGAAGTGTGTAAGGAGACAGAAAGCAGGACAGAGGCCAGAACAAAAAGTTTTTAAGTGAAGGTATGTAGGGATGCATCTTTTCTGACACCTGTTGTTTCGTTTTGTTTTGTTTTGTTTTTTCTCCCATGGCTTATTAAGTTTCTGTGAGCAAATAAAAGATGTTCTCTCTCTGGTGTAGCCTGGCTGAGTCACTCCATTTCATAACAGTCACAAGTGCCCAGAAAACTTGTTGTAGCTGGATTGAGGCCCACAGGGACTGGCTGAGATAAATAAACTCAGTAGAAAGGGCCTCCTAACCCAATGCCATAGGAAGGGTCAACGCCGAGGGTCCCTCGCTTGTGGAGACTGTACAGGGAAAACAGGAGAATCACTTGAGCAAGGCTCCCACTTTGGGCCTTGTTTCTGCTCTGAGGCTGTCTTGATGCTCTCTGCAGATTTGTAGGTCTTGAACACGTGTTTGGTTGGTTGGTTGTTTTTTATTCAAACATATTTCAGAATCCAAACCAGCTGCTGCAGTTCCTTCCCTTCAGCAGAACCGCTTCAAGCCATGCTGTGGTTTTGTGGCTCTTTGTAGCTGGTAGCGTGCTCACAGCTGATTTCTTCATGACGTAGGGTTATTTTAGCAAGTTTGGGACTAGATGATTCTAAGAGGTTTTTGCAAATGCCCTTGTCTCTCCCTCCTCATGTCTTCCTCCTGTACATGTTTGTCCATCCCTCCAGCAAAGTATAAGGATAAGGTATGTCCCCAGCTCAGGTGTACCAGGGCTTAAGGACAGCACAAGCTCTGATTTAACCCAGTCCCTTCCAGTTTCTAGAATGAAGTTCTGGGGTTTGAACGTGTGGTCTGTGTATTCACAAGCGTGTGGCTTGTTTGTATGCATGTGGTCTGAGTGCTCAGCACCTGAAAATCAGAGCCTGTAAACAGCCCACTGCATTAGGAAATCTAGGCTGTGCTGCTTGTTTATTTCAAGTATAAATGTCATCTTGGCAGGCAATACATCTCCTCCCTTGTATATACAAAGTTCGTAATTTGATGGCTGAGCTTAAATGGCGTATGTTTGGTAATGAATTTTAAAGTTTTTGTGTTCTTTAGTGAGTGTGTGCACGTAATGCAAAGACACAAAGCCAAGTTTGTGTTCTTTGAAACTGCTTTCAGATGTACTTTCACAACGTATCTGTTGAGCTAAGCAGAGGGATTTGACATAAAGATTGAATAGGTGAATTGTGGAGGAAAATTACCATGTTTATTGTAATTTTCAATGAAGTTAGTGTAGGGGCTGTTCGAAGTAGTGGCTCCTGGCTGTTGCATCTTGTCAGATGGTCTGCTTGCGGTGTTCATAGCCTTTACTACTAGCATACTGATATTTTGGACTGACACAATACTTGACAAAACATCAGTGCCAGAAAAAAAAAAAAAAAAACACAAAAAAAAACCAGATTGTGATTCAGTAGTTAATACTGTGCTACATCTTGGAAAAACATCTTAACAATCTTCTTGAAAATGATATAAAAGTGACCACAAAAAATCATTATGGCACGTAACAATAATTTAGTTTTTCCATTTAGATCATACATAAATGCTCTCTATTTTTTTCTTCCAAGGAATTTTGGAAATAAGACTAATCCTAGCTGTCCCAAAGCCTGTAGAGATTGATGGCATTCCAGAATAAATGGGAAAGCTTATAGAGAGTGCATTTTTACAGGAAAAAAAGTAGCAAAGGGTGACTAAAAGTATCCAGACTTGAGGCTCTGAAAATAATTTTTGTTGTATCTGCTGAGGCTATGAAACATACTTGTGAGGTGTGAAAAGGTCTGATCAGAGGTGTGAAAAGGTTTACTTTCCACTGCAACAGCTGACTTGTTTTCAGTAAGAAATTATCATTTGCAAATTTTCTCACTTAATTTATCAGTAGTTACTGATTTCATCTGTGTGACTTCCTCATTTTATCTGAGGTGTTTGTAAGCTGTACTGTCCGTATTCTCAACATTGCTTCTGTTTTGCACAGGGGGGAGAGGTGCTTTGTTCCCTGTGTTTGCTTTACCTGTTGCAAAGGAAGCTGTGTCATGATGTTTTTTTTGTTACAGTAAAACTAGTACTGGGTGTTATAAATGTTCTTCTTCTAGCATCATGTCATTACCTTGGCACTCCTTGGGGAACTTTCCTTTTCCAAAGGAAAACATTTCCAGTGACCATCACAGCAATATTCTTTTGGGGGGTTGCCTCTGCCCCCATATTTTCATCTCTCTCTTTAATGAAATTGAAATTCTAGTTTCATTTTCATGGTACACCTTCTCCTTTCTTTCAGGTAGCCTGCCTGAGCAATGGCTTTGGTTGTGTGAGAGACATCATCTAATTACATCACTGCTGTGCAGGTCCTGCCCTGTCACAGGCTTTAGAAAGACTTCTCAGTTTTCCTAGTGATGGATGCAGTGTTTCCAGCTGAGGCTGACCAGGTGTTTATATTCCCAGAAAACAGGGAAGCCAGGGTCTTCAAGATTATGTGCTTTTGGTGTTGAAAGTTTTTAGCTGAAAAAGCTGGGTTGTCTTCCACGGGCATGGTGGAAGCATTTTCTGGTAATTTTGTGATTTTTCCTTGACTTGCAGACTGAAATAGATTAAGTCTTAGAACAGACCTCTCTAATGAATATAACCTGCCTTCTGTGGCATGCTTCCAAAGCGTGGATTTGGGCTGAGATAGAGCTGTGTTTTGCCAGTACTTACGAGCATGATAGTGGTAGAACTTTGCATCTTTGCAGATAATGAAGTGTGCTTCTAAGAAATGCTCCATCGCATGAGTGGAGTGTGTTCTCAGGAATGTCTCGTAGCTTAAATTACTCTGGAAAGGGAGGCTGCCTAAAAGCAAATCTTTCTACCCATCCTGGTAAGTTCCCTTGACTTATGCCTCCCTCTGGCTGGGCGTAAGGGAGTCTCTTTTTATATCTAGAGGGATCTTCATGTGCAGTTCAGCAGCTGAGGGAGGTTTTCAGCTGCTCCTCTTTGTGAATCTTCTTTTCCCTGTGCTAATGGATATGGTAGGGCCTATCCTATAAGTGCATCCTGTTTTTTTTTGTTTGTTTGTTTGTTTTTTTGTCTGAAGCTGTACTCCTTAAACCTCAACTTCCCACTCATTTATAAGACTATACAAAAGTAAATTTCATGAGGCATCTCCTGGAAATCAAGGAGAGTGGTGGGTTGAACTTCCACCCAGAAAAGGTAGACACATCAAAATAGTGTTGCTGAGGGTGTGAGCTTCTTCAGAGAAGAAAATGCAGAATGATACTGAAAGACCCTAACCAAGGTATTTGCCTCTCATCTGCTACTCAAATTCCTTCTCTTTGCCACCATATGACAGATTCATGTGAAATTTCAGATCTGCTGAGGAACCTTCCTGTTTAGCTGCATTATGTGCACAGAATTTTGTTTTAGGCTCCTAATTTTAAAGACTAAGTGCCTGATGAGATTCTGGAGGAGTCCCAATTTTAAGGTATTTGTCACTTTATTTCTCTCTTTTTCTTTTTCTTTTTTTTTTTTTTTTTTTTTTTTTTTCTGGGATGGTGTCATAGTTTGTAGCATAGCTAAGGTTTCTGGGCTGATTGCCAGCATTAAAATATAGTTTCAATATGAGCCAGGCCTGCTTTGTAAGGGTTTTTGAAAGGGTCTGTGGATCTCTTTCAGAGAATGGGCCAATAACTGGTGTTTGATGCCCTGCTGTTGCAATAGGGGACCCAACTGGACCTGCCTTCCATGGTGCAAAGTGCAGAACAGTAAGAAGATCTTTGTTCTGGAGAGGTTTACCATGCAGAAATCCAAAATGGGTAGAAAGGAGTGCTCAAAGAGTGCCAGGAATCTGTGGAGCTTTCACCTGGCACAGACCCCACTGCCTGTGAGCCGGCCTTTCTGGGGGAACGTGCCCAGAGCCCACGTGGAGCAGCTGGCTCTGCCATCGCTGGTAATGATGGCAATATTTGCTACCCGAAGTTGGGGCGAGATGGCTTTATTTAACCATCTGTTTGCAATAGATTCACACCGTTTTTTCTGTTATCCACAGATTATTTTATATTCCATATGCCACACTTTGCTATTCTAACAACTTCTCAAAGGATTGCTATTTTTAGACCTGCAATAATGGATATATGCACGACTCTTCAGCTAGCGAGCAGCTTGTTAGCTCAAACTGGTGCCTGGTGGTTCTTGCATTTCTTATATTTAGCATCAATTATACATTTTTAAGTAGAAGATCTAAGATAAAGCAGAAACAGGTGTATAAAACCAAAGGAGGGGTCGAGAACATCTGTTTTTCTTTATTCTTTGCCTTTTCTTAATGATTTTACTCATATTTCAGTGCAAATGGGCAATTTTCTGGACATTCATTTTACTACATCTGTTGGCTACAACATGTCACGTTACTGCCACTGCTCTGAGTTGCATCCTGGTTGTTCCATGAGGACAGCTCTTGTATTCCTAGATGCAACCCTGGGTTGAACTTGCCTGCTGTTACTTCAGAGCCCAAAAGCAGTGTGAGCTGAGTGCAGCTTGGGCATGTTGGTCTTTCTGCAGATGTACCGTACTGTCGCACTGCACAGGCTGTGGGAGACATCCAGGATGAGCAGCTGGAGTCAGGAGAAAAACGAATAAGCAGTAGGACGCTGCTGGCAAGTCTGTGTTTCCAAATTCTCAGGAGGCTTCCCACTTCCTGGCCCATTCCCTCTGTTGAAGCTGTGGTCTTCTGCAGTCATGAATACCCTGTAATTATATAAACTAGGTTTGTTGGCTTAGTGTGACGCTGCTTACACATAGCTCTGCAGTGAAATTGTGTTGAGCGGGTGACCAGGGGAGCGTTTGCCCCAGCCAACCGTAGGCATGAAGAAGTACTAATCAAGAGGAGTAGCTGGTAGAAACGGTTGTCTTATTAAAGAGCTTTACCATGCAGCACTTACACAACTTCTGGAAGTGTGTGGCTGCCCTAACGAGGGAGGAGACAGGAGAATACCAACTTTGAAGTGTTGGATGATGGTAAGGATTAGAACAAGAATTAAAACAGGGTCAAAAGTCCAGAGAAGCAATGATGTAATGCAATGTTTCCCCAATAGGAGAATTGTTTCTTGTGCATGTCTGTTATAAAGTAAAAGCTTACTCTTAGGGAATAATTCGGTCATCAAAATGACAAAGGTTAAAATTATTTCCCTTCTATGAAAGATTTTCTTTTGCCTTCCAGAGCACTTGATATTCTCTGGGAGAGGCAATACAGACCATAACATGAATGGATGGCTGATCTGCTCTTACCTACGTTTTTCTTCAAAAACACAGGAAATTCCCTCAGCTTCTTCAGCATAAGTGAAGCTTTTTTGTCAAGCTGACAATGCAAATTCAAGTTGGGTTGGTTTTTAAGGTTTTGTGCATAACAAAGGAGCAAAATGACCACGATCCCCTGTGCATGCTCTTACTGAGAGCTTAATATTTTTTTTCTATTATAGTTTTATTCTAAACTCGGTATGAGTGGCTTGTTTTATGTGCTCCATGTCCACACACTGACACCATTTGCTCTGATTTTATTCTTTCCTATAGGATCTTTCAGCTAGTGTTTTCCACCTAACACCTTCCCCCCAGCAGTTGCCACCTGCTGTTCACCTACTTTCCTTTCTCTGTCAGGCAAGAAAGCGTTAAACTCTCTTGTCATTTGTTCTTAAAATCCTGATATTGGAAAACTCTGCCTGTTAAATCGACTGCAGCTAGGAAAAGGAGATGCTTTCCCATCAATAGAAGAAACATTTTTTAGGGACCATTGAAATAGTTGTAGTGAGACATTTTGTTGCTGTTTCACTTCCCAACAGCTCTTCCTAATAGCTCTTGTCAAACTAATTCCATCCTAATACATGTAGAACAATGCTCAGAAAGGAGCTGCTGGAGGTATAACAATACAAGAAATATGGGTCTAGGTTTGAAATCCTTCAGGTGTTTAACTAGTGTGAAAGGATTTCCATCCCTGAAGTGTGAGATTGTCGAAAATTTATTCACATCTACACTTCAACTGAGTGCTTTTAAACAAGAAAATTAATAGGAATAATCAGTTATCAGAATAAGGACCTGAAGCCTGTAGACCTGTGATTCACTACCTGTGAATCTGTTGCATGGTTACAGAAAGCCCCTTGCAGGAGCAAATGGGACAGAATGTACACTTCTAAGAGACTACAGAAAACAGACACATTTCCTTTTGCATGGGTTAGAAAACTGGCAGACTAGAGGACACTGGCTTGGAGGCAGGAATATCTTTCTCTGAGTTAAACTGTGGGTCCTCTTTGAAAATGGTAAGATTTTATGTTCTACAGAAACGTGTTTTTAAAAGGAGGGGAAAGGAGAAATCTGTAATGGCATAGCAGTGTTTTTCCTTCTTATTTCATTAGCTTGTGTAGCTGTGCCAGCACACATTCTAGCCAATCTTTGTTAAAATAAAAAATAATGCTATCATTTGCAGGCAGGTTTCCATATGAACAGAAACAAAGACTCAGTAGCAAGAAGCTTCATCAAATAAGGAAATCTCTTTTCTTCAAATACTCTGGTAGGTTAAGATAATTATGCTTTGTTTCTATTATGTTTTCTGAAAACCTTTATAAATGCATTTTATTTCAAGGAAAGGTTTGCTTTAAAAAGATCATCTTTTTTTTTTTTTTTCCTTTAAAAAAAAAAAAAAGAGAAAAAGTTGGGTTTGCATCAACTTTGAGACACGACTTGTTAAATCAAATCAAGCCAGATACCACTGTGGTAAAATGGGAAAAAAAATGTTATACTGTAAGTTCACATTGTGGGTATTATTCCATAAGTTTGCATGAAATGTGCTTTGCTTCTGATGGAAGCCTGAAGCTGTTGTTTTAAGAGAGATGCTCTTTGGAACCTTTCAGGAAATGCTGACCTGACTACAGGGTGTACTTCTATGTAACAAAAGGAAAAAGAAAAAAATCTGGCTTTTGCTGGCAAGGAAAACTGGCTTTACTTTTGTCATCAATCAGCTCTGGGTTAAAGAAAGAGGATGCCTCTTGGGTGAACTCTTAAAATTTAACACATTTCTAGCTGAAGAGCTGGTTTTCAAGAGCTATTGACAGCTACGGAATAATTGCAGTTAAAACATTCCTAATAAACTACAGTTTCAATCCCAGATTCCGGAAGAATTCATTGAGGAAACTACAATTTCGTGATCACTAATGAGAACTTGCATTGTCTTTGTGGCTGTAAATCGGTAGATTAGGCTACTTGTCTGAATTGGGGTAGCTGTTAAAGAACCTGAAAACTTAGATCCCATTTTTGATATGATTTGAGAATCAGAGCTGAAATCTTGGAAACTGAATTAACTGTGAACAGGTGCCCGTTATCACTTGAAAATGTGGCTTGTATTGCTTAACTGAAGGATACAGAAATGTGGTGATTTTTTTTTTCTTCCAGAAAATTAAAAATGTATTTCTTCTTACAGCCATTTTACCAAAATTTTGGTTTTGTGGGTGTATGGGAGTTCTGGCATTTTCAAAGAGACCCCCAAAATGTGGCATGAAGTGGAAAGTTGAAGCACCAATTTGTTAAGTTAAAACAAAATAGGCCATCTAAACCTATTGAAGCATTTTATTTCAAAATAGATTCATGTAAGTGATAGAGTATCATAATGGATACATGTACTTATTCTCATGAAATTAATTGATCATGAAATTTTCAATTGAGTTAGATAAGAACGCTCAGGCTTTTCAAAGAATTAGCAGGGGCCTCTTTTCTGATATGTCAAGGAAATGCTAGGTGTTTGACTGAAACCACATATCAGAACAACAGTGGTGAGCTAAGTGGGGCTCTGTAGCGTGAGTTGATTTTATAGTCAGTGCTAACCTGGAGGAGGAAGGAAAAGGGGGGCTGACTCAGGGGACTGGTCCCTTCCTGCAGGTCAGTGCTGACCAGACTGATAGAGAAAAGCAGAGCCTGGGGGCTGGTACAGGAATTTTGATAGCTGTTATTGCTGCATGTTTTAGAGGTGCGTGTAGAGCTTTGCTAATCAGTCTCAACACCAAAGCTGGCTGCAGTTATTTCCTGGCTTCCTTTGGAGTGGAAACCATAGCTGAAGAGCAGTATTAGTTCTTGTCTTTATGGGTTTTGTTCAGCCTAGGTAACATCCCAAGACATTTCTTCTCTTGCACCCCTTACTTTTCAGTATTTTTTCTGAATAAAATACTGACTTCGATACAACCTGCCTAGGAAATCTCGTGTGAAGAACAGGGAGATGGCTCTGCAGGCCCATGGAAATACAGCAGTAGGCTTGTGGGACGCAGATGGCTCTCTTCTGTCCTCATGTACCATGCTCAGAATGGAGGACACCTCCTCCGTTGCCGTCTCTGGTGGAGCTAATGAAGTTCAAGTCCACCATTTAGCATGGTACTATCTTCTCCACAGGTGGTTTCTGACAGGGAGGGCAGGAGAGGATCTCCAGGTCAGACTGGATTGTTCAGGCCCCATAAAACAGCCTTGCTATCTTTCAAGGACTTCTATAAGATAGGGATCAAAGTCATTGTTACTGTACTTTATCACGTAACAGCTCCCCTCAGAGCGGTGGACTTTCATTGCGCTTGGCAGCTCCAGCTGCACGGCTAGTCTGGTGGCAGATGAATGTGGGCGTGCTTATACAGCCCTGACTAAAGACAACATTGCAAAACACACACACTGCTTCTCATTCTGCACCTCGGTCTAACTACTCTAGCTAACTCTCCTGTTTGTGAACACAGCTCACTCACTGGTGTGGCTTAACCCTGGCAGGCACCTTTGTACCACACAGCCTCTTGCTCACTCTCCCCAGGTGGGAGAAATCAGAAAGGTAAAAGCAAAAACTCATGAGTTGTGTCCCCTCCCAGCTTCGGGTACACCCACAGCCTCCTCAGTGGCAAGGCAGCCTGAGTAGTAGAAAAGTCCTTGGTAACTGCAACGGTTAAAAACATCAGTGTGTTATCACCACTATTTTCATCAAAAATCCAAAACACAGCATCATACAAGCCTCTGTGAAGAAAATAAACCCCATCCCAGCCAAAGCCGGGAGAGTAATACAAGTTCATGTATTTTTATCAATGGAGAAAAAGCTCATGCTTAATTAGAAGCATGCTAAATCCTTCACTGGTTTGTGATGCACATCGCAGGTCTGTGCACATGCACGGGGCTCCAGATTGCATCAGTGTCAATCACTGAGTGCATGTGTGTAAACATTACATGTGAAAGAACAGCATTTTTCATGTCCAGACTTAAATGGATAAGCAAAATCTAGTCTTTTGCTTATTTTAATGGCAACATATTAAAAATGTGTTTTGTGTGGTTGTTTTGTTTTGTTTTGTTTTTTGTTTTTTTTCCTGTGCATCTTATGCTGACTCTAAGCCAACTCAGAAGCTGTCATATCTTAGTGTTATGCTTAAACTGAGTGTAGTCTTTCTGGAAACCCTCTAAATGCAAAGCAGTTATTAAATTAGATCTTCAAATGAAGTAAATTTAGTGCAGTAAACTTTAGCTGTTCTCTGGCAGCAGGTTGTCCTTGTTCTGTGAGCTAGTTTCCTGCAGAAGGGCTCTGTTCTCAGGAAGCATGCAGCTACCTGCAGTGTAGCACAGGGCTGTTGCAGCCTGCTGTCTTTGGGGCCAACTGCTCTTTGACACATCTACAAAACTGAGACGACACTTACCAAAATGAAATGAAATTGAAGGTCATGGTCAGCAGATGCCAGTCTTCCAGCAAAGCTGCACATCTCAGCTGTCCAGCCCAGCAATTAATTTTTAGGGCTGGCAATGGTAAGAGTTTAATTTACTCTCCAAAGAACAAGCATATCTTCAAGCCAGCTCAAATGCGTATTTGCCATCTCCATTTTAAGCAAATTGAAAACACTTTTGGAGCACCTGACTTCCTAAACCTCTGCAGGTCAGAGCATGCTAGGGAGAAATGGTTACTTGGAGAAAAGCCTTTTTCTTTCTGTGCAGCAAGGAAGGACTCTGCGTGAGTCACTGCATCTCTGGAGCAGCAATGCATGCTTGTCAGCTGTTCTCTGCAGCTTCTCTTTGGAGCTTGACAGGGGATGATGCATCTGTCACATCGCCCGCTGGGGTTTAAACAGAGTGATGGAAAGTTCCAGATAAGTTTTGCAAACACATCGGGTTCCAAAGGATTTTTTGGCATTTGTGGTCACTTTGTAAGAGGAAGCAGACTGCTATGTTTTCTAGCACTGAGCAGAGCATTTTGCCTGTCTTGCTCTGTTGCAAATAAACACGAGTGAAATGTTACACATGCCTGGAGAGCCTTGTGATACAAACTGGGCAAAACTGGAGGATTTCTGAAGACAAGGTGGGTTTCTGACTCGTTCTCACAGTTCTTCTGGAGGTGTCCCATAGCACAGCCAACTAACAGTGGTACTGAGAACGTGCGGGCTTCTGTTACTACAAGCTACTGCGTTTAACAGAGGGAGGTGGTGTACTGTGGAAGGGTGTGTGGTGTGGTGTGGTGTGGTGAAAATCTGAGTGTCTCACGCAAAAATAACTTCCCTAATGCAGACTCATGCAATTGCTTTTGTGGAAAACAGCCGGGTCTTCAACAGGTAACGCTGCTGGAGGAGTGTTGATGCAGTTACGTAAAGGAAAACCCTTCTATTTTGTAATAAGTGGTGTTGGTTTGTGGAGATAATTTTAGACATTGGTTCTTTTGGGATGTAGATAGAAATTGGGGCTTAACACTTATATTGTGTATTGTTGTTTTTGGTGGTTTGGGGTTTTTTTGGTATTGTTTTTTGTTTTTACTTTAAAATTAATTTCTTTACAAGGAAGAGTGGAAAGCAAAGGTACTTTCACTCCTGTGTTTATATCCACGTCAATGCATCCACACACAGAAATAAACAGGCAGGACAGGCGGGCCCTAATACTCCTGAGATTTTGTGTTAGAACTAATGATTACTGTAAAAAACATATTTCATATTGAAACTATACCATGCTTACTGCTTATAAGAGCAGAAGACTTTCAGAGTGCCTCTGGATTTCTGTCCTGGACTGTTTTGGGGAAAGAATCCCCTGCACAAACACGAAGACTGCATGCAGGTGGATGATCTAATGCACCGAATACCTGTGGACCTCCAAACTCAGCTGGAGAGGCTTGGCCGTCAGTGTGGTTAGGTAAAGTTACTGCTTTACCTTGGTAAGAGGGAAACGATCAAAATAGCAGCCTGAGGTGCTGGAGTACTAATGCATGTAGAAGTTATAATTCCTGTGTTGTGCTTTTTTGTTTGTTTGTTTGTTTGTTTGTTGTTTTGTTTTATTTTTTTAAACTTTTAGAGTGAGGAGCATATAGGTGTATCTTGAAGGTAAACCCAGCTACTACTCGTTTCCTTCACAAGAGCAGAGCATAGTGTTTCCATTGCCAGTCATCGTTTTGAGGGTTTCTTGGTTTGTTTAAGACTGCTTCTAAGAGTTGTGGCACCTGATTTGCCACAGTTGCTCGGATTGTAATTGTTAATTATCGAGCGGAACAGTGCAATTGTCTTCCTGTGGGTGGAGTTAGACGCTTTTCTCTCGGAGATTACAGGTGGCAATGAATGCAAGATTTTCTATAATTAGCTCTGGAATCAGATTAAGAAATAAAGGTTTTTACCTTTAAGTTAGCTACTGTCTTCCGGTAACATTTAGCTTTTAACAATTTTAGTCAGCATTTTGATTCTGGATGCAATTTCTTAGCAATCCTTTATTCCTCTTTCAAGTGTTGTGTGAATTGCAAACCAGGTATTAGGATTTCCAGTGGTTTGTTTGGTATGTGTGAGTGTCAGCTCATGGCGGGGCGGGCAGTGGTACAGTTTTTAACAGGTGACAATAAAGAAAGACTACAAAGGTGCATCCAGTCAGTTTAACAGACTGGCTCTTCCCTTTATGCAGCATTTTTTATAAGTTGTCCCTAGGCAGACAACAAAGATCGGATGTCATGGACTGAGCAGTAGTGAGAAATCATGATTTGTCATTAAGGAGAAATCATTTCTTCTCGCATTCCCTCCACATGCATCTTAGACACTGGTGAGAGTAGATTTTAAGCCCTGTGACACGTTCCCTGGTGATGAGTGGATTGAGTTTCTGCCTGCTTGGGATGGTGGCATAGGCGCAATCTTGTTTCTAACATTTAAAGCAGATTAATTTGTCTGCAGTGCTATGCGCAGTCCTTGTAATTAGAAAGCTCAAGGCAAATGCCAAGTGGCTGCAGTAATTTTTTGTAAGGCATTTAGTCTGGGTGAAACATCTGTTTCCTTCTCCCTGCGGCTCATTTTGGTGGTTAGTATGATTCTAGTGAAATCTCACCGTGACGTGTGCTGCTGTTCAGCGAGGACCTTTCAAACACCTACATGGAAACTAATTGCAGCTTCTGCCATTCACCATCTCTTTAAAAAAAAAATCCAAAAGTTTTGTTTTCTAAAATGGCAATTGCTAGTCTCAGTTAAACCTGTGATGGAAAGCTGTGGCAGAAGGTACGTAAAAACATGGAGTTATTTGGCGTTGTCCATGCCATACATGCTGAGAGACTGTTGTCTGCAGATATGACTGTTCTTCTGCCATCTGTTTCTGTCCTCAACATGAAGAGTAAGGAGAGTGCAGAGCTCAGAGGGGAGAAGCCTATGTAAAGATATAATGTTTATATTATTTTGAGTCTCTCTTCTGCATGAATTCACACTTTGGTCTTTTGAGTGCCAAAAATTCAGGCTTGAAACACGCTGTTTTTTTTATGAGCAGAAATAAATTTCCTGTACCTCCATAGTCCGTTAAAAATCCAGATGCTGGTGCGTAACAGTAGTGGGTACATGCCATCCAAAATTTCAGACCAATTTTCCTAATTTTTGCCACTCCCTATGGCTGGGTGCAGCACCCTCCGCTGTACAGAGCAGTTTTCGTGGTGCTTGCAGCGGGGACAGAACCTGCTGCTTCGTTCAGGTCATTTTTGGGACCAGGCTCCCTGACACACATGAAAAGCACCTCTGTGAGCCAGGCTGACCTCTGGCTGGGCTAGCAGGTTGAGCTGAGGTTGAAGCTGTTTTGGCAAACAGAGTCTTTTTTAGAATTAATGTTCTTTTCCTTGGCTATCAGACTAACCCCTGTGTGTTTGTTAAAGCTCCTCTTTGCAAACAGACTAATACTACTCAATGCAGCTGACTGCTGACAAATACAGAGGTGTTTTTGTCAGTTCCTGGAAAAAAAACTGTGATTTCATTTTGTCTCCACTTCATCTCAGGCTCACTCAGTTGGTGTGAGACTGTAGGTCTGGCGAAATCAAGAGGATGGTTGTTAGGAGGAGTTTTCCCATCCCTGGCTTGCTGGTACTGTCTGCGCAGCTGAGATGCCGCAGCCGTGACCACCTTCGGTGTTGACTTTGGCTGTTTTTTTTGGCACTGGCACGGATGGGGGCTGCTTTCACAAGCACGTCTCTCAGATAGCACAGTACAGTAGCATCTCTATATTGAAGTATCAATCGCAGTCTGTAAAGCAGCATCTCCAAAGCCACCAGTCCAACTTAATAAGACAGCTCTCACAATAGAGGGTAAGAAATGGGTGCTTGTTGTTAGGATGCCTCCAGTTGTGATGGTAAAATCCCCCTGGAGGAGGTAGAAATACCCATGGCGTGAATTTCTTGTTATGACAGTGCTGCTTCAAAGGACAGAGTAGCTCAGTTAATTTATTGTCCCAAAATGTGTTTAAGATGCTTCAGTGATGGGTAAGATTACAAACCAGAAAACTAGTCAGGAAAAAGAGTCCCTTAAAGAGAGACCCAGTATGTTTGAGCAAATACAGCTATACGTGCACATATATTTTAAGGTCAATGTTTGAAGAGCTCTTCACCCAAAACCTGAATCCGATGCTGCTTATAGAAATGAAATTGTGTGTTTATCTAAGCCATTGGGATGTAATTTCAGTTTAGGCCATGTTAGCACAACTAATCCTTTCAGTGATGTTCAGCTTCTGCCAATTCAGTCAATGGACTAATTGTGTGAACTGAAGCATACAAGCACAGCAGTGCTTTATGTACTGCATCTCACCACTTCCTGACCCTGTCTCACTGCACACTACCTTCTTGCAATCCTCTAGCCAGATCTGTTGTACAGTTAGAACTGCCCAGCTTAATTTCCGTGCTCTGACAAGCTTCTTTACGTTGCAGGAGGCCAACTTTTATAGCGCATCCATAGGAAGCGTCTCCACTACAGCCTTTCACTGCGCAGGAGGCAGACTGAAGATGTAGGCAGCTGGCAAATGTGAAAGCAATGAAGAGGTGTTGTGAGGTTGACAGTGCTTTTTATAGTACGCGCGTTTTCTGGGAAGGACATAAGAAGGGAGATAAACAAGAGATGATTGTGGCAAGCTGAGAAGCAGCTGTAGCAGACCAAGATGTTCCAAAGAGAAGATCACTGCAAAAAGGTAAGGATGCCAACCTCGTCCTGTCCTTTTTCCTGCTGCTTGAGTATTTTCTTCATCATCAGCAATTCTTCCTTTGAAAACACTGATGTTTTCTGGAGAATCCTGTAAATACTAAATAGCCATCCAGCATTATTTTGAGACAAATAGTGCTAGTATTTTTATAGCTTGCTCTAGTCCCCTCCGTTCCTCCTCTATTTTTTAAGTAAATCTTCAGACTGCTAAAATATTGATAATAGCTAAAAGATCAGAAATATCACTGGATAATTGCTGCATACAGAGTAATAGGCCAGCAAGACACTGAAGTTGATAAAAAGTCCTACAGAAGTCTTTGACTCGACACTAGAAATAACTCTGAAAAGCACATGCATTGTTAGATAAACTGTTTTTACCTAGGGGTCTGCCAGAAAGGATGTCTGACTAATGAGGCTACAAATCTCTGTTGCAAAAACCTGTCATAATGGCATGCAAGCATCCAAGAGGAGACTGGGGAGGGCTTAATTTGATTGTGTTCGAGTCTAACTATGCAGTCTCACAGTGTAATCTAGGATGTTACTCAGCTCTGCTCTAAGTCTACTGTCAGACAAATAAATGAAGAAGTTCCTTTCATAGGTCCAGACTTGTGCCAAAACTGAAGGATTTTGAAAATCCCACTGGTAGTGTTGTCAGCATAATTGTTTTAATGTAGCTTATGTCTAGATCAATATTGATGTTAAGTCATCTAATTTTTCTTTCCTGTTTTTAACTGTACTCAAGGAAGTCATATAAAAAATAATAATAATAAAAAATATTATGTTCAGAGTTTTAGATTTCCTTATTTTTAAAAATGCCTAAGCTGATTTTCCCTAAACTTCCTCTTTTGTCTTTACTCCTGGGCAGAGAGCATATATGGAAAACAGAGTAGTATGAGGCATTGTTGCAAGATCTTTTTTTAATGTTATGAGAAACCAAAGAGGACCTTAAAATGATGATATAGTCTGCAATGATGACAGCCAGCTGGATAGAAACAAAGCTTCCCCTGATTTTGAGTAAGACTTGATCTGAGTGCTTCTGAAAAACCCTGCCTCTAGTTCTTTGTGTTTATGGGAGCACCTGGGAGGATATGTCAGACTGAAGCAGAATTTCAGCAATTGGCCTTGATAGGATTCTTGTTTCTTTCTGTATTGTCACCTGTTAAAAACCTTGTCACTGTTCCCTCTTGGGCTGACACTCACACAGACCAGACAAAATACCTGGTTTGCAAATTGTAGACTCTACTAGGAGCTAGTTCTAGAAACTAGAATTGCTGCTCCAGATCGAGCTTCGTGTATTTGAACAGGACCACATTTGCCACCTGGTGCTTTGGAAGAACATGCCTGGAACCTGAAGCATGTTGTATATCTGTGGGACACCCTGCCTCCAAAATGTGTGCGCTCCAGGAGCTGAGAGCTTGGAGGGCCAGCATTGCTCAGATGAGCTGAGCGGCCTTAGCACCTGACTGGGAAGTAACAGATGATGACTTCCTGGTATTCCTAAAGCATGACAGACTCTGAGGCCTGGTCATGTTGTTAAAATGAAGCACGTGCATGCAGGATTGTCTGCACAAGGGTCTCAGCACCTCCTGGATGTTAGCACGAGCACCTCATAGCTCTGAGATCCAACAGAGCAGTTGAGAAATGATAGTAAATCCTTAGGATGCTCTTGACAGTGCAGACTGACTGACCAAATTCTAACGTGCCTGAATGCCTGTCCTTGTCATTTGTCTTCCAGGTCCTCAGGCTCCATCAGACACCAGCAGAGCACATTGCAGCAGTGCAGGTGTTACCATGAGGATCAGGAGGTGTCCTGCCTGCTCTGCAGCTTGTCTTCTGGTCCTGCTAAGTAAACACCAGAGAGAGCCCAAAATGCGGGCAGAGTACCCATTTTAAGAGAGCTGACAAGCCAGTTCCTGTCCATACATGCATCTGTGGAAGAGTACTTCAAATCCAGAGGCCTCTGTGGCGCTGCATGGATGGAAGAACTGTTGCACCTCTCGGCTTAGACTCTGCTTTTTGAGAAATGATGCTCCGACGAGGGTTTGTTATATTTCTCCCCCGACTCGTAGGCCTGCTGGTGGTGGCCTGTTGCTCGGTGTCTATCGTTTACATGTTGGCTTGCACGCCCAGGGGTGACAACGAGCAGCTTGCCTTGCCCAGGGTGCACAGTCCGACTGCCAAGGAGGGTTACGAAGCTATTCTGCAGGAGCGAGAAGAGCAGCACCGCAACTACATCGTCAGCTTGAAGAAACAAATTGCCCAGCTGAAGGCTGAGCTCCAGGGCAGGAGCGAGCAGCTTAAGAACGTGCAGGACCAGTTCCCAGACCCCTTGGACGTTCGGCTTGACCCCGGTAACCCAGGGAAGGCCCAGGCTAACCTGCTGGCTTTCCTCCGTTCCCAGATAGACAGAGCAGAGGTGCACAGCGGCGTTAAGCTGTCCACAGAGTACGCGGCCGTGCCCTTTGAGAGCTTTACCCTGCAGAAGGTGTACCAGCTGGAGACGGGGCTGACGCGCCACCCAGAAGAGAAGCCCGTGAGGAAGGACAAGCGAGATGAGCTGGTGGAGGTGATCGAGTTAGCTGTTGGGAGTCTGAACAATCCGGAGGGAGACAGCAACGCAAAGCACCGCATGTACACAGCCTCGGACTTCATCGAAGGTTTGTGCACAGCCAATGGGCTGGAGGCCGCATGCGTGGTGCTGCTGACGGGGTGCGGTGTGGCAGCACACGTGTCTGGGATGGCGTTAGTGCTGTAAGCCAGCGAGGCTGCCTTGGGCACAGCTGCAGAGCATCAGCTTTTCTAGGGAGCTGGAATTAGGGACAACAGAGCCTGTCAGTCTCTTGTAGTGACCACCACCGTGTGCTTTGGGTTCTCTAGTTATGGTCACTTCAGAGCTGACAAAGCAAGGAATAAATCATGGGCTGTAATCCCACCTCTGTCACCAGTGTTAAGGTTGGCGCTTCCAGTTCAAACCCAAACTCTGGTGTTGCCTTCACTCCACCTGCACACTTCCACCCGAGGCAATGGGGTCATGGTGAGACAGGTTTCGAGGGTGGCAGCTGAGGAGCTCAGGAACTCAGCTGATATCACCTGTACCCTCAAAAGGCTACGGAAACCTGAACCCTTACAAGGAATCTCCCATACCGGGGGTGGATTCTAAACTGAGCCCTTGGATTCTTACTTGAGGTGACACGTGGCTTACCCATTCAGCGGTGAAGTAACTGAGAGAGGGGGAGTCCTGCACGTGGCTCAGAAGCCTTTGAGTTCTGCAAGGAGTTAGAGACACTCGTGCATACGATACTGAGGCAGTCAGCGTGGATTTTTAAAGTGCCACCTCTAAAAACAACCAGTTTTTACATCCTGCCTCCTGTCCCTCTGTCTGAAATGCCTACTTGTTTCCAGCCAGGTGCTTTCTCCTAGCCAGAGGCACCAGATGTGTTCCGGGAGTTGTGAAGTCTGAGCTCTGAGTTAACAGGACAGGGATGTGTGCAGCAGAAGCATATAGGACAAGATTTCACAGATCTTGTTTCCAAGGGCTCACGACTGTTTCTTAGCGACTAAGAAAGCTTACATCTTGTCTTGTAATATGGCCGTCCTAGTTTCACTTCACAGGAACTGTTACGTTCCCTGTTTGTTGTTCAGTAATGTTGTCTGTGAGAGATTTGATCTAGCTGAGTTTAACAGAGGAGGAGAAACTTGTCTTCCTGATCCCAAGATGATCTTGCTGCAGACTCGGAGGGCTTGTAGGTAAGACACTCACCTTTTATGGAATGGCTGCTTCGTGCTGAACACAAGCCCCTGTGCGTATCCCAAATGACTACCGATTCTGCTGTGGATTGTTCTCTTCACCTAGCTTTAATGAACAGAGCAAGATGCATCCTCCACATGATGACCGAACTCGTGCTGTTGTGCAGTGGCCAGGTGTTCCTGGCTGCTCTGCGTGTTTCTGGTGACCGTGGTGTGCAGAGGAGCAGATTCCTGAGGCCGTGCCAGGTCACACCTGCAGGTGGGCAGGTGCCTCCCACAGCCTGGGCATGAGTTGGTCAGATGGAGGCCCTGCTGAGGCAGGTCCTGGCTCTCTTCTGGTCCCAGCATTTCTTCCATGCCAGCCAAATTCTTCTTGCTCAGAGATGGGACAAGGGCATGGGCGAAGAACTGGGAAGTTCTCCTTCTCCTAGCAGCTGAGTGCAGCACAGGGCTACTTGCTTCCAGTCTGCTTCCTGCTGCCTGCTCAGTTTATCGTTTCAAAATGTTGCCACTGTTTATTATAGGAGCTGTCGTCATACTCTAAGGATCTGAACAAGCACGTATGAGTGCTTGGCACCAGTTGCTTCACAGGGAGAGGCTGAGGAGAAAGGAGGAGACATTTCTTGCTGTACATTGCTCAATATTCCCCTGAAGTTACCTTTCTCTTAGAGCCTGCCTTTATGCACACGCAACCCAGGGGCTTTGCCTGCTTACCAGTGCTGTCCTTGAGGAACAAGGCAGAAACTGGTGTGCAGGCAGGCGTGTGGAAGGGATGCGTGCTGCAGCCCTGCAGTGCTGGCTCTGTGGTTCACTAATTGCCTCGTTGACTTTCACATTCAGTAATGAGCGAATTCAGAAGGAGGGAACCTCGCCTGCAACTCGGTGTGAGCTCAAGAGACCTTCCTTGTGTCCTCCCCTGCAAGGAAGGTGCCTCTGTAAATGAAAGGTAACAAATCCTCGTTCTTACTCAGCTGTGCAGACTGATTTGTTTGCAAACGTAGGGATCCACGCATTCAATCTGGACACAAAGAGCTGATTTGGCAGAAGATTTCCCTGCAGAGTTGCTTTGGAAGTTTGTCACCTCTTGGCAGTCTTTCCCTCATCCTCCATTCTCCAAGAACAGCAAAAACTGCAGATCAAAGCACAAAACAAATCCATTGTGTTGTATATCATGCGGAGAAGAGAGAGGGGTTCCAATTCTGCATTTCACGTATCAGTTGGACTCAAAACTTGCTTTGGAGACAACCCCTGTGTAACAAGTTAGTAACAGGCTGGATTTCGTGGCAGCTTCTGGCTGCTTCGCACCAGTTGAGCAACACAGCAACCATGAGTGGTGTTACCCAGCCAGCAGAGCCAGCTGTTTCCATTTTCTAGAGCTGCCCTGAGTAGCTGGAGCTTTCTGAGAGATGTGACCCAGTTCTGCATTGGAAGTAATAACACTTAACCCTCTTTTTATCATCCAGCTGCTTTAGAAACAACAGCACACTGAGCTGCATGTGTCCCTTATGTCAAAGGTGGGGTTCCCACTTTTGCCTTCAGGTTGGGCAGGTGGAGGGATGACACAAAAATCAGGTAATCGTGGTCAGAGATGGATTCAAAACCTGAACTGCTGCTGTTGATGTGAGACTTCTCTGTTTCTACCCAGTTCAGCAAAGTCTTTGACACCTGCTTTAGTCCTCTTTGCTTAAATGTGCTGGTGATCCTGACTATTACTGGCATATCGAATGATGCAAGTAAACTGTGTTTGCTTGAGGCTCTTGTGTGGATCTCTTTATTCTTGTGGCTCGCACCTGATGCCTGCCATCACTTTTTCAGTGCTAGCTCATTGCTAACATGTACCAATAGGCAGAGTGATGGTGTGCTGCAATAAGCTTCATTAGGGTCTGTGACTCTTTTTATTTTCTTCATTTTGTACCTTTACTCTTTGCAGAGTACTTCAGTATTCTTCAAGTTCTTACATTTAAGGAGAAATATTTTGTCTCTGTGGCTGTGATCCCTAAAAATAAGTGTTGTATCCTCTGCAGTTTATAGATGAAACTACTCGTGTGTGGGAATTAGACTGTGACCTTACTACCTTACATCTGAGCTAAACTCCTTCTCAGCAGATCTGCAGTTATGTGAAATTTGGCTAGGCTTCTCAGACAGTTCTCCTTCCAGGAGTAATAGCTGACACGTGGTGGAATTTTCCATTTTTTCTCACTCAAAACCAAGAGAGCCACACCTTCTCCCTGGAGCCAGAACCATATCCATCTGGCTGCTGCTCTGCTCCACTTTTCTGTTCACAGAGGCACTTGGGCTGTCCAGCTGCTCTGAGCCTCCCCTCAGCCACCTCGTTCCTCCCACTTCTACACCACGTTCACAGGTTTTCTGCCACGAGGAGTTACTAAGAAACAACATGAAAAAGATCCTAAACAGGCAAAGGATTGTTCTGCTTCCAGTAGAAAGCCAGTTGCTCAGTGGGCAGAACAGCAGGTCTTATCATTAATTTATGTAAATTGCAGAAGAGCTGTTATAGATTTGGAAGTCATTAATTTTCTCAAAGACAGAGGTAATAATTTGAAGACTCTGAAAAGCCTGAGCAGTGTTACAGAAGTGAATGTAATCGCTGTCTGAGGATACTCTTTCACAATAGGAGCAGTTCCAATAAAAAAAAAAAAATCTTTGGATTGCTTCAGAAATACCCTGTCACAGCCCTGTTAAATATGCTGCATCATAAGTTTTCTACCTGGAGTGTGTGGCAGACTAGTGACTGGAATGTTAAACGAGGTCTGAGACAAATGAGGAGGAGTGGCTTCGCCTTCTCAAATTGTCAGGTACTGGGGATGGGCTACCTGAGGCAGTTTTTCCCAGGAAGAAGACGGAGAAAGGATGATGCTCTCTCTTCCCTGAAGGATAAGATGCTCTATTTCTCTCTCTGGAGAGGGAAGACCACTGCAGTATTGGGTTATAAAGGGAACAATGAATACTGATAAATCCTAAAAGTGGTTCCTACGGCATCCAGCAGAACATCAGCAGTGAGCACCGTTCCAGGGACTGTTTCTGTTGGCAGTGGAAGACCATGAAACCTGTGGTCTGTGGAACTGAGGCTAAAATTGGCATTCACTGAACAGCATTTTGATAAGATTGCATGACTGTGTGCTAGCTCTCACTTCCATATAGGTCTCTGAAGCTTGTCTGCCTGCCCTGATGAGTAGAGATTAGGTATTTCCATTTCTTCAGAGTGCCCTAGAAATTGCTGTTCCAAAGACTTTAAATTTACTGCTCTTCAGTCAGTCCTTCAGCCCAAGTCTCTTTTTTTTTGCTCTTACTTGTCCTTTTGCTTCATGTTAGGGCTAGTTTCTGCTGACCCAGGGCTTCTGGGCACTTAGCTTTTTATATTGGGTTTCCACAGGCTTTTTTTCTTGCCTCTGAAAGGAGCAGTGCAAATCCTGAAACACAGCTGCTGTAATGGAAGCAAGAGGTGATTGATTAACCTTCTTTTGCCCATAGTGAACATCTAGCCTTTCCAAGGTACTCTATTTTCAGGAACAACCTTTTCAGGAAAGGTTTTTTATTGTTGTTCTTGTTTTCGGAGCCTTTTTCTTCCCCTCCTTGTAGTTGATTTATTAAACTTGAGACTGTTTGCATCTTTGAGTGATGTAAAAATTCCCAATGGCATAAGTGAAGCCGTGCCTTCGGAAATGGAAAAAAAATCTTGTGAAAAGCAGGATGTTCGGCTGGGTGAGTCCCCACAGTGACTCAAGGCATTCAGGCTCATTTCCAGGGCTTGCTGTCTGACCTTGGGCAAAGCACTTTGTTCCCTGTTTCTAAAAAAGATGCATCACTTTTTATCAGTTTAGGTGCTTATCCTGTAAGAAAGGAAAACAAGCAGTGTAAATGTGAACTGAGAGTAGCTGTGTTTAATTACATGCATTAAACCCACATACAGTTCTCTTTAAGATAAAATGTTAGGATTATAAACTCCTGGGTTATCACCTTGCACAAAGAAGCCTTGCCTTCACCTAGGTTGCTTCTCTTCAGCTGTACTAGAAATCTTCAACCAGAACAGGACCGAGGTGTTGGAAGAAGCCCCTGCTGACGTTTGCGTAGCACTAGGAGGGGACCCTTGGGTCGCCACATGCAGTGGGCTTTAAGCTGCCTCTTGTTTGTTTGGCAAAGCTCCCCTCATTCCTCTAATATAGCGTATATCTCTGGAGAAGAGGTGCTTCTGGGCTCATTGTTTCTTGGCTGGAATAGGAAGGGATGTAGAAAAGAGTTTTAGATGTTGCCTGGTAGGTATTAAGTTGGTTAATTTAATTGGGATCTTTGTTGTTATGACAAATGTTAATTCACCATGTCAAACATAAAACATTCCTATCCATTTCTCTCTGGAGAAAATGCAAATAGATTTTTTTTTTTTTTTTTTAGCTTAATAATTTTAGTCAAAAGGCTATGTTACCCTGCCACAATACGAACTTCCTTGGCAAGACCTGTGTTCAAAAACTGTAAATGAGTGCACCCAGCCATATGCTCAGATTGGCAGCAAGCTTTCTGTCAGAATAAGTGAGAGAGCTGAATTGAAAGCCCTGGTTTCCATTCTCTGACCACCAGGAGGAGGAAATGCATGGACTATTTGGTCACCATTCAGGTGTTCTCTAGTGCAGCTCCAAGTTCAGTAACAGATACAGTTTATGGTCGGTACCTTGGGCAGACTGTATAGAAAAGGCTGGGGGGAATCAAGGGCACAGTTTTACAAGATTGGCAGCAAAATAATATAATGATGGATCTGCTATCTCATTGCATTCATCTGCTATGCTCGAGGAATGGAGCATTTGTTGAATAAGCTTCTTTTAAAAGTAAAACACAAAGCCAATAACAGATCATTTTTCTGCATATAATAACTAAGCAGCTGAAGTCCTCACTTAAGAATAAACACTTAGACAATGGTAGTGAAGATGAGGCAGTCCACAGAACTTGTGCTAGATAAAACCACACCTCATGAATCTGTTGGATGGTCTGGGCACACCGATGTAAGACCTACAATGCAAGTTGAAGAGCTTGTATCACTTGGCCATTCAGAGGAGACTTTGACCTTGACTGCCACAAGAAATTTTTGCAGAGCCAAAGATCTACAGGTCAGACACACAAGAATGTTATACATCAAGGAATAACTAAGATGAAAAAAAAAAAAAAAAAAAAAGAAAAAAAGCTATTGTTTTGATTAAGCTGTTCTTCATAACTAGGTGAGAAGGGAAAAAAAAAAAATCAAGCTGAGGCATTTTCTTCCAGGAACATTTTCCCTGAATTTCTGAAGAGATAGAAAGCAATGCTATCACGCTATTCCGCTGATGAAGCTGTGAGTATTTTTATAGCAGGTGTAACTACTTAGAGCTAGCATTTCATTTTTCCTTCTTAAACCTAGTGGATCTAAGAAAAAGCTGTATGCACTGCAGGCCATGAAGCATCATGTTGATCAGATAAAATCTCTAGCCTTTTTGCCAACTACGTCGTGTCTGAAGTATTGAGAGAGGGAGTTAGGAGAATCTTATCAAGCAGAGATAGAGCGCTGACAGCATTAAACTAGGATGCTACTTAGTGTCAGTGTCTTTGCTAACTATGGTGCATTGTGCAAATTAACTAAAGCAAGAAGCCTTGGGCCCCTTACCAAGGGTAGTCCCTTGATAAGAGTGTGAACCTATCTTAAGAAACTGGCAGAAACTGGCCCTGCGGATGGACAAGAGCCAAGGAGCAACTGAGTCTGCATAGAGACAATTGGTCAACTAGCAGTGATGAGGAAGAGTAATCAACCTTCATCCCCACGACCCCCTATGACCACCACCAGGAGACATTGCGCAAGCGCAGATGGGAGGAGTTTATGGAAATGACTCCTTGGATTTAATCTTAATATGAAGCGGGGACGGGTTATGGATATGTATAGGCATAGTGTGAAACTTCAAGCATATACAACTCTTTGCTGCATATAACCAAGGCAAGTTTCTGTGTCAGGTGCACACGATTTTAATGGGACTACCCCCATGCTGCCCATACCTACTTTACAATCTTACTGACTATGGAGTCTGTTTTCCACAAGGCAATATCAGAATAGTATTTCAGGAGGACGTGACCGTTCCTTTTATGGTTCGTGCTAGCTCTCAGCGTGGGACTAATTTCACTCATGGAATGTGTTAAAAGCTCATTCTATATAGGTAATAAATACATCCAAAAGTACTGACCACCTAGTATAGGAAATCCTGTCCAGAAACATGTCTGCATGTTTCCCTTACCTTGCCACCTGCTCTGATGCAGCAGCGTAGCCACATCTGCAGTTTCTCTGAGCAGAAGGTGCAGAGCACCTCCCAGAAACGAGGAAATTAATGTGTTGATCAGGAAATTGCTTTTCTGAGAGATGGCTTAGTTGCTCATGCTGCAGAGAGGCAGGTTGCCTTTCGCAATGTCTGCATCGCCATTACCATGCGTGCTGTGTGCTGGGGTGGAGGCTGCATGCCTGCAGCATGCCGTTGGGTCAGTCTGTAAGCTAAGGACAGTATGTCTGCTGGGTTATACTGTGTGTGAGCAAATGGTAACCTTCGGGGGTTTGTCACTCAGCCAAGGCTAGGAGCGTGCTCGCCAGAATACCAAATGAGTCCCGCAGCCCAGGCTGTGTTGCTGCCAGAGTGACCGCCTCCTCCAAACGACAGCAAATTGCATACTGTTTTAATGGTAAATGTCTCGTGCCTCTGCTGCTTTTTCGGCTCAGAGGTAACACATTAAGACTGCATCCTTCCCCCCCTACCCCAGAGCCCGTCTTTAATTCAAAAACTTCTCTATCTTGTCTTCACACAGGGATCTACCGCACAGAAAAAGACAAAGGCACGTTGTATGAGCTGACTTTCAAAGGAGACACGAAACATCAGTTCAAGAAGATCGTTCTATTTCGGCCATTTGGTCCTGTAATGAAAGTCAAAAACGAAAACCTCAATATGGCTGACACACTTATCAATGTCATTGTGCCCTTGGCCAAGAGAGCCAGCAAATTTCGGCAATTCATGCAGAATTTCAGGTGGGTCTCTGTTCCAGCACTGCCTCTGTTTTATCTTGCTTATCTTACTTGCAAATTAAGATGCAATTTCAGGAATTACCAAGGCCAAAAGTTATGCTACTTTTACATAACACCTCACTGTGACATTAGGAAATCATTTTTGAGATTATAGAGACTGAAAGGCATCCGGTGCTTAATGCATTGTTTAGCAGTAAACACAATTGTATTTCAGTCATCAGAGTTTCTGATTTGCATGTACCTGGCTTTTGTGTCTAAATCTGGTTTGTTGGGGCACATGCTAGTATGTGACACTTGTAAGGCTATCGTGCCATTAGTAGCAGAGGAACATTCTGAATGAGAAAAAAAAGGAATGTAGTGCTCCCAGACACTTTGCCAGGCCCTGTTTGAGAAAGAGATTAAGGCAATCAGAGGCAGAAAGGAAATGTATTTGAAATTCAGGATAGTTACTTTTAAACTCCTTTTCTTTTTCAGCACAGAGGTGCTGTTTGGAGGGAAAACTTAATTGAGATACAGTTTTACATAGCTGCCCAGAAAAGACTGTCTTAGCAACAGATACTGACTCTTGCAATGGGATTTGTTTTGCTAATTACAGACACCTATAAATAGGCTCCTTGTCTAAATTAGCCATCTGATAAATGCTTTTTTGGGGATGAGAAAAATCACCCTCTGGCCATGCTGATCTCTCTGCTGATGATAAGAGAAATCTTGCTGACTAAACATCGTGCAAGTGAGGCATGATGTCTATTGCTGGGCCAGATTGGTTGTACCTTTAGGCTGTTGGCTTGATCTCCAGTTGATATTAGATTTTAGGAAATGTTCCTTAACAAAATGCCAAAGCTCTGAACTTGGAAATATCTGTTTTAAAAACAAGGTTAAGAGGTAGAAGTCATATAGCTTGTTTAAAACCCTCTTCTTGTTCTTTTCATGTTCTCTGAAGTGCTACATTCGATGCCTGCTTGATCATTCCTGTGGCTGAATGGGCTGTTTGAGCAGTGTCCTATTATTATAGCAAACACCACCGAGAGAGTGGATGATAAATGTGCCTCAAATATAGTCTGGGGTCCCTTCTGACAGGCAGTGAGCCCTTATGTCAGTACAGAGACCCTTGTCAGTGAGTCATGCCCTCAGGAACGCCTTCCAAGATCCACCCTACTCTGCCTTCAGCTGGTACTGGTTGTTGAAGAAAGCTAACTTGCGGGACAAGTCGTAAATCTGTCTCTGTTTTCTAGGGAAATGGGCATTCAGCAGGATGGCAGAATTCACCTCACTGTAGTTTACTTTGGAAAAGAACAGATGAATGAAGTCAAATCTATACTTGAAAATACCTCCAAGTAAGTATCTGAGTGGCTAATGTGCTGTTCAAACACAACGACCGTACCATGAATTGGAGGCTAATTAGCTGCCCAAATTTGTGCCAAAATGTCCTTGACTGCATTGGAGAAAACATTCTTTTGCTTCTATCAGATAAAAGCAGCATTATCCTGGCAGTCCCAGATTTGCAGTTTCATGGTACTGGTCTTTAGGGCCACAAAGCAGATTTTACTGAATTTACCTCAGTGCAGCTTTTCTTTCAAACTAACATCACTCATTCACAAACTTTCTTACTGCTTTTGAAGGTGTCTTTTTAACTGTTAGGACTGAAGTCTCACTTCCAGAGTCAGGTACAGACATTCTCAGCAGAGCACACGGGACCTAGATGGTTTGAGCCATCTAACCAAAGTTCTTGGTTAGATCTTTTGCAGCCCTTTGTTATAATCTCTATGCTGGAAGAAGATCCTTATACAGAGACAGTAATATGACCACAGGTATTTTATATCTGCCTGCTGGCAATATTTTTGTCTATATAAGCCTTGTTGGGATTTTTGTGAGATCTGCCCAAGGAAGGTCTCTGACAGGAATACTAGCATAGTAATAAGGGAGTCAGACTCTGGATGTAGACATAGTGGAAATCTCCTCAAGACTTTAAGAGGTCATCTCTTCCCCTAAACTGCTCCGAGAACCCCAATACTGTAGATTTCTATGTTAGTTTTTTCATATTGGGTTTCTACCCGCACTTGTATTAGGAGCTGGAAGGAGAATGTAAGTTGCTGACTGTTTTCTTTCTCCTAGATCAGCCAACTTCAAGAACTTCACCTTCATCCAGTTAAATGAAGAATTTTCCAGGGGCAAAGGATTAGACATCGGAGCTCGAGTTTGGAAAGGAAGTAACGTTGTTCTCTTTTTTTGCGACGTGGACATATACTTCACAGCTGAATTCCTGAACTCTTGTAGATTGAACACACAGCCAGGTACTGCTGCTCATTGAGTACAGAGCCTTTCAGCAGGTTTTTAGCTATTGCATAACAGCCTCACCAGAGTATTCTAACATTTGAATTGGTAATGAAGCTGCTGTAAATCATTCTCGAAACTTAGAGAACTAATTAAGACATGTATAAAAATTCCATTGCTGCTTGGCTTTTGAAAGGTTACAACACCCCTGCACCCACTGTGACTGAATTCCTTGCCTTCAGCATCTCTGCTTTCTGGAACTGGATCTTTTTGTTGATTTTACCCTCTCAGTCTCATGCAAAGAACATAGGCTCAGTTGAAAACTTGTATCACTAGGTCTGGTTTTGGTCCAGCACAGAAAGCATCTTGGAGGAGCATGAAATGTGTTTTATGCAGCTTTTTAAAAAAATAACTTATTGTCATTTCCAGGAAAGAAAGTGTTTTATCCTGTTCTCTTCAGCCAGTATAACCCCAGTATAATTTATGGCCACCAGGATTCCATCCCATCTTTAGAACAACAGCTAGTAAGTATATGTTCTTCTGAATGCCTGTTTTTACTTGGACAAAGCTTTCATTTTTTAAAAAGTGCATGTGCTACTGGGTAGCATTTCTCTATTCTTTGTGCACAGTGAGGTGAACAAGACATGTACTATGCAGACAAAATTAACTGCAGCAGTCACCTCACTGTGAGTTCTGCAGTTGTTTCCCAGGGAAATATATTGATACCAATTATTTTAACCATTGTTTGAGATTTTATACATAGAACCTGAGAATTTAAACTCTGTCTGCTTCTCTGCTGGAAGGGATTTTCTACTTAACAAACAACTACTCCATGGCATGAGTTGTTGTTTGTTTGTTTTTTTTTAGGATGAAAGTCCCTGATGTTGCTTTCATTTCCTCTGCACTGAATATTTCCTTTTCTTGCATGATCAAAAGCTGGTGCTTGCCAGGCACTGCATCTGTCAGGGCTCATGATGTCCCAGACTGGACACTGTTGTTGTAGTCAAGAGTTTGAGGCTGTTGAGAGCCCAGCAACAGTCACAACTGAAAAAAAAAAATCACTAGGGGGCTGAGTACAATCTTCTGGCATTGCTACAGCCACCTCATGCAATCCATCTAGAAAAAATAAGTATGATTTTGAAAACTACACCCCAAATATTTTTAAAGTTTTTTTTTTTTTTCTACTGCTCCCTGTGTTACACAACAAGTAGCCAGACAATCTTTTCTTTCTTCCAAAAGAGAGCGCGCTCTAGACTACTGATGTAGGGGAAAAGTTGTTAAAGATTAAGATTGTGTAGCACCCAGGGATTAAAAAATATTTTCTCATTCATGCAATTTTGTTTAAGCCATCACACTTAAAATATATTTTGTGTGTTACTGCAGTATCTGGAAAATTCTTCTCGTTGGTTTGTCTCGGAGGGAAACCTGTTCTGGCAATACCATAGAATTCGCATTAGCTCTTCTGTCTGATGAGATCCCATCAGAGGTCCTCAGGCTTGCAAGCACTGTGCTCTGAAAGGAAATATTGCTCAGCTCACAAACTGGCATACATTCCACAAACTGCGTTGTCAGGACTGCGCAAATATTTATAGCTAATATTTGAATCTTAAAATGCGATGCTTATTTCAGAAAGGCTTCTTGATTTCAAGAAGTACTGCCAATCTCATTTTTATGTAGATTTTTATATTTTCAGCCCATATTAGTTGCTAGGCATGAGGCCAGGTCTCTGCCATTAAAACAAGACAGTTAGATTTCTATCCCAGTATTTGGACTGCTGAGAAAAAAAAAATCCTTCAGAAATGTTTGAAAGAAATTGATTTGTGAAGCAGCCACTTGCGCTAATGGGAAATAATAATGCTAATGCAAAAGAGTAGCTTGCTGTAAGGGCATCATTACGAAGATACCTTGTCATGGTGCAGACCTGACATATACAGTCTTGTTTCCTTCTAATTGGCTTCTGCAGTGGCTTGGATTTTTCAAGGAGAGAAAAAATGAGAAAACAAAGAGAGCAACGGGTGCAGTAAAATAAAAAAAATAATAATAATAATTTAAAAAATGATTGCTAAAATGACAGGGAACAAAAAGGGAGAGGCATGAATGAGAAACCGGGAGAGACTGTTTTGGAACGGGATTTTTTGGTAAAGGAAATGCTTGGATTTGTAAATCCAGAAATGGAAATCCTGCCTCATCATCTCCTCTAACATTATTGCAAGTGAAACCAAAATTTTCAAAAATAGCTGCTTAAGGATAGGTTTATAACCACCCCTTCAAGAGCATGAAGTATAGCTGACTTTCTTAAGGGATTTAAATTCCTGTCCAGTCTCTTGAAACTCTTGGATGCCTCACCATATGGGATTAGGTCACTCACCTGCATGAACTACGACCGTGGTGATACATATTTTTATATTTGCTTTTGAAAATGTTATGTGTGGCCTCTTGTGGCTCTGATTTTCTTTCTGTAATACACTATATTTTCATAATGCACCTTGACAGTGTAAACCACGCATTCATTCTGACAAAGGCTTTTATAGATTATATATTCACCACCTAATGTTTTCGGACTCCAGTTTTAGCTGGATTACAACAGCTCTGTAATGAAAATTATTCTTACCACTTTCCAAATTTTTGTCAAAGTTAAGGTAATCAAAAACTTGTCATTTGTGCAGTCAGATTAGAACATCTGTTTTCTTCCAGAGCTCTTGCAATCCAGATGTCACCATCTGCTCTACTGCAGAGTCTGTTTTCCTGACTTACCAGTATGTTTCTTACATCTGATTTGAATCGTGCAAAAACTTAATGATTTTGGAGGAGGATTTCCAGAGAAGCAAACTCCAGAGAGCAGTGGGATATTTCTCCACTTGGGCTACAACAGCAGGAGTGGAGTGAAACCTGATCATTCTCAATCAGGGGGTTTATCTGTGACAGCTAATGATATGGCTGTTTTTCTGGGCAAGAACATGCTACGAAATGTCTGCAAAAGCTGGCAGATGCTTTAGGATCAACAAAAACATTACATGATGTATAATAAATGGACAGTTGCTCCTATTTCTGACCACGTTCAGTGACTTGTTTCTCTGCTGTTCATGCTGAAAGCATTTCCGCTCCCATATAAACATTCCTTTTTTCCCATGCAGATTATTAAAAAAGAAACTGGATTTTGGAGAGACTTCGGTTTTGGGATGACTTGCCAGTACCGATCTGATTTTATCAACATAGGTAAGAAAAATATACTCAAATACATCTGTTGTTTTACTGAAGCTTAGAAAATTGTGATCAGCTTCCCTTTCCCAGGCCAGTGTGGCCGTGTCTCTGCTTTGCAGCAGTGATCTGGCTAGATGCTCAGACTACTCCCAAGTGCCATAGAGATTACCAAAATCTAAGCACTTTTTTAGTACAAATAAATCAATTTTGGCTGGTGGCTAAAGGTTTTGGGTTGAGGAATTTGAACACTTTGTTGTTGGCTGTTTTAAAGGGCTGACTGGAACTGGAGAACAGCTGCAGTGCAATGAATAGCATCACGTTGGGTAGTGGAAGGTATGCATTTCTAGTTGTTATTCTGGGTTTTCTTTGTGTCAGGTGGCTTTGACCTGGACATTAAAGGCTGGGGTGGCGAAGATGTGCACCTGTACCGCAAATACCTTCACAGCAACCTCATTGTGATCAGAACACCCGTCAGGGGGCTCTTCCATCTCTGGCACGAAAAGCGATGTGTGGACGAGCTGACCCCAGAGCAGTACAAAATGTGCATGCAGTCCAAGGCCATGAACGAGGCTTCTCACGGCCAGCTGGGGATGCTTGTATTCAGGCAAGAGATTGAAACTCACCTGCACAGACAGAAACTGAACAGTAAGAAGACATGAAACCAGAAAGACAGGCAAAAAGCCTCTGAATGGATTTTTTTTAATATTTTTTATGAAAGAAGTTGCTAACTAGAAAAGATGGGATGAGACTGAAAGCCGATGGGGGTTCCAGCAGCCTGGCAGCAAAGCAGGTGGGGGAAGTTCTTGTCCTCACTACTTCTGGCTTTTCTTAATAAGGCTTTTAAGTTCTCCATTAGCCTGACTGTCCAGCACTTGCTCCTGGGGGAGACTTGAACACTTGATGAGATTCGAGGTTATGGAGACAATGAACATTACGTGAATGCCAGTATGCTACAATAACAAATGGATGTGCTTTTCTGTGGAAATGTTTGTAAGATGTGTGCGGTTGTTTAAAGGATTGACCCTTTGGTGAACCGATAATAACGAGTGATTTTCTACATGTCTGAAAAGGGCTGCTTTCAAAAAGAATGATTTTCTTTCCGAAAAGAAAGCCTGATTGTTAACGATGGTTAAGCTGGAGAGACCAAAAATCTTTTACCCTTACAGGGCTGGGATGGGGGAACAGCAGCAGTGCACTTACCGTTGATGCAGAGACAAGAAATCTGTGCTTTCTAAAATTCAGAAAGAGAAAGCCTTGCCAGTCAAGTGTGATGTTTCAAAAATGCTGCAGGTTAGCATTGATTCTATTTTGTGGGCAGGGAACCAAAAGCAACGAGCCATGTCTGTACCACGTGAATCAGATGGTGTATTCCTGAGTTACAGTGTTATAAGTATCTCAAGATTCATTTTTAAATGGAGTTGGTTTTGCTTGAGAATTATGTTGTTATACTTGCGGTTTTCTAATTCTAACCATACCAGGAAATAGTACAGCCTTCCAACGCTGGGAAAATGCTCTGCAGATCTGTTTTTCCTGTGAATGGGAGCTGGGTTCAGATAAGTGAGGTGATGTTACTACAGAACCTGAGTGCTGGACAAAGCTTTATGCTGGAGAAAAGGAAATGAGTCTCACCTTGCAGTACTGATTTAACAGGAGACTTTAAACTCTGAACGCCAGATACCAAAATTAATGAACGTTTTCTGCTTTTATACCAAAGTTTTCCTTCTAAACCAAATCTAGAATCTTGCCCAGGGCATAGCAAGGTTTTTTGTAATTAAGAAAATAAATTTTTTTGGTGGATTACTGGACCCTGCAAATTATTTTATGGTAATTATAGGTGCATCCTAAAAATTAATTGTGTTAATAGATGTTTTTTTCAGCTGTCTAAAATTGTTGAAGGCATGATTTATTGCTGTTGTCAAGCACTTTCTTTTAACGCTGTTTCTCATTTTAATCTTTACTAGCCAACAAAAAAATGCATAGATTTGGCAATCCCATTTGGTTACCTAAATGCTGTTTCTCCCAGCGGTCTTTGTTTTATAGCTTCAGATTAATTCAGGACGGTCTGAAACTAGGTTCTAATGTGTTCTTTGGCTTGTAAAAGCTGAGGGAGAAGGATACAAGATAACAATGAGCAATGAATAAAATGCCACTTGTCCTGCTGCTGAGCAGTAGGAAGAGTGTTTGTGAACCTCTCTAGAAAGCACTGTGTGCAGAACCTGCAGAGAACGTGCCACTGTTAGTACTTCCTCCCTTGACGTATATTTACATGTCTTTGCCTTCTGTTAGATGCAAGTGATCTTCATTGCAATTCTCTTGCAAAACACCAAGCATGTCCCAAAACAGTGCAAAAATAGACAAAGGTCCGACGGAAAGAGAGTTCTGTATGTTTACAAACAGCCCCCAGTGCATCACTTACCACAAAAACTTCAGCAATTACTCAAGCAGGTCCTCCAAAGAACAGTTTGGTCTCCAGCATGTATGACAAATTGTTTACAAATTAATCTGTTTTGATGGAGAAACCTTACAAATATTACTGTACTGGGAGGAGCCACATGTGGCTTGTTGAATGCATCTGAGAGCTGTGACAATTGAACTGTTGCAAGGTGACAGCTGTTCCTACACTCCCATTTAACCTGGATTTGAAACTGGATGATGCATATGGTAGAAATTTCATCGTAACTTGCCTTGAGCTTGGCCTTTCCTGTTTCCCATGACATTTTCCGTTTTCTTCCCTTAAGAAGAAGACCCCAAGACCTGAGCAATGTAGTGTAACTCTGTGGTAGGCCCCACTTGCAGAGCAGGGCTGGACCAGGTAATCTCCCTAAGTCCCTTCAAACCTCTGTTAGTCTCTAATTCGAAGCACTGGGCGCCGATAAGTTCAGCACATCACTGCCCTGGATAGTTCATCGAACCCCTGTCAAAGTTTTACATCTTATGTTTCTAAGAGGTCTGTTGTGATTTTCTTGCATGTCCTTTCCCACAGAGATGCCAGGAGTTAGACTGTCTGAGCAGTTCCTGTCCTTCGGCTGCAGAACCCAGTTTGGCAGGAGGCGGGATTGAGCCAGGGATGGAGAGAACCAGCCCCCAGTCATTGGCCACCCGAGTGAGAAGCACAGAAAAATCTAATCCCAGCAGAAGTCTGGTAGGGCTCACTTAAAGGTGGAGACTGCACTGACATGGGAAGGTGAAAAACAACAGGAGAAAGGGAGGAAGTTATTGTTATCCACACCTCTATGAGAAGTGTAGGAGCTGTGACGGATCTTTCAGGCCAGTTAGATGAAACAGAGCGTCCAACAGAATTGTTGTTTTTGTCAAGCAGCTCCCTACCTTCCTTGTCCTAGAAACAGACAGCTTGTGATCCTTCCCAGAATGGCAGCTTTGACTGAATGTGAGCTGGGGAGGGAACACAGGTCACCCTGCACAGTCAGAGAGGCCATGCGGGGGCTTCATGCTTTAGTTTTGAAGACTGTGCATGCTCTGGCTACAGGTGCAGAGGTGTTGGGTAAAACAAATTGCCCCGTACTTCCAGGTGTCATGATTGCATGCACTCTTCAAATGCAATGACTCCTGGAATCCTTTCACAGTATCCCTTGAAGAAAGAGTCTGTAGAGAAGCACCCTAAGACAAGTAAAACCAGCATCCCTGATTCCTGACTGCTTCAAGTCATCCTGGCTCCACTCATTTTCAGGGTAACTAGCTTTCAGAACAGTGGAAGAGCCAGTCTTAGGGCACGTATTCTAGCAGGGATTGCTGCCCTTGCTGTCAGTACAATAATCTAAAGATGAGGGTATCAAACTTCAGGTTTCTTCCCTCACAGCAGACAAGTGAGGCAGGGGAAATTTAGGCTGGACGTCAGGAGGGGGTTCTTCACAGAGAGGGTGGTTGCACACTGGAACAGGCTCCCCAGGGAAGTGGTCACTGCACCGAGCCTGTCTGAATTTAAGAAGAGATTGGACTGTGAACTTAGGCACATGGTCTGAACTTTTGGGTAGACCTGTGCGGTGTCAAGAGTTGGACTTGATGATCCTTAAGGGTCCCTTCCAACTCAGGATATTCTATGATTCTATGATTCTGTGATTCTAAGTGAAGCTGTGAGTAAAAAGCTGAGGCATGATTTCTTCAAATGTGTAGGACGGATATGAACACTGATGGTGGCTTTTCTTGGGCCCTGCTGAGCCAGCACTTGCAAACAAGCAGTTAGAATATAAAAGTACATGAAGCTACTGGTCCACTAATCAGCTGTTCAAACACCGAGCTGTCCTACTGTAGATCTTAGAGCTACAACTAGTTGTGTCTGTAAGGTCCTGCTGTGTCTGTGCCAGATCAGCCTGCACCTGGTTTCTGCAGGTTAACACTGTGCCTCTCGAACTGTCTCTTTAAAGGAGACTTAGTCCCCTGTCTTTGCCAGCCCAGAGCTGTGCAAAACACTTCATGATTTGTCTCCAGCAGGACAACAGCTCTGCCATGCTCTTCACCTGAGAACATGAGAGAGCAGATGCTGACTTTTCTCGAGTGTTGCAGATCTCTGAATGACCTTTCATTTTGGCCATGTTTTTCAGAAGAAACACTTCATTAATGGGGAAGGAGGGCTTTTTTCCCCTATAAATAATCTAGTGTTCCTTCCCATGATCAATGCTGGTTATGTTGAAAATACCCATTTGATATATGGGATTACAGTGCTCAAGAAGCTCCATAAATCATTTGTCCTGCCACTGCCGTTGCTTTCAGAATCTCACTTTAAATTAAGACTTCATCTCTAGTTAAACATGCTGCAACTGGAGTGCAGGTTTTGCCCTCCATCCTTGCATGGAAATCACCATGCACAGCTGCAAATTTTAAGACCAGATGTTTACAAGAATTTCTTTTAATCTATGTTCTGCAAAATACAGGTCGATATAAGATGGAAGGTTTTGACTGCTGCTGCTTAGCAGAGTGGCCCTGATCCGCCCAAAGGAAAGGAATAGGTAAACATCTGAGCACTTGCTCACTTGAGGGTCACATCTCTAACAAATGATGACGGTAGGAGATTTGCACAACCCTCAGCTGTACAGTTTGTCACATGCAGCAACTCAAATGGAGGCAGTCAGGGTAAGAATTAATTTGTTGTGTGATTCTGTCCAGTTTCTCCCCCAGTATTCTGAGTTGTGTTTTTCAAGAGCAGTTTAACAGATACGAAGAGAGAACATTATGTTGAAAGAAATAGTTCTGTGTTAAAGTTCACAACAGATGCAGTAATCTGGACACAACTTGTAATAAATATCTCCACTTTGGAAAATAACATTCTTTACTGGCAAACATTTCTGTAAACTTTATTAATACTGATATGCCCTGTTTCTTACATTGTTTAGGCTCTGTGCATGTTTCTTGCAAACAAATTTCTGTATCCCTTCTCCTCTCTCCCTTTCAAAAGATTAGTCCCCCTCTATGCAGAAAGGCCAGCGTGGTATATAGATACACGTTAAAAGAGTGAGAGTCTATATTCAGAAGCTAAAGGAACTTTTAAAATGCATTTTTCATAAAAATCCTTCTACAGAGAACACGTCACTGAAAGGCACCAGGGGTTTGCTTGGATGTTTGGCTTGAACATCCTTGATTCCAAGGGCACAGCATTTTACAGGATTAAGCTTCACATTATACAAATTACTTTCAAGACCAATTCACTTCTCCGAGTTGTTTGGTGCCTTCAGGAAGCTATGATCTCATTCAATTGCAGATACCAATCTATTTCCCAGGCAGCACACAACCTTGCAGTCAAGAGCAAAAGGCAGCTTGAACATAGATGTCCCCGAGGAAATCTGCAGAAACCCAATGAAAATACATGTCAGTATCTCCCCGTGCAGCTGATACTTCATCATCCAATTCACTCCAATGTGCGTGATATTTCTGGGTGCTTTGTAGCTTGCTGGGCTGATGCATCCTGTTGAAATGAGAAGCCCACAACAGCACTTATCCTCCTACTGCTTTGTTGTGAAGGATTTAAAATAGAGGCACTTGAGGCAAGTTTCAGGTAAGCATCAGCCAGCTCCAGTTTGAAGTGCGGTCTTTGTGAAAACAGGCTCAGGGCTACGTGATGAGACTGGGAGGTTCACTTAAAGAGGGAGATGTAATCTGGTTCGTGGTCCTCTTGACCACACGGGTAAAGCAACAGCTCCTTCCCCATGGAAGTGATGGCTTCTTCCTGTTGGCAGAGGATAAAGTTAAAACACTTTTCAAACAGACCAGGATACACCCAACCTATCACAGAGTCATGGAGTGAACAGCAGTCTCCCTGCCTCCGTTACTGCATGGACCTGTTTGTTCTGCTGTGTAGTACAACTCAGAGCCCTGGGAATTCAGGGGACAGATCCACAGGGCTGCCCTCTGCCTTCACAAAGCACTGTCAGTGCTTGGTGCAATAACCCAGTGGTGTGATTCTGGTAGTTCTTGGAAACAGCACTGCTTGTCTCGTAGGTGACCACAGCTCCTACGGCGTGCAGTGCTGTCCTGCCTGGAAAGAGCTGGAGCGAGGACTGTGCAGCATGCAGGTAAGCGGGACTACAAGCTCACTGCAGTTGTTCTAGTGCAGGCAGAGGTGCCCACGAGTGGGATCTGAGCTTCTGGCTCTGTTTGTGGGAGGGACAAGGGTGGATCCTGCAGTGAGCACGTGCCGTCTGCTTTGGCAAGCCCTTTTCTAACGAGAATTCCCTCGAAGCAGGGTTTCTGCTTCCTATCTTGTTCCCAACCCCAGCAACAGATGCGTGGTGGGAACTTGCCTTCTTTCATGGTCCCCCAGTGGAAGATAAGCAGAACCCACCAGAGCATTTCACCAGGGTAGATTCACCCTACTCCCACACACATCTGCTGTAGTGCAGTGGAGTCTGTAGGATTCTTTGCAGACTGTGGGTGTGATTCTAATATAGACATGCACAGCCAGGCTTTAAATCCTCCAGCTTTGGTACCAGTAGCTGTCTAGCTCCTGCTTTCAACAGATTCAGCCTGGACTGTGAAATCCACACAAAAGAAGCAGGTTGAAGCAGTCCAGAAAGAGCTCTAGCAAATAAGCATAGATATTTTCCCCATGTTCAATTTGGTTTAGCCATGTATGCATTATACTAGGCACTTACTGAAAAGAAACACAAAAAATAAATGGACCTTTAGGCAAAAAGATTGTCGTGTCCCTAGGCAGATCTTAAAATAAACGAGTGCAGGCTTTGGTTGTTCTTGGAGCCTATGCAAGTGCAGTCAATGCTAGCAAACACTTGGTGTTACTGTTGCAAGAAGTCCTTCTTCCCTTCCCTTCCCTTCCCTTCCCTTCCCTTCCCTTCCCTTCCCTTCCCTTCCCTTCCCTTCCCTTCCCTTCCCTTCCCTTCCCTTCCCTTCCCTTCCCTATTTGCTACTTTTGCTTAGTACAGCCCTTTGTCTGCTTGGAGATTATAAAGATACCTTGTTCTCTTTCTTTCCAGAGCTAGAGACCAGCAATTTTTCTGCTTACCTGACCTGTTGGGACTCTACAACAACGGACAAAATCAAAAATGCCTGAGTAAGTATGCTGCCTATCACCTTATCAGTATTTCTACTAAATAATATGTAGGACCTTGAGATTTGTGCAAGGTCCTCTGCCCACTGCAGGAAGAGCAATTCAGGTCTAAGACATTTGAGACATATTAGGTTGTCTGAGACATCCCTATAAGGCTGGCAAACCCTTCTGGAGCATCACAAAGGATACTCAATGGTAGCAAAAATGGGCCTACTTACCTACATTATGACAACTAAATCTGTTCCTTCTTATTTTGAAATGCCCTGAGGCAGCTACACAAACAAAAAGCTAACGAGTGCCTTGCTAGAATTTCACCTTGTGGTAGTCGACAAGGTCAGCCAGTGTTGAATGTTGTAGCTGGTCCACTCCGAGGAAGCTGTAGGAATCGCTGGAGGCATCAATAAGGAAATGTTTACATCCCTCCACAGACCGATAGGAAAGCACGTAGCCTTTGATTTTCTCGCTGACCCGGACCAGAAAACTCCCTGGCACCATTTTGCTCAGAAGCTCCTCTGCTTTCTGAGAAGACAGGATACCTGTTGGAAACCGAAACACAGAGCTGAAGAGAAAATATCATTTGCAGAGGAGGGGATGGAACAATTTTCACAAGAAGTGTGCTTTGCCATTCTGAAACTAATTCACAGTGCTTCCATACCTGCATGTTTTCTTACTCACTAGTCCAGGAGCTGTATTGCCATTGCCAGTAGCTGGCCATGGTCTCATGCTAACTGTACTTCATGCTGTTTAATTCCTGGCATAGTAGGCTTGTTATCAACAGGCTATGAGAATTTGAGAAGATCTGGCCTCTGTTCTGAGACTTTAGCCTAGACTTTGTTGTAATACTAGAGGAATTTAAAGGAATCTAAGCTATTATACACATTTAAAATTGATAACTTAGCTAGGCACCTTTGAAAAGCTCCTGGGCCCAGCCTCTTGCAGCAGCCATGTTAGCAGTACCAACTTAAAAGTTTGGGTGGGGGCAGAAATGCTCAGAACTCACCATGGAACCACGGTGCTATCGTGTCTGTGGTTTTCTGATAGCCAGCTCGGAGTGGGAATTGCTCCTCTTTGAACCACTTGATGATGCTTTCTTCAGCGGAACTGGAGATTGTCCTCTGGATTCCCTCTTTCCTGTTACAAAAGAAAGCGAATTTGTGCAAGTTCAAACTGCTTTTGAGTCTTTAGCAGAATTACCTTTTGTTCATTGTATTATGAACAGCCCTAAACAGCAGGCTTACGATAACAAAGCTGTCAGCATTATTGTGTGGTTTTCAGTGGACACCCAGCAAAGATGTACGTCTTCTGGGCTTTAGGATGTTCTGCTATATAAACCTGTCACTGAGTCTGACTTCACACATGGCAGGTAAGAGAACTTGACTCTGTCAGAAGAGGGTCTTTTTATGTCCAAAAGCTCCGTATAATGCAGAGGTTGGGCATTCTGGGAGGGGCAGAGACAAGAGAATGGGGGCCAGGAACAGGAGGCTGAGGGTTTGAACCTGAGGACACGCTGGTTAGCAGCTCCAGTGGCATTTCCCTCAGCTGGGCGAAAACACACAGTGCAACTTTTACACCATGACATGGATGCTGATCCTCAGCTGCTAAGCCCTCATCTTTGTTTTTAATAGTCCAAACCTGGATTTCTAGTGTTTTCAGTGGAGGTGGATCCCTTTGCAGTAAGCCACCACCTGTTCTTGTCTGTTACAACATGACAGAAGCAACTCCTGTCCAAGGAGCCTTGGGTGAACTGGAGTCACTGAAAATCACTTGAAGACTGAACAGAACTGTATGAGTGTCACAGGAACAAGGCTTCTGGTGTGGGAGCTTATCTAGGGAACAGGAATGTTGATGAGAATCCCAATCGGACAGTAAACCTCCCAGAGGGAACAAATACACCTCATCACTGTAATCAACAGCTCTGCCCCAATCGTCACACCCTAGGCTGGAATATTTTCTAGCCTGTTTTTCACAGTGGAGTGTCTCCTCCACACAAGGAGGACAGGTAACATTTCTCATCTCAGCCAGCCCTTGCCAGAGCAGAAGAATCTCATCCCTCAAGAGTGCAGAGGGATGTTTCTTACCTAACTGCTTTCCCGTTTGCCATCACAGAAGGTAGAAGTTTAGGCTTGGGTGGGAGAGGCGGGTACTGGAGTGGTCGTCGATCTCCTGCTGTGGCATTCTTGGATATATCTGCCTGCTTCCCTCTGCGGACACCCTGCAGCGAAAGCCTCCTGTAGTCGTCCCTGGCCTGTTGCGCAAGGGAGCGTCTCTTCTCGTCTGCCGCCTTGGCTTTCCGCACTGGAACAAAAAATGAGTCCTACAGGAGCGAACAAGCAGGCAAGTTTTAAGCTTGCTGCCCCTTGGTCATCTCCCTGCTTGCTGAAATTGTGGAATAACTCATTTCAGAGCATTTGGGTTCTCTCTGTGCTCCAGCCCTGGGCATAGGCAGTGTTACCATGGAGGGAGGGGTCTGTGGGACTAACGTTCTCCCCATCCTGTGTTCTCAAGGAGGCGCTTGAGGTTGCCTAAGTTGGAAGCCATTCATCTTCCACAGAAGCTTGTAGTGGCTCAGCTACTCTGGCCACTGTCTGAAAGATGCACTCATTTGTAAGAACAAAAACAACTGCTGAAATGACCCCCAAATCAATCTTTTGAAGGATTTGAAAATCCTGATGGACTTTGAGGAGGGAAGGAAGTCTTGCTGTGATTGTTATGGGAAGTAGAGAACTTGGATGGATTTTTTATTTTTTTTTCTGAAATACTGCTTTGATTCTGCAGGTTATAAGCATCCAGTAGCACATCCTGGAGTCTGCAGGAGTAACTGGCTCTCCAGTCTGAGATAGGCTAGTTTTCTCCTTGCTTTTGTAATCAACTGCAGATTTATTTTATTAGTAAGAAAAATAAAACCCTTGGCCTGAAGTGAAAACAATTGGTAGTACTGCATTGCCATCTACTGAACAGCAGGGGAGGAATTGAGGAAAAAAAAAAAAAAAAAAACAAAAAAAAAAACACATCAAGTTCTCCGATATTCCTTCTTCCCAGGAGAGGAAGTGTGAGGGGTAGAATTTGAAGCTGGGTGGAAACAAAGGCAAGCAGAGTGTGAGGATATTTCGTATATAACAAGCTTGTAAGCCTTTGTTTCAGTCTCTGAGGAAGCTGGACAGCAAGACTCCATGAAAAGGAATCGAGTCAAAATGTCTCTTTAACTCTTTAGCTATTTTACAAAAATCACCCTTGAAGTATGCAGCTACTCTGGGAGATCTCTGAAGGAAATGTAGCTGTCATAGTGACTAAAGCAGAGAGTTCAGGAAGTACTTGGCAGCACAGACAAATGTCACTAGAAGTCTCATACTGTTTTGTCATTTTCCTTTCTATTGTTTGGATTTGTTATGTTAGAAGGTGATCTGCTTAGATGGGATTTAAAAAAAAATTTTTTTTTTGCATGGTAAGGAAGCAGATGGGAGGACTGTGCCTTGAAGAAATGGTAAAAAGCAAGGAGATTTGGCCCCTTGTTCATATGTTATGTGGCCTCTTTTTTCAAGTTTTATATTATTTCCAAGGTCTTGGATCAGCCCACATCTCCACATTGTGGCTCAGTTGTGCACAAAGGAGTTTTGCTTTGGCCTTGTGCTGACCTTCTGCACAGAAATAAATTTTATGGAGCAGCAAAAGCCCTCCTTGCTCCCTTCTGAAGTCCAAAAAGGGCTCCTTTCACTCAGTGAAAGCAGTTTGCCATGAATAAAGTGCTTATGAAATTGCCCTCTTTAGTTTTTCCTCGCCACCCATTATCCTAGTCCACATGAGCAATGGTTACTGCAAAGTTCTACCAAAGGCAATCTCTGGTTTAAAATCAGTTATCTTGGCTACACCTACGTGGCTGCTGTTTGTTGATTATTTTAATCAACAAATTTAAATTTATCTGAGCACTACCACATGCCAGCAGGACCCACTCTGCTTGGCACTGTTAGTGTTAAAAGCTATCAGATTTCAACTAAAAAGAAAATCAGCTTAAAATACAGAAAAGACTGAAATGAGGAAATGGTTCCTAATGGTGATTTTTCTGTAGGATACATTTTCCATTTCCTGCCCAATTCTAGTCTCAGTGCTGTGTGGACTCAGAAAAATTTCTGATAATGCAGCAGCGTAGTTTCTGGCAGTACTCTCCAGCCACTGACTGAGAAATACTCAGTTCCAGTTTTGCAGGAGAATGAGATGACCACACAGAGCCCTAAGATTTCTCAAGCCCCATAGGAAAAGGCCATCCTAAGATCTTACAGGATTCCTGCCATTCAGGCTCATTCTCATCAGGTTTCTGCAGCGTACTCTGGCTCTCTGAGCTTGTGTGGCTTTGTGGTATTGCCTTCAGTGGGGCTGCGGTTTCTTCTGAATTTCTCTTTGGTGCTTCCTTCGTCTGTGAAAGAAATAGTATGCTTAGTGCTTTGTCCCAGGCTCATTTTAGCCCTGCTTTTTAGCTAGCCTTGAACTACTGAGAACTCCATTCTTTTTTGTGAATCCCTTATTTCAACAACATGCAGACCCTCTTCCTTTACTGCAGGTCACAACAGAGAAAATAGAGGAAAACAGTCTACCAGAAATCATCAGGAACATCGTCCCATGGTGTTGCCCAGTCTGCCAGGCTGGCCTGCCTTTTGGCCAGTCCAAATTGTAACACCACACTTGAGGAATATGGCAATGTTGGGTAAAACTGGTCCAAGAGGTGGGCATTTGTGGGTCAGGTGAGTCTCTGAGGCTGACTGGAACTCTAGGGTAAAGTCTGGGCCTGCCTCAATGTGTTTTTAGGTCCTAGATTGCAACTTACCTGCGGGAAGCCACCCTTCCTCATGTGGCAGTCCGCCAGCATCTGGTGAACATCCCTGGCTTCCTTCTGGACAGAGAAAAAGAGCAGTGAAAAATTAATGCAGCATCAGGACCTTTACTCTTTTTAGAGTACGTGCTTGCAAATTTGGAGAATTTGCAGGTGGAGAGTACGGGTGCCATGTAGCAGTGCTGGGCTGCCACAGCTGGAAAGCTGTGGGTGGGGGAGTGCCACGCGTTGTGCTCTGCAGGCTGCCCTCCTCTCACAGCCCTCCCCAGAGGCCCCAGCAGGGCAGGCTGGAGCATTCTGCATTTTTAGAACTGGTGCCAAGGAGAAGCTGCTCACTCCTTCTCACTTTTACGTGATACATGCCACAGGAGAAAGAGTCAGGGGTGTCGGGATTGTCCCAAGCCTGCCTGGATTTGCTAAGTGATGATCCCAAGTGGTCCCGGGAAGTGGACAACTTCCTTTCCTTCCCTCTCAAAATCTGCTAGAGCTTTACCTGCCTGTGCTCAGCTGCTGCTGTGTGCTGCAAACTGCTGCTTGTCAGACTGACCCAACAAGCTGCGTGTCTCTTCCCTAAAACCAGTCCAGCTACACTGGCAGAGGTTGGTATCCGAGACCTGTCTTTTGAGAAAAAGTTAGCCTTGTCTTTGAGCAAACACCCACCCACCTCCCTGTTTGACTCAGCCTGCCTCCCACAGCACAATGAGTAACGAGTTAACTGCGCTGCGCGGCTTACCAAGGACACGCTTTATCTTCTACAACGCTTAGTATGAACCCATGCTTCCAACTTCCCTGTCCTAGACAGAAAGCTAGGAAGTTAAAATGTGAGTGAAGCAGCTCGTTTTCTTAGATCAAACCCCTCTCCCCTGCAGCAGACAGAGCAGAATACCCAGTTCCCTCAGGTACAGTTAAGTGGGAACTACATCGCAGGGAAAAAAAAAAAGCTTTCTCCCCTCCCTTTCCACACCTAGAAAAGGAAACACTCTGCCATCTGTATTCCTCCTACTAGCAAAAACATTAGAAACCTGGGAAAATTACCCATAACATAATGTCAGAAAACAAAAAGTGATATATATATATTTAAAAAAAAAAAAAAAAAAAGAAGAAAAAAGGAAGAAAAAAAAAAAAAAAAAAGAAGCCTCAGTTTCTTTTGAAACTTTGAAAGGGTTTTCCATTTTTTTGTGGTGGTGGGATTTTTGGTTGGCTGGATTTTGTTTTATTTATTTAGATAGCTCTGACTAATAACTTCCTTTAAAAGGGGGAGGGAAAAAAATCTCCCACATAGAGTTGCTCAACTTCAGCAAACAGTGCTGAGAAAAACCCAGTGTGATTCAGAGCCTTTTGATAAAGGAGTCAGCCACTGAATTCCCTTCAGTATTTTGGCAGCAGTGGGAGAGGCACTCTACCCAAATCCAGCTTTCAGTTATCATGCTTTTATACTGAGACATGGCATGGCTGGGTAATAAAAGAATACGCAGTCACACAAGTTAGCAGCAAAAGGCTGAATAAAAACTCGCTGAATGAGATTGGACTTTTCCCAGTGAGTCAACATGACATTTCCATTCAACTTTGGTTGCACTGGTAGTTAATTGAATTTGCCCTCTTCTGTTTTCTGCAGATGGCTTTTTTTGGTAGCCAATTAAAAAGTAGAATGTATTTACTACTGGAGAAAAATATTACTTCAGTAAAGCTGTAGGTACTGGCACTGCTTACTTGCATTTGATGCTTTCCTATGTTGTAAAGGTCATAAGCTATTTTACCTGAAAATACGCATGTTAGAGGATACTGGTAAAACTATGCATCTGATCTCTTGTAAAAGTAGATCATTTGTCTGCACATGCAAGTTTATAGCCCTCAAATCCTGGGATGGGCTCTCTGGTCTTGCCCAGAAAGCAGTCCAGACTAGCCACTAAGCAGGAGGGAGAGTACTCTGACCCTCATTTTATCCACAATGAACAGAAGCAGAGGATTTGAGAGTAGCTTGTCCAGTGCTACAGAGCAGATCTATCCCAGATGAGAATAGCACTCGGACCTCCCAAGTCCTAAGGAAGGATGTAACAGCACGGCTTCTTCTAGGAGTACAGCAAAGCCTTTCACAGGCAGCTGGCTTTCCTCTCACTCAAATTTGTATCAATAGCAATCAGGATTTGCTGCACTTCCTAGATCTCAGGCAAATGAGGTTGGTTAGTATGGAGAAAAGGGTGGAAGTACCTTTTCTATCTCCTGGCTTTTCCCCATTGTAGCAGCAGCAGTTTTTCTACCATCTTCTTTCTGCTCGTCCACAGTGCCTTTATTGTTCCCCTGAACATCTGTCCCACCAAGGACTCCCAGCTGGGGATGCAGGGATGGCGTTACAGAACAGTTGGTGTCTCTGAAACAGGAGAGACAGGTCTTAGGAATCCCAGGGAGTCACTTTCTGCTCTCCAAGCATCTGAGAGGAAGTTACACATGAGCAGAACAGCACCACGATGGAGCACGTGCGTGCAGCTATCATATCTCCAGATCAAGTAGGTGGAATAATTAATTTAATTACTCATTGGGAGCACCTGCTGCTGAATCGGTGCAAGCCAAACGCATCACCTGCTGCGGTGACAGAGCTGCCATTTCCTATGAACTGCTGCGGTGACCACAGCAGGGACATCACGGGAGGCTCCATGAGCTGGGGAGGGCTGGAGATGGTGTCCGCCAGCACCGTGCATACCCACAGAAAGCCGACCTTCACCTGAGCCTTTTGTCTGCAAGTAGAGTGTGACAGCCACACCCAGCCCAGCCCCAAGGTGGAAATCAAAGGAAAGAAAAAAGAGGTTTTATAAAGGGCTTGTGCTGCTTCCTGGTGGCGATGCTGGACTTGCCCGCCCACTTCCTTGCGAGAAGGAAAATTTGCAAAACAGAGGGGGTGAGTCCCCAGAGAAGTGTCCAGCCTCCAATTTCTAGGAATGTCTTTTTCTCTGTGTCTGCCAACCAAGTCCCCCAGGTGAAGGGTGCTTACCTCACTTCCTTGCCTTGCTCGCTTGCTAACTGCTTTGCCCTTTGTGCCTGGATCTCTTCACAGATGGCTGCATACGATTTATCTGAAGGATGCTCGCCCATCACCCAGACCCAGACATCGTTGTCAGCTCCCAGCTTCCATTTCACTGACTTCCCGCTGGCTGGAAGAGAAGTAGCTCTTTCGCAAACACTGTTTGCTCAGCACTCTGTGCAGGGCCTGTGTCCCACGTGCTGCGTCCCCCGGCTGCTGCCGTTGGCAGAGCCTTTCCAAAAGTGGCTGGACATGGGGAAAGCTCGGCTGGGACACAGGACGCACCTCCCATTTCATTTCACAATCACAGAATCACAGAATCACAGAATTTTCTAGGTTGGAAGAGACCTCAAGGTCATCGAGTCCAACCTCCAACCTAACGCTAACAGCCCTCCACTAAACCATATCCCTAAGCTCTACATCTAAACGTCTTTTGAAGACTTCCAGGGATGGTGACTCCACCACTTCCCTGGGCAGCCTGTTCCAGTGCCTCACAACCCTCTCAGTAAAGAAGTTCTTCCTAACATCTAGCCTAAAACTCCCCTGGCTCAACTTAAACCCATTCCCCCTCGTCCTGTCACCAGGCACGTGGGAGAACAGACCAACCCCCACCTCGCTACAGCCTCCCTTGAGGTACCTAAAAAGAGCGATAAGGTCGCCCCTGAGCCTCCTCTTCTCCAGGCTGAACAAGCCCAGCTCCCTCAGCCGCTCCTCGTAGGACTTGTTCTCCAGGCCCCTCACCAGCTTCGTCACCCTTCTCTGCACCCGCTCAAGCACCTCCATGTCCTTCTTGTAGCGAGGGGCCCAAAACTGAACACAGTACTCAAGGTACTGCAGCCGGGACAGAGAAGGGGACATTTCTGAATGTGGGGACAAGGGATGCCAATATTTCCTTTCTTTCTCTAATTCCTCCCAACCCCCTTGACCAGGGCGTGGGTGAGGGTGAACTATCTGCAAATAGAGCAGGTGGGAGAGCGGTGATACCATGCTAGCATATAACATGCTGTGTAATCCAGGCAAAAAAAACTTCAGGTCTAAAAGCACAAGGGAAACTCCTGCGGATCTGGTGCCTCAGACAAGGTAAAGGGACTTTTTGAGCTCCCCTATGTTCCTGGCACCCCAGGACAGGCGTTTGAGTCCGTGGTTATTTTATGGACAGGTTCAGAGGCTCCCATTCAGTGGGATGCTTGATGAGCTGCATCTCCTGCTGCCGGGAGTAAGGAAGCCACAGCTTCCCAGGAAAGGGGGTTTAGGAACTTGGCAAAGGGCAAAGTATCTGGGTGAGGGAGTAAAACCATTGTATGCCAGGCCAAATTAAGCTTGGGAAGTGAGGTTAGTTACAGTTTGGCAATGCAGCTCTGATGCTTTTTTGCTTCCGGTCCCTGGGAGAAGAAATTGCCCTAGGGACACGCTACCTCCCGTTTGTGGGGAGCAGTTGAGTTGGTCTGGTCTGTGCCAGAGGGGGAAGCAGCTGGCAGGCTGAGACTTACCTTTTCTCAGCGGTGGCTTCTTTTGCTGCTTCTTTTCTTCCTTTTCTGCGTTAGCTTCTCTTTCTTTCCACCGTCTGATCTGCTCCTGCCTCATCTTGAAAAAGAGGATCTGTTTCTGCTCCTCGTTGAGTTCTGCCAGCAGGTCAGGATCGATGTACATGTCCGATAATATCTGTTTCAGCATGGCTGGAGGTTTCAGTTACGCGCGTTTGTGGCGATGATCTCCAGGGATCCGGTCCTCTTCCTGGCTCAAATGTGCCTGCACCGACAAGAAAGACGCCCTCCCCGCCTGAGCCCGGAGCAGGAATGCAGGCGTGCCAGGGTAATTATACTTCTATCTTTTTTTTTTTTTTTTAGCTCAGACTTCCTGCACAGACCAAAAAAAGTAAATAAGTAGCTTAAAACCTGCTATTAAAATTCCTTGAAATAGCAGGTGAGCTCAGCTCGGTCGCAGCCCCCGCACGCTCCACAGGGACTGCTGGCCAGAAGAGGGAGAGTTCTGGAGCGGGGAGGTTTTGTTTATATACCTTGATAAACCCAGCTGATAGTATATCAAAACAGAGAGCGCTCTGCCTGTTACAGTCATCAGAGGTGTGGCTTGTCCGTGCCGAGCAAACATTCCTGCTGGGCAGGGAATCAATGAACCCGTGAGCAGACGGCTCCTCCTTTGAAAAGGAAAACTTTGAGATGGGGCGGCTTGATTGTAACAAGTCCGGCCAGCCTCGCTTCACCACTGAAAGATTGGGAGGGCTTTAGGCTCTGCTTTTGAGGTAGGGGCAGGAGACGCCCGGTGAGAATTCTGGTGTGCTCCCATCCATCAAAGGCAGCAGCGCAGCAAGTCAAGGAGTACAGGTAGCACGGCTGGTTTCTCCAAAGCCAGGTCGTCAGCAGCGGACGAGCTGAGGCAGCTCCCAGTCTGACAGTTCTTGCTGAGGTGCCTTTCCCACGTGGCCAGCCTGACACCACGCATCCATGTTTATCTGGATGAAGGGGACAGGGAGAATCAGTGCCCCTCGTCCTGCCCAGGATCACATCAACATACCTAACGCCCACGCAGCTATGCTTTGTGCCCATATATTTACACTTAAAGCAAAGTGTTTTTTTTTCTGGAAAAATTAGGAGCGCTCTGCTGGCAGAGGAGCGAGGAAATAGAAATGTGGACTAAAGACTTTGAAACCAGCTCTTTTCCCTATCTTATCTGGATAACCTCATGGATATCAGGAGGTTGGTTGATAGCACCTGTGATGACACTTGTACAACTCAGGTGTTGCTGAGGGAGGAGGAAGAGGACAGAGGAAGGCTGATAGCTATAGATGAAGTACTCCCAAGCGGGCTGCACGGCCAGGGGCAGCAAGGGGCTTCTGGGCAAGCTTTTGAGATATGAAGCCAGCAGGCTACAGAGAAAAGGCCAGCAGGGTTACTCATGTCCTTCTACACAAATCCTGGGAGTCTGAGGAACGAGCATACCAGGGCACAGTGCGGTAGGTGGGAGGGAGGTGGTTGGTGGGCCACAAACTGACAGAATGACCTGTGCCAGGGTGAAGCAGCAGTAAGTACTAAATCCTGCTGTCAAATCAATAAAGTTTCTTACAGTACAGGGTGTAGATCCGTAGGGACCCATATTTGGGGTTGAGACAGGAAAAAAAGGTGTTGGGAGCACCTTCAGATTCAAAGCATGACTGCTCAGATTCAGCCCAGAGTCTGCCTTTTTTTAAATTATTATTTTTATTTTCATTTTGGAAAGGAGTAAAAGAATAGAGAAGGGAGTGTCAGAGAAACATAATACTGAAGCTTTCCAAAGGAACATGAACGCGATGCATTTAATTAGAGGAAATGGGGCAGCAAAACAGCAGCCTTTGTAAAGTCCAGCTGGCAGGACAGTATCTGCTGGGTTTGTTCTGCTGCACTGGTGTTCCACCTTCCTCCATCTCACCCCCAGGCAGGCTTTTGGGGCAGGTCAGGGGGAGGTGTTCTTATCTGGGTAAGGTTTTTTAGTGTCCCCCCAATAACAGAACGGTTCCAGCTCAGCGGACAAAGAAAGGAGCTCAGGCTGTCTGAGAGCCATGGAGGACTGCAGCTGCAGAGAATGAGCAGCTTTTTGTGGGGAGGGTGTTGGTGGGCAGTCCCCGATCCCTGGGGAAACCTGAACTGTGTGTTAGGCTGCAAAACCGGGGCACGCTGCTGGGGGATTATTGTTTAAGCTTCACTGCCTCCTGCTCCAAAGCACTGTCTGAAAGAGAAGCTATTTGCAAACAGGTCGGTGTCAGGACAGCACCCTTAGCCAGGATTGGGACCCTTAAGTTTTCAGTTTTGGTTTGTTTGCTTGTTTTTAAAAAGACCATTTCAACACAGTACAAATTGGAGGATGAAAAGTTTGAGGTTTATTTTAGCGAAAGTCAAGTCTTCAGAGGGTACTTGATGCTGCTCTGATGTTAGAGAACGTGACAAAACTTTTGTTTAAGCCCAAGGTGTTTTTTCTTTGGAGAAACAGCAAGGGTTGAGTCCTCTGTGGATCTGAAACAGTAGCTGAAGCAGATGATAGCTTTGAGCGTGGTCTGAACCTGACGGTTGGGCCAACAGAAATCAATCACAAGGTCTAAAATTGAAGAGGCTTTTAATGTAACAGTCTCATTGCATGAAGAGAGGTGAAACGCTTTTATTCCCTTCAGGTGAGAAGGTATCATTTGTGGTTTGTGTGGGGCAAATGCTAAGTGGTTTGCTAAACAGAGGGCACTCAATATCTTGCCCGGGGGGACCGGGGGAAGGCATCCAGCTGGTCAGGTCTCCCAGCAGCTCTGCCTTCTGGCTCTGGGTCAGCAGAATTACTCTTCTCTGGAAGCTCTTCAGTAAAGGCACAGCTCGCTAGCCAGCAGGGTGCTTGGAAAAGAGGATGGCCAAAAATGTTCCTGGAAAGGACATCCTTGCTACAACTGAGACCCGTTCGTCTGTGACTGGACCAGACTGGAAGCACGGGCCCTGAGCTCAATTCCCCAGCTGGCTGCTGTCCTGCACCCTGCCTCTTCGTACAGCACTCTGCGTCACCTCTGTGTGGGCCCTTCTCACCACCTGGCTGCACAGGAGGCATCTGGTTTACGTTGCAGAATTAAAATGTGCAGTGAGCAGAGCTGCAGGGGCTGCAGTGCTGCTTTCCCCTTCCCTCCCAGTACTGCCCCCTGGTGCTGCAGGTGACCTTCCTCACTGGGATGTGCTTCTCTCTTCAGGTTCCTCACGCTCTGTGTCTAACCTGGCTCATTCTGCCCGCCTGGGTTATCTCCCCACATGGGAGACAGCCCCTCACACATCTGTGACAGTCCAGATACCAGGTTTTACCTGGGACGCTTGCACAGATGGGTGAAGAATTCGGATGTTTGGTGGCGCCCATGTGAAGGAAGGTACTCTTCCCCTCTGCTGCCACGAAGTCTGCCCGAAGACAACCTGGAAATTCTCTCTGTTGTATTTAAGCAGCAGCTTGCTACTGTGTCTCACCTTGACTCAGGCTGAACTGCCACTGAAAGTACTGGAAACTTTCGCTGCTTGAGGGAAACATACAACCCTTGAAAGAGCAAGGTCACGCAGCATTTAAGCTGCCTGCTGGAGTGCAGTCTCTTCCGTGCACCTGTAAATTATCTACCATGAATGGGGGAAATGTAAGTACATGAACACACAGATCACTCCATGTCACCCCCTGGCAGGCTCTTGGGACACCCCCTTCTGGCATCCTGTTGTTCCCTATTGTCACTGCCACGAAGGGAAAAGTTCTCCAGAAAAGCAGTAGGCAAAACATACATAGATACACATTGGATATTCTCTAAAAATGAACTAGTGAACATATTGAATGGTGGTCGTTGTACTGATTTTCTGAGGCAGCTTCTTCAAACTGCTGCATGTACCTCTACTGAAAATGTGACAGGAACTTTAAATTAAAAGTGACCCCAAGAGGCTCAAACACTGTGAGGGGAAAAAAAAATAATAATAAAAAATAAAAAAAGCTGTTACTGCTGATTTTTTATCAAAAAAACACTCTTTAGGAATGATAAGGAGACGACAGTTTCAAGGATCATAATGTAGCTGAACCTTAACTTTCAATGCAAGACATGACAGGGTCACGTACTCTTCTGAATCACATCAGAAAACAATGCTACTTTTCTCGATGAGACCAGTAGTTAAAATGGTTTATCTCTGAGAAGGGCTTGCTGTCTTTGCTTTTTTGTGTTGTTGCCTTAGCTTTCCCAAGAGGTAAATTAGTGTATCTAAGACCTCAGCGAGGATTTGAAGACCTTGAAAAGCAGAGAAGAACAGACTGTCATTTCCTATCTTTGCTTCAAGGTGCTGGAGGTCTGTTCAGGACACCTTTCATCCGGGCACACCGTAAACACACTACAAGCTTGGGAAGGAAAAAAAAAAAAAAAAAAAAAAAAAAAACACATTGCGGAGAAGGGCGGGAGGGGGCGCCCGCGGCTGCGGCCGTTGCGGCGGCCGTTGGCGGCCGTTGGGCGCTGCGGCAGGTGGCTGCCGTTGCCCCGGTGCCGCTGGGCCTTCGGGCCGTGCCCTGCGGGCAGCGTGAGGCGCCGGGCGGGGAGCCCCAGCGCTGCCCGGGGGTTGTGAAGGAAGGGGTGGGGGGTGGAGATGGAGAAGTACCAGGTCCTCGGCTTCCTCGGGAAAGGCAGCTACGGGGTGGTGACCAGGTGCCGGCACAAAGAGAGCGGGCGGGTGGTGGCCGTCAAGAAGTTCCTGGAGAGCGAGGATGACGCGATGGTGAGGAAGATCGCCGTGAGGGAAATCAAGCTGCTGAAGGTGAGCGGGGGGGAGCCCTGGGCGGCGAAGCTGTGTCTTAAAGACCACGCCGGCGTCTTTTTGGTAGCTTTGGGGGTATATTCCTCATTAATGAATGCTGAGACGGGTGTTGAAGCGTTGTCGGGCTGAGTGCCTGCGATTAGGGCTCCCCTTGTGTTACGGGTGTTAGAGCTGACGGATGTGGGTGAGATCTTCCCATTGAGGCTACGTGGGGAAAAAATGCCTCTTGAGACTCCCTAATGTAAAGAGTGGTGTTTACCCAGGGAAGCTGGAGGGTGGGTGTGAATTCAAGGCACTCTGTCAGTTTCAACGGCTTTTTTAGAAGGGGTACATGGCACCACTGTACATCAGCTTATAAAGCACAAACAACAAAGCCAGGCTTGGTCGGGTCCTGCTCGTGCTCCCACGAGCAGCCAAGCCATGGTGGATTCATTTACCCCTTGAACCTTTCCCTCTGGCTAGCCCCGACTCGGTCAGAAGCTTGTTTATGTGCCCAGTATTCAGCAGGTAAAGGTAAAACGAAGAGACCCCAAGGTCTCCATATGCCTTCCTGGAAATAATTGCGTCCTCTCTGCCTTGGGTACCAAAAGACAGTACCTTCCTGCCATTGATTTGCTGAAAACAAGGCAAATGTCGAGCTTATAAAATCTGCAGGTAAATGGTGACCTGGATGTGTGACAGTGAGCCTGGCCAGGCTGGGTGCTAACATTATCTGATATGGAAATCTGCTGCTAGGAACACGGTGGGGTTTTTATGGCACTTTCCTGGCAGGCTTGAACTGCCTGCAAGAGGCTGCAGGAGGGCAAGCAGCAAACTCCTGAACCTTATCGGTCAACGGGTAGCCCCTAGGCTGAAGCCAGCTGGCATTGTGGCTCTTGCTGCCTGAGTGTGTGATTTGTCTGTTATCAACTGTGGACTCTTTATCCTCACATAAATGTCCATCTGCCTGTTGGCTTCTTATCAGCAGCGTTACGTGCTGGCAAGCTCTGTAGTCTCATTGTGTGGGTTAGTTCATTAAGGGTTCTCCATGGGCTGTAGATACTCTGGAAAAATACCCAGGAGCTTTAGATAAACAAGGGGTTTTTGTTTGCATGCTCTTCAGTGTTTCATCATGTGGTCTTCCTGCTCCCTGTTCTGGCTTTGTTCTTTATATGAAAGCTTTTGCAAGTTCCTAAGCTGCTTCACTGCAAGGTTTTTCTGCTGTGGTCCTTCATGAGTAGGCTGATAAGGATGCAGGCGGGATGCAGTGCCAGGATACACATCTGTTCCAGTTGTTTTTTTCACCACCTTCAGGCCCTGTATTCTCCACTGTAACCTCCAGCAGCAGTAGCAGCATTTTCCTTCTTCCCTGAGCTCCAGTGAAAGTGTGCGCTGCCCTGCCTTACTCCCCCCAGAGGTGTTAGGTACCTTGGTGTGTCTCAAAGGGGTGTGTACAGAAAAGTGTCTGTCCCTGTGCAAGGGCACACGTGGAAGTGTTAAGTGTTGGGACGTGGCTGAAGAAATTCTTTTGGTGAAGAAATGAGAGTCTGATTAGAGTCGGGGTTTATCTAGGCTTCTCCTCAGAATGTGGGGTGTGCTGGAAGTGGGGATGTGTGCCAGCCTGCCATCTCTCAACTTGGCTTCCACAAGTCTCTTCCCAAGTCTGCCAGACTCAAGTCCCTGTGCTGAGGAGGGGAGAAAGTCATCTCTGCCATTGCTGCAAGAGCTGTAGGCACTTAGAGTTAATGGGAGTGTACTTGCTGAAGCTTGAGATGCAGCCAGCAGCTCAAAGCATTGTCCCTCAAACGCTTACAGCAAGTTTGCATAAGTCTGGATTGTACCTGGTCTGCTGGCACGCCTCACTTAGTTACTGAGTCAAAGCACGTAGCACCTCCCGGGTGTGTTGGAAATTAACTTGTTTTCCTGGGTAAATGGGAACTTAGCAAGGGGGACTTTTCCATATATAGCTCAGTAAACGGCCTCTCACAGTGAGAACAAATATCAAGAGATCTAATCTTGTAGTTTCTTCACTTGCTCATTCCCTGTGAACCTTTTATTTTATTTATTTATTTGTTTCTGTTCTGGTGTTTGGGCAGAAATGTAATCTTTACTGAAAGCAGCAAAATCTGTTCAGATCCCCTGTGCAGGGAGTAAATTATTCTGGAGAAAAGAGCTTGAGGAAACAGCTGAGAGGATTGAATTGCTGCAGCTTCTTCAAACTTGATTCTGAAACGCAGTATTAAGAGTGTGACAGCATCTGTACAAGCAGTTCACCTGCTGATGATCTGTGCAGCAGTCCTCCCTAGCACAGCACCCCTCTCTGTGGACATGGATGTGACCACAAAGGGCATAGAGGAACCTGTCACTGCTGAGCCCCAGGATGGGAGCTACAGTCTCTCCCTCTTAATGTTGAGTTGCTCCACTGAGCCTACGTTAACTGGTCTTTTAAATCAGAAGTGTTTGCCAGATCTTAGCCCCTCAGCTATTTTTTTGCCCCTGGCAAACCTGGTAACATTTTGCCCTACCTCCAGTCATGTTGATGACACTGCGGAGAAGTGCCCACAGGACAGCACTCCATCTTGCAGCTGCCAGAGTCCAAGTCTTGGTGCTGGAAAAAACTGACCTGGGGATGCTGGCCAGGGAGGGCAGAGCCTGGCTAGATTTGGCTCAGCGTTCAGGGCAGTGCTCGTGCACAGCAGCCCAGCTCCTGCACCCGTAGGTCCTCCATCTTCAGCCACGCAGTCCTACCCAGGCAGGGATGCTGGGCCAGGAGGTTTCAACACGTAACGAGCAAATTCAGGTACTGCATTCAAATCAAAAAGGTACAAAAAACAGCCCCCCACTCTCGATTTCTAACTGAGCATCATTTTACAAAATCTTCAGAAATTAGTCCTTTTGCATCTTCCTTGGTCATGGTCCCTGAGATCTGCAGCTTTCCCCTCTGCATAATAATAAATAAAGGACAAAAATCTTCAAATCCTTGGCTTGTCACTTTTCACTCAGAATCCACTAGAGACAGTTTAATCAAAGCTGTTTAATTGTTAACTGGAGTGTTTTAGGTAAGAATGCTGAACTTTATCCATTCGGTGTACTTGTATTCTGTCACCTTGCTTATTGTAAATGTGCTGGCAGTGCCAACAGAAGTGCGTTGGGTATGGTAGGAGTCAAAAAGAAAATTCTTTGATCAGTTTTATAAGAAAAATTAAGATACAGACATTAAGTAGTTGGTGATGAACTGGCAGCTAGGTAGAACAGAGGTACTGCAACTGGTTTGGGAACTATTTGAAATGGGGATTTAAGCGATTTTTAAAAGGAAGTCCTAGAGAAAGGAATGAAAGAGAAGAAAAGTAAAACTTATTGGAAATATGGGAGAAAAGAGATGAATCTGCTTTGGGTTATTGAGAGGGGCAAAAAGTTTTCTAAAACAAAACATTGAGAACTGTCTTCATCAATTCTTTGTGTGCTTTAAATCCTATCTGGAAGGAGTAGCTGGTGTTGAACCTTGTACTCTGCTTTGAGGGAGCTAGCAGGGTAGTGTAGAGTTACTTGGCCACCTGTATGAGAATGTCTCATAAATAAGTTTGAGTCTCAGACACAGCCCAACGTTACAGCAACAAGCTGTGTTTATTGCTCCTTGAGCTGTTTGCAGCGAAAAGCAATGCCCTTAGTCAGTTTTTTTTTAATTTATTTCTGGGTTCCAAATACAGGTATCTTGCATAGAGGGGGTGGTGGAAGTCCTCCAAGTTACTTTAAAAAGTGGCAAAATAAAACCTGTCTGAAATATCGGCGAGCTGATTTTAAGAACAAATGAATGTGGGTGCTATGACAGGAAGAACACTCTGGGGTGACGTATCTGCTGGGCTGTAGTTAAAAGTGTCTGGTCTTAGTTTACTCATTAAATGTTTTCATGCTCTCACAAAATATTTCCTGTTTTATAACAGCAACTCAGGCATGAGAATCTCGTGAACCTGCTAGAAGTGTGTAAAAAGAAGAAACGGTGGTATCTGGTATTTGAATTCGTGGATCACACAGTGCTTGATGATCTTGAGGCATTTCCAAACGGACTAGACTACAGCAGGGTTCGGAAATACTTATTTCAGATTTTAAGAGGAGTAGCATTTTGTCACAGCCATAACGTAAGTACGCATGCGAAGTGCACTCTGCACTTAACTTTGAATGGATAGATACAGAGATGTATATTTGGTACTTATTAAAGCTTAGAGAAATAGAGCTTGGGCTGGAAGATGGAAGTTGAGCAGAAGGGCCTGACTGAGTTTTGCACTAAATGTCAGAGCTTGACATCAGCTAATCCAGTAGTCTGTCTGTGACTGACCTGTGACAGTTCTTCAAAGGAAGGCTCCAGGGGTCCAAAGGGTTCAAATGCTGGTGTCACCTCACTGAAAACTGACTTTCCTCTGGCAGAGGGATATCGTCTCTCTTTCAGAAGCTTTTTTTTTTTTTTTCCCTTCAACATTTTTAGGTTTTTCTTTTTGACTGATTTGTAACACAGGTTTGCCAATTTAATGGTGTTCTTGTAACTATGATGTATATATTTCTTCTTATGCTTGGAGAAGCTGTCTCACATGTATTCCTAAAATACTCTTCATGCTTAACTGCAGGGTATGCAACACTTACAACTTTTAAACTTGTGACTTTAAAGTATAATAAATTGTGCCTGTAAAATAGCTATGCTAAATACACGCAGAGAGGTACATAAAATTAACAATTCTGTACAAAACCTGGAGGTTTTGTGTTCATCTGTGCACTTGAGTTGGCGCTTGATAAAATAAACTGTGCATTTCCCATGCCTGCAGAAATGTAATTTTTTACCTGAACGTGATAAAGCTACTGTTTCTGGTGGGTCAGTCATTTTAGCATGGGGAAATAATTTGTCTTGACTTGCTTTTCTCTGTGCAGATAATACATCGGGATATTAAGCCAGAGAACATCCTAGTCTCCCAGTCGGGAGTTGTAAAACTGTGTGACTTTGGTTTTGCTCGCACATTGGCAGCTTCTGGGGAAGCTTACACGGACTATGTGGCAACCCGATGGTACCGAGCCCCAGAGCTGCTGGTGGGAGATACCAAGTACGGCAGGTAGGAGACGGGCAGGGAGGCCGCAGAAGGGCTGCGGGACTGCGGGGTGCTCTGTTCTGGGGGGAGGCAGGGGGCTCTTGCTTGGCAAACAGGTTAAAGGAATGCTGGTTACTCGCTTGTAGATGCTGAAGCTTTTCTCTTTTCTCCTCCTCTCTGGAGCTAACTACTGCCAGTGTTAGGCTTTCCTGGCTCAGAAGGAGAGGAGAAGGAGACACTGAGCCAGCCACGTTCCTAGTCTGTTGTCTGCAGGAACTTGTTGGTTGCCAGAGCTAGTAGCAGAGGAGGCTGCTTCCCCCCTGCACAGCTGGAGTGCTGGATGGGAGGCAGAGAAGGCCCTCTAGACAATATGAGACAGACATTTCAGGAGGGAAGGGGTGGAAGGAATGAGATTTTTCTTACCTGGTTCTCCAGTGCTGCAAAAACATGTCAGAAGTTAAACTACCTTTCACAGGCCTGTTTGTCCAGCTCTTTATGTCCCTAACGTTCATTTCTGGTAAGTGCCCTGGCAGAAAGAAAATGGGCTTACTTTTGTGGTCTCCAAAGGGCAAAAATCTTCTTATGTATTACATTGCACTAGAATGTTTAAAGCGTTGGGGTTTGGAAATTGATTTCAGATTGGTCAGGCTTCTTCTAGTGTTTGCCTGCTTCAGGAGCTGAATCCTTGGCATTCGTCAGAGCACTTGTAAGCTTGGAAAACAGCCATCTTGCTGTTTATGGGGCCAAAGCTGCCCCTGGGGCTCATAACCTGCTTAAGACTTGCTGGGTGCTGGCCCAGCTCAGCCTTTAGCTCCAAGAGAGGAATGAAGCCATGCTGAGCTGGGATGTTTTTCTTGCAGGGCTGTGGATGTGTGGGCTATTGGCTGTCTGGTCACGGAAATGCTCACAGGAGAGCCCCTGTTCCCTGGAGATTCAGACATTGACCAGCTCTACCATATCACCAAGTGCCTGGGTGAGAACAGCCTGTCGGGCTGCTAGTGCCTGCTCACTAACAAAGGGGTTCAATAAGTCCTGATGGGAGAAGAGAGTGTGGGAAGAGACTTTGGTGTATGCTGAACTGTTTCTGAGAGCGTGATTTCTTAGTGTCTTTTATGAAGGGGGGCTAGGAGCTTGTGAGTACAGATGGCATCAAGTCATGGTGCATGAGCGGAAAGAGAGTGACCCTACATTGTAGCCCTCTAATGCTGATCCAGTATTTTGGCCTCTTGAACATTCTGCAGGACTGCATTTCTTCCATGTGGTTGCTTTGGTTGTTTGATTCCAGGTAATTTAATTCTAAGACACCAAGAGTTATTCTATAAAAACCCCCACTTTGCTGGCATGAGGTTGCCTGAAGTGAAGGAGGTTGAATCTCTGGACAGACGATACCCCAAGCTCTCTGCTGCAGTGCTGAATTTAGCCAAGGTACGTAACTGATCATTTTGGAAGTTCCTTGGAGAGGTTCTGTCTAGAGTTTAGCACAAACGTTTCTCTGTTTACTTGTCCCTTGCCTTGGGGAACTGAATACAGCCTGCCAAAAGGACTTGTTAATCTGGCTTGCTTTCAACTACCCATGCAACGACGAACTGCTTGGGTTGGCAGGTCAGTGAGGACCATAAAGATGCTTCAGCTGCTGTCCTGCATGATGGGGGAGACTGAGCCAGTCATCCCAGAGCCAAAAGGATCACTGCATACCCTCTGAGGGAGGCTTGTAGCGTGCCTTGCACCTCTTCTGTGGATCATACACAGCTCCTTACGTTTTCATTGCTCTCAGAGCTGTGCGTCTATTTTGTGGGATCTAGGAAGCATACAGCTTGTAACTGATCCTGAAGATTTTTTTCTTCCTTCACGCGATAAACTGGAGCATTGATATGCTGGGTAACTAAAATAACCTAAAAAACCCTTGGTTGTGCTTGAAATGCCTCGTGAGCAAAACGGTTTCTAAAGCCTCGGCCAAGCAAATGTAGTTGAAAACAAGAGAGTTTTACTGGGATCTGTTTGTGTGGCAGGTATTACCTATGCAATCAGTCTTTGTGAGCCCTAGTGATTAGAATGGATGTAGCTGGCAAAAAGTGTATGTCTCTTGGGCCTATCTCAGCATAAGAGACCCCAGAAGTGGGAGCTTTGCAGCTGTTTTTCTTGACTTCATTTGGAAATGTTAATGCCTTTGTTTCATTTCTGAAGTATCTGCCTTCTAATGTTTACGTTGGTTTGACAGAGGTGTTTGCAGATTGACCCAGACAAAAGACCGTCTTGTGCTGAACTCTTGCAGTGCGATTTCTTTAACGAGGATGGATTTGCTGAAAGGTAAACAGTTCACCTCTTGCTCAAAATAGGACAAGATTAAAAGGAAATTAAGCGGTTGTGCTTGAAGACCGCATGCTGATTTTGCAGAGCTGATGGTTGCCGAGTGTTTTGGTTTTGTTTGGTTTTAGCCTTCCTGAAAAATGGGAGAACAGTTGAATGGGAGCACAGTGCAGTGGCATGTTTACCACATTACCTTGTCACAACATTAATTCATCAGTGTGTGCCCAGTGTCACAGCCCTTTGGATAGTGGGTAGTATTGTCTGACAGTGTATTTATTTAGTGTCCGCATCTATGCCAGACTGGGATACAACCTCCTTTATTACTGTGATGTGGAAAGTGTGCATGTGTAACACTTTACTTATTTTAATGGATAAATTGTATTCAGTTGGCTTCTCGTTACTTAAAAAGACAAGGTTTGTTTGATTACTTGGATAGCTGTAACAACAGCCTGGGCTGAGCACTAACTAATGATATTTAGAATAACAGAAGCTTTTTCTCTCCCCCTCCCTTCCTCTTTACGTGATATGTAATATAGATTTGCTCAGGAGCTTAAACTAAAGATTCAGAAAGATGCCAGAGACCATCAATTACAAAAAAAATCAAAAACCAGCAGAAAGGATAAAGATGATGCTTTAGAAGAAAGAAAGATGCTTGGTGTCCAGGTTAGTTGATCTTTATTTTCCAAACCTGTATTTTTTTTGTCTTTTAAAATCACTATATAAGTAAGTATGTGCTGCAGTTTAATTGCATAGCAAAGATATAAGCATAATTTTACATTTCATTAAAAAAAAAGACTAGATAACTGATGTGCCAGAGAAGCTCACCTCTGTAAGTCACTGCAAGTCTAAACAGTGCTGAAGCCTTAGTCATTCAGTTCAAGGCATTACAGCAGTCCTGTGCCCCTGTAGCTTTGATACTCGGTACAGTACAGCCTTCAGGCTGTTGCGTAGAAATTCTGTGCCTTTGGTGCTGACTGGCTGCTACGAGTTGCTCTGGTGCTTGGCTGGACAGTCTCCAGGTGGCTATTTGGTCAGTCCCTTGTCAGCGAAATGCATTGCGATGCAGTTCCTGGCAAATACAGAGCTGAAGGGAGAATCAGAAAGTGTAAGTCATGTTGGATGAGCAAAGCATATTTGTATGCGTCTGTTTACCTGTGTTAAAGTCCTGTCTCCAAAACTGCATATTTTGCTTTCAATCAGATACAAAGGACTAGAGGCTTCAGAGTGACATTGAGGTGACATTGGGCTTGGTTCTTATTTCTTTGGAAGTGACACATGATACGGCTGTTCTTCCTCCATCACTTCCGATTACATTCCAAGGTGACTTATTTACAGAGGGTGCTGGAACCCTGACAAGTTTCCTCCTTCCAATTTTAATGGCAAACACGTTTTCTATCTCGCTACTAAAAACAATGCCGTCTCCATCAGATCCTTGCAGAGTTGTGCGGGTTTAGGCTTTTGACTTTTTCCTGCATGCGCAGCTCTAAGTTTCTTTTGAAACATAACTGTAAAAGAAGTATGATGCTTATCTTCCCAAACAGGATTTCAACATTGACCCAAAGAGCAGTGATGCAAAGCTGTTCAAAGTGAAGTGCTCTAAAGCTGATGGAGAGAAAGCAGAGCGATCTTCCAACCACAGCTCCCTGTATGACAGTGCAATCAACCCATTTAAAATAGGCCCTCAAACCAGCCTAAAAGATTCCAGCAGCAGCTTGGACTATGCCAAGAACACAGGCATAGTTATTCCTCCCATCAACCAGAACATTTCTCCCACTATGGTTGGGATGGGGCCTCTGCCTGGAAACCATAACTACAGGTATGGGAACAGAGCTGCAGAAGCTTGTGTCTATTGACCCTGCTGCTGGGAAGCTGCAGTGTGCTGAGGGAGGTGAAGGAGATGATGTGGGAGTGCGAGAAGGGGGTTTGGGACAGGATGCAGCTAGGAGCAGCTCTTGGGAGGAGGATTGTACATGGGTTAGAAAGCCTGGCTTCATCTCAAGCAGCTGTGAGGGTCCACGCAGCCAGGGGGTCTCTGTGTTTCTGCATTTGGCAAAGCACTGCTGCACAGCAACAGCTCACCAGCTGCTGTGATACTGGCCTTTCTCTGAGTCCTTTGGATGAAACTTTTCTTGTTAGCAGGGTCCATGGAGAGTGTTATCCCTTTAAGCCTTTTTGCTTACTGTTTAATATCAGTGGTTCTGGGTTTCTTACATTTGTTTGTATTTATATTTACCACATTACCCTGGTTAGTACAAAGTTTAGGTCATTTGTCATTACAGAGTTGATGAAAAGAGCAAAAAATACTTGAACCCATTTCTAAAGCAAAGGAAGCGTTCTCCAGCAGGCCATTATAGTGTAAGCCTGACATCGGTAAGTTGTGTCTTTCCCCCTTGACTAAGTAAAAAATAAAATTCTGAAGTATGTGCTTTATTGTCAAGAATGCCTTCTGTTGCAGCCTTCACCATAACTCTCAGCTAGAAATACTGTATTCTTCAGCCCTTTTTTCCAACAGTTGTGTCATTTGCTATTCTTTGTTAGTATTATCTTATATGAAACACATTTTGTGTTAGAGGACTTTTTAAAGGAAGCAAGGGAGCGGTCCAACACAGGATACCTGGATTATATACCTGGTGCCATGGAACATATCCATGACATCTTGCCTGGACAGAAAGAGTGGACCTCTTTGTGTGTGCTGCACTGCTGAAGCAGAGCTTAGGATTTTGATTGAACTTTTTCAGGGCTTCATTTAGTCAGGTCACAAATGCATGTGAAGTTGCTAATGAAAACAAGTGAAATACAAAGTTCTCCATTGCACTCACTACCTAGATAATATTTTTCCATATTAGCAGGAATATCTGACTGTTTCCAGAGAACTAATCTGAGCCATTCTCAATTGTATTTTGTCTCTTTGAAAGCAGTCTCATTTAGATGATCAACATTGGTTTTGTTGTTGGTGGTTGTTTGTTTGTTCATTCTGTTGTGGCCATTCTGTTGTTTTTCAGTGTATAAACATAGGGCACACTCTTTTATTTTACTACTGTGCAAGTTCCAACTACAGCAGAACATAGCTGTGTTGATAAATTTTAAGTTTGAAACTTGAAAATAGCTTTGTTTTTTATATTCTGCACAAGCTGGCACTTATAATTCACTTCATTTCAGGTTTCTAATGACAAGAACATCCTTCAGGCAAACAAGAAAAAATGGGAGTTCTCCAAGACAGATGTGCGTTTGCCAGAACTAAATCCTCTCCCTGAACTGAGAGGAGTGGACGGTATGAGCTTTAATGTCCTCTACGTAAAACCTTGATCCTAAATGAGTGACAGAAAGCAGTCTGCATGACAGCAGTCAGCTCTGGTTTCTTTAACACTGTATGCATTGGTTGTATTTTGCAGCATGGCATCCCAGATATCCCAAAAAGGAAAATAAAACAATTTCAGAGTCACGGGTCCCCTACCTTGCTGCTATTGATCTCCATAACCCAAGTCTGGCCTCACAGCAGGTAAAAAAGGAATAAAATAATTCTTGGTGCTGTGTTTTTCTTTGGTTCAGGATTTTCTGAACAGTGTGACCCACAAGGTTTCTGCCTGGCTCTTAACAGAAGCAAAACTTGTCTTGGTTTCTCAAGTGTCTAAGTAGAAACATCGGAGGCCTTGAGCTGGGGGGGAAGGAGAAGGGTCACAGATGAAACATAGGGCTCTGCTTTTCTCTCTGAGGTTAGCTAAATACTATGTTTTTTACTGGCAGTGTGAATTGTTGCAATTTCATCTGGCTGGATTGAGGTAGAAGTAAACCCAATTTTCCAAAATTGAAGAAAAAACAGGAAGAACACGTGTTTTGAGCAGAATTGTTCTGACTGTGCTATATACATGGAGGGGAGGAGTGCAGTAGGGAGGGAGAAAGTGTAGGAGTCAGGCACAGGGAGAGAAAGAAGGGAAATATTTGCCACTCCTAGAGGTTACTTCCCCAGTAACACTGAAATGCTGTGGGAACTGTGTAATTCCCTAGGCTGCTGCCACTTTGGCAACCTTGCTTCCAGTTGAGGTTTGGCAGACTGTACTGGAGGGAGAAAAGGTGTATTCTTGGCACAATTTTTTGAAGCCAGATTTGATCAGAGAACAGTTGTGTGTTGGTATCACATATGTACCTAGAAAGTGGTTTCTCGTTGTTCTCCCTATATGATACTACACATGGAATTTGAAAAATTTCTTTCCCAATTGACAGATGTCAGGGAACTCGATGCCTGATGCATCAGAAGCCGGTTTCCCTAGAGTTGAGCACTAGCATTACAGAGAAGATCACACTTGCCTTTAAAAGGTAGGCTTTAATTTCTACAGGAGAGCCTCCTGGTGTCTTTCAAATGGGTTGTTTCATAAACACTTAACTAGCTGGGAGGTGTGATGGGAAAATCCTTTTACATTTCACACTCTGGGTGTGGAGACTGCTTACTGAGGACCGCATGCAGCTTTCTTCACAGATATTGAAATGGGCTGGGGCAGGTAAATCATTTCTTGGGCTGAAGTGCTGGGCGATGGTGTTGGAAATTAATTCACTTGTTAATCTGGGAGTTGAAGCTGGTAGAGTAACAAAAAGGGAAATAGCAGCTTAATAATGATGTCATGCAATTTAACTTAATCTAAGTCTATTACTGTAGCTGTTGGGCAGTTCTCAAAGTGGTTCTGTCTGCAAAAAAAAATAAAAGGTCGTGCTTTGTTTTGTTTACTTTTCTGTTTGTTTGTTTGTTGAGATATTGTTACCTCTTGTTGCTCAGCTTCTTCCTTGTATATAACAAAGTTTCTTTCATGTCTCTTGAAAGCAAGAACTCCAGCGGTTTGTGGAGGATTTTTACTCCTGGTGATCTCACTGAGGCTGGATGGAACAATTGCACCTTGCAAAGGGAGCAGAAGTTGGGGAGGAGAAAGGGGGGGAAGGAGGCAAGGTGCTCTGAAAGGCTCCTCAGAGGCTGTGCTCCAAAATCTTGCTGGCTTCATTGGAACCTTGTGTCCTGCATAGACGGGCTTGTCATGGCAAGACTGTTAATGTGAGGGTGCAATCTGTGCATCTTAATTTTATAGTTTGGGCTCTGGTGTTTCCTTTTTGAGGCAGAGGAGCAACTGCTGACTCTGAAATGGGTTTTTAGTCTTGTGCACAAGTACTGCACATGCTCTTAATCTAGGTGAGTGTATTTGGCACATACATGCATGCGATGTGATGGCTTAATGCCACTAGGAAGAAAGAAGAAGCAATCCTCATAATGTAAGTGGGGAAGAAGGAACCTTACTAAAGCTGTCTCATCTGTGAAACACAAAGGTGTAAGTGCACAGCTTGTAATGAATAAAAGTAAAGGAAGCCTGTCACCAGGGAATACCTCTGTGATGTTGTTTGCCTGCATCATCCTGCTTTTCTCCTCTTGATGCAGGTGGCTGACACAGTGGGAACAACCCACCCGAGTCTCCAGGTGCTAACACCAGGCGGTCTCTGGAGAAGAAAGGAGGACCTCTTACTCTCATGTTAGCCACTGGACTGCGATGGGAAGTGGCTTGGGTCCAGCCCAAGGACAGAGCTCTCACAGCCATTGCTGCTGGATTTCTTGCATGTGAAACAGCTCTCAAAATGCTGACTTCCTGGCTTAGAGCCAGGCTGCTCAGAAAGAAATAGTGGTTGTCAGTGTGTGATGGGCAGAACCTGCTCTGGAGTATTTCAGAAGAGGCTGGGCTTGCTTTTGTCTTAACTACTGCCCTCACAATGTGGGGGGTTCTTTTTAAATGAGTGGTGACGAAAGCAGATACCTGCTGAATTTGGTACGTTTTGGTGGGCTACCTGCTCTGTACTAGAAAGCACCTTTGCCTTGGTAAAAATATCCACGAAAAAATTGTGCAAGAAATGTAAATGTGTAAATGTCCTAACTGTTCCTTTGAAACCCTCGCTCTGCTCAGCAGCATGTGTGATGTTGTGTTAGGTTCCTTTTCCCTCCGTGCTCTCTTCCCTCAGACTTCTGGGTGTTAAACTGGGCCTGTTGTCTGGCTGCACTGGATGAGCGTGTGTCTCCTGTTAATGGTGAAGGGAGAATATCGGCAAAAAATACTGAACTGCGATGCAGATGGCACGTGGAAAGGTTGTTGTGAGTGCTCAGCAAGTCACTTAGTCCTTTAGTCATAGTCCCTTAGGTCCCTTGGGGGAATGGGACTTGGAAGTATAAACCTCAGCAGCAGCTTGTGGGGAGGAAAAGAAGATCGCTTTTATCTTTGGACTGTTACGCACCCACTTTTGCTTTACCTGCTCCCAGCTGGCTTCGGGCAGTTCTGTGCTCTCCCCATGCTGCCCTCGGCCCATCACAGCTGTCGGTATTTTGGAGCTTGTTGCCCCTCCACAGAACAGGCTCAGTGATGTATCCCGGCAGGACGCACCATGACCGTCATCATTCTTAGAGCTCTGTTGCTACGCAGTTTTGACAGGCACATTACACCTTTCCAATAAAAGGACAGTAAAATCCAAACCTCTTGTCTCGAGTGTGTGACTGCATACGTAAAATCTACTTCACTGGGTGTAAACCTGGCGGTGTAGCTGTTCACGTACCTCGGTGGCACTGCCTGTGTTATAAGAACAAGACTCGGGGGGTGCTTATTAACAGCACAAACCCCGTTTTGTGCCAGCTGCCTACCCGCACAGCCTCCTGCCCGGCCTCCCCCGGCGGAAGGGGCGGCGCAGCGCGGTGCCGGGCGTGGTGCCGGGCCGGGGCCATGGCGGCGGGCGGCGAGCAGGAGGGCGGCTGCGAGCACTACCGGCGGGGCTGCCTGCTCAGGGTCAGCCGGCGGCGGCGGGGTGGGCGCGGGGCCGGGGGGCTCGGGGCCGGGCATCGAGCCCTGAGCCGAGCCGAGCCGTGCTGTGCTGCTTGCAGGCGCCGTGCTGCGGGAAGCTCTACCCCTGCCGCCTGTGCCACGACGGCGCCGAGGAGCACCGGCTCGACCGCTTCCGCGTGGCCGAGGTGCAGTGCAGCCGCTGCCGCCTGCTGCAGAAGGTGGGCGCCGGGGCGGCATGGCGGGGGCTGGGGCTGGGGCTGGGGCTGGGGCTGGGGGCGGCGGCGCCATCTTGAGCCGCGCACCTCACCCCCGCTCCCCCTCTCCCCGTGTGGCGGCCCCCGCAGGCCCAGCAGCGCTGCGAGGGCTGCCAGAGCCTCTTCGGCGAGTACTACTGCGGCGTGTGCCACCTCTTCGACCGCGACAAGAAGCAGTACCACTGCGACGACTGCGGCATCTGCAGGTGCGCGCCCCTCGGGATCGGCTTCTCGGCTCGGGTCGGGTCGGGGTGGGGTGGGGGGCGGCTGCTGCTGCTGCTGACTTGCCGCTCGTCTCCTCAGGATCGGCCCGAAGGAGGATTTCTTCCACTGCTCGAAATGCAACTTGTGTCTGAGCCTCAGCCTCCGAGGGAAGCACAAGGTGAGCGCGCAGCAGGTTGTGCCTTCCTTTGGGGAACAGCGCGGTTTCGCTGACAGGAGCTGGCTGCCTGGGCTTGGCCCCAGCACACGCAGGCAGCAGGCTCAAGCCTTGCTCTAAGTGCACCTATCCCAAACAACACGCCTCTGGGCTGGCTTCGCCCACAGCTGAAGGAAAACACACATAAGAAACAGGCCTTGGTCTCCTTCCACCCCTCTTCTGGAAGTTGCTGCTGAGTGCAGTCCCTGACGGTGTTTAAATCAGAGCTGCTGTCCCTGCTGCAGCACGGGGAGAGCTAGGCAAGGCTTGGGAGCCACTTCCCTGTGTATACTTCTAAGCTGTGTTTTATTATTATTATGCTAAACCACCTGCTAATCTTCAGAACATCAGGCGTAAATGAAAACAATAGTGTTTCATACGTCCTTATCTGTCTCTAGGAATTTCCATGTTTAAACCAATGTAAATAACCGTATAGTAGATTAACCTTTTTCTTTGTCTTCGCAAAGTGCATCGAAAACGTCTCCAGACAGGATTGTCCAATATGTTTGGAGGTGAGCTACTTCTTTTTGACTCTTGCAATTGGATATATTGTTGGCTGTCCTTGAATTTAATACTTTTTTTTCGTTTGTCTAATACTTGTCTCAAAACAGGATATTCACACATCCCGTGTTGAAGCTCGCGTTCTGCCATGTGGTCATCTTCTGCACAAGTAAAGCACTGCAAATATTTGAGCATTGGAAATAACCTGCTGCCTACTGTGCACTACTTATTGCAGCGTGCCCAGAGAAGGGCAACGAAGCTGGTGAAGGGCCTGGAGCACGAGTCCTATGAGGAGCAGCTGAGGGAACTGGGGTTGTTTAGTCTGGAGAAGGGGAAGCTCAGGGGAGACCTCATTGCTCTCTACAAATGAAAGGAAAATGTGGGGAGCTGGGAGTCGGCCTTTTCTTGCAGATAACTAGTGATAGGACTAGGGAGAGTGGCCTCAAGTTGTGCCAGGGGAGGTTTGGATCAGAAATGAGACATTTCTGCTCAGCAAGAGCAGTCTGGTGTTGGGACGGGTTGCCCAGGGAGGTGGTGGAGTCACCGTCCCCGGGGGTGTTCAAGGAAAGGTTGGACGTGGTGCTTGGGGACATGGCTTAGTGGGTGACATTGGCGGTAGGGGGATGGTTGGACCAGATGATCTTGGAGGGCTTTTCCAACCATAATTATTCTGTCATTCTGTTCAGCAGCACTACAGGCCTTGTTGATGTACATGCCTGGTTTTTAAGGGAGTCGTGGTAGAGTGGCATTTTATCAGGAAGCACTTTCTTCAGAAAAGATGTCTTCCACAATCCACTGGATCTTGGTGGTGGTGGAGGATTCATTCTGTTATTTTTTTCCTCTGCTAAGTTTCCTTGGGCACATCCAAGGCACTGGAGTACTTTGTTACGCTACAAAGCCTGTCCACTCTATCGGGCTTTTATTAGGTGTCCTTAGAAGGATGATTACAGCAGGGCCACCTGTTTCCCTCCCATCCTCGTAACCTTGAGATAGACACTTTCCCTTCCACATTTTTCTCTGTGTGTACAGTTAATGGCCTTCATGTTTGACAGAGGCCTCTCCAGATTGAATCTTCCCTCAGGTCCCATCTACCTTAAATTTACCTTGTGGTATGTCAGTCTGTTGGTTTTTTTTTTTTTGTTTTTTTTTTGTTTTTTTTAGCAAAATCAAATGACGCAACCCGTGACATATTTTTGAATCTGTTCACTCATGTTACTTTAGAAGACCTTAGAATGGAATCACGTGTGCTTTATCTCTGCTTGTCTAGCTAAGTACCAAATGGTTTTGTGGGAGAGCTTTCTTTTCACTTGGACTGAGGATATTTTTAATTTACGGTCTGTGGATAGCTGTGTGCCTTTTCCCTTTGTTCAGTCCAAACGTGTTGGGTTAGTAACCCAGATGTGTTACTGGTCAGTAGCTGCATTCTTCTTACCAAGCCTCTCATTCTGTTTTCTTTTCAGAACATGTTATGAGGAGATGTTAAAGGAGTAAGTATTTATAAACCTCTCTTGTCTGTGCATGGCTTAATCCAAGCAGATGACTTGAAGGGGCAAAGATCATGGTGCCAGTACTCAGTAATTTCAGGGCAACTCCTAAAGGGAAAAGGGGCTTTTAATTTCCAGCTCTGTTTGCAAGAACTTTCAGTTTGCGGAGTTTCTCTCTGTAGTGTTTCTCTTTGACTTGTATGATCAGAAACTTGACCTTTTGTTGTTCCATGGCCCTTCTCCATCTTCTGAATTAGACTTTTTTCTCTTCTTTGCCAGAGGTTACAGGTGTCCTTTGTGCATGCACTCGGCTTTAGATATGAGGAGGTACTGGCGGCAGCTGGATGATGAAGTAGCACAGACTCCTATGCCCACAGAGTATCAGAACATGATGGTGGAGGTAAGAGACCGGTGCATGCCTCTGCCTTTGGCAGATCTGCATCTCTCCCGTACTGGCGGTAGAGGGCAGTAGGAACTTGTCCTGGATCAGAAGCCAACCTGACTCAGGGAATGATAAAGAACTGTCGTGTGTCAGCTTACGGTGTGATCTATTGGGTTTATAAACAAAGGCACCCTCCGTGCCACTAGCAAAACAAACAAAAGAAAAAAACAACACATAACAACAACATAAAAAAAGAAAATGCCCTAATATCACACAGTGGAGAAATAGCTTGGTCTTTGGAAGTATCTTGCTTTCTTCTGTAGCATTAGGTGCTGTCAAAGCAAAAAGCAGAAATATTTCATTTTTTTGTACGTTGGAGCTTCATGTTCCATGTTTTTTTGTTTGTTTGTTTTTTTCTTGCAAAAACACTCAGCTCTTGATTTGTGCAAGGCTGGCAAATACAAATTTCTGTTTCCTTTCAGTTACCTCAGAACTGTGAAATTGGGTGCTGCTTGCTAGTAAGACTGAATTAAACCACTCAGATCATTGATGTTCTGTTTGTGTCTGTTCTGGTTTAGGCAGCACATCTTACTGACTCTCTGAGTCAGAGCATTATGGAAAATCTCCTCACTGCTCGTTTTGAGAAGAGCGTTCACTTTGACTTATGTCTTACATAGCAGACAAGCTAATGTTGGTAGCTGTTGTTAATCTGCTCTCGTTTTGACTTGAGGTTTTCTCTGGTGTTCTGCTACATAAAGAGAAGAAGCTAAGGCATGTCTGTCCCTGTAGCTGCAAACTGAGAAGTTAAATCAGCCCTGCCTATTCTGCTGCTGCCCTTAACAAGAAAATATTTTTGGCATTGTGCCCTGATGGCAAGCCAGTTCTGTAGTTGCTAAAAGCATAGTTGTACTATGTTGCTGAGTGTCCTGTTGATGCTACAGCCTCTCTCTTTCTTCTTCTTTCCTATATACGTAGATCCTTTGTAATGATTGCAATGCCCGCTCTACAGTGCAGTTCCATCTCCTAGGCATGAAGTGTACAAACTGTGAATCGTATAATACTGCCCAAGATGGAAAATGCAAGCAGCCCACGGAGTAGCGGTGACTAAGATACGTGCTGCATACGGCTGGACACAGAAGACCTTGCTGTGGAAGAGGCTATCTATTAAAAAATAATAATAATAAAATTTCAGTAAAAGTTAACTCAGAGTTGTCACACCGACGGTGAAGATTTTGTGCTGGTGCAAAGGAGTCCTGCAAGCAGCGTCCCCCTCCCTAACACCTGGGGCAGCAGGTGGTTGGGAAGCTCCCTGTCGGGCAGAGCGATAGCAGCGAGGGTCAGTCTCTGGAGGGAGTGGTTTACCCTGCCAGGGAGGAGGAGGCAGCTCGGGAGCATGACCAGCGAGGTGCGGAATGGGAAGCTGCTGTGAGCAGCAGCTGTCGGAGCAGAGCGTGTTCTGGGGCAGCCGAAGGTTGTGAGCATAGCGCGGGGTGGAGGTATAGCTGTTCTGGCTGCAGCTGCTGGGGGAGATTGGGAGCTTTAAGAGTGGCCTTTTACATAATGCTGACATCTGCAAAGCTTTGCATGAGAACATTTTGTTCTTTGAAATGACGTGTTTGTTCTAGGGCTTCAGAGCCATCGGTGCGAGCGGATGGAGGCTTGCAGAAATTGCATCCCTTTGATTTGTCGATGTGCACACATGCACAGTACAATCTTCATTTTAAAAGCAGCGCTGCTCTGCGTGGGTACACGTGATGAATGGCCTAAAAATCATGCAGGGCTGCCCCTCTCCCAAGGGTCCACCCCACCTGGTGTCTCTTCATGCAGATTCCTTTGCCAGCTGCAGTTACATTCACACAGCTTTTGATCCTCAGTTGTTTTGTTCTCTTACAAAGCGCTTCAGGCAGGCAGGTAGCTGGATGTTTTGCTGGTTAGGTAACATTAAATGGAGCACATACCATTGTCTTGTCAGACTAACATTGGGCTGACTAATCCGTCTGAGCCTGGGCTGTTTGCTAAAGTAACAGCAGTTCAGAGAGGGACTCTAGCACAGGCACCAGGTTTGTGATTTATTATTACTATTTTTTTTATGTGGCATCTTCATTGTGGTCGGAGAAGGTACGGTAGAGAAATGTTTTCTTCTGAAAAACAAAACCTCCCCCCCTTCTATTCTGTGTGATATCCTGCCCGAAGTGTTTTGCAAACCGAGTGTTACAGAAAGCTCTTCGTTTCTGAGAACTTCAGGCTGTGCAGTGTCCCAGTTGCATGAAATGCACAGGGGAAAGTGACAGCAGTTTGTCTTCACAGTACAACTACTCGTCTTTAACTTGCTCTGTTGTAAAGCGACAGACTTGATCTGGCAGTGCCCCGTTATGTCTGAAACATTAGGAATCGGATGATAGCATTACTGTAGCTTGCTTACGTATCTCTTTCTGAAGCACTCTTCTCACTGCTATAAATGTAAAACAATGTCTATTAAAACAAATTATGCCGTGTGCTGTGGTCTTTTACGTGCGTGCATTCTAGAAATTGCTGGGTAAACCAAGATCCAGTACCCTTCACCTGAGGGTGGTCGGGTAGTTTGGCAGGGGCATTTCTGCATCGATGAAGTTTTTCACAGGGGAAAGCTGCCTCGCTCTTGCAGGCGGGTGTTTGCAGACAGCAGGCGTTTCACATCTCCGGAGTGGCGCTGCCTGCAGCCTGCCAGGGGAAAACTAAGTGAAATCACCCAGCAGCATCGCGGGAGGCCGCGGCAAGCAGATGTGGAGGGAGCGAGCGTCACCTCCTGAGTCATGGTGACTCCATCAAAACAAGCAGCAGCTGCTGCCAGGCGAGCAGCAAATTAACTGTGCCCTGCTCGGGGGAAATCTGATTAAAATGGAAACAAGAGCGGCTCGTGTCATCTGGCCAGCTGCAGCCGAGTTTGTGCGGGGCTGAGCCTGGTGTCCTTGCTTTCCTGCCCCAATCCTGGCCGTCCCCTCCCCTATCCAAGCTAGGGTACGAGTGACGCTGTTGGACGACGCAGGTAATCCACGGGGTGGGATTTGGGTGGCGAGGGGAACAGGAGAGAGAGCGTGGAGAAGTGCTTGCGTGCTCAGGGCAGGCAGCATAGCTGGAAACGGAATAAAGAATGAATTCCTCATGCTGGTCAAAACCCAGTGACTGGAGCGAAGAGATATTTCACACCAAGGCAGGCTGCCACAGCAACTTGTCCCGTACACATCTTGAAGGGTTTGTGCTGGTGGGTGAGGAAAGGAGACCACCAGGGCTGGGCTTGCCCAAGCAAACCAGAGGCTGCTGCCTCCACCCATGTGCCTGTGAGAACGGGGACAAGGATGCTTCCACCCTACAGCTGCTGGAGGTGGCTGGAAGCACCAATCCAGCCTTAAGTCATAAAAAATCAACAACACCAAAGAACAGAAAGAATTAACCCTGCAAGCAACTGCCAGGAAGAAACAGATGCAGCAGCTTCTTCATTCACTCAGCGAAATGTGTATTTAAAGAGCTGCAGCACGCCAGGGCTGCTGCTGGCTGAAGGAGATGCAGAGGAAAGGGGGCACCGAATGCAGAGGGCTTGGGCTGGGGCCGAAGGCTGCACCGCCTGCACCGCTACCGGCGAGCGCCGCGCGGGGGAAACGCGGGCTTGTGGCTTGCAAATGTCAAGACTGAATTTCCGTGTGTCTTCCAGCCGTTATTTCCATAGTGCTGTGCTCATTACCAGCAAATTGTTTCCTGTTTGTCTCTGCTTTTCTTTTTTTTTTTTCCCTGCAAAAATTAGGAGGTAAATGAGCTGTCAGTATATCACAGCGCGGCTGCGAGGCGAGCATCAGGAAGCTCGGTCGCTACGTAGCCTTTGACTGTGTTGCTAAATCTAAAACCGTGCTGGTCAAGTCCACAAGCAGGCAGATTTTATGCTAAATTCTATGCTAATTTTGTCGCAGCTGGAAATATTCCTGTTCGGGTTTCAGTCACAAGACTGGGCTGAAAGAAAACCCTTAGTTCAGCTGAGCATTGGAGGAGCAGCTCCCTCCCCAGCTGTACGTTTGCATAAGGCTGAGAACGAAAATGATACAGGGGGTGGGCTCCAGCTGACTTTGACCTTTTCCTCTCTTGCTTTTGGTATTTGCTGCTCCTCTAGCGAGGGGTTTCTCTCTTTTTTAAGTCGGGCTGAGCTGTAAATATATTGCATTGGCACTGCTTTTTCCAGCAGGCACCTGCAGCAGCTCAGCGCCAAGGTGGAGGAGGTGAGGTGGAAAGCTGAAAGCTGGGGGAAAGCCCATCTCACACGGCTGCTGCTGGATGATGGGGCCAGGCTAAATTCTCCACTGGAGCTGGCCAGAGCGAGGGGCAGCAGCTGGGAAACCCGATAACAGGAGCTGGACTCCTGCGGTGCGCATCGGGCTTGGCACGGAGCCCTCGCTGCCTCCCGCAGGGCCACGAAGTACACGGCGCAGCAGAAAATGAATGGCTGGGAGATGAAGATAAATGCGGCGGACAAAGATGGGCAAGGAGCACGTCTGGGACAGCAGGTGCTGCAGAGAGAGCTGCCCTCGCCCGTGGAGGTGCTGGATGGTGCCCTTTTTGGGGGGCAAGGAGAGCGGAGGCCCGGTGCACACGTGGTGGTGCAAAGCCTGCTTTGTTCCCACAGCCTTGGGTTCGTCCCTTCCTCCCAGGGAAACTGAGGAAAGCAGGGGCAGGGTGATGGGCAAGGGCTTTGCATTGAAGCCCCCCCCATCAGCAATGCCCAAACCCGCTGCCCACCACCCGAGCCCAAGCCCCCTCTCTGGTGCACGGCAAGATGAGGAACGGATGGGCTCATTGCTGCCTGGTGGGAAAATCTCTGCATTCCAGCAGGCTGTGGATGCAAACAAGGTCAGAGGAGCTATTAATAAAGCCAAGGCTTGCTGAGGAATGCAAAACCCGGGGGGAGGGAGATGGCCCACAAGCAGAGGAGCATGGGGCTGTGGGCTTCTCCTGGAGCTGGCTGCTGGCAGCAACGCTGCCCTGCCTGCACGAAGCCCTCTGCCTTCCTCCCCAGCTGGAACGAGCACAATTAGTGCAGTGCTCCTGGTGCCTTCCTCGGCTGGGCTCTATTTATAGCCGAGCCCTAGCAGAGCCTCTGCCTGTCCAGCTTGCAGCAGGGCTGGTGCAGGACCTCTGCACCCTCCCCCGATGGTGCAAAAAAAAAAAAAAAAAAAAGCTAAAAATAACAACGCACAAATACTTCTCTGACATCCAGGAGCGCAAGTTGGTTGGGCTGGAGGCCAAGGGTTTTTGTTGGAGGTGCTTGTGAGCGGTGAGAGCTGACGGAGAGGGCTTCCCTGGGCTTCCTTTTGCGTGTCAGCACCAGCGTGCTGCCAGTGGCCGCGCTCACGTGGGGACGGCTTGAGAAATGACCTTTAAAAATGAGTGGCAGCTGGGGATGACAGCACTCTGGTGGCACGTGCTAGACAGGCTGTGGGAAAAAGTTGGTGAGGCATGGTCCTTGTGTTGTGTATTTTCTAGTGTTTTGTTTTTTTTGTTTTGTTTTGTTTTGGTTTTTTTTTTTTTTTTTTGTGGGGGGTAGGAGTTAAAGTAACAGATGCTGGAGCTGTAGATCATTTAGCTATGAGTTGTAGAGATCGTTTTGGTGGCTGAACTTGATGGTCTTGATGGTCTTTTCCAACCCAGGTGATTCTATGCTTCTACACGTGGCAAAGTCGAGCCCTTCTCCCCAGGGAAGGCGAGGCAGGAGACCTGGAGCAGGACCGTGGCCTCGGCAGTGCTGCAGCCACGCTGTGCCACCAGCCCGGGGAACATGCTGTGCTGGGTGCAGCTATGCAAGCTATGTTTTCTAATAAATAAAGTATCCCAGAGATGGGGGAATCTGGCCAAAAAGGGGGAGGGGAGGAGCTTTTGGAACAATCAGGAGGCTACCGCTCTTTTCTGTAAATAAAGCAAGCTTGTGGCATAGATATCCTGCTTCATTTATTTATTTGGGGGCGGGGGGGGAGGGCAGGGAGGCTTTTTAACAAGCTTTTATGTTTAGTTTTGTCTTTTTCCCCCTTTGCATTGCCATCGTGCTGTGGGAGGAGGGAGATCCTTGGGAAAGCTGGAAGGACGGGGAGGGGTATGGGGCATCACGGCGGAGGCAGGCGGCGCTGGAGGCCCTGGCCTCTGCAGCAGCCCCTTGCAGAGGCTGTTCCCTGTGATGCACTCCCATCATCGAGTGCTTCTGCTGTTTCAGCCCAGGCCCCAGTAGGTGTACAGCACCCTGGACGTGTCAGGTCACAGCCCCAGCTGCCTCCTCCAGGGAACCTTGCAGGGTTTGGCTGTGCGGAGCTGCTCTGGCAAGGCCAGAGGAAATGAAATAACGCGAAGACGGTAATTACCTTCCCTGTACATCATCACCAAATCGAATCAATGCGGTCGCTGTTGAGTCATTTCTTTTATAGGGCCTTTATAACTGCGTGTAAAATATATATGAACATCTGAGTTAATGGGAGTCATTGGCGTGCCCGGTGGAAGCTCTGGGAGAGCTCTGGGCTTTACCTATGGACAGATGCGATAACTTGCAGCTACCTTTTCTTTGAAAAGAGGTGAATTTGACATCCTTGCACGGGCTGTTCAAGATGCCTCATGCAGCCCTTGCTTTTCCAAAGGGTGGGCAGAACAGGGACCCCAAAAGCCTTCATCCCAGAGCTGGGGGCACTCCACCATCATCACCACATCCTCCTTTGATAAGTGGACCCATCGGATGGCAAAGCTTGCTGTTAGCCCACTGCTTGTACCATCCCTCCGCCTGCTTTCTGGCGGGTGTAGCAGGCTGAGGTTGAGCTGGAACACCTGCCCTTCAGGAGGTGGCCACCATCACCACACTGTGGTCCTGCAGTGCAGGTGGGTCTCCAGGCCCACGTCACCCAAGGTTTTTCACCAGCAGCACTGTTCCAGTTTGCTGCACCTGCTTCTGGTTTGGGTTTCTATCGATGCTACTGTTATTATTACTGCAAGGTGGTTTAGAGGCATGCAATATGCCTGGATGTATAGAGCCCAAGCTTGTGGCTAAAAGAAAAAACTATTTTAAGAAAATACAGGGCAGTAGTAATGAATGATATCCAAAGAGCAAGTCAGTGGTCCCTCTGTATCAGGGGTCAGAAATGTGCCATACTCATTGTTATGTACCCACCCCCTGAGCTGGAAGATGGTGACAGGGAGTGAGATGAAGCACCTCTAACCCAGTGGGAAACTGCAGGTGACCTACTACAACATTTGAATGTTCACAAGCCAATGGGGCCAGATGGGATTTATCCATGAGTGCTGGTGGAAGCCACTTTCAATAATTTACCAGCAGTCTGGGCTAACTGGGGAGGTCCCAGCTGACTGGAGGTTGGCAGAAGTGACACTCGTCTACAAGAAAGGCAGGAAGGAGGCCAGGGGAAAGCTGTCAGTCTGACCTTGGTGCTGGGGAAGGTTGTGAAGCACATCGTCCTGAGCACCATCACACCACATATATGGGACAGCCGAGTGATCAGACACAACTAGCATGGGTTTGTGAAAGACAGGTCCTGCCTGACTAACCTGATCTCTTTCTGTGACAAGATGACCCGCTTAGGAGGTGAGGGAGAGCCTGTGGATGTTGCCTACCTGCATTTCGGCAAAGCATTTGAGGCCATTCCCCACAGCTTTCCCCAGGAGGAACTGGCTGCTCATGGTCTGGCTCACTGTTTAGTCCAGAGAAGAGGAGGCTGAGGGGAGACCTCACTGTGCTCCACAACCTGAAAGGAGGCTGCAGGGAGGAGGGTGACAGTGTTTTCTCAGGTGACAACTGGACACAAGGAAATGTCCTTGGTGTCCTCTCCCCTCCCTTCCCCAGCCTCCCCAAGCAGCTCATCGGGGCCGATCGGGGATGCCGCAGGCTGCCCTTGTGCTTTCGGTCACAACCTGAAGCGAAACCATAAAACTTCTGTTCCACAATGTCTCTGCAGGAAACGATAACTCGGTGGCTGAGAAAGCTCCCTCGAGACATCTGTTTTCATCCGCGCATTGGTTTTTCACATCCTGACACGACGTGAGCAGGTTTTATCTCACACTGGCTGCTTTGCAAGCGTCCCCTCATCCTCAGGGCTGCTGGGGAAAAAGAAGGGAACCCTCATATTAAATACTGGGGAGCTTCAGCATCCCAGGAGGTATTTTGGTTTTCCACAGGTGGCCTCAGGTTCTGCCCCCTATCACTCGGTATGGGAAAGGAGTGCTCCCTCCTGGGGTATGCCTGCTAGGATGTATTTAAGCCCATAAACATAAGCCCAGAAGAGTCCTGGGGCCCACTGAAGCGTCATCAGTATAAGTAAATATATTATGTAAGAATAATAAAAGGAAATACAAGAAGAGAGATACCCTATCATAAAACTTGCCCTGTATATGCTGAAAACTTGTCTTTCCTCAGCTGGATAGGTGTGAAGGTGCTGTTATCAGTGCGTTTTTCTCCCATTAACCTGGTTTGTCCTAGAGCTGGCATGCTCCACCAAGGAGCCATAGGATTGACATGGACCCATTTCCCACCAGCCACAACAATGCTGGAAAAAGCAATATATGGGCAGTGCCCTCCCTGCACTGGTTGTGGTTTTAATTATCACATTTTCCTCTTCGCCCCTTGGTCATTCCCAGCACCTTGATTGCTTTTCTTGCCTGCTGTCACACCTGCTCCAAATCTGCAGTGCCCTTCAGCACAGGGCAGAGGAGACCCAGGTGCACACAGTATTTCAGATAAGGGCAAACCTTACGGCTGTGCAGTGCTTTAGCAGCATTCTCTTCTTTATTCACAGTTTCTACCTGGTTTGGACTAAAAGAGATTAAACAACCACTTGGGACCTGCAGCTCAGCCTTAGTGCCACCAAGCCCAGCAGTGGGATCTCCGCATTGAGGTGAACCTCAGCCACCCAGTGACAGCTCCCAAAAAATGATAAAGTTTTCTCCATGGGCCCACTAGTTTGGGGCTGCCAAGGTGCTGGGGAGACCCTGTTGTGGGGGCAGTGACTGGCCCCTTCCCAAAATAACCCCCTGCTCCAGTGCTCACCCAGTATCACCCAGATGCTTGCACATAATGGCTAGAGGAGGGCTGGAGCTCCTGGTTTCAGGACACATGGGGCTTGCTCTGCCACAGCAGAGATGCAGTCCTGCACATCATAGCTGTCCCCTGAATGGGCAGCTTCAAGGTGCTGATTCCACAAAAGTGACAAAAAGACCTTGCCAGCACACCTGCTCTGGTAGAAGCATGCATCTGCATTACAGCTTGTAAAGATGAGAACAGCCATAAATCACCCCTTTTTTTTTTCTTTTTTTTTTCTTTTTTTTTTTTTTTTTTTGTCCAAGCAGGTATATGCATAAACTGGGGATTAAAGCAGCTTCAGTGTATTTTAGAGGAGAGGTATTTCAAGGATTAAAAGTAATGTTGTGAAGCAGACAGCTATGGGTGCAACAGTGAGTTGCTTCTCATCCCAGAAGTACAGGTGGGAAGCACAGCTTTCCTGGGGGCTTCCACATGATATTTGGGAATATAAACATAAAAATTTAAAAGTAGGATTAAAAAGGAAATAAGTTTCTGTGCACACACACACACAAAAAGAAAAAAAGAAAAAAGAAAAAACAGGCAAAGGAGCAGTTGTAATGTCCTGTGACCCATGGCAAGCTACCACAGGTGAGGGAAGGCAGAGGATTTTGCAGTGGGGCAATGCAGGAAGGTGATTTGGGAGGGAGGGATGCACAAAGCAGTGGGACCCTCTTAGCTTCCCCCATGTTCCTTCCGAGGGCACCACAATGCAGTGCAAGCCTCCATCCTTCCCCCTCTACTCCCCCAGGGAATTCAGGTTTATTGGGCTAAAAGCAAAGCTGCCAACCCCTCCCCTCCCCAGGACCCACTCGGCTGCTGAAGCCGAGGTGCGGCGGCATCCATCCCATATTATCAGAGAGCTTCCCACGCAAAGGGCCAACGCTCAGGTTTATTGTGAGTGCCACGCACCCGCCCTCTGGCCGCCTGTCCTCTGCTGGACCTGCCGTGGTCCTGCTCACGGTGGCTGCGGCTCGGTGCCCAGGCGCCTGCTCTGGCCGCGGCCCAGCACACACGGTGGGGGGGAAGCAGCGGGTGCCGTGCTGCAGAAGCGCTGATAAATAAGGATCTTCTCCTGCTAGGAGTCGTCGTAGAGGGGGTTGTTGTAGTTCCCCCAGGAGCCGTAGTCGTGGTCGTCCAGCAGCCGGCCGTAGGAGGAGTGCCTGTGGGGAAGCACGCAGCGGGTCAGCTTGCAGAAGGCGAACGCGGCCAGGGAGGCCGACAGAGCAGCAAGCACACCGGCTGCCCTCCGGCACCTTGAAGCCCAAATTTATCCCTCATTTCCCTGTGGAAAGGCACCGGGACCTGCAGTGTGCAGTGACTCCCACCTCCCCACGGCCCACACAGTGTCCCACCCACACTGAGCCACGCCAGGGCATGGCCAGGAGTTAACACAAGACATTTGCTCATCCTGGCTGCCAGCAAAGCCTCGTGAGAGATGCTCATTGCCTGGCCATGCTGCTGTTTATTGCAGGCGTCACGGAAAGCCCCGAGGCGAACGCTTGCCCTGGGGATACATGGTGTGTATGGCTGTATGCTGAGCAGCAGCCCCGGCATTTAAGCGAGGGTGTTGTGAGGTGTTGAAGAAAGCTCTGCCTTTCGGTAGGGGCATGATACACAAGGCTGGGACTCGAAGCCTTGCCCTGAGGCATGGCCCTCATGGTTGTCCCCGCTGCAGGCTGCTGGCCTTACCTGATCTTGAGGTACGCCGCCGCTGCGAAGACCAGCACCACCAGCACGATGACCGTCACTGTTATGGCCACGATGCTCCCTGCAGGCAGCAGCAGAGAGAGCAGTGCTCAGCCCTCAGCCCCATTGTCCACAGCAGCTCTGGGATGCAACCCTGCCGGCCATCTCCAGCACGGACACCCCCGTGGGGCTTCCCAAAGCCCCTTCTGAAGGCTGCTGGGCCATGCAGCAGTGCCAGGCACCCATATACTTTTGGGATCTCCACCTTCCCGTAACACAGTGCAGGTAGATTTGGGCTAAAGCACAACTGGGTTTCTCTCCAGGGCCCACAGGTCACAAAGTAATCATGAAAAGTAATCTGCAGCCAGGTGATGGGTGGTTTCTCCATGGCTGCCAACAGAGAGGCCCCATTTCTTCCTTGACCAGGGGCTATCAAACAGCTAGCACCAGCTTCACGGTGGCTCCAGAGGGAACATGTTTCTCCTCTCCCTTACTCCTAGCCCATCGTCAGGAAACTTCTTTCCTCCACTCCGTGAGCTTTTAAGGACAACCATGAGGCTAAGGATTTTGCTCACAACTGAGCACCTAAGTTTGGGTATCTACGACCCCCTCCCTCCACAGGTGGAGCAGATGACATGGGCTCCTCCAGGGAGCACATCAAGAAAGCTCAGCCTTGCTCTCAGGGTTGACGGCCAGACTCTTGTGTCACTTCTGGGTAAAAAAAAAAAAAAACAACTAGAAAGGGAAGCCATAAATGGCAAGGGCAGGAAAAAAAAATGGTGTGTGTGCCTGCATACGTGCACGGGGAGAGGAGCTGCTCACCTGCGCTCAAGGCACGTGGGACCTCTTCCATGGTGACTCCGGTGGAGGGGGTGCTTTTGCCGTCGGCTGTGTCCTCGGTGGGGCTGGCCACAGTCACTGAGGGGGACGTTGGCTCCGTGGCCAGGCTCGATGCCACAGCCATCGTCCCTGGGGAAGGGACAGCCTTCATCGGCATCGGTGACTGGGTGGTGCTGCTGGGGACGGTCGGTGGGGACAACACCGTCCCAGGGGATGAGTATGGGGTGCTGCTGCGTGGGGAGGAAGAGAAGGGTGCAGGTGTGCCCGTGGGGCTGGGAGGTGTCCCCAAATCCGTTGTCCCTCCCTCCACGCTGGCATTATACACTGTCCGAGAACCTGGGGCTGTCTCCGAGGCAGGTGGCACCGAGCTGAAGGCTACAGGGGGGTTGTCCGCTGCAGCGACAGTGCTCGTGGGGATGGAAGCAGGGGACAACATGGCCACAGTGCCCCCATTGGGGTCATCCACCTCAGCTGGCCCGGAGGACACCTCATCTCTGGTGGGTCCCGTGGCAGTCGGTGGTGCAGTCTGGTGGGGAGCTGCTGAAGGGACAGCTGTGCCCCCCGAGCCCGGCCCTGCTGCTGTCCCCACCACTTCTGGGGGGGTGCTGGCGGGGGCAAGGGGTGAAGCTGTAGGGTCATCACCAAGTCCTGGGAGGGAGAAAAATGAAGGTTAGTAAGGGAGACATCCTTGTGGCAGGTGGCATCTTGTGCGCTTGTCACAACTCCCAGGAACCCGAAGCCAGCTGAAATCCCCCATTAGGAGCAGACAGGGAGGAAAAGGAGGATTTCTTCCTGCTCTTGTTCCTGGGCCATGGGGTAGAGGGTCCCAGCACGCTGGGACTCCCCATCCCGTGCATCCCAACCCACCCCCCTGCAGGGCTCAGCACCCCCTAGCCCAGGCTGGCAGCCCCATCCCCGCCACCCCTCCGGCAGGCACCACGCAGCTGGGAGCGATAACACAGGGCAGCTTTCTTCTCCCCCATTTCCTTGTGCATTCATTCATCGCCATTTCTTCGCATGAAGATGAGTCATTCTTTCCCCTGTCCCCACCAGTGACTGCTATTTTTTCTCCCTCCTGCTCTCTCCAGAGAGAAGCTCAGCTCCAGGCGGTCCCCAGCAGCTCCCCGGGCACAGCCAGGCTGCGGGAAGGGCATGCCAACAACAAGTGACGTCGGGAGGAATTTCTATTCCCATGCACTCTTATGTACACCCCTGAGCACCTTGTCATGGGGCTATGTGAGAAAGGAGGAAAACAATCTCAGGCAACAACGATTTTCATTGCTGCCCTGAAAGTCACTTCCCCCAAAGCCCCTCGCTGGTGGCACCCAGGAGGGCAGGCTCCAAATCCCAGTGCTGAAGGGGAGGTGGGAGCACTTGGAGGCATGTTGAGAATTGATGTTGATTTTCTCTTTATAGCCTTTCTTTTTTCTTTTTTTTTTCTTTTTTTTTTTTTTTTTGTTTGTTTTTGGTACAGGAACACTGCTATCCTCCATTTCTCCTCCCTTGACCAGGTTCAAGCACTCCCGCAGTCTTCCCAAGACTCACTTGGCGGGAGGAACATGAAGGAGATCAAAGGCGAGGGAAAGGAGGTGTTTTGGGGTGGCCTTTTCCTTATTTAACGGGAAGCAGGCACAGGTTCCAGGCAGGGGGCACCCGCAGCCCCCCGCTGCCTCCATGGGGAGCACTGAGCACCTCTCCCAGGCAGGCAGCAGGATGGCACCAGGAACTGTGCCACCACCAGGCCTCACCCCCCCAGTGCAGGCAGCGTTAACTCCAAACACAAAATCACACCAGCAGGCACCTAAACCTCTGCAAAGGGAAGTGCAGAGCTCGCACCCAGCATTTTGGGGGCCCAGGACGTAGAGGTGGCCACGCCAGGGCACTAAGCAGCTCCGGGTGGACGTGCTGATGGCCTGCACCACACATCCTCCAGCCCTGGGGCTCTCGAGGTCAGGCTTGGCCCTGCACCTTGGTGGCTTTGAAGTAAGGCTGCCCTCGGACGTCCCGGGGCACGTCAGCTGGGTGTGACTGGCCCAGCAGGTTACAGGCTGTCACCACAGCCTTTAGCAGGGCGTCTTGCTGCTCCACCAGGTGTGGCAGGACCCCAGAGGGCTGCCAGACCTCTGCAAGACCTTGCTGACCCTCTGCGAAACCTCCCTGAGATCCCGTGCTGCCTGCTTGAAGCCTCACCCTAAATGTCCCAGCCCTGCACCACCATCGCCATGGGACCCTGAGCTCCAGCCTGGCCACTACCACCTTAAGTCACAACACATCAGGCTGTCCTCTCCTCCAGCCTAGAAAAGGGATCCCACCAGCAATACAGGCTGCTCCTGAGCCTCGGGTCCTGCGGGGACCCCGCAGAGCATCCCTGGCTGAGGGCCCCACGTGCCACCACGTCCTGCTCAGGACAGCCCATACCCACAGGGCTGGGAGGTCACCAGCAAGCCGGGTCCTCTACAAGCACATCTGAAAAGGTGAAGGACTGCTGAGGCAGTGGGTCCCTCGTCCTCTCAGCACCTGGGCTGCGGCTGGGAGCAGTAGCCAGAAGAGTGCACTGGAACAAAAGATAGAAAAACACTAGAAATCTGCCTTCAGGACCACATGACTTCAGGAGCTAGGAGGCAGGCAGGGTTGTCAAAGCAACTGAAGGACATCAGTTATCAAAGGATACCGAGCATAGTTCAGCGCCGAGGAATGTGCCCATCTGATTCCCTTAGGGCCATCCTGCCCTGCTGGACCCGGCTGGGAGCAGGGCTGGATGCGGAGCTGCCGGGAGGAGGCACATCGCCTGGTGCCATCCCTTCTGCCCAGTTTACAGCCCCGTGGGGCCTTTGCACAGGTTGAAGATGGAAATGGGAGAGAAAAATCCAAATCCCTGTAGCACAGATATTCTCCCCTTCAAGATCATCAGTCCCAGTCATCTGGGAAACCACGGGAACACCACCTAGTGCACGGAGCAGCTCCCTCTCCTGCAGGCATGCTGTTGTCCTGGTTCCTGCACGTCACATGAAGGTGATGTCTCACTTCCATGCCCTGCTTTGGGAACACATACCTGGCCTGGGCTGGGAGCTTCATTAGCAGCACATTGCTCAGAGCCACTCCAGAGGCAAGCGTGGCAAGCTGTTCGGCTGTTACACCGGCTGAGAGGCAGCTCAAAAGAGAGGAGCTCTAGCCCAGGAAAACAGAGCTGGATGTGGCAGCTGTGCCACGGCAAGCCGGTAGACCTCACCTACGTGGGGAATACAGCAGTGCTCTCACCCTGGGTTAACCCCAGCGGTCCCCAGCCATCGCGTTTGCTGCGCATCTCCTTCAGGAGAAAAGTAAGAGCAGCGTAGGGAATGGTGCACCTTATCCTGACTCTGCCACCCTCCACGTTTAACCTAGCCACCCCTTCTGAAGCCAGGAAACGCAGCAGTGAATACTGGCCAGGTCAGCCCAGAGGAGGACCCATGGCCGCTTAGCAAAGCTGGGTGCTGCTTCCCACCCCAGCCCAGCAGCTGCCTCTAGAAGCAGCATAGAGGTAAGAGCCATTTTCATGTCGTGGGTCTGGGTTTTTGGAAGCAAAACCAAAGGGCAGCCTCATCTTCTGCCTGCAGGATCTATCCAGGGTGGTACCCAGCCTGGTGCCCAAGCTGCCCGAGGGGCCTGAGCACGGGGTGGAAGCCTCTGGGGCTGCTGCTGGTCTGCAGGTCCCCATCCCCTCGTGAGTCCCTTTGGCGGCATCACCTGGGTGCTGAGCCTCGCCTCGTTCGCAGACCTTGCCCTCTGCGTCAGCTGGGCCGGCAAGGCTGCGAGCACTCTAATTTGCCTCCTGAGCAAGAAGTCAGAGGTATGACAAACTTCCTCCTTCCTCTCAAACGCCGTGCAAGGGATGCTATTATTTCATTACAGGGCCAAGAAAAGCACGGAGTTATTCCTGCCAAGCTGCATCCTCTCTGTCATGAAGCCCTGAAGAATGAACATTTAAATCATACATTTAAATGAACGTTTAAATCATTTAAATGCACATTTAAATCATACATTGATGCCAAAAGACTTTTTCTTGTAAATGCTGCTCCAGTGGAGAAAAATTATAGAAAACACCCAAAAGATCCAAGCCCTTAATGGAAGCATCCCAAAAGCTGCGGGGCCAAAATCCTAGGATGTATTCCTGGGTTCTTCCACGGGGGCCCTGCCGGTGCTGCAGAGCTGGGTGCTGGTGGGAATGGTGCCGGATCTGTCCTGGGCACTGGGAGAAACAGCTCCCAGTGGGCACGGGAGGGATGCTTGGCTGGGGGGAGATGTCCCAGGAGCAGCTGATGTGCTCTGAGCCCTCTGGTCCCCTCGCAGGTCTCCCTTTGCCGGGGATGCACGGCGTGCACAAATGGCTGAAAGCGCTCCCGTGCTTGTTTCCTCCCTCTTCACTTTCCAGCCATAAAAATAAACTAAAAGCCGGGCAGGCTGAACGCTTCTGAGGCTGAACTGGGGGCGATGTGCCCAAAACCTTGCACAGTGGGGTCCCCTCGTGCAGTGGGTGACTGCCCCCGGATCCCACCGAGCGGGGCACAGCCTTTGGCCGCCTTTCTCCCTGCGTGGGGCTTGCCCACCGCACACCCTACACACACCCGGCTGCTTTTGGGCTGCCCCCAAATCCCCCCAGGAGGGCTTGGGGGCGCACCTGTGCCATGCAAGTGACAGGAGCGGCCAAACACCTTTGCCCACCCCACTGGCGGCCGCGGACACGCGTGGCTCCAGGCTGGGCGCATCCCCCCCATCCCGAGGACCCGCGGGTGGTGGTTTTATTTTTATTTTTTTTGGGGGGGGGAGGAGGTGTTATTTCCCACGGGGCCCCCCACCCCCACGGCAGAGGGGTGCCCCCCCGCCTGCCCTTCCCACGCGTGTCCCCGGCCTCTCACCTGCCGGGAGGAGGAGGAGGAGGGCGAGGAGGAGGCGGCAGCAGCAGCCCATGGTCCCGGCGGCGCGGGCAGCCGCGGAGGGAGGGAGGGAGGGAGGGAGGGAAGCAGGGCAGGAGGAGGCGGGATGGGGAAGGCACCGCCAGCCCCGCTCCCCGCCCCGCTCCCCGCCCGCAGCAGCCCCGGGAGCGCAGCGGCACCTGCTGGCACCGGGACGGGGCCGGGAACCGGGACGGGAATAGGGTTGGGGTTGGGGTTGGGGTTGGGGTTGGGGTTGGGGCAGGGGGGCGGCTCCATCGCCCCCCTCCCCGGCCGGCTGCCCGCACACCCCCCGGCCGGGCGCAGCTCGGGGGGCCCGCTTTATATCCCCCCTGCTTAAGGGGTTCTCCGGCTCTGCTCTCAGCCCTCTCGCATCCTCCGCCGTTGTCCTGATGTTTTTGGGGTCTGGGAAAAGCTCCCCGGCGGAAAGCCCTTCCTGCTGCGGCAGGCGGGGGGCAGCGACGCAGATTTTAGCCAGGCGGGGAGCGAGGACAGGGCTGGTTCTCGGACTCAACGAGGTGAAAGCAGACAGAAGGGAAAGAAGGCATCGAGGGGGCAAAGGACAAAGCGAGAGCGAGTTTGCTGAGCAGGAAGGGCAGCTGGGTTTGGGGCGTGCTGGAGGTAGCGGTGCACAAAAAGGGGGCGGGTGGGCAGAGCCGGGAATCGCCCCAAGAGCGGTGCGGGGTCTGCTGCGACACCCGGGAGCGGGGTCTGGGACACCACAAGGGTCACGACACGGGGCAGACACGGGCACTTTTCCATACAGGTGGATGGGATTCTCCTAACGGAGCGGGGGCTGCGAGCTGACACCGGAGGATTTGGGGCGAGCAGGACGCTGTGTGGGGGGCGCCTGGCGGGCTGCAGCATTGGGGTGACTTCAGCCTCACCCATCCCAGCGTGGCCAGGGGACAACCCACGGCCACCAGGGCCCCACGCGTGGGGTTTTGCTCTCCGGGGCTGCTGCAGGAGCTCGCTCAGCCCCGGCCGGCGGCCAAATGGGGCGGCTGCCAGGGCGCGCATCCATCGCTGCCATCCTGCGGTTTGAGGTCACCGCTCCCTTTCCAGCCCCTCTTTCCTCCGCCCGCAGGGACAGCGGGTGCAGGGGGGGGGCACATTTGGGAGGACATTTGGGAGGGTGCGAAGGGTCCCGTCCCCTCTCCACCTTCCCGCAGTCCCCGATCATGGGGCCGGCGGGGAAACCCTCGCCGATGGGCCCCCACCCGTGGGTTTCCACCCGCGGGGGGGAAGAAGAGGAGCAGGAGGAGGAGGAGGAGGAGGAGGAGGGCAGAGGCAATGGGTGGCGGTGCTGGCAGCGGCCGCCCCCGTCCCGCCCCGTCCCGTCCCGCCCCGCCGCGGCCGCCGGGCACCGGGCACCGGGCAGGCGGAGGCTGCGGCGCCCATGGAAGCGGCGGCGGCCCCGGTGCCGGGCGGCGGCCCCGGTCCCCTGCTGCTCTGCCTGGCCCTCGCCTCCGGTAAGCGGCGGCACCGGGGCGGCGAGGGGGGGGCCTGTCCCGTTACGGGGCTCGCACGGTCCTGGAGAGGGGTCCCCGCACCCTGAGCCCGCCCGGGGTGCTCCCGTCCCGCCCCGTCCCGTCCCGTCCCGGTGCTCGCCGTGCTCAGCCCGGTGTCCCGCACCTCTGTCCCGGTGCCACCTCCGGTCCCATCCCCAGTGCCCCGCGGTGTCCCCCTGTCCCCTCCTGGTGGCCCCCGGTTGTGCCTGGCCGTGGGCGACGGCTGCACTCGGCTCTGAGCCCCTCGGGACTGCGCGGGGCTCTTCTGTCACCTGCACCGGGACCCTGCCCGCGGGTGGCCTTGGAGATAGTGGACGTGTGGACAGACATGTGGACAGACGTGTGGACAGATTGTGGACAGACGTGTGGATGTGTTTCGCTGTCCCAGACAGCACCCGGGATGGAGGATGCGGGCACAGCGAGCACCTCTCCAACAGGTGCACGCGTTGGCACAGGGACGGGGCACATCTTTGTGCTGTGGGGTGATCTCCTTGAGCACTAAAAGTGCACAAAAGGGGAAAGTCCCACCTCGGAGTGCTCCTTCCCACCTCCGGATGGGAGCAGCTGGGGCTCAGCCCTTTGGTGGGGCTGCTGCCACGCTCTGCCCAACCCGCACCCACCCGGAGAATGGTGCCCGACCTGTTTTGGGGCTGCGGTGCCCGGCATGGGGCAGATGGAGAGCATCAGACCGGAGCCGCCGATGGGCAGGCTGAGACCCAGCTCCTGGGGACCCCGTGGTGCCACCAGCACCCGCAGCATCCCCGGTGCCACCACCCTGCTGCGGGGAGGCTGCTGGAGGGAGGCCTCGCGGAGGGTGGCTGCGGCAGCTGTTTGCAATAAGGCCGGGGGCACTGCCCTGCTTGGGGAGCTTCCCGAGCCGAGCCGAGCCGCACGCTCGGGGTGAAGTCAGCCCGCAGCTGGTGCCGGGGGGCCCGCCCTGGCCTCGTCCCTTCTGCTGGAGGCAGCGCAGGCTGAGCCCCGCTCTCTTGGCACCCGGTGGCTCGAGGCGTGCTGCTGCGGCGGCGGTGCCTATATATAGCCAGGAGGGACGCGGTGCTGGGAAAGGCCCCGCCACCAGCCGGGGGACACGGGAGGCTGCCCGCGCTGCCACCCCACTCGCTGGTGGCCCTGCCAGGCTTGCCCATCGTGGGGAGGCCGTGCTGGCCTAGCAGGACGTCGCGCCCACCCCAGCTCTTCCCCGCGGCACGGGGACGTGCCCCGCTGTGCTGTGAGGCACCGTGCCGTGCCACCCCACGGGAGACACCCGGCCCCGCTGGCAGGACCCGTCCCCAGCTCGGCCCCACGCCGCGGAGCCGTGCTGAGTCAGTGCTGGTATGCCGGCGATCCGGTTACCGCGCCGCTGCCTGCGAACGTCCCAGGGCGGCCGCCCCTTTCCTGGCTGAATCCCCGCAAAGTGCCAAACCCGGGGCGCTCGCCTCGGCTGGGCTCCCTGGCGGGCATCCCACGTCCTGCTGCGGCAGCAGGGTCACAGCAGGGGCTCGGCATGGTGGCACTTGAAGCCTCCAGGAGGCTCTTCCAAAGGGGCTGCTTGGCTGCTGCATCCATCCCTGCCTGGGGCTCCACCGGCTGCCCCTGTGTCCCCCAAGCCCATGCCGACAGCACAAAAGGGATGGGGTGGTGGCAGGAGGGTGGCTGGTGGCATGTGGGGCCAGGATGCCACCTGGCCAGGCACCTGCAGACAGGGAGCAGCTTCCCTTCCCTTCCCTTCCCTTCCCTTCCCTTCCCTTCCCTTCCCTTCCCTTCCCTTCCCTTCCCTTCCCTTCCCTTCCCTTCCCTTCCCTTCCCTTCCCTTCCCTTCCCTTCCCTTCCCTTCCCGCCCAGGGAAAAGCTGACGATGATGCTGCCAAGGGAAGGGGGTCCCCTCCCTGTGCCGCTCCCCTGAGCCATGCCTCCTCCTCTCCAGGCCTGGCTCTTTTCAGCTGTGTGGGCGCCGACACCAACGTGACCGAGGGGCTGCCCTGCGAGGGCTGTGCAGGTAACAGGGGGGCGCCCAGCGGTGCGGGTGCCGGGGGTGTTTTGTCTGGCGCACTGCTTATCAGCGCCGTGTCCCCGAGCCAGCAGTAGCCAAGGACGCGTGCTGGCAGCCTGCCTGGCTTGGGCTCGCCACGGTTTGGGGAGCATCTCGGGGCGCTGCCACCCCCGGGGCCACCCTGTGCTCGTCCCCACAGGTAACGTGACGCAGCTGCGGCGGCGGGGCCACTTCTCGCGGTGCCCCGAGGAGTACCGGCACTACTGTGTCAAGGGCAGGTGCCGATTCCTCGTGGCCGAGGCAGCGCCGGCGTGCGTGTAAGTCCTGGTGGAGAGGGTCCGGTGGCACAGGGGGACGGTGTGAGGTGGTGCCTGGACTCCTACCCTTGTCCCCTGTGCCGCGGGGCAGGTGCGAGCGGGGCTACACGGGGGCGCGGTGCGAGCTGGTGGACATCTTCCCCCTGAGGGGTGACCAGGGCCAGATCGTGGTCATCTCCCTCATCGCCGGCATTGTCGTCCTCATCATCTTCGTCGTCTGCACCTGCCTCTGCATACAGTACGTGGGGACGGGGTGCGGGGACGGGAGGTGTGGGAGTGGTGTTTGAGGGTGCTGTGGCATCGCCACGGGGCTGGGAGCCGTCCACAGCCTCCGTGGGGTGGGATGAGAGGAGGGGGAAGGGGCAACAGTGTGGCAGCCTCCTTGGTAATGCCTCATCCTGATTATTTTTTTAATTATTATCCCCCCCACCCCAAAAAAAAAAAAAAAAAAGCCACTGTCGGAAGCAGCGCAGGAAGAGGAAGGAAGAGGAGATGGAGACGCTGAGCAAGAACCTGCCCTCCAAAAGCGAGGACGTGCTGGAGACGGACGTCGCGTGAAGGTGTAGGGGGCTGCAGGGAGTCAGAGCCCCCCCTTTTGGGGGGGCTCTGACAGCTCCCCTGCTCTCCTCTCCCCGCAGCGGCTGCAGGAACCTGCAGGCGGGTCCCAGCGCCGGCTGGAGGGGCGAGGGGTCACGCTTGTCACGGTGCTAATAAAAGGGTGACCGCATGCCTGTGCCTGTCTGCGTGTTGCAAAGGGGACATGCTCCCTACCAGTGACCCCCACTCCACCCCAGCTACCCGTGACCCTGTTAGTTACCTGTGACACCCCTTCTCCCACCCCAACACAACCCCATTTTCTGGGAGTTTCAGCTCAAACTCCTCCTTTTAAGTAAAAAACTGCTCCTGCAGGCACAGGGGCCCTGCACATGCGGCCACTTCAGGGTTTGCACCCTGGCTCCTGCCATACTCCAAGTCCCATCGTTGGCACCAGCTGGACACAGGCAGCTCCTGCAGCCTCTTTGCTGATGGTTCCTCACCAGGGATTTGCCTGTGTCAGCAGTGCCACAGGGCTGTGCTTGCTGGCACATGGAAGTGCTCGACCCCGGGAAGGAGCAGGGTCCTGGGGGAGGCTGGTGGGGAGGAGACACGTGGTGAGTGCCAGGGACAGCTGCGGGTGGCAGCGGGGCCCTTGGCTCCTGGTGGCTGTGCTGGGTCTGGTCTGGGTGCCACAGTCCCTGTGGGCACCACCTGCCCTGTGCCTTGTGGCTCCACTTGTGGCTGGGGACAGCCTGGCTCTGCACCTCAGGGAGCACAGCTCCTGCCCCGACACCTCCAGCTCCAGGTAACTGCAGCCCGTGGCTGTTGAAGCAGCCCAGGCTTTAGGCGAGGTCATAAATCACTTGCTGTTGTAATATGAACATTGGAAGTCACCGTTGTATGCTGTATGGATACTGTCTAACTAGTTTGCAATTACTGATTAGTTAGCCCTGGACTTCTCCAGCTCACTTGCAGCTCCAGCTTGTGGATGTCTCCAGACCTGGAAGTCTCCTGGACATCTCCAGCTCATTGTATCTCCAGTTTATTTGCACCTCTGGCTCTGTTTTGTATCCAGCTCATGACAGTGTCCTTGTAAAAACAGCCTGGGCTTTAGACAAGGTTGCAAAACATCACCGACAGAACTTGAATGTTAATATTGAATGTCATAGTTGTACATTGCATAGATACTAATTAGTTTGTACGTACTAATTAAATGGCCCTGGACACCTCATACCTCATGGGTATCTCCAGCCCTGGATGCCTCCAGAGACACCTCCTGCTCATGGTGGTGTCGACTCATTCACACCTCCAGCTCGTGACAGCTTATGCTTGTTGTAACAGTCTGGGGTTTAGACAAGGCTGTACATCAATCACTGTCATAACTTCAATGCTGCATGTTGTGGTTGTGCAGTGTGAATTGGAGTATGGAGTAGTTTGTGTTTCTGGATCCCAGTCCCCTGTGCCTGCGATCCATGGATGCCTGCAGCCCCCAGTGTCTCCTGCATGTTTCCAGCTCACCACAGCTCCAGCTCATTTCTGACCCCAGGTAATTATGGCTCATGCTTGTCCAGACAGCCTGGACTTTTCACAAGGTTGTAAATCAATTGCTGTTGCAATTTGAATATTAATACTGAATGTCACTGCTGTGCATTGTATAGATATTGGCTAATTTAGTTTGCATTTATTGACTAATTAGCCCTGGACATCTCCAGCTTGCCACCTCTCCGGTTCATGCACAGCTGGTGGACGTCTCCAGCGCTTAAAGCTCTGGGTAGTTAGAGCTGGTGCTTGTGAAAGCGATCTGAGCTTCAGACAAGGTCACCAATCAATCATTGTCATAGCTTGAGTATTATTATTGAATGCTGTATAGTCGTGCATTGTAAAAATATTGACTAATTTAGCTTGCATTTATTTATTTATTAGTTCTGGCTGTCTCAAACTCATTATAGCGCGTAATTGTTGCCGCGATCTGTGCTTTATACAAGGTCATAAATCAATCACATGTCATAACTCGACTACTGCATGCTGTGTTTTAATGCATAGACTATTCACTTTGTATTTCTCGCTTCGTTAGCCCCGGGCATCCCCGGCTCCCTCTGCCCGCAGTTCGCGGCTCCCTCCAGCTGCAGTTACCCAAACACTGCACCAGTATCGCACAGGCCAGCCCACCCAGCACCCCCCAGCCCCACACAGCCGCCACGGCCCCGGCTCCATCCCCCGGTCCCCCCTGGCTCCCCCGGTCCCCCCCGGCACCGTGAGGGAGGAGGGAAGATGGCGGCCGCGGGGCCCCGCCCCGCGCGGGCGCCCTGGGCTGTGGCCGCGTAATGGCGGCGCCGCGCGGGGTCGGTCCCCGTAGGGAGCTGAGCTCCGTGGGCTCGGACCCGGTGGGCTTCACCGGGCTGTCCCGGTCCCTGTGCCTGCTCAGCTTGGCATCGCCTGCCAGGTTGCAGAAGGTGTGCTCAGTCCCGCTGCCCACAGTGTTAACAGAGATTACAAACAGCACTGGTCCCAGCACACCCGAGGGACAGCACTCGTCCTTGGTCTCCACCGTGACACTGAGCCATGGACAGTGACTCTCTGGATGCAGCCATCCTGCCGATTCCCTGTCCATTGAATAGTCCATGTGTTAAATTTGTCTCTCTCCAGAGCAGGGATGGTGGGTGGGACCATGCGAAAGAGCTCGCAGAAGGACAGGTATGTGATACCAGTAGCTCTTCCCATGTCCACAAGCACGGTCACTCCATGATTGAAGGTCACCAGGCTGGTCAGGCACCACTGTCCTTGCTGAAGCCATGCTGGCTGGCTCAGGGCAGTGGTACAGTCCCCATCTCTGGAGGGATTTAAGAGATGTGGATGTGGCACTAAGGGACCGGGCTCAGTAGGTCAGGCTGATGGTTGGACTCGATGTTTTTGGAGGTCTTTTCCAACCTAGATGATTCTAATCTCCACTCTGCCCTCCATACATTCCCACATGGCTTCCAGGAGGATCCACGCCATGGTGTCATTGGGTGGAGAGGTGAGTGTGACTGCCCGGTGGTTTCCAGGGTCTTCCATTTCACCCTTTTCAACAACACGTGTGATGTTTCCCTATTATGGGCTTGGGTCATCATCCCCTTTCTGTGCCCCATGGACATGGTTCTGGCTCCCTGCCCTTATCCCCTGGGGTTGGGACAATGCCCCAGAGCCTACTCCTGCCTGGTGCAGCTCAGCAGGGCATGGGACCATAACTACTATGCACAAGGCAGAAGCTTTCCAGCATCACCGCATTTATTTTCCACTTTAAATCATACCACGCTGATTCTACTGATGCATTGCTCTCTGAGCACCTGGCTGAGATTTAGGCAATGTTTAAGACATTAAAAAAAATCCCTACTACCCAGGAGAATTTCTGAGAGAAGGAGATGGCATTTGCTCATGTGATTGGCTTGCACAGAAGAGGTAGTGCCAAGAGGTGGCAGCTGGCTCCTTTGCCTCAGCTGCCACCAGTCAGTCCCATGTTTCAGCGCATCGTCACCAGCTCCTCTGCTGAAGTAGGATGAATGGCAACCGTGTTGTCAAAGTCAGCCTTGGTGGCTCCCATTTTGATAGCCACGGCGAAGCCCTGCAGCATTTCATCGCAGCCCAGGCCTTGCATGTGCAGCCCCACCACCTTGCAGTAAGAAGCAAGAGGTCAGGCTCATGGCAAGGACACATGCCACCACCACTGGTGACCCACCCTGTGGACAGCCAGTGGTGTTCCCAGCAGTGAGGTCCTCACCAGGGGCCCCCACATCCCCCTGGGCAAGGACACCCAAGTCCCCCTCCACACACCTTCTCCTCCTTGCCGGCACACACCAGCTTCATCACACACTTCACCTTCCTCTGGGTGACTGCATGGTACAAGGGGGTGAAGGACGTGGTGTAGATCTTCACATTGTCCTTCCCATGTGCAGAGATGGCTTCATCTGCCAACAAAAGGCACCGTGCGTCGGTTTCCCCAGCCTGTTTCTCCACACAAGCACTGGAAGTGACTTAATGCCTGCAGGCCTCCCAGCAGCTCATCCCACCCTTACCTTCGGTGAGGCCCACAGTCCCGATGGGTGGGTGGCTGAAGACAACAGTGGGGATGTTGCTGTAGTCCAGATGGGCATCCTGCTGGCCCCCAAAGAGCCGGTGCGCCAGCTTCCTCCCAGCCGCGATGGCCACTGTGGAGAGGAACAGGGAGCCTGAGACCTGGCCTGGCTGGAGAACAAGGGGATGGGGGGCACCAGCACGCACCTGGGGTGAGGAGGGCTCTGCCGCAGACATCTCCAACAGCATAGACTCCCTTCCTGGAGGTGTTCTGGAACTTGTCCACCACCACATGGCCCTGAGCATCCACCTCCACGCCCTGCCAGAAGAACACCATCTGTGTTGGCACTTGGGACCCTGTGGTCCTCACAGCAACCTGAAGGTCTCCTGATGGAGGAACCAAGTCCAGCAGAGACGTGCAATGCTTTTCACGGTTCCACATGGCTCCGAGAAGCTCTGCCCACGCAGCCCAAGGATGGTGATGCCCAAGGGGAAGGACACACGTTCCCATCTCACCACACGGTCCAGGCACAGGTCCTTTGAGTTTGGCTCCCGCCCGACGGCCCATAGTAGGCAGTCCACATCCCGGATCACCTCCATCGTTGGCTTGTGGCCAGGCGCTGAGGATATCACCGTCACGTCCAGCAAGCCACTGGGGGACTTGGTGACAGCCTGGACCTGTGGAAGCAACGTGGGGCCATGGTGAGAAGGTGCTGACAGGTTCGGTGAGGAGACACCCTCACTTGGGGTGCTGCCCTGCTGGCCCGCATGTCCCCAGCAAGCATCCATACCCGTGAGTGCTTCCAGACATCGACCCCGGTGTTCTCCAGCTCCTGCGTGCAGTTTGTGCTGACCAGCGAGTCAAACGTCCTCAGGACCTGGGCAGGGACCACGCAGCCCTCTGAGATGATGGACCGCATGCTGGGGCACTGCCCCACAGCCCCCTCCACCCACATCCCCCTTCTGCCAGCACTCTTGCCCCACTCAGCCACAGATAAGTGATGCTTCCGCTTGATAACAAAGCTCTCCTTTGTTTACTTTTTTTTTTTTTTAATATCATAATTATCTTTCTTTCTTCAGGCCATGACTCAGCACGAGGCTCAGGGAAGCAGGTGCCCTGGCATGCACTGCTGCAGAAACTCTCTGCACGCACTGTGGCTGCCGGGATGGGCTCGGCAGCACGCCTCCGCTCTGCCTTCTGCCCCGAGCCTTCCTGGCTGCCCCACCGCAGATCTGCAGCTGGCCAGGATGTAGCAACAACGGGAGGCACCGTGGGGCTGGCCAGCAGTAGTACCTTATCCCGACGGATCAGCAAGGAGGACTTGGATCCCAGCGTGGAAAGGATCCCCGCGATTTCCACCGCGATGTACCCCGCGCCAACAATCACGCTGCGCCTGCGGAGAAGCAACGATGCCATAGGTGTGTATTTGGAGCCCAACAAGCACGTGCATCCAAAGGCTGGCAGCTTCTCCTGTGCCCAGACTAAGGATAGAGGTCCTGAGCAGCTCGTTTTGGGTGCCACAGCAGCGGAAGCCTTGCGAAACAGCAGCCTGCGCAACATCTGAGCACAGCCAAGAAGCCCTGGGTGACCACCAGCAGGAGCTCTGAATAAGCCACCGAGCACCTGTTCCACCTCCCTGCTCCATCCCCGGGCAGGCCGGGGGACGCCCCACCTTACCTGGGCAGCTCCTCCAGCTCGAAGAACCCATCGCTGGTTATGCCCAAGCTGGCTCCTGCAAAGCAGAGCAGTAGTTTTACCACAGAGGGGCTCTCCACAGCCCCGCAGCTGCATCATTTGCTTTCACAGCACCACCCGGGCCGTGCTGGGACTCACCGGGAACCTCGCTGTCTGGGGGCACTGAGGGGAACCCGCCTGTGGCGATGAGGATGTGAGGAGCTGTGTATTTTTTACCATTGACCTCGATGGTGGGCTCCGGATCGGCGGTGAACTTGCCGTAGCCGTGGATGATGTCAATGTGAGCCTGTGGGGGGAACAGCAGGGAGCCCCGTTGGTGCACGAGCAGCAGATATATACAGAAGACACACAGAAGGGACTGCGTCCAGGCCAGCAGGGAATACAGGTGCCCCCACCTTGTTTAAGTTATTTTCATAGATCTCGTTCAGGCGTCTCACGTAAGCATCACGCTTCTCTTTAATGGTTCTGGAACAAAGTGGAAGTTCATCATGGCTGCCAGCTAACAAAGCCACTGAGCTCAGCTGAAACGCTCTATCCCCTCAGTACGTGGCAAACGAGCCACAAAATAAACCAGCCTCGAGTTACACAGCAGGCAGGCACCTTCCCGCTGACACCCGTGCTGCTCCCCGCCTTCCCTGCTGGGGCCGGCAGCCCCCTCCCATCTTTTGGGGAGCCGTTCCCCGAGCCCCAGCCCCTTGTCCCCCTCCAGGTAACCGTGGGTGAAGCCACCGCCACCTCACCTCCAGTTAAACCTGATGCCAGATGTCTCGAAGCCGTAGTCGGGGTGGTCATGGATGAACTCTGCATGCACGGCGGCGTTCCACATCACCTGCTCGCACAGAGCCAGGCCCCGCTCAGCGCCCCTGCCCCGGGACGTGCCCGTTGCACCAGGCAGGCTGGCGAGGTTTCAGGAAAACCACGAACACCGTGGGGCCCCCGAGGCCTGTCACAGCAAGCGCCCGACCTCTGCATGAAGGCAACGCGGCTCCCACTGCCTCCCGAGCAGCCCTTTGCATGTGGGGTGACAAACCCTGGCTGTGCTGGCTTCATGCCACCGGGATTTTATCCCAGCTGCACATGTGCCCTGCTTCCTGATGCCTTGCCTCTGCCCGGGCCAGCCCACAGGACACGGGTCTGGGTGCCCCAGTTGCTCAACACTTTCCAAGCCCTGCTTCCTCCCCGCGCCCTCCTCCCCGCCAGCTGTGCCCCAGCAATTCCTGGCATTTCCCTCAGGGAGAAACCCCAGGCACCGGGGGCTGTGCCCGGACCCGCAACAAACCCAGGGCAGGTAACACGTTACAAACAACCACAAAAGCACCCGCTCACCTTTTTTGGCACACATCCAACGTTGACCTGCGAGGGAAGAAGAGCGAGTCTTAGTGCAGCACCTAATTTCTGTGAGGTGATGCTCCGGAGAGCACCTGCCCGGGGCCAGTAGCGAACACGGCACGGCTCCGTGCCCTGCCAGGCAGAGGCAGGCAGGGCAGCAGGCAGGGCAGCGCATTCCTGTCCGCAGCCACGAGCGGAGCCTTGAGGCCTCGTGGTTTATTCGTAGCCCTTCACTTCCTTGAGGGAGAATACGGAAGGTGCGCGCTGCTCGCCTGTAAGGTAGCGGCTCCGAGCGGATCCACCGGGAGCTCACCGCTCGCTGCCGCTTCCCCACATTCGGGGAGGGGGAAGCCTGAGGCTGGCGTCACCCTGACAGGGGCACCTCATCCTCCCCGCCACCCAAGTTAGCCCGTGCAAGGGATGGCGTGAGTGGGACAGCTCCCCCCAGCCCCACAGGGGTCCCCCAGTCCCCGACTCACGCAGGTGCCCCCCAGGCGGCGCGGCTCCACCAGGGCGACGCGGGCACCCAGCTCTGCGGCTCGGCGAGCCCCGGCCAGCCCTCCCGAGCCACCTCCCAGCACCAGCAGCTCGTAGGCGGCCGCCGCCATGGCTTGGCTCAGCTCTGCTCAGCTCAGCCCAGCGCCGCCCCTGGCCCGCCCCCCAGGAGCGCAGCACCACGGGTCGGGCTGAGTTTATTGCTCGGGTACAGCGAGCGGGTGGCAAAGGGCTTCCGTGACGAGCAAGGCGGAGCGGGGGCAGAGAAACGGGAGCGACACAGAGCGGGAATCGAGCTAAAAAGGGAACGCTTTATTCCGGGTTATGACAACGTACTCCCAAAAGCAGGAATTGCTTCCTTTCTCCAGTTCGGCCCATCGTCTTTCAATAAAATAAAGAGTGGGGGGGAGGGGGTAAGAAGTTAGTGTGCATTTCCCTTAAAAATAAAACTCCAAAACGCTAATTCATGCCAGTTAAACACTAGAACTAAAAATTTACAAATAAGCATAAAAGGAGATGGAAGTGTTAGAGTTACCTTCTCTTCTCTGAACAGTCCAGAAAAAAAAAAAAAGACTACAAATACAGCAGGCAAACTGACTGTTGGACTGATTGGTACAGGATATATAGTGTTGTAAGGAATTCAGTCTCAAGTTGTGCTAAATGCTCTTCATCCTCAGTATGGCACATTTTGGTCCATGATAGGGATTGTAAATTGAGACGAACCCCGATTTCGTACAGAAACACGTAAATATTGTTGCTTTTTTAAAATGCCAGGTGTATTTCCTTCTACAAAGGTTAGGAGAGGTTTACAGGAAGTAGTCTGGGGTACGACGGGTAACATGAGGCTCTCCACGACGAGGTGCTGGGTCAAACTGAAGGCTGTGGAAAACAAAAAGGGGTCACTTCCCTGCCTCCGCACAAGGCAGTTTTCAATACCACAAACACAAGACTCGCCCTCCTGCTGCTATCATTTTATTTTCCCAGTGGCTTCTGCATGAGACGTCCCAGACCTTCCGCCACCCCAAATCTAAAGCTGAAGGACACATGAGGTCCTAAAACAAATGACCAGCAGGAGGCAAGCTCAGCCACCAGTAGAAATGGTGCTTGCAGAGTGAACATCACCAGGCCAGCAGTGCTTCAGCAGCCTGCTGCTGCTTTCATGGGAGGCCAGCCAAATTCAGAATCTCACCAACCTTTATAAAGGTTAGTGCTAACAAAAAAAAAAAGAAAAAGCCATAGGTCCAAAGTTTCAGAGCCAGAAAAGAGAGAAAAAGAAGCACCTGAGAAAAGCTTTTAAGAGCCCAACTTACTACTTCCCCCCCCCCCCCCCCCCCCCAATACCTTCTTGCAGGTAGCGCATATCCTGTTAAAACCAGGGTGGTTTAAGCTTGCTTTTCATGAAAGAACCCCTTTGGAAAGGACCAGACTTTGCTCACAGTCCACACTGGTTAGGCAGGAAGAGAGAACAGCTCAAGACAGTTTACTCACAAGGAATATTTTAAAGTGTCATCTAGTTCCATGATAGCAGCCTGGTTCCCACAACGGTAACAGTAATTGGGTGCACTGAAAATGGTAACCACGTTTCGGTCGTGGCACCAGTTATAACCCTGCCAGAGAAAGAGAAGAGAGGTCTCTGTTAAACCTCCACCCTCAGTCTATCTGAATTTCCTCTTATCACCTGAAACGTTTTGAGGCATTTGTGAAACACTGTTCCTTCCATGTGTTTTCAACAGACTTGACTTTCACCTTAAAATTCCATTTCCAAAAAGCACTCCTCAGCATGAACAAGCTGCGTTTACCTGGATTTAACAGTTTCAGCCATTCAGAGAGAAGATAGCTGCGTGCCACTTGTGGATTTATTCATTTTGCATTCCAGTTACAGCTCATACAAGAAGGAAAGCTAGAGATTTTTAGATAAGCCCTCAGGCTTTGTTCACAACGAACGAGAATTTGCCGGTTCACCTGCGAGGGACACGGCTACCTCCAGGATCTGCTTGAACTGGATTTAAAAATAAGCCTGCTCCACTGACCCACCTGGCATTTTTCCACCAAGACATACCAGAATAGCCTATCAACAGCCAAAATTAGGGCTTAATCCCTGCCATATCTGAGTGCTGTGTGTTACAGGACAGTGTGTTTAACATACCAGCAGTCTAAGTAGAGCAGTCAGTGTGTAAGGAGATTATTGCTTCCACAAATGGGGTATGGCGGGGTCTCTTCGGCAATGTGTTCGCAGAAGGGGAGGGAGAACACCCCCCTATTTACACAGCAGGTCAAAGTTCATCGGTTTACATTGCTTGTTGCCTTCACATGATTAAAATCCCTCTTAGGTGTTTACCTGCTTAGCCTTCAGATGTCAGCTTATGCAAACCCATCAGCAGATCTCGCAACATGGATAAGAATTTTCATCTACCTTCATTTTTTAGCTTCGTCTACCAGAAAGTGCTTGCCCTACCTCCATGACAAGTTGATGAGCACGGGAAACCAGTGTAAGACCATTGGCATGGTTAAATGTTTCGGAAATGTCTTGCCCAAATGTGTAGCCAGCACCACGTGGAGATATACCCCAGCCACCACGATCATCTGGATCCGACCATAACAGATCACACATTGGACCCTTGAAAGAGATAAGCTTCTTCGTTAGCTTTCCTTTCGCTAGCAAGATGGTTATAAAAACACACTTGTAAAACATAGTTTATTTACAGTAAAAAGACTGCCTGCGTGTTCTTCTCTGCACAAGCCACACACTTATCTGATATACCTCACATCATCACACTCACTGAATCAGACAACATCCTCTCACTCACAAGACAGGAACATGCCCACAGCTGAGAAAGGAACCCATGCTACCAGAAAACCGTTCCACCTCCTCCTCCATGCACACCGTTTACCATCTCAGACCTGCAAAGGCACGGAGAGCATCTGATACTCGCTCCTGACTCGTGGTGTAATAAAGGCCACATGAGAAGGTACGTGTGTCCAAGGACGCACAAAGGGTTCGTTAATGCCAGCCACTTTGCAATAAATTAAAGGAATGGAAGTGACCCATGTGAGGTTGTGAACTGTTCAAGAGATTGATGGTAAATCTTCAGCAGCCTTTCTGGCAGGGTACTAAGCATTTCATTTCCTCTCCTGAACTGTTGATTGTTGGACTTTACAAATTCAGAAGCACCTCGGAATACATCTAACAGGCACAAATGAAGCTCAGGGGCTTTTCTTGCTGAGCTATTTAGAAGCTGTGGGGCAGAAAGAACTCCCCAGTCCTTACCCAAGCCCGCTGCTGTCCCCCACCCACTGATCCCAGCTCTGTGGTAGGGATCACACATGGAGGTGCTCAGGAAAGTCAGATTTCAGCACACATATGCAGCATAAGACTATGGAAGCCCCGGAACAAGAAAACAATAATTTTAGCTCTCTACAGTCAGAAGCCCCAGCAGGCAGCCTCCTAATTCTGTGAGTAATTTAAACAGCTTATTTCAGGTTTTTTGAAGGCTTAGGCAGACCTTGCTGCATTGTTCTTGCTCCTGTACCCACATCTCAGGATGATTGATGATGTTTTTTTTTAAATCAGAGAGTAAATAAGACCATTTGCAAGCTCCAACCACCCAGACAACACAGTTATTTGCAAGCCTAGGAGCTCAGAAGGTGGTTCCTTTGGTCCAGCTGGCACCCCCTGGCTGCTCCATGCAGGACTCCTGTACATCAGCATATCCCACAGGCCCCCTCCAGCTTTGTCAGGTCCCCAGAGAAACAGGGTAACAACAACCAAGGTGAAACAACACAGGAAGAGCTGGCTGGGAAGGAGGGGTGGTGACATGACACAGTTTCACATGGCAGTGGTTGGTTCCCAAGGAAGTCTGCAACGAGGCTGAAGGCAGCAGGCACTTTCCCTTGCCAATACAACTCTGAGTCAGCATGACAGTCGAGAAAATCTGTGTTTCTGCAAAAAAACAGCTGTGAAAACCCCACAGCTCTCCTTTTACAGACTGCTACAATCAAAGCATATTGACTTGGGTGTGTTTTGCCCAAATGAATGTTCATCTGCTCTAGCTCTTATGGAGGCAATAATCTGCTGTGTAACAGCATCTCACTGTGCAAATGGATTTCCACATGACTACGTATTTGCATTTCCAGCAAACATATCTAAAATTACAATGGATCTCCTTTCCTGTTACCTCATGTGGCACTTCCTGCAGGCGGTCCAGAGCCCTGATATGATCCAGTGTATCTATGGATGGAGAAAGGCCACCGTGGAGACAGAATATCTACGGCAGGAAAAAAGAAATAATCCGTTCAGTGCATCCATGCTGTGAAGCCTCATCTCAGAAATAGCTGGTTTTAACTTTATCATTCTTTTGCAATTACAGTGGCCTCACCCTCGCAGCAGGGAAACCAGATTTAATTCCCACAGACGGAAACAAAACCAAAAGGGTGCACATTGCATACAAATATCAGAGCTGCAGAGATAACATGCCTTCAGTTTCAAGACTAGCTTGACTCATAGCAATACCTCGACTCACACAGCACATCACAAGATGACTCCCAGCTCTCAGGGAGTCCTTTCAGATAAACCCTACCTGCATTCCTTCAGCAGCAGGTACCAAGGCGTTGCTGCTCCATCAACCTGTGTTACTACCATACCAAATTCTTCCCCAAATCCACAGTAAATCCACTGGCTTTAAAATAATTCCGGACACATGTTAAGAGAGCTTGTTTGAGACTGTTTGTGTACAGGTCAGACCACACAGCCTGTGTTGCACTAATGTGAGAGAAATCTCAAATAATTTTCTTCAGACAGGACCTTCTGTGAAGCTATTTTATTCACGATTGCAATGGCAGGCGCCCTGTCAGTCAGGAGCACATTTTAGTAAACAAATCATAACTTTTTATTCCCTATTACCCAACACCTGATCACCTCCCATTTCTTCATTGGTGGAGTACTACAGGTTCACAAGCTACTTGATGCTCCTCTATACCATGCATGTACAATTTTTCTTTTTGCAACCCTTTAATTTCTCCTTTCTGATATTTTGAGAACTTGTGATCTTTGTTTTACTGTTCTCACACCGCTCATCCTGTTTTACTCGAGCTTCTACCTTATTTTGAAACAGTGAGGCCTTCTACTGTCCACTTACCTACTTAGCATTTCTCTTTACTATGACTACACAACTGCCTTGGAATACAGAAAATTTGTTCTCTTCTGCAAAAACACAATCTTGTTCCTCACACTACAAAATGGGCAGTTTTCCTTATTCAAGGCACAAAAGCTTACCTGGCCATCTACTAGAGCTGTAAGTGGGAGATAATCAAACAGATCTGTGAAATACTTCCAGACATTGGCATTGCCGTACTTTCGCAGACATTCATCGTAAAAGCCATACACCTGTGTAATTTGTCTGCTTTCGTGGTTTCCCCTCAGTATCGTAATGCGTTTTGGGTAACGCACCTATTGAGAACAACAAAAAAATAACACAACCAACTTTTAACACAAGAATTGGACGATGAGTATGGAAAGAAATACTAAGAAGAGGTTTTGAGCAGCAGGTAAGCACTGAGCTCTGTTACATAAAGCGTTTTCCATTAACACATTCAACTTGTATCCATCAAATTCTAGCCAACTGCAATGTCAATGAGGGGAGCAATTCTTCCACATCTCCCCAAAACCACAAGTTTGTCCAAGGTTACCGTAAAAAACGCTATCCAGCCATACCTTTAATGTTACTAGGAGAGTCACTGTTTCCACTGAGTAGTAGCCTCTGTCCACGTAGTCTCCCATGAACAGGTAATTTGTGTCTGGCGACTTCCCACCGATTCGAAAGAGTTCCATAAGATCGTGGAATTGGCCATGGACATCCCCACAGACGGTGACCGGGCAGCATACCTCTTGCACATTTGATTCTTTTGTAAGAATTTCTTTTGCCTAGCAAGGAAAAAAAAAATAAAATATACAGAGCAAAAGCAAAGGAAATTCTTTCACAGGCAGGTGCAGAAGTTATTCCACTGCATTTGCATGGGAAATTCAATTTCCCTCTGGTGGCTCCCTTCCAGATGACCACCGGAAAAGCAGCTTGTTGAGTAAGCAAAGACAAAGGGCACGTTACAAATCACTGCGCAAGATGAGCAATTTTGCTCCTTCGAGGCCAGGTCATGTAGATTTTATTGTTTATTGGCACACTGAGGTACAAAGTCAAAGAAATACATTTTCTTCTTTCTCAGCCTGAAATTAAGGAGTGTGAACTTCAAGGCACATGCTGCATATGACTTCCATCACTGACAGGGTTCATGCACAAATCCTCTCCAATCGTTTCTGAAGACTAATTGTCTTCTGAACACAGCAAGATGAAGCGTTATTCCAGTAACTTCCATCAGCATCACAGGCAGACAGCACCCTGAACACAACTCTTTTTTTAGAAACATACCGGTCCTGTGAGAGATTTCTCCATCTACACCATCAAGAGAGCTCAGGTCAGCTCATTTCAACCACGTGAGCTACAGCAGCACTTGGCACTCTCGTCTGACTGCCAACGTCAAGCGCTGCTCAGCCTCACAATGCCTAGAAGTTTTTACCTCGAGAACCACAGCTGAATCACTGGCCAGCTCCCGTCCTGTCAGCACGGGTTCAGTGTGAGAGCTGCGTGAAGAGGGGTCAGTCAATAATCTTGCTGTCTGGGCAGAAATACCAGAGGAGACCGTGCAGATCACTACCCAGTCAGCTATTATGTATTTTTTTTTGAGCAACTTGATTTGCAAAAGCACACATAAAGCTAGATGCTATCTTATCCCTGCACTTGTTATAAAATCATGACCCCCTAGGCGTCCTCAAGATGCCAGCTGACTTACCACGACGTGCTCATGCTTGGGCTCCCTCCTGCCACCCCTCAGGCTGGCTACCACCCCGGCTGCTCAGCCGATCGCTCTCCGTCCCACGCAGCCGCCTGGAACCCCGCACGTCGCCGCCTTTGCTGGCAGCACAGCAGCAGGCTCCCGCAGCTCCTCTGCCAGCACTGCCAGCTGCTCCTCACTGCCCTCCTCCTCTGGCATCCCTCATGCTTCCCCCCGTCGCTGCACACCCAGAAACCCAGCGTGCTGTCCCAGGGCCAGGATTTCGCAGAGGCAGGTCTGCGCCATGGAAACAACACTGCGAGCAGCAGTGCCCCAGCGCCCCCAAAAACTCCATCTCCGTTGAGAGGGGCTGATGTCTTCTTGCTGAAGCCACCGAGGAAAGCGAGTGTTCCTGAAGTTACCTTTGCTACCCTGGCACAGAACCTCACGGCATAAGCGAGAGGCACTTCTCTAGCCCCGGGGGCTTTCTGCCTGCCAGGCTTGCCATCCTCTTCCAAGCACAACAGTTTAACAAATTTTTCTGACAGCAGGTCACACACAAGTGGAAGAGCAAACTCAGAGGCAATTGAAACCTACGGAGCTACCATCAGCTTCCCCAGCCACGACCAGCTGGCAACAAAATGACCACAGATGGAGGGAAGGCATCCCTGGATTTAGTCATCTCTTTCCCTGCATCCAGCAGTTCCGAGGCTAAATTACACGGCTGTAATTAGCAGATCTGCATTACCTTATTACGGTTACCAAATACCACATTTGTTTTGCTGCCTCCAGGCTCATCAGCTGATGTAGATCAGAGCTCCAGGCACAAGGGAGGCACAAGGAGCACCCGCAGGCAGGCTCCCTCAGATCTGGAGCAGAGGGATGAGCGTGCAGAACAGTCACCTGCAGGCGATGATCAGACCGTTCCTCAGGTCCCTGCACTCAGGCTGATGTGGGTCCCACCAGCCGCTACCAGGAAGGAGCTGATTACTGAGGACATCCCCCACGAGCTCCCCAAGCACACCTGTCCTCACACTGTTGCTCTTCACGGCCAGCTGCCTAGCCTCCTCTAAGAAAAGTGTATATTCACAAAGAGTCACTACATCCCAGGCAGTCAAGGGCTCTAGCAGCACCCAGCATGCCACCTGCATGGAAAGTAACCTGAAGGATGTGACCCTGACCCTGGAGTTTACCTTGCAGCTCTACCGGGACTGGAAACTGCTTAATGTGTTGCAGCCCTACTGGAATTCTCCCTGTTCACGTCTTTAAAAGCACCTTCAATGCCTCCCGAGAGCTTCTACCCTCTGTGAGAGAAGGATGCAAAACAGTGACAAAACATTTGCTCAGCGCATTCTGACATATGTTGCATGAAGCAGGAGATGGGGTTTCACCGCAAACTGGAGTGAACTTCACCACAAAAGGTGTTAGGGGTTTTCTGCCTTTTCATATCACGCGTGCTGCTCCTTTCCTGGCTGCGTAAGAGCAAGCAGCCTTCCTTGAGGCTTCTGGGAACGAGATGCGGGTCACAACACAGACACAAAGCACACTCACCAGTGTCTCAACCCACACACATCCCAACCACACAGAGGTAAAGCAGCACGCAGGGAGCAGAGAAGAGCTCCCCTCGCACAGTACTGCGTCAAACAGGCTCCCATTAAATGCGTTTTAGGAAGGTGGGCTAGCACAACTCCTGAAACGTTGGTTACTAGGAGCATCTAGAAGTTTCCCTTCAGGGCAGAGGAGGAGCTGTTAGCTGAAGAGCAGCAGCTCCTTAAGCTGCCTACCAGCTGTTACTGGTTAGCCCGTTTTAGCTTACTCTGTGGATGTACACACACATGAAAAATGAAGTTTGTCATTTTAATGCTGCAGAGATGGTTCAAATCAGGCTTGGGAACTGAGCTGACCACATGAGATCGTCCTCACGTGACTGTCTAAGGCAGAACAAGACCTTTAAAATCTTAAGCATCGTTAAAAACATCCCAGAAAAGCTGCAATTAATCAGCGCGCTCTGCTCGCGCATTTCACCATGCAGGGCTAAGACTACAGCAAAAAGGCTTAAAATAATAAGAGCACATTACAAAGCAAGGAAAGGAAGAAGCTGATGCGAGGAGAGCTGCCCTGCTCGACTGTTGTTTACTGACTTCCGATGGCTGTTCAGTAATTATTAAAGTCATATTTTAGCTACGTTTGTTTTAGACAACGGCGATTAACACATCGACTTCCTAAGTGCGTTGCCTTTGTTTTGGACGGAAAACACCCCCCAGGTCACAATGAAAAGGAGGAGCTTTTAGCTATTCTTATCAAGTACGCCTCCATTAAGCACAACATTTACAAGGTCCACGCTCAGAATTACTCTGAAGAGTCCATTATTTTTGTGAGGAGTGCGCCTGTCAATCACCTTAGCCCCACTCCTGCCCAGCTTCAGACTCTGGGGGCAGGAACACGAGCCTGCACGCTGTCCCACCCTCAACCTGCACGGAGGGAGCCCCTGTATGTTACTGCATCATCATCCATCCCCACAAGAGGAAACCGAGCGGTTTCAGGGCTTGGGCACAACCCCTTAATGCACTGCTCCGAAAGCAGCGATGCTACGCGGGCTCTGAGACTACCAGCAGGATCACCAGGAGGCTAATCCCTCGGTGAGAGACTTAACAATCAAATCCACATCAAGCACTTGGCTGCTCAGATCTGTCTACGAGGCTGTGCAGGCCGACTCCATCGGTGAGGGGATTAACGTCCAAGCAGGAGGCAGATTTTCAGCTTCAGGCTTTCCCTAGAGAACAACAGACACCCCAGGCACCCGATCAGCACGTGAAATCCTTCGCGAGCACAGAGACTCGGCTCCTTCTGGAAGATTCATCGCCTGCATCACCACCTCAGCTTGATTTTTAAGAGGCTCTTACTTCAAGAAAGAGAGAAACCAGCTATGGAGTTCCACGTCGAAAATTCGTCAGCTGTGATCGATCAAACTACCGTGTCAACAGGCGTGCTGAGCATGGAGAGTCTCGCAGGGTTTGCCCCAGGAGGCTGACCTGCACGAGAAGCAGTCAGATTCTCCCCAAGTGGGGGAGCTGCCCTCCAGCAGCAAGGCAGCAGAGGACACCCCAAGAGTGACAGCGAGCACCAACGGGAGGCACACTCCTGGAGCCATCTGGGCCAGCGTACCCTAGGATGAACTCCGTTGCTGAAGAGATGAAATGCTGCTGGCCATGGCTCAACGCCATGCTCAGATGGCTTGAACAGCCGCCAGGATGCTACTTGGCTTCATCTCTCGCACTAATTCCACCAATTAGTGCAGAAGAGCCTACGAGCTCGCTCTAGCGAGATTATTCTTGGGTGAAATGATCTCGAAGGGCAGAAACATCACAGATACGTGCCAGTATCAGCAGTGCTCCCCGGAGCACCAACTGGCTCCTGCTGCCTGAAGAACCGGCGTACAGTCACCGTTCAACAACCGGATGAGAAGCACAAGTCTTCGTTAGTGATCAGAGTCCTTCTCCTCCCACCCCTTCACAACACAAAGCTCCCAATCTGCTCACTGCAACGAGTCCGCAGCCCCCTCTTGAACATACAAAGACCAAGGATGCAAGAAAAAGGAAGCTAAGGAGAGGGTTGTTTGCCTGTGGTTAATTTAAGAAGCAGCCTTTTACTTGCTTTCCTTTATGCCCCATCTTATTACTTCACTGAAAAACTGTTTTATTTCATTGTAAGTCGGGTGTCTCTCACCTCTTTGCTGACTTGAACCCTAAATCCAAAGAATTTAAAGCTTACTGTTTCCAAACTTGGAAGTACTTCCTATAGAGCAAATCCACCTCCCTGGCCCTTCAGCCTGGCTCTAGGGGCCCAAAGTGCAGGTTCCGAGGGGCAGCAGTACCCGTGCCAGTTCACAGGCAGCTCAGCAAGCGCTACCCTCCCACCAGGGCCCAAGGGCAGGAGCTCAAAGCTAGCAGCACGGACACAAACCTGCCATTGCACCCGATGAAGCATCCAAGGCAGAGCTCAACAGATTTTTCACTGCCTATTTAATAGGAGCTGGAAAGGGTTTTTAACAACCTTCTTCTGCAAGGAGTCTACCACGATGAAGTTAAGCAGCGTGAGATGCAAGACATCTGATTCCCATATTCCCCCAACATGCTGGAACACTTCTCATGCCTACAAGCTCCAGTGGTGATAATTGTTTGTCCTTCTATCATCATTTAAAGTTTCAGAATGATTTTAGTTAGCTTTCACTTTAAAGACCAGCAGAACAGCAAACAAGTGTTTTCATGTTGTCTTCAGATGACACCTTGCTTATCTGCATACGGGATATATGATGGATCAGTTGCCAAAATTATGTCGTAATCAGGCAGGTGGATTTACAGGTGCAAATTTCAAGAACTTCCTAATTTTCATACCCTCCATGAGCCTGGCTGTCTCCAATCTTTTCCTCAATTACTGTCCGTTAGGCCAGCAATTACACCAGGAACAAGCCACACAAGCAAGTCTGGGACATCCCCAGCCCGCCCCCACTTTCACATAAACCTTTCAGTTTTGTTTTGAAATTACCAAAGTCTTTCACAGATGTAAACCCAAGGCAAGAGGTACCACTGTATTTAACCTCTTCGAAATCAGTCGTGTGAAAGGGAGTACTTAAAAGCGAGAAAGTTGGTAAAGGTTTCTCCGATCGTTATCTCAGGGGCACCAAATAAGCTCTCAGGCAGAGCTGCTTCACACCAACAGCAAGACCACAAAACCCAGAGCTCCCTTCCCCTACCACCTAAACCATACAACCAGTCCTCAAAAGCTTAAGAACAAGCCAAGTACGACCACCGCATTTACTTCACATACAAGCCATTTTGAACAGCTATCAGCATCCTTCCCGAAAAGCCAGGTGCTATGATAGCTTGCATCTGTATCAAAGAAATCCCACCCTGCCCAAAGGCTCAGGCTCCTACCTGCTATTTGGATGGCTGACACCCCCTCACCTGCAACTCTCAACGTGCCATGCCAAGCTCCCTGCTTTTTGTGTGACCACTGACATGCAGCCAGTCTGCTAGCAGTATCCTCCAGCTTTGGAAAACACAGCAGCCACAGCTCCTTAATCAACCACACTACCTGAGAAGGGAAATGTGCAGTTCTGAACCAGCAAAGCTGGGAGCAAGGCACAGAACACACTAATAAATTCTTTCAGGCTTATTAGCTGGGCTTGACACAAGAGACAGCACAGCCACAACGAGCTCTTGCTCGCTCTTCAAGACATCTACTCCTCATGCAACTGCTGTTGCTCCCTGCTGCAGCACCAGCCCTCCTCACCACAGTCCCTCAGAGCTGACACAGCTCTGCAAGCAGAGAAAAAGCCTCTAAAGCAAATGGACAGTCCCAGCAAGGGTAAAAAAGAAAAAAGGGAACAGGATAAAGGAAACAGAGGCTGGGAGGGCCAGCTAGAAGTCAGGACTGCTGGCAAAAGCATTTGCCAGGAAGCCACAGCATCTCTCTGCCTGTGACATTCAAACAGCTCCCGCCTTTGCAAAGGGTACCCTGGCATGTTACCGGGTGGCGGCATGGAACCTTTCTGCTGAGAAAGACCTGAGAAAAAGAAATACCTGCGTCTTCTGAAAGCTGGCACCAAGGTGTTCAGTCACTGGGCAAAGCGCATTGCCAAGAAGGAGCATCAGAAAAAATGATTTGCTTCTGAGAAAGCTGAACAAGATGCACAAGTAATAGCATGACAACACCAACCTCACCATAAGCAACGTGATGCTAAAGGGAGCACTGAACTCACTGCTCTACCTCCTGTGCCTGACAGCTATTAGCTGGCCTGGGAAAGGCAGCAAAGAGGTTCTCTGGACCGCCGGGTGTGTGGCAGCAGTCTCTGTTGGTTGCTGCGACAGGAAGCGAACAGAAAGCACAATCTTTGCTCCCATATTGCGAAGAAGCCCACTTCACCTCTTCAGTCTTGCCACACTACCTAAGCCCAAAGAAAACCCTAACTTTGCCACGGACTGCAGCCCTGAGGGAGCACACTCGCACACGGGCATTTAACTTCTGAAGCTAAACCCATCGTGACCTGCCTCCTGACAGGCAAAATCACCTCCTGACAGCGTGCACCCCACCAGCAACCCGCCCAAAGCCCGTCCCAACCCGAACCACGTCCCTCTCCCCCCCAGCACCGTGTTAGCCCGGCCAGCCCGGCAGCACGGCTCCGCTGCCCCCCCAGTCCCCCGCCAGGTGCCCGCAGCCCTCCTCCCGCCGTCAGGGGCTTCATGGCCGCCTCCTCAGCGCCCCTCCCGCCCCCATTTTCGGCCCCTTCGGCCTCAGCTGCCCCCTCCCTCCCTCCCTCCCCCTCCTCCTCCTCCTCCTCTTTTCCTCCCCAACCCCCCGCTGACAGCCCTGCCCCCCGCTCACCTCCTCGCAGAGGCTGCGGACCTGGCTCTCGCTCAGCTGCCGGCACTCGTTGAGCTGGTCGATCCACTGGTCCAGCTCCTTGGTGAAGCTCCTCTCCATGGCGGCGCCGCTGCCCGCCGGGGGCCGGGGCCGGGGCCGCGGCCTGCTCGGCTCCCCGTAATGGCGGCCCCCCCGGCGCTGCGCACTTCCGGCCCGCCGCCCCCTAATAGCACCGCCCCGTCATGGTGCCCGCCCTGTCATGGTGCCCGCCCCGTCGTGGCGGCCGCCCGCATGACCAGAGGCCCCGGGGGGAGCCCCAGGGCTGTGGCCCCTGAGGGGCAGCGAGCACCGTTGTCAGGGCTTCGTCCCTGTGCGCGGTGCCTGAGGAGCATGGCAGGTGCCCTCACGCTGTCACAAAGCCTTGGTGGCACTTGGGGTGTAATAAAAGCTTTCTGTAATCCTGGCTCTGTGCGTTATTAATCTGCCTCACCGCGCTGAAATGTTGTGGAGTAGCGCGTTAAGCCTCCCATCTGCAGGCTGGCCCCAGTAAGGGTTTAACCGCTCTGTGTATGCTACAGCAGCTGTATGTTGCGTCATACCATACGAGGACATTTAAAACTAGCATGCATGTGCTATGATGTACCTAAAAGTCTTCTCCCAACATCTGCCTGTAGGCTGGGGCTTTATTTATCCATCTCACAGCCAGCCCTAAATTGCTACCAAAGTGTGAACATTTCTATGTACTGCAGCATACCAAACTCCTTCCCGGATCTTCTGCATTTTTTAGGCACGAGTTTCTGCATTTTCATCCTGCCCAACAATGCCGATATATAATTTCCTGTGCTCCCACGGGATAAAACTACCAGGCTTGCTAGACTTTTCTTTCCCTGAGGTGAATTTGGAAATCAAAGGGTTCAAAACATCTTGTACCTTTAGTGAACTTTCCAACCCAAAACACATCTAGCAAAGCAAAAGGGAGCAATATAAAAAAAATATTATTTTTTAATTGCTCTTAAAGATCCTTTGCCATTTCCGTATCCACAAAAGACACCTTCCAGGAGCTGTTCACATCACCCATTCAGAGCAAAGAGCTTTTAGTTTGGAAAACCCAGCCAAGAGACTGCTTGGGGACTTGTTCTCCATCTCGACGGGTCACTGCACAGAAATGTAAACCTCAGTGTGTTGTGAAGGTACACACTGACACACTGGCAGCTGGGTGACCTCTTTGCCCTGAGACAATGCCCAAAAGTGACAAAGAGAAAAACTCTGTAATTTTGTAAGTATTTGAGGCTGTAGCGTTAAGCTTTGTGCTCTTAATCCTGCATTTATTTCCCAGCATCCTTACAGAACTCAGGTTTCCTGATTTTCCAATTTTCATACACTTGGGTGTTTTGCTTTGTCATGTCTTTTCAGAAGGTTATTTTTAACAGGATTGCCCGCATCTGTGGCACTGCAGAGGAGAACTTGCCAGTCCTATGATGAAGTTAAACCATTAGCCTGGAAGTGGGCTCCTGGGCTGCTGCACCACGACACTTTCCATCTGAGAGCTACGTAGGGATAGCATGAACTGCATGCACTCCAGAATAAAAGTGATGCCTATGTTAAAAATGGTGAAAGGGGCTTTTCCAAAATGATAGAAAATAAAAAAAATAAATCACATTTCAGGTCTCAGGTGACACAGCACTAAAGCGAATGCTGAGTCATTTTTATTTATGTCTCCTTAGTTGGCCAAGTTTTCAAGGTTTCCTCATCTTTTAATAAAAGGAAACAAAATCAGAAGATATAAAGAGTGTGTCAAATATCTCCCTGTGAGAAACAGCGGGTATTCTGCGGCTTGCAGTATGGTCAGATAACAAATTCACTGGTTGCTACCAAGGTGTGGTACGTAAAGTACATCATTATCCTGTTTTAGAGTATAAACAACCACTGGTAACTGTTTGCCAACCCCCTTTTCTCCCTCTAAATTAAGACATACATTTACATACCCATATGTATTTACACCTGCTCCCACCTGGTCCTGGGAAATGACACTGGGGCAGTTTAACTTGGCACCACTCCTACATGTGCAGTTCACCCCCAGCGTGATGCCCACCTCAAAGTCAAGGATGTTTTCAACCCAGGTGCACTGGCTTCATGCGGAATTGAGGGCAACGTTGATGTGCCAGAAGAGATACACCCCCGTGAGGGGGCTGCTCAGCTCCCCCATGGGGTCCTGCTGTTGCACGTCCCCCCTCAGCACACCCATATTCCCCCCGTACCCTCATGCCATGGCCTCACGGCATCACCCCCACATCCCATGTTGCACCAGTACCCCACCAGCAACCCCAGCACCCTGCCGCAACCCCAAGCACCTCTTCTGTGTTGTCTGCACCGAGTCCAGGCACCTTCATTGCAACAGTGGGAGAGGTGGCAACATCAGGCTGCCAAAATTCAGCTGAGAAAGCAAATGCATGTTATTTGGGGCAATGGGAGGATGCTTGGCACTCTTGGGGACAAAGCAAAGCCTACTTCCCCCCACTTGAGGCTAAAGGGAGGCAAAGGAGCATTTTGAGGTGCAGGATCAGTTCCCATGCAAACATTTAAGGAAGAATTAAATGCTCTGTCAGCACCCTGTTGATGCAGCTGCAGCCCTGGGGGGAGTAGGGTTTTCTGGCCAGCTCCCAAGGGCCTGCAGTTGCTTTGTGGGGGCACCTGGGCACTGGCAGCATCAGAGACCAGGCCCCAGGCTGCTCTGGGGGTGCCTGCGAGAAAGGGGGTGGCCAGAGCCACTGGGGTCACTGGTGGAGGATGAGAGGCACACGTTCCTGGCTGCACCACCAAAACACTGGCGTCGTCATTCACAGCTCCATTTTGAAGGGAATATAAGTGACCGATGCAAACGTCCTGTTAATGCATTCAGTGCCTGTGGCACTGAAAGACCGAGGTGGTGTTGTGTCTGCCTCTCTGAGGAGAAAAGGTTTTGCTACGTCTCCCCTCACTAATGATGTCCACAGCTTTCGGTTGCTATTGCTTTCAGTGAGCTCATTACAATAGATTGTTTCCTTCTCAAATGCAAAACACTGACATCAGAAATTACTTAACTTCAATAAATGTGTTAATAATAATTTAATCTCTTAACTGGTAAGTGGACTGAAATGCAGGAATTCCTCTGTCATGCACTTACCGTATAGAAGTGTCTAATGAGGAAAGACTGGCAAAAGAAGACGTAAAATTGAAAAGCCGCAGGGAGATGAATGTGAGATAACCAAGAGAGGAACATTTATATTCTGAGTCTTGGCTGAAGTTATTGCCCCTTCCAGGCAGATGCATTTCCCTCTTGCGCTCATGGAAAGCGCCCAAATGGGAGGTGCTGTAAGGGCAGATCTGAGTGACCGGGCCCCGAAACAGTCGCATGGTGAATCAGGCGACAAGAATCAGACCAGACAGTTCAGACTACACAAGTAAGCAAATTTATTTTAAGACAGAACAAATATTGTGGCAAACAACAATATGCAAATTCGGTTGGTAACAGGGGTAAATATCAGACTTTGTTTTCAAATAGATATAAAATATATTCAGATTCATATGTTTAGTCCAAAAAGCAGCTCACGTAGGGGGCTTGGGATGGGTCTGTCCACACCATCCGACAGCCCACGGAGCCTCAGGACTGAGGGCGACTCCTCTGCCAGCCGGGCTGCGTGTGCTGGCTCTGCAGAGGAGCTCCAGCTCCCCTTCATTAATTCCCTCCTTTGCTTCTGCACCCCTCCTGGTAAAAAGCCAATTCTTGCCAGAAACCCCAGCTCTTGGTGGTGGAAGAGCTCGGGCAGCAGCTGTGGTGCTCACCTACCACCTACCTACAGATGGGTTGGTCCCCAAGGTGTCTTTTTTAGGCCTGGACAAGGTCCTGGAGAACCGGCAGGGGAGCAGCTCGCTGCAGAGGAGTCGCACTAAGTCCTGGCCCCGTGCTCGCCATGGAGAAAAGGGGATGGGATTGCACACCGGAGTATAGGGGCGCCCGCGAGCCAAGGGGGAGAGAGCTGCTTTCTGGAGAAGCCATCCCAAATAAAAGCACACATAGAAAACATTAGATTGTCAATGATGCTTTGAAACAAATTCAAGTTTATCATTTAGTGTGTGTGTGTTCACGTTGTACAAACAGAGGAGAAAGACTGTGAAACTTCAAGCTCTGGACAACATGTCCTCAGTTAGTGTCCCCAGAAGCACCATCAGGTATGGGAGAGTTTAGCACCACAGAGTTGTAGGACCTAACTGATAACATGCGTCATTGGAAAACCTGGGGACATGGAGATCTGTGGGGGACATGGTACAGTCCATTAGAAACAATACAAGGCAATTTATGCGTCGTCATACAGTACAATACAGTCACTGACCCACCAACCCTTTCAGTACAGTACGGGACATGTAACACTTTGCACCCTGTTAACACTAGGGGACTAGAGGCGCTCACCTTTTCCTTTCCTTCTGGCCAATCCTGGTACCAAAACACTGAAACACGCAGGAAGGTGTAAGAGGTTTGACCCCTTCCTGACACCTGAAGCCCTGACGTGCTTCACAGGGTCTGCACGTCAGGAGAGACAGGGTCCTGAAGGCCCCCAAAGCACTCCTTACCTCTGGCATAGTGAGAACAGGGTCCATTGGAAAAGTGCTAAATTACAGTACATTTGCATTTTTATATGTCAACTATTGAACAGCAAAACAGATCGTTTGAAAACAGAATCAGTATCGTACAGTAAGTTCACACTTAATTCTTCACCGTTTCTACACTTGTAACACATGCATTTTATTTCCATTAGTTTGATGCCAGTAGGACCAACATCCTTCAGAACAATGATCTAACATTAAACAAAACTCCCTAAGAAAAATATTAAGCATCACAGAAGTTCCAGAAAAACCTGTTAATCAGCATCACAATGTACTCAGATTTACATTTAGGGTTTCTCATGCCATGACTTTAAAACACCTTTTGGTTCGTATCCTGAAAATGAAACAAAATAACCCCCCCAAAATAAAAATTAAAAACAAAACAAAACAAACATAAAGAACAGTCAGGGAAAATAAATTCTCTACCTGTATGTATTTGCACACACACACACATACATGCACATACCCGTGGAGAGGTGCATGGGTGTGTGTGCATTTGGAGACTGCTTCCTGCAATGCACGGTTTGTTTGATAAACTTGACTCATTTCAAGGTCATTCGCGTGGGTCGGGAGACACTTTTGGGAAAGAGCTCTGAACTATGGAAGGAAATTAAAAAGTCTCTGTTGGGGAGAAAGAAAAAGTCAGTAAAGCATCGTCCGCGTGCCATTATGATGCGCTTCCCTTGAGCTACCTCAAACCCAAACAACTAAAAACCCCTAAAAAGAACTGTCTTCCGCTTAAAAGGTCCTTCCCAAGAACGAGGTGCTGTGCTAGGGTTTACATTCGGGCCTCATGTGTGTGCCGTGCAGCAGAAAAAAGCTTAACTTTACCTTCCCGAAGGACAAGGTGCCAACACGGAGGGGCAAAAAACTACTCCTGCAGGAAAAAAAACACAGAGACCCGTTCCACATCCCCCTTCCTTGCCAGCTTCCTTTCCCAAAAAGGAAGGAGAGCGCTCAGCTCCCCAAGTTTTAAAGCTAGATTTGTGGGGTTCATTTGGCTGGGGGAGGAAAAGGTCTGGAATCTACATACGTTCCCACTTCAAATCACACGATGGAGAATAGAAGAGCATAACACTGCTCAGGGCTCAGGGCTTGTTGCTTCTTAACCACCTTTGGTTCTGACTGAATACCCAAACCCATAAAGCTCTATCGGAGATGAAAGCATAGACTGAACCCAGGCAAAGGCAGCCCCTAAAACCAGAGCTGGTCAGGACAATACTTCACCTGCTGAAACAAGCAAAACCAATATGCCTTTATTATTATTATTATTTTATTTTATTATTATCCTCTAGAGGTTATTTCCACCAAGAGCCGCTTGCTGGCAGTGAAGGAGAAGACCTAACTCGCTTCTCTCCATCCAAATCATGCAATTGACTGCTCTGGCAGTGGGGCTTATCCACCCCATACCCAAGGGGAGAAAGTCCCATCAGGAAGCACTGCCAAGGAGGGACTCGGATGGACTCCCAGCTCGTCAACAGGGATGACTGGGGCTCCAGGGGTGGATACCTCCTGGGAGGGAACGGCAGCATCCTTGCCAGCACCATGGTTTATTGGTGGCTGTGGAAAACCTGTGAGGGCTTTCTGAGAAGCAAAATGCTGTCACTGGGTTGAGAGGGTGTGGTTTGGGATTTCAAGGCCTGGAATGTTCTGCATCCTGAGGATCATCAACCAGGTTGAGATCCTAGTGAATTATGACAGTCTTTGCCTTTTGGGACTAACTCTATCCCGGTGATTTCTTGCTGGAGAGGGAGCTCAGGTCCCACACCAGCCACACCGAAATATTGCAGGAATTTTACAAGGATAGGGAAGCACGTCGACACGGCTTCCTACCACGCGACCTGCTAAACTCCTAACAACACCCTAGAAACCCAACAAAAAGCCCAGTGGTTATTATGCTCCATCTTCTAAATCATCTGTAAGTCTTTCACTTAAGAATACCCTTTGTAGTTTCAGCCCACAATCAATCCCAACAGCACTCTCAGTACAGGCACAATGATGGCTTTTATTGCAATGGCTTGAGCGCCGTCGCTATTGATACCCGCACCTGCGGGCGGATTTAACTTCGCTTCCTCACGGACCCAACCTGCCAGTGCAGATCAGGTTCTCGTGCCAAACCCGAGATTATCTCCCATACACTCCTAACTCCGTTTCCGCTTCACATCCTGCCGTCCACGCAAATCCAAGTGTAAATTACATCACCTTGCACTATCCCAATCCCTTTTGAGACTTCTCCTATATCTTTGGTGTTTTTAAAAGCCATGCGCTTGGTTCTCCGGATGACCTCAAAGTTTACAACAACCACGTCTGCCTGGGTGTCAGTGATTTAGATGTTCGGTCTATTAGGTACAAAAAGCTTTGACAGTTTCATTTCCCTAACTTACAAAATCGCTAAGAGATATGCAATGGAAATCAGGCACCAGACAGCGGTCACATACACCTCGAAATTATCTTCTGATGGCCCCTAAGTAATTAACACCGCGCGTGAGAGGCTAAATGGACTGGGGAAAATAAATGTTTTGAAACTCGGTGCTAATAGTACTTACAAAAGTGCAGTGCTCAGTATAGTCAGGAACAAAGTGACTACTAGTACTTAAAGTGCTAGTTTTAAAGTTGGTTTGGTTCGGTGTCCGAAACGTGGGTAGCATGTGTGTGTGAGAGCTGGGGATGAAATCAAAACCAGACGGCACTGCGACTGTACATGCCACACCAAAAGTGCTTCAAATCACACCATCTCAGAGATGCATAATGCTACTGGTCAGCTTGTGAACACAGACAGGCAAACGACTGACACCTTTTAGGTTACGATAAAGAACAGCTCCATTAACTCCATCACCACGAACCGATTCAGAAAGCAAATGGCCACAGCTTACAAAAAAAGAAAACCAAGAGTCTCTTAGAACATTTACGAGTCTTTGCAACTATGATACTCAAAGTCTAGCAAAAGCAACCCTGGGAAGCCTGCCGAGCGGCTGCAGCAGGCCTCACCAACGCGATCATGCAGTTTACAGAGGAGTCACGCTGCAGACTGCCTCCTTTTACACGCTATCTTACAGTTAGCCTATTTACGTATTTCTCGGTGGGTCTGTTTTTGTTTTTGAGCTTTCTGACTGTGCATCAAGCCGTCTTTTTCTCCTAACCACCCTAGCAGTGAAAGGACAAGTAGTGCAAGGACAAGACAATGAAAGCCGCCTAGTGAACGCCGACGTTCCTAACGTCCCGTCTTCATTTCCATGAAGCAACCCCCCCGAGGAGGACTGTGCACAAGCAGGTATCACCTTCACACGTCCAGCACGTCCTACCACAGAGCTGTGAGGATATGAGACACGCAGGAAGGAGCCTGGGCAAGCAGGGCTCTCCCTGACGGAGGTCAGGTGCTGCCCTTTCTTCTCTCGAGACACCCAAGACATGCTTTGTGCTGGCTGCTGCTTCTTCCCTTCCAGCTGTTGGCTTTTTTGTTCCCTGCGAATGACAGTGTGGGGCTGAAAGCCCAGACAACCTAGGGCAGACCGACAAGGACCCTCAGTAAAGCGAGGGAGGTAAGAGAGAAGGACTGGGGAGCTGGAGCAGCAGGACCTTGGGAACATAAAGGATCTGCCAGCTTGGAGGATGCTGGAGGAGAGGGGAAGCTGTGGCAGCTCCGTGTCACCGTTGTCTGGCTCATCCTTGGGGTGGATAAGGAAGACTCGCAGGAGGACTCGAGCTAGGAGGGACACCTGGGGGTCTCCAGCCCAACCTCCTGCTCACAGGACCCAAGCTGCTCACCTCAGTATGGAGTAGTCCTGATACACTTAATATCTTTGCAACAGGGAAAAAATCCTTACATGTATACTGTTAATAAGGAGGCAATAGCCCTACTCACTGGAGGCAAGCTCCCAGCTCAGCCCACGAGGTCTGCTTTGGTCCCAGTCTGTGCCATGGACTGGAGGTAGCTCCCAGTGAGCTGGGAAATGCTCACACGGCGCCCAATGCTCACAAAGTGCACAGCTTTTTATGGAGAAAGCTCTTTTGGAAGCAGAAGTATCTACTTTGCAGCCAGAAGCTACTGCCTGTGTCTGGCAGTACTTTCTGTGTTTTGCAAAACACTCCTGGGTCGTGAAAATGAGGGGAAACACAGCTTGCATCCATGGTGAGATGTTTCAGGTACAGCTGCAAACCTGTGATACTGTTTTCTGTACGTAGGTAGATGGATAATTTGCTTTCAGTAATGTTGATCTCAATGCTGGGACCAAAACTAAACATCATACGTACTGAAAATTTGCCAGCATGAAAAGTACAGTACCGAAATTGCTCCTTTGCTCCCTCTGAATTTCTTCTCTCTTCTGACTGTAAGGATTTTTGGCAGATGATGATCACTGGATAATAAATCTAAAGCAAGGAAACTGTGTCAAATTGGAGGGCAGTTTCCCACACTGCTCTCCCAAGGTTTTCATACCGTATTGTATTGTTACTGCCTGGGAGAGAGATCCTTACCTAGGACTGTGACTCCTGGTGATTTCGCCTGCACTGGGATGGCAGCTGCATCTGATTTCTGACAAGCAAAGCTATTCCCTGTTTTCCCCGAGACAAGCAGCAGGCGGGCTGCCTGCTGGGCCTGGCTCACCGCTAACCTGACAGAGCAGCACCGCCGTCCTTCTGGGATCTCTGCAGGCAGGCAGGAAAGCAAACAGACTGCTGGGGCTTTTGGCACTGAGCTGGGGTGGCACAGGAGATCACGGCAGCCCACGGCCTTACCTGAGCGCCGCCCAGACCTGGATGTTAAAGGCTTGAGCAGAATCACGCTTTAGCCGGCGCGCTAGATTTTCATGCAAATCTTCTTGGCAACTTTTCCAGCCTCCAAAAACAACTCATTTGAAAGTTTATGAGAGGCAACGTTTTATTTTTGGAGGCAGAGGCTTTCGCTGCATCAAAGCCTGCAGATATCCGTATGCCACAATTAAATGCTGATTTTCAGCGGTGAATAAAGTGATTCCCAGACACAGCACACTGCAGAGTAAAACGCGATCCAAGATTGCTCAGTACCACAGGCATAATGCAGACCGAAGACATGGGGCCATTTTTAATTATATGCAAATTATCACAACAAAAAACAGATCCCGCAGCGGAAAACCAATTCCGGGAAGAAATAATCATCCATCTTTTGTAGTCCTAGCGGTGGTGCTCGCGAAGGAGCTTATTTACAAAATGGCATTCTCCATAAAAAGGCTGCGTTATCGCCTCCCAAAAAAAGACACAGATGCAGATATGTACTACTACAGCTCCCTGGATCCTGTGCCTGGAAAATTCCCGGAGGCTCTGGGATGGTGCCCGAGGAACGAGATGTGCTGAAATGAGCCCGCACCAACCTGCATGGAAGTAGCCTGATTCCAGCCCAAGCGCTCTCTGCCTCCACACCGATGCTTGGACAGCAAATGTTACAAGCCTCAGCTACAGGAAGCTGTGTCCAGTTCAACTCATACCAGCTGTGGGTCTAATGCAACCCACTGGACCATAAAAACACTTCCAAACTCATGCTTTGAAATGCATGCTTTTCAGCAGGAGAATCATATAGCCTTTAAATTCTGTGCAAGTGAAAAAATGCTTTCAATAAAAGCATCGGTGATGTGTAAAACGAAACGATATTCCCAAACTGCAGCTGGCTTTTACACTTCCTGCTTTTTGCAGAAATTTTACTTAAATGTGGATGAGAAGCATCTTTTTCTTTCTCTGCATGAAAATACCCACTATGTGGGATGACAACAAATGTGCCCTTTTTTTGTGTACAGTGAAAGAAAAAAAAAAAAACACAACGTATGTATGGAGCCACGAACGTTCAGTCGTTCAGAAAGGGGCGAAGAAAACCAAGCAGCAGGCATGCAGAGCAGTGGGAAACAAAGAACCTGTAGCCAAAATTTCATGGTGAGACGGTTGCACAGGGACAGGGACAAATTCAGGTCACTGCCAAGAAAGCCAGTCCTGCCCTGGCAGCGGCTGCTCCTCGACCACCAGGATGCTATCCTGACCACAGCCAAGGCTGGATGTGCACCCAGGGGAACGATACGTACGGGATAAATTCATTCACGGGGACCTCGTGGCCACAGCTGCTGTGGCTGGTACCTGGGTCCAGCACTATGAAACATGTTCCTGAGAAGCTGGGGGCAGCAGGAGACCGCTGGCATGCTGCGCTGGTGTAACCACGTGCCTGCCAGCAGGAACATTGCACCACCGGGACCGCACCATGAAAGCAAAGGGTTTTATTACCACCAGTTCAGTTCCGTAATGCATGCTCATGAGTAAGGTGGAGGTTGTATGGAAATCACTTTGCTTGTTGGGCAGTGCAGAACTGCCAGGGGAAAAGAAAGGAGGATAAGGTACAGCTGGAACAGCGTGGGGTCAGTTGGCAGAGAATCCTTTTACTTGAAATTCAACCAGGAACCAATATTTATGTATATTTTGGTTTTTGTAAAAAATGCCACTGCAGCTCTGACAACAGCTGGTGACCAAGGACTGCATCAAGAGTCAAGGACCCCCAAAACTCAGGTTCTCACCTAGTACCGACGTCGCAGCGCTGGCGGGATGCAGGAGAGCGCAAGGAGGTCCGGGGGTCTCTCCAGGCATGGACCGAGCCCCGGGGTGGCCAGGAAGGCAGCTTACAGCTCACACCTAACCCCAACGCTGTGTGCCTGCCTGGCTCCGCAAATGCTTGCCTGGTGTTGATTCAGATGTGTTTTGTTTTCCTTAGGTTTCCATGCAATATTTTTGGCATTAAATGTCATCCCAGGATGGTTACTAAAGAACGTAAATTTCTTCCAGCAAAAATCACACCTTCAATCTAAGACCAAAAATCTGTTTATCTTTCCTGGATGTCAGAGGTGACAAAAAAGCTATTCTGGACCATCTACTAAAGCATCCTTAATATAGTTTAATGGCACTAGCTTTTTCAGCCCAAATCAGTTTACCTTCCCAGCCAATCTTCTACAAGCAGCTTAAAATTGCATCAAAGTCTATCCAGAGGAACGCTTTGTTCTGATCTCTCCTTTCCTGATATTACAACTCTTTTTTCACATTAGTATCTGCATTCATACAAAATTCAAGGGAGAGGGAGAAAATTCCTACACTGCTAAAAGAGAACTCTAGGATTTGCTAGCACCCAACTATTGATTTTTCTTCTTAAAAAATAAAAATAAATTTTAAAAAAATCAGCTGTTTGGCTAGAAAGCTGGGATACCTTTGGTGGAAGGTCGAAGTACTGGCAAGCATGACAGCAGAACAGGTTCCTGGAAGACTAAAATCCAGGAGAAGGCTGGTGCCTAAGCCTGAAGCAAGTGAAAAATACCCATGCTGTAGCCTCCTGCTTGTCCTCTCGTGCACAGCACCTTCAGCCTTGGCTTTGTGGAGGGGAAGAGGTTGGCACAGGGGTTGAACAGCTGCAGAGAGCAGCCCTGGGGCATGTGGCAACAGCTCAAGGGCTGCTGCAGGGTCTCAGCCTGGACAAAGAGCCAGGCTGTCACTGCATCTGCTGTGCTCACCTCAATGCCCAAATGCTGCAGTGGCAAACCCGCCTTCAGGTGTTAACCTGGTGCACCTCTCAGGCTCTGAAAGCAAGCGTGGCCATTTTTGCTAAGTTTTTCTGCATTTTTTCCCTCCATTTTAAGAGGGAGAGGAACCTCTAGTGAGCAGGTAAAAAAAGTCCATTGCAGTAAAAAACTAAAATTAATAGAGTCTAAAAAAACCATGACACACAGACAAGTTTGTGCTTTCTGTGTCACAGAAACTTGTGGACATGGAGTGTAATGTAGCAGCACAGAGGAGGGTGAACTTCACACTGCTGAGAGCCTACGAGGGCGAGGAGGGTGAGAGGATGCCCCGGGTCATGGTTTCTCTTCCTCATCCTGCGGCACTGAAGGGCCAGAAGAACTGTGTCTCTCTTACCTCTTACCAATATTTCAAGAGCCTGCTCCTCTAGCTTTTCTGTTCCTCTTTGTGGGGCTAACACTTTGGACATGATGACATCTCCTTTATAGCTTAGCCTGCAAAAAACGACTGTTTCTATTTCCAGGTTTGGAGTTGCATTCCCTGCAGCACCTTCTCTCTCTTTTTTTTTTTTTCCTTCTCTTTTTTAGTAAGACAGCCAGAAGAAACCTATCTCTTGTTAACTCAAAGGGTCACCCTCCATGGTGCTGAGAGATACCTGTGCCGGTGTAAGCAGGAAATGTTGTTACTGAGCACAGGGGATGCAGGAAGCCCACGCACTGGCTGCGTGCTGGCACACTCCAATCCCAAGGACAGAAATATTCGTATGCTCTCCAGAGTGGCCGCCTTGACACAACCTTGTGTTTCAGGAGCACTTGCCTCCTGCTTTTTGTCCTGGTCACCAACAGCAGGGGTGTTGGCAGAGGAGCTCACAAAATGCCGTGGTGAAGGGGCAGTCTCCTGTGAATGTACAGTGCAGCTCCTCCTTTGGTCCATTCTCAGCTTTTATGCTCTTGAGCCCAGCCAGAATGCCTTCCCCTTGCTGCCATCTCACCCCAGGTCCCACATGCAGGCTCTGAAGGTCCCTCATCCTGGTGGCTCCCTGCCTTGCCACCCGCTGCAGCAGCCAGAGCCAGCGCAGGACCAGGAGAGAGTGGACAGAAGGTTGGCAGATGCTCAGCTCTTATCTCGACGTCTTCACGCCCACTTTTCTGTGTGCTCATCCCACCTACCTGAATTTATTAACCCACACCAAACCCTCGGGCTGCTTCCCAAGCTGACGTGGAAGTGACTTGCTGTTCGGCACAGAGAAAGAAACAACTCCAGTGAGTCTGCGACCGATTTGAACGTCCAGGGGAGGACAAAATCCTGGCAATGTTCAGCTCAAAACATGTACTTCCAGACTGCAGCTACCTCTGCGTTCAGGGAAAACAAAATTGTGGTTACGTGTAACAGAGGATCGAGGTACAACATCAAGTTGTGGCAAGAAGCAATAGTTGAAGCTCACAGCAATACTTGTAGTAGACGCAGAAAGGCGCGTCCCTGGGGAAGCTGTTATATGCTGACTACAAGCAAGCTTCTGCAGGCTGGCAGTCGGGGAAGCAGGTAGTCTACAGCGAGTGCGTGATCAGATCTGCCGTAGGTAACTGCTCCGTGCAACCCTCCTCGAGATGTGAACGGTCACAGAGGGAATGTGCAAGGGTTGCTGTATGCCAAAGTAACCATTGCTTTGCTGTGGCATGGCCAAAAAGAAGAAAATGTCAGTGTAAAGGTTGTGCTCGGAGATGAGAGGAGCAAGGTTTGGTTCACCTTGTCACACGCAGTGCCTGTTCTCGGCACCCTAAGCACGGGGTTGAGCCAAAAAGCCTTTTTCCTAATTCTGCCAGGTTGGGGGCCTTATGGGGCCTTCGGTATTTGGAGGTTAACATAAAAACCTGGCCTATAGTCTCTGGGCTGGCAGGAAGTGGGACTTCCCCCACATGCAGCAGGTCACTACCACCCGCAGCAAGGGGCATGCAGCGCCTGGGATGGGCCCTGCAAAAGGCTTTCTCTCGGCAGCCTTTCATGTCTCAGAGAGAAAGCAAAGCGATCGCACGACAGGAGACACGCTGCAGCTTCAGAGGACTTGAAAATAAAATCACTTTTGATGATTAGGGGGGGGAATGGGAGATGGATGTGCTAAATTCACACTGATTGACAACATTCACTTGCCAGAGAGTAGAAAATAAGCTAAAAACACCTAAGTGGTGCAGCTGAACACAGTTTTAGAGCTAGGCCTTGCGCTTCGCTCTTCCCCTGGCGTTTAGCACTTTAAATGTGCTCCTTTTGGAGCTCACAGGACCCCGGCCATCAGCCCCAAACCCCTGCTGAGGAGTGCTGTGATGTGCAGCCTCTGGCCACACGGTACACACCGTGTGTCTGCCACCCACCTGTGTGGGAAGTCTAAAGGATAGCCTACAAACGGGGCCGCTCAGCACCTCCCGCTCAACCACGCCAGCGTGCTGGGAACTGCAGGCACTGCCGTGTTGGTGCCATCAGCACGGTGACCGCAAGTGTTAAGTGACATCCCGAGGCATGCGGTGTGGTGGCAATTATGCAGAGGCATTAACGAACGCTGTTGGCTTTCAAGGTGCTCAGTAGTGGGAACTCACCAAAGACAGGATATTCCTACTCACCTCGAGCACTGTGTGCGGTTCTGGGCACCACAGCAGAAAAAGGACGTGAAACTGCTGGAGAGTGTCCAGAGAAGGGCTACAAAGATGATGAAGGGCCTAGTGGGGAAGGTGTACGAGGACACTGAAGTCACTTGGCCTGTTCAGCCTGGAGAGGAGGCTGAGGGGAGGCCTCATAGTGGCCTGCAGCTTCCTCACGAGGGGCAGTGGAGGGGCAGGTGCCGATCTGTTCTCTGTAGTGCCCAGTGACAGGACCCAATGGCATGGTGTCAAGCTGTGACAGGGCAGGGTCAGGCTGGACATCAGGAAGAGGTTCTTCACTGAGAGGGTGGTCGAGCACTGGAACAGGCTCCCCAGGGACACAGTCATGGCACTGAGCCTGTCGGAGTTCAAGAAGCATTTGGACTGTGCTCTTAGTCATAGGTCTGAATTTTTGGGTAGACCTGTGTGGTGCCAGGAGTTGGACTCGATGATCCTTGTGGGTCCCTTCCAACTCAGGATATTCTGTGATTCTACTGCCTGCACCCGGGCGAGACCGTGGCAGAGGACACAGCATGGCTATGTGAGACCTGTCCCTTCAAAAAGCTCTTCACAGAGTTTTCCAGATGGGTCTATCTGAAAACCCGTAACTTCATGAGAACCCGAGCCAAACTGCTGTCTGGACCATGACAGCTCATCCCCACCACAAACTCTAGCTGGGAAAAACCCTTTGAAAGATGGCAGCAGCGCAATGCTACAGCTTTCAAACTCTTCTGAGTTTATCAGCACCTCACCAAACAGACTGTCCGCAGAGGCAGCTCAGTTCTGCTGCAAATATCTGTTCTGATCAGTGCTACAAATATCCTGGGAGTGTTCAAAAATCTGGAAGAAAAAAAATGGAACTATCATGAATGCCTCTCCGCCAGAAATACATCTGTTGACTACGCAGTGAGTTTCATTTAATCCAGAGCAACTGTAAATGCTTGCTTCTGTCTATTTTTACCGCAGCAGTCCATAATTTTACTACCAAGCATTTTACACAAGGCTTCAAAATCTATTCCCTATTCCCTCTGGGCCCCAGGCAGCTCTTCTGGCTAACAACGCACGGGGCTGGGCTGAACGTTTAGATTTGCCCAAACAAAAAAAGTAAGATAGGAGTGGGTGAGGCACTGCCTTTCTGGATCTGAAAGGCTTCTCCGTGTTCCTGCTGCTAGGTGGACAAACTGCATCCCGCAACCATGTGGGAATGAGATCGCAAATCTTTACAGGAGCAATTCCAGTCTGACTCCACCTGCCTGAAAGGTGCATCCTTTTCTTGTCCCACCGTAGGAATCGGCGACACAAGGACTGACTCTCAGTTACCTCCATGGCTGGAAGATGGAGCGTGGCCCAAGAGATGGGCTAAGAAACCCATGCCCTTCACAGGGGAAAGCTCAGGGACTGGGATTCCCAGCAGCACGTTGCCCACGGACATCAGGACGTCTTTCCAGCCTGGCAGATGCCAGGACAAGGGGAAGTCTAGGAATTATTTCAAGCCCTCATCATAGATTATTTCCACGTTACGCACTGCAGCACAACATCACAACATCATAACTACATAATTATTGTCTAACAGGGTTTGCTGTCTGCTCTCTTGACTTCTTATATATGTCTCACATATACCACCACGTACGTACGATGTACTTACATGACAGTGGCAGGGCTGACTACAGATCACAACACGCAATTTTAAAAACTTTTCCGCTTGTCACATTCATCAACACAAGTGCAGTATTTGAAAACTCCTTAAAACTTCATGAGATGTGTGGGACAAAATGATGTTGCTACTCCTGGCAGAGATCAAGAAGCCACCAGTAAAGGTCAGGCCAGGAGACCAGAGGTGACTGAAAATGTATTTGGTGTGAGTGTAGAATAAAATGTCAAGAAAATGATAGGATGCCATCTGCCCCGCCTGCTAGAGCTGGTCTGTGGTATTAAGGTCTTATAAGGGAAGGGCAGCAAAAGTTAGGAGCTACTCTGACTTTATGGGCAAACATATAGGAAACAGCCTGTGAAATTTCAGGAAAGAATGAAGCCAGATTACAGTTTAGACCACATTTATCAACAGAAACTTCCTCTAGAAGCACCAGGAGAAATGACCGTGACAACTTGAGCTGTGTATTCCAAACCCCAGGCTGGGGGCTCTGTGCCTGGCGGCTGGGAAAGGCTATTGCAGCATTAACTGCAACCAGGTTACAGTCCTAATAAATAAAACAAATAATACATAAAACAATAAAACAAGCCCTAACTAAACCAAGCCTAATAAAACAAGCCCTGCAAAATATTCAGCACCACCATCTGGGGTGGGCTGAGGCCACTGCTCAACCTGCCAGCCTCCATCACCCCTCCTCTGCCTGAACCCACGGGCTGCCTCGGGCTCTGCATTTGCACTCAAAGCCCTCAGGAGGCGAGATGACCTTTCTGCATCAGATAGTTCCGAAACACAGAGCAACATAGCTAAATCCTCGACATTCCTTGACCTCCCTCAGCATTTAAAGCTGGTTGAAGACTGGTGAGGAAAGCTCTCCTCCGGTGCAACGCAAGCCTTCGGTGCCAATGTCAAATGTGGCCACCCGGGAGCCCAAGAGTCCTCTGGTTTGCTCCCGACCGCGATGCCATCAGGGCTGCTGCTGCTGGTGTGAGACGTGCTTCGGCTCACCCTGTAGGACATCATCGCCGAACAGCACGGATAATTAATTTATGTTCAAAATACCAGGGCTGCACTGGCAAATTCAGCCTTTCCCATAGGAAGAGGATGAAAGAAAGAACAACTGTGGTGTGACAGATGTTAGTCATATGCTTAAACGCGCTTCTGGAAGGCGCTCAGATACGTGTGTCAAGTGATTAGAGCAGTGCGGGAGCCTGCACGGAATGGGAGGCACTGCTTTATGGCTATACCTGCACCGAACTGTCAGATCACCTTGCAATAAAAATGTTACGAAGGAAAATCCAATTAACTTTCAACACAGATGAAGCTTCTGGGAGTTGGGAGAAAAAATTAAAACCCAGTGCTTTTCAAGCAGTTATCTCGCATCACCGGATGGGCACTGCTCGAAGCGCAGCTTGGAAAGAGGTGGCGGCACAACCACATTACGACAAGCTCGTGGAAAGGCTTTCTGAGCAGCCCGACACATAGCCACTGCCCAATAAATAAGAAAAGGTGCCTAAAACCGGTATGGAGAAAGCAGAAACAGCCCAGGTAGGAGACAGAGCTGTCTGAGAGTGAACATCAACATTGAGTATCTTGCTAAATTTAAAAAAATAAAAAGTATTTCACCCATGGAGTACAAGATATTTCCATTGCCTACTCAAAGCAGTCGCAGTTGTTTGACACTCCTGACAATGCAAGGTGATTTGCAGGCAGATTTTCAAACACCTCGAAAGGCAAAAACCCCACGGTCACACCTTTTCCATTAGAAACACTGATCTAAGATTGGTTTCTTTTTCAGATCCCGACGATGAACTGATGCTCCAAATCTGTTTAAAGCAGAACGAGTCCTTTGTGTGTTGAGTCTTTAACTGTTGAAAGGATCAGGGAAAACAGAAATTTGTGTTGTTGGCCGGTTTTGCTTTGAGACCCCAATTTTTAGGAAACAAATAGCAGCAATGCTAACATTACAGAAAACCAGAAGTCCCATCGATGTAAGGTCATGAGGGAATGACAGGACACAAGCGCAAACAAAAAATGGCAGGAGAAGCAGAAGGATCACAGATGAATGTCAATTTAAAACTAAATTTTCTTAAAATTGGCAGAATTCAAGTAAATATGTTGGTAACTATTTAAATTATTGCATGATGAAAATAATGTTTTATACTGTTATGCAACAATCCCTGGGAGGTTTGGGATGCAACACAAAGCCTATATCTCAAACTAAATTGGCACAGGCAGCCACTAGGTGCATTTTTTAGTTTTGTGCCTAAACAGGTACCTTGTTAGTGCTAGAGGAGACCCTTACACCTTTAGTACCCCGGTTTATTCAGTATAATTTCTCCTTACAGTTAGACCACGGGCAGCTTCTGAGGCTGGTTTGCAGGAACACGTTTTTTCCTCTCCCTCACATACTCCTAGTTAACCCAAGCCTGTGGGTGCCTATGAGAAAGCCTACAGACAGGAACATATCTTGAGCTCGTGACCACTGAAGCAATCCAAATATAAATATTGTGAAGATGGGGAGGGTGTCAATGAAAATAACTTTTATATTTCGGAGGAGGCCTGTTGACGGGCTATTTTTTCTATGTCCTATTCAGAAATAAGCAAAGGCATGAATGTTAGCTGGTGTTCTGCCACCCTACCATGCCCAAAAAAAAAAAGATTGATATTGCAATGCTTTGTGGAAAATGTGTACTGTAGTATCTTAATAGTCTGGATTTTCTAGAGCTATTAAAGAAGGGCAAGAACTACTGTTTAGACTCTGTATAGCCTACTCAGGCTCAGAAAAAGCAGGGAGAAACAAAAGTCAGCAGCTGGAAAAAATCACAGCCTCGAGGAGGAGCAGGTTATGATTTCTACAATTAGCCTGTTTAATTAGTAACACAGTCAATCTGGTGGGATGTATCAACAGAGGTCCTGATGAGTTCTGCCTGCCCTAGGTACTGCTCTCTTCCACATGTGGATGGATGATTTGATGATGTGTAAGAACCAGTTGACCTGCAAACGGTGCGTCCCTGGGAAGGACCGTGAGCTCCAGGAGGAATGGGATTAGAACTGAAACTGATCTTGACAAGGTCATGAAATAATCTGAAAAGAAACGAGATGCAACTTGGTCAAGGCAAATGCAAGCTTCAGTGTTACAGCAGAAAAAAGCTTCTGTACAGACGAAGGGTGAGAAATGAGTGCTTTTGTCTTAGCTCTGCGACCTGGGAGGACGCAGACTTACAAACAGGGCTCGAGTCAGCAAGTATGTTGTTGCAAAACCCAGCATGCTGGGTGTATAAAACCTTAAATTGTTTGTGCTCCTTCTGCTCGAGGCTGGTAAGATGGCAGCACGTGTATTTCTCCTGATTTTGGATTTTCTAATTCTGGGTTCAAGAAAGACAGACTGATCAGAAGGAGTTTAGAGAAAGCAGCAAAAATATGACAAGGGCTACAAACTACCCTTGGTGGAAGGCTCTGAATGTGCTTAGAAGAGGATGCAAAAGAGACCGGACAAGTCTTTAACTATGTAAAAGAGCTGCAAGTAAGGAAGGGAATGAACTGCTTCCATAACTCTTCTTGAGAATGTGGCCTGTAAGACAGACAGGGTCAGAGGAAGATGGTAGCACAGGAAACACAGGCTAGACAGGAGGGAAAGTATCTAAGAGCAAGCAGTGCGAACCATGGAAACCATGTCTAGGGAGGATGGTGAATATCCAGCACTGGAAGTTTAAGAGAGCAGATTTTTCCACATTGTTTAACTTGGAAGAAATACAGGTGGTTTTTGCTGCGTAGACCCTGAAACATACCATCAGAGGCAGCCCCACAACAGCAAAATTAAAGTTTAACATCAGGTCGATGCCATTCGGGACCAAAAAAACCCCCAAATCTATTTAACTACCAAGTGTCTTTTGCAAGAAGACAGTATACCAGTGTAGTTTCACACAAAACAGCAGAGGAAAAAAAAGTTGGAAAACTGAGCAAAAGTCAGGAAGTGCCAGAATTAAGGATTTTCTGAATAACCTTAATTCTGACCTTCAGACATGTGCATAGAGAGTTTAAATCTGCAATCTCTTACGACTGTCCCTTCTCCTCTAGATTATGGATTTCTTTTTGATTCACTGTTCTGTATGTACCCCAAGCTTTACCTGCATGCACCTTCCAAACACTGCAGAGGTATCTACTCAGTGTGTTGCACCCAGAATTTCGTCTTTGCTTTTGGAGATCATCACTATTGACCACAAAAACTGCAATGCCAAATGAACTCAACTTTCTCATACCCTGGTGAGGTAGGGAGGTATCGTTCACCCCGTTTTATCAGTGGGGAACACAGGCACAGGCAGAATAAAGCCGAAGCTACCCAGTCTTGCTACCGGGAGGCCCAGCTTGCGATGCTGATAGATTTTGCGGAGTACCTGCAGTTATTGCAGCACGTCACTAGTTCAAAGCACAGCTCTCAACAGCCACAAACACTGCCTGCTCCTGTAGAGCAGACCTCCGAGTACCTACAGCAGTGTCTGGGAACAGAAAGTCTACACCGGTGGCAATCACCTGCAAAGAGCCTTGCTAAAAATGACACAAACCCTTTCACAAAGATGGAGCAGAACGCATTTCCGGAAAGCTGCTTTCTCAACAGGGCCATCCTTTCTTTCCCTCTTGTTCCCTCCAACCTTCCCTGCACCTTTCTTAGGCAGCGTGAACAAGCAGCTGCCCTAAAGGCAGCACCACGCTCCCTCACACAGCTCCCGCTGGCTCCTGCAGCGAGAAAAGCACACACGATGCTGCAAAAACTGAGATGGCACGAGCAACCTTTGCAGGCAACCAATGCCTGTCTGTTCCCCTACGCTTCTGCATGTACTCCTGGCCGAGCCCAGGCTCCCTCCAGCATGGTAAAAATGAAGTTACCTGAGTCTGCAAACTGGGAAAGCAGCAATGTCCTCAGCTGGATCCGCTTGGCCCTGATGGGGTCTGTCGGTGAGACTCAGCGCTTCAAGTCCACAGTGCTGCATAGTCTTGGGCTGGCAGGTGACCCAGTGGCAGGCTGTTACTGCCGGACAGACATGCCGAAAGAGGAGCGAGACAGGGCCAAGGAGACCCAGCCTAGCCCCTGAGAGCAGAGACAGGGCTTGGGCTCCCTGCCTCTACGCGAGTCGCTGCAGGAACACAGGCACTAGCACTACCACCTCTTCCCCTGCTGCAGGCAGCACTCGTCGTGCTCTGTGACTCCCCAGAGCACGAATCCTGTCCTTGCTTCCCTCCACCCCCTCCTGCCTACTCATTCCTCTACCTTGGTGGGAAGCGCTCGTTTCTGCTCTCACTCCCCCTCTCCTGCTGCTTCTTGCCAACAAAATGTGCTGAGAACAACGACCAGATGGGAATACTTGCAGGAGCCTGAGGTTAACCCATGCCTTTTATCCCACATCATCTCTGCTGTTCTGAAATGGAGATTCTATTGCATGCAATTTGTAGCGTAAAGATCTACCGTTAAGAGTGTGTTATGCTGATATTGCTTGCGAAATCTATCTCCCTGCTTGTATTGCACGTTGAACATATCGGATACTGATAACAGAACAGACGACAGCTGAAGTTTTAACATACCAAAAGTGAAGGACCTATTGGAAACAGGAAAAAAATACTATTTTATATATTTATGCATATATATATATATATATATATATAAAACACTCACCTCTCCCTTGCCTCTATGTTAAACAGTGTGTCACGTATATAAACTCACAGCACTGCGCCTGGTGGGGCTAGGCAGAGAGCCTTAGCTCCCACTGTCTTCCAGCAGCTGCCATGAAGGGTGATCGTTTCCTCAAATTAAATCTGTGCAGGGCAAATTATCAAGATTATAAAACAGCTAGACACAGAGTCCTTCTGCCTGCGGGAGGGACTTGCCCTGCAGTGTCTGAGCAACCTATCTAACTAGCACATCTCTGCCCAAGAGCTCAGATGCAGGAGCTGTTGCTCCTTCCTGTTCGATACCAGTGTGTAGCACAGGGCTGAACACCTGAAAGGCAGTGTAGGTCTCTGTAAAGAATTTACAGCAGCCACTTTCTAAAGAGCTACTGATTTCCACGTGCCGGGTGAAGCATTTCAAGGTAGCCTGTCGAGCAGGGAGATGAGCAGAAAGTCATTAGTGAGAGCTTCGTTGGGGTGGCAGGCAGGCGCCTCGACATGGGGTCAGTACTGCTGGAGACGGTACAAACACAAAACACGCACAGCACACACAGAAATACCAGAATGTAACACCAGCGTATGGATTTCTAGAAGTTAATGGCAAGAGAAGGCCCCCCGAGGCTGCGGGTTTACATTTCGCAGGGCACCTCGACAGGTGGCAGGAACAACCTAACCACATTCATCGCAGAAACGTCAACGCGCCGTCCAAGGCCTGAAACCTTGGCACATGCTTTGACATTTCTAGAAAACCAATTCTTAATCAATGCCTCCTATGACTTTCATTAACGTTATTAAAGAAAGAAAGAAAAAAGACCTAAGATTTCTCTGCGGAAGAAGCCAGAGGCCTGGCTTCACCCGAAGCGCCGGCAAGAAAAGCTACCTGATAATTCCTGCCATTTGTTCCCCTGCCACGTCTCATTAGGGGCACGGTGGTGGAAACGCGTTGCCGTGCTCTGCACGCTGCCTGCAACCATCGGGAATCCTCCCAGCTCTCCGTACCCACCGACGGCACCCCAGGGAGCTCCTGGCGTCTGATTTCAACACGATGCTTTAAAATAGTGTTGCCTTTGTGGAGATACAGGTGGGGAACCCAGCACGGGTGTGCCAAAATATCAGGAAGAACAACTCCATTACAGTGACAACTGGTAGCACCAGGATTATCGTGTAAAAATTGGCGTCAGCTGATTAAAGCTTCTGTGGATTTTGGAGAAACAGAGCAGCAGCAGATGTGGCTTCAGTTGTTTGTTTTTTTTTTTTTTTCCAAAATGCCCGAGCCCAGAAGCACCTCGTACTCTGTCAGGGCTGCTTTCTTGTTATCCTACAGATTTCAGCTGTTTTTAGGCAAGGCCAAACTACCACGAATGCCCACTGCTGTGTGTGCACAGCCCTGGCAGGCCGAGAGATGAGAAGCTACAAGCGTCTTGGGCACGGAGGGAAGCTGCAAAGCTTCATGAGAACCAGGCCCCGTGTGGGCCTCGTGTTGGACTCCCACAAAGGAGAGCAAAGCATGTCTTGCTTCTCCAGCTACTCCCACCTGCTTGGTTTTGCAGCCACGCAATGGAAATTTCATGGCTCTGGATGAAAACACCAGGACAGTGGGGTCAACAAAAGACATCACTAATGGTAGCGTGAATAATGTACAGGAGACAAAGCCACTACTGAACGGAGACGAGGCCCTACAGCCCTATCGGCAGAGAAACCATGAGGAAACGCCACGTGCACAGGTGACAAGGAGCACAGCTTCAGCCTGGGGACACTTCAGGCCTCTGCCAGTGTCCTTGTCCAAGGGGACACAGCCCCAGGTCCCAGCCCACAGCTAGGAAAGCATACCAGGCCCGCAGTGGTCTGGGTGCTGGATGTACTCACTACCATGTGCATGTAGCTCTGCCACTATGATATTTGCAAGATTTCTGCCGAAAGCATCCGTACAGAGGACTAAAAAGCAAGGAGCTTGTGCTATGGTCAGTGTAGCCTTTACTTCCAGTCTTACTTGGATAAAGCAGGCATCTCAGATACAAGCTTTGTTTAAAAGAAGTGGACGGGCAAGAGGGGAAAGGCAGATTTTAGACAACACAACTTGTTAAATAATTAAAAATAAAGGACATTTTAATTTTGGAGGAAATAGCATAGAAAATTAAATGGAAAGTACACTTTTCTTTAAGAATTACTTTATAAATTGTATATATATACCTTATGTACAGCAGAAAGTATGAATGCAATGAAACTAAAACCTGCTTATTAATTAATTTTTCACAGGGTGCAAAGTCCGCACAATAAAAATACACGCTAATAACCCCTTTTCTGCTAGAAAAACTACTACACTTGGCTAAAAGGGCTGCAAGTCTAGCCAGCAGCAGGCTTCCTAGCGACTACCAGACACCTTCCCCACGAGCTCAGGTCACCCCAACAGGCCACGGGAGACAAATGGCATCACCGTTAGACAACAACATCAGGAAAAAAACAGATGCCAAAGCTGATTTTGGTAATTGCTTGGTGATTTTTGAGTCTTATAAGGGATGTTTTTTGAATACTTCCAACAGCCTATTTTATGAACACGATGATAATAATGGTTTGTGGTGGGTTTTAAAATGGCGCGACGTGGCCCGCAGCGCAGCAGCTGGCTGTTACCTGCAGCCCTTGCTCTGCCTGCACAAGGCCCCGCAGGAAGAGTTTTGCCTCCTTCAGCCTATGTTTCCCCTTGCAGCCTTGCTGGAAACCTAAGAGATGAGATGAGTGCTTAAGAGCAGAAATCTTAAAAGGGCCGTGATAAGCAGCAAAGAGCTCTCAGTGAAATAACGCGTTTATCCAAACCGCTAGTAGGAGACACTGCCTCTTGAGCCCCATCTTTTTAGTCTGTGTACTTCAGATAAATAGATTATTTCGCTACGAGCTACTACAGGCTAGGATATACTCACATAAATATATTAATGCCTACACGTGAATATGAACTTTTATATATCGGATACATATAAGGAACACGACGAAGAGCAGATTGCCGCCACCGCTGCCTCTCTCAGGGCGAAGTTCACGAGAGGTGATGCAGGGAGGCTGGGCCGGCTGCCTGGGTTTTTGTCACCTCCTCTGTAGTGCCACACAGGGAACCTGGCCACAGAAAGCCTTTCAGCCTCTGGCCAGCACGCTTGCCTGCTAGTCCTTCACCGAGAAAGGCCGCGGGCTGAGGCCAGCGGTGCAGGGGAAGCCCCCGCAGCCCCTTCCACCCAAAACAAACCCGTGAGGGACAGCACGAGTGTCTGCTCTGATGGAGGGGAAAGCCGAGCATGACAACTCGGCTTTGTAAAACTATCTCCATGAAAAGCTCCTTTTTTTAAGCCTTGGCATCAACGTTCAGGGCCAGGTTCAGAGCCGCAGGAGAGCCGCAGCAAGCGGCGGGGCCGCCACCAGCTGAGGATGCTCTGGAGCTCTGCAAACTGCACCTCAACGTCCCGCCTCGAGGGGCCGGGAGGGTCCGCACCGCCGTGCCTGTCCCTCTAACACGGGAACGGAGCTGGGCCAAGCGAGTACAACAGGTCCGTCCTAGACATGGGCATATGGGGTGCGACCTCTTCCAGAATCAGACTACGCTGCTGAAGCACCCCCTGCCAGGCCAGTGGCAGAGACGTGCCCCTAGTATTTACACAATATAAAGTGCATTAGGATTTCGTTATTGAACTAACAGACTTTCTGCCCGGACCACACAATTTTGAAACAGAGGTGAGGGCTTTAATAGGAAATTCTCTTGTGAGAAAAGAGGTGCAGACTGGTGCTCTTCACCCTGTCCTCCTAGAATTGTTTTTGGCCGTTCTTTCTAGTGCAAATAAGCTTGTGTTTTCTCAAGTTTAAGGGACATGGCAGTTTTAGGGCACAGAGCACGAGCACTTCAAATGCATGAGGAATTCAGCATTCCCAGCACTGCAATGGGCCCTTCGGCGCACAAGCAGCCTACGTTACTGCTGCTCTCGGAGGTCGAAAGCGCACTGCCAAAAATAATGAGGAACCCGTTTCCAAATCTGACCGGTACAATCTTGCATTGCTACATTTTGAGTGAGTCTGTATTATCCTCCAATGACAATATCTGCAAGCATCAGTGCTATACATTTCCGTGGAAACCCGACGTTAGTGGTTTACCCATTGGTAGTCGGCTGTGAACTTGGAGATCCCGATCCAGTTTCGGATACTAAGGTGCATCCCGCGCGGGGAGTACATGCATTAGTGAATCCCATGGGACCCAGCCCTGCCCCACAGCCAGCAGGCACCGAGTTCCTGGGTGCTATTCACAATACACTAATGCAATCAGAAGGCCAATTAATTAACACAGGAAAAAGGTTTAAAAAAAGAATTGTTTAAACACACGCTGATACCAGCCTAACTAAGACACAGCCAGCTGCACTTAGTTACCCTTTTGTCAAAGTGCCAAGTGGGCAGCAATAAGGAAAACCATTTTGCATCTTGCCATTATTTTTTTTTGTTTAACAGTGAAGAAAACAGGCCTTTTCAATCGCTTTGCCCGTTGTGACTCTTCTCACTAACAGTAAAGGAACAGAAGGAATGTATGACCATCTACAACACACACCTAACCGAGGCAGATTCCAACACAGGAGCTTTCACGATGCGTGGAGGCAAACGGGGGCGCGGGCTGGAAGATGTCAAGCACGTAGGGGAGGAACGCCACACAGGCACGGGAAGGTGAGCGTAAAAGGGTTGTACATTCATAGCTCCAGGTGGCTGCAACCTGTGGCAAGTTCCTCCTTACTCCAGGCACTGTGACGGGCAGCAGCAGCAAGGGATGAGCTAATTTGCGCATCCGTGACTCTTTTGCTAAATTCTGGTTTCACACCAACACTAGGACATGAAGTTATTGTATTTTTTTTTTTTTTTAATGGGCCTGTTAAAAACATTGTGAGCAAAACCCTAAAAGCAAAGATGAACCAGCACCCCACATTGCCTCGAGCTGGTTCATCGTGGTCCACTAGCAGTTCCAGTGGTGGAATGAGAAAATCCCTTACAGACTTGAAAAAGTACCTGAAAGAGCAATCTGTGCAGAAACGGATGGTCACTGTGACACTAAGCCAAATGTTTGCTTGCTGTAACTGCAATATGTAGTTTACGTACAGGGGGAATCACCTAAAACAGTGAAATTAACTTTCTTACTTCCTGTCACAACTGTAACATTTCCTAAAGGTTCTTTGGTGACTTTGGTGCAAGCTTTTTTTTTTTTTTCTTTTTTTTTTCCTTTTTTTTTTTTTTAAAGTTAAAACAGATCAACTGTCATTAGTACCCAAAGTAAAGTCCAGATTATCCTCTTAGTTCCCACCCCCACCTCCCCAGCTTTTCTTGCTATGGTTAATGTCGTAACAGGCAATAGCTTTTGGATTTAGCGCAGCCATGCAGCGTGCAGGTGGGTCCAGACGAAGAGTGAAAATGGTCTGGTTGCAGATAAATACCTTTCTGAACAAATTAAAAAAAAAAAAAAAAAAAAAAAAAGAATAGTTGGGTTAGGAAACAGCTGGCCCACATGCACACTAGGCCACTCTGCAAAAAAAAAAAAACAATTCAAATGATTACAAATATCTGACTAGTCAGAGCGACGCATTCTTCAAAAAAACCTTAAAGGTGGGCAATTTAAAGGACCTGGAGCTCAACCAAACGCCCACTGCCTTCAGGAGGGAAGGAACTGGTCACCCAAGGGCTGAAAAAGCCCCCAAAGTTACACGTGTTTTGAAGAAATGACCAAGAATTTTCAAAGTCTTTCTTCAAGCCTGCTAAAGTGGTAACTCTGCGCACTTTCCCTCCAGGCAGAGGAGTACTCTTGCAGGGACTGCAAGGGTCAGGCCACAGGGCCACCAGTAGGACTTTGTGCTGCAAGGTGAGCAGCCAGACACCGAATTAACCCAGCTGTGACACGGGGTGGGAAGCGGGTGACGGGAGGGCACGGGTATTATCTTACGGTAATAACATCTGCAAAACCGAACTGACAGAAAACCTGACGCAGCCTTAACCACGGCTTTGAAAACGCGCTACAGATCAATATGACAGAGATGCATTTTTATAGGAATCAAGCGGTGCACCAAACCCCCCAAAGGCCTTTCTCTCGGCAGGAGGAGAGAAACGCCCAGCTGTCGTCCTCGTGCGTGTAACACCGACCGTGTTAATCTCACTTTTGGGAGGGAACCCTGGAACCTCGATCACAGCAGCCATCCAGCCTCAGAAAACCCGCTCCGCAGCCGCCTGCTGGAACCCACAACACCCCGCATACAAAAATAGCTCTTGAAATTTTGAGAAACGCGTTAAAAAAAAAAAAAAATCAGCAGCCTCGCGTGGGCAGAGCACGTAGATGAAGAGTGGGTTATTACTCGTTGCCGTTAATTTGGAAGGCTTAGCACTCGAGCACAGCTTCGCTGTCCTGGGATACTCGGGTCACTCGGTTAGCACAGGACTATGAGGTTATGGACAAATCTTCCGCTCTCCACCAGCACATCATAAAGGTCTGACTGGTTATCGAGATTTCACCCATATCCTTTCAAACTCAGCAACCTGCAGGTCCCAATTTTCAAACGTCTACCTCTCCTCATACATGTATGAGCAATTAAAAGGGGGTTGGTTTTTGTACGAGGTGCCCTGTAGCTAAGCTGCTCAGCCTTTTGACTGAGTACGGACAGAACTCAGTTCCAGAAAACCTGTCATAAGCAGAAACTGATACATTTCAGCATGAGGGTGTTGTGTTTTTTTTTGCACCATGCTGAAGTGCAATACAAGCCTTATCTAGACTATTTAAAGGTCAGAATGCCGTTTTTTTTTTTTTTTTTTGTGCTGATACGCATACTTCCATAGTCTTCCACACTCGAAGAAGCTGACTCATACAGACTCGGGAGGTTGTTACTTTCATGAGAAATACAGAGATGTTTTGGGCGTAATTTAGCACGATAACCAGACTCCCGCAATATTATGTACTGGAGTTAGTACGAGCTACCGGAAAGGGCTTTACAAAACAATGGGGCAACTTCAAATGACTACAGATCAGTCCCTCTCGCCAATTTCTGCTTTTTGTTTTGTTTATTTTGCCAGACGGCCAGTCCAATGCACTCTATTCGAGACCCTCTTGCTCTTCACCACTGTCCCCTCTGACATCCATCCTCTTTTCTTTATGGCTGTTGTAAATTCTCCTCATCTCCTCTTCATACTTGATAAAATTTTCCCCAAACCTTGTCCATGCTTTGTACGGGACCGTGATGGTGTTACGGTAGGGCGGCCTCACCTCACTTACCTTCAGAAAGATGCCATACCTGTTGGATCCCACATCAAAGTAGAACCGCTTGTTGTCCACCCGGAACGAGGTGCCCTCGGGGAGCTCGGGGGGGTCGTCGCCCCCGCCCCTGCGCTCGTCGATGTCCCCCTCGCCGTACTCTTCAATCAGCTGGACCAAAGCATCCCTGAACTCAATCATCCCTTGCGCCGGGAGGACAATAGTCTGCTCCTGTCCCAGGCCGTGGCCGAAATAACCGATCATGCCCGGTCCCCTGCTCATGGTTTGCCTAATCCGCAAGAAGCGCCCCCGCTGGTTCTCCTTCAGGTCGAGGTAATACTTCCTGTTGTCCCTCTCGATGTACTCCGTTTTGAGGACGCTGTGAGGGGGCTCTTCCGAGCCCACGGACCCCGGGGGCGAGGGCGGCGGGTGCTGCTGGCGCCGCCTCGAGTGCTGCTCCTTGCCATTGCTGTGCTCGTGCCTGTGGCCGCCCTTCAGGCCCAGGTGGGCGTAGTGCTCGATGAAGTCCCCCAGGCAGTCCTTCAGCTCGGCGGCCACCGACAGGGAGAGGGTCAGCTTGCTTTTCCTGATGTTGTCCTGCCGGCCTCGCCCTATCCACACCTCCGCGATCTTCAGGAAGCGGCCCCGGGAGCTCTGCTTCACGTCCAGGTAAAACCGCTTCTTCTGGATGTCCACCCTCTTGGAGGCCAGCTCCTGGATCTCCATGCAGCCCCCCTGCGAGGGGGCCGGGTAATGGTACTGCTGCTGGGACTGGGAGTACACGCTCCTGTGCAAGCCGGAGCCCCCCAGGTTCCTTCCTCCTCCGCCGCCGCCGCCGCCTCCTCCTCCTCCTCTCCCTCTTTCCATCTTTCCCAATCAGCTGGAAATAACACACAACAGACACACGGATGACAACAGCAGCACCAGGGGCCTGCTACGCTCCTCGCCGCCGCTCCGCTCACCGCTGCTCCCCCTACCAAGCCTCCCTCCCGGCACCCCCACCCTGCTCAGCCCCGTGCCCGGTGTCGGCATCCCCCCGGAGCCCCGTCCCCACCAGGCTGCGTGTCCCCCCCCAGCGGCACCCAGCGCCCCGGGTCGGCCTCCCGGCACCTCCCGTGACCTCTCCACCTTGGTGCTGACGGGCACCCATGGGGGAGCCCCCACCCCGCTGCCCTGTGGACCCCCAGCCCACGCACAGCCTCCCCCCATGGACCCCACATCCCGCTCCCAGCCCGTGCCCTCTGTGGGTGCCCCCGGGAGCCCCCCCAGCACCCCGTGGACCCCCTCCCTACCCCCCCGTGGGTGCTGCACCTCCTGCCCCCCCAGTGCTCCCCAGCACGGCCCCCTGCCCCCAGCACCGCATCTCCCCCCCTTAACCCCCCACTGCCTCGCAGCGGAGCCTCTCTGCACCCAGCACCCCAAATCCCCCCCAGGAGACCATCCCCAGCCCCCCGGCCCCACATTTCCCCCCGCGGTGCCCCCAGCAGAGCCTCCCACGACCCCCCAGTGCCCCCAGCACCCCATTTCCCCCCCAGCATCCCCAATAAAGCTTCCCCTGCCCCCCCAGCACCCCATTTCCCCCCCCAGTACCCCCGGGGCTGCCCCCAGTACCCCCAGTACCCCCTCTCCTGCCCCTCCAGTGCCCCCCAGCACCGCATCTCCCCCGGGGCGGCTCTTCCCGTGCCCCCCAGCACCCCATTTCCCCCCCCAGTACCCCCAGCACAGCGTCCCCTGACCCCCCCCGCCCCCAGTTCCCCCCCAGTTCCCCCAGTACCCCCCCCAGTGCTCCCAGTACCCCCCCCATTACCCCATTCCTCCCCCCCAGTGCCCCCAGCGCCCCCCCCCCCACTCACCCCATAGCGCCCATCGCCGGCGCTGCCCTTCACCCGGCGGCCCCGCCGCCCCCCCCGCCGCGCCGAGCCCGGGGCTGCCGCACCCCCGCGGCCCCGCCCCGCCCCGACACGGCCCCGCCCGGCGGCGGGCGGCGAGCGGCGAACGGCGGCGGAGACACAGCGGTGGGCGCCGCCGGCCCGCCCGGCCGGCCCCCGGGACTACATTACCCACAGCGCCCCGCGCCCGCCGCCGCGCCGCGCATGCGCGTCACCTCGGGTAACCCCCGAATGGGCCGAGGGAGGGGGGACGCGGGGATGGGGGGTTCGTGATGTGTGAGGCGCGCGCCGCGGCGTGACGTCACTGGGTGAGCCGGCAGTGGCGGGTGGTGGGGCTGAGGGTGAGGGGTGTTCGCTGCGCGCTGGTTCGGGCCGTGAGGGGTTTTTGTCCTTTTTTTTGTCCTTTTTTTTTTTTTTTTTTAAAGTGAAATGCGGGAGGAGTGAGCGCCATGGAGCCGCGGGGCGCCGCCGGGCGGGAGAAGTACCCGCAGTGGATGCGTGCGCCCAGCAGCCAGGCGGGCGGCGCGGAGGTAGGCGGTGCGGGGCGAGCAGCCGGGGCGGGGGGCAGCAAAACCCCGCAGCACGGGCACGCAGCGCCCTCACAGCGCCTCTGCCAAAAACCCTGTGCAATTCTGTCGTGCAGCAGCACAGGAGCCTCCTGGAGGACGGGCTGCCCTTCCTGGAGTTCTGCGGCTCCATCGTGTACAGCCACGAGGCCAGCGACTGCTCCCTGCTCTCGGAGGATATCAGGTGCCAGCTCGTCCCCCTGTTTCCTTGGGGTGCCCCTTTCCTCGCTGGGAAGGGAGCTGTGCTCCTCTGCCCGCTGCTCCTTGCTGGGTGCGTGCTGCGGCCTGATAAAACAGCCGGCCTGTTGTACGCGTCCTCCTTATCAGCTGCGAGCACAAAGCTGTAATAAAACGAGTGAATTAAGTTAATTCATAATTGGGAGTGTAAATTTTGGGGGGGAGGAAGTAGTATTTTATCATGCAAATAAATATATTTCTGCCCTATTCTTATTTAGCATCGCTCATGTTACTTGGGGGGGGAAGAGCTCTGTACGGAACTTGCAGCATAGCACCAGAAAGAAAGCAGCAGGAATTTCAACCCTCAATATTAAAATGGTTTTTGTGCCTTATGCATGTGAAAAGAAAAAAATGTGCTGGCTGTGATTCCCTTAATTGTCCTTATGTGAGGTGACTCAATCCTGATATTCCAAGTGCTGGTAGGAGAGCAGTTAAACGTGAGGAATGTTGGTGTCTTTTCAGGCAAACTTTATCATGTGGGGCTGCTGTTGGATTTGATATTGAATGGCCACCGTCATACACCAAAGGAAAGATGGCAAAAATAGCTGTCATACAGCTGTGTGTAACAGAGGAAAAATGCTACTTGTTCCACATCTCTTCCATGTCAGGTACTGTACTTCCTCTACTCCTGCCAGGGCATGACCTCTCTTCTGTTTCTTGTGATTTGGTCTGAACTTTAGCCTTGAGCTGCAGCCTATTTCACTCTGACAGTTGGAAAAAAAATCCATCCATCTTCTTCCCTGTGATGCTTACAATACAGGGGTTTATTTTATTCACTGAGCACTCCTCAGGTATTAAGGGGTCCTTAGGCCAAGGTTCGGGCGGTGTTCTAGCATGTGGCCCTGTGGCTTCTGAACAGAGTAAGAGAATTTTACCTAAGGATTATTATTATTTTTTGTTCTGGGAAAAAGTCTTAATACTGTTTTGAAAACTGCTCAGATAATGAGCTTTCTTCTTTTTGCTGCCAAAATAAACACCAAACCTAAATTTAGCTGGCTGTGTCTCTTCTTGATTTGACTCGAGTAACAAAATCCCTCAAAAACGATGGCCATCACACTTTCTTTCCTAATTTTGTGCATTTAGTTTTCAGGAAGAATACTGAATACATGTGTGATGCAGCTGTGCGGAGAGGGGGATGCATGTTCAACAGCATCTGAATTCATTGTGGATGTGAATAAAAGCTTCCAAATAAGAAAAATAAGAGGGGGGGGGGGAGGGGGAAGCAGGTTGCAATTTTATAACCTTTGGTTTGAATGCTGGGTTGAAACTATGCCTGTGAGATGCCTCTGATTTCCCTGGGGTGTGCATGCTGAGGTGTAATAGGGATAATTTAAATGTTGGTGTTCAGTCCTTTGTCATTTATAGCAAATGAGGTGGAAAATTTAATTGCCAGAGGCTATTCAATCCATGAGGCAGATATTTTCAACCTCACAAAGGTAAGATTTAAGAAAAAGAAGCCAGGGAAAGAAGAGACGTGAGGAGGAGCTGAAACACTTTTGGTTTTAGGGTGAAGCTGTGTGTTTGGATGTCAATCCCAGGCATGGTTGTATAGGTGCTACTGCTAACTATGAGCCTAACAGCAGAAGATGGTGTTTCTGCCTGAATTGTTTTCTAAAGCTTTTGTTCATGCCAAAGGGAGATGCACTTTGAACTGGGTAAGATGTCAGCACTCTGCCAAGAACCACAGCCAATTTTTGCTTATTCTGAATATTTGACTTTTTTTTTTTAAAAAAAAAGAAGACTGCAGAATCATTGAGTTGGACAAGGCTTATTCTGTTGTTTTTGTTTTTGTTTAAAAAGAAACAAACTTTCTCCTGCGGGAAAACGAGAATGAAGAGTTGCTGGACTGTGTATAAACACATCCCGTAAAGGATGAAGTTTCAATATGTTTTGATCATGAAGGTTCTTGATAACTCTCCATTTTTTACCCTTTTTCCTTCCATGGAACATGTCCTACTTCTCACGTTGTAGCCTCTGGATAGTCTAGACCTAGACCACTTAGGTTTATACAGTATTTTTTTTCTAGAAATGAGGTGGAGGAAATAGAGCAAAAGTCATCTACTGGGAAGTTGCCACCTTTTCAAGGTCTTCCTGATATTTTTAGGTAGGGGAAATCCCTCCTTCAGTAAGTCAGCTGCATATCTGGTGTGCCTGTGTTCAGGTCAGCTGGATTTTTCTCCTCTTCAGGCGAATCTCCCCATGTTTTTTTGAGGTGAAGCATCTCTGTGTGTTTGCTCCTGTAGCAGACCAGGTAGTAGAGCTATGTGCCTTACTTGAGCCTGTGAAGTTGAAAATACCCTTTTATCCAGCGTTGCTGTGCAGTCAGCTTGGGCTGAATCAAAATATAATAAGTAAGCATGCACACAGATGCTAAGTAACTTCTTTCACTTACAAGACTGACCTGTCTGGGCTTGGTGGAGGATGTGGTTGGTTAATTCTATTTTCCAAGTGCTAGGAAATAAAATCCTGTGGAAAACAGTAAGATAGCACTGCATTTGGTGTGAAAAGCATCCAGTTCTAAGGATTGAAATATTTTTTTCCTCTGCTAAAGGAGTTGCCTTTTTGTTATGTGGTTTTAGGATCAGTAAGACGAGTGGAATAAGGTTGTCTCTTTTTTTTTTTTTTTTTTTTTTCCTCTAATTTGTTTTCAGATACAGAATGAATTTGCCTAGCAAGTTTTTGAGCTTTTCCTCCAAAAGCACAGGTTTCTGCAGGTGGCCTCTGTGCTAGATTTTGTCATTTCCGTTAGACTATCTGGCATCTTCCAGTATCTAGTTTCTCATGTTTGGGCTTAATCTATTTTAGGTTTTCCCAAGGGACTCAAAAGACTGCTTGAAGATGAAACAATTAAAAAGGTTGGCGTAGGAATTGAGGGAGATCAATGGAAGCTGATGAGTGACTTTGAAATCAAGCTGAAGAGCTTTGTGGAGCTGGCTGACGTTGCTAATGAGAAAGTAAAGCTTAAAACCTTTTTGTTGTGGGAGGGAATCTTGTTAATGTGCTGTATGAGAGATTTCCTTGTCTTCGCAGGAGTTAAATTCTGATACAAGCCTGTTCTGTAGAGTAATGCGGAGAGGTGATGCAGCTTTAAAAAAATAAATAAATCACGTTTCCAGAGAACTCAGCCTGCAGATTTAAGTATTGTATTTCAGTAAGCCAGAATGTTCTTAGTATTTTTCCTCTCCCAGGTCTGTTCGCTGTTTGCATTTCAGAGGCACAGCTCATTAGATCCAGCTGCGGGTGCGTTTTTCTTACTTCTTAGTGACAGAGATCAGCAGGCTGTGTCAAACTGGGGGTGTGTTAGCGATGGCATACATGTTCTAGCAGAGGCTGAACCCCGAGAGTACCATGAAGGTCTGATGCCTGTTTGGGAGGAGGCTTCTGGAAGGAAGCCAGGTCTTCCATGAAGTCCTCCATCTGGAGGCGGAGCTCCAGAAGTATTTTCCTTTCTGTGCCTCAGAAGCTGGTGCTACCTCTGCTAACCTGGGACCAGCTTCTGCTGTCTGACAACCCCCTGTTCAGAAGTAGCGTTGTGCCTGGCATATCTCGCATCATGCTGTAGCTAGGTGCTGCTTAGGTACCACCTGATGCAGGTAAATCTGCACTCGTGTTGGGGAAGAGGATGAAAAGTTCATTACCACCCAAATCATCCTGCTACTCTTCTTACTTTCATAGCCCTCAAAGTTTTTTTTGTCTTTTTTCTATCTACAGTGTTTTCCTTTGCCTGTGGTCTGCCTCTCCATGCCCTTCTATTTGCTTCTGTGTATTTTTTTGCACAGTAGGATAGCAGCCACAGTCACAGTTTCCTGGTGGAGCACAGATTTATGTCAAGGAATAGTCCTTCCACTACCTTTCTCTGATGCTGTGTATTCAAATCGTGGTGGAAGAGAGGGGCGTGTGATGTACCTTCAGCATTCAGGGCTGCGTTGCCTTGAGCTTTAGCTCCTTGTGGGCTGGAAGCTACGCAGAGTAAATTGTTTTGCTCAAGTGATAAAAGGAGCTGTTCCTTTTCAGATTTTGAGTTTCCAGAATTCATCCCCACACCTTATTCCCCACCCCCAGCACCCAGCCGTAGGATATTTTGTTATGAAGATAAGTGATGTGATCTTTAATAGCAGCTTTAAAGTCTTTTGCTGAAGAGAAAACAGTCCAAAAATAAATTTGAAAATGAAGCCTGAGAGAACAAAGAATAGCAGCTTATGTAATGGCACAGTGCAAGGGGGAGAGGAGGGAGCACCTAAAATCAGCACTGGGTAGGCTTTTGATACCTGATTGAAGGGGATGAACTGATAATGCCACGCTGCTGCAGGCACTGCTAGGCTCTGCAGGCTGTGTGCAAGGACTCTCAGTTAGCATAGCACGAGGCTGTGCCTGCAAGCCCTGGCTCCTTGGAGTCAGAAGGAAAGCTTCCCGAGCTCCCAGAGCCCGGTGAGGCAATGGGATGTAGCAGCTGTGACTGACAGCTAACATTATGGAAGCAATTGGAGACAGCAGCGTGGCAGGCTGGTTTCTGGAGTCTTCCAGGAACTGCTTCACAGTGCAGTGAATAATGGCTAGCGTGGCATATCACTGCTCTTTGGCTCGCACTTGGTTTCTCAGGCTTGCAAAAGACGACAGAACAGTTACAAGCTGCCCCTGATACTCCCACGTTTCCATTAAATATATCCTGATCACTATTATTTTCAATAGCAAAATATTGTTGCCAAAATCCTGGGGGAGAGCGGGGCTGACAACTAAGTCTCTGGCTCTTGTCTCAGCCTGGTGACCGTTGTACAAGTTTCTCTTTTTTTTTTTCTTTTTCTCCATAGTGTGACAGCACTGCCTCACAGTGCGTGGACTCACCCAGCCCTAATGCCTTCCCAGCTTGACAATGTAGGGATGTCCTACAGCAGTACAGGTTTAGGGGAGGAAAATAGGTGTTTCTAATGGCCAAATTATCTTTTAATATGATGACAGCAGAATTAGGCCTGAAGAACAATCAGTGCTTTGAGGAAGATAGTTTATTCTGCCTAATCCAGATCTCTGCTTCTAATGAAGTATTAAGTACGCTTTGCTGTTTCTGCAAATGCATTTTGACAAGTGCAGTTGCTTTCTCCTTTAAACGAGTTTATTTTATTTATTTTTTTCCAGCTGAAGTGTAAGGAGTTATGGAGCCTAAATGGGCTGGTAAAACACCTTTTTGGGAAGCAGCTTCTGAAAGATAAGACTGTCCGCTGCAGCAACTGGGAAAAGTTTCCACTCAATGAGGAGCAGAAACTGTATGCAGCCACAGATGCATACGTACGTACAAGAAAAGATCTATAAATACCTCTTCTAATGTGCTGTTTGGTTTTAGCACCTTTCTGCGACAGAACTTGGTCAGCATTGGAAGACTTCATGGTCCAGTGTGGATATGGGGTGTTTCGAGGTGGAAATACTGCCATGCTGTTTACTCTCCTATTCCTTGTCTGTATTAAATTGCTTTTTGAGCTGCAGCGTTCATGACAGATGGCACTGTCATGCCATCTATTTCTGCTGAAGGTGGTGCTGCTTGGGCCTGACTCAGCATTGAGACAGGCAACTGAGGTCACTCGAAGAGCATGCTGCATTGGATGTTTCATGCAGAAAACTGAATGTAGACAGGAAAAAGAAACAAAATTTCACAGCATCCTTGAACCTCCTGTGAGGTCTTCACTTTTTTTTTTTTTTTTTTTTTAATGATGTTGCAAAATCTGCCTTTTCGTTGAAGCCTGCTGCTGAAGCAGTTCTGGAAGCTCTGCTGTGCTTTCAGCGTGCCGAGTACTATGGGCATTGAGAAGTATGCCAGAGGAATCTCTATCCATTTGGACTGGCTTCAAGCTGTCACCTGAGGAAAGTGAATTTTGATGGAGCAATCATGCAATCACGTTGATTTTATCTTTATCTGTGTGAAGTCTTTCAGAGTTACTGTCCCACGTGTGGCACAGCTGATGCATAATTCCTATGTGCAATAACCACTTATAGAAGTGAACTGTTGGTAATTTTTCCTGGGTTCCCTTGTTTGCAGGTATTTGCTGTAGCTTGGTAGTGTTTCCAACTGATTTTTTTGTTGTTGTTGTTGTTGGGGGCTTTTTAGTCATCTTTGCTGAGCTGCTTATTGAGCAAAATCCAGTTTTCTCAGCTCCTGCAGAATATGATACACGAGTTAAAGTTAATGAGCAGCTCTGAAGAAGTGTAATCTTCTCTAGTGGCTAATGCAACTTGGTTCTGCTGTATATCAATTATTGTAGCTCTGGAGAAGTCTGTTTTTGTTTTTTTTCACCATTTTGAAAGGAGAGAGCTTTTCCCTTGGTTCTGGATTCTGGCTTAGCCATGTGCAACTGGGTGCTACCTGCTTCCTGGGAGAAAATTCTTCTTTTTGGTGCTGCTTGAATGTTGCACTTAATCTCTTCACCCCTCAGGATTGTAGTTCTGTGACTAGGTCGGATAGAGGAAGGGAAGCAGGACAGCACTCCCTGTTTTCTGATTTAGAAACATTGCATATTTTCTAGTTAATAATTAAGTTTTCTAGTTAGTTATTAAGCTGTGGAGTGTTTAGCTCCTGTGGAGGTGCAGAACCCAAAAAGGGGCTCTATTTTTGGTCCTCAGAGCTGCCTGGTGCGGCAGCTGTAACCAGCGTTTTCTAGGCAAAACCTCTTCCTTGCTGTGCTGCCTTCACCTGGCCTGCCTTTTGGAGCATCACAGGGAAACACGAGGGAGTAACTTGTTTCTTTCTTCTTTGAGATGCCTTGATTAACACGTGTAGCCTAATTAGCTCATTGCTGGCTTTAGGCTGCATTCTTCTGCTAGAACTTATTCACATCAAGGGAAATATAAAGCATGCAGAATCTTAGTGGATTCATAACTATTCTCTTGGAGCATTACATAAAATCTGAATGAGGTGGAGCAGATGGTGAGACTGGGAACGATGTACTTAGAGCTCTCTATCTGCAGCTAACTTTATAGGATAACTACACTGGGATCTAGTCACAAGTGTCCACTCTGATGCAGACCAAAGTCAGGACTCTGCCTTTTGTGAAACATTCTGTAAGCTGTAATGTGGTTGTGATTAACAAGGCAGTAAGGGAGACCATTGACTGTTGTATGACATGGCCTGAGAACTCAGAATTTACAATGCTTGCAATGAATTAATGCCATGGCTTGCCAACCAGTTCCTGGCAATTTTGTTTAGATAAAACGTGGTTTAAAATGCGGTTTCTCTGTGGAGTACTAAGTATTAATCTTTTTCCCTTTCCTTTGCAGGCTGGCTTCATCATTTATCAAAAACTGAAAAATATGAATAGCAACGACAGGAAATTATTTGGAGAAAGAAGAGGTAAATTACATGTTTCAGCATAAAGAATGTATTCCATTTCCCAATGGCTTTTTTTCATAGTATTTTAGTGTCACAATTTTCTGGCTTCTTGGAGGTTAGAGACAGCTTCCAGAGAGTGCAGATTGTAAAGGTTCTTCGGTGACCTGTGTTACCATACTCATACTATTCCACGCTGACGTGGGAGTGCAGCCTGGGTATGTCATTTGTTTCTGCAGCGTGAGGAGATGCTAAGAATTCCTGCTGTCATTCCAGTTTGGTTTTGGAAACACTTCAGTGAGTTGCTGTCAATTCTGCTGACCCACGGAGGAAAATCTAATTTAAGAAGAAAAAAGACCACAAAATAAATACGTGTTATTAAGTAACACTTTTCTTGATGTATATAAATAGGGCCCTTTTTTTTTTTTTTTTTTTTTTTTTTTTTCAGAACAACTCAGCTCTATTTACTTGATCAGAAAAGTGATTCTAAAATCTTGGTTTTCCTTCAGTTATGTGATTCATAAGGAAGACTGAATATTGCATATAGTTTATGGCATAAAAAGGGAAAAAATTGTCTCCTTATTGTACTGTCTGAGTTCTTGTCTCTCAAAGACAGCAGTACTGTTCCTTTTACGAGGTGCAATTTTTGGCTTCAGTTTAGTCAGCATGTCAGTGTTAGCTGCTTTAGTGGGACTGATATCTGAAACCTATGGGAAAAACTTTTCCATGAGAAAAGGGCCCAGGAGTGATGTTATACTAAACATCTGGATTCTTTTGTTACTGATATTGCAAGTCCTAAAATGCTCATGCAAAGGAAATAGCTATCTGTTCAACACAGATGCATCGCTTTTGTGAAAACAAAAGCGAACAAAAGCCCACAGGTGAACAACAAGAACACCGAACAAATTTATTTGTGAGTCTCTGCCGATTTATGTGAGTAATGGTCTCTGACACAATGTGACTGAGCTGCTCCCAGCTGCCTGATATTGAAGGCCTAGTTGGGAGAAAAGGGGAGACTTGTGCAGTGTGTGTGTGAAAAATAGTGGCCCATGACTAGAGGGGTGGTACTGAGTTAAAGTCTGTGCAAAAAAGTCGAGTTTCTTCATTTGAGAAGCTGTTAAAAGCTAGACGGTTACTTTATGGTAGCAGTCATGAGGGTTGTCCATGCAGTCCAATTATTAAATTTCTGTCAGTAGGACAGTAGTTTCCAGCTGTGCAAAAGATGCATATTGAATAATTTGAACTGTGTCTTAAAAACACACCTAGTAGCCCTGTGCATTTCTGTGAACGCTGGCAGGCAGTAAGCAGAATATGTCTGTGCATCCAGGGTTTGGCTGGGGGTGGAGAGAGGAGACTGAAGATCTTCAACCAACCAACCAAAAACTCACCACAGTGAGTGATCTGTGGCTGATGGATGTGGTATGCTGAGTTACAGTTCCTTACAACTCCAACAGCCAAGAGGTTTCAGGTGAAAGTGCAGCTCAGGCGTGAGGAGTGTATCTCACATGCATACGCCGTGCTGTGGAAGTTGCAAAAGTGAAGAGTGCAAGCAGATGCAGGAAGCAGCTAGACAAAGTCGTGGAAGAAAGTTCAGACAGACTGATTCTTCCCCAGCGTGCCCTCCAGCTTCCAGAAAGCAGCAGCCGAGTGGGATGGAGCCTGAACAGTGATCAATTTATACCAGTCCTGTTCTGTGTCCTCTTCGCATCAGCATGTGTAGCAGGCTGCTGGAAGGGGTGTGCTGCTGAAGGACGTGGAAGCTTTGACATGCCTCACTATACTACACTTTTAAGCACAGGAAACAACTGTCTTGTTAGCTTGTGGAAGTACAGATGAGTTTGTTTGAGTACCTGTGTGTGTAGCTGTTAAATCTGAGTGACTGTGGAGTAACTGTGCTGGTGCTTCCTGTAGGTAACGTGTCAGATGACGTGAAGGAGCACCTGGACTCACTAGCTGAAGAGATGGTGTACCTGGCTTCTCGGATCCCTGACTCATCTGGACAACCTGGAAGCTTGCAGAGGTCAGGATTCTGTCACCCCGACAGCTGTTTTGGGCTTGTATGCTGATGTTCAGTACAACAAAATGTGTTGGCAGCTGTAGCTGTTACCTTTGCATCCTTTTTCAAGAAAAGAATGCAAAGCACAGTTCACTTGGTGGGAACATTTGCCTTTACATATAGACACAGCAGAGCACAGATGCTCCCTGATGTTTATTGCAATAGATTTGACATTGAACTTTGCTAATATGTTTATTTTCTTGCTGAAATGCACAGCAAGACATTTTTAATAGAAACTACAGCCTCTCACATGACTAATTATAAGTCTGAAGCCTTACTGCATAGCGATACTACAAACACTGTGCGTAGAGAATTTTGTAGGCTTTCTTCTGTGTAAAGAAATTGGATCTTTCCTCTGAAAGTTGGATACCAGTTGCAGTTGTACGATGAGCTTTTGTAAGTGAAATTTTGGACATAATTTACCTGGAGAAACAATACTTTGGAATCTTCAGTTTTATTTGGTGGCTAGCATGTATTTTACCTCTTACCGTTTACCATTATCTTTACAATTTTGGTTTAATTTTCTTGTTTTAACTTCCAGGGCTGCGGAAATACTAGCTGACATTTCAGAGAACATAAAAGCCTTACGAAGCACTCTGCTTGCTGCTTCATGTTCCCCTTCTGTACTGGAGAGGAACTGTGGTGAAGCTCCAACAAAACTTGAAGTGGAATCAGCAAACGTTGAAGCACAAAAAGTTGAAATGCGTGAACTTGCTAAAAAACTTGAAGGTGACATCAACATCTGCTCTGATGCTACGCTAGCTGGCCTCTGGGAGGGAGATATTGATGAAGGAGAAGCAGAGAGAGGTAATGCTGCTGTGGGAGACGGGGAGGAAGCAGCTGGCTCTATGGACAGAGCAGACAGAAATGACTTCATGTCGCTGGACATTACTGAGCAAGAACTTCAGATGTTGGAACATCAGGCTGCAGAAGAGTATCTCAGCAAAGCCATGCCTGAGGTAATGAGAGAGGACCTTGTTAATCATGGACACTCACCAGAGGAAGTGATCTCACTCTTCCTTTCCCACAAGACTTTTAAAAGTTCTTGCTGAGATGAGAGAAGATTAAAGTGGGCTAGTGGAAAGAAAATGTTTGTGGAGGTAGTCAAGCACCGAGCTCCCCTTTAGGCATGCAGTTGGGAGGATTAGTGCTGAATGCAGGAACTCTAGATGTTCTGATTAGCTTTCCTCTTGCTGGTGCCAGTAAAATATGATATGAAGTTCCTGCTGAGTGGGGACAGATTCTGCACTTCAACATCCCCACCTTGGTCATAAATAAAAAGCAGATCTTTAAGGGCTCTCTGAATGGCAGTCTTTCTAGTGACTGCTTAATGTGGATCGATGCCTCTTAATCTGATTATAATTTCTTTATGTTCCAAGTGTTCCCCACATCTGGTGATACTTCTGTTGCTGTTGTCTCTAACTACGGGGCCTTGTAGTGTTCTAACACTTTTTTTCCAGACGTGCTTTATATAGACTGGGCTTCACAGCTAAAGATCAAGCTTATTTATTTTGTTAGTAAGAAGTAACAGCATACAGAGGAAGCTTGTAGTGTGTACAGAAGGTTGAGAAGATGTAGGTATAAATAGCAATAACTTCACTGATAGGGAAAAAAAATAATACACGTGTTTTCTTCTTAGGAGGAATGTGCTACAGATAACAAACATAATATTTCCTGTGTCATTGAAAGCGATGAAGAACTGGAAATGGAGATGCTTAAGGTGAGTGCCTCAGCGTTTTGGATTTTCCTTTCTTTTGTAATGATGATACTGTGTCAGGTCATGGTGGAACATAACATCAGTGTGGTGAGGGAATGAAGCAAATAGATACTGCTCAAAAAATTTGGGCAGAAGAATGTGTGGAAACCTGAAGAATTCAGTTTACCAGTGTAGGATCTCAGTATCCCATATATCCTGCTACAGCTTTGCTGTACCAGCTTCAATTTGACCCAACTGTTTCCCACACCTTTGTAGATCATCATTCATCACCTGTTTTGCTGTTGTGTTCAAACCCTCGTCTAAGAGAGTGATCTGAGAGAGTGGTTTGTTCTCTATAGATACTGCTAATCTGGGTAGTCAGACAGGCTGCTTCATCTCTGTATGTTTTGCAGGCCTCTTAAGTGTTTTACTTGTGTAATGTTGTTGTTTTTTTCTAAGATGGTGATTTAGGTATTTTGTCTCTTTCCACTGTTTCTTGTCCGCATCCCAAAGAGTTCATGTATTTCAAGTGAATTGATGAATTTCATTAGAGCAGTCACAGGTGTTCATGAACTTAACACACATGCTAAGTAAGAAGCAAGATTCAAAGATTTGGGGACAAAAATCATGAATTTCCTTGTAGGGAAGGACTGAGTCTCTTTTAGATGGGTCTGTGCTGCATGTCCATCTTCTGTGCTGTAATTAGATTACAGTTCATGTGCCCCAATGTCTTATTACCTCAGGCACGCGTTGTGTCTTCCCTTTTGTGTACTGAATTAACTTATTCTTCCGAACTCTCAGTCTTTAGAAGATGTAGACAAATCTAAAGGGATTTTGACTGAAAATGAATCCAGCAGAGCCAGGAAAACTCCAGATGACCCAGAATTGAATGTTGCACCAGATGGAGATGAAGATGAAGGCATTGAAGAAGAGGAGGAGGAATGTTGGGGTATGTTTTAAATCACGGTGCGGGATTGAAGGGAGGAAAGAAAAAAAATCACTAGAGTCAGGTGTGTAATATTTTGTGCTTGATTTCTTGAAACAGAAAGTAAAAGCTGACCTGGATTATTAAAGGAATACTTGATGATGTTTCAAGATGAAAACTTAAAGGCATCCTTGTCGAAGCATAGATTTGTGCCGTGATCTGTAGGCTGTCTCTTCATCTCTCTAAACAATTGCCTGACAGACTGTTACAGGGGATGTGTGCCTGCCCAGCAAACAAATATGAGGTGGAAGAGTAATGCCTTCTACTGCTGAATATTAACCATAAATTCCAATGGACATTTTGAGCATGTTTCTTCTCTGTTTGCTGTAAGATTAGGTTCTTCCCCATCTGACATCTTCAGACCATGACTTTGTTAGCAAATTGCAGCATCAGGTATTAAATAGCATGACTTCAGTGAGGCCTTAAAAGGGATGCCTAATAAAACATCTCTGTTACATCTTCGGAACACATTCCGAGTAATGTAGCTATGCCTTACAGTGTCTATTGCTTTATTATCTCATTAATAAAGCCGTATGCTCTCCTTCATGCCGGGTCTCTGAGCAATCTGTCTGTTTCTCTTTCAATCCTCTATTTTAGCCTGTAAATATCTTCAAACTTGCTATCTCTTTCTACTGGAATTTTCCAAATCTTAGGCCCTGGGCTCACTAACTGTGACTGTCTGTCAAGATAAAGTTTTGTCTCTTTAAAAGACGATCACATACAAGTCTTTGTTTCTCTCACTAAAGATCCGTTGCTGCCCGTACCTAGTGAAATCCAGGTCACATGTCTGAAGACTTATTTTGGGCATTCTTCTTTTAAACCGTAAGTATGTTTTCAATTTGCTTTCTTTCCTCTCTTTCAATTCAGAATAGCTTTTATTACTAATTTAAGAACCATTATCAAACTTGGACCTGTGCAAAATTCCTAGGAAAAGCAGTGTTTGCCACAGTGAAATATCAAACCAAGCTCATGGAATGCTAACTGCAGCACTGTACTTTCACAATAGGGGATGAGTTTCTTGACTATGCTGTTGGCAAACCTCTAGTGATCAAATGTTTTTGTACCAGGTCTAGCTCAGGTATTTCAAAGAACAAACACTGTAAGCTTGCACAGATGTTGTTCTCTGTATGATAAACATACTAAGGAAGTTTATCTTTGTGCGGTTCTAGTTAAGGAGGGATGGGTTTCTGTCTGTCTCTAATGCTGATTGTCCAAGTCTTATTAGAGATCCCCATTGTAACACTGGTGGAACCACCTGCAGTAGAATAAACACTGGTTGCAGCATGCAAAGAGGAAACTATCAGGCAGCTAAAAGGGTTTCTTCAACACAATTTACATGTAATGTAATGTGTGGTGGCAAAAGTAAAATATTCTTCTTCCATTAATTCAAAGGGTCCAGTGGAAAGTGATCAGTTCTGTTTTAGAAGACAAAAGAGATAATCTTGTTGTAATGGCAACTGGTAAGTTACTTCTGTGTCCTAAAAAGCAGTGAGAAATCTTTTTCTTTTAGGGGAGAATAGGACATTGGAACTTGGGGACTGTCCATGTGGCTCTTAGGAGCAGAGTGCCCAGGACTTGTGTGAGACTGCAAACCTTGGCCAGCTATGCTGGCTGCTTGTAGTTGTCTATTTTTTTTCCCCGCTGGCCTTGAAGTAGAGAGGGACATTGAATGGATGCCAATAATATATATCTTGCATCTTTGTTTGTCTGCTAGGGGGACAAACATCAGCTTCATTTTTAGGGCTCAGGAAGGTGTTAGAGTTGTTTTATACTTTCTATACTGCTATAAAACATAGCTATGCGTTGTTTCACTTCTGCCTGTGTTTTTCTTTTTTCTTCAAGGATATGGGAAAAGTTTGTGCTACCAGTTCCCTCCTGTTTACACTGGATGTACTGGAATCGTCATCTGTCCTCTTATTTCCTTGATGGAAGACCAGGTACTGCAGCTGACGTAAGTAATTGCTGTATTTTCTGTGGAAACCCGTGGATTCTGCTCGTGGCATTTCTCAGTGTTTAAGGCTGCAGCTTTGTACAGCAAGCTGTTTGTGTTTCAGCTGTAAAACGTACGTTTCTCCAGGAATGCATGTAAACTAAATTAATTCAGGGATCTAAAGATCACTGGATTTGGTGACTACAGGATTTGGAGGCTGAATTTGCAAAGGACCTGTGCTGGTGGGTGGTTTCTGAAGGTAGATCCTTCTCAATTATTTCTGGATTCAGAGGCTCTGTTTATGCAGAACAAATGAATGGAGGAACTTCACATATTGTCTGAGCCCATGAGAGCTCTGTCAGAATTTCACAGGGCTTCCTTTGGGTCCAAACAGTAAGAGCTGAACAATACAGAGCTGGAAGATGAAGGCCATTCAGATCAAGGTTATGACATAGATTTCTAAGATGGATGGTGAGATAGGTCTAACACCTGTTGTCTTCACTTTTAAATCCTGCCACAGACCTTTTAAGTAGGCAACACTGAGTCACTCTTACATGAACAGTTATAGGTGTGGGCAAAATCTTTGATTTTAATACCTGCTTTTTGTACTTATTTGCTGTTATAACAGCTATTCACTGTTGATACCTTTATTTTAGCTACTGCCTGGGAGAGTCTGTTGGAATCACGCTGAGTTATCTAGTTCATTCCTGCCTTGTCACGCTTAGAAAGGGCATGTCTTTTGTGACAGAGGGGATATGAAGATTTTGAAGAAAGGAACATCAATTACATGTGGTATTTTCTGCGGCAAATTCTGGCTTTGTGCAAATGAATAGCTGGAGAGCCTCAGCTGGCTGTATAGCCAGCTTCTGGACCAAGTATTAATCAGCAGGGTGTCTATATGTATTCAGCCACTTCTTTGGCTTTTGTACTGTTTTCCTCAGTGTAAAGCGTTTATTCACTACCTTCTCAGTAGGTCATTGATTTTTTGAAGGCTGAAGAGAGTGAATTTCTGCAGCCTAATGCAATTCAGTGATTTGGCTGTCAGTCTGGGTGCAGTTCTACCAGGGAATGAAGAATGAGAGGGGGGGGAAAAGCTATCAAAACATACTGCTGTATTAAAATGCAGCACATCACCAAGTTAAGGAGATAAGTTGCATTGTCCTGGAAAAGCTCAAATATATCATTATTGTATTAAACACTAAAGCATCATTATTGTATTAAACACTAAAAAGCAGCCACCTGATTGAAAACTAGCAGATGTAGCACCAGTAGCCTAGGGTGGGGCAAAAAATTAGCAGCTAGCAAGCTTTTATCTAAGTCTTATGAACTGCATAAGGTAATGAGAAAACGTACCTGCTGTATTTTGTTCTTTTGGATGCTTTATTAGGGAACTTAACTCATGTGAAAGCAAATGATTTTGATCTGATTGCACTAATGAATTCTGTGTCTAGAGGGGACAACTGGACAGGGAATGGATAAGGATGTGGGTGTCAGGAATAGTGACTGTAGTGACTGATTGCTGTTTTCTGAAAGGCTTTTCCCATAAAGGGCCTTGGAAGAAAGTAGTCTCTGACCCCACAGCTTGAGCTTCCTTTACCAAGCGCTGGCATAGGCTGAAAACTGAGGTGGGAAGTGTTCATGAGTAAATCGATATGTGACTGTGCTTTTTTGCTGCAGCATGTCAGGGATTCCAGCATGCTTGCTTGGTTCGGCTCAGTCGAAAAACGTCAGAGATGGCATCAAAGCGTAAGTCCTGTTTATGCTGTTTGGGACTGCAGGCCCTAATGCATCTGTATTTGAGAGAGGTGAATTTGTCATCTTACAAACTCTCAGTCCTGGCTCAGGCCTTGAACCTGCAGTCAGTAATAGTGCTTACGTTTACCCACAATGAGCGTTTGGGAGGCATAGAGCCACCCTCCTGTGCCCTCTGCCTGGAGAGGGGGGTTATTGATTCAGCTTTGTGCTGTGGTTTGTACGGGAATCACAGGTCTTAAACCTGTATTTGTCGCAGAGTCAACACAGCAGCCCTTTCCAGCCCTGAAGGCTGGTAAATCTCTCTCCTGTCGCACTGTTTACTGCTTTGTTTTCCTACTGATCTGGAATGCTTTACACTATCTTCATTTCCTTCCTTCTGTTGCCCACTCAGAAGTCTGTCCGTGTTCTCATTTACATCTAGATAGCCACGATTTCATTTTGGTTGGTTGGGTTGTCTGGGGGGTCTCCTGTGACCGAGTATTTTCTTGGTGTTGCAGGGGTCAATACAGAGTCATATACATGACACCCGAGTTCTGCTCAGGGAATTTGGACCTACTTCAGGATCTTGACCAAACTATTGGTAAGTTGGGGGTAAGGTTGAGGGGGCAGGCAGCTTCATTTCATGATTAACTTTTTTAATGGTGTGACAACTTCATGCCTGTTTCTCACCACTAGTGAGCTTGGAGGCTAGTGTATTGGCTGCCAACAGGCAGTGTCAGAAGATCCATTATAGTATCTTAACTTGTCAGATTTTCTCAAAATACAGCAATAAAATTCTGTTTTGAAACACTATTGCATCTTGGTAAGTTCTGTCGAACAGAATGTTGCAGCTCGTGCATCATCATAACAGTGTAAATCCTAGGTAGATAACACAGAAAAAAAAAGTCTTTGTTTAGGGAACTGAGTTTGTAGACCTGCAGACAAGTAATACTGTTCAGGAAGATGGTGAACAATCTGAATGTCTGGAGTTCTGGGAAGCTTACGCTTATGCTTGGCCTCTCTGACACCAGGGCACTTTGAACGTGTCGATTAGAATGCCGTATCTGGACTCAAGTAAAGGAGTTTTTTGATTTAGAAATGGCAAGGGTATTTTCCAGGCACGTCTTTTAACACTTCTCATCTGGTATTTTTCTGAACTTATATTTGGTTCCTCAATACAGTCCTGAGATTCTCAGGCTTTGTTTTACAATCCAGGAAACTGGTGATGTCTGTAAACAGTATTTTTGACAAGTAGTAAGGCAGTTTGGAAAGGGGGGGGGGGGGGGGAAAAAGGGCATAACCATCAGTAATAGTTTACAAATTTGACCCTTTGTAGGTGATGTGTTGGAGATTTGAAGCTTGGATAAGGAAGGAGAAGTGGAAGGGGGGGGGCGAGGATCTGTTAGAGCTGTTTCATCTAATTTGTACCAAAAAAAAGCCTATATAAAAATGGTGGTTTATTTGCCATGTAAGTATTGCATCCATGCTGTGGTTCTGTCCCCACCAGGTATTGCCCTTATAGCTGTTGATGAAGCTCACTGCATTTCTGAATGGGGCCACGACTTCAGAAATTCCTTCAGAACCTTAGGCTCACTAAAGAAGACTCTGCCAATGGTAAGGTTTTCAGAGGTGTTTGATTTCCAGTGTAAGAGGATACAACTTAATTTCACACAATAGCTTGACATTTTATCACTTTATGTTACTCTTTGGGAGTGCTTACCGTGCTGTTTTTGGGAGCTTGTGCAAGTCCTTGCTAGTGAGTGAACTTCGTTGTGGTTTTGATCTTTTTTCCAAATCTTTAAATAGAGGATATTCTGAACCTGGACTGCCAAAACTTCTGAAAAATAATTACTTTTGTTGGATCCCTGTGTGCTGAAAGGTGTTGATCCTAAGCTCCTGGTTTACTTGCAAGGACAAACAGTTAAAACTTCCAAATGCGTTCCAAAAGCATTTATTGGATAAACTTCAAAACTTAGACCTGAACTTCAGATCCTATTCTTGAAAATTTTCCCTATGTGTTCCCTAACCTTAGCCAATCACATCAGAAAATTGCTGCAGACTCACAGAGATGCAACTAAAGATAGGAATTAAGAAGATTCTGTACATTAAATGTTCTGTCAATGTCTACCCTCCTTAACAGTGCAGACCAGAGCTCCAGGAGGCGAAATATTAACTGTTTTCCAAATAGCTGAGCTGATCCAGTGAGCATAATGAGATTAAAGTGCCTGTTTACATGCTAATCAGTTTTGACTTGTGATCTTAAATCACTGAGAGGTATTGGACTTTTGCTGTCTTTTTATTTCAGGTTCCCATTGTTGCTTTAACCGCCACTGCAAGTCCCTCGATTAGAGAGGACATAGTGAATTGCCTGAATCTGAAGAATCCCCTGGTCACATGTACAAGCTTTGACAGACCGAACCTGTACTTAGAAGTTGGACGACAGAGTGGAAATGTGATTAGGGATTTGAAGCAATTCCTTACTAGGAAAGGAAGGTAAGGATTTAAGCCTGTTTTGTGTTGTTCTGTCAGATATTAAAGTATTAAATACCAAGGTATCAGTAGGGTGTACTAAAAACTGTCACCAGTCTTCAAATGATCTGGTGAAGAGGTGCCTGGACTCTCTCCCTAGTCATTCATCATGTTCTCCCCCCTGCCCTTTATCTTCCTTCCCTAGTTTAAAAAAGGTTTTGAGGCAAAGAATTGTGGTATCCCACTGTTTGCATGTTGTTCACTGTAGGGTTTTCAGGATCGTTTTGTGCTCAGGAGACCTGCCAGCACTCCAGCGATTTGACTGAGAGTGATGTATTAGCTGGTGGGTTCCTTCCTAAACGATAGCGTGGGTTGATAACTAATCTAAAATATTTTTTTTGTGGTATTTTTTTCTGAGAAGGCTGATCTAGCAGTCCTTTTCTGTTAGCAGACCCACCAGTATACCCACAAGAGTGGGTTTCCTGCCACTTTCATCTCCTTGTCACAAGCTACAGTGTGTGACTCTACAGCAATATAAATAAATCTCATAGCTCATTTGTATGCTATTATATAAACGTAGACCTTTTAAGTGTCATCTGTAAAAGTTTGTTTCCAGATGACTTTCAGGGAACTGGGAGGCCTTATGCTGCTACTTCTCCAGCATGGACCAAAATAATCTGTGTTTTGCAAGACACAAGACTGCCAAGTCTGCTTTTCCAAAGGACAGACAACTTGTAAACAAGCACTACCTTTTTGTAAAAGGGGCGAAATGCCTCCTTTTTCTTGCTTTGCAAAGAGCTCTTCACATGCTGTGAAGTCTGGAGATCAGTCTCAAGCACTGAAAGCTGTGTGCAAGCAACCTAGGAGCACAAATATATTTGATTCAATAGCTCCGTGGGAAGATGCTAAGCTGGCTTTAATCTATGGTACTTCTGTATGTAGCGATGACATTTCATGCTAATTGTGGTATTATCTCTGCATAACATATTATCTGATCTGTTTAAATATCCAAGATGATGAGTTGCTGCAGAAAGCTGTGTTGCTTTTTCAATTAGGGTCAAGCGGAGTTTTTGCCGAAGGGTCACTTCATCTGTTCTGCATTTTAACATGTTGCTACTACTTTTAGCAGTTCTGAGTATGAGTTTGAAGGCCCTACCATCATCTACTGCCCTTCAAAAAAGACCACAGAAAAAGTTGTGTCTGAGCTGACTAAACTGAATGTGCCCTGTGGCGCGTACCATGCTGGAATGGGAATTCAGAAAAGGAGAGAGACCCACCACCAGTTCATGCGGGATGAAATTCAGGTACCTAGGAAACTAAGTCTGTGTTTTCTTATTTATAATTGCAGGGTTTCCAGTAGGGGAAAGAATTTGGGAAGATCATTGTTTCCAATTTACTTTGTATATTCTCTGTTCTGGGCAAGAAATTGCTGGCCTGTGCTGCCAGCAGTATGTTTCCTGGCTTATGTTTCGAATTCCTCTAGTAAATCTCTTAAAATGCATAGCATGTAAGGAAGCTGGTGGTAACTGGAACAATGTCCTCCAACATCCTGTGAGCTGCTTTCATCCTGTAGCTGAGCAGGCAGAGAGCTATCCTGGGGCTTCTGTTGTTCTTCAGGACAAGTTTTGTCACCAGTTTGAGGATAACTACCTGAAAACACTCAGGCATTTGCCATCATGTAGCATTACTCACGACTGTAATCCAGTGCTCATGCTGTGACCCAGATCAGGCTCCTTGTTACCAGTGAAGTAGAAGTCAAATGAGAATTTGAAGCCGTTGTATTTTAGGCTGAATTTTGAGTCATGGCAAGAAGTTTTCACCAACAGTGCAAGCACTAGTAGCAACCCAAACATATTTTTGATGTTCTTTTCAAAACGTATGCTGTGTGGCTCCTGTTTTGTAGTGTGTTGTGGCTACAGTGGCGTTCGGAATGGGCATCAATAAAGCAGATATCCGGATGGTTATTCATTACGGTGCCCCTAAGGAAATGGAATCCTATTATCAAGAAATTGGGAGAGCTGGTCGCGATGGGCTTCCTGCTTCTTGTCATGTCTTGTGGGCTGCAGCAGACTTGACTTTTAACAGGTAAGTGACTGAAGACAGCTGCTTCGGCATAGATAGCCAAAAAGTATCCAAAGAAAGAAGCAGGAGGGGTTTAGTTGAAATCATCATGAACTTGTTAGCATAATTCCAAGTATTTTTCTGCATACACTCAGTACTGGATACTAAGTATGTTGTATTTATTCTAGATAATGTTAACATTACCATACTTGTCTATTGAGTGTCCTTGTTCCCGTTCTGCTTCCTGAAGATGTATTGCAAGGCAGACAGTGATGAAACTTGGTCACTTGTTCTGTAAATCCTCTGCTTTGTTTATAGACCTCCCAGTGCCCGTTAGGAGTTTGGGAGCTGTAGAATTTTTTCCTTCTCTCCTCTCTCTCAGGAAATCCTGATAGTAGAGGTCTCTTGTTGATGTTGTTAGGCAGTGTAGGATTGCAGAAATGTCTTAGCTCAGTCTTTGGAACTTGTGTGACCAGACTGCCAGGCTGTGAAGCCATGTACTTCTCTGTTCTTTCTTTTCCAGGCAGGCAGAAGCTTGCCTCTTCCCAAGTTGAGCTGGAAGTGGTGTTGCTGCATTAATGTGAAGCCCAACGCCTGCAGTACTGGTTTGTTTTCCATGCCTTGTGTGACAGAGAGCATGGTGCAGGTGGTAACTCAGGTTTGGCTCATGCAGCAGCTCAGAGCATGGGCAGAGTGAGTTCTCCATATGCCTATAAAGTACTCCCATGCTATTTTTTTTTCAGTTGGATGCTTCCAGTGACTATTGTAAAGGCTATTACTTTAGGCATTAGGTAGATGTGCCCTAGCATACTGCCACAGAATCCCTTAAAAGGAAGGTGGCTAATATACTAGCATGGCTTCTAATCTGGCAGTAGCATCAATTGCATCAATCAGAACTTAACAGATCTTATCTGGAAAATGAGAGGCTGAGTGAAATTGCCCTCTGCCTCTTCCTCCCTGCTCTGTGGCTTTCAACATGGATTTCTGAAGCTTAGTAGTTTGTGGTGCTATAAGAAGCTCAGTCTCTCCTTCTGCCCAGTTTAGAATAATTGTCCTTGTAGAAAAGCATGAGCGTGGTGTTCTGACTGTGCCCCATGCTGTAAGGATCCAGATTATAGAGAAACAGGCGGGTAGCTCGGGTCTGGCTTCAGGAGGATATTTTCTCCAGCTGTTTCCAGTGAACCTGGCTGAGACAGTCTGTGATACTTCATTGTTGGTATGGCACAGGGGGGTAGTTGTCAATACTTACGGTTCTTCACTTTTTATTTTGACCGACAGACATCTTCTAACTGATATACGCAGTGAAAAGTTCCGATTGTACAAACTGAAGATGTTGGAAAAAATGGAGAAGTACCTTACCTCGAATAGCTGCAGGAGGAAGTGAGTACTGCACTTCATTGCATGTTTTGTATAGCTTCAGTCATTGTGACTCGGTCACAAGGGTAAACTGTGGCCATGAGGCCTCTTCAATATCAAGAAGTACAGCCTTTGGCGTATTTATACAGATGTATCAAGTGTTGCTTATTTACTTCTCAAGGAAAAGAAATTCCTTTTCTTTAGAGGAATCAGGGCCAAGTAATTGGCTCCCCAGTGAATTAATTAATGATGCTGATTTCAGCTCTGTTTTCTGCGATGAATTTAATGTAAATTCTTGTTCTTTTATTTAATTCCCTACTTTCCCTTGGGTAGAATCATTCTGTCTCATTTTGAAGACAAACAGCTCCGAAAGGTCTCCTCCGGCATCATGGGCACGGATGACTGCTGTGATAACTGCAGGTGCAGGTAAGCGTTCTTCCCTTAAGACTGATACAAGAGGTTATGTTCTCTCAGGCTGACTTACAAGGTAAATTACCTGAAAGAATTGACTTTTTATGCATTTGGTTTTGCAGATGTTCAGCCTGAAGCTTATCTTTGTTTGAACAGCTGTCCCTAACTTGCTACTCAATAATTGAAGAAGCTGTGAGGCAGGTTATAAGCAATAAGTTATGCTGTGGGAAAGCCTGTAAATAAACTGTGGCCACAGTTCCCCAAGTGGTTTAAAGCAACTTTCTCAGGCTGTGAAATACACAGTGGTTCATCACTTTGTAAGTCCTGTTGAGTAATTAATCCCAAAAGAAACGCCTTGAAAGCGGGATGTGGTGCCATGTGTCTAAGGTTAAATGGCCAGAGTGTTAAGGGAGCTGCTCTCCTCTTAACAGTGTGTGCTGACACACGTTCTTTCTGGTGCTGGTAATAATCTCGGATGTGCTGAAGGGAAGCCAGGGGGTCAGGAGTCAGTAGTCACACAGCTATGAGCAGAAACACTTTCCTCCAGCTGTGGTGTGTGTATACATGCTCGCTTTCCCTGAAGCTGTAATAAGTGATTCCTTGTTCTTACTGATAGCATAGTCCTTTATGATCAGAGATGAGATGTTACAGTGTGTTGCTCCTGGCAAAAAAAAAGTTACAAGCTCGCTTACACTTCCTATATGCTCTAGGATTAAGAAAGTTTTGTCTGAGCCCTGCCAAAACTAACCAGTTTTGGACTAACCAGTAACACAGTGAATTTGTTACATAACTGAAATTATTTGGAATATAGAACATTGTCCTTCTCCATTTTTTGTAGTGATTTGTGCCAATATTTTTTTTTCCAGTCAGTAACACATGCAGTAACAAGCCATAGAAAAAAAAATAGAGTTGCTGTTTCCTTCAGTTGTTTCCATTTTGTGTGTGTTTACTGGGGAGAGGAAAAAAATCTCTTGGCTATTAGATGCAACTAAACAAAGTCTGATGCCAAAGACAGTCCAAATATTTAAACACTGAATTTGGAAGATTGCTGAGATGACACTGTTCTGTTGCAGCAAGTACCATGAAGAACTGTTTAGTGTTTGGACATGCAATTGGGTTAACTGTGTGTGATCTTGGTTTTGGCTTCATCTCGCACTTTCAATCTTAGTTCTTTATGCTTAAAGGCATCTTTAGTTGCTCACATAAACGTAAACTGAGGTGTGTGTTTTATTTGGTTACCACTTGCTAAATGATCTTTGGAAGTAAGGAGGGAGGACTTGGTTTGTATATGTATATATGTATATTTCCCTTGTGCCTTTCAGAACCTCCCGTCTTATGACCTCCAGTGACTCAGAAGGAGGCTTACAGGACTTTGGACAGCAGGCCTATCAGCTGCTGTCTGCAGTGTGCGCCCTGGAAGAGAAGTTTGGAACTAAAGTTCCCATTTTGTTTCTACGAGGATCTGTAAGTGATATTAACAATCATGGTGTGTGCTCTGAGAGCAGAGGGGCCATTAAGGTGTCCAGACCATTTATTGATACACCAAACATCACATTGATGCACATTTATATTTTTAGTACCTTTTTCTTACAGTAGATAGATAACTGGAGAGAGGTAGGATAAATTTCCTGAAGCTGTCCAGCACCACTTCCCATGTAGCCTTTAAATGCAACAGGAATAAAAAAGCTGCAAACCTCCTAAGCATGTTGTACTTTGCTCTTGTGCAGCTACAACGAAGGAACGGCTGCTGTCTCCAAGCTCTTGCTGTCTTGGCTCTTTTTCTAAAAGGTATAACGTGCACCCTCATATGGCCCAAGAGCTTAGCTTAGAAACAGTGTGTTACTTGCACTGGACAGAGCTGTCCTGTGTTTTGTGGATTACTTGGAGTAGGTTATTGGCAGTTGACTATTAACCCAAACATTGGCAGAGGTTCTGAAGCTCTTCCTGTAAGTCTTCAGCCCTTATGCTCTTTATGGTGAGTTTAATGTCTTTGCAGAGACACTTAAGTGGCTTTTCTGTGGAGAATCATCCCTTCTGTTGTCCTGGAAGGAGTAACCTCTTCAGAGTTAGACCAAACAGGTCTCTGCTTGGTAATCTGTTGGTTTATGTTTGAATAAAGCACGCGCTGGCTTGTGTTCTGGCTTTGTACTGCTGACTGACTTGCAGCAGTGAAACAGGAAGTAGCATATTAGAGGAGTATAAGTATAAATTATCTATGAATATCTTCACATGCAATGCTTTTAAAATACTGGGGAAGAATGCACCAGACATGAAACATGGGCATAAGAACAAAATCACTTCAAATGTTTACAGCCCAGAAAAAAATCACCTGCAGTACCTGATAACACTCAGGGAATGATGTCACAGCAGCTTTTTTAATATAAGTAATTGTCACGTAAGTGTGGCTAGGATAAAAATACATTGTTAACCATTTATAGTGGTTATATATATATATATATATATATATATATATATATATATATATATTTATATATTTATATTTATTATATTTATATATATATATTTATATATATATATGTATGTATATATATATATGTGTGTATATATATATATATATATATATATATATACATACATACACATACACATATATCACAGAATTTCTAGGTTGGAAGAGACCTCAAGATCATCGAGTCCAACCTCTGACGTAATGCTAACAGTCCCCACTAAACCATATCCCCAAGCTCTACATCTAAACGTCTTTTAAAGACCTCCAGGGATGGTGACTCCACCACTTCCCTGGGCAGCCTGTTCCAATGTCTAACAACCCTTTTGGTTATATGTATATATATATAAAAACATAATATATATGTTAGTCATAACACAGACTTTAACAATCCAAGCAACTTTAAATTATTAGACATTACTGGCAGAATTGACGCTTATGCCAAATCAGCACTGCAAATATGGAATAACTTCTTATTGCTTACAAGAATACATTTTTTCTGGGCTTATATACATTTTTTAAGTGTTTTTCTTTGCTCTATTGCCTCAGTTTGACCTCTAGAAGAAATGTATGAAATATTCTCTCAGTGCCACCATAAGTTAAACAGATCTGTCTGAAGATGATGGGTGTATTATTTTAAGAGATCACATAGCTTCTGGAGAATTGATATGTTTTTTTGTTGTTTGTGTTTGTTGTTTTTTTTTTTTTTTTTTTGTTACAAGTTAGTGGTATCTTTGTCCACCAAATAAGTCCAGGTGACCTCCAACAGACTTCAGGTGGACCACAGGGGAGGCCAAGTTTCACTTAATATTTGAAAGCTGAGTCAGACTGAACAAGGTTTCCCCATGGGAAACCTTGAACTAGAAATACATTAATAGAAATATTATACTAACATTCTAAACCAAGAAGAATGTGATATTTAAAATGTGCATCATTTATCAGTGACCAGGAATTTATAATTACGTCAGCAATGATTTTATTGTTATTAATAGGCTTCATGACTCATTGCAAATGGCTTTTAGTAGTAACTCTAACATTTAGTAATTTCTAAGTAGTTAAAATTGCAAGTGTGGCGTAGGACTGACTTGTCAGAAGCCAGAACACTATGACATTTGTCCCAAATATGGAAAAACGTTTATTGTTCTGCATCTTATTCCTTTTATAGAAATTTCTATTGTTAACTTGCTCTTAAAGTCAAAACTCCGTTCTGAAAACATGCAGCCATTGGAGTAATTAATGTAGCTGGCATAACTGAAAGGAACGTTTCCAGCTTTAAAATAATGCTTGTTATGAGTTGAATGAGGGCTGTCTAGACACGAGGATGCAGGACTTGGCTTTTTCTGCCTGCGGAGGAGGTGACTCCCTTGAGTTCAGTCAGGGCTTAGTGCCCTGGTCCCATGCAGCAGTGAGGTGAGTCTCTCTTCCACGTAGTTCCCATGCCCTGCTGCCAAAGGGGTGCCACTAGCCCTTCTTCCTGCTGGTCCACTCCTGCATGTGCTGGACAGGAGCTCTCTGGCTGCCTGAAATTCTCAAGAGTGCTCTTCCCTGTGGTCCCTGGAGATGTTAGTAAGCTCAGCAGGCCTTCCTGTTCTAACCACAGCCTTTCCTGCATCTCGTATTTGTCTTTCTCTGCTCCTCTGCATCAGCCTGTTCTGTTCTCCTTTGTAAAGCAAAATGGGCTCTTGAGGGTAGGAGACCTGTGTTTGTATGGCAGCTAACACAAAGATGATTCCAGAAAAAGTGCCAACAGGCATTTGGAAAGCCTACAAGAATGAGTCCTGTAAATGCAGAAGGCAAACCTCCACACCACTGTCCCCTGTTGTCTGAGATTATAACGTTGTCATCTTGCATATCACAATACACTTACTTATAGCATACGTTTTTAAATCTTATGTGTGTTAGAAATAGCATGCTATGTAATGTATGCAAATATTCGAGTCTTTGTATACACTAGAGCATATGTTTAGTGTAAATATATTTGTGTAACCCAAAAAATGTAGTTCTGTAGACCATGTATTCCTCCCTAGGGGAGGAGACACTCAGCAAAACTTCTTTGAGACTCTTTGACCTGCTATCACTTGATCCTCTGTTACTTCCCTCTTTCAGAAATGTTCTCAGCTTTTCAGACTGTCAGAGTTTCCCTTCCTCTGAAAGGGGCTTTAAGCCCTCTGCAGTCTGTTTGGGTCTTTGAGATCATGGGATGAGAACCTATTACAGAGGACCTCATTGGCTTTTTTCCCCCCAGTGTGGACCACTAGTAAGGGATGAGGAAATAGGCAACTTTGTCAAAACAAAAAAATCCTTGAAGTAAAGGCCAAAACATTACAACAGGGAGCTGAAGTAGAGGAGGAGCCATAGAGCAGTTACCTGTAGTCAGCTTGTTGCGGGCTCTTCACCCTCGTCACATCCTGGGATTTAAACAGGCTTTTATTTTTTTTTTGTTGACCTATTTGCTTTTTCTTTAAGTTTTTAAATTAAAAATACAGGTAATAGCTTCTACTCAAACTCAATTCTTAGATATTCAAACATAGTGATGTATTAAATGGATCTGAGATTGCCCTGAACAGATTAAATACAAACTGCACTGATGTTTTTTTTTTCTTTGGTGCCTTGAGTGGCTGGGTTGTTCCTGTAACTTCCTCTATGTGCAGAAGTGGAGATATTTTAATAGTGTTATAACCTCAGTGTAGTTCTGTCTGGGGGCTTGCTTCAAAATGAGCTCACTGGTTGTGATCTTTTTCACAGTACAGAAGTGGGTTAGGTTAGCAAAGGTGAGAACGCTCTTCAAGCAAGATGGACAAGGCAATAGGAGCTGTTGTAAATGTGGTTACTGTGGGGAGTGTTATATAAACTTGAATAAATGTTTTTGGCTTGTGACTTCACAGGGAAGTTCTTCTGTGAAGGTATGTTCTTGGAGACACCGTCATATCTCAGGATATATCTCACTGGGTATATTGGAAACTTCCTTTCACAAAGGCTGGAGAAGCCTGACCAGTTCTCTCAATTTCAGAGTTCCCAGCGTCTGCCAGAGAGGTACCGAAAGCATCCTCTGTACGGTAGTGGGAAGGACTGGACAGAAAACTGGTGGAAGTCACTCTGCCAACAGTTGATAATGGAAGGATTCCTCAAAGAAGTCTCTGGGCATAACAAGTATATGACCACGTGTGGGCTTACCCAGAAGGTACTTCTTGGTGTGAGACTACCCATCAAAGACTTTTGAGTAATCTATAGCTAAGCCATATGGTTTTTTTTTTTTGTTTGTTTGTTTGTTTCTTACAGGGAAGAAATTGGCTTTTGAAATCTGGATCTACCTCAAATCCAAGTCTTCTGTTACAGTCCAATGAAGACTTAAACCTACAAAGACCTCCCAAAAGGTACTTACAGTATGCATGTCCTCTTGAGCACCTTACATTATTTTAACATCAGACTGGTCTCTGAAGCCTGTTTCTCAGGATGGCAAGTTTGACAGGAAATTGCTGCATAAGACTTTGCAACCAAACCTTTTCCCATACGCAGTAACATAATATTTTAAAGTCAGTAAATCAGGTGAAGATAAGAAACATCAGAGGAAAATCTGCCAAGATTTACCTTCTTTTTAATGCTGATGAGTTATACCATGAGTCTTTAACTAGAGCAGCTAAGAGTTTTTTCTCTGTTTTGCACTTGACCTACATTTTCATAAAAGTTAGCTTTTCTGCTTCACATTCTTAGCCTAGGTAAGAATTGCTTCAACGTAAATGTGTAAGGGTTTGTCTGACTTTGTATATTTTCTGAAATTTTAACTTTCAAAAATCTTGGTGAGTATATCTGCAAAAGCGCTGTGTGTTGTCAGTGGTGGTCAGCCGATTTGCCATCGGAGCGTATGGCTTCATGAAAATGGCATGTGAAGTTTTGCTTGTGATCTTCCACTTCACTGTGAAGTATAACTCATTTTGTTGGTCTTCTTAAATATGAATTTAGGCCAACTCTCTTTGAAGTGAAAGGTAAAGAACTGAAGGCAGCGGAGGCTTTGCTGTGACAACAAATACTGTTAGAATGAAGCTCTTCAGTGTTGGCCTTTGGACACGTCTTCAGATGTCTAGATTGTAATTACCTGATTGATTTACTTTTAAGTGACACATTGTCAAAGTGCCAGTTTTCTTTTGCCTTCTCTAATTTTCTATTGTGACTTTTTAGCTAGTCTATAGGTCTTTTAGAAGAATAAAAGCACTTGTTTGTTCATAAACAGTAAGAAGTGGCTAAAAGTATATGCTTAGTGCAAACCAGAAAGTTGATACTTGTATGTTTTCTCCAGAAATGGGATTTTTAAAATTGAATCTTTCTATCAAGACAGCATTGTCACAGAACTTTGATTTCTGCCATCAGAAATCCTTGTCTCTTCTGTAAGACAAGATTCTTGCTCCACATTAAAGTTTTAGTATTTTGCGCAGGCTTTGAGGTCCTTGGTGTTTCCCTGGAAATGAAGTTTCTAATACCTTTAATAATGATAAGGAAGTGTGATTTATCAAAAAATTTAGCTGTACAAAGTTCCATTCAGTTTGCATAGCAAAATAATAACTTTTTTCAAATGGCAGCATACAAACAATTCAGTCTGATTTGAGTAAGATAGAATTCTTTTTTTTTATTACAACAGTAAATCTTCACCTGTGGCATCGGCGCAGGTCTCCCAAAGCACAAAAGGAACAAAGCAGTCACCAGGCAAGCAGGTCAGTATGGGTACAACTCCTCTTGTGTTTTTAGCCATCCTTGTTCGTATTAAAAACCTTGCAAGTGTGTCATGGCATCGCAAATGTACACTTTGCTGCTTACAGCAACTTCATTTGAAATACTGTTAAATTAGCATTTGTCTGTCTTCTTCTTCTGTGTTTTATAGATGTCTTTGTATGAAATGTTTTCATATGAGAAAAAAGATGGAATGTCCCCAAGAAGGAATACTGTGCTTAGCAGGTACACTATTCTAAACTAAAACAGAATTATGAAGTTCTGACTACATAATAGAAGTATTGTTGGTGATACAATCCTTAAAACCAGTACACTGCTTTGAAGTGACCATCAAAATGTTTTGACTGCAAGTAACTAGTATTTAAAAACAAACAAACAAGACTTTAAAAATGTCATTGTTTCAAAACATTGAGCTGCAACATGTAACAAGCTTTGCAGAATTTGTCAAGATGTGTTAAGCTTAAATACTTCTAGTGTGTCATAGGCAAAGCAAGTTTTATTAACTGTGAAATGTAAACTTTAACTGGTTTTACTTCAAATCCAATAGCAAGAAAAATAGAAAAATGTTAATTAAAATGGAGTGATTGCAGCTTTATATTAGATACTTTTACTGTGGCCATTTATTTTCAGTCAGTATTTTCTACGTGGTGGTTGAAACTGTAATTGATTTTAAATTGTGATTTAGACAAACTGAGAATAATTGGTTTCAATTAAATGCAATTAAGCTAAAACATGACAAGTTGTGGCACTGTCTTAAAACTGGCAGAACGGAACATGTGCCCTGTGCAGTCATTGTGAGCGAGCATATAGGTTTAGGTTTCTGCCCTTTTATTCTCTTCTGAGATCAAGTTGAGGCTTTGTGAGGTTAAAGAATAAAACAAGCTTTTGCAAAGGGCAGACAAAGTAATTTGTTCTTGAGGATTGTGTAGCGCTTCAGGTCACACTGAACTTGCATTTTGGAGCAGTTCCGTTCTTTCAGACGAGCAGCCTGATGCTGGCAGAAAATGGGAGAGCCAGATGTCATTTACGCTGAGAAACTGCCACTGTAGCCACATGGAGAAAAGTTTTCTAGGGACAGCTACAAACTAAAACAGGTTATTTTGCACTTTGCTTAGCAAAGCAAGGAAAAGACACTCTTGTTCTAGTTTGTCTACTTGCAGATACTGCACTGCAATGATGGCAGTCTAATTGGAGGTAATATTCCCCAAACACGAGTCTGCTAGCTGTGATGCTGCTCTCTACACAGACATACCTAGTAGTAACAGTAGCTTATTTTGCTTACAGTATGGCAGCTGTGAGCTTGTCACTGATGCTTTTAAAGTTATTAGCTCTTTCTAGCAAAGATCAATATTACTGGGCGTGGGTAGAAATTCAAGTTATTTTGATGGGATGTGGTCAGAACAATGTTATGAATGGACTGTAAGAATACACTTTTGCTAATAATACAGAAACCCAGGTGCAGGTCGGGACATAGGTAGCTTGCTCACTATTTGATTTTTGTGCAGCAAAAGATTATTTTTAAGTTATAGGACTAGCCGCTGAGGAATTCCGTTAAATTTGGCCTTGGGGTACTGCTAATTCTGCCCAAATTAGCTCAAGTCCTTTATCAGTGCACCTGCTAGCTTGAGGAGCTGGGCCACAGTCTGACTGTGCTGTCAAAGGGCAGGCCAAAAAAAAGTCAGGCTGCTGCTCTCTTACAGCCCAACATGCAAAGTTCATGAATAAATTAATAGAACACAAGGTCTGACTGCTCACTTCGTTATCTTTCTTTTAGTTTCCCAGAACACTCACCTGTGAGATCTCCTTTGAAGTCCCGAGAACCTGTTTCATCTCCAGAAAAAGAACTACAGGTAAGTCTTTGGAAGAGAGGATATCTGTGAATTGCTATCAGCCTGAAGAGCACAGTCCCGCTGAATTGAAGTAACTGGCTTGGGCAGCTTGTAATAGTACAAAAATGTCTTGAAAAGGAGCCCTGAAAGAGAATTTTCAGTATGAAGATTGTTAATGGATTGTAGGCTTTTTCTGTATTAGTGGAAAGATGAGGGAAGCTTTAATTTTACCTCTCGTATTTGAACTATTCCTACATGCCTGATCACAAGCTTCTTTCTGAGAATTTGTCTCTCTTCTTCACAGACTGCTCTGTATGGCAAGCTGTTGACTGCTAGACAGAAGGTGGCTAATGAGAAGGCAGTTCCGCCAGCTGTCTTGGCAACCAACAAGATCCTGGTGGAGATGGCCCGAATAAGGTAAAGCCAGCATGCACGCCTTTTAGATAAACTCAAAAAACAATTGCAAGCCAAATCACAATTTCTCTTTCTGCTTTTGGGAGTTTGCCTCATTGGTAAATGAGCAGCATTTTTCCTGAGGACTTTATCATAATACCCTTGTAAAACACTTACAGGTATAAGTTAAATAGCCATTAATGTTAAACTCTTCTCTTCATGATAGTTCTTATTTAAAAAAAAAAAAAAAAAAAGCCAACTTTGCATATGTCTCTGTAACTAAGCCTTCTGTCAGCTTGACGGTCATGGAGGGAAAGGTGCATGTTGTCTGATTGTTACTTGTCCAACTGCTCTCCAGTGTGTTTTAATCATTCTGCTGTGTTCGTACCTGGTAAGGGTTACAAGAGTATTCAGGTCAGGAGCTGTCCCTTACTTTGCACAGGTAGCTCTGTAGCACAAAAGAAGAACCAAAATTTTGTGTTGCTCTTGACTACTGAAAGGAAAAGAAAGAAAAACACTTTCTTCATTGCAAGAGAGGGTATTGTGGGGCAGCTCGGTGTTTAATGCATCTGAAGAGCCCTCCCCAGCTGCTAAAAAGCATTAGGTAAACTGTTTGGAAGGGATATGCTCTTCCACGCATCTCTAGGCTTATATATTTTTAGGAGGTAAAAGCAAATAAATAACAGATGTAGCTAACATCCTCTGAGGTATTAGGCAGCAAACCTGAAATTTTTGCTGTGGTCAAGCTTCAAGATACAGAAGTGCAAACAGTGAAACGAATTAGTTCCAGAGATGATAGTGCAGTAAAAATATTTTTAAGTAGTGATTATTAGAGCTGCAGCTCTAGCACATATCATTCAGGCACTTAATGTTTCAAAGCATCAACATAGGATGGTTCCATGGCTTTTATTATTCATCCTGAACCAGGCCTACAACTGTTGAGAATGTGAAGAGGATTGAAGGTGTATCTGAAGCAAAATCAACCATGTTGGTCCCTCTCCTGGCTGAAATTAAGGACTTCTGCCAAGCGAATGGTTTGCAGGTATGATTTACTAAAGCATCTCCTACCATGCAAGAGCACTAAAAGACAATTTGGTCTGCAGCTGTCAGATTTCTCCTTCAGGGTTTGTCCTTGTCACAGCTTTCCCATCCAAACAGAGCAGCCAAACTGTTAGCCTTGTTTGCAAATAGGCCTTCTACATCTGAACGTCCTATGTGGTGATAACGTGAGGATCTGGATGATAAGTGTAGTCATCTTGAAAGTCCAGGGTGTACTTGTAAAGACCACCCACCTAGCAGGGCTGAATATCCAACCAGTGCCGTATTACTGAGAGCTTGCAGCTAGTTTAACGATTTTTGGGCTGGAGTCCAAAGGTTTAGGAAATGTTCCCTCACCAGTTTATTGCTTCAGTAGACTCTGAGGGCAGGACTCAAGTTTGCTTCTGTAAATTTCTCCTTAGGAGACTGACAGAGATAAGAAGCCTTCTGGCTTTCATGAATTCTCTGCTCTGTTTTCATAGTTGGTTTTACTTCTGAGATTTTCTGTAAAGTGGCTCCTCATTGCTCTTGCCCTTGCAATGGCAAGAGACTCCACTAGGAAGGGGCTGTGGAGCACAGGACTGGAGGAGCTGTGCAGCTGTTTAACTTTGGGGGGGGTTGAATTTCCCTGTAAATCCACAGGTACGGGGATTTAAATGTCTAGAAAGCAGGTAGAGCAGTAATACTGCTTCTCTGTGATGCATGAGATAACTCCTTAGTACACTAAACACCAACTCATCTTTTTCCTCAACAGCAAACTATTGGGTATGGGGACTGCAAGCATTCCTGTTTTTCATGAAATCTGTGATAAGCAAAAATTTAAAATAAATGGAGAAACTTCCTATACAAAACAGCAGACAGAATACTGTAGTTTGTTCTGATGGAATAGTTTTAAATATGTCGTAAGAACTAAGAAGCTTTATGTTGATCTGGACGCTTTTTGGGGGCTTTTTTGCATGTCTCTTGACCAGTTCCATGCTTTTTATTAAGATGGAGTATGTGGGTGTCCATCCTGATTCCCTCTCTGCTTTCTTTTTGTGGAACATGGAATTGGGGTCAAAACCAACCTGCTCAGAGATGAAATTCTGAAGAAATAACAGAGTTATTCTTCAGAAAATGGCAGGGTGATTCATTGGTTGTTACTGAGATATAATCCTTTTACTCCTCTTCATCTTACTCAGACGGACGCGTTCCCTACAGATCAGAAAGAGGCATCTCACCGGAAGCATGCTAGAGCCCTTTCTCCCTCAGAACACGTCACATATGTCTTGTTCCAAGAAAAAAATCTCTCCGTGGTAAGTTTCTCCCTGTGGAGGTCTCTTCCTTTTTGAGAACTAGTGGTGGGGATATTTTGTTGTGGTAAGGATTTTGCAAATGTTTTCTCTTAAATCCTCTGCTAGGTTTTAGTTCCACCTAGTTCTGTATCTTTGCCCTTAATACTGTGAGAAGAAAAAAAAAGAACTTCCTGATCAGGTAGCCTGCTGGAAAGGGTAGTCACCAGCTTAAAGTGTGCCTAAGGACTAATTAACAAGAAGCAGTTGTATAATTCTTAATGGGTAACTTGATGCTCCTTATCCACCAATCCTCATGATTGTATACTCAGTGTCTGTATTGTCTGAGGGGAGAAATCAGTAGACACATGAAACCTGTTCTTTCAAGGAAGACAAGTAACCAGTTTCAATTCTGTCATTGAAAAGTGCAAGTTTAGGTGGAGTAAATGCGAGATGTTTCTCTTTGCAAATCTCTTAAGAGAATTCATTCAACATATTTGAAAAACAAGAGGGAATTTGTCTTGGTGCTGTTAAACATGTTCTGCTCTGATATTGTAAATCATATGGATTACTGGAAGGTCAAGTGCATCCTAGCTACTGAACAGGAGATGTGTGAAGCTTTATCAGAGTACCACCTCATGAAGTTGGAGCTGGGTTGATGCTTAACTATGAGGCAAAAGCCTCCACTTCCCTTGTAGTAGAACTTTCTGGGATTCAGCTGCCACAGGGTGGGAAGAGGGTGGTAGTGAGTCGTGACACAGGAACATGAGCTATAAAGCAGGCTGCAGTGAGCCTTCAAGGTGGCCACACGGCACCCTTGCTGACTAGGGCCTCTCCTCATCTGACATACAAGGTAAGACATTGCACTCAAGCTAAGAGGTAGCAGCCTTGAGAGAAAAATGCTTTTTGCAGATGGAAAAGAAATGAGGGAAGCATTAGAAGTGATAAAGTGCTTGTGGGGTGAGGGGTTGTTGCACAGCTATGTGACAGTTCCCCTGTTGCTTTTTGGACATGGGATATTGCCAGGCTTTGAGCTTTCAGTTATATTTCAGAATGCTTCCGCCACCTTAATTCCTTCTGCCTTTGTTTCCTTAGAGGACTATAAGTGAGACCAGATCTCTTCCTCTTTCTGAGATTGGCACTCACCTGCTCCAGGCGATGAAAGCTGGCTATCCTGTCAACCTGGAGCGAGCAGGTTTGACTCCTGAAGTTAAAAAGATCATTTCTGATGTTATCCATAATCCTCCTATTGACTCAGGTGAGCATTACAGCCCTCATCTGAAGCTTCTCACGGCAGTGGTGTACTAGAGAATGCAAAATATCACAACTCTGGTACTCCTTTCACTAGCATCTATCACTTTTTTGGAAGACCCATGACAAAGCAGAGCATGGCAATGACAGTTGTTGTTTTCCTTCCAAGGTTGTGTTTCAAAATAGGGCAGTCAGGCCTCATTAAATATCAGAAGAGGATATAACTTCACAGCATAGTGGAAGGATTTGTATTGCTCTGGAAAAGACCCAGGCACTGCTCTTAAATGTGTACTTACTCAAGTGGAAGTCAGGCAAGCTGAAAGAAATCAGCCTGGTGGTGTCTTCCCATGAGCAATGGCATCTGTGAACAATATGCTGAATAAGAGTAGTAGAATTTCCTTGGGGAAAAGTCTCCAAGATTATGCTAATTTATGAGGATAATGCTGGAAAATCACAGCGCCGTGAGCTGGTGCTGTTGGCTAATTCAGGGGCTCAAGACAGCCACGTACTTGTGGCTCTGCTCGTGGGGGACTTAAAGTTCAGCCTTGCCCTCAGAGCTGAACTTGTTAAGCTGGCTGAACTTTCTGACTTTCTAGCTTTGTGACTCCTGTCCTATTGTGGGTGATCATATCCTTTCAGCAGCAGTTACAGGCCCAGGCAGACTCTCTTCTTGCTTTTTTAAACCTACTGCTCTGCAACTTGTCCATTCCAGTATAACAGAAGATGGGAGGCCTGAGTTAAAACAGCCTTCCTCTCAAGAGAAAATAGTTGATAGGAGATGCAGGTTAGAAGCAGGCTGATTATAACATTTTAGACTAAATTTGAGGGTGGTAAGTTTGTGCAAATGTGAGGTCATGGGATAAATCTCCCCCTCATTCTGGTTTCTTATGATACAAACCTATGGATTAAGTTTCACTTCTTCTAGGGCTTTCCATGCCTTAATCTGTTTGTGCTTTAATGAGGGAAAACTGATACTTTACAACATAAAACTATGAATGAGAGAAAGGACAATTCTTTTTTTTTTTTTTTTAATAAATAAATTATATTTATATTTTTTCCAAGACACCACCAAAATTCAAGCAATTAGAACACTTGTTCCTGCAAATATTGAACTGTATCTCATCCAGATGGCTATTGCATTATTGGAGAAAGAGAATGGAAATAAGGCTCAGCGTGGTTCAGGTGCCAAAAGGGTGTTGGTATGGTCGGATGGGCAGCAGGAAAAAAGAGGAGCAGATCAAGCAAGCAAGGAAGATGCTTTGTGGAGTGAAAGAAAGGTTAGTAAAAGAAGCTACAAAAGCAGTGTTTTTTTTTTTTGTTTTGTTTTGTTTTTTGTTTTTAAAAAAAAGTTTCCCTTTCCATTGTAGGAGCAGGCCAAAAGCTGTTTGTTGCTGTTTGCAGTAGTGTTTGGCATTTGCATCTTCCCAATTCACCTTTTCCTGAGCTCTGGATAAGAGTCTTGCTCCCCTCTGAGACAGGACCAGAAAGTTCCTCCTGCAAAGTGTTGGCCTAGGAAGAGGGCTGTCTCTGTGCATCCCAGCTGTGGTCTGCTCAATGTCACTTCAGTTGATCTCTTCCTGTGTGGTACTCTTAGCTCACATCTGCTGTAGTAGGTACTGGATGTGCAGCCTGGGAAAGATGAGATACCTGGTCCCACTGCTGTAGACTGCCACAAGTGCAGCTTAATAATGGCCTCAGAATAAGGATGAACACTTTCTGCTGCTGTTCAGCCCTTCAGAAAGTAGATACAAAAGGTTCCCTATAGGAACAAAGGATTTCTCAGTAGCTGGGACAGTGGAAGAAAACTAAATTCGTATTTCTGCCTGGTATGAGAGGCATTGGTAATCTTGACCCTTTATAGACAGAGTCTACGTTCTGCTCTCACCTTGCTTCTAATGAATGACCCAATGACCAATGTGATGTGGGAAGAGTGATCGTTTGTCTAGAAAGCTCAAAGATACCAGGGGAGCTGAAACAGGAAAAAGCCAGGGGCAACACCTGCCAGAGTTTTTTGACAGCCCTTCATGGGCGCCTCTGTGTAGCTGTGATAACATGAAAAGTGTCATGCCCTATGTCTGAGTCTTTGGGAGGAGTTTTCTCTAGGAGAAGGAAATACAGAGCTCTCTACTGCAGTTTGAGGAAGGCTAGACAAGCCTTCTCAGCCCTAGGGTCGCCTCTCAGCATCTCCACAAGTCTCTGAAAGTCCAGCTCAGCACCTTGTACAAAAACCTGCCCTCCACTGAGTAGCTCAAGGTGGGAACAGTAGAAAGAAATTCCTAACTGTAAATCCTCTTGCTGCCTGTACTAGGATTTCACGTCTGTTCCTTACAGGGTTTTGGGATGCCTTCTTTAACTTGGGCTCAAGTAATTTTTGGAGCCTTGCCATTTTGCTGAATTGATTGCTTCTTGCCTTCCTGAGCACTATTTTGTTCCTAAAATACTAGTGTCTGAGCCTTTTTTTCCTCTGAAATTGATCTGGCAGTCCATTTGCATTAGCTGTAACTATACTTCATTTTCTGTTGCCGTTGGAGCTAATAACAGGAATGACATGCTATTAGAGATCAAATTAATATTGTGCCAATGAGTAGACTGCAAATCTAAATGCTAATCAAAATAGACTTCATTCCCTTCTCTTACAGAAGATATCCGTGTTCAGACGATATCCTTGTTCCAATAACTGTAGCAAACAGCTTTTAAAACTGCTAATGGGAGACAGATGTGCACTTGATGCAAAAATCTAAGCTTTAGCTTTTTCAACCAGTGACCAACAGGTATTACAGAGAAATCAGGAGTTAATACTTCTGTGCCTTCAACCCCATTTTCACCTATCACCTTTGCTTGAAAACATATCTGAAAATACAGTACTTGAAATGGAAGTCCTTGGAGCCACTGGGACAGAGGAAGAATTCTTTTCCACTACAAGTGTCCTGGTCAAACCACAACAGGGAAAAAAAAAAAAACACCTAAGTAAAACTTCCAGTTCCTATAATTGAAATTAATGCATTTCACTTTTTCAAGTTTTATTTTGGTTAAATGGATAAATGGATAAGAAATAGTTACAGATCTCATTCAACAGAGGTGTTGAACTCCTGTTTATAATTACAGGCTAACTTATTTCCCCTTTTTAAAAAAAAAAAAAAAAAAAGACCCAGCCTTTCTATTGAATGTAGTTATTGCTTTAATGCATGTAACAGCCTGCTTCATTCCTATCGTATGCCAAGGCACAGAGCACAGATGACACCCAGCCAGGTGACAGGGGTGCAGCAGGCCACACGAAGCCCATCGCATTGGCCTCTTGGAACCAGCCAGCCCTCAATCCTGAGGAGGAGGAACTGTTTTCTGACTCTCAGCCAAAGGTGAGGTTGCTTTGTGCCAGAAACAAAGTCCAGATTTGGTAATTTTGTTGATTATCTTAAACCAAAATCCTGGCTTCTGTTTGGGTTCTTTCCTGTGCCTAGAACTGCAAACTTTTTTCTGCTAATATGCTTGACTTGGATGCTCCTTGTGTTGCCCTTGATGTGCCTGAATCCGATGTGCCTATGCACTTCTACAGCAGCAGTCTGCTTTAGGAATTTTTTTCCCTAGAAGATCTTGCCAGCCCTCTAGTGGCAGGTGCTCCCAATACCTCAGGAGGACATCTGGCTCCCTTTCTTCTACTAGGGTGCATGAGATGGGTTTCTGGCCACACTGACGATTTGTGTTGATGTTCATATGAACAAGCTTTATGATCATACAACTGGTGTTTCTCTAAAGGAAGGTCACATGGCTCTGAGCAGCACCACTTGCTGTACAATTTGCCTCAGTTTCTGGTCTGAGGCTGGAAAGTGGATGTGAACACACAACCTGATGCAGACAAATCCATTGTTGGTGGTCTGGTCAGTTTATCTCCATCTATGAGCTAAATTGTTAGGTAATTTGTAACAGTACAGCAGCATCTTATCTGAAGCACTAAACATATTAGAACATTATTTCTGTTTCCTGATCATGGCTTCAGAGAGCTTCAGGAACATCAATTCTGAGTAAATTGCCTTTGTTCTCAACCAGGAACAGTGTAATGGTGTGTGTACCCTTCATTCTTCACCTGAGTGTGTGCTGAGAGCTCTGGTGTTGTGCGTGCACCTCTTGTTCTAGGCTCTGCAGCAGCCCGTCTTCTGGCTGTAGATCAGTCCTCCTGGTGCATTTCCCAAGGGCAGCTCAGCAGCAGTCTTGAGATGAACATCTCAACAGTTTGGTCCTTCCATTATTTAAAAAATGAAGGGTGAGCAGAAACACATTTATCTCTTGGCTGAGAGCTATTACTGGAATTCATGCTTTATGTTGCTGTGGCATCTTTCCCATCACTGCAAGATGCCTCCTGCAGTCACAAAGTGCAGCGTGTTCACGCTGTCCTCCACGAGTTCTGCGGAGCTGATGACTTTCTTGTGGAGGAAAAGGAACCTTGCACAGCTAGTGGCAGGTGCCCACAGTGCCACTGGTGGCTTTCAGCCCCTTTTTCTCAAGCAGTCATTAGGGGAGGTAGCTGATACTGCTGATCCATCACCAATTTGGGGCACCCAGGGTCTTGGGTGTGTTTGACAGATTTTTGTTTAAAGGCAATACCTGAGGATCAGGATAAACGTTCTACAGCTGTGCCAGCATGCTTTGGTCCAGGCCCAGTGGTTTTCTTGGGCCTGCCTAACGTTTCCATGGCATGACTTGATTTATGACAAAGTTGAATATACACTTGAAAAGGGCTCTGGACATCAGGGCTACATACATAAGCTGTCCTGGGCCATGGTTAGGTGTTAATGTCTCCTGAATAGCATGGTTTGGGGTGCAGAACTGTAAGTTAGAATGACATGTAAAAAAAAAAAAAAACCTTTTTAATTTTTTTTAACACCTTTTCCTTTTTTGCAGGGTTGTTCACAGCCCCCTTGTAAGAGGAAGGTGCCGGCATGGTTTGAAGCCCCAACAGCCCCTGTTGTGCCTGTGCCCCAGATCAAGAAACCCAAAGTGGACACAAGAAAAGGAATCTTTAACTGAAGCTTTTATTTTCTGTAACAAGTGTACGTGTACGAACGGTAGATGCACTGTGACAGAAATGACTTTATATGGAGCAATACTTTATATGTAGCACTTGGATCTATGCCTTTTTTCACTGTGTGAAAGTCCTTTATTAAAAAAAAAAAAAAAAAAGATTAAAAATAAAAGTCACGTGTGGGATACGAAGAAAAAAAAAAAAAGGGAGGGGAAGGGGCCCGGTAATGGCCGCCACCGCGCGTGCGTCGCCATAGCAACGGGCGGCTGCCCCACTTCCGGGGTGGGGTTGGCGCGGGGGCCGCCGGGAGGGCGGCGATGCCCAATAGGCGGCGAGCGGCCTGCGCCTCGCGCCGCGGCGGGCGGGTGAGGGAGCGCGCGGGGCGGCGGTGGGGCGGGGGGACAAAATGGCGGCTCCCCGCTGAGGGGGGCCTGAGGGGAGCGTGAGGGGAGCGGGGGCGAAGCCGGGGCACGGGGAGCGCGGTCGGGGCCGCCGGCAGCTGGCCGTGCCCCTGAACGCCGCGCTGAGCCCGCTGCCCGCGCCCCTTCCTCTCCCCGCCGAGCAGAGCGATGGATCCGAGCCTGCTGAGGGAGCGGGAGCTGTTCAAGAAGCGTGCCCTCTCCACGCCGGCGGTAGAGAAGCGCCCAGCGCCATCTTCCGACTCCGCGGCCTCCAAGAAGAAGAAGGCGAAGGTAGAGCAGAGCGGCTCGTCCAGCTCCAAGCAGAGCGCAGGTCGGTGCGAGTGGCCTGCGCCGCGCTGCTCTTGTGCTTTCTGCCTTTGTGCTGAGCGTCCTGCCGGCTGTAATCAGCTTTTCTCCTAAATTGTCGCTTTTTTTTACCAAGAAACGCGGTTGCACGATGTGAAAAACAAACTTTGGCTGCGCGGGTCAGGCCTCCTCCTGCCAGCTGCTGTTCCAGAGCGTCGCTTCGTGCCACGCTGCGGGTGGCAGCGAATGCCAGGCCCCTGGGGCCTTCTGGCAAGGGGGCCTCCTGAAAACGTAATTCTGCCAGCCCCGAGTCAGGCTGCTGTGATGGGTCTTGTAATTTGCACCGTGCCTGGCTGGCGTGCTGCGGCTAGCAGCCCGTCTCGTTTTACTCGGGAACTAATCTCGGCTTGCAAACACGGCTGTAGGTGTCTGCCTGCCCGAGGAGTTGGCTCGTTTCCCTGGGGTGGAGGTGCTGACAAAGTGCCTCTCGAAACCAAACGAGTTCATAAAGCAGCACCCAAAGAGTGCGAGCAGCTGAGAGGCACAGCAGGGAGAGGGCTTGTGTGCGCACAGCAGCCTGCTCTGTGTTTGCTTTTATGGTGTGAGAAGAGTAATTTGGGGGGCTTGCGGATATTCTCTGCAAGCCCTGGCACAGTTCTCTGATGTACCCTGTTGGGCAAAGGGGAGGTCGGGAATTACTAAGATACAAAGTAATGCTGTTGTGTAACTCCCTTGCAGGCTTGTGTTTTGAGTGCCACCTGTGGCTCACTTCTAAACTCTAAATGAAACAATGCAACTAAAAAGAGCAGCAAAGAATGTCATTGATAGGAGGAGTGGAGCATTGAGTTTTTCTGACTTTGGTTTTCAGACCCCCTCAGGGCACCAAATAAAGTCATCAGCCAGACATTTAAAATAAATCAGAGCAGGCCAGGTTTCCACTGCCTCTTTGCCACGCTGTCCTCTCCAAATAAAATCAAACTGTACGTTGGGATATCCTAAAGTGTGCATCCAGAGGGAGGGGGGTTTACTGGGAAAGAGTGATGGGCAGGCAGTCCAAGTGTGGCTCGTCTGGAGGATTTGGGTAGCTGTGTGACCAAGCAGCAGCACAAATAGAGAAAGTGTCGTTTTGTTTCTGTGGTTTTGTGGGGTGGGTATTTCTGTGAGTGCTTTTGCAGCTGTCAGATGATGAGCTTACACAGATAAGAACGTGTGGCTGTGAGGAAATGCACTTTGTTTTCGTGGTGCTGGCTTCGTTCCAAACAGTATCAGAAAGCTTTCAAGATTTTTCTAACGTCTTTATGCACAATGAGTTCAGTCTCCTTTCAGTTTTCCCTGTGGAGTATTTACTAGCTGCTGCAGAAGCAACAAGGGTGGAAGAAAAGTACTGGAGAGTGAGCAAACCAGCTCTCTCCCTTCTGTTCTTAGGAGCTGGTTCAGAACAAGCATGCTGAGGGGCAAATGACAGAATGGGCCAGGCAGCCACAGGCAACACACACGTTGCTCTGTGATGCTGCAAAGTCCTTTGCTTAAAACCCCATTTTTTATTTGAATTGCCAGAATGCTAGGGGCCTGTCGCGATATGTGTGTAGCAGAGGGGGGCCTTGGAGAGGTGGAGTAAAAAGTAATGTTGGAGAATCCCTGAACCCCTGAAGAAATTAAAATTAAGAGGGTCGTTTCCAGTTTTGTTGTGTGGTGGCCACAGAGATGATAAATAATGTTCCAGTGGTTGTGTGTGAGCATCGATAGCCCCTGGGTATGCAGAGCCTGCAAGTTCTCCGTCATTCTAGGACTCAGAGAACCTGCCCTGGACTCTTTTTTGGGATGGAGGGGCACTGAGAGACCATGCTAATCCTTGAGTGACCACATGGGTAAATCTAGCACGTGTCTGTGAATTTGTTGTGAGCTTTCCAGTGAGAATAGTTGTTTCCATAGTTGTCTGAAATTATGCGAACGAGTTACTTGACAAATTCAAAGCTGCCTTGTTTATTCAGTTCAGAATCGTAACAGGAAAATAAAGGAAATAGATCACATCTGTTTATTTCTTTTTATTGATCAACAGTTAAGTCTTTCTCTTGAGACCTTTGTGGCAGTGATCCTGGCCATCAAGAGCTGAAACCTCCGGGAGCTGTTTCGCAGCCTTGCCTCTCTGCCTTAGTTTGTGTGAGGGGAAGAATTCTCCTGAGGCTGGAGGGCTGCACAAGGGGAGATCCTTGTCTTCTGCTCCTTGTGCAGACACCCAGCTTCCTGTGAAAACGCTTAGCTGGAGCAGGTCCTGAGACTTCTCCCCGCGTGTGCCTCCCGGGAGGGCATGAGGACACGAAGCCGGTGCAACCAGCTGCATGCAGGGCGCTGGGCAGGGGAGCTGCCGGTGGAAAGTGGTCCTGTTGTGTTTGGAGCGGGTGCCTTCAGGAAAGAGGCGCGTTAGTCCAGCGTGTCCCAGCAGCTCCCCTTGCCTCTCGTGAGCAGGACAGCAGTCTGCCAAATGCGCAGCTCCCCGGTCCAGAGGACATCACGAACGGGACCTTCGGCGCGTGTCTGGGGGTGACTCCTCGATTGCCTCGTAGCTGGGGCATCAGCTTCTCTTAATTGTGCTTGTAGTTTGATCGTAGCTAGAAGCATTCTCTGCGTACGGGGCTGACGCCGTTCGGTCTTGCCAGTAGTTAGCGTGTGGGAGGTGAACGTTTGCAGTGGTAGTGGTGTCGTTTGTGACTGAGGAAGGGAGAGTGCTCTTCCAGATGAATCAACGGAGCTTCTCGGTCAGCAGTGGTCTGGGTACCCTCTGACTGCTTCTCGCCAACCAGGAAGAACGTGGGGCAAATCAGCAAGTCCTCTAGTGTGTGTGCCCACATCTTCTGTTGCTGAGGCATGTGAAACCTGAGAGGGATTTCATCAAAAAAAAACTTTATCAGAAAAGTTTATCGTTACAGGTACTGGCCGTGGCATGGAGGTATTTCTGGCAGGGATAAAACTGCAGGACTGGTGTTGTAGCTTACTCGTTCATCTGGCCGTTAGGTGGGCTTTGTTTCCCTAATGCCAGGAGCATTATTTGGGTTTTATATAGTTAAATATATCTTGTCCCACACCTAGCGTCGGTCTGGTTGGGACATTTCTCACTGGCTTGCTTTTCTCTGTGTGTCCAGCAGTGAGAGATTTGGGTCATACCGAGGGCTACACATTTGGGTGTCATCATTACAGCTGTAATTTGTAAAGGCAAAACTTTCCTCTTTTAAAAGCTATAGGTGCCACGCAGCACAGAAGGATGATGTGGTGAACTAGAGGCAAAAGCCGATGGTGCAGGTTTTCTGTGGTCGGTTTGTGAGAAAGAGAGGCGTGAGGGGTCCAACTCTGGGATGCATCCACAGGCTGATGGACTTCTCTGAGGGTCTCTTGTGCAAAACAAAGCCACGTCTTGCTGCTCATCCACCCCACCACCTCTAGTGCAGGGGTTATCGTGACGTGGCCTCCTCTGTGAGGCGTGTGGCCACCTGCAAGCCGTGTGCTGGCTGGGAGGGAATGTCCTCAGTGAGGGGAGATCTGCAGCCTGCGTTGCGTTGTGGCAAGGACTCGGTCAGCTGCAGTTCAGCTTTGAAAAGTTGAGGTGGGACTGACACGTCCAGCACTTCTGGTTCCCTGTAGCGTCACAGGTGGCACAGCAGCCTGGGGACGGAAAGGTGACCCTGTTTCTTCTAGACCACAGTCCTAATTCAGTGTGCTTTTGGGGAAATAACGGGAGTTAGGGTAGTGCAGTGTCTTGACGCCCAGAAGCTGTTAAACAGAATATGAAGGAAGGGGAGAGCACTTCTCTGGAACTGGAGAAGGGAGGGAGAAGGGGTCAAACTGTACCACAGGAGGCTAGCAAAGGCTATTTTAGGGATGGTTTTCATGCTGGCTTGATTTCCCCCCACCATCCTATTTTTTTTAGAGCAAGGAACCTGTAGTAAAAGCTGCCAAAGGCAAGAACTCCCACGAGCCCCCCCCATCTCATGGGATCTCTTGCCTTTAAACCCTGATGCCTCCTATCTCTCTTCCCCTCATCCCTTACATGTCTGTCTTGTCCCTGGATGGCTGGCCTCAGGGGGAGGCCAGTGCTGTGCCATTGTGCTCTGTCTGATCACATTGCTGAGCATTTCTACAAGTGATTTTTTCCAGTTAAGCAGCATCGCTTTATGCGTGTTAAGCAGCGTTTGTTCGTTCAGGTAGACAAGGACCTACTCTAGTAACTCAACATGAACAACAGAAATGCATTTAAAAACAAAGAAATTTTCTTCCACCATTACATCGCAACAGATCATCCTTTTGCTAAGCACTCAGAACGCCTTTGCTAATTATTCAAGTTCACATCCAGAGATGAAATGGGAGCTGCTGCTATTACATTTAAGTCCAAAAGAAACGAAAAAACACATGGGACTTGCTCGTTGGTAAGGTACAAGAGGATTTGTTCAAGGTGTTAAACGTTGTTCAAGTGCTGATGATCAGTCCTTCCTACACCACCTCTGTTTCGCGCTTTCTGAAGCTGTTCATCATCGCTCTAACAGGGTTGGGCTCGTTCTCCAAGTCTTTCATAGTTTTGTTTTTCACACAGCAGCAACAGTCTAGCAGTTCGTAGAGGAATGCCAGCACCACCAGAGAGACGACAGTAAAGATGAATATGATCAGAATAACAAAGCAGGCAGTGTTCCAGTTATCGTGGAAGGGGTAAATTTTTTGCACTTGGAAGCCCAGGTACTGGTAGACGGAGGTGGTCTCGTTCCAGTGAGTGGCGTTGAGGGTTGCCATTCTCGCAGAGTTGCCTTAACGTATTCCCTGTCACAGATTTGGGGGCTGAAACAGAAAACAAAGCTGTTGAGGACTCTGTTGATCAAGAATATACTGTGATTTTTATCGCAAACTGGAAGAACTTCGTCTCAGACTGTGTCTCACACCGCCTACAATACATGGATTGTTGAATGGGCTTATTTGCTCACAAAAGTATCAGACCAAAATGTAAACTTTGTGACTTGTCTGGAACATTTGGTTCTGTGTTTCTGTTCCCCACATGCACAAAGTATGTAAGTTACTCTGAACTTAAACAGTGTTGTTTCTTTATTTCAAGTACCGACAAAGAGGTTACAAAGAGAATTTGAAGGTGTACAGTGGTTTCAACAACCTGTCTGCCCTTACTTCTGAGGCTTAGTACTTCATGCCATGAAAGCCTGCAGCCTTCTTTTGGCATTCCTGGAAAAACAGGAGATCCTTTTGCCATCTGCCATAGCTGAGTGCTTCGGGCAACTTTCTATATGTTAATATTGTTTGAGTTTGTCTGCTTGTTTTGTTGTTTGTTGTTGGTTGGTGGGTTCCCTATTTTGCATAGAGAAAGAAAGCTTTTTAAAGAACAGATATATGTAACTATCTTGGAGGATTTTTCCAGAGAACGGGGCTGAGCTGTCCCTTGTCCTTCTAGTTCACAAATACAATCCTGGTTTCTGAAAACTCAGTTTGGATTTGCCTGTTAGTGCAGACTCATTAACACTGCAAAACCTTTTTAACCTAAGAAGGCCCACCTTGCTGAGGTGTTCATTCCCCAGCTGTGCCTGCTGTTGGTTATCTGGAAATCTCAGTCCATTCGTGGCCATTAGGAGAGACAGAAGGAACGCCCAACCCACCCCTTCCTGAGCTCTGCCTTCTTATTCTCAGCTGCCTTCTCTGCTTAGCCACAAGGACAGGATCCTGTCTTTTGCCCAGCGCTGTGTGCTTGGACCAGGAGAAGACAAGGCTGCGTTATGGCGTGGGGGAGAGAAAGTGAGAAGTTGGTTTCAGCAAATACAGCTTTGGCATGAGTGATATTGCCGTCAAGGCACGCAGTTTGGGAAGGGCCATTGTGTGGAAGTGTGGAAGCAAGCTGTGTCGCAGTAACCCGTGTGGTATTCCTAGAACACAACAAGCGTTTGGTCTCTCTCTGGATTTCTCTGTGGGTTATGGCAGATGAGGTGTTTGGCAATAAGAGCTTCACAGTTGTGTGTCTCTTTTTTGGTTTCCTTCTTTCTCTGGCTTTGTCTCCCAAAACAGAAGGAGCTTACACTACTTCTGGTGTATAGCCTATGATGTAATAAAAAATATACCTGAGGAGCTACAGTAACTCCTGGTTATCTGGCCTAGCATACTGGGGGATGCTGTAGTGATCTTTGGGTCTCTCAGGCAACTATTTCTTTCTGGACTCTTATTTCCATGCATCAATGAAAGATTTTTGCTTTGAACAGAAAGCAAAAAGTAAAAATTTTTCTATATTCGTTACAAAATAGTCCTGGCTACCCACATTTAGTTCAATTTCATTCAGTAATTAAAGCTACAGAACCAAGGGGCAACACCGGTGTTTTGTTTATTAAGCTGTGCTCACAGATAATGCTTTAATGAACCTTGCATAGCCCAGAAATAATTCTGCAATCAGCCTGTTTAGCAAGTGACAACCAGAAAATGCCTAAATAAACAAGAAGCAGCACAGGAGAAGTGTTGATGGAGTCTGCTGAAAAAGGTTCCTTAAAGTAGTTCAATCACCTCTCCTTATTTAATAATAAAATAAATGGTGTTAATGAAAACCAGAACGATGCAGCCAAGCCAGCTTGCCATGCACATCTTATTTTAATCATTCAACTGCTGTACATTTTGCTCTTTATCCTTCCATCTTTGCTGGAGTTAATTGAAACAGACCAGCTTTGTCAGTGAAACTAGCATTTGATGTTTACTGGAGGAGTTGCAGCAATTTATCGTTTCTTCTGTTACATTTGTAATTGAATGCACAAATTTGTAAATGAATGCTCAAAGTAAGACTGAAATGGATAGAATGAATTAATCTTATTTTATATATATACACACGAAAGTTTGTAGAGCAAATCCAAGCTAAAAATACCAGTGAGTTGAGTTGGGTCTGGCTTTGAGAGGCAGGTTTGGTTTGGCCATGGCCTAGGCAGGATGCTCAGCTGGCATGTTTCACAGGGGATGGAGCTAAATTCAAGAGAGTTCTTGGATCAATGTATATTTTAAATGGCATGAGGATATCCTTGGAAGAATGGAGGGGATTTTTGTTTTGATCCTTTTGAACAGATATCTGAGATGGGATTTTGTTGGCATCATTACTGATAAATTCGCTCACTCTGTAAACACCAGGTACAACAATTATCTTTTTCTATCGATAAGAAATACCGTATTTTCAGCAGTATCAATGGAAATCAAGCTCTGGGACCACCGGAGGGGCTGGGCATGATGCCCAGCCACCGGCCCTGGAGGCGGGAGGAGAGGAGCTGCTCCTGCAGGGCTGGCTGCTGCCACCATTATGGGTCTGCCTGCGTACCTGGGGAGGCTGCGCTGAACTGAATGGCTGAGCTGGTGCTCCTCCAGGGTGGTGGTCAGCTCAGGCTTGGCTGGGGTGAGGCAGGCACGGAGCAGCTCCTGGCTGTCATCGCTGCTGCGCCAGACCGGAGTAGCGCGATTTAAATTCGTACTGTAAGCCAGGCTGATCTGCATGCGGTCGGGCTACCCAGAATTGAGTGAGTTAAATGTTTGATGAACTGGGTTCTCTAATATCTAGGTGAGGATTTAATGTAAAAGTATCCTCCTTCCCAGGTGCTGCAGGAAAGCAGCTTTATTTGAAATCATATTCATGGAGCAGAGGGAAATGACTGGCAAAAAATCATTTCAGTGCAGTACAGGGGAAGTCCTGTTCGAGAAACCACCAAATAGACATCTTGGGGTTATGGCATGTACAAATCAGCCGGATTATAACCTCTTTGTGTTGGATTGATCAGTGCTGTGATATTTACAATGCTAATAATACGCAAAGGGGTTTTCTTCCTACCCTAACAGACCAGTTTCTGGAACACGTTTTTAGCACATCCATGCACACGCATCTGTTTTAGCCGGTGTAATTGATGAGGTTTACAGAATACCCTCCTGGGAGGTACATTCTCAGATTTCAGCTTTAACAGGCTATTTTAATTTTTTAAGGAACATCCTTTCTCTGTCATTTCTGCAAGACCACACGGAATCAGTTATAAGGAAGTGAGGCTGCAGAAAACAAGCGGCCTCCCCAGTAAGCATCAAATCCATTTTGTTTACTGAATCTTGGCTCGTTGTGTTAGCTTTTCCGTAAGATGGAGCGGTCATCAATTTTCCATTAGCACACAGATGGTGAAAGTGCCTGCCTGATAGTGCAAGACGAGAGCTCCTCTGTGTTCAGCAGAATAAAATCCTGCTACATCTAGAGAAAAATCACCCTGATCCTAGGAAGCTTTTTACAGCCTTGCATGTTACAGGCATATTTTCCTGCAGTCATCAAGACAAACCGAAGACAATGTTAGAAAATGATGCACACCTACCTCTTGTCTGAAAGGATGCTGAAAGAGCGCCGTGCCGTTCCCTGTTTTAACGCAGCCTATGGCACAGCTAAGATGGAGCTTCCCTGCGATTGGCCAGCGCATGGTGCTGCTGACAACTTCCTTTGTGCTCATTTGCATCAAGCCCTCAACCCCGGGAGGAAATCATTCACAAATCCCACTTTTGCTGCCCAGATGAGGAAGCTGCCTCTCCCCGACTCGTTATTTTCGGGATGTTTTTGTGCGTGTCAGGCTCGGTAGCTGAGGAGCGCACGGGGGCGCACTGCTGGCCGTGCCCCGCGCTGCTCTGCGCTGGAAGGCAGCTGGTCAGAGCGTGACGTTGGAAGCGCTCACATCCGCAGGCTCCAGCCTCGCAGCGTGCTGGACTGACTTGTCAGGAGCTGTGGCGTGCCGTAGCCAGGCCGATTAAACGGGATAATCTCCTTGATGCAATTGACAGAACAAATACGTGCTAAGTCGCCTTAGCTGTTTGTTCTGGCTCTTGATTTTTATTTTAGTTGCTTCAGACCTCCCGTTACACGTTGCAAAATTTCCTTCAGATGAATTTTTAATGTTAAAAGGGGATCCTGTGGGGAAAAATCCCCAAAGGCTAGACTTCTCGGGGAGCTGGCTTTTGTTCTTCTCACTTAATTTGGTAACCAGAATAAAATGTTCTTATGGAGCTGGAGTTATGCTGATTGTCCTGTGTTAATTTTAGAATTGTTACATGGCAGTGTAATGCCTCTAATACAGCGTCGTGTAATCACTTGGGAATTAGCAGTTGCCAAGTTTTAGATTTGACATGCTATGCTTCTGCATTAGCCTTTTACTACACTAGCACCAGTTTCCATCTGAGCTTTCACCAAAATTACCAGAAGTAGACTTGTTTGAAAGCTGACTACATCCAAAATTCCCACTTCATGCTGCCTTATATTAACAGCTTACAGATCAACAAAGAAGAAGGCCGGGGTGCTGTGGGAGAGACATTAACAAAATTCAGCTGAACCACAGTGACTTTGGAAACCTAATTTGCAATTTCCTTGTAACTTAACAAGGGCATCTACATTTAACCACAGCAAACAGCATGGCAAAGACTTTGCTTAGCAGCTCTGCCTGGCACCCACTGCAGCCTCTGTCTCAGCTAAGGCACTTCTACTGTTCTTCCTGTCCCTCAACCTATTTTTCACAGAAGTAACAGGAAATCAGTATCTCAGAGATCTCTACTGTCCAGTCAAATTTAATTTGAAATCAACATGGATTTTAAAAACTCCTGTGGTGACAAAGAGGGGATTTTCCTTTTTCTGGAATAGTTGAAATTCTGAAAAGCTGTTGCTCTTAAGTTTGAGCAACATTATGCTGGTAATGGACCTGTGGCTTTTGGTAGTGGTTTGTGGATATTCCTATTTAATGTACCATGTTATGCAGTTAATAAAACTTGTTAACTCTGCCTTGCAAGAATTTTTGAAACTTTTTGCAGTAACAGATATGTTCGTGACATGTTCAGATAGAGCCAGACCTGGCAGCAGAGGGGATGCTGAATTGTTGTTTCAGTGGTGCAGCACACCAAGTGAAGCAATTGGAATTTATGATTTTTTGATAAGATCTCCCCTAGAGCTGCTTTCAAAATAAACAAACTGAAAACCAAGCCCATGACAGCAAACACAACCTTACTTTACTTGGGGTGTGCTAACTGAAATAAGTGAAGCTTTCTGCTCCTACTCAGCATTATGAAGCTATCAGCAGTGATAATCGTGGGGCACAGATGAAGTGCGTTACTTCAGCATGAATTAAGGTAGCATAAATGATTATGGTATGTTAAACCACAGAATTAAACGTGTGCTCTTAGGGTATTAACGCTGCCGTTGCTTGCTGTTTTTTTAAAGCTCAAGTCCCAGTACCTTCGTGTTTATGGAGGTCTGCTCAGAAGTGTTCCACACCCAGCGTGCTTACAACACTGAGCCCTCCACAGGTGACTGTGCCTGGAACACGTGTTTCTGTTCATTGCCGTGCTCCTGAGGGGCTGTGGAACTAGAGGGGGTCAGGGTGTTGTTGAAACCATCATTTTATTTATTTATTTATTTATTTATTTATTCTCCTGTTGCAGATCACAGCAATGGATCATTTAACCTGAAAGCCCTTTCGGGAGGCTCTGGCTACAAGTTTGGAGTCCTTGCTAAGATAGTAAATTACATGAAGGTACAGCGGTTTGATGTAAAACTATAATGTTTGGAAATGCTTTAGTTACTTATTCTCCTCTGGTAGCTAAATGATGCTGAATGTTTCAGTCCAAAATTCTTTTACTGAATTTCAAGAAACTAGTTTGTTAAATTTAAAACGCTCTCTGTAAAGAAAGTGTCCAGTATATTGTTTCCTTACTAGAATCCTAATTATTCCAGGTCAACTTAGAACCAGCAGTAAGGTTTTTATTTGCATTAGAAATAGGAATTGGAAGATGTTGCCAGCTTTTAGGAATCATGAGCTATTTATCAAAGTAACTTGTAATTTGGTGCTTGACAAATGATTTTGTCCTTGATCTCAGCTGGTACTAACAATCTTTTTCCTCATTCTCAAAAACCCTGCGTTATCCCGCTTTTACAAAAGTTGTAAATTATACTTTTTATGTTTTTTAATGCCTTTTTAATGCTTTTTATGCCATTTTTTGTTACTTTATGATAGTTGAATTGCTGAATAAAGGAGTACAAATCACTGATAGAGGCTGTTGACTTTTCCAGACTCGGCACCAGCGTGGTGATACGCATCCATTAACCCTAGAAGAGATTTTGGATGAAACACAGCATTTAGATATTGGACTCAAACAGAAGCAATGGTTAATGAGCGAGGTAAAGAAAAGTTTAGATTTTAATGAGAGATCAAAGGATAATGATAAACCTGAACCATACAGATTTATTTAATTACAGACTGTATAAATATAGAAGTTCTTTTTTGAGAAACTGCATTGATTCACATTTCTGTCTTGTGCCTCCTGCTATTGAAATAACTTTGAAATGAAAGCTCTTCTGACATTTTTAATGAGCAGTTAGAATTACTGCACAAAGAGTAAGTTTTATGTCCAGTGATTTTATTCATTACTAATTTTATATACTCAAATTGCTTTTCTCAAGGAATTTCTTCATAACAAATCAAAGCAGAGAGTTCTTCCAGTGTCCAGGATGTTAAATTAACTGAACAAAAGGAGTTTGGCACAAAATTCATAGACTTTCAGTTCTTTGTGATTTACTGAAATGAAGAATTCTGATGTGAAATCCATGTTTGCAATTGAGGGATCGCAAAGTTCATTAGTCTCACAGTATATGCTAGGTGTCCTTCCTACAGAGTTGTAACGAGGCACTATGTCCTTCTTCATCCTTAATTGATCTGAATGTCTTCATGGGATTTCAAGACAAATAAATCAACAAAAATAACCATATTTGGTATTTATACTTAATTGGTGTATCTGGCTTTGCTTGTATATTTAAAATCCTTGCAACAAAGTAGTAAAGGCTGTTGGTGCATGGAGAAGAAATTTCTGTGTAGTGAAACTAGGCTGGTTTAAACTTATACAGCCTGTAGTGTTCCTTTGGTACCAGTGCTAATACTCTGGGGTACAGAAATCACCAATCCAGCAATGCTGTTACCATGAAAACTAGGCTTCGTCGTAAACTTTGAAGGGTAGCTCCAGGTTATTTCTGTAATTAATCAGAATATCAAGTCTGTACCAAAAAGCTCTTCCCAGGAAGTTTACATAAAATTACCACTGAGTTGCTACTGGGTAAGAAAAGGTGAACGAATATCCTGCAGTGCCATAGTTACCTTTTCTGTTACAGGCATTTTCTCCCTCCTTTCTTCTTTCTGTGTCTCTTCTCTTTCTCCTTTCAGGGTCAGGCTGGCATCTGCAGAAGAAACTAAGTAGAGTTGCCCTCTGTTACAGGTGAACTTCCATTATGGTACTGGCTGCACAGCAAAACTGATTCGGAGCATATCTTAAATCATTTCAATTGTCCATGAGCTTCTGGTCAGCTTCACTCAAGCTGGCATCATAAGTAAAATCCTGCTGTGCAGGAGGTCTGCTCTTCTCAATTTCTTCTACAGCTGCTGGTGCCAATTGACAGCAGTTGGGGAAGACTGACTCCTGTTTTGTTCATCCCAGGGTAATGCCTTTCACATTCATAACATGCATATGACCTGATTCTGACATGCTGAGTTGTCTGTTTGCACTCTATATTCAGCCAAAGCACTTTTTTTTTTTGCATTCCATCCTTTTTTTTATTGTCCTTCCTTTCTCAAAAAGGAACTCGTGCGGCTTTCTGCCATAAGAGGCTTCATGGACCTTCAATCCCAAGGGCACTAAGTGAATGATGCTAAGCCTCCTTTGGTGCTTTGTGCTTTACATTGCAGTGAATTACACCTGGGCTGGATCTAAGATCCAGGGGTTTAAAATCTGTTTCAAACTCAAACCTCCAAACTGGCAGCTCTAACGTGACTGATGTGTTTGTAGCTGTTGAAAATCACACTAGAAAAATGTACTAGTGTGCACTCTTTCTCAGGTTTTAAAATTGATGTTCCTATTACAGGCTCTAGTCAACAATCCGAAAATAGAAGTTGTAGATGGGAAGTATGCTTTCAAACCCAAGTACAACTTGAAAGATAAAAAGGCTCTGCTCAGGCTCCTGGACAAGCATGACCAGCGAGGGCTGGGAGGAATCCTTTTAGAAGATATTGAGGAAGGGCTACCCAATGCACAGAAAGCCATAAAGGTGAGTGAACCTGCTCTACTTAGGTTCTCAGAGAGGACACGGAGGCTAAGAGAGAATTTTGTCACGAGTTATTTCTGTTCTTTAGATAACTCAAAACCTTTTTCAGAAGGTCGAATATTGTAGCTTTTTCTGGACATCATTCTTTACTTTCAGATTTGGCCTGATGTCTCAGCACAGCTGTCAAAGTTCTTTCCCCCAAAAGACGCTTGATCTCCCACAGTGCAACTGAAAGCATTTAGTGGTGCTTTTATCCCTTGATCTCAGCCCCCTGTATCTCATCTTTGCTTTATTAGTGCACTTATTGACAATGTCCCCTTTGGATGCTTTTTGTTGCAGGTTACTTTGCTGCTTCTCTGGTTGATCTTTTTGTAGCACAAATCTGGGTCTGTTGTTCATGCTGGAATCCCTGTGCTTAGAAATGAAGTGATTTTGAGTTCTTCTTTTGTGTTTGTTTTCGAGGCTTTAGGGGACCAGATCATCTTTGTTAATCGCCCCGATAAGAAGAAAATTCTCTTCTACAATGATAAGAGTTGTCAGTTTACTGTGGATGAAGGTAGGTGTTTACTTACATCTGTTGCCATGATAGTTGATTTGCATTCATCTTAGGCAGCTGTATGTATGTATAAGCAGTCTTTTAATGTCATAATCAAATCTTAGGTCTATCCAGATTCAGTCAGTGAAAGGGTTTATATTAACACAAGGCTAACAAGACTAATGAGCAAGTGAGTTCAGAGGTAATAGCCTCTGTTTTATATTGGATCCATGGCAGCAGGAACCCAGCAATTCAAGTGTAAGTATGACAGAAAAGACCAAAAGTCACCTGCCTCTGACTTAAATGGCATCTAACATCTTGCTGCGTAAAGGGCAGCCAAAAAACAAAGGAATTCCTTCTGGGTTTGAGTTTGCTCTTTTTTTCCAGCTTATAAATTATGTGTCTTTCGTTGGTGAATGCAATGAGTTACCAGGAATGGAACAGAAGGAAAAAGCAGACAGGGAGGGGATGTGAGCAGAAGTACTGAGAAGGGGCAGCTGACAACTGGGAGGGCAGTGTAGGTGTGGGGTACTGCTGCTTCCTAGAGCTCGGAGTGGAAATTAATTACGCAAATTGGGATGTGTTGCAATAATGACATCAGATAGCTGTAAGTACAGAAGGGAGAAGGCAATCCCTGGTAAAAGACCAGGGATTTTAAATTTTAAACAATTCAAGGACACTGAACACTTATTGTTTTTCACTTGGACACATGCCACACAAAGCCATCTTATCGTAGAAGCAAAAAGAGTTGTAGAGACTTCGGCTGTTCTACTTGCAGGACCGTAGGAATGGAACATATAGGGACATATAAGAACAAAATATAAAGCTCTTTGTCTTTGAATAGCTCAGAGAGACCTATTTTAACTAGAGTTAAGCAACTTATTTGTTACATACCACATTTATACGCTCAGTAATAATAGCTTTCTTCCACAAAGATAATTTAGTAGATGTCACCTACAGCACCTAAAAGTATAAAAATAGTTTCAAAATATTTAATTGAGTCTCTTTTAAACCATAATTTCTGGCATTTCTTCCTATTGGGAGTCCAAACTATATGTGAAATGCAGAATCGTAAGCCTCAATCTGCCTTTAGTGGGGGGAATTTGTAACCTGCCAAATGCCTGCAATTTTACCATTAACGCTGTCATCTTGCTCAGATTGGGTTTCTTCAGTCCAACAGCCCATGGCTTTTAGGGATCTTAGCTTTGCCAAAACCTTTAGAAATCAGCTCTATTGCAGTAGACAAAGCTTTTAAGTTTTTAGCAGCTACTGGTTGTATCACAGTCACAATTGCTGATCATTTCTTCTTTTGTACCTTTTCCAGATAATTGGCACCCAGCCAGTCTAAAAGGGTTAGCAGAGCAGATCTCTATTCTATTGCTCTTAGTTTGTAATAACTCCAAGATTAACTGTGAATTTTAATAAAAGAACCCGTTTTATTAAGAAGGAGCAAAGGAAATCTGCCAAACTCTGTCAGGGAGCCAGTAAAAATCCAAGGCTGTTCCTATACAATGTATTATATTTTAGCACATCCAGCACTGATCGATCGGTGGTTAGGAACAAATGGTGCAGCCCATTGCTGAGAAAGAGAAGGAAAGGTTAAAAAGAAAAAAAAAAAAAAACACACGGCCAAAAAAATGAAACTAAATGTTTAAGCTGGCTGGCTCAGTCTCCCAGCAAGGAAGGCATTAAAGTCTCTAGTGTCTAATGAAGGGACCACTAGTGTGCAATGTGCTCGCAGTTCTAGGTGGCCTTGCTTTCTTTCATCCGCAGGTGGCAGCATGTTCCCATCTGATCAGAAAGTGATTTTTTTTTTTTGTTCTGTTCCTGCTGTTTTCTTGCTTTTCTTGTCACGCAGAAGATAATGCTTTGTTCTGAGAGGGGCAAAATCCTTTTTCTTTTGTGAACGTTGTGATCTGCCTGCGTATGCCACAACTCTTGAAACATCCCTGAGTGGGTTCACTTACTGACTGCAGCTGGAATGGGTCTTTTTTCCAACCATGTTATCCTGTGATGAGGAAGACCCATCCTTCCTGAGCAATTTCTCCTGGAGATTCTCTCCAGGGCACTACAGGCATGTCACTTAGGGAGTCCTTGGCAGAATTGTCTGCGTACGGGATGAGTTATGACATGTTCCTGCGCTAGCAGTGCTATTTCAGCTCATTATCTCCAGCAACGTTAAAACTGAGATTTTAGAAGACTGCGATATAAGCCTTGAAGTGTTGTCAAGGCTCTTTGATCTAGCAACTGATGACAGTTCAAAATATGTTTCTAGTTTAATGTTTATCCTTAGAAATAAGGCCTCTGCAGTGCTCAGTGCACGATTGTGCTGTATGGCACACTCCAGTTTTGAATGCATGCTGGCTGGGATTACTGTCCTCTAAAAGTTCCTCTCCCCTCGCTGTCTGAGCTCCACCAGCCGTCAGCAGAGAAAAAGGAGCTGCTGGGGTAGTTTGGAGGTTGCTGTCTAAAGTAGTGGGAGAAACTATTTCCTGGCAGTGCCTGCCTCTGTCCTGACTGCAGTCATTTTAATGGCTGAACGAGCTTTTCTTTCTCCCCTTTGGGAAATAAATGCCAGTGTACTTCAGCAGCGGTGCAACACCTATATCGTGATCTCCAGGCTACTGGAGAAGGTATGTGTAGTGAGGAACAGCTTTTGTTCTTCCTTTTCTGTGATTAGCCAAAGAAGGTTCAGATTGCATGTGTTCCTCCATCGTGACTTCCTGACTAATTAATCTTCTGTCAGTAATGTGTAGCTGAACGGGTTTATAAAAGCCAGGCTGGATTTCAGGTGCTTCAGCCAAGTAAAGCACTGCCTTTTTGTGCTGGGGCTAAGCAAGCACTTTGCGTGTGAACCAAGCTTTTACCGTGGGGCTGAATACTGAAATGCCAGTCCTATTGCTTCACTGCTAGAGAGGATGTCTTTCACGTCTGAAGGCAATATAGGAAATACTGTAATGCCTGAAAATGTGGATACTTGGTAATTACACGTGTTGTTCTTCCTACGTGCCTTTGAGGAGACTTAAAGAGTGGCCAGAGCCTCTTCAATTTGACAGTACAGAAATTGCTGAGGATCAGCAAGGACTTATGGTTCTGGCTTTGGATTCCAAGACGGTCGATGGGCACCTCTTCTGCCTGGTACAGATCTAGTCCTGTACTCCCTGGGACTGCTGTGGAGCAGGACTCCATCTTCCCTGCTGCTCTTTGTTTCTTCCCTTCTGCCCTCTCCACAGAAATGTTGTCTGTTCTCATCCTGTGCTCAGGTTTGAGTTCAGCTCAGTGAAGACTTTCAAGCTGTTTCTGATCTCTGACAGATTTTATTACCGGTATGGTACAGAAGTTTATCTCCAGGAGCCATCTCAGCCTTTTTGCGAGAGCAGGTGAAGCAGTCAGAGCTGCAGGATAAACTACGCTGAAGTCACGGTGCAGCCACTTACCCATGACCCTGTTTCCCATATGTAAGCATTTATAGAGTGGTGGAGCAGAGTTGCTCAGGGAATGTTGGTGCAAACTGCTTTCATATACGAGGCCCCCATACAGTAAAGTTGCAGGAACATCCTTACCCCTCAGGTATCTTTGCTTTGTGCTTGTTACACTGGTCCAAGCTCTTTGTTTTAAGCCTGTGTGTGCACACAGCTCCATGATAGAGATGTTAGCAAGCATCTGAATTGGCCTTTCAGTCAGCCTGCTGTGGTGCTTCAGGTCTCAGTCCCTCTTCTCCTTACTCAAAAGACCAGGAGTTAGTGACCTGGAGGAGCAAGGGAGCAGCCTGCGAGCTGTTCCCTTATATATTTTAGCGGTCAAATTGCAAGGTACTGCATACAGGGTTTGTTCGTTCAGGGTACGGTGACCACAGCTTGCTGCCTGTGCTGGAAAAGTCTGCATTTCCATCAGGACTTAAGAGCTCTCTGCAGAAAACACATGTCTCCTTTAGGGATCACAGCACCTGCGTAGCTTTGGCCAGAAACTCTTTGGAAATTTCTCTCTAGGGGATTTTTTCTGGGCTCTGTCTTGTCATAACAACCCAAGCGGCAGGAGGAATTGTCAGGCTGTCTGAATGCAGCCTGCTGTGGTCAGATGAAGCCTTACTGTCTCGACTGCTGGACAGCTTTGTCTTTCCATAGCTGTTACAGTCTTGTTCTGGCTCTAGCTGTAAAATGGTTTAGTGGATCCGAGTGACGAGTCTCCCGCTTCCATCATGCTCTGATGGTGTAAAGATTGCCTTGCGGTTCAGAGGATGTGGAGAAGGAATTGGATGTGCTCTGGGACTGGAATGGCTGTGTGCAGCTGATCCTGCTCTCCGTGCCTGGCCGAAGCAGGCCAGTGTGTGGCGAGCCTTCTGCTCCAGCAGTCCCTCCCTGCTCTCACACTGCGCCTTGTCACAGACAGAAGAAAGTCATCGTGAAAAACGGATCTGGTGTTTTGAGGTCACCCTTCCATCACCGTTACGTTGCCTGCTCTTCAGGCACATCAGCTGAGCACAGCAGTTCTCTTTCTGCCTTCTCTCCTCCTAGAGACAGGCCAGCCCCCTGTGTCCTCCTGCCTGGCCAGCCATAAGCTCAGAGATGTGCTCCAAAGGCGGTGGAGGGCAGTAATCAGGTCCTTGGGTGCCATTTCCTCGTCACTGACCCCCCTCATGAGCTGCTGATTTTACAAGCTAGAAGCCGCAGGAAAGGCCAGGGGTGTGGTTTTTCAGATTCTCCTCAAAGAACGTGGAGAAACCTCATTCTCTCATGGGTTAAGGGTATGAATGCTTGGCCGGGAGGTGCAGAAATACCACAGCCACAATCGTGGAGCACTGTTTGCCGAGAGCTGTAGCTACTGCCAGCTTTTTCCATAGATTCTCACATTTCAGAGAGGATGTCAACAATAATTCAGATAGTGTATTCCCAAGGTCTAAACTTTCACTAGCTGATAGGGGCACGGTCCTCGGAGACTTTTGAAGAAATCTGACAGGTAATGTGGAAATGGTTCAGCGCCAGCCAGCCAGCTGCTCGCTCTCTTCAGTTCCTGCATTTGGCTCAGTATCTGGTGTTACACTGAAACGGTTCTGTGATTAGATGAGGGACAGGTTTCCATTTCTCCTCGGATGGCACCCTAAATACACACCCCTAGTACGCGCAGCCGCCTGAACACTGCTCCACCTTCATCCTGTGCTTTTAGTTCCGAACCAACCCTCTGACACCGAGTGTTGCCAGGGGACAGCGTGATTGCGATTTCCCACTTTCCCCCGCATTAAGGTACTTCAGTGCTGTACACGGAGCTTCTGCATTGAAGTTATTTTGCAATTACCAGAGTCAAAGCTATAGCACTGAAAGCAGCCTGATTTATGGAGGAGTTATTAAGTGGCGTTGCTGAATACTTTGTAGTGATTCTGGTGGGGCCAATTAGTAAATTAAACTGTCTGTACTTAAAGTCCATTTTAGCGTTGCGGTCTGGGTTCTTGGTGACTGTTCCATTCATATTTCTTGGACAAGTTTGAAAGGCAAATGTGAGGCTGTAATGATGGTATAACATCATTATGTTGCGTTACAAGAAATGCAAAATGCTGGGGTTAGGTATTAACTGTGCTCTGCGCTTCTGTGCATTTTGATCCTTGAAGAGCTGGCCATTTATTTTCTACTGTTTAATTTTTCACTTCTGTTCTCCAGAAGAATGCAGGCTGGTTACCCTTAAGTAGCTATCCTCAGCTTTTTTTTTTTTTTTTTTGCACCAAAGCATATTTGTCCGTGTATCGTGAGCTCTAATAAGAAGACAGATCGTTTGTGTTTGTAGCAGAACGTCTCAAGAAAAAGGCCACTGTCATATAAAAGCTGCTACCAGTTCTCTCTTCTGCTCCATCCGCTGTCACATCCTTCTGCTCCATCGTGCCTGTCACATACGTCTTAGAGAACTGCCGTGCATCTCTTCAGGTCTCACAGGACTCGGCTGTGCAGAGCCAAAGGCCGTATAGTGCAACACAACCTGAAAGTATCTCTAAGTGGGATCTCTTTAATATTCATCTGTTTATGGGCAGCACTTCATGAATGAATCACATAAATGGGTGGTTTGGAGCACGGTTTCTCGCAGCGTGCGATACAGCATTTGCACAGCTAGCGTGGGATCGCTCTTTCCAACCACCACCAGGTCTCAGGGTCCTGCTCTGGCCTGTTTGGGTGCTCAAGACAAAGAGAGGGCACGAACAGAAGGGAAAAAGCTTGAAAGAGCTCGTGCTGCTCAGTACAGAGGACACACTGGGACCCTTGCTCAAGCTGCTGCTAAGACTTTCATCTGAGAGCTCATCTCTGAGAAATGTCTCTTGTGTGTTCAGCTTTGATCACAACACAACCTTTTCCACCTGCTGCAACAGGATTAGGTGAGAGATGATCTGTGATAGCAGGCACCACAAGATATGCCAAAAGCCTGGAATCACACCCAAAACGGATGAGGAGACAGAGAATGTCTTGACTACAGCGTCGTCACTCCCTGCATTAAGTTATCTGAAGGTTGCTGTCTCAGTGCTCCTGTTGTGCAGCCCAAATGGGAAAACACTATCTCCATGAAACCAAAAGCGGTGTTTTGACAGGATTCAGCTCTCTTCGAAGGCACTGGGTTACCAAAAATGAACGTTGTTGTTCTCCACTGGCAAAATTCCTTTCTTTTGTTTCCTGGGAAGCTTGAACAGCCCCTTGCTGTTGGTAATGGGAAGGGAAAGAACGAGCTGAGGCTAAAAGCATGTGCTTTCCTAGAAAAACAAGACGTGTTAGGAAGGGAACAGGTCCAAGTGCAGGAAGGAATTCTGTCGCTTACGCCTTCTTCACGGTGCTGTTCTGTTGCTGTGTGGCTAGAGACAGTCTATCTGTGGCAGATCGTTGCTGGAGTGTTTCATTGCCTGCTGCACAGGACAACTTCTTACGCATGCAGAAGTTGTGGTTGTTTTGACAACTGTATACTAAATTTGTCTGGAAATAAAGGGAAAAATTTAGTCTTGCGTTGCTATGTGTGCCTCGTGTTTTATTTATAGTTTGTTAGCCAAACCTGCTGACAGGATATATCTAACTTACTGCCTGGGGAATGAGGGGAGGTAGGATTGTACCAGCCGCTGCCTGGAGAAGGCATTCCAGAGACTCTCTGAAACTTTACATGAGGCAGAGAGCGTTCAGGCAGATGGCAGCTGCTCTAATTAAGACTTACTGTCTCTGTCTTTTTTCCTGCTGCTGTGGTTTTTAAGGTATCTCTCTTCTTTTAACACCAGAGGAATTCTAGTAATTTATTATCTGTACGGCATGGTACGTATTAGATTACAGCGATAAAGGAGCTTAAAACCGCTGAAGTAAACGTCTTGAATCCTCAGTAAATTGGACTAGGAGATGTCAGGTCTCCCATGACAATGGCAGCGGAAGATGTGTCAATGGAGTTGCCGTTTATGGTTAGTTATTACCCTTCACCAAGACCGTTTGAACTGGGGCTTATAAAACATGCTGACAGTCTGCACGGCTACAGAGGTGCTGGGCAAAAAGGTAGAGGCTGCAGCAAATTACCATGAAAAGCACGCACTGCCAATGGGTGCTCTGGATGCTGGCACGCTGGAGTGCAGTTAGCACAGACAAGAATTAGCTCATCTCCTTCCCTTAAGTGTCGGGGGCTTCTCTTTTTGTGCGTGTGTTGGCTTTTTTTGGAAGCGCATCCGGCGTTTGGAGAGGGTAAAGGGCTGTGCTAATTGGGTGCCTGCTGGCAGCGACCGCTGCATCACAGGCTGATAGATCAGAGTCCTTCAATGTTTGAGCTCAAGTGTATTTCCCCCGCTTCGTGCAGGGCTTTGCCAAAGGTTTATTCACTGGGATATGAAATGAGGCTGTGTTTGGTCTTGCAGAGTTTCAGAAGCTGTGGAGGAGCATTCCCGTGGATTCTATGGATGAGGAGAAAATCGAAGAGTACCTGAAACGACAGGGTATTTCTTCCATGCAAGAAGCTGGACCAAAGAAAATAGTAAGAGATGCGAATTATAGATCTTCCTGAGACCCCCCCTTCCTGACCCTGCAGTGTTAATTCCAAAACACGTTGCTGAGCCTATGCACAGCTGCTTTGTGTAGCTCAGGGAATTGCGACCCGTTTTAAGAAGCTGCAAAACAACAATGCTGTAGCCAGCAGCCAGTGTTTTTATAACTTGTTTCAGCCAGCGTAATCCAAGCAGCATCAAGAAGAGGGCAAATGCCAAAAATCCCTCTGAGCTCCAAAGTGGAAGCTTCTGCTTAAAGCCGTACGATGCATTAGGAGCAAAAGAATAGCTACTCTTTGGGGAAAAGGTTTTCTCTTGCCTTTTCTTTTTCCTTTCTGCTAAGTAGCCTTGAAACCCCAATAGAAATAATCTAACCTGCCTCCCACCTCACGTAACACTGTTCCACAAAATGGGTGCAACATGCCCATGTTTTACTGGGAGGCCAAAATGGCAACAAGGTCTCCAGAGATGCTTTCTTCCTAGCTTTTAACAAGTTTATTTTATTTTATTTTTTACATTTATTTGTATGTGACACACCGTATCTTTTCTCTTCTGCACTTGGCTTCGAGCTGTCCTTTCACAAGAGCCCTTCCACACAGGATTTGTTCTTGGTTTCTGCCAGTCACCGCAGTAGATGTTTTAATGCCTGCTGTCACATAGGCATTTCTCGTGGATCTCTTGTATGCTAAATGGGTCTTTGAGCACGTAATGTGGGCTCTGTATCCTTCTGTCGCTGCCTGAGAGTGTTTGGAAATCTCACTTAGAAACAAATGCCAGCTCTCCTACAGTGCATGAGATACCGGGAGGCTCTGCTATGTACCCTTTGCCAATTCCCTGCCTGGATTTGGACTGATTGCTGTTGTTTCTTCCTGCATAAAAAACCACCTTCCCCTCCTGCCCACCCCTTCTTCACGCACAGCTCTCCTTCACAGCAAGGCAGAGCCTGTGGACAGCACAGCAGGTCAGGTGTCGCAGCTGGAGGGCAGATCTCTTGACTACTGTTTATTTCTTCTTGCAGGCTCCTATTCAGAGGAGAAAGAAACCCGCTTCTCAGAAGAAACGCCGATTTAAGACTCACAATGACCATTTGGCTGGAGTATTAAAAGATTACTCTGATGTCGTTCCTGGCAAACAGTGACCAGCTGAGTTCTGGAGCAAACAAGCATTTTTATACAGGCTTTTTGCCGCTCAGGCTCAGTGTCTGCTCGCAGAAAGACTGACTGTATATAGTAATGTGATGTGTTTCCCCATCCCAGCAACTGCCAAGATGGAACAGGTCAGTTTAAGAGCAAGTACGAACTACTAAATTTAGAGTTTAATTTAATTAGCTAATGGGAAATGTGTCTTTAAATGAGAGGTTCTCACAAGTTGCCTGTTGGCATGGAGTGATAAATGGTGCTCAGCATGTAATGCAGGAGTTCCTGTTCAGTGCTTAACTCTGTTTTTACATTGCTTAATGGGTATTTACCTGGAATTACTTAAGAGGGGCTTTCTAGTAGAATTGAATACAGTATTTGTTGTACCTATTTCAGGGAAACCTCCTAAAATCACTGCAAGCTAGTTTCTTTTCTCGTCAAATACGCCTACGGTTTTTCTGTTCCTTCCTATTGTGGGATTGAGCTTTACTGAACTGATACCTGAGGCTCAGACTCAGGAAAAATCCCTCTCCCGAGCTCCGAGCAGGCTGCAGGGCGGCAACGCAGCGGCTGCTCCCTAATGCTACCCAGAAATTGCTCTCGGTGATTTCTCTTCACTGTAATGGGTGCACCCGTGTTGCACAGTTCTATACTGTGGACTGGAGGGAAATAAAATGACAGTGTAATACTGAAACTTTTTTTTTTTTTTTTAAGTAATAAACTCACAATGCTGGTTTCCAGTGTTGCTTCCTTAAAGAACGAGAGAGCTTTCGTCTTTCACTCCAGTTGTGTTTTCCTTTTCAAGGAGGTAAAGGACTCTTTGCTGTGTTTTAATCTTCTCAATGACTTATTGTTCTGGGCTAACACTGTCATCTTTTATCATTCTTGTTTGGGGGAGGGGGAAAACCACCTTAAATGAAAGCTCCCTGTGGCTGCCTGATGTTCGCTGCCATACAGACTGCCTAACGTGGAATGTGGCCAAATTACGTCCTCTTGATAGCTCATTTTGATGTACTGAACCGGAGTCAGTCAATGCTGATATTGTTTTCGCGGCACCGCAGCAGAGGGGCTGTTCCTCGGCCCTTCTGGGGTTAGGATCAAAGATAAACTAGGTGAGCCTGAGAGCCCGCCAGCAGCAGATTGCTGCCGCGCGCACAGGAGCTCTGCTCTTGCCCGACCTATCAGGGATCGAAGCAGAGGCCGCCCGATCTGGACCCAGGAGCAGATGAAGAATAAGGCTTTGTTGCTGGAGCACCAAACAAGTGACGTCTGCTTGGGAAAGTGCAGAAGGAGAAATAAACTTCTGTAAGTGAAGCATTGATCCTTCTGTATAATACACCTGGTTTTAAAGAGGGCTCTTTTGAGAAACAGACAATGCTTCGAGCATTACACGTGTCAGTCCCGTGTAAAGAGCTGCTGAACACCAGTAGGAGGTTTCTTTTCTATTTTTATGTATATAAATACATACATAAAAGCGTCACGCTGGCTTTGGAACTGTTTTTCTCTCCTGTATCTTCCAGGCCGGCACAAGCGATTCCTTTTGGAGCTTTTTACTTTTCTGTTACAGCTCTGCTATAAAGCACCCGTGGCACACTTGCAAAACTGTTCTCTTCTGCCATTTCACTCAAAGACAAAGGTTCCCTTCCGTCTGCTGCGCTTTGAGCAGTGCCTTTTTTGGTGGTGGTGCTTGGACAAAAGCAGAGCTCAGAGCTCTGCATCACCTGTGATACCTTTTGGGGTCTTACTGGGGTACCTTCCCATCATCTCACCTAGCACAAACCCCTGAAGCTTGCAAGGCAGACCGTAAGGCAGCTTAGCGTCTCTGCTGAAGCGATTAAGGTAGTAAGGAGACTAAAGAATATGTCTGGCTACTTTCAAAGATGAAAATTACATTAGGTCAAAAAATAAGAGAGCAGCAAAGGAAGATTAACTACCAGCTCTGCGCGCTGTGGTGGTGTTGTCAGGCTCCAGTGTGCAGAGGAACAAAATGGTCCAGCTGATGTCCGGTAGGAAGGACTGGGCTGGAAAGCTTTGTCTTGCTGGTGGAAGTCATCTCCTCTGTGCTAGCAGAGAGGGCAAAACAAGGCAGATTTTGCAGCTTGTTAGGGTACAGTCACAAAGCTTGAAAGTAGCTGAAAGGGTTCCCTCATTGGCCTCATTGGCCCCCTTGAGGCTACACAATCATGAAGAAAACAAGCCCAGAAGATAAGAATGAGCTCCTCTCTTCAGTGTGGGTTTGAGGAGCCGGGTTCTGTTTCTCTATCTGCTCCCAGTGGCCCTTACAGTTGTTCTTTCTTTTTTTTTTTTCTTCCCCAAGACCTCTTGAAAATCAAAAAACTTAAAAACATCTCAGATGGTATCAATGGGAGCCTGCTGAAAGCTTTTAGTAGCACTCCAGCCTGCTTCAGTCTCTTCATGGCACAACGTCCAAATTTTTTTTTTATTTTGCTGAAATTTAATGTAAGAGTTCACAGCTGCTAAAACCTTAAACTTCCTTTATCTTCCTCCAGGGTGTTCTCAGCTATTCTGTGCCTGGCGAGATGGTTCTCACGGTGGCCAAAACCATCATGCCCTCAGCTTGCTTTCTTTGGCAAAATCTTTACACCCTCAGTCTGGCAGCATGAAGGGCTGCTGAGAGGCATCGCGCTCTCTCTCGAGGACCATGGGGGCCTCTTCCTCTGCTTTTCTTTGCCTTCCCTGGCCACGTGTGCAGCTGACCAGCGAGGTGAGGGCACCTGGGCTGCCCTCGGCAGCGGGGAGAGGATCCTTTACCTCATGCATTGCAGGAGGGCTCCTTGGCAAGTCATTGAGATGAGTTTTTGCACAGTCTCTGCTTGTCCCTGCCAGGTGAGGACTCCTCCAATGTGCACAGGACAGAGCTTGCCACACAGCATCCAGCGTGCGTGTCCCTTTGGGAGTTCAGAGGCCTGGCGAGCTCCACACGGGTGCTTTCCGAGCGGGCCATGAGCTGCCCACACCCATGGGATGCAGCCTCAGCTGGGGCAGCCCCGCTGCAGCTGAAGGTGGCGTGTATCCGCACTGCTGCTGAAGGACTTGTGCACGCAGGGTGCTGGCCGAGCTGCTGCCTGACCTTGTCCGGGTTGGCCAGGCGCAGAGAGGCGTTCAGCCTCCCCTCCGTGATGCTGATGGACATATGGACAGGGCCCCGGGGGAGAGCGAGCTGTCTGGCAGTGACAGGAGCTCTCTGAGGTATGTCACTGCTGTCTGCCTTGTCCTTTTGCTCGCACCGTGGCATCCTGAGCCTGTGGCTGTGAGGGAGCAGAGGGGAAGGAAGGAGGTGTTTCACCCTCTGTGCACACAGCTGAGAGCAGAAGTGGGTCAGAAGAGGCATGAGCTGAACCCGTCGGTGTGCACGAGCGAGGCTCCAGGTTTGAGGTGCTTGCTGGATGTGTGCCTGCTCCTCCTCGCCCCAAAGTAAAAGCACTTTGGGTGGTTTTTTTTCAAGATAGATAGCCCAGGGGTGTCACAGCTCTGAACACGGGTGTGTACTGGCTTCTGTTGTAAAAGTTGCTGTGGCTGAGGAGCTGTTCCTCCTCCTCCTCCTCCATCGCGGTGATCCTTCTGGAAGGGGCTGGAAAACAGCAGGGCTTTGCATGGTCGACTGAGAAAACTGACATGAGGCGGTTTGTGCCGGAGCTAATCTATAATTCATCGTGATCATTCCAGGCTTTTAGCGAGCGAGGCAGAGGGAGGCCGGGGAGCCCTGAGGAGCGCCGTGAAGCCCCGGCACGCGGCCGTAGCCAGCGAGCGCTGTCACTTCGATGAGCACGGGCAGGCGCTGCCGGGCCACCGGGGAGAGCCGGGCCCCCGCTACCTGCTGACGAGGGGGGACGGCGAGCTGCGGATGGCTAGAAGCAGCCCTGGCGATGACATCTCATTATTTCCAGCTTTCTTGCTCGCTTTCCGGTCGCTGCTAATGCACCAGGCCCGAATTCCTGCCTGCGTTGCTGCCTCGGGGACCCCTGGAGGCTGCTTTGTCTGGGAAAGCGTGCCCGGGGGCTGGTTGAGATGGGCAAGGTGAGCGGCCGATAGCTGTCACTGGGAGAGGGGTCAGCCCCAAAACAGCCTTCCTGGCCACGTCCCAGCATGAGGGCAGCTTCCACCTTGTGTAGCTCCACCTGCAGCAGTTTGGGTGTCCCCCCGCCCTGCTCAGGAGCGATGTGGGGACGCTGGGGAGGGCCTGGTTTGGGGCTGCTGGGATGGCTGGGGGCATGGGACTGAGGGGACGAAGATGACCCCTCTACCCCTGTGAGTCTGAGCCCTTGCAGCTCGCTCTAAGAGCGGCTCTCCCGGCTTCTCGCTGGCCCCATCCTTGCTGTGGTGTGCGGCGGGCCGGCAGCAAGCAGCCCTGACTGAAAACTGCGGTTGGGAGCCACGTGTTGGGCCCCAGCCGCCTCGTGGGTTGGCGTTGCGCAGAGCAGGGGAAAAGGCTGGTGAGGGCAGGAGGCCGTTCATCCATTAAGTTAATTCTTTGGCTCTACCTGCGCTTCTGGGCTCATGTCCAAGGCCCGAAGTACTTGTGCGATTTCCTCCTGCCTCCATCGGTTACGTTGTCTTCTCGATTCCCTCCCGAGCTAGTTATTAATTATGGAGACCGCGGAGATGAAGTCCAGGCTCTGCTAATGGTTGACTTACCCATGTTTCAGAGGCAGCGTTTCGGGGCTGTGCTAATGGCATCTCTCGGCTTCGCTTTCTACCCTCCACCATCGCCTTGGTTCCTAACCCGTGCCTGGCAGCGAGGCAGACAGCAATGCTCAGGTGATCTCTGGGATTTAGGGTGCCCCTGCCTGCATCCCTCCCAGGGGGGACGCCTCTTTGTGGACGTCTGCCTGGCCAGACCCCGGTGCCGCCTCATCTTTCCTCTCCCAGCCCTGTTTTTTTCCTTCCCCTCCCTCTCCCAACCAGCGCTGGCCCCGTCTGCCCTTTGCTCCCGGTGCCCCCGGTGCTGGGTTGCGTCTCTCCGCTTTGGGATCCTGCTGGCCCCATCCCCATCTCGGGAAGGAGCCGCTCGCATCCCCCCACCCCGGCTCAACCTTGCCTTGGGGGCTGGGGAGGGGACGACTTGGGAGAAGCAGAAGCAAGGAGAGCACCTCTGCTGCTTCTGCTGCTTCCAGCTCCGCCTCTTCATGCCCCCAGGACTCGCCTGGCACCAGCTGCCAGCCTTGTCCCGGGGCTCCCCGGCCGTGTTTTGCAACCGTCTGGTGTCCGCCAGCGGCGGGGCCTTCCCGACAGCCACAGGAGAGGAACGTGTCCCCGGCCCGCGTGGGGAAAGGTCAGCACGGGCAAAGGGGATGCTTGCTGCTCCAGCCCCACCAGCACAGCGCCCAGCACGTTTGGCCTGGAGGAAACGAGCAGGCCAAGAGGTGACGCGTTCCCAGCTTCCTCTCGCGGGGTGGATGTCGCCCAGTCCGGCAGGAGGCGAGTGCTGGCGGTGGCTTTTGTCACTTCCTTGGCTGCAGGATGCTCGCGGTGTTGAACCCGCTCCTGAGAGCGCCTGTGTTCCTGGCCGACGGCGGCGTCAGCCAGGTACCGCGGTGCTCGCAGCAGTCGGGCCGAGCGATGTGTTCCTGCCCTGTCGCTGCCTTCCCCTCCTTCCCGGCCCTGCCAGCAAACCTCTGGAGGTGGCTGGAAACGAAAGCTGTGACTCGCAGCGGCCGTGGGAGGATTAGCAGCTGACCTTAGGGGCTTAACTCCGCTGCTCCGCCCTGCCAGCCGGGCGTTTCGAGTGACACCGTGCCCCCTCCTTGCACCCCGAGCCGCTCGCAGCCTGTGCTCCTGCCCTTTAGCCGTGATTCTGGCGCCTGGAGTGGTGTCGTAGGAGTGCGGCTGCTGGCGGGGGCTTGGGAAGCTGGCAGCGTTTGTCAGGGCAGGGGCAGAGCAGAGGAAGGAGGAGGAATTTGTAGGTTGGGCCGACGGGCCGGTTTTAGAAAACTCTCCGCATGTTAAAAAATAATAATCTGGCCCGTCGTCTCTAGGCTACATTTGCCTCTTCTGTGGCTGAGCTCATGGAAAATCGCAGCTTAGCTTCTGCGCTCGGTGCCAAGACGAGGAGGTTTAAAAACTAACTGATAACATCTTTGTAAACTTGGAGTCATTTCTCCGAGCCTGCTGCTCCTTCCAGCCGGGGCTTTGCAGCTTTCCTAGAGGTCGAAGCGAGCCAGGCGGCCGGCAGCTGCGCGGCGGCAGTCGGGAGCGTCGCTGCGAGCACCCCCAGGACGCCCGCAGGCTGCCTCGTCCCTGCTCCCCGCCAGGTACACAGCACGCCACGCTCTGCCCGTAACTTATCGTAATCACTGGCTTTATTTTTAAAAAATTACAATAGAAAAGTACCTTTAAACATATTTCCAAAAGCGGAGTAGACAACGTGGGAAGCTCCTTTCCTCTCTTCTCCCCAGACCAAAGTACAGGAAACGGTTTGCTGCAGGAGCTACCAGGCCCTCGCCCGGGACCACGGGCGCCGTTCCTCACGGAGCCGCCTGGCTCTCAAGTCCCAGCCCCAGCGCTCACAGACAGCCCCAGCAGCAGTTTCCCATTTCCCCCCCATCTCGCCCCCACCCCGGACGGCTCCAGCAGCCGAATTCCCAGCCGTGGTGCTGCAGCCCGCCCACGAAACCCGAGGAAGGAGGAAGAGAGGCTGGGAATCCCACTCGGGGAGCAGGCGGTCGGAGGAGACGGGGCTTGCGCCTCCTTTTGCAAGAAACCGAAATCTGGTGGAGTTCTTGTTTTGTTTTGCTTTGCTCTTTCTTATCCAAATTCCTGCTGGAGCAAGGAGGAGGAGAGGCTAGCACGCCAAGCAGTCTCTTTGCTGGCTGGCTCGCCGTCCCGCGCGCTGCCTCCCTTCTTCTCTCTGCTCCTGCACGGACACACGGACGCTGAAGGCCCGGGGCAGCCCGGCGCCGTGGCACAACGGCAGGCACGTGCAGTCAGCTGGGGGAACGGAGAGTTCGGTGTCTCATACAGCAGTTTACGTTGCCCGTAACAACTTCAAGCAGCTGTGGCAGGAGGAGGAGGAGGAGGCGAATTCTCACCTTGCTCCACGTGTGGGCTCTCTCTGCCCATCCCTGATGCGAGCATTGTACCGTGCTCCCGGAGCTTTGCGCAGCGAGCTAGTAACACAGCCCTACGATAAAAAAAACGCCGTCGGAAGTTCCCGATTGTCCTGCCTGGTGGTGTTTGGTACGGCCGGGAGGAAAACCCTAATACTGTCAGTGCATACGGGGACCGTGCTGACACAGCCGGAGCACGCCGATCCCCGGCGGGCTGCACCACGAGCCCCAGCGCCTCGAGCCACGCGCCTCAGCGCCTGCACGGGCCGCAACGTCACGCCTGCGCCGTGCAGCTGGCGGCGGGGGGCACGCTGCGAAGGACGCCGAGTCGGGAGTCGAGCACAAGAAGACGTGGTCCAACCCAGTGTAAGATTGTCCTGTTCGGAAGGTTTGGTACAAAAATACTTGCTCTCTCGCTTTCCTTTTTCGTAGTCTGCTTTCCTATGGTTGTTTGAAAATACTTTTCAAACGCTACAGCACTGCCTGTCAAACCATGCTTTCAGAAATAACACACTCTTTCTTACAAATATACAGTGTAAAAGAGGGAAATATTATTACTAGGTATGCTTTTCGCTTTCTTCTAGGAGAGCAGATGTGTGATAGAGGCTGTGGGAAAGTCTTGGAGGAATCCAAACTTGTGCGAGGATTTTTTTTTTGTCTTTCTTTTTCTTTTTTCAAGCCTGCAACAAGAGAGGCGGAGAGGTTACAAAAGCAGCCGGCCAGGAGGCGAAGCTGCGAAGAGGCAGCGGCGACTCTGCCCTGGGCTGCGGGTGCTATCTAGGGGGCGAGGGGCGGCTGCTGGGCAGGGCAGAGTTAAGTCGAGTTTCTGCGCTTAGGAGGAATTCGGCCGGTGTTGATCCAAGGCAGGAAGCCGGAATGGCAGCGAGGGGAGATTACGGGGGTGATTTAAAGCCGAGAGGCATTCCTGGGCTGCCCAAACTCCTACCCCGGACGAAAACAAGAGGCGCGGGAAGGGCCCCCCCGAGCCGAGCGCCGCGTCCCTTACCAGCACACTGCGGTCGTGTGGAGAGCGCGCCCAGCAGCCGCGGCGGCAGGCTCCGTTCATACCCACAAGACTGACTGTCGGCCGCCATCACACACCTGAGACCTGCGGGAGGGCACGGCGGGGATGGGGCCCGGGCACGCGCGCTTTCGCACCCCTTTTCTTTTGGGGCCAGCCGAGCGGATTTGGCTCCCTGGGTCTCGCCGGCGCGGGTTGGGGATGCCCCGAGAGGAGCGAGGTGGCACTCACATGGCATTCAGCAGAACTGACGGGACTTCCAGCCCTGAGAACCAGCCTCGGAGGGAGGGAGCCAGCGCATCTGCAAGGCACGTGGGGCCAGGGCTGAGTGGGCGGCGTGGGGAGCGTCCCCACCTGCCCCGAGCCCGCGTGGGGAGGAAACACCGCGCCTAACGGGAGCGGGGCCGTGCCCGGGGGACAGCCGGGAGCGACGCCACGGCCGCTCGCAAGGAGCGCAGGTGCTGCCTGTCAGCGCTGCCTTGACAAGGGAAGTATGTGGCTGCAATAATATTTACCGCCGCTCTTCCTCCCGGCAGCTGGTGCTTGGTCCCAGCCGCTCAGAGCCCCCAGCGCTGCTCCCCCCGACGCCCTCCCTCGGGGCCCTGCCCATGCCGAGGCGCTGCGGGGCGGCGGGGGGTGGTTTTGGGGTGCCGCGAGCCGGGCAGCGTGAGCGGTGCCGGGGCCGCGCCGCGTTACCTGGGCGTGCAGCGAAGCGGGGTAGGTGAAAGCAGGAGGAGGTAGAGCGGGCGCTAACTCCGCCGGGTACAGGGGGTACGGCCCCCACACTTCAGGGCTACTGGGGTAAAGTGCAGGCACTGTGAGCTCGTCTGCAAGAGAAGAAGAAGGAGAGTTAATCCCTCGTTCTCCCCCACAAGCAGCGGGGAGGCGGGGAGCGGGCGCAAGCGGTGGGGCCGGCGCTGCCCCGAGCCGTGGCGCACTTACAGGGCTCTCTGGCGATGAACTGAGGTACGGCGTTGGGGAGGGGCGTGCTGGGGTTGGGGGTGCCCACCAGCTTGCTCTTGGCCATCTTGGTGTTGGCCTTGGCGAACTCCAGCCGCAGCGTCTGGGGGATCTCGGGGTCGAAGCGGATGCCCTGCGGGAGGGGAGAAGGCAGCGGGGTCGGCGGGCACCGGGCGAGCGCCGCGGGACCCCAAACCCCAGCGGGGACGGGTGCCGGTGGCATCGGGGCTGGCTGCTCGCTGAGGGGCCAGGCATCCCACGCTCCCCCCTCTCCGCCTCGGAAAGAGCCCTTTGGGGAAAAAAAAAAAAAAAAAAAGAAAAAAAAACACTATTCCCAGCATCCCCGCAGGCCGCCGGGGCTGCCGTGACCTCATGCGCTTGGCAGCGAGCGCCGCGCGGCCCCGCGGCTCGCATTCCTGCGGCGTCCTCGGGCTCGGCACCATATTAGGCAGTCGGCGTCCCGCTCGGCCACGCTGCGCTCCGGGGGGACCCGCGAGGACGGGGAGCCGCCGGCCTTGCCCCTGCAGCCCCCCCAAAGGGACGCGCCCCCCGGCACTCACGTTCAGCGCGTTCTTGGCAGCCTCGGCCTCCGAGCGGCTGTCGAAGCTGACGAACCCCACGGGCTGCGGGGAGAGGAGGCGAAGGGGTGAGGGGTGCCCCCAGTCTTCCTTTTTTTTTTTATTTTTTTTTTTTTTTACAGGGATCCCTCCCTCCCCGTTCCCCAAGCCGTGGGGCACGCCCCGCAGCCTCCTACCTGCTTGGAGGTGAGCTTTATGAGCGAGCCCTCGTAGCCCTGCGAGAGAAGAGAAAAGCGCCCGTCGCACCGGCCTCGCACCGGCCGCCCCTCGCCGCCCCGTGTCCCGCGGTACCTTGAAGGGCCTGAAGAGCAGGTAGAGCTCCCGGGGCTTGATGTCCAGGGGCAGGCCGCTGACGAAGAGGGTCCTCACCTGCAAGAGCAGAGCCTCAGCCACCCCCGAGGCTGCGGACGCCGCCCGAGAGGAGGCCTCCGGAGGCCTCCAGCCCACGCTGAGCCCCGAGTGACCGGGGCCGTGCTTGCAGGGAAGGGGAAAAACGCTTCCTGCAAGGGTCAAGGGCTTTCAGCGAGCGTGACGTCCCCTTGTTCCGGGACACGCAGTGAGGGAGGGGTGTCCGTCCGTCCATCCGTCCGTCCCAAGGCCTCGCCTGCATTTTGTGCACGGCCTCGAGAGAAAGCGCCCGCCGCCACTTCGCTGCCTTCCTGAAATCCAAACCCGCCCAAGCCTGACTTTCCGGATAATTTAGCCCCATGGCTGCACAGCAGATAGGAGAGATAAAGGCCCCGGAAAAAAAAAAAAAAAAAAAGAAAGAAAAACTCCGAAATTAGGCCTCACAAAGACGCGGCTTCTCCGCGGTAATGACTTGTTTTCTTTGAAAGTTCAAACGCGGGTCGGCCAAGTCTCGAGCCGCAGAATTGCAGCGCGGCGCTCGCCGAGGACGGCGAAAAGCGCGGATTATGGGGAGGAAAAAAAAAAATACAGCAAGGAAAAAAAAAAGAAAACATGCCTTTTCGGCTTTCCAGCCCCGAAAGGAGGGCACGGTCGGAGGCCTGTGGGGGAGGCCAGGCTGGGAGGGAGGACGCGGCGTCCCCAGAGCTGTGGGGCAGAAGGAGAGGCTGCGTGGGGAGCTGCTGCCCGGCCCTCATGGGGAGCGGGAGCTGCTCCCGCAGGGCCTCGGCGCGGAGGCAGCCCGGAGCACTCAGCCTCCATCCTCTGCTCCTGGTGGCACTCCCGGGGCCGCATGGGGCAGGAGGTGGCAAAATCCCTTCCCAAAGGGTCTGGGGTGACTCGTGCAGGAAACCTGTCAGTGGCCACGGGGACTTGGAGTCCCTGTTGAGGCTGTGGGGAGGCTCCTGCAGCCCAAGCAGGACAGGCGAGGCATTTTGCCCCGATCCCGCTGCACCAACATCTGTTCAGCACCTCCACGGTGCAGCGTTTCTCCACCTCCACCGCCTGCAATCCGGGCCAGGAACAGCGACGCCGGCACCCCGCTCCACGGGCACGTGGTGGCAGATGTCCCCCACCTCTCCCCGCAGGGACAGGGGCTGCGGGACCACCCGAAGCCCTTCTGCTCCTCCTGCTGCACCCCACAGCCCCTGGACAGACTGGGGCCACCACCACTGTGCTCCCGCTTTGTCCCCTCCAGGCTGTTGGTGTCCCGCAGAAGGTTTTCTCCTGGTCGCTGCTCCTCGCCCTGGGAAGCCAGCTCCAACCCAACTCCGGCACACCTCTCCCTGCCTCTGCGTCCCACCGCCGCCCCCTGCTTCTCCCAACACCCCGGCAATGCTTCGAGGGGCACCAGAGGGGACCCGATGGGCACTGCACGCACGCCCAGGGTGGATTTCATCACGCAAGCAGCGACCGGAGGCAGCCAGGCGACGTGCACGGCCAGCGCTCACCTCCCGGAGCACGGCGGCAGCGAGGGCAGTGCTGCCATCCTCGTCCGCCCCCAAGGGCACCGAGCGCCCCACGCGATGTCCGGCGCGGTCACGGTCCCCTGCCCCTGCGCAAACCTCCTCCGGTAAACTTTAACAGGAAGGGGAACGGCGGGGAGAGGCAGGAGGAGCCGGGTGACTCATTCACCAGGCATTTAATCACCTACTTCAACCCCGGCCGCCTCGCAGCCCCACTCGCTTTAATTTTCTACCAGCGGATTAGCCGCTTGGCTGCCCGCCGCCGCGGGGGGACCTCTGCCACGCCGGACCCTCACCCATGGGGTCGGACCCTCGCCCATGGGGCTGACCATGTGCCCGGGTGCCGTCCCCACGCTGGTTTGGTGCCAGCGGTGGGGCAGCGATGGGCGAGGAGTTGGCGCTGGGAAGGGTCCCACCGTGGCCGCCCTCCGTGTCCCCACTTCCCACCCTGGCTGTCCCCAGCCAGGGTCGAGCTGGCGAGGGCTGGGGACAAGGGCCACGAGCGGGGTGCGTGGAGATGCCGTGCTACCAAATAAGGCCTCCGTCCCTGTCCCTGTCCCTGTCCCTGTCCCTGCCCGCGCGTGCCGCTCTGCCCCGAGGATGCTCGGGGCGTCCCGCAGGGTGCTGCATCCCAGTGCCCCAGTGTCCCAGTGCCCCAATGTCCCAATGTCCCGGTGTCCCGGCATCCCACACCACCCCTGCTCGCGGCTCGCCGGGCTGTGGGGTGCCCGTGCCCACCCCGCAGCTGGGATGTGCCGCCCCACTCTCCTGCTGCCCCTCTCCCTGCTGCCCCCCTCTCCCTGCTCAAGGTCACAGCCCCCGGGGGACCCCCAGGGGACCCCAAGGGGACCCCCAGGGAACCCCCAACCCCCTCCCTTCCCATTCCCGACCCCCTCCCCGGGCTGCCGGCCCCAAGACCCCGCTGCCGCTACCTCCTCCTCGGGCAGGCCGGACTCGCCGGGGCCGCCCTCCCGCTCGCCGGGGCCGCCGCTCATGGTGCTGGGGCCGCTCCGGCACCCGCCCGCGGCACCTCCGCTGCGAGCGGCCGGCGGGGGGACGGGGAGGGGACGGGGAGGGACCGGGAGGGACCGGGGAGGGACCGGGGAGGGACCGGGGAGGGACTGGGAGGGACTGGGGAGGGAGGGGACGCGGGGCGGAGCGCGGGGAGGGAGGACAAACGGCTGGGGTTCGTGCGGAGGGGGTGGAGCAGCAGGGGGGGGAGCGGGGTGTGAGTTTGGGATGGGGATCTCCGGTGGTGGAGACGCAGGACACAGGGCTGAGGAGGTGGGGTGAGGGACGGGTGCCTCAGGTTTGGGGACATGGCACCGCCAGGGCTGCCCACGGCAGGCAGAAGGTGACATCCCCACGGGGACCTACCGCCAGGCTGGCAGCAGGGCCCCACGGCACTGTCCCTGTCCCTGTCCCTGTCCCGCTGCCTCGGCCCTCACCCAGCTGCGGGGCTCGGTTGTCTTCCCAGCAGCTTTGATACAGCCCCCCAGGACTTTTATTAGCACCCCCCCAGCCAGGAAGGATCACAAAGCACGCTGCGAGGTGAGCCGGTTCTGGTTTATTCCCCAAGCAGCACGTGTGATGCTCGAGTTAGCGCGCAGGACAGACAACAGATCCACAGTGGGGCTGAGACGCTTAGCAGGCTATAAATAAAGGACACAAATAAGCAAGAAAAAAACATTTTTGTTTTCCAGAAGGGAATAAAGGACGCAGAGATCAGCGGCTTCCTGCGGTTGCGCAGTGCTCAAAAGGATGGGACGAAATCCCCGGTCAATGACCAACCACGGGAGGCTCTCAGCTCTTGACAGGTGTGGACGCGGTCTTCACGGTCTTCTTCAGGTGATGGTAATTGGGCAAGATCTTCATCAGGAAATCCAGCTGCAGTGTTTGGGGCTGGAAAGAAGTGGGCTGCGAATTAAGGCTCGGCCTCACTGCTGCCACGAGGGGAGCTGCGGGGGACAGGAGGCGGCGCTCGGCCTGGCTCCCCACGCGGCACCCACCTGTGGCCGCTCGGTCTGCACGCGGCGAAGGCAGTCGGCCCCGTAGATGACGGTGTTCTCGGGGATCACCTCGTAGGTGTTGACGTTGCAGCAGGCCCCGATGATGCAGCCGCTCGTCAGAATCACGTTCCTGCCGACAAATGCTGCAAGAGAGAGAACAAGAGAGGAGTCCCTGCAAGGGCCGAGCGCGGGCAGCCCCACTTGGAGCCATACGGTGCTTCCCAACCCCTTGTCTCTGCCCTGCTTCCGTCAGCCTTTCGAACTCTGCCTCGGGCTTCTGGGCGCAGTGTGCAGCTGAGGCGGCTCTGGAGCACTTCCTCAAGCAGCAGCACCACCATGCCCACACACAAACCGCCCAGCGCCACCAGCCAGACCCAGCTCCAGCCCAGGCGGCTTCTGCAGGCACTCGCCAGTGCAAGTATAACTTCTGCAATGCAATCAGCTGCAGCATGGGCACATCTACCGCCAGGTGATTGATCCCCTCCTGCTCCCAGCACCGACAGGAGCAAAAATCTAAGCGGGGTGAGGACAGTGAGCCTAAACTCACCTTGACCGGGGCAAGGACAGTGAGCCTAAACTCACCTTTCGACTCAATGACATTGTTATCTCCCACTTTCATGGCCTGCGAATCTACAGGTTAGCGTTAAAGGAAAACGTAAAATATTTTGCTTTGATTTCACTAGGCAAGCCTCAACACCACTTTCAGAGCACGCCCCTGCCCCTCGCACAGCACTGGGCTGGTGAACCCCCAGGAGCACGGCAAGGATACAGCACCCGACTTCAAAAACGTTGTTGGTGCCGATGACCATGGGCTTGGGCTCCATCTGTTCGGTTTCTGGTGTAATATTTTCTGGGTACCTGTGAGGTAACGTGAACGGATTTTAACTACCAGGCAGCTCAGTTTAGCCAGGGGCTGACATCGGACCTGTCCCACCCGACCCCAGCCGGTCCGGCGGGGCTGTCACTGACCCATTGATGATGAGCGCCTGCTCCTCTATCAGGTTGCCTTCCCCGATCACAATCGGTCCCGCCTCCGCAATGATCCTGGCCTTGGGGTGGATCACCGTCCTGGGCCCTGCGGGAACCACCCGGTGTCACCAGTGCCCTGGGACGCTGAGGTACCAGGGGCTGCCGGCCACGTCCTTACGTGTCGTGTCCTTACCAATGGTGACGTCCCCGCGGATCTCGCTCTCCACGCACACCACGGCCCCCGGCGCGATCTTCACGCTGTGAGGGGGACGCGGGGCTCAGGGGGTGCCTGCAGCGCACGGGGGTGGCACCAACAGGGACAGTGCGGGGTGGTGGCCATGAGGGGAGCCCTCGGGGCATGGGGGGTGACATGGGGCACACAGGAGGACATGGGGGGTGCTGGGGGACATGAGGGGGAGCACTGGGGGGCATAGGGGGGCTGTTTGGGGACATGGGGGGAGTGTTGGGGGGTATAGGGAGGCTGTTGGGGGACATGGGGGGGCTGTTAGGGGACATGAGGAGACCATTGTAGATGGGGGGAGCATTGAGGGACGTGGGGGGTTTGTTGAGGGACATGGGGGGACCATGGGGAGACGGGGGGGTCCAGTGGGACACGGGGAGGCTGTTGGGGGACATGGGAGGTGTGCTGGGAGATGGGGGGACCACTGGGAGATGTGGGGAGCCACTGGGGGACACGGAGGGACCGTTGAGGGACACGGGGGGACCGCTGGGAGTTATGAGGGGGCTGTGGGGGACATGCGGTGACCGTTGGGACACGGGGGGGCACTGAGGCGCGGGGCTGAGGGCTGAGGCGCGCGGGGCGGGGCGGGGCCGTTGCGGCCGTTAGGACCGTTGGGGCGCGCGGGCTCTCGCCCTGAGGGGAGGCGCGGGGGGCAGCGGGCGGCGCTCACCTCTTCTGCGCCTTCTCCGCCATGTCGGCACCGCCTGCGCAGGCGCTGGGCTGGGGCTGGGGCTGGGCGGGCCCCGCTCGGCTCCTCCCGGCGGCCGGGGCCCTGCGACGGGTGAGCGGTGCCCGGGGGGGTGGGAGCAGGGCGGGGAGCGGGTTTGTGGGCACCCCCGGGGGTGTGGGTCCGGTTGTGGTGGCTCCCCAAGGCCGGGACGACGGCACGCACCAGGACGAACAGAGTGAAGTGTTGGAGATGGTCTCTGGGAGAAAGGGTGCTCCTGCCCTTCCGCTGCCCCCTCGGTGTACCCGGTGCAGAATGGTCACCCCGTAAGTGTGCAATATTTGGGCAATTGTGGCAGTTCGTATTAGTATTCGAGTTATGGCAGTGATTGATTTATAGCCTCGTCAAAAGAGAACTTTATTTTTTTATACAAGCGCAAGCTCTAAGGAGCTTGAGCCAGAAACAAGCTGGAGATAGCCAGGAGACATCAAGGGCTGGAAACTGGAACAAGCTGGAGACAGCCAGGAGGTAACCAGGGCTGGAGCCCTCCGTGAACTGTAGGCACAAAGAGCTCATTAAGGAAATGAGCTCTCAACCAGCCTATGCTTTACACCATACAAACACAACACGTGCAGTGTTAAAGCTGTGACAGGGATTGATTTACAACCTTGTCTAAAGCCCACGTTGTTGCAACAAGCACAAGCTGAACGTGTCAAGGGCTGGACATGTCCACCAGCTATAGCGGTGTCCAGGACTAAGAGATCAGTACTGTTATAAGTTGCCCCCTTAATTAATTTTCAGAGAGCATTGCATTAACCATAGAAAGGAATTTATTGAATAAGCAACAGCAAGCAAAACAGCGCTGGGTGGCCGGGGAGTCTTGGCTTTGCCAACGGCGCGCACCTCACCCCCGCCAGGGTCCCTTTTTATATCTTGGTAATTCCGGGATTACGCAGCACATCCTGGTATATTCTGCGACTGCGCGCACTGTTGCCAGGGGGTCGTCTCTGTCCCTCTGGTGGTCGTGAAGATGAAGGCCATAGTCTTCCTCAGCATTGTGGTTCAGCTTCTTTTTTTATTTGGTCATGTTGGCCCAGCGTGAGGCAGGAAGGCAGGATGTTGATACACTAGGTTAGCAACTTATCAGGAGATGGTTCCATGAGCTTTGCAGCAGGGTCTTTGAACAAAAGAGGCAACTGAGATGCAGAAGGAGAGAAGGGGAGGGGATTCTCTTTTTTGTTACATTAAGCAAAAGAAGTTTCATAGTCTCTAGCCAAGCATTATACAGCTCCTTACTTCAGCAGGGAGCTTTCGCAACTCCTGCTCCTCAAACAGAACTCCTTGTTTTTATAATACAAAAGACAATGAGCAAACATTTATTGTGTATTACAATCCCTCCTTTTTCTTTTAGTTACTCATTTTGTTCATTGAAGCTCTGCAATGCCTGGCTACTAAGAACTAATGTTTCCTCGATTTCTTCGCTGGTACTTATTGACTCGTATTTGGCACGTATGAGCATTAAATGTGCCGCTTCTAAACGTCCCTTTACAATCGCAATCAATTTATTAAAAATACATGGTCCAAAAGTTAGTGCTATTATTAATAACAACAAAGGTCCTGTTATTGTTGATAATAAAGTAGTAAGCCAAGGTGAATAATTAAACCAAGATTCATACCAGCTCTGTCGGGCTTCATTCTCCTGTTTCCTTTTTTTTTTTCAACCCTTCCCTGGGTCTTGCCATTGTATCTCTTACCTCTCCAGTGTGATCAGCATACACACAGCATTCCTCTTTCAGGGCTGCACAGAGCCCGCCCTGTTGTAAAAAATACCAAATCTAATACCCTACGATTTTGTAACACTACCTCTGAAAGCGACCTGATAGATTTTCCAGGGCCGAGATGGGTTGTTCAGTTTGGGTCAGGTCCTCGTCCACAGCAATGCATAAGGAAGTAAATTCTTGATTTTGTTTAACCAATGAGGCTACCTTGGTCCCCACTCCAGCTCCTCCCAGGATTATTAGGGTGGCCAAACTTAGAGCCGTGAATGGTTCCCGTCTTTCCAGATGAGGACTTGCCACTGTGTGCTGGGTGTACATACAATCCTCAGGGTGGTATAGAATCCTTGGTATAATTATCACCTGTATACAAAAATCACGAGACGCATTAAAGAGTTTTAGTGATAGACAAGGAGTTACGCCCACTGACGAACAAACCCACTTAGCGTTGTTGGCTGGGATTAGCCACTTGGTTGATTGTTTTCCATTCTCCATGATATTACGTAGGTGACACTTCCCACTAGGAACCGTGCCCACACACCTACCACCTCCAGTGACTTGTGTTAGTGTTACCCTTATGTCTTTTCCCCAGCTGCAATGTAGAGGGCTGTTCTCGTTTGTGCGGGTGGGCTCCCCAGGATTCCCGATAGCATCATAATATGAAGGCCTTATACTAAAGCATAATCAGCAGTGTTTTGTTACATTTGGGTTTGTTTTGTTTAATAATTGGTAGCTGGCATTCATGACCCCCCCATATGTTATTCTCAGCTATGTTATCATTCTCGGCTTTACCTGAGCTCGTAGGGCTGCCGAGGGTTGGCACTGTAGTATTTTCCACAGGCTGGATTCCCTGGACACTTTCTGACAATACCTCATTTGGTCCTACTGCCTGGGGCCTATCAGCATCCTCCTTTTTATTAGTATGAGTCCTCCCCTATCTGTTCTGTGTTTGTAAAATCTGACACCTCACATTTTTCCTAGTACCCAGCTAGTATCGTCCAAGTTTGTTATATTTATATATAGAACCTTGCAAATTGCTTTATTTCCGTGGAAGGTTCCTGTATACCCTATACCATGCCCTTGCCACCTGTAACGGGGATCTGCTTGTCGGTTACAACCTTGCGGCCCATATTCCACTTGTAAAAATTTATCCTGACCAGCCCCGAGTGTCCAGTCCGTAGTGATGGTTTCACACCCCCAGTATGCACAATAATACGCGTTTGGATAATTACAGTACACCTTTCCCAGGTTAGAACTTGGGCAGAAATAAATCCTGATCGGTTAAAGCATGGCTGCACTGACACCAGGTCACATAATGCGATGCGGAAACAACAAAGCTGTTGTTGTTTGCTGGATGATGAATTGATCCTTCCATCTGATCAAGCTCCATTTAAAAGGCTGGTGGGGATGCGCAGACCCATAGCTGACCAAAACAATGATACTGACTCCCATGTATCGTAGGAGGTGGTCGGAGCCCATCTCTCCAGGGTGTTTTTAAATTGTCGGCCCCTCAGTCCCCCACTGTTTTCACTTCTCTGCCTCGCTTGTCAGTTCGGTTGCAGCGAACTACAAGGTATCGGTTCTTCTTGGCAGCAGCAGTGTTCTTCAGGGGAACCTACTAGGGAGCCTTCGAAACAGGGCCTCCTCCCCGTCCCACGATACACAGATAATACACAATACTTATTGAGTCCGTCTTAGTGTCAGCTTCAAGTCGTCAGGGCCTGGAGCTGCCTCCCATTTACCTTCCCGGATTGGTCCTTTCACTCGGCTGGCATGCGTCCATCCTTTCTCCGCAGTTCGAATAGCCGTTTCTGTGGTAAGCAAAACAACATAGGGGCCTTCCCCAGTGTGGTGTTAAAGAAGTCTCTTTCCAAGTCATAATTAGAATTGAGGGTGGTCAAGTGGCAATTCCAAGTCATAGGGCATACCATGTAGCATTTCAAAAGGAGAAATTCCTATATCAGTTCTGGGCTATGTCCGTATGTTTAACAGTGCAAGAGGTAAGCATTTTACCCAAGAAGCCTTAGTTTCCAGCATAAGTTTTGTTAGTTGTTTCTTAATTTCACCATTCATTCGCTCTACCTTTCCAGCACTTTGGGGATGCCACAGAGTGTTGTATTCCCAACTTGTTCTTAGAGCTTTCATAGTCTCTTGAGACACTTTGGAGACAAAATGAGGGCCTCGGTCAGAGTCAATTGTTTCTATAATTCCGTATCTAGGAATAATGTTCTCAATTCCCAATTCAACCAGATTTTAGTATTCACTTAACCGATCATAATTTTCGGGATGATTAGGATCTCAGTGGGGTCAGTCAGGGGAATGCAATTGTCCACAGTTCCCTGAGCGGTCCCATCGGCAATCTGAGATCGCACATGAACTCAGGTTGTTGTAAGAGTTAACTGCTTTTCTGTTTCCATAACAACTCTCTCTCGGACCATCACGATCCCTTTGCCCCAGAGGGCTAACATCCCTGATTTTAGGATCTCAGCCTCAGGCTGAGGCGGAACTATTAACGTTCCTACATCCTCTTTCCCTGCTCATTCAACTTCGAATACCTTTAACACTTTCAACAAACCTTTTAACACTTCCTTTATCTTTCTCTAGCCTTTACTTTTCTAATGCCAACATCAAAGGCTCAGTCAGGGACCAACTTAATTCCGTACCTTTTCCCTCCAAGATGCTGAAACAACATCAATATACAACATTTCGTCCTGTTTTCCTTCTCTCCACAAAAACAACATTGACTGTAATATGGTGTTATAATTAATAGTTCCATTTAGGGGCCACTCCTCTCCATCCTCTAGTTTATAAAGTGGCCACCACTGATTACAATATTTGATAAGAGTTCTTTTACTTTCTGTACCCTCTCACACCACTATATCCCTCCAATGTGTTAGTATACATCCTAGGGGGCTTTTCCTCAGGATTTCTTTGCTTTGAACTTTTTCTATTGTAATCTACAGTGGTTAATATTCCACCGTTTTCCTAGAAGCTCTTTACTAGTCAATCCCAATCCCCCCAAAATCCACAATATACAGATACACAAGTAAAATCAGACCACTGTAAATTAACTGCCTGTAGACAATTACACTGAGGACATTTAAACCTGATGAGCCGATAATATACCTGGGCAAATTTTGTTCCCTTAGACATACACCTCAATGGCAGTTCTTTTATACATATGTTAATATGTAAATATGTAAATATAAGAAGTACAAACTAGGTTGATCCATGTCTGCACAATGTGCAACTGTGACATTCAATATATTGAATAATAATAATAATTATTATTATTATTATTACTACTACTACTACTAATAATAATAATAATAATAAACAATAAACAATTGAATATTAATATTCAAGGTACAAAAGTGATTGATGTATGACCTCGCTTAAAGCCCAGATTGGGTTAACAAGCGCGAGCTGTGGTTATTTACCTGGAGCAGAAATCCAGCTGGAACCATCCACAAGGGGGAGACACAGATGTCCAGGGCTAATTAACCACTAAATACAATGCAAACCAATTAGTCAATACCTAGGCAATGTGCCACGGTGACATTAAATTCTCACATTTGCATTACTGATTGTTTATCCCTACGGTGCATAACTAGGACATTCAATATTAATACCTGGGTTATGACAGCAATAAATGAAAGACATAAATCAGGTTGTAAATTAACTGCCACCACCTGAAGCTGCCAAGCAGTGAACACCCAACGACATAGCACAGGTGGAACCCACAGGGGTGTCCTCACCCCTCAGAGGGTCTCCAGGTGCTGCCCATTTCTGGCCTTGAACTTTTGTCAAGGTGTGTACTAACTAAGGGAGAACAGGACACAGCCCTCAGAGAAGCATGTCTCCGTTCTGCAAATGAGACAAAGATGTACAACCAACAGACTAGCATTGGTCTGCCTGAAGTGGGGTTAAGTGTAGAAACAATGTGGTTGCTCCCCTCTAAGCCTTGGTGAGCAAATAAAGCATCTTTCATTGTAAGACACAAAGGCAGGAACGAATGAACACCAAACAGCCGCTCCAGCCGCACTTCCAGTAGCAGCAGTCCTTCGTCTGTGCAGACCTGACAGCCTGGCTGCTTTTTTAATATGCTCCATTTTGACACATGCTTAGAAGCATCGAGGACTTCCACGCCGCTGAGACAGTCTCCCTGTAGCTGAAATCCCCTTTTCCAGCATAATGTCACAACAGGGTAATGAAGGTCTAAAGGCTCTCAGATCGAACTCGGCTGTTCTGAAATAGCCCCACGTCTGACACCCTGAACACACGCGTACACACACTGCTGAACTACCTGAACTTCTGGGCTCACTTTGCTACATGTACCGCGTCCCCCCTTGCAGTTTCCTTTCAAAGTCTCATCTAATAAAAGATGGAGAGAAAGGGCAGTGAGGCCATGCAGAGTTTAAGAGCCGGCTGGTCCAGGTTTTGAAATGTCACTCACACAAACCTTTCCACTATGGGCTTTTTTTCTCACCTGCACGGCTCAGAGTCTATTTGCTGACACCCACTGAATATTCCTGTGCCACAATGGCTTCCTAAGAGTCTCACTTCGGGGTACTTTTGGCTTCTGTTCTTCCTACGGAAAAAACTAATTTCCTACTAAATTTGCTCATCGCCAGCTTATGCCTAACATGTACTTTTTCAATATTTTCTTGTAGGTAAATATCTTCGCCGTGTTTCCCACTATTTCCTTCTGAGACTGAAGAACACAGAAAACTGGGGTTGCGCCTCGGCACGTGCTGTACAGTCTGCACAACAGGGAGCTCCTTACAGTTTCTCTCCTACAAAGAGTGTCCTCATTCAGTCCTTCAGCTGTACCTCCGTGAGTTTGTTTGATTTCAAATTCACCTTTTCTGGACGTGTGGGTTGTCTTGGGGTGTTTTAGGTTGGATATTAGGAAGAACTTTTTTACTGAGAGGGTTGTGAGACATTGGAATGGGCTGCCCAGGGAAGTGGTGGAGTCACCATCCCTGGAGGTCTTTAAAAGATGTTTAGGTTTAGAGCTTAGGGATATGGTTTAGTGGAGGACTTGTTAGTGTTAGGTCAGAGGTTGGACTTGATGATCTTGAGGTCTCTTCCAACTTAGACAATTCTGTGATTCTGTGGTTTTGACTAACACACACTATCCCACCTCGAGTCTTTCTGATATCCTGGGGAACTCTCAAAGCCACCACTTCCATCAGAAATACTGCCGGTCGTGCTGGTCTAAGATCCTGCTGAGTTAATAATCACTCCTGCTTTTGATGGGTCTGTAATCCCTGAGCTTTCTTACTCCCTGACATTTACCAAGTTAGGTGCGTGTGTCAATCTGCTCGAGGGTAGGAAGGCTCTGCAGGAGGATCTGGATAGGCTGCACTGATGGGCTGAGGTCAACTGCATGAAGTTCAACAAGGCCAAGTGCCGGGTCCTGCACCTGGGGCGCAATAACCCCAAGCAGAGCTACAGGCTGGGAGAGGAATGGTTGGAGAGCTGCCAGGCAGAGAAGGACCTGGGAGTGATGGTGGACAGTCGGCTGAATATGAGCCAGCAGTGTGCTCAGGTGGCCAAGAAGGCCAACGGCATCCTGGCTTGTATCAGAAACAGCGTGACCAGCAGGGCTAGGGAGGTGATCGTCCCCCTGTACTCAGCACTGGTGAGGCCGCACCTCGAGTACTGTGTTCAGTTTTGGGCCCCTCGCTACAAGAAGGACATCGAGGTGCTTGAGCGGGTCCAGAGAAGGGCGACGAAGCTGGTGAGAGGCCTGGAGAACAAGTCCTACAAGGAGCGGCTGAGGGAGCTGGGCTTGTTCAGCCTGGAGAAAAGGAGGCTCAGGGGTGACCTTATTGCTCTTTACAGATACCTTAAAGGAGGCCATAGCGAGGTGGGGGTTGGCCTGTTCTCCCACGTGCCTGGTGACAGGACGAAGGGGAATGGGCTAAAGTTGTGGCAGGGGAGTTTTAGGTTGGATCTTAGGAAGAACTTCTTTACTGAGAGGGTTGTGAGGCATTGGAATGGGCTGCCCAGGTAAGTGGTTAAGTCTCCATCCCTGGAGGTCTTTAAAAGACGTTTAGATGTAGAGCTTAGGGATATGGTTTAGTGGAGGACTGGTTAGTGTTAGGTCAGAGGTTGGACTCGATGATCTTAAGGTCTCTTCCAACTAGACAATTCTGTGATTTCTCCCCAGGCTAAGCAGTCACAAGTCACTGCTACAACTTAAATTATGGCCTCACACTCAGTATGAAGTTGGAAACCATTTTAATGATTTCATCTGCCAGCAACATTCCATCCTCTCAGCCATCCCTCACACAACATGTGCTGACTGCACACGTACCTGGGACGCTGTGCTGGAGGGGACGGGCAACCCCCTCTAACGGGTCTGGTGGCAGACAGAAAGCACTGAAGCTGAAGTGTGTGCACACAGTGGTATTGGGGAAAAAAAAAAAAAAAAGTACTTACCCTTACTAAGTACTTAGGGAGATGTCAGAGCTGCTGGGCTGTGGCAGCTGATCCAGCCCTCACCCTGACGGCCTCACCTGGGGCCCCGCTGCCCACGCACCTCCCCATTGGTCCCGGTGCTGTATTTAAGTTCTGGCTGGGGGTCTGGCATCTCACCATGGAGATGCCAGAGGAGTAGAGATGCCAAAGATGTAGGGAGTGTGCTGTGAGTGCTCTCTGCCTTGTCAGCAGGTATGTTGTGGTGCTGCTCTTCTCTTCTGCCTTAGTCTGAACAACGTTGTTGGGCTGCCTTGAGTCCTTGTGTGGGTGCTACCCCTGGTGGCGGGAGCACTGCTTTTCTTTTGTCTTTAGGTTTAACCTCACTTTATTTTTGTCTTTTTGCAAACCAGTTTTGGTGTGTTCTGTCTCTGTTGGCTGAGTTTGTATTAGTATGTCACTGAATACTCCCTTCCTTTCTTTCTCCTTGCTTATCTCTGGGGGGCTTGCTCTAGGTGCTGCAGCTCAGCACGTAGAACAGGAGCCTGTGTGGTGCTGTGCTGGGGAGCGCTCAGAGCGTTGGGGATGGCTCTGGATTGCTGCTGCCCCCTCAGGTGTGATGGCTGGGCGTGGTAGAGTTAGGTCTGCTACCTGGGGAGACAACTGTTGGCCCCAGCTCTACTAAAGAGCTTCCCGAAGGGAAAAGATGCTTAAAAAGAACAGCAGGAGGCTCTATAAGGAAGCATGTGCAAGAAGCACAGCCCTGAAGCAGGCACCCCCTCTGCCCCGGGGTAGTGATGGCTGCAGGTGACAGCCCCCTGGTCCCAGGGCTCAGCAGCCTGGCTTTGGGCTGTTCCCTCCAGTCTCTCCTTCTCTCTCTGCCTCCTCCCTGCATCTACTGCTGGGGCTGTTCCCCTCTGCTTAGCTGGGGGCCGAGGTGGAGCTGCCAGTGCTGTGTTAGCAACAGGTCGTGTGTGTGTGTGCAGGGGATCACTGATCCTGCTGCCTGAGGTGGGGACAGGGCACGGGCTGCTGGTGGTGCCTGCCTGAGCCGGTCCCAGAGAAGGCGACGCAGCCATCCTGACCAGTCTGTACTGGTCAGCACTGGGACGCTGGGGTACAGGGCTTGGCGGTGGGTGTCTGACACCAACACCTCTGTGGTTCAAAAGGGAGGTGGGGGGTGCCCACACCACCCCCAGCAGGGATGGCTGGGCAGGGGGACATCGGTGTAGCTGCTGCTGGGGGTGTACACCTATGTGTGGCAGCCACTTAACCCTTGTGCAGAGGCCTGGGGCTTTATGAAGAGCCTGCTCCCACTAAGAGCACCCCTGGGGAAGAAGGGCAGCAGCTGGAGCCATTTGTCTCAGTGGACATGTTATTTTCCCTGCCTGTATATGACTGTCGGTTCTGAAGGGCTGAGAATATTTCACAGGGTGATTGTCAGTGCTGCTAGCTAACAATTGCTGTGCCGAGTCTCGTCACTCTGGATACCAGGAATAAGAGGTACACTTCTTTTGCTGTGAATGAAGGTGCTGCATGCTTGCTATAATATATCAGAGCAAGCCTTCTGGTTGTTCTACTTGCATTTGTCCATGCTGCACTGCTGTCAGTGCTACTAGTGTAACTGCATTCAGAGTGAGTATCAGGTGTGCACAAGGATATGGAAAACTCGGTCTTTTTTGGGGGAGAAAAAACATTCTTTAACTCTGCCTTTTTACAGGTACAGATACTTTATTGTTTCGTAAAGCAGGAGCAGTTGTTGTCCTTCAGTTTCAGCTATCACTTCTTGAACAGAATTGCTTTAAGAGGTAGAGAGGACTCTTCCAGTATGGGAACTCCAGGTAATTCTGACAGGGCCCTCAGTGTACAGCTGCAAAACACAATCTACAAATGTAGAGCTTGAAAGGAGAACTCCAATCACCTGCATGATTAACTTGGGTTAGGTGTTTGTGGTGGTTTCCAGTATGGATTTTCACGGAGGTCTCTGATTTGTGGTCATGTTCCAGAACAATGCTACATGTTAATTGGAGACAGGAGCATTAGGAAAGCAGGACATCTCACCTAACCACTGAAACTGTTGGGTGCATTCATGTCACTGGTGCTGCGTGCCATTCTCCTCTAAGGTTGCAGCATAAGCAGCACAGGAAAGGGACACAGAGAAGTATGTGGGGAACAGTTTGTTAGGACAGAAAACCAACTCAAAATCCAGGGTTTGAACCCCACAGATTACTGGGGGGAAGTTAGGGTGTGAGTGTGAACTGCTTTCAGGACTGGATGGTGTAAACAAGTCTCACTTCAGAGACAATGCGCACCACTGAGCCAGCCAGGTGTCCCCACCAGGGTCTGGTTGGTCTGGGAGAGCTCACATCAAGTTCTTGCAGGGAAGCTTTTGCAGAGAAATTCTTACAGAGATGCTCCCTTCAGGTTGATCGTGTTACTTAGCTGCACCTTTCTGATGTAGCTAAGTAACCGGGTGCACAGCAGCAGTTCCTGGCTCTGTTCATCGTCAGGGCCCCCACTGAGCTCTCCTGGCACATCTCTGATGTCCACAGAGCTTGGAGGCACCTGGCCAAGGCCAAGGAGATGGTCGCCTTTGCCAGGATTTTGCCTGAAGTCACCTTCCTGGCTGCTCCCTGGGCAGGGACATGTGGCGGCCTTGTCACTGGCACAGCTGCAGCAGCTCCCAGCTCTGGGCATGGCTGGGGAGTGGCTTGGGGCAGGAAAGGGCCAAGGACACCCCCAGGTACCCATCACAGCCCCACCACCCCCCGGGACCCACAGGGAGCTCCCCACTGACCACTCTGCTGCCACAGCCCTGTTGGACTGGATGCCATGGGCAGGGGTCTCCCCTGTGTGCTGCAGTGGGGAAAAGTGGAGGCTGGAGGCAGGGAGGCGCAGGGAAAGGACACCCCCGTCACGCTCTGAGAGGTTCATACTCAAACTTTACTCTGCAGTGCGGTGAGATGTGACAATTAACACTCCGTGTGACAATTCATGTCCCTGCCACCCCCCACACCCCCCGCCATGAGCACCACTGCTGCAAAACCTCCACAGGGCTGCAGCCAAGCTGCCAGTGCCTGAGGCTTAGGCAACACGAATCCCCAGATCCCAAAATACTGAGCACCATGTTTGCAAGTGGGTTTTCTGTCTAGTTTTGCCTCATTTTAAGAAGCAAAGCAAGTCACCCTTCCCCTGCTATTACACAAGGATAAGTTGCATGTCTTGTTTTTGCCCCGAGGAAGGTGGAAACTGCTCCCATGTGCTGCAGGCGCACACTGGGGTGCTTAAGGCTCAGCAACACAGTGCCACAAATGCATCAAGTTTCCCAGTGATAGCTGAAAGCACCCCCAGGTCCCACGTGGAACCACGGTCTCTTCCTTGTGAGGGCTGAACGAGGCCATGCTGCAGATTCAGGCCTCCTTCCCGGGGGTCTTCTGCCGTGGCAGCATTTTCCCCTGCTCAGATACCAGCACAAACGAGCTGTGTGCGATGAGGGAGCTTGGTCGCAGGCAGAGGAGTGGGAGCCTGGACTGCTGCTCATCACACAGAGCCAGAGCCACTCCTTTTCTCACGAGAGTATAAAAATATCAGCATAGTTTTACTTACCTTTTGTTTTTCATTTTTGTGTTTGTCTTTTTTTTTACAAGTTATAAAAAGCTTTTAGAAAACAAAAGTATGTGCTCCATTAAACTTCTGTTCCGTCGTGCAAGTTGTTGTGGACTTTGACTTCTAAGTTCACCTGCTTCACCTTCCTACCTTTCGGGCTGGAGACGCCCCCCGTTTCCCTCAATATGTTGATGTTCCTCACGGTGCAGTACTGGCTGTTCACCGCCTTCTCCGTGCCCTTGGGCAGCTCCACCTTGGTGTTCAGGGGATGCTCCTCCGGGGCAGCTCGGGCAGCCTCTCGCTTCCTCCGCAGCTTCCGACACCTCCTGGTGACGAGGCAGACTCCCAGAAGCACCAGCACCAGCAGCATGACGGCAGCGAACGCGCTCCCCAGGGATGCGCCTGTCTGCGATAAGGAGGCTGCGACCACGGCCTCCTCCATCTCCAGGACCAGTGACTTCATGTTGGTGCCGTTCTTGACCTGGTCGCCCTCGTTGTCGTAGATCAAGGAGTCGTCCAGCACCAGCCTCCCGTCGCCGTCCACCACGTCCCTGCGGCTGCGCCTCATGCGGTGAGTGAGGGAGCGCTGAACGCGAGGCCCTGCGATGCTCTCCGGGCCGATGATGTAGATGACCTGAAGGTACCACTGGTGCCCAGCTTCCACCTGTGAGAAAGGGGAGATGCACACAGGAAGCCTTCGCTACAGGCTTTAGATGAAGTGATCTGGTTTGGTAAACATAGAACTTGATGTGTTTTTTCCCCATTTTTTTGATTCATGCAAATAGCTGCAAAAAATCTCAGTGTGCTTTAATAAGCACCAGCAATAATATTTATTGCCAGGTGAGGCGTTCAGTCTTTTTGCCTGCTTTTGGCAACTACAGCAATTAATTCGGGAACATTTCTAAGCTGCCTTTTATGATCTTTTTTTCCTGAGTCCTTTGAAAAAAGTCCTAACCACCAGAACAAACTCCTCGTCTCCATTTTCTGCGTGGGAGTTTGCTTCTTAATTGGCTCCACTGTTAAATTACAGTGTGATCCTAGGAATGCCACAAAGTCGCTTAAGCTGACAGTGGTCACCAGGTTAAAAAGAGGGCTGCTCTGGGGAGGGACCAAAAAGCCTCCATCTAGAATTCTGCTCTCTGTGGAGAGCTCCCTTTGTGTCCCACAGGTTTCTGCCCTGATCAGCCCGGATCCTCCGAGGCTTGTGCTAGAGCCAGCCTCCACACACAGACCGGAATCGCGCCAGAGGTCACCTGCCCTCATGAGTCGGAAGGGGAACTGCAAGCTCTGAGCTCTGCCTGTCTCCAGAGACACGGACAGCACAGCTTATGTGCCCTGCAGCTGGGAGGAACTCTGATTTCTCACCTCATGTTTTGACTGAGGCAAATCAAGGAGAGGCCTACCACAGTATGATCTATAAATGCAGATCACAACAAGTACGTGAGTCCGCATCGCTTCAGGGAGACCTTGTTGCAGGTGAGTGTGAGAGGAGAGCCAAGGCACTGTGTTGCAGGAGGCTGCCAGACCCACCCTAGCATTAATTTGGTTCTTCTAGATAGTGTCAGGCCCTGAGCCTGTAATTCCCAAAGCATTTGGAAAGTCCTGGAGAGAGCAGTTAATTTTGGTGTCCCACCATCACTCAGTACATACCTTGTAGAGAGCATCCACCTTCAGAGTAAATCCGTCGACTCCGGGCATGCTGCTCACTGACTGAAACTCGGGCAGCTCAGAAGCGAAGTGGGCATCGAAAGGCACATCGTGGAAATACTTATCTGTCACCTCGGGCTGGTTGCGGTCCTGGGAAGCAGAGCGGGAGCACGTGCTGTCAGCATCACGCACTGAGACAGCCTTCAGGGGCTGCTTCAGTGGCAGTGTGAAGGAAAGCAATGTTAATTTGCAAATGTTAATTTGAAAGCATGCAATTAGAGCTGCATGCAGGCTGGGAGGTAGCTGTAGCTTTATATGGCAGAGGAGAATTCCTGTGTAGCTGATAAATAGATCCTCTATATGCTGCCAGTCCTGTCAGCTCCAAGCCATGGTATAAACAGATTACGAGAATTTTTAAAGGTTGGTATACCCATTTTTTCCTTCCTCATTTGTTTTTTCTTTAGACTAAGAAATACTCAGGGATAAAGACTGAGGAGAAGTTACCCAGTCTGTAAAGATAAGGCCGTGTCTGCCTGGAACTACAAAAAAGCCACCCCATTTCCCTTCTCATCCCTTTGTAGTCAGAATTTGTTTGTGATAGGTGGAAAAAATAAACACAAAGCAGAAGCAGAGGAGAGCTCTGCAAGCAAATTGTTTCAGTACGGACCCCTCACAGTGCTCCCTGCTGTGCAGCCCGTCCCCACAAGCAGGCATGTCATTTTGCTCTCAGGTCCCTTAGGTGAGTGAGAGACAAGACTTATCCAGACACAATCACATGTAACGCTCCATGGTGTGGCTTTGTCCAGGGCAGAAAACTTACCAAGAGGAGAAATCTGTGTTTCAGGTGCTTGTTGGGTTGAATGCAGCCATACTGCGGCCCCTCGTTGTAGACGGTTCCTGTTGGGTCAAAGAAAGGCACGTAGCCATCCTTGCCCGTGCACAGGTAGACCTTCTCCAGCTGCAGCTTGTAAGCGGCGTTCAGGTTTTGTTCGGGGTTCCAGAGCACGCGGCCATACAGGATTTGCCCTGGGGAGGTTGGGAGAACAAGTCAGGTTAAACTCTAAGGGACATCAAGAAGGCGGTGACAAGAAGCTCCATGACAGAAGTGCTCTGACAGCCACACACATTGAGCTGCAGGTGGCTGTGGTTTTGCACATGTGCGTGTACAGATGACAGAAGGCTCTGCCATGAGCACATTCTGGTCCTGGTATCACAGGGCTGTGGATGTGCCCAAATACCATCTGGTGCTGTAAAAGAGGCAAAGCCAAATCGGAGCTTTACCCTCCTCTGCCAGAGGAATGGAAGTTCTGAAAACAGCACCATGCCAGGAACAGGAATGAAAAAAATCCTACCCTTTGAAAAAGCCCCCTTGTAATCCATTTCCGCCAGAGACATTTCGGATTTGGTGGGATCCATCAGAAACACCTTCTCATTGTTACAGAGCTGAAACTCCGTGTTTAGGGAGTAGACGACAGGAACGGGGCGGTTCGTCTGCTGGAAGGCAATCGGGATCAAAAATCTGAAATTGGGACAGGAGAGGAAAAAGGTGAGGTTTGGTTTGGACACATCTGAAGTTATGTACTGGTGACTTGAAGTTACACCTGCTTTACCTTTTTTCCATCCTGCTTTTACTCTTTATAGCCCAGCAGCCCATACGACACTGGTTTTCAACACAAGCTTACATGTTTCCCCTCACCCTGCCCATTTCCCTGCTGTCACAGGCTGCCTGGGACCATGCCAACAACCCAAACCAGCTGCGACTGGGTCCGGAGGTGGCGATGGTGCCTCCTTACCTCTCAGGAGCGTGAGCCGTGCAGGGCAGGGGCTTATCTCCGGGCTCTATCCACGGCTGCGTGGGCTGCACAGTACAGGGGATCAAGAATATTGTGTACTCTCCAGAGTAGTCCTTCCTGAGAACAGAGAGGAGACACTGCGGTCACCAAACCAGGCTCCAAACCATTCACCCAGCTGATCTGTTTGCCCAACACCCATGGGTTTTGAATTAGGGAAAGTAAGCAGGACATAACCCAACCCCAGAAACATTGGTGTATTCCAGCAAGTGTAGAAGGGATGAATTTGACTGACAGTATTTAGTTTGACCCTCTGTGCAAGGAGCACAGATGAAAGAAGAAACAGTCACAGACAGAAATTGTAACAAAAACAATTATTTTTTTTTAAAGTGAACTAACTATTTCTAGTTCTGGACATACGTCTCTCCTCCAAGGAGGTTAAGTTGGTTGGCACTAACGGTTAAGTGGGTTGTGAATGTGAATCTGCTTTAACTTGCAGACTGCAAAAACAACCTTGAATATACTGTCACCCTGGTATTTACTTACACATTAGCTAATTCATAGAAGAATGCCTTTACAAGATGCTTTTTTTCCCACTACTCACACAACTGACAGAGCAGCGTTTCCAGCAGTGACAGCAGCACCCTGCGTGCTCTAGCTCTGAACCCCTACATAAAGCTGGCTCCTGGACACTCCATGCTTGCTGTGTCTGTGGCTGCTGAAAGGGCAACAGGGATTGTGCTCTCCGGCCAGGATTTGAGACTGCTCTGCTGCTGCTAATTATGTGCATGCTGATTACTTAGGAAGAGTGTTAGGATTTGGGAAGCTGAGCCCGCTGTCCTCACCTGTTATAGGAGCTGGTTGCTCTCCAGAGCTGGTAGGGAGAGTCGAAAGTCTGAGCGCTCCACAGCAGCTGCAGGTCAAATTCGATCCCTCCCAGGTGGTCTGGAGTCACTAGAGATGACTTCACATCGGGCAGGCTGTGGTGCTCCATCACAAAGAGCCCTGTGGCGAGGACAAGGAGGTGACAGCTCAGGTGGAGCACTGGCAGACCTCATAGTGCGCACCTCAGCACAGGGGAATCCCAAGTGTCTCTCCAGGAGCAACTTTACAGCCTGCTCAGAGCAGCAGCTGCTGGTGCCTCCCTCCCATCCAGGCACAGTTTTTAGCTTTCAGTAGTAGCAGACTGGCTAGAGGAAGTATTTCTAGGTCAAGAGGCTCCTAAGAGGAACAGCAAACTGGCTCTTGGGCAGAAATACTCCCTTTGAACATGAACGCTGTCCTTAGTCGTGGCTTGTTTTCCTGCCTGAGTCTTCAGAACCGATCTGTATTTTCACAGTGCTCTCACCTCTGAACTTGGCCTGGGTCTTGAACTCGATAACCAGCCGGCCATCCTCGCGGATGTAGATCCTGATTATCTGCAGCCGGGCTGAAAGGACGCTGTCCGTCTGAATCCCTGTGTGGTGCAGCAAGAACAGAGTCACTGGAGAGGCCACGTGGCACAGCAAGTCCCCAGGTGAGGTCTGTCAGCCCTAGGTAGCTCCAGAAGCATTTGAGAGAGCTCCAGAAAGGCTCAGCTTGACTGGGAGTACCCCGCAGCGTGCCAGCTGTAATTTCCTCCATTGTCCGTGTTTCACTCAAGCCTTAAGGAAGCAAATTCATGAACTTCCCCTTACGTGCCTTGAATGTGCCTTGTTTTACACCAGCTATACACCGAGGTGGCTGTTGGGAATGACTGCTTCTGGGTGCTCCTGGCCATAGCCCCTGAGCGTCCCACCAGGACCAAATCCCTGTGTGTCCCTCCTCTGGGATACTCGGCATCACCACCGCCAGGGTGAAACCCAAGGTGCCAACAGGAGCGGCAATACCCCTCAGGGCTGCAGGCACGGGTTCACAGCTCACAAGCTCCAGATATTGTGAGAAAGATAAATAAATAAATTCGGTATAGGGTATTGGGTATATTTGTAAATAAATCGGGACTGCAGTGGCAGTGCAGAAACTAAGAAAATGGAAAAACAGAACAAAGAAATTCTCCTGTGCTCCCCTCCAAAGCCTGGGACCTACCTGTCCTCCAGAGAACAGTGTCGTAGAAAAAGGAGAACTCCATCTCTGTGTGATGCTCAAGAGAAGCCCAACCTCTCGGAGCCGTCACGTAAATATAGGACACGTAGAGAGGGACGTGGACGGTTAAGAAGGACTGAGCAGAGTCCCGTACCTGTCAGTAAAACCCAGTAAGTGGATATGCACTTTGCAAAGGAGAGACGCTGGCCTGGACTCACAGCACCCACTTCATTCATGTTCTGCTCTGCAAATAGGGAAAGCACGTAGATGCAAGTCGTTTTGCCTTCCCCTTGGTGCCTAAACTATTCACTGCAGGAATAAAACATCTGCATCCACATTACAGACTGCAGTGTACTGGGGTGAGACATGCATGGAGGAGAGCAGCACGGGTCACTGCACGCTGTTTCACCTCCGAGCATCCTCAGTACCCCTGCATCACACAGGCTCTGTGGCACAGGCACGAGCAGGCTGGGGAATGCTACTCTGCCGTATCACACAACAGGAATAGATTTGTTAAAGGTTGTTTTGAAATATGAAATATTTTTGTTTGCATTAACTGGATGATAAACTAGTAAGTAATGTCCCTGACCAACAGAGAGCAGAATTTTGGAAAGGGCTCAAAGCAGCCCTCTTCTCCCTGCAGTCAAGGAAGTTTGCTGCACCCACTGTGAACCTGAAGCTCAGTAAGTGATGGTGAAAGCCCTCACCGGGCTTCTCCAAAGAGGCAAGAAAGCTCAAGTTTGAGTCCAGGATCAGGTAAGAGTGTATGCATCACTCTAGACCCCTTAGTGTGTGGGTTTGAGTACCTGCAATGGACATAAATGAAGCTGCCTGTAGTCTCCTGGGGCATCCCAAACTTACCATAATGCAGCAATTTGCACTTTTCAATAAGCTGATACACCAAAAGGTTGTCACTGGCCTGTCATTAACACACCTGACAAAACGAGCTGTGGTCACAACTTTAGCTCAAAATTTTTCCCCTTTAAAAATCAGCGATTCTGCTTGCTCAGAACCGCCCCTTGGAGCACCTGGAATGCCACAGCTCTCCAGCTGTGCATACAGCATTTATCTGTGGAGTGCAGCTGCACTCTGCAAGCCCCCGAGACAGCTCAAGAAGAGACATGCCAGAGGGGCTGGTGCCAGTCTCCACATACTAAATTATGCAGCTGCTTGGTTCAAGGAGCTTCTCTGGATCTGTGCAAATAATTGGAGCTATAAAGGGAAAGTTAGCAAACTATTTCAGACTGGCAGGAATTAAAATAGATTATGTTGGCCATAACATTCTGACTGGGAATTCAGTACAAGTATCTAATGCAGATGAGATGCTCGCTTGAGAGAGATGTACGCGCATAATCCAGCCACGAGAGGGCAGTGAGACACATCTTAGTAGCAAAAGCCACTGTTCGTTACAAGAGAGCATTTCTGGCTTTTGGTCTGTCAGTTAGTTAATTAAGACATTACTTAAAAACTCTCATGACCACTGGAACCCCATTGAGGAGAACAAACTGCTGGGCCTCTGCTCTGCTTTTTGCTCATTCATATTGGCTAAGGATACAGTCGAAGTTGTAGAAGAATAGAGCGCAGGTATGAACGTTTTGTATTTCTAGCATACCCTTATGCTAACAAAAAATATTTTACAGGCTCTCTAAGAATAAAGCCCACATGACCCCAACCAAAACAAATTAATTAAGTGCATTTCACAGAGCAATGTTCTTCTCTTGCTAAAAGGGGAAAAACGTGCTTCAGTTGTACAGAGCAGAGCAGCAAATATACCCAGTAAATGTTCATGAACACGCAGTGGAGCTTTGCCTGAAAATGGACAAAGATCTGGATGACGTGAAAGAGCTGTGGATGTGCCATCTCACCTGGAAGTCAGCTGTCACAGAGCCTCCGCAGACATCAATTAATTCAGTCATGTCGTAATAAGCATCGAAGGTCCAAATGCAGCTCTTCAGGTTGAGGTGCTTGTAGAGCTGGATTGTCTTTGGCTCTCTCACCGTGGGGTCGAACTGGTAAGGGCGGTCATAGCCAGGGCCGAGAACGATGCTATCGTACGTTACTTCATCCAGGAACCCTGCCTCTGGGATTAAGAGACATCAGGACACCAATCAGTCCAGATTTTGAAGAGTTTGAGGCCATGTACTGAAGTCCCATTTTCAGTCTCAGGTTGTGTTGATGACTTTTAACACACTGGGGACTTCCTGGCTCCTCTCCATGACCCCCGTGGTCAAACAGAACACGTAGAGGTCTTCACAGCAATGCTGTTTAACCCCACTGTAATGTAACCATTTCCTATGCACTGCATCTCATCTTCAGCAGGACAACTCTGCTCACTGCTGTTAGTACAGGAAGATTATTTGCTACAGGAAATATTATTTGCATCATGTCAGGAGAGCTCAGACGAAGACAGAGCCTACTCTGCGTTTCTTTACTGGTTCCTCCTCCTCCCCAGTTCAGAAAACAAAAGCCGGCTTTAAAACTTACCGGAGATGCCTTTAAGGTCTCTGATGGTGACCAGGTTCGAGCAGACGTGCTGGTGTCTGTAGATGGACTCGGAGAGCAGGAAATGCAGATTGTGCAGCGGCAGGGTGGAGATGAGGGGCAGCATGCCGTCCTGATGAGGGATCTGCACCGAGATGTGGATCCTGGAACAAACATCAAACATCATCCTGGATGAGGCAGCGGATAGGATGGTCTGGCAGGCACGGGAGCCTCAGGCACTACCCCACACCATGCAGCAGCGCAGCACAGACAGCGCAAGCCTGGTACCGGCCATCTCATATTTAGGTACAGCCAGATTCCCCCATCTACACACCCGCCCCTCACGCTGTCCCACCAACTCCCATTTCCCCAGAGGAAGGGCACCCCTGTGGCAGGGCAGGGCACATGGAAGAGAGCGGGAGCGCTTCCCTCAGCCCCCTGCACTGTTCAGGGGGCGCGCGAGGGACGTGGGGTCTCCTCGTTCCCCTCCTCCAGCTTCACACCTGTTGGGATGCTCCTTGTGTTTGACATCCAGGTACTTCAGAGTGGCAATGAACGACTGGGCCTGGAAACCTCGGGCTGTCCCCGCGACTACGGGAGTGTGGCAGATGGCACTGTCCGTCCCTATAGTGACCACGTTGCTCCTCAGGGGGGTGCCCACGTGGCCGGCTTTGTCCACAGCCTTGGCCACGCAGCGCACGTGGAAGCGCCGGCTGAAATAAATGCTGTCCAGCACCTGCAGGGAGCAAGGGGAGAGAAAGGTGCACGTGGGTCAAACGCACCAGCATTACTGCTCTCAGCGTGGCAAAATCACATTGTCCCGGTGTTTTGAGGCAAGGCAGACAACTGCATGTGCAAAATGGGAGCATGTGAGTGCCGGTGTCTGCCTGGCCAGAGGTTGCAGGTGTGACTGTCACCCGTGCTGAAAAAGATGCTCGAATCTGTTGGGTGCTTTACAGCTACTTAAGTCTGCCCACGTACTGATGGAAGGGGAAGAGGGAGTCTGAGCTCTTTATGACCTGCCAAGCTCCATCTGTCCCTTGCCACCAGGGATTTACTCAAGTGTCTGAGTGCTCACAGCTGCTTCCCACAGCGACAGAAGTAGTGCTTTCAGCAGGCTCAGTGAAAGAGCACTAAGTTTTCGGAAGCCAAAAGAAAATAAATTTCCCCAAAGAGGCCCCCATGTCTCGTGCTAACTCCCAAATCTGAGGAGACTTTAGGTCTCAATCTCCATGTAACCGAATTGTGCACCACCAGACATGGCTCAGACTCCTGCATGAGTGTGCGTGGTGTAGAAACAGAGCTGGATGCCTGAGAAGAGCTGAGACACCACAACTGGGAGCACCTAGAGGAAAATAGCAGTTCTGATTGTGGGGCAGGACATGAACATCCAGGGACAGACAGGTCCCAGGCCACACATGGAGCAAAGCAGCAAAATGACTGCCCGAAGGAACAGTGGCTCCTAAGTCGAGCTCAGCCCCTCCTGCCACCTGAGCAGGATGGAAAGGAAGCAGCCAACGGCACCGCCAAAAGCTGGCACTACAGCTCACAGCAGCGTGTTGGGCTCCCCTTCAGGCACAGCCACTTTTTTTCAGTGCCAAATTTCCCATATGAGTGATCACACAACGCACAGCCCGACACACCTGCCCCAAGCCCTCTGCTGACTTTTGCCACGTGCTTCTGCAGCCCTTCCATGCCAACACCCAGCCACGCACCTTATGGTTGACGCTGGTGAACGGCGTGTTGTCGGTGATTGTTTCAAAGGGTGACCTGGCCCCGTTCCCATCCGTGGGGGTTGCTACTTCCCAGCTGAACTGTATGGACGACTGGTTGATGCCAGCCTCGCCGCAGCGCTCCTTCGTGACCGCGTACTTGGGGAAGTGAGGGTCACAGGGCGTGACACAGATGAGCGGGTAGCCCGGGGAAGGGGATTTCTTGGCACCATCCTTGGTCGCTTCTTCCACGCGGTCATAATCAGCCAGGGTGACGACCTGGATAGAGGCAAGACAGCAGCACTCGCTCGGTGCTGAGGGGAGGAGCAGGAAACACAATCTTTCCCACATGCTCTAAGCCTGCCACATGATTGCAGCTCTTAGTTTTACTTTAGAAACCCACTGGAGTTTTCAGTCTGTACTCAAAGGGTACTAAACCATATCCACTGCAACAGGCAGCTTACCACTGGAGGTGCTGGTAGGATCAGGCTCCCCGACGCCTCTTGATCCAGAATAGTCACCGTGGCAGTGCTGGTGTCTCCGAGAACAGCTTCCACTGGGTCATCTGGACCCAGCACTAGAGAAAAGGATTCGTGCCATTCTCGGTCTTCATTGGACATGATCTCCACCTTAAATATGATGTGGTCCACACCTGTGAGAGGAAATGCAAGAGAAACAGAGAGAACTCGAACTCGATTCATCACTGGAAATTGCTCTGAAGTTCTCGTTAAAAAAATGCACAGCTGGTCTATGCCACAACCACTGAAACATTATGATAAAATACACATTATAAATTTTATTTCCACTCATTGCTACTAATAATTCAGCCCTTTCCACACACGAGTCTATACATAAAACTGACTATGACAACGGATCTGATTGATCAGGTGATAGATTTACTAGCAGATGCCATCTGGGGATTAATAATGCCTGTCTTATATTAGCTGTCTGTAGTAAAAATCTATGATCCGAAGTATATCCCACCTCTGCTGTGAGCAACAATGCTCTCTCTCACCAGCAGGCAGAACTGTTTTGTGACGGCTTCATGGTCTCAGCAACACGGTCTACGCTCTTACAGGATCCTGAAAAATCTCTGCTGAATCTCTGAGGACCACTTTTCCCTCACCTGCCAAATACCAGGGCTTCTTCCTCTGTTCTGGGCACCCTTCACCTAGCTGTTCAGCCTCTTTGCCTCACGAAGTTACAGCTGTAGCAGAGCGTGCGGCTACAGCCCAAGGGAAAGTCACACTTAAAAAATACCACGTGGTAAGGCCTCGTGTAGTATATTTGAAATACGTTACTAAAACAAACAAACAAAAAAAAACACAACAACAAACGGAGGAAATACCACAAACAAAATAACTCTCTTCCCTCCAGGGACCCTTTACCTGGGCTGAATTTGAGCACTCGGCTCTTGGGGTAGTAATCCACTCCAGCCTGAGCTGAGCCATCCCGGGTGCTGCAGCGGACTTTCGAGGTCCTGTTCTGATCCCCTCTGCGGACCACCTTGATATTTAGAACAGCAACGCCCTCCGGGCCTGGCGGCTCCCGCACTTGGTAGGCAGCTTCTTCGAACTCAATGGTGGGTGCTAGAGAGACAGCGGTGAAGAAAGAGCCCCAGGTTTGCACACCAGCTGACGGCTTGCAGATGAACAGCATTCAGCAAGCGGGGTGAGCCAAGCCCAGCTCCTTTTAGACTGTATCTACAGATCTGCAGAGCAAGGGGCTTGCAAGCAGGGGACAAAAGCTCCATCCTCATTGAGCTTCCTCGCTTACCATCTTCATCGTTGGTGACGGTTATGGTTGCCACGTCCATCTTCCCAATCCTAGCTCCACTCCAATGGTTTCCAAGCGGGCTACCAAGGTAGACCTGGAACTGCTCCTCTGGTTCAAAGGCAGAGTCATCACTGATGTAAACACTGCAGTTTTTCACCTAGAGCCAAGCAAATGAGAGAACAGCAGACACTGATAAATTCCCTGGAGCTACCTTGTTTCCTCCCTGTCTAGGGTTGTTTGTCTGAGTACTGCCTGTCATGGAAGAAGAGCCCTTCTGTTGTTAAGGCTACTTCTTCGGTGTGGTCAAATCACACGGTTACACAATGAAAGACAGCAGTGAAGACATCAGCTTGCACAAGCCCTTAGCTCTCTGCTACACCAATCCTGAGTCCTTCTGACACAGAGGATTGGCATTTTATGTTTTAACCAGTTTTATCATGAAACAAAGACCTCCACAGTCACGTCCTATTTCCAGGACCAGAAGGATTTGTGACCTTGCGCATCTACGAACCCAGTTCTGACAGCCTCCGTCAGCTCCCCTGACAATGCAGAGTCAGGCAGGAGATCTGAACCTCTCCCACCAGTACTTCGCTCTCCCTATAAGCCAGGTTCACAGCTCACCTTCTCCCCTTTCAAGAAAGTGATGCGGGACTCCTCTGCATTCCTCCTCTCTGCAAAGTCCTCCATGACCTCTGCGGTCTGGCTCTGGGTGTAGCACCTGACAGAGGACTCGTAGCTCAGGTCACCAGTGCGGAAGATGGGGATGTGCAGAGTTCCCTCCTTCTCCTTCACCGTGAACGCATCCTTGGTGAACTGCATGCTTGGCACTGCAGAAGGCAATGAAGGGTGTCAGGCAGCATTGAATTCGCAGAGTGAGAAGAGCTGATCAAAGCACATACACCCTTGGAGAACTGCTGCATGGAGCCTGACAGCCAGAGAATGAAGCGGCAGTTTTGCTGTGCTTCAGAAGAGGATTTTGTTTCAGATAAACCAGTGACTGTGACTGCTATCAGCCCTCCAAAGAGCACAGGACTGGCAGACCCTGCAGCCCTGCAGAAGGAAGCTCTCTCTCTTCATCACCTCTTAGTCACCTGCTTTCAATGGCTGCTGAAACTTGTTCCTTCCCTGACATTTTGGTGCTGTTCCAATGTGCTGAAGAACAAAACAGGGCTAGTGGTGCAGGGAACGTGTGTTTGTGAGGCCTGGCGAGCAGGGACTGTGTGAGGACTCTACCGAAGTATGGGCTAGGTCTCAAAGCATTATCCTACTGTTTGTGGACAGACATGGAAGAAATTACTAGCTGCAAAGAGGACTACTACAAAGTTAAGATTACACAGTGTGTGCTTTCCTTAAGCAAGCAAACATGAGAGAGGTTAAAACACAACAGAAAGGCAACATGAGGTGAAACAATCTCACGTAGTAAGAGGAGTTCAGCCCACAAAAATCATGAATGGGGACTGAGCTCTGAGCAGAGGCCAAGAATGGCTAGAGGGGAGTGAACACTACAGGAGAGTTCATTCTGCACTTCCAAAGACTCCAGGGTCTTGTGGGCCATGATGCATGGACAGAAACAGGGCAGCCAAATGCAATGGGAGAAACACAGGAAAACAGACTAAATCCAGCCTAGAATAACCTCACCTGGATGAGCCTCCTCCTGTGTGCAAGTGTTAAGGAAGAGGCTAGCACGGACTAGGCAGAGCCGCCACGGATAACTTACCGTCCTGGAAGATGTCATTAATGGCTACAATTGCTTGGAAGGGTTTTGTTAGCTCTGCTCCATGGGGTGAGCTGAGATAAACAACAAATGTCTCCAGCCCTTCTATCACGGGGTACTGAGCATCGTCCAGGATTGTCAGAGTGCAGAACTAGGAGGAAAACAGAAGACCCTCTTTTAAAGACGGAAAGCTGTCATCTTTTGTGGCACTCACTTCTGGGTTTCTTATGTAAAGTCATTATGTCAGGTCTGTTCTAAGTTCACTAATCGATGGCAGCAATGCTGTAGATAAGTCCAGCATATCGTTTCACAGAAAAGGCAACAACCTTCATCTCAGGAGAGGTGGCCTGACTGAATCTTCTCTGACTGGAGCACTGATCTGATGCAAATGAGTGCCTAGCAGATTCATTAACAATTCTCAAGTGGCCCTGAGAGGATTTTCAAAATACTAAAATAGCAAATACAGAGCGTGCACGTATATGAGCAAGAAATGTCCTCAGATGGGCAGACTCATCAGGAGACAAAGTGGGTCCTCACCTCTTCTGTCTTGCCTGGCCTGAATTCTATTTTTCTGGAGCTGGGGATATAATCAATTCCCGGGCTGGCAGACGGAGGGTCTGATGTCCGAGTGGCACACCACACTGAGACGGGGGTTGAGAGATCGGGTCCTTGCCGGAGGACTGGAATTTCAATGTTTCCTGCATCACCCATTGCACACAAACGAGAACCAAGATTAGAAAGCAGGTGCATATCACAAAACCACTTCTCTCCCTTCATCGCTGTACCTCACTGAGCACAGGCTGTTGAGGAGAACAACCCCCAGCCTCCCCCTCAGGGACAGAGGAAAGATTATAAACTCTCTGCAGATCTCCTGTGTTTCTGCTGTCGTGTCCTCAATCAGCCTTTCTAATGCTTCAACCTGTTAGAAGCACGCTTCCACAGTAAGCACCCACACGATGCAGAGCAGCCCTGGGGGAGCCCCTGCCACTCTTTACCTGCAGCCTCACTGACAGCAAAGGTAGCATTCCCCAGGGACACCGTGGAGGCATCGTTGGGACCCGCGATGAAGACGCTGGCTGAAGCCCGGCTGCCAATGCGCGCGTTGTCCGAAGCATCGGCCAGCACGATCTCAAACTCCTCCTCCTCCTCGTATTCGCTGTCATCGATCAGCGTGACATCGCACGTCGACACGCTAACGCCCGGTCCAAAAACTATGCGGCTCTCATCCGTCATCCCCCTGGACTTGAAGTCGGAGCCGGATTCCAGCATATACGGGCTGCTTCCCTTGGCGGATTTGGGGACGGTGTAGCAGACAGCAGACACGGTGCTGCCCGTATCCCCTAAGATGCAACAGGAAAAAAAAAACATGGCTTTATGGAAGTTTTATTACTCCATCTGGAGTAATTATATGGAGACATTATACACCATTCACTTAGACAATAATGCAGCACTCACTAGAGAAGCAGGGGAGAAACCATCCCTACTCCTAAACTTCCACCAAACTTGGCTTTGGTCTAACTTCTGACTTTGCCTCTGAAAGAATATCTAGCACAGTGATGGGGTCCTCACAAAACACAATATCTAGATCACCAGGAAGCAGCAAATAAATACAGGCTCATTCTGGGAGAAGAAACAGATCCAAAGACATGAAGCTTTAACATGTTTGGTGAATCTTAATGGCAGAGCTGAGGAAGAAAAAAAAATTAAGCCACCTTCCCTTGTTTCTTGTCATCTCAATTGTACCACAAAACTACTTCTGAAAAATCAAAGAATTGTCCCCAAAATCATGAACAAACAATCCCCCAGGGAACACCACTTGTTTTTTTTTGCGGGGGGCACTGTTTGCTTGCTGGCAGGAAACTGTCACTTGCCTGAGCTTGGCAAGCGTATAATATGCTACTGCTGGCTCCTCATCCAGCCCCGTGGCAGGGCGGGTTCGGACTCAACCCACCTTTTCTTTCAACAGGAGCAGAGAGCACGCCGGTGCTCTCGCTGACATGGTACGTCTTCCTGTCGAACTGCAGGGTGGGCTCATCCTCCGCGTCAGTGATGGTGACCGTGGCCCGGGTGACGCTCCCCAGCAGCGCGTAGGCCGGCATGCTGAGCTCCACGGTGAAGCTCTCTGCGCTCTCAAAGACCTCGTCATCGTTAATGACGATGGTGCAGGCCTTGGTGTCCTCCCGCTCCTCAAACTGCACCTGCAAGGCAGAAAGCGGGCTGCTCTCTCTGGACTGGGGTCTGAAACTTTCTGTCCTTCCTGCACCACCCTGGCCTCAGTCACACCCTGTGCGTAGGCAGCTCCGTACACCGACCTTAACCAAGGACAAATGGCTAGCAGAGGCCAAAGGCAGCAGCAAATGCAGCTTGCAGGCCCCCACCCTTCTCATCTCAGTCATGTTTTAGGCTTTCACATGGTTGTGAGTGACATTCCTATCCAGGCAAGCCTGCCAAGCTTGTAATCTGTCACAACACTGCTGCAAAACATATCTGCCAACATGAAATCCTGATGGAAAAAGGGACCCTCTTCTGAAGGCAAATAAAACACATTTTTTTTAGAAAGGAAATAGTCTCCTCTGTGTTTTTATCAGCTTTACTGAGACTCTAAAATCACAGGCATCATACACTTTACCAGGCAACAGCGTTGCTAGCTCTTGTGCATGAACATTGAACTTTGCTCAAGGTCATAGGATCACAAAACCTACTTAAATTGAAAGAATTATTGCTCGAAGAAGAAGAAATACTCACCAAGTCATGTCAATACTTCTATCACATCAGCAACAGTTAGAAAAATCAGGGGTTAACACAGTACAGGTCAAGGCAGAAAAAGGGTTGATCACCATTAAAAGTGAGCTTTCTGGAAAAGTGTCAAGAGAGCCTTTGGGGAAAAAGATGTCACTGTGAATTCCCAGTGCTTTGTTGAGGATGATTAACACAGTCCTCAACTGCAGAGAGAAGGAAAGAAGTGGAAGGATGGAGATAACCTGATCTCATGCACAGCACTGGGGAGACAGAAATCCTTCAGGAACTGCTGGTGTCTCTATGCTAAGGACTCTAAAGGAAGAAATGGCCAGGGACAGGGGAAAATCCTAACAATTACTTGTGCAACTACTGTGCAGTCAAATCTTCAAATAAAGGCAAAACAAGAGTAAGTTACTGCCTAAGAGTACCCTTCCTCTTGTGGGCTTAAACATTCCAGCTCAGATGCTTATTATTGTAGACGTCACTATGTTTACATGCAGCCTAGCAATTTAGTTCTCTTGGCTGCACCACTTCTCAGCCTTCTAAGAAGCACAGAGGCCGTTCACTCTGCAGCATGCTCTGACTCGGAGGTGCTGAGCCCTGCCTCTCCACCCTTCTCACCCTCAGGATGCATCAACCACTCAACACGAGGGAGCTGCCAGGCCAGAAGAACACAACAGCAGCGCCCAGGCATCCCAGGTGAAAATGTAACCTTCCGTCCCGCGGCGCCCCCAGCCTACCTGCCCCGCGTACTCCACGTAGTCCTGCCCTCCAGGCTGCGGCCCGGAGCTGGCGGTGGCCGTTCCCTGCTCGGTGCGGCACAGGACGATGGCGTACTGGTTGAGGTTCCCGAGCCGCCGCACAGCGACGCTCACAGAGCCTGCGCTCTCGCTGACGTTGTAGCTGGAAGCGCAGCAAGCAGAGACAAGTAACTGGCACCACTTAGCCCGCAAGCCAAAGGCACTGGAGTCCTACAGGGAACATGGGGATCAAGACCTTCGGGCTGGGCAGCAAACCCCGTGTGTTTATATGGACACAAATAGACTCATGCTGGCTGCTGCCCCCGCGGAAAATCCGAGGCGTGCGAATAACCAGGGGCTCAGGCAGGCGTCAGCTATTCACAACCCTGCTCCACAGGTAACCCGGCAGGCAGCCCTCCTCACTCGCACACACGAGTTCCCAACTCCTGCTGCTGTTGGCTCCCTGGCACAGGCAGAAATCAGCAGCGTGACTGCTGGGTGTGCTGCTGAACCAAGACATCAGTCCTGAGGGGGTGCCAGGGAAACACAGGCACAAACAATGGCAATTGCCCCAGAATTTCATTTCTAAGTTGTAGGTCTATCACACGTGAGAGGGCTCAGCCTGCCTCGCTCCTGACCAGACCCCACCTGTTAGAGGAGTGCTGTAAGCCCCACGCCATTTACCTGGTGGAGGTGAAGCTGAGGAGGGACCACTGGATGTGGAAGACATTGCCACCGACCACATTGGGTTTGCTGTCCTTCACTAGGAACTGAAAGCTGTCCATGGTCTCCTGAACCTTCTCCTTGTGCATCACGTACCGAACGAGGCCCTGGTTCACATCCTCTGCCGGGAGGAGACACCCAGTGAGCTAACGCAGAAGGTCAGCAGTACTTTTACGGAGGAGCAGTGCAGACACACACAGATCTGCACAGCCACCCGGATCAGGGCTGTGCAGCTCTGATGAGCATTTCAGCTCTGTTCTATCAGGTGGCACGTCCTAGCAGGGCTCATTCTCGTTGCTGAGATTCAAATAATTTTGGTCTTTTCCATTTTTTTCTGAGCACACAGGACGCCAGGCTTGGCTGGCAAGGCCTGATGCAAAGGGACAGGCAGAACTGCTGACTGCATTTGTACAGGACCTAACGGTACGGTGCGAGGCTCTGCACACTGCAGCAGCAGAAATGCTGAAGGCTGTGCTCCCACCTCACTCTCAGCCTGCCTGGGGCAATCTGGAGGCAGCAAGCAGAAAGAGCAGAGGGGCGCAGGAAGCAGAGTTACTGCCTCACCTCGTGTTGCTAATAGAGGGTCCCATGGTCCTGGAGGAGTGAAGTTTCTACATGCTGATTACTCTGCGGTACTGGAGAAACATCTCCCAGACCTTAGGATTATTAGATCCACGTGCAAAATCTGCACTGCTCTGTATTGTCCCAAGCCAAATCTCTAGCTCTAACAAGTCTGGAGAAACAGGGCACACAACAGGACACAGGTCGGCATCAAAAAAACCCCTACAGGCTTTCTGCAATCAACAGTAAAGTTCACTTCTTACTTTGGGACACACCTTTGAGATTCCAAAAGAGCAACACTCTCCTGACTGGGCAGTATAAGACTCCCCTGAAGTCAGGGAAGTTCTGGATAAGATTTTGCCCCTTGTCTTCGCTCCTCCCACCATTTTTTCCCCCTCACACAGGCTACCTTAACACCATGAAGCAGCTGAAGGCAAAAAGCAACAAAATAAAGCTCATCTTCCATACCCTGAGTAAAGGTGGTCACCGCTGTTCCTGGCTTCAGCTTGTTCTCCACATAACCATTTCTGGGACCGTTCGTTATCTCATAGATCAGCTGTTTGTCCTCTGTGTCGGGATCTGTCGTTAATAATTCCTTCTTGGTGATCAGATTGGTTGCCTGGATTAAAGCCAAAATGAGGGAGTTAAACTCTGGAGATCCAGCAGTGCAAATCTGATTGATTATTCATCCCCAAATCCAACCACTCCTCTGCCACAGTCCCACGAGGGAGAAGCTGGGCTGTTGAAGAGCACGTGGCACAGAGTGGCCCTGTGAACACCCAGAGGCTGCGGAGCCTGAGGTATGTCCCTCATCATGTTTGACAGCACGGGAAGGATTCAAATTCTGTCTCAGATATGGTTTAATTAAAAAAAAGGGGGGGAGGAGAGGGGCTAAAAGAAAAGTGAATTCAGAGCACACTGCTGAGCCCTACCTAGTTGGGGCTAGAAGATACGACAAACCTTGGTTCACCTGGAAACCACTCCATGAACTGGGCTGATGCTCAGGTGAGCCCTGGCTTTGCCAAAATTTTTTGCAAACAGCCTGAAGTTTAGGGTTGCACTCACGACAGTTCATGCTGCTTTAGTGAGCTTGTACTAATCCTCTTTCAAATGACCTCACACAGATGTGCCTCATTTCCACCCCATTTTTGCTTTCTCTCTAAAAAGAAAACATCTTTAAAAGTGGCAGAAAACGAGAGAAAGAATTAAACTGCCTGAGGCTGCAGGAGTGCTTTTTCCAAAGTCAGGAATTTGAGCTGAGGTAGCTACTTCTTAATACAATTTCTTAATACCGTGCTTTCCAAATCCTTTTTCTGGGGAAGAACCGAAGTACTTCTTTGCTGTTAATGCTGGGTCCTCAAAAATGAGCATGAGATATCACTCCCTGGGGTTTTGTTTAGACTTCAGCAAAACAAAGGCCTATCATGGCAAGAAAACCCTGTACCATGTTTCTTTGGGAGCCGTACATCTCTCCTGTGGCTGCTGCAGCACATAAGCAAGGCTTCTCTGCCATCAGCAAAACTGAAAACGCATTGCCTGGGGAAGGAGGGCGAGGGGCAGGACACCTCTGTCCCACGAGGTGGGCAGGAGCTGTACTGAGCTGGACAGCTCGTGCAAGAGCCAAGAAGAGCCAGAATGGTGGTCCTGCTGATGGAAGGGAAGGAAGCAATTTTGTGCCCTGGAGCCACACTGCCTGGATTAGCTGAGCTGCAGTGCAGGCATCCCTGCACACCTCTGTCTTTTCCAAGATGCTCCATGAGCTCAAAGGGGCACCTGCGGTCTATCACAGAACTCAAAATGCTGAAGGATCACCCAGGTTCATCCTGTGAAGCCACTTCTTCTGGAACAGCCTGAGAAACAATCTAATCCAAACCCAGACAACCAGTTACCTTGCCGTCCATGTACTCCAGCCACTGCAAACCCAGGTTGGTGACAACCCTGGGTGTCCCATCATCCACAGGGAGAATGTCCACTTTGAAGCGCTGCGGTGCGGCTGTCACAACCTGAGCAAAGGTCAGAGAGATGGATGCTACTTTGGGAGTCAGAGCCTTGGCCACCACATTATCAGCCTTGCTCCCGTCAGATCGGTTAGGATCAAGGTCCTGGGGCAAGTTTGCAGGCATGAAGTTTGCCATTACGCCACTGACCAAGCACATGGCATCACACAGCCAAGAATACTGAGCCCCTATCTTCAGTGGAGCAACAGCAGCCAAGTCTCCCTCCTCTGAGAGGAGGCAGCCTCCAACCACCTGGTTCCGTGGTCTCTCTTGCCTCCCTCTCTGTCCGCTTACCTTCTTCCCTCCTTCTTCCACAACGAAGAAGGGGTTGGTCCCGTCGGACACGGTGAAAGCGAAGCGATCCTTCAGCGAGTTGCTGCCGTCGTGACTGTAGCTGATGCGGCTCTGGTAGACGTCCTCCATGGTGAAGGTGGTGGTGGGGTGGTAGCGCTGCCCACTGCTGCTGCGCTCGATCAGGCCGTGGCGAGGGGGGTGCACGACCGTGAACGTAATTGACTCAGCCTGCACCAAGGAGACAGGGTGGCACCAACTACAACTTCAGGACCAGGTCAGGAAGGTCCCTACAGCCCTGGGGAAGGACTCTCTGCACCCAGTCTTCCTAGTCAGTGGCTGGCAGGCAGCACTGCACACTGGATTGATTCACCATGAGCCCTGCCTGTCCTCGTCTCTCAAAAAAGCCAGACCCAGGAGGAGTAGGAGGAAATGCCATTTTTATCTGTGCCAAGCATAAATGCAGTATCAAGACCTCAGCTCATGTTAAATCCACAGTGTTCAGAGGGAAGGTGGGACAGGGCAAAGGTTTGCTCTGATGACAACTTCTAACCATTTTTCATGCAGGTTTGTTGTTTGTGTGTCTCAGAGACATCCCAGATGAAGTACGTGTTTCTCAAGCCAGGGCTTTGCTTTGCTCAAACATTCGTTCATCTATTTATATACAAGCCAGGCCTCCCACAAGCAGTTTGTTTGAAGCTGTGATCAGACAGGGTATGTGCAGGGAGGGATGACACTCAGTATAATCTCTTTCTTTGAATGCAAGCCCATTTTTCTGATAGGCCAGATGTGCAACAGAAAAAGGGAGAGAGGAGACAAAGGGGAGTCCTGCCTTACCTCTGTGTCAGCATCTGTTGCTTTAAGCTCAAACTCTGTGATGGTTTTTCTCACACCTTCCTGAACTCTCATCCCCAGGCTTTGCACTACAGGTAAGGAGTCATCCACGGGGTTTATGGTGATGTCAAACGTCTGGCTCACCTGGGACAGGAGAAAAAGCCTCTCTCAGTGAATTCAGCCTACCAAAAGCACAGCTCCACTGAAATGGTAACACTATAAGGAGACCACAGTGATCCACTAAGCTTGGGTCACTTCATTTTGGACTTGTTTAGTGAATCAACAAGAGCTTCTAAGCTCAGATCCTGTAAATACGGCTCTTCTATCCTTCTGCACTAATTTCTTCTTCCTCTTTCTGGCACATTTATGGAAATGCACTTCTACCTCCACTGCTCACTCTACCTTGTTACCTCTCTATTTGTAGCCATGATTTCTCCCTTTCAGAAGGCAGGAAGGAGACATTTCTCAAGGGTCTAACGGTACTTCTGGCACTTTATCAGTGCAGTGAATCAAGGCTGATCTCCAGGACCAATTGGTAAACAGATAAAAAACAGACACTGAAATCTTGGTAAACCAGTCTCATGAGCTTACACCTCAGGTAGCTCCCCCTTCCCTGTGGTACATAACATCCCTGGCAGCAGGGGAAGTACAGGGTAACCACCTTCCAAATTACAAGCTGATATATGGCTTTTTTTCCTTTCCTTTGCTACATGTAGCTCTCCCTCGAAAGCACATGAAGAAAACTGATTCTGAGCATATCCTATGGAATCAATAGCCTGCTCTGACTCAGGGGAAAAAACATGCTGTGACCTACCTCGTTTGTCCCATCAGACACAGAAAAGGTGAAGGCATCTGCATGCTTTTCAACATCACTTGTGTGGACATACTGGATGCTGCGAGAGGCCAAGTCTGCCTGGCTGAAAGAACTAATTCTTGTCCCTGGAAAAAAAGAACAGTAGGGGAAAATGGGCTACAGAAAGAGGTAAAATACAGGAAGCTGGACATGGCGAGTGTAATCTAAATAAGAGGAGCATATGACATGACAGTATAGAGTTAGACCAACTGAGAAGGGAGGAGTGTGACGCTCATACTGCTAGTGGATAATGGGGCGTTCAAGGCAACTCTAAAAGTCAGATCACATTTGCATGGAATTCTTTTCTGAATTTCACAGGATTGACCAAAAACCTTCTGAACTACCAGACTTCATCATCTAGCATATCCATCACACCACCACGTAGCTTCATTCTGTAACAACTCACTGGTTAGTCCCCTTCCTTTCTGCAAAGCCCAGCTGCGAGATGAGGCCGGAGTTTATCGATCAAGGGACACGGTGGCCAAGAGGGGGACTAGAAGTAACTCTTCACCAGGGTGGGTGGCTCAAAAGCCCTGCTGGAGCTTTGCTGCTAGGAGCACCCAGCCAAGCAAAATGCTCTCCTGCTAACCTGGGGAGGCCGCGTGCTCCAGGTGCCCCAGCTGCGGCTGCTTGGTGAGCCTGTACTGGAGCTGGGCTGGCTCGCTGTCCTGGTCGGTGGCAGAGAGCTGCAGGGTTGTGATCTTCTTCGCCGAGTTCTCATCCAAGACCAGCCCTTTGTTAGCAGTGATGGAAGGGGGAAATCTGTCCTCTGAAAGGGTTAAATGCAAAGCAGACTGAGTTAGGAGGTTGTTCCCCTCCTTCTCTTCGTGTTATTCCCGCTGGGTATTTGTGCTCAAGCAAGACAACAGGCACACGAACGCCCTACACTAAGGGAACCCTCCCAGACTGGGAATTAATGAGTACGCTGGGTCTTGTGATCAATGGAGAGGGCAGAAATGTCTTAAGACAATCTAGACATTATGGGGGAATTTTTCTGTCTTTTTCAGCAAGTTTGTCAGAAGCCAAAGAGCTAATCTTTACCTCCTCAAACTCTCCCCATACCCCAAGTTTCAAAGGCCTTGGAATTAACAGAGAGTAAATACCACATCTCAAGAATTACATCTTAACTTGCTGTACATGTGGGATGGAAATCTATGAAGGCCTGAGCTTTGCAGCAATAATAACATAACTTCAGCACTATAATTTACCTAAAATACGAATATAAAAAACCTGGTCCATCAGTTTGTTGCCATCTGCATCGATCACATCAAAGGTGAAGGCAAAATTTCCATCAGGATCTCCCTTCTTGTGACTGTATACCACTTGCCCTGGAGAGAGGGACAGGAGGAAAGACGTGGTTTATTACAGGCAACTTCATTTAATTCCTAGTTTGGAACCAGGCTGGCACTGTAAGTCAAGAGACTTGCAGCTCCTGGACTTGGGTTTCATTACTTTTTCTCTTTATTTTTTTCTCTCCTGCTGAGAGAGATTTTTTAACACTTCCTTAGTGACGTGTTTCTCCTCTACCATAACAACTTTATCTTCTTACTTCTTTCCCTCTCCCTTCCCTGCTTCAAATCATCCTTCCCCTCTCAAAAAGATATGGCCACTTTTTACTTGCCACGATTATCTGAAGTCAGGCATCCTCACCTTTATTTATATCAGCCTGGGTGAAACTTTTGACAGGTCCTTTGACAGAGATCTGGACTGGATTATCAGTAGTAGTCAGCTGCAGACGGCCCACGCTGGGGTCCTTCTTCATGACAAATCTGATCATTGTGTCATCTGGATAAGGAGCTGCTGCTTTCAAGTGCTGAGCTGTGAGGTGTGCTGCAGAGCCTGGGCCAGAGAACAAAAAAGCTCACAAACAGCTTCAGCCAACCCAGCCGAGTGACTTGTCTAGACTGGACTAGATAGCCTATAAATAGTAGGTGAGGTCCTGTTTTACACAACCAAGGAAGATGCAATTCCAGGGGGGAAAGGAGAACTCCACCACAAGTAAAACAAGCAGAGGGCTCATCTATGAGGACTTGGCTTGTCCAGAGCCTCCATCAGCATTCTGGGGAGCACAGGGCTAAAAACTGTGTGGGCATTTTACTGGCATGGCAGAGTGGTTTTCAACCTCGCATACTTCTTAACAGCCCTGCACAGAGCCATCACAGCTTACCTAGAGCTGCCACATTTTCAGAAATGTGAAATCAAGCTGAGTGCAGGGCAAGTTTCTGAGAGGTGAGCAGGCTCGGACAGCAGCTGTCTGTCAGGGCTGCGGTTAGGTGCTCTAACACGTGTCCCTTCCCAACTAACAGACAGAAAACCCTAGACTGTACATTTGTTTTGGGGAGGCAGTGCTTAACTACAGCATCCCCTCCTGCAATAACATGAAAATATCTCTGCCTATGATTATTTTTCCCCTGCCCACTTCCCTTGCAACAGACCATTGATCCTACGAGGAGAAGATCATTTTTAAAAGACCTTCCCAGTCAAATCAGAGGTAAAAGCACACACCTCCACCTTGAAATTACACTCAGTGGGAGATGACAAGTGTCTCCCAGGGGGCTGCCTGAACAAGCGATACCATTCTGCCCCCTCCCCATACCAGCAGGGAGCTGCAGGCCCCTGTTGACAGCCAGCGTGGGTAGCTGCTGCTTTGGCAGCTCCATGGAGAACTGCAGCCTCCCCGTCTGCGTGTAGAGGCCATCCGTGATGGAGAAGCCAAACTCGTCGGTCTGCGCTGCCGCACCGCTCTGAGTATAAACGATCAGCTCATCCAGAATGTCCTGGTAGGTGAAGGACGAGCCCAGAGGCAGCACACGGCCGTGCTCTGGGGGCTCTGCAGCAGTCTTCCTCCTGCGAAGATGACCTGACAAATGAGAGATGCACGAAAATCATGGGAGCGGATGTGGCCTTGCTGGAAGAACTGAGGAAACTGCTAAGAACTTGACTACATACGTGAGATCTGAAAAATGGCACACAGCCCCCGCTAGTTTAGCAAACAGGGTAACACAAAAGGGAACTTCCCAAGGAAATGGGTGCAGTCCCCCTTTTCCCTCTCAAATAGGAAAAACCCTCAAAGAACAGGTCTGCCCTGAAGCACAATTGCTGCTCCAAACACTGACTAAACGTGCCTTATACAAACATGCCAGGCTTCTCTCTCACATCAGGGGTATTAGACACACACACACAGATGCACAGACAGATGTCCCTGCTCCAACCCCACTGTGTCAGGACTTACCATGGTCAGGACTTTTGGTAACCACGATGACGAGCTCACTGTTCTGGGTGTCCAAGTCCTGCAGGTTGAGGGAGGCGTTGGTAACGACCACACCTGAGCTCTCGTGCACCCTGACAGGCTCCAGCACCATCTTTGGGGGCTCGTCGTTCTGCCGCTGCACGGATCCCAAGGGGACACAATCAGAAAAGGGAAATGGCCCAGGGGAAATGACTGCTGCCTACCTGAATGAAATACAAGCTCCCAAATGACAGTACTGCTGCTGGTACCAATGCATGAACTACATAGGTCTTTCCAAATCTCTCCAGCACTGTGGAGGCTTCTAAGAGGGAGAAGGAAGCCGAGAAATAAGCCCTGGGGAAGAGGCTGCAATGCACAACTACTCCGTGGTGTGACAGGGGAATTATGGCCCTGTACTAGGGGAAGGAAACAGATAGGAGGAAGGAAACTCTCTTTAATCCACTTCCCATGCATTACAAAGGTGTGAGGAAAGCTCACGGTTCGAGGGAGCTGCACTTTAAGAGCCAAGTGTCTGTGTCAGAGAGGGCTCTGACGGCCAGAGAGCACGGGCACACCTGGATGGTGATGTTCATGCTGTGCACTTCAGACTGGCTGAAGCCATCGCTCACGTAGAAGCTGAAAACATCACTTGTCGGCTCGATGCTCTCATGGACGCTCTGGAAGTAGTAAATGCTGCTCTCTAGGACGTCTTGAACGGAAAAGGAGGCGTCTGTGGTCACAGTGCCCTGCGGCCCGAAACTCTCACCTGCACAACAGAATGCCTCTGGTGAAAGGACGTTCAGCTCACAGACAAACTAAAAATAAAAGCAGCAGCATTAAGAGAGGAGTGGCACACTGACAGATGTTCACTCCTATAACATGAGTTTCCACTCATCTTGTGACCTTTGTAGCAGCAGTAGGTCCACCTGCTGCATTAGAGCAGACATTAGGAAAGCTGCAGTCCTCAGTGCCCCGTTTACCTGTCTTGGTGTTTTCAATGTAGCCATACATGGGCAGAGTGATAACCGTGACCCTCAGGTCTTCCTTGGCAGCACTATCATAATCTTCAGCTAAGTGGTGATGAGCCAGCAGCGGGACCCTGCCTCCCTCATCCACCTGGAAAACAAAAAGATACAACAGAACTACAGCCACTGCGCACAGCACCACGCGAATCGTTACTGAACAAGCCTGCAGCATCCCTCCGTGGAGGAGGCTTCCCTGGTCCTCACAGTGCTCTCGTTTCTCTGAAGTCTTGTCCCACCCTCCCCCAAATCTGTTAAGTATGAAATCTGCTGGGAGGTAAAGTGGGATGCGAAGAACAAAGCCTGCCTGGCCCTAAAGAGGAGCCTGTGAGTGCTTTATCGGGGAAGAGAGCTGGCAGAGTCACGCTGACCTCTTGGAAGGCAAAATCTGCTTTTCTTGTGGAGGGGAACCTTTTGAAGGCAAGGGAGGTTGAATGCAAAGCTGAAAAAAGAGGGAAATGACTTCAAAAGGCGTTGATAAGGAGTCTGAAATGTTTTGCATCAGCCCAAAGCACCAGATGCTTTCAGACTCATCTTCTGCTCATCTTTTAAATACAAGCTGGTGAAAGAAGGGGCCAAATATTAAACAGGAGTAAGTCAGACTTGTTCCACTGACATCAATGGGACACCCCAGGGAGAAGCTAGCTCCTGACTAGAACGGATGTGAGCAGGTGAGGTACAGGGACACAGCAGTACTGTCAGTCCCCTCCGGCCTCCAGGTAATTTATTGACTCTTAGCACTCAAAGGACTGTGCGTGTAACACCACGTTTCTACAGTGATTTGCCTTCAGTCCAGGAGAACCGTTCAATTCCCCCCACAGAAGACATTCTTGTCACTGTTCCCAGTCCCCTGGGTGGCCACTTACAGTGATATGGTCAGCGAAGGCAATGAGCGACGGCACCGTCTGGGCTGAGGTGATAGTGATGGTAAACATCTGCCTGTCGAGCCGGTTATTGTCAGCATCAAAAACAGCGAAGTGGAAGGTGTCGGTAACTGGCTGATTGCTGGTCTCAAATACGGTGGAGTAACTGGAAGCCAAAGCACAAGCTGTGTCAGGGAGTCTCGCTGACAGCCAGGTGAAAACGCCTCCTCCCTGCCTTTAGAGACGAATTCAAGAAGAGGCGGTAATCCAGTTCCCAACTTCACTCATTCCCTGAGCACTTTCAAACCACCATTTTTCATGTTGCCTACCCTAATTATCTCCATGACATTGAGACAAAAAAAAATCCTAATTTAAAGGCACACCAACTACTGGCATTTCAGACACGCATAAATACCTAGCTCTGTACACAAAAAGCTCTCATCTGGAGTCTCACAGGACACAATAGCCAAGAAGAAAAATCTTTGATATATTTTACTAGCATAACACAGCCCTGAGCTCCCTGTGAAAAGCCCGTTGAGCTTTTAACTGGCGTGGCTTGAAGGACAATAGCTATTTGATACCTGATCCTCTGGTTGTTGATGTCTTCCATGGTGAAATTATAAACCTTAGACAGCTCTTCATCATGAGAGCCAGACGTCCGTAAGAGGGTGCCATATGTGGGCAGAGATATTAACTGGATTCTTATCGCTGAGTCAGGAGAATTGCTGTCCTAAAGATGAAGGAAAAATAACAAAGCCAACACAGAACTGGATTAGCTTTTGTTTCCCTCCACTAAAAACAGAAAGACAATGGTTTTTAGGAAAATATATCAAGCAGTTTCCCAGAGATAAGCCCGATATTTTTATTTTCAAATTACCCTCCTAGTGGACTGGACCCTTTATGTAATATGCTTTCCCTGACTCCAGAAAAAGTGAGCCAGGATTTATCTGATACCTGGCAGAGGCAGTAACTGTTGCCCATCAATGCTTCAGACAGAGACACAGCTAAATTCAGTTCTTAGTAAAACAAAGGTTAACGTGAAGTGACGTTGCAAAGGCCAATTTTGTATTAAACTAAAAGCTATTCTTGGCTCTTTCTAACTACACAGGGTACAACCTCTCTATGATCTCATGGCTCAGGTGTCATCTTTCTTACCAAAGTTTTTTGTGGTTGCCTGAAAGATAAGACCCAAGGCAGAAATGGTTTTCTCAAGTATATGGATCAGGAATGAAATCCTCTTGCTTGTGACGGTTCTCTTCCGCAGATTAAACCTGAACAGCTCCCTTGTCAGCCTTCTGCCTACTAAGGAGAACAGGACAGACCCCTGGCTTATACCCAGACACATCCTTTGGAAGAAAAGCATTCATTTGCCTTCTTATCCTACCTGACTCCCTGCAGATCCCTAACCATCTGGCTGACAGCCACTACATGAGGTCTCTCCAGCTTCACACGTGCACTGTCATCTCTCCAGCCTCCTCCGTAAGGAGAGCACATCTGCATACCCCAAATCCACTGCTGGTGTCTCTGCAGCTGCATCAGCCACAAGGAGAACACCTTTCCCTGAATTGCACCAGCAGGACGACTCTCGTACAACACACAAACACTGACTCAAACTCCAGGCTAACAAGGAGCACAGCATCTGGGGTTGCTCAAAAAAAACAAACCCTCAAGTGTGTGCAGAAAAAGCAGCAGGCAATTTCTGAAGGGGGTGAGAGGGCAGAAATTTTCAAGGGATTATCAACTAGCAAATCCATGTGTGTTGTTAGCAAGTCTGTTTGATACAAAAATCTGGGATTAACTCAGTTTTCATGTTAGCATGGCAGTTCACCTCTGTTCCAGTCAAACAGGGATAGTCTTAAAACCCTGATGGAAGAAAGAGTCTATTATCCCCGTTTTGGCAGCCCTAGTCAGGAGACAGTCAAAAACTTCAGCTCTTTGCCAAGAATCCACACTAAGGGCAGGGAGGTGTGGGTGGCAAGGGGTCTGCGGGGGGATTAGGAATGGGATGCTGCCAGCATTCACCGCATTTAGAAACAGATGACAGCTTACAACATAAGCAAGGTGCGATCGAGAGAGAGTCACGGAGCTTTTGCTAGCCACGGTGATTGCCAACAAGCAGCCCGGGGCCAGCTGCGGGCCGTTGTTATCCGGCAGGGACACTTCCACCCGCAGCACTGTGGTCACTGTGGTGACACCATCGGTGACAGAGATCTCCATGCTGTCCTCTGCGGCCGACGAGCCATCGTGCACGTACTGCAGAGCATTTCGAGTGACGTCCTCGTAGGTGAAGGTGTCGCCTTCCCAAAAAGAAATGCACGAGTCAGGAAGACCGTTCAGAGCACCAATCCAATTCAAATGGCGGAAGGCCCCAGTTCAGCAAAAGACTTAATCATGTGCTTACCTGGCATTTAATGCCAAACTTACTGAGCTGTGAGTTATGGAGACATATATTGAAGACTTAGTATGTATGTAGGGCAAAGCAAAAGCTGTAACCTTAACTGTTTTCCAGACACTGTCACTCTTTGGGACTCTTTCAGTGACAGTTCCTCTGGAAGTGCACAGATCCTCCTTTCTTCCCAGCTGCTTTGTAAGCTCATGCCTGTCATAACTAGATAAGGCTTCCCTCTCCACATCTCTGTTTGCACTCCTTTCTTATAGACAATATTTGTTCATCTGATCACACACTGGAAAACTGCTGCCACCAAAATCAACAGTAAAACTCCACAGAAGTATTTGACTGCTTGAGCAGCGCAGCTGAACAACTGACACACTGAATTCTGTCAGAGGCACCCGTCTCCTCCTGCCCAACTGAACCAGCTGTGTGGACGGGCCCATGCTCACCTCCTCCCCTGCACTGAGGGGTATTTCTTCTCCACTCACCTGCTCCCATGTGCTCCTGCACTCCTGCACCCTGCTTGAGCAGAATGCCATGACGGGGAGGCTTCACCAGCTCAAAGAAGAGCCCCTCAGGAGCTGTATCTGTGTCACTCACAGCCAACTGGATCCCTGTGCCAGGGAAAGAGAACACAGGCTTCAGCACCCTCAGATACTGCGCTGGCAATATTCCTTAGGTTTGGTGATCAGTTTTTGTGAATGGAGCCCAAAAGCTTTAATTTAATCAGTACCTGGAAAGTCAAGTAATTCTGGAGCATCTGTAGCCCAAGGGTTTACTGACTTCATGGAAAAAAGTAGTTCCCTGATAATGTTTAGATCAGGTGTTGTATCAAAGAACTTACTGCACACCTGAGTCACGGTATTGCCAGCATGACAGCTATAAAAACCCTCAGTTTATGAGATGTGCATGCATTCACATAGAAGAGAGCTATCTGTAAAAGCCTCAGAAAACCCCCTGACACCACAAGAAAGTGGCTTTTGACAAAGAAATCAGTGCAACAGCACTTGAGAGGGGAAAAGTAAGGAAGCAGTATGTCCCTGATCATGCTCTCCAAGACTCAGCTGCAGAACGGACACACCACACACCAAGGAGCACTGCCTCATGCTCAGACACTTGTCTGAGGCACCACTGCACAGTTTTCTCAGTGGCTCCTGTCACACCTGCGCTAGCACAGCTCCTTAGCTGAATGCACGGAGGTGCGTGAGACCAAAGCTCTCCCTTGCTCCATCCACGTGGCCTCCTGGAAGTAAACAGCGTGCCTCAGGCAGAGCTCTGCCACCTCACCCTTTCCACCCTACTCACCGATGGTGGCCTTGCCCCCCTGGCTGACCTCCAGGAACGGAGCTGTGATCTGGAAGACTGGAGGCTGCTGCTCTGCAGAGACCAAATGAATGACAAACACCATCTCCGGGGTCGTGTGTTCTCCATCAGACACTAGGCACAGACAGAAACCACGCCTGAGTGTAGGGATGTTCTTTCAGGGACTCACATTGGAAATTGACTGTTCTCTACACATCACCACCCCACATTGCTGACTTTCTTCCCACCCTGTCAATTTACACCTTTGTCTATGGACATAAAACATAATCCACACATATCCAGAAGTATTTTTTTTATCTTTGTCCCTAACTCATCTTAGTATGATGATCGTAACTTGAATAAGCCTGTGCATGTGTACATACTATCTTCCATGTATGTATCAGGTGCACTTGTAAGTCAGAGCATGCACTTCTCTTTGCTAGTGGATCACTGCAAACCTGTGCTAGGTAGTACATGGAAAGGGGAATATGTATTAAGTAAGCAAGCAGCTTATTAGTAGCAATTTAATTGTGGAAATGTTTCCATAGTACATTAAAGAAAAAAAAAAAAAAGCAGAGCAAACCACTGGGTGTTCACACTGGAGGAAAAATAGGAATGCATGAGGCTTTTAGGACACATTTGAGACAACTACTGAAAAAGGTTTGTCTACTGAACTGCATCTTGGCTTCTATAAAACACTTGGGGACATAGATAAGTGAGTATTCTCCAGGCACATGCACTTCTAGAAATTCCTACGGAGTGCCCATAGATGTGCCTGCAGGAGAGGAAAGGCCAAGGACTAACAGGCACCGTGAAGGGCACAAGGAGTAAAACTGCTCTGGCCAGGAAAGAACCACTGGTTTGCATACCTGTGAATCTGAAGTTCACCGACTCTGGAAGACCTGGCGGGATAAATATAAGCACAGAGTAATTATGGTTAGAACATACCGATGTGAATTTAGACAACATTTGGAGAAAGCAAGTGCTGTTGTTCAACCAGACAGGAATCTTTCCTTACCAAGGAAAGCGCTCTTTTCCACAGCCTTCTCTCCAGGTACTGAGAGAACACGTTGCCCTCCTTCAGCCTGTGAAAAACCCTCTTGGTGCCAGTGGAGGGCATGGTGATGCATCGAACTGCATCACACAATCCTAGGTATCAACTGGTCAAACATGCTTGAGGTTTGTCACATTGTTTGCCCCTCTGTCTCCTGCTCCAGGTTGTTATCCCTTTGATGGCAGAAATCTAATATCCTGGCTAAACTGATTCAGTTTGTATTCATCATTTCCTGTCTCAATCTCAAGAACTAAACACGCAGTGCAGCACAGATCTCAAGCACGGGAGGAGCAGTAATTCCAAACCACAAAGCACCAGATCAGCAGTTTGACCAGGGCAGCATCCAGTAGTAGTGTCAACAGTGCTAAATGCTGTAGTGAACACGGCCATATTCCAACAATTCACTGCATGTTTCTATACCGAACAAGAGGGAAAATCATGCTGAAGTCACAAGAATTGGGTGAACTTTTGGAATGTTCCCACAAAGCAGATTCCCGTGTTCTTTATATCATTCATGCCACAAGCCCTAGCGAGTATGGAAATAACCACAAAGTCATTCCAGGACTGAAGGAGGACCAGCAGCCTGACTTGGTGCTGCAAAGAACGTTCAACTCCTTACCTGCAAATGAGAAGGCAATGATCTCTCTCAAGTGTGGAGCTGCAGTGGGCGGACGATAAGCAATCTTGCCACGGTTTATATCTGCCTGAGTGAAATACCTGACTGGGGAGAGAGGCCTGTCTCTGTGCTCCACAATACCTACAGAAACAGAGGACTCGGTATTAATAGAAGGAATCAATTTTAATTTTAAAACCAGATACCAAAGGTTGTGGCTTCTATTTTTCTCCCTGATACTTCTTTTTACATCTTCAGTTGTTGCTGAATGAATCGGATGGCTGTGACTGCACCCAGTACGGGTTCTACCGACCAATACAGGACATAAGAAATTAAAACAGATTCCTCAGCCATTTCCTCAAATACCTCTCACTAGAGAGTCTAGAAGCAGAAAGCTATGGAGCGCAACATTCAATATATTCCAGACAATAGTAAGAAAAATGTCTCTGTGCTGCAGCTTACTCCTAAACAAGCTGGAGAAACTGGGTTAAGAAACAAGATGTTTGAAAGCTAATGAAGGAGGCCGAACAGCTTAGCAGATGCCTCCACAGAATGATACTCCAGGAAAAACAAAAACAACAACAACAAAAAAACATTAGAAGTGCTCAGAAAGTATAACAATTAATTCAGCAGCAATCTGTCATGTTCTGAACAGCTACACTTGCCTTGTCCAGGAAGGAGAGGGACAGTCACGTTGAACAGGATTTTTTCACTGGGAATCTCCGGGTCTACAAAGGAGAGGTGATGGGGCTCAATCACTGTCACACGGTCCTCCAGCACCTTGATAAACACATTAGACCAAGAGCATCAATGCCAGAGACAAGAGAAGACTCAGCAAGAACTGCAACAAGTGAGAATTTGCTTTGCTATACTTCAATGTAAGACAGTCTTTGAATGTAAAGGTGTAGTTCTTAGACCTAAAACTGACAAGGAACAGATGGGCTGAACCTTTACCAAGTTTTCCAAACTCCTACAGGATAGGAACTAATTGGGATGAGATTGCAGAGGATAATAAAGCTTAATAATGAGTAAAATTTGCTTTTAGGAACCATCTCATCTCTCTTTCAACTCATCTATAAGCCAAACTGAATGTGCAATGCAGAAGCTGAGCAGAGTACTATCATGCTCAACAGAAGACACCACTATACAGGCCCACCTCTGTTAAGCTCTTTCTGGAGAATTAGAAAGGGTCCATAAGCGTTTGGAAAAGAAAAGGAGACACACAAGGATCTTCCTTGTTTGTCCCTCCTCCTCCTTCCTGTAACTCTGAGCTTACCCCCACACCTTCAGGCTGTCTGGAAAACTGGTGGTGTTATTAGCACGCTTTGTACCCCGCAGATGCACAACCTCCGCAGGTGGAGGAGTTTCATTATTCTGCCTACAGCAACTAAGAACAGATGAAGAAAAATCTGTTTTAATCAAAAACTCCCTGGCCCAGGATATAACTCATTGCCTAGCTAGTTTTCTGGTATAGTCTGAGGTAGCCGGACTGGATTCACTTTTTTAAAAAGTCCTGAAAGCATCTTGGCCCTTTCCACAGGAATACAGAGGAACCAAAGCTTTCCCCTTTATTTTTAAATCTGCCTAAAATGTCCTGATCCTTCCATTATAAGGTTATCATTAGTTGATGGTGGGAATTTGTTACAAGAATTATGTTGCAGCATGAACAAACTTAAGTGGACACTGGTAATTTACTTGCATGGATTCGTGAACCTTCATCCTGGGGAATTAACAGCTAGGAGAAGTCACTGAATTAAACAGTTCAGCTGGGTATGAAAAATACCCTAATCAGTAACAAAATATGGGGAGTATAAGCTAAATTAGGGGTAAGGGCAATTAATTCATAAGGTTCGGGAACAAATAGCAGGTTTCCACCCAGCACGTCAGGCGCAGCCCACCGAACCCTGACGCCTTCACGCCTGTATGGCCACCCTGCCAACCTGCATCCCATCCTGCTGCTCCTGAGGCCCGGTCTGGCCACCAGAGGAAGGTTCCCTGACCGCAGCTCAGTGCATCACAAATGGCACCAAACCCTTCTTAGGTGTGCAAGAGTCACATATCTAACTGGAGTCAAGATACCAGCACCACTATATACAGCCTCTGTACAAAAAAGGCTTAAAATTAACAGTGGTGTTCCTTTCATGCAGCTACCTTGGGAAGGGAAGGGAGGAGAACTTTCTCCTGTGCTTACAACGTTGTCTCCTTCACAAACCCATCTCTTTGCATTCATCAAGTGCAAAAGCTCAGGCTCCTGCCATCAGTTGTATCACTATGGGGGAAACAGGTCACTTGAGGGAAGGAAAACCAGCACAGGTGTCTGCCCAGATTAACCACTGAAGTGTCACCAAACTTTCTCTGACCTTTCTTGGTAGGACACTCAAAGGCAGCGTTTACAGGTGTGGGGAGGCTGCACATTTTGTGCTTGCTCTTCAGCTGAGAAGACAGTCTCGTTCTGAAGGAGTCTGAAGATGGATGAGCAGAACTCAATCACGCTGATGCCAGGAAAAGATTTAAGGTTATGGTTGCCTCACAGCTGCCTCCAAGGCCGATCTGTCTATCCCAGAGGTAGGACCCGCAGGTTGTGAGGCGCCCCTCACTAAAACGTATTTTATGGCGCTATTGAATTTCGTGGTGTCTAATTAGCCATAAAATCCAGCACTACACGGCTTAGCCAGACACCTCTACCATCAATTTTGTCAATAATGGCAACAACAAAAAGTCAAGAGAAAGAAGACACATTGCTGCCTATTGCTCCAAGTAGCAGCCTGAGCATGTTTTATTGCTGCCTGTGAAAGGTCACCACTATTTTAAACCCCGACAAGGCCCTTGTGTCAGGACTTTTCACTAAACTTTTTCACACTGCTTCCCTCAGCCTTTCCTGGCCCCACGCCTGGCAGGCTGTCCTGGCTTTGAGGTCCTTTGCGTCCCCTTAGGAGGCTTCTCCTGGGGACCTGTTGCCCCTGGGACACCCTCCTGCATCTCACAGGCCTCGCAGCGTGCTTTTGTCTGTCAGGCAGCACCCGCGGGCACAGGCTTTCTGCTTGACAGTGCTGAGCGTACTGCTGGCACCTCACACGCTCTAAATAAATCACCAGGAGTGAGCGGTGCCAAAGATGACTGCATGCTCCAGTCAAGCCTGTAGCCCCAGCTCTGCCAGCACGCAGCTCCTGCCTGAAGGGTTGGCCTCAGCTCCGCACACATTTCCTGCAGGTGCTTCTCTCTGCTTTCTCATCACAGCCTCCTCCGCCTCACTGAGGACGCACAGACAAGGCACGCACCAAAACTGGAGGGCTCACAAAACCAACTTCAAACTTTGAGATCATCTTTTAAATTAACACAATCGGGGATGTAACTACGTTAGAGAGACCGCTGTTACCAACATGGCTGTTCCCAGAATCGATGCTGCAAGAAAAAATAGTTCAGTTTGTAACCTGTGTTCCTGGTGTTACGCGGGCTACTGTTCCAATAAATAAAGTTTGCAATGGAATTACTGGCAAGATGTCTCCTTAATCCACAGTTTTTCTCTCTTGCCATTCCTAATGGCTTCTCAGAAATCAGTATTTTGAAACTGCTAGGAATTCCATAAAAAATGTTTGAAGTTTTTCCCCATCCCTTCCAGTCTGTATATTCAGCACTTCTAATACTGATTTTTTTTTTACCTTTTAATGTTTTTTATTTCTTGGTGTTTTGTTTTTTTTTTTCTTCAACCACTTCCTCTTCCAAGCTATCTAGCTTTTCAAATTATTTTTTTTTATTATTCTTTGTATTCTAGTTATCTATCTGGTGCATACACCCTGTTCCTTGGATTCTATCTTGAATGAAGCACAACTGCACAGACTACAGCAAGCAGAGAAATCAACATTTGGTGGTTACAGCTCAATGTGAGGCTTTGGTCAATGAGCACTGCAGAAGGAACACTGAAACCAGCAGTCAGTGATGTTTCACACTTACAGCCATGTGCAAAGAGGAGCCAAGGGAAAGCTGAGGAGCCCTGGGTGTCTGCGGGAGAACAGCAACATTGAAGACGTGGCTTTCCAGGCTGGCTTGCGGACTGGCAGAGCTGGACACCTGAGAACAGAAGGTCACATGAATAGAAACCTGACAGAGGACATCACTGCATTTCAAGACCAGTTTCATACTTTTCCTCGTCTCTTCTCCTAGCCTGTGAAGGCAAAGACACACACTGTTCCAGCAGACACCAACCCAACGCACATGTGGATGCCAACTGCTGGGCACTGAGGCCTCGAAACAGTAACCAGCTTCTCCATAATTGCCTGTACAGTCCATAAGTGGTTCACTTCTTTATTACCAATATGAAGGACGTCTGACAGTTCTCTACCCTCATCTATTCATTCCCACCCTCTGCCAGTCACTGCCTCAGTTTTACTTCAATTGTCTGTATATTTTAGTGGAACTCTTCATCAAAAGAACAGAAAAGATAACTTGTCTTTAAACCTTCTTCTCACCCTTAAAATGACAACCCATTATGCTGATAAGGTAAAAGCAACTGGTTTTCTAACAATGGCAGCGACTCCCCGTGATCCCAACATCTCCCAAGACAGCCTGTGCTTCTATTTCAGAGAGACCCATAAAAGTTTCCCATATGGCACTCCAGCAGCAAAATTAAGTCAGCTGTATCTAAATTATAGCAGCAAACTCATATTAATGATATGTAAAGCAAGTACTATTCCACTGGCAAAAATTCAAAGGACCAAAGCCATTCCATAGAGATATGCCGCCAAGTGTTCCCAGCAATCCTGAGAGGCAAGCCCCCACAGAAATACAGCCTCCTTCTTCGTTAGACTTGGTTACAGCTTCATCTGTCAGCAGAGATGAAAGTCCACACCTGACTTCAACGGGGAGAGCCCTCTGTCAGCCAGAACGGATTTCAGCCCACAATTTCAAGAAAATGCATTAAAAACGCTCTGCTGAACTGAATGGAATTATTTTAGCCATTTGCCGGACCGCTTCAGAGTTCCTGTCATCCAAACAGTGATTGTCAAAGTGATGGAAAACAACTTGTCAGCTTTTTCTGATGTGCCCCAAGCCACAGTTCAAGACTCAGACAGATGTGTTACGGTCTCCTGATGTCACCCGGCTAATCACAGCTTCCTTTCTCAGCAGGGCTCTCCGTACAATTAGCGCTACCTACTAAAACCAAACATTTAACTCATGCAAAATGCATACTCTATAAGAGGAACATGGCAATTAAGCTAAAGATTAGCTTGTTCAACATCAACACTCACAACTTCCTCATTATCACTTATGTTAATTACTTTAGAAATTACCTTAATTGCCTCACCGGTGCTACAGTTAACAGCTTCTGAGTTTTAAACCAGATGTAACAAACACTGCAAGCAAGTGTTCGTGTTGCCTTAGCATTATGGGATGCTGTTAAACCTTCCACTCAAACAGCGAGGACCTGTCTAAGGAATTTTATGGCCATTAAACCTGTGGGGAGGTGGGATTCATTTTAGTGTTACATCTGCTGGAGAATACTTGTACCTTTTTGTCTGCCTGCAAGAAGAACTACTCTACACCAAAAATTTAATTATTAGCTGAGAGACTGCAGAAATCAAGAGGGCTGTTTGGTTTTGGAGCTTGCAAAACAAACCACTTAAAAAAGGCACTTAGAACACTTTCCACTTGGAGTAAATGTTACGGGTTTTAGGAAAGGGAGATGTATTTGCTGTGTAGTACCAAGGGGTGAAACCTACTGTCTGAAAAGGGACATCAAAACTGCCAGGATATGAGCTGCAGTAACACACTCTGCCTTTTCACTCAGGTCTGGATTTGCAGGGATGTCCTAGGAAAGTGTGAACCAGAGGACTTCAAGGATCTCCTTGAGCAGATTTTCTACCCAGCTGGAGAATCCCTAGGACAGCATACACATGGCCATCTGGACCCACATCCTGGCTTTTCCCTCGTCTCCTGGGATAAGCCTTATCTCAGAGAAAGCTAGGGGAAAGGGGACAGCAGCTGACAAGAAGGATGGGAGTTATCTTGTTACCTGCTCTGTTACCTCTTCTAATGATTGGCAGGCAGAAAACGTTTCCTGTTCCCGTTTCTTCCCCAAAAGATGGTTCCTCTCACACCAACCCCAAGCATATCAATAGAGCAGGCACAGGACCATTGGAGAAGTGATCAACATCACAGAAACCATCAGTCTCTGGTTACACTGTCCCTCTGACAGGCTGCTATGAGCCTGCAGGTTTCCTCTCATGGTCATTAGAAGTGCTCACCTGCTTGCTCATTCCCTCTGGGGACTCCTGCTCTGAGATCACCGTCCTGCCTACGAAAGCTAGTGGGTGCTAGGATAACAACACTCTTTTTCTACAAAACCCTTTTCTTCCTGAAATAGGATTATTCTATGGAAAGTCAGACCAGCTATTAGTTTAATATGTCAAACGTTAGATGCTATCTGAAAGACAGTTTTCTCCACATTTGCAATATGGCCTGTGACTTGACATCCAGAAGGTTAATGCCAGCGCACGAGGCTCAACACTGTGGGTAGCTGGCTGGCTCCACTGCTACAGATCAAACGTGGCGATTCACACAGTAAAAGCTTTCTTGGACACGAATGGCAGTCTCCCAGGAACACAAAAAAGGAGTGCATCCACCCTGAGACATCAACACGTGGACATTCATTTACAGACAAAGTGCAACTACATACACATAAGTCTGCATGTAAATATGTATATATGTTATATTTAACTGGTCTGCATGTAAATATGTATATATATATAAATATATATGTATATAAATATGTATATATATTTACATGCATATTTGTGTGTGTGTTTGTGTATACGTGTACATATATATAAAAAGCTCATGTCAAAAGGCAGTTGGAATGGCAGACTAAATAATCTCAGAGAAAAATGCCTCCAGAACTGCTCTGTGGGAATATGAAGGGGAGGAGTACCTGGAACTGGAAGGAGTCACTCTCTACTTGGGTTCCAGAGTGCCTGTACCACACAATGCCTTCGTTGATGTCCTGCTGGGTAAAAGAAGTTGTAGGAGAGGCTGCTCTTCCGTCAGGCAAAAGCTGCCAGGAGTCTGCTGGGCCATCTGCTGGCATTGGGACCAGAAGCACCACTTCACCTGGGGAATGCAAGGATGAACAGCCAGGGCACAACTTGTGAGAAAACAAGGAAAAGATACTGCCTTTTCGACAACTAATGAGCATCCAAAGACAAACGCCCACCAGCTCTACATCTTTTTCCACCTAGTGAGCCAAGCAGATTCAGCGGTAGAGCTCCTATACACCACCAAAGGACCTCGTAACACCCCAGTGACACAGAGAAATTTTATTTCCCGTGTGCCAAGGCAAAGGGCAGATCAAACAGCTTTTACAAGGACACAGAAGAAATACACGGCCAAGCAAAAAAACAGGATCTGTGACTTCAAACGCCCAAAATGTATTTCTGCCCACCGACCAGCACACTGAAATTGTGCTGAAACCTTGAAATTTGCCCATCTGACAAACTGAGCAGAAGAGCAGGCACAAAGGACGTGCCTCGCTTTTTGCAGCTCCCATGGAAGGACAAGAGAGAAGTGAGACACAATCAGGGTTAAAGGCACTGCAGCAGACTATCCATCTTCCCCTCAAGGGTACAACTTAACTATCAGAATACAGCGCACTAATTTTTCAAGGCCAGCTATTTTCTAGCTCTTCTGGGCACTTATTACACCAAGAAGTATCCTCAACCGATTTCTCTGAACAGAAATCTTCAATTGAAGAAGAGCTCTTGAACAGACAGAGTAAAAAAACCTCTGTATCATAGGTTGTACAGAAAGCTTGTATGCCCTGGCTCATAGCTCCTACTCCTAAGGGTATGTAACTTCTGTATCTCTAACATTTAGCTTATTCCTGGTTTTTGTACTGAGAAACAGGCTCTCAGCTGGACTGAAACGTCACTGGCTCCACTGCAGATGTGAGAGAGAAGAGCAGGATGCGAGCACGTCCCACTGTTTTTCAGCTTTCCTCATGTATGCCTGCAAGGTCTGAATTTAGATGTCACTAGTGATATTCAACAGACTTTATTCTAAAACCATTATTTCGACACAATTAATCAAAGAGCCACATGCTACCCACCAAGAGAAGGGTATCAAAACCTTGGTCATCAGTTTCCCCGAGACACACAAAATGTGAACATTTTTCCATCCACGTACACAAAGGAAATAAAAACCTGACAAAGAACTATATTATCAAAATAAATGGCATATTTTTTTTCTATTTTACAATGTAATTTAATTGCTTGGGAGTTAACACAATCTGTGGAAAAAAAATGTTTCCCCAATCTTTCCTACTCTTGGCTATATATAATTCAGCTGCTCTCTACGTAACTCGTTGTTTGTATATTGTACGTTTTTTACCCATCTTTGAACGTACCCCTCATGGCTACCAATTCAGAAGCCACATTTATTATAACTCACTCCAGCTCTCCCTACAGCATTAATCATTCTGTTATGCAAAATATCCAGCAGAAGTTCTCGCACTTCGTTTCCCAAACCACCCTCCAATGGTGTAGTAAAAAGATAATTCAAACTGAAATCTCACACTTGTGTTTTATAATCCAACTGTCTGCTAATATTCCCTTATCGGTGAAATCCACTGCCCTAATTACATTCCCAGTCTGATGCTTTTGCTCACGGGAGTTTCCCACCTGAATCTTGTGTGTGATTTATAAGCTGCTAATCACATACCCAAAGGAGTTAGGACCTGCAAGTTGTTTGCCCCTCCCAGAGGAAGAGAAGACAGGATGAGAACATACAGCAGCTTTAAGCAAGATGCACGCCTACATGTCTTATAAATCAGTATTTCACTCACTGAAAAGCACCTGCTGATGTGTTACACACATGAATGTACAGCTTGTGTACACGCAGGCAATTTCTTGAAATCCACTGAGACAGCTGCATTCCCAGGGCTGCCTAGAGGCTTCAGGCACGGAGGTCTCTTCTTTTAGGAGTGGACAAGTATCACTTTTCACTGGCTTTAAAAATTTCATCCTCTAAGAACGTACGCCACATGGAGCAGCTTAGGGTATTACAATGCCTACTCAGAGAAATAAGTATTTTTCAACTCACAGAGCTACGCTGAGGCATCCTGTGGGCTGGGAGAAGAGCCAGAGAGGACACTGGTTCTATTTCTATGGACAAAATGATGTTCAGCATAAAGAGATCCTTAGAAAGAGCAACTGTGCTCTGGCCAGCAACTGAGAAGTAACAAATCAAGCCCTGCAGATGGAGGAGGTCACATCCCTTCTGTTGGGTTTCTGGGTCTCAAAATAAAGGGCAGAAGCATTCTTTGTACACGCACTTGTGCTACGGAAATGTGGGAGCTAACTCTGAAGTGGTTTATTTCCTACCTGAAAGCACATGATACATTTCCTACAGGTATGAATTCCTTTTCCATTAGTCAAATACTGAGATAAGCAGATAGGCCCTCCTTAATTAAGGACCCATTTTCAACATTTCTCTTATTTTTTTCCTCCCTTTCTGTGAAATAGCATTTTAGATAAAACTTTGAAGATCGTTGATTCCTACTGCATATTCCTCACTTGAAGCTACAAACCCATTTATGTTATTGCAATTAATTACAGCAGAGATAATTATGGTGATACAAATACAGGGTTATAAATTTTGGTTAGGGTTAGGCAGCGGGAGACAAACTCCTCAGGAAAAAAATCTAGTTTTCATGTAAATGCTTATTAAAAATGAGAAGATAGCTCTCCATCTGCAGAAAATGAAAGAGGGAATACAAATTAATTAGTTCTCTACTAAACTGCAAAAATAACATAATCTGTGTCTCTGTCAGGTACCAGCAGCTGTTATGGAAACCAGTCTATCCTTACAGCAAAAGGCAAAACCACAGCACTTACGTTGCTGAAGTGACCCTTTCATTTTAGCTGGCCCAGCAAATTAAAATTCACTGTACCATTTCACTGAAGTACAACATATGCTACTTAAAGACATGGTCCTAATGAAGAAAATGGGGATGCTGATGGTGAAAATAGTATTTTTCTTGTCTGTTCTCATTTTCTTCTCCTCCATGTACGACATCTTCTCTTTTCTATCCAGCTCCTTTGAATTTCTACCTCAGTCACAAATCCCAGCACCTTCCAGACTCCTCAGCCTGGGTCTGAAGGATGTTCTGAGAGCTGCAGTCCTTCCTACGCAAGGGGTCCTTTGAAAAGCCATTGCTGTGAGAGGTGAGATCAAAGCCTCTCAAAAGGAATTTGGAAACAAGAATTATAAATAGATGCAAATGTCACTGATTTCTGTTTGAGTCAACAACCTCTTCCATTAGTAGAAATTAAATGTCGTGGAGTTTAGGGAGTTCTCCAATCCTTCAAGGTAAACTTTTGCTCAGCAGTTTCTAGAGGCAGATATTACTCCATGCTGCTCTGAAACCAGACATTAATTACGGGCTATTATCTTTTGGCAGTGAGTGAGATTCAGCTCTCGCAAAGCTGTAAATCCACCAGGATTTCACTACCCTTAGAGAAAAACAGCAGCAGAAGTTCAGGTTACTAGGCAGACCAACAGTGCTTCATTGCTTCGCACACCCATCTGAACTAGAAAAAGATGAGGTTAGTGGCACTTCTTCAGCATAGTATTACAAAGAAATATTCCCTCAAATACTACTTCTTGTGGGCAAAATACCATAGAAGAATCGGCTCCGGGAAGTCTAAGAACATACTTTTCCCTGGAAGCAACCAGAAGCCTGCACGTTTATTTACTGGTTGAAGACTTTGAGACATGCAGGGTGAAAAGCAAGACCCTACAGCTGGTTTTTGATAATAAAACTCCAAAGAAATTTACCGTGTCTTGGCTGGTCCTTGATGATGTTGTAGGTTATCTCGGAGTCACGGGCACCAGGTACCTCAGCGTGCAGAATCGTCTTGGAGATCTGCAGCATGCCTCCCTGGGGCACCCAGACCAGGGAATTTGTCACCAGCCGAGGGCTTCTGTCACTCTGCATGTGAGGGGGACAACAAGAAGAGGCTTTCCTGAACATCAGCAATGCCAGTGCAAACAGATTTTCAAGTGAAAAGGATGACACCGAGTATGTTGTAGTTTCCTAGCCGTTCAACCCTCGTCATCTTCTTCAAGGAAAGGACGTGCATCTTTCACCCATAGCCCTCAGACACAATTCTCCCCCTGCAGAACCGACCTGGCCTTACAGTGTTTCTAATTGCTTGTCTCCAACTCTAAACCTTCCTGATGTCAGTCTCCCTCCATAATTCTGTCTTTCACCACCATCCTCACTTGACTTTTGACAAGTCTAGACAGAATTTATCTCCTTGGCACAGTGGAAAATTCACTGCCGTCGCCATTGGAAAAAAAATGTGTCCACTCAACTACAGCAGCTTTTGGATCCACCTTTCCTGTTACCTCTCCTCATTTTATTTCTAAAAATACATGCCTGTCAAGGGTGCTTATAGAACCACAGCTTCTTACCTGTTCAAATGAATCTCTTGGTGGCACCCTCCAGTATCTTTACACACACCCTTAACTGTTACTCTCTGCAAGCAAACCCAGCTTTTCTAACACCTCATTTTCTAAAACACCTCATTTTCTAAAACCTTATGCTTTTCTAACAGAAGGTGAGGAAAAATTCTATCATTCAGCTTAAGAGTCTTCATTCAAGCTTTTTGAAACCTGGATGTCACAACTGGATGCAGTAATGGTTTCACTGCTGGCATATACTTCAGTAACACTGCTCTGGCTTTCAAGGACTGTATTAGCCCTTACTGGCTCTACATTACTTCGTTAGCTCATGCTTTGTTAGACAGGTCACCAAAATCCTTGTGACCTCTTCAGTGTCACAACTCTTTCTTATAAGCCCACTTGCTGTAAATGTGATTTCTGTTCTTGATGTCTGAGGATTCATCTTGAAACTGGCTATGGTGAATTGCATAATCAGTCAAAATGACAGCTCCATGTAAGCAATCATCTTCCTCCTCATTACTATTCCACATAATAATGGCTGACCCCAAGAACCGATAAAAAGCCTTTTTATTATTCTCTTCCAAATAAGCAGTGGAGACGCCAGAGAGGGCTAAAAGGATGCTTTCAAAAAAGAACCACATTGCAGGGGTCATTACCCATCTCCATTTTGACATCTGTCTGCTGAGCATTTTTCATCCATTTAATTTGTACTTCTTTTGAGGTGTTAATTTTTAAATTCCACATGATCTGGGACCAACAATTTCCCAGCGTGATGGTTGCTTTATTTTTACAGAGAACAGTGAAGAAGTACACCAGGCCCAGTGCCAGCCTAGAGAACCCTGCCAATACGTACGATAACTTTCCTCCGACCTTATTGATGCGACCACATCATGGCTCGTATAGGCCCAGCAAAGCCTAACTTTGGAAATGGAAACAAACAAGCTAGAAAGGCCAGAAAGGTCCCTGGATTTATTGTGTGAGGAGAGAAAAAAGGAACTGGCCACACTTCAAAGCATGACATGTGAAATGCACTGTTTGAAAATAAAATGTTTTTAAGTAAATGCTAACTCAATACGAGGTGACAGTTTTGCTATAAACTTGGAACCCTTTGGCTTTTGGGGAACTAAATGATTGAGTGCTTCTTCGCTGGCCACATTAAACTAGTCAGGCATTTTGTAAAACCTTTTCCAGCTGGCTTTGATGTTGTGGATCTGCTGATTAATAAAAACACAGTCGTGAGACAGCTCTTTTTGCTTGGTAAGCTTTAAAAAAACATATCCAGTGACAAACTACTGCCTGATCACAGTGCTCACCTCACTCTGTGTTCAGCAAAACAGCTAAAATCACATTAGATTTTTTTTTTTGCTGGTGCCTGCGTGGCAAAGTTTTATGAAGTGAACAGAGGCAGCGCATTCAACAAGTCCTAACATACACTCCTGTCCTTTTCCTGCATCCAGAAAGGAAAGGCTTCCATATCCCAGCAGCAGCAGGCAGATGACAAGAGCGTTGGTCTGACCTCGTCTGACTTACAGGACACAGCCTGAGGTCGCGTTGTGTAGGGCAGGGGCTCAGTGTTCCCCACTGGAGCACCACTGGTGGTGCTCTGCCAGAGATGGAGCACCAGCAGGTCTCAAATTAACTTCACAGAAGCTGTAACTGTTAAAGAACATCAACAGAAATACACAGCAGTGCAAATCATTACTAAGAGCTCTCAAAATAGAGGCCAGCTGCTCAGCCTGCAGTAGATGAAGTGCTGGGTTAGGGGCAAATTAGGAAAAGCAGGCTGTTAGTAACCACAGGGACTGAAAAAAAGACCTTGCAGCAAACAAGGCACACCCGTTGTGAAGAAACAAAAGCCTCCAATTCATAACACTTTGAAGGTTATGTTGTCCTTTTATGTTTTCACATTTTCATTGCAGTGCTTCTATGGATTAATGTCTGAAAATTATACTGTCTGAGCCCATTGAATGGGAATCCTAGAAATGTCCTTTCACACCAGGACTTAGCATATAAAACCACCCAGCAGTATATTCTAATAAGCTCCATGTACTTAGACAAGTAGCGTGGCTTAAAAACCACCCCTCGAACTCCCACCCCTCCAGCCAGGGCCCTACCAGGCTCTTCAGCAATCTTTGGTTGTAAACCAAGGAAAGAGAGAAGTGTCTCTGCATGCCCGTCCTGACAGCACCTCAGCAACAAACCCTGCATCCCTCTCAGCTCCCAAGGCTACTCGACAAAGACAATAATTAGGATGAGGCAGGCACTGGGTGTCTGCCAACTCTCCCCTCCTACTAAAAGCTGCTCCACTCTCACCTCTGTCACCACCTTCATTCTTCTCTGCAGCCAAGTGCTGCATGGAGACTTGGAAAGATAATGAGAGAAAAGGAGCACAAAATCAGCTAATGAAAGAAACTGGAACTCAGCGATTCACCCTCACTGGCATTTACAACAAGGCCCCACTGAATCAATAGCAAAACAAAAACAAGAACAAAAAAAGTTACAAAAAACAGAGTGCTATCCAAGCATTTCACAGTCCTCCTGATCTGTGGCCTCTTCAGGGCCACGTAAGAGTAAAGAAAACACAGGCAGGGCTGCTCTTATGCTGGGAGTCTAATAAGCCAGCACCAGCCTCGTAAGCAACCTTTTCTGATTTCCAGGCTGATGTGTGAGTCGTGTCACTAATTACCATTAATTACTGCTTCAGACTTAGAAGCACCCGCAGGGTCCAAATGGGTTTGGTTCCTCCTCGTGCTAACTGCACACAGACACACGTAGTGCTTGTAGACCTTCCTTGAAATTTGCATGCCCAAGGTGGTACCAGAGACGTCTAGTACAGCAGAGAGGAGGACAAAGGAAGGGTAATAGCATCTCCTCCTTGCTCCCTTTTATGGAGCACAAGCACAGAAAGATTGTGCAATTCTCGGATCCATACATAAAAAGACTGCAAACAGTAGACTTTTTTTTATTACTCTTTCACATTAACTAAGGGATAAGGAAGTTCTCAGCTTTTTTTTTTTTTTTTACAGCACCACAATACCAGAACTGAAATGCTTGCGAACCCTTCAGCAACTTTATTTTTAAAAGCCTTCACCCTACAAACGGTATACATTTCATGCTTTGGCTGAGGTTAATTTCAAAACCAAACAGATTAAAGCATGACTGTTTCTAATTTTACTGCCATAATCCCTCTAAAATTTAATACCCAGTGCCACTTCATGTCCAAACACGGAAGAGACAAACAGCTGGTTTCTTAATTATGAACCGCAATACAAGTAAGAAACAAAAATTAAAATACTTATGAATGTTTTCTGAATTTAGGTATCTATGTCTTCTCATTACAGAAGGATCAGATGAAAGATTTCAATGGAGAGAAGAGCAGAGATCCTGACACCACCACCACCAAAGTACCAAAGCCACACCCTGTTAGCCAAGTCATTAAATTAACACATTTGTCGCTCCCATCAGCCCAGTGAGTGATCTGACTATCTCACCAGCCCTCTCTCCCTCCATCCACTCTAATTTATTGCCCTCACCATGGCAAAACTCTCACCTGTGACTCCAGATCTATTTACTTTCTCCTGTCTCTGAGCACAGCCTGACGGTAACGCAGGATTAGTGACACCTCGGGGACGCAGTACTACTTCTTATTTGCCTGGGAGATGTTATGTCACGGCACATACCTTGGGAGCAATCTTAATGAGGAACAGGATGTTCTGGAAGTGGTACCCATCATTCACTTGGAAAAGAACTGCATCATCCTGGCTGTCAGAGCCATCGTGAGCGTAGCGCAGCAGTCCACCAGCAAGGTCATCGAGGTGAAATATGTGGATTGCAGAATCTGACTTCCCAGAAGGTTTGATCAGCTGCCCGTGACGTGGAGGCTCTAAAACCATCAGCACGACGTCCTGAGGATTGTCACCATCTCTCACGCCAAGCAACAGGTCTGTAATGGTTCCAATCTCCCCTCTGCGGACCAGGAGAGCCTCATTTCTCAGCACGTATGGGGCCTGAAACATAAAAGCAGCTCTTAGCTGTTTGCTTCATCTTAGTGACTTGAAGCAAAGGAAAAAAAAATACAAAAGGAAAAAAACAGGGGGTTAAGGAAATTAGCTTGCTTCACCTCTGGAAGCCTCCTGTATCTAAGCAGCAGAGGATCTCTCTCCACACTTTCCCCCCAGTGGGAAGATAGAATAATATCTAGCAATTTAGACTGATTTAATTACATTAAAATTGGATTCTCATGCCACAGCAAGCTTAGCAAGGAAAAATACTCAGGACATTTACATAGAAAGCAATTTAGTTATCAGCCAGAGTCTGTACTCCCTTGCTGCCTGCACGGATAGGAGACAAGGGACACAGCTTTGCTTTACTACCATCCATGGCAATTCAAATGGAAACTTGGACCCCAACTACTTTGGAAGAGCTACACTTTATGTGTACGTCAGCAGGCCCAACTGGAACACAGACACCTCGGATGCTGAAGATTTACATATGTGACTGAGAAGTTCAGGGTAGGAATGGAGACGTACCACATTTTTCCTGTGTATAACCTACAGCTTTGATAACTTTAATGTCTTTCAGAGTGCTAATGCTTGAAAATAAGACCCTGCACAATCTGTGTGCCCAGGTTAGCTGTTTAAAATGAGTAGCAGAGAGGGAAAAAAATAAAGAAGAATACCAACAGTGAGCCAAACTGACAGGCAGAGGCTTGAATTAACACTTCTAAGTAGAAATACATCCACCAGCTAACACTTAAGGATGTGCTTTTGCTTGTCTTGGACTGACTAAGTCCATCTCAAAGATAGCAAATCTGGGTGTCATCAGCATCATTACTTGTCTTTGAAGACCACACACAGCCTTATTCCTGCTAGAACGAAGACCAGCTAGAGTTCACATTCCTGCTGGTTCAAATTAGTTCCCTAGTTCTTTGCCATCAAGAAAGTTCAGATCTCTATTGATCACAATAAACAACATTTGCCATCAGTAATACCCTGCCTCGGGATGCGGGTGATCCTGCAGAGACAAAGTCAAAGCCCAGGCAATGCTCATCAGAGAGCTAACTGCTGCCATCTCACCTGAATACAACTTATCAGGGTTATTAACGATTGACAGGCAAAATTCCTATTATTAAACCTCACTTACGTATTCTGGGGCAGTGACTGCAGCTCTTATTTAGCTGGATTTCCTACTGAGGCAAACAAGAGATTAGACTGAGAAAAGATTTCAGCGCCAGCCAGAATCAATATACATGCAACAGGATCAAAATCCGCGGTTTTTCTTACACTAAAAGTCAAACTAGAACATTTCAGAAGTTATGGAATGACTCGTATGGAATGTGACGATTAAAAGCACCAAAATGCAATTTTTTATATATAGATAAATTCCTGACCATGAAGCTACCTTACAGGAAACAACTCAAGACATTTTGTGTTGAAACCTGGATCCCCCTGTAGCAAATGAGCCCCTGGGGTACTTCTGGCTCCCGTGACTAGCATCTCGCACACCTCTTCGTGCCTTGCCTTTTAGAGGGCCTACCTTTAGAAAACGAGTCATGCATATACTGCCTGTTCAGCACCTCTTGGGTGATGCCCCTCCACAATATCATGCTACAGATTTTAAACAGCAATAACGAGAGACCTGGACAGCTGACAGTACCATCAGCTTGAGCAGAAATGGAGAGTAGTTTAAGAGACACACTGTAAAAAGCTTATGCTCATTTAATTCCCACTGCTTTTAAGTAAATGCTCTTGACTGTCAAGACATCCCTACCATGGGGATCAATCATCATTCAATTGCCCTGCAGTAAGAGACTGAACTAGACCATCCGCAGATCCAAAGAATAATTTAAACAGTAGGGACTCGTTTGCCCTCCCTGATAATTGCTCTGTGACTGCTCTGCTGCAATTCCCTGCACAAACAAAACTAGATGGGCCAGCTCCTTCGATCACTTACCCCTAAGTCCACTTATTGTGTATGACTCTGTCTGCCTCTCAGCTGAGGGCTGTGTTTAATCTGCTTGACCTGAACACCAGCTCAAGTCCTGCCTAGCTGCTTCGTTATCGCTGCCAGAAGCTAAGGCTCCAAATGGTACAAAAATTGAGGTTGCTTCCAAGCTTTGTTACATTACCTGTGTTGAAAATGCTTGAATGTTGACCACCAAGGGATGGGAGAAGAACTGTTGGTTGCTGACCTTCAAGGAAAATTGTCCTTTCCTAAACAAGTCCCCAGAAAGCCAAAATACAGATAATATAAATGAAGTGATCTCGCAGGCCTCAGTAATGGTATAAATATTACATATTCAGTAAAAATGATTAACCTAGCAACAGATACTTTAGCTCAAGTTTTTGCAATTATGTTTTTATAGGACTTTTTCCTGAAGAGTCACAATAGTCACAGCATGTAATAAATACCTTTAACTATGTAATAATATCCCCTCATTTCCCATTAACTAATGTTCCCCACGTAGGGTGGTGCTTCCAAGATTAAGTACTGATTCTAAATGTCAGCTATTCCCTGCTGAAGAAAAATGTCACTTATCTGGCTCTGAGACAGAAGCTCCCACTCTTCAGCATTTTTGCTTCCTATTTACTCTTCAATAGTGCCACCCCACAGCCTTGCACATCAAGTAGCTACATTTCTCATGACAAGAACTTGATGTTTCATTGTGACTACCAAGTAGAAAAACAAAGTGTGATGCAGAAACTCATGCTGCTGTCTTGAAGGTGGGTGAACACGAGCTAACCCTTGGCATGGGAAGGACACCCCAAGAATCTTACTGTAAACAGCGGATCACAGAACACCCTGATATATACAGGCAGAAATTTCAAGCAACTCCACTGGTATCAGTCTGGGCCAAGGCTTTATGGTGATGTAAATCAAGTGTGAAATTTGGCAGGATGACTGGCTCACTGCCTGGCAGCAGGAGAAATCTGCCTCCTTGCAACATGCTTGCAGCGTGAGCATTGCCAGACGCTAATCACTGCTAATTGCCCCCGAACACTAACAGGGCTCATGTTGCAAGCAAAGTTTTAATGGATAAATGCAGTATACGCTGCAGAGCATGGTCAGTGGTGGCACTATTTGAGCATCTTCCTGAGAGAAATTGTGTAAGAGCCAGCATAGTATACCAGTTTTAAATACACATCAGAGTATGCTAAAAATCAGACAGACTCCTGCACCCCCAGAGTGCAGGAGGTTTTGCAGATGGATCACAGTGATCTCTTATACCACGAACAAAGGTTTTACACCATTTACAGTATGGCACAATATCGCCAAAACACAATGATAATTTGTTTAGTAGCAGTGAGAAGCATGCTTCACTGTAAGAATGTTTCCAAGGGCCAAAGGATTTCCTGTTCTCAAGATATGTAAATTTTCTTCAGGCAAGAGCTAAGAAAAAAGTATCAGTGCAGTCACCTGGATTTCTCTTTGCTGTGCACAAAGCGAACTCTATTCTCCTGCACATCCTTGAAGCTGAAGTGGTCGCCTTTGCCCAGCTGCACTTCTTTCCCATTCACCACCATCACTAGCCGGCCGTTGGAAGGAGTGCTGTTGATATGGAACAACAGCTCTCCTGCGTCACCATCCAGATCACGCACACCCAGTAAGGAGAGGTCTAGGGGTTTTACCCCACCAATCCCTACTGTGAGGGTACTGTTCAGATGAAAGCTTGACGGATGCTTGCTAGCTAAAAAAACAACGAAAACAAACAAACAAAACAAAACAGTAAAAAAAAAAAAAAAGAGAGAAGGTAAAAATTTTACCAAATGAATGCTTTAAGTGAAAAAAAAACTCACTTAGAAAACCACGTACATGCACGTTTTATGAAAGAACATGTTGGAGAAAAACTAGCTGCCAACTTTCAACAGCCAACACAAAACTGCACAAAACTAAGCTCCAAATGTGCCACTCAATGAACATTACTTCTGACCTCAAAATCCGCTGGAAGCCTGCCAGCTCAGTTGCTTTCTCAGGAGAGACACTCACCTTCACACTCTCTGGTCCACTTGTTGCCAAAGAATCCCTGACCACAGGCAGGAACGCAGATCTTGTTCTTCAGAAAGGTGGTGCTGTCACAGAGGTGGCACAGGCCGTCACTTTCACAGTCCAAGCAACCAGGAGGACAAGCTGCATTGGAGGGAAAGCACAACTCCATTCAGACACTGCAAAAACAAAGCAGCTACTGGTGTGCAGAGCTGTCCCTCAGGTCAGGATGGAAACACCAGTGCTATTACTGTCTTACCTACTTGACAAAATCAAACAGAGAAGGCAAACAGTTCAGATAAAAGAGCTGTTAAGAAATTCCTTTCTAATTTAACCAGTGTTTTTCATACAGAGAACCTGACACAATCTTACAAGTGGAAGCTTTCAAGTAACTGTTGTACCTCATTGAAAAAAAACACTTTCAAATACAAATTGAAGTCCTACACAGCTTTTTAACCCACAAATACAGCTGAAACATTTTTAACAATGTGTTTTTAATACTGATTTTTTATGTACAGTGTGTCTACATTGAATCTCGTTCCTCCTGAATTAGACGTGTAAATGCAGATGGAATCTGTTATTTAATTCTCAAGTTGCATGCACTACCTCAACAGTGAGTTTAACACGTCATTGAAGTGCCTTGCAGAGCACTATCAGTGTACAGAACACAGACTGCAACCCTGATCCCTCTCCACCACATCACGCTCACTTTGCTTACCTGTGCATTTTCGCTGTGCCTGGTCTGCATGGTATCCCTTCCCACACCTGTGAACGCACTGAGCATCCAAGAGGAAAAACGGGGCTTCACAAAGGCTGCACTCGTTTGGTTGGTGACACTGAAGGCAGTGTTGATCACACCCTAAAAGTCACACGTAAAGAGTTGAGCTCAACACCACTTCCTATGGCTTCCTGCACGGTGCTGTAACACCCCAAGAACCCCAAGCTCTTGTGTGTGTGTGATGGAGGGCAGCGAGACCTGCTGCTGTAGTGTATTTTCTGAATGCAAGATGTGCTCAAACTGGAGACAGGCAGGGAATCACTGGTAGAAGTGATTAGAGGTACCACACAAGAAGGACTCACTCTGACATGTGTCTGATTCCTTGTAGAAAGCTGCAGGGCACTGTTCCACACAAGCTCCTTCATGGAGAACGTAGCCCTCCATACACTGCAGGCAGTCGGTCCTCCGGGGGCCTTTACAGGCATTGCAGCTCCAGTCACACTCTGGAAGAAAAAAAGTCCAGGTAGGGCAGCTCTCTCCGAGGTGAACAGCTCACCCTGTACAAGAGCTTAGCACAGTGGGATCTGTGAGCTGTGGGAATGTAAGTCCTAGGAGCAGAGAGCAAAGTAAAAACTGTAAGAGAGATGCTTTAAAAAAAACAACAACAAAAAAACATGATTAGTACTGTCTTACTACAACACAAGATGTGTATTTTTTTTCCCTTCTTGGACCTGACATGTTCTAACTATGTCACATTTCAGCAGGCTTAGCCTCTTGCTCAGCATTCAGACCTGCTAACACTGGCATGGTTTTCTTGCCCATGAAGGATAAAGTCCAACTCTATCCTTTAAGTATCCATGCTCCTCCTCTGCCAACAAGTTTGTTGCTCATAATTATCCACCCTGCTTCATCAGCCTCATCCTTTCAAATGACTCTGACCAAAGGAAAATGCAGTTGTTGTCCCTCACAGTCCAAATGCCCCAGTGGAAAGCAGAAACACAGCAGATCCAGCTGGGATGAGATCTGCCCTCAGATGCCCTTGCATTATCTCTCTTTGGTCTTAAGCAGAGACCCAGCTGTGCAGCTGCGCTAAAGGACTGCTCGGGCTGCCAGCACTGCTGTTTGTACCCTGGTGGCAGTCAGGGGGCTCGTATCAGTAATTAATGACAGACACACCCAGCTGATGAGACAGACAGACAGACAGGAAGCAGATATGAACAAAGACTCACCGAGGTGAGCCAATGCAGCATGCCCAAGGCAAAGCCAGCACAAGCTTCCTGCCTCACTCCAACCCGCTCAACACTAGGCAATGTCACCCCTCTGAAGAACTGCAGTGCTAAAGGGAGTGGCACCACTTAGTTAGGGCACATTCAGGTGTTGACAGAGCCAGTTAGAAATGGACACTGAGCTGCTGTTTGTGTTATATCTTCATGCAGTGGTGGTGGCACGCAATAAAGCCACGTTATCCTCACTTATTCCCATTATGGAACGCTCTCCTTGGAAGTTTTGGAGATCTGTCATGCTATGTGTCTTTTAAATCACTCCAAAGTCTTGTTTCTGCAGTCAGCCAGTGATGCAGTATTTAATAAGACAGAGAGAAGCAGGTAAGCACACAAGGCCCTGTAAGCACTCTAAAAAAGATTTAGAGCAGCAAGCTCACTCGTTATTCAGCTGACCCATGACTAAATGAATTCCAGGACCTGACCTTTGAGAAGTTTGCTGGCTCACTTACTAAATCGTTTACAAGAGAAGGATTTGCAATAATCTTGTTTTTCACTGAAAGGCTGAAGTATGTGACAGATGACTGCTGAAAAAGAGGAAAACTGGAAAAACCTCACTGAGCATCTCCCCTCCCATACACACGTTTTAAAGCAGGCTACCTGTACAGATGGTGCTGCAATATAACGGATTATTGGTCAAGCTACTTGCGATTTTTTTTTCTTTAAGCCAGCAATGTGTTTTTCACCTCTGCAAGTCTTGGTGGAAAAATCCAGATAATACTGCTGAGCACAGCTCTCATACTGGCATTCTCCAAATAACAGGACCTTAGCTGGATCCCGGCAAGACGTACAGCCTGCAGCTGACTCACAGTTCAGGCACTGGCGATCGCAAGCTGTGGAAAGACAAAGGCAAAGAAAATAACTGCAATTACTGATGCACCAGCCAACTGTGCAAGTAAAAATGATACTATCCTGTAGCCTCTCTACTCAAGGTCCTCTTTGAGAGACACCTGTGGAGACCGAAAAACCTGGAGTTTTTTCTTATGTTCCTGCCCACAGCCTTCACAATGCAAAAAGCCCCCTTCTATTTGAAAAAAACTGGTATGTCCCCTCACAGAACCTCGCACTGTTTCGTTCTCTCCTCTGGGAAGGTCAGGGTAAAACAATGCCCTTGAATTCAAATCCCTAAATAAGAGCTTTCCCTGTCACTGTTTTTCTTAGTCTCTTTCAGTAACCTTGTGTCTCACATAATTCCGGACTTAACTCATAAATGCACAAATTTAGAGACCATAATAGGTTCCTAGAGTTAGTAAACCAGGGTGGGACCAAAAACCTCTGTAATTTCACTTATTGCTTCCTACTTTTTATTTGAACAGTTTAAGATTTGGGAGCTCTAGGTTGCAAATGAAGACAACAGGAAAAAATAATTCAGGGATTTACTGAATCCAGGATCAAAGGTCAGAGGTTTAGAGTACTTTAGCTCACCTCTTTGATGTCCAGGGTCTAAACTTCTCAGGAGGTTGTACTAACAGCCAAGTGCACTCAACGCTGATATCACAGCTCCTAGCTAATTTACAGCAGAAGGTTTAACAGCAATGGACTCATGAACACCGACAAATATTTCCTACCCCTGGGCCTATACACAGAAAACCTTCTTGGATTCTGGTTAAGATCAAACTTTGCAAAAATAAGATGCAGAAAACTCATGGAGGTTCATGTGCCTGCTTTATACAAAGAACCGTAACTCCCCTTTAGCAAGTACAATGACAGCTTATGCAAAAGGCACTCTTAGGTTCCCAACCAACTACCCACGAGTGTCCCTAAACACATATGGAGTCAGGATCTTTGCCAAAGCTCAGTTCTGCACTTAAGATAAATCCAAAAAAAGCTCTGAAAACACAGCCCCAACTGTTTGAACTAAAGAAAAAAGCTTAGGTGATCATTTCTTAATGCCAAGAAGAAAAATACCCTCTCATAGGATTTAGGGCAATTACAGTTCAGGTGTCAAATACCAACTTGCTACTTGTGAAAATCCATTTTCATTTGCTTTTCAATCAAGGTGGATTTTTACAGCCACAAAGATTCAAGATACAGAAGCATATGTAAAAATATCCACATTGCTCTCATCGAAACGAGATCCAACATCCTTCAAAATAATTGCTTGTTCCATCTCATCTCAAAAATGTCACAAAAGGTCTCTATTTTGTCAAGGTGCAAATGAATTTCCAACAAAATGTTTATCTAAAGAATCCAGCAGCTATTTTCAGGTGCTCTGGTGCCAGTGCCATTTCACTTAATTTACGAACAATACATGGAATAATAATTATTTCTGAAGTGCTATGAAAAGCCAACTATTAAAAGTACAGCAAAATATTCCACACGAGGTCAAAATCTATTAAAAATCAGACTTTCCAAGTAAGCAAAAGTACATTAGAATGCAATTCTGCCTGTTGGTTGTATCAGAATTATTTTGTATCTGCATTTCTAAAGCCATGAAGAACTTGCTAAGCTTTGCACTGTTCTTTGGGCAGTATGTCACCGGGCTTAAGAGCATGTCAGAGAGCACATGCATGCATTCAGCATTTCTCTCAACTTCATTCCAAGCCTGAGTTCCTCAAAAGTGCAATGCGACTAAAATAAACTTTGAAGAGAGACCAATTTTTCCCTGCCTAACTGCCAACCTCTGATTAAACAGTTTTCTTCACCTCTAAGTGTTAGTTTTGCAGCAGCCTGGGATAGTTGGTATCTACACGGCTTATCAGCAGCACTGCACTTGAAAAGGCACAAGTGACACTTGGAATGAAAAACATCCAGTGCACCAACACACTGTGCCTTGAGTTTCCCGCCACAGGGATTACTTACACTTCTTAAAAAGCCCTTTGTAAGTGAAGAGATTAGAAATGTCTCATTGTAGCTGACTTTCCTTGCAAAAATCTATTTGCATTTGAGCAACTGAACCAAATTGAGGAAAGGCTCAGGCCTCAGGAACTTTCCACTTCTACCAAGGTGTCCAAAGTGAGGGGCCGCCAGCAGTAGGTAAGTTTTCATTAGGAAAGGACAGACCGTGAGAATCCCATCACTCCTTTTTTATTCCTCTTTTTTATTCCTTTCCTTTTTAAAAGAATTATTATGATTACTGAATAGCCTTTTTTTCTGTCAACTGAAGAATGGTACAAACTCTTCCAGCTATTTCTTTGAACTTATGCAAGGCATCTCCATTCCTGCTGATAAGATGGAAATCATAGATTCAGGAGGAGCAGATATTTCAACAAAAGGCAGGTAAAACTGACTACCTTATCAGCTTCCTGCTACATGGCCTCATCAGTAAAGAAATTGGGTCTAGATAGGATGACACTGATACCTACGCTCATTGCAGTGCAAACAGAGTTATTCTATCATAAATCAGGATAATTTAAATCAAGGTGATAGAGGACTTAACAGATCTGAGTGTTCAGGTTCAGAGCAAACAAACCACTTAAGCACTTACTCATTTTGGTTTGTGTATTATAGGGGGTCAATTCAAGTGGGGGTTTTAAACTATTTTTTTTTTTTTTTTAATGTCTGTGGGCCATGTAATCTGGCATTTTGGAACATCAAGCCAATAGTTATGTGAGGAATAACTCAACTGACATCAAGGCCAGAGTAAGCACGGAATAATAAATAGAGAGAGGGGCCCTGAGAGATTCACGAGGGACAGCATGAGTAGAATAGAATATTACTGGACTTAACATCAGATCAGTTGCATCAGATCATCAGGAGGTACAAACGTCACGGCTCAACTAAGTCAGCTGGGGATTGCCTACAAAGCTGTGCCTTGTTTCTGCTAAGGCTTCACGTGTGGGGAAATGGGGCGTAAATGCTAAGGCTGTAACCCAGCTCCCAAGGCAGGTACTGGCAGATAGGGCAGTGAGGAGGGGGTTGCCTTAATAAGAATTGATTCAAGTGGTCTAACCTTGCCAAGTTTTCACAAAGCCCATAATCTACCAGCATGCCTGGCCACTTCTCTGTGTACCACCTAGAAAGCTTACCAAGGAAGCCTACACGAGCTCCCCTGGAGCTTTTTACTGTGGGACTCAAGAGCCTCCTGTCCTTGAAGTCAGTAACAAAACTGCAACTGATGTTCAAATTTAAACCATGCTGTAGGCTCTGTTTCTAAGGCAGCGAATCACTTTTGTCAACTCACATCTCATTTTTAGGCACTTGTAATCTTTTCCTGGCAATAGGAACAGTAACTGAAGAAGCAAGAAAAGACATGTCAGTGAACACACTGTGGAAAGGAGTTGAAGAGAGGCACTCACGTTTGCAGGTGTGGCTCTCATCCCTGTAGTATCCTGGGGAACAGGCAGGAACACACATGTTGGTGTGGGACAGAACCAGGCTGGCATTGCAGGAAGAGCAGGAAAAAGGGCCCCCACCTCTGCAGGTTTTACACGAGGGGTGACACCCTGCAGGGACAGCAAGAGCAAACGTTTCTGTTCAGTGAAAGGCAGATCTCAGAGCAAGTTTCAAAACACTGAGGGCCAAACGCCCCTTCTGAGGCCTAAGCCCCTGCTGGTGCTCAGTGCGCAGGAGCAGAACCACAAACATCACAACTAGCTTGCGAAACTTGGCTTAAATGGTTTTATTTTTGTTCTTAGCCGTACACACCAGCTTTCTCCTCTCAGTTCTTTCTCATTTTATCCATTCCTCCTTTTTTCAGTCTTCCCTTCCCTTTCACAACAACCCCACAATTTCTGGCTAAATCTTGCCTATCAGAGAACAGCAGGAACAGGGCAAGCACATGTCAGTACACCCTGCTCATGCTTTTTCTCAACTACTTTCAGGTCAGATCCTCCTGAGCCTGATTTATTTTGTCTGTTTAGAATCCTCCCCCAGAAACCAAAAGTACTTTTCCGACAGCTCCCTGAGGATTTATATCCATCCTTCAGCAGGAGTTGCACAGCCACTGCCAATTCCAAGCAGCGACACCGACAGAGCGAGAACAGTTCATTTCCATGCAATCCTCCTCCGTTTCACTAACAACTTTGTAGGCCTCTATCATATTCTCTCCTCCTAAGGTCTCCAGTTTCCCCAGTTGAAGTGCTGTGGTCTACATGGTTGTTCACGGCACCGAAGTCATCCAATCCCTGCACTCAGCCTTCCTGCCCTTCTATTTTGGGATGGGCAGAACTGCTCGCAGCACGCAGCAGCTACAGACAGCAGCAGAATGAATTCTAGCTCTTCCTTCCCTTCATGCTAGCTCCTATCATTTGATTTACTTTTTCAATATTGCTGAACATTGAGAGGGCATTTGCACAGACTTATTGATCATCGCTTCAAGGTCACAGCAAGGATGCCATCATTTTGTATGTGAGGCTAGAACCAGCCATCCCTCTGTGCATCATTACAACCCACCAAGCTTCCACCTCTTGCTTTACTGCCCAGACACTCAGCCTTACATGATCCTTCTGCTCCACAGCCAGCAAATCCACTGACTGTCTCGGGTATGGAAGTACATTACTACTTTTCTCCTTCCCTGCATTTTCAAAGAGATTTTATGTCACACTTGTTTTCTTGTTTCCTTCTCTTCCCTTCTTGTCCCACTTCTGCTTCTCACAGTCTGACTGAAGAGATTTAAAATACCATAGTGGAGGAGGCCAACAAATCCCACCAATTTCTCAGAAGGGTTACACATGCACAAAATTACATGTATTAGTCTGTTTCATTTCTTCATAGACCTTTACCTAAAGATCGATGCCATCATTAGAGCTATCAGGAAAAATTAATCACGAGTGAGAGCTGGCAAAAAAATCAGATTCACACCATGATGGAGATCTTAAATGCTAGCACAACCTGCAATATGAGCTTCGACACAGTTGGAATAATGCAAAACTTCTTTTAAATAAAACCTTTCTACCAAAGGGAAGAAATGCTATCCCTGGACGTAAATTTCCAGGAAGGCAAAATATGTCTCTCAGGGGTTTTTCCCCATTAAATGATACCGAGTATATTTCATACCTCTCTGAAATTTCATTTGTCAAAAACCAAATAAATAAACACACAGCTCCCAGTGCGCTTGACAGGAGCATCAAAACATTAATCATGAATAGTTAGACTGGATTAGGAAATGCCACTTCCTGCAGAGGGAATAAGCTTGGCATCTACATCTTAGTTCTAATGTGCAGAATTTCTTGTTTGAATTTTTTTCTCTTAAAATAAACTGCAATACTCTTTGCTCAGTGTGTGACGCTTTAACATGTCTCTGTTGGCCATGTAGCAAGAAAAGCAGCCTACTTCCTTCTCAGAGTCCAAGAAATGTAAAGCAGCTCAAAGCCTGGAACATGAGAGCACAAACAACAACAAAATCTGGAGGAGATGCAAGAATGTGGTGAAGACACAGGAAGCTGGAGAACAAATGTGCTATCAGTGCAGCTTCACCCACGCAGCTGAGATGTTTCATCTGCCATGCCAGGCTAGGAGGCTGAACGAGACTGGCTTTCTGTGTCAGAGGCTGCTAGGCATGTTTGTCTTTCAACCATTACATTTTTTTTCTTTTTGGCAGATTTGCGTGGTCCTTTGCAGCACACATCCACAAAGTATTTTCAAGTGTCAGTATCCCATACCAATGCTGCTACCACGCAAATTGGAGACTTGGTGACAGGCACGTGAAAGGTCTCTGAAGTTACCCCTGATTATGGCTAGGAAGCCCATCTCTTCACAGCAGCTACCTCAGGGCAGCTCTCTCTACCCAGGAAGGCCCTAGTGTCCTGTCACCCTGTTTCTGTGCCACTGCCTTGGAGAGGTGGAATTTCCCTGAGAGAAAAACTCACCTTCACCTCCTCCTCACAAACATACTGCTGCCTGGTACTCGTTATAGTTACTAACCGTGTAATAGTAGGCTAGGTCCCACTAGCCTCAGTGTGTGCTCAGGACAGTAGGGCGCTGCCTGCCTCACGTAACTCACCCTGAAAACTTGAAGGAAACCCCCAGCTCCATGTGTGGTGTCCTGCCTGCTGGCTGGACCAAGCTCCCCTAGTGCAGAGGAGGCATTTCATGGCACACCTCGCGAGGATCCCTGCCACCTCGCTGCTGCTGGAGGTGTCTGGAGGGGCTACTCACTTTTGCAGGCACCGCTCTCGGCGTAGTATCCCCCCGGGCAGTCAGGAAGGCAGTGGTCCCTCAGGAGCAAGTGCCGGGCATTCTGGCACCTCACACAGATGCTGCCGGTGTCCCACAGGTTGGCCACGCACTGACGGCACAAAGGATGGCAGTCTGAAGGAAGCAGGGAATAAGGGAGACCGTCAGCACAGCTGGACAAAGCAGAGCTGCTACGGGGAAACATCAATGAGAACTCAAGGAAGATATTGGGGCCTTCGTTTTCAGAGCCTCTTACTGTTATCTGCTGCACAAAGGCAGGGCTCGGATGCTAAATGCTGCACTCCCAGATGTTTGCAAGAGGGGTGAGCAGAAATTAGCACATTCAAGGAGCTCTCCACTCCTCCTGCCCTCATCCCCACCTTGTGCTCTTCCCGAGCACCACAACGTTTCCATTTTCCCACAGCAAACACATTCTCTGCATCTCTCCTCTCCCATCCGAGTACCCTCCATCCCACTAGGTGAGCTTAAGAAAGCTTTGTACAAAGCCAGACTAAAGCCCTTTGCTTCTCCCAAACCTTTCTCTGATTTTAGGTGCTCCTACCAACAGATTCTTCTTTAACAACTCCCCCTGCTCCCACCCTCCAAGAAGGAAAAGCACGACCTGCACAGCTGCACGGCCTTCTCCCACAGTTCATCCCGTTCAGCCTTTCCCACACACACGAGGCATTTCTCCCACAAACAAGGTATTTCTCCCACACCCTGAGGAGGCCACCGCAGGCCTCCAAGCCAAGCCAAGAGCAGCATTTAGAGTTTGCATGAGAACTCCTCAAAACCTTTCCCTTTTCTTCTTTTTCCCTCAGCAGCACACAAACCTGTGTCTCCTGACCTCTGCCTGAACTTGGGCGCTTCAAAAGGTTTTACAAGAGGCCTTCTGTGCGCACAATGGGGCAGTGTAAGGTAACCTGGAGGCCAAATTAATCCTCATCATGGTAATTCAGAAAATTATAAAGGAAATGACAATTGTCTTGAAAGAAATGTAATAACGAGGCTTGAGTCGAGTACCTGGCCTCCTGTCAGCTTTCTGCTGCAGGTTCAGCTTTCTGCCTTTTGTCTCCCGTGACAGCAGCACTACAGATCGTCGGGCAATCCAATTTTACAAGCTGAAGACAGGCTCACATGGGAATCCTGGAGATTGCTGTATGCATACCTGCAAGTGTCTAATTGCAACTGGAAGCTAAGCCTAGCCCAATTTCTTCCCATACGTTGCGCACACACATGACTGTCACCAAGCACTGGTGCAGCACGGAATTGAACACAATCCTGAGTGCAAGCATGATTCAAGCCCCTTAAAGCAGCTGCCTCTTTCCTCCTGACCTTGCACAGGGTGTACAGCCCCTCTGTCCTCTGCCCCGCGCTCCCGATTTGTAGATGGGAAGGGAGAGCCAGAGGGGAGGTCAAGGTGGCTGGGAAGAAAGAGTATGTTTAAGACAGTGACCCTTAAACTCTCAATCCACCCCCGGCAGGGCAGTGGTAAGAATCACACCCCTCTAGCTTCATCTCTTGCTGGAAGCGCTGCTCTCTGTTAGAGAGCTTTGGCTGGGTGCGATACGTACCTCAACTCTGCAACAGTTTGTCAGGGATAGAGAACAAGAGACACCCCTGCACAGTCAAACAGGTTCCAGACACAGGGAATAAAAATGAGACAGGAAAATCTTAGGGTGCCCAAAGAACCCGCATCCACTGTAAATAGGTAGACTCTCCCAAACTTATGCTTTAAAAGCTGTGTGTCTACAAAACTAGGTGCTGCTGAAGCACAGTTTTCTCTTAATGGCCTCTGCTTGCTCCTGCCTGTTGAAAGAGATCTTTTTCTCAGCTACGGTTTTATGAGAAACCATCCTCATTACTCTCCTGTTCCTCTGTAAGCCTGGAGATGAAAGAGCACAAAACACTGAAGAAAAAAACACCGCCAACAAAAAAAACCCTGACGCTCGTGGTGAATTGGGGGACGCTGGAGAACCAGTGACAGAGCAAAGGAAGGAGTGAAGTCCTTTGCTTTGGAAAAGATTATTTAAATTTTTCACAGCAGGCTCCCTTAGAAATGAAGATGAAAAGAAGCAGAGCGTTTTCTTTATGCTTCTCAATAACACCTTGCATGAGACCGTATGTGTTTCTGCTGATTCTGCTTTCTCCTTGCTCACCCTCAGTCCCGCTCAGTTACAGGCAGGTTGTCCGAGTGCTTTGGGCTCCCAGAGGCTTCAGCTATCAGTCATCTTCCTATCGAGCAACATTCAATGTGAAGTGCAACACAGTTACTTACACAGGCTTCAATTTCCAGAGATGCTCTATTTCCACATCCTCTTTAGCTTTCTCTCAGCATGCAAACAAACCAAACAAACTAAACGCTGTCCTCCTCCTAGATGGAAAAGTGTCTGTTATGTACTGCTCCCTTGCCTGTAAACACACAGCCAAAGCATTCAAGGAGAAAAAAATGATCTCTGAAGTGTTTCTGAAGGCTCGTAAAGGAAAGCAGAGACATTTCTACCTCTCAGTTCCCTAATTTGCTAAGCAATCAACCACTTGTATTGTTTAAATATGCCTCCCCTCTTAAGGGCTCTTCAGAAAAAAAAAATAAATCTCTGATGCAAGTTTAGTATTATACTCAAAGGGAAGGTATAAGGTTCAGCACTGCCATAAATCAGCACCTCAAACACCAGGTCACTTACAGGAGGGTCAGCATGCAAACGTTTTCTGGCACCTCAGAGTAAATCCAGGAAGCCAATCGGTACGGTTGGTCCAGAAGGACACTCAGCAGTGACCAGGGGGGTTGGCTTGGTTGGTGGAAGGGTTTGCCTCTCCCATCGAAGACCAGAAGAGGGCTTTGTCACAGGGTGGTGGGAACTCCTTGCCACAAGCAAGTACTCCTGAAGTGCCACCAGGTCTGCAGGGAGCAGCCTGCATCTTCTGAGAGGGGTGGGAGCTGCTTTAGGCAGCATCACGTGGGGAAATCCAGCTGAAATGTGCCTGGCACAAACAGACCCAGACCCGAGCAGGGAAACGATCTTCCATTTCCCTCGACTGCCAGCTCAGCTGCAAATTTCTATAGGAGGTTGCATGCCAGTGACTAAATGGAGCTAAGCTCCTCATTTCCCTCTTGCTTTGCTCAGAGAACCTGCAGCTCTTTGTGATGACATCAATGCCTCTCTCAGCGTACAGCTCATTAATTTTACAAGTAGCTGAGAGTATTTCTTGTTGTCAGTGTGTCCTTTCTGGAATTTTAAGAGCAAGGCAGGAAGGCTTGTTATAGGCACCCCCCCTGAGCGAGCTCTCTGGCTGATCCTTGTACATTTTCACAACTGTGCCCAACCTAAGCAATCAGGGCCTGAGGAGCTGAGCAAAGCAATTGGGAGCTGCATGGCAAGGAAGGTGCATTCAGAAGTTAAGCTAGGAGCTCGGAGGATGCTGTATCAGTGGGTGTTTTGACTTGTATTTCACACCAGCTGCCCTCTGCGCTAATTCTTGCAGGGAGCACTTTCATCTGGTTCCATGTGAGCTGCGCAGGAGTCTGACAGCTCGCAGCCCTGGCTGTGAGCTCCTCGCTTTGGCCTCGGCACGGTCCCGCTGCCTTCTAACTGCCCTCGCACCGAGTCAGGAAAAGATCGATGAGGAAGCCTGAAGAGTGATGAGGAAGCCCCAAGACAGGCACGTAACTTATTCAAATCGGAAAAGTAACTGCGGGGTTTTATGAGCGGGCCAACAGCTTTAGCAATGGTGTTATTTTTTTAGATTGGTGACTGCAACATTCCCAGAAGCTCAATCTGTCTTGGATAAGCAGCTGAGAGAGGGAGAGAAATCAAAGAGCATGTTCAAAGCAGGAAAACACAAAACACAAAAGCCCTGAGACTCAGTAGGGGACTGCAAAAGACACAAACATATTTCTATACAACCACTTCAGCTATGAAATAAAATTTATGAATTGAGCATTCTTAAAGAAAATTAACACAAATTCAGTGTGCTCCAAGCAGAGCTTGGAAACTCACTGATCCTTTGAAACTTGAGGCCATTTTGTCTTTCCTCTGCTTACATTTGTAATGTTTATTTGGTAAACTGCTGAAAACAAGGTTCTGCTCCTATTAACGAGGCAAATATTCCAGTCCTCGCTTAGGTAACACGTACAATAATGACAGTAATTCACAGGCAATGGTTTCAAGTGACAGTTAGTTTTCTTCGTCCTCTATGAAAGATTTTCCCCTGCACGTCCATAAAGAATGACAAGTGGCTGTAATGCACAGCAGTCCCTGTACGTCGTGCCACAGTTCTGCCTGGAGGGTCAGGAATTAGACAGAAATGGGAAGATAATAGTAAAAAAAAATACTGCTTTGGGAAGCAAAGAGAACAGCTTTGTTAGAGTCTGATGCAAATTATATATTATGCAAGTGTCATGGGTTTTAATGTTTTCTTTTATGGGACAGCTGCTCTTTAGCTGGTAATTAATAACTTGCAAGGGCAAATATAGCATTTCAATCAGTGCTGAATGAGGAGAACAAGTGAAATTTAACAACCTGGATGTGCAGCTCTTTATTTGTAGCAGAACTGGCAACGTATATCTTTTGCTTAAACATCAGACACAAATTTGGCACAAAGAGCAACACACCTAGGACTGCAGATCCAAGACCAAAGCACAGCTTTGTTGTTTTTTTTTAAGGCAACAAATAACTGTGCTCCTCTACAAGCATTTTTAAAACTTCAGTTAGCTAAAGAAGCACCACTGCATCTACCTGCAAGACTGCATGGACATTAAGGGTCCACGTGTTGCAAAGACCAATGAGAACATGCAGTGGCCTCGTCAAGGCAGGAGTGACATTGGGGAGTCACAGAGCAAGACTCAAATCAGAGCTAGGAGGGAGAATGGTATCTCCTTACACTCTTACTATGTTGTACCTGCAAAGCCTTCAATCCTGTTTTGGGGGCACAGACCCAACCACTGCTGACACTCCGTGATGCCAGGCACTACGAACCAAGTCTTGAAAACACCTTTCTCCTTTGAGAAGACAGCTCTCCAAGCAGGGGACCACTTTGATGGCCTACAGAGCTCCAAAGCAAAGCTTGCTAGTTTGTAGGGAACAAACACATCACCGACTGCAATTGCTCTGGAGCCCAGGAAGCCAAGCGAGGTTCTCTGCAGATGATTCATCACTGTCAGTGTAATGAGGCTGGAGGTCAAACGATGCCCTGCACATTGCCTGAGCGACCCCACTGTTTCCAATTTCTTCTCCTCATTGTTGCCAGGCACCGTGATGTCTACCTAATCGTCTGGGAGCATGCTTATTGCTCCATGACACCAAACTTTCAGGAAGCAGTAGTCTAAAAGGGATAATTAAAGCACACAGCATGCATCAAGCAGCAGAAACCCTCCTCAGAAAGAATCCTGGTGTATGATAAATGGCACTATTTTGCAAATAAAACTGACATCTGGAAGACTACATTTCCAGTGGCTTTTTCCACAGGAAGCATAATGCAAATTAATGGGAAAATAAGGTGGAATATGCAAGGTGCACACAACTATGATGTTACATGACATCAATGAGTATTGTTGCAGGGCCTGAAATTTTACAGGGCAGAAACAGCTTTTTACACTGAAATGCTGAATTATTTCAATACTGTAACTACTCGACTGTCTGAAACACCGTGACTCCCCAACCTAACTTCCGATATACCTAGAAGCTTTTGGGATCTTTTCCTAATCCTCAGATATTTTGTTCCCCCCTCCCTGTTCCCCCCTGCAGACTAACCAGTAACTGTTGTTTACAAGGCAGGTGAAGAAACAGTTTATAAAAGTAATCTGCTGAGAGGAAAGAAACAAGCCTGCCATTAAAAGCAAAACAAAAAACAAACACATATTTCGTAAGCAAAAAGAAGTCCCTGGGAAAGGGAGCCGTCCAGATTAAATTGAGAATGATAGCCTCTCAGTGGATGTATTTATTACATTTATTGCATTTTTCTCTTTTCTTAGGATTCTTTATATCATATGGAACTGTTCAACCTAGCTTAAGCCCCACACACTGTACCATTTTTTGATAACAAAAAAAAAAGACTTGATAAAGTTTAGAAATTGTTGGAGCTCTTCCCAGGATATGTTTATACATGTCTGCATGATGGATTAAAAATGATTTTTCTTTTTAAACAGGTAAATGCAATCAGTGGCTTCTGATGATAGGCTTAAGTGCAGGCACTTGAGCACCCAAGTATAACCCCTGTGTATAAATCCTAATATCTCTCAGAAATGCACACAGCAATCCTAGCTGTGCCAATTTTAATTTAGGGCCCCACAAATTGCTTCTCTGAATGACAAATGTTTACTTATCTCACTTTGCTGAAGCTCTTTGCAGGACCCGAGGAGCTTTCCTGGCTGATCTCAAGTGATCTCAAGTCTCAGCACCAAACTAAGCAGCAACAAGCCTGGCCAAAGTGTGCCTTATCTCCCCCTCCCTTCTACCAACCTTACACAATTTGCAATTCACTTCAGGCAGCTCTGTGGAAGCTCTGTACGACCCCCTTCTGCCATTGCCTCTTACTTACCCACACAATATCCCACCATGTTGAGATACTGCTCTTCCTTGCAGCTAGTCCTGCACCTTCCCCCAGCCAGGGCTGCGTGGGGATGGCAGGTCAAGCACTCCGACTCAGAAGGGCCGCGGCACATCTTGCATGATGGGTGACAGGCTGGGTAAGAAAATCAACACTCGTTATGCTCTCATTGCAGTCCATCTTACACCCCTCCCTCCCCTGAAAAACAGCCCCTATCATCATCATTTACTCCTACAAAACGTGGACATAAATTGATGCTAATAGCACCAGCAACGGGTGAGCTGTGGTTTGGAAGGCTCTTCCATCCTCACTTTGAATAAACAAGATGAAAAAAAGAGTTGAAGATTAAAGCAGTTGCATTTGTTTTCTGCATTCATCAAGGTAGAGATCTACACAAAATATAAACAGATTGAACCTTTTATTCTTCCCTCCAGCACATGCGGGTGCATATAAGAAGAGAGGGGGATTGTATAAAACCACAGTGGCATGAGCTTGATATTCATGAGTGAGGAATCAAGGAAATTATTTCTGCACAAACACCTTCTAAACTGAAACGAATAAAACCTGAGTGCTGTGCCAGCGCATTAGCTATTCTGTCTCCCAAAAGCTCAACAAAAGGATTGCAGAAGAAGCGATTAAGATTGCTCAAAACAATTTCACTCAGGCTGCTTTTGTTTCCTTCTACCTTTACAGCCAGATGCCATATTTCCATGAGTTCCAGGCTAGAACTGAGGGAGACAGAAATACTACAGCTAATGATCTGTAAAAACCTCTTAAAAACTACTTTAAAAACTCTTCCATGAATAAAAGCACACAACTTCAAAGTCTCCCACCTCAGGACTCCCCCAGGCAACATACAATTGCTCGCTCCCCACGTGGAAGCTGGGCTTTTCACAGCTGCCACAGCATAAGGCTCCAGTGTTTAAGATCCAATGCGTCGAGTCCCGCTTCCTTCCCAGCTTCTCAGAAATCACGCCCGTGAAATCAGTGTTCAAAAGGAAAAATCAATTTTCTAGATGCACCTATATTAACTGAGCCTCGCCGTTCAAAAACTGCAGGAGATCTAAGCTGGCAGCATACAGAAAGATGCCACTTCCCTGACACTGAAATTCTGTTTTTTAAGACATTTACATAAGCCTGCGTAATGCAGCATTCAGCAGTTACCTCGGCTCGAAGGTGGCAGAGCACAACCTCAGAATTGATGAATCTTTACAATAGCCTGCCAACTAAAAGTATTTATAGTTGTTCCTTGGACAAATACATTGCATAAGCAGAGTGACAGACTGGGGAAGGGGTTCCTCTCTCTAAACCTGAGCCCTCACAGGGAAGTGACTAATACAGCTTCAGCAAATTTATCCTGCTGCCAGAAGAGATGCAGGGACGCCTGTCCCAGTGAATCTATTATAAACCACCAGACACCTTTCAGATGACCTTGAAGGGACTAACCAGCTTTCAAACGCCAGTATTTCCTCACCCATTGTACTCAGCCATTAATAATGAAAGACACACCCCAAAGGCTGGAATTTTCTGCTAGTGGCATACAGGAGTTAATTGATACAGTCACTTGGGAGGTCAGTAGTCACCGTCATCTGCTTAGATGGGATCAAACAACGTGACCACGAAAGCCACTTGCTGACCATTGGGCAAAGCTGAGACACAAACAATGCTGTCCCCTCCACCAGTGAGGCATATCTGTAGAGGTAATGGCTTTTCTCCTGTATCTGCAGAATTCCTTCTTTCTAAGCCCAGCCCTATAGCCAGCAGTGGATTAAAAATAAAGCTGAAGCAAATTCAATATGCTTATCTAGTCTAATAAAAGCAGACCATGTTTCAGTGCTGTCCAATAAGACCTCTTTTGCCACAGTGCACTGGCTAAGAACATCATCCAAGCCTAGTGAAATGAAAAGCAAAATATTTTCAGGGAAGCTGTCCAGGGAAGCAAAACTGATCATAATTTATGATTCAGTGTGTATGCCTCTCTCCCATTAGGAGGAGATTCCATTTTCTGAAATTGGACTATACTATTCTCCCCTGAAAATACTTAAATAGCCTCATATAAATCTGACAGCATCTCTAATTACATTGAGAAATGCTTTAGAAAACGTGCATGCAATGAAATTCAAACAGCATAAGCTGCAGGTGCCCGCACTGTGCACTCACGGGAGCAGCGATCTTCGTGGCTGAACAGCCCCTCTGGGCACTCGGAGAGGCAGCTGCCTTCCAGCAGGACGTGGGAAGACAGGCACGACGTACAGTCCCGGGAAGTGTTCCCCATGCAGCCTGCACAGGAGGAGTGGCACTCTGCAGGGAAGGGAAAAACAAGAAGATAGAGAGAAGGAAATTGGTTTCAAGCTTATCTGTGTTGTTACTGTCCTAGAGCACAGCTAGATTGCTTTGTCCCCCAAGACAACAGGAAGGCATTTCCTTTACAGATTTGTTTGCTCGTGAAAGGTAGAAAGGGCAGGAGTACAAAAAGGCTGCACAGCACACTTCTTGAAGATAAGGGGCAACCACAGATAGCTGCATATTGAATGTCATTGCACCCACCCAATTCATTTCTGAAATGGCAAGCCAAGATGCACAACGGCGTGTAATACCCTTCTCCTCTGTAAGAGCCCCGAGTCTTGCAGACTTACGGAGTCTGAAATCATCCTCTGCTATCACCCCACAGTTATCCTAGGAAGGATTTTCTATCCAACACCAGTGCACGGTTTTCATCAGCCATTCTGGAGCAGTGAGAGCACGCGTACAGAGCTGGGCTGGCCACCGGACTTTCCAGCTAGTGAAGTGCACGCTCATTAAAAGGACGATTCGGCAAGAATAAAGAGTGCAGTTAAAATGTCAGGCTTCTTCACCTTGTCCTTTACTGGTACTGATCCTAAACAAGCAGCTTAAACTAAATAATCTGATCAAAGTAATATTTTAAAAACCACCACTGCTAGTCTTTATAAGAACAGGGACTTGAGGCCACGGGTTCCACTGTGTTAGTCCCTGTTAAGATACAAAGAGAGACTTCCTGCCCTCTGGGGAGACAAAACAGACGCAGGGCTGGAGAGAAGAAATGAAATACAATGATTTATGCAAGTACGCTTAGCTGCCTGACTGTCAGAGAGCCAGAGAGAGAAATCAGGGATCCTCATCACAGATGTAATGTCTCCAGGACTATCTCCGGCTCAACTGACTCAAATCACATCAGAGAGAAATCCCGTACAGTTTCATCAGGGAAATCTCAAAGCATTCAAAGTCCGGGGAAAAGGAATATTTCTGTGCATTGATGAGAAATTTGCAACTACAGAGGTAAAACTTTCAAAATCAGCATTTTAACCTACATATGAACATGTTTTTTTTTCTGCACAGACAACGCAGACATACTCTATATCTATTGAGGGCTTACATTCTCAAAAAGGTGCCTCTATAAATTTTACATCAATATTTTAGACGGGTAGCTCAAAATCTCAGACTGAACATTCACAGCCTTCTGCAATAAATCAGAGGACTATTCTAATGCCACCACTAATACGGCAGCGTTAATAAAGTGGGGCTGTGCCGGCATTCTTGCCCAGTGACATAACTCAGCATTGTCACCAAACTCTGCTCAGGCCTGTTTGTGCAGGTCTGCTCACCCACTTCAGGCAGGAGTATAGGGATTTCTTCATTTAGCTTTGATCCCATAACCTGGACTCAGCCAAGACAAGCCATTCCCTGCCAAGAGACAGACCCTGCTTGGATTGGAGGCTCTGCACTAATGCCTTCAGGAGCCAGCCCAAAGCACCAGGCCCTTTACAGCCTGTATATGTCACTGCTAAAGACAGAACCATTCTGTAAAAAAAAAGATTTCTTCCTTTTTAAAGAGCCCCTAAGGCAAAAAATGAGCCCACGGTCTCCTGTCAAGTTGCCATGAAGAGGCACAAGCAATATAAATTTATTTTAAATTATGTCCACCTCCAGCAAATATTTTGACCAGGAAGAAATAGCCATCACGAGCACTGCTGCTGCTGCTGGTTTTATTACTATTACATTACTTGAGTGCTGTAGAGGCACTGTCTCCGTGACTGCTCTTTCCACATAGGGAAAACATTTCCCTCTATGAAAGTATTGCTCCTTAGGTTTAGCGTGGGCTGTGCTGCCACGAGACCTTCCAAATCCTTCAGCCTGTATCTCCATGCATTGTTTTCAAGACACTGCAGGCTGTTTGTTACACGGACATCCAGACTGGCTGCCACAAGCACTGTACAACCCAACTGACTGACCTGCTGATCCGCCCAGAAGACATTCTTAGCTGAAGTCCACAGCAGTTTTGTCTCAGAGCAGTGGGAAACCATATAAATCCCCCAGGTACACTATCTAAGTCTCTCTTCCAAACCTTTTTGGGAATGCTTCCTGCTTGGTATTTCAGGAGCAGTGATAGCACTCGGGCTGCAGGGCATGTATCAGAAGAGCTTCCTCAAAAGAAAAGCCTGCTGTGGGATGTCTTGACCTGCTCCAGGGGCTAAATAAAGAAAAAGCTCAGTCTTTTCTGAAAAGGATTTAAGGATTGATCCTGCTTCAAAATAAGTCAGTGCTAAAAACTGTATGCTCAACTTCAATGAACAGAAAGCTAAGCTAAGATGGCCAGACTTGAACCCAGTCACTTAAAAAAAAAAGAAGTAACTAAATCCTTTACTTACAAATTGTATATAGAGCATATTTTCCTCCAGAAGCATTACAGAGGAGCTCAAAGCACGTTACAAGCAAACACAGTACAAAGTCAGTACGAACACATCAAATCCAGCGCAGCCCTGTACCTCAAACAACTGCTCCCCTTCTCTACTCACGTTTGCAGACTCCTGTGACATCCAGGTAGAACCGGGCTTGGCAGCGAGAGAGGCAAAGTCCGTGCACGGCTCCTTCTGCGGGCTGGGGAGGCTGCAGCACCTCCTCTGGTGCCCAGCACTGCAGGCACTGCGAGGGCGCCGGGCCCAGACAGGTGCGGCAGGACGGGTGGCAACCTGTGAGCAGGTGAGGAGAGCATCAGAGCCGCAGCCTGAGGACAGCTGTCTCCCAGGGACAGGCAAGGCCCAATAACCACGCAAATCTGGGCATCTCGTGAACATGAGAGGGGAGAAAAACACTGGGCTGAGCCCTCCTGTTCATCCCTCTTTGCGGTTTTGTATTGCTGTAGACGGTCTGAAACTCCAAGAGCAGACACCTTGCAGCAACTCATGTGCTAAGGAATCTATTCCAGGAAGGGATGGAGTGCTGTGCTTTCTATCATGGAACAGCCACTTTGGAAAAAAGTATTTTTCACACCCCAAAATAGCAGCTCTTTTCTCAAATAAAGTTGATGAAGTTGGAAGAAAACTGTGCTACCGTGCTACAGGCAGTCAAATTTCATTTAATTTCTGGAATTGCAGAGATGACCATAACCTCACTAGGACAGACAGCAAGAAAAGGCAATTTGGAGGGCTTGTAGGAAGCTTAAATTCATCTCCTGAATTTTCAGGTTTTCCACTGTTGCAAAACTGACCACAAGTCTTTGCAAGTGTACTAGGTGTGTGTACAACTCCATCCAGCTCTTAACCTAGCTCAAGAAAAATTTGGAAGTGCTAGCAATGGGCATTTATTTCAATAGCACAGAGCAAATAAAAGTTCCCAATACCAGTAAATCCTGAGGACATGAAACCACAAAGTACTTGAAAAAATTTGATTTTTCTCAAAACGGGAAGCAATCAGTAAGCAAACATGGGAATTATTCATTCCTTGACCAGTTTCGCATAGAATAAAGGATCAGTGTCGTAACCGGGTGCACTCTGAGCGCCTTCCGACAAAAGCCAAGATAGATACGGTGACTTACAGCAGCTGAGGAACTGAACCAAAGTACATTGCTTACCCCTGCAGACGTCGTGATCCTGATAAAAACCCTCTCCACAGCCTCGCAGGCACTGGCCCTGGCGCAATGCCAGAGGAAGGGAACAGGAGGTACAGTGCGTGGCCAGAGGTCCCTCACAGGTGGAGCACGAATCGTGACAAGCTGATAAAGAAAGAGAGCGCACACAACTGAAAAATCCTCATTTTCCTCCTTGCAAACTGTGTTGCTGACTACAGTATCCTCCAGGCAACAATGAGAACTCCCAGCTGGCACGATATTCAGCTCTGTGAACTAATGAGAGCAGAAGTGCACAAGCATTAATAACCAGGAACACAATAATAATAACTCCCACTCACGCAGTGCTTCGAACATGTATCTCAGTATGTCTTCATATGCTTCACAAAGCAAAAAGGGTAATTTAAAATAATTCATCAAAAATGGACCAATGAAAATGAAAAAATCAAATTCCCTATCCCCACTCGCAATTCTGCACTCTTAAAATTCCTTCCCCAGAGGTAAACATTTGAGGAAAAGAAGACAACGTGTGGACAGTGCCTGGAGAGGCTTAAGGTCCATGCATATATGTCTCTTACCTCTGCATCTTCCATGGCTGCCTGGGAAATATCCATCTGGGCACTCCGAAACGCATTTCCCGTTGTGTAACAGCTTATCTGAAGCACAGGTCAAACACTCGGGTTGATCTGAATAGCATGTTTCACAGGCCTGGTCGCACACTGCCAAAGAAGGATAGCTTGTTAATGAAACTCATTCAATAAGCAGACAAAATAAAGGAAAACAAACCGTGCCTTGTCCTTTCTTTGTCAGAAAGGCATCTTTTAAACGTTCCTCTCCAGCACAAGCAACCTTTCACACTTCCCTGGAATAAGCAGTGACATTCACAGGGGTAGACGTGTGAGTGCAGACACGTACTCACTGACCCGTATCATGTCCGGGACTCCTACGTACAAAAAGCAGGAACGGGGCTACAGCCACACTACCTCCTCACATACACAGCCCCCACGGGGCAAGGAAGACTCTCACAAATCCCACCAGTCTTCTCTTCTTCATAAGCAGCCATTTGGAGCAAAAGGTTTGCATCTCCGTGCCTGACCCAACTGCTACCACTGCTGATGCATGCAGACCAGACACTCTTCCATCTATCTTTTTGTTTCCTGATGAAAAGCTCAAACACCTATCCACTGAATCCAGAGACAGGTATACATGTCCCAGGACATACAGAAAAAAACGTTCCAGCTAATGTTTTCTGTTTGTTTGTTTTCCTGTTCACCAATGGTCTCACAAATAATCCATCTACACAGCTTTGTACAACAAACATCAGTTCTCAGACGGTGCAGGAAGTAAAAGGTGGGAGAAAAGTTGAGCTGAAAATATTATTATTTCTCCCCCCTTTCCCTTTTCTTCAAATTAAAGTTGTAAGTGTGAAGATGCATCTAAAGTCGAGCATGATATCGTTTCTAATCAATTCCTGTGGTCTGTATTCTCCCAGGCAATCAGTTTTGAAGTTAAGTGACCTGTTGTTTAGGAGGAGCACATGAAACTCCGCCTTCCCTAAGCCAGCAGAACTGCTGCTGTGTATTCAGAGGGGCCAAGCATTTTACTTAACCAGTTTTTGTTTCTTTTCACCAGTCAGCCAGCCTCTCTCAGAGCAGCTTACAGGTCTCCAGCTGGGTATCAAAATCAATGCACTTGGTGGAAGATGAAAGGCTTGAATCCTGGCGGGTGTGAGGAACAGCTATGCAGTTTTGAGAAATCACTGGCAATAAAATCATGAATATGGCCAAGCTGCACCGGAGTAAAATTTCACTTTAGGCTTACATGATTTCTAGCTACAGATGTAAGATTTCAGTTCTGCACACTGCAAAACACGGGTGTGTCAAATTTACTGGTGTAGACATCAACCAAACTGAAGGGGAACCCGGTCAAAGTGTGACTCATCCAGAAGTGGCCAGAATAGCAGCAATTTTGTCAACATGCTCCAGGTTTTAGGCTTTCTAGCTAGCTGTGTCTCAGGTAGGGCTGCATCAAGACAACCGACCCCTGCATCAACACTACCAGCTGTTCTGGAGAGTCCTTCAAAGCAGGTGGAGGTGGCTGCCACCAGAAACACAAGGAGGGCCTGAATGCTTGCAGGACATTTTAAAATCTTTGATTTTTTTCCCCTTCACGATCCGTTTGACTTAGGTCTTTAATTCCCTCCAGCCTTCTCTTCCCCTTCTTCTGAGAAAACCTTTCCAGCTCTCAAGCCTCATCTGTTGTGTAGGTATTAGTTACTGTGATGCTGAATTATAATCAAATTTATAGAAACCTGCTGGCAAGGGCCATTTTTCTTTCCGCAGACAAATGGATTTGTCAAGCCCCCAGAAACAACTCAGTCAGGCTTTCAAGCTGTTCAATGAAGGGAAAAAAAACTTAAACCTTTCAGCATCTGATTATCTTAAATGAATTAATAATCTTACAAACAAACATCAGCTTTCCTCATCCGATATTTATGCACGAGGTGCATCTGGCTTTTTAGACGTGAATAAAATCACAGCTGCTGCATGGCTAAATGAAATATTGATTTCTGTTTTGCAGAGCATTTCTCAAGCTTCTTGCAATTAGAGGAAGAAAACAGGCATTTACCACTACAGACTCCATCCTTCAGATAAAATCCCTGTCCACAGCTGGCCACGCAGAGCCCTGCTTTTAGCACGTGCGACGTGTCTTTGCAGGACAAACAATTGTTGTCAGCAGGTCCCCAGCACGAGGAGCAGGACTCGTGACAAGCTGCAGGAAAGAAAGGTGAAAGATTAATGAACAATCGACTTCCAATCATCTTTTTAAGATGAAGAATTTGCAGCAATTCACTTATTTGCAATTTTGTACCTTAAATTCAGAGGCACTCACTGCTTCAGAAAAGGAAAAGAAGGCAAAGGATAACTGCTCTAGCTATGTTAGTATTTTCATCCAGGTCGACTCATCTCAGGGGTACGATTCACACCTTAGTTTTGTACACACAGTGTGACATGTAACATGCATCAGTGCTGTCTCTGGAGCTGTAGTCAGACTGGGAGAACACTGGTAACACTGTCAAGTCCTGCTCATCATGGTGCTGGGTGCTGCTTGAGCCCAAACGGAAGGGAAGTGGGAAGAGTCCCTGTCACATGCTACTGAGAAAACATTCCTGCAATCAAATCCTTGCAGCAACTACTGACGTTAAGCCAACTTCATGAGCAAACACGGAATCAGATGGCAGGGCTGCAATGAAGATCCCACAAAATTAGAAACAAGATGGCCTGCATCTAAAAACAAGTCCTCCTGCCCTGCCAGGACTCTGCACCCGTGCAGGAATAACTCAGTTCTGGCTGTTGGCTGACCCTTCTTGGGCAGGGCAGAAATTGTTGTGTGATCAGACTCAGTAATTCCTGAGGACATGGGGGCAGTGGGTCCCTGGTCCAGGCCAGTGTGCACTGCCTGTCTTTTCTCTGACACCACATACCTGAAGTACAGCACACGCCGGCAGTACAGGCAGTTAAAATGCCCCTTCAGGAACCTGGGCACAGGAACACGTAGGCAGAACAGTCATCCTCAACCCATGATGATGTCTTACAATTCAACTAATAGCTGTAGGGAAATCAATTCTGCCTCCCAAAGCAGCTGTTGAATGAGCTTCATTGAAATTTTTATTTGAATGAGTTTTATTTAAAGCTGTCCAAATTCAACTGTGAGGAAAATGCAGTACACTGTGCTCCCCATTTATGGGATCTGTGCAGAAGATGCACACTAAATCCTGTCCTACCAGGATTTAGTTACTGTTAGGATTTAGGATTTAGTACTGTTAGCTTGCACTAACAGTACAAATCACAGTTCCTTTAACCATTACTTTTTTTTCTCGATTACGCACAAATATGTACTAAAGATGTTCTTCAGTTTAGTCTTTCACAATGAGGCAGGTACGTGCTTGTGCTCCCAGACCACAGCAGGTGGGATAAAACTGCACCTTATGACACTTGCCCCATATCCAGGAACATGCCTGAAGTTGCAGCCACTCAAGAAAAGCTCGCCTATGAGTAAGCGTAAGGCAGGGACCAGCAGATGCAGCAGCAGCTGGTCAGCAAAAAATCTGACACTCTCTGGGAAGTTTAATCCACACATCTAAGAGCACACTTATGTACAGAACAGTGACAAAAGCAAACACCTTCCTGCCAAAATAAACCCCTAAATGAGAGGCAATTCTTCCTGTCCCCAGGAGCAGGTGAGAGTGAAGTGTTTCCAGTCCAGGACCACATCTGATATTTCAGGGCAAGTGCAGAACGGCGAAGGAATGACTATGCAGCACAGCATGTAGCTGTAAATAAGTTTACGGCAAACAAGCAATCACCAACACTCCCCTCTCACTCCTTTTTTGCATGTTTTTTTTGCTTCTTCTGTCTGCTTGAGGCCATAATTGCTCTTGTGGCTTGTTAATTAACGAGCTGGAGCACCTATGTTTGTGCTTATATGAGTCACACTGCGCAGAAGACAAACACCCCACCTGCGTGGGTCTCATCGCTCCCCAAGGCAGGGAAGCGTTATCCTCTCCATCTCATAGGCAGGCAACTGGAGCCCAGAGAGCTGTGATGTGACATGTCTGGGGTTAGACAAGGGAGTACTTACGGGGCCAAGACACAGGACATTTGAGTACATGCCCAGCACTTGGTCCTTTGACCTTCTTGATTTTCTTTCTCCCTAATTCCACCTTTATTTATTTTACCTTTTCTCGTCTTCCTCTTCTATTGCCCTGCAACTGGCTGCTCACTTTTCTCTCCTGCATTATTCCTCATCTCTCCAGAGCACCGTGGCTCTTCTATCTCCTGAATACTTCCATGTGAGGCGTCTCTCACAAGGATGCCGATCATCCTGCACCCGACAGGCTCTCCACCACCGACTCCTATGGCAAGGTAAACCAGCACATATGGCACGGCTATCACGTGCATCGAATCGTGGCTGAATCACAACACGACAAATAGCAGGCATCCTATCTCAAGGTAAAGATTGTGCACACTTCTCTGCTCCAGTTGCTAATTTCCCTTGCTGATAGAAAGCTGCATCTCATTCCAGCTTGGCTGATTCTCAGGGCACGTCTACACTTGCAAGTTAACTGCAGAGTATGAGTTCATGCTGTAAATTCCTACGGGCTGAAATGTCCCCGCTTCACCTTCCAGCCACAACTGCTTTGCTCCTCTCTGAGCTCTCTCTAATTTTCAACATCTTTTGGAAAGGTTGGACAGCAGGACTCGAGCTCCTAATAATACATTTCCCACTGTGCAGCTTGACCTCCTCACTGTTGACCTGCCTAAATACATTGACACATCCCAAGTTACCCAGTTATTTCCAAAAATTCTCAAGTCCTCTTTGTAGATACTGTCCCTTTCCAGGAAAGGCTTTTCCCTCATGGTTGCCTGGCCTCCAGACTCGGTTCAAAACCAGACATCCTTGCGTACAGCTGTATTCAGAATGCCCTTTGATGAAAGCCAGGTCAGCTGAGCAACCGTGCTTGAGCTCTAAGTCCTCTGAGTGCTGCCTCGCTGCCCCCATCTGCACGCAGCCATTCTTCAGGGCTGTCCTCACCCATGCCTGATTGTGGTTCCAACAACCCTCTCTCCCAGCTCACCTCCGCTGCTGGCTCTGGCCCTCGCAAGCCTTTTTGGCATGGTATCAGAGCAGCTTTCAAGTGAGGCAGCTGTTGTGTTGAAATTGCAGGTCTTCCCAGGTGGAGGGTGACTTCTGTGGTGCTTCAGCTACAGTGAAAGAAATGAACTAGAACCTGCCAGAGGTCGTCAGACCCTCGGAGAAGGTGCAGTGAATTTGGCAAAAAGCTAAGAAACGGATCCTCTGCATCCAGACTACTGGACAGAGTATCTCTCTCTGACATACATCTTCTTTCAGCCAGAAAGGAAGGGGATTTAAGCAGTGGATTTGGAAGAAGGGAGGAAAAGGAAAGGATGCAACCTGATTCGTAGCAAGACAGGCACATTTAGCATTTGGAAGCAGAGCAAATGACTCAAAGTACAAGATCAGTGACAATCTCCTCAAGGTGGGACAACAGACAAGTCTCTGGAGCAAGAGACCAAGCTCTGACACAGTGCCCCAGATCCCAGCTCTGCTTTGCCAGCCCTCCCTGAGAACAAACCCCACAGAATCCTCCGACACACCCTGCCTGGAGAAGCTTTGGCTCTTTGTAGCACTGGATCACTTCCAGCCTTGACAGCTGCTTCTTGCCCCAGCAGCCAGTCTTCAGCTTCACTGAAAAAGCAGGGGGAAAATGGAAGCATTCAATGAGCCGCTGTCAGCTAAGGCATCTTTGCCTGCAGCAAGTGGCTGTGTGAAAACACGTCAACAGGAGTGATGGCATTGCCAGGAAACTGTTTTCACCCTTCCTCGCTGTTTTCAGATCAGACTTGGTAGGAGCAACTTTGTGTTCCCTGTTGCCTTCAGTGTGGATATTGGACACACATGCGAGATCCTGCACCGTAACCAGGTGCTGCTGCTGAAGGAAAGACATTGAGAAGAAGGTATTGGACCTTCCTCTTGCAGCAGGATGCACAGCTCTCTGCCTTAGTTGATGCAATGGCATTCATGAAGCTGCAGTTCGGTATCCTCCCAGAAAATCAGTAGTAACCAGACAAAACTTCAGGGGTCAAATGGCACCCCAGCAACAGCACAAGGCAAAATTATCGCCTGGCTTTGGGAAAGTGCAGAAGGGTCCAGGCTCTGTGCTGCGTGGTACCAGCAACCACCTCTAGCCTGCCATCCTTCCTGTGGGCTGGGCAAGCTCAGCTGAGTCCCATCCGGTCACTTCCCCTCCAGGTGAGCCTCTGCAGGCAGGAAGCAGCAGAGGAAAACAACAGGTTGGGAACACAAATCCACGCGCTTTGCTGCAGAGAGAGCTGGGTCTGTTAGTGTCAAGTTACACGTTTCAACATCGGCTCTTTGGGAGATCAAAGCAGGAACATTTGTGTTCTGCCTTGGCTTTTGAATAATCTTGAAAACATAAATAATTAAGTTAGAAAAATGCAATGAGAGCACTGAGCACTGCAAGTCCTCTGAGCCCTTCTGTTCTACCAGGCAGACATCTTTTCTTTTTGCTTCCCTTTGCTTTGCCTTTGGTGGGGGGGTTCTTAACTGTTTCCACAGCCTGTTTCTGACAGGGAAGAATGCATCTACTGCTCCACCACAAGCCCCATTCAAAGTGACCCATGACCTTTACATACAGCACTGCATATCTGAATCTACCACTTCTAACTCTCAACTTTACTTCCTCTTCCTGGTTTTAATACTTTACAGAAGCAGGTGTAGGAAGGGAGGCAGGAAACAAGCCTGGTGTAAGACTAAAACTGGGAAGAGATCAAACAACTGCTCTGCAAAATTTCAAATGGATTCAATTAAACCAGATGTGATAAAACGTGAATAAAAGGAAAGACTAATTCCTTGTCTTTTGTTGCAACTCTGACAGCAGTGTGTCAGCAGCTGGACGGAGTAAGAAACCTGTTTTTACAGGCGTTTTTCATCTCCAGAGTGAATTCCTCAAGAGAGAGTTTACTGGAGCCGTAACCGTTAACAGAGGCCAGTTCATCCTTGTTACACTTTTGGAACGTGCTTATCGCCGATGGTAGAATGATTACGAGAAAATTATTCCTCAGCAGCCTACGGCCTGTCTGGACAATCAGATCACAGATTGGTAAAAATGAAGAGGTTACAAAGAAAGAGTGAATGGAAACAAATTACTGACCGTATCTGAAACTTAAGACTTTCTCCACTGGTTTTACTTTATGCAGAAAATGCAGCCAGGCAGAACTAAAGCAAATTGGTTTAATTCCTCTGAGGAAACAGGAACAAATTTTCCCAGCAACTTTCAGCTACAAGCATGCGTGACTGCAAATTTGGATGGAATGTACAATCAGTAATCTACAAACCAGTAATAAAATGAAACATTAGCCTTTCCCTACTGCTCCAGCAGTACATGGGCACTGCCAATTAAAACACTGGGAGCAGGTGGAAAGGAAATGGTAAAATAAAACCAAATGAAGTAGAAGATTATTTGGTACTTAAGACTGTAAATTCTTTTGGACTGGGTCTCTCTTTTCTATTTATACATGCACAATGGGGTCCTAGTCTTCCAGTCTCTGCTGAAAGACACAGGTTTCTCAAATTTTCAAAACCTGAAACAAATAATCAGCTCTTTGAGGCAAACCACTTTAGAAAAGGAAGCTGAACTTGGAATCAAAAGTGTTTTCCCTTGAAACCTGCCCTAAGTCCTAAGCCTGTATTTAATTTTATGCAGTTGGGCCAGTCCCAAAGAAATTAAAATGATGGCTCAAGAAGTTAAGCATGTGCTTCACCCTTCTGCTGAATTAGAGCTATAGAAATTAGAAGCTTTCTAAAAAGGCCAACACCAAGAGGAAAAAAGCGTTAACTTAGGAGAAAACAAACTGTCATGATGAAAAAGCAACTGCTTTACAGTTTGGGAAAAACACAAATATTTAAAGGAGTGGAGAAAGCTCATAAAAACACTATCATAGATCTATCAAAGAGAAAACTGTAACATGCCAATCTTAATCTCAGTCTTCCTAATAATTAAGATGTAGGATTTAGACGCATCTCAGTGTTTTCTGGAATTACTGATTTACTTTGTAAATATTCTTCCCAAGAACAGTTAGCCCAAGAAACTTTCAGGAAGAGAGAGCACCATATGAAAGGAATAATTGTAACACAGGGTAAAACTTTTCCAAGAAGTGTTTTCTGTGTGTTTTTCTGGGTCCTATTGATCCCTCATTCCTCCAAGTAATTTTCCACCTCAGAGTACTGCCCCCTGAGAGGTTTGGCATCAGCAGCTGCAGCTTAGTCTGCACTGAACTCAGAGAAAACCCTTATGGTGACCAGGTTGTCTGGCACGGTTCAGGGTGTTATATCCTCTGTAAAATTAATGTGTACACCCTGCTCTGAACCCTCAACACCACCAGTAACATTTCCAAAAGAGAATTCTGAATTGAAAGAGGACAGCGCTGAAAATCAGGAACTGACCTGTACAAAAGCACCGAGTTTTAGACCAACCAAACTCATCAGCCGAGGATTTTTAATGAGTAAACCACCCAGTAATCAATTTTACACTGTATGGCTTTGGTTCCTCTGTTCACTCCTGGCTTAACTCTAGGGTGAATATTAACACCTATGTCAACAGCACGTCCCTCAACAGAGAGTCTATCTGATAGTTTGGGTACAGCTTTTGTCTGCCGCTTTGCTATCACAAAGCATTGCAGTCTTTTTTGCTTTGGGTTACCTGCACAGAGAAGCTGCTCCTGGAAGTAGCCCTTCCCACACGAGGTCACGCACTGCCCGTTCTTCATTAGCAGGGACGTCCGGCACGAGGAGCACTCGAATCCGTTGGTGCAGGCTGCGCATGTTTCATTGCAGGCTTCCAGGAGAAAGCAAAGGAAGAGAAAGATGTATTAATTCTAAATGTCTTGATGCAGCAAGACACTCCTGCTCTGATTAAGAGATGATTTTGTCTCACGTTGGCAAAAGAATTTGAGAATTCACATTTTTCAGGGGCTTCCACCTGAAACCTTTGAAAGCCTTAAGCTCATGGGTACTGTTCAGGATGTGCCTGACTGCTTTGCCAAGCAGAGCCAGACAATCTGTTTATAGTAAGCCTGGGGGATCCTGCAGACAAAAGCACAGCGAGCCCCAGAAGAGTCATCTGACAGGGTATGTAACTCTGGCAGAGGTTACCTAAGCAAGCGCCCCCATCCTGGTAGAAGCCCGGTGTACAGCTCTCCACACAGCGCCCGTTCTGCAGCTGCTTCCTTGCATCACGGCAGGCGTTGCAGTGATCAAAGGAGTGAGAGCAGGTCAAACAGTCCGGGTGGCACTCAGCTAGCACAAGGAAAAGACACAAAGGCCAAAAAAGAAAAGTGTTTTCAGTCAGGAAGACACAACGCAATGCACACTGCAAAATCCAAGTAAAATTCTTCATTAGCTTCTGTTGTTGGTTCAAGGTGCGTTAGTTTTGGAGTGGTTTTCTTCCAAAAAGGCATGCAAGGGGCTAAATATGATATTTATTTATTTATTCTGATATGTGGGGGGTATTGTTGAGACTCTGGTTTCCTAGAATATCGATAAAAACAATGTTCATTGTCCACATTGTTGCTCAACAGTAAAAATCCTAGGTCACCAGGAATTAATGGCTCAAAACAACCTAAATCTGAATTTCCTTCAGCCAGACCCTGCAATAAGTCAAGACTGCACCCACGCCTGGTCAAAGTACAGGTGGCAGAGCACATCCCCTCTAGGGAAAAGCTTTGTGTCCCAGCACTGTAGCAAACACTGTTTGACCACAGGTTATTTTCTCAAAGGGCATGGCTGATCTCCCTGCAGAAGCCAGGAGGAAGACTATTTTTTCTTTACTACTGAGCTTCTTTTGCTCATTGGAAGAAAAGCTGTCTGCTCCTTCCTGACAGGTCAGCACAAAGGGACTCAATGCTGAAAACTCTCCTTCATTTACACTCAACAAACTGCAAGTTGCCAGGCAGCTGTACCTAAGGAAAGAATTGGGACTCAGGAGCTGCAGAAGGCAGACAGATGCAAGGTGAGGAGGAATCCAAAGTCAAAAAGCAAGAGAAATGAATAGAAAGCTCTGTCTCTATCTATTTCTTACCAGTAACTTCCCGAAGGTACATGCTGCCCCATCCTGACAGGCTGACAATGAACTGACTGCTTGGCGAGCCACAGAACAGGCAATTTTTCTCTAAGTACAAAAAATTCCCTCTGCTCCAACACCAATGTTCTCAGTAAGCTGGCATATTTGCTGTTTTTCACCAAACTATCATTGTGCTTAGGGCTAGATGCTCTACAGTGGCTGAAAACGAATAGCTTCTGCCTGCCTGCTTCCCCCAGCACATCTGTGAGGAGCAGCCATGAATTTTTACTGTCTTTAAAGATGCAGATGTGTTAGGAGCTGGTGTTCCTGGCTCACAGGTTGAACTGCTGCAGGCTGGGTTTTGCATTTGTTTCTCATCCGCTCCGATGCAAAAACAGAAAGAAAAAAAAAAAATGTAGGCTTTGGTAAGGGGAATTTCCATTTGCCTATCAGGACACAAAAATGCAGGTTCATCCAATGCCATGACTTCAAAGGACGCCTTTTCCAGAGCACTACCAGTGCAGAAGCTGAAGGAAGAGGCCTGATTTTCAAGGGTAACCAGCACACAGTGATACCTCTCGATAAGAAGCAGAACAGATGGGTGCTGAGAGCACTTTATAATCTGTCCTCTCCTTCATAGGAGTCTATGCAAGCGCTGTTCCCTTTTGAAAATCCAGGACAATTGTATCTGAACTGCCCAAGACCCATTTTCCTCACTTTTCAATTTGTAGTGCTTTGCATTTTTATTAGCATGCAGTAAATAACAAGCTTTAAAACATTAATATGGCAAATGTGCCAAGCCACTCCTGGAAATGACAGCATAATTAAACTGTGAAGCTATTTTCTTTTTACTCAGATAAACCATTAACTGGAGCACTCTGATAAAACCCAAGTTAGATGAATACAACAAGAACAGCTACCAATATGAAAAATTAGCAAACCACAGATAAAGCCTACCAACTAGGAAATGTAAAGCATACTAACTGTGAAGTGTAAATGAAGGAGAATGACAACATCCTGGAGAAAAATGAATTTATATGCAAAATGAACACATAGCTAAGGCTATTTTGATTTTTCCAAACAATTATTAACTGGCAGCCATCCAGCTCCAGGTGAGCTTGTGGCTTAACAGTGCAGGCAGGTTCCTTCTCCTTCCCACTCCTGAGAAATACTCAGGAGCCCATTAGCTCCAAAACACTTGCTAAGAGTTGCAAAGGTTCAGACCTCTGCCTTACAAAAATTGCTGTCTTGAAAATAAAGGAATAGACAAAACATTTTCAAAACACCATCCCATCTTTTGTCAGTGGAAAGCCATCATTTAAGGGAAGGGAAGTCAGCAGGATTGTCCGCCATCCTTTGGATGCAACCCTAAGCCTCTCCAGACACCCTAATTATGGAATCATTGAATCATAAAATGGCTGGAATTGGACAGGACCTTAAAGATCATCTTACTCCAACCCCCCCGCCATGGGGAGGAATGCCACCCACTAGATCAGGTTGGTCATCCAGCCTGGCCTTCAACACCCCCGGGGATGGGGCATCCACAGGTTCTCTTGGCAACCTGTTCCAGTTCCTCATCATCTTTACAGTGAAGAAATTTCTCCTAATGTCTAATCTAAAAAAGTAAAGATTCCTTCTCCATCCTTTTTATAAGACCCCTTTAAATACTGAAAAGCCTCAATGAGGTTTCCCTGGAGCCTTCTCTTCTCCAGGCTGAACAGCCCCGGCTCTTTCTTCCAAGGAGAGGTGCTCCAAGCCCTCTGATCACCTTTGTGGTTCTCCTCTGGCCTCGCTCTAACAGGTCCAGAAACACGTGGAAAGCAGTCAATTTATGATTGCAAACTGAAGACAAGTTAAAATTCACTGCAGGTGCCAGACCAGCACGGGGGATGCAAGGGCAGCTGGGATGCCAGGATATGCCCCATCCTGCGTCCGAGGGGTGTGCGATGAGCGTGCTCCCCCCAACACGAGCGGCTTTGAGACCCGCGTGGTGCTAGCTGGGTACCTGGCTCGCAGCGCGGGCAGCAGTCGTCCTCCAGCCCAGCAGGCAGGCTGCCCGGTGGGCAGGGCGGGCAGGAGCGCCGCAAGCAGATCACCTCCGCGGCCCGGCACTCGCACTCGCTGCACAGCCCTTCTGCCCATTTCTCTCCGGCCTGCAAAAGGTGACACCGAAGGGGCAGGGTTAGGACGAGCGCCCTGCACCACAGGCACAGCTGCCGAGCTCTGCAGTCTGTAGCCTATTTCAAGGCTACATCAGTGCTAGCAGTGAATTTAACATCTCAGGGGCTGCTTCAGGGGATGTGGGACTGTGCACCTCTGTAATGTTCACCCTCCAGATCAAGGCAATCTGCAAAGTGCTCACGAATTCCTAATTGCATTTCCTCTCAGCACTCCCACCCAAATCAGTGTTTTTTGCAGCTAGCAGTCTTCTCTGCTTCTGCACCTACCTTCATTTGCTCTAACTGAAGGCATTTTCTTGTGTTCCCACATCTTGCTGTCTCGCTTGTCCCCTTCTTTCTCACATCCTTTGAACCTGCTCTTTCTCTGAACAGATACCTGTAGTCTGTTCTGGGTGTGAATCTCTTCATTTACATAATGACCTTTTTGCCACAAGGTAAATTTCTAACTTCGGCACCATTTGACTTCCTCTCCTCCTCTCTTCTGTTGCCTTGTTCTCCCTTGCCCGCCTGCCGCTGCCTACTTTTACAAGTCAACAGAGGGGAGAGATCTCACACCCTCTGCAATCCCTAGGTCTGCTCAGAAGGTCTCTGAAGCTGCCCTCGATGGCTGGGGCTCTGCTGGTACCAGGTGAGGAAGCCAAGAGGCAGAAAAGAGTCAGCAAGCCGCCTGCCCGTGAAGCTTTTGTGCCAGTTCCTCTCTTGAAAGGGATAAAGCAAAAATTGGAATAAACCTGGCATCTGAATATGCTTTACCTCACTTGGGTCAGAGAGAGAGATGTGACGAAGGAAAGGGATGGGTTACATTAAAAAAAAAAAGAAAGAGCAGCATTAAACTTCTAATTTCTCACATCTGTTGGCAAACAGCAGCCGTTAGCTGCAGCCCTTGTCTGCCAGAGCAATGAAAAGCCCATTGCTGGTAAATTGCAACAAAGATCCTTAACCTGCTCCTTCCATCCAACTTCAGAAAGAACATTCCTTGAAAATATCAGAAAACAATGGACTCTTACAGAGAAAATCCTAACTGATGGAATAGGCAGAACGCTATACATTGCCTCTACTATGCAGCCTGTGCCAGATGGAAGTCAGGCATCTTTAACTCCATGAGATGTACAGGAAAGCAATGAGGATGTGTATTAAATATTAACAGGAGATGATTGATTATACTGCACAGAGGAAAGCAAGGCAAACTTAAACTCTGCAGCAGACGCACACATTATAAACAAGTGTTCTGTAAATTATAAAAGCAATCTGCAGATAGCATTAATGGATTATTTTTCTGCTATACTTGCAAATAATATCCTTCTTGGAACTGGAGAGGGAGAGTCAGTTCTCCAAAGCTCTAAAGCAGAATTCTCTATGATGTGCTCCGAAGTACCAGGATACTTACAGCTTTTCTCTGTTCTTTGTAAACACAATAACTATTACTCGGAATACATTCAGGACAGCACTTCCCATCTAAGTGAATTAATTCTTCACCCTGTGAAGAGAAAGGTTGCAGCAATTCAAACAAAATCAGCAATACCAAAAATACTGTGGAATGCAGAGGCAGAACAGCTCTTGCCCTGGAATGCAATCTTCAGTATCTAATTTCACGTTATCTTCTCTCTATCCTACTTCATCTCTGTAGGTACAGTCTGAAAAATGTGCTTAATGAATATTGCAGTCACAGAAGAAACCTCGGAAAAGGCCAGGGAACTCAGTGATAAGGGTATTGCTTCATCCCTAAATCCTGCGAAGAGCCCCCCAGTAGAACCCAGTGCAAACACAGAGAAGAGGAATGCCATTATTCACCGCCCATCTCCAGCATTTTACTGGACCACTGTCAAGATTCAAATGCACAGAAGCTTACCTTCATTTTCAATGTGTTGTTTTTCTTTTTTTCCCCAAGAGAATTTCAAAGCACATGCTCTATTTATCCCAGATGGAAAAAGCCTGTTCTTTGTTACAAATGTATAACTCCACAGGGTTCACTTAAACAGCTCTGGTTTCAAGGTAAGAATTTAGCAGCAGGAGAAAGGAATTACATGCCCGGATTGGGCACAAGCCCTCGTGGAAGCTGAATATTTAGTAAAGAGGAAGACTCCATCTTAAGGAACCAGGACATGGATCAAAAGAAACAGCTTCAATTTCCTCTTCGAGGACCACCCACAGCCTGAATCTCCCCTGGTTCTATACATTTTTGCTGCTTAAATCATTATTTCAAATTGCCGGTGGCGATGGTTGCCTCTCATGTCACTGTTATGTGTTGTAAACCCTCCCAGCCCCAGCCCTACCCACATCCCCACCCACACGCAAACACAAACCACAGGAAAGCTGACAACAACCCAGCAGGGAACATGGCTCCCCTACACACCCCAAAAAACGCAACCCCACTGCTCTGTCAGAAAAGGGAGAGGCTATGGAGATTTCTAGGCCACACGTGGCTTTGCTGAAGAGATCGCTGAATATTTCAGGTTGGGAATGTTGAAAGGCTGTGTCGGGCTGGGAGGCAAGGAAGGGAACCTCTACCTATACTTCTTCTAAATAGCAGGGTGCTGCCGGCAGCTTGCTGGCTGGGTTAGGCACACAGCACCCTGCAAGCTCTGCCTTACTGATCCTGTAGTTCTGGGGCTGCTAGGGCTGTTGGAAGTAACACTGAAGGTGGGCAACCTAGGCACCACCACCTCAGGTGGGCTGCAGCATCCCTGTGAGCACCTCAGGCACGTACCTGAACCTCCTCACCAAGTGTGCTTACTTAGCAGGGTGCTGGGAAGTGCTCCAGTGGGATTTTGTGATGCTGACAGCCTGAGTAGTTTTGGTTGAGTGCATCCACTTCAAGATCCAAAGCTATCCCAGCCTGCCACATAACTTGTACCCACAGCTCGTCCGTAACCTGCTGAAAATGGCTTTTTGAAGATTAGGTCAGAACCACCGCAGACGCTTTCATTCGGCAGTTCTGCACAGGTTTATTTGAAAGGGTTTAAAAGCTAAGCCTCCACCCTACCTTCACATAATGCTGCTATACTACGTTGAGCTGTCTAGGATTTGCAGTTCATGTCTGTGGCCTCATTATGTTTTAAACAGAATGATGTGACCAGAAAATTAATAGTGTCTTAATGAAGAGACAAATCCAAATGCTCCTAGCTTCACATCAGCTCTGATTTATTAATGCAGGTGCCTAAAATCCAAACCTGTACCTCAAAAAAAAAAAAAAAAGGAAAAAGGAAATAAAATATTTTATGTGCTTTTTGAGATAATATTTTATTGCAGTTAATTAATGGGCACCTTGCACTATTGAGATAAACTATGACTGTGCATAACTTGGGGAAGCTAGTTTATCTTGAGGGAAGCTATGCTGGATAGTAAATCCTTGGGCAAATATCTTTTATCAAGTGGGAACACAACTCTTGTCTACAACAAAGGACATTGCCTTCCTCCTTGCCATTGTCCTCCTCGCAATCACGCTTCATTCAATTTGAAAATGCAGCAGTTCACACTCTGATAAATTATATCATTTTTACTTGCTCTGGCTTTGAGCTCGGTAGTTACCTTTGAGAGCCTCCGTTTGAAAAAGAGCTGCATGAGTGATAATGCTGCACACTTTTGAACCCTCCCTTTTGAAGCTCATGTGTTAACAGCTCCAGCTATCGTCCTGTAAAATAGCCCCGGCTTTTCTGAATAATGGATTCTTTGTCAGAACCCAAGGTATGAGAATGAATATTAAATCATTTCCCTATTGAGCCATGACAGCATGCCATCATCATTAGTGTAAATGATCCAATTTACAGCCATAAGCATGCAGGAAGCTGTCTGAAACAGATGCAAGTGCTCAAGATTTTATGACAATCACGACTTTCCATCCAGAAAAATCTCTCCATGCAGTTTGAGGTCAGATGTTAATCATCAGCACTGCACCAGCAACAAGAGTTTGGGTCCCACACTCAGTGCAATTTTGCTATTTAAAGGGCTGATCTCAGATGCAGAAGCGTACACTTTTATTCCTAGATGCATTCTCTCTGTGTGATGCATCGTTTGGGACCCTGTGTGTGGATCTAACTTTACTTTGAGCACACGTTAAAAAGATCTAATCTAGTGAACCCATTGTGTGCACTGTGCGGATTTTGGCTGGACTTCAGGCACAACACAAGGGTGCTACTACTCAAAATTTATTGTGCATGCGGAATCGTCAGAAAAGCTTTGCCACTGCAAGAGACATCTCAGAAGGCCACAGTTCCTTTCCTTCTCTCCTCTTCCCCGACTCTGTGGAGTAGTTGGCATAATCAGGTATTAACCCACTGATTAAAACAGACGCAGTGAGAACAAACAGAGAAGTCTTGCCGCAGTGCACGAAGGCAATCCAAAAAGGTGCGTGCGTGCACACGTGTATAAAAGACAATGAACTCTACCTAATGCATTTTCCACATCCATTATAGAGCAACTATAACATAACCTGTCGAGGCATTTAGACTAAACAACATTTGGAATAAAACATCTTTGAGCTTATGTGCTCAGAATGGCATGGACAAAATGGAGAAAAATAGAACACAGTCTTCCATTTCCAAACACCTTACCGAAATCCACAGTTGCATAGCGAATGAAGACAAAAGGAACATTACTTCAGCTGTTAATTATCTCTGACCTGTACATCTCCCCCCACGTTCAGCTCCTGGTAAAGCCCAGTTTTTACTGAAACCAGATATCTCTGACCCTCTATTAGCAGGCAGACAGCAGTGGTGGAGAAAATTCAAGTTAAATGAGCCACTGACTCAGACCAGCTGGCTTCATAGTGCAAGCCCCTCTGAGTAGTCAACCTTGCATGGAAAATCCTAGGTTTTTACTCACCTTTCCTGTGAAGCGCTTTCAAGGTAATTGCACCAAACAAGCCCAAAAGAAGGGCAGCTTCTTTGTCTCAAAATGGAAGTTGAGAAAAAAGGGGGCAAAAAAATTCATAGGACTTGATGGATACCTTGTGAAAGAATAAAACCTTTCTTACCTTGGCACACTCCACTTTAGCACACTCTGCTTCGTGACACGTGACTTGACCTTCATCACACAGGCAGAATTCACAGCGAGTAATATTCCACATCTCCCTGTGGTACCTGATTGTGCCATCATACAAACAGCTTCCCTTGGAAGACACACACTCCTCACAGCACTTCCCAGCACGCTGCACTTTGTTCTCCCCCTACAAAACATCAACAACCATTGAGCAGGACTTTCTGAACCCTTTCACATGGGCAAAGTGACACCTGAAGTCTGGGCATCAGAGCTGAATGATTTTCAACTACCTTCTGACACGTAATGGAGTCACAGATCTCTCTCAGACATCTGACTTCTCCTCTGTGACAAGCACATGCAGTGCAGGCATTTTTTTTCCACTGTTCACCATGCTGTTTGAAAAGAACACAAGAGATGTACACAATTGTTAGAACACCCTTCATAAATAACCAAATTATTTCCAGAAATCTGTGTTGCCTATTAAATATGACAGCTTCTTCTGCATATCTGTATCCTATACCAATTTTTTTCTTTAGAGATGCTTATTTCTACATGAGCAGCAAACAGCAAGAAGAGGTATGAGGCTTAAATAAGGCTGGTGTGCACTTCTTGTTAATTGCAAGCTAGTGACACTGGGAGGCCTTCACAATCACTGTTAGCAAAAAAGTATTGTTAAAAGAAAACCCCACATATGTACATTCATTAAACAATGCATTGAATTAATTCTATACGATACAGTGAAAGCTATGAATACTTTTGACCTTCACTGGTGCGTTTTGCTTTCCTCCTTCAAGAAAGCGTGAAAAGAAAGTACCTAATCTGCTTCACCCTGCAAACTTTCTTCCTGCTTGCCAGCAAATTCTTATCTAGTCCTAATTTCTTTCAACTCTTCTGGCTTTCCAGGAAGAAAAAAAGCAATGGTTGTACTAAGCTATTAGTGCTGGCAGAAAGTCAGACGCGAGGGAGAAGGGAAAGAGGGATGTGCCAGAACTTGTGAACAGCTGGCTTTTGGCGTGGCTCATCAGCGCTTACCTGGTACACTCTTCCTGACACCGAGCAGGGCTTTGGAACACATTCTGGGCAACACTTTCCAGGAGACATAACCATAGCTTCATCCTAAATAGGAAGCAGGAGAGACAAGTAAAATAAGCGCAGGAATAGTTACCATGCAACTTCACATCATTGCCCGGAATTCCTGGCATTTCGTATCTGTGTGATAAGCCACAGTCACTCAAGGCTTGGTTTTGGCTCCAATATCTGGGGCCCATCTTTGCAGTAGCAGATCAATGGAGAAGGCTAGAAATAATAATATTTCCCCCTTCCCATTTTCTGGGCTTCTTTGGACAGCAATCCAAAATCCAGATATCTAGATAGGTGTATAGGTACAGATAAAGATACACGCACAGTAGAAAAAAGTACTGGCATATGCTCAGGTATACAGATAGAGAAAAAAATGTGTATATGAAGTCATAGAGAAGCACGCTGAAGCATGAGATGGAGGGATTTTTTTCTGGCACTGCTGTATTATTAGGCTCCGTGTGTGTGATTTATACTCCCCATCTCAGGAGTGCTGTACAGAGGCATTTTCTATGCTTTAGTTAAACCCATGCAGCCCAACTGACTAGGTGTAAAATTATGCTTAAAACTTAGACTATTCTAACTTAATCTTTGTCGTGACTGATTTAAATGATGTTGGGATAAGTTGGCACTTCACATCAATATGACAGTTCCTTCAGGCCTCAAATTCCACCTGTTCAAAACGTGAAACCCCCCTGCTACAATGCCACGTACATGCAATGATTGGGAATGGGCACAGTACTGTGCACCAACACCTCCCTCCAGCCACATAGGACTTATTAAACCTTAGCAACCACAGGTTTGCCAGCAGAGTTAAAAGAACTCATTCATCGTGGGCTTTGTTGGGATAGCATAACGAAGGCCTTCTGTTTGGCTCTTCTGGTGGCTTACCGGCCAGAGATAACTAGTGGCAAAGCTCCCTGCAGACAAGTACAGGCAGTGAGCTCAATCTGCCAGACATTCATTTTGCACTGGAAGCAAGAAGCGAGCTGGGTTGCACGTTCAGGGAGAACACATGCCCAGAAAGCATGTTCTTCACTCCTGACTTTTTTCATGTTGTCTTAGCATTGAGCTTAAAAGTTTGGGCTTGCCCTGCCCCACAAATCCTCTTCTCCTATGGTGGGACATACTCAGGTGCACACAGCAAGCATTTTTGAAGTTTCTCTCACTCAGCACTAAGACAAAGCTTCTATCCAAACGATGCAAAATCAGTTTAATAACAGTCTCACCCTGTGGGGTGAAGTTATTTTTTTCACTTTTGACAAGGAGTTGAGAAGGAAGAAAGGGAGAGGGATAAAAAACACATGCAAGAAAACGTTAGGCGTGATCGAGACCAGAACAGAATCCCCACACATCCTGTCAACGCTCCTTCCACTAGGCATGTTTCCTTGGCTGGAAACAACTGGAGCCCCATCAGAATTGGCTTTCTGCTACATTAACTTGTATGCTTTCAGCTGATTATTCTCAGATACATCACGGCAACAACACAGTAATTTCTGTTTCCACTAATTAAATCCTAATGATTAGCTGATTAAACATTAGTGCAATCAGTCAGCAGGCAACATCAGTCCATTTGGGGTGGGAAAGGGAGGAATGTAAAGCAGGCATAAATCTGTTTTAATGCACAGTACTTAGTCAACTAATAGTAATTGAATATCTCCAGACAAAGCAAAACAATTAGCATGCAGAGAAACAGGTGGGTTTTCCTTCTATCAAAAAAAAAAGTGTTAATTGCACAAACATCTGGTCCAGTAATAGTAATCTGGGTAAGCATCAATAGGAAAAAAAGGTTTATGACTACTGCTTTTTATTTTTTCCTTGGTGCTGTAAGGAAGTGCACTCAGCTGAAGCACACATTTGAAGGGAGCTTAACTTCTGGATTCAGCATTTAAGCACGGCAATAGATAAAAACATTCGTGGGAAATGGCAGCCCCTATAAAACACAGTGAAGGTCAGAAGGAGGCACTCCCAGGGAGCCAGTTCCTACGTTTCCAAGAGGTTCTTAGCCTGGCATACTGTTGTAAGGGAGCACGCTGAGGTGCCCTAAAAGCCTGCTACAATGGGCTCAATGAAAAAGAAATCCAAAGAGCGTAACACGCCCTCAAGCACTTCCACTACGTAATATAATAAATGGAATTTAGAAAAAATCAAGGCAGTTTTATAGAGTGTATTGTGCTGTCTTTACTGACCACTGTGTTGGCACTGTGTATAATCTTGTGGTGTTTCGGTTGGTTTTATCACTGCCTAAGCGCTAAGAACTCATCCTTTGTCCACAGCATAGACCTCAGAGACAGAAATGTCCCAATTCTCTCATTTGGCCTAAAACAGAGAGTCACTATTTGAGCTTGGGTAAGTCATCTTACAGGTTTTAGTGTTTTTTTTTAAGCACAAGCAGATGTAAGGAATAGTGCTCTAAGACTTCTGTTTCAGCTGAAATTGTCTTATTTCTAAGGGGAATTTTACCAGCATTTGACTTGTGAAATTTGACTGATGTTTTCAACTGTATTTCTACAGTTCTTGTAAAAAATAAAAGTCCAAAGCTGCAAGCCAAATACTAAAGTTTATGAAGATGAACTCCCGTTAAAATCTTGTGCTTTCATTCCTTCCCCCAGAGAAATAAAAACATTTTCTGATCCTTCCTACATCATTTTTTAATTATAAAACCAAAAGCGCAGTTTCTTTAGAGAGTATTTGTGCTCATTCAGCCAGCAAATGTGTGATAAGAGTAAATTGGTGGGGAAAGAATGTACAGGGGAGGAGATGGACAGCACATTTACACCGACAGATTATCCATCACTGTGCACACCAAAACTCCCTTTTTCAAATCTCCCACTTGTCACGCGGAAGATCTGCCTGCTAACTCGTACACCAGTGTGAGAAATGGATCTTGCCAAGGGAAAGAAGGCAGCCAGGAGCAGCGTCCCTGGAAGGCTGACGAGCCCTGACCTGGTTGCACAGCACAGGCTGGCAGGAAGCTGTGAAGCACTGCGTCGCGCCGTCCCTGCAGACACATTTGGAGCACTGACCGAGGCGCCAGTCCTCACCGTCCCGGAACAAGCGGCCATCAAAGTAGCAGGGCTCTAAGAGATAATAATAAAACATCGGGTCATTTTCTTTTTCAGCGTCCCTTAATCCCCTTCCATCACCCACAGTCAAAACACAGACTTTATGCAGCTCAGAATTCAAAGTTCTGTTCTGTCAAAGCAGAAAATAGAAGCAACAATTTCAACAGTTTCCAAGGGTTTTAGACTTGAGAATTAAGAGCTCTGGATGCACTTTGGCCACTGGATTTTAGCAAGAAGAGGCATCCAATAGCTCAGACATTTCTGGAACTTGCAGTCCAAGTCTGTAAGTGCCTGAAGTACCCTCCCTACATGGGAAATATCTGCATTCTTCTCCCTCAAACTGCAATAGCCATAATGAAGAGCTATTAGGCACATCTGCTCACTGCTGAAATCTTATCATTTGCTACTGGCCTGGGGGTGAAGCTGTTAAAAATGTAAACATGGTAGAAGAACAGAAAGAGAATTGAGTGAAACACTTGACCCCGGTGTCTTCCCTACAGAATCGAATGCAAAAAGAAAAGCTTTCCCAATTTCCCAGCCAGGGAGATACTACTCGGGTCATTGCAGCCAGAGAGTGCCCTGCTCAGACGCGATACTCACCGCCAAGGCCCACACAGGTGGGACAGCAGGCTCCCTGAGCAGTGTACTGCAGCTCCCCTCTTCCACAAGCCAGGGCTGGGCAGCCCGTGCGGGTGCAGTTCACCTTCCCGTGGGCACAGGAGCACAGGACACATCCCGAGCTGGCCCACTGCGTGCCGTGCTGCAGCGCAGAACACAACCAAAGGCAGAGAAAATACCTCCATGAATCCAGCTGCCAACCAGACCTGAGAATACACCTCCTTTCTGAGCCCCCCCATAATAGTATTTAGCTTCACTCTTCTGCCAGCCCAGTCAAGCTTTGTACATCGTAACCCTCACTTCTGGCAGCACTACCGGGGCAAAAAGTAGGTCAAAATTGGTGAAGTAGCAGCCCTGCAGACCAGCCTAAGCCCCAGAAGGGCAGAAGCATCCAGCAAGAACCCCCTGCCTTTATCTCCTCTCCACTACAGCTTCTACAGGGTGGACTCTAAGTTTAGAGATGTTCTCTTTAGGAAAACATTCAGGAGATGCCCCAACACACACCTGACAACACTGAGCACACCCTGCCCCATATACTTAAGCTCTTCACTACGAGTGAAATCTCATTAGCTTTGCTTATTCATTAATGCAGCAACAAAAACCTCTGCCCTGAGGCAGGGTGAGGAAAAACTGGCCCTAAGAAGAAAGATGTCAGCGTATTGTAATGCTCTCCAACAGGGAATGTTAATTTTTACAAAACACACAATATTAAATTAGGCAGGGAGAAAAAAGCTCTCGTTAGATAAAGGATACAGCTTTCCTTCAATGCAGCTTCCATCAGGGCCCATGCTGCTAGCTAGACACATGCAGGATGAAGTCATAAGGCACTACGCTGGGCTAATGACAAAAGAGAAAACTTCTTCCTTCAGGCAATCTGTGCCAACCGTCAGGACGAGACTCTGTACTGCCAAAAAACGTTGTTTGATGTTCCCCTCACACAGGAATTTGGGTGTGACATGTGGCATACGTACAAATGTGCTGGCTGGGGTCCCCACAGGCATGCCTACTTGTTCTCCTGACTTGAGTCCCAAAGGACAGACTTAAAAAGAGCCGAATGGTAAAAGCTGTATCTAGACTACAACAGAACAAAATGCAGCACCAGCAACAAGAAATACAGTGTAATATAACACATCATCACCCAAATCAGGGGCATAAAGAACTAGGAGAAAAGGATGGGTGTGCTGAGTATTCCAGTCTTTGACTGGATTGCAACAGGTCCGTGCTGGTTGTGCCAGGTGCTGAAATAGTGTTCCGACTTCCATCTGAAACACAGACTGTAAGGTCCAGATACTCACATATATCTGGGCATTTCAGCATATTTCTTAAGATTTGGACCTGAAGTGCCTCTTATCAAACAAAAAGGTTTGTAAGAGACCAGACACAGAACTTGGGTTCACTGTCAAACAAATTTTTTTCTGTATGCCTATTGTTCAGCACAATTCATTAACTACTACCCACAAATCTTTATTTTTTTATTCTCTGTAGACACTTACTCTTATTGGTTTGGCCTTCCCGATCCCCTAGGTGAAACCACATGCTGCAAGCTGCTTCTTGAATAAGTTGGGATTACGAAAATACATAAACCCAAGTTACACGACAGTAATCAATCTTTATCAGCATACTTGGCTGCTAATAGAAAAGCCTTCCTTCAAGCTAGCTAATACACCAAGTTCAACATGTTTTCCTTCTCCTAACATAACTAATTTGTCCAAGTCATCCACAGAAACAGCAAAGGGAATGAACAAATGGGAAACTTTCTCCCGTTAAGCCAAGCAGGACACAATATTGCTCAGAGACACATCCCCTTCTTGCAAACCCTGCAGACCAAGCTCCTGTTTTATTACGTTATCTGATAGTAACAGAATACAGCCCAATAACCCATCCTTCATGTCGCCTAAGCGTCCTTTGCTGACACAAAACAGTCTGAGAGCTGGAAACTGGAAAGATTTTCCCTGCCGAGGAACGTGACAGAGCACTCACGCTGTGGATCTGTCCTTCATGCTGGCAAAATCCTTCGGCTCTTGAGGCACAATCAGGGCAGCACTTGTTGGGGGCTATTTGAAGCACTTCTCCCTGAAAAGATCCAAGAATCCAATAAGCCATGCATGTAAAACAGAGTTCCAGATGAAGTGAAAGATATGGGGCCTGGCTGGACCCAATGCTCTCAGTTTAAAGAGGAAATACATTACTAGAGAAGACCCCTTGTTGAGAGCCATCACATCATTTTGTGGTATTTGACATTCTGCCTTTAAAACAACAGGAGCAGAACTTACACTCCTAATAGTACAATTGGAAAATCCCCAGCAGGACTAGTTTTCAGATCAGAACAAAGAATAATAACTGGAAAGCACTTATCCAAGACAACAAATAGGATTATTCACCGACTGTTCTCTGAGAAACGTGGCGTAACCATAATTTTTTCAATAGACAGAAGTTTTCTAAACGTACAGGATGGATCTCAGGCTAACATTTTGCCATGCTGGAAGCTCAGCTGGCAGGCAGATCGACTAGGCATCCATCACCTGAACTTCTCTGGCTTACTAAGCACCACTCTTTTTATTAACACCATCTGAAAATGAACTGCAAACTACTGAGCACTTCCACGTCCAGCACAGCCTGGTGACACTGCTGCCACTCTGCTTTGCAAGCTCCAAGGGCTTAGCAAGCTGGCTGCCGGCTGCGCCCTGTTCAGCAGCAGGGAAAGAGATGATGCTGATGGAAGCAACTCATTGAACAAAGGGAACAACAAATCAGTGAAGGCATCAGCCAGCATGAGGAAAGATCTTGGCTTCCTGTCCTTGAAACATTTCCACGGAGTCTCCAAAGCAACGCTTTCATGTTCCTCCCAGCTGCACGTTAAACCTTACTGGGCCACGGTGTCTGTCACTGGTGGCAGCAGCATCTGAGGGCCCTGACACCGCCTTAGAGGTACCGCAGATCACAGCATTTTTCTCCCACAGCTAATAAAAAAAAATCAAAGCAGCAGACAAGTCTACTGATGTGAGCACAGCAGCTGGAGAGGAAGAAAGCAGAACCAGAAACTAGAGAAGGTTCAGAAAGAGAACTGCAGAAATTTTTTTACCAATAAGACTGCCTCCTTCAAAATATTGCCAAAGTGTTTCCCAGGAGACCATCTCCATCATTCTTTCCCCAAGGTTAAGGCCACCCTTTAAGGGATTGCTTGTGCTCAGGAGGGATTCATTGTTTGTTTTGTTTTAACGAAAAACGAAGGCTGTGCAATGCCCCAAATCGTCTTACTTGTTACCTCCTCAGCTGTTTGATAAACACGAGCAGAATGATTTGAAATGTCCCAAGTTTTCACTGTTTTCTAAAAGAAACATTTGGATTTTTCTAACTGAGAAAAGTTTCTTAGTTCAAGATTTCCTTCAATGCCGTGTCTCTAGGAGGTGGAACACAAAATTAAATACTTCATTTACCTTAAACCATTAACCATATTCAGCTGTGATCCTGGTGAGAGGAAACTCTTCTGGATTGTTGGGGTGGTTTGGGTTCACAAAATGGAAATCGTTTTTGCTGCTTTAACATCTGTTTGGAACATTCATTCTTTCAGCCTGCCCATGCACAAAGAAGGTTGTACCCCCAGCAGAAGGCTGTACATACACGTGTGTAGAACTCCACTTGGGTGTGCTCTTTGGAGATTTCTTCTTCTTTTTTTTTTTTTTTTTTTTTTTGTATTATGCCTCGTTGCAATATGAGCATAAATTTCATAATAAATAAATCACGGAGAGGGATGGTGATTTCTGACCTTGTTGATCAGTGGCCAGAATTTTCAAGGGTGATCAAGACTTCTGAGGGTTGATCCAATTCTTCTCCCGATTTAAGAGGCCAGACCTTTACCTAAGACTTAAAATTCTTCATCTTTAAGCTTACCAATATCGAGGAGTCTCAGAGATTCATTTCACACTGTAAATCAATTTCCCATTATCAGCATTACAGTTCCTACCTTTTCATTCATCTGTGTTGTTGTTTTTTTTTAAATGAACATCATCCTCTCTAGCCCACTCATTATTACCATGACAGCTTTCTTCTTTTTATTTCTCTGTTCTTTAGCAGAAAAATTCTTAAAACGTCAGTCTTGCCTTGATCACCACACAGTGATAATAATGGGGGAAAACAGTAAGGATGAAAATTATTTCCCCGTTAACGCTGTCATATTGAAAAACATTTCAACTAGGTTCGTAAAGCAATGCAATTATTATATTGGCAGTGCCTCTTTAAAACACTAATTTTTATTGTCATTCATGCGTGCTACCCCAGCCATCCAGATGCTAATGAAACACCAATTCCATGGCCAATTAGCTACAACCATTAATGAAGGCTCAGACAGAGGCAGATAAACAGGAGACAATGAAAGCTCAACAAGCAGCACAGGGCGCAAGAGGAGGGAAGACAATCTCAGCTCTGTTGTTGCTCATCAGAGTGGAAAGCGTCCGTCTGCCTGGGTGACAGCGACCCAGCTCGGCGTTCAAATGAAGGTGAGTGGAAGCTGGGCTCCTGCCAGGGGGTCCGAGCCCCCTTCAGGGGCTCCCTGCAGGGACCAGACCACCCCAAGCCTCTGGCTGGAGCGTGGTGATGCAGACAAAAGCTTCGCAGGCTGGGATTTGCCTTCCATGGGGCTGTTCTCAACAAGGAGTGAACGTGCACAAAGGCTGAGCCTGACCCTGCGCAGTCACACACAAATCATGCTTTCCCCTGGGAGGGAAAGCATGATTTCACTGCTCCCTCTTGCTTCCCCTAAACCCTGCTGGGAATCAGACCCTCAGGCTCAAGGGAAGCTGCATGGAGGCAGCTGAGCACGAGTTGGAAGCAGAAATCCGATTGCCCCTGCCATATCTTTATGTGTAACACCCCGTGTGTGCGCCCACGTGAACGTTTTAACATACAACTGTGCCAGGAGCTGAAAGCACAAGGCTGGGAGCTCCAGAGTGAGCTGGCAGTGCTCCTACCAGCCAAAAGAGATCAGCTGGCAGCAGGATGGCTGCAGCCCTTACCTTCTGGAAGTCACACTGGGGGTGTCTGCAGACTGTAGGCTCACAGGTGACGACATTACTACGGCAGCGGCACTCTTGGCACGAATCTGGCTTCCAAATGGTGTTATTCTGCAAATAAAACATGGAGTTTTAAGTTAGACCCTCACTGCAGAAGGTGTGCATTACTTTAGGTGACAGCACAAGGCTCATGTAGCTCAAAACAGACGGGCTGGCAGAGTTAAGTCCGCAGTGGGCCACCCTCCCTCCCACATGCTTATCAGTCACAACTTTGGTACCCAAGGTACCGGCCCCACGCTGCCACCAGGCTGTCATCAGCCCCCTCAGGCCCTCGCCCAGCTGTGTTGGCACTTGCCAGACTTCTCCTCCCCTCCCATCAGTCTCTCCAAGGCCTGAGCAGCCTCTCGGGACTCATTACTTCTTGTGAGAGGCTTGGAAAGCAAAGCTCGCCTTCCCTGTTCTCCTGAACGCTGGCTGCCAGCTCTCCTGACACCGCATGGCAACGCCAGCAGCCCAGGTCTGCCTGCTCCTGCTTTCCTGTGAAAATGAGCCTGATGAAGAAGAAAATCTGCCTTGAGAGCCGGAGAAGATTCCAGCATGCCCTGCGCCAGCTTTGGCAGAGAAAGGGGCTGCGGCTGGATTTGTGACAGAGGGAAAACAGCAGCACATCCTGGCACCGCCTCAGAGAGAGTGGGCTCCCTGCTGGCACGTGGGGCTCTCTGCTAGAGGAGACCACAGCTCCCGAGGCAGAAGGCTGAAGGCTGACACCCTGGGCACCTCCAGAGCTGGCTGCAGAGAAGCAGAGCAGAATGACGTGCAGGCAGGGGCTCTGCTGGGCCTCCTCCCTCCTAGGCAGCAGTGGGTATCCCAGGGGAGGCAGGCAGCTGGGTTATTTCTGGCAAGGTTCAGCCTAGCAGAGCAGTGGAAGTCAGTCAGTGAGCACAACGGGAGGATCCCCCCGCCAGGAGTGCCGTGCCTTGCTACGGACAGCCAGCTGCTGGCATTCACATCGCTCTCAGGCCTCCTCAAAAGGTAATGACGATGGAAAAGAGCCCCTCAATCCTGCAGTGAGGGCAGGAGCCTCTCTTTCACTTACCATCAGCAAGCCTTGAAGTTCCACGGCTAAATTTGCCTGTTCTTACTTACAGAGTCTCAGTGCCTCAGTAAGACATCTCCCAAAAGCAAGGGTTTGCTGTCAGGATGCTGATGGGGTAACCCACAGGGTGAGTGCTTTGCTGCCTTGGTTTCAGAGAGCTCTCCTCTTGCCTGCACTCAGCTCCTCCATGCCAAACACCCTTTCTTCAGCAGTTTACAAAAGCAGCTGGTAGCTACACACGAGGTATTACCAATGATGTGCTCTATCCGTATCTTATTACCTGCTTTTAAAAGCCTTAAGAAAACAGAAAGGGGAAGATCGGTTTCCTATACGAACAGCTCTTTTACGTTAGACAGCCCCTGTGTGCGTATCACACGACGCTCCCAAATGCTCCCAAAGGAACAACCACTCGGGCAGGGTGAGGAATTTTGGGAGATGCTCTGCTGAGGACGGCGGCAGCACTCACCCCAGGCACAGCAAGGATGGCAGCAAGTGTGCAGCCCCTCGGGGCAGGCTATCTGCAGGCAGAGAGGAGGTCGGTTCTGCTCGGGTGATACAGCCGGGTGTCTCCTCCCCTAACGCAGCTGGGGCTGTAGGGCAGCCATCTAGAAGCCAGCTCTGCCAGCACTTACAGCACAGCTACAGAATAAATTCAGGTTAAGCTATGGACGTGCAAAGCTCGGGCTAGGACATGCTGTGGTTAACTCTTCCAGCTCTCTTTAGCAAACCCTCACCACGCTCAGATCCCCTTTAACACGACGATCACACTCATGACCCCTAACATCTTCCCACTGGCAAAAAGTGGCGTTTAATCACCAAACGCGTGCGACAGACCGATGGATTTATCCATGCTCATTTGCTTCCAGCTGGAGGGGGAATCTGAGAACGGTGGGTGGCGAGGGAGAACATCTGTGCATGGAGGATGCCAGCGCTGAGAAGCAGTCTGCGTTTCAGAACTGGCAGCTCGCTGCGGGGTGAGGCTGCTGGCACGCCACAGGGCTGGTGCTGGCCACAGGGGGAGGAAAGGGGGAGAGCAGGGGGAGCACCTCGTCACCTGGGGTGCACGTACCGCTGCTCACAAGGGGCAGCTGGGGCTCTGAGCCTTCACCCTGTAGCCTCTTGGTTTTCTTTTTAAAAAAATAAGTAGTATTTCTGTGGAGAAACGGTGGCCAAAGGACTCATATGGCAAGAGATCAGCGTGGAGCCAGCCTTATGCACAGTGAGATGCAAATGCTCAGGTTTCTGCTAAAAACAACTTCTTCCCCTGACCTCTCCCTCCCTCATTTTCTATTGTTTCTATATTGCAATAGATTTCTATCTCTCTATTCTACCCAGCAGGCTGGGTCTCCCTGGGGGCTCAAATCAGCTTTTTCCCAAACCCACCGCAGGCGAGAACCTGAACTGGACCCCGGGGTACCCAGTACACGCCTGCAGCCACCCGCAGGTGTCAGTGACTTCCACTTGCTGGTGGCAGACCAACACCTGCACATCACCGCAGGGTTTTCAGGAATTTGGAGAACTACTGCCTGATTTTCCAGATATGAGCCTTCCCAGCAGCTCACAGATCTCACCGTTCAACGCTCAGCTTCGGATTGCCGGCTGCAGAGCACCAGACCTGAAATCAAATCTGAAAACCTGACTGCTGGCGACAATCCATTTTACTGACCTCTCTGTGGGGAAGCAGGGGATGCTATGCTACCAAATCTCTGAACGTTACAGCCGTGGCAAAGTGAGCACAACACCACGTCCCAGCTACGAGCCACGTGAGGTGCAAGCCATGGCATCCTCTGGGATGGTTCAGAAGAACAGGACGCCTCCTTCACACGCCTGGTGGAAATACAGAGAGGAGCTGGGAGGTTACTGCAAAGGCTGCTTTTGGGTGCTGGGGCTGGGTACTGACTGTTTTAGGACCACGTTTGAAGCTATTTTAACACGCTCCCTGCACACACCCAAGGGTGTTGCTAACAGCTGCTAATGCAGAGAAGCATAACACGATTTATTGGTGCCTATGCACAACTCTCCTGACCTGCAGACGCAGACTGTAACTTTCCACTGCCAGTATTCCCATTATTCTTTGTTTTTTTCCCATTTCAAACATGCCTCGATGGTTAAGACGACCAAAGAAGGGCCAGCAACTTGTGTACGTTCTCCCCATTTTTGCCCCCAGCTAACCACGAGCGCCTGGCGAGCCCAGCCTGGATAATGTGCTCCGAGGGACACAAAGAAACTGGGAAGTTCCTAGATATTATCCACTTACAACAGGCAGCAAAACTTCATTCTGCAGACACTTACAGAAGAGCTGTAAATCCACGTTACATCTTCTCTAAGGCACCGAGCCTCAGTGGATAAAGGATGTGCTACAACTTCAGCACCACATCCCTATCCTGTTAGGAGTGTGCTTTTATCAGCGACAATTTAAGGGGCTTTTTCCTTACAAGTGCTAATATAATTAACAGTATAAATAATGAAACACTGTGCACAGAACACTTTGAAGACGGAAAGCGCTCCTTAAGCGCCAAGCAGTGCCATTAGGATTAATTAATTCTCTGGCTTTCCCTACATCAAAAGAAGAAGGGATCCCGACTCAGGCGGCCTTTCCACACCAGGCTGCAAGGAGAGGGACGTGCACTACTTGCTCACTGTGCACAGCGGGGAGCACAACACGAGGTGTGCTCCCACGCCTCTAGAGCTGCAGGCACCCGGACACAACACAAACCAAACCCCGAGGCACTGGAGCACAGCACGAGCCCTCGGTGGCTTCGGAGAATACTGATGAGGAGAAAAAGGTTGGAGGGAAAGCCAAATAGCTGCACGCAGAGGGAAGACTGAGAAGAGAGGGTGTCTCTTCTGAGAAGAGGGGGTAGGAGAAGCCATCAATCTGAGAGCAGCAGGTATCAGATGTCTCGGAGGAGGAATCCTGGGCTGCTTTGTTGAAACCTTGGGCAGAGCCCGGAGCAATTACACTTGTGGTAACAATTACCAGCATCAGCCACCAGCTGCCAAGTGAGGAGGCTTGGCAGCTCCATAATGCTGCTTTCATTTCTCATTTCCACTCCAATTAGCTGACAATGCCGGGCAATTGGCAGAAGAAACCCAGCCGGGGTGGATCCGTGAACGGAGCGATGAGGAGATGAAAGCAGCTCAGGCACATAAAGGATTCCTGGTGCCCGGTGAGGCTTAGACTTTGTGTTTTACCCTGTGTAACAGGCAGCAGTTGCCAATGCTGAGTGTGTTTGCAAATCTGGTACCTGAACATGTATAAAACCCCCTGACAATGGTCTTGCAGTGGGCTTATTACAGCATGCTCCTAGGGAGGAGGACGTGGACATGGCTTGGTCTCTGGAACCAAAAGGCAATTTGGCTGATCTCACTGAAGATCTCACTGCACCCCTAGGAGAGAACAGAGCAGTGAAGGCAGAGCCCACAGCTGGATTATCAACACGGCAGCAGGAGCACAAAGCTTCAGGAGCTGGGACCTCCTTTCCCCTTCTCCCACTCAGGGAGTTCAAAAGCTACGCATTAAAGCAAGGCACTGTTTCCAAACACAGTTTCTACACCTTGTGGTCAAGGGTTACGTCTTTTACCAGATGCCCTGGCCTTCTAAAGATCAAGAGCCTACAAATACAACTTCCCAACAATCCCAAGTAGCTTCAGAGACAGGAGGAGGATGCAGCAGGTACTCTCCTATCACCCAGATGCTGCTGCAGGCTCCATCCTGTCTTTCTCATACCGACACAAAAGCTATCACTTAGCTCTCAAGCCAACCAAATTCCCCGTGACCAAACAGCGTACGTGCATTAAAGCAAATTTTGGAAGTCGTCAGCTCTAATCATGATTTACATCTTTGTTCAGACCAACAAGCCAATTGTTTTTCTGCAGCAGTGCTCCTATGCAAAGGTTAATGCATTCTGATTGCTAACCATTACAGTATATTCATCCGCAGTCAAACACAGCCTTTATAACAAATACTGTGTATTTTTCCTCCCGTCTGGCAGAAACACTGCCGCCTTATTAATAATCACTTACCTGACTGAAGTTTACCCCACTTTTACTCTGATCCTTACACATTCATTCCCTGTTATAATCAATTCACGGCCGTACTTCTAAAATGACAAGTTAACAGCAGTGCTATTTCTACAATGCTCTCTCTGAGTTCAACGATTTCCTCTGCATTGAGGACGTAAGAAAAATAATTTTAGGGGAACTTTTTGCTTCTAAAAGCATTTAATCAGAAGTAACAGATGCATCCCACTGAGTTTTTAAGAACTGGTGGATCTCGGCCCAGATTTTAATGCTGAAAGGTATTTTTCCCCTGTGCTTTTTAACAGCCCAAGCCAGACAGGTGAGAACACGAAGCCAGACACTTGTGTTTCTTCCAAAAATGCCCTCCATGCAGTTCACAGTTCAGAGGCTTCCTAAGCCAGAAGTCGTGCTGCTGCATTTAACCACGCTTACGGCTTTCTCCCCTGTGCATTTGGCCACTCTCCCCTTGAATCCAGGCAAACTTTAAGCATCGACATTTCACAGCAAGGCTTTAGTGCTTAACCGCACAGGGAGCCAAAACAGCACCTCCCTGGTGGAGGGGCACAGCCTGCACCGAGCTGTTCTGAAGCTGGGGCAAAAACAGGGGTCAGGCAAATAAGTGGCAGGATGATGCACTGGATCCTCACAGACAGCAGGCATTTTCCCAGGAGGGCAGCTGAGAATAGCTATGGGCAGGAAGGGAGCAACAAGGGGAATGAAGAGGAAAGCCTGGAAGACTCACAGTGCAGTCCTACTTCTGCAGGTGACTCCTGAGCTCTCAGGCAAGATCTTTCTCTCCACCCTTCCCATCCCGTGTCTATGCCCTATTTCCAGGTGCTTGGAGCAGTCTTTCTTATCCCTTCTCCAGCATTTGGCACTGCGTGCCCTGATCTCAAGGCCTGGAAAGGAGCCGGTGCCACGGTGTCTGAACCAGCCCAGCACAGAACTGGCAGTGCTGCCGATCCTTGCCTGCCCCCGGGGATGCCATGGGGCCCTGAACAAACCCCTCACACGCACCTTCACCGCAGCGAGCTCAGGAAGGGCCCCTGGAGATACGACCACTAAGCAAGAAAGGCTTTTTCCATTTACTTTCCTCTTCCACAACCTTTTTCCACACCCAGTTGGGCGTTAGGTCTGGTGAAGCACACGCCCCAGCAATTCTGCCCAGCATCCAGAAAAACATCTGGGCTCCTCCTGTTGTGGTTCCCCCTCCTCCTCTACTCCACATTTCTTAGCCTGCTGCCTGACAAATTTGGGACATCCTCCTACAGATGATTTCTGAATGGATACCAAACCCAGAATATTGGATTGGGGAAAAAACTGATTGAACCTAAGCTTGATCAGAGCTTTCATTACCACATTTATTCGGGTATGATGGCTACCTCCGGAGCAGCAGAAGTCACATTCTCTGGCATATGTGCATAGCACAGGTGCACCTAAAGGCAAAGTGCAGTTTTACCTGTCCATGAGCACCAAGGAGGTTTTATTCTGCCCTCTAAAAACAATGCTGGTTGAGAGCTGAACGCTGAAGGCCACAGAACCACAGTCAGCTACTGCGCACAGAACCGCAGCTCGACCAGAAAGGAAAAAAATCCCACGTTTGGAAATGGGCATTAAACCTCCTTAATCCAGTGCAGATATCACCAGAGATTCCCTGCAGAGCACAGCCTTGCTATACTCTAGGAAACACTGCTGGCCTTTGGAGCACTTTTTTTTTTAATGTTTTCAAAGGGAGGACTCTGTAGACCCAACAAAGCTGTGTCAAACGACGAAGTGATACTGCCGGCAGGATGCATAATTTCACATCCATCCTGTCGTGCTGCTGAAACGCAGGTGGTGCTGGGCCACATGCTGCAGTGTGAGCTGTACCTACACACGGCAGAATGAACGAGATAGATGGATAAAAGGCTAAGCCTTTTATCCCATTTCTAACAAAAAAAAACAGGGTACAAAAATCGTTGCAGCTCAGCCAGCTGATTCAGCAGAGGAAGAAAATATCCTTCAGTAAAAGTCACCTGCAATCGGCCCTCGAAGTCCTGTACTGGGTATTTATTAATCTATAGGAGATTAATAAATACCATACCCAGGAGATTAATAAACTCCTAATATATTAATAATCTCCTGTATAGGAGATTAATAAACCACTTCTCTCTTTCCTTGAAAGGGGGCAGGGGACCCCTGCGACAGTCCTACAGCGCCATGAATCTGCCAACAGAGGTTTGGTTGCTGAACGAAAGTGATTGGGAAAGGCCTGTAGGAAAAAGAGATTCCTGAGGCAGCCTTCATGTCCTCTCGTATTGTTTCAAGATCCCCTGGTTCATCGGGAGCTGTCAAGGTTTAACGAGGTGGTAATTTTATGACTAAAGAAATTGAAATTAATGGCAGCAAAACGTATATAGCAGCGAGTACCTAGGCTCCGTAGTGCCTACTGCTACCAACAATTAAACTAACTGACTTCGGCACGCAGAAGCTACAGGCTTAAAAAACCCTAAAAAAGGCAAAGATGATATAAGTATTTGTGTGCTTCTTGTAAGAAGGAAAGGGGTCTCTGTGCTAAGAGAGGCTAGTTTTGCAATGCTTCACACCACCCGTCCTTTGCCTCGTTTCCTTTGTTTCATGCCAGGCTTTCTGCAGAGCAGTGTTTGGTGTTCCTCCACACCACTGCCCCGTGTCTTCACGGAAAAGCCCTGTCTGTTGCCAGCTCTGTGGAGGTCCAAGGGATGCACCAACAGCAGCTGTGCGATGAGCTGCTTGCTAGCTCCCTCGCACAGATACGGCCTGCACAAAAACCAGACCCCAAACCCACCGACTGGCACCTGCTAAAGCTGGGACTGAGGTGGAGGAAGGGCTGGAGATTTCTGGAAGGGAACACCGGGGTGGATGTGGGTGCTGTCTTACGGCACGTTGCTATCAGCACTCTCCACACACGCCGGGGAACCAGCAGTTCCTCCAGCAGTGCATTTTTTTCTTACTGTTTGATTTAGGGATTATATCTGTCCAGTCGCTATCTGCATTATCAGCACATTCAACCGCCTGGAGAGCGTGCAGAAAAGCGTAACACGCAACCCATTTCACCTTGAGATATGCCAGAACTGGCTTGCTTCCCTGGTCGACTTATAAAAAACAAATCAGGTAGTGCTGAATATATATATGCATTAAAAATAAATAGAAAAAAATTAAAAAGCTAACTCCCATTGTAATTTGAGATTGTAACTCCCGGCACAATTATCACTGGAAAGGAAGGGAAGACACAAAGAAAACTTTTCCTGTGCTTGTCTTTCTGCCTCTGTACCACGAAAGCACACACACCACCTAAAGGGAAAATCACGTGTGCTATAACTGCAGCTCCAACTATTCCAGACACTCCTTTGGCACCGGGGTGGTGAACGATTGCCGGGACAGATGAAGAGTGACAGGTCCTCTTACAGCACGGGAGGAAGGAAAGAAGAAGCTGTTGAGTTGAGCAGCGTGGTCCCTACCGTTCACTGGGCCACACGTGCCTGAGAATCATGATTCCTTGCAGTGACAGCCGAGTGCACCCCACGTGAAACAAGCTGTGGAGAATTACAACCAGTTACCTCTGGTTCTACAAGCAGAAATTCCATGGGTATAAGGCTACCCCGTCATTTGGTTGTCTTCATTTCTTCCACACACCCTCTGCTAATAGGAGGTTTTCCTGCTGAACCATAAAGACAGGCAACCAGGCCCTGCTTGGGGAATGAACACGTTTTATTTCTCCATAGACTCTCCTTTTTTATAAATTACTCACTTTTCATGAACTTTTCTTTCTCTGTTGCACCATGAAATAACAGGAGCACAGCCTCGCACTCGTGGCTGGTTGGAGCTAGAGAGAAAGCTGACCTCCGGGTGGCAAACTGCCGTCAGCAGTGGCAGCCTGAAAACAAACAAGATGCCTCTTACCCTCAGGGACACCACTGCCGAGCACAAACTCTTTCATTCAGGCTAATATTAACCCAAAGTGAACCAGCTGGTTTTCAAGGAGGGCACGTTCAGCAGCAGAGAAGACACGACAGGCTCACAAGTCAGCAAGAAGCAGCTGAAGATGGGAGACGGTGAAGGCAAAATAGAAGAGGGGTGGGGAATGACAAAGATATCCTTAAAGAACTAAGAAGCAGAAGCGATACTACTGGTACTTTGTACGTGGCTTTAAATCAAATACCAAAAGCACTGACAAGACCCTGCCAGGTCTATGCCCTCAGCTTCGGGCTGGCACCAGAAAAAGCAACGAGGGTTCAAGAGGAGGCACAGGCAAAAAGTTGTTCAGTTTGCACAGGCAAAAAGTTGTTCAGGATGCCTGCAAGGGATCAATTTTGGCAGCAGAGGGAAGAAATACTGACAGTCAGTTAACCACGAGCCATTGCTTTTTGGGGAGGCAGGGACAAGAAACAGTCCTGTAAGGTGCTGAAGCCCTGGCTCACGAGTCAGCTAAGGCAGAAGCAAAAATCAGGGCAGAGTTGGTGTTTGCAGGAGAAGCACCATCGTGGCAACGAGCATGACTGGTTATTAGCCAGAAATAAATCGCATTATGCATTGGTAAGCGGCAGCATTCAGCGAGAAGTGAATTGCAGATGTCTGTGGGCTTGTGCTGGAACGATTTGTTTTGCTTTTGTTATTCAGAAGCACTGCACAAAAGGCCATGGCAAAAAAAAATATTTCTTTAAAGTTAAAGCCCTATAATCCCACCTAAAGTACACTTATTTTTTCAATGCATAAGAATGAGTAACGCCACGATTCTGTGAATCGCTCTTCCCATATATCATGCCAGGCATGTCAGGAGCTGCTCTGGCAATAAACACAATCAGTACTGCGCATATCTCCCTAGTTTGCTCACTTTCCTACAGGTTTTCTGCTACTGAAAAGCCAATTTTACAAAACTCGACTGTCCAGAAGCGAAGCAAGCTAAGGGACAAAGATTACCATAACCTCCAAGGCTCATGCACATGAATTTTTCTCTCTTGCTCTCTTCTCAGTGCTTAAGATCTTGCTCAGAATAAATCTGCAGTAAAAGCCGAGGAACAGTTTATAGGGTGACCGGAGCAGTCAGGGTAAGAAAGAGCACAGGCATAAACACTTATTTAGACTCCTGAAAACAGACCAGGTGGTCCCTAAATCCCTTTGATGTTCACAGTTTGAAGAAGGGACGGTTCTAGACCGAATCACTTCATTCCTTCAGCGTAGTGCTGTCTTAATCTAGAGGAGCTGCTCTGCGGAGTATTTAGCAGGGGCAAAACCTTTGCATCCTTCCAGTACAGGCTGCAGCAAATGCATCTCCCCTCCATCCTCAAGCGTGCAAGACTGGGCTGAACATCATTGAAAATAACACCTGAAAATTTGCTTTCGTTAAACTTCTAGAAGCATTTTAATGCTGTTTCCTGAATAAGCTTCAATGAACGCTCGCTAATGTGCTTTTTCAAAGCGCATCTCTTGGGTAGAGGAAGCCCCAGGCTTCAATGTCCACATGCGTTCGGGGTCGAGAGACTACCAAAAGCTTTCACCACATCACTCTCGGCGCTGCTGGGGATATTCGCCAGCCTGAGGACCGCTCGCTGACACAGTGTGAGCTAATTCTTGTCGTGCTACTTCACGCTTGGCTAGGAGTAATTGCTGCCTCATTACAAATTTAATAATGACACTGTGATATGGGATCACTCTGCAATTTCCTTCTCTTCCAGTTTTTCTTTTTTCTTCTTCATCTTCGAGAAGATATGAAACACCAACTGCTACAGAACTCCATTGATTTTAATTAATTTTTCTCCCCTCAAAAAAAAAAATAATAGCCCATTTGTCAAGGTTTTGCTCAGGTAGCGCTTACAGAGCTTTGGAAACATCTCACAATGCTTTTAACCCCTGGTTCCTGCAGGACCCTGAAAAGGTTTCTAGTTCTCCTTCACCTGCGTCTACTCTGAGCAAGCGCACTGCCTGCCTGTACCCTTAAGGATGCACCGCTTCCCACGGGAACAAAGAGATTTAGGAAAAGGTGCACCAGAAAACCTCTTTCAGGCCCTTTCCACCCAATGGGTTAGGAACAACAAGCGCAGCATTTCCCGTTTTGCTCTCACCTTACCCCTCTAGGGAGAGCTGGATCTGAAATCCACCTCGTACCTCTATCCCAGGCAACTCCAGGCTGTAAAAGGGGCTCAAAGCAGAACAGCGATCACACTCACCCTCTTCTCGCTGCCAAAAATGACAGCCTGCTGAGCACAGGCTGTGGGAGGGGGATGCTTCACTGCCGTCTCTTCCAAGCATATGAGTGGACAACACCATTTCAAGAGTCACAAGAAAAACTAGGCCTACTCCCAGCATCATGTTCACCTTGCAGTTACTCAGAATAAAAACTCTGGAAGTTTTGATTCACCCCAACATGCATCAAAAAACCAATCTGCATTTACTTTGTCCCTCTTTCCAGCTTCCACCCAGTGGTGAGTGATACCCAGCGGGTGGATGTGGCATCGTTCCTTTGTAATCTGGGGACAATTATTTTCTGGAAGCTCTTAAATACTCTCTGAACAAAGCGCACCATGGAGACCACTCTCACGACAGTGAGAGGTTCCTCAGACACGCAGCGATGTCTGGAGAGATTATTTCACACCCTCACCTCCCCACCTTCCTCTCACCTGTTTTGCACTGTGCCATAAATGTAGCTGATGTAATCAGCAGCCTGCAGGCTCCCCAGAGCTATGGGAATCCCACATTCTCTGGAAGGGGAGAAACAAAGCCCTGCCACACCAGTAAGTGCTGATTTGAAGACCCCAGCCTGCTGGACTGAACAATGTCAAAACAAAAACTTACTCCAGGTTTCACTAAGGTGCACTGTAAAGGCAAAATAACAAAGCACAGGCGAGAATGCGCAGAGCCCTAGAAGGAAAGAAACGTATAATCAACGACCTCTACTATCACGAGGCACCTGGAAGCACATGCTGGGGACTGCAATTAAGACAGGAGAAGTGCTGCAGGGACAGCACAGGGCACGTGCGGATGCAGCGCTGCTCAAGCCCCTGCTACTGTGAAGGGAATAGCTGATGGGACTCTGGGGAGGAAGCCACACGATATTTATGATGATAGGGTTAGCTCAGGAGAAATAACTCTGTTTTACTGCAAATATCAGAGACAAGGAAGAAGACAAACTATCCTCTCCAGCACTGCTCTTCCACTCCTCTGCGCTGCAGGACTTTCAAGGAGGTCTGTGCGCAACAGCGCGAGGGGGTTTCCAACCTGCTGCAAACACCGGCAGGCACCAGCTACCTCGTACAGGTGTAAGGACACGAGCTGTCCCTATAAACGGTCTCCCTCCTGAGCAGAACTCTCAGGGTTGCCATCTTTTGCCCAAGTCCAAGGAACTTTGCTTCTCTTGAGCTGCCCAGAGTAATCGGAGAGACTGTGGAAAGTGTATCCCAAGTCACAAGTTGTGCCTGATGCTTCCTCGTTGGCACCCCGAGGAAGGTTGTCTGAGGCTTTGGAGAGAAAGTGCCGTAACACAGGCACGGCCAGGCAGCCTGTTCTTCACTGGCTTGGGGCCATTAAGCATTTCAGTGCTCTGTTCTATGCTGCAGTAAATACTGTGCTTTAAATCCACCTGATAGGTGTTTAAGTCCTGTTGTTAATCTTACTTTCAGGTTCTGGGACCCAAAGTACAGGTTTATGGGTTTATTCCACAAGCTGGGAAAGCCTGAAAGAAGCTTCCATAGCTGAAACCCTCACCAACTGCTGAGCAGCAGCCTAAACATGAACATTTCTGTGTAGGGCACCCATATATGCGGTGTCCTTGCCATCATCTCTTTGCCAGAGTCCAAGCAAGCTGGAAAGCTGGAAAAAAACACAACTCGCCGCATCATACCTGAGAGTTGGATTTATGTTCAGTGCCTGGGGCTGCATACAACACGAGTTTGGAACCAGCAGGGTTTGGCATGAACGCTACGTGCACATCTGACAGCGTGGACTCACCACCTTCACCTCAGGAGCATCTCCTATCTGCAGGAATGCCTGGTGCTCCTCGCACAAGCTCTGAAGTATTGAGCAGAGGTAGAGCAGTGAGACATGAGTGGAGAGCGGCTGCATTATCACCTTTCAGGGCAAACATGTTAAAATAGCAGCTACAGCAAGTGAGAATTGCACCTGTGAAGCCTGAAGGCAGCCATCTAGCATCTTCCCCCTGAAAAAAAACACACCAGGCAGCTTCAAACCGGGAGAAGCTGCTCAAAATACAAAGGGTTACCAAAGGCAAACCTGCCCACTAAAAATTCTTCAGCTTCCCCTCACCTTCAAAGGGACATCAGGCTTTTTGAAGCCTGCAAAGCGCAGCGTGTGGCTGAGGGAGGACGCCTGCCTGCAACACCACTTCTTGCAGTCGATGAAAGATGCCCAAGGAGGGCCGTGAGGAAGCCGGGGCTCTCCCTTCAAAAGCAGGCTGCACAGGGGAAAAGCCAACTGCTCCACGCTCCTCTCCCCATCCCTTGCCAACCCTCATCAGGCTGAGATACTGAGGCAGCCAAGCCACCCTGTGCTTGAAAATGGAGATACAAACCTGCTCCTTGTCCCATTGTTACTCTGCAGAGCGCTCCCATCCCCTCCAGACAAAGAATACAAAATGTCAGAGTCTAGCTCAGTCTTGGCTCCAAAGCAAGCCAATGCAATGATTTTGTACCACCCTTACCTGAATGTTTAATCTCGTTAGCACTCCCACATCTGCAGACACAGTGTGCACCGAGAGCCAAGTGCCCATGGACTACGTGCACAAGTCAAATCGCATCCCCCACCCAGCTCCCTTCCCACTCCCAGTTTGCACTGCGGTACCAGAGCTGTATAACACAGAGAGGCTCCTCTCTGCTTTTTCTGCCACAGCAGCCAACCACACGTTATTACAGTTGTGTTCACACACTGTACCTCCAAAATGAAAAATATGCCATCCAGGATGCCAGGAAAAGCTGGATTTTTGCTCTCATTGCCATGCTGAAGTGGGCACATCCAGCCCCAAGAACACCTCCCCAGCTGAAGGGCAGAAGGAGTGGGCAGAAGGAGAGCAGCCAGGCGCCCAGGCTCCCTGCTGGGCTGAAGAAAAGGGACTGCCACCTCTGATAATCTCCTCCAGCTGCTTCGCCTGCCAGGAATCATCAGCACATGGTCCCCACCACACGCTCCGGGATAAGAAAGGTCACGGAGACTGTCCAAAACTGAGACCTGCCAGCAAGCCCTGCTGTGCACGCAGGAAGCAAACCCTAACTCAGATGCCTGACAAGGTGCTGCTTTGGAAAAAGGGATAGTGTCCAAAATTATTGCAAATGCTTGGAGCCAGAATCTCCTAATTTGTATGTTTTTAAACTTTCCCAGAAAGCAAGATCACTCTAAAAGGAGAAGACATTTTAGCAGTGATTTGAAATACTTCTGAGGACAAGGAGAGTGAAGTATTCCACCAAAACATCCAGTTTCTTGAAAGCGATGTTTTTTTCCCAAAACCTAACTACTCAAAGGAAAATCATTTTGGACACTGCCACCGCATGACCTGACACACTGGCAGCCAGTGACGCTTAAAAGACCCAAGTGTAAGGCAGATCCAAGCCTGGCAGCTTTGCTGACCCTAAACCCGAGGACTGCAAGCAGATGACTTGAGATGACTCTCAAGGAGGAGTCAGCAACCAGTGTAACACTAGAGGAAAAACTAAAGCTCAACCACTTAGGGCAAAAAAAAAATAATATTACCTTTTCTCTCCAAAATGTCTCCTGTGGATGTTGAGCTCTGATTTTCAGCTGGACACATGCCCCATCCCAAGAGCTGAGATTCTGATTTGAGCAATGCCCACGTAATGTAAAACAACTTTAATATTTCAGGTGGCTGGGTCTGCCAAGTCCTTCTCGATGTCATTTAAATTTTATAGAGGCATATGAAAAGGAATTTATGCCAGATGGGAGCCCTAGCAGTGGCCCATCACACACAATTCTCATACTATGACCACTGTTCCAGTGTCACTGCAAATTGCACGAAATAAGTGTCCCCTTACATGACAGTTTCACCAAAATGGACAAAATCAGGTAAAATCTTAGAACGTGAACTGATCTTGGACCCCCACAAAGCACTTCCCTCAGAACTAAGCTATCCACGGGTGTTTTGTGCCCCCTGAAAGCATCTTTCTAAAGCCCAAAATACTAGGCAGCCATGACTTACTAGCACCCTGTTCCACATCTTGCTTGCTCTCTCCAGAATCTCCGAACTCTGTCTCTAGAGTTTGCACTCTTCTGCACAGTTTGCACAGTTTCTGGAGCAATCCAGAAATAAAGCCATCACTCCTCATTTTTTAACTAATGGAGTCCAACAAAGCCAGCAGAAAGGCATCCTTTGCTCCACTGGTTGATTTTTTCCTTCTCCCAGCCAAGCAATTATTTCATGTTGGTGTTCATCCAGGCAAGCTCTCCACCCTCAGCTTCCAGCTAATGAATCAAAAACAAAAGCTGCACTTAACCAAACCCACGTTTGACCCTGCATCAAAGCTGTACCTTGACCTGCTTTGATTCTCCCACAGATAAACAAAATTAAACAAGTCCCTGGCCTACAATTAGCTCATTTCATCCTGTCCTCCAGGCAAACTGAACTTCAGTCCTGCTAAGGATGGGGGCACCAGAAATACCCTTGTGCAAACACTTGGCTTGTCTTAATTACTTGATCTTTGTGCATTCAGCATTGTGCAGACACAGCAGCAAGTACAGGCTTCCCATCTTTTTTTTTTTTTCTTTTTTCTTTTTTTTTTGGTTTGTTTTTTCCCTTTTTTTTTTCTCTACTCTTTCTCTCTTTGTATCTTGTTAAATTCAGGAAAATGAATCCTTCAGTTAAAAGCTCAGTTAAAGCACAATTGCAGGAAAAATGTGCAAAGTGTCTGCCCACGTCTCCAGCAAATGAGGGCACCGTTATCATCCATCCAGTTGTCACCAGGATTTGTATCATACGGTTAGGCCATTATGATTTAATTCTTTCCTATGGTATCTCACAGTCATTTACTTGCAAGAGCTTGCAGTTAAATGGACCACATCAGCCACGGCTGCACAAGGTGCAACACCCTTTATCACACCCATCAGTACTGAAATAGGCGCCCCTCATCGTATTTGAGGAGGTGCTCAGCTTATGCTGCAGAAAGGCACAGATCAGTTTGACCTGAAGCTGGTCAAACACCAAGCAGGCAGCTGTGATCGGTAAGCCTCTGTGCAGCACCATCTCCTACTGACAGAAGCCTACCGAATATTTCTACCCAGCCTCTCCCCTGATGAGCTCCCTGTACTAACTGCAAAGTCCCCAAAATAACCTGGCTGTCCTTCTCCTGACAACTCCTGTGGTTCTGGGTGAGGAGTTATCTCACGTGAGGCTGCAGTGGAGGGGCTTGCTCTGCAGCCACTGCTTTATTTCAAGTGGAATGGCAATTCCTGGGACTCCAGGGCTGCTTTCCTCTCCGTTCATGTGCAGCAGATACGGCTTGTGACCTCCCACCGAGAGGAGCTGTAAAAAAGGAAGACACAGCCAACAACAATTTCGCTGTTGCCCAAAGCAGCAAAATGTGTTCCAGTGGCTAACCGCATCCATCAGCCCCCTCCAGTCAGTCAGCCCCATGGAGCACGCATATAACAACCTCCACAAAAGTGCTAGTGTCAACACTGCACCAGAAAAAAAAAAACACAAAAAACTTCAACTGTTTCCTTTTTTTTTTAAACGTTCCCCTAATTAGAGACATTTCGAGGCTTCCCATAAACAAAGGCTTGTAAGAGGAATGCAAATAAAGACAAGGTTTACCCAGAAGACCAGAAAACCTTGACTACTTGAGTCTTCTTAAAGCAAGAAGAAAAGAACCTCCAAAGTACCAGAGCATCCTTCTGAGACTTTTTAGAGACCCTCCTGACGAATGCCACATTTTACAGTTCTGTGGGGGCAGTGAGGCAGGGAGTATTTTGTCCTGTCCAGGACCTCATTTTCAGGCAGGATTCCTCCCAGCACCTTCCCCACTACCAGCACGTAAAGCTCTGCAAGCTGCCGTCTCCCCTCCTCTGTGTCTGTGAAATGAGGATCGCCATTTACTGCTGTCCTCCCCCTTCCAAACTTCAGCAGGACTTCTCGGATCAAAGCAAAGACAAATACTGGTGCTCGTGCTCAGCACCATGTTGCATTCCCTGTATATCCTCTGCGGTCAAAATAAAAGGCAAGACCTTAAGTGTCACAGCAGGCTTCCCTCTGGCAAGGAGCTGTAAGGTGTTTTTAACTGACAGAGCCACTGAACATCGCTGACTTCAGAGGAAGGATCTTTACAGACCTGTTTCTGGTAGGATTATAGATTTGAAGGTTCCTTGGCACTCGTCCATCTGAAAAGCATCGTGCAATAACATTACCTGGTTCGTCTAGGAGACTTCAGTACCATGCAGCACCTGCCTGTGCGTGGTACCAACAGCTACTCTGTAGAAGGATCTGTCCCTAAAAAAAAGAATAGCTGGAGAAAAATATGAAGTGGAAACACCAGTTGCAGGTGCAGAGACATCCAAGTCACATCTGGTCACTATGTGTAACCTCTGCTACCATCTACTTCTTGCTACAGAACCACGCAAATCCCTTTTCTGCACAAAAGAGCCAAACATGAGGAAGGGGGCACCCCTTCTCCGGCCGAAATCCACCCCCGCACATTCCAGCTCCCATCTCACTTGCAACAGCTTTGTCTCATCTCACACTGTCACTTCAGGAGGATGGCTTCCAAAATGGAAGCTGATCTGGGTATTTGGGTTTGGAGTCTGCATACGAGGAGATTTGCACTTCTCCACTGAGAATCCCTAGAAACTCCAGGGAGAAAGAAACAGTTCCCAGCAGCACACCACAACACGACTGGATGCAGCTCTACAAAGACTAGAGAAATGGAAAGCAAAATAAGATATTTAACAGACACTTCGGGAAGAAAGAAATTTGAAAATACAGATATTCTAATGTAAAAAGCGCCTCTCAAGAAGCAAAGCAGCACGTGTAAGGTCTGCTAACAAAACAAGCCAGGAAACAAAGACTAACGACAAGAAAAGTAGAGTTTATTACTACCAACTAAGATGATCTTTCAAGTGATGGCTTTGCCAAAGAAAAAGGCATATAGCAGTACCCAAATACACAAAACGGCTGCCCAGTGAGCACAACGAATCCAAGTCTCCTTGCAGGTTACTCCTACAGATGGTGGCCATGAAATACAGAGGCTTTCTGAAAACACCTCAGGACAGATACACAGACGTAGATGGATAGACAGATATCAATATATCCGTATCTGAGATGCTCTCCTGCTTTCTGCCCAGTCAAAACTGCAAAGGAGGCACAGGAACCTTAAAACAAACCTGACGAACAAAAATGTTGGTGAGTCCGATCTGCCCTTCAGGCACACAACATGAAAGTTTCCTTGATGATAAGGAGAACTTTAGATGTTGCGCTTCACAATCAGGCACATCCATTCTTTCAGCTAGGTTTCCTTTCAGTGCTCAGAGGGTTAGCTGTTGCAGGGAAATGTGGCAAGTCATGACTGAAAAAATAAGGCAAGCTATCCTGGATGCCTCAGTGGAAGCAGCTGTGTGTGGCAGCCTGCCCTTTTGGGTATGTTTGCCTGGATGAGAGAGCTGTACCTGTGCTCCCATTCACATTCTCAGTAAGAGCACGCTGCAGTCTGACCCAGAGCACAGTTTATATCTCAGCTTGCCACTGAAGAGATGCCAATATCTGAAAGCTGACCCTCCGCCCTTCATTTCCTTCTGTCATCTGTTATTGCAGCAGACATTTTACACGTAAAGCACCTCCACGAAGAGCCAGCAACGCGCTGAACTTATCAGACACAAAGGCTCTGCACAAAGAGGAGTCTCCAAAAACATTCCTTGCTGCTCCTTCACCTAATCAAAGAACCAGATCTCCACACACACCAAATGGGCTGCTCATATTGCACAGGACGCAGCTACTTCACACTTGGAGGGAAAAGGCCACATAGAGCAACTGGCAAAAACCTTAAACCTCTGCAAGAATCTTCTTTTACCTCAAATTCTCCTGAGATGAAGAAGCACTTGATAGGAGAATAAAAAGTTCTGCAATTCTTGTGAATAATTAACTTCAGTACAAGAAAATGCTCTTCTTGGAGACTGCTTTCCCGAGCAAGTACAATTCGCAGCGACGGAGATGAAGTAACAGGAAGGAGAAGGTGTTAAACAGGTGATGATAAACCAAAGATTTCTCCAGGAACGTTCCTTTCCAGTGCATCTGCAAAAAAAGTAAGTACTGGGACCTCGCACGCAAAACAAATACCTTGGCAAATGGGAAGACACCAGCGCTACTGCACGAGGCACCAGATCCAAGACGTGCAGCCCGAGGCAGCCCAGCCCTGGTCAGAACGAGACCTTGATCTTGCAGCCCTACACGTGCCTGAACTTCATGAACAGGGCATATCAATAGGAACAGCAAAACGAGCTTGATCTTTGCAGGATGTAGCACGAGTTAATGTAATGTAGTTCTGCAAAAGCGTGCAGTAGGCATAATTATGCCTTTGCATACCATTAAAAAACTAGTTAATATAAATATCTGCTTTTGGCACATGTTCAAGATTCCTAACAGTATGTGTAACACCGCACATTTTCAGTTTGCAATCAAGAGGTGGCTTACAAACACAGAGAAAAAGGCTACGTGCAGAGCCACTTGCTGGCCCAGGTAGGAAACAAGGTGCCCTGAATATCAGGTAAGCCTGACACAGCTCAGCTGTCCTGATTTCATTTTGACAGATGTGAAACCGACTCAGGTTTGCAAATCCCCTCTGAGGACCTTGCGCAATTTAAAGAAATCTAACCACTATTTTTGTTCTGAAAATATTTCTACAACTCACGGGACAGCTGGATTGACAGGATTGGATTCTCTTCTACAGGCACAGCACAGAAGAAACACAGAAATCATGGCAGGTCTCGCACACGAGGGCTAATTCTGAGCTAGAGCTGCTGCTGAAAATCTATGGCTTGCTTTTGCAATGGAGCATGTGGGGAGAGGCAAGGGAAGCAGTCTGGGGAAACCATGACACCTTGGTTACACATTCAGGATTATTCCTCTCAAAGGAGTTTGGGCTTTTTCGTTAGGTCAGAGGTTGGACTCGATGATCTTGAGGTCCCTTCCAACCTAGAAATTCTGTGATTCTGTGATTTTGATCAGCCCTGGAATTTTATACTCTTATTCCCTGGGTGCTGTGTATTTTTGGCCAGCCCTTACCTCTGGCACACTCAAGTGTTTCCAGGCACCAAAGCAAACGGTTGTTTTCTCCAGCAGCCACAGACACGGTCACAAATTCCACAAACCCCACAATAAATCACGCCACAGGGCTGAGACACAGGCCCACGTTCAGAAAACTGAGATAAAATGCGCTTAGCTGACAGCAGGCGGGATGCAGGGAGAACATCTCCAGGCGGGCTGAACAACCCCGGACAGGGCTGGCACTCCTGAACTGTCGGAACGGCGTCCTTGTTTCCCTCATCTCTGCACCTTTTAGAAGTTCAGCTTTCTGTATCTGTTTCCTAAAGCTCCTAAAACAGAACCTGAAATTGGACCTAACTGGAAATCTGGACAGCAATTCATTTGCCCACATGCATGTAAAATGCTATGGCTTTTCCCCATAATGGCTTTAAGCACGTTTTAATTGCCTTCAGCTTTGCAATCCCATCTCTGGGATCTGCACCAGAGAACAGCTGGGTTTCAAAATCCCCCAACTTGTAAATAACGCGTGCCTCCCCCTGCGGGAGGTCAAGCTTCTTTATCTTTCTCCTACCAATTCACTCCCATAGCTTGACCCAGAAGATCTCCCTGTCCAGGAACCCTTCTGCCTTTCCCAGACCTACCCTGCCTGCTCACAGCGAGATGCAGCGCGGACTGCAGGCTGCAACAGGAAAGAATTAGCAAGGCCATTTTTAAATGGCAACAAAACAAAGTCCTGTTTGGGGACGCTTCTTTCCTGGGCAATCATGTTTCATGCTACTCCAATACAAAGGGCGATTTATTTGCTGAGCATCAAACAACGCCACCGGCCCTGCAGGGAACAGAAAGACGTGTTCCTTTGAAAAAAAAATAAAAGAAATGGAATAAGGACCTTTCCCTCACTGCAGCCTCTGCAGAAACAGCTCAGAATTTGAAAGCAACACATTCAGAAAGCACAGCCAGAGTTTAAAAGTATTACTGTATTTACTGGAGCAGGAGTCTTGCTGTGAAAACACGCATCTTCCTGCAATTTGTGATTTTAGGTCCATTTAAAATTATTTTCCTCCCATAAAACAGCTTCTGCCCTTGATGCTTATTGAAGTCAAGTGCTAGCTGGTGTTTATATGGAAGAGAAAATATTTCAAGGCACTATTATCTCCTGCACTTGCAAACGAGGATTTTATTGTTTCTTAACCTCAGCAATGTACCATTTTATTTCAGCTTCGGAAGAAGTAATGATTACAAAGGGACAATCTCCGCCAGGCGAGAGCCTTGTTTAAGAGCAATCTGTCCTCCAGTTGCGCCTGGGGACCGCAGGCTAACACTGCAGAAGGCCCCTGTGCCACGTGCCATAAAAACAAACAGAAGGTTTTGTAACCCCGCCAGCAGCCCACAAGACAGGAGGAAGGTAAAATCCCTCATCCCTTTGGGAAAAGAGCCCCCAGACTTTATCATTTCACGTGTGCGTGCAGAGAAACGACACGGCCATAAAAAGTCAGAGAGGAAAAGGCAAAGGAGATGTGCGTGAGGGCTGCAGAGCAGAGCAGATGTTGGAGGAGACGGGTTGGCAGCTCTGTCCCAGACCACAGCTCAGCAGCGCAGCACGGCTAAAACAGGGTGAGTGCCACCTTTATGCCATGGTGGCAAACTGAGCGCAGACCACAGGGCTACCTGATTTTATAGGAAGGGCAAATGCTTAAACTTCCCATCTGCAAAAAGGCTCTGCCTGTCCGCAAGGGGAAATTCCTGCCCAACTGTGAGCACCTGTCCCGAAGCAGGCTCTGCAGGCAGTGTGTCACAGCAACGGCCACGGGATAAAAAAGCTAAAATCCTGGAAAGAAACAAGCATCTTCACTTTGGCTACAGCTCAAGACCAAAGCTGTTTGCAATTCGGCTGGGTTTGGACTTGCACTGCTTTATTTTTTTTGGTACTCGACGTGATTGGCAGCTTGCCTGCCTCACAGCCACGTCTCTGGCTGCCGAAAACCAGGCTAAGAGAGATGCCATTGATACGCCGCTCATCAGCTTTGTGGAACCATGGAGTTTAATCACACGCAGGGAACAAAACACACACGGGCTTCCTGGGCTGCACCTGAGGAGAGGAGAACAAGGGAGGGAAGGAGCAGACACCATGCAGTTGCTCCAACACCCAGGGTGCTGTACAAGCACAGCGCTGTTCCCTGCTGAAGGGATCAAGCGTAACGGAGCACTTTTAGAGCAGGACAGAGGATTTCCCCTCCGTGGAAGAGTTTCCAGAGGAAAAAGGAATTTTGCAGCATTTAACAACAGATTATTAAAATGCCACCACTTCCCCTTAAAACATGTGCTTGGCCTGCTGAGCACAGACACCGTACCAGGCTGATGGGGCCCAAAGGCCAAAATCTCTCTCCAGCTGCATCTAATCCTTGGGAACCAGAACTGACTCCCATCAAGCACTTACACAGGCCTGTGCAGGGGCAGCCTTCTAGTCCTGGCTACATTAAAGGAAATTTTAAGGACAAAATTGCATTAATAAAAAAAAAAAAAAAAAAATTTAACACCAATATGAAGGAATTTCATTGCCCCAAATTTACCTTTATTAAATGGTGCATCTTTTTTACTTGCTTCCAACATGGAAATAAACATTACGTGAGATCAGTTTCTCTTTCAAGCCCTCCCAAATTACAATTATGGTTTTAAAATCAGTGTTTTCCAAAACAGGTGTTTAAAGCCCACAGTCATGCAGCAAAATATTCAGTGCTGTTCTCCAAAAACATTGTATTCAGTTGGGCCTCCAGAAGCCAAGGGGAGCCACCACACAGTTAAAAAAGCAGCGAGAAGAATCAATACACGATCAGGGTTCCTAAATCTACCGCCTGGCTTCTGCCTCCTGATTTTGAAAGAGCTACACAAGTCATGATTTAAAGAGATGTCCAAAGGCAAGGATTTGGGAGAGGAGGGAGAGAAGGCAGGGCAATTTGGGGGCAACATTTGGGAAAAAAATATCTCCTTTGGGTATTAGATATACTATAGCTCCTTAAGGACAAGCCATTATTAAGGACATTAAGGACAAGCACGTAATTCTTCAGAAGAGGCGAAGGGGCACAGCTCTGAGCATATATACTCAGAGAAGTCCAATACAGCGTCACTTTCTGACTTCAAAATAGGCAAAACACACCAAGACACAGCAGACTACAAGGAGAAGCAGCACTCTGAAATAGAAGCTTGGCTTTTCCTCCTCGGTCAATCCTCCCTGCCTGGGAAGGGAAAGCCCAGTTAATTTCATCGGCCTTTTAATCGGCCCCTTACCACTGCAATGGGCAGCTTGCTCGGGGAGAGCTCAGGAGTTACAGCTGAACTAACCCAACGGGGGCCTCCATCGGGAACTCAAAGCCTCCTAAAACCCCTGCATTGTCATCAAACCCAGCAGCCAAGGGAAGTCGGCCTCCTGCGCTTTTTCCTCTCGGACTTCAACCAGCAAGAAAGAATTGACCAAACGCATTTGGTTGCAGCATATCAGGAAGGATTTAGCACATCAGATACCACAGGACTTGCTGACTAACAGGAACTCAGCAGCCACTAGCAGAGTTTTCTTAACTCTTACAGCATAAGAAGTTTAAAAGCTTGTGGTTTGAAACTCACCGCTGTAGGGTAAGAGGCAGAAGAAACTGCGTCAGTGGATTTAGACACTGGAGAGATTTTTAAACGTCCCACAGAGTATTTTTGTTTTCTTCCCTCACCGTCCTATCCCATTTCTCAGAGCTTCTAGCACTGCTACCGAGTTTGCTTAATGAGGTTTACACAACATTACAGGTACCTGATTTAGCTGTCACAGCTACCATCTGTAATTAATCCTCCCAGGAGCTAGATCGCTGCACAGCTTGTTCCTGCAAGCTGCGTTTCTGATGCGGTGCAAGCTTACAACTCCCTAACTCTGCTCTCGCACCAGTTTTCTGCCGTCGTAACTTCTCTGCATTCATTTGGCCACTCGCACCAGCCAGCGGAGAGCGAGACCCCCAGGAACAGGCTGTACAGGAGCTGGATGTTAACAGTAACGGGACAAGGAGGGAGCCCTTTCCCTTCTTCCTTTCCCCTCCCTTTTCAGAGTGAGAACTAAAGGAGCACACAAGTGATTCGACCATCCACATTTGGAGGCTATTTCTGTACAACATTCTGCACACAGCAAGTGTGATCAAGGCAGATCCTTTAAAGCTGAAACAGGTGCAGTTTGCAGCTTACACACAAGAATTGCCACATTAAAAAGGCAAAGAGATTATGGCACGTCAGCCTCCCCTGCACTGCTACATGAGAAAGCAGGGAGACCAATACTACACCTTCTCCACGACACCATCTCCGCTCCCGTACTTCCACAGACCTCGCACCAAGATGGAACTTGCCTTGTTTTAAGGCAAGGAGATCTGTGCTCGTTGACTGCACAGAATAAATGAATTCCTGATTCTGGTCCAAAAGCTGCAATTTAAGCATAGCGTATCTTTAAGGGAAAAAAGCCAACTATGATTTAAAGATTTCTAGCGATACAGAGTAATTCATAGCACACCTCAGGGAATTGTTCCAATCATTCCCTCCCTTCACAGTTAAAAGTCTACTTCATTTCTAAACCGAATTTATCTGGCTTTCAGCGTCTGGCTCCTCCAGTTCCTCATGGGTGGAAGAGTTTTATTTCTTAGAATTCCTGTTCCCTCTGTAGTCTTTCCACCCAGTGCCCAAATTACCGCTCAACCTGCCCTTTGAGAAAGGAAAGGGCACCTTCTTGCCTGAGCATAGCAATCCTGCCGTGCCTCCCCACATCCCCATCAGGCAGTGCCCTCGTCCAAGTTACCAGCAAAACACCCAGCACACTTCAACTCCGTCAACAAGACCTGTAAATGAAGGCATCCCTGAAGCGTGTTACCTTCCCTTACTGGGGAAGAAATAAAGGAAAACAGATGGAGCAGTTTGTTCTTTGAGAAAAGTGAAGAGTGACCAGATAGGAAATGGGCCAAACCCCAAATGCCTGAAGACCCCCTCAAGGTTTGTCCTCTCTATCCAATTTATCTCTGCCTGAAGCCAATTCTTCCACAATGGAAACAAAAATGTGCAACTGGTCCTGGCTGCTGCTGCAAGGTAAGAAGAAATGAATGCTTCTGTGGTAGATTGTGCAGATAACCTGCTCTATGTGCCCGAAGGAGTCACGTGCAAATGCATCAATAAACACATGCAAAGTTCCTGCTTTCCAAGGCAAACCCCACTTTGCATTTCCAGTTTGCAAGCGTGGTTCAGACAGTGAGTGAGGAGCAACCCTTACGCTTCTGAACCTCTCCGTCATTCATTTGCTGCAATGAATTGGATTTCCTCTGCTTGGGGCTATCAAATGATCCCGTCCTGGACACGTGCTTGTTGTGAATGGCACACGGAGGCTTGGAGGCAAGCTGCTTTCAGCTATGTGGTCATTTCCAAACAGCCGAGCAGGTCTTGACAGCCACCCCAAAAGGGGCAGCTACTGCCCCCTGGAACCACTACGGGATGCCAAAACAGCAGCAAGCATGCGGGTAAGGGGCTTTGCCAGATCACACGGGGACAGGTGCATAAAAAAGCTTAAATGGGGAAAAAAAGAAGAAAAAACAACACATTTCCCAGTCTAAAGGAACTAAGAAACGTCTAGAAAGACTTCCGTTCTGATAAAACTATCAAGGTGAGAAGGACAAAAATAAGCACCTCTGCTCACAACGAGGCCCTCAGCAACTTCTACGAATAATTCTTACAGGTTACAAACCAAGTCTAGGGGCCCAAACTGGCTCGGGGTCCCCAGCCTACGTGACCTGCACCAGCAGCCAGTGGCAGTTCACATGAGCACTGCAGAGATGAGCTAATGCTGAGAGAAAGAAAGGCAGTCCAGCTGGGAGAGGGGCAGGAACTTGTCCTGAGTTACTGGGGGGGGCAGTGACAGAGCCACAGCGCTGGCAGAAGCATTTGCTGCTCTCTACAGCACCTGCAGGCACAGCCCCAGTAAAAGCTGCCGATATGTTTACCAGAGCTGGTCAAAATACTGAACCAAAAGCTTTCCAATTAAAACCATTTTGAACACAAGCAAAAAAATCTTTACGCACAGCCTCTTTCATGTCAAAAAATCTGTGGGATTTTTTTTAAATGTTATTCCACAGAACTATCCGAAGTGTGCGTTTACCAACAAGCACATCTCAGACTTGGTATGCACAAACTAAGCTCGGCAAAAGCTCCGGTCGACAACAGATCTCTAGGAAACCCAAAGGCACAGAAATCCAATCACCCACCTTTTTGATCAGCTTCCAAGTTGCGCTTTTAAAGGGTACACACACCCCGCTCAGAAACCTGGCACCGGACGCACATACCTGCTTTTAACACATCAAAGGGTCGGGGTACTTGCCCCGACACAAGCCAGCTGCTCTGGATATCCCTGGGCACTGTTTTTTGTCCACAGCAGAGCCGACCCACCCGCGTGGGAGCAGGGAGGACAAGAAACCTTTCAGCCCCTTGGATATCTGCAGAATGGGATTCGGGACCTGAGTGAGAGGCACACCTTCGGCATCAGCGAGGTGCAGCAGAACAGCTTTACTGTCAAAATACTCCCCAGAAGCAGAAAATAAGAGCTGGATTAAAAATAAAGCAACAATAAAAAGAACATGCAGCAAAACTTGGCTTGGCCCCCCTAAAGGTTTCAACCTGTCTTGGTGGAAATACGCTCTGAATTGAGTGGGATCTGGCATATAAACTACTTCAATTAATAGCCTTGGTTCAAAACAGCAAATCAGGTAAATGCTTAAAAGAAATCCCCATCAGGAAAGATATCAAATATTTGCTTAATTTAAAAAACATTAAACAAAAACCTGTTCTTGCAATCTCTGAACTTCCTAACAGCACCAAAATCATAGCAAAGCTCTCAGAAACTTTTCAAAAAACGATTAGCTGCGGGTCCACAGATCACTCAGCAACGTGCAGCACACCATAAACCCTCGCTGGCTGTCCCCTGCTCGACAGCTCCTCTCTGTCAGCACTTTTCCCTGCCAATTACTTCCTTTCACCCCTCTTCCTGACCTGAAATAAACCTGAACATCATAAACTTGGACGTGGTGAAGTCCCTCACCTTAACCAATTTTTAGTATCCCACAACTACTATATTTTATTTTATTTTTAAGCTATCTGTCTTTCTGCCTACACACCAAAATCTCCCCCAGCAGCACATCCCATGAGGGATCTTGTGCTTTATCCTCCCAGCCCACTTTCACACGTTTGCACAATTCACGCCCTTGGCTTAAAAATACCGCCGTGTTCTCTGCCGAATGAACCTCTGGGACATTTTTCTCAGTTTCCCCTGAGCAGGAAGGTCACGAGCGAGCAGTTCGGTCATCCAAGTACTCGCCACCCTGGCTGTTCATTTCCATCCTACCTACAGAAACAGAGCCGGGACTCTGCAGAGGAACTCCTCCCACCTTCCCAGAGGAATTCAGAGCAAGCACTGCTACCATGCTCTCTTGTTGGCCCAGCTTCTCTTAAACTCTGGCCTCCATCATCTAAGGCCCACAGCTAACGGTGGAGAGGCTTTTTGCTGCCCTAAATCAGATACAATTGAGAAGAGGCTCCTGTAAATGCAGTTATTTAAACGTATTGTGCGAAAACACAGTGATGTCCACAGGAACTTTCATTTATTCACATACACACTCCTATTAAGAGGCCATTGAGAAAGAGAGAGGGAGATGGAAAGGGTCCCAGGAACCTCCCTGTGAACAAAACCTTGCCTGTGATCAATTTTTACATTCTCCTATGTGCTAAAGATAGTGAGAGATTCCAGCACAACAGTTGTGCTGCACTGCTTTCATTTCAAGGTCAGAGTATGGACACTGTAGGCAATAAACTAGCAACTGGAACACAAGGAGGCCAAAAGCTGGTCAGAAAATCCTCTGGAAGTCTACATAAAAGGATGATTAAGAGTAAGGGGTGGGGAGAGGGAAATGCAGTTTTCGTTGGATTCCTAAAACAGCATCTCCCAATTCCTTCAGACACAAGGGGGTTGTCACTTCCTAGTGACCAAACCAGCTGTGCCAAGGAAAGAAACACACGGGGGCCAAGATGAGGAAAGAATATGGGCCAGAGAAGCCCAAATCTCTTACCAGTAAAGTTAGAAGGCAACCCCATGCTTACTAAACATGAACTGATAAACTGGTTCCCATTTCGCAGCCTTACTTCAAGTGCTAAATAAACTCGGTGGCTTGAAGGCTGACTGCCAGCGTTAGGGTCAAATGCTCAGCTGGTGAAACGCCCGGTTCCACGGACATCAAAGCAGCTGAAGCCAGTTACAGTAGCAGAGGACCCAGCCTTGTAGAGCAGAACAGTAGGGGAATTTGGGCTCCCCAAAATAGAAATACTGATCGCGTTTCTGTAAGGCAATTCTGGCCTCACCTCTGGATTCCCTGCAGCACTGCAAAGTGGCAAGTCTGCAGTCACCACCTCCATCACACCGGCACCACCTTCCAGGGACTGAAAGATTAAGAAGGAGGTCAAGATAGGTCCTGGCTTTCCGACCAGCAATCCTCACACAACCCCCCCGCTCTGCCACGCCACTCAGATGTCGCTGTCAGCACAGTTGCAGCGAGCTCAGAGAGCTTTCCGAACACGGATGCCAACAAATCCCAGCTGTGCCACTTCCACATCGTTTTGCAGTCAAGGGTCAGGGTAAGCCCTAACAAACACAGCCCAATTTCACACCGGGAGAGTCAGGATCAGAAAGCATCCCCCGCACACAACACTACAATGCCCTGAGGAGGAAAAAGAGCAATGGCCCACAAAGCTGAAGGGGAGAACCAAGCAAAGAACCACCCAGCCGTGCTGAACCCAGCCCACTTGTGGATTTACAAGAGGTTATAAGCAGAGCTGCCTGGAACTAGGTGTAAGCCGAACCGTGGCTCTGTTTTTCCAGCTCTCATAGCTGACTGCTGCTGTCTCCATCACAGAAAAGCACAGCGGTGACACTTATGGCACTCTAATTATATTAAATATCTAAAGCCTTTAAAATATTGGTGTATCATCTAAAGGGGGAAAGGCTCAATTACCGAGAGTATTTTTTCTATTTCATCTAACCGAGAATAACTGCTAAGAGGTTGTTGTACAAGATGTGATGGATTTAGCCAGATGCTCTCATCATTTCTACTGCAGTGCTTGAAAAAAATAGCTTCTATAAATACACTAAAAAGCCAATGAATTACAGAGGCATGAAATGACTTCAGTGAGGTTAAAAAATTGTTGGCAGCATCCAGAAAGCACTGAAAATATTATGTTTAGAGACCTCGGCGTAGCTCTTCGAGACAGCACTGCTGATTTTAACAAGGAGGTTACTTATCGAAGCTGCACTATGAGCAACGCTCATCTCCTCGGCCTGAACGCGTGCATTTCTCAGCTACTTCTAGAGGCTAAAGAAGGCATCTGGGTAAACAGGTCGCTGAGTGAAGGAAATGACCTCGAAGATCGGATCAGCCCCTTGCTGGTACCTGCAGAACATATCACAGCAGTGGCATGGCTCTAAGATGGAAACACCTCTCGTAGCACAGAGGCTGAGTCCAGTTTCCAAATCAGAGCTGCCTGCACCCTGCGTATCCATAACAGAGCCACGAGCTCAAAAGCACCAAGTGTTACTCCATGCTGTCACTGGACAAGCCAGAGGATGCTAATCCTAGCAGAAAAAGCAGTTTAACTTCACAGCCCCCTCCTAGGATGCCAAATAGCGCGGATGATACCTTTTTCTAGGGATTTTGAGAGGCTTGTCTCTGATCTCTGATATTTCCTGCCCGAAGTAAGGAGAGGTGATACTCTTAGATCTTGTCAGCTTAGATCTTGCCCTCAAAAAAGAAAAATATCTACGGTAAGTCCAGCACACTGCTCTCCAACGCCTGAGATTCTGAGGTCTCATGATTCTTCTACAGCCAGCAAATCCTTCTGAAACTCACAGAAAAGGATCCCGTGGCCTTGCAGGGTCAGGCTGTTGCTGTAATGACAAAGCGGGCTGGACAGGACAAATAGAAACCCTATGCTGCAATACCAAAGGACAGACACGGAGCTGTCAAGCTGTCTGTTCAGCCATGTCTTCAAAAAGAAAAGGTCGATCAGTGCTGTGTTAAGTTGTACCTGATAAATCAAAATATTAACAGACCAGACAGACAGGAAAAAAGGAGCATTACGGAGGTGAATGCTGTTAAACTCAGTTCTACTTCTACCACGCCAATGTGTCACAGCTATCCCAGGCCACCATGGGTACGCCCTTAGTTTACCTGGTCAGTCACATGCTGTGCGCACGGGATCGCTTACTGGATTACAGTCAAACACTGGAAAACCTGCTAGGAAGTAAAAGTACTTTTTTTTTTTTTTTAGTATAGTAAAAGAATACATTGCAATCATGCCCAAACCTCTGCAGTGGCAAGACCTACTACTGCCAGATAACGTGGCTACAAGCACGGGGGCTTGACAGGAAACCTCCATCCATGTGATGTTACGCAGCGTGCTGCCACCTTCAACTTGCCCAGCATAAGCAGGAGCATGATGAGAGCACTCTGCTTAGCCAGATACGGTGCAGACCAGTGCCAGGACGCAGCATTCCAGTGCGGAACATGCCTTTGATGAAACACTGCACAAAGAGACAAAGGTCTGCAGCTCTCCAGGACCACCCTTGCGTTCTCCCTCTCACTCAATTTCCTAACAGCAAAGCCAAGATGTCCCTGATAACGTTCACATTCTCAGAAGCCTGCAATGTAAGATCCCCCACTACCTCAGTCTGACACCACCAAGCTTTCCTGATGCCAACACAGCCCACGTGTGACGACAGACAAGTCACCTGCACTAAAGACACAAGCAAAGTGCTCGTGGGCAGAGGGAGCACATCCCAGGCCTGAAGGTTTCAGTCCCTCTTGCTCTGTAACACTGCATTTCGGTATTTCTCTGGACTGTAAGCAAGCTTTGTTGGTAGTAAGCACATAAAGAAATTTCACTTCATCTGCCTAGGCAATGTAAACTTAAAGTCTGGGACAAATTCTGTTCAATTTGTATTTGATTCTAACTCAATTATCTCATATTATCTCATAGGATGTCTCCAGATGTCTCTGAAAATAACGTGTTCGTCTTTGTTTTGTCCTAAGGATTTCATTACATTGTAAACAGATTCTCATTAGATTTCCTGTTTCATTCTAGGGAATCTGTGTAGTAAACAAAGTATTGAAAAGAGACTTAGGAATTACTCCTTGGTCACTCAAAGGAAGCACATAATTCACTTTTGCTTTGGAAAGTTTCCCACAGGAGGAGACTGGGGCACCGTCAGCTTCACTGAGGAGCTCAGGCAGAAAGGACTGAGCACAATTTCCAAGTGCATCTCAGTTAAGGTCCAACCCAGGTTTTCAAAATGGAGCATTTCTCAAATTCTGGTCCTTTAAATCACTTTAAAACACCCGGTAGAATAAAAATGTAGCAACTGATGTCTACTCTGTAATATGGAGAACTGTAAATTAACTCCTTAAATATTGAAGAAAATCAGGTCTTTACATATAGAGAAGAATCCATAAAACTGCTAGCAATGCGGAAAAGAGACTGCTAACAAGTTTGCTCATGTTTTCACCTGAAGCCGCTCTACCAGACCCAGTGCATGCCAGGATTTACTGCATCCACCAGCTCAGAACCAGCCATTAGCGCGTCAGTGGTGACAGCTCTGTCTAAATCAGGGCAGGCCTGAAGTTCCTAAGGAAACAGCTGACCCTGTACTTCCTCCGATATCCAGGAACCACAAAGATACAACCTACACCGTATGTGGTAGGTTGCAACTTTGGTCTGGTGCTGGCTAAGCACCCAAAACCAACCCTTCCCACGTGACTGCAACCATGTCTATTAATGCAGAGCAGCAGCTGAGTTCTCAGAAAACAAAAAGGTTTTATTTTTCAGGGACACCACATTCCCATTAGAAATCGCCAGATTTCGAGTTTGATAACTAAGATAAATGGGCATGCATATAGCTGCAAGGTCCAAAAATCCTTATCTTTGTCATCTCGCTACAGTGCCTTAACTTCAGCTCCCACTGATGTCACTGGAAATTTATGTTCAACGTGAACTTCTACGGGTGAAAGAAGTTACAATTTTCTAACATTGAGCTTGCACGTAGTTTAATATTCACCTCTGGAACACACACAGAAAGCACTTTATGAAACTTTTGGTTTCTCTTGAGCAAGGAAACAACTGATGCAAAATTCTTCAAATTAATACAGGAAGAAATATGTTGTTTGTGATTTCTCATCTGGGAGAGAAGGAGGGGCTTTTTTTTTTCTCACAGATCCTCAGAAATAGCTAAGCATCTCTGAAAATGCTGAGGCCTCTCCTTTAGGCACAGCACTCCAGCTGGTAATACCAAGTTAGTTCTGATGCCAAGGCTCACAGGGAGAGAGGATTAATTACCGAATGATTCTGAAGTAGCTGTAATGACTGCAGAATAGAGTAAGCACTGAGTATTTTATTCTAATGGGCCGCCCTAATCTATGGCTCAACAATAAACCACAGCGTTAGGAAAACTACAGTGGTCTTCCAATGGAAGTCGGCTGCGTGTATTTGCAGGAGAAGCTATTTAATATGCATGGTAGAAATACAGACGTCCCAGCACCATAAACTTCAGTGCATTGTAGCATCACGTGGCTCTCTAAAGGTGTTTTCAAGGGTGACAGATCTAGATGTTGTTTAAGAAGAGTTCTCCATCTATTATATGGCCTCCTGAAAGCACCAAGGAATATCCTGGACTCCTTGTGAAACTCATCGGTTTCAACAGCAACAGCCGGAGCACAACTGAAACGTCTCAGAGAATGTTTTATCCTGGACAGCTTGGAATTGATTTAACAAGCCTGCGGAACGACTACAATGACAAAGGGATCTCATACTGGCATTTCAGATGGAGACATGAGTTATTCACGGGGAGGAAGAGGAAATGGAGAAAACCAATGTGGAAGATAAAAAATTCAACACAGGACCACTGTCCAGACACAGCAGTCTGATTCTGCTTTAAGACTGATTAAGACACTAACAACTTATTTCCAACCACGGAGCAGACTTCACCAGTTCCTCGGAATTTCTTTGCCAAGGATGTTTTGAGTTTGAAGCACAAGGTCTCAAACCCAGCCTGAGCTGGCAAATGTGCAAGCGCAGCCTGGCATCGGCACAGTGCAAAGCTGCCCGTCCCAGGAGCAATTTGACACGTGGTGTGTAGGAGCAGACACAACTCCCTAAATTCCCCTATCAGCAGCCTTCCTCCACAGCTGTTTCTCTCAGCTGTCTCCCTGAAAGGACTAAGATATAGGATAAACATCTCCACGCTGTGCCAGGGCAAGTAGCTCTGATCTGACCCCCAAACTACAGAGAGCCAAATCTTGTTTTTCAGTACTGAACACCGATTTTTGCTCCCTACATGACTCGAGCGACCCAGGTGCAAACCTTGGCCTTAAATGATACGCGCAGCATTTTGGGATTCAGTCAAAAAGATCACATCCCAACTACTTTTTACGTATTTGCTGTTACGTGGTGAAATACAGACACATCTAAACTGGGCTGGTCCATTTGTCTGACTCACTCTTGTGCCAGCAGACAGATATCCTACTGCACAGCCACAGAAACCTGTTTATACAGGAGAAATTCACTTTATACTAAGTTTCTTTTTCATTTATAAACAGTTCATTTTCAGTACATAAGGAGAAAGTTTCTTGCTGATTTATATTAGTGGCTCCAACATTTCTACATTCTAAACTAAAACCAGGATTTTCCTATACCCTTGCAAGAGAAAGGTGCTCGACATCGACTCACCTTTCATCAGCTGTCTCACAGATTTCATCCAGCAGTTCTTTGGGGATCACCAAAAACGTACAGCACATTTTTGTTAGTTGGTGGCACTCGGATCAAGTGCCAATTATTTTTCAAACTCCTAAAAAAATCCTAGCCCAAAAGAAAGTATGATGTTCAGTGTCATTTAATAGAAAACTTTGGCGGTTGAGATACAAACCTCTGATAACCAGAGTATTAAATAGAAATTAAAAGCACTACTGAATCCATGGCTGCTAGGGAAGAAGCACTCAGAGCTTTGAAAAATTGTGGTGGTGTTTCCAGCACTTTTTCCAGATTCTGGATCTGACAAGTCCCTCCGGCAGAAAACCACCATTAGAAGGAAGCAGCCCAAGTTCCCAGATCACGACAGCATTCAACGAGATTTGCCCCCACGTATGGATACAGATATTTCCCTCCAATACAGGGCCTTTGTGTTTCTAACACAAACTCTTCCGATTTTTTTGCCCCAGCCTCACGCCTTCATTTCATCTCTCCTAAAGCTGCTGGTGCACGCACACACTCGTAGTATCAACTCCGCCTCCGTAAAACCTTCCCTGGGAATAATCAAAACTATATTGACTTTCTAGTTAAGTTCAAAGACCCCAACAAGTCATCTGATGAACATCAGCCTTGCGTCCCAGGAGCACGATTACAGACTCTTCAGTAGTCCATAAAACTGACGAGATGACTGCCTCCAGCACTGCGCCCCGCTGGGCTGGTGTCTGCAGCTCGGTCACTGCGCCGAAGAGAGGGGAAATCAGTTTTTCAGTGAGTTGTCCTTTATGATTCAGGAGAGAAAGATGAATATCAAGTGCTGATTGTTTAAAGTCACATTGTGGCCTGTTTGCCCACCGAATGATACAACAAAATCCTTTCTGGAGAAGCTACAGCTCCTGACCTGAGCATCCTCTGGTGTCTTCTGCCTGTGCCACACCTACCCCTGCTAACCCCAGCGAGCAGAAGCACCCTGCTCCCACACCTCAGCCACACGCTGACAGCAAGCTGCCACCTTTCTGTACCTACACTGCTGCGCACTGCCCACAGACTTCCCCTTGTAATGCATTATGGCCTCATTCCACTGGCAGAAACTGATCTCTAGCATTTCTTGTATCAATTAACTGGAATCACAGCCCCCATCCTCTAAGGAAAAAAAGCACAGGAATCCTGACTGAGGTTTTGACAGGGTTGAGGAGAGAGAAGGAATGAGGAAACACAACCTGAATCAGTGACCTAGCAAAGAAAAACAGATTCTTTTCGCATGGGGAACTTAGGAAGGAAAAGTAAATGACAAATTACAAGGAATTACTTCCTAACCAAGGCTCTTGCGGTGCATACAGAGAGCTGGAGGACACAATGCTTTGTAAAATGTATAAATGCTGGGTAATTGTTGAATTGGTGTACTAGTGAACAAATCCACGAGCAACCCAATGCCTCCTGCCAAGGCTTTGGCGTACAGCTCCTGTAACTGTGACATTAAATGTTAATCATCTACTTGGGGCAGTGTTCGTGGATGAACAGCCGCTGTGCAGGAAGGGCACTGAGGTAGAAAACATGGAAGAGGGCAGCTCTGGTGAGGACCCCACTCTCCAAACCCAGCTGAGATCTCCTCCCACAACGTGGCACAGGGACAGGAGCCCGGGTGGAGATGACAACAGGCAGCAGAGCCTCAGAGCTTCAAGTGAAAAAAAGACAAGCTGCAGAGAGTCACCGAGCCCCAGGACAACTCCCAGGCTGCTGGTATCAAGGCTCACAGCCTCCAGGTTGCCACTTATTCACATTGTGAAAGGACCTCCAGGTACAACTGGGGGCAGTTGCTGGTTTCTCTGCTGTTAGAAACCCAACGCCCAGCACGTCCCCAGCAGAGGTGTTTTTAATTGAGGGGATAATGATGGGAGAGGGTTGAGGCTCCACCTGATTTCTTCACAGAAATAAAAAAGAAAAAGCAACTGGAAAAGGAACTGATGGGCCAGCTATGCTGCTTGTCTTTATGCATGATGTACAACCCAATATATTGAGAGAAAAGTGAAGTACGCCCAGTGTGAGGCTTTTCTTGTGTGGTGCTTAGTATTCAGAACGAGTTGAGTTTCAAGTGCCTACAAAAACAAACACAAAACATGATAATGCTGGAAGATAGCAGGGCTCAGCTATGCTGCTCGTGTTCGTTCCTTGTAAAATTAGTGTTTGCAGTCTTAGTCCCAAAAAAATGATTTTTACATGCCTTCTGAATGAGAACCACTACAATAGAAAAGAGTTATTACATAATACTAAGATACGAGCCTTGATCCACCAAGTAATAACTCTTTACTGATTAAAAGACAAGATTTCACTACATCCTCAGGAGAATAATCATCTTTCATAAAAGCTTCTTTTACCTCGTGCCATAAAAGAGGAGCCTGCCCCCCTCCCCCTGCCTTATACTATTATTTTAAGGAACACAGAGAACACAAACAGCATCTGTTTTATTCAAAAAAAAAAATCATGCAAATATTTGCCTTTTATTTTTGATCTTCAGTTGATCTCAGCTTTCTGGAAGTCATTTCCTATGTGCAAAGTGTCTCATCAATAAGCCTTAACGACGTACAAGTCATGTAAATCAAGAGGCTTATTTGCTATCACCTTGCACGCCCATTTGCAGCCATACAATGGGAGCACAAATTGGTATTAAGCACTACGCATAGGACATTGTGTCATGTGGTTGCACTAAGATGTGAGGCTGCACGACGGCATTGCAGGATCAGGCCCCTGCTACACCAAATTCACCCCCAAATTCCCCTGGCCTTTCCTTTACTACCTGGGAGAGTCGCCGTACCTCACTGTACCTGTACAGTAAACAAAACTCCTCATACATGGGATGTCAGTCAGCTCTCAGAGCTACATTTCCACCCTGCAACAGCAGGAAAAAGCTAGCTCAGTCTTGCAAGCCTCCACCACGTAGCTCATTACCTCCTGAACACCTTCCTCCTCCTTTGCAGAAGAGCAAAGCGAGCGCAGGCTGCTCAGAGGCACCCCCAGCAAAGTGGTCACGGGAACATTACACAGAAGGGAGATTCGTGCTGCGGTAAACTCGAGCTTACAGACACAAAATGTTATATGCCTGTTATAAAGAGGAGTTTATAGTTTGCTCCCTGGAGGAGCTGAGGGTGTAACCCCCAGGCTAAGTGGTAGCAATTAAATCACATTACTTATAGAAGACATTTTCACTATCTTGAAGGTAAGCAAAACCTTCACCTGAAATCATTCTGATCCCATTTTTTTTCAGTATTCTCTTTTATAACAAGATAACAAGAGATTGCTACTTCTTTGCCTCATTGTTACCCTAAGGTGTTATTTTCCCTATCCAGAAGTGCTCTGCACCTGCCAAGAATTAATTTTAATAGTCACTTAATTCATTTAAAATAGAAGCTATCCAGAGCAGGAACGTTTACTTCAAGTTTGAAGAAACATTACTTTTTATATTTCCCCATTCATTTTTGACTTAAAGCACAGATGGAAACAGAAGAATTAAATTTAGAATGCATACAATGAGACCCCATTTAGAGTTGAAACAATAGACTCACATAACCTTGAGATTTCTAAGTCTGTATTTTTTTTTTAAATGATAAAAGAATAGTGTTTATTAACAAAGCAGATGTTATATGCAATCGGTCGTGCCAAATTCCTTCAAATTGTTTTATTGTCACAAACTTCCAAACTTTTTGCAGTAACACCTTCATGAGCATTCCTTCCTTCAGCCACTAGCAGATGAGAAAACACCCAGCAACAAGCCCCTTCCCTCCTCCAAACTTGAAAGCAGCACTTTGTTTCTCTACTCTGACTACACTAGCCACTGAAATGAATTAAATAACCCAAACATAATCCAGTTTCAAAAAAAAAAAAAAGCCAAAAAAAAAAAAAAGCACACACTCTGGAACTGAGCAAGAAGTGACCTCCTGCACAATACATCTCCATGCCTCCACTTTTCTTTTTTTGATTCCCTCAACTTTTGCTAGTGTCCTCGCCTGTTGGTCCAGCTCCTTGAACACGTTTCCAGAAAGTTACAACTAAAGCATACATTGAGCCCATGGTTTGATTTGAAATGCAGCTGATGGAAGTTGTATTTATACAACAGATTTTTTCTTTTTGTGACCTCTTCCATGACTGATTGCAGAGCAGAATTAGGAAGACGAAAAGCTGAGTTATCAGAAGAGCTACAACATGGGGTTTTTAGCTTTGTGATATGGTTTAGTGGAGGACTTGTTAGTGTTAAGTCAGAGGTTGGACTGGGTGATCTTGGCGGTCTCTTCCAACCTAGATGATTATGATTTTCTCTTTTCCGGAAGGGCCTGTTGTTCTTCTGACTGCTAAACCTAGGTCTCTTCTCTGCAGACATTCAAGTCAATTAAGCACTGGATTCTTTTTTCAGACAGTTCCAAAAGGAAAAAGGGAAGATAAATTTTTGGTAAAAGCACAAGTACAGTACATGTGGGGGTAAGGGTAGGGCTTTGTATTCCATCTAGCTTCATCCAAACTCCAAGATTAGAAACCTATTCTATTCCAAAAAGAGTTGCTTAGTTTCACTGCTGCTGCTGCTTTGTAACATTATAAAGCCATTGTATGCGTCTCCAGATATTTCCAAACGAGCCTGTCACTCCCCAGATTCATTCCTGCATCTGTTACCACAAGTGTTGGAGCAGACCACACCTGTGTTTTAACACAACCAAAAGAGAGTTTAGTGGAGATCGCTCAGCTGGACTTGTCCTTCCCTCTTGCAAAGTCTATCAGACAGATAGTGTCATTTACCAAACCACACTTTCCATTTAATCCAGCTCCCACCTTAACTCACAGCCCCATTCTTCTCCCATCCTCCCAGGGCTGAGAACTGCTCTTGGTACAAGGCAGCTGGAAGAAAGATGCAGACACAGACTTTGCCAATACCTCCCCCGACCATTTACCTTCACTGGGGCGTGAAAGTCTCCCCACCCCACCTACGCTACCCTCCAGCTAAGAAAAGCAAGGAACGTGCATTTCTTCTTTGCTAAATAAAAGCAGCAGCAGCCCTGGCTGTATGGACCTGAAAACTCCCTCAAAGGTGAAGGAAGAGGGAATAACACAAGCCTCCCCAGCACAGCTGGAAACGAAACAGATGTTTTCCCTCAGAGGAGCTGCACGAACAGAAGCTGACCCTTGATACACAATCAGCTAAGTCAGCCAAGCAAGATGCAGAACACTCTCCCCTGTGTCAATGATTCACGCAGCTCTGCAGCACTTGCATTCGCTGTTCTTGAGTGCCTGATTTATGCCCAGAGGATTTTTCAAGGGACTGAAGAGTTGGGGTTTGCAGCAGAAGCAAGGCAGCCAAGTGCCATAAAGCAAGACTCGCAGCAGCTAGCGTTCCTACAACACCCTAAGAACAGCTCACCTACAACTACTTGCACCCAACACACCAAGAAAAGCACCTGAATAGCACGAGACTGAAAAGAAAAAAAAAGCACGTCTAACCATAATTTTGGATGTAAGGAAATTTCTACAGACATATTTGCAGGGAGGGGATGAACAGCTCTTTTAGAGCCAGGGACACATTGCAACGACAGCCGTCAGGAGAGGCTGCAGAGTTTGGCCCGATGCCTTCTTGTCATTCAGAAAAGCTGCCTTCCCCAGGAGTAAATGGTTTGTACGCACAGGTACCCAGAAGGCACATTCCTCCTCTGCAACAGATTCTGTCGAGATAAGATCCCTGTCTGCAGGTCTGCCCTGCCACTGGGGTTTCTCCACACAACATGTTTTTATATGCAGCTCCCCACAGTCATACACAAACGCTAAAACCACAAAGTTATCCCCCAGCCTGCTCCTCCGCTCCCCTCAGGGCACGCAGCAGCATCACCAGCGAGGAACCCCACAGCCACATTCTGCTGTCAGCCCCACCTGTGCTCTCACAAGTCGGCCCTCACCAGTGTAAGATTTGCTTTAACCCCTGATGCAGACAGCTCAGCTCCCCTCCAGCTGGGACACGGCCTGCCCTTGCTTTCCTCTGGCTTTCCAGTGCACAGGTGAAGGCACAGGGAGCTCCTCGGGTACAAAGTCACTCGGGTCTACTCCTGCCACCCACATGCAGCTTGGCCACATGAGGCAAATCCCTCGCACGCTGCTCTGGCAGTGCTGCTCCTTCTAGAGGATAGGAGCTTGTTCTAAGAATGATAAGCTTGGGTCGTTCCAGTTTTACTCTATTATAAATGTCAGAGCCAAAATACTAATGCAGGTACTGAGCTGAGTTTTACTGCAGAGCAATTCTCTTGTGCAGCTAATGAAAACTTGTAATGGTTTCCTAATAAAAAATACTAACTTATTAAACAGAGATAAAGATGAAGTCAAGGATACGGGGAGCAAGTTCTTTAAATGGGACAGGTAATGTGAAATATCCCCACACGCAAAATTTATGTCAAGATATTGCCAAGACCTGCGCTAGCATTTCAGACACAGCTGCAGGCGAAGCGGAGAAACAACAGCAAGGAAACACAGAAAGCAAAAACAAATTGCAACTGGCATCAGTGAAAAGTGGTAACAGATTAAAACCCCTCATTTACCAACCTTTCAGCTCACTGAGCTGCAATGCTCGGAAGAGCGCAATCTGCCATACAACTCCTTCAAGTTGGAGCCCAGGCAAACTTCCCAATGGCTCCTAAAACACCGACTCTCCGCAGTGCATTACGGAGAGAAGCAAACCCGTTCAGCCTCACGCAGCTTCTCCCCAAGCCACCCACCGGCAACATTCACCTCCAGGAATCTGCACTACGTTTCCCTCTTGGGGCAAAAAAACTTCCAAGAGCGAGGGTCCAGGTCAGAAGGCCAAAAGCTACAGGGGGGCCATGCTTCTCCCGCACACCACAAGCTTGGCTAAATTGCTGGAAGAGCAATGAACATCCAGGTTTTCCCTGGCTGCTGCGTGCTGCTTGCCAGACCACAGCAACAGATCCCCGAGCAAGTTGGCTGTGGGGTCAGAGGCAGGTACAGGAGCACTCCAGGACAGCAAGCTGCTCGGCCTTTCCCTCTCAGCTCAAAGCACCTAAGCAGTTCTACCAAGTGTTACAGAACAGAGCAGTTTGTACAAGAATCACTTTTGACTATTTATGAAGTTATTTGTGGAATACGTACACGTAAAGAGGAAGACACTAAAACAAAATACTTTGGATCAAGAAAGAAGCATCAAGGCACCCAGTACTTACCATAATCAATTGAGAAAATGTGTTCACTTTCTGCCACTAATACCTTATAAATTTAGGGGGAAAAAAAACAACACAGAACGTACCTAGCATCACTGAGACATTTTACAAAAGACTATTTTGTCCTGCCCAGGACTGCACATTTATGATTTCTATCTTCCAAGCTGTAAAATCTCACACATCTTTCACACGCTGGACAAATAAGGAGTCCCAATTAGAAGCAGGCAGAGCTGTACTGAGATGGAGAGTGGTTGGGTTCACAAAGGCCCAGGGAGAGTTGCTGACCTCCCTGAGGGCAATATTTATTTTGCTGCTGTTTTCCCCGCGGGCTGAAGGCTGCTCTGCGACCTGCTGGAAGATCAGCCATCTCCAGCAGAGGTGACAAAATCAGCAGTGAAAGTAAAGTCCAACAGCACCTCCTCAAACATTTTCCCCAACATAATACACTGAAGCTTACCTACCTCAAAAACCAAGCCTTGGTAGACACAGGCACCTGTGGGACAAAAAAAAAGGATGAATTAGAAGCAAAAAAAATTAAATAAAATAAAATAAAATAAATATATATATATATACACACACAAACACACACACAATCACCAGTCACCTGCCTTATTTTATTTTGAACAGGCCAACCCATTCCCAGAAGCACCTTATACCCCCCTTATGCCCCCTCAGATGGGTGACAGATTCCTGTATTTGGTGCCTCCCATGCAAGGGGCACATCTTCTCTCCCTCTGCTGCCACAGCTGTCTCCTCCAAGGAAGAAGGGCTCACAATATACACTTAAGATGAAGCTTACAACTCTATTTCTACTTTGATTCATGGCCTGAGCTCTCGCTGAAATACAGGCAAGCCACTGCTATTCAATGGCAAAATACAACCCTTAAAAATGCAAGGTTACACAGCACTCAAATTGCATGCTAAAGAGCAGGCTCTTCTCTGTGCTCCTATAAATCCTTTTACCATTTACAGGAGAAACAAATAAGCACAGGAATATACACATAAAAATGCGATCACTGTGAGAAGAGCAACCATGAATTCCTGCCCCTAACTCACTCCACAGGCAACATGTCACGTCTCACATCTCCCCCGCTGACAGGCTCGTCAGCCTTCAGGCTTCCCACCTGATGCTGCTGGGAGAGGGAAAGCTTCTCCAGGCAAGTGACAGAGAGATGCGCACCCATTCGAGCACACTTGATATACTCTGCTTCAATAAGTCAAATAAGAGGTTAGAAAATAAAGCCATGAATAAGCTCAGTGACACTTCTTCCACTGATTTTCTGGGAAACAGCCCTTCTCAAACAACAGCACGTATCTGTCTACTGTGACAAGAATGTGAAATCAAAAGCAACCCAAGAAGCCCAAAGATTAAAAGCAAAGAACGGGAGAAAAGCTGCCTCGAGGGACCACCCAGAGAACTAAGAATTTCCTTGTCAAAGAGTGGTTTTTCCCATAAAAAGCAGATTAGACAAATTTGTACAGAAAACCTTGGAGCCGCACTGCTTGAGACTGAGAGCTCCTCCTTTGAGCTGGTCCTCAGCTCGGCTATAAGAGGCTGCAGAGGCACCAGCAAGAATCATTTTCCCCTGCCTAAAAGATGAGCCCTAAGAGCCCAGTTGTGTTTCTTTCATACTCTGTAGGTTCCTTTCTACTCATGCTGGCACTAGGACGATGACACGTGCAGACTGAGCATGGGAGAGGACAACATGCTGAAACGCCGGGTTTCACTCACATCCACACTGCATTTTCATGGTGGTGCCAAGGCACCCGAGTGCCACTAAGACTCAGGCTCTCAGCAATTACCTGATCATTAGTTTACTTGACTTCCATAGCAACCCAGGTTAAAGGAAAAAAAAAAAAAAAAGATATTACTGTATCTAGACTTCATGATAGTGCATTTATTTTCATCAAATACCACTTATTCTCCTGCCCCTCACAACCCTTTCCTCCCCCCATACTCTTCTTTTGAGAGGAGAGAATAATTTCAAGGTTTCTCATTCTCCTGCTCCTCAAAATTCTGTACAAAACACTACAAGGTCACATATGGTTGGAAGGCACATGAAAAAATAATACTTAACACCAATTATTTAAAGCTGATACAGCTTGACCATTTTAATCCTGAAAAGGGCTCACTGCCCTTCCTTCTTTACTTAATGACTATAGTCCCTTAAAAGTACGGAAAAAATGACTTAACATCATAGAAGATGAATTATTGTGTCACAGCCTTCACTAAAGACTCGAAGCCCTTAAGAAAGGGGTGTGAGGGGGACACAAAAAAAATCAGCACCATTTCCTACCTCTGCTTCAAAGGGCTGTAATTACATCTGGGGCCCTTTGTGCCAGGCACTGTAAATACCTCGCGAGAGAGCGGTCGTGTGCCAAGGAACTCATCGCCAGGCAGGCATCAGCGGGGATGGGAGAGGCCTCTGAGTCTCTCTCAGCGCTACAGCCTGCACCTTGTGCACACAGGCTCACCCCAGGAGCAGCTACAAAGCAAACAGAGCTTTGCAGCACCCTGGCTTTCCACACAGCTCCAGGTCACCGGAGCGATAGGGGGCTGTTTGCAAAGCTCACCTGGAAGGGCTCCCTCCAAAGAGCACGGCACCTTGCATGCGCTGAGCGAGCTGTGGAAGAACCCCCCTGGCTTTCATCTAGTTACTTGTGCCGGGCATACCCCATACAGGTGGTTGGTAGGGTGGCTGTCAGATTTTGTTCTTTTGGAAATGAATCCCTCTGCTCACCAGGTTAATATCCCCGTTCACACCCAGACACAGCCTCTAACTCCTGCTGTTCGTTAAGACGGCTAAAGCAAACGTGACACCTTACACTGGGAGCTGTACGTGGGGAGCCTGTCACTTCAGGAACCAACAGCCCACAGCCAAAGAGAAAGCCAGAAAACCACCTCAGAGCACAAGCGCAGCCCCGCTGCATTCCCAAAATCAAGCTATCGATAACCTTAGCCCCTGCACTGACGGCTGTAGTAAGATCATACAGAGCTTTAAGTCTCTCCAGAACACCTTTTTTTTTTTTTTTTTTTTTTTTTTTCCAATTCGAGTGACAGAAGCAGTCAGCGGTCAATGCCTTCGCCACACTCACAGCAACATCCCCACACACGTTAAGTTTACCTCAGAAATCTCTTAAATCGGTGCAAGGTGACGATTTAAGATCCTGCGCGTTTCCCAAAGCCCCCGTTATTGCTGTTTTAGCACACGGCACAAGCAGAAACCCCATGGGCAATGATCTCTGCCCTCCCCACCGCCACCAACAGCGGTGACACGCGGGATGGGACGGGGGCACGAGGCTCTGCTCAGCCCCTTTCGCACCCAGGCACGGGCAACCCACAATTTCTTAAAATAAAAAGGACCCTGGCTTCGGAAACCCCCACCCTCTTAGTGGATTTTCAGCTGTCCCAAGCCCCCTGCTCACCCTCCCTCGCCCCAGGTGCCGTGCCTGAGGTGAAGCCCCCAGCCGGGCACCCCCCGCCCCTCAGCCGCCCGCGGCCCCCCCGCGCCCATTTTGGGAGCGGGCACAGCCGGCCTGAGGCGGGGGGCAGCCAAAATGGCGGGGGGCGCCAGACGGACCCCCGGCCGGGGAGGGAGGGAGAGGAGGCGCCCCAAAACCTACAGGGACCGCCTGGGGGGGGCTTCTCCTCAGGGCACCGACCCTCCTCCTCCCCCCCTCGGGGCAGCTCCCGGGACGGGACTCACCTGAGGCGGCAGCAGCCAGCGCCGCGCTGAGGAGGCAGAGCGGCGCCCAGGCGCCCATGGCCCCGCGGCGGGCGCAGAGGAGCCCCGGCAGCCCTCGGCAGGTGCCGGGGCAGCTCCTCGGCCCCCGGCCCCCCGCCAAAGTTTCCCCGCAGACAAAGCGGCCCCGCTCCGCGCCGCCAAAAATGCGCCGCAAGCCGCCCTCCCTCCGCCCGGCCCGGCCCCCGGCCGCGCCTCGCTACCCCCGCCCCCGGCAGCCGCGGCTGAGGAGGCAGAGCTGAGCCTCTCCTCCTCCTCCTCCTCCTCTTCTTCCTCCTCCTCCTGCCTGCCCGCAGCTGAGCCCAGGGGCAGGGGGAGCTTTGGGGGCTGCTTGGGCGGCTCAGAAGGCGGCCCCGGGTGCAGGAGGCTTCCCCTTCATGTTGTTCGCGGCTCGCTTTTGCAGGGTCAAAGCCCAAGGGGCAGGGTGGCTGCTGAAGGGAGCGAGCCCTGACAGAGGTCCACGCTCAAAACATCTTCCCACCACCGAGTCCAGAGCTCAATACGCTTTGCTCCCCACCCGTTATATAATTTCCTCTAAAAAGGAGTAATTAACATCAGTGATTACAAACCAAGCACTCAGAACTTCACAGAACCCACCAAGCGCACCATACGCCTCGAGTTCAACTCTTCCCTATAGATTTTCTTCTTTTAGGCACTTTCCCAACCTCCTGCCCACTCATTACAAACTCACTACTTCGCATCTCCAGTGCCACACGCGATAGAAGAGACTGGTGCTAATTTCTCTACATGCTTTTGCAATATGAACATTGCTTTCTGCAATAAGTCATGGGATAAAACCTTGTGGCTGGTTTTCTTTCAACCATGGTCATTCAATAACTAAGCAAAAAAAATTAAAAAAGGTATGAAATATAAAATTGATCCTAGTTTTGTTAGGGTATTAGCATACTCCTCTTCAGTTCGTGTCAATGGACACGCTTCATGGCAATATCCTAATTAGCAGGTAGCAGATCCATCATTTGTACAACGCTGCACTGACAAAGTCTTTTCCTCTCGCTTGCTTTAAACAAAGCTTGTTTGATTAAATGCAAGTATGCCAGCAAATTTAATAGCAATTCCTCATAGTAATTCAATCTGTTCAATTTTGATCACTTTCTAATGAACACTACTCTCCTGAACTCAGAGTTGGAGGTCATTTTTTTTTCAGGACTGGATGCCATTAATTTCTGTAACAACTCTAGCAACAAATGGGAGAAATAAGATGTACAGCATGGCACTGATCCAAGTTTCAAACTGCAATTTGCATGATGAGTTTGTCACTGCTTTACCAAGTTATTACTCATTAGCTATTAGCAGGAGCTACTTTTTTAAAAAAAAAAAAAAAAAAAAAAAAAAAAAACAGGAGCAGAGAGACATCGTAAGCACTGGTACACACACAAAAACACTAACCAAACAAATATTTCATGTTAATTTAGAATAGTGTAGAAATTATTATGGGAATAAACACATGCGCCTTAATTCCCTCTTAGTTACTCAAATGAAAAATCAGGACAGCTCGACTGAACTCAAAGGAGCACTAGCTAAGCAAAGCAGGTGGAAGTCATAAGAAGAGCCAGGCATTCAGCATTCATTAACTTGATAGATGTGCAAAGCCCTAGAGATGCCTGCCATGTGGAGGCACTTTTATACCAGGTGCATGTTCAACAAAACAACCAAGTGGAACACTTCTGGTTGCTCGCTGACCTTCTTTTTCTGTTAACCAGTGATATAAGCTAGGCAACCAAAGACAATGCTGCCAATGTTTGCTCTCCCTATAACCATCTTCCCAAAATGCACAGCTTGTTTCAATTTACTGCTGCGGAGCAATCTAGCTGTTAACTTTGGATCATCCAAAGCCATGCAGAAACACAGCCTTTGACATACAAGCATTTCAGTCAGTGCAGGAGAAAAGCACCAAGATGCAGTAGACTCTAGAAATATGTCATTTTTGACTGGTACCACCCCACCTACCAGTTGAAAACAACACTTCATCACCTGCTCATGCCCTTGATGAGATTTTGATTCATACCAGTCCATTAACGTGAGCAAAATGGGCCCATCCTTACTACATAATATAGAAAGAAATGGACAGAAAATAAGTGATTACTGAGGAATGGCAAAAGTATTTGAGAGATCAGTCTTGCTAGTCTTCTGATTTCACAACTATTTTTTCACTGCTGTGCTCAACTACATGCCAGACTTCTGTTGTGTCCAGGGGGAAGATGGAGGGTATGCATACAGAGGAAACAGAGAACAAGTTACTTACCTGCAGATTCTTCGATTATTGCATGTTGCCATATGTCTTCCTCAATCATCCTCTGTCTTTTTACAGTTTGTTGCCCTTTTTCAGCTGCAGCCTCCCCTTCTCTATTTCTCCTACCTTCCTTTTTGCTGTTCTCAGTTTGATTCTCTTTCCCTCTTCCTTCTCTCCCCATCTCCAGTGCTGACCTGCTCATTGTTCCCATGCCACTATCTTGCTTTTGTTATTTCTCCAGCTTCCTTCCAACAGATCCTACAGGACAGCTCACAGTTGCTGACATCTGTGAAGTGACAAGTTTTTGCTCCTTTGGTAAAAAGGCTGTGGCTGTTCTCCATGCCCAAACTGTCACAGAAAAGAAATCAGGTGTAGGAAGGTCACATCTGCCACGCTCCCTTGCACGCCATGTGTTACTAGTCATATCTGCCCATTCAACGGGGTCTCTCTGCTATCAGTGGTGTCATCCCCTCTCTAAAACTCTCTCTTCCAGCTCTAACAAATTCCCACAATCTCCAGCCCTCCTCCTGTGAAGCATTTCGCTCTCTGCTATATCCTGGGTCTTCCTACTATATTAGAATCCTAAATCCTTAAAAAAAAAAAAAAAAGGAAATTCAGAATTCAAAGCCAACCAAGGCAGCTCTTTAAGGTATGTGAGACCAGTCAGCAGGCAAGAGAAGCCAAAGATGCAAGCTGAGCAACAGAAGAAACGTGGTCCTTCGGGGAGTCCTTTTCTACACAACACTACTTCACACCCTCTTACAAGCTCTGGTACAACACAGAGGAACAGCAAAGATTTAAGGCAATTCCTTCTCATCTCACCAATGTATCCAGACTGAAGGAATGCACTTTTCCGGCCAGTATCCATACCTTTCCAGCCACACCAGATCCAAATAACTGGATTTTCTACCACGTTATTTCACAATTCAGCTGTCAAGGCAGATAAGAGTTACAGGTTTTAACTCACTCAAGATAACCATGAAAGCAACTTACTTTAATATTAACACCATTCCAAAGAAGCTGTTAAAGTCAGTCACAGAACTCAAGATGCATAATTGACATGATTTCAAAAATTTAACCATTTCAGAAGAGAATATTCTTCATTAATATCCTGGAAAAGACAACATATTTAAAAGAAAATGTACCAAATCTTGCACCAAGGCCTCAAACTGAAAGTTTTGTAAAGCCTTCTCCTTGACATCTTGTTTTTCAAGCCCTAATTCAATATAAAACCAGCATTTTTGAGTCTGTTTATGAGTTAACAGCAAACTAAATTACGGAATGAACTTCAGACTATCTAGAGAAATATGAGATTGCACTAAGACTGGAAGTATGCATCTTGCAAAGCAATAACTCAACTGTCAACCGCAGCCACATCTCAGAAATGGCAGGACAGAAAGTCACTGAGGTTGAAGGATTTTTATTTTTTTTAAAGCATACTATAGCAAATCTCTAGGCTGAGGTCAATTCCCTGTGTGTTTGTGTTTGGGCACTGTTTCTCAATTTGGCATGCAAGTCACTGGCTCAAGTGATTCGGATCAGTCATAACTTATGTCCACGGAAAGCTGGGCATGTGCTGGCACATACACACAGAATAGCTTAAGAAACACGTTTCTGAAAAGGATCCATCTCAATCCAGCACTGTTGGCTGAGGTCTCTTTTCAGGGTTTTTTAAATTGCTTGGAATTTAGCCCACGTTGTCCAGACTAAGAAACCTACAGGCAAGGCCTTCCAACATTTGTGACCTCCATCTAGGAGCTCGTTAAATTGAATCAGACTCAGATGCAGTCTGAATCAAGTCTTCTAACAAGGCAGGTGCTTTCAGGAACAACTCAAGCAGACAATCATGAAGTGGATTTTTTTGTGAATTCCCCAATAACAGAAACCCTGGCACCAGTTCTTACAGTTAAAACTTCTCCCAAATGTTACCTGATATAACTACACATTCCTTCCTGTAAGGGTGCTAAATCTTACTGTCTCAGCAACTGCCTCAGTCTCATAAAAAGTTCCACAGAAATAAACATGCTATATATAAACATATTTGTATATTAATTATATTTAACCACATTGATTTTGTAACTTCTAGTCAAAACTAGTCAATGCTCTTGTGTGGAAAAAAATTAAAAGGCCAAAATCTACCCTCTGCACACCTTTTCCTTTCTCCTGCTGCTAAGACTTCCAGCCTGCCCTCTGAGCACAGTTTTGCCATACCTGATTTTTTTTTTTTTTTTTTTGGCATTTTGGTCTATTTTTGCTCTGTCTTCTCTGAAGATACATTGACCTGATGAAGTCAGAGGTTGGTGTAATGAAGTGACCTTCTTCAACGAAGAACAGTCTCACTACTGCACTTGCACAGATCAGAGCTTTTTAACATCTCCAGAAAAAAAAAAAAAGCAGCTGGCTTTCTCTGTATAGAAAATTGAAGAGATTTTTTTTTTTTTTTTTTTTTTTAACAGGTACAAACAACCCACAAACAATTAAATTACCTTGTACCTCCTTCCCTTCCCTGGAGTGAAACAACGCACATTGGATGCAACTCTCCTAACAAATATTAAATAGCAGACAATTCAGCTCTGATAACAGTGCTTTGCTGAATTCCAGGCAAACCCTGTCAAAACGGAATGAACATCTCAAGAAGTAGATATTTTTCTTGGCATAGAACAATAATGTGCCAGAGGCTGCATCTGTGCCCTAAGTAATTCACAGTTCTCATATGAAAAATAAACAAAAGTGGTATTATGTGGCATAAGCTTTTGGGGAGAGGACTTAAACTCATTCCCTAACATGTCAAGACACTGTCATTGACTAGAAGCTTTGCCTGACTTTAATGTGTTCAGGGTTGTTTACTGATGGTATTTATTTTTACCCAGAAGGATGAAGGATTTACTACTTTAATTTAAAAAAAAAAATAAAAAAAAATCTAACCTAAGCTTGAGATAAAGCACTGAAAGTGTTTTATCTGACCAAAGAGAAAACAACTTCCTTTCGTAATATTCTGATGCTGTGATAAAGCTAGGAGATGGAGCTTGCTGTCATGCAGCACGAAGCCTGATACACCCTCGCCATCTTTGACTCCTCTGTCTTGCATTTCAAGTCCCTCTCTTCTCAAAGGTCAGTAATATTGTTTAGTTGTCATTTTGCTTTTAATAAATACGTATATTTAGAGAGGACGGATGTAATTTTAACATGATGACTAAGTCTGTAGCCCACTACACTAGGATACAACGCCCATCCTTGGTTTTAGTTCTAAGATTACCAACTTCTTCTAGGTAGCACCTTTTCCTTTCAAAGACCTTTGGGAAATGATAGCTTGAAGGCCACTGTGACATGCTTTAAGAAGAATCCACGATCCTGACAGCTGTATGTTTAGTGCACATTTCACCTCTTCACAGAATATGCGAGACCACAAATCACTACTGGAATAAAGAAAAATCCAGTCTTTTCCCAGTGTCCCTACATGGACAAGGAGTAAGAGGCTACCTCTGTGCACTGTGCATAAAAGGTTTTATTAGTGAGTATTTTAAAAATACATTGAGATTAGGTTATTAGAAGATAAAGTATGCATCTCAAACTGCTATTAGTGCTGGATTTTTGAAGGGATTTACAAATATACTTTTAAAATGTCTTTAAATAATGAAGAACTTGGGCTTTCATCGCCTCCTCATCTACACACAGCCCTGTCACTGAAAGCAGAAAAAAGCGTTTCCCAAACTGTGCACCCAGCAGAGTTTCCTCCCTTCTCTTTATAGAGTGACTGCATTTCAGTTTTGGACAGCCAATGCAAATATGCACATATACTGGCTACACACAGCATGTGCACACCCAGACCTTAGTTTTGGGGAAGCGTATGATTGACCACGCTCACGCAGTACAGCTTTCCAGCAGAGCTGCAGTCAGCCCAGCAGCACCCAGCTGGCAAAGCAGAGAGGTCACCAGGCAGCACCCTGGAAATCAATCCAGCAGGCTCTTTCCACAAACCTCAGTGTTAAACATCTTTCTACGGCCCAGCACATGTGCGTACTTACTGCCAACCAGGATTCTGTTTTTATCTCACTGTTCCAGTCCCCCAAATCCACTCCCATCCCCAACAAACCTGGAAAGATGGGAACAAGTATGCTTGGGAAAGCCCTGTGAAAGGAAGTGTGTTTGCAATGGTTCAGATCCCCTGAAATATTTTTCTTTTCTTCCCCACAGGGCACCTCTGGTGTAAAGTCACGACCCACCTTGTTAGCATGCCATCTTTTCTTCAGGCTTTGAGTAGTAGTTAGCCTGTATACAGGTCATTTACAATTTTGTTTTGTCACAACCAGATTTCACTAATGCTGGGAAACGAGGCTTAACTGCCTTCCTACAAGGAGTGTCTTAAAGAAAAGAAACTAAAGTACCATTTGCCTTGCTGCTCTCATTTCCACTCCAGTCAGTTTCCTCCTAGCGACCGGCTCAGAGGCCTTGCAGCTAGCACTGTAATCACAGGACTCCTCCTGCTGGAAAGATGAAGCTTTCAGGAGAGAAGAAAGTATTTGTTAATTGCTATCCTTTTCACTTAAATAAAAAAAAAAAAAAAAAAAAAAAAAAAAAAAAGTAAAATTAGGCTTCAGTGGGGTTTTGTTTGTTTTCAACTAAGTTTTCTTTAAGCTGAAGGAAAAGTCACCCAAATGTTTCTCCACTTCAACAAAACCCACAAAGACCACTACACCTCCAGCTGCAAAGAAATGCAATCATCACGGGTTTGTGATATAGAGGTATAAAGATCCCCTAGCACAACGTATTGGGCCCTTAAGAGTCCTGCTGCCCCACTGTGGACCTGCAGAACATGAACATAGCCGTGCCAGCCAGGTCTCTGTTCCACTACTCCCTCCCTTCTCGTTTCTAAAGGTGTTTTTCTCACCTTTCTGCACAAAGGAGGAACTTCTGGAACAGATAGCGCTCAGAACACCACTCTTACTGCCCCACGCTGTCCCCTTCTGCACTGTCATTAGGGATTTTGCTAATGACGTTTCCTTCACCTTCTCATTTCCATGCATTGTGTGGTACAGATAAAGCCTGTCTCTGCGTTTAGAATGACCTTACTCACTGTGGGACATTTAACCAAGACTTCATCAGTGACACCACCCGGACAAGCACCGTGCTGAGCCCAGATTTTCCAAGTTTTGTTTGCTCTAAACGAAGCGCTCAGCCCGACTCCTTAGGCCAGCCTAACTCCCAGAGCAGGGGCAGCACGCAGCAGGACTTGGCAGCTCTGGGAAAATTAACGAGGGAGCCCGGACCTGACAAGTTCAATCAGGATGTGTACAAGGCTGATGTTACTTGACGTTTTGGAGGCAGCGCTCTGTTACAGTATGGCAGAATGGCAACTGTGGGACTAGTGCTAATGCCACCAGTGAGCAACCCGGGAAACCCCCAGCCAGTCTTTCTTGCATCAGTTTTGAACGCTGCATCTGCAACATCCCTATCCTGCTCTAGCGTTACCTCTGTGCCACAGTTTGCAGCGAAAGCTCTGTGAACTCAGTTTGACCTGCCCAGATTGAAGTTTTTTGGAGTGCAACTAATTTCCATACAAGTCCAGGTTTAGGCTGACAGCCTAAACCCTTCATTCCCCACAACTGCACACACGCTTCCATTGTAATTTCTTCCTTGTTTGGGCACATTTTTCTCTAAGTATCAACCGTGAATTTCAGTCCATTGCCTGCTTCCCCTTAGTTATACAGCAGTTTCATATGGGATAATTTTAAAAGCAATCATACATCATCTGCATTACAAAGTACACTGCAGCACTCCCTCCTTTTCACAAGGAGACAGCCCTGGATTAATGGAGTTTTGCTTTTGATGGAAGATCTGTGCTCTATTTACCTACTGAAGGAGCATTAAGCATTCATTAACAGAAACGCTGGCAAAGGGCTGCCTCTTATCATACAGGACTTACAAGAGCTTAACGTTCAGGACAGATAACCAATTTATGTACTGCCATAACTAAATCAGAAACCACCAAAGCATTACAAAACCACACCTGGCAAATAGTACAGTATTCATAACCTAGATGCAAGCAACACCATCTTAGCTATGCTTACGTGACAATTAAACAGGTTTCCAAGGCACAGTGGCACAAAACCCACATGTACAGCAGTTCCCACTCTGTGTGTTTTGGGACTAAGATTATTACAGGGGAACTATCCCATGTTGTCTTTCTCCTTTTTATCCCTCCTCTATCTCAATCAAGCATTTCAGGATAAAATCACAATATACCCATTTTGTATAATCCCATTTCAGTGTTATAAAGGCCAGGAACATTATCCCTACATCAATTAGTAACACAGCATACTCGAAACTGTAAGATTTTCAGCTGCAGTTGTTCAGGTACAGTTTGCTGAGTTCATTAGCCATTTTTTTCCTGATCTGACCTCTAGAGATTCAGATTTACAGTACTGCCAGTGTTCAAATTTTTAAAGTATGCATTTCTGCAGGAATATACAGTACTCCACATTTTTATTCTCTGAAAATACATTCGGCAGTCAGCCTGAGATACGTTCACCTGTGTATTTACACTTAAGCATCACTAAAAAAAACAGAACACCCATCTTCTAAACAACAGGCCTGCAACAACGGATAGTAAAATCTGAAATAAGTCAAGAAAATTACAGGAGACCAAGAAACCTAGGCAAATAACATCATAAGCCTAACTTATCTGTATCAGCAGGTATCTTACCTTCATGTTCCATTACAGGCACAAACAGCACATAACGTTACAATATCTCACAGCATTACTCATATATACAATTTGTTAGTGCTAAAGATGCTGTTTGCTTGCATGCACACATAAAATGTTCTCTGCAGAGTGGAACCCTGAAAAAAAAAAAATACTTTTTGCTAAGATTCAAAGTGTTAATCAATTCCTCGTGCACTATTCAAGTTGCACAGAAGCTTAAGAGACATCCTCAAACCAAGGCACACCTCTCATGGCTTGATCTTCTCTGTTCACACCTGCGTACAAACTCCAAAACAAAAAAAAAATCTTGCTGTGTAAGTGATGTACCTTTAGAGGATGCTGTACTTGAACTAATGAAGCTAGACATCATACAGGCAAGGAACTTGTGGAACATGATCATTTTTTTCATTAGAAGAAGTCATCTAAGTAAAGCTTGTCAAAAGCAATCAAGCCTTTTGTTGCAGAGTAAGTTGCTCCTCTGCTCTACGCTGGCATAAACCAGACTTGCCTGCACACAGCCAGTAATCAGCAGAGCCAGCTATTTAAGACACTCTGTATCTTAAATATATTTTAAAATTAAACCTAAACTTCAATGCTAATGCTTTGGAATCTAATGCTTCAAAAAAAAAAAATTCCCTTGATTATGTATCTTTCTATATCTTCCAAAAGCTGCCAATTCTATCTCAGCTGATCACGGATACAAACGTTTTTATAGGGTAACACCTCCCCCTGTAATACCTCTTTCCTTGATCTAGGTAGAATTGGACCAAATTTGATGTTTAGGTCAGTTAACTTCCCTGAATATATTTGACACATTGTTTCTGTCAGTCACACCAACTCACTCCCACAAACATTGGTTGAAATTTCTTCTTTCCACAAGGCACAAGCACAGCCCATAGCCAAGACTGTTTATGCAGCTATTTATACAGCTGTTCAGAAGTACTGACATTGCTATTTTGCAAATACTACATAGAAAGTCTACAGCGCGAAGCTTTCCTTTACCCTTAAGACAATTTTCTGATGAACCTGCATAAAGCACTCCACATATTTAAAGAAACAGCAGCATGGCCGAGCAGCAAGCTGTCAGGCACCCTGACTGACAGCAGCCAAATGCTTCAGATGGAGGTGCAAGGATTTCTAAGCAGATATGGGTAACCTCCTCAAACACAAAACAACACCTCATCTCCAATAAAAAGAATGATTCAAAGCCCCAAACACAGGCTACCCTTCCAATTTTGGATAACCTTATCCCCTTTTATATGGCCTATCCTTTCTGGAATCATCTTAATTTTTTTGATTCATTTCTACTAGCATATGTCTAGCAATGAAACAAAAATATCAGCAAGAAACTTTCCCTAACAATCCTACAGAGGGGAACAAGAATGCCACCTGCTGGAAACAACGTGCAGAAAGCTGAGATAAATTCTGCAGCAAGGTGGCAAACACCTGTTTTTTAGCCAGCCAGTTAAAAGACGCATGGATATTTTCTCTGGTCTCCAGTTAATATGTAAGAACTACGCTGGAAAAGAAAAAAAAGTAGACAAAGTAACAGGTCATTGCCATATAAACTGAATTAAATTGAGCAGAATGACAGGATTACACTACAAGCACACTCATTACTACCTGTTGCAAAAAAAGGGTTGGTGTTTTTGTTTTTAATTGGTTTGACCCACACCAGCTAGCCCTCACGAACAAAAAGCTAACTGTGTAAAAAGCTGAAACATCGCCAAGTCAAGCCTCTGGTGTGTGTAAGAGCTCAAACCCCGACAAGAGCTTAATTCATTTGTCAAACTGTGCTATTCCTAAAAGAGACCTTCATTTCAACTAAGAAGCCTTTACCTTCAAGATTTTCCACCAAAGCTAAGTGGTATTCATAGCTACCAAGAGTCAAAGGAACAAGCTAAGCTAATACATAACCAAAAGGGACCCCACAGCCTTTTTTTCTTCTCCCTGTACACTGGCAGAGGAGTTGGGGAGCCTACGCCCAATGAGCAAATCAATATTTTCTAAGCCAAATCTAGTGGTCCGTGCACTCTCAAGATAACTAACCCAGCACAGGACCACGGCCCTATATATCCTAGGTACTCACTGCTGCTCTTACGTACGTGCTCTTCATTCCCAGCTGGTAACACATGAAATCCTCCTAAGGCATCAGCCAGTATTTTGAGGCAAAGTCTCAACACAAAGTGTACCGCAGGAGCCTTCTTCTTAGAGTCACCTGTATAGAAGCAAGACCTCCTGCTGCTTGTTGTGAAGCCGCCTTTTGTCCCCCTTCAAAACACACCCACTTATCCCTTGTGGTTATTTGGAAGCCCATCAAAAGGAACCTCCATTGCCAAACAGAAAGGGATAATTGGGCTCGCTGAGGAGCATACTATCAATTATGCATTGATGAAGTGTTATTAGAAAAAGAAGGTGCACAATCACTCCTCTCGCAGAAGATAACCCGTTTTTTCTGTAGAAAAAAAAATCAACTATTACAGTTTGTCACAAAGACAATCCCGCATTCAGAAGTAGTTTCAGAGTGCCAAGTGGAACAGAAATCCATACATCACACCTCTATGTATGTACATTAAATGAAAATGAAGTGGGATACCATAAGCATCATGCAGGCATGGCTTCCACCAACTCAAAAGCGAACCCAACCTCTGATTTTGTAGAAAACAGGATGGTAAATTAAAATCTAGCTTTTCTCTTGGCAAGTCATACAGCAGCTTTCCAGAAATAACTGTGTTAGCTTCTCTAGGTGAGCTTGGGTGTAACAGACAAAAGCATTGAACAATTTTGCAATTTCCACAGAGTAGAAAACCCAGCATTATAGATGTAACATGTGTTGGTCTTTCAGCTGTAACTATGTTAATTGGATGGCAATACCTCAAGCTTATAGTACTACATTGATTAGACTAAGAACGATTATGTGCGAAGAAAAAGAAAAAAAAAAACACACACAAATTAGGGAGCTTTCAGCTACCAAAAGAAGAAACTTAGCGTCTTCAGTTTTGACAACAGGCTCCTGTTTGTGACATAGTTTCCTGTTAACACAGAATTTAAAAATGAAACGTGTGTATTTATTTTTCCTTTTCACAGAATATGATTTGAAATCCACCATTTGCTTTCCAAGCCTGATCATCAGACCTACAAGGAAACGCATCAGGTACTAACAGATTCTTGAACAGGTTTTTCTTCATCGTCTTCTTCCATTGTTTCTTCTTCTTTTTCTTCTACTTTCTCTACCTCTGGAAGAAGTCCATCAAGGTCCAAAAGCAAGCCTTCACTGGTTGAAGATCTAATAACCAACTTCCGCACAAAGGGACCTACAAAACAAAGGACACCACCAATTCAGTTGCTTCAACAGTTTTGTCTCCAGGCTGACTTAGTACTGATCTAGATCGTGTCAGGTATATTGTGTCAGGTAACAGACCGATACGAGTAGACAAATCATTTCAGTGCAGACAGTTTAACATGCACCCTGCCAGACAGGGCTCAAAATGTACTTCACACGCTGGTGCTACAAAAAGGTAGTAACACGATGGCTACCTTATTCCTTCAGTACCTCGCCAGCAGTTGAGGTAATTATTATTCCAGGGCCTTGGAACATACAAATCAAGCCACACACACATACACACTCTCCTCTAAAGTATAGAAAAAAAAATCAAGTCAATTTGGAATCTAGTCTGACTGGCAAATTACAGATGGGAAGTTCCTGACAACCTAACAGCTTTTCTTCCAGCAAACACACCAATCTAGGATCCAGTTTTCTGAAGAGTGACTTGGGAAGCACATAAGTGAAAAGCCTACTTTTTAAAGGCAGCAGGCATGCAATTCCACAAACAAAACCCTACATAGATTCATTTTTATCCACCACAACATGTAGCACCCATAGCTTCTGCATGGGATAAGAACGGTGCTCTGCTATCCAGTGCTCTCCAAGAAATTATTGGGGTATTACAAAGCAGTGGAAATTATAGCGAGCTCAAGGCAGGAAGTCCAACACATGTTTCCTCCAGAGCAGCAGAGGGGGCAATGCAGGAAAGCTCTGTGAAGTGCAGTCTGATTATCTGTCAATCACACCTGCATTTTGGATTGAAGCTGCACAGGTCGCAAAGGTAAAGACAACAGCATGCATTTGAGGAAGGGGCTGCTGAGGTAGGCAGTGGTTTTCAAGTCCCCTTTGGATTTGGAAAGAAACTGAATAAAACCCAGATGGTGGAGGAAAAGGCTAAGATGTTGTGGTTATTTGTAACACATACATGAAGGTGACTAGGAAGCACTAGAGATGATACATGTCTGATAGCTAAAATAGAGCCCCTAGTAGAAAGAAAAAAAAGGCAAACCAATGCCATAGAGCAGAAAGAATACATTTCAAGCTGAAAAACCTAATAAGTCAAAAGACTGAAATAAAATAAACGATGATAGATACACTAACACAACACACTCTTCCCACACACAGCAAACAACATTCTCTTAGGTCAACTCCAATCATCCTTTCATCTTCATGATGTCAATGCCATCCCTACATTGCTTGAGTGTTCACAGTTCCTTATATATGCAATAATCACGACCTCTTTCTAACATATTAATCCTAGTAAAGATGACCACATGGGCACTGAGTTCATTTCCAACCCTCCCACTCCACCCCTGAGTGGTCAGGTCAGAACAACCACATCAAAAAAAAAAAAAAAAAAAGCTGCTGTAGGCTCCAAAACACATTACAATTGGCTTTCCCCTATTTGCAGCTTCACAAAAATTAACTAGGCACTTGTTGATCGCGCAAATATTCACACGTAATAGAGTGCACCAAAATAGCCCAAACAATCTTATTTCAGGATCCTACCAACAAATGCTGAAGGAGTCTTTTGACAAGAGGCACTACAGAAATAACCCAATTTCTTTGGGGAGGATTAATTAGAACTACATTATACTCTGAGAACATATGGCTGGTGGTATTTTTAGCCTTGCATTAGATCAAGTGACTTGCAGAGGAATGCCTTTTTAGTGATAACTGCATAGTTGCACGAAGATACACTACTACACATGGAAAACCTAAAACGAACAGAAATCTGGAACGAAGCAACTGACAGTTAGCAAGCCTACCTAGGTTCCCTTCCTGTAAAGATATGCTGAGGACCACACTTGCTTCCTACAAATGGCAAATATTTTTGACCAAGCAAGTAAGAACACACCACAGTAATCAAGCTTGATACCACCAAACGAACAGAAACGTTACTAAGTCCAGAATGGCTAACCCTAACTTAACCAAGTTGGAGTAGTCTACATATGAACCTCATCACTAAAAAAAAAAAAAAGCCTCCTGACTTTCTGCTTTTATTTAGTTTTATTTCTAGTCAACTAACCCCTTATACTTTTATTTGGGATGAAATGCTTCCAAATGCTTGTTTAGTTTGCTTTTCACAGTCCGTTCTGTCCGTACAGTCAGAGCATCAGTAGAAGAGATGCAATTTGATTCTTTTTGCAGACATTAAACCAATATTAATATAAAAATTGGTTGGTTAGATTACAGAAGGCTAGAACACAGAATTATGTTCTTAAATCACTGTTTCCACTCCAGAAATGCAGATGACATCTGTTTTACATTTACTTCAATATGAAAAAGAACAGCTAGCGTATTAGCTGGTCAAATTCTTTACAAAGGAACAGTGAGCAGAACCCACAGCAACAGCATGCCGAACTCCTGCTTTTGCTCCTTTGTAACCTGATCATTCAGTTAGGGAAGGAAAAGAAAAGATTAACAGCGTTGCACCAGGAACAGCAGAAATTTAAAAAACATCTTGGCAACAGAAAAAAAATGGTTGCATATATTCAAACGGGTAGTTAGCATCAGACTAGATGTTAGCTAGATGAAGCACTGGCGTTGTCTTAAGTAACTGCAGGTGGATTCTTGGTTTGGATTCTTTGTATTCAGCTTTAAGCGGGGTAAACCAATCCACCCATACGCTGAAGACCCCCATGTCTCACAAGGATTCCAATGTATTGTCATAATCCATTTAAGCATCAACCTGCCAACTCAGTTTTGTACATCATCTCACTTCTTTCCTCACACAGACACTTCTGCAGTGCAATGAGAGTTCACGTCAAGAAGAGCAGACACTATTCATGCCCTTATGGGCTGTCAAGCTGTCAAGCCTTAATTCACTGAGTAGCCTAACAGCTCCCTCCTCCCGTCCCAAGTAGACAAAGCAACGAGGTCATTTAATGACACCCTGCTTAACAATCGTTTCTTTATTTTGTTTCTAGAGCTTCAACTAATAGATTGGAAGAACAGCTACTTACCAGAACTTGATGGCTTGAATTTGCAGATATCCTCTAAAATTGTTTTTAGATTGGCAACTATCTGCTCAGAAGGCATATCCAGCTGAAAAAGGATAATACAGAATTAGCCACGGTGATACTTAAAGCCTTAGATTAATAAATCAGTATGTGCTGGATATGAACATATATTTGAATATGTCTTGTTTCTCTGTATCCCTGTTAAAAGAGTTACAAATCCCATTAACGGCCTTACCAAAATGACTCAGAAGTATACGAGGTTGTATTTTTATTGTTATTTTCCTTTTCTCTACTCATGACATTCAATTATTCCATTCCCATGACTGTGTATATATGTAGCTTCAAAGGTGTTTTTAAAAACAACCCACATACAAGTGCTTTTGCGAAATAGTACTGAAATTAAGTACTAAATATTGGCCCCCAGCATAAGAAGGATGTAGGGATCTGTTAGAACAGGTCCACAGGAGGGCCACAAAATTGATCAGAAGGCTTGAGCACCTCTCCTACAAGGAAAGACTGAGAGAGCTGGGGATATTCAGCCTGAAGAAGAGAAGGCTCCAGGGTAACCTCACTGCAGCTTTTCAATACTTAAAGGGGACTTAAAAAAAAGAGATGGAGAAGGACTTTTTGCTCAGGCAGATAGTAACAGGACAAGGGGGAATGGTGTTAAATTGAATGAAGGAGATTTAGATTAGATGTTAGGAGGAATTTCTTCACTCAGAGGGTTGTGAGGCACTGAACAGGTTGCCCAGAGAAGCTGTGGCTACCCCATCCCTGGAGGTTCAAGGCCAGGCTGGATGGGGCATCCACCGTAGACTGGTGGCTCCTGGTTCTGCCCGACGTGCTCACATAACAAAGTCCTTACACCCCACTTCAGGCACATAAGCAGTCCTTGCTGAACAGATCACAAATACTTGGGAGTAAACCAACACTGCTGCCAAAAAATTAGTATCTCCATCTTTCCTCATCTATTAATCACCTTAACCACAACTGCGACTCATCTCACCTGGAGTCTCTTCAACAACGAGCAACTCACGAGGAAGAGATGCACAAACCTGAACACCCTCAGGTCAAATCCAGGGCTGACTTCTCTCAGCTCCTGGAGAGCTTAGTGCACATTTCTCAGAGTTAATGTTCTGCTAGCGTTAACGCCCTCCTATGCCTTACTTAATCTCCCTGGTCTCACCCATATCATCCAGACATCTTTATGAAGTCTTTTTCTAGAAGTTTCAGGAGTGGAATTAAGAAAAATGAGCTTTTTTTTTTTTTTTTTTAAACAGAATTAGCTTTGTGAGTGTACAGACATCACTGGGTCCCGTCTTCTCCACTCCCTCTCAATGTAGCACAAGCAGGTTTTAACATTTCCCTTATCCATAATGGTATGCATTACAATAGAAATCTTGTTATACTTCACTAGTCTCCTCCCAGATTTGGTCCATTAATTTCTTTTCATGCTCCTCTGGCAGACTTCTGATCCGAATGCCATTCTTCTGTTACACAGGCCAGTAAGCATTCATCTTTATTACGGTTAGGCTGACTGTGAAGTGCTTCATCTTTCATACATTAACAGCTGTAAAAATTTGTTTGCTAATGCTGAGCAGTTCACTTCACTGACAGGCTCACCATGCTGTACAGAATTCAAAATAAAGGAACACTTGCAACAACTTCAACAATTACAGTAACTAATTAGAAGCTATATATAAAGGTTTGAACAGTGTTTGCTTCCAAATCTTGCACTAGGTTCAAGTCTCAAGCAAGGCTCCAATTCTGCAACTTGAGTGAGCTACTTAATATTCATCATCTGTCACCAAGCCTGCAAGAACACAAAACATACAGAAGCAGCAAGCTGCTCTAAACAGTAAGTTACAATTTCTTCTAAGAACTGTAACACATTATGAGAGAAGACAAACATGTCAACATATGAAGACATCAGTTAATATCCCCTGTTTGATACCACCCGAAAATAGGGCAAAGTGAGTTACATTCCATCACGCAACGTGACACATCCCAAGAGATCGTGTACCACAATTTTCTTGAGATGCAGATGGCTCCATAATGAAGACAGGTAATGCCCAAAGGGTTTTAAGTATTTCAAAATAGCTTCCACATCACCAAAGTATCCCACAGTAACTCTTGGTGTGCGCACAGTCACTGTGTATCAGCACTTAGATATTTAGGTTAATTCTAGCCTTCCCCAGACTGACAGAATGCTCTGGACCAGATCTCCAGAGCTGCGCACACTGCTCTGCTCAGATCAATTCCAGTGGGACCTCAGCATCTAAGTCCTGAGCCACCCTGACGAATAACAATGCCTACAGAGGGAGCAACTGTAAACCTATTTCTAGTCCACTTGGTATAAATACAACCTAACCACAATGGAGCTTGAAAAGATGACAGTATGTGCTAAAACCAGAGCACAGAACTGAAGCATTACCTAACTTTATAGTTGAGGTCGCTTATCTCTAGAGCAGCACAAGGTGCTGTAAGGAGGTACAGGGAAGTTACTTGGTTTTTTGGGGGGAAGAAACAAGTTTCTGCAACAGGACCTCTCCCTACCTCTTCTGCCTAGGCAGAAGTTAGCTATAAATATCCAGCATCATACAAAAGAGGTGATGTTTAAAGCCCCATTCATGAAGTCCCAAAGTTTCTAACCTTCTAGAGGATCTTTAGAAGGCTGCAACTGAACACACAGAAGAGCCACTCGGCTGTTTGGTGGATACATCTGCAAATGAAGAAACTAGAAGATGCCCCGCTCTCAAAACACTAGCTTTGGGCTACAGCTGAGGGCTTCCCACCTGCAGTCACGAGGACTTGGGCTCCCACAGTGAAGGCTGCAATCAGCCAGAAATTCAGAGTTTTGGCACCTCCACTCAGAACTCAGGTTCCAGCTTTTCTGAAGACTTATGGGGCAATACAGTCATTAAAAACTAGCCGTTTCAAAAGGGAACTGGAATTTTTATGGCTTTATCTCACGGCATGCCAGAGACCTGGGCTGCCCAGCAGCCATTCAGCCAGCAAGCTAAATCAGTTCTCAAGGCACTTAAACTGGCCTTACAGTTGTGGCATCTGACATGGGGGAAATCTACTCCAAGTCCCCTACTACAGATCTTATAAGACAATCTAACAGAACCATAAACCCACCGACCTCCAGCACTTCACGGTTTAGCTCCATCAACTGCAGGATCTGGAGTTCCAACTACCAACGATACTTTATTTTTTATTTCAGTCAAATGTGAAACAAGTTCATGAAGAGAGACATGAGTTCACAGCTCTGTTTTCTGAGCAAGTACATTTTGTCTCCTGGTGCTAATAAGAGAGGAACAGAGTCCTGTTTTACCTTTTAGCTTATAGCAATAGCGAGGCATTTCTGGAGCACAGTAAGCTGCCAAGCAATTAACAACGGTACTGTAACCAGCATCCCGTAACAATATGTAACCTCTGCATGTCTCTGCATTATTCAAGTAAAACCAGATATCCTCTTAATTTCAAGAGAAACACTTGACTCGGCTGAACTCCAAGAACTTGTCCTCAGATGCCTCTATATAAAATGTGAACTAAATCTCTTTCGAGCAGGTTTAGAGCAACTCCTAACAATTTTTACTTTGCACTGCTCCAGCATAATAAAACGACTCCATTTTGCCATAATTCAGGGAAGTCAAATGCCTCTCATGACAGCAAAGGCGGGAACTGGAACATCTCTGCTTTCAGGAACAAAAAATAAAAGCCCCCAAAGCAAGAGCTAAGTGCTGACAAATGTGGCAGATGAACATTTCCACAGAATTGGAGAAAACATTTGGAGGACAGACAGTATCAGTTAAAGAGCACTGACCCATTTTGTGTTGCCTTGCTTTCACTGGCTTCAGCTCAGTTATGAACCTTCCCAATAAAAAAAAAAAAAAAAAAAAAAAAAAACATTTCTCTGTAAGAGCCTGGGGACCCTGCAGATATCCTTTTCTCAACCTGGCACTGAAGCTGGCTGCACTTCTGAGATACTAGCAGTGTACAGGAAAGACAAATGCAGGCACAGAATACCCCTTACCGAGGCTGTGCCCTTGGTCCTCGCTGTTGTAAAGTGCTGTTTCCAGTTCGAGTTTACTTCGCTATGTTTTTTGCCATCCTCAGTCCCTGTTTTGTTCCAAATTCAAGCCTTTTGCCACATAGGATTACTAGGAAGACATTACTTCGGTGCAGCACATACCATCAAGAGCTCCACAAGACCTTCAGCTCTTGCTGAGCTATGTATTATTGTAAGGCCCCATGTCCCTCACAGCCTGCAAGGACACTTCTGGCCCTCCTGACACTGACAGACAAGGGAGGTAGGTGCTACTGCCAGTGCAAATTGCCATTTCCAGCCTTAACTCATGTTTTCCACTCCCCAAGTTTGAGAGGCCTCTGGTTAGGTACACCTCTCTCCACACTTCTAGCCCTCTAAAGGAAATGGTGCTCCTGTGCATGTCCCTTCCCAAAATGTATACCCTTCCAAACAAACTCTTAAGTCCCAACTCAAAATAACCTTCCTGCATTTCACAAGAGAGCCAATTCCCAGGCAGCTCCCTGCACATACACAAAAACAAACCAAAAACTCCTTCCTGGTGTCACCTTTACATTTTCTAAAGACAACACCTCCAACGTGGGAGAAAGAATACTTCATAGCAGTCAACAGCAGCCTATCCCAATTCAAAAGCTATGTCAAACCCTCAACAGAAATGACTTCAAGCTGCCCTCTTCAGATAGCATGGTTCTGAAGTAGACACCCCAAGTGTCTGAGTTGTCTCTCTCCTGCTCTAAGCTCTGTGCCTTAAAAGCAGACTTGACATTCTTGGTTTCACAACTTCAGATCTACTAATTAGACTTAACTATTGCCAACTCCCGGGCTTTTCAAAGACATCTCAGTTACTCACTACATAAGAAAACACCACTGAGGCTGCTGACTTATGTGGAGGGCGGCATTACTTCAAGCTATGGGCCATGACTGAGCAACATGAGACAGCAAGCAGCACTAAAGAGAAAAGCTCTCTGAGAAACACCGGCTTGGCAGAGTCCCAGAAACATCCACGCCACTGCCTGGAACACAGCAATAGATCTTTACGCTTCTGTGTAATTCACAAATGATTATTTTCTCACTGACAAGGTTTAAATTTAAAGAGCTCTTGATTTAGTGGTGAGCAGACACGCATAACCACTCCAGGCTTCCACCGCCTCCCAGAGCCTTGCCCGTGCCAGATTTCCTCCCGGCGGCGCTGCACAACCAGCAGCACAACTAGGTCAGGCGCAGGAGAGCAGCTTCTGAGGGTGGAGACCTTTTACACGAGCCGTAACCACAGTCATCCTCCGGCGTCCAACTCCCCGAACACGTCACGTCCACTGCGGTGGAGTCACCTCTGCCACAGAGCTGATGTTACCTTACCACAGCTCAACTGCACACAAGCAAACCCCCAGCACGCTATTTCCGATCCAAGATTAAGAGCTCATTCACAAGAACCTGCTATTTACTAATTATAATTTAAAAAAAGATGACATCTCTGGCTGCACCATAGCTTCAGAAGTGCTTATGGAAATGCAGAGCCTGAGCCGCCCAGACAAAGAACCTAAGGTGCCCTGTAACAGCAGCAGCTCGTGGCAGTAACAGGACGTGGTTTAAGTCTCAAGAACTCTAACCACAGCAGTAAAGAGCTATACCAAGCACAACCAACTGCAATTGCATGGAATGCTGTCAAACTATCCAAGCTTTGATTGTTGTTATTAAAAAAAAATTTTTTTTTAGATTAAGTGTGAAAAAAACTTTAAAAGATATTTATTTGCAGGTATTTTAAAGGCTGATCAAGAGGATTAAAATTAAAGTAGTCCAAAGCAAAAAAATAAAGCTATAGAACACACACAAAACACTTGAAAATATTTTCTTTTTTTTTTTTTTCTTTCTCCATTTTATCTATGGATTTGAAGTGTTATATAGTCACATCAGACTTAGAGACAGCTAAAGATACCTCCTGCCTCTATGAGAATCTAATACATAACATATGTTAGGAGAATAGTCCCAAATACCTCAGTTTTGAGATATTGTACAGAAGAACAAGTCCTTTAAATTCATATGCACAACTCACAGGAGCTAGCCAAAATCAACAAACTTGCTTATCTAATATCACCAGACAGAACTGCAGAGAACAGAAGTCTTGTGAACTTCCTTTCTGTACCAGTATCAGTTAAAGTTAAAAAAGGGTAGGATTACAAATAGACAAAACAGAATGGAAGTAAAACAATTTGGAAGAGGGGAAAAAAAAAAAAAAAAAAAAAAAGGAAAAAAGCTCAAGAGCCTATAACAAGAGATAAGATACCTCCCTTCAAAAACCCAGTTTCTTATGACAGTAGTCAAAGCTCAGATTAATTTTATATTTCAGGTGTGATGCAAACAGTTGATTTGTTTCCTCCCCTGAACCAGAACTAAAAGTTCTTAAAATCAAACCATGACTAAAAATTCCCTAAATTAAACCAGCCTTCAATTATTAGGTTCACGTGAATACAGCTTGATCCAGAGATCCCACTCTTGGCATCCTTAACTTCTCAGCATTAGACATGTCTTGCTCTCCGTGGAACCAGCTTCCATCACCATATTTCAGTGACACACAAGGCTCACATCAGATGAGCACGTTGCGCAAGAAAGAGTAAAGTTCTTTTTAGTCAGTGAAACAACACTTAAAATCTTGAAAATGCACAGGTCAAAAACCTTTCTTACCTGTTTTAATACTAATTTCAACTCTGCTCAGTAGAGAACACTTAAGAACTCTCCATACTTACTCTTGCTATTCTTGTCTTGATTACGCGCTCGTCTTCTACCGTGTACTCTAGACCTTCTCTAAAGAGTTGCAGCATTTTGGGGATATCGTGGCCCAGGGAATCTAAGTAAAAAAAAAAATCCGATTAATGTCTATGAGCAGAGCATAATATACTACTAGAAAAGGGAAAATTCAATGTTTCAGCTAAAGCAGTTAAACTCCAAACAAAAATGTAGTTTCATGAACTGCATCCTCACACATCTCCTATGAAAATCTCTCTCCATATTCCTTCCTTCCTCATTAATCAGCAGACATTAATAGGTGATAGAGTAAAAAAATAAAAAATAAAAATAAGGAAGATCTCACTCCAAATAAAGAACCTGTGAAGAGTGTACATAAGCAGTCATTATTACCTAATTCCTAATATAATTAGTTTGGAAGAATAGAACCTACTGAGTTAAATTTAGAATAAGCCCCAAGCGTCTACCTTGAAAACAAACACTCTGCAACTGTGCAATACCAAAATTACACACTACCTGAAACATCCTGGCCCAGTCCAGCCATTGAACAAGTCAAGACAGCTGTTTTGTTATCTCAGCTGCAGCTCATTTGACAGATTTACAGCACCACCCAGTTGCTTCAACTACAAGTATTATTTCTCCCACATGCCTTTGAGTGGCTCCAAGAGAAAGCAGCCACCAGTAACCTACAAACCAAGCAAGTCTGTAATGGCATAATATAGCTTTTGTTTGTCCCCAGAACATCTGGAGTATCCTGTTGCAACGCTTTGGACAGGTTTGTATGTTTGCCTCAAACATTTAGGAGGCTAAAAACACTGCCTGCAGCCTGTAAAAACATGGTTAGGGCAGCAGGGAAAGGGAATTTGGTTCAAGATTTCGCGTTTCATGCAACTGACACAGCTCACGTGAATAACTTTTTTCCTGTGTTAGAAAGACCCCCAAAATACAGCAAAAATAAATCAAGTCAGCAAGGCAGACAAAATATTCAGAGACATTTGATGCCGTGAGAACCTGATCTGAATAGGAAGTTCCTTGAGCATAATGAAAAGGGAGCGACCACACAGAGAAGTTAACAGGTTATACTAACAAGAAGCATAAATATTGTTATTAAGAAGCACAGAGAGTACATAGAGCAGTTACGTGGCTGGGATCCAAACAACTGCACAACAGTCAGACAGCGCAACTATCAGTGAACATCTTTTTTCCCCAGAGTTGTTTCTATTTTCCTACGTAACTTCACTACATAAAGTTTGCAGTACAATTACAGTTGATTAGATATTAACTAGTTGACAAACTTACCTTGACTGTAATCCCAACATTTTTGTTGTAGGGGAAAGGCACAGTACTAGGTTCCTAAAACAACTTTCACATACGACAAAAGGAGTGGCTCAGTCATATGCAGTCAAATACTCAGTGTAATTATATGTCCTCATAAAAAAAAAAAAATCACCTCAAGAGTTAATCTTGTTCCAGTACTTAGATCTATTAAAAAAAAAATAAAAATGATTCTTACTTCTTTTTGTGCTGGGGTATTTTCGTCTTAGCTTGTTTCTTAATGGTATTAGTTTAGGCATTATTGCAGGAACAGCTACATAGGAGTCCACTTGGATTTCATCTTCCAAAATCTGCAATGAAACAAAGTAAAATATATTTAGGAACACAATAAATTAACCAAGTACACAACTTCTATGTACAAAAATGTCAGAGCACAGAAGCCAGTATCTTACTCTTTATATTGGCTTCTAATCTCAAGCTAGAGCTGGCTGGACATGAAGTTCCTTGTTCCCTCCCCACTTGGTCGCTGTTACAAGCTACAATGTTTAATTTAGATAATTCTTAAAAAAAAAATAAAATAAATACCCATTTGATTAATTCAACTCCTCCTACAACAGCAGCTCCATTCTCTCGAGCTATTTCAGCTTCCTGCTCATTCTGTTGAGAGAAAAATAATTTGTTAGCATGCCTACTACCAATTAGTCTATACCAACAGCACTGGATAGGTTCTTTATCTTGACAACGCGATGTAAGAACAGACTATATACTACTTAAGAAAGGAAGAATGATTTAAGACAAACCAAAGATGAAAAAAATATATCTGACACTGGCGATTTAGTATTGTTCACTTCCAGACTTAATAGAAAGCAATATTCAAGCGTTCAATTTGTTTCTGGAGAAAAAAAAGAAAAGAAAAAAATCATCCCTTTGGGGAACTGCTCTGTTACAAGCCCTTTCTCTCTGATTGTCAGCCTATGGAAGCTTCAACCAAGCATCCACTAGGTGGAGTCAACATGTGCTGTTACTCAAAGCTAAAAGAAAAGCATGAAGCATGCTTCTTAAAACCACCATAAAATACGGCTATTTACTTCTGAAAGTGCTAGTAAACTTTTGCTTCAAATAGCATTTAGAAGTTAACTTTGTTTTTCTTGTTTTCAAAGGTTCATCAACTAAAGCCAGGGCACTTCTCTAGAGTCATCTCATGGAGGTTATTTTGTTCGAAAGATTAACAGGCAAAGGACAGCAGCAAAGAGGCTGAACTAGCCTCACACAGATGCTACAGAGGCTCTCCACACCATTTCATGTCAGTGATCTCCTAGCATGGCAGATGAAAGGTTTGGGGGTGAGGTGGGGTAGGGTTGTTGCATTATTTAGATTGGTTGTCTGTGTTTTGTATTAGAGAAGTTACTGAACACCACCGCCACTCAACGGCAAGCCGTTACAGCATAAGCCACTGTGAGTAACTCACAATTTGCACTGCCTACTAAGGCTTCAGACAGCAAGGTTAGGCACGACTGCTAAACCAAACTGTCCACCTTTATTACAGGATAATCCAAGTTTTTACTCTGCAAACAGACTTTAATCATTTCTCTCCCTCAGTCACACCTATGCAGATGTTCACTCCCTGCGTGCATTGCTAGAATTAATTACGTATATGTAGACAAATCAACATGAAGGAAACTCGAGGTGCTTGTTAACACTTTAAGGCACTGCTGAAGATGAATCCTCAACAGGCTTGAGAATCCTGCAAAGCATTTAGAAAGCCTTCCCAACACAAGGTACAACGCATACAACACAACTAGGTCCCATGCAAGAGCACACTAGGCTCGTAACACACATAACCAAGTAACTCGTGCTTACCCACCTCTGTGAAAACCAGGACCTTATTCACTTCATCTGTGAAGCGATACGGAAGAAGAACAGTGCTTGCAAACGGATCTACTTTTTTCTAAAAATTAAGGAAAAGATTTAAACAAAAAAGAAATCATGACTTCAGCGCAAGTTATACTAAATAATTTTGCATCCACGCAAATGCACGGATGCATGCATCTCTGACTAAACATTTTTACCCACAATATATTTGCACATAATAATCACAACAAACCAGCACAATGCACATATTCTGACTGCCTTTGTAGGCCTGGTTTGGAGTAGCAGAATCTACACTTCACCAACATAAAAATCCGTGATTTCTGTACGCTGATACTCTCCCAAGAGAAAGGGGCTGGGGTCAGCGACTCCCACACATGGAACCGCTGCTGTGCTCAGGTGCTGTCAGTAGCACAGCGGGGTTCTGCAGTCACAGCTCATTTAAATTAAGTTTCTGAGGAGGTAGTGGCCAGTGCATAGCATCAGCAAGAAACGTGTCTCTCACCAAGGCTTAAGAATGCCTCAATGCTACTGGAAGCAGGAACAAGAGGTCTGTGTAAGCATAAACTTACCTAGCTCTAAGTGACCCTGGTATACCAGAGGGATATTTAGTTACATGCACAAAGAAATAAACTTTAAAGAGACCAAACTGTTTTCTAGCTCTGAGGGAAGGAGAAAGTTTCAGGGAAAATCTAAACTGGGCTAGGTGCCTTTGAACTGACAGAAGGGAAGACTGGCAATAAGAGCTAAAATACTCCACCAAGGCAACACTCAGGCCAGACTCCTAACAACCTCCTCTGAAGCTGAGTGTGTGAGAAATGTCACCTAGGAAAAATTTGTTCATACTTTTTTCTCATTTCTTAACCAGCGTCCTCTGAAGAGCTGCAAGGACACCATCCACTTCCAGTGTCATGAAAAGTGCTCACATTGACATTTCCACTTAACATGAACTTGTCATTAATCCAAGCCAGAAAAAAACAAATAGCTGCAAGAAACTCCTCCAGAAATGACGGTCTCAGCAGCCTAACAGGAATCCTGGCTCTCTTGCGCTTCATCAAGGTAACAGAGCAAGTCCTTCTGCTCTGGATTCAAGTCCAGTCTGTTATACTGACTAGAAACTGGTACCAACTGTGGTCAAGGGAAGTGAAACTACCTCCCATTAATTGCTGAGGATACCGGCAGCTCTTTGACACGCAGCAATGTAATAGGGCTCATGCGTGAACCCCAAAGATCCCACGGAAATAAATGACGAAATAAGGTTCTTCAAAACAATAACAACAAAAGGCTTCCCTTTCACTGCCTCTTGGTAAAGAAGAGCTGGGTATGCGTAAGTGCCTTCACTCCAACAGTACCCACAAAAAACACCATAAACACACAATACCCTACTTTTAAGGTGCACGACTGAAAAACAAAAATAAAAACACGGCAGGGGACAGAGACAGGAAGAAGCTAATCTACACTTCTCCCTATAACAACGAATCCAGAACAAAATACAAGCATGATTTTGGTAACACACCTTCAATTGGAAAGCCTAAACAAATGTGAAGTTCAGTTTGATCTGTTCTGCCTGGACCTGATTTTCAGCTACGTAATAGCCCATCTTTGAAATTCTTGAAGGTGCCTACCTTGACCCCAAGAATTTGAGCCATACTTAATAAGCACACACACAATAAAGGCATAAAGCCACCTGCAAAAGCAGACTGTACTTTGACAGTAAACAGAGCAGTTGGAAGAAGCAGCTGAGAAGGCCAACAGAAACATCTACTCTACATTTAAAACACAGCCTTCCCACGTTGAAAAAAAAAAAAAAAAATCAAAACACCTCCTTATCCTTTTCAAACTTACCTTCTTCTGCAGCACCGTATCTAGAAACACATTAATATACACATACTGTTTGGGGTGCGTGAAGTCTAGTTCCTGAAATTTCTTTAGCATACCAACAGCCTCTTCTACATTATAGGATGGCCGCTTGTAAAGCCACGTCAGGTATACGTCATCCACTGGCTTGCTCATCAGAGGCCGCCTGATAATTCCTTTTTTCTTTTTTGCTTCTTCCTGCTTGGCCTTTTGTGAACCTTTTTTTGCATTTCTGAGACAAGAAGAAAACAAACACCATTGTTAGATCATCAGCAGAAGAGTCTGGCACTTGCTTCAAGAAAAAGAAGTAAACGCTGTCATATGTCAGTTAATTAACGAGTAGTTACTAAGGTATGCTCTACACCCAAGAGCAAGTAAGGTCCTTAAATTCACTCCAATCACTTGTCTCAAATGGCGAAGACAAATCAAGCTTCCAGTGGAGTTAACAAACACAAGCCCCAGTCTTTAACTCTGCTATTTTGAAAGGCTTTCAAAACGAGCGGAAAAAATAGAGGTAGAAAAGGATACTCCATTCCTCTATTAAAATGAAGGTTAAAATTGAAAAAGTTAACTATATGCCAACGCTCCTGGTGTACAGCATGCTCCGCTCTTCTGTGCACAGAACCCATTTTTCTTCTCCCACTTACGCAGCGGTATCAAATTTTAAGAAACATCAAAGCAATGTAGGTGTCTAGCTGAGGTCACTTGGTTTGTTCAGCTTGGGTTCCACACGAGGGGCAGGCGCTGAGCTCTGCTCTCTGGGGACAGTGACAGGACCCAAGGGGACGGCATGGAGCTGGGACAGGGGAGGGTCAGGCTGGGGGTTAGGGAAAGGTTCTGCACCCAGAGCGGGGCCAGGCACTGGGACAGGCTGCCCAGGGCAGTGGTCAAGGCACTGAGCCTGCCGGAGTTCGAGAAGCGTTTGGACAATGCTCTCAGCCATCTGGTCTGATTTTTGGGTGGTCCTCTGCGGAGCCAGCATTTGGGCTCTATGATCACTGCGCATCCCTGCCAGCTCACGATACTCTGTGCTTCTGTGATTTTATGATAACGTGAGGCAAGAAGGGGAACGGTCTGAACCCAATTCCATAAGCTCAGCAGCTTCCACACCGACATGACTCCTCCAGCTGTCACCCATCCATCCTTTTCCCGACCACCCACCAAACCCCACCGCGTTTCCCCCCACAACCGCTGCACTCCTCACCTGAACCACCACCAAAAACCCTCCCTGCGGGCCCAGCCTCGACCTCCCCTCCCCGCGCTGCTCCCCTGGGACCCCCTCGCTGTTTAAGCCCCTGAGAGCAGCTGGGGCGAGGCCAACACCTCAGGCACTCACTTGGCGGCCGCGGCGTAGCAGCAGGCGGGCTGCGGGGGGCGAGGCGAGGCGGCGGCCAAAGCCCATCGGCAGTGCGGAGCCAGAACTGAGGGGAAAAAACACAAACAGCGCCTCAGCCGGCCGCCAGACCGCTTCCTCAGGCTCCCTTCATCCCCATCGGGGTGAGGGCGAGGAGCACAGCGGCCGGCTGCACACACACGAGCCCCGGGAGCCGCAACCCCCCCCCCTTCACCTCTCCACACGCAGCGGCCGCCGGCGGCCGCCATCTTGCGCGCCCGCCCCGCCGAGCCCTTGGCGGCGCCCCCGCCCCGCCGTCCCCCCCGCGCCGCTGCCGGCGCCCGGCGTTCCCCCTGCTCAAAGGTTCCCCCCCGCCCCCCCGCTTCGCTCTTTTCCTTAAAGCCGGGGAAAACGGCGCTGTTCCCGCTTGGTCTAAAGGCAGAGCAGCAAAAAACGCCCCTCGGTGCTTGCAGGGGGCTGGGTGGTGCGATGTGTGTGAAGGGAGGGCGGTATGAAGGGGAGCGTGAGGCACCGCCGCCATGCCCAAGTCCTGTCAGGCCCCGCGTCGCTTTGCCACAGCCCGCAGCAGTCCGCGGCGGCCAGGGGAGAGGGTTTAAACCATCGTGGTTTAAGCTGAGAGCAGCCAAAACCTGAAACGTACCACACAGAGCTCACCATAAACATAATAAAACAGAATCGAGGCAGAAGGAGTCGCGGGAGAAAGGCACCGCGTGTGCCGCTGCCAGCCTGCCGCGGCTGCTCCCCGGTCTCCTCCTGCTTCCCCTGCCTCAGTGCCCACACACGGGGACGTCTCCGTGTGCAAGAAGCTCCCCTGTGGGTTAACATCGGCTGCTCTGCTCCAAAATGATGTGCTGCGAGTCCCTAACAAAGCTCTGCCTGCCCCAGACGTTGGCTGCCTACAAACCCACCTGTGGAGCAGGTAAACTGGATGCTGAGCTGCTCCAGTACACACCATGAGCTGTATTCCAGTCTCCTGCTCACTAAAGGGGCCCACTTATCACACTGACATGCTCTTGGCTATAAATACGCTAACTTCTGCAGTTTCATTCCCTCCCTGATGAACCTGGGACCAAGAATATTCTCCAAATTCTTTTTTTTTTTTTTTTTTTTTTCTTAGAACTCAGAAGAGAGGTTTATCTATCTCACCTATTGGTTTGCTCTGAAGTGTTTGTGAAACATTGACACCGGACATTTCTCTTCTGAACAGTGTGTTCTCCAGTAGCACGAGTCCAATTTTTCCCTGTAAGCTTCTTTCTGACTTTAATAGACTCTGATGTGGGTCTGACCCAGTCTGCCATATTCTCTTGCTGTTTAAGTGCCTTTGTGCTCCCTCACTTCTGACTGCGAGGCTGCCACACTCACTGGATGTCAGAGCGGGAAGGGGTCTCAGCCCAGATCACCGTGCCCCTTTGGTGAAGAAAGAAACACAGCTTTAGTCTCTACAGGGACCACGGGGAATGGGTAGTGACCCTGCTGAAGGCCTGGCAGTTGTTTTGCAGGCAGCTGTTTGATGTTTACATCTCCTCGTGCATTCCCAAATACGGCAGGGAGCCTCTCGAACTAGAATTGTTATTTTTAAATCAGAGTAGCTGATGTTATGTGCATATGCAAAACATGGCGTAGCAAACCTGATACAGGTTCCTCCAGTGTAACTGTTCACTCTATATCCCAGGAAAGGATCCAGGAAGATGGGAAGGTACAAGGGAGACAGGAGGAAGAAAGCCTCCTCAGTTAAAAAGTCTTAACAACAAGTGAAAAAGCACAAAATCCAAGCACGGAGGCAGATCAGGTTTGGGCAATGGGGTTTCTTTTTGGATGGGCAATAAGCACCTACATATCCTATAGTGGTGGCAAACGTAATACAAGACTTACCATGCGAGCCTGCTTACTATGCACGTGTGATCGGGTAACAACCCGCATCCTTCACTCTGTTCCTCCACGACTTCTGAATCCCCTCATGAGCTTCCCATTTGTTCAACAGAAGGTCACTGCTGCAGATCGTGGGGTTTGGCTCTGTGGAGAAACACAGGCTCACGGTTAACTTGTTAATGATTCTTCCGTATCACCTGTACGGATACTCTGAATACCTCCTGTGCACAGCGTGGCGAGGAACCCAGACATAACAAATTTATTCTGCGAAGGAAGCAGGGCCTTGGGGAGCCTCCGGTTTGCTGTACAAGTGGTGGGGGAGCCCCCAGGAGATGCTGATCCTGCCAGCGGTGACCCCGGGCAGGCCACTGGCAGAACCTGGTTTCTCAGTTACGCTCCCTTTTGAGAAGGGAGGGAAACAGTACCTGAGGTGAGGGTGGCGAGGCCCTGGCCTGTAACGGGAGCTGGGAAACCTACAGAATGATTAACCCAGGCAGGGGAAAAAGGGAGGGCACAGTCCTCCTTCACTGCTCTGCTTGTATTTTTTCAGGGGAGAGGAGTAATGAGCGAAACAGTTAAAGGCACCAACATCAAAGAAGTCAGTACCAAAGCCTTTAACAGGCTGTATGTGATTTTTCTCTTAAGAAAGGCAGGCCATTAAACTTCTATTTGAAGAGGCTTTTTTCTTTCGCCCTCCTTTCTCTCTGCCCTGCTCTATATGTCTGTGCCTGCTCCCGCTTACTCATTTACTCCATTTGCTAACAGAACCCCTTGAAAAATCGTGGAGGCTCCCTCCACGCTTCTTGTTCTCTGAGCATAAATGAGTCTGGCACGAGTCTAGAGAGCTGCAGAAGAAATGAGTTTCAGTAAGAACTGCTTGTCCTACCCTACAGCTCCTCAGCTGCTCACTGCGAGGTACCTCACAGGTACTTCCCAGCAGCTCTATGCCCCTTTTGTTGCCAGTTTTTCCCCCTCATCCCACAGATGAGCGCATGAAGACCTACACCCCTCTCCACCCCTGGTTTCTTCTTTTTTTTTTTTTTTCTATTTTGAATCCATGCTCTGTCCTCATGCAACACCCCTATTTTTCCTCTTTGAACTTGGCGGCAGCCCTGAGAAAAAGGCAACCTCCAACTTTGGTGTGCCCAACTGCAGAAAATGTGCTCTAACGTTGGCACGCCGTTTACCTGCGTCCCCGTGCTTCATCCGCCCTCAGACACGTACAGCCACACGTGTAGGTCTGTACAGCCACAGTGTGGGCGCCCGAAAGGTTTTGCAGCAGACAGACGCTTCCTTTGGAGAAACAGAGGTGACGAATGTGAGCTGAGGCACCACCTACACCCTCAGTGCTCGGCTTCTGCCTCACGCTCGGCGAGGGGCCCGCTCACCCTGACATCTGCCTCACTTCCTCAGCTCGGCAGGCCTTTGTGGGGTGCCCTCTTCACGTAGGCTCTGGAAAACACTCCTCACTGTAATTAATGGCAACAATTAGCTGTGGAGGGCTGTTTACCCTCACTGCATTGGGTGGCTCTTAATGAGTGCGGGGTGGCCTCGCTGGGGTTGTGGCACCATTTTGGGTTGGGGCACCACTTTGGGGTCCCATCACTATTTGAGGGTCCCTTCACCATTTTGTGGTCCAGCACCACTTCAGGGTCCTGTCACTGTTTGATGGTCCTATCACCATTTTGGGGTCCCTTCACCAGTTGAAGGTCCCGTCACCATGTGAGGGTCCTGTCACCATTTCGGGGTCCCATCACCATTTTGGGGTCCCATCACCCTTTCAGGGTCCTGTCACCATTTCGGGGTCCCATCACTGTTTGAGGGTCCCTTCACCACTTTGGGGTCCAGCACCACTTCAGGGTCCTGTCACCATTTCAGGGTCCCATCACCATTTCGGGGTCCCGTCACTATTTGAGGGTCCCTTCACCATTTTGAGGTCCTGTTGCTATTTTGGGGTCCTGTCACCATTTTGGAGTCCCGTCACCATTTAAGGGTCCCATCACCATTCTGGGGTCCGTCACTATTTGAGGGTCCCTTCACCATTTTGGGGTCCTGCCACTGTTTGAGGGTCCCATCACCACTTCAGGGTCCCTTCACCATGTGAGGGTCCAGCACCACTTCAGGGTCCTGTCATTATTTGAGAGTCCTGTCACCATTTCGGGGGCCCGTCACCATTTCAGGGTCCCTTCACTATTGAGGGTCCCTTCACCATTTCAGGGTCCTGTCACCATTTCGGGGTCCCGTCACCAAATGAGGGTCCCTTCACCACTTTGGGGTCCCGTCACTATTTCGGGGTCCCTTCACATTTCGGGGTCCCGCCCCCGGCGCCCCGATCACCCCTCAGTCCCCAGCCCCGCCCGCTCCCTCCTCCTCCTCCTCCTCCTCCTCCTCCTCCTCCTCCCCCCGCCCTCCGCGCCGCCCGCTCCTCCCCGCCGCCACCGTCCCCGGCTCCCCGTCCCCTTCCCGTCCCCTTCCCGTCCCGGTCCCCGTCCCCGGCGGGCCGCCGCCCGCATGTCGTTGCTGCCGGCCGCCCCGCCGCCTCCTCCTCCTCCTCCGCCCCGCCGCCAGCCGCGCCGGATGCAGGTGAGCGCCGCCGGGGCCTGCCCGGGGAGCGGGGCCGCCATGTCGGGGCCTGCGCCGCCCGCCCGGCCGCGGGCAGCGGGGAGCGGGGAGCGGGGAGCGGGGGCACGGCCCCGGGCTCGGGGTGAGGGGGGCGGCGGGGGGCACGGGGCGAAGCTGAGGGGGAGACAGCTCGGCTCCAGGGCGCTGCTGGCCGCGGGCGATAAGGAAAGGGACGATAAGGCGGGTATTTTTAGCCGCTGCCGCTCCTCCGGGATGGTTGTGCTGCACGATCTGTAACAAAAAACAAACAAACAAACAAAAAACAAAACACAAAGTGCGTTTCTTTGCGTGACGCCTGCCCTGCGACAAAAGCCCAGGAATTCCTAGAAGCTGCAGCCGAGTGTGCAGGGCCAGCTCTGACAGGGGAGGAGCGTGGCCTCTACACGGCCAGCGCCTTCATTCCTCCCTTCTCCCCGTAACCACACCGAGCTGGGCTGGAATTGGCACAGAAATTGGTGACTTTATCCCGTAACGCTGCTGCTCCGTGCCCTGGGACAGCTCCGTGCCTCGCCGTGTGCGTGACCCGTGCTGCCGTGTCGGTTCATCCGCACACAGCTTGTGCTCGAGCATCCGCCGGGGCATGAAATCTCCTGGCCCGCTGTCTTCAGAGCTGGTTGTGGGTGATACAAGGCCTCCTGCAGCCGGCCGGTTCGGTTTAACTCAACCAGGGGGATTTTGCTGTGCTTTGCTGCCTGCCTCTCGCTGTCTGCTAAACGCATCCCGTCAAACGCTTTCGGTTTTGTTCTCGCTATTAAAAGCGAGAACTTTTTAGCACCACGAGTGCCAACGTACAGCAGAACTTAATTTATTCGCTTTCGCCTTTTCTTCCTGCAGGGGCTCCTGCTTTCTAATTTAGTTTGTGAATTTAAAGTACGATGTCAGTGGTTGAAAGGTATTGCCACGTTCCTGGGCTAAGTTTAGGTTTCTTCTCCCCTCGGAAGCCAGGATGCTAACGTGCCCACGACACAGGAGCAAGAATGCTGATCGTCAGGCTGTTGGTTGGAAAAAGTTCATGTGGCAGCGGCCTGAAAAACGCAAAACTTTGCAGATTCACTTCGATGGCTGTTGAGCTTCACACCAGGTCTATATGGCAAACTTCTGCTGGCACAGCTCTGTCTGCGAGCGCGGTGACAAAGTGTGACCCGTGACTGACATAGCTGTGCCAGCAGAAGCCCCAGCTGTAGATGCAGTTATCTGCACAAGTGGACTTTTACTGATAGAGCTTGTTTTCGCTTGTAAGGGTGTTTTTTTTTCCCTGTGCTGGTAGCAGTGGCGTTGTCAGGAAAGCACAAGTCCTGCAGGGCTGAGGGGACCTGGTGTAATCAGCCGTTCTGCTGCCTGCCTCGGAAGGCAGGAGGGGTCAGTCTGAGTTTGGTGTGCGTGGCTCTCCTCTCCCCGCCTGCTGTCACTAGGAGCTGGGTAACTTCTGCAGTGGGAGTTCTCCACAAGTAAGTGGTGTTATGACTGCTACTTGTTTTCTTGCCTTGCAAGGGTATTTATAAAACTCCGTTTCGTGTGATAAGCTGGGATTTTTTTATCGTTCAGACTCTGGTTGTTTTTCATTACCGGTCTTATTTTTACAAAAAGCAAGGCAGGCTTGTCTCTGGGTTTGCCAAGCACAGCAATATTTAGCTCTCACACCAGTCTGGCCAGAAGTAAGCCAGAACGTGATCCCAACAAGGTGTGTGTGGACTCTGGAAGTGAAGTGAAAGGGAATCAGTGGAGAAAAAATAATTAATCTGCACACCCGGGTGAGTCTTTACTTAATTTACATCCAAAACATTGCAAAGAAAAACTTACAGTTAGGTAGGTCACAGCAGCTGCTGCCTTTTGTGTTCAGAGTCAGCGTGCACAAACGGGGAGGCGCGTCTCTCTTCTTCCTTCTGCAAACATTTTGTTTTAAGTGGTAACATGCATAATTCTAGAGCAAATTTCCTTTAACCACACAAACCCACTGCTTAGCTCAGCCTCAGTCTGCTGGAGGCTTTCAGGTTACATAAGTTTAAGAGGGGGGCTAAATGCAAATGAACGGTTTGCTTTTTCTGTACCAGAAGGAGATTCCTGAGCCGCAGAGGGGTGTGTGAGGCGCTGGGTGCCATCTGATTTGCGGGGCGCTGAGAAAGCCGACATCAAGGTGGAGATCAGTTGTTGGGGAGCCTCAGGTGGCACCTCAGAAAACTTTAAAAAACAAGTTAAAATACATTTTACTCATACTTCCTGGATCTAATTCAGGAGGATTTGCTGTGTATTTACTACTTAAGGCGTTAAATACTAAGCCTCTGCTAATATTTTTTTTTAATTCGGTGCTTAATGTTGATGATGGCCTGTGACAAAGCTTACGTGCTAGGTACTTGCCTCCCTCCATCTAACAGGGTGTTTCTTCTGCCTCAAGTACACGTGTTAGAGCTGGTGAAACATCCACAGCTCTTAAGCAGACAGACACTCTCCTCTGCACTTGTCTGGGTGCAGTGTCCCACCGGTGGCTCGAGCTAGCAAGCTGCCGGGGCTGCTGTTTGCCCAACGCTTGCCCTGCTCGTTGGCGTTGTCATCGGGTCTTCCGTCACCCTAGCCAGCCGTGTAGAAACTGCGAGCGGATCCGAGAGCTGCGCCTTCCCCCCCATTCACCAGGTTGTAAATTCGCGTGTCGGAACGTGCAGCAGGGGCCCTGTGCTGAGCCGGTTTCGCTCCCTCACCTGGCGGTAAACAAACAAAGCAGGAGACGGAGGCTGCAGGGTGCTCGTGTTTTTGAGAAGTGGTGGCGGTTGGATCACCAGAAGGCAGCGTGTAACTTCATCTTCGGAGCAGTCCTGTGGCTTTTAGTGGTTTGTCTGCACAGCCCCTGCCTCTCACCTGTAATGGTAAAAGCAGAGAGGGTTTTAGGACGTTTCTTCATGGCTACCTTTATCTGATGACAGCATTTCTGCACGTTAAAAGGCTCACACTTCCCAGGTCTGTGTCAGTAAACTACACACATGTGCTTCCAGCCACTGGACACCCCTCCAAAAAATGAACAGACAGCTCAGAGGGGACAAAGAAAACTTTGAAGGAACCCACAGGAGGTGGCAAAAGGAGTCTATATGCAGAGGATTTACTGGGCCCCTTTGTGCCTCTTTCAGGAGGAGACCTCAGAGAGCGAGGTGCAGAGGGGACTGCAGGCTTTTAGCAGAACACGCTGGCTGGTTTTGCTGTAAGCTTGATACACTCACAAAAGGGCAAAGTGACAGCTACCTGTGCTGGCACGGTACTGGACGTGACTCAGTTCCCACTATTTAGGAGAGGACTTACCTCCCAGGTCAGCACTGAAAACCAAAAAGCCCAACCTGGAATTGTTCTGAAGGAAAAAAGGAGTACACTGGAGGAAGATCTCACCAGAAGAGCTGCTCCGGAGTCCTGGTCAGCAGAGTAACTTTTGCAGCCACTGGCACATCTCCGTGCAGAGGATCAAGAAGTGATTTAACAGCGTTCAGACGCTACCAGAAAGCTTTCCCTCTGGGGCTGAAAAGGCGCTCGTTTAAAATACGATTAAAGCCAGGCAGAAATGCCTTATGTGATGTTCTACAAGAAACAGTTTTTATACCTTTCAAGGGAAGACATTAAATCGGCACTGATAAAAATTCCACGAGATGAAGCAGCAGCAGCTGCAGGCAGTTTTAGACACCGCTCGTGCAGGCAGCAAGCACGGCGATTTTGGATTTTGGAGACACAAAGTCGGCAGCCAGGGCCAAGGAGCAGAGCCCCATTTAGCTGCTGCGTGTCCTGCGAACGACTGGTTTAACCACAGCCTGGAACCTGCGTGTGTACACAAGGAGCAGATAAGGCTGTGTGCTCTCCCTTCCTTTGGCATTTCCTGATGTAAATGATTAATGGCATTTTTGGTTGCACGGCGTTGCAGCTGGTTACGCTCAGCAGTTCGCTGGAGGGTTTTATCGTCTCTCTGCCTGCCGGTAAGGGGGCTTTCTACGTGGTATTTGCCCCGAGAAGGGTGTATGAAATAGGATTAGAAGGGCTGTAGGACTGTCTGCAGGTTTCCTAGGATGTGTATTTCAAATAAAGTTAGTTGTGTGTGTGTTGTCTGCAGGCAGGTTTCACGGATCTACAGCACTTGTACGCAGTCATGTTAACAAAGGTGTTCAGACAGTCACACACCAGGAGAGAAATGAAATACTCCCTTTTTTGTCCAAGTAAACACATTGGGGAACGCAAAATGCTGCCACTTTGAGCACAGCGGTGTGAGTAGGGCCAGGGGAGAGAGGAAGAGGAGGGCTTTTTGCTCATCACCTTGCTGCTGAAAGCAAGGGGAGGCTTGCTTATGACATTGGTAAAGGCGGCGGGGTCAAAACTGGTTACCTGAGGATCAAAGCAGCAGCAGGCTGCCTCCCATTGCACTGGGTCCGTGGGAACTCTCGTACAGCTTTACTTTGTCCTCCACATTGTCTGTCTTGCCTACAACCATCAGCAGTGCTTGTTCCAGAGAGAAAAGTTGCTGGAGGTGGCGGGGCTGACACGGGAATAAAGGTGGCAGCCCTCTGGAGGAGACATATGCTTCCTGGATCCACGTGGTGATGAACCTTTAGATGAGATTTTAGGTTTTTCTTCTTTTTTTTTTTTCCCCCATTTGCAGCTTGGGGGTTGGTAAATCTTTGCTGGTGTACAGGCCTGAACTGACCAATCCTTCAGAGCACCCTGCAGCCATCCCTCCCTGCTGATGAGTAGGGTCTCTGGGGGCCCACGTGGGCGATGGGAATGCCACCCAAAGCTCCTGCCCGCCTGTCCTTCATCCTCATCACCCGTCCTTCGTCCTCACCACCAGCTCTTCCACAGATGCTACTGCAGGTCGGCACCTCTCCGGTCCCTTCTTGCAGCCAGCTGAAACTCAAAACCAATGTGAATATTTTAAACACTTTTTAAAGGCAAAAGAATATTTATTCACAGGTTGAGGCAGCTCTGCAGGTCATGGAATAGAGACGAATGGTTAGTAGGCTGTTGCCACAGAGAGAGTTTTGTTGTGAGCTTTTGGGGGAGGCAGGGAGGGAGATGGTTTCCTCAGGAAGCAAGGAGAAGGGAATCGCCTTCTTTCAGCAATAAATGAGCCATGTCACACAGCTACACACAGAAGGGATGCTTGGCCTGCACCTTGCAGGGTCGCAGGATTGGAGGGGGAGCTTTATCCCTGCCTAAAACAGTCTCCTGGTTTTAAGGACATTTTAAGGCAACTCCAGGAATCTGCATTACTGACGGGTCATCTTAAATAAGAGGCTTTTATGGGCTGCTAGGCCAAGTTCTGTAAGTGCTGAGATGTTGGGAATTGGCACAAAGGGCGTGGACATGAGTCCGTGGAACAGTTGTTCGATCTGAGCTTGCTTTAAGCAACCAGGAGTAGGCCTCAGCAAATCCCATGGCTTGCTGTAGCTGAGCAAACCAAGCTACCAGGGTAACTATGAGAAGCTCCCACATCATCCAATTGAGGAATTCAGAAAAATATTGTTACCAGCAGCTGGCTTCAAGGACAAGGTCTACGTGACTGCTAATCACAAGGGGGTTGTTTTCTTGCAGGTGGGGTTGTTTTCTTGTAGTTGTTTGTCTGAGTGCTTTTGACCAATAATCTTGTGCGAAACACTGTCCGCCCCTGTTAAGTTCACTATAAAAGTTAGGCTGTTCGGGCAATAAAATGGAGCATGATCTGACTCTGCTGGTGTCTGTCGTGCTTTCGGCCGTGCGTCCTCTAACACTGAGAAGTGTGCCTTCCGGGTCAGTTGGAAGCCTAGAAGATATTTGGAGCAATAGTGTAAAGTGAACCCTTCTTCTTTTCTTTTTTATTTTTTTGGCTTTGCTTTGGTGGCAGGGTCAATCCAACATACTTTTTTTAATTCAACAACTTTTACTTACAAGTATGAAGAGAACTACAAAAACATCCACTGTTGGTAATAGTCAGGATCTGTAGATTGTGCTCAGGTTTGCTGTTTACCCTCCAAGGCAGCTGACTGAATTTGTTAGGTAGTTTTCCCCTTGCTTTTCAGGAATGCTTCCACCTGACTGAGCATCTTTGTGACTTCTAATCACAGATTAGTTTTGCTTTTTTTTTTCTTCCTGAGAAATCAATCAAAAAGCTCTTTCAAAAGGCTCTGAGTGCTGAGAGAAGCACGTGGAGGAAGACTTCCTTCTCCAGAATTGTAGCTTTTGTTTTTTTTTTTTTTTGTGGCAGGAGAACTGTGAAAGGGGGAGAGCAGACAAGCTGCTCTGTGTGCTTGGCTCAGTGCTGTGGTCCTGTCTTCTGTGAACAACAGGGTGGAGAGGTCTCACTGGTTTTGAAGCTTTCGGTTATGTGGCCTGCAGCTGTTCCAGCTTCTGGTGCTCAGCACGAAGGCTTCACAGCCTGAAGAGGTGTTTGAGAGTTTCCGAGGGGAGTTTCCTTTGCCTTTCTCGGTGCTTTGGGCACAGAGAGCAGGAGCAGAGTTGCAATGCTTGGGGAGAGCGTGGCGTTATCACCCGGCCATCTGCGGGCAGAACCGCGGGCAGGAACTGCTGCCAGCGCTGCGAGACTGCGAGCTCGCCTGGCTCTTCGGAGAGGGCTGGTTGGCTTGCTTCTTGTCGGAGCACGTAGCGGCTCAGCTCGTACCCAAACGACACAGGCTGCTGCTAAACAGAGCTTCCTGCTGATAAAGAGAAATGTGAAACTTAAAACTGATTGTCACGGGGCACAAAGGCAGAGTACTTGTCCAAAAAGTTCTCTCCGGGCAAGGGAAAACACTTCTGTCTGGCGTTTTCGTAGAGGAGAGGAACTGACCAGCCCAGGGCAGGAAAAGGCAGGCTGGGGCAGTGGTGGATGTAATTCCAGAGAACTGGGGACTTCTCTTTACTGGCTTCCTCTATTCCTTAAAACTCAGTTTGTATTTACCCTGGTAGATGAATTTACAACCGGCCTTGGAAATGGGAGAGAGCTACCACAGGATGAATTATCCACCCAGCAGAAATTTCCACTTGTGAACGCCTTTCCTCTAATCCCTTTTTGTTGTGGAAAGTTAAGAAAGCAAAAAGAAAACAGGGCTAGGCAACTTCTCACACGCCAGAATAGTCAGAAGTGCCAGGAAGAGCTGGGTTCAGACCATCAGGTTGCCCTTGGCTTGCGTTTTTTCCTCCAGACAAATTAGGTCTTACCATTGGGAGCAGTTAAATCTTTAGGCTTTTTGTTTGTTTTTGCCTGTGCAATAACCCTCATCCTTCTCCCTCTTAGTCTGGAGGGAAAGATTGGGAAGGAGGGAAGCTTGTCAGACAAATGAGGAATATTTTGAGTGGATGAGAGAAGCACACATCAAGTATTTGAGACCTGCTAACATTGTATGGGCCTTAGGATACACATTTCATTCTTTGATGCATTTTTTGGTGTACGGTTTGACTTGAAGACAGTAAACAGTCCTGTAATGCCTGCGAGGTGTTTTTCTGCCTGTTGCAGTAACCCGAGTGCTGCAGAACTGAGCTCCCCTCGCATTTGAAGGTGCTGCAGTTCAGGTTTAAATTGATGCCATTCCTCTCCTGGTAGGTGCAGGTACAGCCAAAGTAGCCCTCGATGTGTACACAGGGAGATGAGTACAACTTTACAGTGTTTTCTACTTACAAAATTACGTGTTTTAAAACCTAGACAGTATTCCTAAACCCGTACCTGTCTCCTCTGTGTACCCACTGTGTCTGTGCTCTTGCCTTAGATGCTGTCTCTGCGAAGCAGTGGCGTGTGTGCAGCCCGGAGGTGAGTGCCGCTTGGTAGGACCGCTGTCTGAGCTCGGGCTCTTCTGTCGCTCCTTTCAGAGACCATCTTCTTCTTCGCAGGCTCACGTAGCACTCGGATATCCCCACGTCTCAGGGCACTGCCCCCCTTGAAAGGCAGTGCCTGCTGCAGCTCTTCCAGCAGCAGCCGATGGCTCGTGTAACTCCAGATCCGCTGCGAAGGACTGCAACCAAAACTCGGTGTGGTGGGGAGGGAAAGGGGACCGCAGGGAAGCTGTTCCGAAAACAAATGTCAGGGAACTCTTGAATCATCCTGCGTGCTCACGGAGAACCGAAAACTGATCTGTTTGTGGAATGTCATAAAAAATTGCCAAGGGTATTCCCTGGTGAGGCAGTGAGCGCGCCTTAGATGCAATCCCTTCCAGCGGCGAGCGGGGCAACCACCCAGCCTAACTTACCTTTTGGCAGAGGAACGGGCCGAGCTGGGCAGCTCCTGGCCGTGCCGCTTGCTAGCCAGCATACGCAGCAGCCTTCCCTCACGTTTCACTCTAATGGAGTAAGAGTGAGCATTAATCTTCATTCAGGGCAACAGAATTAGCCTTACACTAACTCATGTTTAGAGACAAGCATGCCTTCACCTACTGGGGGTCGCAGCTCGTGTGCCTCCTTGTTGCAGGCAGGTTTTATGGGTGCTTGGAGCAGGTCAACCTTCAGATGTCCAGGGCTGGTTCTTCTGTTAGATGGGAATTCCTTGGTCCCTACAGAGACCGTCTTGGGCTGTTATTGGCATCATTTCTCACTTGCCATCATCCTGGAAGGCAGCTAGGAGTACACGTTAATCGTTAACATTGATTTTAAAACTAAACCTAGCATTTAGAGCTTAAGTTTGGTATAAGCGCACACGGGAGGAGTTGGATTATCAAATACAGGAGAAGCTGAACTAATTTTTGATACCTGACTAACAGCTTTTTTCTGGCAATCAGGCAAACTTTCTTACTTCTTTGACTAAAAAAAAGTAAAGTACATTTAAATATACCCTACCAAGAAAGGGATTTATGCCTAGAAAGTACTTCATTTTTTAAATGATCCCTTTTATTTCTCCTCCACTTTCAGGCACGCAAGCCTAGTGCGGCATCCCGTGGCCTGGTTAAACTGGACTCTAATATGAAAAGGCTATTTTTTTGTGCCAGTGATTGCAAAACACTTTCCACTATCGGTGTGCTATTATTCTTTGACTTTATTTTGACTAGTCCAAATCTCCCCATATCTGAACAGGGCAGGCTTTGTAACTTTAAAGCTGTTCGAAGCAAGTTTTGTGGTGGCACACTTCCACGTTGTTAATTATTGCTGCAAGGACCAGATTGCGAGAGATAAGCTGGCTGTTATCTCCCTATCAGGCAGGGAGAGTAGCTGAAGTGCTGCTGGGCTCTGCTTGTGTTGTTAGAGCGCTGGCAGCCTAGCGCGGAAAGGTTCAGATAGCATTGTAGCCACGGAAGTAATCGCATTCATTCTTTTCTCCCAACACAAACTTTCTTTGAAGGATGAAAGGTTATTGATGATTGGCATTGTGTTTTAAAGAAAGGAAGCAGCGTTCATCGAGCAGGCCCCTTCAGAGCTGCTGCAGCGGAGTGTGCCAATTAATAATTCTGGGGAGGTTCTGCTCAAACGACGGATCGATCACCGGCCTCTCTCCAGCTATTGATCCCAAGGAGCTGAATGAGCCAAGGTGTTGGCTCAGGGCAGCCTGAACAGGCTCTTTGTTTCCGAGTGAGTGGCTGAATGAAGTGAGGTGTAGGATTAGGTTTGTCAATACAACAGTCCCTTCCCTAGAGGCTGGGAGCGATGCTAGTAAGCTCCAACACTTTGAACCTACTCACTGCTCAGCGCTGGAAGTTTTCCATCTCCTTGGTCCTATCAATGTCAAGCAGGTAGCAAGAAAAGCTCCTGCTCTCAGCTGCAGCCACGCAGCGCTGCTTTTCTTCTGTGCTCACAGCCCAGGACAGCGTTTTGTCTCGATGTTTGCCATGCATCAGGCAGCTGCAGTGGCTGCTTCCCTCCCCAGACCCCCAGTGACTTTAGTTCTTAATCCTTTAAGCCACGCTGCCCCATCTCATTAACAGACCTGCGCTCTCCAGGGATGGGGAGGCGCTGCAAGTGGGTCACTTCTTTGAACTGGTGTGGGACACTCGTGTAAACAAACACGCTGCTTAAACCATCCCTCTGGGGGCTCCTGGTGAGATTTAGCAGGCTGGCTGTTAGAACTGTCTTCTCTCCTTGCCCCATAAGAGCCTGGTATGCACGTCTGGTAAACGGAGCTTTGCTTTTGAGCAGGTACCTACCACATATTTGCATGTAAACTAGTCCCTAAGAGCCCTCCTTAAGGTGACAGCTATAAAACACCTGCACACAAAGGCAGGCATTACTTACTGGGACGGGACGCAGATGTTGAGGAGAGGTCGTGCACACACCAAGAGGTAACAGACCATTTCGAACAGAGCAGAAGCTGCTCTTCCTAAGAGAAACTGAAACGTTAACTCAATCCAGAAATTAAAGTAACTACTTAATGCTGCGTAGTATTTCCACACAGTAAAAGGCTCAGCTGTTCTTGTAAACGGGGCTGTGACATAGAGGAAAAGGAAGGGTGGCAGCCTGGATTTTCTTGCATTACCTGCAATTTAAGGAAAGCCTCACTACTTCATTTAAAGGAGATGAGGGAACAGGGGGAAATGACTCGTGGGTGTATGTCAGTAGGGCAATTAGCATTTCAGTCAAGTGCCAGTTGGCTCTGAAATTAACAGAATACAGCTAGTTCCCTCCCTTCCCACTCCTCCCTTTGGCTTTTGCTCCTTCTTTTTGGTGACTTTCCTGTGCTCCTCTTGGCTTTTATGATCATCGCTGAAGTGATAATGTAAAGCCTTCTGGGACCTCACCACCACTCAGGTTGCTATCAGCTGCAGCATCCTGGCTACCTGTTGCATTGAATGATTCCCCCTGCAGACGAATTTCTCTGTGCTCAGGCTTGCACTCCGTGTCAAGGCAGCGACGCCAGAGATGAGCAGGAGGTGGGAAGCCTCGCAGGATGTGGTTGCTGAACGTCGCTGCACCCAGCTGAACATCTTGTTTTGCTTGCCTTGCAGGGGCTTGGCAGCACGTGGGTGAGCAGAGACAGTGCTCTAATCAGTGTGCCAGGCACAGGCAATTTTGTACTGAAAACGAAGCAAGTTAGGGTGACAGGGAACGTGTCCTCAGCCCTGAGCACAGCTGCTTCATGGGGATTTGCCAGACACTGGTACGAACTGCTGCACCTCTTGCATGACGGGGAGCTCGCTGATGAACAAAGAGGGGATTGAGCATATGAAACTTAACTTAACTGAGCATATGAAACTTAAATGGCCTCCTCTTGCTGAACCTAATCTAAGTACCATGTGGAATAAAAACTAGGGTAAGATTTGGACAAGTTCCACGTATTGTCACCATGCTTGTTGTTGACATGGCCTTGTCACCACGCTGCTGGGCTTGCTAGCTGGAGCGGGTGGGTGCATGGCCAAAATCCTGCAGTCAGTTTCTCACAGAGTTGCCACCACTGATAAAGGCTGCAGCACTCCCTGAATCGTCAGCCCAAGGCAGCAGTTGCTCCACGAAGACTCCTCCTGCCTGCGTGAGCTTCTTTGAAGCCTGGTGGATGTCTGAGTCTCTGCTGATGCCCAAAGAGGTGACACTGCCAGGCAGCACTGTAGTAACAATCTGCTCCCTTCTGCTTTTCAGGGGAGAGATGCCTCTTGCCTGATTATAGGTGGGAATAACAGCTTCTCATTCTCTCAGCATCAGTACAGAGATCCTACAACTTAAATCTTCCTAGTCTTCTACTTATTTCACTTCCCTGACCCACCCTCCATTATGTGGTATCACAGAATCACAGAATTTCTAGGTAGGAGAAGATTGTATCAATCGTGATATAAAGCTACACTCTGGGCCTTGAAGGAGCTCTGCCAGAGGAGGTTTTGATAGTTGCAAGTAAGGCCAAAGCAAGCTGCTTCGGAAGCTTTTGTTGAAATATTTTCTACGTCTAATATTTACCTTGATGATGGAGCAGAGCGGGGTTTTAACAAAACATTCAGCTTGCAATGTGTGTAGACTCAAGAGCTTCAAGTTAAGGAATTGAAATCCTGGAGCTAGACCAAACAAAGATATCTTAACTCCCAGTAAAGCAAGTTTGTTTTCAGATGCATGACTGATGTGGTTCAAAACCACCTCCATGTTACCTTGCTGTATTTTTAAATACATCAGGAGTTAAGAACACAAGTGGATGTAATTTGCTAACAGCATTCCCCAAGCAAGGTCCTGTCTTTTCCACTTGGAGCACAGATTTTTATGTTTTAAAAAAGCAAACAGTGCTGAGGCTCTGTCTACAGGTTACAGAAGAGGCAAACTTTGTTGCTACAGCCTCAAAAAAAGATAGGAGTAAATGATCCTAAATGCAGCAGATTTCCAAAACTCCCCTAGCTATGTGGTTTGGGGCTCTTTCTGCTAAAGAGAAGATTGCTAATGAGTGGAGATCAATCCTACAACAGTCCTACGGAGTTCATGTAGAGAAACCCTCTGTATTGCAGAGTCAGTGTGCCATCAAGAGAAAGTTTTCTTGAATGGATGATAGGAAAAGAAATACATCTTTTTACAGGTTTATAAAACAAAGGATTTTTTTCAGTTGCATTTGTGGACTGCATAGTTTGTTGCTAGCTCCATGGTAGTAAGCTTGAAATTGTAGCTCTTATTTCTAAGACTTAATATTAACTTCAAATTTGGTCTTCTGCCTTGTGGTATTTTCCACTTTGTTGTTTTTTTTGAGCTATCCTCCTGTTGGTAGGACATTTACATGTGCTCAAGTAACCTCTAGTTATTTTAACTGCACTTCCAAAGATTGTTTGAAACCTCAGTTTTGGGAAATGACCATAACAGAAAGCCTATTTTCTCTTACTTATTAAAAAAACACTATGAAGAGGTATTTTCATTCTTTTCACTGATAATCTCTATTTCTTATCACATCGCTCAGCATAAGAAATCGAAGAGAGACAGTACCTTCGTTGACAGCGCTCACTGAGCTCCTGGTAGATGTGGTGGCTAGAGAGATGGTTGAACACGTTCCTGTAGGAATGCACGAGGAAAAAAATCAGATCCTAGCAAAGACTATCACAGTTCTCCATACATACTGTCTTGCTAGTATATACACTAACATACCCTAAGCTAATACATCTCTGCATATATTATCAGTTATGTTTTAAACCCCCATAATGTACCATTGAACAATCACTGTATTTTTTTAAAAAAGATTTTTTTTTTGTTTGCTCTTCAGCTCAAAGCACTCCAAAAGCCAGTTTTTGTATTTGTGGGCATTGGCTGTACTTTCTCTTCTCCTTGGGGAGCCTGAGATGAGACTTGTCTGACACTCGTATGAAAATGGAGCCTGCTTATTGCAGAGCAGTAGCCTTCCTCTCCACCCTTTGCAACCCTTTAGCCTTGTTTACAAGATGCATAGATTAAAAATGGTTCTGTTTTCCAGCCTGGAGTCCAACTTTCCAACGTTAAATAACACATGCCTCTGTGTGTATGTATGCACATATAATACATATATAAACAAACACGTGCTCTGGCCTTGTCAGCTGGCAAGGTTTTTAAACCCCGGTGAGGCATTACTGCATGGAAGTGGATGGACAGTAAGCTGTTACTGCGCAGAGGAAGGAGGAATGATTCAGGGCTGTCTGCTGGATAGTTTTCAAGATGCTTTGGCAGTTTGACTCATGTATACACAGAGGCTGAAAATCACAAAGAATGTCACTCTGCTGGAGGCCAGGATTTTGAGTTGTACCAACACATCCAGAAATATAGGGCAGAAAGGAGATGAAGCTGTAGTTCTCTCTCCATTATTTTTTTCTCTCAATTTCTGCCCTCGTTACAAATAGACAACTTGTTTACACATTGAGTTCTAGAAGAACTTACAGGGAACAACATTAGAGTAGTTGTTGTTTAAGAAATGCATCTTTTAAGCTCCCTGGGGAAGGGACTGGTCATTATTTTAGAACAGCACATAGCTCTAAGGGACTTTGACCTATCTGGCTTCAAAGTCCTCCTGCAACATAGATGCCAAATAACCAGGACAGCTTTGAGCAGTGTTTCTCTTTCTACTGAACATACGTTAATCCTTTGGCTATACATGGTGTATTTACCTTCAGAGTAAGGGACCCAACTTTATTAGACATGGTAGAGCTGCTCATCTCTCATAACAACCCCCAGGTACTTACTTTGGTTTGTCTGGATGTGCTGTATAATGGAAGAGATTTTCCATATCCTCAGCTGCTGTTGGTTTCCCCCTACCCATACAAACCACCCCCACAGCGTAGTTTAGGAAATTTCTTGTCCCTAGCACAGTGTCCTCATTTCTCCTCTTGAGTTGATGTGATTTGTAGGGCCGCCTTCAGCTTCTCACTAAGAGGAGTCATGGTCTATAATTCACACTGCTAACTATATCCTGCTTATCTCATGCTCTCCACACCTACACAACTTGAGGAGATCTCAGATAGTTAGATACAGAAGAGCATTGCTCTTTTCTGTTGTTACCTGTTTGGGTTTCTCAAAACTCCAAGCATGCAGAAGCTCCTGGTGTTCTTTGCCCAAAACATCTCTTCAGAGTAAGAGCCTGATAGCTTGATACTTCTCTCCTCAATAGACCACACTCCTTTTTTTTTTTTTTTGTCCTAGTTGATAGTCAATAAGCCCTATACAGAAGAAATAATAATAAAAAAAATCCTACAATAGCATTTAAAAGTAAGAAGAGAGAAGAAAAAGTGAGAAAACCCCCACCAAAGGGGACACAGACCTGCTGCTTATAACACTCCAAAATCAAGCAACCTCCTTCTAGCCCCTTTTATATACATTTGAGCTAGAGCTGCTTAGGTTCACCTGGGACCATGTTTGGTTTCAGCTGGGTAACATTGCTCTGCCAGTCAGCTCCTGGCCTCAGAGGAAGAGTTAGCACATAAGCATGAAACTATGGTTAGGAACCCGCAGGTTTCAAAGTTTGTTTGGAGCTTAAATATCATTTTTGTAACGCACTCGTGTTCTCAGATCCAGATTTTCTTTGCTTTATACAATATCAGGGTCATACTGTTGAAGTTTACATATTTAGGTTTTTAGCGGAGAGCGAGTTTTAGTAGCTTCATAAATTTCTCAAGGGAACTCTTTGGAAGAAAAGATGCCGGGAATTTTCTTTTTTGTCCCACTTGAAAAGAAGCAGCACACACGTTCTGCTCATCTCACACCACGTTAGCTGAGCATTAGCAGAGGCCCCACGAAACTTGCAAGAACAGCTGAAGCTGCCCCAAACCTGTGCTGCTTTGGTCCCCGTGCCCCTGGCTGCTTTGCTCCTTGCGATGCCGCTTGAAAAATTCGGGGGTTAATGGATTCGAGGGACTTGCTGTAGCTCCCTGAAGACTGAGCAAAAATAGGTTGGGATTTTTTGGTATTGGCTTAGTGCCAGGACAAGCGGAGGGGGAGAGGGAACTGTAGAAGCTGGGAACTCGGGCAGAATTCGGGTTTGCTTCAAAAAAATACACGCAGTGGCTTTCGAGTCTTGCTTAACGTCGCTGTTACGCCGAAGAAACAAGTATATGTGATTTGGGTTTGTTTTCCCTTTTTCTGTAACTCTGTAGATCACATTGATCTTTGACTCACAACTATTTCAAAATAACCCTACGGTGACTAACATCTGAAAAATGCGCGTGCCGTTCCACTCGCCGTCTCGCTGGAGGGCCCCTGATTGCCACAAATTGCTTTAAATTGGTGGAGCCCTCCTCATAAGAGGCGATATTTCACCAGAACGTAATTGGGTTCCCTCCCAGGGAGGAAGCAGCCATCCTGAAGCTTTGCGAAGGTGTCACCCTGTCAGCGGGTGACACGGCGGCGGGCAGGGCTGCCTGAGCGCGGGGTGACTCAGGCCGCAGCCACCTCGGCACGAAGGCCATCATCAGCGGGCCCTGCGATGTTTTTCGGCCTTCTGCCGGGCGGAGAGGAGCTGTGGGGAGCTGTGGCATGAGCCCCGCTCTGGTTCGCAGCGGGGGCAGGCCCGTGCCGCTCGCAGGCCTGGAGTCGCCGTGTGTGTGGCAGCACGGCCCCCGGGGCTGGGCCGGGCCATAGCTGGGAGCCATCTGCGCCTGGCTCGCGATGAAACAGCGAGCAGGAGTACAAATGGTTTCCCACTTGCGTTTTTTAACTGGAAGTGCGCCCCGAGAAGCCATAGGAAGCGGCCGCGGCCAAGCCTTTCGCCGGCAGTACGCAGCAGGAGGGGGTGGGGGGGAGTGTGCTCGGCCTGCAGAAACTGAACTTTCAGTCTGTCTGGGTCTGATATGCCGGTAACGTTACGCTGACAAAACGAGCAGAAAAGCCGTGTGAGCACAGCCCGTCTCACCCAGCACTGACCCGGGCGCTTTTGGGAAGCAAGGTTTGTGCTGCTGCAGCTGTCCTGGGCCCAGATGTGGTGGCAGCACAGATTGGTTTCAGATACGGCAGATTAAAAAGCAAAATTAAGGCCCGTCCTGGTTCGGTTAAAATGCTTGATGATTACGACTTAAAGATCCAAAAAGCTCTCTCCTACCATAAGCCCTTAATCCTCTGTGGGCATTCTGCTTGGTTTTTACCGCATAGCCTTTCAGTTTCCCCCATATAATCTGCAGTGTGCCTTACGGAGGAAATAAACGCTGCCAGGTAATGAAACCTCGTTTTCTATTAAGAGATCACTGCAGGCAATCCCATGGCAGTGACGTGACGGTGACACAACAGGTACTTGCTACACAGCTGGCTGCTTTTTGGCACGGACAAGCACTAGGACATGATTTGGGGGCATCTCCTGTCAGATCTGTACCGCGCAGCACCGAGATCGCGCAGGCAGTTAGGCTGGGACAGGAGGTAGGGTGGCAGTGAGCCGTGCGTCCTCGCAGGTGTTGGGACTGGAGCCGTGCCCGCCAGGTTGCTGGGACCTGCAGCGATTCACAGCCCGGCTCTGGTCGGCTCCAGGGGTCTAGCAAAATCCAGGAAGAGCTGTGTCGAGACATGCTGGAACGTGGATTTGCTTTGTACATGTCTAAGGGCAAGGATGCCCAGGAGGAGATGTGAAATAGGGCTGCTGTGACCCTCAGCAGGGGCCGTGAGGGTCTCCTTATGAGGCCAGGGGCTGCTGCTCCCTGCTCCTGCACATGCACACATTTAACAGTGAGAATAAGTGCAGCAAAACACCAGAAGCAGAGAACTAGCAGCTTTGAAGCGTAGCCCGTACCTGGGGCTGTGTTGGGCAGTACCGTTCCTGGTGTTGGGACCTGAGTTTTTCGGGTCTAATCCCATGTCCTTAACTAATCTGTCTCATTCATCTCCCAGAACTGGATCGCTGCGGCTGAGCAGCGTGAGCGCAGAATCCTCTTAGGCCGTAGCTTTCCTTGCCATATGACTGCACCTGCAAATAGCAGGGCGCTATAATTAGCGCCACGGCTTGCCTCTGCCCCCTGCTTGAAGCCGGCGGTCGTAATTCAGCATGAATGGGATTCCCTCGTGTGCTCGTCGGGGGGTGAAGACGCAGACCCGTAACCGAGAGCGATCACAAAGGACAGCCCTGGTACCTTGTCTCGCTGCACCGTGCCATGGGGACGCATGAGCTTTGCGCAGCTGGGCTGGCTGAAAAAAGCTGAGCGAGCTTCCTCAAATTCTTCATAGGTTTCTGTCTTGTCAGTTGAGCAAACGGCACCAATTAGAGTTATTTTAGGAGCTTCACAGCTATTGGAGCCTCTTGGAAAAGAGACATATGTGTGAGGAAAAAAATGCATCCTGGAGACCAGCTGCTTTGGATTTGTGTAAAATCAAGGTCTGTGTATTTTGTGTGTCTGAAGAACAGGGCAGGGTTGACAGGACCAGTGACCAGAAAATTCAGCTGATCTCGTGCTTTTAAATCAAACAACTCCTCTCCCCCCCAAGTGCTTCTTAGCCCAGTGGCCTGGCGAGGAATGGAAGGAAACTTCCCTCCGCGTCGTCGTCTGCAAAGCGCATGGTTTTTGGGTGGGATGCCAGAGCTCTCTTCTGACAAGAATCTGGAGAATGATGAGATCATTTGCGTTTGTGTGAAGCCCCATATGTGGTAGAACCGCAAAAGTGAATTTTACCTGGACTTCCTTTGTGGCTCCTCGGCCATTAGGAGTCAATACGTCTCGGCTGATACTGGGCTCGAAAAACCACAAAGCACAAAAGCTAGACTGCTAATGGAAAAAAAAAAAAAAAAAAAAAAAAAGAGCCAATTCCCCTTTAAATTGCAATTTCCAGTTTTGTATAAGTGGAGTGCAAAAGGCAGACTTTGCCTGTTGAAAATAATTGCTGTAAAAAAAAAAAGGAAGACTCTTCCCTTCAGTTGTTTCCTTTGAAAACTACAGGAGGGAGCAATCTGTAAGCTTCTTCTCAGTGAATGAGCAAAATGCTGCTGTCCTGTCTCCTTGCACAGCAAGTAACCTAATGGTGATGGAGGTTATGCCTCGGTCTGGGCTATCAATGAGGAAATCCAGAAATTTTGTGTTGGAACAGTACAAGGGAACATTGCAGAAGACTGCAGAAAAACAAACTTTAGGGGGAAAAATGCCTTTTTCTGTTGCAGGCCTGTATTTCTGCAAAGGTCTGAGCACCTGCTTAGCTCCACGGGCTGTGAGCAGCTGGGCTGATGTCAGTGTAATATTTCTTGTCCATAAACTCCAGGGTGTGTGGTTCTGCAGGCTGGCACTGGGGATGTGATCTCCCGGTGGGGTGGAAATGAAGAAATGTTGTTAAGCGGCAGATGGTAATGGCTGTGATGTTCTTTCAGACTAACAGGGATGCCAAAGGAAAAATATGATCCTCCCGATCCTCGCAGGATTTACACCATCATGTCAGCAGAAGAGGTAGCCAATGGGAAGAAGTCTCACTGGGCCGAATTAGAGATCTCGGGTGAGTCGATTTGCCTTCAAATTTTGGTTCGGCAGAGTTGTTGGACGGAATTGCACCATCTGCTTTCAGGGAGGGGATCCTGCTAGTGAAAACAGTTTTTGTGTGGTGGGGGCAGCATTAATTAACTTACCAGATCACCTTCCAGCTTTGCTGACTCACTTGCAGCCCAGTTGATGTAAAACACCAACTGAGAACGGACATGAGTTGTTGGATAGCGCTTCTCCTTCCCTAGAACCATACCTCTGTCTCTGTCCTCTTAACTGGGAGGGTTAGGGAACTGTTCAAGAGATAACACACAAAAAAAGATAACACACAATTATCTTCTGCAGGCCTCACTGATGCTGGGTTTTCATCCTGGGACCCCCACCCAGCTCTCCCAGGGGGCATTCTGATGTTCCCCATGGTTTGTGTCTAATGGTTTGAGAGGGTAAAGCTGCCTGAGGATGTGGTTTGTCACTTTTCTTTTTTAGGTAGAGTGCGGAGCTTAAGTACGTCGCTTTGGTCGCTGACGCACTTGACTGCTCTACACCTCAATGACAACAATCTGACTCGCATTCCACCTGATATTGCCAAGCTTCATAATCTGGTTTACCTGGATCTGTCATCCAACAAACTCAGAAGTTTACCAGCAGAACTAGGAAACATGGTATCTCTCAGGTGAGAGGAAGTACGCTGGTTACATTTTCAAGAAAAGTCTATATTCTGGGATTGGAATTGTTTTTGTTTTGTTTTGTTTTGTTTTTAACTTTGATTCATTCTTCTTTGACTTAAAACCATTCTTAGATTTAAGATAATTCTGAAAAATTCAAGATTGATATAAAGGTTCAGTTCTAGCAATTACTTTTGGTTATATTCTTCTTTTTTTTTTTTCTTTTTTTTTTTTCTTTCTTCTAATCTCTACAGATACATGGCCATAAGCTGTGTAGTCTTCTGCTTTAAAACATTCTCACTTTGAGACTTTGTGATTGCCTGCTGTTTATATTTCCCTGATATGATTTTGTTGGATGGTTTGTTGTTGTTGCTTTGGCTTTAGTTTTGTTTTGGTTTGGTTTTTCCTAATGAGTATATTTCAGTTGTGCTTTGAAATGGGAAGATTGGCATATCTTTCCATAATACAAAAAATTCAGCGTGAAAAGTGCCATCTTTGAAGATGAGCAGCACAGAGTGCTTTAAGAGCTTTCTTCTGAAGTGATAACTCATCAAAAGTGTTTTTGCATTTGCTGCAGGGAATTGCTTTTAAATAACAATCTGTTACGGGTTTTGCCTTATGAACTTGGACGGCTCTTCCAGCTACAAACCCTAGGTTTGAAAGGTGAGTTCTTTACGGTTAAGTGTTCCGTGGAGTACTCTGGGATTAACGAGGCAGTTGGGCTCAAAAGCTTTGTGTGTTACCCCTACGTTTTCTTACAGTTCCAGGTATTGAGCTTAGAGCAGCAATGACTAGCTAGTTTGGAAAACAGTCCTTATTTTTAATGCTATTAAGCTTCATTATGAACCTATTTCAAATCTATAAATAGGTAAATAAACCCCGTAATTTACTCCATTTATTGATTGAGGTGAGCCGAAGGAAGAAAGTCTGCATGTGTTAGCTGTTCCTAAAGCATCTGTTACTGTGGTGTTCTAGAGTTACGAGTTAAGCAATCTAAATACCTTCTGGGTCAATTTGTCTGTTCTCATTATGGCAGATTTTCTTTTATTGGAAAGCCTCAAGAAAGTCAGGCAGCTAATCACCGGGTTGTTTTCTGTTGTTGGCAGGCAATCCTTTATCACAAGATATTCTCAGCCTCTACCAGGATCCAGACGGAACTCGAAAGCTACTGAACTACATGCTTGACAATCTAGCAGGTGACAGTCCTACAAATCTTGATTGACAGAAGAGGTTTAAAAGCAAGCATGGCTGACAGTATTTGCCACTAAAACAAGAAAGTGAACCACTGAGGGGGAACATTTTTCTAACTGCTTTTATGTTTCTGCCAAGTGGTTCCACTCATAGGCACACACTTGCACGCAGGGAGGGAAGTTCACATATTTCATCCAAGCTTCGCCCGTGTTACCCAGACGGTTATTCCCAAAATAACCCTTTAGTTTCCAACAAGGCCTAAAGCCTTCCTCGATAAAGCCACTGTGATACTTCCCACTAGAAATTATAATCCAAATGCAAGCAGGATGTCAGATTTAGATCTAGAAATACCACTGTGATTAAGAATATCAAGGACCTGCCTCATGGTTCTGTAACTGAGCTTTCCGTTTTGCCATAGAAACTGCGGTAAAACAAAACAAACCTCCGCCTCCGCGCTAAGTTTCCACAGATGGTCTCAGGGTCAGCTCACAGCTAACTTGACTGTGTTGTAAAGTGGCCAGGGTTTGACACGGCCCTTCTCTTGTGCCACCTCATAGCAATCCCTAGCTGCGTAAGTGGAGAGCATGCGTTGCAGGACTGACGGATGTGGGGTGAGGATAGGATGTCTGAACCACTGCAAGATGTATCCGTTATTCCTCAGCAATTTATTCAAGGTGCAGGACTCTTTCAGTGGTTCTAGCTTTGCAAGAAAGAGACAAAAATAGTGAATCTTAGAACTGACAGGCTTGTTCTTAGCTGTAACTAACTGTTTCTGGCATTTAAATACTTTTTGTGCATCCTTGTCTCCCATGGAGCTTAAAAAGGCTTGGGGAGTTGTGGTTGCAAATACAGTATGGAGCATTATTGTTCAGTCATCAGTTTTAGAAATTGTAACTTACAATGATAAACCCCAAATTAATCACTGTTGTGTTTTTTTTTTCTTGCTTTTTTAGTTCATCCAGAGCAGCTGCCTCCAAGGCCATGGATTACTTTAAAAGAACGAGACCAAATTCTGCCCTCAGGTAAAACTGGTTCTTTTCCCTGCATTCAAACAATGATGTGCTGAAGGACTGTTCTTGGGCTTTATTCACAGAGAATTCTTCTGGCTTACATGGCTCAGATTGAAAACAGCAATTTGTGTTAAACTTGTATTAAATAATAAATAAATAAATATAAATTATTTACTTTTATTTATTAATAAATATATTAAATAAAAATAAAATAAATTAATAAATAAATTTGTATTAAATAATTAGCACATGGCTGTGGCGTAAATTTTTGTAGCTCAGATGGAATGCTGGTCAGTTCTTCTCTCTGTTAGACTTTTTCATAACCATTCCAGCCAATAATGCCCAAGGAAGAGAGCTCCTTTTTTAAAGCCTTTTCACAGAAATAATAAGAACTGAAATAACTGCATACAATTCCTTATCGATACATAAACTGTGAGTGAGACTTTGAGAAGTCCTATGTGCAAGAGAACACCCTGGTACCGAGTGGTACTGAAGTTAGTTTAATGCCCTCTACTGTTGATTTTGGTGAAGTGCAAGAGGCAGCAAGTGCAAGAACCAGTATTTTGACTTGAACACATTAATCATTTGCTATCTTCAGAGCTTGGTAACATTTTCCTGTCTTTGTTTCCTTCTAGCTTCATTCACAGTTATGTGCTACAATGTGTTGTGTGATAAGTACGCCACTCGGCAGCTCTATGGCTACTGCCCGTCTTGGGCGCTGAACTGGGAGTATAGAAAAAAGGGAATCATGGAAGAAATCGTCAACTGTGATGCAGATATCATTAGTCTTCAGGTAACTGGAACATTATTTTTCATCAGAAGCAGAAAATACTAACTTCCACCATTAGAATGAAATGCTCCCTTAAAAAAAATTCTCCAGCTCACTATTAAATTCCAGGGCCTACCAATACAAGCTGTGTGCACAGCTCCTTGTTCACATATTGTCTCGTGGTTTCTGAAACAAGATAAAGTGAGTGAGATAAACTTACCAAAATTAGTATGTAATGTGCACTGCAAGATACAGGGTTTTCCCCCTCAGCTACATGTCCTCAGCACTCTCCCTCTGGGCGTCTGAGATTTCCTACAAAAGGGGAGACTGCAGAATACTATATCCCCAGATGCCACTGTTCCTGCGTGGTAAAGAAGTTGAAGTCTCAAAAATAATCTCACTGGAAAACGAGGGCATTGGCCTGTCAAAGTTAAATATTGATTGTCATTGGTACACATATACTGTCATGCTATTAGAAATCTATCACCAGTGTTTAGAACAGCTGAGCACTTCTGCCTTTAGACTGGTATTTAGTTTTCTAAGCAAGCTCTGGTAAGTAAATATTCCACACAAGAAGAGAATAGCTATCTTGGTCTGAAACCTCAAGAGAATCCGCTCAGAGATCAAATGCTATTACAAAGAAAATGGATTGTTAGACTACAGTGAGAGACCCTTCTGTGTCAGAGTTCTCAAGGTTAAATATTAACTGCTGCTGGATATCTATCGACCTCTAAGAAGTTTTAACCTAGGACAGTATCTGCATTCATATGTCAAAAGCAGCAGGTGGAATTTCTCGCTATTCAAAATTCACCCATCACTTTCCCTTTTGAGGGGATTCCAGGTTATCCAGGAATGCAAATCTGTTTCCATCAGGCCATTAATCTAGGAAGTGACATGATTTGTGCAAACAGAAGCTTTTGACTTCGGTAAGAGCTTCTGATTGCAAGCCAAGACAAGCACTAGTTGTCACATAGGAAGAGTTTACTCGACTTTGTTAGCCTAAAGTATTTGTGTTCAATTCCAGGAAGTGGAAACAGAGCAATACTTCACCCTTTTTCTGCCAGCATTGAAAGAACGAGGATATGACGGATTCTTTTCTCCAAAGTCACGTGCCAAAATCATGTCTGAGCAGGAGAAAAAGCATGTGGATGGCTGTGCAATATTCTTCAAAACTGAGAAGTAAGGAGCAGAAGCACTTTTTCTTACATACATTTAAAAAGTTTGATTTTGGTCTGAAAGTCTCCCTCTCTCAGGGTGCACAGTAACCAAATTACTAAAACACAAAAAAATAAAGTTCACTATAAGGAATGATCTTCCCTCCCCTTGCTGCCCTGATTATGTGCAACAGAGTCTTTCCCTTTCTTTCAGACTAAAGATATCTCTTAAGAAGATATCTCAAAGATATCTGAAGAAACATGAAAGTTGAAGGAGGGCTAGTATGAGTAAAAACAAACACGCTTCATGTGTGCATTTTTTGGCTGATCTAATAAATAGCTCACCTTCTTTACAAACCTTTGCCGTGCTTGACAAGTTTCAGCTCTCTAAGATTAATCTTAAAGATCTTCAGTCTTTAAAGCTGTGCTGGCTTAATCTTCAGGTATTAAAAGGTGTACTGCTGCCACAGGATAACAGAACACTCTTGGCTTTAACGTGGGTGTATTACTGAATATCTTTTCCAAAAAGTTCTGCTACACTAAAAGCATCAAACCATTGGGAAGGCAGGAGAAGTGCTGGCATTCACGCTTCTCATTTGTGTGAACTGCACAAACTGAAGCAAGGCATTTTGGGGCATCCTATGGCTGTAAAGGAAAGAAAAAAAAAGTCACAAAACTAATGGTGGTAGCTAGGGGTTAGAAGGAAGCTGTTTTTAATAATGCATTTGCCCAAAGTAAAAGAGAAGCCTTTATTTACTGTCTCATCTTGATTTTTTTTGCCTAGAACAGTCGTGGGGAGGTGCAGTAACCTCTCAGCATTGCTCTGAGTAGTCCTCTCAGAGTGCTCTGCTGAAGCAGATAAAACACTTCCTAAACCCCAGAGATCTATTCCTGGAGAGTCTATATCTTGTTAGGCAGAGAGGTCTGCCCTGACTGGTAGACTGCTTCCTAGAACTGTTTTTGCTTTATGAAGTGAGAGGCCAAAAGAAACGTGCCTCACCCTGTCCTTCAGACTCTGTCCCTGGATGTTGCAGACTGGCGGTCAGGCAGGAACCACGCCTTTCATGCAGCTCGATGCCACATGTGTTCACGTGTGATCCTGCTTGTTTCACCAGGTTTACGCTGGTGCAGAAGCACACCGTGGAGTTCAACCAGGTGGCGATGGCCAACTCGGAAGGTTCGGAAGCGATGTTAAACAGAGTGATGACGAAGGACAACATTGGAGTTGCTGTGGTGTTAGAGGTGCATAAGGAATTATTTGGAGCAAGTGAGTATGACCGTGGCTATCTCATGGACTGACCGCTCAGTTCCCCTTGAAGGCACCACATTCCTTTGGCAACACGTCCCCATGTGATAGCACTGCTGTTGGCGGTGGTAGCCGAGTACTTGCAAATCAGCCAGCACTGCTCACTTTGCTAAATTGAGGAATGGAAGCCCATCGGTGGCTGAGGCAGGACACAGGTGACGTGATTTCCAGTTCTAGCTGCACTTTCATCCAGATGCCCAGCGTTCAGCTTTCTCCTGTGAGGCTTTTGTCCTTGTTTAGTTAGACTGCTAAATTTTACTTGATGAATTAAGCTTTTCCAAGGTCACTGTGTCTGCATGCATATGCTCTTACCAGTAGCTGTTGGTAATATTCAACTTCTATTTTCAAGTCTCTTTTTTTTCCCATGATTGAATCCTTCTGTCCTCCCCCAGTGATTACATGACAGTGCTGATGTATTGATGTGGAAGAATGAGATTATCAGGTGTCTTTTGATGCCACTTGATTGACTGACTGTCACGCTTTCATTATGTTTGATCAGACGCAGTAGACAATTTCAAGATACTTAAAATTGCCACCCTGCTCTGTCTGCGTGTCTGGATTTTTGATCACTGCTTTCTAATGCGTATTCTTCAAAGGAGCAGGGTGTCCAGATTGCAGGCCAGGGAGAAATTGTGTGTAACTTCATGCCCCACCAAGTACTGCTTCTCAGATATATAGTAAAAGCAGCTGTAGTGTTTTCCAGCAGCTAGGTTCATACTGCATTTATTTAAGCAGATGCCTTTTTTTTCCCAAGGGAGTAATTAATAAGCTAAACTAATCTATTGATAATAATTTTAGCTGTGGCAACTAAGAGTCAGGAAATTCGCTCGTGCCTTAACCATTGAAGAGTGGTGCATAGTTTATAAGAGTTTGTAAGAGTTTATAAGTCAAGTGATGGCCACCTTCACCTTTGAGTTCATTATGTCCTTTAGTGACAGGGCACTGGAGAAGATTCTTGAGCAAATCTGTCCTTGAGATGTGGAAAGGAAGAGAAAGGGAGAGCATTCAGAAGATGTTAAGAAAAGCAGTTGACCAGTAGAGAAGGAATGCAACTGCAATTGTATCAGCTTATGCTGATTATTTCGTTCTTATGTTGGTGAGATTTAGTGAAGTGGTATCATGTATGAGGTGCTGATTTTGAAAGGAGACACAGGTTAAGTAGTGCCTTTTTCTCAGCAGTGCAAGTATATCCATTTTCTGGTGTATGTCCCTTCAAGTCCTTAGTAGCTAGACCCTGATCATAACGAGGGATAAATCTGCTGTGTTCACACAACCAGCCCTTTCACTGAAAAAAATGTATTTATCTATCTAGGTATAAAATCTCTTCATGTGGACAAACAGCTGCTTATTGTGGCCAATGCCCACATGCACTGGGACCCTGAATACTCGGATGTGAAACTCATTCAGACTATGATGTTTGTCTCAGAACTGAAAAATATCCTTGAGAAAGCCTCAAGCAGGCCTGGTAGCCCAACAGCAGATCCCAATTCTATCCCACTGGTGCTGTGTGCAGATCTTAACTCATTGCCTGATTCAGGTAAGACTGATTGTGTCTTAATTTTTCACGTACCTTTTTAGAGTCCTTTTTTCCTCTGTGGGTGATTAAGTAGCTCGTATTTCCCTGGGTATCTGTTCTGGAAAGCTTTCTTAGAAGCAGCGGTCCTCCAAAATTTGAATGAAGAAAATGCAAGTCCTCCAGCTGAGCAGATTGCTTTTTATGATCAGTTGTGCTCTCTAGAGAAGTTGGTCATGCCTCAAAAGATACATAGACAAGCACAGATAGATCTTAAATAAATGGTTAAATAAATACCTGGACAGGAGGTTCATGACATAACACGAAAACTTCCTAAGGAGATTCACTTGCTTTAGTAATTGTGATTTTTGATACCGTTTTATCAGGCATATGTAAAAAAGCTGCCTCTCTAGCACCCCTTGTGTCACATACATACAGCAGTACGCACACTGTGGGTTTACTGTCATCCTCAAGAAATTGTGCCAGGACTGCTGGAGAGCTCCTGTTCCTTGGCTGCCTCTCAGAAAGGGGTAAACGTATCAGGCATTGGGCATCAATCATTTTTCCTGATTCTGTGAGGTCTCTTATCAATGGTCTGGTTTTTAACTCTGAGGACAAAATTCTTCAGATCTTGTATTTTAAAGCAACTGCCTGAACCCTTTCCTTTGCAAACAGGTGTAGTGGAATACTTAAGCAATGGCATAGTAGCTGACAACCACAAGGACTTCAAGGAGTTGCGTTACAACGAGTGTCTCATGAACTTCAGCGGCAATGGGAAAAACGGGGCTTCTGAAGGAAGAATTACACATGGCTTCCAACTCAAGAGCGCCTATGAAAACAACTTGATGCCTTACACCAATTACACTTTTGATTTCAAAGTAAGCAGCGATTTTTCTGAAATGGCAGGCATTGACCTGGTCTCCCCAGGATGCTGTCTTAACTTTCTGACCGTTTCTCTCTGTTCCTGTAAGTGCTTCTTCACTGGCTCCTACACTTGCTGGACGCTTTCCTACCACACAAAAGTCCTTGATTTCTTGGCGTTTTTAAGCTTCTGCCCTGGCTCTGGCCAGTGACTTAACGAAAACGGATGCAGTGCTTTGAGCGCGAAGTGGCGTGCGCTTTGATTTCCCTGATTCCAGGGCCGTGCGTCTTCCCGTGACTCGCAGCGAGCAGCCAGTCGAGTTGAGGTTGCCAGAACCGAGGCCTGTTCTCACTGTCATGTTTCTCTTTCTCCCTAGGGTGTGATTGACTACATTTTCTATTCCAACACTCACATGAACGTGCTTGGTGTCCTGGGGCCTTTGGACCCTCAGTGGCTGGTTGAGAACAACATCACTGGGTGTCCACACCCTCACATCCCTTCAGACCACTTCTCACTGTTAACACAACTCGAACTCCATCCTCCGCTCCTGCCTCTTGTCAACGGTGTGCACTTGCCGAACAGGAGGTAGTGGAGCCCTGCCCCTTTGAGGGCAAGGACCTGTTGTTATGGACCTGTACAGTTGTAAATCAAAGTATATAGGAGTGAAGTATGGCCAACCTTAAGCTGCTTCTTCAAGCTCCTTTCCTTATGTGTTTGATATGAGATTTTGCACATTTTGGTGCATATTGGTATCATTTGGCACTAGGGCTGGAACCAAAGTATTATTCCCTTTCCAGGTTTTTAATTTAATTCTGTTTTTTAAACTGGCAAGCTTTTTCTTTTCAGTAGGAAGCTGCACTTATAAATGGACAAATGAGATTAAAAAGTTACATATTAACGTATTTAAACATAAAGCTTTTTTTTTTTTTTTTCCAGAATGGGGCAAAACGCTCCAACCTTTTAGGAGAAAGAAAAACAAAAACAGAAGTGACTGGTTTGCAGGAAGAGTATTAGAAAATCTGTTTGTTTGAACCCAAAATGGAGACTGAGCTCCGCATCCAAAATAAAATTTGCACATTAGCAAAGCACTTAGTACCCGACTCTAAGTCATTAGCAGTGTGGCCCTGCCCATTATTTAACTAATAGTAGAAAACCAAAGATGGCTTAATACCCGTGATAAAACTTGAGGTCTAAATTCTCGTGACATAAGTCTGCTTACCACAGAAATTCCGATGATCATACATCTCACAAAGATTGAGTTTGAGCATTTGATGCCATGGTAGATCGCCTGCTCGGCAGACGTGACGGTAGCTTCTGTTTTTTGGAGCTCCGAAGAACTTGGTCCCTTCTGGGCAAGATATTCAGGAATCCAAACGGCCTCTGTGAAACAGAGCTGCCCCTCTGCTTCGGCAGGCCAGGACGACCCGCTGCTCAGCAGCATGGCTTGGGAGCGGGGTTTGGGGGTGGGAAGGAATTGCACTTAAAGCAAGCAGTTACAAGCAGCTGAGAACAAAGAAGTTCCAATTCCCTTCTAGGTTCCCTTTGCTGAAGTTCAGTTGCAAAGATGAGGAACTTTGGATGAGCTGGTTGAGCTTAGGGTACAGGAAAAAGCCACTGGAAATGATCTTACTTCCGTCTCCGAAGCGCATGTGAGGCAGCTATCGGGACGCTTTTGTCATTGGGGGAGAGAGCAGTAGCCACAATCATTCCTTGGATTATTTTTCCTGACCCTAGTTGCCAAATAGCCATCATATGTTTTTAATAATCTTTCTTTTCTGTCGTCGGTCAGGGTTGAATTCAAAAGCTGCTGGTTCATTCCCAACTGTTAATGCTCTTTAGATGTGTTGGAAATCCTTTTTTTTTTTTTTCTTCCTTTTTTATGCTCTAGGTGGCCAGTTCAAAACCTTGTGCCTCGAGAGGCATTAAACCTAATGCAATTTTCTGCAAGAATTGGTTGGCTGCTTAATGTTAAAAAAAAAAAAAATGGCACAGTAATAGAAAAAGGTTGTGTCTGTGTTTTTAAGTTTTTCTTTATTCTGCTTTTTTGCTGCTATAAGATTTTCTTGAACTTATATTTTAAACTTTTCATGCACTTTACTGTTTCTAGTCTCAAAATGTGATATTTTTAATAAATGAAAAAATTTTCCATTACGTGAATGAAATTTTTAAACAGATTGATAGCCTATATTTATGTCTCATTCGTATACTTAAAGAAGTCAAATTGAAATTGTTAAATCAGTTTTAAATGCTAAGGAGCCATCTTCTGTCTTGCAAAACTGATAAGTCAGGCTGTTCCTCTACTCTTTAAATATGCATTTCCTTTGTCGTTTTATACATAGGAAATTATCAATAGCAAAAAACAATTGGACCTAGAGTAGAAAATATTCCCTGACTTCTGCTGGGGGGCCGGGGAGGGGGATGGTGTGGGACAAATGCAAAAAATCAGTTCAACGAAATGACAACTCCCTCTTTAAAAAAAAAAAAAAAGTGCCTAAAAATGGAGGCGTCATCTATTGCCTAACATAAATTGGAAGCTATCATAGCTGGGTAAAATTAATGTACATAAATTGCTTTGTGCAGCACCAAAAAAAAGCCCTTTTGAGAGACGGATTTTCCTCTAGGTGCAGGTATCTCTTTTTTAATATACCTCAGCGCTCGACACCTAGCCATGCAGATAAATCGAGAACGTGACTGAGAGTATAGTACTGGAAAGTAGAATAGCATGAAAAACTTAATTTTGTGGACATTACCTTTCTGTAATCAGCTACTGTATCTTTTTTGGACGGGGGGTTCTCTGCTCTGGAGGTATGCACTAACAACCCATTCTCCTCCTTTCGTACACGCATGTGAACTAGCAACGTGAGCAATATTTCCTACCATACTTCACTCCCAATATTTTTTGAGATGTTTGTATAAAATGGAATTTAAAGTTCACCTATGATTGTATATGAACTGCAGAGGAGCCCATTTATTAATAAAAACAAAAACCAACAACAATCTTTTGTAATACCAGGGTGGGAGAGGGGGGGGATGAGGACACCACTGAGCGGTGAGCATTGTAAGCTGCGCAGGGTCTGCTTGCCTTGGGTTTATATCTGACTGAAGTGTTCTGTTGCAGGAAGGTGTTCAATTGGATTTTCTCTGCTTCAAAATGCACCTTGCAAAGCCCATTACGCTGTGCAATTTTTAAGAAGTTCTTTTCCCAGACGTTGCACAAAACCTCTGGATTTTAAAAAAATCTGTTTAAAAAAACCAACCATCTGTTTAAAGCTCCGTTCATGTTTCAGTTGATGCGCCTGGGGGCATGCTTGTGTGCCGTTCACACGTCTGGCTCCCTCCCTGTTCCCCTGCTGGATTTTCCCCTTCCCTGCAGAAGGAGCAGTAAGGGGGTCGTGCTTTTTCCTCTAGCTGAGCAGATTTTCTGCTCCCAGACGAGAGGGAACACAGAGCCCTCAGCACGCCTCGTGTAGGGCCGTAAGCTGTTCCGAAACACATCCTCCACATGGTGATGCTCCTTTTCTTTTGACCCAGAAGGATGCTGACAGCGTCCTGCAGGGTATTTTCTAAGGGGGAAGGAGGGAAGTCATACATGAACCCAAATATCCCCAACTATAAACAGTTTTTCTTCATCGCTGCCCCTTGGTTCTCATCCTCGAACAGATTGCATTGCCCTCACAACCAAAAGCCTGGAAAAAAAAAGCTCGAAGCCTTTTACTGCTCCTCGCTGTCTTGGTTTGGTTTCAAAACTACTGTGCCTGGTGTCAACTTCTAAGCAACAGCACTGCCTAAAGCAAGCAGAGAAAAAAAAATCCAACACCGTTCTACAGGCAACTTTTTAAAATTCAATATGGTAAATCTGTTAGCTATGGGGTTTTGTGTGTACATATATATATATAAAAAGAGAATTTTGTACAATGTAGCTGAATATTTTTGTTTCCTTATTTTGGTGTAAGGAGTGCGAACGTTTGCGTACCACTCGCTGAAGTCAGGTATGGCACAATGGGTTCTGAGACCAGCTTTTCTTCCCATTTGCCTCGTTAAAAGCTTTTTTCTGTCATTTTCTGGCATTCACTGAGAAAATACGTCATTTTGTCAGCAAGCTGTCTCTGTGTGTTCGAAGCCACTCCTATTTAGTCTGCAGAAGCCTTCAGAAAAGCTCTTGTTAATCTCAGCTCCTTGCTATCCTGTTTTATGGACTATAAAGCCAAAATCTTTGAACCCTTACCTTTTCAGAAGCTCTTAGCACCTACCGCAGGTCTCCCACCTTACCAGCTTTGCTGCCAGGACTCCTAACTCCATGCTTCCGTGCTTGAACTGGAGGCCAGGCTTACAAAGGTGCTGAGCAGCTGCAGCTCCCAAACCCTGACCCTGGTGCATCAGCTTGGCTTTTGGAGGCCAGCCAGGCTGGGAAAACACCATTAAGGTTCCCAGCTGGAGGGTTCCTCGTAGTGAGCAGCAGCTGAGAGCCCTTAGCACTGAAGACAAGATTTAATCCCAGCAAGGCAGGGGCAGCTTTCATTTTTCACAAGGTGTTTTAAGCTTCTAGCATCCAAGCCTTCCTTTGGTGTGAAATTCGGCATAGCGGGGTTGATGGAAAGGTTTTTTTTCATCCTATCCAAGCCAAATCACTTGCCTGCACTAGAAGTAGCCCAACAGTGCAATGCCCACCAAGCACATCCCCATCTGGCACTCCCCTCAGCCTCCTGAGACGATACCAGGGTGTTAGGGTGCGAAATGCCATCCCTCCCTCCCTCCCTCCCTCCCTCCCTCATCATTTTACACCAGAGTTTATTACACTTTCGCAATGGATCTGTATGTTTTTTTTTTTCCCTAATAACTAAAGAATCCCTTTCCTCGCTGCCAGTGAAGCAGGTGGTGTTGCCCGTGGCTGGATTTGAGGGGTTCCTGAGGCTGTGCAAGCTCCGGAGCCTGCCTGTGCCCTGGCGTGCCCAGCAGCAGGAGGTCACTGCACTGAAGCCAGGCTGTTGGAAGAGCAGTGGGACAATCCCCTACACAGCCTAGCAGGCTCAATAAGCTCAAAAACAATGTATAGAGGAGATGATAAAGCTGCAGACGCAGCTGTGAGTGGCGCGGGACCTTCTCCTGTGACCACTGGGTTTGCTTTTCTCCTGGGAGATGAGCGCAGGGACGTTCAAACCGCAGGGCTGACGAGGTAGGCACAGGTACTGCACACACAGCAAAGGGGCAAAACCAGCAGCTTCAAAGAGCTCTCAGCAGGAGAGAAGTGGGTGTGTGGAGGCAGCAGTTCGCTGCTTCGGCTGTGTGAGGACGAAGGGCTCCAGGAGCAGCTCCTGGGAGCGCAGCTGAAGGTAACCAGCAGGGTGGCGAAATGCTCGTGCACAGCGGTGCGGGGTTTTTAACACAGCACTGCTGGCAACACACGCCAAGTGATGTGGCTCTTTCTCTCTGCCCTCCCCTGCAGTAGCACGGTGTATTTGGCCTGCACGAGCTCTCCCCGTTTTAGCGGCGAGGTTCGGAGTGATTCTGGTCCGTGCTCTCATCCTCTTTGTTCAACAGTTCCTAAAACTGAGGCGTTTTTCCAAGTTTGCATTTGTCTGTATTATGTCTTTGTTCCAAAGCAAAAATAATTAAAAAAAAAAAAAAAAATCCTGGTGGCTGTCTTTACAAGTGACGTTACATGGCTTTGTTTCCAGTTTTTAATTACCGCATCGTGTGTTACCGCGTGAGCTGCTTCTGCCCTCAGCCCCTACCCTCCGGGGCCTGAGCTGCCCCCCTGCAGCTCTTGGTTTGGGAGGGTGCCTTTGCTCAGCCTCCTGTCTTTCTTTCTCATTTTTTTCCCCTTTTGTCTGCGACACAACATCCTCTCCCCCCCCGCACGTGGGACTGCCCGCAGATGGAGAAGCAGGAAGGGGCAGTGCCACTCCGGGGCGCGCTGCAGTTTTAAGGGGCTTTACGGGGCGCTTTGTGGAAACAGCAGCCCGGCCTGAAATCAGGAGCACGCAGGAGAGGGTCTCTCCCCCTCTCTCTTTCCCTCCTCGCAGTAATTTGTGTTTTCCATCCTTGTGCACTATGTAAAAGCCAGCTCCACTGGTACAAAAAGATCTATTTTGGCACTCTCTCAGAAAAACCCTTTTCTGCAGGATGTGCCATGCCCCCCGAGCCCTGTACCCCACTGCTCAGGGAGGAGCTCGCAGGGCAGGAGAAGAGACGGAGGTCCCAGGAGCCGGGGGGACAGCAGGGACACGGCAGGGCCAGGGCTGGGCCTGGGGGGAACTCGCTCTGTGCAGGGACCAGCCAGAGAGAAGGAGACACCCGAGCCAAGCAGCCCTGCCTGCTTTAACCTTACAACAGCCTGGAGAAGGGACTCAAAGCCCCAAACTGTCCCTTTTTTTCTCCACCCCTCCTTTTTTATTTTTTATTTGTACCATTGGAAACCGGGTACCGCTCACACGCGATGTATAGGGCTGAATATCTGCTTGTTTCCTCGCACCTGTGCACTTTTGCTTCCATCTGTAGGCAATAAATGGCCCTTTTGCAACCCCTCCGGTCTCCTGCTGCAGTTCCTGGGAGGCACGGGGCGGGAGGGAGCCCATCGGGATCGGCAGCGGGCTTTGCACCTTGGCCACCACCCCGGGGTGGTAATTTTTGTGATGTCCTGGTGATTTTCGTGCAAATCCACACGGACAGAGCTGCCACAAGGAGGGAGAGCGCGTTCATGCTTTTATTGAGCGGCACCCGGGGCGGGCTGGCAGCACGCAGGGGAGCAGCGGGGGCGCTGGAACAAGGTGGGAAGCAGCAGGGGCACGGGGCGGTGACACCACTGCTGTCCCCATGGGTGGATAAATAACCACGGCTGGTTATTGCTCATCTATTTCTCATCGTAGCGGGGCAGGGGCAGAGGCAGGGGGTGCTGGGGAGGGGGCCCGGGCCCTGTCAGGGGGCCAGCGGCCGCCTCTCCGCATCCCTCCGCAACCGCGCCGCCGCCTCCTTCCTGCTGCCATTCCTCTGCGTCAGCTTGTGGATGAGCAGCTGGATCCAGGGCGCCTCGGGGGCCACGCACACCTTCCTGCTCCTCGTCAGGGACAGGCTGCAAGGTGACCGGACCCGCTCAGCCCCCCGCCAGGAGCCTCTTCCCCTAAAGATTTCCCAACCGCGCCGCCACCTGCAGGGAAAACCCCTCCAGCCCCCCGGCGGGGTCGCAGGGCAGCTGGGACGGGGTTTGTCCGAGCACAGCCCGGGTACCGAGAGGGGCAGCTTTGGGGTTTTTGCACCGCCCGGGCCCTGGGCTCAGCACTTACATGATCTCCTTCCTCCTGCAGTGGATGCCCGGCGGCGTAACGTCGATGGCGAGGATCAGCCCCAAGCTGATGACCTGGGCGGTCGATTTGACGCACTTGCACCTCTTGTTGGTCAGCAGGCTCTCCAGCGACAGCCCTGAGCCACAGCAGCCCACGTCCCGGGCTCAGTCCCCAGCTGGGGGGGGACAAACGGGGACACCCCCCCCCTGCTGTCCCCAGTCCCCATCCCATCCCCCCGCGGTGCCGTTTAGCGGGGCTCACAGCAGAGAAGGGCAAAAGCAGGCGGCGTGGGAAGGCGCAAGGCTGAAGCAAGGCTCATCCCTCCCCAGAGAGCTTCCATCTCTCTTTCCATGCATCTAGCAGGGTTTAGCTTCAACTCGGCTGATGTTTTCAGAACTGAACCTGCTCCCTGCCCACCCGCCGAGCGCTCAGCCTTCCAGGGCCTTGAAGAGAAGCAGCTTAACCCCACCATGCGAATCCCACCCCGGGCACGCCCTCAGTTCAGCCGGCGGGTCGAGAAGATGAAATTTTGAGTTCAATGATTGCCAGAAGGAGAAGGAGGAATCCGAAAGCTCGGAGAAGCCCCACGCATCCAACAGCACCGCCCGGGCCCCACACTCACTCACCGTCCCCCGGCACCAGGCTGCTCAGGAGCAGGGCCAGGGCCAGCGCCACCGGCAGCAGCCGCATCCTCGCCGCCCGCCCCGAGCCGCGGGCAGGACGCTTTATAGCCAGCCCCAGTGGGGATTTTGCGGGTAGGGAAACGCAGGGGGAAAAGGATCTGCCCCGCGCCCCCGGCGTCGACTTCCCTGCCGTCGCTTCCCCCTTCGGCACGTGGCCCGAGGCGCCTCCCTGCCCCGCAGCGCCACCGAGAAATGCAGAACCCAGCACGGCCGCGGCCCGCAGCCTGGCTCAACAAACACCCAGCGAAGCTGCAGGGACGCCAGGGACGGTAACGGGGGTGGTAAATCCAACCTTTATTGGCTGCTTGTGCTGGAGGGGACATCGCGCTTCTTGCTGGTGCCAAGGGGCGGCGGGGAACGGCACCGTGGGGTGGGGGCAAGGGAAGCGTGCAGGGGTTTAGGTGCATGAAACGGGGGAAAACAGCCGTGGGGCATCACACGGCAGCACCTCCGGGCTGGGGGCTGCCTGGATTTGGGCAGGACCCATCTGCGTGTCCCGGCGGCGGCAGCTTCCTCAGGGAGGAGCAGCTTTCTTCCTCCTGCCGACAGCAGAAGGGGAAAACGTGTGAAGAGCGCACCCCGGGAGGGCTCCCAGGGCTCCTGGGGACCCCCGTCCGCGCCGGGGCTGCTTACAGTTTCGGGAGGTCCTGCAGGAGTTTCTTCACCCAGGGGGCGTTGGGATCCACGCAGACCCTCTCGAGGGATTTTAGCTTAATCCTAGAAAACACGCGGGGTTTCGGCACCGCCACCGCCAGCCTCCCAGGGGGAGGCTCAGGGAACTGAGCCCCCTCCCGGCGCTTCCCGTGGCCAGGGGAGGTGGAGGAGGGCAGGAGCTGCCGGAGGGGAGCAGCACCTCGCCCCCCGCAGCCACTTACACCACCTCCAGGCGCCGGCAGCTGCTCCCCACCGGCCGGACCTCGACGCTCTCGTACTTGGAGGGGTGGATGAAGGTGGCCGTGGTCTTGGCGCAGCGGCAGCTCAGGTTGCCGTTGGCTTCCAGGAGGGCTGGAGGGGCACAGGGCTCGCACACCGCCCCAAAACGCACCCCCGGCCGCTTCCCCCATCCCATTCCTCTCCAAAACCCCTTCCGGGAAACGCGTCTCCCCCTGCCCCAACCCTCCCAGGGCTGGCACCTCTTTGCCAAAAAGCCTCAGAAACATTTCAGCCCCTGGAAAAGGAGCACGACGCCCCTCCAAAAACCTTCCCCCGCCTCCCGGCAGCCCCGCAGACAGAAGGGGGGCACGGGGAGCCCCCCGGCCTCACCTGCACCCCCAGGGCGGTGGGTCACCAGCAGCACCCCCAGCAGCAGGGTCGCCCACGCTGCCATGCCGGCCCCATCCCCGGCCCCGCCGGCACCCCCCTATTTGAGCCGGAAAATAGGAGAAGTGCGGCGGCGCAGGCGGGAGGCCCCGGGGTCGGGTGGTTTTCGCCCGCCGCCCTTCCCCGCTGAGGGTGCTCGCCGAGGTCGCGGCGCTGCTGGGGGGTGTGGGGTTCCCGAAACCGGCGCTGTTTTCCCTTTCCTGAGAAGCTGGGTCTGGTGCAAACGTTCGTCGTTTCCCCCCTCGCTTGTTCTTAGTTCACACAGCCACGCCAAGCTGGAGTTCCCTGGGGTGTTTTAACCTTCTGCACGGGCACTATTGGTGTGCCAGCTGTAGCACTTAAAAAATATTCCCCACTGACTTTGGGACAGTCAGAATCGGCAGGAGGCGAGCTAACGAAGCACCTTGGAACGGCAGCAGGGCCATGAGATCCGTGCCCCACAAGCTGATTTTCCCCCCACCAGGCACATCCTGGCCTGAGCTCTGGGAACACTGGTTTTGGCTCTTCCCCCCCAGCACCCATCCCAGCTGACGCTGCTGCCCGGCACAAGCCTCTGTGTGTCTCCGTCCTGGTGCCAAAGGGGTTTTCACCCCCTGACCTGCAGTGGAAGTGCTCCACCTGCAGCCTGCCACGGATCCGTCAGAGAGCACCCCGGGTGCAGAACGAAAACAAGCTCGGGTCTAAGTTCCAACAGCTTTTACCAAAGCCCCACGGAGCATCTCCAAAACTAGGCTCAGGGCAAGACCCAGGGGAAATACAACAGAAGAAAAACCCAGATTTTATTTGACCCGAGAGACAAGACGCACGCTCTGTCGGTGAGTGCTCTCAAAGTTGCTCCGAGAGAGGTGGGAACAGCCCCCGAACAGCACAGACTTCAAAGTGCAGGGGCAGGGGACCCAACGCGGGGTTCCCTCTCAGCACTCGCCCACCTGTGAGCGCAGGGAGCAGCCCGGCTGCCACAGGGCCGGACACGGGGCTCGGGCTTTCGGGAAAGGGGGAAGCAGGGGCAGAGCGAGGAGCCGCCAGGTTTCCACGCCTGTGCATCATCTGGCAGGCTGCCTCGGGGCTCTGAGCATCAACTTCCTCAGCAGGAAACTTATTTTTTCTTCCTGCAGAAAGCAGAAGGAGGAGAAATGTGTGAAGGCAGAAGAAAACGGGTCCTAGAGGAGGAAGCTCCGGCCCGAGCTGGAGGAGGTCACCGCTGTTTCCCCTGGGGCTGGTGTCCCCAGCAGGGACAGCCACCTCCTGCCACCCCCCTGCTCTGCCTCGGACCTGGCACACTGCAGGAGGAAATTTTCCCAGCCTAGCACTGAAGCACCATTGCACTCTCACAACAGCTCCTGCCGCAATTTTTTTCCCCAAAAAACATTCTTCCCCCCCCCCCCCCCCCCCCCCCCCAAGATGTTTTTGGAGGCACAGCACCGCACGCAAACCGCGCTGAGCACAGCCTAGGGGTGGCAGCACCGTGAGGCTCACCCCGCTGGGTGACCCCATGGGATGGGGTCCCTCAGCCCCACAGAGAGCCCCAGCAGCCCCCCGGGAGCCCTCGTTCCTCTAAGCTCTTCCCAGGACTGCAGGCACGAGCCAAAGGGGCTTCAGCAAAGCAACTTACGTGCTCACAATGCGCTTCAGTAGTTTCTTTACCCAAGGGGCCTCGGGGTTCACGCACACTTTTGACGAGGTTCTTAATTTAATGCTGAAACACAAGGAGTGTCTATGAGCGTTATGCTCCCTCCAGAGGCAGGGATCTGAACAGCCGGAGCTGATCTGCAAGAAGCAGCTTCCATTCACAGCTCTCGGACCTGGTGTAGGTCAGCGGAGGAAAAGCCTGGCTGTGGCTCATCCTACAACCCACAAGCACACCCCACCTGCTCAGCACCAGTGCTAGGAAATCACGCTTTCCCCTGCTTGGAAAGGCTCGTTTAAAGCTTCAGCACCTCATTTCTGGGAGGTAATTCTGCAGAAGCCGAAGCGGTGGGAAGATGAGCAGTGTTCCCTACAGCTGCTCATGTCCCAGGGACCCCTGACACACTGGCTCTGATATATTTCCTTTGCCAGAGATAACCCGAAGTTTTCCAGCCCTGAAGCACGAATGCTGCTGGGAGTTTTGGAAGGATTTAGCTTTCAGAAAGGAAGCTGAGAAGCACAGTGGTTGCAGAAGACAACGCTCAGTGCTGGCCCTGCATCTCTGCGCGAGCAGAGGAGAAAGCAGCTTTCTGCCCCCACGGCTACGGCAAGCAGCTCGCAGCACTTACATGATCTCTGTACGCCTGCAGGTGCTTCCCACGGGTCTTATTTCAATGCTTTCGTATCTCTTTGGGCTGATGTAGTCTGAAGTTGTCTTTACGCACCTACAGCTCAGGTTCCCGTTCACTTCCAGGATGGCTGAGAAAGAGAGAAGGGAGCAGCTTACAGAGACAAAGCGTTACGGAGAGAGGCTGCATCTCTGGAGCTCCCGGAGAGCCTGGGGTCTCCTGTGGTGCAGGACGAGGATTTGGCACCTTCCCCTGCTAAAAGCAGCGAGGACTGAGGCGGGCTGACCGCTCCCAGCCGCGGGTATCTCTGTGAGGACGCCAGAAGCTCACCTGCATGGGCCGAGCGGGACATCATCATCATCACCATCACCAGCAGCAGCAGCCCCAGGAGCAGGGTGGCTCCGGTTCCCCGCCGGGCTGCCGGGTGCATCGTGGCGGTGTGAGGAGCCGGCGGCACAAACCCCTCTATTTATCGGCGAGGGGCACGCTCCGATACGCGGCGGCCGGGGCCGGGGCCGTCACACGCAGCAGGCAGAGCGTGAAGGAGAGGTGAGATCATTTCTCGGAGGCTCACCGCAGGCAGGCCAGGAGCCAAATTTGCAATGTTATCGATAAAAGGCGGCTTCGGGGGTGGAAGGCCCGCTTGGTTTCCCCACGTAATCTCCACCTCCCGCCCCCCGACCCTTTCTCCTTAGCTGGGGCTGTACAAACGACATCAGCATTCGTTCCCTTCAGCATTTACTCAACCACGAAAGGAGCCCAAAATACAGTCAGAGCCCCAGCCCCGTGTAAGCAGGGTTTTTTGTTTTGTTTTGAGGCGGCCAGATATTTACATATTTCTCTCTGAGGGCTATAATCCCCCACGCTAATTTTTGCGCTCTCTTACATCAGCAAAAAAAAAAAAGCTCAGCGCCGTACAGTGGAAAAAGAACAAAGAGCTTGGCAGCTCGTTTCCACCCAGCCCTTCGCTGTGCCAGCAAAAGCACCCAGGAAATGCAAGAAATGACTGGCACAGCGGCACCAGCAGAAGGGAAACCGTTCCTACCCCTCTGCATGCCTCGATTGGTGCTGAGGTGAGCATTTATCAGCAGCTTTTCTCACACCAGCGGCCTGGGAGCAAAGCACAAGAGGGAGCCAGGCAACGGCAGCTGGAACAGCAGCGGGGCACTCGAAACAGGGTTCCCTCAAAACCCAGGGATCAAAGCACCGCGTGTTGGTGTGCGGGGGCTGGTCCCATGAAGCCAGCATCACTGGCACTGACACGGGACGTGCAAGGCCCGTTTTCAGCCCCTGCGGCCCCAAAATCCATCTTCATGGGGCACCACGGGGCTGCGGGGGGAAGGGGGCTGCCCTCTGGGCAAAGTCACCAGGCGGGAAGGAAAAGGGGAAGGGGACACACAGCCATGAGAGGGAAGCGAGGAGGAAGGAAGAGGGCAGCAGAAAGATGATGTGGTTGGGTGGCAATGCTGTAATTTGGAGCTTTCAAATCACGTCTGCGTTTTATATAGTAATATGACAGTAAACTAAAAAAAAAAACACAAACCACATGAGTCTTCTACTTAGAGCATAAGCCACTCTCCTTTCTCTTAGAGGCTTGATTTTCCCTGAGACAGGTGCAAAAATCTGGCAGAGATCTTGTTCAAAAGACCAAAGCCAAAAATGGGGAGTTGAACTCAGAGCCCAGGGACAATTTCCAGGATCTGTTCACAAAGCCCTGCAGAGGGAACAACACCGCCCTGCTGCAAGGCCAGGGGAAAAGGAGATGGCTTCAAGTTAGCCAGGGGAGAATCATCCACCTACATGAAGTACTACAGAGACTCCAGAGCTTCAAAACCTTTCTGAAGTTTATGACTTTGACACAGGCCTGCTGGGAGAAAGTGAAAGAAGTGGAGATGACTTTACCCGCAGCAGCACGGAAGAGAGGAGGGGGCAAAACGAGGAGCTGGGACAAAACGAGGAGCTCACCCCCAGGCTGCAGGGACGCCACAGTTGTTGCCCTGTCCCTAGGCCAAGGGCATCCCTGGCCCTGCTCCTGGAAACTTTACTATGGGGAGAAAAACAGCCAGAGCCTGCATGGCACGACCTGTCCTGAATGGCTCAGTAGCAAAACCAAGCCCCACGGTGATTTCAGGCCCCGGAGTCAAGTGGCAGTCACTGCCCCTGTGGCTGGGAAGACAAACCCAGCAGAGCCAGCAGCTCCTGCTCAGACACGTCCTCTTGATTCATACCCAGATGCGGATTTTCACAGCGAAGCCCAGCTCTCGCTCAGTCACCGCTGGGTTTCCCCCGTTGGGCCGTGCAGTTGGGTGAATCCCCACACACATTTGCCTAGCTGCCGGGCCCCGAGCTGCTGGAAGTTTCTGCTTTGGGTAGGAAAAGTGAAATAGACGTTGACGCGGCAAGAAAGGAGAACTTGAGGGAGATACTGTAATCCCAGGGCGCTCAAACTGCCTTGGTAGTAGTGGTGGTGGTTTTCATGCATGACTAACGCGTACATTGACAAACATCGTGGAAGAAAAGCTTGCAGTCACTGCTGAGCGCTAGGATCTGTGCATGCTGAGCGGTAATTCTGAAAAGGCAGAAGGAGGGTGAGGATCTAGCCCATGACTGTGCTCAAACCAACCACATCCTGGCTGCCAGTAATTCAGCAAAGCGGCCCTGGCACCTCGAGCAGTGCGTTTGTCCGTGCCATCACCAACTGAAACTCGTCAGAAATATCCCAGCAGCTTCTGCATTTTCTGCAGCAGCTGCACCTTTGATTCAAATCAAAGCCTCGCCTGCATTTATGGGTTCTGTTATTATTATTATTTTCAATCCAGTGGATCCTCCCGAAATCCTTCCTATGGCACCTACACAGACGTGGTACAGACACCTCCCTGAGGACATGAGTGTGGCAGAAGAGCAGCGCTCTGCTCGGCGGCTTTGCTGTGCTTCTGCAGCCACCAAACAGCTTCACACACACAATTTGGTGATAGAGAAGGCCTCAGGCTGGTTCTCCAAGGTCAACGATTTCCTTGAAGGCACTGAAAAACAGAGGGCGTGAAATGAGAGGGGAAGCAGGTGAGGTGTTTATGGCAAGGAGAAGAAAGCTGTCTTCTTGGAGACTTCACACGCTGTAAGAGACGAGGGAGGAGAACCTGTCACAGCACTCCCACAACCATGAGCCAGGGGCAGAGCAAGGATTTGGTCTGCAGTAAGGGGGTAACTTTGGAGATGGCGAGAAAGTGACCTGAGCTAAGAAAACCAGGAGGAAAAAAAAAAAGAAGAAATAATTGCCTTGTGCAACAGAAGCCCAACCCTGATGGAAATGAGGTGGGGACGCTGGCCATCCTGCCCCATGGAGAGCAGGTAAGGGTCCCTAGGAGACTGTGTTGAAAACGTCTGTGGTGAGTGAAGCCATGCTGGAGCCTCTCGGCCGCACTGAAACCCACTGCACTTGTGGGGAGTGAAATTGTGCTTCCAGCACGGCCCTCCCATCCCAGCACCCCTCACGCGAGGCACCAAAACTGCTTCAAAGAAGGAAAAAAAAGTACCCCTAAGAAAACCCCAACGGCAGCGAATTGCCACCACTGCGGTTTGCGGTCCGTCACCTGCTTCAGAGGGAGATGTAGAGATACCTTCAGCTGAAACGTGAGGGAGTCGCACACACACCTGTTTCAATTCCCATTTATCGTGGTTAGAAAACTCGCAGGCATTTCCACCCTAACTGGGAGCAAAGCAGAAAAATCAGGAGCTTGAATCTACCCCCACATAACACCGACCCAACGGCACAGCCCAGGGGAAGGGAACAACTGAGCTCCCCCAAAGCACTGGGTGAGCCTGGCCCTCTGCAAGCCAGCCCCAAAGGCTGGCAGAGCTTTATTTATGCTCAGATGCAAAATAGTCAGTGCTTACCGAGGCAAACTCCAGGTACAGAAATGAAATTTCAACATGAGAGCACCAGAATTAGAGAAATTCTAACAAAAGCAGCCCAAAGCTAGGTCATTCAACCACATACCAAGCCGATGCTTGCTGTCCTAGAGTGAAGGTACGTGGATGTGCTAATGAACAAGGTCTCATTTTCTGCTCTGTTCTCCTGAAAGCCAGAGGTGCAATCACACCTGCCAGCAGGTGAAAAACCTACCTAAAATTAGAGGTATCTTTCCAAGTAGGGCTTCACTATTTGGCCTGCTTGAGGACTTTGCTGAAGGGAAAGCACAGGACGCGTTCAGCAGCGCACCAGGGCACGCCGCCCAGCCTGAGCGCAGGGGCAGTCTCTGGGGCTGTCCGTCCACCCCGGGAATGCAAATAGCACCGGGCAAGTGCAGCAGAAAACCCCCAGACTGCCTGCTAATTTGCACTTGTAGCCAGAAAAGGGTGCAGGAGAAATACCCAGCACCCCCGCGCTTCAGCGCCCAAAGCCCTACACCCGAGTTAACCCGAAGTTAACCCAAGGTCGAGCAGAGGAGAAGTGCCATTCCTCAAAGACACGCTGGGAAAGCACAGCGGGCTGCCTTGCACGCAGTGGGAGCAGACCCCGAGGGCTCTACCAGCGAGCCTGGGTGGCCGCAGCCCCGCCGAGGGGCCGAGCACCCCCTGTGCACATTTGCATGCGGCGGGCACGGAGGAAGCGGTGCAGACGCCGCAGGTGCAGGGCGCACCCGTTAGCGGTCTGCGCGGGGGCACCGGGCTGACCCCGACCCCAGCAGGGCAATGGAGAGCTGAAACGAAGTCAGAGCGCGACACGGAGGGACCAATGGAGCGCCGGCACGGGTGTTATAAGCGAGGCTTGCCTGGTGGCACCCCTGGAACGGAGGAAGGTGCTGCACGTGGCGAGGGTGCTCCAGCACCTGAGGCTGGCACGGTGCGCCAGGGGAGCGGCTGGAAACTCAGAGCAGCGGGGTTACGTGGCTCGCTTGTCCTGTTTCAGGGAAAGCTGAAGACACACGGAGGAGCACTGAGAGGCACCTCGCACGAAGAGGAGCACCACTTGCTTCCTAGCCCCGTAAAAGCCTCTTCGGCCACAACAGGAGGCCTGCCCCCCGCATCTAGTGGCACATCTCTGCCTCACATTTACGCCCGTGACTCATTTCCCTACAGGTGTCAGCCGTTTCTTCCCAGACTATCCAGGGCTGACTGCCACAGCACATATGACATTTGTTTCTCCTGTTTTCCACCTGTTCAAAGCAGCGTTTACACGTCTGGTGGTTGCAGCAGCTTGGCATTTCCAGTCCCACCAAGCTACGCTGCATTTACCCATCCTGCCCGTAAAGTTCACAAAGCACACAGCTGGTTTTCACTGAGGTCCACTTAGCATCTCAGGGTCTTTCCTTACCTTCTCTTTGCCAGGTGTCTCCCTACCTCTTCTCCCAGGGTAGATCCTTCCCCACCTTTCACCTGCAAACCCCCACTGAAGTACTTTTAAAAAAAAACCTAGCCAGTGAGAGCGACGGTTCTCTGGCAGCGAGTAAAAATGGCAAGGAGGGGAAATCCAAGTCTCCACAGAGAAGGAACCACACTGCTGCTATACAAATGTCTTTTTGGGGGACAAGCACCCCCCCGGCCCTGGAAAGCCCCTTCTCAACACTTTCTGGCTGGACCCAGCACCCCTGAATCAGCACTTCAGGCCCCGTGAGCCGACACGGCCACCTCGAGCTGCTCTCAGCAGAGAAGGAGAAATCTGAGGCCAACTTCTGCAAGGGACTTAAAACCTCCCCAGCTGAGAGAAACGATACCGAAAGGGTCATCTCGCAGCTAAAATAACCCAACATTGCTTCAGGGCGGTGGGGTGCAGGCTGCCCCAAGCAGTGCCTCCCGAGGTGGGTGAGAGGGCAGCTCGCACGCAGAGAGGAAAGGCTGAGGGAGATACTGGAAAGTGAAAACAAGAAGCACGAGCCCATGAAACCATGAAATCAGCTTTGATCTTTCCTCAGCTTTTATCTCAGCCGTTGCGTGCTAAACACACCCTGAGAACCGATATGGCCTGAAAAGTCTCAGCTGTGGCAGGGCACGGCCTTGGGCTGGATCCAGGACGTCCCTGAAGCTATCTGCACGTCTCCTCTGCCTCTCGTACCCCACCTGCTCGTGGCTCGGGTGGCTGCCTGTCACAGCCAGGGCACAGAGCATCTCCTGGCTTGGGGTTTTGCTGCGCCACAAAGGTTTCCCAGCCTGAGCCCACGGCTGTCTGGCCCCATTAGCCAAGCAAGTGGAAAATAGATGAAAAGCAGTTTTTATCCAACCAGACTGATTTTTTTTCATGCGTGTGTAGCAAGGAGGCAAGCACCCTGTTTCATCTCAGCCTTCAGAAGAGAGGGATTTCAGTTTTTGTCTTGCTATTTGTGGACATGCAAACTCGAATCACAGCCACAGGTGGATTCCTTACTTTGTCACCATCATCACCCAGAAAGTCCTGTTCTGACAAGCGTTAAATTTAATGCTACCAGGTTCCTGGCACAGCTTTTTATTCCTGACTTGTTCTGGTCTGGCCCTGTGGACTGACTTGGCCCAGACTTGGTGAGCTTCATGGTTTATTTTCACTGGAAGGCAACTGAGTTCATGCTCTTGAGGGAAGCAGGAATGCTGAGGATATTTGGTCCAAAAAAAACATATCTGGTGATCCAGACTGAAACACTAGTGTCCCTGGGCTGGGGTAGAAGGCACTAAGCTAGGCAATAGCTATACTTGTTGGTGTACCTATACCGCTTGCCACCAGCCTGCCGTAGCACTCAGCTCTCTATACAATCAGCACATCAATCCCACACGTGCATGCGGATGTATTTTTAGAACAGGAAGGAAGGTAGGTTGCTATTAGAGAGTACAAGAAGCCCACAAAGGACAGGATTAGCTTCCCAGGAGAGGCACGAGGACCTGTTGTGAAATGCCTGGTAGCAAAACCAAGCCCGCTCTGGCTACTTGGAGGAAAATCACCCGGCCTGTGGTAAGGGACCCAGGCCACCAGCTGTGTCAGTGCAGCTGTATGGGCTGCTCGAAGAGGAGCAGTACACAGGGCATGCTCTGGCCTTTCTGAGGTTCATTCCCACCTTAGAAATGTTTACAAGTAAGAAGGAACCCAGTATCTTGCCATGTGGTTTTGCCTTGAGCCTCTGCAAGACATCATCCATGGTCAAAATGTTTGAGTCAGTACAGGCACCTGTGTGATAGGTGTTGTGCCTCGCTCAGCGCTGGGCAGCCTCAGGCCATGAAAGGCCAGGGACACTGGTAACAAGTGGCTTTATAGCATAGAGTCACACATAAATGCAGATGGTGTTCCAAAACCAAGCTGCTGATGGAGCTGGTACAAAGTGAAAGGCTTATCTGGAGGCTGAGCAATAGAAAGGGGAAAGAGGTGCAGTGTCTGCTGAGCGCTGGAGACGTGGAGTTCAATCACATTCTTTACACCATTATAGATAGACCTGCTGCCTGCTTGCAGATTTAACAGGGCACTGAGATGTGTTGTGTTTCTCCAGTCTGATAAACTTAACCATGCAAAACGGTCACCAAAGGTGCGCTCATAAAGGCCTGGAGCCAAAGGCAAGTGCTGAAAGCGACGTCATTTGGAAACTCTTCTGCCTACAGTGGTACTTGCTCTGGTGATTTCCAGGGCCCCAAAGGGAGAAAGCCATCTCCAAATACCTTCGTTAAAGGAGTGACCAAGTTCAGTCACTTGAATCAATCTTTTTTTTGTCCAAAGCAAAAAAAAAAAAAAAAAAAAAAAAAAAAAAAAAAAGTCAAGCACTTCAGAGGCTGAACTGGGTGCAGGGAGGGAGCAGAGATGTGAGCGAGCATGCACACCCCGACACCTCCTGGTGCCTTCGGGCATAACGAGATACTCAGAGCATTGCAGAGAGCTCCCCAACTGGGAAACAGCCTTTCTTGAAGCAGAAATACTAAATAACTATAATCACCATGATAAAATATTAATAATTAAACATTAAATCTTACTCATTTCCTAATTGAGGCAACATCGGTGTTTCCGACAGTCTGACATAATTGATATCCAAGGGAAATTTATTTCATCTGTCTCAATAAATATTTTATCGCCTTCTCCTGTTAAAGGCACTCTACAGGTCATCCACAAGATAAGCTCCTGCCCGGAGCTTATGACCCGGATTTGTCAGAAAACAGCCTTTTCTTTCCCTTTATGTGCTAAGGAAAGACGGAGATGCACACACGGCTTGGAAGAAAAGTAGAAATACCATCCTACAGAAAACCTGGATTCTTTGACAATTCAACTATTCTGATGTAGAGGCTAAAAAAAAAATAATAATAATAAAGTTATTTTCCTTGTTCAAACAACAATATAAAAAAAAATCTTCTGAGGATCTGTAACATCTGTGCTTCAAATGATGTAAGTTTCAGAGAGGAGGGGTACCATGGCGTGACCCAAGCTGAGCTGAAAAAGCAAATCTTTCTGATTATGGTCTGATATCAAAGTAGGTTTTCCAATAACGAGAGGCAGCTGTTGCACGTTGCTGTGACAAATGGGACTGTTACATGGATAGGGTTTGAAGTTGTATTTGGGATTTGTATTTTAGATCTGTGCTTATGAGAGGATTACTATTTGCTAGCAGATTGGTTCGAACTCACATTTCATCTCCTCTCTCTGCGGGCTGCCTGGTTGTCCTTACTGACTTTTCTAACGAGTTGCTGGCTGTATTCCACTTTCATCTCTGAAGCTGACTTCTCTTTTGCCGTTTCTCAGTTGCTTTGCCCTGTAAATAACATCTCAGCACTGCGACCTTTCTCCTTGACGTATACATCCGCTGCGTGCAGGGGCTATGGGGGCCACGCGAGGACACGAAGGGACTGAATCTCAGTAAACCAAAGTTTGACATTTGAAACACAGGCTAGCGGATAATGTAATTCTTTCCTGTGCTCACTGGATAACTAGTTTTTGTCCCGCAAAAAAGTCTGAACACAGCAGAGAAGTGTCCACACTACAGAAACTGGAAAGGGTGAACCAGGGCAGAAGGATTTTAAAGCTAGAAAAGGGTTTTCCTTTCCAGGACAGGACATTTTCTTTTCCACAGTCCTTTCTGAGGACATTTGACTGGGTATTAACAGCCTCTGTGGCACGCAGATGTGGGTATTTCACACAGCAGCAGTTTTGGCTGTGTGGGAGGTTGAAGCGGTGTACAAGGGAGGTGTGTAGAAAGGCATTTCTCCCACATGAAACAAGGTGGCCACATAACACAAGACTTCAGCATAACAAAACGAGGGACTTTCCTTCTCCCAGGGGAACGCAGGCAGCTTCAGTGCCCACATCGTGTAGATACAGGATTGAGACTTGCAAGGGCAGAAGTGAGCTCTGTTAAACAAGCCAACAACAACAACAAAAAAAGGACCAGCTGGGTTCTCACTTTGCAGTGACCCCACTGGATTGATGCAGCCATTCAAAAAACCCCAAATCCTACATGTCAGAGCCACGGTCACCATTTCAGTCCATGGCACCAGTCTTCAGACACACCTACTGCAGCCGAGCAGTTTGTGAAACGCGTGTGTTGATGGCCAGAAAGTTTTGTCCTTCTTATATGAAGGCATTTAAGCTTTTTTTGAGGAAAGCCCCTAAGAACGGCTGCATGGAGTGAGATGCACAGCCCAGTAACTCACGGAGGGCAGGGGCCCGTGGTGGATGCCAGGAGAGGGGACAAACAGAGGAGCACACCCCAATACTTGCCCCATGCCCGTGTGTCCAGCGTTATGTGCAAAGCTGCTGGAAAGCAAGGTCCCTGCGAGGCTGGGGGCTCGGTGCCACTAGGGAGCAGCAGACACTCGCAGTGTAGCTGCCAGAAAGAAAAATAAAAAATAAAGGAATAGAAAGTGAGGCTTTCATACCGTCTGTGATGTACGGAGGTACCTGGATGATGAGCAGATTACAGCCAACGCAGACTGAGTGTATGTAAAAAGATTTAACATTATTTTAGGTGTTAGGTTGGACTTCATGGAGTATTTTCACTGCCCCCTTAAGAAAGGGGACTGCCAGAAGTATTCCTGACCCACCAGCTTTAAGGTTTTTCCCAGTTCTTCCTTTCTGTCACGATGCAAACGGGCTGGAGGTGGCCAACGCCACGGCATCACCCGGTGCTGTCAGACCTCAGTGCAGGTGGGATCTGCACCACATCCAGGGTGCACGGGGATGGGAGGCTGCTGAGGACAAGGAAACCAGCTGCCAGGGCAGGAATGAACAGAGGAAGCAGGCCTGGGGAAGGAAAAGGGAGCTAGGAAGCAGCAGCCCTCCTTTTGCAGAGCACACAGGTCAGAGATCTTTGCTCTGTTCCCAGGCGAGAGCAGTGGCAACCTGTGGAACTGGCTCGTCTTGATGCTCTGCAGCAAAACACTGTTCAGGGGAGGTTTTCGGGTGGGGAGAGGCAGAGAGGCATCCTGGAAATCTAGAAATGCCTGTTAGACCCTACAGCCCCTGCGGCAATGTAAAGGGACCATCTGCTGGAAGACTGCTACGCGGAGCAGCAACCACCCTGAAAGACCAGGAGAAGGAGATGTAGGCAGCAAAGCCCTCTATCCCCCGCACTGCTGCGGGGCTGGCTGCAGGGTAATGAAGCAGGAGAGGAAAATAACCTGCAGCCACCACCTCATTTAGGGCTGTCCCTCAGTTACTGAGAACGACAGCAAGCTGGGTGAGGAAACTCAAGTTGCATGTTGCTGTGCAAAGTGCTCTGCGACTGGAAACACAGGGCTGGAAGGGCAGCAGGCAGGAGAGCAGCTCTTGCACTGCTCTTCAAAAGCTTGCACCATCCTCCAGACACATTGTTATCCACAAATCAAGCTGCAGCAGGCTTGTGGATGACCACGGGGATGCCTGTCCTTATGAAAGGCACCTCTGTGCAGAACCCCCTTTGTTAGTCTGACAAGTTGCACATGTTGTATGCTGCCAGGCTTTTTTTTTTTTTTTTGTATTTATTTATTTTCCCAGTCCAGCTAGATTTATTAGGAATTCTGCTAGAAGCACAAAAAAGCTAGTCCACGTGTAATGACTGTTCAATATGTATACAATGGCTGTGTTCCTCACTGGAAAGTCTGTAGGCTAGGCTTAAGCTGAGACAGGAGTGTTACTGTTTAGCTGCACACCTGGGAACATCTGGAACCTGTTAGTGTCACTGGAAGCCAGTGTGTAGCACAGAGAAGTAGAGAAATCCCATGTCTGAGGCTTCCCCTGGGAGCAGCTGGAGCACCAGACTGCCTGCTTGGATCCTTTGAGCATGCATTTGTGCTTACCTGCCTGGTGAGCACACGCTGGGGATCTCTGCTTTCATGATTCCTAAAGCTCCTCTTTAGGATTAGGAGCAGGACTGAAGTTTTCAGGAGCTCAAAGTGAAGTTTGTTACTAATTTTGCCTGGGTTTTTGCTTGGAAGGAAGCTTTGCATCCAATAGACACGCTTTGTGTGATTTACTGAACAGGAACACAGCCAGAAGCCTGCAGTGTAACACTTCGGAGATGAGATAGAGGAGGCAGAGGAGCAGTGCTATTACCCTGACATCCAGCTAGGCCTGTAAACGTCATGAGACGAAGCCACCAAGTTACTCCAGCCCCCAATTTACCCCTGTAAAGTACAAAAAAAGCAGGTAGTGACACATCATGAGCTAATAGTTTTGCACAGTGTTTGTTTTGCAACAGTCAGGACTTCTGAGTAAGTGATGCAGGTGGAGGCTTACTGAGTAAACCAAACAAACACTTCAGCAGGAAGACGAGCTGTGATACAGGAGCACGTAACCACTTCTCTCTGGCCAGCCACGGGAGGGCAATGAGGAGCTGGGGCAGCATTTTCCCCAGGCTTTGTGCAAACCATCAGCTGGGCAGCGTGATGCTCAGTCCCAGCTGCCGGTTGCTGTAACCACCAGGTTTATGGCTGAGCATCACCTGGTCCTGGCTCTCCCTGCTCCAGGGAGATCCTCCAGCCAGCAACAAGAGGAAAGCAAAGGCACTGGAGAGTGATGCAGCCTTACAGGGAGGGCGGGTAAAACGCATTTCCATGCGGAATGCCTTCAGAAGCTAGGATTTTTAGCACCTTGGGAAAACAAAACATAAAAAACTAATAGCTAAACAATGTTTAATGCTTAACCTATTGCACAGGAAGCCTTATCTGCTCCAGCGCTCACTGAGCACTTGCACACAAGTGCAGCAGACTCTCCCAACTGTTCCATGTGTCACGCTAAGGCCGATGACGCGTGCCTGCCCCCAGCCCAGCGTGTGGGACCGGCAGGCCACGTAATGCAGCAGACAGCACCACAGGTGTGATTCATAACAGATTTACACCGAGCCTTGCCTCGCCCAGAGTGCCTTCTGTGCCCGAGCTGAATAAGCCAGGGGAAGAGTTTAAAGGTCACGGTGCTAAATGCCAGGCCAAGGACTCCTTCCTGCCTCAGCCCCAGGACTGCATCCGAAAGCACTTCTCCTTGGCTCTCCGAGGAAGGCATCCCTGGGAAGTGCCTCCCAAGTCAAAGCCAGCCAGGCAGCACGACTGTCTCTCAGCCACTGACACGCTGGGAACATATTTTGTCCCAACAAAAGGCCAGGGTTCACCAGGACAGGTCCAACACCAGCCTGGCCCGAGGACAGACTGCTCTCCTGAGCAGGAGGACAGGCTTTGCCAGCATACGTGTTTGGGAGGCAAGAAGTGAGTCCGAGACAGTGCATAAAGCCCGATCACACACCTGGGCCCCGCTCCCAAGCTGTCAGACAGACAGAGACTGAGGCTGTCACCAGTTTCTCATCGACAAGGTCACAGCTGTTTTTCCTACTCAGCTGACATTTCCTGGTGGTATTGCCTCACTTTCCGAGACCCGGAGGTATTTTCTGAATGGTTCAAGGGTGTTCACAGAAATAGCAGCACACTCACACCCTGCTCCCCCAGCCTCTCCTAGGTTAGTCACCATCCTGCCTAACCTCGGACTAACCTGCAGGCAGGGAGCCCACGTTTCCACCACACCTACGGAAAAATCCTCCTCTTCAGTGGTAGCTGCCCTGTGTTACCTGGAACCAGAATAAGCAATTGTACTTCAGGGTTGCTACCAACCCTGGCAAAGAGCCTCCTGACGTCTTCCAACACACAAGATCTGAAAGACGGAACAATTAAAGCTCATTATTCTCTCCTGAATGATGGACATTGGTCACGGGACATGCAGCGAGCGTCCTGCACCTCTGTAACTGGGTACCTGACAAATCAGTCCCTTCAGAGCTCTGCTGAAATGCCAGTCGTGTGCCATTGCATACCCCAAACCTACCACTACGGTGTCAAAACTTCCTCCCCACCTTGCATTGCAAACACACTCGGCATTTCCCCCTCCTCTGCAGCACCTTGCAGCAGCTTATGGAAGCAACAGGTCTTTACATGAGCCTGAGTGAGTTTGCTGTCAACAAAATCCCTGCTCCTCACCGTTTTTACTTCTGAGATGTGGTAGCTTTTTCCGAAAGGCTAGTTACGTCGCTGCACCCTAAAGGAAACGGGACCTTCGCAGTTCATTTATGTTTTGAAACGCACGGAGGAAGCTGTGGTTTATTCTAGAATTAGTCACAAAGAAGAGCCAAACATCCTTCCCTTTTTCACTCTGGAAGGAGCCTGGGACCCATCAGCAGCTTTGTGCGCATCACGCTTCTCACTGAGAGGGTATGTAGCCACCAGCTGTCTTACGTGTTTGTGAATTTACTTCAAGTTATGAGTACTTACAATGGAAGTAAGAACATCCACTGTCCCAACCCCAAACCCCCATTCTGTACACGTCATGGTCACCAAGACAGGTTGGTTCAAAGACACTATGGCAAAGTTTCAGATGGAAAGCCACGGACACTTTTAGGGTCATTCCTTCTCTCCACAGCGAACGTGAGGGCGCAACACAATTCTCATGAAGTGTTCTCAGCAGATTCTCTGCTCCCAGGGGCTGTTTGCAGAGGGTGCATCTGCTACAAGCCAGTAGCAGTGGTGCGTCAGTGTGCTGGTATCTGGGCTACTGTATTCTGTGCCAGGCAGCTCATTTGCAGGCAGGCTAACTTGACAGCTTACAGAGGAGGGAATTGGGAAAAAACTGCCCAACTGTGGAAAGTTTAGGAGTTACCAAAGGAGCACATCAAGCTGACGAGTTGTTATATTAATAGGATGCAGTTTCAAGCCCTTGAAGTGGTCATATTTCCTCTACAAATCTTCTAAAACATGAAGAGACTCCTGCAATTCGTAGGGACCTTGGAACCAGAAATTCAGCAAGTCTTTGGGGGCACAGATGTGGAGAGGCCCAAAGACCACACCATCAACGTGAGGCTCTCCACTGTCTGGCCATTCATTTCCTGAGGCATACTGGCTCCCCTCCTTCCTTCATCCCTTCCCTTCTTTCTCCTCTGCTTTCATCTCTAAGCCAAGCCTTGTTTGACGTACAAAATACATTACAGCACACCTGTGCCCAGAAAAAACAAGCCAAAAGCAACCCCAAAGATTATTGCTGTGGGTTCAAAACCAGTACAAGTTGCTCTCCCCAGCGTGTGCTTCTCGTGTTGACTTAATTAGAGAAAACAGACCCTTTGCTGCTTTTCCCTGAAGTGCCTTTTCAAACATTTTGAGAGCTACTGTATCATCACAACACTTTTTCACAGATGGTGAATTTCAGCTCAACTGCTTCTGAACTGAGTTGTACTGACACCAACAAGTCCGTGTTCTTCCAAGGACAGCTTGCACCACCTCACACCCCATACCTCAGAACACCTACCTGAAAGAAAAGCCCCCTACCATGCAAAGAGACGCTTCTACTTGCATCTGAAAGAAGACAGAGCTAAGGCATGTCAATAAAGAAGTTCCTAGTCAAGTTAAACAGCAATGACCAGCAAAAACTACTTGTAAAACAATGGGAAAAACTGCATGTACTCACATATTGAAGTCTAACGCCCATCAGGAGCTGTAAAAGCAAGAGGCCTGCTTCCTCTGCAACTCAGCTGTGCTTTGCAGCTCTGCTCCTGGAAGCCTCTCTGCTAAGGAACGTGGCCACAGGTTTCTTGCAATCAGCAGGGACTCGCTACACCTGGGTCAGGTAGGATCTGGTAGGCTGCCCGGGCACTGGTGAGGCACTTCCACCTAGGAGTCAAGGCAGGTGAGGTGAGCACGTGCAGGCTTTGGTGCCTCTCTCAGCTGCCTGGTGATTGGCACCAAGGGGGAAGGCTGAGCCAAGCCAATCAGAAGAAGACAGAAGCAAGTTTAGGACATTTACCCCCTGACTACTTCCCTCCAAATCTTGTCATCCCTTCTCCGCAGTCATTTCCAAGCCTAAGTTTTACAAGTTCTGTGAGTTTGCAGAAGTGGCAGACCTGTGAGGAGCGCATGTTTTTTCTTTAGAACCCACCGCATCGTCCCAAATGCTGGGACAGCAGAGTGCTGCTGTACCTTCCCAGCCAGGGGCAAGGTCATCCCGGGCATTACCTTTGCAGACAAAGGGACAGGATGCTAGGGGAACTCTACACGTGCACGATGAGTTTTCTTCATCGTGTAGAAAATTGCTTCTGTAAAGTGGTAGTGAAGTGAGAACACGTTTCTCCAAATTCCCAAATGTAATAGCAGATCACTGTTTCTTTCAGAAGCATGCAGTGTCCCTTTGTGCTCTGCTGTTCTCTCCCTTCTTTTTAGCATGTGCCAATCCCTCAAGTGAGAAAGTAGTTTAACACTAAATGTGTGCTCAAGGAATTGAAACAACATAAATGGCAGGTTCTCCTCTCTCCTTTTACATGTACTTTGCTTACACATTGCCAGTGACCCATTTTACACGGCCTTTAGTGCTGACGGGGCTCTGCAGACAGATTTCCCCTACTCGGTAATATTTCAGCAGATACGCAGCCTTGAGCTTGCTTTTCCCTGCCACTGATTAAGAGGCTGCAGGCTGCAAAAGAGGTCGTTTCTCACTATTTCTGCTGCTTTGTGGCAGGCTATGCAGAAAAGCCCTACAATAAAGCAGTGGGAAAGAGAGTTCAGGTAAGTGATTAGGACTGACACCTAGTACAAAAAGAAAAGCAAACTGCCTTTAATATTTCCTTTCTATTTTATTTTTTTTTTGGTGTTGAAGCCTAACTCCCTGAGAAAGCTAATGAAACCACAGGATACAGCATATGACTTTCATGAGATTATTTTCCTTCCAAGCCTCCGAAGGCTTTGTTTCCTCTTAGTACAGGTAACACTCATGCCTAAAGAAAACTTTAGGAAGTCCTTGCTAGGAAAGCCCTATGTCGGGGCAGTCACGTTCACAGACACCCAGGCTTGGATCACATAAAACTCACCTGCAGCGTGATACCCCACAGAAACGCAATGCCTTTGTTTAAAAAATCCCCTTATGGGCTGCAAGCAGAGGCCTGTTGAGCTGCAAGTGCCCTGCAGGCTGCAATTTAAACACCTCTGTCCTGGATGATTTATCTGTCAGGTACGTTCTTTTCCCTCCCGGCTCTCCCTATGTGCAGGTTATTTTCATCTGAGGAAGTTTCATTTCTGTTGATGCTAATGAAGCTGAACGCAAGGAGAAGACTCTGATTTCCATCAAGCCCTCCGCTCCCCAGAGAGTCAGTGTGAAGTCAGCTAAGAAATCATTTCCCTCAACATCTATTATCTTCCCACAATTTCTTCTCAACAGACTTCTCCATATGAAAGCATTTCCCTGCCATTTCCCATCAACTGCAGATAGCAGAAAAGAAAAAGAAAATGAAGAAAAACTTTCTCTAATCTTTGTCTTGCCTCTGCATTTCCACCCAGCCTTGCAACAAGATTAGCCCCCACCATTTAAAAGTGACAGACAGCCAAAGGACCCTTTTTATATAGTAAACCACACCTCCCTCTCCTGAATTTAAACAAACCTTGCCTTGAAGACTTTTTGCCCCTTCCTCCTCCCCCAGGCTATTTCATAGGCTGGTGACAGCTGTGACATTTCGAGTCGCAGGGTCGTCTGTGCCTGTAAGGACAGGATTTGGATTTTATCTTTTGATTTTATCAACACAACTAGCAAGGGGCAGGGACAGGTGAAAGAGGCAAATGGTCAACAAAAGCCTGAGGGAGGTTTGGGTGGGTTGTGGGTCCGAACTTGGAAGCAGTGCAGAAATGAAAGGCCTCCAAGATCCGTAGCACCTTCTGAATAAGGAGCCGACTCTGCTTTACAAAATCTGAGTTATCAAGTGTGCTTTAAAGAAAGATACCCAGCTACAATGGCACTGGATCTTTCCCAGTGGTCAGCATCCACTTCACAGAAAGACTGTAAGCAATTTCTGGACAAAGGGAAACAAGCTGGAGAAAGACAATACCAGTTCCTCCATGAGGCTTGTATCTAAATTGGAAAAAAAAATACAGCAGAGGTAAAAGGAAAGTGAAAAAACACTTGCCATCACTGTGCTATTAGGACACAGGCAGTGTGTTGCAACACAGCCCCACTGGCCTTCACAAAAAAAAGCTCACAGGACAGACACCAAGCAAAGAGCTGGCAGCCGGGCTCACGCCTGTTCCAGGCGGGTAGTAAGTGGGCTTGTGCAGCCTGAGCGACTTCGTGTTTTGCAAGGTCAGGGTTTTTGGAAACCAGATGCTGGTGTAATGGATGCTGCCTGTCACCACTTCGTGGTGTGGAGGGCTGTGTCGCAAGGGCGGGCTTGGCGGTGTGCCGGAGGGGAGAAGAATCACCTCTTGCATCATTCTCTGATTTCTTCCTATGTCACTCAGAATAGCATATGCTGATTTTATTAATGACTGTGCCTAATGCCCCCTGCTTGATGTTCTTTCTTTGGCCCTGATGTCAAGGTAAATGATTTCTCCTAAGCCCCCCAACCCTGCTTCGGAGATTATGCTTCCCTACCTGCACACAAAACAGTCAGCATCACTATGCAGCTCTAAGAAGTGCTTGTGACTACAGATAAAACTGTAGAATGGCTGTTCCCCATTATGCTCTGTGTGATCTTCACTTAGATTGACCTGCTTAAAACTTTTAAATGCTAGGTCTGGCCAATCACTCCTGGCTCAACCTACTGCCAGGTATTTCCTCTTCTGAAATTAAAATGAAAAGACTGGCCTGGTCTCGCAGTGCAGATTTGAATTTCAGACTTCCTGAAGTTCAGGAGCATTCTGCCTTTGTTTTAATCCAGCCCACAGTAACACGGGACAGTTTTGCTTGCTTGCTTGTTTTCAAGAACCTGTTACTAAGATAAGACCTTACTCACGTAAGCATTTGCAAAGCTCAGGTCCCTCCGGCCTAGCCCAAGGGTGTACACGACATGAATTGTGGAGCTCATGAATCTCCTCAACTCCTTCGGAAAGTATTGGCAGCTGGAGGTGTTCTGCTGCTGGGAAAATCACACTCTGTGCATTGCATCGGTGGAAAAATGCTGTTCCTGTTTCGCATCCAAATGGGCTCTGTAAATCTCCTCTGGAGATCTCTCTTCAACAACAAGCTCCCTGAAAGTGATTTCGACCCTGCCCATTAGTGCTGGAGGAGACAGGTAATGTGCCAGCCCGAGGGAGGTGTCGCAGGATCCCAGGTAGGTCAGCAGCCAGCACGCAGGGGCAGTACTGGCTGTGCTCCAGGCTTCAAGGTTTGTGACTGCTACACAAACCATCGCAGGAACAATTCCCTCACACTACTAACCTCCTCTCTTCTCTAGAAGCAGTGAATCCACACAAGGATTAGCCCAGTCCTGGAGCTACTTTGCAGCCCTGATGACACCACCAGACCGAGCCTGACGCATGCAGTGCTGGCAGCAGCAGCCTGGGGACGTGCAGCTTCTCTCATCCCCAACCAGTTGGCGAGGCGAAATCTGTGTGCAGATGCGAGGGGTTTTCCACCCAGCTGGGCCAGTGGCCTTACTCAGCTGGGTAAGTTTCCATGGCATAAGCGTGTTTCTCAAAATCCGCCTCCTGAGGTCGGGTTTGAAGCCTGGAGCAGGGGAAGCACAGAGAAACGTGTGCTGCTGTTAGCTACTTGACAGAGGACTTTGATCTCCAGAGCTGACAACCTAACACCTCCAAGAAGTAAGGCATTTCACAAAGCACTTTATTTGCCTTTTGTGAGACACGCATGGCGTTACTTGAGGGGTAAGTAGCAGTTACAGAGCACTGTCATCTACTACTGCTTATTGGTAAACAAAACAACGCATTATTTCCTGCTAACAGCTGAAAAAATACTCCCAAAAGACACAAACTGATCACAGAGCAGCAACATCAAGCCACAGCCAGCACAGACCTAAACGCTCCACACACTACAGAGTCTCAAAGATTGGACTGAAAAGATCTAAAGGAGGCAATAACATAAAAGCTTGAACCTCAGCAAAGCAGAAAATGATTTACGGCCAGAGCCAGTGTAGATTTAACCCTCTGAGGACTGAAAGCTCAGACTGAAAGAAAGGCTTTCCACATTGCTCTCATTCTTGTCATATTCACACTGGTGGCTCCTGCTTCTCCCAGTGCTCCCAGCATGGTGCTGAGCTGTTCCCTCAGGCCCAGCTATGCCTTGATTGCCTCTAATAGCAGGGTATCCGCTGTAACTTGCACATGTCCAGCAGCCTCTGCAGCCAAGCATCCCCTAAAGGAACTAATGGGACAAGGCTGAGCCATCTGCAGCCACCGTCTTGGGGAAACAGCCTCTCTTTTTGGAGAAACTGATGATATCCTGAAGAACTGTTTTCCAAAAGCGGACTTTAAGCAGCAATACTCTGCATGGGAATGGTGGGTCCCACTTCCTGCTTAATTGCACCCAATTCCCAAACATTTCTGCACATGGGCGGGCTGCATATGCAGCTGCCAGGGGCCTGTGTGACCAGGGAACTCGGAAGGAACAGGGCTCCGTAGCAGCATTCATTCCCTCACCAGCTGACAGGTTACTTGCCCGCTTTTTCTTTCACTGCACATCTAAGATCCAACGTCTTCTGCCTTGGAACTCTGGCCTGGCAAGGGCAAAGCAGGTTGTGAGACATCCCGGGCCAAATCCCCTGCCGGGGGAAGGCTGCTGGCTGCACCCTGAGGACAGAGCACTACCCTAAACGCTGGCTGAGCTGGGCAGCAGGCCTGGCCCCGTAAAGGCAGCAGCCTTTAAAGTGTTTCCACTTTAATCCCTCAGGCCCTGATGTCCTGGGAATGCTGAACTAGTCCCTGGGGAACAAAGGGAGCTGGGGACAAAGAACAGCACTGGCCACAGCTCCTGGTGCCTCTGGTGGCTGAAACCTTGCTGGAGCTGCTGGGCCAGCGACTGTAGCGTCGATCCAGATGGAGATTTTGCCTCCAGGACAACCTTGCTGGACGAGCTGAACAGTGGAAGAGGCCAATGCTGAGGAGCACATGATGGCACAGAGCCAGGAGCTGTGGGCTAAAAGCTGTGGTGCTAAATCAGTCCAGAAGAAAAGAAGCTGCAGGATTAGTAGGTGCTCAGGAGTCGAGCAGCGCTGCCAGGAGAAAGCAGAGGCACTGTCACAGAGATCAGACACCACTGGAAATTAAAGCTGCTGTTATTTCCCCAGAAGGAATTGATCTGTATTCATCCCGGAGATCTGAGAAGAGTGCTAAGCTACCACCACAGGAGTTCTTGTTTATTAAACCAGCTAATAGACAAAAGGATAAGAAACCTGAGATCCTTAGAGCCAGCAAATCAGCCCTTAATTATAGTGCTCTTTTGTGTTTTAGGAGTACCTGAAGATGCCAGGTGAGACCTTTACTACTGCTAGACACAAATGGTAATCGGATTTGCTACAGGCACAAGTAAGCACACCTTCTCCAAACACCCACGGCCTTGGAAATTTACCTGCAAGCAGTTACTGTACACTGCTGGTATACAAGCAAATCTGTTCTAAGTACTGTGCTCAATGTTGGTCCTTTCTTGTTTTCTCCATCCCTCTGCCTTTTTCTGAAAGCAGAGATACAGAGCAGCAGAGCAGAAGGATGAATCAACCTCCCCTGCCACTAAGAACAGCCCCCAGGAAACTGCAAGAACCCCATAGGCTGCCAGAAGAAAGAAATTGTCTTGAGGATGAACACAGCGGTGTTCAACCCATTGTCTGCACTGCCTCACTGCCAGACAGACAGCCTCAGTGTGTGCTCATCACTGGAAGAAGGAAAATAAGAGGAAGTCGTATTTATTTCTAACCATCTTTCTATGCAAATCGATGAGACACGCTCTGTTATACGTCTGGGTAAGACAAGCTCAGGACCCGGAGCCCCAGCAGTCTCACTCCAAGTGTTCACAGCACAGATTGCTCTGAGAGCATCCCCCATGTAATGCATCCTGGGGAAAGGCATCTCCCATCCAAGTGTTAAAATACACAGTGAAGAGCTGTTGAACACTCCTACCTAGGAACAAAAGTTCGATACGTTTGTTCTTCTCTGCTGGGCTGGAAGAGGTGCACACTTCTTTCCCCTGAAAAACGAAAACCAGAAATTAAGAGGCACCAACAGCCCGAGAGCATACATGCACAGAGATCTGAGCAACTCGGCACCATCACTGGGCACCATCACCCAAAGCACACATCCTGACAGGGCAGCAGGCTCCTGCTGGTGAGCCACGTGGGATTTCACAGCTGAGCTGAGGTAAGCTGCTGCCTCGTCATGCCATCAGAGCACTGAGAGCACGTGGCTCCGCTTGGCTGGCCAGAAGGGCAAAAGACAGCAGGGTTGCACTTACTGGAGCAACACGAGCCCAGAAAAGCGAAAGAGGTGAGGCAGATGACCTCTGGATGCACCAGCCAGTGACACTAGCAAGAAAGCACAGCTCAGTTTGGGAAGTGGCAATTCAAGAAGGGGTTTGCCTCGAGTGGTACGCCCAAATGGCTTCTGACACCATGGCTAAAGTCAGGGACAGCACGCAGCAGCTGCAGGAGCCTAGAGTAGACTTGTAGCATTCCTTCTCTCCAGATACAGCCACTACACCACTCCTTTTTCTTGGACTCAGAACAGATTTCCCCTCCTGTGTGTCTGACAAAATGTGCCAATGTCTTGGGCAAGGAGTTGGCATGCAAACTGCACCTCGCTTCTGATCACCCGCAGCACAAACAGGCTGTGGCCTCTACTTCTGTAACCTCGGCAGGACAGGAAGCTCGGAACAGGGATCACCTCAAGTCCTTCTGCTCCCTAGCAGTTAATGTTCAAGCTCTGGATGGAAAACAGTTCCTAGATCCCTGGCTCAGTCAAGGAACACAAGGAAACTAACCTTCAGACCACAGTAATGTTTTCCAAAGTTCCTTGGAGACTTGGGATTATAAATTCAACTCTAACCTTTGCAAAACTCTACCCCCAGCCACATGAAATCCCCAGAGAGCAAGCAAACAGGCCCTCGCAAAGTAAACAGATGTTGCATTTCGGCTGTTGCATAACTTGAACAGCAACTCTCTTAGTTTGGTCCACAAATCCACATGAGTGCAGGGTGGGCACAGCTCTAGGTGCACACACAAGGCTGCTGAACCAAACCAGGACTCGTGAAGGCACAGCACAGGGCCTGTCCTGCAGCCACGGGGCATCCGTCCTCACAAAATGCTGAATGCCTCCTCCCGCAGGGACAACCAGGGAGGCTGGCAATCAGCCTTGACGCTGGTCCTGCCACGCAAAGCACAGGCAGGGTTACAGCTGTGTGACCCCCTGACCTGGTACGTTTTGATGTATTTTGATGTAGGAGCTTTACCTAAATCCCCCACTGGGAAGAGACCGGTGGCCTAGCTCCACTCCCACCAAGTCCACGAGCTGCTTTCTCAAGAGCCCCCATGCATGCAGCTTTCCCGCAACAGCTTTGTAGTTCTCTTTTCAGCTTATTTATCCTTGACAAGAGACACAGCGACGAGCTGTTCCTATCTTTGTGCTACTGAGGGGGGATAAGGGAAGGAAGAGAGATCAGCAATGCACAGAAGGTCAAGGAGGAAGCGTGAGAGAACGAGGAGATGAGTTTGCCTTCCTAGGTCCAGGACAAGACTTCTCCCCATAGGGTAGTTCTTCTCCCACCGACTTCACTGGGTGGGAACGGAGCCAGCACGGAGTGCTCTGGAAATCCCATCACAAGCGCTTCCTTCATTTAGATATTTTAATAGTGTTTACATCTCTCTGATGAAGACATACTTGCTGCAGCCAAAAAAACCCACCAGCTCTCTTTGAAGAAGAAATGAAATGCTTCATTAATTCAAAAATTGTTGAGATCGCAAATCAGGAACAGAACATACAGGTCTAGAGGCAAGACTACTAATAATTCATGAGCAAAATGTTATGTTTATGCAACACCAAGGATGAGATTTTAATTGCTTATTACTCTAATTGATTTCATTCAGTTGTTATGGCAACTTTCTCCCCGTGGTACATGCACGACATCTCACTGTTGCAGGCGTAAGCCATAAAACGAGGCTATGTGACATAACGCAGTTGCAACACATGTTGTAAAATAAATACTGATTATCTGCCCATGTGAAACAGAGGAGATGGACAAGAATCAAGGCTGTCTAGCACCTTCTACTCTAATGCTCCATTATTTCATGCTGATAAATCCCAGTTTCTCCCAGCTGTCCTTAGCTGATGTCTTGCCCTCTTACCTGCCCCACTAACTCCTCCTGGATTTCCCTACTTGCTCTGCTGGAGCAAAGCAGAGCTTGCTCTCTGAGCATGTACACTACTGAGCCACAGACTGCTGGTCTCCGCCATACAGGGACTCCATCTCTTAATCTTACATTCTCTTGTGACTTCTCAGTCCAACACAAACTGAGCTTTAAGGGAGCTGAGAACAGCAACAACCCAGAGCTCATACAGAAGCTGTACAGCCAGCTGCTGTCCCAGGGGGATCCCTTTCCCACAGAAACGTTCCCTTTCAGCCCCCCTTTGCCCCCACTCAAACCTGTCTTAGTGACAGGGCAGAGCATGCACTTAAAGCCTTGAGACCGCAAGCATTCAAAGCTTACCTGGTGCAAGAAAGCCCAAAACAGCATTTAAAAAGCATGCAGGGCTCTGCTATTAAAAATAAGCCAACTCCCAAAAGCCCCATTCTTTGAACAAAGCCAGGCAAACCTCCTCTGAGGGATACACATCTACCTGACCCAGCAGAAATCAAAGATACGCCCAAATTACCAAACCACAGGAGTGAGCCTGACAGTGTTCCTGCAAGTTTCTTTTCATGCTGGGACCGACTTGAAAGTGGCTGAATGGTGCACCTGAAGCTTCATTACCCAGAGCAATCTCACAAGCTGTTAGCTAACCCGAGGACACCGCCCGTGGCTTCCTGCACTCACAACAGCTCACCTACACAGCCACGCATCACCTGCCAGCTCCCGAGCAGGGTGGGTGCTGGACTGAAGTGACCCGAGTGGGCACCCATGAAGTAGAAGCTGAACGGCTTTGCTGCAGCAGCTTTAAAGTTCAAAGCGGTCGCAGCTGACAGCCAGGGAGCTTAAAACATTACACTGGGTGCTGCCAAGATGAGCGGTTCCGTGATACAACTGGCTCGTAGTGGTGCACTTGAGTTACAAGACACAGGAGGGAGTCTCATGGAGCTCTTTTAGAAATAGCTGATCCGTCGTATGTGGGAAGTGAGAAGCCTCAGTGTATTCCTGTGTTTAAAGAAGTAGCTATGAAGGCCATAAAGAACCTGAAAATTACCCCTGTTATTATTCTCAGTGGATTATTTTAACAGTAGCACTAGCTCTGTGCTTCCCACACACTGCCAACGAGCAGCAGTACTCACTGCCAGCCTCACAGCACCCTATTCTTTCCCAAACCCTGCCCAGAGAGAGTCCAGCCCCAGTGCTCAACACCCAGTGGGCAGGGTTTCCCTTTCCCTCCACAGCAGCAGTGCCAAGAGCAGGAAGACATGCTGCCTGGCAGAAAGAGCAGCTGTTTTCTCCATGCATAGGTCCTGGCTCCCTCTTTTAGTACTTCTCGGACTGGGAACAGCTTGCCACCAGGAGCCATTGAGAATCACAAAATCTACTGCAGAATCACAGAATCTACTGCAGAATCATATTATTGATCATAGAATCACATTATCTATCACAGAATCTATCAAAGGATCTATCATAGAATCTATCATAGAACCATAGAACATATCATAGAATCTATCACAGAATTTATCGTCGATTCTATTATAGATTCTATCATAGAATCTGTCAAGGAATCAAAGAATCTATCACAGAATCATACACAGTATCTATCATACATGTATAATCAGGCAATCTATAGTAGACTCTATCACAGAATCAATCACAGAATCCATTCTTAGAGCCCATCACAGAATTCATTGTAGAATCATAGATTGTATCATAGAGTCACAGAATTTATCATAGAATCCATCACAGAATCTGCAACAGAATCTATCATAGAACCAAAAATTCTACCATAAAATAACAATCACAGAATCATATTATTTATCATAGAATCACATTATCTATCACAGAATCAGAGAATCCAACATAGAATCCATCATAGAATCGTAGAATTCATCATAAAATCAAAGAATCATAGAATCGCAGAATTACATTACTGATCACAGAATCACATTATCTATCACAGAATCTATCAAAAATCTGTCAATCTATCATAAAATCACAGAATCCATCACAGAACCTATCATAGAACCTATCAAAGAATCACAGAATCTATCACAGAATCAGAAATTCTATCACAGAATCTATCAGAGAATCTATCACAGAATCTATCAGTAAATCTATCATAAAATCTGTCACAGTATCTATCAGAGGATCATAGAATCTCTCATAGAATGCCATAAAAATCATAGAATCTATCACAGCATCTATCATAGAATCATGGAATCTGTCATAGGATAATAGAATCTGTCAAAGGATCTGTCATAGAAACTGTTATGGAATCATAGAATCTCTCAGAGTCACAGAATCTGTCACAGAACCATGGAATCTATCATGGAATAATGAATTATTTCCTGGGATCTGTCTCAGGATCTATCAGGGATATCCCAGGATCTATCCCCACATCACGGAATCCATCCTGGCATCCATCCCAGCATCTACAAGGGATATCTTGACATCCATCCCAGAATGTAGAAGATCAAAGAGAATCTGCTCTCTGATCTTGCCCCATACAAAGATGAAACTGACTGGCCTGTAGTTCTCCAGATCTAGCTTTTTTTCCTTTTTCAAAAGGGGGGTTAGATTTCCCCATTTCAAGTCACCAGAAACTTCACTGGATCTCAGGAACTTCTCAGATACGACACAAAGTGGCTTAACAGTGTTATGTGCCAGTTCCCTCAGTACTTTCAGATACATTTCATCAGGTCCCATGGACTTGTCCACCTTCAGGTTCCTTAAATGGTCTCACACCTGATCCTCTCCTACAGTTGGCAGTAATTCTCCCAGTCCCCCCTTGCCTTTGTGACTTGGTCAGTGAATCTTCTCTCACTTTTCCATGTTCATCCTGAGTAATTTTCAATGCCTTTCTTCCTATGCTATGAAAGCTCATTGAGGTCCTACAGTGAAAAGCCAGCTAGACATTTGGGGCCCCTTGTCCATTATTTTGAAACAGAGACCAGAAATATTTCCTAAGATGGCATGTTGACAGGAAGAGGGAACTGATTCAAGTGTGTTTTTCTTTTTTTTTTTTTAAGTGACTTATTGTAGATCTGATTGCAATGACAGACACATCCAGTGATCAGATTTCACCCGGAAGACTGCAAACAGCAGCAAGCAGACAGCAAAACCCAAGGCGCTTGGTGCATGACCACCCCTAACTTTACCACTAGCGGGAGCTCTCCTTTGCCAGATGCACAAACACCATCAGCAAAACTCATCCCAGCACGTAGCAGAGCGCAGCTGCAGCTGGGTGATAAGCAGAGGATGCCTCTCACCAGCTTTCAAAATCAAGAGCAGCAAAGCTGAGAAGAGATTCACATCCAGCACCAAGCCACGCACAGGCTTACCAAAACTTCCAGAGGACCCAGGAGCAGCTGGGATACCACGCAAGCTAGAGAGCAGCAGAAGAAAGCAAGCCAAATGCTTCAAGTACAACCAACCGTGACTCACACCAGTTAGCAAATACAGCAATTGGTTTATTTTTGTTCTCAACTGAAACAGGACGCAGTAGGTTCATTACTTGCAACCAAGGTACTCTATTTCCAAAGTGAGCTTCCAGGTGCTGAGTCGCAGTAAGAAGTCTTCTAGTGTACAGTGCTCGTATTATACAGAGTACACAATAAATTAATATCTACATGCAACATACCTACAAAAGTTACAAGGTAAAAAAATACAGTATTTTCTGCTCATTTTTTTGTTTTAAATTTTTTTTCTGTACATTTTTAATTTACATTTTTATTTACATTTTTTGTAAACTTTTTGTATTTTTATAAAACTGAAATCATGTAACAGTTATGAACTTACAGCACTGCTCATATTCTAAAACAACTCTTCCCCCTACAAAACGGCCTCTGGCTTCTTTGCTCCTTCATTCCTACTTTGGCACCACCACGCTTCTCACCGTTACTCTGAGTTAATGCCGCCTGCTCCCTGCCATACTCTCAGTACAGAGGAGTGCAAGCAGACTTCAGTTCATGTGCTTCGTTACAAAGTTCAGGAAAAACCATTACATTAACTACTTCATCAACATCACATTTACCTGATATTACTGCATAATATCAACGTTTCCTGCACTAACTGCTTTACATAAGCATGCAAACAAGTCTGATTATGACTCAATCAATAACATGAATATACTGAAATCAACTACAAGGGTTAAATATTCAAAGGAATGTAGACTTCAAGATTGACCGTGTCAATAAGCCTAGGCTAACAATATGGACTTACATGTTAACACTAAGATTTTAAACACACTGAAGCATACATCGGGAGTTTCAGTGTGAGCTCATCTGCATTAAAGAAAAACATGAAAGTAAACCCTGTCACACTTTACGCTACCACTTTTAGTAAAAGCTCGTATTGACTAGAAATCTCTTACCATGCATACTCCTAATTTGAAACAGGGATTCCTGAAGTGTATGAAAAACTAAGCTTTAAATAAAAACTGCTTGAAAAAACACAAGATTCTGCTGAAAAGGAGCCCAGCACATGAAGTGTTAAAGCAGTTTCAGTATTAAGAAGGCCCATCTGACAGTAAATCACTTCAGCATGGTACTGTGTGCGCATCATGCCACTTGAACCACTCAGCCAATTTGATCTCTGCAGAGCAGAGGGGCTCTCACAGGAGGACTCCGTGCCAAGCCCCTGCCAGAGCAGCACCAATACTGAGTTCAGAGAAGCTGCTCAGGGTTTTGTCACACTGAAGCCTGAGAACCTCGTAGGACAATGATTGTGCAGCCCCTCTTAGTCCATTCCCATGCTTGACTGTCCCCATGGAGCCCCAAGTCTTCTATTACTTTAACTGAAAACCTCCCATTTCAACCTATGTGGGACGTCTCATTCTTACTCCATGAACTTCAGTCAAGGCCATGAAATAATCATCCCAGCAACCTTCTCTCACATACTGAAAGGCTGCTGTTCGACCCTACTCCCCCTCAAAGCCCTGTGTGCCAAGCTGAGTAACCCCATTTCCCCCAGCCTTTCCTCACAGGCCCTGTACTCCAGACCCCCTGACCACCTTGGCAGCTGTGTGACAGACTTGAACAAGCTGGGCCCAAACTGGACACTGCTCCAGGCAAGAACAAACGTCAAGTAAAGGGAAGAAAAACTTACTTCCCTCAACTCGCAGCCTGTTCACACAGCCCAGTATGCTGTCAGCCTGCCGTGCTGCTGAACACCGCTGCTTATGTTTAGCTGCTAAGTATCAGGGCCACCAGGTACAGGACTGCATTTATCCCTGTCGACATCAAAACTGGACATCAACTTTTTGGCTGAACTGGGACCTGAATGGGAGTTGTTTTGTTTTTTTCCTCTTTAAGAGTTAGAAAAGCAAAAACAAGGCAGGCATTCAAAGCATTGTTGTACCACAGCAACTCTTGCCTTAAACACAGACGGTTTACAGAACACCACCTCCTCTTATTATTGCCAAAACTATGGTGCATTAAAAAATCTTAACCTACTACAATCAAGACTTAATGCGAAGACTGAGAGTTAAGAGTTTGCCATTTTGTTTTAGTTTTGAGTTCAAAGAAGAAGGTGCCTTCCAGATCACTGGGAGGAGAACTGCTAAGGCTTTCTTCTCCGCTGCTCATATCTTCACAGGAGTCTTCACTGGAAGGAAGAGTAGGAAAGATTTTAAACACAGCACAACGCCATGAAAGAGGTAAAGCGTTCCTCAATCCTGGGTTTTCATGCAAACTGCTCTGCTCCTAGCTAACATTTCAGGACTAAACACTCCTCGGCACTAGGGCTTAAGTCATAACAAGGTACAGCTTCCTTTTTCCTAATGCCAAAAAAGTCCTACCAATCAAGACTCCAGTGCTCCACATTTCTGATGAAAATGATTTTTTAAGACTCTGTAAGCCTCCTTTACTATCTACAAGGAACACATCCCACCCCCCAAAGCATGCCTTGTGCTTCTTGAACATCGCAATGACAGTTCCACAGTTTTTCTTCTGCGAAGATCTATTTTTAAGTCCACTACTCTTTTCAAAGGTAACATTTTCTCAAAAGTTACTGAATAAGCCTCATTATTCAGTGTTATCATTAATATTTCCAGAAAATAAGGACCTCCCCCAGGGTAGCTGCCAGTTTTACCAACCTTTCGCTTTCATTGAAACAGCCACCCTCTGGTATCGTTGGCAACTCAGGAACGCTGTAGTAACTGTTCTGTAGATTCTGGGCTGTCCGTCTTGAAACAATCCAAACGAGCTTTTTATGATCTGGCTTGCAACACTCAGGAGAAGAATAATCTGCCAGGCATTTCGAGACCAGTTCCCTCCAGTAAAGGAGGTCACTGTCACTTATCTGGAAAGTGAAAAAACAACTGAGTTATTATATTAGCAGGCAGAAAAGATAACCCCTCCCTCCACTTTACCTTAAAAGAAGTGACTGAATGAAACAATCAGTCAAGAGAAATGATATTCCTGTCACACCTTTGTCAAAGTTCTGCTGCTTTTGAAGGTGAACACCTATACACCCCCTAGAAACAACCATCTGAGTTGGAGTTGCCTGTCAGTGACTATTAACATTTTTAATGTTTCCACAGGGAAAAATGTGACGGAGCATTTTTGAGGGCTTTACTTGTGTGAACACATCACAGTGAGAGTAACAGAAGGCAGTGTACAAGGGTCCTGCTGCCCTTGTGATAATACCATCTTTTAAAGATGGTGTCATACTTTAAAACCTACTCCCACTCCTCAAGAAACTGGGGTAGTTCAGGTTGACTACAACAGTGCTAAGTCTGTTTTAGACTATCGCTTGCTACAACACGCAGCTAGAAGCTATAAATTTTATGAGAGCTATTTAGACAAAAAGAATAACTTGCCCTGCAGACAGTTTAGTCATCCTAACAGACAGAAGTCTTTAAAACATGCAGCTGGAACTGTACAAGTTACATCAGCTGCTTGTTAAAACATGTACCTTGTAGGTATTAGATCAGCAATTCTTCTCATTTTATACATTTAACCCAGTTTTTAAGCTATAATCATTTTGCATGTTGAGTAGGTGCCAAGATGTGCCACTGAGAAGTGACTACTCCATCCCATTCTGTACTAGGGAGTGGTTATTTGCATTTGGCATTCTATCAATGGAGCAGCGTAGGAATTTCAGACATGCTTAAAGGTGTGTTTCATGGCTCGTTTCAGCTGATGCCAAGCACTACCTGCGCAGACTGCTTGCTGACAGCAGGTGTCCCTTACATGTAAGGCTGCACACATCATTAGCTGTCCCAGCAACTGCAGAAATAACCCACCAAAAACACCTACCTTTGAATGCTTTTGAACACGCAGAAGTATCTCAAACAGCTCAACAGATTTCAAAGTCTGAACTTCAAGAGTGAGAAGGCACAAGGCCAGGACAGATGGCTAGAAGGACAAAAAACACTGCTCAGCATACACGAATCAAAGCGTACTCAGAAGTCAACAAAAAGCTACTTCGACTTACTTTTGCTTTAGAGAAGACTAGACGACAGTTGCAAGCTTTCAGTTGTGCTTCCAATTTGTCCAGATTCAATACTTCTTTCCTGTAAGACACCCAAGAGAAGCAGCATTCATGTCAACAAGTATTAACACATCAGGAAGTGAGACAAAAGGAGCAGCCTCCTCTCTAGCCAACCCCATAATCGTTTTAAGATGCAGCTGAAGAAAAAAAAAAAGACCTTTGCAAACAGCATCAACATGCAACTCAACTCACCTTTCTGAGGTATGACAGAGTACAATTGTATGGTACAAGTGCAAGAAAGTTAAGGCAGTAGTAGCTTTAAATTCAAAGTGCAACTTCTCTGAAATTATCTTTTCCATCCGTTTCAGGTCGGACACAGTGCATTTACATTGGCTGATGCGGATAATCTCATGAGCAGATGGAATATTGCATTCTTCTTCAACTACTCGGGCAGCCAGCTGGAAACAACAAACTCCAATGCAGGACAAATGCTTCGGTTTCACCTAGAAGAGGAAACACCATGAATACTTCCCACCTGTATATGCGGTGCTTGCCAAACAGGGAAAAAACAGCTCACCCAGCCTGAGTAGTTTTGAAATATTTACAGTTCAACAGAAAGACTGAACTTATCTCCATTAGACCTGACATCAGTCCGCTCATACACCTGATGCAATCATGACTAGTTTCATCACTTTGGTTTCACCACAAGGCAGAGCCAATACAGCAGAACCAACCTGTCACTGCTAAGTTGAAGGACACCGAAGTTCAACAGCCGAGCACCCTCTGTTGAAGCCGTTCCACACCACTACGCTATGAAAACATGACAAAGCAAGAGCTGCACTACCTCCCTTCTCCAAGTGGCAGTGCTCACTTACTCTTTTAAAGCCCAACCAAATCCGGCCCGAGCTTGTTCTAGGCAGTCCTACCGCTCAACAACTAGTCCCTCTCTCTGCTGTTCCCTGCCATATACCAGGAAAAATGTTTTTGTGCAACCCTGAGTCAGGCCAGAGAACTGATCCAACTCTAGACATTAATATTTCTGCCAGCTCAGTAATGTGGAAATGATTTAAGTTCAAGATCTGCCACAAAGCAGCACAAACACAAAAGAAAAACACCCAGAAGATGATCTTGTGGCATTAGTTCCAGCTCAAAACTAAGCTTCTATCACAGTACTTGTATTTCAGTACTACCACAGTACCTAGAAGTAGGTTTCAACATTTTTTTTTTTTTTATTTCTTTATTAAATCATACTTATTTTTTTGTATCTGCCTGGTAAAGGCTACAGGCTTACTGTAAATAAAATACACCATGCTGCTACTTGTCTTTAAAGGTAAGAAGAGGCCATAAAGTAGTGAATGTATCACCACAATATAAGCTAATATGTCATGCAAGAACTGTGCTCTACTTCCCAGCTTGCCTATAAGCACTTTAGCAACATCAGTAACCTAAGAACAGTAAATAGCTTTTTGAAATGATCTAGGAACAGTCACAGATCACAATCTTTCCCCCCCTCCCCCCCATTTGTCTGGAAAGAAAGTTCACAGGAAACCTGTATATTCCCAGCTGACACTACAGCAGGTCCCCTTTCCCCCCAGATTTACCTTCATAAGAGCCAGGAATCTGTCCAAAATGTTAACAGCCAAAACAAACGTCTCAGTTGAAAACCCAAAGAAGTTGGTCAGGCTCCAGAGATCTTCCACCTTGGCATTCCTTTGTCTGGGGCACAGGGTATTTTCATTCTGTGGCAAGAAAAGCAGAGTCAGAACTGAACAACAGAGGACCGTCAACACTCCCAGACCAGTCTTACTTAGACTAAAGGGAAACAATTTTTTGTTTTCCTCCCCTTAAATACTTCCTGTTGCTGTCTTTTAACCTAGGAGGTTTTCAGTCACGTACTTGAGACTCAAAAGCCGCTCAGCAGTGCAATACCCAAATCTTTAAGTGCACACTTACCAGATGACAATTCTCACCAAGTGCACACACGCACACACAGAGACTCCTAACCTCGGGGAATCTGAGGACCAAACCCAGCTAATCCTCTGTTCTGCCTGACTGCAAATAACTAGGCAACCACAAGTTCTGCTTTCAAAACAAGCAAGCAGACTGATTCCAAAGAGGTTCTTTCCATCAAATATTAAGGCAACAACAACAAAAACTGAAAACTACATGACAGAAAGCCCCCCTGCGACAGCACAACGCCTTCTACACACAGCAGCAGCTTGCGCAGGGCGGCAGAACACAAGCCCGGAGCCCCTCGGGGAGCACAACCTGCCCCCCCCCCCCAGCTCCGGGCCTCCCCCCGGCCCCCCCTCACCTCGGCCGCGCTCTCGATGAGGCTGAGCCCCTTCTCGCGGGGCTGGAAGCGCCCCTCCTGCTCCAGCTGCAGGTTCAGCTGCTTGAACAGCCGCAGCGCCTCGCTGCTCATCCTCGCTCCCCTCCTCCCCCCCCCCGGAGCCGGGGGCCGCCTCAGGGAGGGAAGGAGGCCGGGAGGCCGCCGGCCGCTGCCAGCTCTCGCCTCAGGCGCCGCCGAGGGGGCGCCGGGCCCCCCGCCCCGGCTCGCTTCCCCTCAGCGCTCGGAGGCCGGGCGGCTCCCCCGCGGGCCCCGCATCCAGGCAGGGCCGCCCGCGCCCCGCAGCGGGTCACTGCGATGCCCGCGGCGCCGCCACCATCCCGAGCCGCCGCCCCCCGCCCCGGCTCCGCCGCCTCCCCACAGCAAAATGGAGGCGGTACAACCCCGCCCCCCCGGTTTTGTTCTCAGCGCGGAGTGATCTCCGCTAGGTCCGGCCGCAGGGCGTAAAGTAGTCCGCGCGCAGCCGCGAACCCTAGCGGAGCGCTGAGAGGCTTCGGCGCTCAGGACCCGCTGCAGCCACCGGGATAAGCCCCTGCCTAGCGGGCAGCGGGGCAAAACCGCGCTCCTCCTAACGAGCGCCAAGCTCCGGCGGAGGGACACAGCGAAGTCACATCACTCCTTTAAAGGGCCCCGGCCCCTTTGTGGCGCCTCGCCCGTTTCAAACAGTCCGCCCGCTCCCTGCCGCGCCCTGATTGGCCGCCAGCGCTGCTCCCCCCTTCCCTCGCCCCGCCCCGCGCGTTGTGTTGTTTACCGCCCGCGATTGGCTGCCGGGCCGGGGCGGGTCAGCGCTGATTGGCCGGCCGAGTTCTGCCTCTGCCCCGCCCACAGCCGCGGGCCTTAGCAACGGCTCACCGGTTGGGGGGGGGGGGGCTGCGCGCGCGGGCGGCGGGAGCGCGCGGAGGTGGCCGCCAACGGTCGCTGCCAACGGTCGGTCCGCGTCAGCGGCCCCACAGAAAATTTCAACAAACAGCAAATGTTCGTTAAATGGCGCTGCCTGGAAAAATAAGCCGCCCTCTCCACAACACAGTCAGCAATGTTGCTATGCCACTCGCTATTTCTAGGCGCAGTTACTGGCTGCCGTGCCAGCGATGATGGCCGACAATTTCTTCAAGTTTATTTCGATGCCGGGCGCTCCTGGGCTCCCACACACACGCGCCAGGTCTCCTTGAGATATTCCTGATGGGACGGCGCTCCTGTGGTACCACCGAGAGAGGGGGGTGGGAGAATTTATCCAGCAGAGACACAGCGCCGACAGCACTGCACCAGGGTGCTACTTGGTGTCTTTGCTACCTATGGTGCGTTGTGCAAATTAACCAAAGCAAGAAGCCTTGGGCCCCTTACCAAGGTCAGTCTCTTAGTAAGAGTGTGAGCCTGTCTTAAGAAACTGGCAGAAACTGGCCCTGCGGATGGACAAGAGCCAAGGAGCAACTGAGTCTGCGCAGAGACAAGAGGTCAACTAGCAGTGATGAGGAAGAGTCATCAACCTTCATCCCCATGAGTCTTGACAACCACCACCAGGAGACACTGCGCAAGCACAGATGGGAGGAGTTTATGGAAATGACTCCTTGAACTAATCTTAATGCTAAGCAGGGACAGGTTATGGATATGTATAGGCGTAGTGTGAAACTTCAAGCATATACAACTCTTTGCTGCATATAACCAAGGCAAGTTGCTGCATCAGGTGCACACGACTTTGGTGGGACTACCCCCATGCTGCCCAGCGCTGAATAAACTTACCAACTTTACAATCCTACTGATTGTGGAGTCCGTTTTCCACAAATCACCATCAGTTATCTCTGAACAGCCCGAGTTATAGCACCCCTGCGAGGTGAGTGAACTGGCACGGCAGCTGACGACTTCTGACTGAAGCCAAGAGATAAAAGCAGTTTTAGGATCTGCAGTAGCTGCAGCTCTGCTCCAGTCTGAACAGCAACGCTTGCTGTTAGCGGAGCTGGCTTCAAACCGCCTGCTTGCAGTGGCGCCGTGTACGTGGGGCGTGCGGGCTGAGGCTCTGCGCTGCAGCCTGACACCCAACCCCCTGGGCAGTTGTCACTTCTTTCCCCCACATCCCGCAGTGTCTTGCCCCCACCGAGCTGCAGCATGGATGTTCTCCCTCTGACCGCTGAACTGCTCGGCCCAGCTGCACATATGTTCCAGTTTACCTAAACGCCAAAAAAGGTTCGTTTGCTGAACACATGGCATGACAACTAAAAATACTAATTTGGCCGTCTACTTGCATCCTCTTTACTAATTTAAACTTAGTGGAGCACTCTGCAAAATGATCATTCGTATCTCCAGTAAATGGAGGAGGGGGGGAAATCTGTTCCCAGCTCGGCTGTGCTTTTGTGCAGCTTGGCATCAGACGGGTGCGTTTTCTGTGCTAGGAGATGAGGATACCTGCCCCTCTTTCTTTCTCCAAAATTAACTGAGCTGTTGCAAAGAGCTGAGCTGGCCTGAAAAACACCACCACCAACAAAACACAAAGAAAACAGAAGGATCCTTAGTTTAAGCAATGTACTCATCAGCATCATATTTGGGATTATTAACAGGGAAACTTAGTCTGCTCCCTGTGCTGTCTGGACCTGGCACTACAATCAAGTGTTGCAGGCAAAGGAGGAGTCACGGTAAGGCCTAGAAATATAATCTGTATTTTTTTTTTCCTTTGCAAGGAACAACAAATTTTCTTTCAATGTGCCATTTAATTGTGGTTAAGGGAAGGGGGGGAAGATAAATGTTTCCAGTATCATGAGAAAACACAACTAATCTATTCTGTGACCTGCTGTGCTTTACAGAATAGCATTTCCTTCCTGACATTCTTTGGGAACCTAAAGATACAGTAAACAAAAAGTTTCAAAGTCCTCAGCTACAGATGCTAGAGCACTCATTAGGTAGAAACAGTGATGCTAGCCTTGGATGGAGGATTCTTGATTTAGGCTGCACTGGAAGGCTGGTGTGAAATCAGCAGAAAAAGGAATTAAACCTGGAGCAAAAACCATCCAAAATCTTTAGGGATACTAATAAAGGTGAGGATTTATACCAAAGCCTTAGCTTAAAAGCTTTGCATTCTGTAAGACAAATTTTAAACTAAACAAGGAAATATTTATTGTTTTTTTTTGTTGTGATGTGAGACTTTTAAAGCCATCAAATGGCATTAGTAATACCTTACAAAGGTCGTATTTTATCTAGTCTTGCTAAACCATCTTCCAGTTGCTTGGCAAAATGTGCCCTGGCAGGTCTGCACAGCAATTCATCCAGAATAGTTATGGGTGGCTAACAGCTGTGTGTGGACTGGCAGATGATATCAGGGATGTTAATTGGGCCTTGTGGCACGAGCACTTCCAAACTGCAATAGGATTACAAACCTTCATGATTAAGGGACAGGCGGTAATTAACACTCCAGACACATGCACTCAGAGCTCAGCAATTGGTCACCCAGGTAAGAACAATAAGGGTCACTTGGGACAATAGTTTTATTTGAACCACTTAAACAAAGAGCTTCACAGCCACTAATTAAGCTAACTGCCCTATTGCAATCCCATTATACTGGTATGGAGGTTGGTGGCATCAGGAAAGCAGCAGAAATGCTAAAAACTGGGAGGCAGAAGGCACTGGAGTCATGACTACTTCTCTCTCTGAGACCAAACTGCTGCTATATGATGATTAGGGACTTAGCCTAATTCAAGGGAAAAAAACACGTGTCTGCTTTGGCCAACATCCATTTTTTCTGCAGTGATGCAGGAGACAACAGCTCATGCTGAACTAGCATTTTATTCAAGGATGATTCAAGCTCTTTTAAGAACATGGGTAAAGTATCACACAGCATGAGAGCCTGCATCAAATGAGATTAGCCCTAGAATCTTTCCCCCCCTTAAGAGGCATCATATATATATATAAATCTCCATTTTAATTACATGGGGTGATTTGACATTTGTGTGGCTCGTGTTTAACTGAGGGGAGGAAAAGTAGGTGGTGCTTTAAGCAAACAAAATACCCTCCGTGTGTATGTTTTTATGCATGAAGGCTTTGTGTGTGTGTGCCCAAAATATTCTGACTCTTGTTTGTAGAAACACTGGGACCAGTCCCTGGTGATTAAAGCTTTCAAAACTGAACCCTTTTCGCAGGCTTCTCCTCACTAGGCCCGTTGTAAAGGAGCAAGTCTAGGAGATAAAACGACGCAGAAGTCTCCTGGAATTCAAAATTTGCCCACCTGACAGCCCCTACGGGAGAGAGCCACTCGATCCTCTCTCTAGTAGCTATAGGAGTCAATGTCCCCACTGGTGCAGCTCTGCCTTCAATACAGGGGTGTGTAATTTCACACACGTCACCTTGCGCTCATGCAACTCGGTCAGGTTCAGAATTCACAAATAAATGAATTTATTCAGATTTATGACGTGCTTCCTAAATGAAGGAAGGGGAGCAAGGCTTGCCAACCGAGGCTGAATGCCAATATGAGGCTGGTGCTGAGGAAAAGGTTCTCTGGCAACAAGAGCTCATCTAGAGACGAGCAATGACAGTGCATGCATGCCTGAGTGACCCCACCCCGAGTTCAAAATAGCTGTCGAAATTAGGAAGGGAGGGTGCAGAAAAAAGAAACCCAGCTTGTTTGCTCAGGAGAAGGGAGCTATACTTAGCAGAAAATATTTTGAGCAGACAAGAACCAAACACAAACCAATGGAGACATAATCAGTTTAGGACAGACTGTTCAGTTTTTAGAGATTGGGGTTTTGTTTTGCTGCTACAACATATGGCAGAACAGTGCAGAAATAACATCCAACAATACTAATGGCTGGATGAGAGGAATTTCCACAAGAGGAGGAAGCTTACCACTGAGGCAAACGCAAGTTAGTCTACACGAGAACATTTATAAGAGCACGGCTATGTTGTTTAGCTGCAATCGCTTTGTTTTGCAAAGGTCAGGCTTACCTATTTTTTTGATGTGTGTCCTGAAACGCTTTTCCTGCACATCCAGAGAGTAAACCTGGAGGTGCCGCTTGTTTGTTTGGACCTTTGCTAAGCTGCAAGGCCTGCCACGCGTGGCTGACTGCAGGGCACCTTCAGCAAAAACAGGCCAAAGGCAAAGAACCCTGGCTGTACACAGGACTGGTTGTATGTACCCTAGGACTCCAACTTTCTGTGTGTAGACAGAAAGCATTTATCATTCATTTATATATTACAGACATTCACACACGTGTAAAATTAGGGATGCATTTAAGCTGGTATACAGCTGCCATGTGGTGATACTGCACGCTTTGTGTTCTGAAAAAAGCTACCATACTCATGCCATATAAAAGTACTCCTATACCAGCACGGCTGCACTGGAGTTCTGGGACAAGAGGAAGTGCTCCAGTGTAACTTAAATCACAAAACCTCCCCGTACAAACAATGCCTGAGTAATATGCAGTGCTACAGCTCACAAGCAAGGCGGCAGCGGCAGACCTTCAGAGATGATGAAATGTTAATGTGAAACACTGAAGGTGACTACTTTGGACCTCCATTTTCACTCCATTTTTAATCTGACTTCCAAGACAGGGTTACTGGAAGAGAGAGATTGAAAAGCCCATGAGAAACAGATCTTTGCTAGGAAGTGTTTGTACTCCCTGTCTGGTAGCTGGCATAAGCCTTGCGAAACACAGCTAAAATCTGAATTGCTTGTAACTTGTGCCTAGTGCTAAAATCTTGATTCATGAAGAAAAACCAAGCCCTCATTGATGATTTTCACTGATGCAAAATGATTTTGTTTCAGCAACAACATCACAGCGAGATAGGCCCTTATGTATTCTTTCACGGCTCTGAGCATGCCAGTGTGTGGTATGCTGGTAACCACAGAAATCTATCATCCCTAATGCTGACAGAGCGCCAGGAAATGGCTGGAGAGGCAGCGAAGCTCGTCATTGAGCCTGATTCTCTCTGCCTGTGCTTTCGTGAAGGCATCTCTCTACGCAGGGTTGAAAAGATCTGTGATGGTGTTAAGGAGCTAACTGCCAACCTCACATGCACAGTATCCAACGCAACCTACTTCTGCAATGTTATCAAAACTCATTTCCTGGGCCTCGAAAACAGCTCTGACACAAGAAGAGGAAGGTGGAACTGCACCCACACACCAGAGCAAACCCTCACGTAAAGGTGCGAAGAGGAAGGCACTCGTCAATGACCTCACCCGCTGTCATGCAGGCAGTATTTGCAGTTTTGCTGCTCCCAGGTTGTTGTTGCCCCACCTCGTTCAAATTCCACTCTCTGTGCAGCAACAGAAGGGAAGGAACCAGGAGAGACTCCAAAACTGTGACGTATTTCATCGCTTACCCAGTTAGTAAAATGTTCTTCATGATCCCTGTGCTGGGGGGGGTGAGGCGAGCTTTTCATTAGGCCCCTTGCAATTCCTTTGTGAGTCGGCTCAGTCTCACTGATTTCCATTACAGCCATTGTCAGAAATCTATATTGCATCTACAGGTCTATTAAAATATAGCTTCCTGTCTTTTTTAGATAATAATATCAAAAGCATACATCAATTTCCTGTGGGAAAACATTGCAGGGAGCATTTGTAACGGCAACTGAAGATGCAGACCTGAATCTGATCCCGCTGACATTGCTGTGCAGCGAGGGTAATCTTTTAGGAGCAAACAATTACACCAAATGCCTGAGCAACGTGCTTCAGTGCTTTTATGGCAATAATTTGCCTTCAGTGCAAGTTAAATTGGCTGAAAGGAAGCTGTATGTTTCAATAACCTTGTGCTTGTCTAAGCATGACCAGGTAACTAGCAGTTTGCTTAAAGGTCTCTTTTAATAACGATTTGTAACTGGAAGGTGCGTTTCATTCACTGTATATTTTTGTCACTTATTTCAAGTGGGTTCTTTTATTTAATTGACAAGATAATTCTAGGCAATGTTGTACTTACGGCTTTTTAAAGGTTTTTTTTTTTTTTTTTTTTAGAAAGGTAGTTGTGCATAATTTCAGAAGGCATTTTCAAAATCATATGGATTCTGCTTAAAAGGAATTTAAATGAGTCATTAAAAGTTAAGCCAAGAAAGAAAAAGAGCAGTCACCTTGCCAGCTGTACAACTGGGCAGCTGTTGAGTAAAATGATTTGCTAGGAGGCATTCAGTTCGAGGACTGGGAACGGATATTTTAAATTTATTTAGAGATTTAGCATGGTGCAAATCCACTTTTTATAATTCGGATTAAAGATGAGATGAAAGACCCTTTGCACAAAGCCTCCACAAAGCACTAGGAAGATATTTCCACCTTGATTTCTATTTTTTAATGATGCAATGCAGGTATCATGAGAGAAAATAGGTAAGACAGTGAAGCGTTCTGTGCCATGGAGCTCACACAAGGCTACTGGGAGGTGACACGGTGAGTCACGTGTTGCAACTGACACCTCATCGGCTCTTTGCAGGAGCCCTGGCTCAGGAATAGTGACAAACTTCTGGCTACCAGATATCTTATCTGGCTTCTCATCGTCCCACACTCAGCTGTGTTACTGAAGGCATTCTCCATTTCTCATGCCCTTGCTTTTCAAAGATCATCCGGTCTGAATTCTTGAATACAATAGGCCATTAGAATTCACTTAAGCACATCTTCTAACGACCCAGGCTTAATTTGAAGGCCTAAAGAGATGACAAAATCCCTTAATTAACTAATGTGCTCTAAACAAAATACTTCTCAAAGTCCTTCCAGAGGGTTTCTTAAATATACCTTACTGTATGTCTTTGGCTAGAATTGAATTCTTCGGGGCGATGTCTTTTATGCTTTGCATAGGGCCAAGCATTAACCACAAACAACACATCATGTCAGCCTGGATATTCTCCCCTTTATCAGACTATGCAAACACAGACTGTCAGAGATTATCAAAGTCAGAAGCTTTTTTCAAGGCTAAGCGTAAAAAATGTCACGCCTCAAGGCTAGTGGATTGGTTATTTTTACTCAGATAACTAGCACTTGGAGTTCTGGAGGTGTCACAGAGTCTGCTGATCTTGCTCTTTACTGCTTGTGCCAGCAATGAAGCACTGGATTTTTTTTTTGCCCCTCTACTTCCAAACCATTACTGCCTGTATTCATTTTGTGTTCATTGGTGCAGAATGTCCTTCTCATATCTCCCAACAGTAATTTATATTTTGTTCCACAAGATCAATTGCTCCGTGCCAGTGTGAACAGAGATGTACAAATGCACAGTACCACAGATGTTTTCCAAGTAACAGCTGCAGGAACATTTCCAGCATAGCTCCATCTTAAGCTACTATATCCAGGCACATTTCACTAACATACTCTTGATACTTGCCAGAAGAAATAAGTCAGATGCACAGTCAGGACATAAATCAGAAATACAGTCAGAAATAATTCAGGATGTGCTTTCTCAGACGTACAGTCAGTAGGTAGCTTTGCTGGCCTGGAAATATCTGGGTTTAGCTCAAGAGTTCAAACTGCATAAGCTTGTATTTAGGATCACATACCACACGGTTCCCTAAATACCTACAGGGTGTGCAGAAAATCCTCCAACACCTTGCCTAATCTGTGTCTGCACTCCTGCTGTCGCTGCAGCCTGTGGCAAAGCTCCCATCCCCTTCAATGGAAGAAAAGATAGAGCCCAGCAGCAAGGATTCGGGAGCTAGGACGGGAAATGCAGAGTGCTGTTTCCAACAGAGTCACCAGGTGATGATGTCACTGTTGTAAAATCTGTAAAACCTTCTATCCAAACGAGCATCAGTGAATATACGTGATCCTGACCCAATCAGAGGAGCACAAGTCACTATGTTACTGGGGAGCAAATTGTCCATTTAAAAAAGTATGTGTGCAAGTGTCACAGAAATACTAAAGGTCTTGCAAGATGGTTGACAACATAAACTCCTGCAATGCTGACGTGAACTCTCCAGGACATAACATCTCCAAGTATAGATGATGATGTCTACAGTGAAGTATAACCACAGCCAGGGTAAATAACATGAACAGAGTTTAAGTTGTCACACAGAAAAGGATGGAAAATTGTATGTTCTGGAAGGGAAAATGTAAGAAAACGTGTGTTACATGAGCCAGAGAGAATGAATTTTTAAGTTATTGCTACTCACATTTTCTCCATTTCCAAAGGCCATGATGAAGTTGCTTTAACTGACGGCTTGTTTGGAGTGAGTATACTCAAGAGTATACAGTTGCTGTTGCAGCATCTGGAAGATGTAACAACGCCCTGAGACATGTGATGTTCTCTGCCTTATAAAAAGTTTTGTTTTTCTTTGCTTTTGCATGAACCTGAGAATTTCTTTGAATGCAGCAGGGATTCAGCCCAGGACTTACAAGACACATGAAATCAGGTCCAATCATAGAAAAATTGATAGATTCAGCTGTTGTTCTTAGGAATCTGTCAACTTTTGGAGTCAAAATCCTTTCTTCCTTCCTTTCTCTTTCTCTATTTTTAGGCAGTGTGGTGTGAAGGCAACATGCTTTCCTTATTGTGTGAAATCCTAGGAGTCACAAGTCAATGTTTAAAGACGGCTCAATGGTTTATTTTTTTATAGGAATCGGGAAAATGGGGGGTAAAACAAAAAAAATTAAGGAGAACCACGATGGTAAAGGTTTCTCCCACAATCATCTCTCAGAATGAAAAATACCAGGGAAATATGACAGGACTGCTTTTTATGAGAGGAGATTAGAAAACTGTTCTGTCCTCATTAATGGCAGTTATGTTATGAACTTCAGCAGCCATATTATGCATGAGAAAGCATTTTAGCCATTTTCAACTTCAGTCCAGCCTGACTCCAACAGAAGCTGGAAACTGAATGCTTCTCTAACAGGTATGCTGTCAAATTTAAATTATGGCGAAGATTGCCCAGTGATGAGTTGATTTACACTGAGGTCTGTTCCCATGCATTTAAACATTATCTGCATTACACACAATTTGGAAAACTATCAACCTGATTTAACTTTGAAATCAGTCCTGCTCTGAGCAGGAGTTTGGCCTAGAAAACCTCCACAGGTCTCTCCCACCCTCAGCTATTCTTTGATTTTATGACTATTTATTGCAGCTAACACCTTTGTGTTTATAATGCCCCTTACCTTATTGATCTTCGACTGTGAAAGTTGATTATCTTCTGTTTCTCCTATATTGCTTCCAGCACTGTTACAAAAGGCTGTAAGAAATTATACTGTAGTTTAGAAAGCAATTCAAGAAAATACATCTCTTCAAATCAAATGATGTAAGAATTAATCTTAATGTCAGATGAAGTTTATTTGAAAGGGTGTTTTCCAAAATTGGGCAGTGTTTTATCATGTACATGTAGAAACGTAGGTCAAAAAGGTTTGGATGCAGACAGTTAAGCTGAGAATTATTTTTTTCCATATGGTAATTTGGATTCAGGCATGTTGATCACATACACAACACAAAATTAAGCAGAAATATACATGAAATATTACTGTCAGCTGGCTGTTCCACTGTATCATTCATGCTACCAATACTAAAAGAGTAAATTTGGAAGTACTGTAAAGGAAGACACATTCCTGTCTGCCACTGGCATTCTCACATGTTGCAGCAAGCGTTTCTGACTAGTCATCTATTTTCTAGGAAGAATGATTGATTTACAGGTGCAATCCCTAGGGTGACAGACACAGTCTGAAGGCTGTACAATTGCAGACTGAGTTAAATGGAATAGTTGAGAACATTTTCCAAATAGCAAAACAAACCGCAGAAAATAATCTGTTCTGAGTGAGAAAATTGCCTAATATGGGACCGTTTATTTAGTAAAAGTAGCTCTGGTAAGAAGGTTAATTTAGTTCTTGCATTGCTCCCCCCCCAAGTACATCTCTGACTGTGAAAGAAGTACTTAATTTGCTAAACGTAAGCACTTATTTCACTGATCTGAATGAAAGCAGAAGTGTCCCTTGGCGTTTCAGAAGTTCTGTGGTGGAAACAGATAGCAAGAGACCCAATCCTTTTCAGCTCCAATCACAGGGTTTGTTTTTGTAGTAAAAAAACGTATATTCCTGCTGTTGGGAAGAAGTTATGTGAGACTGCAGGAAAACAGCTATGCAGTCCTGAGAGGCCAAAGAGATGTTACGCTTCAGTCATCACTCCTGTGATTCAGCTTGCAATGATTTCTACTGTCAACAGACTTTTAAGCAAGCGAGCCTTGAGCCTACCTAGGTCCTCCAGACTTGCAATCAAAACCAAGTGGCTACATCCCTGAGAGTCTGCCTCTCCCTGCCTGATAAGGGTGATAGCTTCTGATAAGGGAAGGCACTAAAACTGACAATTGGTCTAAAAGAGGCAAAACAGATTGCACAATTGCAGTTTGTTGACTGCATGTGCTCCACATAGCCATGGCTCTTCTTTCTGGGATCTTCATTAAAAAATGTCTTAGGTACCTGAGACACTTCCTGCACAAGACATTTTTTCTTATTTTTTTTTTTTCCCCCTAAAGCTGAAAAGGCTTTGGACAAAACTTGTGGTGCTTTTTTTCTCGTCCCTTTTAGAAAAAGTAAGCAGACTGCATTAGAAAGGGGACTTGCTTGCTGCTAGTGTCGCTTAGTGGCCAGATGCTTCCTCTCCCTGTTCCATGCCAGGGCAACAATTTAGCTGCTGTTTCGTGCGTGGAACAGCTTGATTCTTCTTGTGAAACTGGAGCCAGGGTTTGTCCAGCTGCAGTGGAAATCTACATTTTAAGCCGAAAGAAATGGATGAGCCCACATCTAGTTTCTTTTTTCCCTTGCCACATATTTCAGGAATATAACATTTAATTTTTTTTTTCAAAGGGCCATTCATTATTGCCTGTCAGAACAAGCGTAGCTGGTGTAGTCATAAGACAGAACATAAGAATTGTGCATGTCCCATATTAGAATTTGTATGTACTGACTTCCATACTACTTGCTTGGAAAATTAGCATTCCATTGATTGACTTAATGCAGAGAAAGGATCACATTTACAAAAATAACTTTTTTTTTTTTTTTTGGATAGTTCAGTTTTCAGAGAGGTCAAAATCAGTTCAGTCAGTGTTTGAACCCATTTTATTCCTCTTTGAGAACTCCTATGTGCTCGTTGTTTTTGTTTGATGACCACTTACTCCCAGGGAGCTGGGCAAAGTCTGTCAACGAATTTCACCATAAATCTTTTTTTAGGTTTCCCCTCATTTCCTTGCATTGCTTTTCCCAATGTTCCACAATATGTTTCGAAAACTGGGCCTCCAGACAAAGAAAGCAGTGTAACTGTCTTCGCAGCTTTTGAAAATCGCTTCCTGGGAGAATGTTCTGTTCCAGGCATTGAAAGGAGGAGTTTCCCCCTAGAAGAGAAGTCTTTCTGAGCCCTGAGTAAGCCTTGATGTGAGATTTCTACAGCACTATCAGCATACGTGTCTCCTGATTGCTTTGATGAGCACTCAGATGCCTCTGCATGGGTTTCCTCCACCAAACAGCCCAAGCTCAGCCTGCCTGCTCCAGCCTCTTCCTCTTTTGTGAGGAACGTGACGTTAGACTCACCAAGCTTTGAGTCTGAGATCGGTTTGGAAAAGAACAATACGACTTTGTGCGTTTTTCTTTAAGTGTTTGTGGGCTTTGTTCTTCAAACCAACATCACTACTGCCTTCTCTAGGCTGATCAAAACTTTTCTTTTTCAAGGACCTCAGGTTTGTGATAACTACAGAAAAGCTGTAGTCATTTAACAGCTGGAGTCAAAGCACAAACAGAGGAATTACTAGACTCATTATGCTGCGTTACACTGAGCTCATCCAGTTAAATCAAAAGAGTAATTATTATTAAAAGTTTGCATTTCTCTAGCCCCTCGGGATATTCAAATGCTTCACAAATACTTTAATTTTGCCTTACAACCAACCCAGCATGAAGGTAAATTTTCTGAAATTGTTGTCTGCACACATATTGGAGCTCATCAAACTTGCTTGCCCGTGTTGGACTTTGTGTGCACGTAGCTTGGGTGGATATGAAAATTAGTATTAACCTTTGCATCTGTAGATTTAACTGACTGGTCAAAAGTCAGGCAGTAAATAGCACTTGGGTCTCCAAAGCAGAGCGCAGAGCCAAACCACAAGACCATCTGTTTTGCCTTCTGAGGGGTGTTTATAGAGCGCAGATAGAAGTGTCTGCTGCAAAGATGTATGGCCTTCCCCTTTCCACACAGTGGGATTTGGCTGCGAATCCAGCAGTGCCCTCCTCTTCCGCTCCATCCAGTGGTGGATAAACAGGTATTTTGTACGCAAACAAAGGTGCTACAGGAGATGCCTTATGCCTGTGATGTTCTTGTTCCGCTAGTGTGGATCTCGCACTGGTCTTGTATTTACTGGTTTGTCACCTCCCTAGAGCCCAGTCTGCTCCAGCAGCAGCCACCTGTGCATCAATTCCTGCGTGCGGCCACGCTGCCTTGGCACCAGGCCGTGAGCTGGGGAGCTGAGCCCCCTGCACACCCAGACAGCGAGTCCACGGGGCGTGCTGCCGGTGCCAATGCCATAGTCCCATCAATCTCCTTAAAACAGACACGCCTTGTCTCCCCCCGAGGGATAAAAATGCCTTCTGCCCACCACCAAACTGCTCCTTTGGCTGACAGAGCGCTTGGGGTCTTTTTGCTGTTCCAAGCAATCAGATTTCTGCACGACGCATCACGTCCCCGCATGCCGAACACCTGCTGGTAATGGCCTTCTTCCAGGTGTGCCTCGTTGCATGCACCAGGTTCCTTTTTTCTAAGCTTAATATTGCCTCTTTTACTTTCTCTCTTTCTGGGCTGCAGGCCCAAACGCATAAAGTTCTTGCTGGTTGTCTCCGTCTCTTTCTCAGCGCTCTCCCTAAATCCCTGGGCCTTGGCAGCCGCTTTGTCATGGCAGCCTGCCCACCCCAGCCCTCAGCTGCTCTGGGCACAAACTGGGTCTTTCTTTTCGGAGGGTGTGCAGCAGTGCTGCCACTTTGACCCCGGCGTGGCTGTGTCCTGGCTTTGGGCACCTCGTAGAGAGGCTGGAAATGTTTTTGGGAGCCCACTCCTGTGGCTGGCCACCCCGCAAGGACGACCTGCTCTGAGGTCCGTCCAGTGCCGGTGGCTCACTGCTCAGGCTCCGGGGTTTCCCCCGCAAGAAATCCCAATCTGGTAGCTGGCTGCTTCACTGCGCTGCCTCCAGCTCGGCCGGGCACTGCTTCAGCAGGCCCTTCCTACTGCCGCCGAGGACAAAGGACTGTAATCACACGTACCCAGCTGAGCATATCCAGCGCCGGAGGAATAAAAGGCGCTCTGTTGCGCTATGCGAGCACGAGAGGTTCCTGCCAAAACATCGATCCCACAGTCTGCTGGGCCGTGGATGTGCCGCACCGCCTCGGGCTCTCCGCGCTGGCACGCAAAATGTTCTGGAAAGGGCCCTGGAAGAAGTCCCCTGAGCAAATACTCACAATGCGCACAAATTGCTGGAGCTGTGGGAGGGGAACAAGCTTGGGACGGTGCCGGGCAGACCTCCGGCGAGAATTTCCCAGCTGGGAGTATCAGCTCAGTTAGCTTCCCTCGGCCACGGCCAGAAACTGCCCGCGGGCTGGGAGATTTTGGGAAGCCCTAGCAGCTTTACAGGCTCCTGAAACGCAGACAGTGAGGCTCTGAAAAATCAGAGCAAAACTGGGCCAAAGCTAGGTAAAATTCCAGCGGCTCTCGCCATTTCTGCACTGTCCTATCCCATCACAAAGGGGAAAATGCAGCACAAGGGAGGGGAGCGGCGCGCAGCAGGCTTGGATTCGGCGAGCAGACTGCCTTGTGCAAAGGCAGCAAAATAGCTTTCATCAGTTACCAGGCTTAAAAAAAGCCTGGCACACATTTTTACCAAACCGATGCAGGATTCACTGGTGAGGAAGTAAACAGAAAAGGCGCTCGGCGCTCTCCCTCCGCATGATTGATGTCAGTGTCTGCGGAGGGAATCCTTTGTGTGCCATCTGCACAGCTCCTAGCCGCAGGCGCTGCAGGAGGCGCAGACACCGAGCTGCCTGTGCTCCAGCTCCTCGCAGTGCCCCCTCCATCCCAGCCCCCGTAGGCAGGGCAGGGCCTTACTGCTCGCCCTGGGGCCTGCAGGGGCTGTGCCCGGTGCCCGGTGCCCTGTGCCCGCCGCGGCCCCGCTGCCCCCGGGGCCGTTTTGCCGGCGCCGGGACTCGAACCCGGGCCCCCGCCCTCAGCCAGCGCCGCGGCCCCGCCCGGGGGGCGGGCAGAGCCTGCGGGGAGCCGCCGCGCCGCCCCTTCCCCTGCTCCCCGCCTGGCTGCGGGCTGCCTCTCGCTCCCCTTCCCCTCCTTCCCTTTCCCCCCCCCCGTTTTATTTTGTTTTCATTTTTCTTTTTCTTTTCTTTTTTCCCCCCGACCCCCGCGCGGCGGCGGCGGCGGCCCGCCTCTCCCTTCGCAGCCCGTCGCCGCCGCCCCGCCATGGCGACATGAACCCGCCGGCCGCCGCCGCCGCCTCCTCCTCCTCCCTCCTCTTCCTCCTCTTCCTCCCGGCCCCGGCCCCGGCCATGGGGCCCGCCCGGAGCTGAAGAAGCCGCGGAGGAGCCCCCGGCGCCGCCGCCGCCCCGCCATGGGCTGCTGATGGCCGGGCCCCGCCGGGCACCCCGCCGCCGCGCAGGGGAGGTGAGGCCGGGGCGGGCAGGGGGGCGGGCAGGGAAGGGAAGGGAAGGGAAGGGAAGAGGGGGTGGGGGCTCCCCTCGCGTCCCCCTCAGGCCCCGGGGTGCCCCCGTCTTAGGGCCGGCTGGCTGGGCCCACCTCGCCCCGCTCACGGGCTGCGCCAGCTGGGCAGCGGTTGGGCTCCAGAAGCCAGCCCCGCCATCGCCTCATCCCAAGGGATTGCTGTGGGATCCCTGTGGGTCACCCAGGTTTGCTTGGACAGAAGCTCGGCCACCTTGTGGGGCTGGCTCGCCCCCATCCCCAGGGCGTGGGGCTGTGCGGACCCTGGTGTGGGATGTGGGGAGCCGATCTTTTGGCCTCGCCCCAGCAGGAGCTGAACTTCCCCCTGTATCTGTACTCCAACTTACCCTGCACCCCTCCTTGCAGCTCATGTATAGTTTAGTATTCAACCAAACCCATCTCAGACGCTTTCACCACGGCCCTCCTGCCTTCCTCCCGTTGTGTACGTTCTGGCCCAGACTGGAGCTTTGTTTACTTATTGCCTGTCCTTATTTAAAGTTTCTCCAAGGTGGCGTCTGTCCTGGCGTCGTTGCAGGACTGACAGATGTTGCTCTGTCTTTGCACAAAAGGTGCTGCTCCGAGGATGCCTGCTGGGGCCGGGCTTTCCCACTGTCCCAGGGGGCTGCAGCCAGCCCCCATGGATGCTCCCGAGGCTCTGCATGAGGGAAGTAGCTGTGGCTCACCCGTCCCTATTCCTGCACCCCACAGGCCTTGGCACAGCTTTGTATGAGGAAACTGGCAAGCCAGGGGTTGGGACCTAGGTTTTTTGGGGCAGCACAGCACCCAGAGCTATGTGGCTGCCATCTTACATTAACACTGCGGTGCAGTCAATGTTTTTCTTCCGAGATGTGTCATCTCCCTGCTTTCAGATTATTTATCACAACACCCCAGACAGACCTACTGGTTTAAATACACATCAGTCCAAATGTGAGGCCACTTGATGTCTTTGCATATCATTGCCCTGGGATAAACTTTTCAAGTCCATAGCTGGACCCAGGCGTTTGCAGTTGTAGCATCACCCCTGTAGTTTGTCTCGTGTTTTCCCCTCTCCCCAGCTTACCTTGCACAGGCAAAGAAGCAAAAACACACACAGCGTTGGTGTGGTGCTTCTTCCAGCACACATACCCCCCCGGGCCCACACAAAGGATGCTTTCCTTTGCACACCCACAGCAGCACCCTGCTAAGAAGCAGTAACTAAACATGACCTCCCACCCAACTGGATTTTCAGGAGCACCTGTATTTGCAGGTTTAATCTTGGTGTTTTTCATGTGGTGCTTTTTCGGAAGTGAGATTTGGTGCAGCTGTCACACGGGTGTAAATGAGATCTTCAACCTGGGTGACAGCGGAGGTGCACAGCCTGCCGTTTGTTTCACACTGCTCTGTAGCCTGCTGGAGAGGGACTCAGTACGGGCTGAGCAGGACTTGTGGGTCACCAGAGCTAGTCAGAGCGTTCTTGCTGCCGAATGACAGCCCTTAGGACTTGGTTGCTTGAGCAGGGAGCAAGTTCTGGTTAGAAATCATGTCTCCAGACAGAGTGAAACCCAGCCACGGGAGCCAAAGGTCCTCTCGTGCCCAGGAACAAACTGCGGTGCTCCCCGTAGCTCCCAGGGCTTCAGTGGGGCCGAGGATGTCGCACACCCAGCTGCTGTCACCTGCTGCTACAAAGCAGCAGGAAACCCCTCAAGGAGGTGGATTTCAAGAGGAGTTCTGGTTCACTGACAATAGAGAATAGTTTCTTTCACAATTCAGGACAGTAATAGCTGTTTTTGAAGGCCAAAACAGCAAGATGAAGTCACTGAGATGTAAGGAAAATATCAGGTGTCTCCCCACTGAGTACACGGCAGATGCAGTCTCCAATTCTCCCTTCCCGTGTGCTTGCTGACTGTGACCATTACCAACGCCGTTTTGGTGGCCATAAAGGGGATGTGCACTCGGCGTGCAATGAACTCCCCTGCGAGCTCCCCGACAAACAACACGTTACTGCAGAGCCTCTGTTTTGCTCAGCAGCCCGGACATCAAACACACCCCGTGCTGGGATGAGGGAGGTGCTGCACGGCCCGTTGGCCAGAGGCTGTGCCTTTTGCTGCGCTGCTGCCCTGCGCAGATCCTGCTCGTTTGCAGGGGTAGCTCTTGGCTTGAGCCCCCAAATCTTCAACGCTTACCTTCCCACTGTAATTTCGCCTATAAACCGTGGGGTTTAACTGCTCCTAACAGCTGCTGAGGAGCCGGCTTCCTTTAAGGGCACAGCCTCCCTTCAGGGAAGAGCCACAAACATGCCTGTACATGTGATAGCAGCAGAGGGGGGCTGCACAGCATGAGCCCTTGGACACACTGTTTTCTTCATCAATACCCAGGGTTTCTTCTCTGAGCTTGTATAGGCCAAGGATTCTTGCTTTTAGGCCCAGAACCAGGGATACTGAGGCTATTAAATTCACGCTGGTTGGGCGGGAGAGATGAGCCTGTGCCATCCCATTTTGTGGACAACTGGAATTAGGTCCTTTTCTATATTGTCTCAACAAGAAGCTAATTAGACAGCAAGCCTATGCTCCTGGAGGATAATTAAGCTTTATAACTGTGGGTTCTCTTTGGTTAATGAGAAAGAGGAGACAGTACCCTCAGAGCTTAAGAATGCTGCTCCGCAGCTACTGTGCTGTACCTCATAATTGATCTATTGTTTCTACAGCAGATAATTTCTCATTTCCTCATAATTACCTCTTTTTAGTGCCTCGCACTGTATCCTGGTATTAGCTGTAATCACTGATAATTTACCCTGAAGCCAATCAGAGTCTGCAGAGCAAAATATTGGCCTCAGCGAGCATTTATGCTTTCAGATAACATTTTCTTTTGTTGTTGTCGAGGGGAATCGAGCCATTGTAGTCCCATGTTTTTTTGGATGTGGGTGTTGAACTGGGTAAGAACTTGTTTGGTTTTGTTGCTGTTCATTTACGCTAATGACTGCTTCCCAAAGACAAAGCGCCATCGCTGAGTCCCGTTCCAGCCTTTTTGCCCACGGAGGCATCGTCTTTATTTGGTTTCGGGGGATTATGTTGTGCAAAAGGCGGTGCGTGATGCCTCGCATCCTGAAAGCCTGTTGGCCCTTGTCTGCAGAGAGTTAGCTTGTATAAGCAGGAGAGCCTCTGGCCCTGTTTTCTGAAGTTGCCGCTCGCTCTTAGAGACTTTGTGAGCTTGATTTTCCTCGGAGTGACTTCCTCCAGCCCGCAGTGATTTAGAAGAGGTTGCACTGGCGGTGGGAGAAGGCGATCGTGCTCTGTATGTGTTGCCTTTCCTTTGAGGAGGCTAGCAGCGAGACATTACATAATGCCAGCTCTGGTTTACCCCCCCCCCCCTTTTTTTTTTTTTTTTTTAAGCTTCCTGCTCTGCTTTCAGCATTTGCAGAGGCTGCATGTGCCTGCAGAACTGATGAGCCACTCCGGGCACACAGCTGCGCCCTCACCACTGCTCTGAGCCTGAAGCCTGTACAAAACCCAGGCTGGCTGGGGTGGGCAGGGATCTCTGGAGGCCCAGCTCCCTCTTTTCTCAGAGGAAGGATGCTCCAGTCCCTTCCTCACGGTGGTGGCCCTTGTCTGGAGACCCCCAAGTAGCTCTGGCTGTGGGGGTCGCAGACTTGGGGCACACCACTCCTTATCACAGTGCCACAGCTTGAGGTCCCCTCAGCTTCCCACCCTGGCCTTCCCAAAGGAAGCTGGGGCACTCCAGCCGCCCCCACAGGATCACAGCCCCACAGCAGGGCCCGCATCTCCAGCTCCTCACCTTTATCTCCCGAGCTCCATGCGTGGAGTACAGGCACCTCCAAGAGGCACCACAGCCTGCTGGTTTCCCACAGCTGCTGGGGAAGGGCCATACCTGAGCCCCTCCAGCAGTGCAGGGTGAGCAGCCCCCTTCTTCACACCCACCCCACAGAGTGGCAGTGCCTAGCAAGCCGCCCTCTTATATAGGCTTCTCCCAAGCACTGGCTAACGGGTGCTTGACCCTCCCTAATCAGGGGCAGCTCGTTACCCTCGTTAGAGCTTCCTCCAACCCACAGCCTCGTGGCTTCCCTCACCAGCAGCAGCCACCTCTGCCTTCCTTACGGGGTCCCTGGGCATTCCCCGATGAGCGGGGCCTCGTCCCCGTGAGGCCCCCCAGCTGGTGTCACTTGGTGCAGTCACGGCCCTGGCCTGGCAGCGCCTCTGCCAGGCTGGAGAGCTGCGTGCCAGGCCGTAGCGGGGCCGATTCCTACCAAAACGTTCGCCTGAGCCCCATGGCTGACTTTAATAAGCACTGTGAGGAGTTCATGTCTTCAAGAGGCATCTCGCGTGCCTGTCAGCAGCCAGAGGATGAGCCCGCAGTGCTGAAGGAGTATAAAATATAAGTGGTTCTTCTGCAAGCGTTCATGAAATGGCATAGAGGGGGTTTGCTTTGCTAGGGTTTTGTTTTTGCTTAATTTAATCCATGCAGGCAAGGAGCCTCCATCGGTTAATAACTTCTCCTTTGATTTTTAGGTTCAAATAAACCAAAATCTCAGAGCAGAGCTCATTAAAGTATATTGAGTTCCATCTCCTCTTTGCATCAAACACATGCGTTACGCAGCTGGAGCTGCTCTCCCAGGGCTGCAGCCTTCACCTCTCAGCCGCGGCTGGCTTGGGACGTTGCCACGGGGTGCCTCAGAAGGGGAAGCAGCCTGGCTGGGGCAGCCTGTTTGCAGCCTAAGCCATTGGCTACCAAAGGCCTTTCTGGGCACATGCTGAGATAAAAAGGAGCTGCAAACCTCGTCCTGCATTTTCAGCTTGTGCCACTGGAGAAGGGGTAGGGCAGGAGGGACATGGAAGCATTCCGGCCTCGAGGGGGAAAGAATGGGGACGTTGTCTGCGAGTTCGGGCAGGGCTTCATCTCCTGCCTGGCTTTCCAGAAGTCCCTACCACGGGAAATGGCATTTCAGCCTCCCTTAAATAGGGAAACGCTTGTATCAATCTCGAGTCCTCGAGATGTTTGGAGAAGTTCTTAAATTTGGAAAGCCAGCACTAAAATGAGGTCACATTTGTTTACACTCCCTGGAAAAAGCTGGTTGGAGGAAAAGAAGTGGCGAGTGTGTGATGTACGCGAGCTCGCCTGAAAGATGCTGCCAAAATATCTTACAGGCTTCCCTTTGTAGCAGGTTGTGGGAGTTAGCTCTGGGTGAGTCACGCCGACAAATGGCAAGGGCCCTTCACTGCCAGCCCGAATAAAATCGCCGCTTTGGGAATTTGGGTCTGTTGGCTGCTTCCACACAAGCCGACACACCGCTTCGCTTGGTAGAGGTGCTCTCGTCTGCTTACCTGGGGGATGCCTACCCCTGAGATCCCCACATGTCTCTGGGGGGAATTAATTCCGATTTGACTTCATTCCACAGAAGTCAGCTCATCGCTGCCCAGCCCCTCGCTTATTGAGAGGGTGAAATTTGACACTGCATCCCCAAACATTTTTCCCCCGGTCACTTAGCTTGGAAACGCTCACATACATTGTCTCACATCTCCAGCCAGCTATTTCCACTCACCAGGCTACAGCACGCCTTACTTTCCACAAGGCAAACAGCCGAATGCTGCTCTTAACCCCTGCCTGTCCTCCGCAGCTAGCCCTTGTTGTGCTTGGTCAGGTGGAAAGGACGGAAAGCCGGGCAGTGATTTCCAGCAGTGAGGCATTCACGGGAGCGTTGGCCTCTCAGGGTTGTTATCCGCAATGAAAAGATGTACAAAGCGTAAAGGACGTGTGTGCCCGCTGCTTTTTCCTTCTCAGACCTAGGCGTTGCTGTAGCTACCTCCTCCTGCCTGGAGCGAATTGTGAGGAAGGAGTTAAGCCGAGAGAAAGCCCCAGATGCTAAAATTAACATCCATCCCACCCCCCGCCCACAGCTTTGAAATTTCTAATCACAATGCGCAGGGAGATGGCTCCTCGGAGCAGTGCACGCGAGGTTTCCATCGCTGGGAATCACAGATGGCCAGCTGGAGCTCGGAGGGGCGCAGTCTCCTTCCTCTCCTCCTGCTTTGCCATCCTCCCCCACCCCGAAAAGTCTTGGTTTTGGGTCATCTGTGAGAGCGTGTTACTGCTCGCTGCAGCCGAGGCAGATGTGGCTGCAGAAAATACTGATGCGGTCTGCAGAAATGCCCGCGGTGCTTGAGCTCTGCTGGAATAACCCCTGCTGCCCAGAGTGCCCGCCTGGCCTCATGTGTGACAGAAGGGCAACAGCTCCTGGGCTGCCTCTAGTCCTAGAAATCTTGGTCCTGTATCATTATTCTTTGTTTCTGAAATGATCTACGACCAAAAACCACTGCAAAACAAAAGAGGTTTTCATCATTGCCCTGAAGGATTTCGGCGATCCCGTTCGCAGAGTGTGGCTGTCACACCGGCACAGCAGCGCTGCGGCGAGGCGGGGACGCTGAGGAGCCGGGATAATTCAGGGATAATTCAGGGTAACTCGTTCCTCCGCTGCGCCTTTTGTCTGCGAGAGCCGCCTGCTGTTGGCAGCGCAGGCGATCACAAAGCCCACAGACCAGCCACGCGTTGCCTCCTGCACAACCACCCCCTGCCCCAGACCAAAAAGCAGCCGGGTGGCCGCCTGCCCCGGTCTTGAGTTTTATTTGAAATCGGGGAAATGGAGGCAGAAAGCGGGGGCGAGTTGGTCTGTGGCGGCCTCATCTGACTCTCACAGCTTCTCCTCCTGCAGCTGTGGGGCTCGGGAGCAGATAGTTGCAGAACTGCATGCACGTAGGGCATGCTGGATTTTTTTTTTTTTTATTTTAATGGTGTGCATTTATCTGATTAAGAGCTATGTAAATTTAGATGCAAACAAGCTTCAGCCCTCAGGGTGCTTGGCGACTCGCCTGGTGTGCTCTCGGTGCTGGAAAAGTCTGCGCACCACTCTCGCTCCAAGGAAAACTTGAAGCGCGTCATTCTGCTTCTTTTTTTCCTTATAAAGGTTATTGTGCCTCAGCCCTCGCTGGTTTACCTCCCTGCTGCAGAAGGGAAAGGTTATTTTCTCCTCTTTTCCCATTGCTGTTGCTGCTCGTGACGCTGACCGGCCACTGCAGCCCAGAGAGAGCCTTGGGAGGGGTCGGGGTAGCAAAGGGATGTTTTCTGGAGAGGTCTCTGGAGCCAGCCCCGTGGCCCAAACTGGGAAAAAAAAGACAGGAGCAAGATCAGGATGGGCCCAGAGGACTGGGAAACCCATTTCTGTCATAATTATGGTGGGACCGTCTGTCTGTCACAGCAGAAGAAAGCACCTGAGGATGCTGGCTTTGGCCTGCAATTTTTCTTGCGGACCTTGAGGAGGGGTTACTTAGTCCGCAGGGATAATTAACTCGCCATTTTGGGGCCGGTGGGGGCGGTTTTGAGACCCTGCAGAGCGTTTCTAGCTGGTCAGGAGTCCTGATCCAAGGTGTTCCCTCCAGCCATTCACCTTGGGGTCTTACACCAAGGGGCTAGAAAGCTTCTGAGGGCTGGGCCGAGCTAGTGCTGCCTCGCCCGTCCTCAAGGAGAAGCATTTTTTTCCTAAAAGCCAAGTGAAGAGGGGTTTGTGTTCAGTACCGAAGGCCTCGATGTTTATTTGCCACTTAAAACCTACAAGGCTGTGAGTGGGACTCGAGTGCTGCTCTGTGCAGGTTCCGTCTGAATGTTGGCTTCACCTTTGTGAAGTAACAGAAGTGGCAGCTGTGCACTTAAACCCGCAACGACACCGGGCCTTCTTCTGTTCAGAGCTGCCGTTGTCATCTGCAGTGAGTGAAGTCTCTCTGTTTTCACGGCGAGCTTTGCTTGTTCTCTCTTTTTCAGCACATTGCCTTATTTCCTGTAAATGCGGCGTAAGCTGCTGGATTAACAGGCTGCTCTTTCTGAAATACCCTGGTTAGGATTTGGCCAATATCCACCTGTTTCAGATTTCACAAGAGCTCACAAAAGGAATTGAAAGTTTAAATAACTTTCCCATGGATTTACCCTTCAGGGCAGAATTGTTTTGCCTAAGTGATTTAATGCTGTCAAGAAATGTGCAAACAGAGTAATGGTAGGAAATATTAGCCCAACTTGAATAACCTTTCCGATCGGATCTTCTCTCTGTTTAAAAGTACAAGGTGGAATCTCAGAAAAAACTTCTCTGTGTTTTGTTTCTAATTTCAAAGCTGGAGGTTCTTGGTGCATTGTTAATGCTCAGGCAGGCCAGTGGGGGGCCAGGAGAGCCCCTTTACGGGCTCCTCTGTGAGAAACTACAAACCGTACTGCAGAGAGGGAAAACATTGCTCTTTTGGTTGTGCTTCAGCTCGTAAATCACTTAAATTCCCAAACAAACGTCGCTCTGTTTTGCACAGGACTTGCCGTGGCTGAGGAAAGGAACGAGACTCCGGGGCCGGGATGTCGGACAAACGTGTGAACGGCAGTCACAGCTCCCTGGGCCGGCTGCTTTGAGCTTAGGGGGACGGGGGCCAGGGCAGCCAACTCACTGACATCCCCTTTGGGTTTCCCTGCAGGGTCTGCCAAGTGCATCACACACCAGCCTCTTCCAGTCCCTGCAGCTTCAGTCACCTTTGTGCTTTCTTTTGCTTCTTTTACCCGGTGGGCACGGCTCCGCATCTCACCAGGCTGTCTTTGGTTTTGCAGGTAGCTGTATCCAGCTGGGTGGCAGGTGGATCCAAGGGTTACCATGAAGTTTTCAGGACCCCTGGAGAGCCAGAGGTTGTCTCTCCTTCTGGAGACGGCAATCTCTAGGGAAGCTCAAATGTGGAAAGCACATGTGCCGAAAATTCAGCCCAATCAGGTAACGTCTCTTCTTCTCACCCTTCATCTCGGTAAAGGCCTGAATGAGAGTGTCTGGTGTGTTTTTGGGGAACAACTCGGGCTGTTGCACGAAGGGTCACCTTCTGCCTGAGGCTGGGAAATTCGCCTCTGAAACGAGCGGGTGCTTTCCCCTGTGAGGGACAGACCCGCAGTTGGGGTGCAGGACACGCAGCCTGTGAAAGCACGTACGTGTACCGCTGTAATTAAACTCATTTCACAAAGTGCCTGGACTAATTAACACACATCTCTAGCGGGCACCAGCTCTGCAACGGTTCTGAGAAGCGGCTTCATCCTCTTGGACTGAGTTCACTGCTAACGGTGCTGAAGTGCTGGTTGCTTTCCACATGAAGCGATGCCTTGTCCCACGAAGCAGCACCGCTCGCCTGGCTCGCACCGTCCTGCAGCAGCACGGGCACGGGGCAGGCCCGGCTTTGGCACCTTTTCTTCCTCTGCTGCGAGTCAGCCCAGGTGTGCGGGGCAGGCTGTGGCTGTACTGACTCGGGCCGGATGAGGGCCTGACTCAGCACGGCGCTGCCTGCTTCAGGAAGAGCCCCGGTCTGTGGTTCAACCTCCTGCCCAAATTTTGGGGCAGGGCCAGCGAAGAGGTTGGGCCAGGTTGCCCACTGCTTCATCCAGCCTGAGTCGCGTTTGTGCTCATCGCTTAGCCGGCATCTGCCTGGCGTGTGCACTCGGAAACACCTGTGAGCTCCACGAGGTTTGCTTAAAACAGACTGCGAAATGAGAGGACAGTTGATGAGAAATGAGAGTTAACCTCCGTGTTCCTGCAGTGCTGCTGCTGCTGCGGCCAGAAGTAACCCCGCTGATCCCGGGTTGCTCCTATTGATTCACACGACATGTTCGCTCAAACAAGTACGTCAGCCAGTGCCTGTCAAAGCTAATCAGTGCCGGGGTCAGTTTTCTGGCCTGGCAAACTGCTGCAGTTCTGTAGGAACAAATGGGGTTTTAAAGGCTCAGCGTTAGTTTTGTTAGTCCACAGTTAGGTTTCCGAACGCCTGACCTGGTTGTCAGGGGTGTTGAGGACACTGTGTGGCTGTCTTCAGGCCCCATACGATGTCGGACCCTAGTTTATGGTAAACCAGTGGCTATCACAGAGGGAGATAAGACTACAATACGACAAGACAGCTGGGACGCACAGAGCGTAACCGAAGCAGATTCTTGGGTGAAGATCTCACAGGGACAAAACCGTCCTGCCCTGCTGACATTGGTGCTGGTGGCCCAGAAGGCACCGCCGCCATCAGTCAGCCATCGCGGGGCCGTGCTGTCGCCCCCTGGGATGAGGTCCCGGCCCACGGCACGCTGAGGCCTTCGTGTCCCTGCAGCTGAGTTTCCCCTCGTGCAATTTCACACGACTCCCACCTCCAAAACTTGTTGCACCGCCTACATGTCAGTTCGGGTGTCCAGGTAATCAGCTAGAATGCCCCAGTACTGCGTGTCCCCTAGCAGTAAATAATCATTAAATCACAGTGAAATTTCTGGGTGCATGTGTGTAAAATACGCAGAGGTCAGCTTTAAGGGAGAACATAAACACAGCCGTCAGCTCTGGGGAAATCCTGGCTTGCCACGCCAGTCGCTGAGAACCCAGCATCTGTAGTCACATAAAATGCTTCCTTCTGTTCCTCCAGTTCCTGACACCTGGCTTTCCAAATTGTCACGTGTGCCTTCCCTTGTGCAGTACACATCTGGGCAACGCTGCAATTGCTGAAGTTGTGTGAATTACCTGTTTTCTGCAGTAGCTGGAAGAAGGTCACACTGCCTAACATCTATTTCTCTTTTGAGGACCTCTGCAGTAGCCTAAAGCTGACTTGTACGAAGCTGTTGTTTATCTCCCATGACAGTCAGGAGATCCGCGGCCCTGCGCGTATCAGATCTGGCAGCCTGAGGCACGTGTAACTTTCCATTCCCTGCTGCGAAGGTAGACTGGCTACGGGCTGGGTTTTAACAGACTCATCTGGTTTGCAAATGAGAAAACGTGAGTGCCTGTGCAAATAAACCAGGGATCAGATTGGAGGTGCGCCACAAGTATGCTTTCAGGAGGAAACTTTCTGTTTTGACCCTTCGGGAGACATTTTTGGTTCTAGTGTTTAAAAACAAAAATTTAGTTTCTAAATACGTGTCAGAGCTGAGATCTTTGAAAGGAAGAAAGAAACTCTTGGGTACAGAAACAGGAAGACACTCTACATTTTTAGTACAGGATGCAGAATCCGTTGCGGACTTCTGTCTTGATAGTGCACATGATTTCTGTTGTTTAGTTTTCAGTTTTTGTCTGAAAGCTCCCATTCCCTAATGGTATGTACATTTCTTTTAGCTTTCCTCCTTTAGACGTACACTGCTGGCTCCAACTATTTGCAGCATATCCAAGCCAGATGTCACAGGGGCTTTTCAGCCTCAAAAGGCAGGTGGGCTGAGTTTGGAGCCCTCCCAGTGCTTCTGAGTCTATTTGGTTGTTTTTTTTTCTTTTTTTTTTTTTTTTTGGGTTATACAATGTGCAGATTGTGCAGATGACATTCAGAAGTTTTCATGTGATTAAAGCTTGAGAAATCAAGCAGTTAAGACTGGTCAAAGGTTGACTTCTGCATGTTACCAAGTAACTTTGCAGCAGAGAGGTGTGTAAGCCAAGATCTTTATTTTTATTTAGAAGTACACTTTTATCATTTCTCCTTTGTTGCTTGTTCTGTTTCTTTCTGTCCTCTTGTTTGCCCCTGTACACCCTGAGGAACCAGGAGACCTCAGTCTACTCAGTTTTTCCACCGCCTCACCACGTGCCCTTGGGTAGGTCTTTTAACCTTCTTTCTGGTGCCCTTTTTGTTGCGGGTGAATCGCAGACTGACCGACCAAGCAGTGTGGGAAAAAAACATGAGCTGAGTGCGGTCAGCTCTCCCGGTACGCTGCGTGGTCACCACTCCGCCCGGAGTCTGTGCGTGTCAGCACAGACCCTGCAGGTCGCCACTTCTGAAACCGGGCAGCAGGAGAGCACCTCGAATTCCCAGCTGGTACGAGCGGGCAGCGACCCAGCGGGCCTGGCTGGGGGTCACAGGTGTCAAACGGGCGTGCCCGAGACCCAAATAGGGACCGATTTGGCTGCGATGTTGGCTGCTGCCCTTTTCTGAAGCCTCCCAGTCCTGATAAAGGTCACCTGTGTGCTCCCAGATGGGCCTACAGCAGGAACAGGCAGAAACAAGTAGGGGAAAGAGCAAAACATCTCTGTCCGGGACAGCAGACAGTAAAGAAAAAAAATACCAGGTGAGGTGTTTTCCTTAGATTAGGCAGCAATAAAATTGAGTCATGTTTGAGTTCAGAGAGAATATTTTTTTAGACTGCATTTTCCAGAAGTCCTGAGGTGTTCTTCCAGCTGCCTTGTGCTGTGCAAGCACAGTGGAGCCCGAGTCCCGGCCTCTGGCCCTCCTGTCCCGTACTGCAAGCGTGCGGCAGTGTTTGCAGGTGGAGGAGCAGAAGGAGCTGCGGAAACCTCGTCATTATTTGATGGAGGTGCCAAGCAGGGGGAAGCCGGATGGAGCCGGAGGAAAGGAGTGCAGTTAAAGGGCTGAATCCTGCTGCAGGAGCATTCAGCCTGCCACATTATACAGCACTGTCAGTCCCCAGCACAGGGCAGGTGAAGAGAGAGCCGTGAGCTAACAGCTGTAATCGTGGCGGGCAGTTAGAAAGCGTCACTTTAAGGCAATGCAGCAGCAGCACTGCGCCTCTTCACTCTCAGCACAGCCCCGGCGGGCACTTGGCACGAAGGAGCCCTGCCTGTGCGCCACGGGGCTGTCCCTGCAGAGCAAACCGGTGCTGAAATCCCCTGTGCACCCTGCAGCTGCCTGCTGGCTTCCTGCTGGGGGCGAGCCAGGCGGCGCCTCTGCAAAGAGCTGCACGGATTTGGCCAGAGGAGAGCTCTTGGGCACCTGCAGGGCTCGGGCTGATCTGCGAGAGGGGCTCGTCATGAGGCCTGGGCTCCTGCCATTTAATTTTCCCTAATTAAAACTTCTGCGTTAGGTCATCGTGCTCTTCTAGCCTGGAGATAAGATCTACAACGCAGACTTGTGGTGGCAAGACAAAGAGATGACCAGAGGCAGGCAGAGTGGCAAAGCTGTCTGTCGGAAAGCACCTCAAAACAAAGAGGAACTTTTGCTTTCCAGCCCAGAGGGACTTTTTTTTTTTACTTTCAACCACAGCCCTGTCTCATTTTTGCTTCTAATTTTGTATAACTCAAGGAACAGTGGCCTCGCAGCTTAATTAATTTTACAGTGCTGTATTTCTTGCTCATGATGCTGGGATGACAGCTGTACACCTTTGGGTCAATGACTGACCCATCTGTCTAGGAAACTCAGTGGGAGCAGTTCTCATTACCCTGCCTGTCTCCTAAATTGGGCCGTAATGAACCAGGGAATGGTGCCGGTGGGAGGAGGCTGGGCTTCACCCCAGCTTTCTGCAGGAAGGAATTCCATCCCCTCACCTTCAGCATGTAGAGACTGGAGCAGAGGAGGGTCCCGCTGGCTGGGCGTTAGCACAACAGAGCTCAGGGCTCACCACTTCTCCTTTGCTCCCCCCCGACACCTTTTAAGAAGCCAGGTTTGGCTTTGAAGCCCTCCCTCTGTCGCGTGCACCTGGATGTGTTCACCCTGCAGTTGTTCCTTTCTGTTCAAGGAACATGGTGCTCCGAGTGGGGCTGTTTGTTCTTTGGCTGCACTTTGTGCCTTGCTTAGAGCCGCCCTGTTATTCAGCGGTTTGGGCTAAACACCTTTTTTCACAAGGAAAGGACAGTTGCTACCAGGGGCTGGGTGTACACTGCTGTTCTTTCCGTTGTGGCCTCACCACTTAAAGCTAACGCCCGAGTCCAAAATTTTGCCTTTTGGCCTCTCGGTGCCCACGAAGAGCGGGGAGACAGAAGGACGGCCCCTGGGAGGACTGAGGACTGGGCGGCAGCACAGCAGGACGATCTGAGGCCGGCTGCCCCGCTTCACAGATGCTGTTTTTAGGAGGAGTGCACCGTTCCCCTCGTGGACAGAGGGCCCGAGCCCGCCCTTGCTGGCTCCACCAGTAAGCTGCTGGGCCGGGGCGGCGATTTAGGAGTCACGGGGAGGTTTTTCAATCACGTTTATTGTGTTCGATGGGATGGTTTTGGTTTGGCTTGTCAGCGATAGACACACACAGCTTACCTCCCGGATTCACCCAGCTACCGCATTTCCAAAATAATCCCTTAAGCTGCTAGAAACCTTTGAAGTCTGCAATACTGTCCCGACCTGGCTGGGGCTGCAAGCCCCTTTGTATGGCTTTGTCGCCTTCCTTTTAAAAATAGGCGCAGTGAATAGAGTGGTGGTGGGGGATTTGATCATAGCCACCACTCCGCCCTTTCCTGACCGTGTCCCAGGTTCACCTGCTCAGATTCTGCCTGCGCTGCGCTCACGCTTCTGGACTCAGTGCTCGGAGCCGAGGACGCCGCTCCTCTCCCCTGACAAGTGCCGGGTGGGTCCAGAGGCCCCAGCTGAGACCGGGGGGCGTTCGGAGCAGGGCACAGTCCTGCTGACGCCATCGCACAGTCGGGGCTCCAGGAGAGAAACAAGGCAGGGCTTTGTTCTCCGCGGGAGCACCTGAGGGAGCACTGAAGGCGCGTTGTGCAGGCAGAGGTAGTGTCTCTGAATTAGACCAGCCAGTACAGCTGGAAGAAACGGCTTTTGATTACACAACCCCGTGTCTTTAGCCCAGATCGCTGCTGCAGCAGCAGTGTTACCACTTCAGTTTTTCCAAGCGAATTGTTGTGACCGCCTGTTGGTGGGACCCATGCCCGTGCCCAGCAGTAACACGGCCAGAGCCCGGAATTCAGCCCCAGGGCCTAAGCCCGGCCACCTTTCCCCTTCTGTCCCCTGTGGTGGTGGAGGGGAGCTCGGCTCCAGTGGGAAATGAAGCTGCAGGCAGTCAGGTGCTAGCAGGGTGTGAAGCTGGTGTCCTGTTGGAGCCCCAGCTCTGCCTCCAGCGCCCTGCTTCCACGGTGTTCTGGGCCCCGAGGGAGCAGCTTCGGCAGAGCCGTGCAAGGTATATGGTGGGGAGCTTGGTGATGGATGGGGTACTTCCCCTGGAGTACTTCCTCTGTGCCACTGCTGGGTGCTTCAGCTTCTAAAACTGTGCTGCTTTCCCCCCCTGCTATTGCGGGGTGGACAGCGACAGCCCGGCCCAGCAGCGATCTCTGCGCAAGCCCTTCGCTTTCTTTTCCCCAGTAGCCTGGCAGCCAGCTCTTCACTCAGCTTCGTTCCTTAAGCCATGTCGGCAGCAGCCAAACCGCTGCAGAGAGCATAAGGACCCTGTCGGAGCACTGGAAATTGGTTTGGCTTCACTCCTCGCTTCTGGACACATCCTGGCTAATCACCCCCATAATCCCGGCTGGAGGGAGCCCAGGCGTGTGCTCGGCTCTGCAGAAGCTACAGATATTTCAGAGCACAAGCTGGAGAGCTTTGATGTCAGTGGCCAGTCTGTGGCTGTGGCTGGAATTCAGCTGTTGTCCAAAAAATCAGTGATGGTGACTTAGGCCAAAAAGGAAAAAAAAAAAACACAAACCCAACTGTTTTTAGCTGGAATTGTACCTGCTTTGACCCAGCCCTCAGTTACCTGGACTGCTGAAGGACTTTTGTGAATTATGTTTAGAATTTTCTATTCTTAACAGTTTCTAAGCTAAAAATATCCCCGTGATATGAAGGAAAACAAACCTTTCCTCTCGAAAACACCAGCTCATTTCCCTCCCATCTTCTGTCTGTCATGAGCTGGGCACCTGCCTGGCTTCATGGCATGTCTGCTGTTGTTAGAGCTGGGCTTTTCTGTGCATCTGAGTGGTTCTAAGGAGGTTTAAAAAAAGAAACGTCCTAGAGCTGAGCTGCACAATACCCTCAGTACCCGAGAACCTACCAGATGCCCTTCCTCTTTTCCCCAGAGTAACATTTCTGAGCCATGGCTGAGGTTGCTCTGAGGAAAGTTGTCGGGCAGATTTCTCAGGGCGGGGGGTAAGGAACAGTGAGAACAAAGCAGCGATTCAGGCTGCTTCAGGGCACCACCTTTCCAAAAGGCACTTCTGTTTCGGTGCTGAATAATGCCTGCAGAAGTACAGGGTTTGCTCTTCTCTGCCTCGCTCAGCCTGTGTTTAAGAATAGTTTTGTTTTTCTCTCCAACAGGATGTAGCCATTTCTCCAAAGCAGAGGGATGAGGTCATTCAGTGGCTGGCCAAGCTCAAATACCAGTTCCACCTTTATCCAGAAACGCTCGCCCTGGCCATCAGCCTTTTGGACAGGTTTTTAGCTGTGGTAAAGGTAAATATTTGCAGAGACATAAACTGAAAGAGATTCCTAATACCCACTCGGCTATTTCTGTGTGCAGTCCCAGTGGCATGGCTGTATGGAAATGCTCCCTTCCCTGCTCTGCTCTCACGCCCTTTTTTTCTCACAGACGTACAGGATACTGCCTGCCCTACTCCGGGCACCAAATTTTGGGTTATGAAACTGACAGCACACTGCCACAAGGCACTTCTGGAGGCTGACTGACGAGCACACGCAGTTCTTGGGGAACTGACCCAGCGCTTTTACCTGCCAAGGCCCTATTCCCTTTCTCCTCTGTTGTGCCCGTTTCCTTCATGTAACGCCCCTCATCGTTTAGGCATATCTTAACCTAAGGGAACAGACACGCCCTTCCCCTTCAACTCCATGCTCACTTTTAACCTGGTTTGAAGGTTGAATTTGCCCTCCCACAGTACCCGTCTCCTACACTACAGCTAGTGATGGCTTATTCAGAAAGTCTGAACAGAGGTTATGCCTTAAATGAGAAGAGAAGTCTGTGCCTTACACTGAACTGACTCACGCAGCTAAAGGAAATGCCCACGAGCCCGCAGTCAGGAACGTAGGCCCAGTGCCCTCTCCTACAGATAAGTCGGGAAAGTCCCTGCTCCCATCTCTCAGCTCCTCTGGCGTTTGAACTGCATTCAGTCTCACATGGGTCACCTTGAACTGCTGCGAGCACGGGCTAGCAGCAAACTAGCCGGAGGGCGCGTAGAAACGAGGGCAGGTTTGGGCCTGGCAAGCGTGCTAGTGCAGGACACTGAGGAGATGGGGGAAGATGCAGCCAGTGAGTGCTTTTTGGGGGAGCTGCTGTTCGACACTGAGGCGCTGTACAGCCACCCCGACTGGGAACCGAAGGCTGATGTCAGCTCACATGGGCAGAGGTGAAGGAGACGGGGAGGGAACAAGCGTGGGTGCCAGCCGTGGGAGTGAGGCTGTCCGACCGCCGTACTGAGCGGAGAAGGGGCATGGCTGCTTGGCTTCAGATTGGGATGTCACGGAAACTGTTAAAAAAAGGTTAAAAATCAGCATTTGGGATACTGCACCTGGGGTCTGTTGCTCTTCTGCCTGTCAGCCAGTCGTGCTCTAAGCCTGCCATGGTGACAAAGGGCACCATGAGCCTGGGCTGTGTTTTGCACCCATGCAAATGACTGAACTAACTTTGGGCCAACCCCAAACCCCTGGCCTTGAGCTGTGAAGTCAGGCTTTTTTTTTTTTTGTCTCTCTTCCCATATTTTCTCAGTTACAGACTGTGCTTGGCAAATCTGCAGCCTCATCTGCATGTGTCTAATCTCATTACTAACGCTCGCAGGTAAGTAATGCAGCTTAGGAAATCTAAGCTGAAAAACACATTTGCAGCCTGCGTACTTAATTTCAACGTGACTTGTTTCAGTATAACGCAACATCATCCCTTATCCTACTCTTTAAATACCATTAAATATTGATAATGTTTAAGTTACAAGTCATGGAAGTATTTATTTTCAAGATCTTAAATTGGTTATTTACTGAAATACTGAGATGGGAAAAAGATACTTTAATTCCCCCAACAGTCAATGCCCATGAGTAGTTTTTCTTTCAGTTATTTGCAGCAGCCAAAGAGTGTACAAAGAGAGCATGAGCAAATGAGTAAGAGTTCACTGCATGCTTCAGGCAGTGAGCAGGAATGTGGGAAGGTGTTCTGTCAGCTCGTTCTGCGTCCCTTCTGGGTGAGCATTATTCAAACAGCTCAGGGCTTTACGCTCCCTGCCCGTTTTCTTCTCCCATAAAGTCATTATTCCACTGATCCACTGATGTAGCTCAACTCTTTTTTTCCTTTTTTTTTTTTTTTTTTTTTTTTTTAAATCCAGGCACTACCATGCAGGATTTTATTATTAAGACAGCTTGTCCCTTCCCTTCACTGTGAGCATGCTTTGAAATTGCTCAGGCTGCTGCCCCATGGCTCTCACCATCCCGCCCAGGGGGCCCAGGCACGTTTGCTGTAGCTGACTGCAGGCCCCAGTTAACCCGCAGCTGGGCGCAGCAGCACTCGCCCCACAGTGAGGAGCAAAGGAGGCAGATAGAGGCTGCTGTAGGAGACCAGGATGGGAGACAGGAGCTTTGGGAAATGACACCGTTATTCTAGAAGGGGCACACTTGGGAAAAGAGGGTCCATATTTACTGTTAGTGGGAAGAATAAACTTGCCTGATGGTAGGAACCTGCTCTAGACATCTGTTTCTTTCTCCCCTGAACACTGACCTGGAGCCCTTTATTGCTGTAGATTTTTTATGCTCACTTGGTGATTTCCTTCTAACCTGTCTGTGTAGTGAGGAACAAGTTCCAGTCTTGCCCTGAGGGAGTTTATTCTCTTTGCTTTCAGACTCCTGAACGTACATGCAGACACGTGCACATGCACCACCCCCCAAGAGTGGGTTCCCTGCAAATATTTAAGTTCAAGTTTAAATGGCGGTAGGAAGCCACAGCTCCAGGCACAGCAAGGTCCCTTTAAGTAGCTGTGGCTAAATATTATTAAACATCTTCAATTTGGGAACAAGCCTGTGTCTTTCCCTTGTGGCTTCCTTGAAACAACCTTCTGGATTTCATGACAGTAACGTGCAGGATCTCCTGAACTACCGCGCATCTCTGTTCTGGCTACTACAATGTACCCAGCAAGAACTAACCGTGGCAACAGTTCAGGTTCCACTTTTACATTCAGTGTAGGATTTTCACTTACCTTTGCTTCTGGCATCCTGTAAGCTGGACAGAAGAGGACGAGTTGCCAGCAGGCTGTAGGAGGTGGGGGCATGGCTCTGCAGCTGTCTGCCCACTCAGCTGTTACAGGGCTTAGAAGCAGCGCCTCTCCTTTCCCAGCCCCCTGCCACTAGGCACAGCAGTATTCTCACACTGGAAGCAGAGCCCTTTGGCAGAGGAGCCCACGGACAGATTGCTACTGAGCAAAACCTCCAGCGGTTACGCTGCATTCTGAGCACTTGCTCTGGTCCATCACAGGGACTACACAAATACCTACAAGCCCATGCACGCTGCTGGTTTTCTTTTTATTCTCCTACATCAAGGCCCATACATTTTTTTTTTTTAATGCGTATTAAAAATCCCTTTTTCCCCTTAAAATCCAACTTACCTTGCCTAATGCAACTTACTGTAAAAGGGACCAGCTCTCCCTTAATAATTCCTGGGTCACGGTTTTGAGAACTAAAGTAAGAAACAGCATTAGTAGTATTTTATTTTTTTTTTAAATGGGTGCTTTAACTTCTATAGACAAAGACAGCATTTTAAAATTCTTTTAATTTTTTTTGTTCCTTTTGTGCCTGCCCCCCAGCAGCACTCAACGCTCTGCTGATAGGTGGGATGGCCATGGTTTCATGCCAGATGATAATCTGGCCCTTCTGCTTTTCTCCTTCCCGTTTCTACTCCAGTGCCTACAAACAAGCTCCTTCCACCCCACTGCTGCACCTCAGCGGGTGCCAACCCCGATCCCGGGGCTGGCAGATCTCTGTCCTGCCTGACGTCAGGGAGCGCGGCTTTGTGCTTGGCAGGCAGCTGGGACCCTGCTTCGTAGGGTGTCCGTGCAGAAAGGGCGTGCGTCATTTCTGCGTCACACTCACAGGGCGACTTTTCTGCTCTTCTGTGTTGTAGGCCCGTCCAAAGTACCTGAACTGTATTGCAATCAGCTGCTTCTTCCTTGCTGCAAAGACCATTGAGGAAGATGAGGTAACTTTTTTTTGGTTGCTCTTAGTACCTTAGCGTTGTCTGAATATGTGCTCTTCAAGTCCTGTCTTTGCTTGCATGTGGCAGCTGGCGCTTGCCAGGGCAGGAATGAAGCATTTTCTGTGATTTTTATAGTAATGATGGGTTCTCTCTTTTCTTCTTTGTGTTGGCTTTTGCAGAGGATTCCAGTACTGAAGGTGTTGGCTCGGGATAGCTTCTGTGGTTGTTCTCCAGCTGAAATTCGCAGAATGGAGAAGATTATCCTGGATAAACTGAACTGGGATCTTCACATGGCAACGCCACTGGATTTCCTTCACATTGTAAATAAGGGGCTATTTGCATTTCTCTGGTGTCCGTGGGTGTAAATATTGTATCAAGAGGTATCTTGAAAAAAAAACACCTTACCTGTAGGGTAGCGAGGACCTTGGGATGTGGTTGAAATTCCTCCATATAAGTAGTTTCTGAAGTAAAAATAAAAGCCTTGCCAGAAAGTTTCAGAGGAGACTTGTGCCGCTTCAGGGGCAGTGTTTGAAATACAGGCCCTGCCTTGAGGCATGTCAAGCCGTTCACTGTGACTCACTGCTCCTGAAAGCCTTGCCCCTGAATCTTCACTGCCAGTGGTTTTGCTCAAAGCTGAGTGCCAGGAGGAGAGAAAGGAACCAAGGAGAACGCACGGCTGCTGGGCAGTGGGTGTGCTCGGTGCCTGCTGCAGAGACATGGCCAGAGAATGAAATTCTTGGATGAAAGAGAAAAGGAAGGAAAGTGACTTGAGGTTCGCTGTTGATTTTCATCCTCTTGGCTTACTTGAGGAGGATTTTTATTGGGGACAGCTGAACTGCCAAACCTGTGTTGTCGAGAAGGGTGGAGGGGGGTGGCCTTTTGCAGAGACCCAGGACAGACGGTGTGTAGGCTGGCAGGCCCTGCCAGAAGGGCTGCGCCAAGCTGTTGGTGGGTTCAGCACCCTGGAAATTGCCTTGAGGGTTAATCTGCAGGATCCCCATGCATGAGAGATGCGTCAGTTGCCATTCTGGAGGTGTGACCTGACCTCGTGGGGGGCTGCCTGTCGGTGGCCCCAGCGGCCTCACGTGTCTGTTTTCCCTCTCAGTTCCACGCGGTTGCGGTGTCCAGCAGGCCTCAGCTTCTGACCATCCTCTGCAAGCTGAGCCCCTCTCAGCACGTGGCGGTGCTCACCAAGCAGCTGCTGCACTGCATGGCCTGCTACCAGCTGCTGCAGTTCAAGGGCTCCATGCTGGCGCTGGCCATCGTCAGCCTGGAGCTGGAGAAGCTGCTCCCTGACTGGCTGGCTCTCATCATCGAGCTGCTCCAGAAGGCACAGGTGAGGGCTGCTGGCAGCCGGTGTCACAGCAGGGAGGGACCGGGTGCTCCAGGGGCACGGCCAGACGGGGCTGGGATCTGTAGCTGCTGACCCCAGCCTGCAGTAAGGCACCTGTGAGGACGGCTGTGCTGCTGGTGCTGGGGCGGGTCTGCAAAAAGTTTGTCTTGGCTGCGGCCAGTAGGTGACAGAGGCAGGAGCCGTGTCCTGATGCACGCGGCCTCGCCGTGCTCCGGGGAGAAAACGTCCCGGGGAGGAAGTCCTAGGTCCTGTCGCACAGCTGGGCCTCCCCACGGCAGCAGCCCTGCAGCACCAATGTTTTTGCTTGTCTCGTTCCAGATGGACAGCTCACAGCTGATCCACTGCCGGGAGCTGGTGGCACATCACCTTTCCACTCCGCAGCCTTCTCTGCTGCCCAATCCTGTATATGTCTACAGTCCCCTCCAGCACACCCTGGTGACCTGTAACAGAGGAGTGTTCAAATGCCAGCCCTCCTCTGTCCCAGGGCCAGGTTTCTCCAAGGACAACGGCAGGCCAGAAGTGCCCGTCACAGCTACAGCCGCGCTCTACCAGCGTCTGCCAGCTCCCAGCGGTTGCAAGCAAGCCTCTGCCAAGCGCAAAGTGGAGGAGATGGAAGTGGACGACTTCTACGACGGTATCAAGCGCCTCTACAACGAAGACACTGCTCCGGAGGTAGTGGCTCTTGAAAACATGGGCTCTGTTTGTAGCGCTGATGTCTCGAGGCAGGAGGGCAGCGTTTCCCCTTGTCCGCCTCTACAGCCAGTGTCTGTGATGTAGCTGCGAGCGCACAGCACCCGCTGCGCCATAGCTGCTACTCTAGAAACCACGCAGAACTTGGCGTAGTGTTTGCAGTGGGGGGAGAAGGGGCCATACCTTCTCAGGCTGAACTGAAGGGAGCCAAAAAACAGAAAAAAATATCCCAGCCCTTTTTTTGAATTTTTTTTTCTTGTGCGGCTAATTATAGTTCCACTATTTAAGCACTTAAAAACACAAAAAAGTATAAAAAATTAAAAAAGACCCAAAAACTGAACAAAAAAAGTAGCAAAAAATTGTTTCCTTCTAGTGTTGTCAGCTCCACTGTTTTTCTGCTCCTGTGTATTGTAACCCATTCTCCATGTCCGAGAGCTCACATGAGTTGTGCAGAGTTGTTCCAGGTTTCCCAGCCAATTAACACCTCTCTGATCTGATTTCCATCCGCTCCTTGCTCTTCTTTCTGCTTGCTTCTCTTCTAATTCTTTGCAAGTCTTGTGCATGATGTTCTGTACTATCATGACAGGTTTCTTTTTTCTTTCTAAAGAAAAAGGCCTTTTTTGTTTTGTTAGCACTTTGGTGTTTAAATGTGAGAATATTTAAAAACTGGATTTAAATGAAAGGTTAGGAAAAACACAAAAACAATGCTTGCAAACTGTTCCACACTTAATAACCAGAGGAGTGTGAACGTACTCTAGAAGAACACTAGGGCAGCCAGCCACCGAGCTCTGCACCTTGCAGTAAAGCAGTAACTGTTCCCAAACACAGAAAGCAGCTAACAGATTTTGTGTCACTTCAACAAAAACGGTATTTTTTCTTGTTTGCACCAGGAAATGTTGCACTCAGTGTGGATATTCACCAACACTTGACTCTCTAAATCAAGTGTAAACCTTAAATTCTGATGAGAAAATTCTGTTTGTTTTCCCACGTGTTTCTAAGCTTAGCATGTGCCCAGCGCTGTGTGGTGAAGTGCTGGGGCAGCCTGAGGTTTGAAAGGTGTGTAATTATCAGTCACAAAAAAAAAAAAAGAACAAAAAAAAAACCCAAGAGACCCTAACCCTGAGTTTTGTGTTCATGTAACTTCTAACCAAGAGTAAAACCTTTAAAAGCTTGTCTCTTTTAAATGTTACACCTCTGTTTCTCAGAATGACCCGTCCCAATTGTAAGCTCTCTCTCCACAGCCCTGAGGAAGGTATTGTATTGGAGCCATTGTACTGATGAAAGCCTTCTGGTAGCAATAAAGAAAGTTGTCCTGGATTCCGAGCCTCGTTTCATGCTTTTTACCCGGGTCCAGGACCAGTTTTACCTGGAGGCTGCAGGGGAGCAGCTCCATGCCAGAGCCATCCTCTGTTGTGCTTGGGTCCGCTGTGAGAAGCTCGCCTCGGGTTTCAGCTCTCTTCCTGGCCACGTTCTGGAAACCACCTCCCAGGTCTGTGTTTCTGAGCAGGGCGTGTGTCCCTGTCCTCCCTTTCCAGGCCTTCCTCTCATCCCCATGGTGGCCCGGTCGCTGACCTTTTCTCCTCCTCACAAGTTTTCTCCAGCTGGGCTGCTGGGCAGCCCGCGGGCTCCACCTGCACACCCCTAGCGAAATCCCCCACCGCTGTGGGATTTCAGTGCAGTTCAGCTGGGGCTCATTGTGTCAAACAAAAAATAACCCGGACTGCCAGACAAAGCCACTTCCCACATCTCCTCCCCACCAAAACCCCCAGGAGATGAAGTTCAATGTGGCCCGTGCCTGTGCCATCGTCTCGCTCCCTCAGCAGCGTGCTGGCCCCACGGCCAGAGCACAGGACTGTCCCAGAGCCCTGCCCGGGCTCCCTGCACAGCAGAAAGCTGCCCGATGCTGCTGAGTCCTGGTGTGGTTCCCTCACGAGCTTCAGGCACCCCAGTGCATCACGCCATGGATGCTGCTGAGGATGCTGAGCACAGAGCCTGCTCCGGCAGGGGCCTGCAGGAGCCCAGCAGAGTACGTGGCTCAGGTGAACAGGCAGCAGGAAGGGAAACAGCAGCTCCAAAACACTGCCCGATCTCCCTCAAAACCCCTGGGATAAAGCTTTTCTCTCCCAAAACCTCACTTCAGCACCCAGCACGGTGCCCCCGGATCCCAGGCAGCAGCCACACATCCAGCCCCGTCTTGGCAGAGCTCTGCCACTTGTTCCTGATGCCACCTGTACAGTAATCCCAGCTCGCCCTCATCCTTCCTCTATGCCCAAGCGGTGCTTGCCTGGGAGACGTGCTAACAGTAACCTCCTGGCAATTTCCTCCACTCTTTCAGTGCTGCCTCAGAGAAGCACTGCCACACTTCCTCCACCCTGCTCAGCCTGGGACCATTCATGAAGTGTTTTTGTCTCTGAAGTGAGACCTGCAGGTACCAAACACGGGGGAAATCCTCACTGCTCAAGCAACTGGTGGGTTGACAACCCAGACCCCTCCTTTGGCACGCTGTGACCCAGCCTGTGGCAGCACAACACCACAAACCCCCACTGTGCCATGCAGCACGTCCAACCTGGGAGCTGTTCGCAGCTCTGGGTTTGGGGAGTTCCTTAAAACCCATTTTTATTCTCCAGCAGTGACAGAAGGGTTAAGCTCATAAGCGTGATTTTAAAGTTGGGCACCCGCTTGCTCTTGTGTGTGAAGAGCTTTCCAGCTCTGCTGGGGCCATTTTGTGACAGCGAGTGACAAATCCCAGCTCTGGGCCGCCCGACAACACATTCCATGCTGCCATCCCCTCCCCACGCTGGCACCTCCTCCCCTAGCAGCTGGGCGTGCGGGAGGAAGCAAGCCAAGCAGCACGGTGTCACCCCCGGTGTCACCCCCCAGCTCTGCTCCAGTCCCCTGTCCACACGCATCTCAGCGCAAACCCTGTCCGTAGTGCCCCTGCGTGTCCTGCTGCTTGCTCCCTTCCTCCTGCCCCTGCATCCACCACAACCAGATTGGGGATGTCAGGAATTTCATCCTGCTTCATCCCCCTAAAACTCCTCATAGATCTGCTCCTTATGCATTCACCTGCTTGTTTATTTATTGTTTGAACTCCTGTTGATACGATCTGCCTCCTTCACCCAAGGCAACAAATTCTGGAAATCTGCTCCCTGCTCTGCAAGAAAATTCCTCAATGTTTTGAGCAGATTCCCTCCTCCTTGACCGAGCGTCCCCCCGGTTCTAGTCCCGCTGGTTTGGTTACCAGCAGGTAGGAACTGCTGCAGGCACAATTGTGTGGACTTTGTAATGCAAACTCTGAAAAATTTAGGCTGGAAGGGACCTCTAGAGGGCATCTGCTGCAACCTCCAGCTCACAGCGGGGCCGATCCTCTCTCATCTCAGCTTTACCCTCTCCGAGCTGAGGCCTCCTAGCCTTCGTGGTCTCACCTGGCCGGCTGCTGCTCCATGCCATTTATCATTACAGTGCCCTTCGCTACCTCCACTATGTCCTTCTGGAGACACGAAGGCCAGAGCTGCATGCAGGACTCAAGGCACCAGCACAGCAAGACTAGGAGCTGTAAAATAAAGGCAGTTCTTGTAAGTGGTAGTTACTGGCTTTGTGCCTGTTTCTCTAATCATACAAAGCTTTTACATATTTTTATCTGGAGTTTAGAAGCCAACAAACAGAAGGGTTTTGTCCCTCTTCCGACCTTCCTGATGCTGCAGCACTCCCAGTGGGTCACTTTGCCCGGAGCTGGACCTCCCTCCTGTCACACGCAGGCTTTCGGAAGGTCACAGGGCACAGCTACATGGGTGAGGTGGTGGGGCCAGCAGCACTGGATGTCCTCTCCTTTGAGCTAAACCCCCCAAACCTGCCACCTTGTTTTTTCTTTTTGCTTGCTTGCAGTGAATGATGCCCAGCCACCCACGACTGCACAACGCGGGTGAGCAGGCACAGGGCAGGGCTCAAAAAACAGCCCCACGCCCTGCTAAGAGCACGAGCTACACAGTGAGTGACTACATTTCAGGAGAAAGGCTGTAACAGCAGTGGGGTTTCACAGGCTAGACTCCTACCACAAGATAAACCCAGACCACAAATCGTAAGTAAGAAGAAAGTCCAGGGACTCACAGAAAATTGAGGGGATTCCCTCCTCGAAGCAGGGACCCTGAGGAGGGCATCCCTTCAGACCAGGCAGCAGCATGCAATTGCGTTTGTAGAACAAATTGTTACAGCATCCACGCCAGGCCAATATTTAATAATCTTTCCCATTGTATCTATAAAGTCACCTGATTGCAGATGTTTCCAGGACAAACAGGTTTTCTATCGCGATAGAAAAATCTCCACCCCTGTGGAGGGAGCCTCAGGAGATGTAACCCTCAGCACTGAACAACATTGTGCTTCTGGACACAAGGCAGCTGAGTTCGGTGAACACCCCTGGCACCCTGCGCTTCTCGCACAAATTGGAAGAGGCAAAGCTTAGACAATTTAATAGTACGTTTTCCTTGGCAGATTAGAGGAGGTTAACTCTTTGATTAAGGTTTGCAGATGAGGAAAATCACCAGTATTTGGTCAGAAGAAAAGTGCACAACCCCACACAAAGAACATCTGAAGGGGCAGGCTACCTCCTTCCATGCATCTCAGACCAGCTAGAGGTCACCACACACCAAGCCTGCAAGCTTTGTTTTTACACTGGAACAATGCTTTGGCACTCTTCAAGCCTTTTGAGTGTATTCACTTCCAAAGTAAACAAGTACCCCACATTCAGGGTAGGAAAAAAAATCATCACTAATTAGACTTCGTAAAAATATAAAGAAGTCAATCTAAGCACAAGTCAGTGCAGCTCAATTGCACAAGTCACCTACTCTGCTCATACAGAGGCAGATCAACTAGAAAATAATAAAGCCTCGACCACCCAGAACAGGTCCTTCAGTGCAGCAGGATGCAACAGCAGCCATCTCCGCTTCACGCAGCTTCATGCTAACAAGTCCCCCAGGTCTCAGGACACATTTTCATCACACGTCAGAGCAGCACGGGACGTACTTGTGATGAAGTTGTGGCGTCCGAAGCAGCCAGACTCAAGCTTCAGAGGCAGCCCTGAAGCCCTCTGGCTCCGCACACTCACCAGCATCCCGTCTGCCAGTCTCTTCATCATCAGTAGCATGTGCACGTTATGGCAGAAGGGAAGAAAACAGGGAGGGGAAAAAATCCCAGAGCAGCATCTCACGTTACAGCCAAGCTCCCTCCTCCAGCCGTTACCTCTGTCATTTTTGGTAGCCTCAATTCTGCTGGCAACGCGCCGGGAGCAGACCGAGCCCGCACAGAGACACACAGCACAGCGCACCCTCAGACGCACAGGTGGGAAACAAAAAGGGAAGGAGAGGAGGGCAGACGTGATGGAAGAATGAGATGGCTCTCCTCCCGGCGGGGGCCCACGCAGCCACAGGCTCTTCCAGTGCCCTACTGTCCGCTGGGAGAGAGGGTGTGGGGGCTTTGGCAAGATGACGGTTACATAAAGAAGAAGCTACAGGAAGAGAAAAAAAAAAAAGAAAAGAAAAGAAACAGAGGTTCAGAATTGAAATGAAAAACAGAAAGTGAGAGACAGAGAGAAAGAAAAAAAAAGGAGGAACAACATTTTAGAGCAAGTAAGCCATGAATGAAAGGAGTGCGCTGGGGACGTGTCATACAAACCAGCTGCACGGGAGCAGCGGGGGCCCGCACCTCGCCAAGGCACCGCACCTGGTTCAGGGAACACACAAAGGCTCGTGGCAGCCACACAGAGCCACAAACACCAGCACAAGTCTACAGAGACAGCCCGATGGCACAAAACAGCCTGTTGGGGAACCTCGAATGTCCTCACATCCCTCCCATCACACCTGGGAAGCGGCAGCAGCAAACCAAAGTCACAAAGGCAACTCAAAGACCAACGCGTTTGGGTAAAAAATATATTTCCTCTCCCCACTTCAAGTGTTGGCACTATTTGTGTACGTAGCCTAAAGAATATACAAGAAATAACTGAGCTTATGCTATGAGGTTATTATTCAATTTGTAATTCAAAAAAAAAAAAAAAAAGAAATACTTTAACATCAAATAAAGTGACAATATCTAACAGATGCATACATATAATTTGCATTAACACTGTATGTAGGTTACACAATTATTTAGTTACAAACATGGGTTATTTTCAAATAGCAAGGTAATAAAGTTCTACATCTATAGTTTAAGGCAATCAGGATATTAAAAATGTATACAAATACAATATTTCTACCGCTGTTCACAGCTTTATTTTCCGTTAATTAAAAAACCCTTCATATTTGTATAGTCCCATGCTGATACACGCTGATGAGTGTCATGGATATGGTGTACTGCAAATGCAACCAGGGTCCTTGGAGAAGAGACAGAAACACACGCTTCTAACACCTTAGAAGGGCAAATGGTAACTGGAGTCAAATGGACACAGCTGATATGATCACACACAAAAAGACATTTCCATTCTCACTCGGATGTTCTAGGAGAAGCAGAATTACAACTACCTGGAGAAACACTGGTCATGTTAAATAAGGGCATGCTTAAAGACACAGAGATGTAACTCTCCTTGGCACGACTTCGAGCTGCCAGAAGCACACACAGCGAGGGTGCAACACGCATTGCAGGTTTTGGGCTGCAGAGGAGCTGGGGGCAGGTGCCTTTTGCTGCTTTCCCCGCTCCCCAGCGGCACCACAGGCTGCAGCACAGCAAGGAGATGCAGTCAGTGACCCTGAGCTCGAAGGGCGCCTGCCTGCCTTCCCAGAGAGCTATGGGCAACATCCACCTTCTCAGTGGACTGCCAGACACGTGCATGCCCACCCCTACAGAGCAGTCGTGGCCCCTCTCAACAACCTGGATTTCGTTCCTTTTTCTCTTCAGGGGTTTGTCCCACACCTAGGGAACGTCATCGTCCCAGAAACACGCGTGCCTGTGTGCTTTCCTGCTCATTTGTGTTACTCTCAGGTTTGAAATCCACCTTATTAGGGACGTGCAGCATCATCAGCTCGTTATCATCGCTGTCTAATGGCACGTTAAAGCTTGCAGTGCTTCATGAGCAATGCAACCGTGCGGCTGTCCAGCCCCAGTTTCACCAGCCGATTTGCAAGATTGAGGCGTGCAGGGAAGCTATGCAGGGTAACTCAGACATTCAACAGCAGATGGATGTCATGTTCCTATGGCTATTATTTTTTTCCCAAAATCTCAGCAAAAGCAGGTTATTACAAGAAGTTTTAAAATAGTTTTAACAATGCCACTTGTACGTAAGCGGACTTAAAAGAAGTCCCCAGCAAAACACCTGGTTTACTCATGTTAGTAGTGAGCAGAAAGGGTGAGTCTCTTGCTACTGTACTTACGTGCAAAGGTGAAAGCACATCCAAATAGATTTTGAGAGTATCATTTACTCCATGCAGAACCAGGGACTACTGTGAAAAAAGGCATAAGTAAAGGAAAGAAGTGCAGCAATAACCAGCTAAACATGGCCCAGGGTTTTGAGGAGAAAAAAGTCATTATTAATTCCTCCTTTGGAGAAGAAAACAAAATGATACCTTTCACTTTTGCAAGTTTCTGGTTATTCCCAGTTCCTCCAAAACAGCTTGCTTTGTGCTGGAGGAAGAAACCCAACCAAAAATACATGAATGCACTTGGCCATGGCTTTCTGTCAGAAAAGAAAAATGGCTCGACTCAGCTGATCTCCCCTGCCAAACATCCCTTGGAAAGGCTGTTAAATGAAGCAGGACAAACACACGTTAAAGTTAAGTTTTTTACTTGGCACAAAATGCTGGTAATTAAAAAGAGGACATGCACAGAGACAGCTGAAACAAAACATATTGCCACAAGCATTCAGGCTTGAGACAGGAGCATATGATGGGATTGTAAAAAAAATCCATGCCAGCAAACAGATTTCTTCCTTGATAACTCAAGGTTTTAAAGTTAGGTTTGACAGAAGTCACGAGAACCATAGTTTTATTTTGCTAAATGACCTTCTAGAAAACCTACTTAACCTGACAGAAGCACATCGTGGCTGACAAGACCAGGAGGTATGATTGGAAGAAAAAAGAGACAACTATATTTCTAGCTTGCTCATCTCTGATTTTTGCCGTCTATCCAAGACACTGTATTTAGATATTCTCTTCCCTAAGCCATGTTTAGGCAGTGAGGGTTAGAAAGCAGAAAGCCCCAAAAGCCAACCCCAAATGCATTTCTCCAACCAAAATTCAGGAAAAGTGATTTTTTTTTTTTTTTTAAGAACATTCAGAGAGGCAAGAAATTTCATCCCAGAAACAAGCAAAGAACTGCAGTGTGTGAGACTTAAGTGGAGAGAGCTATTTTTAGGAGTGCTTTAAAGAAAGAAACAGGAGACTACCTAGCTAGGAGCAGTGGAAATGCTGGCAGTACATCAGCAGAAGAGAAAGAAATCCAGCAGTCATAGGGTAAGCATGGCTCGCCACTTCTTGGGTAGGAAGGGAAAGACTCTGTCCGAAAAGCAATGGCATAGAAAATAAAACATTAAACAGACCGATTTCCACACCGTGCTGGCCAAAGAGCAAAGCCTGGCTTACGTTAGATATCTCATTTGCACTTTTCAGGGGATATGTGACCGTCCCCACGGCAGGAAGGGTGCACAAGGAGTGTGTCCAGGCACCCTCTCCCCCTCCTTAGCTGCTTTGTCCACCCCTCTGAGAAGGCCAAGTCACTTTCAGGTTTAACAAACCTCTGGCCTCTCCTCAACATGCTTTGACATGTTATCTTTCTGATGCTTTTCAGGCAACGGGGCAGTCACCCTAGGCATGCATCACATTTTCTGCCCTGGTTGCTCCAGGGATGGAGATCCTAATTCGAACCTTTCATGTTAACCAGCATTTGGCCGATAAAATGGGATTCCCTTGACTTGAAAACCTGGATGTTGTAAATACGTGGGTAAATAATGCTCCTGAAGGCAGCAAGAGGATGTTGAAGGGTACACGCCTTCCTCTGTCTGGGGATTTGATTCCCTCAGCACTGCTAAGTCTTGCCAAGATCATGCACACGGGAAACCTGGCACTATTTTAAGTGAGGTTTCAGAGGTTACGGTCAGGGAAGTGATGCATGGGAAGCAGGAACGAGACACGGTCCCTGCTCCAGGCACCTGCAGCGCTGTTCGGTTCCCACCGCAGCATTCGGCGAGCAGACACTACCCTGACCTGGAAGGGTGGCTGTGAAAATATGCCAGCAGGTGACAACGAACCCCGGCCAACAAATATTATCTGGTCAGACAACAAAAACAGTAGCTAATAAAAAAAATAAATCATGCAAATGTAATGGCATGCAAGGTCAGTTAAACTTTTGTTACCTACACACACACACACCCCCCTCCCTCCCTCCCCAACAGCGGGACAAGTTTTGTTCTAACACACTCGCTCCTGAAGGGATATGGGTCGGACTGAACATCAGGGTTTAGCCACAGCAGGAAGCCAGCTGTAACCCTCAGACAGCAATAAATCCCTGAGGCTGGTTTCTGCGGACCAGGGGACCCCTTCAGCACAGGGCTGTGGCAGCCGGCCCTCCGAGAGCTGGGTAGGCACAGTGACACTCACCCGGAGCTGCCGACCTCCAGCCCTGACCCTCAGTTCAGATCTGGTGCCAAAAATGATTTATCGCTGCTGGTTTTGCCCAGGAAAATCCATGGTATCATTTTGCTTCCACCCCCACCCCCCTGGGATTTCCAGAGGCACACAGTCCTGCACCCAACCCTTCTTCCTTCTTGTTCCCACTACGTTATTAGATGAGTTAATAGTTATTCATGTTAAAAAACAAAAACAAAAAACAGATGGCAGAGACACATTACTGCAAAAGCAGGTGAATGCAGGAACATCCTTGGCTGGACAGGCTTTATGTGAAGCTTGCACTGCAAGTTAAAAAAAAAAAAAAAAAAAAAAAAAGGACAAAAAGAAGTTAGCAATAACAGAAACCAAAATGGAAAAAAAAAATAATCAAGGAAAGCTGGGAGAGCCAACACCAGCAACCTGCTACGGTGGGTGGGCATGCAGATGAATTACAGAACTAAAAAGAAATTGAACCTCCCAAATGAGCTCTACTCTAGCCTACGTGATAAGCAAAAGATCAAAAAAAAAAATCTAAGGGGGAAGACGTATGGAACAACCAACCCTGCAAGCACGTGGTTGGAGCCTTCATGTTTCACCTTAAAGCTTTTTTTCAGAAGCAGTACTGGGGGGACTTGACTGCAGATGTCCAGTTCTCGTCACGTGAACGTGGTCTCTGTTGCAGAAAGCTGTGCCTGGACGTTTCTGAAATGCAGACAGCTCAAAACTGGGCACCGTGAGGTCTCCCTGCACTTCAGCAAACATGGGTTTTCAAGCCCAAGTCAGATCCTTCAGACATCACAAAAACCTTCTTTTAACAGGGTGTAGGGCCAGGCCCTGACATACACGCTACAGCTGTGTGGCAGATCAGGGATCGCTCTGGGACTAAGCACGGCCCATGACAGCCAGCCAGTCAACATTGGACTGGAAATTATTATATTCGAATGAAGACAGAAAATAGTTTTTCCATCTGGTTTCCAGAAGAAAGAAACAGAGCCCAAACAGATGGTCCTGGCTCCTAGTTGGTCCGAGGATGAGCGAGTAACCCAACGACACATGTTGAGGCACGCACGTGGTGATCTACCAAACAACAGGCAAGAGGCCATTTGCTGCTCCTATTTTCAAAAGGTTTTGCCAGGAACCAGCTCCAGATTGTTTGGGTTCGAAGCGTGGTCCCATCCCGAAATTACGGCAGTATGCTCAGTCAGGAAAAGACTTGAGTACGTGTCTGTACTGCGGTCATGTGAGGGTCTGAGGCACACAGATGTGCTGCCCCGAAAACAGCACGCTTCTCTGTCATCAGGCCATATCGCCAACAATTTAGGATGAAAAAAGCATAAAAACAGAGGAATCTGAGAAACTGAGTAGAAAAAAAGTAAGGTAGAAGACAGCTTGTTCCTGCAGAGAGAGCTTGGAAGTCAACAGGGCCAAGTTCTCCCTCATGGGATCAGGCCAGCAGCAGATTTGGCCCCGAGCCTTCTCTCCAGCCTGTACAGCACGGTGGAAAGTCTCTGCTGTCCTAGCTGGAGAAATCAGATCCCACCTTGGGAAAGAAGCTTTCCCATGAAATGCTTCCTAAGGGAGGTGACAGCAACTGTGCGTGGCAAAGATTTCCTGCAGCAACTGCCTGAGCACCACCACAGTGCACCTCAGCACTAAGAAAGGGTTTTGTGAGCTTGGGATAGCAGGGCTGCATCTGTCCTCTTCTTTATGGGTGAAAAAGGGCTGTTAAGCCCTATGGCCAGTGATGATCAGATACAGTAAGGATACGGTCACTTACAAATACCAGGGATCGTGACAGGCAGGACATTACTGCACTATTCTGTCAGTGGTCGTGTGCAGCAGTTTTAATACCATAAGCAGAACCTGCCAAATTACTACCAGCCCTCAGAAACTGGTGTACAATGCTATTAGTTCAGTGCAGCAGATAGGGATGGCTCGTGGCAATTCTGGGATCCAACCCAGGCAGGGTAGCAGTAACAGAAAGTACCCAAATGCAGCTTTTGACAGGGGCAGGGGTGCCTGCTTCACTGAAACCTTCGATTATCAGCAGCACTCCTGACTGCTGGCGTAACGTAGGCACCCGAGCAACTTCCTTGAGGGAAACTGGGGCTGTAACTTCAGGACCATCTGTGCAGGTGGTGAATAAAGGAAAGGAGGCAAAACTGAAAGGAGTTGCATCACAGGTGATGAGGAAACAAACGTGGGATGATCTTGTGCAAGCTGGTGTCCCACCACCAGAAATAAACAGGATCACAGCATCAGAAACACTTCACTGATGGCAAAAGTTGATGTAAAAAAAAAAAAAAAAAGCCTCCCCTGCACACTGCATTCTCCTGCTACCTCAAAGCAAAGCACTACTTGTCAAATGCCAAAATAGCAGAAATGAAGGTTTGGCAGGTCCCCCACAACTGCTGCCTCTAATGGTGAAGGGGACTGGCGTCCCGATGTTCCTTTAACTACGAAGTGTGGGTCTGGAGGGGTTTTACATGTGGTAGCTCCGGGGAATACTGTAGCTGAAGTTCCTGTATTACACAGTAATACCAACAATAAAGAAGCCACATCACGGATCTGCATACTGGGGTGAAATCCCACCCCGTCCCTCTGACCTAATTTAACAACAGGATGAGACCCATTTGCAACAACGCTGCCAATTGCCCCAATTAAATAATGCAGTTTGGGTATTGATGGGGAGGGTGGGAGAGGGAACTACTCAAACCATTCAGGGGCACTTCAACAAGTGGAAATCATTAAAGAAACCATGCCTACTATTAATGTTCCTACATGGCCCATTTGAAAAATCAGATGGCACTTGGGGAGTGCCTGTAGGTTACAGAGAACTGACTAAAGCCACCCCTCTATGTGCAGTTACAAATCCAGATGTGGTTACTATCGTAGAAAGAGCAAAAATTCATAACCCTGCAAGTCGGTGATCGATGCTGCTGATGCTTTCTTTTCAATAGCCATTGCTTCAAACAGCCAAGACGTTTGCCTTCACCTGGCAACAAAACCAACAGACTTCCTAAATCCTGCCTCAGGGGTATAAACACAGACCCGCCATTTGCTACTAAAGGACAGTAGCTGACGTAGCACTGTGGCTGGGTACCAGCACTGTTGACCGTTGCATTAATGATCTATTGATCGTGGCAGTCACAACCAGAAGCCAAAACAGCTGCTGAATCCCTGAAAGTGCACTTACAGGACCAAGGCTGGGCAATGAATCCAAGGAGAAGAATAGAGGACCCTAGAACTATGGTGCAATTTTGGGGACCAGTTTGGCATGGACAGATTGGAGAACTACCAAACAAGGTACAGCAATAGTCCAGCAATTTCCTGTACCAACCACAGTAAAACAACTGCAGACTTCTCTGGGACTTTTACGGCAGAGAATTTTTATTCTACATCTTGCAGTATTAATGCGCCCTCTGCAGCAACTGACCAGGAAAAGAGTTGTTTGTCCTATGATCCTATTACAACACCTCAAGCACAAATTGTTTACACTGACAGATTGTCCAAATCTTGTGTCCAAAGAAGGACAACAAAGCTGGCAAAGGGTCTAGAGAACAAGTCTTATGAGGAGTGGCCAAGGGAGCTGGGATTGTTTAGCTTGGAGAAAAGGCAGCTCAGGGGAGACCCCACTGTTTTGTAAAATTACCTTAAGGGAGGCTGTAGCACGGTGGGAATCTGTCTCTTCTCCCAAGAGCCAAGTGATAAGACGTGGGGAAATGGCCTCAAGTTGCACCAGGAGAGGTTTAGGTTGGATATTAGGAGAAATTTCTTTACTGAAAGGGTTGCGCAGCACTGGAACAGGCTGCCCAGAGAAGTGGTTGTGTCACCATCCCTGGAGGGCTTCAAGAAACGTGTAGATGTAGATGTACAGATGTAGGTGTTTGGTAGCATGGTTTAGTGGTGGTCTTTAATACTAGGTTAAATATTGAACTAGATGATCTTAGAGGTCTTTTCCAACCTGGATGACTCTATGATTGTTTAGCAGGACTGCAACCTGTTAGTCTACACATAAAGACTCATATAATAAACCCTGAGAATGCAGTATGGGTCAGTACTCCAAATTCTCCCCTTTTTCTACATCCTCTATTTATATCAGATTCTTGAGTTCTTATATTTCAGGTACCTATGAGAAATACCCGTGCCTTATCTAGGGTAGACAGCAATGAAACAATGTCATTGGTGTTGCAAAAAAACATTGAACTGAAGTTCAATCTGAAAAAGTAGAAGCCATAGCTCTGCAATCTGTGTGGGCAGTTACAGCATCTAAAGCCACCAAGGCTAGAGGAACATTGGCTGAAGAAGCTGGAGCAACCGTAAATGCTTTACTGGAAGGAGATGACACCCCTATTTTCCTTTCCTGTCATGGTTTGGCTCAACATGCTTTATCGACTTGTACTACAAGCACCTACCCTGGATATATTTCCCCAAGATCAATAGGTAAATATTTGGGTTGGGTTGGCCTTTACTGTAACCAATTCCTCATTGTTATTCTTTCCAAGTAGTGAATAGAGAGCCTGGCATGTGCCCCCGCACCAGGTTTAAAATGGACAAGTAAGTCAATTGCCTTAAAATTGGAAGTACCTGCTGTATGCTAAGGAACCTCACAGCATCAACTGGTGATGTACTACCTCCTTCTTCAACGTCATTACAGCTGTCACAAGGCTGAAGGCACGTGCTGCTTCAACATAGCCAGCCAGTGTGCAGGATGACATTCAACAGCTCCAGGACTTACTGCATCCAGAGAAACCATCTGTTGGCGATGCCTGGCTAAGTCTCTGACAGGATGTGTGGTGCATCTCACTGAGAACACCATACGTTTATATGTTAATTCCTTTTCCTTTATGTTATTACATGACTCTGTAAGTTACCCTGCCCCACACTGCTAGCCCCTTGAGCAAAGGGCGTGGAATGTAGCAGGAAAAGTGTTAAAAGCAGAAGATTGTCGAGAAGGATTGTAAATAGGCTCAAGTGACCTTGCAGCTGGGAGTACGTAAAGCCTGGAGAGCAGTAGCATAGGAAAACACCTACCACAACTATTGCTGTTTATCCTCTACGCATTTGACAAGTAGCACACCTATGCATAGCTAACATAGGTGTTTGGTAGACTTGGAGGTGCCCACCGGGACACGCTTGAGCTCCCTGCATTGGTATGGAGAAGATCAAAGCACACTATAAGCAGGTGTAAACAGCAGGCCAGCAGTCCTCTAGCATGGACTGAGCTCATCAGTGCCTGCGTGCCCACCTGCGTGCCCCTGCCTGGCTGCTGCTCTGGGTATCCCCTGTCTGGCCAGGTAAAGAAAAGAAATGCACTCCGAGCTTCTGCCCTGGGCCTGCAGTTCCTCTGCTGCCTGAGCTGACGCACACAGAAGCCTCAGAAAAACCGGGATGTGCTACAAGGCAGGAGCATCAGCATTTCCCTTTAGAGCTGCCGTTAGTAACTCAGACACTACAGAACCATTGAAGCAGTTGCTGCACCTGCTGTGGAGCGACACTGCAAGGGCACGCTGCTTATGGACGTGCATGTTCCTCATGACTGGACTTCTGTAAATGCATCAGCAAAGCAGAAACTGCGTTGTCACAGCCGCTAGAAACGTCAATGAATCACACCCACAACATTGTGCTTGTACCACCCAACTTCACAGAAGCAAACAGCAGCTAACCATGGCTACCAGAAGTTACAAAACTTCCCCAACCATTTCATACTACTCTCGTATCTCAGAGGTGCAAAAAAAATGATTGCAATGTTCTTAAAAAATATTTAACTACTGACTCTGTTTGAGATAAGAAAATGGGTCTTGAAAATTTTCTGTTGTGTTTAGGAAATGGGCCACCACGTCTGAATTCTCAGGTGAGAGAAGACGGCGTTTCAACCTATCTGACTCACAGGCACCGTGGGACAACATGCTGGGACAACGGCTGCCAGACACTTATTTCCACAGTTCGGCACACCACTGGCCGGTCTGTAATGATTTCGTTACCCAAGCAGAGCATGCAGCACACAATCGCTCCACGTATCTCAGTGGGAGCCGAAGGCCAAGTTCTCAGTTCGCGTAAAGCAGCACGGCTCCATAGGAGCTACATCAATTTACATCAGCTGAGGAACTAGCCCCAGGCCCACCCCTCCCTCCGCGGAGGAAGGCAGGGGCAGAAGCGATGAGTGATGGCCACCGACCCAGTAGTAGAGAAAGGGGATGTACAGTAAGCATCTGCATAACTTCCCCAGCTATAAAAGTATATTGGTATATATGCAATGCAGCAGAGCCTCACAGGCACACCCCGTGAGACAGCTCCGGCCTGGCTGAAGTCCTCAGGTTAGCAAGGGAGACAGAAGTGTCTGTATCACATTCCTGCCAGCGTTTTGGTTCTTTCAATGGTTACAGCTTAGTGTTACTCGAGAAGGTTACTCTGCCAGCGTTGACTCAAACACACTTGGTATCGGCTCTTAAGAGAAGCGTGGAACTGTCATTTTTGTGTGTGGATTGAAGAAAGAAGCATTTCCCAGTGAGACTGGCTGTATTAGCATCTTTACAGCTCTCCTGATTGCAGTTATCAACTAGCGCCGTTATCACAAATAACCCAGAAAAGACTTGCACAAGTATCCCCTTATTGGGTATGGAAAAACTGGATGGAATTTACAACAGGAGGCTTCAAAACAGCCTCTGTACAGTAACCTGTTTTGCTTCGCTATACAAACAAGCTGTGCAGTCTACTTCACCTCTGCAATGCTTATCTGGCTTCACCATACATACCACATCCAAGTGGATGTTGCATTCCGCTTTTTAAAGGATGGTGAAGTAGCCAGTATCATGTAATAAATATGAGACTTTTGCACTAATAAGCAAACTAAACATAGCCATCTCCAAGTACAGGCTGCAAGAAAGAGATTACACCGGTTTGGGTCAATCGGGAGATTTTCAGCAAAGCTCTGCGGGGACTTAACTCTGAGCCCAAACCAATGGCAATGTTCCTCCAGTTTCAACAGAAGCAGAGTTAGGTCCACGCTGAGCACATCTGAAAATCCTGCCTCCCAGTGCTGACCACGGGAGGGACTGTCCACAGATACGCTTGGTTTCTACTGAAATTGCAGAAACCTCAAAGTATCAGAGGGTAGAGGATTATACTCCTAGTATACAAATATAAAATAGTAGAAAACAGTGCTATTGTCTTTACTAAAAGGTAAGGGGGGGTTCTTAGCTTATAACGTCAACTCGATACAAGTACAAATGCCATTTACCTGCAATTACGGTACCATAGTAGTTGCTTGTTTTTTTAAAAAACAAAGAAAACTTCTCATCTTTAAAGCAAGCTCCCAAGTATTCACTTTTGGCACTAAGATTTCCACGTCAAAATAACATGGCGGTTTTGGTTTCTGATCTACTTCTACTTACAACTATAACCTTAAAGAATGGGAACTGGGGACTACTGTCGGGTGAGAGGAGGAATGGGTTAAGACCCCTATTAAATTTTGGCTCAGGCAGATAAATCTGCATTCAGAACAACCCAGAGCTATTCCAGAAGATGCTGGACAGATCACGGGTCAAACCTCCACCATCTGATTGCTCTCCCATACCAGTCAGACTTCAGTCAGACTTCAACAAAATTTGAAGGTACTCTTCTGGAAAAAAATTAAGATCATGTCCCTGGCCCACCCTTTAGAAAAAAAATATTTTATTTGATCAGGCTGATAAAAGCCCAGTTTCCAGTCTGGTAATGGGGAAAAGCAAATACAGACATGCAGCAAAAAAACAAAAACAACCCCCCAAGCTGTAATAAGCCCTACAAAGGATGTGGGTGACATCCGCTTACTTTTTCTTGTCCTTGTCTTTCTTGGTTTGTTGAGAACCTGCCTGCTGAGCCTGTGACTGTAATAGCTGAGCTGCTGCCTTCTTCTTTTGGAAGTTGTTCAGCTCTTCCTCAAGCTCCTTCTTTTTGTCTTCCACCTTTTTCTTCTCTTCTTGGTGAGTCCTCTTTAGGTGGTCAAACTTTTCATGGAGCTGCCGGGGCAGAGAAAATAAGAATTAGCGGGGAAGGGAAGAATGTTTTACCCCAATAACAGGAAACAATGCCTGAAGTGGTCCCACTAGCACTGGGGCCTGACTGAGTCGATAAGTCACTGACCTGTCCCCCAAGAAAAATGTACCCTTGTGAAAAAAGCCCTGCAATGGACACAAGCACAGAGCAAGGAGTTAAATTGCCATAGGAATACAACAGGTCTCTCTCTGTTTCCAAGCCCCATGTTCCTACTGGACTATCTCAGGCTTATACAATGCCAAAAAAAAATACAGCCAGTCAAGGTGATGCTTTTTACTGGAGCACTTCTCTGTCCCTCCATGAGGCCCAAGAAACAGCTGCCTCCCCCAGCAAGATGTCAGTGTCTTCCCTGGCCCACAGCATCAGCTCGTACACACTGAGCAAATCAGAGCAGAGCAGCTCTCAGAGAGCTCTGTCACATCCCTGCAGGACTGTGCTGAGCTGGACTTACTGCCCTCCGGGGAGTCTTCGCCTACATGCTGAAAGTCTCTAGATGGAGTGGCTGCTAGTGGGCAGCACTGGTTGCAGCACAACTGGAGATCTGTAAATCAATGTTACTTCAGGAAGCAAACATTCTCTCCTTTGGGTGGGAATGAAGAGATGAGGGAGCAGTGAGAACTATGTGGCAGCAAGGCTGGCATTTCTGTGGAATCACAGCCGCAGCAGTTGTTTCTATCACTGCAGCACCTCCCACAGGCTTTAAGGTACATATCCTCCTTCAGATGCTCAAAACCAGGGAACGCTCCTGCCCCATTTTATGGGCACAGTGCTTGTGTGATGAGGTCACAGCACAAGCCCATGGCAGGACTAGGAACCAAGTCCATATCTGCTCCCTCAAACTGTTTATGCCTGGCAAGCCCTTTTTCATTCAGGCTTGATGTTGGAATCCAGGTGCGCGCATCCTCAGGGCTCTCTTGGAAAAATCCCAGCTCAAACTCTCACACACAGCCCTCTGAGTTACAAGATACTCACATCTTTCTCAGCTTCTTTCAATTCTGCTTCCTTTTCCTTCACTCTCATGACAAACATCTGCCTCATTTCATCCTCCTTCTTCTGGAGTTCACCCAGGAACTCGTTCCTCTTTGCTTCGTAAGTCTCTTGGAGACTGTCAAAACACAGAAAAAAAAAAACAAAGAGTCAGAGCTATGTTTCATGCAGAGTCATGAATTTCCAGCCTTTGGTGATCTTACCGCATCGTCCTTCCATAAAACGTCACCAGAGGTCCCTGCCTTGCAAGCAAGACGCGAACCCCTCCCCAGAAACCTGTCCTATCTTGTTAGATGGCAGCAACAGGGGTGGCAGCGGGGGTACAAACCGGCAAGCAAAACTGAGCACACTGTTCAGGATCCTGTAAATCACTCAGCAGGCAGGATCCCCGTCCTCCAAAATATACAGCCACTGCATAAGTAACCTCTGGTGCTAGCAGAGCATGTTACCTGCTTGATTCGCACCTTCTTGCTTCTCACGCTGTTTGTCCTGAATCTCTTCATTTGAAGTGCGAGGTTTGTCGAGCAGAGACAGGCATAGCAGAGAGCAAAATCTGGCTGTATGCAGTTCATTAAGCATGGTGTTGACACAAAGCAAAATTAACTTTCACTATTCACTGCTAATGGATTCAGACCAGGAGCTTTATTAAGATAAAGCCACCTTGGGAGACCTCTCTTTCTCCTTTAGCTCTCAAGGGAGACAGTCTTTGCAAATGACTGCCAGCATTCCCGCTCCGAATAACCACACCACCTGATTCTTTCATTCCTTTATTCCCCCCTCTACTTCTTCACATTCCTTTATTTCCCCAGCACTGAGATATCACAGCAAATATTTGGGACACAAACACGTTGTCCATGCACCTCTGAGATTTTCAGGGCCTCGCAGGAAATCTGGAGGCCAAATTCCTTTTCGTTTTATTCCTTACATGGATTTGGGTATTTCAGCTGTTATGATAGTGTGGGAATGATAACTGTTTCCCCAAGAAGCTTCTCTGAAACTGCATTTTTTAAAAGAAAATGCCACTGCTATCAGAGAGATGCGCTACATGCATGCACCTAAGGAACACGTTAACCACTGGGCCAGTGGGACATGTTAATCCCATTAAAATCAAGGTTTTGTCGTTCCTACTCTGTGGCTATTTTTTTTTTTATTTGAACTGGGGAAGAAAACTGGACACACAGACTCAAGACCTGGGCTAACGCTGCTAACTGATGGGCACTTGGATTTCCTCTTAAGGTACTCCACCGAGGAGCCTCCTGAGCTGCTCTTACATTACACAGCACCCGGCACTGTGGAGCAACCCCACGATTCCAGCTGACCACAGCAGCTTCCTGGACAACAAACCAAAAAGGCTCACTGTACAAATCGCAGAAATCTTTTCATGTGAGAACAGAGCGAGAGGCATCTTCGGGCTCTGAACTCAGTTAAGACCTGCTCCAGCCACAGCAGATAGAGATTGGGCCACTCGAATCAAAGCCTCCCTAAAATTCAGTCTTGGACTTAATCCTCTGGCTGTGGACATTGAAACCCCCATTTACAAACCCTTCTGAAGGGACTGGCTGCAGCTTAGGAAAACTCTCAGTGCGGATTAGTCTCTGCTGCTCAGTGCCCAGAAATGCAATCTGCAGTTAGTGACATCCCGTCCTAGGGAGCAGCAGAGCCTTGCAGACTGAAAGGGAAAGCTGCACGCTGCGAGTTGTATCCTGCACTGCAAAACCTTTCCTTGCAAAGCTCACTTCCAACACTGCAGTGCCAGGCAAGCAGAAAAAGGCTTGCAGGAGCAAGGGCAGAGGCTTGTGGTTAATTTTTCCCAGGTCCAATGCTAATCCCAGCTTCAGTCAAACATTTGCCACTAACCTAAAGCCAGAAAACCTAAATCTCTACTGAAGTGACTCTGATTTCCAAAGAAGCTAAATTCACAAAGAAACTGGCCCGGCAACTCCAGGCTGCATATGAAAAAACACTTCCAGCCCCAGGGAATAACAGTCCAAAGCTACTGGGATCCCTACAGCTTCTCACAGACACAGATGACAAGGGAATTTGCTTTTTAAGTACACAACAGTTTGCTGGGGTCTTTTGCCCAGCTCACCCCGAGAGTTACAAAGGGCTCCCTGGTGCAAACTGGCTGAAGAGCAGCGGTCTCCCAGTACCAGGAGGGAAAGCATGGCTTTGATTGCTGGTCTCAGGAAGAACAGAGAGAACCAAACCTCCTGTTCCCCTCATTTCAGACATACATCAGCCTCAGCCAAACAGCTCGGGTTCAGGGGTTCTGTTTGTTTATGGGAGAGAGGGAGGGAGAAGGCAGCCAGAGCGAACTGTTCTGAACTAGCACGTACCAGATGGAGAAATTCTGTACGTTTTCATTTCCTTTCTACTTATAGCTTGGTCAAAAGAGGCCTCGTGCACAGGAAGCAATGGAAATTCCTCAGATTCCTGGAAGGGAAGGGCTGAGCCCATCTTAAGCCATTGCTCTCCAGAAAGGAAATCCAATAAAGCTTCACACTTGGGCTCAGTAACAGAGCTCAGCACAGTTTCTCCACTGCAAAAGAAATGCAGCTGCATAGCCTCAGCAAGTCACAAATCAAACCCTGAACTGAAGCAAACTCTGTGTTGTGGCACAGGCCTCGCTCTGCTCTCTGCGGACTGCTGTTTTCCAGAAACAGGAGCACGAGGCCCCCCGCTCAGCCTTCTGCTCTGGAGCCCACCTGGTTTTCCCCTATTGAACATCTGAGATGAATTGCATCTGTGGTGATCTGCACAAGCCAGCTGCGTGTCTGCCATCTCAAGATTGGCACGTCCATTCCTGACATGCACGAGTGCTACAGAGATAAACCAGCGTCAGTGCAAAGATGCTGGAGTAATCCTGACTCCTTTCCCCTGGGGCAGAGAGGAGCGTGGGATGCTCCTAAAGCGGGGGGGGGGGGGAAATTATTAGGGAAAAGGTGGGGAGAAACAGGAAACGGAGGAAGAAAACAAACATTCACTCCCAAATTCCCACACAGCTGATGTTCCTGGCTAATGACTTGGGCTTTGGACCAATAAAGCTGTCAGAGGCAGCGTAAACTTTGTAGTTAGCAGTAAGCCAAGCCTCACGCATCAGACCATAGCACTGTCTTCACACGGCACCTTGCACCAGCTGTGGAAAACCCTAGGAGAGCCAACAAGAACATTTATCTCAGGATCTCCCCGTGGGTGACCAACCTCCACGCATGAGTCGGCTTCATCTCAGCACGGACACAGCTGCACTGGATGCACTTTTTACAAACCCAGCTGTTGTACCTGGCAGAGTGAGCTGGCAGCCAAAACACATCACCTTATGATTGCAAAACCTGCCCTGTTCTAGGGGCAGAAAGCAGCAGAAGTTCCTGGGCAATTTGCTTTCCAAAAATCAGCTTTCCAACTCCAACACGAGCTTTATTCCTGAAGACCTGGCATTTTTAAGCTGGAGTGTTAACCAGCCAAACTTCTCCTGTGTTTTTCCTGTACAAAGCATATGCCTTGGGGGCAGGATTGCACTGCACAAAGTCTTACTGCCCAGCCACACTTCAGATCTTGGCTGCTTTAAGCGACCATGGCTATTTCCTCTGTGGTCCATGCAAATGCTGGCATCCTGAAGACCTCCCAGCTCTCTGGCTGTTCAAGGCCCAAGTTATCTTCTCCTACCTGAAAGGCTTGCTGTCTGGATCCGTGTCCTTGAATCCCATTTCCTCTAGCTTGCAGCGCCTGTACAGCTCGTAGTGTCGGGTGTGCGTCTGCTCCCTCAAGTCCTCCATATTCACTCGGATCAGCATCTCCCGCAGCTTCACAAAGTCACAGTGATTCTCATTTTCGACTGCAAACAAGACAAACCATCCACAAAGAGAACAAAGAAGGGTCCCCCATTTCCCTGGACCCAGGCCCCAGTTTGGCAAGCCTGAGAGGTTTTCAAGCTCGCAAGTGCAGCTCCAGGACAAGCTGCACCAAAACATCTTGCTGAACAGGGGGTGAAAGCACCCACGCCAAACACAGGCATCAGCCCAAGGCCTTTCAGTGGAGTTGCAAGATTCCCGTGCTTCCCATCTGCACCAGCAAGGTGATGCCGACCCATTTGGACACGGGATTGCACGTCCCACTCCAATCCATTCTAAATGTAAGCCACCAACAGGGGCCCAGGCAGGCAGCAGAAACTCTGCTTGTGGCCACGGTGAAAACAAAGGGTATGAGAAGACCCTGGCAGGGATGCTGTAATCGTGCTTTCATAACCATTTCTACGCAGAACACAGCTCGGTGTGCCCTGGTCAGCTCCTGGGAGAGCAAGCTGTTCAGCCCAGAGGGGTCTGTGGCCAGAAGGCTGCACACAGTTTGGGTATGCTTAAAAGTAAGGGGTGGAAATTCTCTGTTTAGGATACAACCGCAAGCAGCAGGCAGCTCTGCTGCTAGCAGATAGCTCTGCAGCATGTCCCTGGGGACCCAGCAGAGCACTCCAGCTGCTCCCCCTCAGATCAGAGCAGCTGTCTCAGAGGAAAGGGACAATTCAGGGCCAGATCTTCAAAGTCCCTCCAGTATCCAACTAAATCTCTTTGACTATCTGGTCTTAGTTCCTGGGAACAGCCAGAACCCAGCAGGATACGTGTCGAGCACTAGACTTAGCAAACATTAACTTCTTTCCTAACTGCAGTTATCCCCAATAGTACCCCATGGCAGACACAGACAGAAAGTCTGAAGCTGCTTCAGGGCCAGATTGTATTACTGAGATAAACTGGGTGAGTTTTGCAGAATTGTCCTGTGGATGCTCCCCTGCAGCTTGCTGGGACGTTCTCCAATTGAATAGTGCAGCTGTCACCACAAGCAGCCCACCACGGTCTCAATGCTTTACTTCCCACTGCTGGTTGGGAAAGCGAGGACCAGCCTGTTCTTTGGGAGCTTTGGTACAGCCCAGGCTGCAAACAGAGCCCAAGCCAAACTCTGCTCTCCAAAGGTGCTTTTGGTTGACTTTTATGAGGGGGTTGCATACTCAAGCCACAGGTCCACATTTTAGGATGGCAGGAAGAGACACACCAAGCGGTCAGGGTTGAATTAGTTCTGTTCCCGCTTCAGGCTGGCAAGGCAGGGCACCTGCTCTCCTCCCCGGAAAAGTCCCCCAGCTACAGGGTTGTATGCTGGCTTTTGTGTCAACTCCAAAGCTGTTGGCTGCCCCAGCCTTCCCCATTGTTCACACTTTACAGCTGGCAGAAAAGCACATGGAACAGAGAAGGGTTATTATTTTTTAATTAGAGATTCAACAGCTCCTAGTGAGCTCCACCACCCTGATCTTTCCCAAAGCAAGGGGCCACGTTGAGCCCCACTCACCCCCTCCAAAACTAGCGTGAGGTTGCAAAGCCCTGATTTCACGGAGAAAGACCTTGCTTTCTCAAGGCAGATTTTGATAAGGGGCATTCAGAGATCACTGCACCTTTCATGAGAAAGAGAGAAGACGACAAAGACTCATTTGTGATTTCAGTAACATACCCTGCACAACGCCCCAGGGGTACTGCCTGGCTTTGGCCATCTTATTGCCAATCTTCACTTCTTCGGTGCTGCCAACTACGGCGAAGGGAAGGTGGACCTACAGAGCAAAGGGACAAGGAGGTTAGGGATTTCCTTTCTTGCCTTGCCAGGGACTGTTTCTGAAAAGAGCTGTTTATGTGGCAGCTGTGCTGGATTTAAGTTGCTTAAGTGCCTTTCCAATTCAGCTGGTGTTTTAGGAAGACCAACAGGACAGCCTGGATTAAAAACGTTCGCAAAGTCCAAAATTCTGAAGTCCCAAAAATAAAAGAGTTGCACAGATTTTACATGTAACTGCAGTGCACGACTATGTTCAGCACAGAAAAAGGCTTACAAACTTGAGCACTGAGGAAAAATAACTGTCAAACAGCAAAAAAAGAAAAGAAAATACATGCTCGAAAGGAAGGTAGGCTAAAAAATCAGGGAGTTTCTGCTGCTAGAAATAACTGCTAATGTTTCCTCTTAAAAAGGGCAAAACTGCGAGCAAGGGGAAGAGCAGAGTCAACCCAGCCCAGGGCAGACGTGTCTGAGTCACCGAGCTCTGCTATGTCCCGGTCTCCCCGCGGGTGTGGCGGCAACAGTTTGGGATCTGCTCCCAGAACCGCAGCTGCTGCCAGGAGGGAGCTCGCCTCTCCTGCCAGCTCCCCCCCCGTGCTGTGCCCTGCCCAAACGGCACCCGAAAGGGCTGAGCTCAAGCCCTGGGAGCGCACGCCTTGGCCATCAGGTTGTGGTCGCAGGCTGGGCAGGAGGGAAAAAAGCCTCAGAAAAAAAGCTGCAGAGAGGGTGTGATTAAAACTGGCAAAGGTTCCCAGCAGCCAGGCTGCACCAGAGGAGGGCAAGGCACACACCACACATGCAACGCCCTGGCAGGAGCACATCCCTTCCCTGTGCCAGCGTCTCCCCGCTGAGAGCACAACACAGACGGAGAAAAGCAGGAGGCGATACAGAGGTTTGGAGAGGGTCTGATACCCAGCTGGGTCTGAAAGTTTCCTGCCTACGAGCAGCTGAGCAGGGAAACTCCCCCAAGTCTTCAAGTTGCAAGGAAATGGCTTGCAATGCCTCCACTCCCTCTAAAATGCAGATAACTCAATCTGCTCATTTTACATGAGCTTTCTTTGGGACCAACACATCCTCTTGGGCTACATGACCGGCTAAAGCCACCCAAGGGCCCTGAGGGCACCGCAGTGATGCAGGTCACTGCCAGAAATGGTGGGCTCGTGCTCTTCCCCTCGTGCTGCAAGTCAGGCCCATGGTGAATTGGTGGTACCCAGGGCAAGCTCCTGCTCTACCACAGCCTCATTTGCCCCTCCGTTCCTGCAGCTATTGCTAGAGGAAGGGGAAGGAGGGGAAAGGCAGAGCCCACGCTACTGATGGCCGCTGGCCCTCCTGAGGGCTGGAACACACCGACAGCACCCCCGCTCTCGCCGGAAAGCAAAACAAAGACAGAAGTGATTCACCCCCACGAAGCAACAAGTGGTCGTTTGGGACAGGAAAGCCAAACCCCAGCCCCCTGCCTGACCTGCCTCCCATCCTCTTCCTTTCCTGAGATGGGAATACTGCAAGAGGGGAAGGATATGAAAAATGTCCAGAGGAGAATTGTTTGTCAGACAATGAAGTGTATCAGGCCAGGCAGCCCACGTCCTACAGGTATCTCTAGCTCCAAAAGCCTTCTGGCCAGCCTGATCTCAGTGCTCAGACTGGAGTTTGAAAGCCAAAAGAAACATGGCACAACGTGCCCTGCCCTCAGGGATGGGCCCAGAGAAACCAAGGCAGGCAAAGCTCAAAGGGAAACATACGCTCATTGTGGCATTTATCTCGGCCACTGTCTCTTCATCCGTCGGGAACTGGTAGATCTGGACGCCATTGCTGACCAGCTCGCTCATGATTTTACTCTTGAACTTGTGCAACTCGTTTTTGGCGATGGTGTCAGCCTTGGCAATGATGGGGATGATGTTCACCTGCAAGACAAGGACAGCACCCCATGAGAAGCACCGCCAGCCACCTCCCAGCCAGCGGAAGGCCTTTCCTGCGGCTGCTGCTGGCAGCACCCCTGCCGCAGACAGGATGTTCAGGCAGCAGCAATGATGGCCTTAAAAAGAAGTCGAATGCAATTTGGCACCACGCTATTTCCTGTCGTATTCCCCTCCTCGTCGGAATTGGCTGGACAGGAAATGCTGTCAGAGACCATTGCGAGCTGCTCCAAAGAAAGGAAATCACTATCTAGGCACTGCTCTGAGCTGCACGGGCTGGGGGGCTGCAGGCAACACGCTCAGACAACAGCCTCCTGCGGGCGTTTGCTCGAGTGCTGGGACACCTGGGTTTATTCTTACACGGCTCGTAGATGACCAAAGAGAGCAGCGTGATGTGGCTAACATACAAATTAAGGGTAAGTATCTGGTACTCTTCTGTACACACACAGTTCGCAGTGCTGGTAGCAGGATGGCAAACAGGGGCAGCATCTAAAGCTGGAGCGATATAGCGTGGGACTCCCAGGGTAGCTGAATGGGTCCACGCTCGGCAAGTACCTGCTTTGCTGGGAGAAGGTAAGGACGTGTTAGGAGAAGGAAACCTGACTTCTTTTCCATCCCACTCTGGACAGACAATTTCTGCCTTTGATCTTGCAGGATGTGCTTCACCCTCACTCTCCTCCCTTGCAATGGTGGGCAATGCTGCTAGTGTGGGAGATGTTAACATTGACCCATAGGAAGGGATTTTTTCTACAGTACTTGAAATCCCCTTAAGTTACATCACTTAATTCTGTTTGGAGGATGTCCTGGAGTTATTAAACCCCCTTTTGCCAAAAGACAGAAGACAAGTGCCAATTAGCTCATTTTGGGTTAATCTCCATAACCCTGCTTTAAGCTGACTAGAGCAGGGATCCTTCTCCATCACTGCACAAAGCCCAGTCGACAGGCTGCTCTAGGAAGTACAGAACCGTTGTCATTTATCTTCTGCAGAATCAGGATCCAGCGAGCCACAGGTGCAAAGTGGACAGACTTAAATTGCTCAGTCATGGTGCAAAGAAGCACAGACACCTCATTTGAAATACTTGTTCATTTTACATTTGTACATCAGTTATTTTTCCTGGAAGAAGAGAGGTCAAAACTTCTTACGTTATCTAGTAAGAAATCGGGCTTTAAACCACAAGTTTGGTTCCTGGTTTTGTTACTAAGGGGAACGCATTTACTCAGATTCTTGTTTATCAGATCATGGTTACAATAACACTACAACTGCCTAGAAGATCAAATCCCTGTTTGTATTTAGAGCATGCAGACACAGCACTCTGATCTGTTTCTCACTGATTGGTAAGATGTCCTTAAGTGCTTTAGATGCACTTCTCCCCATCTCACAGACACTTACACAAGGATTTGTACTGAAACCTAATTAATCATTGGACAAAGTGAAATAGAGATGGCAACCATATTTTTAAGTGCTAAACTAGCAGAGTTCAACTTAAACCTCTCATTTTATTTATGGATTGAAAGAGGAAAACACCCTTTTTTTTTTCTTTTTTTTTTTTTCCAGCAGCCAACTGGTCTTTCAGTTGTGAACAAATTTGCCACTTGTGAACATGGCCAAGTTAAACCACAGCAAAGCAGCAAGAACAGTGGGCTCCTACAGCATCTTAGCACATAGTTTCATGCTCTCAGACTTCGTTTTACAGCATAGCTGTGGAGCAAAGCAGCCCAGTTTCCTAACCAGAGATGGGACTGGAAGAGGGTAACAGCCCACACTCTTATGAAGTCTCTGCAATGTATGAACCAGCGAATTATGACCCATCCCAGCAGCCAGCCCAAGGTAATAAAATTTTCACACCACATCTCTGCAATCCCCACTGCTAAAAACAGCTGGTGTTTCTCTGTGTAGGTTTAGCCAGGTCTGTGGCAAGGTCATAAACCCATAAAAACCAGTAGTGCCAAGCAGCAACGGTCATAACAGGGGCAGCAAGTACCTTACTGTCAAGCTTCTTCATGGTGACCAAGTCCAGAGACTTCAGCGAGTGTCCAGTTGGTGCAATGAAATACAGGCAGGCGTGAATCCTGGTGTCGTGGTAATTGAACAGGGATCGTTTGATCTTCAGCTCCTCTTGCAAGTAGGCTTCAAACTGTGCATCGATGTATTCTACTATGGGCTTGTAGCTGATGAGAGAGAAGACACAGCACTGAGCAAACCAGGGTGTTCACTGCTGGGACCACACAGGTCTCTGACCAGGAAGCTTCAGAGGTGCTCTGCACGTTAAGGGGACGAGTGTTGCTCACAGAACCCTCCCTGCCCAACTTACAGTCCCTTCCGACCAGGTTTGTGTTTCTGCTTGAGGCACAGAGAGGTTATTATGGATTTATTAGCAAGGAAGAGCGGCAGAAACCCTGGAATTTAGGTGCATGGAAACCACACAAGGCTGCTATCCAGAAGAGAAATGTATTTTGCAGTCTTTCCCATTAAAGCCTGAACGGCTGCTCTGCCAATACCATTGAGAAATTTAATTATGAAGTCACCACCTACCCTAGCTTGTCCAAAAGCTTATTTGTGATCTAAAAAGAGGAAAGGGATTGCATAAGGGAAAAAAGGGAACTTTTCAGGAATTGAAACTCGTGAGCAATGCTCATGAATCACTGCATGTTTAAGACTGTTTGGGGAGGGGGAGGATCATCTTGATGGAGAAAATTCGGTCATAATTTAACATTCCCTGATTTAATTTCTTGTCCTGCTGGAAAGGAAACTTTTCCTTTTGTCCCTTCCTACACCTCAGGGCCTCCAACACATGGAATCCCTCTAAGGAGGGCACTGAGACCAGGACAATATTCTCACTGCCTCAAGTACTGGATTCACAGCAGCATTAATGCTCACAGAAAAGCAGCTGTGAGGAAGAAAGAGGCAACCAGGTGTTTTCAGGTTCTCCAGAAACAACTTTCTGACAGGCAGTCAACAAGGTTTTGGTCCCTTTGCTCCACATGCCTGTGCAGCTGTTCGAGCAGTTGCTGAAAAGCCTGGGTAAAGTAAAAGACCCTTGCTGAATTAACCAAGCAAGAGCTACGGCAGAAGACAGCCAGTGCTGCACAATGACCACTGCCACCAGAGACCCACAAGACACTACTGAGCACTGTTTGTTAATTTGCAGGCACAAAACGTTCACAAAATCTCACTAGGTTTGCAACATCACCTCAACATGGGGCAGATAGTGTTAGAGAAAGACCTGTAACAAAACTGAGTGGAAAAGGACGGGTAGGACTTGAGCCAGGAGCACAGAGAAACCCCAACTGTTGTGGTGTTGTGTAGGGACACAGCAAAAAGAAAGCTGTCCCTAAAAACTGCCCTGCTGCCCTGTAACTACCCCTGTCCCCAGTGGCCTGAGAGGGAAGCTGTGGGGCTTCCCTACCAGTACTGCTGGCTCCTATCTGCCAAATGAAGCAAATGCAAAGTGACCCGGCAGTAACAAACTGCAGAGCATCCGCACTCTGAGCACCTGCTCCTCTTGTGAGCAGCTTTTGTTCTCGCCTGAGAGCATATGGCAGTGTCAGACGCGCAGAGCTTCCTCCAGCACACACGCCTGTCTCTCTGCGCTGGCTGGGAGCAGGAGAGCAAAACAGAGGCAACAGTTGCATTTTATTGTCAGGTCAGGAACAGAGGAAGCATTCCCGAAACAAGGCGTTGTAAAAATAATAATAATTCCTAAAAATTGAAGAAGTTTTCATTGTGGAACGGGAAACAGTCCTTGTTCCATCAGGTACCTGTTCAATTCCTGTTCTGCTAACAGGAGCCTTGGTGGGAGCTTTCATTTAAAGCATGCATTGCCAAAGAGCTGATGTCACTGACCTACCAAGCACCCTAACAGCTTTTGCTCAGTGCACACGGTGCCAGACAGCATGCCCTCAATTTGTTAGGTGCAGGGAAGAGGGCTGTAAACAACCCTCCAGAGGGAGCTGGGATTACTGCAGTGAGGGAGTACATGGCTCTAAGATGTAGGAAATGCATTAATTAGCTTATTAGCCGTGATCACAGAACGAGTGGTTTTCACACAACAGAGAAGCCCATATGGATGCACACAAGGGATTGTGCAGGCTGCCCAGAATACAGGCTGCCCAGAGGATTTACTTCACGCGCACAACATGAAACTCAGCACCTAGGCACAAGGTTAAAGTAAAACCCACCCAGACTTCGAGCACTGTGGGATGGTGCGAGCAGGAGCTACGATCTGAGTCCCAGCCCCCTAAGAAATGGTAATGCAATGGCAATTTGAGCACATGTTTTCAAATATTTATATGCTTCAATTCAAGCAGATACTTAAACTAAGCTGCACAGAGACAAGGAGGGCAGAAATGCAGAATCAGTTTTGAAGCCTTCTAGGTGATTCATTTGTTCCTCACTTCACTTTCTGGCCACTTCTACCCATCTTGCAGGGCCAGCAATGCAGGAACAGGAAACGTCCCCAGAGGATCAAGCCCTTCTGACCTCAGAGCACCTCAGCAGAAGGATACCAGGAGTAAATTTACCTGTCATCTTTGTTAATTTGATCACCAAATCCAACCGTGTCAACAATAGTCAGCTTCAGACGGACATTACTCTCCTGGAGCTCATAACTCCTGGCTTTTAATCTCACGCCAGGCTCGTTGTGTGTCGCAGGCTCACTTTCAAACTTGGTGTTGAACAGAGTGTCCATCAACGTTGACTTGCCGATGCCAGTTTCACCTGGGCACACAAAGGCAGGGTCAGTACAATGCCACCCCTTGTCCCCAGCTCAGTCTCAGACACACTCACCAGGTTAAGGAATTATTCCGCTTTGGTAGCGGTGGAATTAGGCTACACACCCACAGTTAAGCCAAGTAATCCCTACAGGAACACATCTTTTGAGAAGGTTCCCATCTTTAGCAATCCCCCAGGACCGAACCAGGGACTTGGCAGACATCAGGAGGTGACAGCAGCTCTGGCTTCTGCTGGGCTCTCACCCATTTCCCCTGCAGGTCACACCACACACCCTGCAGACAGCCCCAGTCAAAGCACCACACGCCGGGGCTGTGAATCCAGAACAATCCCCTGCCAGGCAAAAACTGCTGCTCCCACAGACACAGGGAGAAACCAAATGCCTTCAGAGCTAAAAGCCATCACCCGCAGGTGAAGAGCCTGGCTGCTGTGCTGGGAACAGCAAGGGGATTAAACAAAAAGATGTAACAGTTCTAAGAACAGTTACTCAGACATTTACTGAGTGAGGCTCCCTGTGTGGAGAAGGGAAGGGACCCCGTCAGCGATGCACCAGCAAGTGCCTGCTGCTGCCAGAGGCTGGTTACTCGACTTGCTCTGCTGGCAGTGCAGGAAAGACAAATGATCATGCCTTTCCCAAGGAGCTATTTGCTCCCAGCAGTGCTCAGCTGTTACCTGTGGCTTTTACATTGGTATGACCTGACCGGTGCTGCAGGCTCCTTCCTGCTTGGTGGCATCAAGAGCCCCAACCCCCCCCTGTTTTGCAAGGGACATCTGTACTGAGGACAGCATGAAGCATTTCTACCCAAGAAATACTTAATTCTATTTTAGGAGTGTTGGCCAAGCTCTGACACAACTTTCCTTACAGAATCAAACTGGAAATTCTCTTAACCCTAAGTTTGATTCCTAAGGGGAGATCTGGCTCTCCACGCTTTTACATTTGTGTTTGTTTGTTTTTTAATCCCAAACTCAATTTTTCTTTTTTCAAGGGAATTACAGAAAAGCCCGTAGGGAAACTCAGGCAATCAAAACTTGAGACAAGTACATCAAAAGTTTTTTCTTAAAAAAAAAAAAAAAAAAAGAAATAGCACACTACATAAATACCAACTTTTTAAACTATAACAGGTCAGCTAATCCCCTGATGCAATTAGTAACATTGATGAAAGCGTTAGCCTAAATCCCATTTTGAAGTCAGAAGTGTCTGCTGAGCATTACCCTCTCCAGCTGCTGGGAGCAGGAGGGGGCTGAGGGGACATCCTGAGGTCGCTCCAGCCCGAGAGAGGTCAGGATTTGGGACAGGGCTCTGCACCGCAGCGCGCAGCTCTGGCATTTGCAGGTCAGGCTTGCGAGGGGATCCTACCCCAGCCTCTCTAGCGAGTTACGCTGCCATTTGTCACCTCTGACACATGATGATTAGCCAAGATTTCAGAAGAATTTCCTCTCTGCATATTATTTCATGGCAGAAATGCCAAGCTGCATCTCTCCTGGTCAACTGCAAACCACATTCGCTGTGGCACTACACTTAGCATTGAGGCAAACCACTCGCTTGTGAACAGGACCTCCCCTCCAGAAAATCTTAAATTCAATCGATTGATTAATCAGGGCAAAAACTAAGGTGGGAGAAGGGACCCTGCACCTGGGATGGTCTCCAAGCAGCTCTCTGGGTTGTAGGCAGCTTTCCTAGGATGAAAATCTCTCTCTCAAAATGTGCCACCCCCCACTTATAAGACCTCAGCAGTATTTGCATCCACAGAAATGAACTCTGCTATTCAGCAACTTTGCAATACTCAATAGTTCGCTTTGCTGGCTTTGACTTTGACCACTTCTGTGCTAGGCTCAGGAAGGTAAGGGATTCTTTACAGACCAATAAAACAAAATCTGCTGCACACATGCCTGTCACAGCTTTCCTGACCTGGGAAGCCACAGGATATAAAGCAAACTTCAAAAGAACAAACAAATGAAAGAAGAGAGGGGGAAGACAGCACCTATGCCCAAGATGTTAGCTCCAAATCCAGATAAAGTGCAAGCCACTTGAAAAGATCAGCCCTAAGCTGATGGCCCAGGCTGTTAAACTCGGCAGCTACACATTTGAGCGAGCTCCTGATGCAAATGCAACACTGCTGCATGTTGTGCCAGATGGACTTTGCAGCATTTCAGCCATTCACCCTACAATTAAAAGCTTCGCATTACCATGGCAAAGTTAATTGTGTCCCTTCCCAAAACACAATTTCTAAAGTTTCTTTTTAAAGGGGGAGGTTCCTCCTCTTCGGAGAACTGCAGCCATTTGTATGAAATCTTAATTTGGGGCTAAAAATGGTTGATCAGCACATTTTATAAGAGAAAGGAGTTGGAGCAAATTGCTATGTTAATGGAGACATATCAAGTCACACTAAGAGAGGAATATTTACTGCCAGAGAAAAAGGCAATTAATTTATGCCATTTTGATCAAAGAGCTGCCTGCTAATCGGGATGTTCCCTGCTGAATTTTAAATGGTTTCATGCTGCTAGAAGCATCACGTGGGGGCTGATAGCCTGAGCGTGCGCAAGCATCCTACTCTCTTATCTCGTTCTTCAACATGCAAGGCTTCAGAGAAGAGTCAAGTTTGTTCACCAGATTGTTTCAGATGGCTTATCCGGCACTGCAGACAAAGTCTCAGCTTGCCACAGAAGAATCAGAGGGCTGTATTTTTTTCCTAGCTAATTAACGCAACTTGTTAGAAGGGACAATATTGCCTTCTTAAGGGCTTAAGTGAACAATGCCTGAACAGATGTTGTTTGTGGACTGCTCTGTCAGATTAGTAGTAAAAGCCAGCTCTTTTGCCTATTTTGTCTCATCACAGGGGACACCTTGAAGATGTCCACCACCAGCTCAATGCTGTTTTGGCACACAGCTCCCTAGGGCTGAGCGATGGACTTGTATCTGCACAGAGTGCAGAAACAGCCAGTAGCTTCCTATATTCGCAAGAATCAGGTACCTTCCCATATTTCACCTCTGAAAAACTGAGGTAAAATAAGACAATAGCTCAGGCTACAAAACCAACTTGCAGCACCCTGATTAAATGCAGCAGAGTGCAGGTGACAGGCTTTGTTCTCAACTACATCATTTGGAGACTAAAAATGGCATCGTTTCCAACTGGAAAAACTAAGAATATAACACGACAGGCAGACAAAGCCTGGAAGGGAAGGAATGCAATTTATTGAGAAGCAGCCTCTGCACCCAACCCCAGAAGAGACGGATTTAAGTTAACATTCTTTTAAAAATTCATTTAGTTCCCAGATCAACTTATTTTCCTTATGGCAGCCTTTGGGAAAAGCAAGATTGCAGAATCATCAAAAGGGCAGATTAACACCCAGAAACTCCAATATTTTAAGTCAAGGGACTGGAGGGGGAAACGGAAAGAAGAGTAGATTTTACCCTGGAGAAGCTCTGCACAGGAACAGTAACTTTCATGCTGCTATGGCCACAAATTGCTGAGGCCTCACCCCCTGGCCAAGGGAGAAGGGGCTAGCTTAGGGACGCGCGTGCAGTGAGACTTACCCACACAGAGGATGTTGAAGCAGAAGCCCTGTGACGTTGACTTGTTGACCAGCTGATCAGGGAGGCTGTCGAAGCCCACGTGGCCGGAGAGGGACAGGTTCCTAAGGTCATCGTTCTGCAAAGCCAAGAAGAAAGGCAAGTAATGGGACGCTGAGCAGCACATTGCACCCAGCAGCCGTCAGGAGTCTGCCAACACACGTGGGCTGCAGTGCTTCAGTATGGCCACAGCGGGACATGGCTGAGACTGCAACAACACCTCCGAGGCCAGCTACAGCTCTTCCCAGCTCTCACAGGCCTTGGCTGGAAAGGGAGAAAAGCACACACGATGCTCTGCAGATGCCTTGGTTTACAAATAGCCTTGTCTGACACGAGGTGGGAAAGCAGGGCACCTTTCCCAGCGCTTCCCACATGATTTGTGAAGCCGTGCCACCGCTCGGCGCCTCCAGCAGCACGACACCAGCACAGGCACCCCGGGACCCCCAGCCGCAGGGTGCCCCCAGGACCCGTGGGGACCTGACTGCTCATGCCAAAGAGCGAGGGCTCTTTCATGGGCGGTAAGGTGTGGCAGAGGAGGGAGATGTGGAGCAGCTCCAAGATTATATTTAGGACTTCTCCACAACGGTTGTACAGTAATTCACAGACGGGCTTGGAAAAAGCAGCCAGCTGGGTTATCTCTTCCCCCAGCAAATCGCGGTTGTGCCAACATCCTGAGCACAAACAAACTCGGCAGCCCTGGAGCAGCTCTGCTGTTATTTCAGACCATCTTTCTCCACGCGTTTGTCCCTAACTTAAGGCCTTAACAACTCCCTAACTTCAGACCTTTCTCCAGTCCCAAACACTTCCAGCAGTCACTCCACCTAAGCTCTGCTGCTCAGACAAATTCCAGCCTCAGCCTGGCTTAAAGGCTAAAGGCGCTGGCAGCACCAGCTCCTTTTCCCCCAAAATCAGTGCGCTTTAGAGCAAAGACACCCTCTGGTTGCTAAAATAAGGATCAAAATCAGAGGAAGACTTGCTGCTTTCTGCACGATGGCTGAGCGTCCCCGCTGCCCTCCTCAAAACACGCAGACTGGCCACTGGCTGCACTTACAACAGGGCTGGGCGCTGCTGAAAATAAGAGACTAAAAAAAGAGAAAATCTTTAAGAAAGACAACACATAGAACAAGAAAAATCTCAGGTCTGTGCTCTTGCACCTGCACTGGACGCCTGAGCCCTCCCTTCTTTGGCACGTCTGAAGGTTTCTGGCCAACGTCCCGAGTGCTCACCTCCATCCCTCCCTGCACTGGAGGCTACTCAGCAGCACGGAACCGCAGGAGCTTAAAATGAGTAAGAGATGCCACCCCCTTGCTATGGCTGGAAAAAAAACAGCACAAAACCCCCCTCACCTCGTGTACCCACCACAGGGATCTTCTGGGAAAAGCCACAGGCAATGGAAGGACAGCTAGGGACTCAGCACGCTGCGAACGGGTTAAGCTGAATATTTGTAACGGGAGTATTTTTAAAACCCCAGTGGGCTTGCGTTTATGGTTAAGCGAAGGCAGTGGGAGCAGATCCCAGAAAGCAGTAGGTGCCCATGACTCACACGCTGCACAGAAAGCGGTGGGTGTTAAACACCCCTCAGCGCGGCACCAGCATCTCCTTCCCCGACGTATTTTGGGAAGGCGAGTACTGAAGTGCTGCCTCATCACCAGTTACTCAGCAGGAACAGGAGCTAGTCTCATCTCCTGCATCTGGGGCAGTTATTTTTTGCTCCCTGTTTTTATCACCGTTTGCTCCCCACCCCCCTTTCTTTTTCTGCAAGTGGCAAACATCAACAGCGGGAGCACTGAGCGCCAGTATCTGCACGCTTTTCAACGCCAGGTATCTCTCCCAAGCCATGCCACGTAACGGCAGGCAGAGGAGTAGCCTGATATCTGCCTGCAACAGCAAAACCCCAGGAAAAGCTCATTAGCCCAAGGCACGGGCAGAGATGAAATGCAAGCCCACGTCTCCATCTCCCCGCAGCGGGCTCCAGTCTGCAGCACGTCCCACTCAGCAGTGAGGCTATCGAAACACCTCCATTTCTGCTGGAGCGTTGCAGATCTGCGTTTTGAAGGAGGCAGGAGGACCACAAGGCGCTGGCGTTTATAAATATCCTGCTCCAAACACAAACAGCAGCACCCTGCAGCACGGCAGCCAGCTCCAGCACACGCACTTCCAGTGCTTTTGGGGGAAGGCTGAGCAAAAGCCTGCCCCTTTCTGGCCACTCTCCCCACAGCAGGGCTTTGCCACGGGGCTGGCAGCTGCAGGACAACGATGGTCTTTAAGATGTTACACTGAGATCACTTGTCAGGACCCCATCTCCAGACACTTGTAATTTTAAGGAAAAATAAGAGTTCCTTGCAAAAAAGACATGAAAGGGTTTGCAGCCTCAGGGCCCCGCGAGCTGTACTTCAGATCTGGTTCCCTTCACACGGGGCTGCTGCTGGTAAGGTTTTTATAGGTCAGGCAGCGCTGTGAGGGATGCTCTGCGGCGAGCAGGGGGCCTGCCTGGAGGTACCTCAGCAGGGCTTTGTAAAACAATTTGGCTGACGAGGCACGTGCAAGGAGAGGATCAGCTCATTCCTCCTAAGCCGTGGTGGCTTGGCAGAGCTAGCAGGAATACAGGGAAGCAAATTTATTTTTCCCCTCACTGGAGACAGCAGCAGGTCTGTGTGAGAAGGGGAGGTGCCCTCGCATCTCAGAGGGCGCCCAGTAAGAGATCTGGGAACCACCAAACCCCCTTCCCTCCTGGGTGGGAAGGAGCATCTCCCAAAGGCCGGCAGAGCGAGGAGCCAGGAAAAGAGCTGCATTTACTGCCCCGCTCTCCCCCCCAGCAGCTGGCCCCTCAGCCCAAGCAGCCTCCTGCCCGAGCCCCTCCTGCTTCAAGGCTGCTGGCAAAACGCTCCCCTTCAGCCCCTCCTGTCCCCCTGCTCCTGGCAGCTGGGGGTCACTTTCACACGGCCCCTGAAGAGTTAAAGAAAACAAAAACGAGCCTCGAATTCAAGAGGGGAAAAATGCCGGTATGCAAAATATTGAGCTAGACCACAAATATGAAGCAAGTGTTTAGTTATTTGAGACCACACGACTTCGGGGGAACCTTGGAGAAATTCTGAAAGCTTTTATTGTTGTCAGCAGCTCAAGCCAGCTACATTTTTGCCTGATTACTAGGCGCACGTTCCCGTGTTTCTCAAGCAGTCTCAGATGCTGCATCCAGAGCCAGGGACCTCAGAAATACCTTAATCTGCTCAGACAACAGGGTGGCTCAGGAGACAGCAGCGAGCACGGCAGCAAGGAGCAGTCAGGACGAGGCAGATCCATCATTCCCCCTCCCCACATTAATGCTGGGTGCCAGCGGGGCACGAAGTATTCCCAGTGATGGCCGAACCTCTAATCCTTGGGCGAGGGAACTCGAGTATAATAAAATCGGGGAAAACAAAAGGCAAGAACCACCCCCTCCCTGCCACGGCTTGGGCATTCGTGCCCTGAGCACACAGCCCGCAGCAATCACTCAGCTAATCAGGAGAGGAAGGACTGGTGTTGTTTCAGGCTAGGATAACCATCAGTGGCACCAGCAGAGAGGGGGAGTTCCTGTCTCCGTGCTTTGGCTGCAGACTCGGGCAGACATCTGCAAGCTACTGAAGTCTGGGAGGTCTCTCTTTTTTTTTTTTTTTTTTTTTTTTTTTCTTTTTGCACAGGGGAACACAGCCCCTTTGGAAGGCACAGCCTTGCTCTAGGTGGAGTGAGCCCCGCAGATCCATGGAGGGGTAGGAGGCTGGGTGGCTAACACTCCCACCAGCCTGCCGACTGACTCACCCTGCAGCTCCCTGCCACTGCCCAGAGGGGTAGAGATCTCCGAAAACGATCCTCTTCTTTCTAGATAAGAGCTGGCACAGGCCACCACACAGCAGGGAACTGCGTCCCGTGGCCGGCGGCACTGCCGCTGCTCCCGCGCCTGCGAGGAGCTGCTTACATTGGCAGGCTGCAGCAGTGCCGCGGGAGGATGGAGAAAAAGGATCCGGTGACATTCTGCTGGGAAGAGGGAAGTCAGCAAAATCCGACCATTCCGAAGTGGCTGCAGAGAGTGGGAAGGCACATTGATCTTCCAGGCAAAGCGCCTGGCTAAAGGGCAGCGCCGGCTCGCAGCAGGAACGGCCGCGCTTCTGCCAAGAGCTGCCATAAAAGACGTTTTCCTCCTTAGGTTTCCAAAAGCCACGAACCCTTCTATTTGGAGTAAAAGTGACTAATGCCTCTAACGGCCCCTGATGTCACAAATTGCTAACCAGGAAAAAAAAAAGCTGGACTTTGGGGATGATAAGGACCATATGTGCATTCCAGCAGGACTTGTAAACTCACTGAGGGGAGAAAAAAGGGCTGAGGAAGGAAGGGAAGGAGGAAGGGAGGGGGAAGAGAGACAATGTGACAAACAAGAATGAAGACCATCCAACGGCAGAGCCCAACGAGAACCAGATGCTCTTGGCTCCTCTGGCCAATCTCCCCCGCCAGCAGGACAGCACAACCGCCTTTCTGAGAGCTTACACGAAGCAAAATGCCAGCTGGTACCAGCACCAGGCTCCCCAGGCTGAAACGCCCCACGACTTACTGCAATTCCCCTGCCTTTTTGTTTTCCCAGATGCCACATGGAGAAAGGCAAGTAAGCCCCTTTTGGCATCCCCTGCCACCCTCCCGGAGCCAGGCACAGATGAAGTGGCAGCATCCTTCACCAGCCCCAAGCAAAGTGTTGTTGAGAGGGCTGCAGCCCAACAGCTGCTGCACGGTGTGAGCGGCACCGGGCTGCTCCGTGCTGGCACCAGGAGAGGCCGAGCTTTTGTTGGACCTGAGAACATTTCGGCTTAGGAATTAAAACCGACTGGGAGTGGCAGGGCAGAAGCTAAGTGCAGATGGCAAGAAGGCATGGCACTATATGGACATCAGAGAATATTTTTTTTCCAGTGCTTTTCACACCCCCATGGCTACAGGATCCTGCAGCATCACAGATGTAGCTCAGCAAGCCAGCAGAGAGGAAAAAAACCAACAGCCATTTCCTCCTGTGTTCCGCTGCCACGCACTTAAAATAGCCCCAAACCAGCTGCTGCTAAATAAGTGGATTTAGACTTGACTAAAAGCCTTTAGCTGGAGGCGCGGCGCAATGTGGGGCTCGACACAGGAAAGCGTGAGGTGTGAACCCGGAGAGACCCGCACTAACACGGGGATGCTCGCAGGGAGCTCTCGGGACAGAGGCCTCGGGCACGGCAGGGCAGAGCTAACAAACCTGGGCGCTCAGCACCCGATCCCATCGCCAGGCTTTCCTCAAACCTTCCCCAGGTTTCCAGCAGCCCCAGCCCAGCTCGTGGTGGGAACGCAACCAGGGTGAAACGCAGAGCTTTTCAGGAAGGAGAGCAGCCCGCGGGGCTTTCTGACAGAGCTGTAACAAGGCAGCACTGTTCCTGTACCTGAATCACGTTCAGGTCTGCTCCAAACACAAAAAGCAGCAGTTCTCCTCGCGAGGTGCTGCAGGCACAGGCGAGCGGGGCTGCTTCAGCCAGTCCTTAGCCTGGTGTTTTCTTTCCTGAAAAAACGCAGCCGCACATCAAGGGCGCATTTTGTCAGCTCCCATTCAGCAAGCTCCAGAACTGAAAGGTGCCCCACATCGTGCTCGGGATAATTAATTAGCTCTGGGACCTATTAGCAGGATCGGCATTAATACCGTGCCCTGCCAGCCTGCTCGGAGGCAGGGGGGGTGTCACAGCACAGCGCTGCCCTGCACACACACCAGAAGTTGCGCTGCAGTTCCCTGCACAGCCCCAATTTCCACATGAGCCCTGCAGAGCTGGGTACATGCAGGCGCACAGCTTCAGAATATTTCTTTACTAGTGGTCCTGAGCCTCGGCTAAAGAGGTCTAACTTAGCACAGTAATTCTCCTCATGTTAAAATCTTACAAAAACACAACATACATCCGTGCTGCACGCTTTGTTCATCCTGCAGGTACCGCAGTGGTGAGCACCGATGGTCTCGGCTTCAAAGAAATGATCGTTCAGCTGCTTGAATTCACACAAAGAGCACTGACAACTTGTCTTGGGCTTGGACGTAAATGAAGCAGGCAAATGAGCTCTTTGTGAAATCCCTACCAGGGCTTCCAGGATCATGGCAAACGCTAGACAGAGGCTGGGATTCCTTGGTGACACTTCAGTGGCCCAGCACTGCCAAAACCCAGCATCATCTGGATTGAAAGAGAAGAAATTAAACACTTGAGTTTTCAACAAGGCCAGCTTTTGACACTCGCAGGCGATGGGCATACTTGTACGTGGCTCTCCCAAGGAATGGAGAGGACAATAACGAAGCAGCAAAACCAGATTTGAACCTGTTCATTCAAATCTAGAGGAAGGTGACTTTGGGGTATGAAGCCACAGCCCTTGCACCTGCTTTAGAAGAGGAAAACAAGAATGTGCAGCCCCTTAGGGCAAATCAAGCTATTTTAGGGCACCACGCAGGTCTTTCGCCATTAATAACAGGTTAGCAATCAAGGACTATGGGAGGCTGCAAACCCTGCTGTTCACCTTAGCATGCGCTTTTCCTTTTTCACCAGGAGCGAGAGTGAAATTAAGTTGAACCAAACCTGCGTGCAGAGAAAAAGGTCAAGGCTTACTGAATTATTCAGCTGACAGTTTCGAAACATCAGTCTCCAAGCTCTCAGCTGACTCAACAGCAACCTTCCCCACTCGCCTTCAGTGGGTCTTTGCTCTCCCGTCTTTAGCAGGGGAAGCCTCCACAAAGCGTTTTATAAATAGGCCACAGCTTCAAGGAGCGGTTCCCCATTCTGGCTGAAGTACTTCCTTCCCTCCACTTCATTAATTCTGGATTTTTGTGGTTGCCTTGAAAGGCTGTGTTTTGTCTTTCCAAAAGCACGAGTTGGACGGAGCTCTCCCCCAGGAAAGCAGATCCCATCCCGTCCTGCAGCACAGCCATAACACTGGTATCGCTCGGAGGAGACAGGACGCGAGGACACATCGCAGGCTCCTTATCCCCCTGCTGTCTGGCTGCGCTGACAGGCTGCTGCGGAGACCTCACATTTCTGGGCTCGATGGGAAGCACAAGACAAAACATTTTTCTCGCATGCGGACAGCAGACAGGAATGTTCCCACAGCCGTCTCCGCATCCATCACTCGCTAAGGGGCAGGACCACAAAGGCGCTGGATGACCACCGCGGTCCTGGTGATGCTCCAAGCCGTAAAGAATCCCCCGACAGGACAGCGGCAGCCGCCCAACACACACTTGAACGGCCTGAGCCCCATAAATGCGTTGTAAGAGAGAAGGCTAAACAAACATTCACGGCACCAGAAGGAAGGATTAACTCGCTGGTCACAAGGAATCCAAACACCAGCTTTACAGCCCCAGGTTTTGGGCTGTCGCTAAGAAAGGGTTTTTGTTCTGCAGACAGACACCAACTCCCATCCACGTGGAGAGCCCTGCTCTGCCCCACCTCTATTTCCTGCAAGCGATTTTATGCTGAACTCCCCTGCCAGGCCCCAGTAAAGGGGAAAAAAACAATCCTCTTTGCATTTTAGCTGATCACAGATGCTGAACACAACATAAAAGATGCTACAGAACTGCAAGTTCTCACCACAGCACAGGCCACCAAAGCCTCTTACCAGCACAGCCAAGCTCTCAACCAAAGCTGAAATGTTTCTGCCCTCTGTAACGCACCCTCAGCCTTCACTGCAAACAGATCAGCAATGAAAGCTGTGACAAAGCATGGCCCACGTGCTTCTTTTTCGCCTGGGCCAGAGGAGCCAGCTACAAAACCACAGAGCTGCCCCAAGCAAATGAATGTCTCAGAGAAGAGACTTGAAATCACATCTCCCACGGGAGTCAGCCCAGGGAGCCCCTGCTAGGGCTGAAACAGAGAAACATCACGTTTCCCTCCAGCCCTCCAGGACTGCAGACAGCAAAGCCTGGGCACCACTCCACTAGAAACCTCTCAGCCCTTTCACAGAATACTGACAGCAATCTCCTCCCTCCTCTGCACCCTCCGCGTGCCCTCACCTCACCCCCAAAGGAGGCTCAGGCAGATGCCACCATCCCAAAGGGAGATTGGGGTTTTCCCCACGGGACGCGAGCCTGGGAATGCAGCCCAGCAGGAAGGGATCCTCCCCCCATTACAGCAACGACACCAACGTCAGGCTCGTCAGGCAAGTTCCTCCTGCAGGGATCTATTTTCCAAATACCTCTACTACTGCCACTGGAATTCCTGGGGGATAAAATAAATAGTGTCAGCAGTGCAGGTGGGAATACGTTATAACATTATAAAGGCAATGAGGCCACACTGCAGCTCCCGAGCCGTTTGAGCTCAGTTTCATCCCCAGCACTGGATGCAGGGTTTGTGCAACATCCCTGGCACAGCTCTGGTCCCTCACCTCCAGGACCCCCGGCCACCCCCTTTGCAAGGGCACGCAGCGTTTGCACAGCTCCGACCTGTACGTGAGCTCGCCGTGCCAGCTGTGCCAGCAGGCCAAGCTCAGGGCACATCAGCAGCTTTGGTTTCTGTAGCCACCTCACCTGTTCTTGCTCTTTTAAACAATCTGTGATGATTTCTTTAAATATTTAATAACTTCATGCAGCTTGCTTAGCAGCAAGGTGCTCCTCAGCAGGAAAAGCCATGTTTTCGGGCAGCCGCAGGACTTCTGAGAGCTACAATTGCATAACCTTGAGTAAAAGCAACAACCTCGCCTTTTAAGACATGTCTAGGAGGTAAAAGCTGCAAAGGAGAAAGGACCTGGGAAAGCAGATATGTCTAAGGAGCTCAGGATAAACAGCTGCTCAATTTGCCTTCATTTTCCTGTGCCTTAGCAGCAGTCAGACAGGAACAGCTATTGAGGCAACCGAAACAACGAAGCCTACCTGAGCTGGGAGGAAATTCAGGCCTTACCTTATCAGCAAAATGTGTAAGCACAGACAAACCTTTCCCTTTAAACTGTTGTGGCCATGCCGTGTGCTAGAGTGCTTGGCCGTGCCAGCATGGCATCCTCCAGCCCAGGTCCCAGCATATTCCTGCAGTCTCCAAGCAAGCACACACACAGGCTAGGACACCTGAAAACTGCCATCAAGCTCCTGATTAAGAAAATCCCACTGCCTTTGCTGTGGGATTGCACTCAAAACAAACAACAGTGTACAAAAACGCAAGCAAACAGAATAAACTTGCCACAGGAACCTGTGCAGGCTCCCAGCTACCACCCACTTTACGCCACGCGCCGCAGTGCAGAGATCCCCACGGCCTGTAAGGAAGGCAGCTGTCAGCTAACATCAAAGGCCAACACGGCTGCTAACTCACTCAGAGAGAGCAGCAGCACGCGAGCGTGCAGCACGAGCATTGCAAGCTGTCCTGCGGCCCAGGCACCTGCCTGGAGGAAGCCTTCGCTTGGCAATACAGCGCTGGCAAATATCAATTCCCCATTACCTAGAATTTCAAGCAGATTCATTAGTTTCATCTTAATACCACAAATAAAGCCAGATGCAGAAGTGGCAGAAGCTGCTACACGTGAAAGATCTGCCCGTGCCCCACACTGAATGGCTCTCAAAGCAGTCACCCCTTTCCTCATTCCTCACCACCTTGCAGTGGAGTGTGGCCAAGCTGGGCACACCAAGGGGACACGGCTGGCAGAGGTGCCATTTCAGGTGCTGGTTCCTCTTCTTTAAGGGCAACTCACAAAGCAGATGAAAGGACAACAGCTAGCGTCAGCTAAAGGATTCGGGGGGTTTGGCCTACAAAAGGAGAGAGCTCGCACAAATCTCAAGCTCCGCAGCGCTGCTGAACATCTACAGCAAGTTTTTCAGAAGCGCATCTGGATTTCAGGGGAGGAAGCTCGTTCTTTCCGAGATGAGACTGAGCCCACGTTGAACTTCCCACCAACACCAGCCATGCTTCAGCAGTCCTTGAAAGGGAAAAAGCCACAGGGAATTCCCGGGGGAGGGAAGGGAAAGTCTCTTCAAGACTGTCCAATGTGAAATGAAAAATAAATAAGTAAAACCTCAAGGTCCCACACTTCCCCTCATGCAAGTTGCTTGAGATGCTAGCAGCCCCTGAATCTTCAGCCAACTGTATGTTTTCTTAAGCTCTTTTTTTTTTTTTTTCTTTTCCTCTTTTAAGCCAACAATTTTAATTTTTGGTGTAGAGAAAGCCACATATATCCCAAGGCACCAAGTCAGCACCCCAGAACAGGGAAGCCCAGTGGGAACAGTATATAAAGCATGAGGAAATAAGTGAAAGTAAAGTATTTAACTGTGAAGTTTTATGAATACGAGGTGTTATTTTGAACTACCAATTAAAAAAATGAAAAAGAAAAAGCTCCTAAACAAAAATATTAACAGTATTTCTATAAATTAACTCCTATTAGTGGCTAGATTCCAGACACTAATTAAATGTCCTGTAACCATTAAATCCTATTCTCATTTATAAATAATTCTGAGACCTTGATCCAAAGCTAACTAGCAACGTGGAAGGGCCTGATGCTCCAACAGCAAAGTTTCTTACACCAGGAAAAATGAACAAGAGGCAGTCCTTTAAACCACAGAAAACACATTGGACACTAAGCTGAAGGAAGGAAAAAATGAAACCAAAAACCAGCACAAAGGTCTTCAGGACTAAGAGCCCATGGTCCATGTGTCTGCTCTCAGAAGACAGCTGCAGCCTCTGAGGTGCCTGTACCTATCTCAGCAACAGGATCATTATTATGGCCTATAACCCGATGGACTAGGTCGGAAATTTGGAGCCATTTTCCAGGTGCTAAGAGGAAGGGGTGGCGATGGCCGTGGGCAGTGTGGTTCAGCAGGCACAGCTCTCCTTCTGTAGCTCTCCACACTCTGGAAGTCCGCTGGAAGTCCCCTTAAAGTCACTTACGTAAGGCTGCATGCAGTTCCAAGCCTTTGATCAAATTACGGGGACTTCCACCCCTAAAGAAGAGGAAGTGTACTTTCCAGCTCACGGGATGTTTTCCCATACCTCCTGCCATCAGTCAGGTGGGTTTTTTCCCCTCCCACACAACAGCTCCAGAAAGAGCCTTGCTACAGGGATCTTTTCTCCAGCTCTGTCCCAGCATGTTCCCTCACAGAGCTGTGTTCACAGCCCTGCTGATCGAGCCAGATCACAAAACACAGCCCCAGAGCATCTGAGCATTACGGGCACTGCATCCTGCCCCCTAGGAAGCCACACGCAGGAGCGACACTCGGCTTGGAAAGCAGCAGGGGAGGATGCTGTGGTGCCAGGTGGAGGCACAAGCTCCAGCGAGCACCCCCAGGCTGCTGAAAGCACCAGCCAGCCGGCTCTGTGCAGCCCCTGGGAGGGGTAGTGCTCTCTGCTGAGCACGCCAGCTGTGGACCTGGCTTATTTTGCCAAAAACTCAGGGGGTGGCTACAAACACAGCTCCCCTCTGCGCCCCCGAACCCTGCTGGCCGTTGACACTTCATCATGCTTCCCAGCACCACGGCTCTGCTGGGAAAAGGACCCCAGTGAACCTGCTCTGCTTATCAGAGGGCCAAGGCGACCCCATGCATTAGGACCGACGCTTATTTAAAAGATGACATTTTGTGGGAACACGGAGTCTTGAACCTGAGGACAGTGCCCTCGCGCTGGGGCTGGTCACTGACCCTTGTGTGAGCACGCAGACGACCCCGCTGCTCCAGCAGCCAGCTCACGGCACCGCAGAGCTCCCACAGCCCTTGGGTTGGCCCGGGGTGGGCATTTCCTCCAGCTGACAGCTCCAGAACTGCTGGGCGCCCGCCCCCGGGGAATCTCCCAGGGAATTCAGAGCAGTTTCTGCTCGGGAGGTTCCCACAGCCGAGCTCCACCACCCGGGACAAGGCTGACACAGAGGATTTCACCCTCCTGCTTGGAGGCCACCCCCCTGTGTCGGCGCAGCACAGAGCGGGGCCGTGCTCTGGCACCGCAGACAAGCCCCCTGCAGGAGGCGGCCACCCCAGCTGCCCAGGTCTGGAGCAGGCGACACCGACTGGCAGCAGCAAGTCGCCTTGTGGCCTCCTCCAATTACTGCCTAAGAGCTGACGATTTTCTGAGCTGCACAAAGCTGCACAAAGAACCAGAGCATCCAGCAAAGGGGCTCCTATCATCTCTGCTGCTCCCTGGGAGCGAGGATGCGCTTTGTTATTAAAGCCGATATGAGGGGAAACCACCCGACTTCAATGGTGTGCTCAGCCCTGCCACGGAGCAAACAACCCCCAATTAGTGGCAGGCAGGCGCTGACCCTGCCCTGCGCCTTGCCCAAGGCCTCCCAGCCGCATACCAGGGCTCCCCGAGGCCTTTGTGAGCCGGACCTTTGGCCACCTGGCTCCTGCTCTGCCCGCGCTGTCGCGACAGTTTAATTAAAAGCAGGAGGCTCCAGAGCTGGAAACCGGCAGGCGAGCGCTGCTGGTTCACATCTGGCTCTCGAGCACGGTGCCGAGGCAAGGCTGCAGCTTCTGCAGCCACAGGAAAGGCGCCCAGCACCTCGCTGCGAGCCAGAGAGCAGCTCTGAGGTGGTACAAGACGCCTCGGAGCTGTGCTGTGAAGGAACCTGGCACTCACTCAGGCAGCCCGAGTACTTGAAGTGAGGGAATCGCCTTCCCAAGCAGCACAGGGATTGCAAGAGCTGCCTGGGAAGAGCCTGCAGCTCAAGATCTCTCCCTGTGCTGCTTCCCACAGCTTGTTTGATGCATGAGGAACACTTCCAGTCACTACACTTCCACTGCCTACAGCCCAGCGCTGCTGCACAGCAGGGACAGCCTTCAGGAGCTAAGTGCAATGCTTGCATGCCTCGCCCCGAGCTAACCCAATGCTGTTTGTCCCGCAGCACTCTCGCTGCTCACAAGACCCCTGGCAGAGCGTTGCGAGGCGCTGGCATTCCCCCGTGTGCTCGCTGGAATCGTGCTCTCCCCAACTCATAAATTATTCCACGCACAGGCTGCTGCAACTTCCATTAGCTGTCAGTGCAGCCCTGCTAAAAGGTTACACTGGAGCCCGCACCCACCTCTGCAGATGAATTAACACTGGCCACCGTGCTCTCCTCCGACTGCCCACCCCAGTTTGTGCTTCAAAAGAAGGCAGAAGTGGCCAGCTCCATACCTGTAATCTCTGCCCTCCTGTCAGGACTTGTGCTGTAACAACCAAGGGCTGCTTGTATCAGAGCAGTGTTCGAATATGTACTTATAATGCTTTTTCCTTGATACACCCCAAACAAGAGGAAGTCGTGTCCAGCTGCTCACTCTTTCCCCAGACAGTCAAGCTAAACACGTACCTGCTAGATTTCCAAGTCTCACAACCGTACAGAAACAGGCAATACATATTCCACTCCACCTCATTGAAATACGTTGCTCAAGGACAGCTTTTGGAAGGGGAGAACAGGATATTTTGTAGGGCTGTTGCTCAGAACGACAGCAATAATAAGCAAGAGGACTTGGCATGGCCATGCATCTCCCGCGGTTACTTTACGCTGTAGCTTTGTATCCCCACCTAACTCAAATATATCCCAAGACTTTATTTTCCTCTCAAAGGTAGGATGAGCACAGGTCCCACAGGTCCTCACAGGCTGCCCGTTCTAGATCCCAGTTTTCAGGACGGATCTCCATTCCCTTTTCTTCCCCTAAGTCACGGGGACACACAGCCGGGCACGTCGAGTCTCCCCGTTTGGCTGCGAGCTGCTCAGCTCGGCCGGCTAAGAGCCAGCACACAGCACGTAGCAGCCACAGCCGAGCAGGGGTGCTGCAGGGCGAGCAGCCCCCGCCACCCTGAGCTCTGCCTCGCTGCAGCAGGCAGGATTTGGAGAGCTGACAGAGCAGGTAAATCCAGTCACAACCCCACGGAGCCGGGATTTGGGAAGACAAACATGCCCTAAGGCAAACGCAGCCTGCTCCCAGCGAGCGTTTCCTGCGGAAGGCTGGGCAGGAGCAGTTCACACGAAGGAGCTCCCTGCTCCGACACGCTCAGCGACTCCAAGTGCCCGAGAGCTGCCTGTCCCAAAACGGGGGCACAGCTCCCGTGTGCAGCCATGCCACGCTTTGCATGGGTTGCTTATGCCCCAGCCCAGAGCAGCTGGGGTCTGACAGGTAAATAGCAGCCCTGGGGGTTTGGCAAGACTTCAGAGAGGCAGCCTAACGCCCAGCTCTTTCTGCTGTCCTCTCAGGACCGTCCAGGAGAAGAGCTGGGTTTGTACTTGTAGCTCCTGGGCTCCCACCCTGTTTGGGCATGCCATGCAAGCCTGGCCCTGTGGCAGGCCCCAGGAGAGGCAGCAAAGCACCCTTCCATGGGTGGGTGCGCGATGCTCACACCTCCTTGGGCCGCCCAGTACCCCCAGAGGTGCAAAACAGAGCAGAAGCCTTGAGAGCAGGCTTCCAGTCGTCCTACTCACACAAAAAGCAGAAGGACAGCAGCCATCCACCCTCCTACCTGCCCAGCACCGCTGAACCCAGGACTCTGGGCCATGGTCCTGCTGTCCAAGTCACCAGGTTGCTTGGTTAGGCTGTACAAAACACTGCTTTCCTTAGGTCACATCCCATGGAAAAACTGCTCTTCTGAGCTCCGCTCCTGGCGAGGCCGAGGCCTTGAATAACAGACAGTAGTCACGCACCAGGCTACGGTTTCAAATAATGTTTTTGTTTAAGCAACAAAACCAAAACACCTCCAGCTTTGATGCTTAAACGGTTCTAGCCTGCAACACAGAAACTCGCCGTGTCTGAGGAATGCTCTGTGTGAAAACTGCCCTCTGCTGCATTTACATAAACCCATAAAAACAAGGTCAGTGGAGTTACTCACATTGCTCACTTTTAATCCCCTCTTCCTTATTGAAATTAGCTGTTAAATCTCCCCGAAAACATAACTTGCATATTACCTCATTTGAATAGTTGTTTTCTTGAAAGCGCTTTTAATTAAAAGCATTTAGTCTGGTAATGCCTCCGTGCCACAAGATCTCACTAGATTTGGTGCTAGGTTTATGAAGCAGCTGTGCTATTAATCCATTCATCATAGCTACGCACCTTAAAAAAAAGGAGGAAGGGAATTATCATCTGCCTTACACATGGAGAAAACAAGGGCACAGCAAATTGAAGTCCTTTGCCCAAGACCGCCCCGCAGATCAGGGGCCAAAGCACTTGCAGCGTGCCAGCCACACAAGCCCTAATCCCCAGTGCCTCTTGTAATTAAGGATCTAATGATGAATAGCTGCATAACTCCACATGCAGAACAGCACGGGTGATTTCCAGCAGGATGAATATTCAACTACCTGGAAACACAAAACCCAAGGCCCCCTTACACTACTACTTTCTGGCAATTACATACCAGAACCCAAGCTAAGTTATTCCTTCTTTGTCCCAGCTACCACCAGCCGGGCATCCCAGAAGGCAGCACACTTCCACAGGTTTGGTTTCAACTCCCAGCCCTGCTTCTTTGCGATTCGGGGCATCAGGAAGGCTTTACAGCTGCCCTACTGAAGAGCTGAGACTTACAGGCGGGTTTTCCCCAAGTGTCATGCAGCTCTGAAGCCCTGATGACTAACCAACCTCTGAGGGCAGATTTGAGGGGGCAGCAGGAGAAAGAACCACAAATTAGGTCAAATGCTCCTGGAAAACGCCAATTACTTTATATAGAGCAGATTGCACTCACATGTCACTTAATCTCAGCTTGCTGTTGTCAGATATTAGCTGAAACTCCGTGCTTTGCTTCAGCTGCCATATTAGAGCGCCACGTATCCAATATTAATGAGAGAGATGAAACAGAATGAGACTAGGTTGGCATTTTCCAAGATAAAAGAGACTTTGTGACAGGAAAGCGTTCCTTTAAAAGCAATAAGGATTTTTCTTGGCTTGGATACTGCATGAAATATACAGGAAGTGAAAAACCATTTTCAAAAGTAATTAAAAATCCTAATCTCTGATTCTGTAAACTAACACAAGAGTATTCGTTGACTCATTGTTTCTTACGTTAAAAATAAGAAAAACAGCAAGTAGGCTGACTTGGCCACAGCCAGGGATAAGTTTGCCACTTTAGAGATAAGTTGCTGACAGGGGATTTGAGAAGTGACTTGGTTTTTAAGAGTCTAAATCCTTGTGCTTGCACAAAGGAGAAAAACAAAACAAAACAGAGCTCAGAGCTCAAATCTCTGAGACTGACCGGGACAGGAGAGACACGGTGAGACCTACCACTGCTTAAGCTGGGTGTGAAACAAATCTGGGGAGAAGAAGGAAGAAACAATGAACACGGTGGGTAGGAGGTGTGATTTGCTACCAGAACAAGCCACCAGAGGATCTGGCAAAATCCCTGCTCTTCTTGGGGGCTTGACACAGGTTTGAAGATGGTGCGCACTCAGTTCCAGCCAGCTGTGTTAAGCCTTGATCACTGCTGGTTTTTACAGCATGGCAACATACCTGCTCACAGCACGGCAACTCATCTTTTAGCCATAGAGGCTGCAATAAATGAGAATTGTTTCCAGTGACTTAATTCAGCAATTTCTGGAAAAAAATAAATCAGTCTTGACAACATCTCAAGTTATGAGCAAAACAAAACCAGAAGAGGCCACTGAAATCTCATCAGTCGTGCTGTTTCTAAGTACACTCATTGCACAGACATACATGAGATTTACTTCTACTGATTAACACAAGAGGAGACGATGATGAAGAGAAACCTTCAGTCAAACGTAGAAGCAAGAGAAGGACGAGTAGCTACATTAATACACAACCTCCCGATTTGTAATTCTGTACATTTGCTGCACAGCTCAGGAGGATCCGGGGTGATGCACACCATTAAGGACACGTGCCAAGAACCAGCATCAATGATAACCAGACACCCTCACCTTTCCAGGCTGCAGATTCCTTATTTCCAAGCCAGGCTGCTGCCTGCTGGATTTTGTCCTGGAAAAAATCAAGCCAGGGCTGTCACCCTGGCATTCTCCACTCATCTGAAAGCTGCCAGAAGCTCCCGGGCTGACTCAGAGTGGAGGAGATGGGTTTTCATAGGGGTTAAAGGAGATGATTTGCACGCCTTGAAACACAAAGATTTGGCTGCGGCTACAGACAGGACCCTCTAGCTGAAAGCACAGAAGCAGGCTTGCAGTTTGACCTCTGGGGCAGCCTGGGCTCTCGCACTTCACTGCAAATCCCTCGCTGTGCTTCCTCGTGGGAGAGGGAAATGCAGCTTGTACCATCACTGGGCAAGCCAAGCGAGCCCTCCACCAAGCCCAGGCCTCTCCCCGCACCTCAGTCTGTGCTCACAGACAGAACAGAGGCTGCCACCAGCTTCACTCAAGCCGTGCTAACGTGCTCAGGTGAAGCATTCGGCACACCCGCTGCATTTAACACGCGGCTGGCAAACATACTGAGTCCCTCGTGTACAAAGGGCGACCTGATTAGGGCTGCACCCCACTCACCCCAGCACAGCGCCCACGGACTGCAGCACAGCGCCAGATCTGAGACGGTCCCAAACGGGAGTCCTGCAACTCACTCACAAAGGTGCCCCTCAGGGTTACAAGCGCTGTTTCTCCCCTTCCGCTGCCATCACACCAGAGAGGTTACTGCAGTTTCTGGCTGAAATCGATGAGATGCATGCAGATCTCCAGAAACAATTCTCTTTACAGCTACTGCTGTTCATGAAGCAATCAGTTTCCAGGAGCCGCAGGCAAAACCAAAACCTTCCTAAAACGAGCCTTTTCGGGTTAGCCTGTGGCAAGTGTTCATGACCAGATCTGCTAGGATATAACCTGCAATTAGGGCATTTCAATAAGCTAGACCCCATTTGAAAATAAAACTCAAATGTAGAAATGGTAGCAGAAGATTCACTTTATAATAAAAAGATCTAAAGCAGCTATAAGCTCACATTAAAGTACAAAAACAACAAAAAAAAAGCAGGTGATGGCTCCACTCACCAGAGGCCAAGTGGGCCTTGCCTGCTCTTGTGTTATGTCCCACCGGCCTGACCTGTGGGTGCAGATGGCAACTCCTGGCCCACCCACCTCCACACCAGAGCACGGATGAAGGTGCCCAGACAACCAAGCAGCCGAGGGACAGCAGCTCTTATGGCTTCCTGCTGAGCACAACACACAGCAGCACCCAAACTAGCACTTACAGGGAAGGAGGGCCATGTGGAGCAGTAGTTGGTTACCGCTGTTCTTCACTGAGACAGCGAGACCCCAACTTGATTCTGTTTTTTTTTTTTTTTCCTCCGATCTGGAGCACTCTCCAGCAGTATCAACGCTGACTGCTACCAGCGCCGTGGCGTTTGTCGGAGCCATCATCACGCACCACTTACTGCAGCAGGCTGGAGAGCTGCTCACAGAGCTGGAAACGAATGGAGCTGGATGGCGTGCCTAAAAAAAGCTCGAGGAACTGCTGCGTTTTTGGTTTGTTTGTTTTTCAGTCACCTGGTGGGGCCAACTGTTCTGAGCTCAGGCTGCTCCACTGCCTTTTCCTACAAGAGCTGCTGCAGCCTGGAGCCAACAGCGAGGTCAGGCAAGGCAGAAGCACTCGCAAAGCCAGCAGAAGACCCCCTTGTCCTTTGCGTCTCTCCTACAAGGCGAGCCACAAGCTGCTTAATCACTGTTTCAGGGCCTTATTCAAGCACTAAAATTGATTTCCCATGACCCCATCTACCCAAGACAAGGATTTTCTGAGGATCTCCATCAGGCCCTGCCTCCAGGTCAGCTCAAGTCATGCTGGAAGAGCTGGTGGCCCCGAGCTCATGGTGGGCTGGCCACAGCCTGCCCAAAATCTGTGGCCGTGTTAAAAACAAGGCGAGGAGGAGCCAGGTTCCCACCATTGTTAACATCAACAGGAGCGACACAAACAGTCTGAAAGCATTTCCTACCACAGACAAGGCACCGAGGTGAATAAAGGAAACGAAGGGTTCACAAACTACACACAATTTCGGGGGGTGCTGCTAGATCTGCTGTTCAGAGGGAGCCAAAAAACCGCCGATTCCTCAGCTCCGCTAGCCCCGCTCTACCTTCTTTCCTCTCTTCCCCTCCCTCCCCTCCATGGAAACTGGCAGTCTCTCGTTCTGAAGTATTTTTAAAACAGAGTGAAGAATGCACTGTGCCGGTCTTGTCTCTCAGATAGCACATTTCGAGGCCCCCGTGTACGAGTCAGCGTTCCAGCTTCATTTTCCATCAATTGCTGTTTGACTGGCGGGGGGAGGAGGCGTAGTATCCGCGTGTGCATGCTGGTGTTGCCTTTAACTAGGCCAAGCTGTGATCCTGTAGCCGTTTAGGATAAACAAATAAAGAGCAGGGTAGGGAAGCCAGAGCCCCCTTCCATGCTCCGACCTCCCGCGGCACCACCCAGCGCTGGTCAAGGTGCTGGGGATGAGCCCAGCGGGAGCTGGGATCCCCATCCAGGGCACCGCGAGCCTCCAGGCTGCAAGTGGCTCATCTCGGAGCCCAGGTACCGTCCCCATGCTTCCACCCAGACGCACGGTTAAGCACATGCATGGCTTTCATCAGCTGCGAGGTCCCATGGCAGCTCCCAGCGCTGCGAAAGCTTTGCTTATGCATGCCTTTGCATTTACATGCTGAGATCAGCCTCCATTAAGTCAAACGAAATTACAGGCAGTGCCTTACACATGTGCCTTCCCATCTGCGGGACCAGGGCCTTGAAATGAAAGCCACCCATCCTACCAAAACACGCCCTGCTCAGCTACAATTAAACACAGACACTTCAGAGCAGCTCGCCGAGGTTCGTTTTTTATGCATGCTTTTCCAATTAGCATAATGTTGTATCCTGCCAGGACGTAAAAGGTTGTGACTCAGGAATGTTATCTTGGTTTTTAGAAATCAAACTCGCTCACTCCTAGCTTCATTCCTTCCCTTAATTCTCCCCCCCTCGCTCCTTCCAGCGACACACGTCGCTCAGCACCCGTACAAGACCTGGTGATCAGGCTGAGAGACGAACCCACCACTTTTGCCTCGCTCTCCCGTGTAATTAACTGTTTCCTCAGGTTCCCTGCCACCTCCCCAGCAGCAGAGGGGATCAGATACGGTAAAGGAGACGACATGCTCAGCACCTACTGAATGCCAGCCTGCTGTCCTTTATTTTGCTGTTATCCCAGGGTCAAACAGCTCTCTGATAAGTACCCATTTGGTGCCTGGTCTGCCCACTGCAGAGTCCCCTCGCCTTCCCCTGTCCCACACACATACTTCCCACCCCGAGGGATGCTTTATTCTGGCCGGACTCAGCGGCACATGGTCTGAATTTAGCTGAACCACTACACAAGTCCCTGCAGATGCTGCCCCGGGATGGTGAGGGGACTGCTGTTCAGCAAAGCCAGGAGAGGCTCAGGGTAATACGACGAAGGAAGAAAAGCGGTGCACACGCGAACAAACAGCAAGCACGTCTCGCAATAAACTGGCAATAAACCACTCCCAAGCCCATTCACAGGCTGAGGTCGCTACTCCACACAAAGCAGAAGGGCTCCGCTTTGCAGTACCAGCCAGCCTGCCCTAAGCACCAGCTGAAGCAGGGATTTCCAGGCATCTTTTTCCACTGAAACACAAACTTCAGCTTCCAAGCGCATTTTGGAGCTTGCAATCAAGGGCTCATTTCAGACGCAGCTTTATAAGCAGCTGGGATAATTTGTAGGCATTCTGCTCACAAACATCAGCTCTCATCTCGCCTCGTAGCCTAACTTCCCCACCTACACCTCACCATCACCGCCACCCTCACACACTCCCCGTGCCACATCAGAGGAGCCCCATAGCCGGGCAGCCCCACAAGCACATCACCAGCCCTACAGGAACCCGTCTGGTCCCGGTCCCACCCTGAAGGCAGACCATTTGCTCTGCGAGGAGCCACATTCAAGTCCCCGGCTCGGGGGCAGCCCCTGCTTCACTCCCAAGCGCTGTGAAAGTTAGATGCGAGCCGCTCCGCTCTGTCTCCCTCCCCCGGCCGCCGAGGCGCAGCTCGGCCCGGAGCTCCCTCCACGTTCCTGCAGCCGGGTGCAGGACGCAGACTTTCCCCCACCCGCAGCAGCATCTGCTAGCTTCTGCGTGTGCATGGAGAGGGTCTTCTATTTTTTTTTCCCCCTCTCTGCAAAGGGGAAACCCTTTGTCCCTCTCGGCAGGGATGTAAGACAGCGAGCCTCCCCTTCCCTCCCCTCCCAGCCGCGCCGGAGGACGCGAGCCACGCGTGTCCCCGCAGCCCCCATACCGGGGGGTCCCCGAGCCCCCTCTGCCCCTTTCCCCTTTTCCCGGGGAGCCCCCGAGCGCAGCCCCGCCGGGAGCAGCCCGGGACCCCGCAGCCCCAAAGAGCCGCGGCCCCAAAAAGTTCGGCGCCGGGCGCGGGGCAGGGGCGCAGGCGGGGAGAGGGGACCCCGCGGCGAGCCCGCCCGGCCCCCCCCACACCCCAAAACCCCGTCCCGCACCCACCGCCGGTCTGCCCACGGCCACGGCCATCGCTGCGCTCCCCGGCCCTCCTCCTGGCTGCCTGCTAGGGCTGCAACATGGCCACCCGGCGGGGAGGGCCCATGCGCAATGCGAAGGGGCCGGGCGGCGAGGCGGGCCCCCCCCGGCCCTCCCCCGAGGCCGGCCGCTGCCACCCCCCGAGGGGCCGCGGCCACCCCCGGGTAGGGGATCCCGGCCCCTTCGCCCCCTTTCTCCCCCCCCAGCGCGGCGGGGAGGCGCTGGAGGCAGAGCCCCCCCTGCTCCGGGGACCCCCGCCCCGGTGGCCGAGCCGGGGACCGGCCGGGTCCCCCCGCTGCCCCCCGGGGTAGGGGCCGGGACGCTGCTGGAGGTGGTTTCGCCAAGGCACGAAACCCCAAAAGGCAGAAGCCTGATTCTCTGTGCACGCAAAGGGTGTTACAGCCCTACCCGCTGAAGGGAGCAGCCGAAGAGCTGAGGCAAAAAGACAAAAGGGTAAAAGCCGAAAGCATCTCCCACGAGTAAACCAGCAGCCAGCAAACAGGCCTTGGTATTCATGCACCCGCTAACATAAAGGCTTTGCCTTGGCACCCCAAAAGTCATCCCCGGACTGCCACAAAGAAGCACAAGGCTGTTTGCAGAGGCTATGGAGTCCAAGAGTTCCCATCCCTCAGTTCTTCTGACCATGTTTTGAAGGATGTAGGGAAGTGATTGTCCTCCTGGTGAGGCCGCACCTCGAGTACTGTGCTCAGTTTTGGGCCCCTCGCTACAAGAAGGACATCGAGGTGCTTGAGCGGGTGCAGAGAAGGGCGACGAAGCTGGTGAGGGGCCTGGAGAACAAGTCCTACGAGGAGCGGCTGAGGGAGCTGGGCTTGTTCAGCCTGGAGAAGAGGAGACTCAGGGGCGACCTTATCGCTCTCTATAGGTACCTCAAGGGAGGCTGTAGCGAGGTGGGGGTTGGCCTGTTCTCCCACGTGCCTGGTGACAGGACGAGGGGGAATGGGCTTAAGTTGAGCCAGGGGAGTTTTAGGTTAGATGTTAGGAAGAACTTCTTTACTGAAAGGGTTGTGAGGCATTGGAACAGGCTGCCCAGGGAAGTGGTGGAGTCACCATCCCTGGAAGTCTTCAAAAGACGCTTAGATGTAGAGCTTAGGGATATGATTTAGTGGAGGACTGGTCAGTGTTAGGGCAGAGGTTGGACTCAGTGATCTTGGAGGTCTCTTCCAATCTAGATGATTCTGTGGTACCTGAGCCTGGTCCTGCTGCCTCAAACTGCCCAGCAAAGGAAGGGGGTGCAGCACCACCACCCAGCTCCTCTCCCTCCTTCCCAGTGGGGGTTTAAGGATCTGCTCCTAGGCACAGGTGTGCAGCTTTCATTAGCAAACCTGCTGCACAAAAAGCTGGTGGGCTTTCTCCCAGTAACAAGGGTTTGGGGAGCACAGCTGAATAACATTCATCCAGCTTATTTTAAGGAGGCTGCTCTGTTCATCTCATCTCACTCTTGTAGCAAGTTCCTCCTCCTGCATGCTGGGCTCCAGGAGAGGCACTGAGCACACCTGTGCTGGGACCAGTGCAGCCTCTAGTGGAAACCTGGTGGTGATTTCCAAAGGGCTGCCCTTGTTGCACCTGTGAGTGAGACGCACAGCTTCCCCTCCTGTGAGTCAGCGGCTGGCACAACGCTCCTCCACCAGCACCACGTAACTAACACAGAGATCTCCCTGTGTGCAGAGCCCCGATGTGGCTCAACACCAAGGCCGGGAGAGCTGTGGCTGAGTTTTCTCCCTGACACCTATGCATACAGACCTTCCTGAGCTGAGTGAGTAGGAACTAAGCCCCATCAAGTCAAGGAAACGTGCTGCAATCTCTCCAGATCTCTTCTAGCGCAGTTCCTCACATTCCTCGTGTTCAACGGGAAGAAGCAGACCCTTCATTCCTACAAGCTTCATGGCTGCTGCTGACAAACGCGTCCCTGTGTGAAGGGAAACGCCAGCCTTTCATTCTAGAGACCCTGTGGGGACTGATTGAATTTTTCCGAAGCTCTTTTGCATCATTTTGCTGCGGCAGCATGTCATTGCTTTACTGACCTTTTATGTCAGCTGTGGGGCACTTTGTCAGATTACAGGGGATGAGAAAATACACAAGCAGACGCAGAGCTCAGGTTAACTTTCCTCCTGTTTAAAATCAACCGCAGGTACGTGGCTCCCTACCACCATCTCGTACAGCAGCAGGAGGCTACAAGGCGGAGTGGTGAGCTTATAATTTTGAAATACTGCTTGAGCCTGCCCCCACTTTGTGATTAGCACCACTCACAGCTTACTCAAATGTCACCTGAAGAGACCTGTTGTGTCCAGAGCCCTCAAAGAGGGCAAGAATGGGGTAAATTCAGTCTTTCTGAAGACTGTTGCCCACAACCAAAAGTGAGCAATTTACAGACAGCAAACTGCCACAGGATAAGGGAGACAAGAGCCTCTTTAAACCTCTGAGTGTGAAGCAGACAAAGAGACTGCAGGTAGCAGAGCTGCACATCTTGCCGGCATGCAGCATTACACCCCCTTAATCCCCAAATGGGATTTGCAGCCAAGGCTGTAAGGGCAGAGACGTGCCCCAGCCTCTGAATCAACACGAGCTACTCACTCAACACTTTTTTGCGGGTGCCTCCCAAGGGTATCCGAGCTACCCGGGAAGCGCGGCGCTCCCAGCCAGGCGAGATGCGTTAGCGTAACCCACGTCACTCGAACAAGCTCAGCGAGGTTTTTCCACCCATGCCAGCATTCAGCATCGGCCTCAGCCCCGCAGATACTCCAGCAGTCGCTTTGTGCTGCCTGAGCGCGTTCCTCTGCCTTCAACAACACGGCTTGCAGGGCGAGAGCTGGCATTTCTCAAGAGAAAAACCTTCCAGTTCGCAGTCAGTGCCGGGCTTATGGTAAGTGAGGTAATACTTCCCAGTGGCGCTTAAGTGCAAATGCAATATCAGGGAAAGCTGTAAAATGCCTCCTGCTTACATCTGAGTTCATCAAACCCAAACAGCATTTTCATAGCAATGCTGTTGTTTGCCACTGTTATTTACTTGGATTTTTTATCTCCACCATCTCTCCTCCTCTCTTGTTTGTGATCACAATTATATCATTATGCTCCACGCTCTGCATCCCAACCGCTTCCGCTGAGGGTGTGCTGCCATCAAACACAGAGCTGTGAATGCAATTTAGAGCTCAGGAGGAGGAGAAATGTGTTTATGCCTTGAAAAGCTGTACCAAAGGCACGTGCGGGATGTTAAAATATTAACTTTTCAGATATGGCATCCCCCTTCTCCCAGCACCTGCGCCCTCCCCAGACGAACGCTTCCGATGGGGTGTAACCACACTCTCCTGCTCCACACCGCAGTAAAAACCCAAAGCAAGATGTGGTGTAGCATAAAAGTGCAGTTCCTCTTGCTGCTGCCACCTAAGCAACCCACAGCTTGGCACGCTGCATGACTCTCCTGATACACTGCTGAAACTGTAACTTCTGCCCTGGAAACTTAAAAGTTTCTTTTGGGGCTACCCCCACCATTCCAGAGGTTACATTTTAGCAGTCCTACAACTCCACAGTGCAATTTATCATACAAACCAGCCTGGTAATGTACTGTGGCAGAAACTAATCGTCCACAACCAGCACCTCAGAAGCACAGACCTGTGCAGCTTACTTTCTGGAGAGCAAAACCACCGCACACATCCGCTCTCGCAACCTCAAATGTTATCCTAAGGTTTAGCGTTACCAAAGCACAGCTCGCAAACCCACGCACGACATCTACTGCAATCTCTGCCTCGGGTTTGTGAAGGTTGCGTGCACGCTTCTGGGTTTGCAGTGGCTGACCAGAGGACAGGCAGCTAAAAATATTTCTGGTCACCTGAGAGCCTGCCGTAGACTTCTGGAGCGTGACTGAGGGCCTGACCCAGGCTTCTTTAAAGCCAGAGAGCCTGTACTGAGCTCAGTCCCTCTGTGCCTCTACTCCCTGACTGCAAGACAGAAAGTAAATAAATAAATAAATAAAAACTCAGAAAAAAAACTCTCTCGCACGCTTTCCTCCCACTATCTGTGCCCCAAACTCCTTGGGACATGGCTGGAGCTTGCCTGGTGCATATGGGGCACGTTGTCCACCGGGGCACTGACCTTATCCGTGCTCCTCAGCTGTGATGTACACACGAGCGGTGATAGCATTAGAGACACAACCAAAATCAGATCCCTGGGTCCTGCCTGACCTCCCTCAGTGAGCGTGGAGATGATACGAGACGCAGCCTGACTTGAGACACTCGTGGGGCTTGCGTGCAGCTGTCATACAGGGGCACGATGCCCGGCAGGTGTGACAGCAGCCACCCTGATCCCCACCACATCCCATCCGTCCCTGTTCACTGCCAGCTCTCACGAGCCACAGAGTCCCCCAAGGGATGCAAGGTCCTGTGGCGGTGTCAGAGAGGCTCCCAGGGGGCTCTGAGGAGGGCAGGGGACGGAGACCACCCCCAGCTCAGCACCGAGAGGGTTTGTCGCCGAGCACGGCCAGCTCAGTGGCCGGCTGCTCCTCTTCCTCGCCACCCCGGGCGAGGGCGATGGGGGCGGAGAGGCCCGGCGGGGCGGGAGGCGGGTTCCCCGGCCGGCCAGGGCTGCGGCAGCGGCAGCGCCCCGCCGAGCGGCGCCGAGCCCCGGGAGCCGAGCTGCGAGGATGGCTCGGGAGCTGAGCCAGGAGGCCGTGCTGGACTTCTTGTGGGGGGCCGGCGGCCGAGCCCCCAACGCGGCGCTGCTCCGCCACTTCCAGGCTTTCCTCCGCGACCCGGCGCTGACGGCCGAGCAGCGGGGCGAGCGCCGGGAGCGCTTCAAGCGCCTCGTCAACTCCGTGGCCACCGTGCGCCCCGCCGGCCCCGGCGCCTCCAAGGACATCGTCCTCCGCCGCAGGTACCGAGACCTCCTCGACGAGGAGCTGCCGCCGCCGGGGGAGCACCGGCCGCAGGAGGAGGAGGAGGAGGAGGAAGAGGAGGAAGAGGAGGAGGAGAAGCAGCAGCAGCCCCCGCCGCCCCCGTGCCAGCCCGGCCCGTCGGGGAAGGCGCTGGAGAAGGGGCAGCACCCCCCGGGAGCCGTGTCGGGGGGCTGCGCCTCCCGGGGCCGCGGGGGGCTGTGCTGCGAGTGCCGCCGGGCGCTCCGCGATGCCGCCGCCCGGCCGCCCCCCTACCGGAGCCGCCCGCTGGCTTTGGGGTCGGGGGTGCCGCTCTTCGTGTCCCCGCCGCCCTACCGGCCCCCGCAGCCGCCCCCCGCCGCTCCTGCCCGCTCCCCGGCCCTTCCCCGGGGGCCGCCGCCCTCTGGGGCAGCCCCCGCGGGGTCCCTGCCAGCGGCGGACCCCAAGGGACCGCCCCCTGCTCGGTCCCTGCCGCTGCCCCCGGGCCCCAGGCTGCCCCCATCCCAGTCCCCACCGCCGCCCGCTGCCCGCTTGCCCCTACCCAAGGCCCCGCCACCCGCGGCAGGCTCAGGAGTACGACCCCCTGCCGGGCCACCCCAGCCCCTGCTGCTGTCCCCCAGCCCCAGGGTGCCGCCCCCCAGCAGGCCACCCCAAGCCCGGACCCCGCAGCCAGCCCGCCGGGAGCCACCCCTGTCGCAGTCCCCGCTGTGTCGCTCAGCTCCGGGGACACTGCCCCTGTCGCAGTCCCAGTCCCTGCAGACGCTCACTGCTGAGCGCTCCCCACCCCAGACCCCGCTGCTTTCACCGTGCCCGGATGCGTTACCCTCCACCCGGCTGCCCCCGTCCCAGTCCAGGTCCCTGCAGCACCTCCCCACCAGGCCGTCCCCATCCCCACCACGGCTGGAGGGGCTCACGGTGCCACCCCATGGACCAGCACGGTCCCGAGCCCCGCTGCTGCACACCCCCAGCCTGCCCTCACCCCTCACCCCCCCACCGCCAGCCAGCCCCATGGTGCTGCCCCCCTGCTCCCAATCCCCCCCGCTCACCCCTACGGGGCCACCACAAGCCCCGGAGAGCGGCCCCGCAGCCCCGCTGCCTGTCTTCAGGAGCATCAGGTGCCAGCTGGCGTTGCTGGAGGTGCAGGGCGTCCCCCCATCGCTGCAGGACAACAGAGGGGGGCTGCCCCGCAGCCTGCCCTCCAAGAGCTCCCCCGTGCACGTCCCAAACCGGGGGCTGGTGGTGCCGCTGGGGCAGCGGGAGCACGCCTGGCTCGTGGCCGTGTCGGCGGGGCGCTGGGCCCAGGTGCGGGGGCTGTTCCTGGAGGAGCCGGAGCTGGCCCTGCAGCGGGACTTCGTGACGGGCTTCACGGTGCTGCACTGGCTGGCCAAGCACGGGGACGGGCCGGGCCTGCAGGAGCTGGCGGAAGCGGCGCGCCGGGCCGGGCTGTCCCTGGATGTGGACGTGAGGTCGGGCTGCGGCTACACTCCGCTGCACCTGGCCGCCATACACGGCCACCAGCTCGTCATCAAGGTGCTGGTGCTGCAGCTGGGGTGCCAGGTGCAGGTGAGGGATGGCAGCGGGCGCCGGCCCTGGGAGTACCTGGGCGGCAACACCTCCGGCGAGATCTGGCAGCTCCTGCAGGCGCCCCGGGGCACCATCATGTTCCCCACGCAGCCCCTGGCCCGCAGCGTGTCCTCCGTCAGCAAGGCCTCGCTGCCCGCCGGCAGGGCGACGCTGGCCGCCTGCCTGAAGCCGCAGCGCAGCCGCGGGGCAGCGTCCCACCGGATCGGCAGCGAGAGCGACTGAGAAACAGCTCCCCGGCACCCCTGCCACTGGAGGCGCACCCAGGGGAGGCCAGGTGGGCGCAGGGAGCCGCGAAGCAGGCTGGTCCTCTGGAGGAATGTACTCTTAAATTATTGCAATGAAACGTTACCCCAGTCTCTCTGCTCTCCCTCCAATTTCTTGCTTTTCTACGAGTGAGAGGATGTGGCTCCTCGGCTGGAAACGCGTCTGAACCCGGGGAGGCAACTCACAGGGCAGGCACCAGCTGCTGGGGGCACTGAAAACCGCCAGCGTTTGTGGGACTGTGGGTTTGGGGTCTCAGGCTCCGTGGTGATGCTCACAGCCTCCCAACCAGGTCAGAGTGTTCCAGGGACAGCTTGCTGCTAGTCCTGGGGCTTGCAAAATGCTTGCTTGCACCACCGAAATTCTGGGGAGTAGCTCTGGCTGCCTTTCTAACGCCGGCAGATTAAGGATGAGCCCCACCATTAAAAATGCGGTTGGTCTGGGTCTGGCCTCCCAGCAAGAGCCCTCGCAGAGCGACTGTGGCAGAGGGCGGCAGCCAGAGAGCCGCGAGGGGAGGAGGGTGGTAACACACCCGCCCCGTTCCTCAGCCCTTCTCGCCCACCAGTCCCCGCAGAGAGGAATGCAGGGCAGCACCGCGGCCCCGCTCCTCCCCACGGCTGCCCCAGGCTGCCCAGCAGCACCGATACTGCCCCCGCTGTGTGTGCTGCTCCTCGCCCCGCAGGACGGGGAAGTGGTACCCGTGCAGTGGCTCCAGAGGCCCGTTCCCACACCTTGGGGACACGGAGCATCACCACAGGGATCCGGGTTGGACGGACAAGGAGCGGTGCCACGGCGCGGGCCCCAGGCTCGTGGGGTTAAGGCAGTGTTGCAGCCAGAGCTGTGTTTCCGCAGAGACCCCAGTCCTAAATTGCCTCAGAGGTGTTTCGGGGTTGAATGGGGGCCCAGGAGCAAGGAAGTGACATCCAGCACGGTCATTTAAACCACAGATGGGCTTTAGGAATCCCACTGGATCAAGAGGAATAAGAGAATGACATGCAGGAGGTGGGACTGCTGATGTATTTGAGGTATGTGCCTCAATGCCTGCAGTTTCAGGGAGGAACAGGACCCGGGGCGGCAGAACCTGACCGCTGCATAACATGCGTGCCGGGGAATGCCTCGAGTCCGCGTTCAAGCCCTAATTGAGGTCTCCGCTCTGCTTGGGGTTTGAGGGAGGAACTCTTCCCTTGCAGAAGGGAAGCTCGTCTGTCTGTTTCTGTGGCCACAAAAGGTAGTGGCCTTTTACCAGCCCAGTTTTCTCATTTTTGCAAGGGAAAGAGCAAACTCAGCAAACCAAGGCAGCATCCTGTGAACAGTCACTCCTTGCTCTGAGAAGAGTTCAATGCAAACTTGGGCTCACAAGAAATTCAGCTCTGACACGACCGCTGAGCCACTGGCACGGGCACCTGGAGGGCTCCCCAGGACTCCTGCAGCAGGAGCCCTCGGTGCCTCCCTTCCTCTTACTTCCAGCTGGGGGCTGGAGCCTGGATTATCACAAATGTGCAAAGCAGCTGTTGCTGGCTGAAGGCTGTTCCACCACCTTCAGAGCTGTTGCCACAATTCACGTTGCACACCAGGCTCCCTTGGGGAAGTGCTCTCTAAAGGCTTCCCTGAGCTTCAGCCAGAAGCCCTGAAAAGCAACCCGCTAGTGGGGGGTACCAGGCATGCCAGAGCCTTGGCATACAGAGAGCTTCAGGGAAGAAATACAAAAAGAAAGAAGTTTGTGGAGAGACTAGAGCTCGCTGAGGGCACAGGACACGTACATTGTGCCATCAGAAACAAGGCTCCTTCCCTGGAGTGGCCATTGCCCCTCCTCTGTCTGGGGGAGAGCATACTTCTGCTCACAGACACCCATAGCTTCTGAAGCAGATGGTTTTGCCCCCTAATATCTCTGGCGTTTCTAAGACAAAGACTGAGCAGGACAATGTTACCTTGGGGTTCTCGTTTTACAATCTTTCCACGACCTTTCTCCATGACGCAAATCTAAGTAACGCTTTTTTTTTTTTTTTTTCTTTTCCCTGCACACTGTTGCAGACCTTGTCTGTCATCCTTTTAAGAGCAACTTTATCTCCCCAGCAGTTCTTCAGGTCAGCAGCCTAACAAAAACCTGGGAAGGCCCTTTGCGAACACTGCTCACCTGCAGGGATGACACAGACAAGCTGCATTCCCCAGTTTTTACATTATGAGGCAACCCGTAGGAAGCCTGGAACTGCAGAAACCTTTCCCTGTGCACATTCACTCTTTTTCATCCTAGAATTACTTAGTCCTTAGACCACTGACGTTGGTAATATTGCACACCACACTGTTTTGTAAAGCACTCAGTCGCTGCTTGTGGGAATAACCAGTTTACCCCTCAGAAAGCCTCACCCTCTGGGTTTGCTTGCACAGAAAGGGTGGAATTGCTCTCCAGCCCGTTACGGTCAGCAGGCAGTGTGATGCAGGCATCCGAGGCTCAGTCCCCCAGGAATAGCCCACCCACGGACACACACACACGTGCAGCCTGAGCATCTCAGCTTCAGAGCGCTCCTGACCTCCTTGCTACTTACTCGTCAGCCTGCCTGGCCCCTTCCACTTGTGTGCACGCCGCTGTTTCCTCATTACAGGTGGACGTGGCTCCTCTGCTCACACCCAATCCAGGCATCTGATTTGGCACCACCCTGAAACACAGGACGGCGTGGATTAACGCGCAGCAGGACTCTGCCCTCGCCTCACATCAGTTTTGAAAACACACCTCCCACTTTACAGCCCATGATGATAAAGTCCACCCCGCTGCTCTCCAGTGCTTATCTCTACCCATCTGCTTTGAACTCTGAGAGCCTTGTCCTTCGGGGAGTGGGGGGGGAGGGCATTCACTCAGTAGCCTTTGCCCACCCCATACCCGTAAAACCCTGGGTCTTACAAAGTTAGCATGAAGGTAACCCTGAAAGTGCAATACCCCCTCTTCTTGTCACCTCCCTGCTGCAGGGCTGCGTGCTGCCATGCCCGCTCCTGGGATTGCTAAAAGCAGACAGCACAGCAGAGGTGGACATTCACCTGATTCATGGAGCCTCTGGTAAGGTCCCAATTACGTTTCCAGATTGTGACTGGGCTTAGATTCATGCTGCAGCCTTTACTAACACCAGGTGCACAGGTGAGCTGGCAGTGCGATGCGACTGCTCAGCTATCAAGCCTTTGTTAGTCACAAACTGCCCTTTGCTCACGGGGTCTTCATCATTTTAGCTTGGTGGAATGACTTCTCAAGCCCCAGGAGTGTGCAAGGCTAGCATTTAAACCAGTCATTATTTATGCTGAGTGGGGTAAACCTCAAGTTGAGTCACATTTTATGGCAGAGCCATTCCTTGAAGATATGAAGCTCCTCCCAGCCAGCAAATGAAAGCTCTCCAGCTCTGAGGGAGCTTCCCATCTACAAACACACCAAACGTATGTGAAGCTTTCCAATCAAAGGGCAGCAAGCTGGTAACAAGCTACCATGCTTCAGGGTGGTTGATTTTTTGTTTTTAAACAAGCCTCTGCACAAGGGCTGAATACAAGAGCAGCTGTCGTACCTCAGCTCATGCAGCCCAGAAGACTTTTATGCAATTAAAAGGCATTCTTTGGCAGAGCAGATAAGCAGCACAGCAGAATGGCAGTAACTGAAGCTAATGGCCAGGACGCCCTTTGTACCACAGCACCTTTCTGAAGCAGCAAGGAAGGGAATTTGCAGTTAAAAATGTACGCATCCAGGAATCCATCACACAAGATCTACTTTGTTCTGCTGTGACAAATGCCAATGGGTTTAAATTATTTATATACAACTCCGGAGTGAGATGAACGTCTTGCAGATTTTAAAGAAGTAATGAACCAAGCCCGAGTGCTACGAAATCTTGTTAAAGTTAGCATTTCTGATGACAACATGTACTGCAAGTAGAACCAGGTGGCAGGTTAGCAGGGTGGGCTTTGCAAGAAGGAAAAACCAATTAACTGTGGAATTTTCTGCAGGAAATATCCCCATTAAAACCAGAGTTGTTAGCCCTTCAGAGGACAAAATATTGTCTGTGGAAGCTAAGTTGCACTGCAAAGCATTGGAAGTTGAATTCTCAGTTTAGCCAAAACAGCACCCTTTATCCCCAACGTAAGCTATATAAGCAAACAAGTAGGTTTGTTTTACAGTCAGCAGGGAAATACTTAGAGATATCAGCTTAAAATGATTTAGCAGAAACATTTAATGATGATATGTTCAGGAAAACTATCCAAAGAACTTACTTGAAATGAAAAAGAAAAATAAATTTAAAAAATATTAGCTCAAAAGAAACATCTTTAACAACACAACAACAACAACAACAATAATAATAATAAACAACAAACAGAGTAAACAACAACATTCCCACCTCAAAAGTGTCTAAGACTATCTAAGGATATTCTTCCCTGATCTGCATGTCCCCAGTCACATGTATAAGCCCCAAACCTGAACAAAATAATAGTACCTATCCCCTTGCATAGCCTCAGCAGTCGGTATAGTCTGCTTAAAAGGAGGCTGGGGAAGGCTTCATTCCTACCCTTTGCAGGGTTTGCTTCCTGAGCTCTTGTAGTTTGCCTAGAGAGCAGCAGCAGGAAGGAGAATTAGCAAGAAAGGAGAAAAAAAAAAACAACATGATTTCATTAGCTTCGTTTTGCAGTTAGGTAAACATGGTTATGTCTTAGTTATGCAGATTTTGAAATAAAAGGGACTTTTTATAGGGAGAGTATAAAATGGATATGGGGGAGAGGTAGGAAACTGTCAGAACAGAGCATGTTATCACTGACTGTAAGAAAAGGGTTGTAAAAAGGAGAAGAGTATCTCAGAGGGAGGGAAAGGGAAAAAAGAACATACAGGAAAAAGACACAAAAAAGCAAGCCGTTTTAAGAGGTGTTGGATAGGAAAAATAATGCACTTCCTTGCACAACTGAAGCGCTCGTGTTAGCCAGATGTGCTAGAGAGGCCAGAGCCTTACGTAGCTGAGTGTCTGGGTGCTACCAGGTGCTGAGGCAGCAGTTACCTGCCTCACCCACCGCAGCAAGTGCCAGGGCAATAGCCTGTCTGCAAGGCTGGGATATCTTGTGAGGGCTGTGCTCCCTTCACCAGAGCAGACAGCCTGACCTGCTGGGGCAAACCTGGTTCTGGAGAGCTTAAATGATTCAAAGGGCAGGGTGCTTGTATAGGGCACCTGTGTTCTTAATGTGTGTCAGGGCTCAGGACTGCCCTCCTGTGCAGCCTGCTCATAAAGAGCGAGCAAAGCAAGAAAAGCTGAATTTATTTCTGTAATATACCTGTATTGGGCTCATTAGCGTCTCCTTCAGCCCTGATGGCATTGAAGGGGAACACAAAACCCATACCATACTGTTCTGATAGAGACCCATCACAAGTCCCTCCACACAAACACTTCGGTCTGTGGTGGCTGGTCCTTGGCTCGTGTCTGTAATGCTGCCGTGGGAAGCAGTGACCAAGGTCCCTCAAGATGTGGCACCGCAGCTGCCCCTACTGCTGGGCCTCTGTCAGGTTGGTTATGGGTTGGGGTCTTTTCTTTCCATTCTCCTGAGGCACAGCTATGGCCTTGAGGAATAAACCGATGGATGTGGTAACAGCAAAGGTGTTGTGTTGTACCTGAGGCAGCCTGGAGTATTTTAGAAGTGGCAGCCAAAAGAATTTGCAGCAGTGCCCCACGCCCGGGTTCCTGTAACTCAGCGGGTGACAAACAGCTTTGCACGGCCCAGCACGGGGTGGATGTTATCACAGGTTGTCCAAAGTCCGCGGGGCAGTTGCATGCCAATGGGTAAACAGAAAGCATTGCTGAGGGGAAAGGGGAAGGTCCTGAGGCTCGCTTGCAGCAAGCACAGAAAACACGTACTGGGGAGCGTGGTGTTGTCACGGGGACGCTGAGCTGGGCTCCCTCCACCAGCAAGCACTTCGCCCTCCTTATCTCCTCTGGTTCTCCCTGCGCTGGGGCAGTATCTGCAGTGCCAGGATTTGGGCTATTCATTCATCATGTGTGCGTGGGGCCGCAGCCCTTGTCTGAGGGGCTGCTGCTCCCCCCGTAGGGCTTTGGCAGGGGCTGTGCAGAGCTCGGGGGCAGCAGTGTTGCCCCCCACGTACTCCACCTCTAGCTTCCCTCTTGTGGCTTTGGCCTCCTTGGGGCTTTTCTCCAGGGGAAGCCTGCGTGTCACGGCATTGCTCCATATCCCTGGCTATGCCAGTGCCTCTGGTTCAGCCCACACACGCATCTGTGTAGGCAGGCTGGGCAACCGGGGTGGGACCCCGTGCTGTGACCTTGTCCTCACCCGCACTGTGCCCTGAGTGCGGCGCTGTCCCTTCCCCGGGGGCTGTGCTCCCGCCAAGGGGCACCAAGTCACCCCCGTCACCTTCCCTAGGCACCTGCTGGACACCATAGGAGAGAGTGAACTGCTAACCTCCCGCACTAGAAGGGATAAATTCCCTTATAAGACACGTGGATAAAAGAGTTCAACCTCATTAGCAATTAGCCTTGCTCTTTCCCTACCTGGACAGTCTCTTACATTAAAATACTTCAGCTGGGTTTCAGCTCTGTGCATGAGTCGCAACATTAGTGACAGTAAAGGTGAGGCTTAAACCCTGATTTAACTTTTTTTTTGCTGCAGGCTCATATGGCACAAACATGTTATCTTGTATTTGCTCTCCCCATCTCAGTTGTGCTCACTGCAGTACAAAGGCAAAGACAAGACCTGTGCCAGGCAGGAGACACCAGTTTGCAGCAAGCACCAGAAGCAGACAAAACTCACAAATCCCTAAGTATAAAGCGTCTTCCAAGAAGGGGGGGGGATGAGAAACTTTGTTTCATAACACATAGCATGTATATGTTAAACCACATCTGTTTCCAGAAGAAGACAAGCAACTGCATGGCACTGTACAAAGTGAGATATCTCCACGAGTAGATGTGGCTTAAATGATTATTTTTTAAGGCAGTGAAATGCTCTTCCCAAGGCAGGGCAGCTCCTAGGCAAGAGGCTTTAATGAAGACCGTCCAGAGGAGGTCAGCGAGCCTGGCAGCACTGCCTCCAGGCAGAGACACGGATGGGCACAGAGATGGGAACGTACCCATTTTGCTTTGCATAAACCTGGAGCTGGTTTAGTCAGCAGCTGAATGGCATGCTGGAGGAAAACCTTCATCTTTCTGTTCAGGCGTTCCTTGCATTGCATTTGTTTTTTTTTCTTTTGCTTTACAAACACCAAGTAGGTGAGTTAAGCAGTTTGCAGTTTCTTGCTGGTTTCTCCCTTGGTTTCTGGTTGCTTCCTCACGCCAAGGCTGCTCTTCCTGACAGCGCTCACCTGCTGATTTCAGGCTGGATGGCTTTGTAGCTGCTGGGGGGCCATGGGGGTGACCAAACACCCCTGCACACAGACGCAGCACCAAGATGAGTCCCCTTCGTCCTGCTGGGGACCAGGGGGAAGGGTGGACGTAGCGGTGCTTGCCCTGGGTTCTGCTCTCACCTGGATTTTCACAGGTGTGATGCTTGTTTATCCTGGGGCTGCTGCTTCTGGAGCTGCTGTGGGGTTATGTGCTGGCAGCCCCTGTCAGACAGCTGGCTGCTCCCCCACGCCAGCGAGGGCAGTGTCTCCGTGTGCCTTGGCGGAGCCTGCCACCTCTGGCTGACTAACGTGGTGGCTGCTGCGTTAAGTTGTTCTGCTCCCACCCTCGGGGGCATGGTGCAACCATGAGTCACCGCCGAGGCTCTCGCACAACTCGCCCTCTCCCAATTTCCTGTTTCCTGGTGGTGTGAGAAATCCTGTCTGCCCTCCTTTCTCCTCACATCCCACAGATGCAAGGAGATGCTCAGGGCTCTCCTCTGCTTCGTCTCATCACGCTGTGGCCAATTTCTTTAGGGACCCACCCAGGAGCTCCAAGCAAGCTCACAACAGCCTTCAGGGGATTTAGGAGCAGGGTTTCTGCTCTGCCCACAGTGCTCAGTAATGACATTCTTGCTACCAAACAGAGTTTGTTGAACTACCACTTGCAAGAACATTTCTCAAGGTCTTTTTGTGCATCCGTATTTCTAACTGCCTGTCTTCTTCAGCTGTCACCCGCGAAATGGCCTGTCATCAATAATGGAAGACGACCAAATGATCTGCCTGCCTTCGATACTGATTTACAGCCGGAGCCAACTCCGGGCCTTTCCATAAAAAGGTCCAGCAGCTACCTGGGAGGATGGCAGCTGTGGAATGGCTGAAGACGTGCGCTGCATGTTAGGTTACCCAGCCTGGCATTTCCTAACCCTAACACCACCCCGAACCCAAACCAGTGTCCCTTAAGCCTGTGCTGCTGCAGCCATCCAGCTGTGTTGGTGGTTCTGCCTCTCGCCTGGGTCCAAGAGATGAGATGAGATGAGATGAGATTCCTGGGCTCGGGCACCAAAGTAGTAGCCCAAAGTATCTGCAAGCTGTGGTGCTCGTGCTCACTGCAAGGAATATCAGTAGCCCTTGCCGTTAGTCCTGTGCAGAGGAGGTTGATGTGCTGTCTTCTCTTCCCACGTGCTCCCTGGCACCCACTGCAACTCATCAAGTGCTGATGCGCTGCTGCTCGCTCTGCTGGGAGAAGCTGCCTGGAGAACAGCAACCCACAGACACCAGCGAGGGGCTGGCAGCTGCTGCAGACCCCATACCCAGACGGCAGCTGAAACAGCCAGTCTTCCTGCTCTCCCTTGCTGGCCACGGAGCACCCTGGCATGGACACTCCATGTTTTGAGGGCACTTCCCAGGCATTTTATGCGGGTGTCACTGCCCTTGGTCTTCTCTCCCGCCTGCTGTCCCAGCACTGCTGCCTCCAGCCTCTTAGGAATGCCTGGAGCACAGCGGTGAGGGGATGCTGGCCGAGGTGCCTGGGTGACGTGTGTCCCTGCCAGGCAGCCGCATGGGAGTCACTCTGGTATGTGTCCATGGGGGTTGCTCTTCCATGAAGAAGCCCCCACGCTTCTGCCTTGGTGGTTTTAACCACTGCTTTCAGATGACCTCCAAATAAACCTTCTGGTCAGCTATTTATGACCGCCTCAGTGTCATGGCTTCTTGCCAGAATCCCCACATCATTCCCGTTCTCTGCTCTCAGGGAGCTGCAGTGTGGCTGCAGAGGGTTCGTGCTCCCAAACTGCAAGGCATTGTGTTGCAAAATATTGACAGGATTTTATAATGTCAATAGTAGGCTTTTATAGCTCTTCCTAGAATGCTTCCCTGCATTAATTTGATTTAGCAATCAGCTGATGAAACCATTGTACTAAAGGGATCCAATAATGTTGGTCTTATACCTGAGTGTGTCTTTGGTTGTTGCACTTCAATACACAGAGAAGATCGAAGCTTGTTTTTGAAGCAAGGGAGCCCTCATGACACAAGATTTATTTCAGGTGAACTCTAAATCTGCTTGGAAAACATGTAGTGATGGAGACGAGGGCAGGAAAGGAAGAAACTTCAACCCAGGGAGGGTCATTTTGAAGGGACTTTAGTATTTTGGGGATAATGGAGAGGGTTAGTGTTTATTCAAAGTTTGTTGCTACATTTTGTAACCAACTTGCTCTTTCCAAGGCATTTTTCAAATACTGATTGACATATTTTTTTCTATCTAAAACTTGAATTTTAAAAATTTGAGCCAGCTTTAATACAATCCTTTCTCACTGTGTGGGTGGCTCCGAGGAGACCAGTTCTGGCACAGAAATGCCTCTGTGGGGAAAGAACTCCAGATGGTTTCAGTTTCTAAACCATCCTGGCATGTTGTACGTGCTACGTGACAGGCTAGAGAGCTCTGCTAAACGAGTCCAGCTTAAGGTTGCTGAGAAGCTTTAGTGGACAGAGGACCGACGCAGAAGGTTAGGTCCCACTCTATCCCAAGTCAGCGTGAGGTATTTTTCTCCTCTGGTTTGAGCAAAGTTCCAAACAAAACCATTTGAGGCTCCTTCAGTACTAGGGACACCTCTGGCTTGCAGCTTTTGCATAGAAGGACATGAAGAGAACTGAGCTTTAGAAAACAGTAGAAAAGAAATAAAAGCACCAACAGACATCACTATTCTGAGCTGCTGAGGGGAAGCAAAGACATAGCCTGTACTGCCTGAATCTGATGTATGGGGAAGATGGGGAGGTTGATTTTACTTTTTTACCAGCAATCCATGTTACACTTGCCCAGGTTCCCCTGCATCTCTCCAGACAACTTGAGGACAAGCAGGCCTGGCAGTGTCTGTACCATGGACCTGTCACCTGCCACGTGAGCAGATACAGACAGTCCTTCAAGTCTTAGCTGGTACAGATCCAGTCCTTTGGCCTGCAATCAAGCAGGTCTACAATAAGCTTCGAGAAAAGCAGCCCAGGTTTCCTGCTAAAGCCCAGGAAGTTCAGCTTTATGGATGGCACCGAGTGGTGGATGTTAACTTGTGAATGGGGCGAGCCCCCAACCTGTGTGCAGCCACCAGAGCTGCACAAGATGAAAGCTGCCCAGAAGGCAAGCTCCAGCGGTGAGCCCTCTCCACCAAGACACCCTTCTTTTAGCCTTAACTGGGACGGGTTTTGTTGCTTGTAATCTTCCTCCACTCCTTTGGGTCCAGACCCAGCTAACGAGCTGTGCTGCCCGAGCACCTCGGGGAGGGGAATGCAGGTGCACTCCTTCCAGCTGGCCTCACATCTCGCCTGTTTGTAAACAAGTTCAAGGCCTGTACACGTTTAATTCAGCTAAGGATAGGGGAGGTGTAATGGCCTGTCTCCCCTCACCGAGCCACCTTGCAGGTGATGACGAGTTACAAATTAAGCTCATCTTGTCTGGAGCTAGACCACAGGAACACAGCATGCCTGGGAAGCGCTGCTGAGGCATCCCAGGGAAAAATGTTTCAGGGCGTGCTCCCTGTTGCAGAAGTTTGCGATGTGATCGTAGCTGTCATAAATGTAACATCAGTATTGTAAATAAATGCCACAAATTGCCAGCGTTGTCAGACCTCTAGAAAATACACAGTTGGAGGGGGGCTGGCAGGTCTGTCCCAGGTGTGCACCTGAGACACTGACGTGGTAAGGAAGGGGGCGGAGGGGTGGTCTAACCGTGCTGCGGTCACAACTAAGCTGAGAGTAGCGGGGACCTCAAACGGGCAAACGTAAACAGCTCCTCAGAGGTGCAGAAATAGATGCTGAGGAGGTGTTTGTCACCTGCAAATCTATCAAGTACGGGGATGTGCAAAAGTGGGAGAAACTCAAAATAACAGAGCCCCAGTTCTCCTAGGCAGCTTGCATCTTGCTCCCATTGAGTCTGCTCCCCTGAGTGATGAAACACGGGTATTGTCAGCTTGGGTCAGTGTTAATGAGGGATATAAAAATGACGAGGCTTACTTTAAATCCCACTGAAGGGATCAGCAAACTGCTTTCATTGCTCAGTGAGATGGTGCAAGAAGTTCTTTATAATTAACTTTCTAATTAACTTGGAATAGAGGTGCTTCCTTTTTAATAGAGGGGAAGCTGAAATCAGGAAATGCTCTGGGATAAAAATGCTGTAGTGGTATGTGGCCATGCAACCCCAGCTAGCATCCCGAGTGACCTGAGCCTTCAGACCCTCTTCCTGGCACAAATCCCCCTCTGAAACGGTGCCTGGGGAGGCTCGGTGCCCACAGGAGCTGGGAGGGTGTCCCGGCCTCCTGCCAGACTGGGCTGTGGCTCCCAAATCATGCCTGGTCTTTTCCAGAGCAGCCTAAAGGATTTTCCTCGTGGGGTGTTAGGGAGGGCTCCATTTCCTTCCTGGTCTCCAGGCCAGCCCCGAAGCTTTCCCTGTGGGTAGCACAGAGCTGGGGACACCGTGGTGGTGTCAGCGTTGTAGCCAGCCGTGGAAGGGGTCTTTGGTGCAAAGGGTCCAGAGAAACTGTACATTAAAGCTCTTTGGGGTTTAGAAGTACTTAGCAGGTGAAAAGGCACAAACTTCTGAGAGGAGATCCTAAACAACTTGCTAAAGGAAAAGCAGGAAGAAGCAGACCAACAGCAGTAGCAGGGGATTAAGTGGAAGTGCCCGATAGCCTTAACTAGGTGACAGCCTGGTAGAAACAGTTTCCACTCTAGCAAAGGTATTTAGGTTGCGAGAGTAATCAGGGGTTGTTGCTGAGGCCAGGATCCCACCCAGACACTGCCACAGATCTCTGCTAAGGAAAGCACCTGAGGAAGGAGCTGTCTGTACTCGGTGAACTGGGCCACGGAGCAGTGTAGGCTTGGGCTCACTAGGAAAGCGAGGAGCCCTCCCGTAGCGTGTCACTCCTAGTGGCAGGCGTCACTACCAGAGATAAGACCTGCCGAGGGCTAGGGCGTACCTCCTCTTGCAGAAGATGAAGAAGAGCAATAATCAGCACATTACATCTGCTTGCCATTTATATTTTTAAAGGCAAATCTGGGGCATTTCTGGGGACTGTTAGGAGAAAATCAGACTGGCTGGTCGTTTTCCTCCAGTCTGTGCAAATCAAGAGAGAAACTAAGGCTTTGGGCTGGGGACCTGGTGCTGGGCGGGTGGTTTGGCATCTTGGCACTGCTGCCTGAGACTAAATGCTGCTGATTTCACAGGACCTAGGACCAGGAGCGCTGTAGATCAGGGGCAAGACCAGAGGGTTTGCTGCTCACGCAGCCTGGCTGCCAGTGCAGAGTGCTGAAGGAAAACAAACAGTGTGGTCTCCTGTGTGCTATTAGACAGATAGCTCCCGGCCTGAACGACAGGGCAGGAGGAGGACATAGGCAAAAAAAGCAGCCCCTGAGAAATGTGCAGTTTGGAAGGGGAGTTGGGGTTCACAACACTATGGCACTGCGTGGCCCTGACACTACCACCCAACTTGGCAGCAGCTCTGCCTCCAGAAAAAAACACTGCAGCACTGAAAGGAGGAGAAATCTCCAGGGGTTTTGCAGAGCTGAATGGAAAACAAACACAAAAACCCAACCAACCGAACAGAATTTGCTCAACCCCTCACACGTGGCAGCAAACAGGGGAACAACTGCGACTAAAGCCTCTAACACGTGATCCCCATTAACATCGTGCCAGAGACTGGGGCAACCTTAAGGTGGAATTTCTTGGGGTTTCTCCCTGCTGTCCATGCCGGGGGCTGCTCCTGGTGGCATTCGCTGTGGGCACCAGGTCTGCTCCTGCAGCTGACTCCTGGCTTCAGCGTGGCCCTCGTCTAAATGTGCTACGGCCAGGGAGCGAGTTGGAGGCCAGAGGACGTGTGGGATTTGCCCACCAGTACTTTTAGTCAGCAGTTTGCCTTCTTTCATACAACCCAGTCACAGTTCAGACCTGTGACTTTCTAGTTCAAATGCAGCTCTGCTTTGATTTGCCCGGAGGCATATGGGATGCAGAAATGCCTCGGGAGTGTTCAGAGATGGGTGTTGGGGGATGCAGGAGTGAAGGATGGTGTCAGCAGTCAGGATGCATACCAGCGAGCATGGTCTGCTGACGTGCCAGCAGCCCCCTGCGTGGCAGCCTGTCTCCTGCTACCTAGCCCTAAATTCCTGCACTCGGTGTCATAAACTGCCCCACACAGCCCACCCTAATGCTATCTGCAGATCGGTATCTCACAGGCCAGACAAGACTTAACCAGCAAGCAGCGTGCTGCATCTACACAGCAGCCCTGACCCACGTTGCACAAGCGGAGCTGTGGAGCTGCAAGCCATCAGTGCCCCTCCATGCACGAGGGAAACTGAGGCACGGAGGCCTGAGGACCCTGCTAAGGCTAATCCAAAGCCACACGCGGCACCCAGCTGACCTGGCCACGCTCCCACCTTCCCCTCCCCAAAGCCCCTTGGGGCAGGGACAGTGTGCTTGTAAGGGACGCAGCAAAGGTGAACAGCAGGAGTTAGGGGCCGGCTGGGAAAACAGCCTCCTTTCTCGCCGCTTGCAGTCAACCCTGCCCAACTTCTTTGTCCGCCAAAAAAGCATTTCTCTTTTCCCTTTGGAGTCTGAGACTGGAATGGATCCAGCCAGATCACGCTGCTTCTCAAAAGCTGCAGCCCGAATTCTCACATCTAGTTGTGCCTCACACCAGCAGCCTCAACTTCCAGGCACTTTTTAAGCTCTGGCACTGCACACCACAAACTCTGGGGTTTTATTGTACTGTAAGCAGTAACGTTGCATACCCTGGGGCTCCCGGCAGCCCAGTCTCCTTGCAAGCACGAGGCCAGGCTGAGAGGCTGAGCACACACATACACATTCTGCGAGGCAGTGGCTTTGCAGCAGTAACACGAGGACTCCAGCCCCGGTTTTAGGCAGGGATCACTTAACAAAAAGCAGGCACCTCACTGCAGGCACGGAGCCACACTCGGGCTGCGAGCCAACATACACGGCATAGCGGCTAGAAGAGCTTACAGTAAGGATTTCTAGGATCACGCAGAAGCAAACAATCGCCAGCTTTAAAAAATCACACACACACCCTGCCCACAAAGAGCAGTATCAATAGAGATCTCCCGCTGCCCACTTTAAATGGCTGGGAAAGCTCCAGCTTCCAAACAGCTGCGAGCGATCCCCTTCTTCGCCCCCCCCTCCATCATGTGATGGTCCTGCCCGAGGGATTTAAGCTGCTGGAGCTCGGTGCTGAGTCACGCTGGGCTGTGGAGCAGGGGCTCGGGGGTGTCCTGCCTGGTGGGGCTGGGATCTGCAGCATGGAGCAAGTGAGTGCCCTCTGAGCCGGACTGGAGCGCCAAGCAGGGCTAGGGTTTGCCTGCCTGCCTGCGGGGTTTGGGCTTGGTGCCAGAGGTAGGAGAGGAAAAGGATTAGCTGAGAGGAAATGCTCGGCTGATATGTGGCTGTGGGAGGAACAGTTAGGGTTGACCAGACGCTTTTCTTTTCCCCCCTCTTCTCTGGCATGCTATCTGAATGGGAAAGCTGTTTTAATGCATGTTTGTATCTCTGAGTGCTCTAAAGTTTTGGGACCAGTCTGAATGCCATTTTCCTGATAAACTCCTTATTTTCCTTCTGAAAAAAAATCTGCTTTGGATACAGGATGGGGCTAAAACATAGCAGCAGAGGAAAGCAGGATGGCAGTGTGTGCTGACTGTGCCCTGAGCTCCCTTTTCCTCCAGAGGTCTGCCCCCTGATCCCCACTGGGGCTGTGTGCCTGTGGGGCTCCAGAAGCAGAGCCAGAAGGCAGCGTTAGTGCCACAGCAATAAGCAGCTTAGCGGCTGCAGGGATCTGACCCCAGCAGGGAGCAGACGTGAGGCTGAGCACCGTTTGGGCTGGGTGGCCATCTGAGGGGGCTCTGGGTGCTGGAGCAGTAGCCCAAGTGAGCAATGGGACCAGCCTGAAGGCAGTTTCCCTGCCTTATCTGCCTTCTTATCTGCTTATCAGGCTGGATGCAGCTCAGCATTATTGCACCCGGGCCTGGAAGCACTGGCATCAAAGCATGGCTTGAGTTATGCCTGACCTCACCAAACAGCTTCTTCCTCTAGGCTGGGGGAGTTAAACCCTACTTGGGAGGTGTGAGGCTGGGGGATGGAATAATCTGGCTCTGAGGATAGGAACAAGCCCTTGTCTGCCCCATGAGAGCTTCCCTGGGGGCGTTGTGCTTCAGTGGGCTGCAGCCAGCAGTGGCTCCACTGCCCCCTCTCTTTCTGCACGCAGCTCTGAGTCAAGTGTGCAAATGTTTTGGTAGCCCCTGTACGCTGGAGACACGCCTAGGGAAGGGGAAGGATGTAATGTTATAAAAGCTGCGTAACTGCTAGCAAACCTGTGCCAGTGCCTGCTGCTGACCTGGTGAAGGTGGCTGGGCTGACTCCATCTCTGCCCTAGCACTAAACTGCAAATGTCCTCGGGTCTGCCAGGCCTGGCTCGTGCCTCAGCCCAGGCAGGGCTGGAAGGCTTGCTTTAGGATGGACTAACTCCTGCCGCTTGGCCCCACAGGGACTGGTGGTTACTCAGCTGGATGTTGAGCCGGGAGAGTGCATCAAGGTCAAAGGCAAGATCCTGTCTGATGCCAAAGGGTGAGTGAGGAGGCGGCAGATGGCTTGATGGGGCACTGCAAGGGGGCTGCAGCCCAGCAGGCTCCTGCCCTTGCCGGGGGTAATGGAGCTCCTGCTGGGTTCAGCTTGCTGGCACAGGGTGGCTGGAGCATCTCCTTGGTGCTGCCTCGGTCTCCCCAGGTTTGCTGTGAACGTGGGGAAGGACAGCAGCACCCTCATGCTGCACTTCAACCCTCGCTTCGACTGCCACGGGGACGTCAACACTATCGTGTGCAACTCGAAGGAGGATGGCACGTGGGGCGAGGAGGACAGGAAGGCTGACTTCCCCTTCCAGCACGGTGACAAGATTGAGGTGAGGCCCCGGGGGTCTGTGCAAGGCTCTGGCACAGGGCGCTGATGGGCTCGGGGATCTTAATGCTGCCACCAGTGGCCACCTCAACTGTCCTGCACCGAGCCTGGCTTGTGACCAGTGATGCATAAGCCTTCCTCTTTGTGGTTCCCTGCAGATCTGTATCTCCTTCGATGCCACAGAGGTAAAGGTGAAGCTGCCTGAAGCGGAGTTCGAGTTCCCCAATCGGCTGGGCATGGAGAAAATTCAATACCTGGCTGTGGAGGGTGACTTTAAAGTCAAAGCCATTAAGTTTAGCTAACTGCTACAGCTTGTCTTGTTTTCTTTCCCCCTGCATAGTGAAATAAACCCAAACTTGCCCTGGCTGCTTTCTCTGCTGTTTCCTGCTCTAATTTGCTTGCTCCTGTGTGTGCTACAGGGGTGGACAGGGGGAAAGGTTCAGTATCCACTGATGTGCTTATTTACACTGCTGCCCTGCAGCTGGTACAGGGCTGGACCACATGGCTGGCAAAGCATGACCTACTGTGACTCAAGCTACCTTGGCAGGAGAGCTGTTGGATCCCGAGTGCAGCAAATACAAGTAGTTGCAGTTAGGCACGTGAAAATAAGCTTGGTGAATCGTCTCTTCTGCTTGAAACCCCTTCGCTCTGCTCATGCAATGCCTTGGAGTGTGCCTGCTACAGCTGCTCCCGAGCTGCCTGCTAGCCATGCCCAAGCAGGGACTGAGTTGGGGCTGCTGCAGCGACTGAGGACCTGGCGAAAGGTAACAGAGCCCTGCAGAGGGAGCCTGGGCAGGCTGCTGGGCTGTGGGGCTGGCCCTGTGGTGTCACAGCTGTGACAGTCCTGACCCCAACTATGCAGGTGCAAGGTGCTACCTTAGCCAAATGCTGCTGAAGTGGTGGAATTTGAGTCCTGCTGGCTAATCTCTGACAGCGGGGCTGCTTTGGACCAGGGCTGTGGTTGCTTTGAACAGCTGAGCAGCCAGGCCAGCTGCTGGGGTAGGGCAGTAATCCTCTGCGGAGTATTTCAGCCATTTGAATACTTCTTATGGGGAGGCTGACAGGCTGCAGTCCTGCCGCCCTTGTGCCAGCACATGTGCTGTGTGGAAGTAACGCTGTCCTGCAGCAGCTGCTGTAGAGCTGAGGAATCTGTGAGGTGACTGATCTGGAGGCAGCTTCTGGACACCCTTTTCCCTCTGCTGTTTGGCAGCCCTGCCCTGGAGGCCTTCTTGGAGCGCTGCCAGAAGGGCACGAGTTACAGCTGGGTCCTGCCACTCCCCTTGTGGGCACAGCTGTGGAGACAGGGCTCTGTTGGTTTCACCTGAGAGCTGGTGCAGCTAATGCCAGTGAGGGACTTGTGGAGTGCGAATGAGCTGGAGGCTTTCTGGGTGTTTTTTTTTTGTTTGTTGTTGGTTGTTTTTTGTTTGTTGGTTGTTTTTTGTTTGTTGTTTTTTAAGGCTATTGAAACTTTGTGGTAGGAGGGGAGAAGATGGCTTTTGGCTTGTTCCCCTCTCTCCCCGTTCTAATGTCTGAAGGTACACTAAGCTATAAAGTGTTCCCTTTATTAGAAAGGAGTAGAAAGCCCTTATGTTGCAGTGGGATGTGGAGCTTACTTCAGGTGCCTGTGCCAGCTACTTGGATCAGATGAAATATGTGTCTGTCAGCACTGACAAGAGAAAAGTTGATCTCATTTTTGCCTGCTAAACTGGCAGTCCTGATGTCTAGGTAGGCTAGCCACGTGTGGTCCTGACCACTGTGCTCAGAGCACAAACAGCCCCTTCATGGGGACTGCTCCCCCTTGTACTTTCCACAATGGTTAATTAGGCTTATCCTGCTTTCTAACACTGGCAGCTACCACTAAGGAGACCTCAAAAGGGGAGAAAGGGGAGGAAGGAAGCATGCCTTTGCCAGCACTTCCTGCCTCTTGAGTCGTGTTCTCCCATGTCCCAGACTTCTGAATGCTCCTGTTTCTGTAAGTGACACTGTTAAACAGGCAGAGTAAACGTGGAGTGCTCCAACGGGCTTCTGGAGTAATGGTGAGACTTGCTGTTAGAGAGATCAGGAAAGCAAGAATGCTATGCCCTGCTGCAGGCAGAGGGTCACAGTGAATGTAAAGCCAGAGCTGGTTCCCTGCCAAGTTAAGTCCTCCTTGAAAGGCATGGTGAACTTTGCTTTTCAGTATCCTTGGGAGGAACCTGAGCTCTGCTTGCTCTGGGTGGAGCACAAAAGCACAGACAGCAGGGCCTAGAGGTGTGGGTTTTCTCTGTCTATTTAAATCCTGTCACATCTGTAGAGAGTCTTTCAGTCCAGTAACACTTCCCAGAAGGAATCAAGATCCTACAGGTTACCTCCTCACTGAGACCAGGAGAGGGAGGAAAACAGCACTGATCCCTGTTAAGGGGGTTGCATGTACTGAATCCTCCAAGTTTGCTACACCACAGTCAGCCTTGATTCTTGGTTATTCACCAGGAACCAAAGCTGCAGCACTTTCTTGCCTTACAGCATCATGGGGAGGCATAATGGGACCTTTAAGACCCTGGAAAGCAGCTGTAAGGCTATGACAACATGAACAAAAAATATGTTGTGTGTTATCAATTCACACTTAAGAAATGGAGAATAAATGCACAACTGCAGAAGAGGTTAGTACGGAAAAAGTAAATGTGACAGAGGAATTAAAATCTTACACAGGACCTGAAAGAGTAGTAATGGGCCAGACAGACCAGCAGCTTTGTCTTCTCAAAAATAACTTCTCCTTGAGCAGTTCACATTAACTTCACTTGACAGAAATAGGCCATCTGAGTGACTCTAGCTACACAAGTGTGCATATACCACTCTACAACACAGCCTCAAAAGACTGTCTGCATGCAGAAACGGGGAATAGTGTAAGCATGAACAGTGTCTGAAGGAGAAAGCTGGGGAAGCCAATGGGCAACCAAAGTTATGGTGGGGAAGGGGGAGACAGTTGGGTCACCTCCCACTTAAATCACATATTCACAGGCAAAAAAGATGCAAGAGTATTTCTTTCAGACAACAGACTTATAAGAAGGGAATTAACATGTGTTGTACAAAATGGATATGTGACCTCCAGTCAGCTTTTTCCAAGAGCACTGGGTGTGTGGACAGCCATGTTCTTTCTTTGTCTGCTCACCTTCTGCTCCCTTGATCTTGGCCTTATTCTTTACAAGGCAAATGGAAACCCTGTCACCCACTCACTTTCAAAAATCCTTTCCAAAATCCATCCTCAAACTATAAGCTGTATTACCTGATAACTGTCCCCACTTCCTGGGGCTGTGCACTGGAAGTTTTTTTCTACACAATGCCCCTTGTAGCATGATGGTAGCCTGAGCACAAAGCTGGCTGCAGTTGTGGGACACTGAGCCCTCAGGGTCAGGTGGGTACAGACCATGGGAAGCTGTCTGGTGACAGGAACCAAGGGATAAGACAAGCACCTGGCTACCACCGCTGTGCCTGCACACCCTGCTGGGAAAAAACCCAGGCAAGCACCACCATGTCTCCACACACTGCCTCCCTCCCTCTGAGGAAACCCTCTTGGAAACCAAACCCCCTACACACTCGCAGTAGGTGCAAGCAAAGAGGTCCAGGCTGCAAAGCCTTCCTATGTGGAGAAAAAATGTATAAAAATTTAAATATACTCACCCTTTTTCCAGAGGCTCCCGGCAGTGTGCTGTATGTGGGCTCCTGACTGACCATCCTGAGCCGAGCTGTCCCTCACTGGCCCTGATTACTCACAGCTTCTAATGGTAAAACACACCTGGGGGGACAGGTGGCAAGCCCTGCTAACACTTTTTGGAGATTTTGGTGCTGTTGGCCACAGGGGTGTCTGTGGCATTGCCCTGCTGTGCGCTGCTCCCTCCAGTGAGGCAGGAGGGGAGGCCCTGCCCAGCCCCTTCGTGAGGTAAAATGGCGCCCACCGGGCCCCGCTGAGGCAAAATGGCGCCTGCCCACCACCTCCTCTGGCTCAGTGCCTCACCCCATAAAACTGGCCTGCGTGACAAACTGATATTTGCAGAAAAGCCATTTTCTCTTTTGAAATCTTCCACAATGGCTTTTCTTTCTCAAATGCTATGCTTTAAATTTATTTTTTTTAAATTGTGGTTTTATTTTGGCTCAACCAAATAGCTGTGCTGTGGTGACTTTTATTAGAAATCTTGGGCGACCCTGACAGAAATACATGGTCTCAAGTTGTGAATCACAAAGGAAAAAAAGCTGTCTGGCTCACATTTACCAACTTTACATTATGGGGTACAGGAAACACAGCCTTATCCCTAACCTTCAAAGAAACGGAGCAGATGTGCTGACAGTAGTCTGCCATTCTCCACAAATGGCTCCAGCTCCCTACCCTACAAGGGGACAAGAAAAAGTGGCTTTTTGTTACCATTTTAGTGTTAATACACAATGTGTTGCATGAAAGCTGAGGAGGCTGTGCTACTGTATGCACATAAGCTGTATGCATGTAAGCATCTGGCGAAAGCCCCAGGCTACTTGTTTTTGCCACCCTAAATCCAGCCTATTTCTATGATTTGTATTGCAGAGGGACAGAAGTGTTTGGCCAAATGGAGCGGAAAGGACCAGCTCCTACTCAGAGACCACTCTGGCCACATACCCATCTTCAGTCACCTAACACAAACAATGTTCAGTAACTTATTGCCAGAAAAGCCCTGTAATTTACAAGAAGCATACAACACTGAATTTACGTGCCCTGTGGGCTGCAGGGACAAGTGGAAGTCCTGTAGGAACACAGACAAACCATAAAGCCATGCCCCGGTCAACAAAAATCCCCTCTAGAGGGGGCATAAAGGAAAAAACAACTCAGGTGAATCAAGCCCAGCCAAACCTGGGGAGCAGGTCCCTAAATAAGCCCCCAGTCTGCTCACACCGATTTGAAGCATGGGCTCTCTGATGAAAAGCTGTTTCCCATTTTGCAAACAATGAGTCACTGCTCGTGTTAATATTCAGGATTTGTGTGGAGTGTCTCTGAAATGCCATCCAGGTTTATTTGCATGCTCCTCTTCTTGACCAGTCTAAATGAGTGTGCCAGAAGCTGAGCTGTGGAGATGATGGATCAGTCCTGATGCATGGATTGTTTCGGTGCTCTGTGTTTGATGAATTTTGTAGGTAACCTTCACAAAAGATCTTGTGTACGAACTTAGAACCAAGAGACCCTAGTGTAAACACCCCTTGCTAGATTTAGTCTCGAGGAAAGCATCTGACGTGAATTCTTTGTGACCATCAATGGCCCAAGGGCTCAGTAAAAAAAAAAAAATAAAAAAAAAAAAAAAGCAAATTGCAAATTCAGATGACTAGATTTTCACAGCGCATTACATCATGTGGAACAGCACAGCCAAGCAGACTGCAGGGGTAGCATGTTGCTGACAGCATGTGAGGACGTACTGAAAGGTAGGTTGAAGAGACTTGCTTCAATGTCCTGCACTGCACAGACAGCATTGCAATGTGAGTGTATGCCTCCTTCTTTTTCCTTTTCCCTGTGCTGGGTCTGGGTGCAATGACAGCAGTGCAGTTTGATTGCTTTCAAAGGCCAGGAAAATCACTGTGGGGCAACATTGACTTATACCTGTTTTTTTTTTTTTTTTTTTTTTTTTTTTTTTGTGTGTGTGTGTGTGTGTGTTTGTTTGTTTGTTTGTTTTTTTTTTTTTTCCTGACAGGTCCCTCAGAAATTGGCTGGAAATTGAAGGTAACAATTTAAGGAATGCTAAATCAGGAAAAATGAGGCCCCCCTCTCTTTTCTGTGACTTTTCTGATTGTCCTCAAAAGTAAAGCCAGTTAGCACTGGGTAAATTGGAAATTTCCCCTGCAACTGAGATGTTTACTGAGAGTGAGAATATAGGGAAGGCAGATCACACAGTAACATCGCTTTTGTGCAACTAGCTTTTACCTTGAACTGACCATCTATATCAAAAGAGCTACTGCTCTGTCCTTACTAGGATTTGCCTCAAGCTAGAGAAGCAAGACTGCATGCTTCACTCCGTGCCAGGCATCAACTGCAGCCAGCTGAATGGGCCAGGTAGCTGTTGCAGGATCCTTCAACGGTCGATAGTCTGAAGAGAAGGAAAGAGACTTCTCCAGAGACCAATTTGGAGAAGGCACCTGACCCAGGTAATCTGAACTGACTTTGGGAAGAATCTCTTCCACTTTCATCTACAGAGGGCTGGCTGGCAATGTCACGCAGCACCACCATTCCCACAGTAGGGTAGAAGGTGGAGCATTCAATTCCAGTATCCCAAATTGATGTTTCATTTATAAAAATAACGCTCCTTTTTAGCTAAAATGCCCACCTGTTGAGAACCACTGTTTGTTGCAAGATGTGTTTTGAATAATTTGCTTTGAGCATGCTATAATGCTTCAGCCTGTGCTGCAGCTGAAAGGGGAAATACCCCAGATCTGAGATAAGTGGGACACTGCATTTTAGGGAAGGGCTAGTAATGAAAATCACACTCTCTGTATCTAGCTTGCAGGTTTTTGCCACTGTAGCCATGTAGTTACGGGTTCAGATGTGGAAATCTCACATAGCTAGACCCCAAATTCAGATTTGTTTCAGTAAGCATATAAGGACTAGACAATAACTGTTAAATTCTACCCATGGTACTCCAGTCCCATGAAATTATGCCATCATTCTGTGAAATGAGTTTCCATTATGCTCCAGTTTTAAGAACACAAGAGAAAAACAAAGTGGGTAAGGAGAAATGAATAGGTCTCCCTTTTTTGCTAAAGGCACTGAGAAATAAATCTACTAGGAAATAAATCTACTGGCTTGGCCAATGGTTGGCTACCTTCAAATACAAGTCAAGATGTGTTTCTGCCAAACAGCAAATCCTGCAGTTTGAGGAGCAGTTTTTGAAAAAAGTTGTGCAAAGGCTGTTTCCCTAATGATAAAGAGATATGGGCTTTAATTCATTTTTCACCTGAAGATCTCAGCTATTATAAAAACATAAATTACTATCACTTGCCTCATTAACTCATGCTTGTGTGTACAGTGGGAGCACACGCAGGACTTTCTTAGCAGGAATCCCCAAACTTGGCGGAGTGCAGAGCCATGCCAAACATCTGAATTTCTTGCAAACCACCATGAACCCTTAACCTCAAACGTTTTAGCTGGAAACCCTACAAAAGAAACAGTTTTACACACTATTTAGTAAAGCCTTATATACCACCACCGCAAGGCTGGCCGACTGCCCACCACTTGGAAACACTTGACTTGCAGCGTAATGCCAGCACACTGAGTGAAAATTGGTGTCGCTGCCTGCAGTACACGTGGGCAAGGGTGGCTGGACTTTGCAGCCCACGCAGCCCAGTGTGCTGCCTCTGAAATGGGTGCTGGTTTCTGCAGCACACAGACAGACCCTGCTTAGCTGGGAGGCTCTTCCTAGCCTGAGGGTAGACTGCAGGACTTTCTTTCTCAGGACACAGTAAGTGGAAAAGACAATGTCGGCCAGTTCTAAATGATTCACAAAAGCCTGCCACATCTGCCAAGTTTTTTTCATTGGTTTCGGTATGTGTAAGATGAAAGGGTGGCTTAAAAAAAAATCTAAGTGAGCACGGCTTTCAAATATGCTAAACTAAAAGAACTGTGGAAGGTTTTTTGTTTGTTTTGTTTTTAAAATAAATTAAATGTTTTGATTGGCTGGAAACAGCTCCCCCCACTGTTTTCCTGAAAACATCCCAAAGAATTGTTCTTGAATTACCTCCAAAATACTTTTCTTCCAATTTTTTGATTCAGCTATTAAGGCATAAAAATGAGTTCTCCTGCTTAGGGTTCTCATGAAATGCTGTATAAGCCTGAACAGCATTTCAAGCTCAGTAGCAGTGAATAAAATGTTTGCTGTCACGTCACTTGCTGCTTCAAAAAGCATTAAAACATCAAATAGGTTTTATTTTGGGGAATTGGAGAATTGATGCTGGATATGACAAAAGGGCACTGGTATTTTTTTTTCCGCCTGCCAAGCTGCCTGTGGAAGAGCTACGTGAGCTATTCAAAAAAAAAACAAGCGGGGATTTAAAACTAGCACTGAAAGCAATAACTGTTGTAATTTTCAGTCATGTGCTGGGCATGAAATTCAAAATGAATGATCTTAAAAACCACGACTAAAATCTCTGCTCTGATCCTGATGGCAAGATAGTATGCAATGAACGATGCAAACCCCTGGAGAAAGGCTGAAACTTGAATTGCTTCCACAGCTGGAAATCTCTGCAAGGTTAGAAGACAGGCGACCCAAGTCTGGCTCATCAATTGCAGTGGTGATCTGTTCAGGCAGCTCCTAGCCATTTCATTTAAATGGCAATGCAGCTCAGTAGAGAGGACAGCAACGTCCCAGACAGAAAAAGAGCATTTGCCCCAATCTGCTTTGCTGTGTGCAAACTTGCAACAATCACCTAGCACTTGGTAAATTGATACAGCAAAGTTCAGTTGGGCACATTTAGTTATTCCAGGTTGGACTGAGTAGGAAATATAGTAGGATTTCAAGTTAATGCCTCCTCTGGCTTGTAAATCAATTTCTGATGAAGTAGGTTCAGGATCTCAAATGAGATACTACTTACGAAAAAAGTCCTACTGCACATCATCCCTTCACAAAAACAGGCCTATAAATAATGCCATTAGAGATCTCCTTCTCATCTCACAGAAATGCAAACAGGCTGCAACAGTAACACAGATCATGAGTTTGATTATTTCAAACAGACTCCTCCCAAACCTCCACAGTGAGTAAAGAGCAAGATTCATTACTTCATGCTAACTTGGACTCCTGTGATGCAAGTTTTCTTAAAAGCATATTTAAACTCTAGAATCATTGGATCAAAAGATCCCGAAGAGGAAAGATTGTATTTTCCTGGTCAAAATGTCTTTCATAAGGACACTTACTGGTATATTCAGCATGTGTTGAAACAGGTTGAAGCTTCTTCCGGTAGCCCTTTATTATATTAAAAACCAACAACAACAGAACCATGAAGAGATGTTCCAGGCTAATGCATGACTATCTTTGGGGTTCCCTCTTTTTATTAATGTTTTCACAAAATACAAAATTAAATGTCTTTTCTACATACAGAACAAAGTAGAATCAAGTAACTGATTAGAGTATGTACAAAAACTTACACGTTGTCTTGTTCTTTAAAAAATATAAATATCATTAATGTTCAGTAGAATGGGCTGGTTTTATTTTTAAGGCTTAATTCTTTTAGATCCTTCATTATTTAATGAGGTGCCAGGTAGGCAGGAAAGGGAGGAAAAAAAGGAGGTGATGTTTTTTATTAAAGGTAACGTGTTTATTTCTCATGAGAATTCCTCTTCTCTGGCAGGAGGAGATATAGTTTAGGAGGAGATACAGTTTAGTTCCCTCCAGACTGATTTAAGTTCCCAGGAAGCAGTGGTGGAAGGAAAGGAAAATAAAACCTTTATTATTGCTATTTTTTCCTTCATTGAAATCCTGTTTTAAACCTCTGTTCATTGTCACTGTAGAGAACCATCTCCAAAGTACTTGGATTAAATAGACTCAAGCAGAAAGACTTTGCCCAGGACCACATGGGAAAGGTTAGAGTGAGGATGAGACCACTGGAAGCATTTTACCACCGACCCCGGCGGAGGTAGCAAGTGCTGCAGCTAGGGCGGCTGCTGCTGTTGCATCCCTGGGTGTGAAGTCTGTGGGGAGGCTTTCCATCAGGCACTTGAGCTGTTCCTGACCCAGTTTGATTTTATCGTCTAGCTCTCGCTGCTCTATGAGGAGTGCGGACTTCATCTTTACAAAGTGCTGGTAGTCCTGGAGCTGTTCCTCAGAGAGGTAGTTGCCCAGGATCTCCAAGACCACCCGTTCTCGACGGTCAAGGTTTTCCTTCAGTTCCCGGGCGTCTTCGTGCTGGCCAGCCAGCAGTTTCCTCTTCTCGTTCAGAGAACTCTGCACATACCAGAGAGAGCGCTTCAGTATCAGCAGCACCAAACTCACTTATCTCCCCTCTTCTTCCCCCCACTACTGTTTGCCTCCTTTAGGGGAGGAACGATGGCTGCTAAGCTCCTGGACAGAGTCAGGAGCCTCTGGAAGGAGGATGGATGAATGGGAATCCTGCTGAACAGGACTGCAACTGCTCTAGTCAATGTGGGGAGGAAAGGACCCCAAGAACGTCAATAAAACTTGCTCAAAAGCAGCAACTACCAGGAAAACCTGGCTTCGTCTTTTACAGCCACCCAAAGAATGTTAAAATGTGGCTGCAGCTGAGGTAAAAGGCAGTGGGTTGTTCCACAATACAAACCACCACACAGTCCCTCTTCCACACAGACATGCTGTGCCAAACACAGCCACTGTTTCGAGGTAAAAGCCATAGGATCTGACATATTTGTACAAACTGGGATCAAGATTCCTGGGGACAGAACCGTGTTTGCTACCGCTTACACAAAATCAATGAGGCACCTGCCTCCCTGGGAGCCTTTGGAGGTCCTAGCTTATACAAGCAGGTTCTTGTGACTGAGAAAGACCAAGATGCTACGGTTGTGCAGATACGTACCCGCTCTTCACTGTTGGCATTTTCCCCTAAGCTACTCAGAACATTCTCAACCCGGGCCAGGCGTCCTGAGAGGGAGAGCAGGAGGTTCACCACCTTATCTAAATCGCCTATGAACATCTTGTATTTGTCAAACTCGTTTGGTTTGCATAGCTCGCTGATCAACAGCTCCACCTCCTCTCCAAGAGCATTATTCATCTTAATGTCTGCAAGCAGGCCTTCCTTGGCTTCCTTCAGGATTTCCAGTTTGTGGGTCAAGCTCCCGATGAGCTCAGCCTGTCAGAAGGGAAACACATTGCCACATCGGTTATTATCATGATCACACTGCTCATACGGATGACGACAACGAGAGGATATGGCTACAGTCCCTGAGGAGCAGGGTCAAGTCAGCAATGAGTGACAAAGGAAACATAAAGAAGACAATAAGCAGGGAACAGAGAAAACTCTGAAATTCCGCGTTTAGCTGATAATTTGAATCTGATAACCTGATCAGATTACATGAAGATATATTTGTTCCATCATCAATGAACATCTTCAAAAAGAGCATCCAATCTGGTTTGCCAGATTCTGATACCCAGATGCATATGTCTGAAAGAGGATAACCGTATGCACCTTCCTTCAAAAGATTCTGTTAAGAGAAGAGCTACAACCATATCTCCTGCCTCTTCCCACCTCTCCGTCCCAGCCTGTGATTTTCTTAGTGACTGATCAAAGACATAGAGCACGCACTTATTTTGCGACAATGCTGGCAACTATTTCACTGACAAAGCAAAGGAGGCCCCCAGGGTTCAGTTACTCCAGAACCACCACTGCTGCACGTGTGCTGGAGATCCTAATTTCTGTTAGGATTTAGAGGAAAGACATATATATGCAAAAGCAGAAGTCTGTGGCCTGAGGTTTGCAATTTTTGCTTCCATTCTGTCAGAAGTGAGAGCATAGAGAGCAGAAATAGCAAGGGTCGGGCTATGTTCAGTCTCTTTTATGTACTCTTCTACGTTCAGTCTCAGTTCAGGCACTGATGAGGCACCATTACATGTATGTTAATCTATTCTGCATACCGATGCTGCAGGATTAAACAGAAATAAATCATAAACTTGCCTGAAAATATTCTCTCAAAGTTTACTAGCACAGTTTTTTTCCATCAAAACTGATGCTAATTTCAAGTGGGATTGAAACTGTACTTCAAAGGAAAGAGGATTTTTAAACACTGGTCAGGCTGGGGGCTGCTCTTGCAGCCAAGAAATGAAGAGCAGTGTTGCGGCAGACACCACTAGATGGTACACTCTGTGCATGCTCTGGAGCTCACAGGCTTCTGGCTGCACTAGTCCACTGGCAGCTTCCGCATATATACAAAAGCTTAATAAAATGTGAGAAATATTTTCTAAAAACATATGTCAGCTACCAGGTTTATGCTGGAATGACTGGTAACTCATGCCATTTCTTAGTAGAGTAGTCGAGGGGGAGAAGAGGGAAAAAGTGGTGTTTTACTACATCCCACCTGGTAGGATAAGGGACAGCCAAAACTCCTTTACTTGGATTCTCCCCTCAGTATGACAGGTAGTATCCAGGGACAAGAACCAACACTTGTCCTTTCCTTAGCCTATGATGCCAATGCCACTTCCAAATGAAAGATCCAAGGTCCTAACCAATTAATTACCAGACCAACTCCTGTGGAGAAGGGATCCAATCTCAACAACTATGATGGCAGGGGAGAAAACCCTATTGCTGGGCTCTGTGGGCTGGACAGAAAGTCTGGCATTGACCTCTGCAGGTTTTCAGGAGGCCTGAGCTGCTCAGAGGTGGCAGTCACTCCACCTGCTCCGGAAGATCTGCACAAGGTGCAGGCCTGCTCTACAGGACTGCCAGGGGCAAAGTACCTTTGTTCTTGAAGGCCTGGGAGCTGGACAGGAACTGCTTTGTATTCATTAAGCAGTGACTCTCCTAAGATCCCAAACCAACATAGCTCTTTTGCACATTTACAATGGAAATGAGCATAGTTTACCCAAATGACCTCTCAGAGTAGCTGCCTTCCCAGATAATGCCTATGCAAATGTTATTTCACATAGACCATGAACATGCCAGACAGATCTCGCTGCCTGGGCCTAATCACTCCCATCGATTTCTGTTTTTCCATGCCAACGTAACCTTTGAGGCTCGGGACGTGTCCTCCAGTGGCAGGCACACATTTACTGGCCAGCCTGTCAGATCCTTGCAGCATGCCCGCTGACTCCTTGGAGCATCGTCCTCCTTGTATTTCATCAGCAGGCAGTCAATTTCGAAGTGAACGGCACCCCAAGAATCAATCAAGTACTAGAGGCACGGTGGGCTGTGGTTACCTCAGAAGCTGCACACTCTACAACCAGCAGCTTGGGCCAGATAAATCAAGCAGCATATGACACACACGTTATCTGTACATGTGCAGGACCACAGATATTTGTATCGATGGCAGGCACTGAGCGTCTTTAGACCACTCCAGCAGCGGGGTGTGACAGCTCCTAAAGACCTGAGAAGGGCCTACCTGCATCTCAGATGCTCAAAGAGCTAATCTACTCACTCCCTGCTGATGATTTGTGTTATGGAGCACGTCAGTGGAGATCTCATTGTATCTGTCACTGTATTAATGCCTAGTAGGGAGCATCCTTTGCTTAGCACATAAAAGCTGAGAGCAGAAATGGTAAGGCAATATCAAGAAAAGAGGTAAGCTCTCCAAGTCAGAGCTGCAGGACAAACTGCACGTTCCCGAACACCACCCAGGCTCCTATCTTCTGCTGTACTACCCTTGGCATGGGAGTGAGGATCCAGAGAGAAAATGTGGAGCTGTGCTAGAGATGCATGAATTCCCTGCACTTAGACAAAGATCCAGTGCAGATTTCAGCACAGGAGGAATTAAGGACTGTATTTACAGCATATGGGACTTGCACAAGTATTTTTGTCCTTCAGTATGTTTAAACTCTGTTGACAAACAGCATGAAACATGGGCTGTGTTACTCTGTCCACGTCAAGGTAGGACTTTTTAGATTTACAGACAGGCATAGCTGCTTTTGACGTGAAACTGATAGGTGTGTAAAGAGAGGCACAGACACGCAAGTAACCTGTGTGTGACTCCTTGAGATTTGTGAGCTTCCCAACTTATCTGTAATTAGCAGGTAACCAATGTGAGACAACGACAGGATCAAATTAGAGGGCCCTGCAAATGCCCTGGAAGGCAAAGCATGCAAGCCTACAGCAAGAATCGCAGGGCCATTCCTCAAATATCGCCTCAATACAAGAGGAGGAGGTTTCCTCCTCCCCTGCCCTGCTTTACCCCTCCCCACCCAAGTCATCGCACCGAGGCTGCGCTGACTGAACTGCTGAGGAGCACAGTTTTCAGTGCAGCAGTGAAAACAGTAAGGCGTGGGAAAAAGGAGTAACCAACATTCCTCTGGAGGTGGTGTGTGCAGGCAGCAGGTAAAATGAGTAAATTAGCTCTGGTCAGGAGGAAAATCATAGGGTGAAACCTCACGCACCGAGACAGTGCAGTCACCAGCTGGACTCTGTTCCTGTTTCTAAGCCGAGCTTGCTGAAGTAACTCCACCTCTGCCTTCTACTTCCTTGCTGCGGGACAGGGACTGTCTCTTACAACCTGTACGCTCACCATTTGGCACAACACAGGCCAGCCTCGGGGCTGTGCAAGATTTGTACTCAAATGTGCAGTCAGATTAACCCTCTTCACTCAGTCTGAGTCACCCCAGTGAAGCTTCACCAGCAGCCTAAATGCATCCAGCCCCCGTGCAACTGAGGATTGTATCAGCCAAATGCTGACATCAAATAGAAATGCACTTTACTTCAGGGTTTCTTATTATTTCAGGAATGCAAACAGCAAGTGATGGTGTGTACTTGGAATTTACCTTCTTCTCATTGATGTCCAGCAGCTCCTCTTCCTCCCCTGCTTCTTCCGGCAAGTCTTTGATTTTATTCAGCAGTTCTGCTTTGGGTGCTGAAACATTGTAATAGGCAGGGCAGGTGAGCAGGGTTACGGGAGCTTCCTTTTCTTCTCTCCTACACCACAGTGAAGAGAAAGGAGGAGGTCAGTCTGAGCCTGACTTTTCCCATGCCTAGATCCACGGTGTTCCAGCACTCCCTCTTTGGTACCTTCTCAGTGCTGCTAACCACGAAGGCAGTGGCTGATTCTCACCATCAGAGGGTGCACCTCAGCCGCTTTCATCGCTCTCCCTGTGCAGAACAGCACAGCTGCTCTGTTTTAAGTGTTGACTGGTTAACTGCTCTGACCAGGAACAGATCCTTGCTAGGGAAAAATCAGCTCAGCTCAGCTGGTGATGGGCAAACTGATCATTTTATTTGGCACCATCATGCATTACCACTCACTGCTGTGTAGTTCTCCAGCTATCCTTTGGAAGTCTCTGCTACACTGCATGACTTGGGCTGATCTTTTTGTCTGTCTGTAGTAAGAAGACACCCCCACCCCTCCTTTCGAAACTGGGCCTCTCATGAGCTTTCTGCCCACCACTGGTTTGGTCCTGATTTTACTGTTGTACCTGTGTTCTTTGGACTGAATTGCTTCTGATTACAAAAATTTAGAAAGCAAAATCAAACAACACCTCCAGAGATGGTTCCTTTCTTGTCCGGTCACCAAGCTCGGCATTGTTTTCTACGTGGCCCAGAGAGGTGAGCTCAAAGGCCATGCAAGTCAAGCTCACGAGAAAGGGCATTCAGAAGCCCCCTGCCAGTCCTTATGCCTAGGACCTGAGAAACTCACTCTGCCAGTGAGGAAAAATTTGGCAGTCTTGTCCTTAAAAGCAAGCAAGCAGTGAGTTCTGCTGTGACGTTAACCCAGAAGCCAAACAAAGAGTGCTTACGTGTTATCTTCTGCTGCTGTCCTGATAGATTTCTTCTGTGTCATCTTCCTTTTCATGTTGTTCTCCTTCAGCAAGCTGGTTCCACTGGGGAAAAGCCCTTCCATTAAGTCCATGGTTGTCTTCATTTTGGAGTCTGGATCCAGGATATCAGCCAGAGACTTGTCTTTATGGACGATCTCTTTCGCTAGAGCCTCTGACTTAAGGTCCTCTGGGCTCTTTTTCTTTGTCTTCACTGGAGGAGCTGTGCTGAGTGTCCCGGAGTCTGGGCTGCCCTTTTCTGACTCTCCGGTGTTAGCTGCTGGCTCTCTGTGGTTGCTTTCAGGTTGAGTTGTGGGCTGTCTGTCAGAGCTTTGAGGCCCTTCAGAAGAAGCAGGTAAGTGGTGCTGCTTATCCACAGCAGGTGGAGAACTAGTCCTCTTTGATGCAGGCGGTGAGAAGGACCAATTCTTTGCACCGATATTCGTGCCCAACCCTGTTATCTCCCTCTTGGCCAGGGCTTTGGGAAAGCTTCTGAAGCTGTTATGGACAGAAAAATTCTGTGAGATGAAGGTAAACTTACCACACAGGATTTCTGTGAACAGATGATGAAGGCCTAAGACAAATACATTTTCTTTCTCTCTCACTCATTTCTGTCTTTGCATTTCAACACAGAAAAGCCCACACTATGAAGCTATGGGTGCCAGATGCACTTTGTGCCCTTAACCTGGATGCTGCTGTTTTGTCATTCCGTCACAGAACCAGCGAGTGACAAGTCAGTCTGTTTTCTGCTCATGGAATGGGGACATTGAATCCCAGCACCTTTGAATGCCAGCCTGAACAGTCCACACTTGATTTGCCCTTTTTTTGTTGGAAAAGCCCTGGCCAGATTCTTCTCTGATGGAAGGATCCTTCCTCCTTCCTTGGGAGCAAGGGAAGCTGTGCTGAGTTAAACCAGCTGGGCACCCAGCCCAAAACCCCATCCTTCAGGAAAAATTCACTATACAGAGTTACTGTGACATATTTGTGTTGTCACTTCTTGGCACATGTTCACTGTTTCATAACAGGATTGTTTCATGCCAGGTCTAAAATGTACTCTGGGAAGTCTAACAGTTTGGAAAAAGACAAATTTTCATAGTTCTCTCTCAAAACGCAATGACTGGATGGAGTAAGCAGCCATTTTAACTCTTCATGCTGGAGTGAGTGAGAAGCAACCCCACTGAAACCCACTAAGGAAGTGCAGGGAGAATGAGACCAGGGTATTTCCTCACTCATCACCCTCTTTGCTTTGCCCGCTAAGCACCTGTCAGTGCATCTGCTGATGGACCACAAAACTTGTTGTCTTCTAGCTTTCTGCCCTGTCCCGGCCACATCATTTAACAACGCTCTTGGCAGCCAGCAAAGCCTAGCAGCAGCGAGTCTGTCTGTCTGTCCCTCTCCCCTTGTAATGCGTGCAATCCTCCGCAAGCTTCCCGCTCAGCTAGCAGCTGCGGGTGGGTTGTGGTGGCACGCGGAGCTGTGGAGATCAGTCACATTCAGCTGCAGCCCTGCATATCTTACTGTATATGGCCCTGCAATGCCTGAGACGCGGTGCGACAGCTCTCCCTTACCTCGCTTTGTCCTCCTCTGGGAGCCTGGTGGATTTGTCTCCAGCTGCCCCATGCCCCTCAAGAGGAGGTGGGAATTCCTCTGTGCCGTTCACAGAAGTGCAAGAGCTCAGCTCAGGAGGAAGAAGGGGTGGCGGTGGGGGTGAGAAGGGTGGAGGGATGCCCCCAAGCTGGGAAGGCATGACAAACACCTCGTCGTCTTCATCGTCCTGCAGCAACGGCGGGGGTGTGAGCTGCAGGCATGACTCCGAGATCCGGAGGTGGGTCTCCTGGGGAGAAGGAGTCTCTGGGTCAGAAGAAGTGCTGCTCTGTGTCGGCAGGGACTGCCACCTCTGGGAGAACCTCGGCCCAGCTGCTGGAGGAGACACCACAGCTGGTGGTGAGCTGTTGTCTTTGACTGAATGAGCCCACATCACCTTGGCAGGGAGGGATCTGTGCGGCAGCCCTGCTTTCCTTCTCCACATGATTTCTTCTGCAGGAGACTCGGGGGATCTATCCTGAACAGCATCCAGAGACTGTGCCCGTGTAGCACCACTGCTCTCAGGGGGAAGAGCATCTCGCTTGGCATGGTGCTGTCTCAGGGCCTGGCTGTCATCTGCAGTCAGAAAGTCTGAGGGAGTCTGTGTGGGCGTAGCAGGTGAGGACCGGCCGGATGCATATGGATTAAGAGGAAGGACCGTGGGTTTAAAGCCTTGCTTTTGCTCCGGATAGTGACTCCTTGCCTCTGTTGGAGATGGGACAAATGCAGAAGTCCTGGTATCCTGCCTGGAAGATTCTGAGGTCTTATGGCTCTCGGTCACTGTGGAGGACCTGGTGGCAACCTCGCTACCATGGAGTGGATGGGGATAATAACTTGGAAACGCCATTTTTTCAGAGTGGCTTCTTTCTTTCTTGCTGAAAGACCTATAAAAAACAAGAGAGAAACCACTTCAGTAATTAATCAATGAGCAGGAAAAGCTACCGTGCATCTTAAAAACCAAGTTAGACGACCATTTGAGGCCTGTGTCAGTGCCTGCTGATCCAGGTGAGGTGCAGTTGTGATACTGAAGGGAGAGGTGAATGTAGTCTACTAATTTCCACTCCTACCCACCATCTCACATCACTTTCAGCGTGTGCTACATCACATACATGTGCACACACACACACTGAACATCACAGCAATAACCCAGCAGAAAAATACCTTAGGAAAACCCGAGTAGCTGGCTTCCCTTCCAGCCTCACTTTGAACTCTGTTTATTACAGATGGGGTAGGTACTGACCCCAGTAAGGAAGACGACTTAACATTATCTACATCCAGAGTCTATTCTCAATTGCTGATAACTTTCACAATTTAAGTTTTATGGGCCAAACATTTGCCATTGCATTATCCGTTCCTTCTGGGAAGGTACAATTGTAATGATTCGACTGTCTTCAAGAACAAAGTGAAGCAAAAAATGCAGTATTTTGACTGTGGATAAAAATAATAATAATAAAAAAGCTCTTACAACCTTGGGATCCCATTAGGAAAAAGAGCTCCATTTATATATGCAGGTGTTACAAAAAAAAACAAAGCCAAGATACTTCAACCACAACAGGATGTTACGGCTGCAAAGTCAGCAGATTAAATTATTCTTTCCATGCCTTGTAAAATGTTCTCATGTGAGTCTGAGAAATAGTGTCTGGCCTTTGAAGAAAGGATCCTGCTCAGAATATGTTGCCAAACCTACTTGCTCATATGACAATTTAGCTGGAAAACAAAATGAGCTGTAATAATAGCGCTAGCAGATGCAAGAGAAGATGGCCTAAAAGCATGAGGCCTACCATAAAACAATAAAATACAATAAATCTGAATTGCCAATGCATTTTCTGTTCTCAAGACTCATTGTTTGAACAGTCTAATGCTGCCAGCCCGTGATGTTTGAGACTTGGAGCCCAAATTTGCTCTCAGGCGTGCTGGTACAAATTAAGAACAACCTTGTCAAACACATGGGTCGTTCTGGCGTTATTCTGGCGTAACTGAGAATAGAATTTGGCAGCCTTTGCCTGGGGGTGGGGAAACTTCCCAGACAGACTGATCTTGGTATTGTCTGTGGTTCCTGGACAGTAGCAATGTGTATTCTTTTCAGATGCTCAATGTTTGTCAGAAACACCAGATGGTAATTCTCTAATTTAAAGCTCTCTCCTACTGTGGAGGCAACTGTGGCTTCTAAACTGGCAGAAAAACAGCCATTCCCAACAGGGCTTCTGAGCCAGCACCTGCGGGGCAGTGTAAGAGCACAGCACGTGTGGCAAGACCAGATGATCGCAGACCAGGGCTTGTGTAACTTGGCCATTTGATAGCTTTCCTTCCTCCATTAAGAAAGGCAGTAGAGATGGTCCCATCTCCTCTCCAGCACATTAAACAGCTGTGTCCCAAGGGAACACAGAAGTGTAATTCCTCCTGCTTGATACTGCCTCCCTTGAAGGGCCCAGGCATGCAGCATGCTGCAGGCAGAGGTAGGATGGTAACGGTTACGTGTGAGAAGACCAGCTAGAAAATAGCTACTGGGGGCTGACAATCACAGGACGAAGATTTGCATCTCCTGAGAGATGGATTAAAGATGCTGCAGTAATCCCACAGCCCAGATGGTGACATACGCACTCACACTGGAGCAGGACAAGGTTCAACGTCACCCGACAGCAGAGATCCTTCTGTGAATCATTGGCATACGGTTAAGGTCCTGTGCTACCCGTCCCTTTCAGTCTGCAGAGGATTCAGATCTTGTTCCCACTCAGAGTTAAATGCAAAACTGCCTATGGCTTCAGGAACGCACAGGCAGAGCCCACTCACTTCCTAAGCTCATGCCCACTCTCATTTAGTTCACTCCAAGTTCAGCAACACAAAACCCACTTCATTTAACAGCCAAGGCTCACAGGGAGTGCTCTGCAGCCTTTGTGCTGGGAACCCATGTCCTGAGAGTCAGTGGCTTTTTCCTGTCTTCTCCCATCCTTTTGTTCCATCTTTGGGGAAATCCAAATGTGATCAAGAAAGGAAAGCAACGTCACACCTCCCGGGAGAAAAATGCTCGCAGAGCATGCATGACGTGTAGCAGAAACATCATAAAACTGTTATATTAATACCAATAATCTTTGTCCAATGAAGCATGAAGATGAGAAACCTGTATTTCATGCCACAAAAAAACTTTTTTTCAGTCTGGCTGTTCCATCCCATTACTTGGAAAATAGGTTAGGTTAAAAAAATAAATAAGGTAGAAAATAGTTAATTGAGAATGATGAAATGCAAACTCTAGAAGAAATGGGAAGGCAGGATGAACTAAAAGCTGTGCTGTTCTTTCAGGAAAAAAAAAAAGGAGAAAGCTGGTCCAAATTGAAGAGAAAGAATGTGTTTTAAACAATCACAAAAGGACGTGCCTGAAGGCAGAACTCTAAAACAACATCTATGTCTTCTTAGGGGCAAAAATTAATAGCCAGTAAGATCCAGCTAGACTAGGAGCCTTCCTCTGCTTCCAGCTGTCACGGTGAAACCTTTGGAGACAGCAGTGTTAACTGCCAGTGTGACAACGGAGTGGGACAACATTTACTGAAAGTTTGTAAGAGCTCCACTGTGAACAATTCTTTTAGTCCCTCTTGGTGGTTTTTACTGTAATATGACTTAGCTGTTTGGGCACTCGGAGCTCAGGGCAAACAGCTATTTATTATTTAAAAGTAAATACAGCACGATCAACTTCAGTCCCAGGGAACTTCAAAACAATCTGCTGCTAAGTGGACGGTTACCTAAGTCCTAATATTATGAGTTTTATGATTACACTTTTCTATTTTTAAAAACATTTCACTCTCCTGTTGCCGAGCAAATGTCCTGCCTGTGCAAAATAAAGCAGCCTAAATACAAAGCTCCCAAATAAATGAGATCTCTCCATTTTAGTCCACGCAGATGTTCTCTTGCTCCGGGGGAGGCAGCACCCTGCACTGGAGAAAGCCAGACAGAGTGGGGCAGCCTGGTAGTTTTTCCTTTGGTATCCTTCAGTTAGGATAACGTCTGGAGGTGAGTTCTAACAGCAGATCAAACACATTTTGGTAGGTACATAACTTGCTGCTGCAGAAACAGGCTCCGAAATGGCAGGATTGCAGAGGAGGAATTTACAGAGTTAATGTCTCTAGCGGCCAAAAAAAGCTCTCAGCAACTTACTCCTTCTACCTTTGCTGGGCGCAGCACACCCAGAACCGTGTCCACGCAGACATTTGCTCTGGTTTGTCCCTACCCACCTGCTTACACAGACAACACATCGCAACTGCAGCTGGCAGCAGGGTGACAAGAGCTGGCCCTGCAGCGACAAAGGGGACATGAATGTACACCTACCTGGCTCCTGCGCTGATCACGTAGAAAGGATCTCTCACCATGGCGCCAAATTCACTGCTTTCCCTTCTCAGCAGCTCCTGGAGTGCAAAGGTGGTGTTAGCAGCAAGCAGGAATCAAAAGGAAGTAACAAAACACTGGTGCTTCCTCGTATGAAAGCACTGCATGTGCCATATAGTGCTGGGTGGAAAACTGTGAACTGGTGGGCAGACTTATCCAGGTGAGCACTTTCTGAGAACCTCTCGGCTACTCCTCGCCTCTTGTAAGAGAGCTTGCCCAAAGGTATCAGTGGGACCTGTGTGCTCACTGCTGGTTTGTATGCAAGCAAGAGGCTGAGACATCATTAAAACAGCCTGAAACAGGGAAATTGAGCAGTGAACGAACTGTGTCCAGTGCAAAATCAGGACCAAACTGCTGCAGAGAGGTGCTGAATGCCACGTAGGTTGGACACAAACTCCAGACACAAGCAGAGGTGCTGAGAAACACCACGCAGGCTGGCACTTGGTTCTTTTGAAAACTGAAGTGCAGGACCTACCTCTTCTTTGGGCACTTATCTAAAACCAGAAACATTTTGGGTTTGAAATAGCTTCATAAATCGGATTCTCTCTGCCCTACAGCTCCTGCCATAGGACACCAGACTGTTATGAGACACGAAAGCAAATGCTGTGCCTGCTTTTGAAGATGCTGGTATTTTCTCCCAGATGACCTTTTCATCAGCACACAGCATTTCAGTGCTTGTTCCCCACACCCCTAGTTGTTTGCTTCTTTGGACAGTGCTGCTGCAGGGCAAGGGTAAGAGCAGATCTTGATTTAGGAGGCCAGGAGCTGGGAGATATGCGGGCTGAGACAGACTAAAAAAGCAGAAGGGAAGGAAGGCTGAGAATCTGCTCGGAAGACTAGAGCTAATAATTCCACACGGCTATCAATTTCTTTATATCTTTAAACAAATTCCTGCAGTGACATTGCAATGTGATTTATATGCAGCCTGAAAGGAACATTATACACTGTACACAAGGCCCTGAAAAATATACAGTGAGGCAGACAAGTCTGCTGCTAAACTGGAAATAAACATTTCCCACAAAAAAAAAAAATCACACGAGGTCTCCAAAGAATCACCCTGTTCCTTTAGCTTTGTCCCTGACTTTTGTAACTGTTGTTTTGCATTGGAGACAGTTGAGAAACAAACTGAGCTAAGAGCACTCAAATATACTTCCTTTACAAACAGACACATAGTTGGGTGTATATGTTTGAAGTCAAACATGCCTTCCTGAACTGGGACTTCAGAATATGCTTTTCCTCACTCCAGAAGTGGATACAGACAAATCACTCTGGAAAACAGCAGGAAGGGCTCTACCCTCTTTCTGGACTTGAACTAAGACCCCGTGAGCGGGTCTGCACCGCTGTTCATCGTCTTCCTTGAGTCAGCTTCCAACAGGCAGAAACTCTGCTTTGTCTGCTGAACGTATTCAAGATTAAAAATGAGCTGACAGGGGGAACATAAAGATCTCAAGAACTTCCCTGTCTGTCCCCTGCCTGAGGCAGCAGGCTGGGGGACACGAACTAGGGCTGTGTTGTCCAACCCGGCACTGAGAAGTACATTGTAGTGATTTTCCTCTAACTGGATGTTGTTGTTGTTGTTGCTGCTGCTGCTCTGACTGTTCCTGTAGGCAGAGGAGCTGCAGTGTGGTTTTCACCCTAACTCTTTACTGAGGACTGTCCTCCCACTGAACACAAGGCTTCAGGACTGGCAAGTGCTGCGAAGTTGCCCACAGTAGTGGCTTTGGGAATACATTCTGGTTACTTGATAGTCACAAGCTGCGTTTGCATTCTCTTGATTTAAAAATGTAGCAGGGGATCTGAGGTCTGTTGAGAGAGGACCTTTAGAAGGAAGCACACAACGGGTCTGGGAGGACGGCTCCTTCCCCTGCACCCTGGTCTGGGCTGTGTCTGAGAGCAGAGCGGAGTGCTCTCGCTGTAGCCCCCTTTCCATTACTTCACTCGGTGCCACTTCGCTGCACCTCGACTTGTTCTGGGCCAGCAACAAGTGGAGGAACAGCAGGAGGTGTCCCCAGTCTCAGCTGTCCCTGAACTATGTGAGGCTGTCCAAACACTTGGACTATTTGCAGCGAGAAGCCTGCCCACCCATTTGGGTTGTTTCCTCCCCCTCCCTGTGATGGAGCCCGGCATCAGACCCACCACTGCTGCAAATCCCCATGGCTCGCCAGCTGCGAGGACCTAAATAGGCCCGACCAGATTTCAGCCAGCTGGAGAGCTGGCCTGGACAGTTGTTCTTTAAGCAGTTCGCCTGTTTCTGCTATTTACTGTCAGCAGAGGCAGTCAAATTCCCCGTTGGTGACATCAGTGCAATGTTCCCAACCACCAAGCAGGGGACGTGGAGAGAGCGGCCGGCGTCTGCGTGGGGTTTTCTCTGCACTGCTTCCCCCAGGGCTGGAGGCAAACACAGTGGTTACTTGGCCGTGTCTCTGCCCAGCACTTCCCAGCACTGTCGGCCACAGTGGGAGCTGGGGCAGAGCACCAGAACCTCAAGCAGCTTTTGAGGTTCTGTGCTTTGCACTAGGGAAGTGAGACAAGATTAGTGGCAGCACCACCTTGTGACCACCTTCATGGCACACCCCACCAGAAACGTCCCAGTGCCTCCCCAGTGATGCTGGCAGGTGAACTGGGACACCTCGGATGGGTTGGTAGGGGCAGGAAGGCCACAAGCACGTTATCATCAGCACAGGCACTGAAATGCCAGCAGCTCTGAAATCCCTGAAGCAGCCCCAGCAGCAGGAAAGCAGAGCAGCAGCAGCAGCACCCCACTGGCAAGCATTAAACCAGTGTCCCGGTGATGTAAATGGAACGAACCATCTGCACTTCAACAAGCATTTAACCACTGCAACCAAAGGAGTAACTGCTGTGACAGAGCAGCAGCCTGTTCCCTGACGTCTCCCCTCTTTCCCTGGTCTGGAGGGCCCTGCTTTCCCAAACACGATCCCGTTTGCACCTACCTGGTGTTTTTTATCCGCTGTGGGAGACGATCTGGACCGCGTGTGCACGGGGACACACCCCTTCCTCTGCCGATTGTCGCACCTGTCGAGCAAATCTTCCACAGACACTGACTTCCCAGATTTCCTGGAGGAGGGTGTTTCGAAGCCCTGCTCCTGCTTCCCAAAGCAAGGCTGGCCCTGCAGGCCCAGCGGGTCTGTCTGCGTGCCTTTGGTGAGCTCCGTTTTGGCCCTGTGATCCCAGCACCGGTCTGTTTTGGGGCGGCTCGTGAGCAAGCCGTCCCGGTGCCCTTTCTTCTGCTCATCTCCGCTCACATCAAAGCAGCCCACGAGCCCGGGAGGAAGGGTAGAAGACATCCGCCCCGTCCTGCCTACCCGCTCTACCGACTCTCTGCGGCGATAGAGGTTCTGGTCCTGGAGGGAGTTCATGCTGGAGGCAGAGGAAAGGCTCTGGCTGTCTGGGCCTCCCGCCTGCAGGTAGGAGCTGTGGGAGCGCTCCCTGAGCAGCCCGACGTCCTGCGAGGACGGCCGCTTCCCCGTTTTGCGCTCGATGTAGTCGGCGAGGGCGTTCTGCTGGAGCTGCTTGAGCTCCGGCTTGGAGAGGCTGGCCGTGGAAGAAGCTTTGCTCTCCTCAAAGATCTTCCGCCTGTCAGCCACTGTGCGCTCCGGGAAGATAAAATTCAGGCTTTTCTTCTGGAAGGAGAAAGGTGATGGCTCCCCATCAGAGATGCCCACCTCGTTCATCTTCTCCGGCTCCGAGTAAGAGCGCTTCTTCTGCTCCGCTGTCAGCCGCTTTCGGCCCCCGATGCGCGAGACGTGCTGTGCCTTGGTGTAGTCCAGGGCAGAGAGGCTGCCTTCCGTCGGCGTCACGCTGTGCCTCTCCTTCGGGGTGTGGGGAGACACCGCTGTGCTCCTCACGCCCACGTGGGCCGAGGCAGGCCGCTGGGCTGTCCTCGTGGGTGTGCTCCCAAAGGGGGGGCTGATGCGGCGGAAGGAGGTGGCCCGCAGCACCCGGGACTGGGCGTCTTTGATGCTGTTCCTGTAGGCCCTGTTGAACGGCGTGTCCAGCTGCGACCCGTGGGCATCCTGGACGTTGTCCTTCCAGAGGACTTCCTTCTCAGGCTCCCCTCCCAGCTGGAACGTGCTTCTGCTCCGTGGCAGCGGAGCCGCCCTTGTTTGCACCTCGTTTTCAGCAGACGGGCTGTAGAACTCACTGCACCTCGTCTGCTTCGCCGAAGCTGCCATCTGCAGCTCCACGCAGTGCCAGTGAGCCTCGTCCAAATTCCCATTCCTGACAGAGGGGCTGGACACCCTGCCCAGCTCCCCGAGCAGCTGGACGGGCTCGCGGGAGCCGAGCTTGCAGCGCGTGTCCTCCAGGCTGTTCAGGGAGCTCTTGGTGCTGGGGGGCTGGCTCGCCCTGCTGGGCCCGTAGTGCTGGCCGAAGCTGGGAACGCCAGCGCTGTGGGGCCGCTGAGTGCTTTGCTCTCGCTGCTCAAACTTGCTGACCTTCTCCAGTACAGAGCAGCGGGACTTGATGGGGTCTGGCTTTCCGTAGGGAACGCTCTGGGTGCTGCTAGAACTGAGCCGGCTCCTCCCAAAATCAGAGGTTTTCTGGTGCTGCGGCGAAGGGGGCTCTTCGTATTTTGGCTCGGCAGCATGGAACGGGGCCACGCTCGTGCCCTCTTCCTCCTGCCTCAAAAAGGCCTGCGGGTCTGCATCACTCCACTGTTTGGGCCCCTGTCCCCTCTGGTCCTTCTCCTCTTTGCTGCCGCTGTTCAAGAAGGACAGCTTGGCGCTGGCATAACCCTCACCTGGCGGTGTCTCCTTTAGCTCCGAGCTGCTTTGCCTCCTGGCGCTCTCTGCGATGTTCTGCAAGGAGGAGAAGCCGTACTGCTTGGCCTTGCTGTGCCCCCACTGGTGGGGAGCGGCAGCGTCTCTCTCGTTTATCTGCGTGTTGCCATTTCTGTCCTCCTGGGATTCAGCCACCCAGTCCTCTCTGGGCTGGTAAGGGCTTCTTCTCTCACCTGCATCCCTCGGCTGGGGCTGCGGGGCTTGCAAACTGTGTTTGGAGGCCTGGGCAGTGCTTGCGGTGTCGCGGTTGCTGTGTGCCACCTTGTAAGGTGGCAGCAGCTCCTCCTTCCTCGATGTGCTCAGGTAGACTTCTGGGCCTGCCGTGTTAGGAGGTTTTTGCTGGACAAGCTTGGCTGCGGCATCATGCTTCCTCTCAGCGGCCAGGGGCTGGTAGAAGACGGTCGACCTGTTTGCAGTGCTTTGGTTTCCATTCTCGTCAAAGCCCAGCGTGCTGCTGGCTGCCCCTTTGTCGTACGAGACGGGAAGAGACGCAGAGTAGCCACTTTCTTTGGCCAGAGCTGGATAAACCATCCCGTTACTGCTCGCGGAAGGCTGGGGCACCTGGGCGTAGTGCGGCTCTGGGGAAGGCACCAGGTAGACCCCTGTAGGCAGCAGGGGCTGCCCGGGCTGGGAGTAGCTCTGCTTGGGCTTCACTGTGGGGCTACTCTCGGGGCTCTTCTCCAGCACCGTGTGCAGGTGCCCTTCTCCGAAGTGGCTCTTGAGCAGCGGCCCCTGGGAGTGGGTGCTGGCAAGAGGCCAGGCCCCTTTCGACTGGGTTCGGCCGGGCTTGTTCAGATCGAGGCCAGAGCATGAGCTGGGCCTCTCGTGATGCCTGATGGCCGCGTAGCTGTCGCTGCGAGCGGGAGGCAAGGGAGGCCCCTTGGGGGGCTGGCTCTCACTGTCCGAGGAGCCCTGGGCTGGCTGCGCCCAGGAGGGAGCCGCGTTGCTCCGGCTGAAGCCGTGGAGCCTGCCGTGGCCGCGGCCGTCCAGCGGGGCCCGGGCCTCGGTGCTGGGAAGCAAGGCAGAGGACTTCACCTCGTACTCCTCCGAGATCCCTCGCTGGGCGTCGTAGACCGTCTTGACGTACCTGATGTCAGCCTGCCTCATCCCCTCCTGCGGGCCGCCCCGGGAGTGTATGCTGTCTGTGGAGCAGGAGTGCTCCTTGCCGAACGGCGGGGCAGGGTACTCGGGGAGGCTGGAGTTGGTGGAGAAGGAGCTGTAGGCCGAGTCTCTCTTGCTGTGGAGGTGGGAGAGCTGGTCGATGCTGTTGGTGGATTTGGCTGGGGACAGGTGGCACGGGTGGTAGCCAGGGGAGGAGTGCTCCAGGCTTTCCATGCTGCCCCGGGAGCTGTACTGGTCAGGACTCCTCCTCAGATAGCCATGCTCGTAACCAGAGAGATCGCTGGTTGAGGAGCTGGGGAAGAGCGAGAGAAGAGTGAAATCCCACTGTGAGCGGAGGAGAGGCACAACAACTTATAAGTGAGCTCAGAAGCAAGATGTTTAGCTTTGAGAAGTGCAGATGAAAACCCATATTTGGGCCTTGCTCCATCCCCTGTTTGCAGTCATCCCAGTTCACAAAGAGGAACTGCTTGACATTGCAACACATGGCTCTTATTTACCACAGCGGGGAGGGAGGAGGGAAGCACAGACAGAAAGACAGGGCATCTCTGGAGCCAGGGAGGATCAAACCCACCCATCAAACCTATCCTAAGCACTTGGGAAGCTGAATGAGGGCCGATGCCACCGAGGAGGAGGAGAGGAGTTCGAGAGGAGTTCTGGGGGGAATCTAATCTCTTCCTTTTTTCCCCATTTCATTCCTTTTTATGGAGATGAAGGCTATGCCCTGGCAGGCTTCCTGGAAATTCAGCTGTCCCGAGGATAGTTTGTTTGCTGCAAAAAGAGTAAGCTGACGAGACAGAGAAGAGATGCATGTGTTTGTGCGTGGAGGCAAGTGGGGGGGGCGACAATATTAAGGGTTTAAAAACAGCCCCCTCACCATGGCACTCCGCAGGTACAGGGGCACCTTGGCACCTGCTCCGAGAAACGTCAGTGTTGACAGAGGATTCGTGGCCTCCAGAGAAGTGTTCAGAAAGAAGGATGTTCAGAGATCTTTCTATCAGCTGGAAGGGAGCTCCTTGTGCTGGGTGCAGGTCTTGTATACCTCACACGGGGACATCACAAATTTCTGCGGAGTTTCCCCCTGGCTAATCTCTCCTCCCAGACTCCAGCAAATGCAGGGAGGATTGTGGAGTGTAGCCCAATGATTTTGCTTTCCCTCCCTCTGTTCCCAGCTCCCCTCCTTTGGATACGGCTCTGTCTGGTTCCCTGTGCAGCTACAGGTGCCTTGCTGGCAGAGCCACAGGAAAGCAGCAGGAGAGGAGAAGCTGCTGTCCCACACAGGGCTCTGAGCTGCAAGCAGGAATGGAGCCTGGGGCTGCCAGGGTGCAAGCTGCAGCCTCGGCTGGCAGAAGAAAGGCAAGCTCCATTTCTACGTGCCTCACCATTTTTATGTGCCTCACCCTGCTGGGGTAACAAACCCAAAACTGCTTCATGCAGCAGGGCAGCTGGGGATGCACAGCAGCCCTAGGACTTAAGGTGCCTTTTCTGGTTTATTCATCTGAATGCACCACTAAATGTTTAACAAAATATTTAAAAAATCTCCCTGGCAATGCCCGGTGCAGCTGCGGCCAGCTGGCCACTAGGTGTTCCCCGTGCTCCTCTTCAGGCTCCCAGGAGACAGCCAAATGCTCTGCCAGGAGCTGTGGCTGGGAAGCAAAGGCCTGGGGTGGGAAATGAATACACCACAGGATGATCTGCGCCGAAGGCCAGTCAGGAACATACATTTGTTCTGTAACCACCCGCTCACTTTTTTTTAATGCCACGTTTTCTCTTTCCTCCCCTCTGCCCAGGCTGTAGAAGAAGTGAGGTTTAAATCCCGGTGGCTGTAAGGAGAATTTCCTGCTCCCCAAACCCTTCTGCTTTTCCAGGGAAAATGTTCCAAGGGCAGAATTTAAACTTGTCCTCTCCCCCACAAGCTGGCCCAGGGCTCAACACCAAGTACCTCAGAGGGGCCAAGGGGTTTGTCTGCCCTGGGTGCTCTTCTCCCTGTACTGAGCACTCCTTGCACTGGGACCGCATCACTGCTTCTAGTCTCCCTCTGCCACAGCCAAAGCCAAAACCAGAGGGCCTGCACCCAACCTTCATTTACCAGCACTGAGGTTACTCGTTTAGACTTCAGGGGGCTGACAAAGCACCGCGCTGACTGCCTAGTTATGGTAAATCTGACCCCTGCAGAAGGGGATTGCCAAAAGCAGGAAATCCCTGGCTGAACTTCTCACCCTGGGAGTACTGACAGTGATGCAATGCTGCTGGAGAGCGGCTCGGCGATGCTGATGGGTGCAGCAGCCCTGCTGCCAAACCTTTATCTTCCTTAATAGGTTCGGTTTCATGTTGGATTTCTTTTCCCCTGCTGGGGAAATAAATTTGCTGTGTTTCTGCACGGGGACACTTTACAGGACGCACAGCAGGACTCCAACTCCTGTATCAGTACCCAGAACCTCAATGTGCTGGCAGTGGGCTCCCATCTTGGCAGGAAGGGGAATTTTGAAAGCAATTAATTGCATAGGTGTTAATCGCCTCACAGAGCACTTAACTGAGAAATACACATCTGCTTTATCAGGGTAACCAAAGAGGAAGAGAAACCCTCCTGCCTCCCATCCTAACCCTGTCTGTTTGTAAACCCACCAGCTGTATGGAGGCAGATGGTAACATTTTGCCATCAAATCTTTTGTCCCCTTCCTTCACTCCTGAGCCCGAGATGTAGACTGTGACCCTGCAGTCAGCACCACCAAGACAGATCCTTGGGTACGAGGCAGAGCCTCCCCCGAAGGCAGTGTGACACTGGAAATAAAGACATAGGATTTGTGGGATGGCTTAGAAGCACGCTAGCTTGGGAGCCTGATTCTACACCCACGTAAGGTATGTAAAAAGAGGAAAAATAAGAAATGAAAAAAGCTGATGGCTCTACGCCTCTGGCTACATGCAGCACAGGACCGCGGCTGTGTAGTGCTTACCTGGAGTGGTAGGACTGGGGCCAGGGGATGCCAAGCGTGCCCTGAGATATTTGCATCATGCTGGGATCGGGTTGGTTCTCCGCAAGTTTGGTTGAATGCCAGGAGTGAGGTCGGCCTGAAGTTTCACTCCGCCTAGGTAAAAGCAGAAGGATTTTGCATGTAAACAGCAGGCCAGCTCCTTCAAGGAAGAGGAATGTGAAGAAACACCGAGAGGCATTTAAAATTGCTACCGCTCACTTCTGTTCACTGCTACATTTTTGTCTTTCCCGAGCGAATCATGAGCCATTCCCAGCACTCACACCACACGTCCCCCCTCGTGTTTGCAAACCAAAGAGCACGGGCAGACAAGCATCCCCACGCAGCAGTTCAGGCTGGGCTGCCTGTGGGACTCCCACACCATGCAGCGAGCAGGCTGGCAGCATGGGATTCCTACGGATGCAGAAGGAGCGCTTTTCTCAAAAGGTTCCCTTCATTTTGAAGTGACTGCTGGTGCAGTCATTGAAAGGATCACATGCCACCAGGGGGTGGAAGCCCAGACAATGCTGTTTTGATCTCTCCTGGGTGCTTATAGAAATGCAGGACGAGATGTGCCAGCCAGGTGCCGTGCAGCCAGGCAGCTGTCCTGCTGCTGCGTCCTGCACAGCGCAGCCAGCCGGGGGCTCTGCCAGTCACCGACACTAAGAAGGCTTCCAGCAGCTCTCAGAAGAAAAAAAAAACACAACCAACAACCTCATTTCAAGTACATAATGGTGCAGTGGAAAGTCGAAGCAGGGGTTTAGCAATCAAGTACCCTGAATGTGCCGCACAGACTCTCCTCTGCCCCAGCCTTTGTGCTCGGCTTTAATCCTCCCTGTTTTCCATGGGGATCGCTCCCCTGCTCTAGCACGCATCCCTGCAGTTTCCAACTCTTCCTGCAAGAACGAGGAGCAGTACTGGACCTGTGTAGCACCAAAATCCCAAATGTGACAGCCTGAAGGTCAACCTCGCCTACTCCCATAAAGCATGAAGCCAAGAGGCGCTGACACATCTTCCAAGTCCTTGTCTCACCGAAATCTTCACAGTGCAGCATGTCCTGAATAATGTAAACAGACTAAAATGCCCTCTGCAGATATAAAACACAGGCCAAAAGAGGACTCTCCTAGCACTGCCTGAGACTGGGAAAAGAAAGGCTACGGGAAAATGTCCAAGGCAAAAACTGCTTGTTAGGGTCAGACCGCGTAGCGGCACAAACTGACATTTGCACTGACTGATGTTCTGCTCCACAGAGTTGCGTTGGCAGACACTGAGAAGCAGAACCACTTCACCAGGAGGTTTTCCATGCAGATTTCAGAAGGGCAAAGCACTCCCTCATCATCAGATAGAAGAACAAAAAAGGGACACCTTTTTCCTTTCACCATTTGTTGTGACAGATTGTGTTAAGGAGAGCTGAAGTGGAGGTTTATAGGGGGTGAGCTGAACCAAGCACCCTTTTACCATTTCATGTGTAGGTGTGTTTAAAACAGAGCTCTCTCGTTATGCTCCTTGCCCCAAGAAACAAGGAAACTTGCTGGCAGGATGGAAAGCTGACAAAACTGTTTATTACAAAAACCCCATGCTTTTGCCTTCTCCGTTGCAGAGATTTAAAGACTTTCTTTGTACTTGGAAGGAGTAAGAGCCCCCAGCATTAATCTTTTACTTGTGAAAGCACAAGGGATGATCACAAGCAAAGCACATTAGCCCTTGATTTGATCAGTAAAAAGCTTCAAGGAGTAGCAGAGCCAATCCTCTGAGCCGCAGATATTTTAAACCCTTTTGGCCAGTATCCTTGTAACAATACAACACACGGAGGGCGAAGCTGTGAACTGAAGTCAGAAGACATGCCGTACCAGCTCAGCGCAGGATAACCTTGCATTGTTTCCACACCTACCTGATCCTGGAAACGTGGATTAAGGGTAACCGAATCTTAGCCGAGCTTAAGCCAAGAGAGGAAGCGCCGCAGTACACATGATCTCCGGCTCATGTTGCAGACTCACGCAGGTGATCTCTGAGGAGGAGGCAGGATGGAGGTACGCGTGCACCGAATGGCAGAGACTGAGGGCTTGATCCAGTCCCCCTGAATCAGTCAGGAGACTGCCCCTGACACGGAGCTGAGGGCTGGAGAACGGCACAGCCTTGTCTGCGTGTGGGTGTCTGGGGAATGCCAGAAATTCCTACCTTCAGCCTCCTGTGACACCTGAAAATAGCACCTTGCTTCACTCTGCTTCCTTAAGCTTAGTTTATAATTAGTGTTATTATTGCCCAATAAGGGAAAAGGGCTAGAACTGGAGCGTAACACAGCAGTGAGCAACGCAGTGTCTCCAGAACAGCTATCTCCCATTAGGGATCTGGGGGGAGCTGAACGTGGTTCATCTGCCAAGCTTGCAACAGCTTCTGGTTACGCTGGTGCTACTGCAGAGCACAACTGTCAGGAAGCAATTAAAGGCAGCGCACGATTAAGCTCCTCTTGGCAAGTGGGGCAGAACTGCTCTTGTAAAACCCACAGTGTCAGATCCTGATTCATCCCAGACAAACTGGCTGAGTGATAAAACTTGCAAATGCAGCAGCTAATTCCTGACTTGAGTGAAGACATAAATAATTAGACCTTTAATTGGTACAAATTTGGTATAGCTCAGTTGCCTTCAACAAAACCAGGAGCAAGAGCTGACACTGTTCTAGATCTGTAAGATTTCAAAATGCGGAACTTTATTCATAATAATAAACCACCCCATCCCTTATCCTTTATACCTGTTCCTCAAGGGTTACACCTGTACTATACTTGCAAAAGAGTTTGGACAAACATATTAGTAAAAAATTCACTTCAAACGATGCGGAAAGTGATCCCTCAGTTGTAAATGCCCAGGCTGGAAAAGAGACCCCTGGTTCCTCACGGACACCTCCAGTGATGAGGTAACTTGGGCATCCAGGTCAGGCTGGTGCCCCGACAGATGCCTCGGAGCAAAGATACTCGGGGCAGGCAGTGGAGCTGATGCAACGCTGGCAGCTAACAGGTCCTGCAGCAACTTTAACACTGATGACATACCAGATACTGCCAAATTCACACCGTAAACTGGGAGAATGAAGAGAAAAAGAAAGCCTTTAATCTTGCCCAGCTGGTGTTATCTGGGTGCTCCTTCTTCCTATCCTTGTCACGGCGGTTTCAGACAGAAATGTGACCGGCACATTAGCAGTCTCCTCGAACACAGTCTGGCAGAGGCTTGATGCAGTCTGGGCTGCGAGGACTGTACTGACATTTCTGAGGTCCGTAGCAGTAATAGCTCTGCACCTTTCTCTTATTAGGAAGAACTGAGTGTGTTCTCCTCTGTAATCTCTGTAGAAGATTCTTTTTATGCTTTGTATGCAAAACAGTTATGGAAGCGTACACTTTATAAGGATAGCTTGGCACCAACTGCAAATGAATCAGCACCTAAGGAACAGCCGTCAGCTTTCTTCACAGTGTAACAAAAAGGTTGGGTTATGTTTTTCCCATGCTTACAAACTAAAACCATACAAAGCAACACATTCAGTGTAATTTCTGTTCTTTATGAGCATGTACAACCTGAGGGCTTTGCTTCAGCCATCCTCCAGCTGTGTCCTCCGAGAGCTTCTACTTCTGTGCATGAAGGCCCACCTTAACTAAAGGAGGCAATTCAGCTTTTTCAAACTGCCATTTTCTTTTTTTCTTGCCTAGAAAAACTTCCATTTTCCTAAACCTCCAAATAGAGCGGCTTTGAGGGAAAAAAAAAGGACAAAAAGCTGTTCTAACAACCCCTACAGACTCCAGATTTCTCACAGCTGTCTTCAAGTCACCAGCAGCCTGCTGCACGCTTTGCCCAAGGCTGAGGAGCAGTGCAGCAACACCAACCACTGCTGCCCCGACAGCAAGAAGTGCAGGTGGATGCCCACTGTTACGCCCAGTTCACGGGGACCAGTTTTTATGGTAGGATGAAAAGCAGGAAGGAAGCAGCTTCCTCCCCTGCCTCACAAAGACTGACTTAATTTTCTCCTTGCAGACAATAAGGGGATGTAACTCAGCCTTTTAGAAAGCTAATGACTGATAGCCAGTGAGGGGACGTTGCAGCTGACTGAGTAGCAGCTCTGAGTTCTCCATGCCCCAGTAAACCCACCTATTTTTCCTGCAACTCATCCACAGTGCTTGCAGGAAGTTAAGTTCAGCAGTCACACGCCTGGCAAACACATCATCTAAGTCGTCGTCTTTCTAACTACTGACCTTGTGTGCATTTTGTCCCTGTCCCAGCAAGCTTCAAAACCCCCCTCAGCAGAGAAATGGGCAACACTGAAGAGAAAGGCATCAAAACTAATCAAGAAAAGTAGCTTTCCTGGAGGAATCAAGCTGTGGATGCAGGCAGGGGCAGTGGTCAGTGGGAACCCATTCCCCATGATCAGGCAGATGGGAAGAAACGAAGAGATCTAATGCCAGCAGGTTTGCTCTGTGCCATCGCAGCCATCCTAACGCGTTGCTGCAGTCCCTGTGCCCAGCTACTAAGCAGGAGATGAAGGAAAAACTAAAGCACTCAGAAGCCTATTAGGATTTCAGCAGAGTGAGGCCACAATCTACTCAAAGCAACGTCGCTCTTAATTAAGGTTCAGGCATGGTTCTAAAAATAAGCATAACAGACGAGGCCAATTAGGAAGAAGTCGGGCCATAATGGCATCAGCTTGGTGTGTCTTTCACTGGATCTGTCTTTTTAGGCTCACAGAGCCCTTCTGGTAAATTCAATGGCAGAAGAGATGTGGAGTGTGCTCTGTTCCTCCATGATTTTCATTAAAATGAGGAGAACTCATTAGAAAGACATGAAGTATATGAAATGGTATTTCAAGTCATAAATCTGGGGCAACAGAATCTCCTCACTTGTAAAGGAAAGGGAGAGTTGCACCCCTCACCCGTCTTTATGCTCAGATTAAAACTTTCCCTAAGTAAAATAGAAATAATAATAAAGCATTGAAAAAAAACTTATGTCAGGACATTTAGACCAAACGTGTGGACGCAACCTTCTTTTCTGCAGTATGTTCCTCTCTGCCCCTTCCAGAGCACATTTCCCCAGACAAGGAATCCCCCCCGAGCATATCACAGCTTTTAGCAGTTTTGGTCTTTAACACACACACACAGAAAAAACAACTCGAGTACCATATCCCAGCTGAGTTCAGCACCCTACCCCGGATCAGTCCGCTCTCATTCCTCTCTCAGACACCTTTCCCAGTGATGCTGTCTCTGCTTGTTGCTCCCAGCCCACATCAGATGCTATTTGTTTTTTTCCCTCTGACGAGCATCACTTGAGATGTCTGGGTTGCATCAGACGTGGCCTTGAGCTCTGTGTCTGAACTGGCAGACAGGCACTGAGGTCCCTGAAGTCTCTCAGGGGCAAGGAAGCAGAGCATCAGAGGCTAATCCTCACATTTCCTACCATTACCATCACCAACTCTTTGGGACAAGCTCCGTTCCAGACCACCATGGGGAAAAAAAAAGCCCTGGGTGAAGGCAGAGATAACAACCACATACGTGGATGTATGGACAGATTCCTTCTACCATTCTTCTCAACTCCACAGGCAGGACGCAGCCTGTCTGCCTTCCTCTTCTGCTAGCACCAAAAGCAGACAAAATAAAAATAAAAATGAGGACAGACTATTTGGTGGAAGGGAACAACCAAGGGGACAGCAATATCTGTCATGCTGACCCTGGTGAGGGGCGAGGTGTGGATGGCTCTGGACAGGTGACAGCATCAAGTGCTGCAGCAGAGTTTGCAGGAGACAGAAAACAGCTTTTCTTGAAAGAAATGCTCTCCCCTGGGCTGCAGAAAAAAGGCATGAGATCACTCAGAGGTGACGGCAGCTGCGAGCAACAGTCGCTCTTTGGGTGAACTCATGAACAGTCAAACACTGTAATTAATGATTATTGGTCTTGTACATCACACCTCTGTGTTATCACATTTCTCTGGTAACCCCTAGGCTGCCTTATCCAAGGAGGGGGCATTTATCCCACTTTCCAGAAAAGGAAACAAGGGCCTTAAGAGGTGAAGTGAATCACCCAGCAGGCCTACCGCAGAGTGCCGCGCCAGGAGCTGGGCCGTGCGCTGCTGCTGCGCTTTCCCTTCGCCCGAGCATCCATCTGCCAGGCAGTATTTAGACTGAGGGCTCTGCCCTGCACAACGAAAGGGTCCCGCTGACATTCCCTGACACTAAGCAGACAGCAGGCTTCAACAGGAACAGCGGGGCTTTGGTTATTAGTGCGAGAGGTGATGTATACAACCTTCATTCTTGTTGATTACGGGGTTCAAGGACTCTGTCCTTCTGGGATCTTCTGACAGCTTTCCTTTTTTTTAAGAAAGCATTACCAAGCTACATGGTAAGTATGACTTAAACTGCAGAATAAAGGGTATTTCGGATCTCTGTCTTGAGAAAATACTTGCTGCCAGGATAGTCTGTCTGTGCTGCTCACACCGGGCTGTGCCTTAGAGGTGGGGGAGCTGCTGCAGTCTCCTGCTTGGTACTTGGGGCACACAGAGGCTGGGATGAGGAGCTGGTGAGCACTGGCTTAAAGACCCTCTGCAATTTCACTCATCTTGCCCCAGTTTTACTGTTTCCTTCACTGGAAAAAGACGAAGAAAGGACAGACATGGAAAAGAGACAGCTGGCCAGCTGACAGGGTCTTTGTTTCAGCTTTCATCTCTGAGAAGGCCCCTGCTATGTGTTCTCCAGGCGTTCCCATCAACTCCCAGAGCATGGGTAGAAAAACTCAGCTGCCAGACCCTAACATGGTTTAACCTGCCTGTGTCTCTGCAGAAGCCACAGTGCTGTGCTGATTTATCCTCATTGATGAATTGGCCCAACGGGCTTAATTCAAATAATTTTTTCTCATTCTTCTCCGGTCGGTAAATTAGTTAAAAAGACAGAAAAACAAGCATAGCTTAGATTCTTTTGCCCTCTGATATCAAACACACAGCAACTTGCAACAGGAGAGACTTAGAAACAATGGAAGGAATGTGTTTTCCCAGTCTCCTTCAGCTCCTCAGAGGAACTCGGGGGCTGGCAGCAGAAATGCTGCCCAGTGAGCCTGATTATCCAAACGCAACGCGGACAATGGGGCGCGGCAGGTAACCAAGGGGATTCTCAGGGCGAGTTCGCAGATGGCAGCTGGGTTCTGCTCTCACTTGGAGGGCTACAAATCACAGGCAGCACCAAAATCCTGATGGGGAGATGATCAGGGGGAGAGAAGAAGGTCGAGATGCTCCGCTGCGACACCTGAGAGACCGGTCCTGAGCTCTGGCTTCCCCCTCTGACTAAGGATGTTCGTTCATCACCCTGAACCTCAGAAACTGCCGACAGCCTTTGTCGCTGTGGGCGTGTTTGCAGAAAGTCAACAAGCAGGAGGACTGCACCCAGTGGTACAGCCGAAGCAGTTGGGGCTGAAATGCCCTCCCACACTCAAATTCTTATACATTAGAGCAACTTCCTGCTTGCAACCAAAGCTTCAACGCGAGTTAAGCCACGGAGAGAGGCACACACAGCCTCCGACACCGCCGGAAAAGGGAAGGAAAACATTGGCACCGCATCCAAAGACAAGCTAATCCAAGTGAAATGCTAAACTCTGGAGCTTCTACAGATATCTGCTGATAGATCGACAGGCCAGCAGGATTTACAGCAGGCATGTCCTGAATAACTCACTGCTATAGAAAGGTGGGGGATGCGTGGTGAGCTTCTTTCCCAAATTTGCTGTGGGTCACATACCTCAGGAACTGCAGAGCCCCACACCCTCCGAGTCAAAAATAAATCTGCCCCTGATTAAAGTAGCTCAAGGAGAGATTTCAGCCTGTAAAATCTGCTCCATCTGGAGGAGATGCACAGGGCCAGGGTCTGTAACTGGCAGCAGTGGCTAAAAGCTGGAGCACCTCCACCAAGGCCAGCGAGTTTGCTCCAGATGTGCACCTTTGCTTGTAAGATAGGAACGTGACTTGACACGCATCCCATCCCCTCCTCAGCTGCTCATCTGGACTCCAAGTAGGTCACGGTCTGGCCCGAATTCATGCTGCCAATAAAAGTCACTGCCTCGTGGTGCGAATCTCAGCAGACTGAGACACAAACATCCATGAGGTCATCCAGATTACCACCTGGCTGATGCAAAAGGCTCTTTTGATGCCACTAAAAGCTTTGCCTGAGCAAACCCCGTAGGATTTGGCCCTACACTGCACACACAAAGGAAGGAAACAAGGCTCCACCACAGCACTGGTTGATCCAGAGCAATTCAGGAAGCTGCCTTCTGAAGACATTGACTCGTTCAGATAGGCTCTCAGCAGGCTTGTCTTGAACACCAAACTCCCCTAACACTCACAGACTTGGAAGACGCAAGGAGGTTTTGGAAAGCCAGGCACCTAAAGCTGGGGAGCTGCTGCAGGCTTACATCAGTGCTGTGGAGATATTTTGGTCCCCCATCTCCTATGGGAGACAAAACTGACGAAGCTTTTGAAAAGGATGGACACCTCTTCCAACACCCCTTCCCAGCGAGTCGCCCTCTGCCAAAACAAGAACATTTTTACACCCAGCCCTGCGTTAAATCTTACTGACATCGAGCAAAGCTGATCCTTGACTCAAGGCCCAAGAGGTCAGTTCCTTTCATTTCCCTGGTACTATCTTAAGGGCAAGGAAACCACAGGGAAAGGTGGATGTGAGGTTAAGAAACTGTCCTGTACCTCTTCCAAAAACCTGATGCCATAGATGCTGGAGATTCACCCTGCTCCAGCCCAGCACTGCTGCTGCCCTCACTCCCAGGAAAGGGAAGTGGAGTTTGCCAGCCACTCTCCGAGAACAGCAGCCACCCAACACAGGCAGCAGACAGGGACGTGGATGCACACGCTCTCACCTGGTCTTCAGCCGCAGCTTAACTCCCCCCAACCATGCGGTTCTGCTGGGCTGAAAGTCAGAGCTCACGCGGTCTGGCCTGAGCGGGCTGGGAGACAGGTTGGTGCATCCCTTCGCTGCATGCGTGTCCCTGTCGAAAGAAACCAAAGGCAGGTGAGCATCAGCACACAGAAATCTCCATCTTTGCACCCTACATTCACAAGGGTTTTAAGAAAGAAGATGATCATACGCACACAGAAGGGGTGAGGCAGGGGCATCAGGCTGGTTTTTAAAAAGTGCAAAGAAAATGTCACAGGAAGCCACTTGTAGCCCTTTGCTTCTCTCTGTCACTGCTCCGGCAGGCTGTAAGAGCCAGGCTTTGCTCTTTCTACCTAGGCAGTGCTCAGCCCCTGCGAGTGCCCCTCACAAAGCATTCTGGAGGAGCTGCACAATGCTCAGCACGCAGGAGGGAACTCAGCTGCAGCATCCACGGCACAAAATACATTACCCTGCATCTGCATGCTGGGATTCAAAATCCCTGCGCGTGGAGTTCAGGGGCTGCGGGGCTGCATGTGCCCTACCCGCACGTAACCACCTTACAAACGCCCTGAACACACGAGAGAAAAGCTGAGAGAAAGGTCCGCACGGTGACAGCAAGAGAGAGAAGTCTATCCCCACCTCTACGGGTATTTCCAAATTTTGTTAGCAAACGAATATTTACCCCGCTTCACCACGCGCGTGCAGAAGTCACACAGGCACCGTGCGCTTCGGCTCCTTCCTTCCCGCAGGCACGCTGCTCCCACTTGCTCCCATTTTTAGCACCCAGACGTGGGCCAGCCTTGCGATTTCTGCCAGCTCGAGGAACCCCCACAGCCGAATAAAAGCGCGGCTGAAAGGGCCCCCTCCGTGCCTCCCTCCGTGCCTCCCTCCGTGCCTCCCTCAGCCTGCAGCGGCCGAGTTGTGCCGTAATTGCCTCTTGTTGTGTGCTCAGCGGGCTGCAGGCTGGGCGCACATGCCGGCATCTGGGGCTTTGGATAGCTGAGATGGCTTGGATGCCATTCCGGTGAGAGGCCGGCCGTCTTTGTGTCCGGCTCGGTCCTCCCCCACGCTCCCTCCCCGAGCCCCACGTGCCAGGCAGGAATGTTAAGCCGCGCGCTGCGGATGAGACAGAGCCGGGGAGCGCGCAGCGGCACTTTCACCTAGATTAGGGAAAGCGACTGCTCCACAGTGGCCTTTTTTGCTTACCCTGCTTCTCTCCATCCCAATTTTACCCCAAATCCTGCCTGAGCTGCATTTCTTCTCCCTATGCCAAATTCTGTTCTGCTTTGTCCTGTGCCACCTGCTCTCCCTCTGCACAAACCTTGCTGTGTGCGATGTAGATCTGGCTCCAACGTGTTTAGTAAAATGGATGCAATGGGTCAGGGACATGGAGAGCAAGGCAGCACTCGCTCACTACCTGCATGTTCAAATAAAACATCAAGCCTCTCATCAGACCGTAAAGATGCCCCTTCCTGCTGCAGCACTGGCCATGGGGCATGGCAGGGGCACAACCTCCCTTACTGCTCCCCAGGATGTGCCAGGACCACGAACTGCTGCGCTTCTCCTTGCCTACCAAGTTCACCGTCAGAAATCCCCCAAACTTTTAGAGAAGAATTAACTGCAAGACAAAGGATGGGAGAGCTGCTACAGATAAAAGGAGGATTTAAAAGACCCTGCGCACACAGTTGATGCATACTAACAGGTATACGGTCTTGCAGGTGAAACCTGTTTACTGCTGTAGCGTTCAGAGGACACAGCCCCTTTTCAGGCTTTGTACTGAAACACGGCAGAGATGGTCCCAGCCACAGAGAACAGCACTTGTGCCCCTACAACACTGCTCAGGAGAGATTTCCGTGGCAAGGTGCCCCAGGAAGCCCCTGGGAGCATTTCAGCACAGCTCGGATCCGTGGCGAGGCTGCTGCCCATCGCCCTGATGCCTGATGGGGTGTCTCAGTGACAGCACCGTGGTGGGATCCCATCAGAGGGGACAGGACCTCAGCAGAGGCAGGTCTTGACCGCAGGGTAAATCCTGGCCTCCCTGCTGAGCTCCCAGGCAGGGAACTACCACTCCTTACATCTCTGCTTTACCAGCAGGGTCACTAGGGGAAGGTGCTCTGCTTCGGCACAGCCAACTTTGGCTCTCCCAGGCTACACGATAGCTGTGCTCCTGCACTATGTGAAGCTGCTCCTGCCTCCTCTCCAGCCAGCTATCGCAGAAGTAGCCAGGAACAACATTTAGGACTGAGGAATTGCCCCTGTGCCTAACGCAAAAGAAAAAAAAAAAAAAAAAGAATAATCAGCAGCTGGAGAAACTGAGACAGAGGAGTAAGCACACACACCCTCCCCATGCCCACAGCCCAGTGATCTTTCAGCACTCAAGGCTTTTTTTTTTTTTTTTTATAGCTTTAGAAACACGTGAAGAAAGCAAGAGACAACACAGACTCCGTAAGCTCCACTGCGAGCAGAGCTGTCCCAAAGTGCTGCTTCCAAGCATCCCCACAGGGATCCACGCAGACCCAGACCTCACAACCGGCGGCTCGGAGCAGCAGGAGGGTAAGCAGCCTGGGTGTTCCCCCTCACACAGGGAGAAAACCCAGCTTGCCAGCATGCATAACTGCGGGGTTTATGTCAGAGACAAAGAAACGTTAATTAGTGCCTGCATGGGCTCCGGGGTTGTTGTTTGGGGGTAAGAAGGAAATGCAATGGAGTTTCTTCCCGGGCCTCTTAAAAAACCGTAATTACTGAGCTCTGTGTGGAACGATGGGCTCGCTAAGACATTGAAAACTAATCAGGCAGTCTATAAATAACACCATTAATCAAGCCCGGTGGGGAAAGCAAGTGATGAGGATCCCTCTGCTAGGGAAACGCACGCAGTGCCAGGTGCTTTGCCACAGAGGATGCAGCGGACCCCCAAACCCAGCACCTTTCCTCCACTCACCACTTTCTGCCCCACACTCATCTCTAGAAAGAGACTTCTTCAGCGGCGATACGAGAGCAGAGACACCCAGAGCCTACCTTGTGTCTGGACTGTTGCTACTCACCCCCTTTCCTCTGAGCATCCCTCCTCCAAAAGCCTGTGCCAGCAGCAGGGCGGTGTGGTGTGCCCCGTCCCTGCAAGGGCGCCCAGCCCACTGGGATCGTCCTTAGGGCTGCATTTTATTTCGGGACGTTGCAAAGGGCCTCACAACTGCATAGCTAAAAAGTCTCCCGGCAAGGAGTGGCCCGCAGTTGTTCTTGGTGTTATCGAATTGTTTCGAAAGCTCGCAAGCAGGAGACAGGAAAGCTAGCAGCCTATTTAAGTCTCCTTTACCTCCCACCTGAGGCTGGCAGCTGCCTCTGAAATCTTTCCTTTTCTAAAAAATTCTTGTTTAATTACGAATTGTTATTTATACTCGCTGCTTCAGCGGTGCCTTTGGTATTTAATACCCCACATGTTACTGACTGGCTGTACAGAGGCGCTCCGCTCAGCTTTTCCCTCATCTAAAAATACGGCCTGGTAGGGTGTTTTTTTTTTCCTATGTTCCACCCTCAGCAGATGAATTCACTGCTACAGACTTCAGCCTTTTTAAGAAATGCCTACAGCCAGCTGCAGCCCAGCGTTACAGGCCAGGAGCTTCGTCGTGTCAGGGCGCAGCCAGCGCTGTGCTGGCAGGGAGCTGCAGCCAGCAGGAGAAGCGGGCAGTGCCACACCAGCCAGGCAGCACCTCCCCTGCCCTTCCTGAACGAAGCATCTGCAAAGCTTTTCCCTATTTTTCAGCATCTTTTCAGAGCCCGACAAGAAAGCAGAGGTAGCCTTATTTCACGTGGCTCGTTCATCCACTCCCTACAAGACTGGTTTGCCTCTTTCTGCCACCCGACATCTCGTGCCCTGCCCGAGCTGTCACGACCCTGTAGAGCTTATTCCACGCTTTAGGGAGCTCCCCTGCTTTTGACCATAACCAACTGTGACCTCCTCTGGCCGCCTTATCTGCCTCCTGCACTGACCTCCCATTACCTGCATACCTCACATATTTCCTAGCATCTAGCTTAACCTTTCAGGCTCTCGGCTTTTCTCTCTCACCTTTTTCGATTTCCCTTATCATTTCCTAACCCAATGCCTCGTCGATAGGTGCGGGTGCGTGCCTCTGCCCAGCAGATCCCCCAAAATCAGTGGCTGGACCTGCTGCCCAGTTTCAGCCGGGCTTTGCAGAGATAACAGCCTCAGAGATTTAAGCTCCAGGTATCATAAAACAGTCGAGTACCGGGAGTGGCACAAACCATTGCTCTCACCGATGAAACGCTGCAGCGTAGGCTCAGCTCTCTGGCTACAGCTCCTGAAGGAGAGATTTGACACAGGGAGGGCACACAAAACCAAGCTGCTGAAGTCTCCCTGCTGATAGCGTGCTTTCCAGCACATTAGCCTTACACTTCTTCTGTCGGCACTAGCATCCTGTACGCTGCTTTTCTGCTTAGCTGTCTGTGATTCCAGGTATGGGTCTAGGACAGAGATGAGATCATCCATAAACAGCACCTGGAACTATATATAAAATTTATTTTTGTGTTTTCTTTTTAAAACTCTTCATAATAGCTATTTTTCTAATGGTTCCACCTCTTGGAGTCACGGTGACTTATATTTTCAGCTAACTCCAAGTTTCTTGCCATGGCAATAAAAGACCTAAATCCCACAGGTTCCAATCCACAAGCGACAGCTTTAGTCATTTTTAATGTCTCAGTATTTCTAAGCCAAGTGTTATTCCTAGAAAAGAGGATGAAGCTCAAATTCTGGCTTTTGTTTTTTAATCATTTGGGACCAACAGGAGTGTTTCTAACCGGTATCAGAATTAAAAGCTTTCCTAGAAAACTAATTCACCTGCTGATGCTCCTGAAATTGAGAATAAAGCAAGGAACTCCTCTTCCAAGTTCTACAGCAGTTGTTAGGTGTTACCTAATACTTTTTCCTTTGTCTACAAGGGGAACATACAAGGCAACCCTCCTCCACTACAGAAGCAGCCGACAGCACAGCACAAACACAGAAACGAGGAGAAGCAGCAACAATGCAGGACTGAGCTCCGACAGCGCTGCGAGGAGGGAGGTGAAGGGGTTAAGACCACGGTTTTATCCCGATAGCGTTACATTATGTCACAGGGCGTCCTGAGGTCCCCAGTTCAGCCAAGTGAGGTAAGGACAGTTGGGCAGCTTCACCTCTGGCTATCCTCATCCTGCAGGCTGCGGGCGAGCTCTCGGCAGCTGAGGAGCTGGAATCACGTCTCCTTGCGAACGAAAACGCCGCCTCCACGGCAGTTCCCCATCTCCTGGCAAGCAGAAAGCCCTTCTGCCTTCTCCACGCAGTTAAAGAGCAGGTTCCCCTGGGCAGTGCTGCAGGAGGGCAGGGAGAATGTGCTCATCCCGGGCTCCAACCCTTCCCTCTCCGGTGGGCACACTGTTTTGCGGATCCTCCTGCTCTGCCTGAAGCGAGAAGACCGGATTGCTTACGTATTTCTTATTTTGTTACCTCCTGTGGCTGGTCCAGAAATAGCCCATAATCCACAGATCCGTCACGCTTTCAGAATCTCCTTTAGCTGCAGTGGGAGCGTCCCTGCGTGGCACAGCACAAAGGCCCAGCTCCTCCCCTGGAGCTGCAACATCTGCACAGGTTTGTGAGCCTCACTCAAGGGACCTGGGAGCCAGACAAAGCCATCGCCAGCTGGAAATGCGCGGAAAAAACGTTTTTTTCCATCAAAAAAATTCTTGCCTGTGGAAGTGAAACTTTTCCTCGGAGAGCACGCAGTTTGGGCTGCAGCTTTTGCTGGGAAAAGTCCTTCAGGCCCCGTGTGAGCTTTCTAACCTGCAAGTTAGAGCACTCACCTGAGATGGAGGACCTGGAGACCCAGCTTCACGTCCAGAGTCTAATGAGGCAGAGAAGGAACTGAAGGCTGTTTCATGGGCACCTCAAAATGCACCAGGCCCTGCCTGGGGAAACCCTTGGAAGGACTCAGTTGCATCCCAACGCAGAGCAAGGCAGGTCTGAAATCACAGGACTGCTTACTGAGCATGGAAATCTTGGGACCAAATGAGATGTTTGTCCTGGAGAGTTCTGCAGCTGTATCCACGTCCCAAGCAGAACCAATAATGTCCACCCCTTGGATTTCGATGGGTCTGCAAAGCTGGAGGAAAAAAATACACGACCCAAAACCACAGCGCTGCTGGCTGCTGCTTCTGAGATACATAAATGCAAATATTTTTTCTATGCATCGCAGGGACATCCGTGCTGATTATCTGTTAAGATGGGATTAGTAGAGCTGATCCTCATGCTGTAAGCCAATCACCAAAAGGAAAAAGAAGGAATTTTCCAGGAACAGTGCAGAGCAGAGGCGGCTTGCGCTCCTCTAGATGCACGACCACTACTGAAGACAAGCTAAAGGGCTAAGAAATCACTGAGCTGTCATGGGATGGGACATTTGACATGAATACATTTCATATCTGAGCACTCACTGCCTTCAATCTAGTAGCTCCTATGCAATCATGCTGAGTACACGGTGTGTCAGGGCAGGGAAAAATAGGCTGAGAACTCACTTGGAATGAAATCAGACTTAGAGCTTTCCTTCCAGGAGGGCTCGTCACTTAACTGCAACTTAACCAACTTCCAATTAAAGGCAGAGAATGAGCACTGACCTCCATGTCCAGAGAGGAAAAATCTGGTGAACAGAGACTGGATTTTGTCTGTACAATACCATCTATTTCCACTTGCCCACTGCTTTCCAGGCTTTCCCTTTTCTCTGAGATTGGATGGGTTTTATTTGACCTGACCTCAATCCCACAATCTGGCCACGCTGTGTTTGCACAGACCCACACAAACAAGCTGCTTCTGCACTGTACCTGTTTGCAAGCAGAGATCTGAAAGGAGTATTCACATTCATTCGGGTTCCTCACTTAATTTGGTATTGGCCAAGGCACCTTTGAGAAAATGAACTCCCTCTTTGTCTGTGAGAGAGCCCTAATCCTCATTTTGCCCTGGAGGATTACTGGGTACTTAGAAAGGCACTCACATGCACATTTTTGGTCCGTGCCAGCTGCATTTGGGTCCACAATATGCAGCGTTCCCTTTGGTCTTTAGGTTTGATAATAGGCATTCCTTGCACCCAGACCCCAGTGATTGCCACCCTTTTAAGGACACCCTAAATCGAGGCTTTCTGAAATGTGGGCCCTCCCCTGCCTCGCATGAGTAGCTCTCCCTCAGACAGCGTGTGTGAACCAAGCGTGCAGGCAGGCAGCTGGGCACGCCGCCCTGAAGCCTGGAGTCTTTTCTTGTGCTGCTGAGCTGGCGGCCGGAGTGCACGGTTCCCTGCGTGGCCCTGCCAAAAAGACCTGAGCCCTAGCTGGAAGGAATAACCTGAAGGGCTGGAAAGAAAAAAAAAAATAATAAAAAGAGTTTTTATCCCTAGTTATTTCCTGGCTTTTTGTAATAGAAGTTGGTGGTTATAGTGAGGTATGGCTTGCTGCTTGTGTTGTGGTACCACCCAGAAAGCCAGTCCAGGCACTGGAGCCCCCCATGCTTGGATGTACACATGCATAGATAACAAAAGGTGACTCCTTCTTACCCAAGAGCTTGCAGTTAAAATAACCCATTTTAACATAATAACATCTCTCACTCTCCATCGGAGCCAAACTAATGCCAGGAGAGCGTCGTGGTGCTCAAAGGCGAACTGGGGCACAAGCCCATGTCCACACAACTGAGTTCTGGCACATCAGCGGCAGGCCCGGCACCGGTACGTGCCCAATGCTGCAGCACCTTTACATCCTGCTGGTGTTCCTGCACAAAGTGCTCTCTGTGCAGCTCTGACCCAAATCTTCCCGGGATTGTGGCTTAATTCTGTAAAGTAGCATTTCAGGATGTAGTTCAATGGACGCGTAGGACTGCGGTCTTCTCTGGTGTAAGCCAGTGCTGACTTGAGCAGCACTCTGCCAGCTCAGGGGAGACCTCCCCTTCTCAGGAGGTGAGAAATGAGAGCTTACAACTGCCTCGGCCTGCCAAACAGCATCACGATGGCATCCACACAAAGTGGAGAGCAATCTGCTCTGCACCCCAGCTCTCCCCACAAGTGAAATGCTTCCCTGCACCTTGCACTCACCAAGTTTTTACCCTCTTAGAAAACAGGCCTACCTACTTACTCTGTCCAAACAGAAGCAAAATTACAGAGAAATGGCATTTTCGTTCAATTCTACACCTGGGACTCTCACGAGCATCCACAGACCATTATGAACCACTCACGAGATTTTTGGACACAGCAAGCCACACTGGCCTCTGGACAAGGCATGGGATTTGCCTGGGGAAGCAGAGCTTCAACCCTCTTCACCAGGACCAGGATTCATTTCGGAACAACCTTTTGGACCTGGCCATAACAGATTGGGATCAGCTCTCTCCAGGTGCAGCAGCGCTCAGACCTGCTGGTCAGAGGTACCTCAGGTGAGCACGATGTACTGCAGAACGCGGGGAGAAGCTCAGGAACACAGCTGTCTGTTGTAGGACCATGACCCCTGCACACAGGTAAAACAATAAAGTTATCTGCACGTGACCTGGGAGATTCTGATGCTGAATCATGTTGATCAGAAGTCATTTAATATAAATTAAAACTTCTAACTTTTCTTACACAATACAAAGCAAAGCACAAGCTAGTTGTAAAGGACAAGTGTAAATAAAAAAAGCTCCTAGAAAGAAAGGCAGTATGAGAGGGAAGCGAGAGCCATACTCATACACTGTAAGAACCTGGTTCCAGTTTAGGATTATAAAATTCAGCCCTTTCCATGGGAAAAGACAAGCCTCCATGCTGAAGAAGCGATGTTCGCAGTGAGAGATTCACTACCCAGGAAAATCTTCTCCAGAATTTCTGTGTTACACTCACCCTTCAGAACAGTGACATTTGCCGGATACCGAAGGGCTGTCCTTGGGAGGGCTGGGCACGCCAGGCAGCCTGTGTCCCACCTGGGATCCAGCCGGGGGATGGCCCCAAGAAAGGTCCTACTGAAAGGTAGGACCAGCTCCACTGGGAACCGTTCCCACCAGCATAGGAGCTGGGGCCAGGCTCGATCTGCTGGTGCAGTGGTTTGCGTGAGGGTTTCCTAATGCGTTGAAGGCAAAACAAACTAGGTCAGTTCAGACCAGCAATTTAAATGGTTTTAAGCTAAAGATTAAGGGAGTGCTTACACGAACTGTTCCAGTGGCAGATGGATGAGATCTCTGGCACTGATGAGCAAGCAAGGGCATTAATCTCTTCCGCCAGCACAGCTGGATCTCCCTCCCTGGCCTGCATACACATGCACTCCAAGGAACCTGGCTTTTTACCCTGGCAGCTGTCCTTTGAAAATACGGGTGTTACTGGAATGGTAGCTGAGACGCTTTTTGGAAAATTGGTCTCAGTGATTGGTACCAAGCAAACGACAATCTGGGCATCTGCTCAGAGGGACAAAAGAAAGCCTCGCATCCACACTTGTCACAGGCACGGTGGTGTTCAGCATCAAGAACCAACTCAAGTCTACAGCTGAGTTTTCTCTCTGCCCATTAACCTGACTGCTTTGCAGGGCTTCCTGGTGTGCCAGATTTTAATTGCAGTAACTGGAGGGGTGGAGTGAGTTTTAAAGAGCTAAATCACCTTCATGGGTGTAGCAACGTTTAATCCCCATAATAGGAACTACTTCTTACTGAACTGCTTCTCCATCCCACTCACACAACTCTTCTTAGACAAATGACTGAATCCCTTACTCAACACAGCGTGCATTTACTTCCTCAGGATTTCAGCAGGAGATCTGCCTGAGTGAGAAACGAGCAGAGATTGAGTGAGGAGATAAGGATTTGGCCAGCTGCCTTCCAAAACACAGAACCTCTGCATCACCTGGAGCATGACTCCGCACAGAGTTCAGAGCCCCGCAGGTCTCAGGGACTGAAGCACAGAAAAGCAAAGAGAAAAATCCTCTTTTCTGGAGCAGGACGAGGACTGCAGCCAGAGGGGAGGAACCCTTCATCTCCCTTGCTCAGCGTATGCCCCAGAGCATCCCCACTGTGCTCACACAAACCACCCCGAAGGAGGAATCGCCTTTCCCTCCCCAGCAGCGACAGAGGCCCCCTGCACCTGCAGCTCCTAAAACAACGGCAAGGGCTGGCCACCTGCCCCCTGCCCCGCGAAGCCAGCCTGGTGCAGGGGTGCAGGAGAAGTGCCCCCACTGCCCCACCGCGCATTCCTGAGCTGGTGGCGAGGGGCTGTCTGGGGGGACGGGCACAGAGCAGCTGATTTTGAAAAAGAAAGCATGAGGGAGGGGAAAACCAGAGGGAACTGGAAGTGCCAATAAAGCAATTATTCCAGTTTGAGGGGCTGGGGAAGCATTGTAAGGGTGGAAAAGACAAGTGGGCTCCAGCCTCATGACTAGCACGGAACGGATGTGGGCGAGAAGCTAACGCAGGAGCCACAAAAGCTTTCCCAGTTGCCAGTGTAAGCTTTCCCAGTTGCAGTGGGAGCTCTTCTATGAGCACTGTCAACTGGGAAACCCTCCCTCATCACCTCGCCTCCTGTGTTTTGGTCCAATGAGCCCGAGTCCAGACGCAAGTCATCCCCTGGGCTCAAAGCAAGGTTTGAAGTTGGGACTCTGGATGCTCACACACTCACCTGGATGAGCTCAGAGTCTGCCCCAGTGATGCTGTCCCTGGGTAGCACTGGGGCACACTACCTCCAAGCCCGGCTGGGGAAATCCCACGACAGATCACCGTAAGGTTTTGATTTCCAGGGAGATGTCTCAAATCTTGCTGGGCTCCCAGCGACACCGAGTCCCTGTTACAGGTGCTACTCTGTAGATGCAGAATTTTTCATAGCTCTTTGGAAACTCAGAAAAGCCCACTTACTCTAAATGCCTGTGGGCTTTTAACGGGACTTTCCTAACAAGCCACTTAAGATGCATTTTAAAAATTCCACCCGCAACCAGTGCATGTGAAACTGCACAGAATGCTTTCCTTAAAGCAGCTCCAAATGCACTAAAAAGCCGCGGCAGAGGATGACCACCCTCTGCAATGCCAGCTGGCAGACTGCTTTGAGCTCTTCAGGCTACAGACCGTGATCTGATGCACACCTCCAGAGCTAAATAGAAAAAGGCCATTCACGTGCCCCAGTTAACAAAAAATTGTATTGAAATTATTATTTGCCAGCGTGAACAGCAGCACTGTCTCAAAGGAAGCCACATCTTTGCTAGGGACATGCAGTGATCCGTAGGCTCAGTCTGGAAATCTGTTCTTCATGCCAATATGAAAAAGGGGAGCAATGTATAACCCTAATCGCAGCCTCTCCTCATGCACAGGACACGCTGTGATCAGCCTCATTAAAAAAAAACAACAAAAAATAACCTCCAAAATTAAGTCTGGGTGGAGCCAGTCCCAAACACAGAGCAGCTTTTGAGTGAGGAGTGCCAAACTCTTTCACAGGTCGAACAGCAAAAACAAATCCTCTTAAGCAGCCATCAGTGTCAATATTTATTCCTCACAAGTCAGGGACAAGTAGCCTAATAAATGGTGTCAGACAGAGCCTGGTGAGATGGAAGAGGAAGGGGACAGGCTTGGGGAAAGGGCATGACACATTAATCAGCATCACCCCTGCAAAACCCTTGACAGAAACAAGGTAGTAAACTCATTAGCCACTTAGAAACTAAGCTCCTTTTGTACTTCATAGAGTGATAGCCGCCAGGTTCCAGCCTGACGGTTTGCCATCCTCCACAACAAAGCTACCGGGCCCCATAAAATGTTTACTTTTCAATCTACCTCTCAACACACACCTCTCTGGTCTGGAGACACTTTGCTGGCTTTTCTGCTCCCTTTCCTGATGCACTGTACTGAGGTCTGGACTCCAGTGCATTAAGCACTCAAACCAGCATGGAGTAAGAGAGCTCCCAGGCCAAAGCCATCTGCACGGGAAGGCAGACAAATAAAACTACGATTTCAAAAGGTAAAATCCTTAGCCACAAGAGCCACTTCAAATACTGCAGCTTCTCCTTCTCCCTGTGGATCATTCCTGCCCCTGGGTGGAGGTATATCCCGTCCTGTCGGGCGTGTTAGCAGCACCACGTGTGCAGCCACACAGCAGAGCAGGGAACCAGCCCCTCTTAACTTCGCCCAGGTGACTCCGGGTGATGCCTGAAGGTGCCTGTATCAGAGCCCAGAAAAGGACCCGGCTTTCACCCGCATTGTCCGCACAAGAAGGAGTTCATGTTGGGTGAAACACAACGGTGGTGCCAGATTTTTTGACTGATGTAGCTCAGTGAAGCTGTCTGTATTTATGCTTGCCCCTCGCTTGAGAAACATAAGGCACAGGCAAGATTTTGGTTTTGTTAGCATGATACTGCTTAGGTCTTCTTTTAGCAATGTATCTTCTTGTTCCTTGTTAATGCTTGCCACCATGCTCTTCATTCTCTGTTTGGGACCTAATCATCTGCTCGAAACGGCCAGGACCAGCACACACCCTTAACACACTGGAGTACAAAATGTTGGGAAATCCACTCCTGACGAGCTCGTGAGCTGTGTAACCACATGGTTCCTTCCTCCCTGCCCAGCTGGGATAATGCTGTGAAGACAAATGGCTTCATCTTTCCATCAGGGCTGTAGAATAGTTTTTAGAGTGATGCCTTACAGCACAGAGTAGACCCCATCTATCCAGGGAAATGTAAACTATCTCAGCACGACTGGGATGTAGCCATGTTGCACCGGGGGCCCTGTACCCATTATAACTCTGCTGTGCACGGGCCATCAGTTATCATCACGTACTTTACTTAAATTAGCCTGAAATGGAGTCTGTCTCCAGCCTGGAGCCTGCTTGTAACTGCAAAGGAATCCGCGCCCTCCGCAGCACACGAGACAGGATCAGGTCACTGCTGGAGAGCACTTGGCCGGCTATTTTTGTTGTCTGGCTGAATACTTTTCTTTGACGCCCGCTTCAAGTTGCTGAAAGAACAGTAAAGATGTGTGTTTTTTTTTGTTTTTTTTTTTTTTAAAAAAAAAGGGATACACTGATAATCCATAGGAACTGTGTCCTTTTAACTTCAGGACATTTCTCAAATCTTTGCCCTTGTTGCCAGGATGCTGAAGGCATTCTGAAGTCACAACACGATGAAATCTAATCAGGGTGAAGTGGGCTGGTTTCATTTGCATCAGATTCCTCTTTCAAAGGCATAAATTTGCCCTTCTGATCCTCCTCCCTACCACTAGAACAGAGCTAATGCAGCAGCTACTGCTACATCAAAAAAAACCCACACCCCTCTTCCCATCAAGAACAACTGAGGATTGAAATTCTTCATGTTTCTGTAAGCCCATAGGAGAGCGCTGCTAATTCAAGCACTGGTGCAATGAGAACATAAAGGATTGGAGAAGTGGCTCTCAGCTGAATACAGGCATGCATCACATCATGGTCAGCCAAGCTTTTCACTCCAGTTAAACTCGGCAACAATCCCCCTAACTCATGGCTTTCAGACACAACGTCTTCTCATGTACCTCTCCTTTCCGCCTGGGTATCACCCAGCTTTAGCTATTTCTGCTCTCTTGCCCCTTTGGCTTCTTTGGACAGAACCGCCTGTTTCCAACACAGCACTTGCCAAGAGAAAGGAAATGCTCGCAAAGAGTTCAGCCGAGCTGCAGGTAATTGTCCCCTCGCTTTATCCCCACTGCACAGCTTGCTCGCACGCCCGCTGCTGTAAAGGCAGTCTGTGTGTGGGGACACTCGGGGCTCCCAGCTGCACTCTTAGAGCAAGCCAGAGCACAAATGGGCTTCCACTTGGGGACGGTCATGAATAAGCACTTGTAACGGGCAATCAGTACTTCATTTCATATGCCTGACCTGTCCCGGCTTTGGGGCTAGGTCTGCAGCCAGCAGAACGGGCCTTATTCCTTTGCCACGTCGCTAACAGGTTTCCTTCCCAGTGCCCTGAGCACCTGATACGCTGGTGTTGCATTACCCAGGCTAGAGGCTCCGGTGGGAATTGGGCATGGCTAGGGAGCAGTGGCATTATACAGAACACCCCCTTCGATTCATATCCTGCTTTTTTATTTATTTACGCTGCCACTGAGGTGGGGACGCCCAGGAACTGACCTGGCCCCACCGTGCCGGGTGCTCTGCAAACACCGAGATGAAGAATGATTGCTCACCCCGAGGATTTACCAGTGGAGTCCTCCCTAACTAAACAAACAAGGGAAGGATCTTTTCCGGTCACTGCTGCTCACTCAGTACCCTTCTGGGCTCCATCTGCTCACTGCCACGGGCCGCATCCTACAGCAGGCAGCGCGGTTTTTCTCCCGGTGCTGCCAAGAGCGAGGGCTCTATGCAGCAGGAGAAGGGCCCTGCACCACAGCGCTTTTCTTCTCACCACAAACACAGCGTTCGTTTGTTTGCAGCCTGCTGAGCACGGGGATATCTGAGACGTTTTGGCTGCCATGGCATCACAACCTGCCTGTCTCCCAGTGGCAGGGCTCCCACCTGCTGCAGGGCCGTGCCAAGGAGGCTGGAGCCGACCGCTGCGTGCTCAGCCGTTGGCTTTTTAGCCATGTCTTGTACCTAAACCGACCTCTGGAAGGAAAAACCCTGTGATTGTTAAATGACAGCTTGAACTTTCCCATAAAAATTACAGTAATCTGTATTTCACTCAAACTGAACTTCTCTCTCCCACGTTAAGCACGCAGCAGCACTCATTATGAACCAAGCAGCTCTCAGCCCCTGAATTCCCACATCGTGGACCTGCAGGAGCGACTCACCCACCACTTGCTGGGCAAAGGAGAGGCAGAACACGGCTGAGGTTTGGAGCAAAACTCCACGCGCCTGAACAGGGGCTGCCGGGGTGCCTGCATGGGCAGGGAGAGCTGAACGGGCAGGGAACAGGAGGCTGGGTGAGGCAGGGGAACATGCAGAGAGCACTCTTAAAAAGGAATTATTATCACAGGGAATGGGAAAAAGGGACGTTTTGATCTGCTGGGCAGGAGAAGCAGAGGAGAAAATTGCAGTGAAGGTAAATGGACGGATGAGGTCTGCGGGTCACATTCCTTCCAGATGCACAAAGAGAGACGTCGGCTGGTAATGTTACACTTGAATGTAATTCTGTTCTTAGCTGCTTTAAAGGGTCTGTGGGCCACTCCGAGCTGGTGATAACATTTCTCAGGCTACGTCCCTGGATCTCATTGCAAGGCACCTGCCAGCCACACCGGCTCCGAGAACATTACACTGCCCCCTGAAACAGGCAACCGCCACGCGGAGCGTGCACACAGCAAACCTGCTGCAGCTGCGAGGATGCCTGGCGACTACCTCCGGGGAACGTGCTGCAACAGGACCCTAAAAACACCACAGCCCTCACCTGTTTGCTCTCTGGATGGATGGGACAGTTGAATGCCGTGGTCCTAGAGGTGTGCATGCAGCCCGAGCAAGAAGGTGGCTTTCCGATCACATCTGGAGAATCCTTCTGGGGAGGGAGCGCTCACATGCAGAGAGCGAAGCGCAGCAAGGCAGGGTCCACTCCTACACCCCTTCCCTCCCTCTCCAGTGCCTCACAGAGGCCCCAGAAACACCAAACATGAAGCTCACCCGTAAAACAGCCATGGAGGCTCTGCAAAACTGCTCCACTGCTAGCCGAGCCCCTGCTCTGCCCTTTGTTCGCCCGCCCCAGCCCTACCCTGGCTTCTGTCATAGCCCAGCTTGGCACCCTGGGAGCCCCTGCACTCACCCTGCCCTGTGCCACCAGCTCCTGGTGGTACCGCGCTGCCAGCCCCGGGGACAGCCAGTGTGGGCAGCCCGCTAGCTCTGCTTGCTGTGGCTTAGAAGCCGCGCCACGCTGACCCAGAGAGACACCTTTTCTGTTCAACCCCAAGCAGGTGACTTATTTTCATCACAACGTGTCTGGCCTGTAACTGATCTTTTAGTCAGGAATACCCAAGAGTCCTCCACAAGTATGCCTGTCTGACAGAGGCAGAGATTCTTGTTTTACAGAGGGAGGAGATGTGCCCGTAATTTGAGGCTGTAAGAACAGCGAGAGGATCCCACTCCCTGACGTGCTCCTCATAAGAAAGAGGCTCTGGCTTCACCTCACCTACCGTTAAGTAATCATAAACGGCTGCAAGGATAACTTTATTTCAGTTCATAAGTAACTTATTTTGTCTTGGCTTAAAATGGTTCCTGCCGGCCTTACCTGAACAAATATATCCTACTCTCAAGATAAAGTAAAAGTGACGTAATGGCCTTTTGCACCGGTGCATCCGTACCAGGAGACACGGTGTTCTGCCAGTGCTGCTCCTCATGCTGACATCTCTTCCTCTACCTGCTAACTCATAATGTAACACAACGCTTAATGTTTAACGAGACGCAGAAATCAAAGAGCCTGTGACAAACACACTGGGAGATGCAGAAGAGCAATGGCAGGTGACGTTATAAAGGATGCAAAATGTTAGCTGTGAATCTTATTTATGAAACCCACTGTCTGACGCGGTACCTCTCACAGCAGAGTACCATGTCCTGTGGTTTTTCCACTTGTGCTTCCTAGAGAAAAACATCTTTTTCTATAAAACCTGGCATGCTATCACATGCCTCAGAAAATGATTTGGAGCACGCCACGCAGTTCACAGGGCCAGGTTTCCAGCCAGGGTCATCAACGTACTCCTCCCATGCACATCTTAGAGGGTGCACCATCCAAATAGGTTAAACACTTAACAGCCCTAAATTGCTGTCTTGGACATGAAAGATAATGTTTGGGGTTTTGGGGGCACAAGATTAAACAGCCTGGTACTAACAGTGAGGACAGCTTACTGTGACACCTGCCTTCGGTCTGCTTTGCAGGCAAGGGTTGTGGACCCAACACAAGGGTCCCTTTCTGACCTGAACCAAAGACACCCATCGCCCAGCTAAAAAGCTGGTCACATTATCAGGCACGATTATCTGCTGCCTGCGGGGCTCTTGATTGGAAACATCATTTTGCTATCACATCTCCTGCGCATGATTTCACTTTCCAGCTGGAAGGCTATGTGGCACACAGGTTTGCCATATCAGTGTATGTCACCCGCTCAGGATCACTCACTTCGTTAGGCGCCAAATGGGCTCGCAATCATTTGCTTCATAAAATGATTCCAAATGGTTTTATTGGGATTTGAAAGAGTTTAATTGTACTTTGCATCTTGGCCAGCAACTCAGAGATACCACATAGTAAACAGTTTCCAAGAAGTTACCAGGCAATGAAACAAAGTCCTTTTTGGGATGTAACCATAAAAGCTCATGATCATTTGTCCTTCTGTGATAAAAACAACAAAAAATTACCACCCGAAACATAAACCTGAGGCTTCCCATAACCTGAGAGTATGTATTTAGGCCTTATGTACTTATGATAGCGCAGGTACTCACCCGCAGGCAGATGACAGGCAGCCAGTCCAAGTGGAAATTAACCATGTGTGACCACAGGAAGCACATAGAGCTGACAAAAGGGAACCTCCAACCAACTTCCAGCCCTATCACCCTGGAGAGATGACCACAGCTTCCCTTCCAGACAAAACAGGTGTGGGTTGGGCCAACATCCATGCTGGGGAGTGGCGGTGCTGCAGGGAGCTCTGGGTGATGGACAGCCACATGGAGGAGGTGCTCACTGTCCAGAGCTCACCTTGGGCCTCTCCTGCATCAGAGACACCTCTTCCACTTTGTGTTAGGTGGCAGGATCTTCCCAAAATGCACAGAGATTCCCTTGCAGAACACAGCCAACCTGTACACAACCTGCATCATCGCTGGCCCTGCAGAGTGGTGGTGGTGTCTCAGCTGAGATGCCTCACTGACCTTACTGGGAATAAAAACCTTCTGCTCACACCTAAAGCCATGTTTACATCTTGCTGGGTGACACTTGCTCCTCCTGCCAAGTGTCAGCTTTTAAAAGCTCACTTTTGCCTTTGTGCAATTTTCTCCTGTCCCTTTTAAGAAAAACGTTCCTAACAGTTTTTGCAGGGTTTTGGTTTTGCTTGGTGTTTTCTTTTGACGGCAGTATAATCCTATTTGAACACAAGAGTGGAGGTCATACAATCTTCCTCAACACACTGCAGTCATTGGTCTAGTGGATTTTCCTCAGTCCTGGTCATGTCTGCACTACCTCTGAAAATGTACGTCCTTTGACTCAAAAGATAAATGGAAGAAACTAGAGCTGGCCTCTCCAGTGCCCCGATGGCTTTCCCATGTGTTTCTCCCAGCTGCTGCAAGTTGAATTAGAAGCTGAGTGAAATACAACAGAGATGGGTGAGACTAACGGTGCTCAGCGAGTGCAGAGAAAAGCTTGCCCATCCCACTGCCCCTTCTCATCCGGCAGTAACGGGAGCCAGACTGAAAGCTGGCGAGCAATTTCCTTGTAGCTCCCAGGTCACAGCGAGCACCAGCCCTGGAGCTTTGCATGCCATCGGTCTGCTCGCTGGCAGTGGCCACTCTGAAATAAAATGTAGCCTTTCGGTCAGCGGACCACACAAGGTTAGCTGTGCACCTCGTCAGTGCAGGCTGGGGGATTTTCTGAGGGTCGTGGAGGCTTTCAAGCTATTAGCTGCTTCAGTTCATGTCACTGATGGACTTGGTAATGGAGATGGAAGAATAAACACAGCCTCACAGCCTGCTTCTTCCAGCTGAGCCAGCGCCTGTTAGCAGGATCAATGCATGTACGTGCTAAGTGGGTACAATTGCCCTAGACCTGCAGAGCACTCAAGCACATTTTTCAATTTAATGTCATGAATAACTCCAAATACCTCCCTTCCCCAGCTATTTCCCCATGAATGACAGGAATAACTGTGTTGCGGGGAGACAAAGGGCTCAGACGTTTGTCTGGGAGTTTTTTCTCTCTCGCATTTTTCTGGTCGCCACAAAGAAACCTCCAAACCCCCACATCAACAGCAAAAAAAAAAAACAAAGGGAAATAAATATTAATAGACGTGTCAGAGGTTCAAAAGCAAACTAAAGAAAAATATCAGCTATCCGGTGGAACGAGAAAGCCCAGGTGCTGCAGAGAACGTGAATACCCAGTGCATTTTTAGGACGCTGCATTCACCCCGATGCTCCTGGACCCTGCCCCTCATTCAGCAGCAGGATCCAGGGCTGCTGTCCTCCAGGTCCTTGGCCGCAGGCTGCCTGGCGCCTGGCTGCCAGGTACTGCCATGCTCCACAAGCAGCACGCTCCCAGGGACATGGATAGCTGAGAAAACTTCCTTCTTCCTCTTTAAATAAAGCCCTGAGTGCCCCAGCGATGCCACTGGGAGAGCAGCTTGGTCCTGCAGCAGCACAGAGCGCTGGCACACCGTGCTGCCCCTCACCTGCACTCCCCTCCTCCCGTCCTCTGCTTTCTGGCAAGCTGCTGGGCGCAGAGCTGGGCTACAGCTGCCTCACAGGGATGGAAAAAAAGATCGTGTTTGGAGGATGAAAGGACAATGTCAACTGCCCCAAAAGGAAACTGTCTTGGGCTGGTAATTGATGTCACCGGTTATGTCACTTTCTGGTCAATGCAGATGCCAGGCCACAGTAAATTTGGGCCAGTTTGTGCATTTGCTTGGGCAGCTGGTGTGAAACGCGAGCCCTGTGTCACGTTTGCTGGTGGAGGAAGGGGAGGCGTGGGACAGAGGGAGGAAATTAGTTTTTGAAATAAGACATGGGCTGCATTTAAGAAGGATGATTTCCTTTGAGGAGTTGTTTGCAGCGCTGACCTATCCACAGACCATGAAGAGCAGGAGCCAGGAAGGGCTGGAGCCAGGGCTATCAATCAGAGGAGAGCAAAACTCCAGGGGAGTTTCAGGTTTTGCAAAACTCGCTCAGTTGCCTTTGGACTCTGTAAAGCCGAACCAAAAGCTGGTTGGTGCCAGGACCATTTGAAGCCAAGCCCATAAAAGCCTGGGGAAATTTAGAGAAACTCCCCGTCTTGGCTCGTCTCCAATTCAAATTAACTCCTGCAAGATGAGGAGGTGTTCAGATAAATCTCAGAAACTGCTCTCTAATGGGTCAAGGCAATTTTCTCCAGCGTACAAAAGCGATTTTTCTTGGCTCTGTCTTTGCACTGCATATCTCAGAGTGTACTTAAGATATCTGTGAAAGAAATAAAGAAGTGAGGAAGTCCAAACCCTGCAGCAATCAACAAAATCCATTACTGAATTTTCTCACAGGCACTGCTCCCAAATAACGCCAGTGAAAAATTGGTTCGAATTTGCAATGAATCTGACTGCAAGAGCTTTGGAAGGAAGTTCACTGTTATCTGAAGGGGAATTTGGGAAGAAATCATATTTTCATATGTGCTGGCTCAGGAAAGATAATTCTTAATGTTTTTAAGCAATTATCCTGTCCTCAAGTATTGAAGCTTTCTAGATTACATCCCCAACCTTTTCCCAGGATCCTGGTACAGCGGTGACTCTGAGCACCACTCTGTGGGAGTACGGATACTGCTAAGATGTAAGATACTGCTGATATAAATGAATATAAACAATGATAATTACAATAGCATACAGAGGAAATGGAGGAAGGCTTCTTAAACATACCAAGGAGAGGAATGGAGGAAAAACAGATGGGTAGCTCTATTCTCCTCTAGCTTCCCGGAGAGGAAGGCAGCCAGGATGGCCGTTTTCTCTTGCTGTGAAAAAGCTCTTCTCTTCTGCTTAGCTACTGACAAGAAGATTTAGGGAAAAAGAGGAAAAAAGGACATTTGTACACCAAAGAAACAAATGGAGGCGGCTTTTGAAGACCTAATTAACAGACTCTGTCCCAAGTCATTTCAGTTCAGCTGCAACACAAAAGTCTGACAGAGATCCATGGGACCGCAACAACCTGCCTAAGAGAGTAAGACCCCTGTAAACAAAACCAGTCCCTCCAAAAAGCCACCCCCCTCCAAATTCATGGGGCTGGGAAGGGGAGGATACTGCAGCTGAAGGCCTGTTTTCCTGCTCACTAATAAATTTAGTTTACAGAAGCCTTTGTGGGTCCCTTTTAAGGTTGTTTGTTGATTAAAGCGGCAAACAACAAACTTAGCCTTAATTTATGCTTCTTTTAACATTTCAAGCTTGGGGAGGATGCTTTTTATAGGAGTTAATGAGGCAGAATAGGTTCTTTATGGGGAAGATATTTTCTCACCAAATTAAAACCTGTATTGAAAATAAAATAATGAGATGAAGGTGGCTTTTCTTTCAGAAGTAAATAAATCTCAGACTAGGAAACTTCTCACGCACTTGGAACTGTCCTTATCGGAGAGATCTGAGAACAGCAGGTTCATAAGATGTTCTCTCTCTCTTTTAATTTTGCCTTCCTCCTTTCACCAAGACAGTAATAATGCATTGTTTGCTGAAAACAAGCGAGCAGCTCTACTATGTGAAGGCCCAGCAAAAGAGAAAATGTCCATCTCCTTCCCTTTGCTACAGTGAAAGCCCACGGCACCGAACCATCCGGGCACCCTGGGTACCTGAGGGGGTACACAGGCAGGGCAGAGAAATGGGCCACCCCATGCCACTTTATACACCTGTGCAGGTCGTAAAGTATCTCCTAGCAGAACCCCATGCAGGAGATCATTTTCCACATGAAAACCTTCCTGCTGTCCCAAACCTGCTGCGTTTTGCCAGTTTGGTGGAGTGGCAAAGCAAAACGAGGTACCTGAGTGTGCAGCATTGGCAGCTCCTCACTGACAGGAGCAGTCAGCACAGGATGCTCTGAACACACAGAACAACGTCCCTATCTGACAGGAGAGCACTAACCCTGGGTCCTCTTAGCACTGGGAAAGAAAGCCTTCCTTTCATTCCAAGCCACAAGCACACCTGAAGTGATAACCCTGCTTGTCTTCACCGGAAAGGCTGCACAAATGCGGGTCTCGGAGGTGTCAGATCAGGCTGGGGCGCTCTTTGCTGTGCATGGTGCCACAATCACAACTGCACTTCTGAGCTATCCTGTTTTCCAATGAAATGTCAATACTCTCTATAGGAAAAAGTAAAAATACAAAAAGAAAGCCACCTTCTGGCTTGTTCGTTACCAAAAGGCATTTGAAATGTTTTTCTTCCTAACTCATCCTGAATTTACAGGTGCAAATGGGGCTAAGCCTGCTCTGGAGCATGATGACAGTATTTTCTCACCCATCTTTTGACATCTGCAGATGAGACACGCGTTTCCTTGGGACTGCAGGAGCTTTGCAGCAGCAGTAGGAATCCTGCCCCTGCCCTGCCGCTGCTGGCAGGCAGACACAGCACAGATAAGGCCGGTGCACCTGCGGCCTGAGGAAAGCTGTGGCAGTGCCGGCCACCTTATGCAATCAAGCAACAACCCACCTCAAATTTCAAAGCAGTTGCTGCCACCCAGCCCCGTCACAGACGGGTATGAATGGGGCTGTTTTCATATCTCTTATGCAAATGTCTGGGAGGACAACAATGTTATCCATTGTTAGCCACAAACAGCAGGATTTTATCTGGCGCTGGGTCCTGGTTCCTGACCACAGAAAACGTATACAAAGTATAGTTAAAGAAACTTGAGCCAATAGACAGCCACTCCCCATGAAACCACACGCTGTAGGAATGAGAAAAAGAACTCAAGAGGCAAAAAGAAGTCAAAACCTGGGGAAATTCCAGCATTTGGTAATGGCTGGGGAAGATCAGCTCCTGTAAACCCCAATGATGTATGCAGCTCACCTGCAGAGCAAGGGTGTGAGAGAGAGAAATCAGCCACAGAGTGAGTAAGAGTTGAAAAAAGAAATGATGCTTTCCTTCCAGCCCATGGAAATGTAACAATAGTGCACACGCATTATCTACATTATCTGTCCACCGAGAGGCAGGAAAGCAAGGAGAGCAGAGAAGTCCCGAAAGTCAGGCAGGGAGAAGACAGGATATCAAAAGGGGAGAGGCTGTCTGGAGTGAGCTGTGTAAGATGACAGCATCTCAAATATCCAGCAGAAAGATTTGCAAGCTGTGCGACTATGGAATTGGCAATGTGAGAGACATGCTGGTGAAGGAAAGACTCTGATGTCACATAAGCTGGATGAACACATTTCCAGCAGGCTGCAGTTTGGAGGGTCAGGAAGCTAAGCTTCTTCATTAGATTCCCTCCTGCTTGCTATCCACGCACCCACAAAGTGCAGCCTGAAGTCCTTCAGTACACTGAGCATCGCTTAAATATGTTTCCTAGGCTGTCCTGCTGGAAATAATAATCTACATGAAGAGAAGATCCTTCATCTCAGGTGCTGTGGACACAATGACTGACACAAAGCTGCCGAAATGAAGGGAAGAGCTTATGTTCAGTACCTACAGCTCCCCTCAGTTATGACTGCTCTGAAGGACCACAGCCCTTAGCATTTCCTTTCTAATTAAGAGGTATGAACTAGACTCCAAGTCAGACTACATGCGCCAGCGTATCTTCATTTTTCTTCTATCTCTGGTGATGCTGGAAGGGAAAAACCCTGTGCTGACCTTGCTGGGTAAAGTTCCAGTTGCCTCAGTCACGAGGGAGAGGCTGCACCTTGTTGCAGATGCAAACTGCAACAACCGCACCGTGCTGTGGGGCAAGGACAGCGGGCTCACAGACTTATAGGTTCAATCCTGCGTCTCAGGTGGACTCCCTTTCAGACACGGGTTGTTTCACCTTGGAATGGGATTGAAACGACAGCTGGTCAAAAACGTACAACAGACACCGGGGCTGTTCAATGAAAGGCCCGCAGGAAATGTTCACTGATTTACTTATATAGTTCAAAATAAACTGAGCTCTTCGTTTTTTGTCTGGAATGAAATCGGAATCCTCCAGATTCATTCTCCAGATGAGTATTTTCTGTGCATGTCGCTGAATCCTCTAATTATTTCATACTTTGAATCACTTGCTCACTTCTTTTAAAGAACCCTCCTGCTGTCAGTTCCTCTACTGCATGTCTTAGTCCCTTCCAATTCTCTCTGAAGTGGTGCTTCCAAACTCTCTTGTCTTCAAGAAAGGATGCAGCAGTTAAAACCAAGCAGATTGTAATTTTTGGAATTGGTGATACTAAGCTACATCTTAAAAAGCATGTTTTCACCCTAACAGGGATGAAGAGTCAGTATCTGAAACGAGAACGCAAACAGGTTGCTACAGAAGGAGAGGGGAAGGCAAGCAGCTGGTATTTACATGAGAAACCGTGGTGCTGGAGGCCTCCAGCGCAGCCCTCCACCTTGAGTAAATACGTGGTGGTGTTTGGACAGAACTTCTGATCAGCTTAATAGGCCAATGGATGTCACTGTTGCCCTACATAAACCAAAATGGGAAAGCAAAAAAATAGATAATTAAAACAAAATAAGAGGGTTACAAGAGAGAGTTCCCAAGGGCTTCCATTTCATACCCTCTAACCTGGTGTGCTGGTTAGGCTGGACAGCTTCATCAGGGGCTTCATAAGGACACACGTAACATATCGTATGGTTAACTGCAGAGATAAGGTCAGGCTAATAGCTATGTGTAAAAAAGGAAGGCTATTGCCAAGGCTAACAGAGATGCAGAATGGAAATCAGAGGCATCTGTGTACAGACAAGTAGGGCTTGCAGAGCAGGCAGGATACCAGTTTCTGCTCTGCTCCATGCACCACCACTTCTGCAAACTGCAGCAAAGTCAGAGGAAACATTGAGACATTGCCCCAAAGGCTGAAAATTGGGCTAGTTTTTATTTGTCCCTCTGCATCTTAAAAACCTACAGTACAAACTCATAAATTTGGAATCTGAAAACGAGGACTTGGTCCTTTGAATCTAAAGCAGCCGTTCAGATACTTAGAAAATCCGCACTCACAACTGAACCATTCTTGTCTTCGAGGCTTAGATAAAGCCAGATTTACCCAAGCAGTTATCAGCGCCACGGTTCCTCCCATTTCACCAGTTCATTTGCGACTTCTCTGAAAACTCAGCAGCAAGAAGCATTTGCTGGTACGTTTACTAAGGAGGATTCAGGCTTGTGCAGCATGACGCTCACTGCTAGGAGAAATTAGGTCACCGAGAGGCTACTGCAGTGACTGCCAGAGATGCAGCTGCCGTATTTCTAGGTCAGTGGTCACTTCCACGATAACGGCTTTATGAAGGTTTAACCAACAAATGGAGTTTTTGCTTGCATGTCCATGTGCGAGTCAGTAGCCTAATGTGATGAGACACATCTAACATCTAACTTGCTGTTTAAATGTGGGGTAATTTATACTGAATTACTCAAAAAGCTCAGGGAAACCAGTGGAGAGGGGCAGACCCACCAGAGCACAGAACAAAAGAAAGTATGCCCCATCTTCATGTATTTGCTGTTTTAACACCTCCAGGGAAAGGTATGTGTCCACAAACAGCCCCATAAATGCAGTACCTGGCCTCCAACTGTTTTAAATTTCAGCTGCTTTTTTGGGGTAGCTGCAGAGCAAGCCAGCCATAGGGAAAGCTGCTTCTTACAACCTGGTGGTGAGTCCACGGCTTCTGTCCTGTGGACGAAAACTTCTGAAACATTAACCTATCCGATAAAGCTGTGAGTGCACTCCCACAGCTCAGGTTCTTTTAGGATACACTTCTAAATTGCATCATAACCTCTTTGGGCTCAGTTTCATATTTATTATACATAGCGTGCCATGCCTACAAGCTCATGTTCCAGGTTTAACGTGCCCTCTTGGTTTGTTCTGCTTCAGAGTTGCTCTACTTTGTGTGTTTTTGCTGCTGTTCTCTCTCCCACCCTCTCCATCAAACACACTAAAAGGCATTTAGCTTAACACCGAGTGAGGAGCACTCTCATAATCTGCAGCTAAGTACTGCTTGCACAACTCTGACGTAAGCTCATGATGATGAGAGCCCCACCGCTTCTGTAGCTTTTGGCAGGATCCCAGCACCCTGACCACCAGGCACACAGTCACCATGAAGTCACCCAAAAATGGGGACACAAGTTTTGAACGGTGCCTGAGCAAACAAAGAAAAAGGCATCAAAAGATAGCGTGAGTGTGAAGCTTCAGATCCAGATCTAACTCTGCCAGAAGGTGGGAGCCGTGATCCCAGTTCCTGCTGTGTACACGGACCCTACCTCTGTGACAGGGGCTCAAAGCTACTGCAACAGGGAAAGGCAAGTGCCTGAGACTTGCCTGAATTTAACAGGTCTGGGCGCCAAAATGTACTTGCTATCCCTCAAAATCTTCTCGGGAGACTGTGCGATATGAAGGACAACCCACGTTCTCTCACACACAGTTCCACAAACAACTACAGTGCAAATCAACCAAACGGAAAAGGGAACCTCAACTGCACTGATTCAGCAACGGGAACGTAGTGCAGCTACTAACCATGGAAGTGAAAACCTCTAAGCTAGCAAAGGTAGATTCAGATCAGCACATTATCATCACCAGGTCTGCAGGCCAAGTATGTTCTTAAAATAGATCTGATGTGCCACTGACCAGCTGTGCAGAAGCACAGAATCGCATTATCCTGCTCTGCTCTCCAGCAATGAACCCGATCTGAGACATTTCCAAGATGCTCATGAAATTATTTTTTTGTTATCCTACGAGCTCCCTTAGGAAACTCTTCTTGCTCTCTCTCGGAATAGGCTGCGCTCTTTGAACTCCCTCCCATGAATAGGAATCCTGCGGGTTGCCTGTTTGTACTGAACAGGAACAAGCCTTTGGGAATGTCCGTGTCATGCACTGCTGCTAGTTACTGTTTGTACACGCTCCGAGGACACAGAGTATTCCACAGAACTATGACTCTGTCTTCCCCACCCTGTTATTAGTCCTCTATGAGACATCTCGCCAATTACTTCCTAAGACGAGAACTACACTTATCACACAAGTAAACGCACACTTAAATTAACCTCTATTTTTTTAACTTTCAAAACCTCCAGACCTAAATTTTAAGTCTCTACATTCCCTTATACAACTGAATAAAGTTTTGCTTCTCCTGTAAGAACCATGTCAGTATCTACTAGTTAACAGGTCTCAAAAGCCTTCCCCTGGCACTTCTGAATGCAGTGCCACGTATGAATCTCCCTGTGGTTTACACACCTGAACACGATGGGTTTCAGTGTTGCTGAAATTATGGAGAGAAACATTTGTTCAGCTACGTCTCCAGACTCTACTCCTGCAATGTATACTATAAGGGCTTGTTCTTGCTCCTAGTTAGGTCAACATTACTTTGTGAAGCCTGGTTTGGATGCTTTCTTCACATGGGTGCTGTCCCAGGTGGTGCAGCAAAGTCTGGCTGCAAACAATTTCCTTCTCTTCTTCCTAGGCATCCTTTGTAAGAGCTGGCCCCAAGCTCTGAGCACCTTGCAGGTGCTCCAAATTGCCAAAGAAAAGCAAAAACGTGGCTAACACCCTGTAAAAAAAGGCCGAGGCTCAGTTCAGTGGAAGGCAACAGTTTCCTTTAGCATCAACCTCTCAGGGGCACTGACAGGTCTTGCCGCTTTGTGCTGACTGATTTGCTCAGCCGTTTTGCAGTGGCAGGTTCAGAACCTCCCCTGCCATTTCCCATGGCTGTTATTCAGCCCCGTGCCCTGACAGAAGCAAAGCCCTCTGCTACGGTTGCCCCAGGAGCAGCTCAGCATCACAGCGCCGATGCTGCGATGCCGTGACGTCAGGCACGCTGTGCTGTCTGGCAATTAAGCTCGTTAGCTTCCATCGCTAACAGAAATTGTGGCTTGTTTGCGTTGGAGCGGGCCAGGCAGAGGAACTCACACTTAACACATAAGGTAAATAACAAAAATGAAACACTCGAATCTCTAAGTGGGGGAGAATGACTCAATCTCGAGTCAAGTAGAACACCAAAAATCTTAGACATCTAAATAAAAATGCCTGGCTTTATGTATGTCTAAGCTGCAATTCGTGATGTTTTCCTTGGGATTGTCATGGCTATTACGTTCATCTGAGAGCTCAGCCAGTTGTATGTCAATTCCCAGATACTTGGACCCCAAGAAAAGTAGTGTCATTTTATAAGGTCAAGATTGAATTATAAGCTATGGCACTGCTATAAAGCAAGGCTGCTCCACACCTGGCATCATTGAGTACTGACTGCTGTTGGGTGGAAACACGTAGCACCACCGTGGCAATTTCTGCATCTCTGGGAAGGCCAAGCAGATCGTTTTCTAGAAGAAAGACAGCAAAGAAGACCCGGCTGTGCTGGGTCTCAAAACCAGATCTCCCTGCTGCTTCTCGTGCTTCAGCAAGCTACTGAGCCACATGCCCCCCGAACAAACACAGCAACAGCAAGGCAGCAAATACTGCGCACTTCACGTGGTTGCTGGTCAAACACTCAAAACGAGTGAACACAGGACTTGTCTGAGTGATCCCGTGCCCACCTGCAATTACCTCCCAATGTGCCGGGGTGCTGCTCTCGTCACCGTCTCACCATCCGTGACAAGGTATTCAACAGCAGAAGCACACCACCACAATATGGAGACTGCAAAGTCTTTGCAGGACCGTGCACAAGGTAAATGAAGAAAGCAAACTGGCACATCGGCAGGACCATTCACACGTTGCTGCTGGTGGACTGGGGTAGGCTGGAACTGCTTCACAAAAAAATGCCATTTCCTATGCACTGCTGGCTGCCTCAGCCCAATAGATTTAAGCCTGTGCTCACCTATACAGCTTCATGCTTAAAGGAAGAAGAAAATAACAGAAACCTGGATGAGAGGCGACTGCAAAATTCAATGTCCCAGCTCACCACGTCTCTGAGCGTCCAGTCCCTTACAAAACAAGGCAGAGAGACAGAAGTAGCAGCAGAGAAATACCCGCAATGGGCACCAAAGGGAACAAGATGAGGAAGCCACAGCACAAGACCTGCCAGGGAGCGCCCTGCAAAAGAACTGGTGTGCCCATATGGGGCACAAAACTCCAAATAAGCTGTAAAAATCACCAAAGCCCAAGCTCACTACACCCGTGGTGCTGGGGTACGCACCGTCGCGACGCAGTCCAGAAGGCCAGGATCTTCTTAAGCGCGTGCAGATTTGACTGCATCGTGAGGCTGCCGTCAGCGAGGAGGGTGAACGAAGTGCCTTCACCATCAGCGCTGCAGGTTGTGACGGGGAAGGTGAGGCTGCGCATGGGAAGGCAGGCCAGGGGCAGGAGGGAGAGGGAGCCAGCCTTGCTCACCCTTTTAACAGGCAGCCGCTAATGACTGAGCTCCAGTGGCCAGGAGTCAGACAGCCAGGGCTTGTATGCTCACACTGCGCTAATTGCCGTTGCTGCAGGCACTGAGCTGGTGAGATGAGAGTAAAAGAGAGCAAGGTGACTAAAACAGGGAAGGAAAAGCAGGAGGCATGTAAGAGTGAGCAGCTGACTTGTTTGTTCCCCCTTACAAAAGCACCGCCACCCGTTATGAAGCTAACGGGAGGCCCCCATGTCTTAGGGACGCCGAGCTGGCAGGTGCTCCAGCAGATCCGTGCAGCCTCACAGACTTGCACAGAGGAATGATGATTTGTCCCAGCCCCGCACTGACAATTTCTTCACGGCCTGAAATGTTCTACTTAATACCTAATTTTAAAAGCTGCTATTTCAGTTTCATGGCAGAGTCGCGGCTCCTCAGGAAATTATAATAAAAACAAACGGGGCAAGACAGCAGTTCTCACACCTTGTCTGGTTTTGATCAGCCAACCTGTGTGATCTCTTGATATTCACAAAGAGAGATTGGAAACGGATTTTACTGCCAGTTTCACAACCACACCTACAAGTGCTCCCAACCCAGCCCTTACGTTGGGAACTAAAGGAGTTGGAGTTGGGTAAGAGCCTGGTCGTTCCTGGCTCCCATACTGCCTCCTCCAATATTGCCTCTTCTCCTCCAGCGATGAGAGGCAGTCTTGGGAAAGCCCCTTCCCTCCCTGCACGGAGTGATAGTGCGGTGCTGATGACTGGGGAAAAGCTGTTGTAACTCTGGCTCCCGTTCTTTTCTGATGCTGCTTCTCACCTACACCAGAGGGGAAGAGAAAGAGATTGAAAAGGCAAGGAGCAGGATGTTGAAACTAGTAAGGGAAAAGAGAAACCACAGAGAAGAAATCCAGAGAAAGGAAGACAAGGGAATCCTTATGAGGAAAGGTCACCTTACGGCATCACATACACACATGATAACCTTTCTGTGCATATTTGGTACCATCCTATCAAATTAAATCATTAATTTTCTCACCAGGGAAACCATAAAATGTTTATGAAAATGATTTCATTCCTTATTAAATTCTGAAGGTCACTGGCTCAGTTAGGGCCAACATGTACCCATCCACATTTAATCAAATGAGATTTTCCTGTAAGATGGGAGTTTTCAGCCACTCCCCCTGTTCCAGGATCTGAAGCAAGCACAAATTGTTGGATATACAGGTCCTATAGATAGGCAAGTAGAGGCACTGCAAAATGTATAAAGACCTTCGAAAGGCAGGTGCCTAAATTCACGACCTGAGTTTCAAAAGTGCAAAGCAGTCTGCAGAACCCACTGACTTCAAGGAGCCCTGCTCAGGCGTTCAGGAATTTTGGAAAAGGAAAGGAGATAAGGATCCCTTTTTTACTGAAAGCTTGGCCTGTAGGGCTGGGCTGGGCTGGGCAACAGGGCTGAGCAAAATGAAAGCGCAAGCACATTGCAGGCTCGGCGCCGGAGCTCGCAGTAATCCAGCAGTTTAAAGTAATCCTCTGTGCTTGCTCGGGGGACCTTGCTGTGGGACAAGCGTGCTAATTTCCCCAAGCGAGCTCTGCCCTACTCTCCCGCTGTCCTGCTACACCGTGCATTTGCTAATTCATGGCTATTTTCCCCTCCCCATGCAAGGGCACTGTATCTGCTCACTGCATTAGTAACAGATCAGTCCACTCTGAGCCTAAGTAATGATGTGCTGAAATCCAAAATGCTTTCTTTAAAGAGCACACAAGCAGCAGGGCAACGCGCTCCTTTGATCTCCAACCTGCCCACACAGCTTCCTGCTCTCCTCCTTCCCTGATCACTGCTGATAGTCAACTCCTTGGGACATCACAAAGAACAGGCCATCATAAAACAGGAGGACCAGAAGCAAGGAAGGTACCAATAAGCAAGGTACCAATAATCCCACTCCAGAAACAATACATCTGCTCGACACCCCTAATTACAGCCAGCCAGGACACATTCAGAAGCCTGGTGCTGCAGACAGGAATGTTTTTAATTACATTGGTCCCTTGCCTGCCAGGTAGCCAGTTGCTCTGTCAAGTTACCCAGGTATGGTCCCTTCTCTTCATCGCACACATCTCTGAAGCTGCTAATGCTGAAAGCATCTGGATTAAAGATCACTGGGGATGCTAACCATGGCCTTGCTAATAGTGCCCAACAAGATGGTTCGCTGGACAGGAAGGGGAATGAAATGTGCTCTGGTTCTTGGCTCCAATTTGCCAGCTCCCATAAAACACGGGAGAAGCAGCAGGATCTGCCTCTGCCACTGGTTCAGTTCAGGTAAGCAGTGGTGCCAGTACTGGGCATTTCTCAGCACATGCTGCTCTTCAACGTTCACCAAGCCATCACTTCTATTATAAAGAGAAATCCTAAGAAGCAGTCGCAAAGGTAACCGTGATGTTGAAAATAAAGCGTGGGTCTTGGCACACACAACGTGACTAGGAAATGCATTGTGCAACTCCACGGAATTAAAGAAAGCCAGCTAACAACGAGTGAAGCAGAAACACTCCAGCAGCTGGGAAGGCAGCACAATATTTGAAGGCAACGTAAACTTCATTTCGCTGCAACATAGAAGTTGTGCTTGGCTTCTTAATCTGAATTATTCTGCGTACCAAAAGCATGAGCAAGCTCTGATTCAAATGCTTTTTATGGTAAGGAAGAGTCCATGATCTAGCACACATGCTGTGACATCTCTTTTAAGAGTGCATCCTACTCAGCGAGCACCTCTACCAGTATTTTTCACCCAGCTGAGACTTTTTTATTGTTTTATGGATAAAGCATGGATTGTTATAAATACTGACAGCGTTCAAGTTATGTGAGCACGCAGAAGACACAAGTTGTATAGAAACTGTGGCCAGCTGGGAAATGAAGCTGCATTAATTAAAACACTACCAGCCACCCCCTTACTTTTAATCCTAAAGCAAAAGCATTCTCAGTACGGACTGAGAGCCAGCTGGGATAAACACATCTTGGGTTACCAGTGCCTTCCAGCGGGGCCCAAGTCCCTCGGAAACACCTTTCATCTTGATCACCAGCCTTTCACGTCTACGGGACTCACTGCAGGAACAGCTCATTGCGGAGGATTTCACCAAAGATACTGACTTGGTGGCTTGATAACCAGAGAACTTAGAGGGAAACTCGAATTATGCAACCTGCCATAGTTGACAGTCTCCATACTTCTAAAGAAAACAGCATTTCTTGGCTTTTTGTTATGATGCCCTACTTCCAACACAACTTTTCACTCAGTTATCCCACAGGCAAAGTAGTTTACTCTTGTGCCAGCACTTAGGATCCTTGTGCAGGTCAGACCCGTTCCTACCCGTGATGCAGAACAGGACCACGATCTTTCTTGCCAACCTTCTCCTGCACCCTATCAGCCTGAAAATGGAAAGAGCTATCAGCTTCTACTTCTGAATCCTAATTCAAGAGGGTGCTTGAAGCCAGTGCTGGCTGTTAAGCACGTGTCTGTGCTCTGTACGTGTGCTTCATTTGCAGCACGGACTGAAGTCCACAATAACAAGACACACACACAGGCTCAGGGTGACAGAGAGGCTTACGTGCTTTCCTGAACGCAGGAGGCTGAGGTGCCTGTCTGATGAGAGGCTGAACAAGACTGTGACCCTACTGTCTTGTACACAAATCTGCTCAGCAAATTGGGTTCGGCAGCCTCACAAACCATAACCAGATGGAAAAACATATTTTTCCTTCCAACAGATAATCAGCTGTTTGCTGAGGGCACTGAAGTTCCCATCACGCAGCCTGTTTTCTTCCTTCTGTGTCACAGCAAAACCCTGATCCTGTGGAGGCAAAATGGTTTGTGAGAGGAGGGCATCTCAGGGGCAAGATCTTGTTACTTCCAAAGATCAAAACCAGAGTTTTCTTTGGTCATTAGACCCCACATAAATCTTTCTCCTCTAGAAGTCTCTACCTGGGTGATGCATTTTGTTTAAAGCAGTGGTAGTGACAGATCTGCACAAGCTCCTTCTCCTCTTGGAGAGGTTTAGCAATAAAATGTGAAGCCTCACAATATCACATCAAAGAAATTCCCAACAAGTTCATAGGGCATCACAGCGTGCAACTGCTGCTAAGCTTTCTTTAGCAGCTTTCTTCAGCCTGCTTACTGCCTTTGTGACAAAGTTCACACCTGGTAAGTTTCTGAGTTACCTGTCACAGACATTTTTTCTTATTTTTACAGCTAGTTTGGGGGAAAATGAAGGCAACGTGGCATTCATTGCTTCCAAGACAACTCAAGAAGGCACTTGTCCTCATGCTAATTCTGAAGTGCGTGCCCAAAAGCTTTGCTCAAAGCGAGACTGTGATTCCTTCTGCAAGTATTCATACATAACTGATGCTGCATTAAAACCCCGTCTGTTAATTTGGCGTAATGTTAGCTACGAGCCTTCCTGTTTCCTGATGGCAGAGATGAAAGGCAAAGTCAACGTGTACAACAGGAGCCTGGCTGCTAAACGATCCTGGTCCAAAGTTTTCACCTGTTTCTATGAGGAAATGAAGTTCCCATCTAAAAAGAAATGCTTTGTTTTGAGTAGACAACACCTCTGATGATGTCCTACCTCTTCTCTCAGGCAGTTAAACTGTGGTGAACGTGTGATGTATCTGTCCTGAAATCCTCCCTTCAAAAGGTAGTAGGACAGCAAGTTACTAAGATTGGAAATATTTTGGCTTTGATGCTAGGAGACCTTTCAGCACAAGAAATGCAACAAAAACTACAAAAAATGACAGGAGAGTATTTGGAGTGGCCTGGATCTCCAAAGTCCACATCAAGACCTTTCCAAAGGCCAGACATTCAAGGTCTTATTATTCCCTGGTGTATACTGAGTTAGGGGAAATACACATGCTGTGCATACAGTTATTTCCCATTTACTCCAGAATAAATGAGAACAGAATCAGACTCCAAAGTAATTGCTTGCAAACTGTTAGTAAATGCTCTCTGTAAGGCTCTGTAAAGCCCTGAGCCACCCATCGTGCATGTAGTATTTATTTTAAGGGGATAAATAATGCAGGGCGGAAGAAAAAAATCCCACGCAGTCAACTCACAACATTCCAGAGTTATTTACCAGTGGCTTTTTTGTTTCTGTTGCCTTTTTTTTTTTTTTTTTTTTTTTTAACAGTTTTAAATACTGTCCTGCTTGATTCATTAGTTTGGTCTCCTGTGAATAACTGGAGGTTTTTTCACGTGTAGAAAACATATCCCAAGATGTAATTGTAGGGATTTGCGTCACTTTCATAGCTGCTGTATGTACAGAGCTGGGGCTTGGATTTTTACCCTTTTTTTTCATTTTTTTTCCCTGTTGGTGAGAATCGAGGGAAGGCAGCGACAACCAAACTCATCACGGGCTCATTTGTCCTGCCGGTGTCTCTCACCCCCCAGTGCATCTGATGCATTTTTCAGCACACGCTAAAAAACCCATCAGGCCGACCCTGCGGTGCGCAAGGTGCGGGCAGCGACTTCCCGACACTTCTCAGGACTTGCCATCGCGGGGAGTTCTCATGCCCCACCACCCACCCTGAGCAACCTTCATCACAAAACAGGGCTGAATGCCTTCAGAAATGATTCAGGTCAGAGCAAATGTTGCACATGTTTTATCACCCGGGAAACTCAGAAACTTTCCAAGAATGAAGTTACGGGAGCCCGGCAAGCCAGGGGGCTGCAATGCACTGTCTCTTGCAGACAACGAGGCCTCAGTGTCAAAGCAACAAGACCAAGGGCAGAGAGGGAGGAGAAGAAAGGCACCCTGAGAACCTGCAGGACACTGGTTACAAACAGGTGGCTGAATACTAAAGAAAGAGACACAGAGAGAACAAGCAGCAAGACACAGGCATGAATGGAATATGTTTTACAGGCTGGTATGAGGAATTTAAGGAATTAAGAAGGTTCTTTCTTGTTTCCCAGCCTAGAAGAAATGTTCAGTCTTTAATTATCGCTCGTCTCGCTGATGGAACATAAATCCTCAAGAATTCCCTTCTGGGGGACTCCGCAGTCTTTGACTTACCTGACACATAGAAAGAATTTGATTTTGTGCCTGACGCTGCTGTCAGCAAATGAGAGAAGCTGCTGTTAGAGGTTTTAGCCTCCTTTGTTAATCTCAGTTTGAGGACTTCAGGCAGATTGGCATTAAACAAAAACGTCCAGTGTGCTTTTGCCCTAAATTCCAGGGTGCTACGCTGTGACAGGAGTGCTGGCTGTCACCTCTCTCTCCCCCTTCCTCCAGGACGTGGCCTCCAAGGGCTTGATCCTGCAGGGCTGTGTGTCCTGTCCCCCCCGCAGGTAATCCAGATCACTTCAGTGGATCTACTCACATTCTCAAAGCTGATCCTGATCTTAAAAGCTGGATCAAACCAGAATGTTTGGCGGCGCACAGGCCTGAGCCACTGGGGAACCAGTGATTTCAGTAAGCCTTGCAGCTGGGTCTGCTGCTCACCCTCATGGCAGCACTGCCAGCAGACGGCACGCCTGCAGTGATCTGCCTGCACTTTGCGCTGCGTTAGAAACTCCTGATTGCAGGCAACGTGCCCTGTTACTTGGGCAGCCCAACAGAAACCCCCAGTAAGCAACAAAGGTGGTGAAACTATGAGTGGAGCAATTTCCAGACTCTGGGACAGGTCAGAGCCAGACTGAAGCATAAATCATGCATTTCTGGCTTACCTTTAACTGTGCCAGTGCTTGTGAGTAAGGAAATCCTCATGACCTCCACGCTTGGAGCAGCTCACACTGAATTTACGGGGACTTGCCACAGAAGGAATTTTGTAGGTCTGCGCCCAAAGTGAGCATTAACATCTTCAAGACTCTTTAGCTTGGGTTTCAAGAAAAATCTCCCTCTAATTCACCCTCATTTCTGTTGGAGAAACCCTAATGGGTTTAAAGACAATGTTAGATGGAAGATCTGTGGGGAGTTAAAGTCCCTGTTGTTTGTCTGCCTGCCTTTAATCTCCAGCAGTGCAGAATGTGTTTTGGTTTCTGCTCTGGACCGCCAGCTATTGTAACAAAATGTGTAGGCTGGATTCTGCCCCATTTGCTCTGCCTGTTTCCTGCACCAGGGTCACAGGAATGTGACTGAGAATAAATCTATCAGCTGGAGAGGAGCCTTCTCTTCACATCTCTAAGGCCTAATGCAGTTTATGCACAGGATTTAAAGCAACTCACCCTGTTGTTCCTGTGCCCTCCGGCAATCCACATTCAATGCAGGAGCCAAGTTTTATAGCATAAACAAAGCAGGTTGCTAAATAATTGACCTGACAAACTGGTTGGAAAGGTTGTGCTTCCAATCTGGCAAAGAGGCAAGCTGGTCCCTTGACCTCAGGAACAAATCTGGGCCTTGGTTTCAGGGAACATCACCTAATGCTCTGGTCCTACCAACATGCCAGGCGATACAGGTAGGTGGTCAGTATGTATGGCTCTTAGATGTCCTGGGACATCAGGAACCCTGTTTGGCTTAGCCTTAGACACAAAGGCAGCCAAGTAATTATTTCTTTCTTTTTTTTTTTTTTTTTTTTTTTTTGATGTACCACCTCCTTCCAGCACGAGCTACGTTTGCTTTGTTCAGCCAGCAAGCAACCACAACAGCTATTGTACTGCGCTCTTCATCTCCCTGAGGGGAAGCCAGAGTGGCAGTGCACTGAAAAACAAGAGTCTGTTCATCAAGTGTTTTTTTTTTCTTGGCAAATCTGTCTTTGAACACTAGCCCCTGAGAGCAAATGTGTGTAAGAAACCTGAAATGTGACAGCGTGAACTTGGGACTCACAGAAGGTTTACAGTGGAGCTGTTTTCATTAAAAAGATAAGATCCTTCAGAATTCCTGGGCAGCTTATGGTAACGATGAACCCTTATTCATTCTTAAAAAAAGCAGTTTGTTACAAAATCTCATAAGCACACACACACAAGGGCAAGTTAGATGAAAGATGTCTGCCTGTTAAGTTCCCTGACAGAAGATATTTTAATGACTCTGAAATTAAAGTGAGATCCTCTTACATACACTTTAATGATGAAAAAATAATGCTTAGCTCTTGCCCTGGTCTTTTCTTTAGGAAAAGGCAAAGCACACACCCAGTGCCGTCCAGGAGATGCATAGCAAAGCTGGGAATAGAATGGGGTCTCACACGTCTGATCCTAAGCACATAACCAGTGTATAGCATAGGAAAGCTGCAAGGATCCCTATGCCACCTCTGGCCATTGCAGAACCGTAGCTACTGGTGTTTGACACCTAACAACACTTCTCACAAAATTTCCATTTTCAGCAGCGTTATTAATAACAGCTAGAGCTAGCTGATGTCCTGCTGATGAAAAAACAATCTCGGAAGAAATTACTTTTTTCTCAAAAGCAAATGCTTTCTTCATACCACCAACCTGTTGATGCAGATGGGATTAAGAGAACGCAGCTCAGTGCATAAACACACAGGAAAGCTCATGACTTTCTGCTGAGTGTTGCTTTGAGATCGAACCTCACACACCCAATAGGCACAAGTGATATCGTACCTTCACAAAGAGCTGCATTTCTCCTTGATGAGATTATTAAAATGGCATCTCTTTATTTATTTGTGAATTCTTTGTAAATCTTTGGAAATTACATGGAAAGTGTGATTGTCATAAAAACGTGACCATCTCATTTGCTTCTTGTTACAGTAGAGAAACAGGCAGAATCTCACAGAGGATGGAAAACATTTGGTACAGCCCTCCTATTGCACAAGACAAATCCCTGCAACAGTCACGACTGCAATGGCCTCTTTCAGAGCATCTCTCGGGTCAGTACTGCTGCTCTGCCACACAGCGCTTCTCAAATCCAAACTCAAATACTCCACGCTAAAAGTCACCACTAAAATGAATGTATTTGGGCCAAGTAACTGCGTGCTCTAACATCACAGGCAGAACACTTGTAGAGCAAATAAACATGATCCACTCAATCAGCCCTGGAGGCTGCAGGGCCACAAGGATGGCCGTAATGCCCTTTGGGCTGATGAGGCCTGCCTGATACCACAGGGCATACCCGGAGACTTCTGCTGCCTTGAGGCCTGACTCTGCCTTTTGCTCTGCTTTTATGGCAGTAAGCACCCTGGGTTCCTAACCCACAGCAGGGCTCCTTGGAAGTACAATAATGCAGGTAACAACCAGCAATAATTACAAGCCGGTGTCCCGATTCCAAGGTCAGTGCAGTATCCAGCACTTCACCGCCTCCAGCTCACACAAAGGGGATTGCTTGTTTGTTTTTTAAAAAGTTTTGTCTTAGTTCCCTCATTTGAGCTACCTGTTTTCAACAAAGCATTGCAGGACTAGAACCGATCAAGCATTATCTGGATAGGGATCGGGTTGTGAAGGTGACCACAAGACTTTTGGAAAAAAAAGATGTAGGACACTGCAAAGGAGCTGATCCAACCTACCATCTGCTAAAGCAGAAATTCAGGGTCAGTCATTAATGCCAAATAAAGCTGACATTGCTGGGCCTTTCTCTCCATGATCTGAACAGCACGTTAGCTCCTCAGAATGTCCGTTTGTCAGAGGCTCAGACAAAACTGGGACAAGGAACAAAGCACCTTTCACCCCAGAGCATGTTGTGGGTCAGAAGGTCGGAAGACAGCTCCCATTAACCTTGTGACTGCTGCTAAAAAGCTCAGGGCCCTGAAGAATACTCCTCTGCCCATCTCCAGGGACGGGAGGTGGCTATGTCAAGGCTGGGAAGAACAAACCTGAGTATGGGCAGCATTGAGCAGTTTAGGCCTGCAAGCTTTACTCACATGGGTAATCCTTATTGTCTGATTAGTCCCACTGCAGTCATGAGGGGAGGGGGTGCCCATGTAAACCTGCAGAAGGAGGAGAAGAGGCCTTAGCAATGGAAAATGTGCTGAGACATACGCGGCGGTAGCTTTGCAGCCCCTTCTTCCATTGTGCCTATTCTGCTTTCCCCAGTCTATCCCTTTGTTTTCCCTCTCATGTCCGTGTCAGTAAGGCAAAAGCCCTTGGAAAGAATTGCCAGTGGCTTTCTGGTGGCCCACATGCACTGCAGGCTGGATGTGCTGTGTGCAGTATGTGCACACAAGGGATGTAAAGAAACAGGAACACCATTTGGAGAGGCTGGGAGGAACACGTTACAGGAAAACCTGTTTTCATGAGATGTCCCAGCTTGGTGATACAGATCCATCAGCCACTCAGGCTGTTCAGCACTCTCAGGGGCAGTCCAGCAATTAATGGTGTCTCCCTAAACAACACATGTAGAAGAGGCTCTTAATTCCCTACTTCCATCAAAGTCTTACCCGCAGCCTGCTTTAAGTGACCAGCTGCACTTCTGCATGTAAAGCATGCAGCATACAAAAAATATAAAAGATTTGGACATCATTGCAGAGCAAAACCAAACTCCTTGTTCCTCAGTGTTTCTTTCCCTTCTCTTGTCTCCTTACAGAAGCACACAAAACAACCAGGGCTTTCTTTGGGCTTCCTGTGAAGCAATGCACGCGCGCACGCCCACACACACCCATTCCCATACCATGAGCTGTAAAAGGCTTCCGGCCCTGTGCCTTATGATTTATCTTCAACTTCAAACAAACAGAGAGATATATAAAGGATGGTACAAAGCTGTGGTTCCCTGGGATCTCCTCCATGGCAGAAATGCTTCGTGGTTGAGCAGCAGGCCAACCCTACAGTGTATTCCTCACCTCTCGTGAAGCAGAGAGGTAAGGAAGTGAGAGCATCCTGCCAGCTACACCGAGTTTGAATGCTGCATCTCATCACCGACAGCAAGGTCCTGCTATACAAGGCACCCTCCCTTATAATGTGTCCTCCTGCTCCTGGGTGTGCAGGGCTGAGCAGAGCTGGGGGCTCCCACAGCCTGGCTGGGTAGGAGAAGAGTGGAGCATTTGATCCTGTTTTAGCCTCAAAATACTCATTCCTGGGTGACCGAGGCTGAGGAAGGCAGTATTTTTCTCTTGCCAAGAAGCATTTCTTCTCGCCACCTACTTAGCAGGAAAATCTTCTGGGTTGCGGTTACAACAACCAGGTCAAAGTACAAAGACATTCCTCTGAAAATTAGAGAGAAAGGCTTCATTTTTTCCTTTTAATTGACATTTCATACCTTCAGCAGTGCATTGTATTTTGCGAAGTGCTTTGCACATGGTAATTAAGCCTCATGACACCCCTCACCTGTAGGAAGGCCGGCCGCACACACCGCACAGACGGAGAAATGCAAATACACAAAAGTAAACATCTTGCCTCTCGTCTCACCGTGGTTACGTGGCACAGCCAGAAAGGAAACCCACGCATCCTGGCCCCTAACACTTGAGCTCATCTCCCCCTAACAACTGTGAAAAAAGGAGAAAACTCATTTCTGCTCAGTGGTGATGATCTGGTTCCTACCCTACTGCCCTCCTACCAGCCAGCCCTGCAAGCACAGGGGCAGAGAGCAGAGGGCACGGAGACCACTGTCCCTTCAGCTCTGCAGGTTTATACCAGATTGATAAGAGAAAGAGGCTGTCAGTTTGCAGGCTGGCCAGCCTGCAGGTTCCTCTGCAACTCTAGGGCCCACTTATCATCACAAGCTTGTTTATGGACTAAGCAAGTGTTTCTCTGAGCAGTGGATTCCTTTTTAGTCATGGCACTTGTCTGCGAGCAATGGGAACTTCTACAGGTCTTGATTTTTCATGGGGAGCCACCATTTATCTTTCTCCTTCAGCAGTTTCACACAGCCTCACACAGACCAAACGGGCTTGTGCTTTCTCTGAGCGCTAAGCTCCTACATCGTTTCTATGAAAAATGCAGTACAGAAGGAAGAATGCTCACTTGTATTTTCCTCCAGGTTAAATGGACATCACTTCAGCCAAGTCACAACATTTCCATCCCTTTTTCTATAAGAGGATCGGCCCAGTGGTGTATGTTTGCATTGCTAAGCTGCACTCCACTCCATCTTCGCTCCCAGCCAATGCCTACACAAAGCAGAACACCAAGTTGCACAAAGTTGCCCCAAGAGCAAGCAGCTACCCATCATTATAGCAATCCAACAGGAGTCTGAAATGGCACACCTAGTAATCAGACTTTATATACTGCAACTCCAGGCTTTTATTTTCATGCTTTATACTGGGGAAGGCCGTACTGCTGACTTTTTAGAAGCAGATAAAGTAGGTTAATTATTCTTTCCTTAAGCTTCCAAGGTGATTAGAGCTGGGTAAACAGTGAAAAATAATACCAGCTGTCTTAGTCCTAGATTGAAATGATGCTAAGTGCTGATGGCTCATGTTTTTCTTTGCCCCTGAACAGTCCCACAAAGGCTCGCATTCTCATTGCAAAGCACCAAATACGAGATTGGGAGGAGGGGCGACATTCCCTGATGTCTTTGTATGCACCTTGCTAGTAATCCAGAAAGCAAAATGGGACAAAGTCCCAGTCCCCATGTCTCTCCAAGTCTGCTAACTCAGAAGCAACAGCGCCCAGAGATCTAAGAGACCGTGCCCCAGCTCACAACCTGAAAATAGTCGTGGTCTGAAAAAGGTTAGTCCAGAATATCTGTTAGGATCTCTTAAAAAAAGAGATCATTTTATGAAATATCAGCATCTGCTTCCACGTTGTTGAAGAGACGAGGTGAAAGGCAACATTCACTGAACACATCTGGTTGCTCTGAAATTGCTTATTCAGCTCTAAGAGGTTTAATTCCTTCAACATAAGTTCTTAAACCTGTTCAGCAAATTCCGCCTCTTCTACGCAGAGATGACCATCCTTCCTTCCTGAGAAACTGATATCTCATGTCAGTTTGTATTTATGGTCAATAAATGTCCAGAGCTGAAGTTGCTGGTATTTGTTTCTAGAGAGGGAGGACCCTTGCTGCCTCAACTCCAGACCTAGAGCAATACCACTTGCTCTTGTGTTTAACAATATCAAGAAGCTTGTGCCCGTAAAACAATTATCTGCAGAAAAAAAAGAAGGAAAAAAAAAAAAAACAACTAGGAGGTTCCAAAACAGTGTGTCTGAAGGCTTAATGGGTTGATTTATGAGTCTGGGACCCTCCCACTGTGGCTCAAAGTAAATGTTCAGTTATGATGTTGTCAAGGCTGGCAGATCATTTCCTGCTTTTGTCAGCTTTCCAAAAACGAGCAGCCGCTGTTCCTCTTCCAGAAGCACAGCCTCTCTGATAAGAATAACTTGAAAAAACAAGATGAGTTCAAACTCCACTAGCACTAATTCATCATTAGGCCCAAACTCCTTTTTGTTAGATCATGTAAAAAAGGCAAGGGCAACAGAGCTAAACAGCATGGAATAAAATGTTTGGGATTGAATATGAGAAGTGCTGTGTTTGCATTTGGTCTGTGAAAAGCTCGACTCTGACCTGACACTAGCAGCCGATCTGGCAGTCTTCAGTAAGGTCGTGGCATGGGGACTTCAGGTATGCTAGGAGCAGAGGAGAAACATCAGGCACCTTGGAGGTTTTAGCACATGGAAGCAGCAAAATGCCTTTGTTCTCTCTGTAAATTTCTTGGTGATGATAAGAGAGCAGCTCTAGTTCCAGAGCGTGGGAGAGCATGACCTGTGAATAAAATTTTTCCTACTCTCAGTTGGACTTAAGGGAGGCATATCCTAGGATGGGACAGTTGTAAAAAGCCAAAGGACTACTGGTTTCAAGCTCTAAATGGTTAAAGGAATAAATGGGAAACGTCATAATGGCTGAGCCAAGATGCATTTGTGCAAGACCTTCCAGCACAAAAGCTGCTTTTAGATGTCCCAGAGAACCACAAATTTACCAGCATCGGCCAAGAGGCACTTAGATGTGTAAATAAAGTAACTGCACTTAGCCCTGGGTCCCAGCATGTAACCCCTGCACAGGAACAAACTTTGTCAGCTCTGATAAGGACATAGCCTGCTTACACAAAGGCGAATGTTTTGTGGCCCCATAGATGGCATGTTATGAACATCAACAAAATCTGTATGTGGTTTAAGGGCACTAACCTGGTGTGGTAGATAGCAGGTCTGAAGTGGGTAATCTGACCCTACAGTAATCCTAATCTACCACCACCCAAGTTTGGTTTGGATGTGTTGGATGTGCACATGAGTATTTGGGGGGAACCTACTGGTGACTTTTAAGAATTCCTGCTAGTTAGTACAGAAACGTCCTTGGAAATAGTTATGTGTAGTGTTCCTCAAGCAGAGATGACAAAACCAACATATAGGCTCTAAAAACAGGAGAGAAATTAAGCCAGTGCTCGTTTATGAGTCACAGAAAATACTGCATGTAACAAACAATGTAAGAACAAAAATCACAGCTGAAGTGACACCACTAGAGCATAAGGAATACAAAGGGATGAATAAATTAGGACAAAGGACCTGAGACATAAGAGATGTTGCAGAAGTGTGTGAAATGGTACAGACCAAGCTGGTATAGCTCTTGCTAACCTTTCCAAAGAGAAATCACTATAAGTAAAATTTGAAAAAAAAGAAAAAAAGAAAAAAAAGAAACACACAAAAAAACTCTTTTTTTCTATAATCCCCAAATATCCAAGAAACAGAACTTGCCACTGCACAACAATATTGGGAAAAAAAAATCCTAAAAAAAATAATGCAAGACTGAAATAAGACTCAAAGAACTAGTCTTCAGGGCACACCGTTTGCCAGATACCTTACCGAAAGGAGCCAGAGCTGTGTACTCTGCAGCTCATTTTGTTAAGCGACACCAGAGACAAAACACTAGGTTAAAAGGAACGCTGACTTTTTCAGAAAGGGTCATTCATATGTTGCTAAAATACTATCAACCTTCAAAATGGTTTGTGTTTTAGATGCTCTCTGTTATGCAAATTCTGTGAAGACATTTTTCAGAAGCCAGGCCCAGCCCCAGGTTGTTTCAGATTAATCAGCTGCTATGTCGGGAAGAAACAAAGGCTGTAAGGGAATTGGGAAAGGAGGTACTAAGTGTTATCTCAAGGTGTCCCATGATAACATCCAAGGTATCACAAAACCTGCTGTTCCTCATCTGACTCGATGTGATGGTGTAAACCATATCCCTGGGCTCTCCTAGGGCGATAGGAGCTCGGTGCAAATGGAGAGCATGCTGTAGGGTGCCACTGTCCGTGGTGACCACACCAAGGGGACGCCTTTCACAAGGGCTCTGGAGAGCTGGGGTCACACACTGCATGGCTTCAGTGGCAAAACTTACATTGTTCCAGCTGGTTGATGTTATTAAGGTAAAAAATGTCTCTACTCAATGTCATCGCATCCCCACCGCTGCAGTGTCTGACACTGACAGCACAATGAGCAAGGACACGTCCATTCGGTTCCCTTCCAGACAAAGAAGAGACAGTACCTAGGCCGACAATTTATATTTTTGTTAAATAACATGCCATGAACTATGTAATTCCCCGCAGCTAGGCTCACCTCTTTAATGAGGTAACTCCACACACAGCTTTGTCCCCAGGTAAGAAATGGGACCATTTACTCTTAGCCTACATGAAGCTCAAATGATACCTTGGATTTATGACAGTCGCTTCCTCTGCTAATGTCTTCCTCAACACATTGCAAAGATGAGGTCTCCAGAGCAGCAGTCTCTGTGACCTTATGGCCTGCCCTCTCTTTCAGGCTTGCTCTTGTTCATTTACTTGCATGTGTGTACTATGTTTTTCCCTCTCTGGCCCAAATACACCTCCTTTGCAGGAGACACACCTGCTAGTGTAGACCTTGCTGTGTTCTTTACCAGACTGACCCTCATGGAAAAAATCATACAGAGTGTAACCACACTTACAAGGAAGCTTAAAACACACTGCTGGGCAATCCTCATGTCTCTGAAATTTGAACGAAAGTTTCTGCCAGCAGGTTTTGCTGACCAAAACTTCTCACTCAGCCTACAGAAAACTGCAGTCATATGATCAAAGGGTCCTTGCTCCCCAGAAGAATTTGGACTGCCAGAGCTGCCCTGTTAAGGAAATGCCATAAAAAGCAGAAAGCCGGGTGTGTCTGGGCAGCTATCTGCCTCTTTTCATGCTATCATGCCTGCATGTAAGCGGGAGACAAAGGGGAAATCTGCAAGTCCACAATGCAAGGATTAGACTCTTTCTTTGCTAAGTCCAGGGCTGGTTTTCTCTGGAAGCAGAAAAAACAGGTGGAGAGACCGACTGCTGCTGAGTGCTCAGAGCTGTACTATGCCTCTGGGGTGAAATGGCAGCACTGAACAGAAAGAAAAGGCAGGGGGGGAAGGAAAGCCTGTCACTTGTTCACCTACGAGTTGGCCCCCTTCCTAATGATAACTACAAGTAAAATATACCTCCAAAATAGGCTATAAATGAGATTTTTGCTGAAGCATCCACATTTTTTTCACATGACAACAGCAGTTTTTATGGCACGTTTTCTCTGAATGTTTCCTGCTCCTGTGGCATGTGGGTACCTCCACGTTTGACACTGTTTGTAACACTAACATGCCTTTGGACAATGGGATTTATTTACCAGCCGCTGTCTGATCCTGCCTCGGAGATGCCCAGGCAGGCAGATAAAGACAAAGCAGACTGCTCCATGCCACAAAGCTTATGGCATGTGTGGAGAAGGCTAGCTGTGCTAGCACGAGGCTTTTTTGGGAAGGCTCAAGAGAAGTCCAGGCTGACACACATCACTGTGATGGCTGTAAGCCCACAGCAACTTCACCACAATGTTTTCTATGCTCTCAAGGGACAGCTGGGCCAGAGGATAAGAAAGATAGTGAGGCAGAGTGAGCTAACAGGTTTGGAGAGCACAGTTCACTCAGGGCTCACAGCCACTCTCTAATATTTTTAGTGTCCCCAACCCCCCTGAATCTCAAAGCATCCATCATGCTTTGAAAAACCCAAGTTCTCACTTGGCCTGTGCTGGCTGCAGCTCAAAGGACCATATCATATCACTCTCCTCAAGGTGCTCCAGGGGAACTGGAAAAGCAGCAAAGAACTGGCAACATGAAATCAAAAGATGAGAATTATTCACACTGCTTCGTCTCCCTTCACTTGTCACCCCCAACCTCCTGCTCCAGCAAAGCAGAGTCAAAAACTGCACCGGACACAAAGCCTTCCCTTTGTTCTCTAAAGACGAGAAGTCTTTTTATATTTAAATGAAAATCTGTCAAACTAATTAAGTGAAGATGTAATGGTCTCATTTTGTACTCATTAGAGAACATGGTAATGGCCATAAATTCCTCTGACGGAGTGTGTATGTGTGAACATGAATGTCTGGTAATGTCTCATAAACTTCAGGCCGGACTACGTCTTTTGTCTTTACATTAGAACTTCTAAGACAAACAAAAGCCCCAGTATTGCTTAAATTAGATGCAAAGTGCTATGTTACAGCAATATTATAAGCATGCTTCTTGTGCACACAAACAAACCGAGGGACTCCAGTGATGGTTCCCACCGTGACTGCAATGTGGCCCTTGTGTAGGTCTGTAATGCGATGCATTGTCCCAGACAGTGTACAATTTTCTGCTTGGAGATCTGTGGGCAATACAGCTCTTGCTGGGGGTTGCTCTGAATATACCGCCAGGGCATCCTCAATAGGATGAGACATTCTTGGCATTTCTTTGCTTTTTGATACCCACAGACAAAAGAAAGAAAGAAAAAGAAAGAAAACTAGCACACTGGAACAAATATGTATATACTGTATTATTATATTATATGTATATATTGTATTATTGTAACATGTATATATTGTATTCCATACATATGCATATATTTTATCTCATGTATAACATGTTATATATTTTATCTCATATATAACATGTTTCACATTCTTTTTTACTCCTCTGTTTTCAGCAAAGAAGCTTTCCTTGTAGAAGGGAAAGGATAGGAATGGAAAGGAAAGGAACTAAGGATGGATAACTTTTGAAACAGAACTGTGTTGGAATTAAAACAGATTCCAGTCTGAATTAAACAAATGCAGGAAAAAAAAATTCAGCATCAAAGACCATCTATTGCTGCATGTTGGGGCTGAGGCAGAAAATATTCAGGAGCAATGTGGGTTTAATGGTAGACTTGGCAGCTAGAGGTCTTCTCCAGCCAAAGGGATTCTATGATTCTGGAGACCTGCTGTGTGCAGGAACAGCAACAGCAGCTGAATTTCATGTAGAGAAATGGACCCCAGGACACCATGAGACAGAGGACACAGAGTTTGTTTTCTCACCAGGCACACTGGCTGCATTTAAATACAGATGGTGGATAAACTCTTGGATGGGACCAGGTTGCTAGAGGAAGACTAACACAGACCTGGTGATTGTTACTGTCCCCAGCATCTCCAGCTAGGAAAGACTGGAGCAGCAGCTCTCCTGTCCTGGGGCCAGCCACCACATGGAGTCACGATGACATTTGCTGTCACGAGGGTTTTGTCCGAGCAGGTGCAGCAAGAGGCTGTTTGCTGAACTGCCTGCACTGGCCACGGGATGAAGCAAGATCTGAAATCAGGGGAATGGCTGAGATAGTCCAGAATTACAGAATCACAGAATCACAGAATTTCTAGGTTGGAAGAGACCTCAAGATCATAGAGTCCAACCTCTGACCTAACGCTAGCAGTCCCCACTAAACCATATCCCTATGTCTTGTGATGCTAGGAATGGGGAAGCATTTCTGGGGCTCAAGAAAGAGGAAGCTTCTGTGTGAACCTATCAGTAGCTGTTCCCCCAACAAAGCAGACTAGAGGCTTCAATTTTCTTGTGATTTAACAACTTTTGTGGCCAGCTCCTTGTTGTGTGAACAAAGGCAGACTGACCGTGAGGGAGAACTCCCCCTTCAGCAGGGGGCTTCATTAGACAGTTATTCTTCTGCTGCCATTTCTCTTCTCTACTCCTGAAACTTTGATGCTTTTCAGAATGGAAGAGTGTAATGAAATGATGCCAAAGGAAACGATTCATTTTCCATCCTCCCCCACCCCCAGAGAAGTTATTATAGTGCAATGATAAATGTTGCAGTACTACTGCAAAGAGACAGATTTCTGCTGAAGTACTCTCATACAAAGCTGTGAGATGAATGGATTTCATCTTTATGCCATGGGTTGGACTTTCAGGGGTAACAGGGTGCCAGGAAAAGCCAGGGAGCAAGTGATATTTACAGGGAGGAGAAATCTGAGTATCACAAGACGACTCTGCCTTTTGCATTATGCTGAGGCATTATGCTCTATGTAAAAGCACGATCAGGCCTCCAAAACTATGTGTAGAATGAAAGTACTCTACTTTTCACGGTTGGTATACGCAGAATTTTGACTTATCTTCTAGGTTTTGAATCATGAGATCAAGAAAAGCTGAAAAGCAAAAAGCTTCACAGATCTCCTGAGTCAGAAGGCGGTCCTTCAAAGCGTTTATTGTACATCACATGAACTGGCAATAGCACTCTGTCTCGGCAAAGAACTAAGGCAGCGTTTCTGGTATCATCTTAAAACGTTCCTCAAAATGGAGCAAAGTACAAAACACTGTAATAAATGCTGAAGAGAGTAAATGAGTTTGAACCTTAATAGAGCCTACAACTCTCCTTTACTGAACCTACTGCCAAAAAATAAAGCACTCCGACTCCTCTTCTTGAACTTACTGCGGGAGTGTCTGTGCATGGCAGAATGATTTTATTTTATATTTACCATAGCCTTCAAATAAAGAACACAGCAAACCGAATAAATAAAAGGGATACCTTGATGCTAAAGTAGTTAAGGTCGGTAGCTTGTTGTAAATTTGACCAGATTTAGTGCCTACTCAGTGGAGCTCATAACATCCATCAAGGCTTGCTCTTGTTCTTCACTTTTTCCAGGAAGACCAGAAATGCTAACAGCCTGTGCTTGTAGTTCAAGCTTGCAACTAACAGACCACGGTCCCCACCTGCTGAAAAAAAGTTTCTGGGGAAGAAGAAGAGATGAAGGGAGCACTGCAGAACCTATAAAAATATCCATATGGGCTCACTGAAGAGAGAAGAATGACTAGGGACACAAAGTGCTTGATGTTATGTGTTGTTTTCTATGCCTTACTCCCCTAGTTCTTCTGCAGGTCACCTACTGGAAAGGCAAGGCTGTAAGAGCACGGTTACGACTCAGTAAGCTGCTGATTAAAGCTAAAGCCTAAATCTCTTGTTGCAGAAGCTTTGCCATTTTCCCTGAAAGAGATCAAAAAGTAGAAGAAAAAACATATGAGGAGGTGAAAGGCTAATGGCTCCTGAAGATAGTTCTGCGTTGATAGGGCTGGGATTGTTTCTTCGAACAACGTTTCTCTCATTAAAAGCAGGTAGGTATCAGATTTTAATGACTTGTTTTTTCCCATCTCGGTAGGTCCAGAAAGACTTTACTTCCCTGTTCTCCGCAGCCGTCTTGCAGAAGAAATGCTTTACCTGCCTTCTTATCACAGTGAAATGATACCTGCACTTGAAAGCAGGATTTTTACCCTTCTCTACAACCTTAGGCAAATACAGCCAGTTCTCAGAGAGCTGACAGGAAGGCAAATCACCTACTGCAAACTGACAGCTGTCAAGTGATAATAAATACCTGTAACAGGGAGTATTTCATCCCCCTCCATGTAGCTATCAGCTTTCACTGAAATTATACTCTCCTCCCTGTGATCAAGCCACTATAGCTGTGTGCCCAGCTTCAAACGCAGCCTTGGGCACTGGGAAGGAGGGGGGCTGCTGTTTTTCCTTCCCTCATTTCTAGCACGACAGACTTTCCCGAATGGCATGAAACGCCTGCAAGGTTTCTTTCAGTCTGCAAGTTCCCTGACCACCGCCCCTGTCTTGTCTAGGGGGCTTTCTCTGCAAGTTTCTGTTGCTATTGCAAGAAATATAGAAGCAGGAACCACTAAAATAATCAATATGCTGTTTGGAAAAGCTCGATAGCTCTCACTTCTTAATGCCTCACCTCAAACCTCTTGAAACCCTGAAGTAAAATTACAGCACAGAATTCCTTGTCTTAAAGGAATCAGATCGCTTGGCTGAAAACAATTCACTTTGCTGAGTCACGGCAAGCAGTTGAGCAATTTTCAGGAACGGGGCCACAGTCACTTGCCAGCAGGAAAAAATGTTAAGGTGTGGGGAGAAAAGAAGTCTGCATTTCAGAGGTGAACTTCCAGGGAAAAGGAAGGAGTAAAGCCGTTTGCTCGGACACACACAGCTGATTCCTATCCCTGCTGCTTGAATAAAGGCTCGGTCAGCATTAACCCTTCAGGTGGCACGGTATCAGCAAGCTGTTGGCATTAAGAGATGGGGTTCTGACGTGGCAAAATCTTTCCTGGTATAACAATCTGCATCTCTCGGAAAGACTGGTGATGCTGAGCTATCTGTAGCCTCCAAGAATCCGACCCCATCACTTGACTTTGTAGCAAAGCCGTTTAAGAAGAACATAACTGCTATGGGGCCTCACGTAAACGACACATACAACAAATCAGTGAGGTGGGGTGATTTGTGCCAGTTGTAACCTTGGCATCTGTAATAATAAGGCAAAAGAGGTCTGTGTTTTAGCAAGACGGACAAACGAGTGGCTGTATACCTACTGAAATACCTCGTGGCAAATACGGACCTGCTGTTGATTTGAACCAAACGAGATTTTGGCAATTACCAACAAATTACACACATCGGCTCATGTTCCTAGAATGTCACGGCTCAGAAAAGCAGAATGCCGCCCCACACCAGCCAGAGGCCGAGCTCTGTAAGCCCCTTTTCTCCTTCAGCACGCATCGCTCCGTAGCAGGAATCCCAGCCCCGCTCCCGCTTATTCATGAGGCTGCGTATGCAGGAGTGGGGAAGGGGGCAACGAAGAATTTCTTTATGAAAAAAAAAAAAAAGAAAAAAGAAAAAAAAAAGCAGCCCCATTCCTGAGACGCCGTTGCTATGGGCCTGCGGGGTTCACAACAGATGGCAGCGAGAGCCATCCCGCGCCTGGCTCTGAAGCTGTCCACTCAAGCATACCATTCGCATTCCCCGCATACCTCCGGCCCCACCGCCGCTCGGCGCAGGGCAGCCCGTCCCCAAGACGCAAGACACAGAGCTGGGATGCGAGCAGAGGGATGACATCCAGCCCTTCCACCTCCTCTGCCTTTCGCCGTCCCTCCCGGGCGCTGCGTTTTCCCACAGTCGGGTCGCGATATCCGATTTCAACGCTTTGCTTTTCAGGGTTTCAATCACTGGGAGATTTGTTAATTGGAGGCTCAGTCCCGGAGGCTGCTGATTCCTGCATCCTTGTGCTGCTCTGGGTCAGGGTGAGAGGCAAAGGAGCCCCTGAGGGGCTGATCCAGAGCGGGGCTGTGCACCTTGCTGCTCAGCACGCCTCAGGACCCCTGCTTGTGGTGAGGAAGGTGGGAGCGAGGCAGAGATCCTCTTTGCTCTGGAGGACACCATCACATCCAAATCGCTTTAGGGGAGCACAGTTCAAAGCCAAGGTCACTGCCACAAGTTCTGCTGCCTAATAGGTGTTATTAACAGCTAAAAAGTGTAACAAAAAGAGGGAAAAATGATGTAAAGAAGTAAAAGAAGTACCAGGTGGGGTAAAACATGATTTACACAGCCTAAATGGCCAGGCATACAGAAGAGAGACACCAGAAGCAGCAGCAAGGAGCTCCAGGCACAGATTTCTCCCCTGCTGCTCCATCTAGGCTTACATAGGGCACGATCATCAGCCAGAGCACCCAAAACATGCAGGGACCAGTCGAGAAACCCGCTGCCATCCCTGCTGCTGGGGAGGCCATGGTCACAGCCTCGCCCTCTGCACCCTGCCAAACCAAGGAACCAAAGCGTGGCTCTGGCTGCACAGCAAAACCTTCCCGCGTCCCGGGGCACAACCAGGCCAACGAGAAGTCAGCCCGGCACCGCTCCCCCACACAGCTGACACTTAACCGTACCGTTCTGGTCTCCTAAACCCAAACAACAGCCGTGCTGGCTCTGCAGCAAGGAATTTGAATGCGGTTTGCCTGTCGCTTGCCGATCACACATCAGAGAGGGCTCTCCGGGGCTTATTTGCATTTGGCTGCTGGAGTCACTTTTTTCCCCGGGGTCTGGGTGAGGATGGAGACAAAGCGGCAGATGCCGGAGGCTGACCACGAAGCGCGGTGCCGGCCGTGTGCAGCTGCCCACGGGCATTGTGCGGGGCTGCTCGAGGCAGCCTGGGAAACTTGCTGCTCATCAGCAGGTCCAGCCCAAACCCTTCGCCCCTCTCCTTTACGGCCGGGACTCCTGAACGCTGCCGTTGCAAAGCACCGGGGGATAAAGTTGTTTTCTGCTTCCTTTCTTCCTGATGCAGACGAGGGACAAGTGTTAAGTTTGAGGAAAGAGCATGACTTTTGCTAAAAGTCAGCTTGCGCGGCCGCATGTGCAGGCTTTTCTGTGCAGGCATGCAGGAAATTCTCCCTCCCTCTCTCACACACAATGGTTTAGATTTGGTATTTATGAGCTTAAGTTAGAAATAAAGGGGGAATGAAGTTTCCAGGTGGCTCTTTCTTTCTTTAATCTTTCCTACATTTCTCCCTCTCTTTTCTATCAGTCTTTAATCAAATTCCTGCTGTTACTTTTATTGAACAAAGGAGATGCTGGCACAGCCCTTAAGTGCCTGTGCACACGGGTTGCCCTCTAACAGCCAAGTTGCTACGATTTCTTGTTAAATGGTCCCTGCAGGCTCTAATTTCTAAAAAGCAGAAAGAAATGTCCAGGCTTTGGCAACTGAAGCAAATGTTAATATCTGATGTTTCTTCAGCCACTTGGGTTTCTGTGAGGCACTGCCTTTAACCCTTTGAAGGCTTTGGAAAGTCTTGTCTTGAAGACACCATAAAACAGACCATCTAGAGCACTAACAGCACCCCCAGGTGATTTTTTTTCCAAATCACTTAAGGGAAGTGACCACCAAATCTCTGTAATTCAGGCCACTAAGGCATCTCATCAGATCTCAGAAGCACATTCACCTTCCTTCACATTATGTGGTACAGGGCATCGAATCACACTGCTCAAGTCATTCCCAGGACAGAGAAGAAATATGCACCTGGATCATCTACAGCCCCATACGAAGAACACAGGAGATGTCAAACCACTCAAGCGGGCAGTGGATTAGGGCTCAAGGTAATCCGTTGCCTGTACAAGACTGTCCACACTAATTTGTAGCTGAGCTCTTGGCTTGTGATACGGTCTGCACGCAGCTCCCCTCAGGAGAGAGTCACAGCAGGTGGGAGATGCGAGCAGGGAAGAGCTGGTGCCCTCCTCTGCAGAGCTCCCGGCAGCCTTGCGGTGCATGGGTCCTCCAGGGGAGGACAGGAGGCTCCTCACCTCACTGCAGCCTGGGAACATGCCCCTGTGTGCAGGCAGCAGGCTGTACTGCTGGGTGATGGGATCTGTGCTCCAGAACAGCCTCTTCCCATGTGCTGTGGGGCTCATGCAGAGCAGGTTTGCCCTTAAGAGCATGCAGTTAAGCAAATGTGTGATCCTGAGAGCAGGCAGATGCACGCAGGTGGCAGCATACCTGTGCCCACCACGCACACATCTTCCTCAGGCTGGGCAGTCGGCTTGTGAGAGGGCAGTGGGGACTGAGGACGGACAGCACGTGGTCAGTCCCTCCCCAGCCACACGTTTCTTTGAATTCGGTTTTAAAGAGCTGGCTCGTAAGCAAGGCAAAAGGAGGGAATTTGGGGCAGTCCAGAGGGACTGAGAATTGGCCACTGCAAGCAGTTCTAGTTTTACTGACAAAATCCCATTGCTCTTTAAATACTGGACTAATGAATGTATATTAGGCAAGGCAGTGTGCTGTACTCACAATACGCTGCTGCTCCTGTGACCAGAACACTCTGTTTCAAGTTGCTTTTCTTAAGCAGATAACCTACAGCACAAAAATACCCCTCTCTACATAGACAGGGACCCAGACCCCACTATTCCACTAGAACCACTTCAATTGCACTGCCAACCTTCACTACATGGGCTGGATCACCAAACTGTGAAAAAATAAGGTACAGCGATTTCAGCAGCTAAAGATTTGGTCCATATTCACCCACAAAAAGCACAGACAAAGGAAACCTAAACTTTACCTTTAAAGATACCCTAGTAGCAATGAAAGAGGTAATTAGTTTAAAGATTAGTTAATGAGTTTGCTAAAGGAGTTAATGTCTCGGGAAATAATCAAAATCAAAGTTCAGTGAACTTAGTGTTATGATTCACATCCAACCCAACAGGGCGTACAGCTGTGCATAATACCCTACAGATCTTGAACAAACGTAAATTAGTGCAGGCCCATACAGGAGCTATACTCACTGCCATCTCATCAGTCTCTTCACATTCTCTTTCTGCTACCTGCAACGTGACTGCACAGATCAAACATCGCTATATCCCACCCTGCCTGGCTAGCCTGCCTATATCAAACATCGTCGCAAAGTATCTGTCTGGTTTGACACCCACTTTAAGCAACTTAACTGATAAAAGGTGAAGGCCAAAAGGAGCACCACTCACCTGAGCAGAGAGCCTTCTGGTCTGAAAAACTGGAAAATGTGCCCGCCACATCACTGTGTGTGTGTGAGTCTGATCCTCTGCTCATGAGACTCAGCGTCTTAAAAGCAGGGCATGATTTTTACCCACTGACACCAGGGTAAGTGGTGTCAGTGGGTAAAATGGCCTTATAATGGCCTTAAACATCCCCTCCAGCTCCGGAGGCTCTCCCAAGTTCACCTCCCTGCCAGCTTCAGGCACTTTTCTAGCACCAGATCGGCTTACACGGCTGCACACCTTGGCCAGTGGCAGCACCTGAGCAGCGGCACAGCGCTGGCTCCCCACCCGCTCGCTGTGAGCTTGCTCGCTCACCACAGCAGCTTTATCACCCCCACAGCACCGCCTGGCCGCTCGTCTGCCCTGCAGGCTGTGATGCTCGTGATGTTGAGCACCAAGAGGATCCCTAAGGCTCCTGTCCTCCCTCTCCCAAAGCCCTGCCGCGAGGTCTGGCTGCCTCTGCAAGCACAGAGCCGTGCCCGCTGTGCTCTGCTAGCGAGGGGCTGCTTACCTTGCAGGACAGCCGACAAAGCTCAGGTGTTCCCATCCCGGCGGAGGAGGCAGCCTGCCATTTGGGGAGCGCAGCCCTGGCCGGGGGAACGGCACAGCCGCCTGGGGGAGCGGAGCTTTAGAGATAACGCGGCGCGGATACAGGTGCTGCGCGCAGAGCCACCTCGGCGCTAATCCCGCAGTAAAAAGCAGGAGGTTTGCTCAGCACAGGCAGCTCAGATTACTGCCCTCCTACCAAGCAGTCGTCAGCAGGCCTGACGGACGGGAGCAGAGAGCGTGAGGAAAGGGGAAATGCGCTGAGTGAAAGTGCCGGCAGCTCTGTCCTGGCTGCCGCGCATCCCTGGCTGGCCCCCTCCTGTAATTAACGCCGGGCAGTTTGGGGGGAGAAGGGAGAAAAGAAACTTACATTTACTAAGCGCTTTCGGCCACCCCAACATTATTTAGTGTTTCTTTTGAAACTCACCGCCCTAATCTCATCTGAAGAAAGCGTCAGTGAGGGCTGGGGATAAAATCCCGTAGTGGAGGAGAGGGGTAGCAGGGCCAGCAGGCTCTTGCTCACTGCCTCGCATGGCAGGGCACAGTAACTCAGCTGCAGGGTCAGGGTTGAAAACGCTGCCCACAGCGGCTCCCTTCTGCCAGCCGGCCGCTCTGTGGGTCCCCCTGCACGTAGCTCTCCGCATGATGCCCACGGATGCCCAGCAGAAAACCTGCCACGCTGGGCATATCTGGAATAAGAGGCCGTTGGCCTGGCACTGCCCGGCTGCAGGAGGCTGGGCTGCCCTGTACCCGGCCGGGCTGGCTGAACATCCAGGAGAACGCTGACAACAGGCATTAAATAGATGCTACATGGTGTGCTCAGTCTGGGGCTCCTCACTACAAGAAGGATACTGAGTTGTTCGAGCATGTCCAGAGAAGAGCAGTGGGTCTGCTGAAGGGAGGAGAAAACAAGGCGTAGGAGTGACTGAGGGAACTGGGGCTGTTCAGTCCCGAGGAGGCTGAGGGCAGACCTCACCGTGTTCCACGGCCTGAAAGGAGGCTGCAATGAGGAGGGAGCCGGTCCCTTTTCTCAGGTGACAAGTGATAGGACCTGAGGAAACTGTCTCAAGTTGCACCAGCGAGGTTTATATTGGACATTAGAAAGAATTTCTTCGTGGGGAGGGTGGGCAAGCATTGGACCGGGCTGCCCAGGAAAGTGATGGAGTCCCCATCCCTGCAGGTGTTCCAGAAACGTGTGGACGTGGCACTAAGGGACATGGTTTAGTGATGGGACTTGATGATCCTGAAGGTCTTTTCCAACCCAAGCAATTCTATGATTCTGTAGATTAAATTAACCTGTTTTTCCTGAAGGGACAAAATGTTTCATTCCAGGCCAAACAGAACACACTGTTTCACTTCCACTTCACCCTAAATATTTTTTCCAGTTCAGCTGTTAGATCAAAACATATATTATTCACCATTTTGCCTATAATTTTTACCATTTTTTCTCTGCTGCAATATTCCCTTCAGCTCAGCATCACCCTCTTCCACGCAGTTAAGTTCCTGACGCCCTACAGGGAAGGAGAGCTGTGTCTCCCATTTATAAAGGGTGAGTGAGGAGTAATGCCACATACAAATATCTATCAGCAAGAGGAACTGAACCTAGTTCCCCAGGGAACACCAGCACCCTGGCAGAATTCCCCATCTCCCCAGGACAGAGAGAGGATGGCTCTCTCTTGCTGCCTCCATTCTCCTCCTGCAACTCCACCTCAGAACAGCAGTAATTTTAAGAGGCCCAGTAAACAGCAGACTGAGAAGTAACCTGAGAAGAGTTAACTGGCTCTTTTCAGCCTCGGGAAGCTGTATTTTTGTAACCAATATTTCTGATTTTAATTAGCTTAGGCATTGTTTAATAGAAAACAAACGTTATGGTGTATTTATGCAGGTATAACCTCCCCGAGAATGCTTTACATACATGTTCCGAAGGCTGATGCCATCTCGCCTCTAACGCCAAAGTCAAAGCAAGCAGAAAGCTGAAGAAAGGGGTTTTGAACGAAATTGCTCTATATTCACTGATGCAGCCAATGTTTGGGCCAGGCACGTCCATGTGACTGCTCTTTGTCCAACTGCATTTGTGCAAGGGAGAGAGGCTGCCTTTCGCTAGGAACAGGAAGACCTGTGCATATAAAAGACCAAACGATACAGCCTGTGCAGTCTCTCTTCTTCATTATTCTTTTGACTGAGATACTCCATTCACCCAGCCACAAGGGAGGAACAATGCCATCGGGTTCGGATGACCCATACAAGCCCATTCATTAAAACACGTGAAGTAGTTACAGCGACCACTTCACCCCAACGTCTGTTTTACAGCAGTAAATCCAGGCAAACTCCACTTGTAACAGGAGGATTACGTTAGCTTTCATTAGCCTTTCCTGACCCTATCTCTCTTCCAAAGGAAACCTTGGATCAAGCAGTAAAAGCCTGGACAAGTTTTTCAGAAATTGTTTTATATTCCAGGGTAATTAGCTCAGCTGAGCAAAGTAAATATTTAACCCAGCTAAGGATATGTATACATCAACACATATCCATGTCACGCAACTTACAAATCCCTTACAAACCAACCATATTTATAGGCAGCTCTTGAAATCAAAGCCATGCAACTGGAGCTTCTCACAATAAAGATGACAAAACGTACTTATTCTCACTACTCCCCCAGCAGCTGTGCTGTGAAGCTGTCATCCTGCAGTCCCGTGCACCTGGACAGGTAACCCAAACCTTGTGCAAGTCCAGGTATTTGCCCCATGGACTAAAGGTCAGCCTAGACACAATCCCAGATACAGAAGAGAGGCCCGGATCAGTCAGAGAACACATGCTTGCTTGTTTGCATTTCCATACTATCGTGATCTGATCCAGCTCCAACCTAATCCTCAGGAAATTCCAAAAGAAGGGGATTCACACCCTAAAAAGCACTTTGTCCAGCACTGGCAGAGATTTCCCAGCTTTTCCAGTGTCACTTTCTGACAAATCAAACCCCAGCCCGATTACTGCCTGAAGAAGGCAAACTAATCCAAATGCACTTGGTGAAAGAGGCAGCTAATGCAGAGTGGCAGTGGCTAGAAATTGTTGTGTTTCTAAAACAGGCTCAGGTGAGGGGTCAGCCTTTAATGTCCTATACAGCCTAACACTTTACGGTGGCCGGCATCTTTTTTTTAAGGCATTTTCTCACTGTCCCCATCAGACGCCTAGATCTTTTTTTTCAAAAATGGTATCTAGATCTTCTCCACGCTTACCATGTTTCACTGTGGGAAATTTCCTAAAAGCCTGGCAGCCCTAAGCTGTAGCTAATTAAATCCTAGACAGTAAGCCCATTGCCAGTGATTTCAAAATTACATTCTGTTCATCTCTTAGCTGTCTGCCCTGTGTTTCATACTGACCTTTCCTAATGATATAGGGACCGCAAACGTTTTGATGAAATGAAGAGAAAACTCCTCTAATGAAACAGTGATGCTTGAGATAGTTAAAAACTTGACAGTTTGATCCAACACACGGACAAATTTTAAAGCCTTTAGTTAGCTGGGAACCTGCTGTGCTGATCTCAGAAATGCTGTATAAATGACACGTCAGGCCTTTGGCTGATGGCACCCATCTGCATCACCTGAGGACCTGTCTCATCACGTAAGACTTCACTGAAGGCTCATTTTTATGTGTGTTTAAAAGATGCACTGTAAAAGAGCCCAAAAACTTCATGGAACAGAGCCTCAGCAACACCTGGCAGACAGGAGAGGGGAGCAGGGGCAGAGTAGAAAGCTGTGGAGGAATTCACAACTCAACATACAACAGCGCGAGTCACAAGACCACCCTGCCAGCCCTTTACCGCTGCTAATGCCAGCTTTGGCCTCCCCAGCTGTCAGTCTTACAACTTCCATGTGTACCAAACCTCCCTTTCTCCTGTTCCCCCAGTCATCATCGCTGAGCAAAAACTAGCCCCAGCGCAGAGCAGCTCTTTGGAAACACGCTCCTACATTGCTGAAGAGCGGGGAGGGAGCCAGTGCCTTTTCTAATTAAATTTCATTCACAAAACTTGGATTTATTTGATGCAATTTTTTGGCGCGCTGTCAAATACGACACAAAATTACATTAGTGTCATAAGAGGAAAGGATTAGTCCAAAGAGTTCTTTGAAGAACTGTGTTGGCACTTGGCTTTTTGTAAAAATGCCAGCAGCTTCCCCTCGCTCTAGGAACAGCCCATTTTCTCCTGGTCAATGAGGGAAATCACTGCTCAGTGAGGGTCTGAGCCAAAGCCTTTCTGAGTCTGTGGGAATCTTTCCACCAATTTCCACGGGCTCCAGTCGGCCCTGAGCCTCAGATGTCAGTCGGACTGACATCTTCCTCCCACACTTCCATACTTCCCTATGGTCATTTATCAGCTAGAGTAAAAGTCTATTTTTTTGTTTGTTTTTCCATTTTTTAAAGAAAGTCTTAGTTATAGCAATTGGCTGCTGAAAGAAAAATCACTTTATAGCTATGGCATGGGTATACGTGTTAGAAAATGGCTGAGTTTAATTCCTAATCTTGCCAGAGGGGTCTTAAAATGAGTTAACTGGGACCAGATTTGTCTGAGAACACATCACTGTCCATACCATGGTAGAACAGAGGCCCACATATCCCAGCATCTTCTCCCTGACAGTGCCCAAAAGCAGACACATCATGAAGAGAGAGGAGCAGAACAAATACAAATATGTGCACAATGTCCTGCCAGCCCCGGGAGGCAGCCCCTGCCATGGGGCTGGTGTTTGCAGGGGGTGTATTCCTGGTGAATACACCTCCTGGGTGAGCTCTGCACCCGCTCAGTGCCTGAATTAGCCAGCTTCCTCCGACGCCCCTGGTCTCAGTGCCACGCTGTGTTTCTCCTCCCAGCATCTCTCCCACGGCTCATTGTTCAGACAAGGGGGCACGGGAACAGGGCTGTGCCAAGAGAATAAGCTGAAAAAAAACAAGTCCTGGGGGAGATCTGCAGAGAAGTATGAAAACGAACACACAGATTACAGTTATAGCCATGGATAAGCTTAATCCTTTCTTTTGGTACAGTTTTTAGCACAAAAGGAAAACGAGGATAGTGTTTTCTGTCACTACTCCTCCTTTACACGACTTGCATATTTAGCCTGAAGGCACTGTGAGATGGGAACAGATTGCAGGCACTGTTTGGGGCAGACACAAACTACCAGTTACTGAAAGCAGAACGTAACTGTCTTGAATACTGATCTTTGCTATGTCTTCATCTCTGTGTTTAGTGTTTACTTATACCTCACTACATGTATAAAACTGCCCCAGAAAGTGAGAAATGCAGACAAATGTCTTTCACTCTACATAAAATACACAATGAGAAGTGGGTAAGCGTGCACCTGTGGGACAGCTGGAATCAGGAGCAGCAGCAGCCAGGCACTTTATTTGCTGAATCTATCTCAGCAGTGATGGCCAGCACCGAGCCCCCAGCACCAGCTCCCCACTCCAGCTATCACTGACTCACGTGAGCAGATTCACTCGTGGGTTGCTGCTAAGGACAAGGCTGATGGAGGGCTCTTACCTCAGCAGTGCTATGCTTGTGTGCCATCAGGTCCCACGTTGAGCCTCAGGAGCACAAGATTTTATGGCAGCTACATGCTTCAGGAATGGAATGTGCTTCATCTTTGATACAAGACTATATATGCTACCTACATAATATTTGAACAGACTTCCTACAGTAGCTTGTATCTGTATGATAGGACATTTCCTAAAAACGTGTTTCACATCTTGGAGGCATGCAGCATGTTTTGCTGAAGACCGTGGATATTTGAGATTTTTGCTTCATGCAGTCTCACTAGCTGTGCAGATACAAGAATCATCATTGCAGACCCTCACATCCCAGGTTGGAGCCTACCAACACCCGAGGAGAGCTCTACAGGACCCAAGCATTTCAGCGTGTACCGAGTACGGACCTACAACATCAGTCATTCTCTGCAGAGAAATTTTTCCACTAACAAATTTTAATCGAGCTTTGCATTCATTAACCAAGACCAATGCTGGATCCACGAGTTTAGAGAATCACAGGCCCGAATACTGACCTGAGGTAACTCATCTGAATGCCACTCAAGCCAACGGAGCTGGTTTACGCCCACTGAGAGCGCAGACCAAACTGCCCATGGCAAGCTGACTTCACGACACACTGATGTCTCAACAACTTCATGTTTTCACCTCTGCCCTCCCTGCACCAGGCAACAGCGAACACCACAGCAACTCGAAGGAATGGCTTGTAGGAGGCCCTAGTTCAAGCAGCACTTGTGCTCGAAAGGGTGTTAGGAAGGAGAGCTGTCGTCCCTGTGGCTGCTGTTGCCTGCAGCATGATATTCACAGAGCAGCTACATTTGCCATCATGCCTCACTGATCTAATTGCTGCTGTTATGAACATGTTGAATGTAAAACTATGTAAACAGTGTGACGCTCTGACAGCCATTCTTGCTTACTGACCTGTGGAAAAGTCTATTTTTGGCAGCTGCTGTAGGCCACTATGGTCGTTGTAAAGCAGACAAGGCAGCGCACGCATTTTGAGCCTTATCTTCAGCCGACATAAGCGTGCACAGTAGAGTCAGATTGAATTGATACAGCTGAAAGGGTCTGGGACTTTTTACATTGCATCCAACTTGCTTAGGTACTCAAGTTGGACAGGAAGCAACAGAAGAAACCAAACTGGGAAAAAAAAAAAAAAAAATCAAACAAAAAAACACCTTCCACAATTAAACTGAGCATTATTTCTATGGCTTGTAGCTTTAGCTTTCAAACCCTCAGTCTCCTCCAGCTGGTTAAAGATCAGCTGAGTATCAAAAACTATCTAAGGCGGTTTGCTGAGGACAGTACGCAAGACTCCTCCGATGAAATTAAACAAACTGGTCTCTTCAGTTCCTCATAGTGATTCACAACTGACTGTTGCCAATCTGGCAAGCCATGAGCAAAAAGATCTCCCCAGCATCAGCCTGTGGATGCCTCAGGCTTGATGGAGCTGGTTCTGCTCACACCTGCAGTCAGAGGCATTTGTCACCAGCAGTGATATAAATATACTGAAGACTATCATGGGAAATACTTGTGGAGAGCCTCGCTTCTTGGCTCACTCCCGTAGTCTGTCAGCAGTGGAGGGACAGTTCCTTCTTCCCTGTAGCACGCTGCTATCTTGTCTCTTTGCCCAGTGATAATTCTTAAGGCTGTTCCCCTCACTCACTATTTATCCATGGCAATTTGATCTGGCTAGCAGGATTGAGTGCTCAAAACAGCAGTATTCTTTCTGTCTGATTGCTTGGGTCTGAAATGTGTCAGAATGAAATGGATGTGCTTTCTCTTGAGCCAGCAGGCAGAAATGTCCTGAAAAGCCCTGTATTGAAAAGTAGGAAAGGGGAAGGAGAAGCAGGTGATTTTGCTGTGTAGTTCTGAACATCTTACGGATCACACCTCAGAAAAAGGACTAGAATAGACCACCACACTGAATCCACCTTGCCAGCAGCAAGCACCACAAATTACTTATTACAACAGCAGGGGATGTGAGGCCGGAAACTGTAACTCGGTGTAGCAGGGAGTGGAAAGTGCACCTAAGGTGCACTCACTAGGGCTCTGTAACTCTCTGACATGCAAAGCACCTCACTCTGGCTTATTCAGGCTTCAGCACAATAAATGTGAAGCATCAGCAAGCTTCTCCAGGGCACAGCAGCTGCAGACCTGGGGTCTACAGGAATACACAAATACATACTTACCTGAGTCTGCTGTCCTGAATGAACGGGCAAAACAAGTACAGGGAAGAAGCAAGAAATGGGCATAAAGAAACAAATGGGCTTTAGGAACAGCCTCTTAGATGAGTTAAGATACAAGCAGCCTTGTTAGGGAACCAAAGGAAAGCTGAACACGCTCATAAACTGTCATCGAGGGCTCCTGAGCTAACAATGATACACAGAAAATGCAACTAGAGAGCATCCTTGAAAAAACATTCACCAGACATCTCCCAAATAAGGATCATCTCAGGGATTAGGCACAGTATTTACTTAGCACTAGGGTTCAATTTCTGCTTCTGCAGAGATCTTCTACGTCATATCAAGCAAATCATTCAATCACTCTCTGCCTCAGCTTCTCATCTGCGAATGGACCAGTTATACTTTATCTGGCTGCTAAAGGCTGTTAACCCTCCAGAAGAGGAATTGCCATTTAGTAGGAGTTTGCCAAGAGGCAGCACAAAAGGCTCCTTTCCAGCTCCGAGCAAGAGATGTAGCAAACCCGAAATGCAGTTATTCTGACCGCTAAGTCTCCTGCAGCTCTCACACATGCCAACGCAAACCACCCCGTCTGTTGATCTTTACATTGCAACATCATATGCTAACAACCTGAAGATATTTACAAAAGGATGTCTTGGGTGGCCTAATCTACGTGGCTTTGCCACATCCCTGTCCCATGACTGCAGCGTAACTGCTTTTGGTACCACCTGCACAGGACAGAAATCCAAATGGCAGTTCAGGGTATAGGTTTACTTTCCATAGTGGTAGACTTTAGTAACCCTTTTCACTGCCATTCTTTCAGTCACATATTGATACATTTACACTACTCCCTTCAGTGCTGATCAATTTACTTTTGGTCCGGAAAGAATCAGCTCACCGCATCTTTCAACAGCTTGGGATCACTGTGGTCTTGTCTGCTCTGGGTTTCCAGACACTTACTCTGATCTCACTGACACAGATGTTACAGAGGCAAACACTGTGTTTAACGACAGTTTACTTCTCTGCAAAACTGTAAAACACCTTTCTCTGACAATTCATCTCTTGTGCTAGGGAAGCATGGGGAGGCGCTAACCTCTGGAAAAGGCTGTAACTTTGATTTTGAAGCAATGGACTAGACACCTCTCTTTCAAAACCAGATCCAGGGCCTATGAAGTGTTTGTAATGGGTAAGGTGCTTCTTCTTCTGAATTATTCTTCACACATTTGAATTAAAAAGATGTTAGCAAAGCCAAACTTGCCTGAAGTTGTCATGATTCCAAATCCACGTTAAGCTTATGAGCAAGGAAGTAGAAAGCTCATAAATTCACAACTTCACATGTGTCTCCTTCTGCAAGTTCCTCCCCAGCATCAGCAGGATGTTTGCACAGAAGTAAAAGGCAGACTAAGGTCTTCATACACTACCTACTCTGGTGCTGCTCATTGGTTTATAACAATTCATTTATATTCAGTATTGCTGTAAGATAAGCCATTTTTGTCATTTCTATTTATTCTCCTCTTTCCTCTCAGACTGAATTTTCTCTGGTTTTCTCTTCACACTCCCAATATTGCAAATGTTACCACTCTTTTCCTTCACTAAAGTGCCCAATAACAAAATGGTGACTACAGCTGCTGATGGATCAGTACCAAGCTTTGCAGATGACATTCCGAGGAAAATAACAGAATATTGCATCAAACCATCTGCAGACCCAGCAAGGTTTTGCAACATTAATTTTTGTTTAATAACATGTAAAGGCGCACGCTACTGCAATAGGCACTAAAAGCTTACCTTTGTCCTAGAAAAAAAAACACTGAGATTAAATAGCAATCTGCGTATGCTATGCAGGCAACACAAATATATGGAGTGGTTCAAATGTACTCTGTATGTCCTTTGATGTTCTTCCTACAAAACATCTGAATAAAAAATCCAAGCTTTCTGTCTGTTGTGATGTCTCGTGTCTTCATCACACCGCTAAAGACAGCTCCTGAGGTTTTTAATGTGAGAAACAAACAATCAAACCTTCAAAAACATGCTGACCTTGAATAGGCTTTGGAGAGAACCAAAAAGACAGACAACAAGCAGACTTTGCTATTGTTTGTGTATGACTTTCAAGGGGTAAAGTCCATGTCCGTATGCATTTGTGTCACTCCCTAAGCAAGAGTTCTCATGAATCCTGAAATCACACACTGAAAATTCACGTCACAGATGACTGTTCAGAGAACGTTAGGACTGCTGCTATTTGCAGCAAGCAAACCTAATCCACTTGAGTTAAATTGTCACGAGCAACTTACAAAAACCAGTACCTTAGGCACTCCAAACATAATTTATTTTCAGTCAATGTAGTACTGCAAAGCATTTTCTTCTTGTCCACGTAACAAAAACCAAACCCCAAACGGGGTTGTTGAAGCACATTAGTGCTTCCTTTACCAGTCCTAATGGCTAAACACATTAGGTCTGGGGTAAAGATAACCTGCACATATTTGGTGCTGTAGCTTTATCTCAAGTCTGGCTTGCAAACCTTTGTTTGTTCGCATTTTATCACATAGATAGCAGCCTGCCCAGCAGCATCCCTCTATGTGACATGAAGGCTTTATGTGGCTGATATTCTGTAATGAGTTGCTTTCCTTAATTTCTTTTGCATCTAGCTACATTTCATTAAATATTGTTGGAAGCTTTTATTAAATGTAGAAGCTCACTTTCCTCTCACTACTTTCCTATTTCCCACCATTCTCCTCTGGGATCTTTCTTTTATCCCTTCTCTTGCACTGGAGAGAAAATCTTTGTCTTTTACCTTGTCATCAGCTGGCCAAAGAGCAGAGACCTGCCACCTTTGGGGACTGGGAGAATTCAGGCAACCTCTAACTGACTACCCACAAAACAGTCAGACCTCACATTTTTTTCATTTGCTACTTTCTCAGCCCATGCCAGCACTGCAGGGGCAGCTGGGACTATGTTGAATCACCTGAAGGATGGGCTCTTAGCTCTTAATTGTAATTTTTCAGTTTTAAGTTTATGGTTTATGGATTTACTGAGCTTTAAATGTGCTTTGAAGAACCTTGGCAAGAGGGTATTATGTGAATGTAATACCTCTTAAAGTAAGTGTGATACAGTATTCCAAACAAGGAAAACATCAAATACCCCTGAAAATTCCTTTTAAAAGGAGAAGAAAAGCTGAAAAGGCCTTAGGAACTTAAAAATAATGGAGAAAGGAACCATTAAGCTACACTGTGAAGTATAATTTTGAAATATATAAAACACTGGTGGCTGATTCTTAACTTTTTGCGAGGTTGATCACTTCCTCCTTCAATAACTGATCACCTTCAATAAGAGTAATGTGACCAATGTCCTTTAGGATTGGCTACATGAACTGGGTGTCTCGTGATTCCTCCTGCATGTGAAAAAACAGTCACGGACGTGAAGAAGCAGCTCATTTTCTCTTTTAGCTTGAGAGACCTCAAAACTTTGTAAGAAATGTCTTCCACTCATTCAGGCATTTCCCAAGGAAATATTAGGAACTGTTGAATTTTGTCCTGGCTATGACACTGCTGACTTTGAGTACCTCACTTCTGCTTGTAAGCACATACAGATGCATACATAGATATCAATGTTTTTATGTACATGCACATGTGTGAATACATATCCAGACAGAGACAGAGTTTTTATCACTCCCTGGGACTCCAAGGTCTGCAAACTTGATTTTTCTTGTTCCCTTTTCTCATTCCTTTTATTTTTTCCCTCCCAAGTAGACAGTATAAACCTGAGAAAAAAATCACTTTAGACCAAAGAGAACCAGTTAATTCACTATTTCACATCAGCAAAACTAAATTGAGATGTGACAGAAAAATGTTAGCTTGAATTGAACATTTGTTCAGTCAGTACTGATTACAATTTACATGGATCTTAAGTAAAAGCCATTTGTTTTTGGAAAACACTCAAGCTGCAATCAACTGCATTTGCAAATATCCTCCCAGTGGATACAAACGATCTACCAGTTCAGTATATGAAGATCCAGATTTTGTCATAAGGCCATTGTCAGTACCTGAAGACGCTTCATGTAAACAACACAATACAGCCAGCAGAGCATGAAATATACTCCAGAAAACAGAAGGGTGTCTGAGCCCTTCATGCCTGCCCTATTCAGACATTACCCCTCGGATGTTAGCCAGTTGTTCCAACTTAGTGACTCATGCTGACACCTTTTGTTTGGCTAATGACAGCTCCTCAGCTATGCTGATCTTGACCCAGATTCCTCTCTGGCTGAGCATGGAAATTCAGGACAGAGCACTCCATGAAGTGATACCAGCTATCACCTAACTGGCACAGAAAAAGACTGTTTGGACATGCCAGCACTAGGAAACATACAGGATGCATCTCTATTAAGGTCTTAAGACCACAATTTTAGATCCAAACGTCTGTGATTCAAAGTGGACATAAAGTTCTGTGGCTTGACCCTATCACAAACATTTATTCTTCATACCTCCAGAAGGTATTGGCAGATTTTGTGTAGCTGAGTTAAGCGCAGCACACCACCAGACCCAGCATGCAGGCATTGCTACTCATTACCCTTTACAAGGCCTTTGGCAGCCAGGGAAATGGATGTGTGAGGAAAGATCGCTCATTCAGTGATAATACAGAGGTTGCTGCTAAAAAGATGCAGGTGAAGTGGCTGCTCTTCCCCCTGGATCGCACCCTGAGTGCCATACTGATCAAGCTGCTCTCTGTCAGCATGGCAACTCTATCACTTACCTGCGGAACATTAAACAGCTCCAAATCCTGTTGTGGCCAGTGGAAATCTTTGTGCTGTCACAGTGACCGTGATAAAACAGAGCAAATGAGGCAGGAGCTATGTACAGAATTGCCACCCTTTTGAATGAAGCCCCCGGTACTTTAAAGGACGAAGGGGGACTGCCTGTAAATCTGAACAGGATTCCTGGACTGCCAGGTGGCGGGATAGCAGTGGAAGACATTTGGATAAGTAGTTCACATACTTGGATGCAATAGTGACAAAGGAGTCATAGAAATGTTTGCAGAAAGGAACAAATGATTGCCCTCGGGCTCATGCCTGTGTGCTTAAAACAAGGCTACTGCCAAGATCAGGCTGTAGGCATTCAGCTGGAGATGTGAGGGGGGTGGTTGTGGTACCCTGCAGGGCAGGAGAGAGGGAGTGTTGTGTCTTGCCTACCTGCGGACGACTAGCTTCAGTTTCTTGTAGGACCCTTTCACCAGGGAGATGGCCTCTCTCCTGGAGCTGCTCAGTTCCACCTCATTGATGTTCACCACCTCGTCACCAGCCTGCAGCTTGGAAGGCAGGGAGTCTGCTTTACCTCCCTCTTCGATCTGCACAGGAAAGAGAGAAAGCGATGGTGAGGCACGCCTATTTGGAAGCAGTAATTGCCAGCAAAACGGTGATGGAACATCTCCTGATAAGAGCACCCCAGCATGAGCCCAAGGGCCAAGCCTGGATTAAAAGACCTTTGATGTGATTTTCTGGTTCAGGCTCCTCTGCATGATCTGACTGCCCGGTTAACAACAGCTTGCTGCTTAGAGGCCAGCAACAGAGCAGATGCACACAGGTGTATGCAGTTAGTAACATGCAGCAGCTCTGCAGGGTTTTTCAGCTAGGGATTTCAAAGAACAGTATAAAAGGAAATAGAAAGTTATTTTAATTTTATGAGAAGGTAAGTATCTTGCCCAAGGCTATGCAGTGGCAAATCCAGAAGGAGAATCCTAGGGCACTTTCCTCTTGGTTTTGTATAGTCCACTGTGTATGCTGTGTAGTCTTCAATGCCCATTGGTTCTCCATCAGTGTGCCAGCAGCAATGTACCAAGTCTGCACAGAAGTGAGAGACAGGGCAGAGGAGAAGGAAACAGGGCCCAGAATCTCGGACTCCTGCCCCTGTGCAAAGTGAGAGGTTCATACTGACAGAGCGATACTGAGTATTAGCAGAGGACAAGGTTACATACATACAACACACTGAATCCTGAGCTTCTGCAGAATGAAATGCAACCAAAATAGCTTTTATTACAAAACTTGCCACCACAGAATCTGATATTCAAAGCACCCAGCAGTCCATGTTCAACAGAAGCTGTAACTGGTGTTAGCAATTGTCTCGTGAGCCACAACAAATTACAACGTCTTATGGCACCCTGGAAGTATAACCTCTTCTGTCAGTCCTTCACCTCCCCAGACATCACACCAAAACAAAAACTGGATTCAGACTCTGATCTAGTGAGCAGACGTAGTATTTGCAGGGGTGCCACTTTCTGAGAAGTGAAACTGCACGCACACTTCTACAAGCTACTTTTACTTCAAGCCACATCGGGTAAGGTGTAATTGAGCCACAACTCAAACAAGAAGCTCAGCTCGTGCAGACACATTACCCAGACCTTTTACTAGTACATTAGTTTCAGTGTAAGTGGTGATTTCTCACAGGCTAAGCCAGTCTGTTCTTCTGAACAACAGTTCTCCAGCTCCTGTATTTTGTAACACTTAAAATCTGACTTCCACAAACATTAGCTAATCAGTTCTCCTACCTCCCTACACAGGTAGGTAAAAATCATTGGTATTCATCCTACCAGGAAGTCCTTCCACTAATGAATGATTTTTTTTTCTTTTCTTTGTGAGAATGGATAAAACCACAGGAATGAGACTTCATATAAAGAGTCTTGTATCACAATTAACAGGAAGGGCGAGAGATGAAACATTAGACCTTGCTGCCAGCACAAATAAATAACAAACGAAAAAATGCAATGCGGTATCACTCCAGTTTGTTGCTGCTGTAAAGAAACACAGGTGGGTAGCATTTAAACTAAGTAAAATAGACTGGGACAATACAGGTTAGATTAACCTGCAATACAAGAAACAGAAGGGAGTTTGTTTATTGTCTTTTCTTTTTTTTTTTTCTTTGTTATGTTAGATCACATATAATAGAAAAAAGGCATTCTTGGACCAGTACAAATTTGTACTTGTACCCTGTAACAAATATCATCTACTTCAAAGGCTGAGACACTCATCAGAAGCATTTGTATTAACTTCTGCCTTGAGGAACTCTGGGCATAAAAAATGGCCAGTTGAAAAATCATGATCTGTGCTTTATTCTCTACTAAGTCCCGATTTTATTTATTTATTCGGGTTTTTAAACTCCACAGGATCACTATTTTAGGGTTCTCTTTGGAACCATGGGGGCTAGGTTTTTGTTTTCCTCTCTTTTTTTTTAGTGAAAATGGGTATTTGGATTCTTCCATAATTACCATTATAAATAACCTGAAATCAAAGGCCTCAACGAAACACTAAAATCCACAATACTCCTGGTAAGGTTGCTAACATTATGAACAGCTCTAAAATAAATCTGTCTTTGACAACTGATGTGTTCCAGCTTACGCTTATGCCAGGGGCTCTTAAACTGCAGTTTGCAAGGCCATGTAGCCAGCCACAGCAGTATATTAAAGAAGGCCTTCAAGGAGAGTTTGCTAGCCTGAGTACAGCCATCTGCAAGTAATGCTGAGGTTGAGAATGATCTGCTTTGCTCCTGTATAACTATCCACAAACAAGATCTAAAGCACAACACGCTTTTTGTGACTAGACACTTTTGATGGTAGCATCAAAACTAAATTACCTGTGTACCTAGACAGAATGTAAGTGGAGATATGGATTGATTTTTTCGTTTGATTGCATAGCTATCTCATTTCTTAATAATGTTAGCCTCCTCTCTTGCTTAGGTACAGTTGTCTCATTTAATGAGCCAGGGTTCCCTGGATGCAAGTTCCCTACAGGTCCTGGACGAAAATACTCACAACAGCCCTGGGACCTGGCAATACCACTCAGAGAGTCACAAGGGTCAAAAAGACCCCAGGGTTTCCAGCAGAAGTCCAGAAACAAGGCACTGTCTCCCAAAGCAAAGTTCAGACGCCCCATGTTCTAACCTGGCCACTTCCTCTCTCTGAATGCCTCTGAAAATATTTGTGCATAAGGAGTGGTAATAATTCAAGGAAAGAACAGAATAATTCAAACAAAACACGCTGCAGTATAAACACAAAGCGCTCTCTCTAGTCAGTGTAACAATTATCAACAAAAGCAAACAAACCTCAGCACACATGTAACCTATTTAAATGATCACCTGCTTCACTGGCTGAGTCAAGGATGGGAACCTGCTGGTCTGTGATGCGCTGAGCAGCTGAGGACCACATGACAGAGTATGCCCGCAAAGCTTCGTGTGCCAAACCAGACCGATAAATATGCAGGCAGGCCACTTCTGTGTGTGGCTGCCCTCTCTGAACATCGGCTTGTGCTGTGGACCCAAGGTCCCAAGTGAGAGGAAAAGAGAAGAGAAGTCTTCAGCTGTCCCCTAAACCTCGAGTGGCTCTCAGTGCTGTCACAGCAACGGCAGAGCTAGCAGCACGCTCTGTTGTTTTCAGTGTGTCAGTTGCATTGGAGTAGATTGAACAGCCACAGTGTTGTCAAAATGACCCTCAGCAGTCACTTGTGCCAAAAATGGGATCACTGAGCTACATGACCTAGCGTAAAGGGTCAATCAATAGGCAGTAAGACCTCTTATGGCTTATTTATGCGGAGAGAAACAAGGTGATTTGGAGCCAGCAAGCTTACTTGGGCAGAGGATCATTGCTAAAACTGTCAGGAACAAGAGGAGCCAGCTGGGGACTGATGATTTTTGGCTGGAATGAGACAATCACTCTGCCAAGCCAAGTCATGAGAGACGACTCTGACAAGCAGAGGGGGGAGGAATACCTAAGACACAGGTTGGCTGGGTTTAATGCCTGGTTTCACTGCAGATGTTGTGAGAGGAACCAGATGCCCAGGTGTGGCCACATGGGGAGCAGAAACCTTCTCCTTGAAGTCAGTAGGAGCATCTGTACAGAGAAACATTCATCAATAGCAAAAAGAGTCATGGTTTCTGTGCCTCGGTTTCCCAACTGTAAAACAGACACAACTGTTCCTACCTTCACCTGTCCCCTCTGTTCAATGTGTGATCTCTCTGTGGGTGGCGATGATCCAAACCTTGGCTCTCATTCCAGGGGCTGCCTCTGAATCTGCAGCTCGCAAGCCCTGACCTGGGGAAGAGTCTTTGCCTCTTGAACTATGCAACAGAAAATTTTCCCCTTCCAGAGGGAGCTCCACCAACCATCTCTGACAGTTCCTATTTCCTGTGAAACCCCATCCAGGTCCTCCATAAAGGCTGTGGTTTCAGCCATCTCCTCCACACCTCACTCACTCTTCTGCTTTCCACAAAGGTATCTAGCCAGTGCTTCCAGGTTCTTTCAGAAGGAGAAAACAAGATCTTCCCTGCCAAGCTGGCCTCCCCACACACTTCAAAAAGTCTCAGTAGTCTTCTCAGGCTGACACAAACCTAAGCCCGTTCAGCTGTCTTTATTGCAGTAAAGCCTACCATGCCCACTGCCCTTTCCCAAAAATCCCCAAGGCCACCCCTGGTTCCTGCTTTGCATTAACACTCCAGTCCATTTTCTTGTACTGGAGGAGGCTCCATGTCACTCAATAGATCATAGAGCAGACTTTGAACTCATCTGTTCTCCCTTTTTTTGGCTTACTGTAAAAGCAAGATGTTGCTTAAGCAGATCACCAAGGATACATAAGACTTATTACTACTGTCTTTTGTTTGGTTCACTATGGTTACTGTAGGTTCAGAGAATGCTGTCTAACTGAGATCCTTTCTTGATTATTTTAAAGAGGTTTTCTTTATTTATTCCTCTTTTCTCTTCCCTTGCTTTGAGGAGCTTTTGTAACAACAAATTCTCTGTAGCTTTTAAGATGGATCATTCCACCTTTGTGTCTTTTGTATCAAGCACGATGCATGTGATTCCTAAACTGTAAACTTACTGGCCGAAGTTTCTTCATAAAAAAGAAGCAAATACGTAGACACACACACTGTATGCAGTTACACAAGCAAAGCTGTGCCACACAGCAGGTTAGTACCACTGCTGAGTGACACTGGGAGATGCTCTGGAAAAAAACAGTAAGGCAGCCTAGCCGGGTGTTGACAGAAGCAGCCACAATCACAGTGACAAACTACTGCCCTTTGCGTGTCACACACAGTAACGATGGCAAGGGGAGCATCACAAATGAACTGCTGGAGATGGCTGTCCAGAATTCCTGAGCTGCAGAAAGAGGTTTTATAGGAACCGATGGGGTGGCAGAGGAAGAAATTTTGCTCCCTGGAGGAGTTGAGAGAGGAAGCTTTCTCCACTGCAAGGTGTCCGTGATTCACCCAGGAGCAGCATTACGGAAATTTGTTCTCTGCTTCAGAGCCCTTGAAAATCCTCCTTCTCAGCCCATTTTCATCTCCACATCTCCACTGCTGAAGCATTTGTAACAGCCAAAAATCTTTTACAAGAATTGTTTTTTGTTTTTATTCTTTCCAGTGGGATGATGCATCCCAGCGCACCTGGGACTCACCTCTGCCTCGTCCCTCACTGGGTTAGCAGCACTGGTACACCAAATTTGGCTTGCTCGGTAAACTTGTTGAGTAGCTGATTAATATCAGTTTTACGCGGGAGACGAGTTTTTTAAGCCCCCATGGAGTTCAGACAGGGTTCTCAAACCTAACAGCAGCGTTGCAGAGCTACTGAAAGACTCCAGAGAAGACACTGCTCCCATCACTCAGACTTAATGCCGTGTCACAGTCTGGGGGCAGTGCGCGTTTCCCATGCAGCAGAGAGAAATCCTGCCCCATTGTCCCCAAGCCCTGTGTCAGCGTGACAAAGCAGTTCATACAATTCAATCAAAAACCAGTTAAGTCTAAGGTTTCCCCCTGGAGCCCTATCTCTGCTGGATATCCCCATCCCTGATGCAGACATGCATCAAGAGAGAATTTAGCTACTGGTGTTTACTCAGAAGTGTTTCCAAATTAGTTATTGTTTTATCCTGCAGGGAAGAAAGGAAGAGATTTTTTTCTCGTAGTGCTCTGGATTGTTCTACAGTAACATTGCTGCTGCCAAGTAAAAGGTTTGGTGGTGGAGAGACTCATTTATTCCAGGTAGCTGTACAAGGTTCACGCAGAATGAATTCACCTCGGGAGCCTGAATTTTACTCAGTGGAAGAACAAGTTAAACTACATGGTTCTCAAGGGTTAACGGTGCTAAGAAATCTTTTTGGCACTTCCCAAGAAAATCTGTTATTTAACACAAGCAAAACAACATACTTTCTCCCCCACTCAGTCTGAACCATGTTAATGAATACATTTACTTGGCTTGGAGCAAGACTCCTAGCAAGGAGGACTCCAGCCCTTGCCATTCACAACTCCAGCACTTCTGGCATCCTCAGGCTTATTTTCCAGATACTACATCAGAGAGGCACCACGGTAAACCCAGAGGGACCTCTGCTCACTGTGTTGGCAGCGACAGTCACCAGCATTGATTTTAGCACTGCAACCACCAGCAGAGCAGTGTTTGACACCATAAAGCTGCTCTCCCACTGCTGGGTGGCCAAAGGTAGGCACTGCTCTGAGAGCAAGGCCAGCCGTGCCTCAGTGGGACAGAGGAGCTTCCCTCAAGACAAGGTCACTGGAGAAATTGCTCCTCGTCCCTGTGGCTTTACTCCTCTCCTAGTCCTCTGCTCTGCTGCCTGAGGCAATCCTTATTTTGTCCATGTCTAAGGCTTGCCCTAGGAACACTGGAAAGAACATGAACCACACATCTTTTCTTCAGAAGAGGGATTTCAGGCAAGCAGGCTCCATTTACCAAACCTGAAATCTGTCCAGGATGCCGAGTGAAAATGCTGTTATGTATCAGAGCCTCTAGTACAAAGGGGACCAGGACCTCACTTTTTATGGATATTCCCCCAAGCCAAAATGAAGCAGCAGTGGTGCTGGTGCCCCTCCAAGTGCTACAGATCCAGATGGAAACCTGCTGCCCCTTGCTGACTGAGCACCACTCCTCCTCTCCAGCCCCATCTGCACGCAGCAGAGAGCATCACTGCCCCGTGCCACCTGGCTGTCCCCAAACCTGGCCCAGGAGTAAGGCAGTACCTGGGCTGCCTTGTCCTTGTCCTTGAACCTGGATGGTCTGGAGACAGGACTGCAGGCGAAATGCTGGGATGCTCCTGCTCCAGTGCAGACAGGAGCTCCCTGAAGGACCAAGACCTTTCCCTGTATGATTACGGAGTGCAGACTGGCTGTGGGGAGCAAAGCAGTGACCCAGCTGCGGAAATGCCATGGTGCTCCAGGCAGGCTGGGTGCAAGTTACTGACAAGTGGCCAGGATTCAAGGTCATTCCTCTGACTACCCCGCAGGCTCCAACACTTCCACACCTTCCCATTTCCTGCGCGATTGTTTCCTGTCCTGGAAGCAAGGTTAATCTCAGCAGTCAGCCCCTCAGCAAAAAGTGGCGAGAAGTGAATGGAAACCAGATTGCTGGCTTCAGCTGCAAGAGATAAGAAGACATGCGTGGATGAGTTTGTGTCTGCCTCCTCTCAGTGACTCTGAATTCCTAAGCCAGCAGAGGAAAGAAAGCTTAGCTCTTAGATAATTTTGGAGCTTCTTAAGCATAGAGCAGGAAAAATCAAGTTTTCTTTCAGCTAATGCACAAAGACAGACGGAACTCCACTACAGCTTTGACTTCAGACCTTTAAGAAGCCTCCAGGATCCTTTTTTTTTTTTTTTTTGTAACAGGAGGCAAAACTAACAATAAATCTTCTCCACACCCATCCATATATACAAGGCAAGGAACTGATCAGTGTTTGTACATGTATAACGTGTACAGCCCTGTCAGGTCCCTCTGCTAGCGGTGTGGTGCTAACACATTAGCATGGACAGTTCCTGCCCCGAGCCTTACGGTGTGAATGGGCAGGTCAGACACAGAGGGACGGGAAACAGAGATGTGGAAAAGCTGTGTCAACAGCAAACAAGACAGCGGCAAAGCCCGCTCACAGCTTCAGTGAGACATCTGCAACACATGGGCTGAGCCTAGAGGTGAGGAAAAGCAAGGGCACCTGCAGAAGAGGGGAAAAATCAGCTCATCTGCAGCCAGCATAAAGCCAGCTGCACCGCTCGCTCCCTTCCAGTGTTAAAACCCGAGGGATTGCTTTCTCCTGCTCCTTCTCTGCTTCCTGCGTGAGGCCAGCTTTTATCCCAGGAGGGCGTTGCCTGCAGAACACACCCTGCCCGTGCACATGGCAAGCAGAGAGAGCCTTGCTTCTTTGTTCGCTGTTTGGTTTTTGCAAACAAGCCATTCCACGCATTCCACAGAGGGTATATTACAAATACTGGGGCCTGGCGCACGCTAACTTGATCCTGTTTGGTCTGCAGCGATTATCAGGGCGATATCAGCTCAAGGGGCTACGAGAACTCCTTCCCTGTTAACTCTCCTGCAGCTGACGCAGTTTGCCCCTCTCCAGTGACTGCATGTACCTGAGAGTTAATGTTTGCTCCACCATGTGAGAGGTAAAAATAGCCATCTGTCTGAGAGGCTGCTGGAAAGGTCTTCTGCTTTGCTCCCAAACACACCCAAGATTTCCACAGTCAGGAGTCCTTTCCTTGTCCTGCTTTGCCATCCTGTCCCCAGTTTCACAGCCGTTTCTCACACATCCCACCACCTAGCAAGGTTTCACTGAAGAAGTCACCAACAGCAGGCTCTAGAACTACAGGTGATGATATATATATATATTTTTCCACTCCATGATTAGACAGGAAATTTCCTACCTTGATATTTTGCTTGTGTGAATTCAAAGCAGAAACTCTAAGAAAATCTGCCCTGCAATTGGGTAATTCTAGAAATCACGTAAACCTGAAACTACATGATTTTCTGGCTACTGGAACATGTAGTACTAGTCTCTCCTGGGGACAGGTTGTTGGACCCAGCATGGCCAATTATTGCTTTTGACACTTCCCACTTCTCTTTCCCTTATTTCCATTCCCTAATATTAAACACTTTCATTATACCTGCTACTGGAAATAGCAGTAATAATAGTAATGACAACAGAAATAATGAGAACCTTCCTTCCATTAGTTCATTTGGCTTTCTGACAGCACGGAAAGGCAGCACAAAGTATTGCTTCTAAATTAGGGAGAAATAAAAACAGAAGCAATGTTTGTGTAACTTTTTCAGGGTCACAGAAAGAATCACACATTAGTGCTGGAGTTGCACTCGGTGCTGACTGCCAGGTCACGCCATACGGAGGCCAAATGAGACTCTCCCCCCTTAATATTTGTACCATGTCCCCAGCATTAAGCCGCTTTCCCTCACGGCAATTTTCCCTTCCTACAACCAAGAGGAACTGCTTTTGGACATCCTGCCTCCTGTACCTCTGGCTGCTCTCATCTCTTTTGTCTTCATTCTTCTCTATTTGCTGTGGTTGTCCCCTCTCCCATTGTGCTACCATTTTCCTTTCTTTTGCCCTATATTCCCTTCACCATGCTCCTCCTTTCTTCCCAAGCCTATCAAATGCAAACTAATACCCACTAAATGTCTGTACTTGTCTGTATGTGAGAGAAAAAAATGATGCAGCACAGCCCGATGAACTGACTGGAGCTCTAGCAACGCATTCAATAGCTGCCTAAGGAATTTAGGTATTTGTTTCTCACTCATTTCAGTGAGAATCAAACAAAAATTTTCAGGAACACTTTGAAGACTGAAGCTTGGAGCAGCCGGCAGCAATTAAAACACAGCTCGACAGCGAGAGCCGTGTCCTTTAGGGCAAGAGAGCAGCACTGGCATCCCTAGGTAATGAGAAGGAAATGCTAAGGCGCTCTCCCGAAGTAGCTGGGCAAGTTCATCCCAGCTTGGCGCGCTTTGACTCGATGCCAGGTCACACACACTCCACAATAACGCAGCAAGATCTCCCCTCGGACCAGATAATGGCAACAGCGCACGGCTCAGAGTGACGGTGCCGGTACAAAAGAGGAATTTCACGGTCCAAGCCATTGTCATCACATCACACTTGGCAAACCCCTTCTTTATTCCCCCAGCCTCCCATAATTATTAAAAAGTCTTCTCAAGTGAATTTAGTGCCCATGAGAGATGCCAGGCTTATAGCCTTGGAGATTTGTTTTCTTTGCCTGCAGATCAGTTCTCACCCTTCCTCCCTGACGCCTTCTCTCCTCCGCATCTCCAGCGTGTTTTAGTGTGTCCTGGAAGGAAAAGCCTCCTGGAAACAAAAGGAAGACTCCTTCTCTGAGACCCTAAGCACTGCTGCCGAGATGGCCAGCCCCAGAGATCCAAGTGCAGCAGCTATTTTTTAAAAATGGGCATTCATGAGGCAGAATGGACTGCTTCTGGTCCCCCAGGCACTGAAGCACAGGAGCATATCAGACACTGGCACGGCTATCTGCGGGATCAGTAACGTGTCAGGGGGGTCTATGCAGGCAGCACCTGGTGCCACCATCTACCAGAGCCCCCACATCAACCACATGAAAAGAAATCCCTGGCAGCATTTTCCATGACACTACCATAACTCCAAATAGTAAAGAATTGCCATGACATACTTGGAAACAACTGACAGCGAAGGAGGGAGGAGAGTGATGAGTTCAGCTTCATGCTGGAAGAACAAACACCCTGAATTTCAAACTGAGCACGTCCTTCTGACAGCCACCCCCTTTCTGCCAGGACAGGCAGGCTGAGTGTTTGAGAACCTCTCCCTATGAACCCATGTGAAAGTGTGCAGTCTTAGCTGTGCATGTTTTCCTAACAGGGTCATAATGGGATGTCCAAATTTTTTTTGTTGTTGTTTCTTCTTTTTTTTTTTTTCCTTTTTTTTTTTTTTGTGTGTTCTTACCAGGAGCACCAGGGAAACAGAGGAATAAACTGCAGGGGAGATGCACCGCTTCGGTTGGTTTGTTCACATCCCTGCCTCTGCAGCCGCTCTCCTTGTCCCCTGCTGCCACCCCGCGGCAGTTCCAAGCTCAAAGGACAATTGCTTTTCTCCGTGCTACCATCTCGTTTGCAGCTGGTGGGACTCAAACTGTGAGGGATGCTTTGCTAATGATGGGCTAAAGCAGCAGCTCACATAGTGTTAGTGAGAAGAGGAATGAAAAGCTGTCAGGTCAAATCCAAGCCTAAGTCTGAATTTCCCCCTCCAGACCTGTGGGTAGTTCTGTTTTCAGTAACATGAGTTATGCACTAGCTGAAAGCTCATCTGAAAGGTCAGTTACTGCTGTTGTTGCGGAAATAGGGCGGTTGCTGCACTTAAGCTGGGCTGAGTATCTCAAAGATTCAAAGGCAGATGCGTAAACGAAGTTTATGGTGTGAAAAAGTAAGAAAAAAATGTTCAGCAGTGGCATTTGGGGTCACTTCTTAATGTAGACCTTGAAGAAGCAGTCAGACTCACCAGTGAATGTTACAGCCCTCTGTCAAGCTACGAAAGGAGACAGAAGGGTACTGATTGCCTCAGCCTCTGTCTCATACCTCCTTATCTACCCGCTCCTTCAGCCATGACCTCCGCAGCCTCTCTGCAGCTCTCTACCCTTTTTGCTGATAGGAAATGGCTGACAGCATGTTCTTTGTCATGTTGTCCTCAGAACACCTCAGGCTGCTCAGTTCTGCATAACAGTCAAGTTAGTAAGCACCAAAATCATTTTCTTTGGGCTCCATGTCAATTCTTCAACCAGTGGCCAAGAGGCCAAAGGCACCACCAAATGCCTTTCCCACGTGTCCACCTAAATGTCCTCAACCTGCACATGCAGGGTCTCTTGCCAGCTTATGGCAAAGAAAACTTTTGAAAACAAGATGATAAGAGCTTAGCTGGTGATTACCAAGGCTGCATTTAAACACAGCAATCTGGGAACCTTCTTGCTAATTTTATACTGCAGAAGTGGACCTTAATGATCCAAAAGGTCCTGGGGTATGCAAGGAATACCTTCTTTTAGGAGAGGTGATTTATGGCTGAGTTTTGGAGCTTACCTATTTATCGAGCCAAACACTTTTTGGCAAAACTATTTTTAGTTGCAGTAGACATTAATGAATTTAGGTGGAGTTCAGGTTGAGGCAGGTTGAAGTTTCCAGTGCCAGTGATGCTGTCAGGTGGCACGAGGTAACGAGGTAAACATACCTGTATAAACCCCAGGCACATTGCCCACTGTCTTCTTCCTGCATTCTGGAGAGCTCTCACTTTTATGTTTCTCTTCTGAAACTTTTTTGTGAGACAAACCTCAACACATGCTCCAAATGGCTGCTAACTTTGTGGAAGTGTGTATTTACACTTTGCCCTGCACCTGAAAATGTGAAGGTTAGACCCAGCAGTTTGACACGTAAATGCCTTTCCAGAGTAAGGGTTTCAAATCCTTGTTCTGCCATGTGCGCCACTGAAAAGTCCACTGCAACTGTTTCAGAAACACAAACTGAAAATGTGCATCCTCTTCCTGCCTTTTCCGACGCTTGGTATGATTTCCTGGTTTCTCACAGTTCTCTCAGGTTTTTTTTGCTTCTTTTCTGTTTCCAAAAATGTCCTTGAAAATAAACTGACTGGACAAACAAGTACAAGATTCCCATTAACAAGGGCAATGTGGAATGACCTGTTTAGACATCAGCAGTGGAAGACGCTTGATCACAGGAAAGAATTGGATTACGAAGGCATGTCCTCCATGAGTACTTTCAGGCTTACTCAAGTTTTACACCTAAATTAGAACAGTACACAAAAAGTGACTTAGCTCCTGCACCACCAGGATACCACTTTGACTTGCTGGCCTCTTCTCACACGTACGCCCTGTCCCAGAGGTATCAGCACTAAAAACACGAGGTGACTCCGAATGCAGATGAGCTTAGTTAGTCTGGGCACAGGGAACACTTTATCTCAGTATTGCACAACCTTCTCCATTTCAGTCTTAAGCACTGAAGAACCGTATTCCTGCTTCATGTGCAATGGGGACAGCACCCCAACACCACCTGAACGGAGCGCAGGGGCTCACTGCCTGTGTAGTTTATGCAATGCACTGGAAACTTTACTCTTGCATTTTGGGGATGGGAAAGAGAACAAAGGGTGAGGGGAGCAGAAGTAACTAGAACGGAAGGGAACGTGCCTGCTAAAGCCAGTCGTTACGCATTGGCTAAATCGCCTTTCTTTAACTGCCATAGCTCCAGGGGCTAAGGCAGCAGGCACATGTTTTTATAAGCTGAATCATACATTAATGAAAATCCCAGGACATTCCTACAAGAGCAGAGGCATTAGTGGTAGCTGGGATGCTGGCCAAATTCCAGCGAAGGTAACTACATTCTGTTTCCCTCTGGTCTCCCTGCCGTTTCAATGAATGTGGTCAATTGTTTCAGCTCCCAGGCACTCCGCAGCGTCCCTGAGATCAGCTGCCATACCCACAGCATCCTGTACAGCTCGCAGGGATATCATTCTCACTTAAGCAATCTTTGAGGGACTTAAAAATAGATCCTGTGAATGATGAAAACGTCCCTTCTGAGAAACAAGCCTGCAACAACAGCTGAGTCAAATGAGCTGCAGAAAATGTTAAGATTGCGTAAAAGTTCTGAGAGGACAAAACAAAAAGCACACTTGGAACCTCAAGGCAGAAACACTGTGGCAGGCACTGTTTGGGCTGTTTGAAGTTAGGTTAACTAATATCCTTGTGGGGACTCGCCCAAGCATTGCTGAACTCAGTATATGCCTTTTCCATTTAACGGTGTTTGGATGAAGCCTATACTAAAGTATTTTTCAGAGAAAAGCTCCTCCCGTTGTAAGAAAGCAATATCCATGCAGCACTGCCCTGAAAGGCCTTGGAATAGGTATTTCACTGTGCTATGACTAAAGAAGGCCAGTACCAGCCCCTTCTGAAGGCTTCCAGATTTAATGTAAGCCCGTGTTTTGAGCCCTGAAGCTTGTAGCCCCCTCTCTGTAGCAGCTTGATCCGCTGCCTGTGCTAGACCTGGCTTAATCCAAGAAGCGGTGAGCGGTGATTCATGAGACAAACTGCACTGTCATCAGTTGTGCTGCTGACCCTAACATTACAGACCTCTCGAATCTAACCAGTGGCCTAAATTTTGGGCAGGATTTTCCCCAGCTTTCTTCACGCCAAGCACCACTACAGCCCTTCAGCGGTTCTTCCACCAGCACTACGTGGACAGCAAAGGGACTGCACAGAATGACAGCAGCAAGGCCCACGACGTGGCTCTGGACCCACATCCACCAGGCTGACATTTTAAGGATATTCTTTCTTGTAGAGGGAGCGTCCTTAACCTGTAAGTTAAAAACAGGTCATGTCTAGACTGTATTGAATATGTGAAAAGCTTGGATGAGCTTAAAGAATTCAGATCACATTCAAAGGGCCTGGCAGGAGAAGAGTAAAACCAGAGGGAAATGAGACAACAGATCTTAGAGCTGCACGTCTGACTTTGCAGCTGTCCCAGCAGAAACTTTTGTGAACACTCATATTGAACTGCTGTTTTCTTTCACACTTGCCAGCACAGTAATTAAAAACATACAAAGCTGGCCCTTTGAAGAGCTGCACAGAGCAACAGTTGCAGCAGAAGTCCCAGCATCTGTTCCTCAAGCGGAATTAGCACCAGAGGCAGATTACCCTCTTTTTGTTGAATCTCTCTTTTGCTGGTTGGACAGCCTTCCAGATCTGAGCAGAGGCTTAGCAGCTTGATTCTGTCCTGCGTTATTGCCCTCACTGGATTTTCCTTCTAATGTGTGAAAGCAGCGCAGTGGTGGTGGCCTCTCAACCAGTGTTGTTGGCACAGAAGTGCACTCTGGCGATCCCTCCCAAAGGCGCAGCTGCAATGCTGTGTTTGCGTTCAAGTGCCTTCCTCCCCTAAAGAAGGCACACAAAAAGACGAAGTGCTGTGCTTTCCATTTCACAGGTGAAAGCACGGGCAGATTGAGGGATTTGCTGACTGCATAAAACAGCTTGCACCTGACCCCAAAATCAAATCAAGGCATCCCTCCGTGCCGACCTCTTTAACTTCCCGGCTGTCCTTCTGCACATCTGTGCCTCAGAAACACACACACAAAGCCCAGTCGTGGTGACTCTGAAGCTAGATTTAATAAAGCTGCTTTGCTCTCTTCCTTCCTAGCATTCCTCCTCAAATCAAAGAGACAAAGAAATGCAGTTTAATAGGCCCTGTTGCACCCACCACAGAGAGCCAGGCTCATTTACCTAGCAGCTCTGGGGACAAGGAGTTCATTTTCTTACAAGTGCTTGTGCTTTCCACTGCCGTGAGCTCACGATGGCTGTAAAGAGACAGCTGGTGCAGCGCTGTTTACCTGAGTGCCAAACAGAGGCACGAGACGACATGTGCCACAGGGCTCAGCTCTGCACTGTTCATTGGGGTGACATCCTTGCCGTTTGTACTGGCACTGCTTGTCATAAGAACTGCCTGCACTTTGGAAGAAGGCAGTAGGTATCCATCTACCAGGCAGATGGCTTCAGCTCCTGGTGAAAATGATGTACATAGACACTACAGCCCAGCCGTGGCTTTCAGAGGAGCCCTGGTGATTCTGGCCAGTGTTTCAAGCAGCCCATCTATCAGAGGAAGAGGCGTCTGTCACTCAGCCTTCTGCCTGAAATGCGAATCATCGCTCAGTGTCCTGATTGATTAACTAAGTGGGGGCAGAAAGAACAGCATGCAATACTTAGCTAATTACACTGGCCGAGATCTTTTGTTCTGCTGCCGCTGGATCGCCTCAATTGATTCTTTCAGTCCCTAAACAGCTTTGCAGGCTGTATGCCTGGGCAGAATAGGGCCTTTTGTCATACTTTAATGAACAAAAATGTTTTAAATCCGCTGCTCCTCCCTCCACTCCAAGTAGCAGCAAAGGTAACCTTGGTACAACTGATCGGTATCTTGAAGCCTAGTCTTGAAGGCTTCTTCTAGAAGCAAGATAGCCTTTAGCAGCTAAAATTGCTTTACATTTCAAGGCCAGGCTGGATGGGGCTTTGAGCAACCTGGTCTAGTGGGAAGTGTCTCTGCCCATGGCAGGGGGGTGTAACTGGATGATCCTTAAGGTCTTTTCCAAGCATTCTATGATTAAAAGCAATTATAGCTATTTCTATTGGCCCTCAGACAAATAAACAATTCTTTGGTATCTGCAGACAATTGTACAGTCCAGCTCTAAAACCTTTGGCAACTTCCTCTAGCCCAGGCCCTTGAATCTGAAGGCTGGTACGTGTAACACCATTTGTAATAACTGGATCATCTAGAGCCTATGACTTTGGAATCAGTATCACACGGGCTCTGTTACAAACCATACAGCATTACTTCCTCTGCCTGCTTTTCTCCTCCATCCCTTTGGTTAAGGGATATATTCTCTGTGACCAGGGCTGTTTCTTGCTGTGTGCATAGCTCATGCCCAGAGCAAAATGCTCCTGAGAGCAAGTTATGTTCCCTTCTGCTGTCCCGAGTGAAAATGCTCTCTTAGCACTAAGACTTTCAGAGCATTAAATACAACCACCCCGACAATGCACTACTAGTTTTATCAATTGCATGTGAATGTGCTTTTTTTTTTTTTTTTTTTAATATGTCTGATTTTACTTCCCAAACAGATTAGCACCGTGATTCCTGATTTTACCTTCTCATCTGCAGGATACTGGGAGCAGGCATTAGCAATCCCAGCATAGCCCGAGGGATGCTAGGAAGCCAAAATCCGTTTCAGTTTCTATGAACACATACTTTATAACAGGTTTTGGCAGAAAAAGGAAAACCAGTACCAAACATGGAATCCTGTTGCTGAATTCTCAGAAGAACTCACCACCTTCCTGTCCAGAAGGACTAGTGACGTGGGCACTGAGCATTTTGTGAGCATGCAAATCACCTGCAAGTACAAATCACTTGAAAATTTGTCTGCTGAAAGCTTTTGAAATATTGGTTTTGCTACGATTTTAAGAACTGTGACCATGAGAAAGTAGTTGTAGGCCCACATATACCTTGTGAGCTTGTACCAACTTCTGGTAGGATATAAATGATTCTGGTAGCTTCCCTGCAGTTTATGAGGTAAGTTTGTAAACCCCATACACATCCTGAGATAAATTTGTAGAATATGCTGCCACAAAAAATGATTGTGATCAATCAGCATATTAACACAGGTTAATGATTAATTAATTCCCACATAAATTGATCCGAAATATATATTAGAAAATAAATAAATAAATAAATAAGCCACCTTCAGTTTAAAGTTTTCAAGGATAAAGAAACTACTGTAGTAGCCGCTCAGTAAATTGTTTCGCTGATAAAGGTCCCTTTCACAACTAAAAAGCTCCCATTTGTTCCTAATCTCATCTTTTAGCTTCAGCATTCAGCCACCGGTTATTTTTTGTAGGTAAACTGAAAGCACTTGCTATGCAATTTAAAACACAAAGTACCAGGACTGGCCACGATCCACTGACCTTCTCCACGGAATGTCGCCTACTCAGCTAATCTAATAAACTTCCGCACAGAACGAACATTTTCTCAGCATTGTCCAGAGCCATTAAACCTGGCAAAGCTTCCTGAAGTACAGGTAGGAAAATGCAGATGTCGGGACCAGGCTATAAGCTGACTGTGTTCTGCTCCACGAGCCCATTCTCCAGGGCTGGTTGCTTTTCAGCTGGCTGAGTTTCAGATGTGAACTAAAGTGATTAATAACTGAAAAGGCTCTTATCATCCTTTCTTGTACTCACACTCCCTAAACAATTTTGCCCTGTTACTTGCCAATGAAGTCGTACTAGCTCATAATGCATGCTTCAACACTTACCGAGCTCCCTGATCAAAACTTGTTATTTCAGTAGTAAGGGCAAGACCCATTTCTTTTCCAAAATAAATGGACTTGGGGAAGGAGACAACACTTTGGGCGTAACAATCAGTTATTAACCTATAATGATCAGAAAATAAAGGCGTATTGTAGCTTGGTAGCTGCTATTTACACTCCATTCCATCAGAGTAAGCTGGTCTGAGTGCCAGCCTGGCGTGTCTGAAACGCTAATTGTCTTATTTCCATTTCACACATCACCACCACAATAACATTTCTGGAACTGGAAGACAAATGCCAGTTTGAGTGATAAGGCACACTGAAATACAGCTGGATCACCTGCAGGTTCACTACAACTTCAAATTTGGTGGTAGGAGGTTATTACTCTGTGGCAAAATTGTAAACCTGCTGCTTTGTTTTAAAATTTATTGTTTAAAACCATGGCTTCTGCCCCAATATAGTAAGTTTAGATGTTTTCCTCCTTTTGGGATACTCTAGCATCTCGTATTCTCATAAATGCTTCTTTCATTCAGGAATTACAAAGAAATCAATGCACCAAAGTATAAGGGCCCAGCTCCCCAAATGCATGCAGGTGAAATCGGTTTAGCATTAGATACCAGAACACTAAATGTGTATGTAAAATCCTTATGAATTTTAAGGTACTTGAGGAACAGAACACATTTCTAAATTAAAAACATGACTATCTGATTTACAAGAAAGTAAGAAACGCATCCAGATCGCTTAGCATGATAGGAAAGTGCAATAAATGCAGTTAACACAACATTTCACTTATTGGTACAAAGATATTGACCATATTTTAAAATCTAGTGGTTCTTGCCTTGTCTAGCTTCGTTACCTCAGCCAAAGGTTTAGAAGTTGGCCACAGGATTCATTGAATTCATCTGGTTCAGACAACTGAAACCACGTAGCATAGAGTCAAGCTCCCCAGGTCAAGTAAACTGGACTTTGAAGTCACTGGAGTTACTCTGACTCCCTCAGGCTGGAAATGTATCTCCATGTGACCACGCAGCTCCTTTTGTTGTTATGCTTCAATGTCACATATAAAAACAATCACAACTTTCAGCACATCAGATTTTTGCCAAAGACTATGGCAAAAGAGCAAACATCACAGGAGCTTTTTGTACCCTTGATAGCTTGCAACCAGCAAAGAAATCCAACAGCAGCCAAATTGGTGTGAAAAAGAACCTAAAGAGAGCTTGCCAGCTCCAGTGGTCTTGGTTACCCAGCAAACCATCTCCTTCTCTCGTCAGAAAGCACGAGCTCCCGCTGGCTTCATTCTCCCACTGTTATTCTCTGAGATCATGACTTAGAAGCATCTTTTGTGGAGCTCGGGCTCTGCTTCTTCCAGATGATATTTACTCAGTAGCTTTCAGAAATGCTCAGGGACAAAGAGGAGGTGCTAAGGAACATCCCACGGCTGCCATTTCAGCCCCACACTCACTCATTCCTGACTGTGTGCTTTCTGCACGTCTCTCCACCAGCTGCCCTTCCAGCATTTAAAGGCTTCGGGAGAAGGCTGACGCATTTGGCAATCCCATCTTTTTGTCCAAAGTGGCAGGCTAAGATATATGGTAGCTACGATAAATGGTAACACCTACGTGACACCGCATGTTCATCTTCTCTCAGGGAAGAGAAAAAATCATAGAGGGTCTGCTAATAAAGAGAGTCTGCTAATAAAGCAGACCATGGGCAATTACTACAACAGGGATTCAAATATTCAGTTAAGTATCCTACAAAACTGCATATACAGAAACCCTGAATGACCGAAGCATACACAAATGTGAGATCTACGGGGTCAAACTGTCCTTTGTTATGAAAAAAAATCAGATGCAAGCAGAAGTGAGAGACTGAGAGTCCCTACAAATTATTGTAGGGACATTTAGAATCAATACAGCAGGAAAGAAAAAAGAGTTGAAATATGTAACCTATTGTTTTCTTCCTTCAACATTAAGAATAAAGAGTGCATGAAACAGCAAAAGACGAAAAGCACAAGAATAGACTTTAATTATCATGTCTTGTTATGCACATGAGAATCTCAGCTCATTCCACAGCACTGAATCTTACACAATACTCTTGTCTCAGAGCAGCTTTTCGTATTGCATAGACATCCCAGCCGTAATAGTCTTTACATTTTCAGTTTGGGAATCGCTTTTCCAACCATGCAAATAACCACACTGTTGCTTAACCTTTTGTGATCCCCTCCAATCTCACAAGCAAACATGGAAGTGGTTGCTCTCTAAGCAAATGTCAGCCAACAGATACTTCTCCCCTCTCACTCGGGATGACGGTGAGAAGTGCTCCGTGCCAAACTAGCCTTTCTGAAGGAAAGACTCCTCTTACAACAAAACCTGTGCGGCTCTTTCTTTGGGCAGCAAAAGAACTTGCTCAGCTGAACGACCTGATGCATTTATTAGTTTCTCTGCAGTCATTTTCCTACTGACTCTTCCTCTCTGAAATGTCAGGTCAGAGGCTGAGTGCACTGCTGAGGCAGCATATGAAATACTGCTACAAGAAGGCGTCACTCCTAGTCTTGTTTCCCTTCTGCTGAATTTATGTCCCCACAAGCAAGCTTTCTGAGAACAAATACAACGGGGCACCCCACTCTACTCTCACTGGCAACACCCCTCAGCAAGCAGGGCAAGGCAGTAAACTCCCACTGCAACCAGACAAATAAAACTTCCGAAGGACCTGGTTCAAAAAGACAGCTAGAAATTTTTTCCCCCCATATTTTGGTGAACATTATTCCTGAGCTTTACATCTAACACTGCCTACCCGAATTTCTGAGCCTTTCCTTTGTGAGAGAGCAATATGCCTGCAATAATTAGTTTTGTACCTTAGGGACACATTACTCACTCCAAAGAAATAAAGGATGAGAGACAAACACGGGCCTATTTCTCAGGGGAGAGCCTCATGTCGTTCCACTAGCATCAATGTGTTGTTTTACATCAGCTAAAGCTCTGCCCTCTGGAAATCATTCCTACCTCAATTATATTGGATGAATTTGATTAATCAGGAAGGTTTCATGGGAGCACTGGAGGCAAAAATGACCCAGGTTCTAAGAAAAGGTTACAAGATTATTTAGCGTCAGATGTGTTTCTCTTCTGTACTCAAAGGAAAAGACTGTGTTCTGTGTTCTATGAAAGCTCCCCTCTTCGTAGCTCAGCCACAGCTCCCACTTCTCTTTCCCCCACCAGCAGCTAATTAAAGTACAGCTGTGGCCTGGACAAGACAGGGGAGGCAGAAGTGAAGGTGTGTCAGGCGGGGAAGAGGTCATTCCCCTGCTGCTGGGAGAGAAGCAGCTCAGATGAAAAAATGCCGTCTTTTGCTGCCATAGCACAGATTTGGGATGTTGGCCAAGTCCCAAGGGCTGTCCTCAGATGACTTTGCCATCTCCAGGCAGATAACAATGCTCACCCATCACAGGCAGCTAGAACCAAATTCCGCTTCGGTTACATCAGTGTGCAGAAGAAATGCATCTGACATTTCACTGACTCTTTCCAGGTTTACCACAGGATAATTTCAAGAGATTTCTAGCTCCCTGAGGGCTCTTCGTGCCCCTCACAGATGCACTGAGCAGCCCTACTTCTAAAGCCCCTGTTGTGCAAGGAGGAGCGATAAATAGTAAATGCCTTAAAAGATGAAAACAAGAAGTCAGGGCAGAGGACAGCAGGTTTAGGTTACCTTCAGCAAAACCCAGTGTCCTGTATGAGATTCATGCTATATAAACAGAAGGCTATTGCAAAACCTGACCCTATAATTCACATACCTTACATAGCCAATGTTAAAGACAGAAAGGTTGTCGTGGCAAACCTTCACATTTCCTTTGACCCTTTAGAGCTTGCTGGAATCTCTTCCAGCCCCAAAAGAGAAGTGAGTCAGAATATGGTGTGAGAGGGGACAAGAGGTGGATCCAGATTTGGGTAACAGGCTCCACAGGGCACATTCCCTCGAACCCATTCTGCTCAGGAATTAAACCGCACAAATCCACAGTGGGGAAAGGATCAGGCCTACAACCTGGTTTCACTTTTATTATTTGTTCCTCATGTCCCTTCAGTTCCCACACCGTTCTGAAATATCAATCACCTTGTAGGAAAAGCTTGAAATGAACAATGGTTCCCTGGTTAATGAGTTTCAGCAGCTCCGTCCATCTCACTGGAGCCCTTGGGGTGAGAAAGTTAAGTGCTACTGGAGAAGCTCAAGTGACTGCTCACAACTTCCTTAATATTTCATCTCTTTGTATTTTGTAGTTTGCCTTCTTCTGAGCTAATGTTTGTTTTTCCAAGAGCGGTTATTGTAGTAAACTGATATCAGACCTGAAGTGTGGGAAATGAGATTTCAGTACGTTCATCTCCTGTACTTAATAGTTCATTCGGGAAGGTTACATGGACAGAAAAGAGGCAATCTAAGTGATTTTTCCTCCCGAAGAAGGATGACACCTTGTTCCTAGTGCAATGACGACCTCCCCCAAATCAGGGGGCTACTTAACCCCAGCAGCATTTCTGACTGAACTCAGCAAGGAGCAGTACTCAGCTGGAGGATGGTGTTAATCAGCAGGAAGAGGCGACCCAGCAACACGCATGAGGGTTAGCCTCCTGACGTCAGTGAAACCATGCCGATTTACACCTGCTCAGGCCCGAAACAGCCTGTCCATCCCACCCGAGTGGGGAATTCTTCTGCCTTTGGTATGTGAATTTTAGCCAACGTAAATAGAAAGCGACCCAGTGAAAAGGAAGTCTGTGCAGTTTGGGTTCAAGTTTTCTTTTCTCCTTTTTTAGCATTATCCTTCCTGATCCCCAAACCCTTTTTATTCCTAGGTGCCACTTCTTTCCATTTTCCCTCCTTGATGCCATTGAGCCTCTCTCAACAATGATCTTCTGTGGAAGGAATGATTTTGCTTCCAGCAGTTTTCTTCAGCTGAGAAGAAGCCACGTTTTTCTTTCACTTCAGTGTGAGCACCCTGTGGGCATATCAGTATCTTCTAGTGTTGTTTGGTGTACCTGGACACCAAGACATCTGTGAACACGATTCTCTTCTGTTTGCTCAGCCTATCCCTGCCCTTAAACACACTGTACTTACCCACATGAGTAATGCGTTAGAGAAGATAATGGGATTTTTGAGCTGGGAACAGACTAGGTCCCATTTGTGTGTTTGTTGAAATCTACCATCCAAAACTGTGGAAGAAAAATCAGTTTTCGCTTTCGCAGTGGCAGAGAGCAGATAGTTCGTTATGGTTAATGTAACTCTCTAAGAATGTTTTCTTTTCTAATCTTGCTGACTAATCTTTCTTCTTCTAAAGTTTTAATCTTGCTTTAGGAATAAATGTGTGATATTGTGTTAGAAAAGCCAATCAACTGCTCAGGCTCTAGCTGGGAAGCAACATGAGTTCCCCTTTGTACAAGTTCTTCTCGCATGTGATTGTTTCCCCAGCGTCAAATTCCATGGATTTTAGCAGCTGAAGGGGTACAAAATTTGACATGGTCAGAAACGTGTGCTTCTGAAAACTTATTATCGTTGAATAGCTGGTGCATTCTTGGTGCACTCATGTGCAAACTGCATTTTGAGCGAGCTGGCTGGCATCACCTCTGGGCCTCATTAGCACACACACGCACAGCTCCCCGAGAGGTCTGGCTTGCAGTCCCATCCTCCTCTCAAACATCCCTCTGCCCGTTCCCATGTTTCCCAGGGAGGAGACGCACGAGGCCACAGTGGAGCAGACCAATGTCCTGTATGCAGCAGCTGTCCTCGGATAACCTTAGAGCTGGCTGAGTCTGTTAAACACGATGAGCCCTCGGTCACAGCCAGCCCTGTGGAGGTACGCAGCCCTTGAGGGCGATAACTCACCTGCCAGGAATTAATTACAGCCATCTCATCCCAACATTTAGCTGAGAAGGTTCAGCAGAAACACCAAGTCTCACTGCCTTCTGGCTGACCCTGCTGCAGGCTGCTGGAGGGACTTGTTGCGTGCCAGCAGCCAGGCAGCTCCTGCTTCCAGAGCAGGCTCCGCCAGGGTGACAGAAAGCAGCAGCACCTGGCTGCTGAGCACAGAGCGCACAGCGCGGCCACACACACAGCTATGTGGCTGAGTGGGTCACACAAAACTGACCAAAACACGTGGCAAGAGCCAGCATGGGCCCTCAGCTCGCTAGTTTTCTACCTCAGCCAGGGGAGAGACGAGGGATGCCTGCGCCGCTCGCACACATACAGCACCAGTGCAGATGGAGTGCACGTGCGTGAACCTAGTGCAAAGGCCAGAGCTTACACTGGCACAGAAGTACTAGGTGGTTATAAATACGCCAGCTTTAAGAAAAGCTGCTTCACTCCCACAAGCTGCTCTGACAAGGCCTAACGCTACCAAAACCTCTTTCCCTGGATTAGTGCTACCCCTCGATTTAGAGACAAGTCTTAGCAGTTATTTGGGATAATATTTGGAATAGCTGAAATAGCAAGGTTGAAATAACAGGACAAAACAGCTCCCCCCCAAACACTATCAAGCTCATTATTTTTAAAACATTTCATTTTTTCAGCTTAAATTCAATTTGTATTATTTGCTTTGATTTAGAAGCTCAAGTTATTTTTGTGAATCATCAAAGCTAAGGATGTTATTGAAACAAAGCATCTGGATCAACTGCGAGTATTTCTTTAACATCCAGTGACCCAAAAATCCATTTTTCACTTAGCTCCAGTTACCAACAGAAATAAGGAAAGAGAAATACCTTCTGCCTCTGTCTTTCTTCCCTGTAGATTTTTGGCAGTTCAATACATGGATATGATATTATTTGCAAAGCAACACGGGGATAGAAGGGGTATCTTAACTGATCACTGTTTTATGGACGGCCAAGGAGAGATTCAGATGACTATGCTACAGAAAATATTTCATGGATTTGTCTCAGACAAGGGCTGCTAAAAATTGTTTTGCACAGTTGCTTTGCAGTGTTGTGTTTGTGTGATCGTTCCCAAGCACGCCTTGACAATTCCTGTTTACAGCCAAATGCTTTAGGTAGGTACGTATAAGACAGTGTACGTTTATCCTCCTTAATCAGGTCATGGAAATAAAGGGGTAGCAAGACACGCAGGTCTTTGTTGAGGTGTGTGCCCCGAAGATGCACTCTGGGGAGTCAAAAATGTAGAAAGCAACCCCCTTTCGGTATGAAAATACACAGCTATGAAGACTGTAGGTCTTTGCCAGCATTTAATTCCCTGTGTGGCAACAAAATCTCCATTGACTTCAAATAGATGATGGAACATGTAAGAATTACTTTCATAAGTAATCTTCCTTTTTCCATACCTGTGGTTCATCTAAGACATCACACAATAGGTACCATGCTGTTAAGAAGTATGAGAAATCCCAGAGGAAGCTGACTAGATTCCCCAGTTTGGATCACAGAAAGGATTTGTACAATAACAGCACGTCTATGCGACTTGCTAAGCAGCCAAACATGTCCAACACATGAGGACAGAAAGCACATCAATCCTCTATTCAGATGGCAATGCTTTTTTGGGTTGTGCATCCCACTATCATAATCCTCTCCATCAGAGATTGCTACAGTCTCCAAAAACTCACAGAGTATTTACTCGCTTGTCCCGACACCCACTGTGTTATTTTCAGAGATGTCTTCCAGGGTACACATGAAGGGAAAATTGCAAGCCACTGGTGCTTGGTAAAAGAAAAATAATTATCTCCTGCACTAGAGTTGAACCTCTAAACAGGGGTTTGGTGCATGGATCTCTGCCAGCAGGTACTCAACTGCAAACAAGTCTGAAGATTAGAGAAGGTGACACTGCCTGTTTTGACATGGAACAAGTCATTTCCAGTCCTCGGCTTGCAAGATGTACATCAAGCAGAGAGAATAATGCCTACCAGTGTAGCATGTTTTTCTAAGCAGCGCACAGCATACACATCCAAAATGTAAATCAGTCAATATTTATCCTGTGATTTATCCTGTGGATATTATTTATCAGTACCAGCTGTTCATGAGGCCCCCACTCACGTGGAGATGCCTTTTCTTTCAAGTAACATGCCACTTGGAAGAGCCCAAACTGCCTTTTTTTTTTTTTTTTTTTTTTAGTATCACTGGTAATTGAAAAATATTAAAAGTCAGTTTCTCCTTAATATGAGCTGTGCCTCACAAATGTAACTACACAACTGCAAAAATATCAAAGGATTCATTCACCTGTATCCCTGACCTGTTGACTAATCCCTGTTTGATTCATATTACTTCACAGACTACAGTGGATAAAGGGGCCCATAAAACATTTTTTGTTATCCATTGTAAACGTGTGTCAGTAGCCAAGGATGAAATGAATCAGTATTTCTTGCAAGCAGAAATATGATGCTCTCAAGGGGAAAAAAGGAAAAAAGAAAAAAAAATAAAAATAAAAAAAGCTCTTTGTATGAAACCAGGAAGCAATAACCTGCAATCCTGAATGACTTTGTGTTTTCAGATTCTTCTGCTGACACCTCTCACACTGGAATAACGCTAACAATGCTGCATAACGAAACCAAGTCTACATTTGTCAGCCAGTGTTGATTTTCCTGACTGCCATTATCTCTCCTATTATTAATTTAATATAGCCCTCGGCCACAGGCCACATGTCACTGGCCAATATCTGAGTGGCCAATGCTGTGCTTGGAGGAGACACAGCGAGCTGCAGGGGGAGCAGAACCCAGGCAGGACGCACTGTGCCAGCTCTTGAGGCGACCGTGAACATGTTTGAGAACTGCCAATCTGAGAGGCACTTCCTCGAGGTCACAGTCCAGGAACTACCATTGTCAGCTCCATCTATACATAGGTTGATTCCCAGCCATCATTACTGCTCCTATACACAACACAGTTGGTGTTGTTGTTTCTTTTTGTTTTGTTTTGTTTAAAAAGAGTAACCACGTAAACCAGTGGACGTCATTACCTGCCCAGATAAAAGATGTGTTCCAAAGCATCACAACGGCATCAGAAATATAAAATGCACTGGAAAAATAGCCAGGGATATTACCCCATCTGCTCCTTCCTGACAACTCTACCTCACTACCTACATTTTCCTAGGAGCATAATATATCCCTTGCACATCTAAGCAGGTTTTGAAAGAGGATCCTGGCAAGTTTCAGCTCTTTTTCACTAGAAGACAAAATATCAAAATAAGCCACAAAGATAGCAAGGAATGTCATTCACTGGTTCTACAAAGTCTAGATTCATCCATGTTCAAGCAGTGCTTTACTTTGAAAGTCATATTTTGACAGGAGCAGGGCATCACTACTTAGCAAGTAATAACAGTGCTGGAGTGTGAGTCTGAGCAGCAAGAACAAGGCTGCTTCCACAAGCAGGCAAAGTGCAGCCCATGGTGTTGATCCCTGAAAGGCAGGGATGACAGGTTATTTTGAAAGGGTTGAAACATTTATTTAACATTTTTATAGCAGCTTATTTCAGTTTGTTTTTTTCAGTTGTTGTTTTCATCTCAAATTCATCTGCCATTTGTTTTAAAGGGTTAGGCAAAGCTTTTCAGTTCAACGCAAACATCCATTTTTTTTCTTTTCTTTTTGTCTTGCCATAGTTTTGGTTCAGGGTATATAAGAACTAGTCTCTTTATATGGGCCACGAAATCAAAAAGATTTCATAGTTTTACATTCTTTAAGCTTTATGCGTATCAGAGATTATTTTTCACCCCATGGTTAACATGCAGTGACTAAATAAAAACTATAAAACTGAGTAAACAACCAAACTCATAACACCACCTTCTCCAAACACGTGTCTCCCCATATGCTCTCCCTCACCCAAGCAACACACATGTACACAGATAAACAAAATGATAAAGGAATTTTGAAATCTTCAGGCCAACAAAATTCCTCCTTTGGTCCCTTCCTGATCAGGCCCATTGGGTTTTCAGCAATTTTCTTCTTGGCTTCTTGTTTTGGCAAGTGCAGTAATGCCACTAAGAATTTACAGCCCCTCTGTTCTACTCCAAAACCAAAATAGCTAACTTGAACCAGGAGGAAAAAAAAGTAAATAAACCCACAAAAAAATCTAGCTCTTTGTCAGCTGGAATTTCCACTAGTGCCTGAGGGATAGAGGAAACCAGAGAGCACACTACAACCCAGCAGGAAATATTTCTGACCATGATTAATGCTTCCTTTAACAGTGCAACAGAATCTTTCCAGATCTTTGTGGATCTTTGGAAAAGCTCCACCACTACTCTCCAGGCCATATTTTGCTGTGAAAACCTTATTACATAACAGAAGCATTAATTAATTCAGAGCAAAATAAGAAAAGATGTATTATCCTAAAGATTTGGCGAACAGGGAGGGGAAAGTTAAGAAAGCCACATGCCTTTCCTTTCATTCCATGTGATTATGTTGTGATAATGCCCTCTACAGACCTGTCCATCACTTGTGGGCTCAGGTCAGAGAAGCTCTCTGACCCGACCAGCTGGGTGACACAGGGCAAACAATGATGAATTCAGCCTCAGTTGATCTTGCCAGAAGGATCTCAGACTTGCCTGTTGAGCAGCTATGAGACAACCACATTTTCCTTTTGTCCATCTTCTTTTTTTTTTTTTTTAATTTATTTTGGATGTGGAGTTTGTGGGAATATGCAGTTTGGAAAGGCACCATCTCTCATGTGCATCCAGGTGGCTTTCTACCCCGGGCCTCCTTACCTAGCTCCCAGATTACCAACTTTAAGAAAGTGTATTCATTCACACCTTTAATTGCTTGAACACCTGCTCTGGCACAATAAACTTGCTTTGCAAATTTCTAGGTACTGCTACAGAAGATGGCCAATGATCTCCCACAGATGTAGGGAGCTGTACAACACTGGCACTTGGATTCAATTCAATTCACCATTTTCCAATTATGCTACAGAAAAGCAGACAGACTCAGACTTGTACTGAGCTTGGCCTACAACAGGTTGCAAAAAGCACAAGGGCAGGCTGCAGCTTCCTGTGAATTACAAAGAAGGCTTAAAATTGAGCTGACTGATGCATGGGGCAGCCTTCTTAACTAAGCCCCAACTGTATGCTGTCACTAGCCAAACGTTGTGAGCATACTAAACCAGCATGAAATCTTTTCTTTAGTCCTTTCCCCCTAACTCTCACATTTCTATTTTGTGTGCTAGCAGCTAGCTTGCTCTGTTGCTATTAAGCACTGATTTAAGTCATCATGCAATCGTTCTGTGGAGACCCCTCTAAATTCAGTTAGCTATTACCTTTCAATTCTATATTCCAAAGTTTATTCTGACTGAACTCTGAAATTTTTGTTTGTTGGTTTGTTTATTGCATCCTGGCACTTTATGGGATTACAAACTATAAACACACCCAGCAGACAGACCCCTCCATATATCTAAATATACCAATTGCACCACAAGCACTGCCATCTGCAACCAAAACATCTCCCAACAGCCACCTGCCACCACCCTCGCCTGCTCAAGACGCAGGAGAAAGAAGATGGTGCTACAGTTTATCCCAACAACACTGGCTCATGGGATCGCACCTTTGTTCTACTAAAATACGCCACTGACTGACCTTCTATTATATCTCTTCACCAAAAGCCTGACCATCTCACAGAGCAGGACTATCACACCCTCTCAGTGGCTCAGCAGTGACTCAGAGGGAGCAGGCGATGCACTGAACCACTCTGTGTCATTTCTTGTTGCTTTCAGAGTCTCCCATCCAAGGACTGACACAGTCCAGGCCGTTAAGTTAATGCGAGCTGACAAGATCACAGCTCAAGAACAATAAAATATATAGAACAAAAGATGCTTACCCTGGTTCTCTTCAGCTCCAACCAGCAGAGGAACCTTTTGTTTAAGCAGCTGATGAGATACACAAGAAGTCACAGAGATGCAGAGTCACTCAAGTGCATTTTTGTTTCTGCTTCTCCTCCTAACTCTCCCATTTCTACTGATGCGCTAGTGGCTCACTCTCCATCAATCCCCATTAAACATTGATGTAAGCCACAAACAGATTTTGGTGGTGGTGGACAGAGAAACCTCCAAACACAGTTCATTCATAATGTCTGATAACTGATTAAATAACAGCCAGCCTTCAGGAAAACACACATTAAGGTTCTCCCTAATAATTTTTCGGTATGCTGCCAGTCTTCCCTTTTTAGAAAACCATTATATGTGCAAGTTTCTCAGTTCTATATACAGAGTACGGCCTCCCCCCAGTCTTGCTGCCTTTCAACACCAGCCACCAGAAGCTAGAGACAGAAGCATTTCCAGGTCTTTTGTTTACAACGTGCTACCCCAAGGGACTAGACTGCATCTTACCTTAGTCTTTATGTGGGCTGTCTCCCTAGCTTTACTGAAAACTCTGTACAACAACAAAGCTATGATGTGCATGGGAAGGACAATTTTTAGATCTACTCCTTACTAATAGATGGGGCCACAGGTGCTGCCTGCTAGAGTAAATTAGAGACAGACTCGTGAAGAAGCACAAAGACTCCTTTTCCCAAAGTAGAAAAAAATGTCAGTAAATCACAAATATGAAGTTTTCTGGCAAGCAGCCTTGGGGAGGTGTACTGCTCTTTGCATCCCCTGCAGAACAGCACAGAAGGGTGCCTGGGTCCCTTGGCCAAACCCAATTGCCACTGACTACAGCTGGAGCAAGAAAAGGACCTTGGTTTGGAAAAAGTGGCTGCTTTGCACTGTGGGGCAGGGATAAGCAGGGATACCCTGCTGTGCCTGTGGCTGACAAAGAGGTTAAGTTGCTGCTCAAGAAGCTGTGAGGGCAACTTAATCCTCTACAACAACAGCCTGGTGCTAAGAAGCATCCACGGGCCTGGGGATAAGAGAAAGCGAAAGCCCCTTCCAAGGGCATTCATTTCTACACCAGTCTTGTGTTTTTCCCCCTCACCCACCTCCTTCCCAGCCTGGTCTCTCCAGCATTAGTCTGCATGGGCTGTCTGCAGAGACATAACAACAAGAGGTGTACTTGGAAAGCCTGCAGAAACTTCTTAGCTTGAAATCAGAACTGTGCTGAATCCCAGAAGAACAAAAAATGTTTGAACTTGCCTCCCCAAAAGTGTTGTATTCATTGACTTGCAAGCATGGGGAACAGTGGTAGTAATTTAACCTAGGGAAGAGCGCCAACAACTTATTTAATTGCAGAGTTTGTGCCAACACCACCACAATACAACTATTAATACAAGTCTGCGGTACAAGACTAATTCTTCTAACCTTTTGCTGTTGCCGTATAGTCAGGTCAGTGGCTGCATCCCTTCTGTGCTGACGCTATTCAGCAAACACTGGCAACTGATTTTAGGCAAACACGAAATGAAGCAGGGCAGGAGGAGGAGGGGGACATCATTGACAAAATGAAGATCCCCCCACGACCCCACCCTTCTCTGTCCAAATGTTTCTCATTTCTTTCTCTGTTTCCAGTCTCTCTCTTGAAACTAGAAACGTGTTCTGCCATGTATTTGCTCCTGGAAAACAGCCAGATCTTTGGTCTGAATTCCATCAGCTCATTTCCCAGTTTCTATGAGACTGCATTTGAGTAATGTGGCTCTCTCTCAATCCACTGGCAAGTTAGGTCATTGATCAATACATAAAAATCCGAGTTCTGACATTAGGGACAAATCCACTTTTCCGAACAAAGCGTTCATCTAAATAATGCATATTTTAACAAAAGAAAATAAAAAGTAATAACTGATCCAGTACTACCACAAGTTTCCAAGAATACAGTTATTCTGACAATTACGTGCCACTGCAAACATCTCTAGGTCCAACGCTACATAACAAAACTCCAAGCAACAATTACTGAGGCAGTGAAGTCACCAATGCATTTGCAGATTCACTCACCCTTGCTTTACCCTTCACCCATTACTGTATTTATTTTTCTCATATTTGCATCTTGTGACTGTATCATAACTATAAAATTGGAATCCTCTGAGTTAATTTTTATTGCATTTATAAATAGCACAAAGGGGTCCTAGTTGTCAACTGTGGCTTGCTGGCACTGTCATGGTAGAAAAAAATAAATATTGATTACAAGCTGAACAGAACACAAAGAAAAATACTTCATTTTTTGCAACATGCAGTGGACTCCATGCTCTTCCTCTTCTTCTGAAATAAACATGCCACAACACGTTATCTTCACAGATCTTGGAGACCCTTCTTGCTTCTTTCTGCTCCATGAAACTGTTTCTGCTTTGCACCCTCGGAAATGGATCTGTTTGCCATGTCTTCAGCAGGTATTTGCATAATACTTTTACCTCTGTTTTATGTGATTTGACATTTTGCATTTATCTATGCTTCTAAAAGCAAAAAGTCATGGAAACTCTTACAACTAATTGCAAATGTGAAGATTTGGCTTATTTTCTATGATTTTCAGAAAGCTGACTTCACTGGAAAGGCAAAAAACAAAACAAAACTGTAACAGTGCTAACAAGAGCTGACACCACAGATAATAAAAACCAATTGCCTGAAGACTTCAGCATCGTAAGTCATAATGTCAAGTTCAGAAACTGATGCGGTGCTGCTAATAACCATTGAAAAACAGCATCTCTTCCATCCCTATTGCCTGGTACTTGAAATGTTTTAACTGTGAAGACGGACAGGACAAAACTGCTTAGGGCAGCACTGCAGAATGTGTGACTGAAACCCTGTAGATCACGGAACTATGACATTTGTCAGCCAAACCCGTCATTCGCCGGCACGTCGGAAAATCCCCATTCTTGAGTGAGAATAGGGAACGGCTTTCAGGCCGGCAGATTATCTGGAGGGGTCTGTGGGAACTGCAGAACATTGCACCTGCCTGAAAAATGGCACCAACCCAGCACAAGACGTTTCCAGAGGGGAAAGTTAATATATGGGAGGAATGCACATAAATCCTGTTATTTCTTAATGGGATTTGGGAGCTTATTTCTCACCCTGTGCTTTGAAATGTATCCCACAGCCTATTCTATTAATGAATTTAAGCACAGTGATTTTCTTATCAGCAGGAATCATTCTTCACTGAGGTTTGAATTATTTTTTTCGGCGGGATTTTTTAATGCAAGTGTGAAAAATTAGTATTATGCTTGAATACCAGTTAGGATGTTAACAAGCTGTGTCCTGGATAAGCTGGTCTTGTCTGTTCCTGTTGTCCTTTTCCTAATTTCAGTTGACCGGGAAACCTGGAATCATTTATTTATTTATTTTAAGCTCATGGCAAAGTAACAAGACTTGTGGAAACAGAGCTAGGCAGTGCGTGGCTGAAAATGGGAAGACCAGAAATCTATTCCCAGCTCAGCCACATGAATGAACCTCTACTAGCCCCTCTCTTACATAAAACAAACTTAATTAAGAAGGTGTTTTTTCGCTAGGAGTGCAAAATCTGATACACAGACATAGACTGTATTTTCACATCTAGCAACACGGAGCTCCGTCACTAGTGTGTGGTAGTCTGGGCCACGCGAGGCTCCGATTTCCTCATCTCACACGGACTAAGCAGGCTTTGTCCTCTTCAGTCCCCACGCTGGCAGGCATTCACAGTGCAGAACACACAGTTGACTTCATAGAAGAAATCCACGATGTGAGGTTGATAGGGCTGGGTGCTGGGCAGCCGGAGGATGACAGGCTCTCCCGACAGACAAGCTAGTCCTGATGCTGAATTATGTTTTTGTATTATTAACTGGATATTTCTTGTTCCACGCATAAAGGTAAGTAGGTTCAGGTCAAAAAGGAAAGCCTCCACTAGGCAAGCCCAGAAATGTAGCCTGCAGCCTCCGGAATGATGGCAGAACACCCACCAGTTCCTGTTGGTTGTGCTCAAATCCAAACCCTACTGCCTCAACTCTCAAGTGAGAGATTTGCCTCCTGGGTTGACAGACACCGACACATTTTAGGATTATCTGACACAGGTCTTGGGTGTTCTTTGCTGCCATCAGATGGTGATCCCCTCAGGGCTTTGGCTAGACACAAGTAAGTGGCAAAGATTCTGTGGTTCAGCAGTGTATTTCCAAAGGACTCTGTACATTTTTTCTTTGATTTCCAATGTTTGTTGGCAAGCCAATTACAGTTCAACTTATTTTCACGTTCAATGATCCCCCCCCCCCCCCCCCCCCCAGTTTTGAGCACTTTCTACAAAACAGATCCATGCTGGATTCACGTTTCACAGTTTGGAGATTTATCAAAAGATCCTGAAGGGAAGTACTGATGAAATTTGAGATTAGCTCAGCTCCAGACACGTTACTGATGATGGATTTTCCTTCTATGCCTTGAGTTCCCAAGAAACGTGGGAAAGGTTGAGTTTAGTGAAGCCTTTCACAAGCAACCATCTATTCTGCCCAAACACCGCTTTAAAGAGCACATTCTCTGGTTCTCATGCTAGGATCAGTGTGAACTTTAACTCTGATTATACCTGCTACAGCTAAGTGAACAAGGGTATATGGCATTTTTCTGACTACTCTCTTTCAGGTAAGCTAAAGCCAGGCCAGGACTGATGAAGGCTCTATTTACTGACCCTAAGGATTACATGTTGTGTTTCATTACATGTGATTCCTCTCTGTCCAGGAACCTGAGCAGAAAATATATTCTCTCACACCTTTTTATGACTTTGAAGGATGTTACACTATGTAGCCTTCCGCAACTCACAAAGTTGTGATACAGTAGTGCAAACTTGGTCTTTTAGAGGAGAGATTTCTGTGGGCTTGGACTGAAACTATGCAGAATGGGTTCATCTCTGGTAAGGATGTAACCTGAAGTACGACTGGTCAAGTGGAAACAGACACCTGTCAGTTTGTCTCTACTCAGCACGCCAGTGTGACATTTCCAAGAGTAATTTTATTCTGCATGCATGTTCACAAAAGTCAGATGGCTGAGCTTCCTGTGAACCTCAGAACTCATCTGTGCTGATCTTTGTTAACCAGGACAACCAAGGTAGTCCCAGCAGATGGGGTCATCGTGATGAATCACAGACCAACTGGCCCCATCAGACAGCAGATCTGCAGTCTGAAAAGCTCCTACTGCCTTGGCTGGGGCAGCACCAGTGCCTAGCAAGCCACTGCTCCCATCAGTCAGTCGGTTTGTCTGCAATTGCTAATTCAGTGCTGTGGCATTGAACAGAAGTCTTTTTGTGCTGGGGAACGATTGGCAGCCTAATGGAGGGGGCTAACAATAGAAGCCTTTTCATCGAGCAATTCCCTAGCTTTAAGAAAAGGTAGATGATCCTGTCCCCAGTGCTGGCATCAGCAGTCTTTGGTGAGGCCCTAATCTGAGCCCTGAGAAACAAGGAAGAGCAGTGAGGAATTGCCTTCTGCTTTCTGGAATGATTACAGCATCAATTCCCTTCTTCTCTGAAAGCAAACACCCACCCCATCCACATTTCCCTGTCATCTGGGATCAGGCACCTGTCTTGCCTACTACCAGCCCAGCAGAAGGTTTATTTTGCACAACAAACCCCTCAGCTCACCTTTCTCCAATACAAAATGTAACAGATATACTGGGTGAACAGAGAGAAGGAAATTGTGAAAAAGTCACTTCTGTTGTCCAAGCTGATTTGGTCCTTAATGTTTTTACTACAACCCAGAGAGGACGCCAGGCAGTGCTGCTTTCTGCTCACAGGACACCCTCCTGCCTGCCTCTGGACAAAGACCAAGCACAAGCAATCACATTATGGCTTAGTCCTAGGCAAACCAGTGCCCACTGACTGCTTTCCCCCATGAAAACAAGAACTGAAGGAGTAATGAACACACCAGCTCCCTGTGCCCTGTCAGCTGATGCAGTTAAGAATCACCTGAGTGCTGGTCTCTTGCCTTTTACATATTGCTCTTTTTCTTTCCTTACGCATGAAGAACACGTTTATAGGGACTTGCCATACTATACACAGCATCAGTGTCTATGGTCCTAAATGCTCTGCAAGAAGGCATGAGTGCAACAAGCTGCTTATGGCTTGAAATGGATCTGTTCATCAACCCACTCGTAGCACATTGGAAGATAAATAATGAAAAGGAGCATTTTTAAATATTAACAACACAGAGGCCCTAAGCTAGTCTAGGACAGCAATGAGAAAAATAAAGTCTTATGTCTAGCCCAAAGAGAATAAACATGGAAAGTTTCAAACAAACAAATCAAAAAACAGCCTTTTGGGTTTTGTTTTGTCAAGACTGCTGGAATGATTCTCGCTGTGTGTCCCTAAATGCTCGATGAGCTCACTCAGGTGAGATGAACAAGGCATCACCAACAAAAATATTCGAGGAGCAGCACAGGCATGGGGGCCTCATGGAGGACAGTCTGATCCAGTGCTGTACGCACTGGTTGCTAGAGGGCTATTCATTTCCCCAGAAGCTGGATCGAGCTTTTAACAAGGTCTAAACACCTTACAAGAATTCAGGACTATTTCTCAGGCTCTGTCCCAAGCTATTCCTATTATTATTAAACTTTTATTGCTTCCTACATCCCTGCTGAGAGGTAAACCTCAGAGTTTGTGTCATGCTTCTGGCATGAGGTCCCTGTAAATGACCTATCCTTTTGAGTTCAGGGAACCGATGAACTGCAGCACAGCATGTGAAAAGTGTTCCCACATAGCTGCTATCCGAGAAAGGAGGCTTTAGATGCCTTAATTCTTAGGCAAGAGAAACAACTCTTTTGTTAATATCATCAACACGGAGCTCAAAATAAAAGCACATTTCAGAGGCCTGTAACAACCGAAGCTATTGCAAAGGTTTGTGTGTAGCAATGAGAAAGTGACCGCTGAAATAGATCGCCTGGCCCCAGAACAGTTGATACTGAATCATGTTTATTACCTTGAAAATTCTCCCAGCCAACCAAGAGGGAACAAACACTTCTGTTCCCAGACTGCCTTTGCTGCCTAAAACAGTTGGCGTTTTCATTTCAGTAATACTGCTCTTACTGCAAAAGATGAACCAAAACAGTAATATGCACGTTTTCATCTGTGCGTGCTTATGGTTTTGAGACCAAAGGAAATCAGGTTCCAATTCAGCATTCGGTATCAACAGCAATCACTTGTGCATTTCTCATGGCATTCCTGGTTCCAGGTTAAGACACCATTTATTTAACAAGATTTCCACTGTGAGCAAATCTCCTCAAATCGGAGCCAAAATTACATGGTTCTGAACTACAAAACTGGCACAATCAAAAAAGGAAAGAAAAAGGAAGATGAGCAATATGAACTATGATCTGAAAACAGAGAAGTGGAGCTCATTATTAGGGATTTCACTTCTACTGTTTCTGAAGTATTAGTGACATTTTTACATAATCTCATATTACCTTTTGAACACTAATGTATAGAAGAATAAAACTGTGATTTTACATAAAGTAAAATAATAAAAACTTGACAATCTTCTTGCCAAAGGAATATTTGATAACCACAAGTAGCAAATTTTCTTGAGATCTAGGCTAGATTCTTTGAAGTCTACAAATTTGCAGAGCTCACTCAGCTGCGAAAAATTTAACATAACATGCTCATTCTGGAGTCTCTTTCCTCCTCCCACCAAAGCCTTTTTCCTCTTCACCTCAGGAGGACATTTATTTCTTTCAAAACACGGGGAGAAACTGTGAATAGTTCTAAGTAAAGAATTTGATTGACAGCTATTCTCTAAGCTCATATAAATGAGAAATTCTTCCTTAGGAGGAATGTAAGACCATAGTTCCCTTTCAAATTCTCACCTACACAATTCCCTGATAATGTGTTTAATTCCACAGAATCAATACGAGAGGCAAATCACCTTTTGTTAATTTTCAGCCTCTGCTCCATCTTTTTGGATGCTGTCCCACTGCTAGCCATTAACATTCTCGTGCTGATTTAGGTACTGATTTTTGGACACGCACTTGGGAAAAGGAACATCCAGCTGACATTTTTTGCTCATTCTTCTAACCTTTCCTGGCACAAAATAAAATGTTGGGGAAATTCCACAAAGCTTGTTTCTGAGGATCCCTCACAACCTTGTGCTTAGGTGGCCCATCAGGAATACCACACACAATCCTGAAGCACTGTGGACCAACCAGCAGCTCCAGAAAACAAAGGGAACTTCCTTAGGCTCCCAAAATGGCAAAGTGCTGTTCTAGGCCAGTCAGCACCTTGGATCTCCATCTTGCTGACAGCATTAGCATTTCCAAATTTCTTTTTATTGAAAATGAGTATGTTCTTTTAAATGCCCTACGCAGCCAGAATCACGAAGTACTATGATTCTGCAGCCTTTGCATGAAGAGTTGCTTATAGTCAGTCAAGAAACAAGACAGGAAAAATAAGGGACTGTCAAAGCACCTTCCTACATGGAGAGAGGAAAACGCAGGTCAGTTGTTCTAAGTTTATTTACGGTCTGTCCTCCTCTACCTCCCGCAAAACACGTTCAGAAAATGCCTATGCTGAGGACTTTGAAGTAACCATCCTCAGATTTACAGGCTTGTCTTTCCACAGGGAAAAAAGAAGAGTGTTAGCTTATAAAGGTCATCTGTTTTAACTACCTAAATTCATGATAGCTGCACAACCAACATTTCTGACAAGTTGATTAAGTCTTGGTTCCATGATGTGCTGAGCATCACAGCTGATTCAGCAAAGCATTTACTAGCATGTTTAACTCTACGTGTGCTTATCTGTGCATTCAACCACATACACAACAAGCAATTGAGCTGCCTTGTTGCACAGGAGCACTGCAACACATCTATATAGCAAGGTGACTTAGCTGAGAGGCTGTGGGTAGCTTGCTTTTAGTTGAAAGAGCTGCCAGAAGATAGTAACCAGACTAAAACTGTTGTTTTAAGTCATGTTGCAAGCTTTCAAAAGGTACCAACTTCAATATTTATTTTAATCTAAATTTTTATTAAACACTAAGGTAATTTAACACCACTTTGTCAATGCAAATAGATCCTTAAGCAGATGTAAATATTATTTATTCACCAGAACAGAAAAGAAACCTGAAGTGAATAAAATTCCTACCTTAATTCTGAATAATCAGAAATGAAAATCTGACATCCATATTTTTTTTATATTTATAGGTAACATTACTTAGAATTGTTGTTGGATCATTCCTAGAGCTGTACCTGCATATGTACTGCTAGTGCTCTCGCGTAAGTACGAGAGGATCTGCCTTGTAGTATGGTTCAATTTTTTGCTTCCCGCAGTTCCTCCTTACTTCCCAGAAGAACACCGAATTAGCTTAATTACTGATATGTGATTCGATTCTTCCTGAAGAGTGCCTAGTGAATTCACACACGAGAATACAAACACAAGAAGAAATGAGTTTTCCAGCTGAAACTGGAAACCAAAAAGCAGCTATAGGTGCTGTGCATATTCTGGAGTGCACAAGCTTTTCTTCAGCAGTCACCAATGCATGAGCAAAACAACATAATGTCAACACTGACAGCACAAACCAAGCATCAGCTACAAGTTTAAAAAAAATACACATTTTTGCAGTGCTTTTCACAGAAGGCAGGCACAAGTCAGAGAGCTCCCAGTGGCGCCACGCACACTCCAGGCATGTTTGACATTAAGGGGCCTCGTTGTTGTGGAAACCAAATCCCATAGATTAATTAATGTTCAGCAGCCAGAGCCATCTCTCTTCCTCTCTCCTCCCTGCCCCCAATTAAAAAAAAGGGAGGGTGGCACTTTTTACACTGCTCAAGAATGTCAAAGTCAAAATAAACTCTCAGTTTCCTCACAAATGTAGAACACTACCAAAAAAAGTGAAAATTCTGACAGAAGTATTAGTCCCTCATGTTTATAAAATGAAAAATATAAGACCATTTCAGAGAGGCTAGTTTTGCTTCCTGTGGCTATGCCAATCTCCAGTGAAGTCCCGCAAGAAACACAATTATGTGAAATTTCTAAAATTCCTTTATGATGACAGAACTTTTAATGGAAGTCCTTTTTTTTTTTTTCTTTCAACATGTAGATGGCACAAACCACAAATAATTTATTTCAGGTGAACTATTCAAGTGACTGACAGTTAACATGTGAGTGTGTTTGCACAGTCAGTTGCAGGATTTGAATAAAATTGAGTATCAGCATTTTCTTCCAGTTGACATCAGTTCTGATCCTTTGAATTCCCCACGTGTCCCAGTTTATGTGAGAGAATGAGATCAGATGAGAGTGCATACGCACCTAGCAGCTCACCACATAAATGCGTACTATGAACAAGAAGAGTGCACCAGACAGGTAACATAAAAGTGAAACACACCTGCCACTAGAGGTTAAATTTCAGCATTACCAAAATCCTATTTTCAAAACTGTTTTAGGGCCATAGGTAAAACCTATTTCAGTATTCATAGATTCAATTTCATGCTTTTGAAACCCATTTTCTTAAAGATCTGCATCTTCAGGTACCTGATTACTTTTTAAAGCTCAGTTCTGATGAGAATGAGGAACTTTCTCTCATTTGTTTCTCAAAATATCCTTGTCAGCTAGAACACAAATCTTGAAGGCGTACCACTCTTATAAGATAGCAAGTAGAAAGTACATAGCATGAGTACACCGCTAACATAACATATATGCATACCAGATAGGAATAAGTATTCATTATTATTCTTCTGTTTCTCCACACAAAGTACTTATTAGCTGACATCACATCATGTGATGAGAAGCACTTACTTTCTTTTCTCTTCAGAAGAGGCTGTTATGGATTACTGAACATGCTCAGATATGCTATGATTTCATGACATGAGATCACTGCATCACCTCATGAAAAGGAAATCCCCTTCTCCCATTCATAAAGAGAGTGTAGTGAAATAAATAGAGCCAATTTCTAAAAGCAAAAGTACTTCCTGTGGGACAAAATCTGTACTTTGATAGTTAAACAATGCTGAGAGTTCTCACATGCTGCTCAAATAGGTAGCTCCTGAGCAAATCTACAAGACATTTGAAAACCAAGCCAAATACAGTGCCAAACCATTTCAGGGTTATTTTACGACTCTTGCTCTTTAAATCAGGCACAGCTCCTAGCTTGTTAGCATTTTATTTCAAATAAAAAATATATATGTACCTTTGAGATGATTAATGGCTCCCCGTGCTCCAGTCCACCTTTCAGTGTGAATCCCCATGGAGCGCCTCCCTGAAGCAGTGCCTCCAGGTAGATGTATCTTCCTTTACGGGCGATGCTGGACTCTGAAGATGATATGCCAGTGCTAATGTTGTCTAACATCCTCATCTGTCCTATCGCATACTCAGTCAGATACAAAACCCACTCGGGCAATCACAGATTAATGAAATTGCAAATTAAACTTCTCAGAAGCCATTCCTAAACATGTGAAACAAGAAGCAGCTGAGACGGACAGCTTTTCTTCAGAGCTGGAGTCCAAGGTGATGGGCTAGAGATGTTTCCCAAGAACATTTCAGCATGCTGCTTCTCCTTCAGAACCACGACTTTTTACTGCTGTTTCAACACTGTGCTTTTCCCATTCCCAGGTATTCTGGGCATGATAGCTTCGTTAAGACTTATCTTCCTGTCCTCAGTATATCAAATTTAAGTTTTTTAAAAAGGTTAGACATTTAAAAGCCATTGGCCAGCAAATTGCCAAAATCCAAACAAATGCTTCACTTGTGATTGATTATCAGTCTTTTCTTCCTTTCTGCGTGCAATTTACCATTACAATGGCCTTTTTGCCTCAGCCCACTGCACTAAAAGAATGGAAGCGTCTTCTCCCTCTCACGCTCTCGGTTACTCTGTCCGCTTACTTCACAATTTTCTGACCTGTCATAAAAAAGGCTGGGGGAGGAGGAGAGAAAAAGTCCATCCCGAAAACTATTTAGAGGGGTTTCAAATGCGAAATAACCCCACATTTATTGGATTGAAAAACGCAGAAAGTCTATCAGCAAAACTGGAGAAGCAGGTGAAATTAATCCTTTGGGTAAAATGTTAAGAGAATAGCTGAGCTCTTTTCATTTTCTGTGCTCTCTACGATGATCTGCCAGAGCTGCAGCAGCTACTGCTGCTGTGAGAGAGGGTGAGGAAGTGTGTGTGTGTGTGTGTATGTGTGAGAGAGAGAGAGAGAGAGAGAGAAGGCAATGGATTAAGGCAAGAAAAGCAGCGCTGCCCAATTGTGCACATCAAGCATGCAGCTATAAAATGCAGTGTGCAAAAGCTGGGGCTCACTCTTATCATGCCTCCGGAAACCAACCATCTTTCCATTGTACTTGTCAAGGAATTGCAGCAATGCAAACTGCCAGTTGCTGAAAATACAATGGACCTGTTCCAAATCAACACAATGGAGCAGTGCAAATAATTTTATTCTCATCAAGTGCTTCTCTTCCACATGGTACCCACCAATTTCAATGGACTTACTTGCTTTCCTCCAAACACTGTTGACCACGTTTTCCCAAAATGTGGGATAAGAACCAGTGGCAAGAAGTTAGGATATTGTTCTGAATGGAGGCAGTCACCATAGAATTTAGAATTTACGGCTGTGGATGTGTCTATCAGTGTGCATGTAGGCTCAGGCATTTGTCTCATCGCTTTAGCAGGTGTTGACTTCACTCCTAAAACATCACAAGAGGTGTTCGCAAAAACTTCCACTTCGTATCCGCACTTGAACAGGCTGATGGAGAGGGCAGCCCACAGCCCACTCCCCTTCCTGCTTCTGTACCTGAGCAAACAAATACAGGCAGTGCCTCAAAGGTGCCCACACTTCTGTTCTCACAGCCCCTGGGACGTGCTCGGGCTTTGAAAGCAGTGAAGATCTTGTGTTAACAAACCCATAATGAATGCTACTGTGTTCAGACTCTAGCCACTCTAGCCATGGGGAAAGAGCTTTGCAGCTTTAAATCTAAAACCAAAACTCTCCACATTAGTTCACAGCCTTCATACCGCCCTACTCCAAACCCCTTTAAGATGCAAGAGTTTCCCCACAGCCTTTTATTTCTCCCATGTGTCCCAGCTCTCATTCCCAATCGCCAAGAGGAAGAACAGAGAAAAGAGCCCGCCTCCCTTGTTTTTCATGGTAGATGATCCTCAGTCCTTGCTTATATTGAGCTCTGTTGTTCCCTCTGCTTCCCTCCCAGGTGCTGATTTTTCATTAGCTTCACATCATGGTCAGTCTCACAGATTGCTTTTATCCAGAACTCACCCTTTAGCCTGTCTCAAATCAGATTTCTGTAGTTTCAAACACTCCTAGTGTTTCAATGCAAAAACCTTCGGTTCAAGTCCCTACAATGAGCAATTGATTTCTGTCCCTCCACAGCCCCTGCAGAGACAGGTTAAGTCTCCAAAAGCTGCCTCTTGAGGCCATACATCCTCCTATCCATAACCATCAAGACTATTTAAGACTGTGAGAACATGCCTGTCTATTAACAGGCTAAGGTAGTCTGGGTTATATCCATTTTGAAGAAAAGATGTTGTCAGTACACCTCATGTTTGCAGACACCAGAATTCCAGTAGGAGCTGTATTATGGTGCTGACAGCGGTTGGTGTGTTACCATCATCTTTGCTGAGTTACCATCATATTCTGCTGAAGTACTGTAGTTCATTTTGGGTGCTGAATACAACAACCAAAATACAACTTTTTTGTCAATAGCATCATGAAATTTCCGCTTACCGTAATAAACCAAATTGCTGCTGTATTACTAGAACCGTGTGTTTACTGTCTCCTGAGACACCCCTACTGCTTCCACATTTGCTAGTCCCTTCAGTCCTACGTAATTCTATTTCAGCTGTACAAAGGTTAGCATACATTTTCTTACATAGATCAGAAACCCATGAACAGCTACGAGAAAGGTTTGATCAACAACCCCAAAAAGGCTGCCAGATCCTGGTCTGCTTTCTCAGCAGTCTCTCATTCACAAAGGAGTTAAAAATCATCAAGTGCTCGTAGAAACCAATTCGCATCTATGACATACATACATTTCTTACTGAGAAAATTACCTGGGCTGTTTTTCACAATGCTTACCTCACTGGGAACACCCAAAGAAATCAAGAAGAAGCAAGGGATTTTTGGAATGCTAGAGACTGTGGCAATTCCACCCCCACCCTCCAATTTAACTTTTTGCCAGACTCAGTACACAGAGCACTTCTGTGCATGAACCTAGAGCTAATTCTTCTGAGAAAAAAGATTTCAGTGTTGAACATAATTAAAGCAGTACTCAACATTCACCTGCATATAATCATTTCAAAGTCTTAAATACAAACCTTTTTTCCCCCCATCTTGCCTTTGGCAAGAACCTCACATTGCCCATGTATTAAGGAATTCTTCTCTGAGAAGTCTCTCTCAGAACACTGTTGTCACAGTGCAATACACAGACGTGGATTCAGGAAAGTGCTGCCCACACAAAATAAAATGCAAATTAAAATTCTGAAGGTTTTCAACGTAAGAGAAAATAAAATTGGTATAGAGTCATGTCAGAACCCTTTTGCTTAACTGTCAAGTACTACTCTGGTAAAGCAGGAGAAATTGCCATTGATTCTTCTCACAGTTCGAGATCACACCCTACAGTTACCATCAATAAAGGTGCTGCCACTTTGCTGATGGCTGCCCTCACTTTTCCTAAATTTCTTCAAATATTGCAAGTTTCTTTTGCAAATGAAAAAGTTAATTGGAGCAACACTGCCCCCATCCGCTGGCCTCTAGCTAACACACTGGTTTTTAGTTGGGTTACGAGAGTTCACGTTGTCTTTATCGATTTACATGCAAACATTTCACAAATTAGTTAGCAAGCATTTACTTTTCTGAAAGGAAGCAAAATTCCTACGAAGTATTCAGGGCAGTGCTATTAATCCTACCTGGGTCCATCAGCTGGCGTGTCATCAGGTTAAATATAAATCTAGAAATCAAAAAAAAAAAAAAGAAAATTTAGCTCCAAGTCTTTGTACATGTTACTTTTTGGCTACAGAACTCAACAGTATGCTTTCTTCAAATCTACGTTCTATTTAATTTAGAGGAAGGGTGAAGGTAACTCACGACTCACCTCTCAAGACTTGTTTCATAAAACAAAGCAGCCATCGTCCATAATGAAGGGACTTCGGAAGAGGATTAACATTCCAAACTGGTTCTGAGTTGGACAACTGAAGAGCAGCAGTGTAACTGATTACACAACAAGATGCATTTGGCAGAAAATCATCAATACGAGCAGGTCGACAAGTTTGGAATGAGCTGCATCTTTCTCCTCATGTTCGTGTTTTACTCCAGCGTAATTGCACTGGCCTCACAGAAGTGAGCCTGTAAAGGATAAAGGGCCCACAGTGATTTATCAAGCACAAACCATTTTTGATGATTTCTTTATTTTTTATTTCTAACCCTTTCATGCAAAGAAGTGAACAAATATTGAGCTACACAGCCACATCAGTGGAAACAGGATTTCTGTGAAAGGTCTGTGAAGGCAAAGGCTGGGGCTTGCTTTCCCAGTGGCCTTTCTTAGAACCTTTTCTAGATACAGGAGCTGGTGCACCCACATTCTGCCAGGCCAGCACGAGTCCCTAGGGTTAGAGTAGTCTTTCGTATCTCTAGCTGTATGCAAACTGCTTCTGAGCAAGTAAAAGCCTTGCAACAGCCCCTTCTGACATAATTTGTAATTTAAATTGGCAAGGCAGACAAAAGGGAGTAGAAATGTGGACCTTCTTACCTTTCACAGATGCAAACAGATGGAATGGGTGACTTGCTGATGGTCACACATGAAGTATGAAAAGGCTGAAAACTGAAAGCAAGCCTTTTTTTTCCTAGCTCACGGCTTTTTACCACAGTATAGCTTTTCTTTTACTTCCAGATAGGGCTCTGTATAAACTGAAGAGCTTTGGGAATTTTAAATGATAATAGATGGCCTTCAAGCACCAGTGGCCATCCCAGCCTCTTCTTTACCCTGAGTCTTGAAGATGCAGAGGACCCAAACCTGCAGAACTGAACAAAACAAGTGTTAAAAGACACAACTCTCCTGAATCAACCCAGGATCCCTTAAGAAGCAAGTCATGCCTTCCTGGGGTAACGGTTCTCTTGAAGGTTAGGTAAATTAATAAATTAGAAACATCTAAATAGAAAATACTACTTTTCTATGCTTACCTCCCATCAACCTGAGCCAATCCCATAGCACATCCATCCACTCAACTCCATAAAATGTTTGTTTGGCATCTGAAAGGAGAAATGATGGGATGGACCATAAGTTAAGCCTCTCTATGACCAAAAAAAAGGGGATTAGAATCAACTACCAATGTCAAAAGCTTGCTTCTGGAGAAACTTTCCTGATACTAAAGGGAGAAGCTCTTCTCACATTGCAGGCTGGATTTGAGTCTAGCTCCCTCCCAAGCTACAGAATAAGCCTGCTTTCCTGGGCAGGCCTAACGTAGAATATAAAAATCAGAGAGTGAGAGGAAATAACAAGGCTGAGAAACAGAAGGAAGCTGCAGAGTACATCAATCCACGTAGATCTTATGTTGTAGAAGATACCTGCCTTTGAAGACTGGGGAAAAAAAAAAAAAAATCCTTGGTGAACAAAAAAAGTCTTTCCAGATAATATTGTCTCTGGCACAAAACAGTTTGAGGTCCCTCTGTTACTCAAAGCAAACTTTGAGTTGCTGAAAAGGAACTATAAGGAGTGAAGAACAATTCTGCTCCTCCAAGGGGAGCACAACTGCCATCACAAGTGAAGATGAACTCAGGCTATCTAAATTCAAAACTGCTGATTTTTCTCTCTGCGTCTGAATTTTCACTTATCTGATGTAATGGCTTTATCAATGACCTTGATGAAATAACTGCTTGAATCAGGAACCAAGAATCAATAAAGAAGGCTCATCACAATGTAGCACCAAAAATTTGCAACATGTGAGTTGTTGTTAGGTATGGCATTATAACTGTAACACCCCTGAGGACATTTCAGAAGTAGCAAGCCCTGAATTTCTATATAGTACCATAAGATTTTCCAGAAAAACAGACTCAGTTTGCATTCTGAATGCAATAATTTATCAGGATGCACAGAAGTAGGCATACCCTAGATGTCCTCATTCTAACACTAAATTAGATTACATGAATATACAGAATTATCCAGTATTGTTAGCAATGGCTAAAGGAGTTTCCCTTGTTGTGGCTCAGTTACAGACTTTCCAAATAAAAAGAGGGAAGCACAAAAGGATTGGGGAAACAATCACCTCATTTAATTTAGCAATTGTGTGGTGCTTATCTGTATCGTGGCAGACTGCAGGCACAATCAGACAACTTCAACACGCACCCACCTTCTGGGATAAGAGTTCTCTGTGCCAAACTATTTCTTGCAACTGCTTCTTGCAAAATGGATTACAGCTGAAGTCACTCAAGGCATCAGAGCACATCACAGCAAGCTGTGGTAACATGGTCCTCTATCTGAGCTCATCATGTGAAGTGCTGGCAAAATTCTGCCAACATTTACACTTGATATATGGGATATGTAAAAACACAGCAGGTAGGTATTCTTTTTTTTTTTTTTTTTTTTTTTTTTTTCCAGATAGATTATTTTCTATCTTCTTTTATTTTTGAAGGGAAACAAACAAACAAACAAACAAAAACTTGGTAACTTGGTAAGAGTTATATGGTCTGTTGAAATCTGTACGTGCTCTCCTAAAACTGAGATCCAAAATAGGACAATTGGCCACCTGATTTCCCTTACTGATATGTGGTGGCTGTGCACCCGTTCTCCCAGCAAGAATGGAAAATACCAGTCAAGCCATTACCTTCAAGAACTGAAAACCATTTTTTCTCTGAAAAGTCTGGTGCATAAGTCAGAAGATTTTGATTTTACTCCTGAGCTAGCTTTCTGGTGGGATGCTTTTGGCTCTCTGAGCTTTTCTCTGACAGGAGGTTCCTCACTCTGACTTCTCCCTTCAAGCTCATAGCCAGCCCCCACACCGTGATCCCCCAAGCCCTTCCCTGCCCCTTTGATTGAGAGGATTTTTACCTCCAGCCGCAAGCATGGGGCCATTAAACCTTCCTTCACCATCCAGTGGCTCTGAAGGCGGCTTGGCTGCTCTGGTGCCCCCACAGGAGGACAGAACCCGCCACCTGGGGCCAGGGGGCTGCCACACACAAGCGGCCATTTTGTGGGGGCTGGACGAAGCGCTGGCCTGGAGATCTCCTCATGGTGGCCGGGTGTTGCAGCCCTTCTGTCGCTGAGGCAAAGTGGGTGTAGTGCAATTGCTAAAAGGGCAGACTCCTTCCTGGGGAAGAGGCAGAAGAAGGGGCAAGGTGACGCGCCTCACTGTGAGGGCATGGCCTTTTTGAAAGGACATAGCCAGAACCTGCACTGACGAGGGGGGGAAAAAAACAACACACCACCAACAAAAAACTTGAAGGGAGTGTGTGCACAGTAGGGCTGGAGGGTTACAAGAGTGGCAAGATAGCTCTGTGTCTCCCTCATTGCTCTGCAGGGAAGGGGCAGGTGGAAGCCTGGGGCCGCCATTTTGTGCATGCTCACCCCCCACCAAAATGGCGGCGCCTGTAGCTCTTCCTGGCCTCCGTCCTCACCACACAGCAAACAAAACCTGGGGAGCCGTGAGGGTTCTCTCTGGTTTAGGAGAAACTGTCCTGGCAGGAGCTGGTAATGACAATCCCAAAACTCTAGATACACAAATTGAGACTGTGTGCTTTGGTCTTCCACCAGACCTCAGTTTTTGTTCTGGACATACCTGCAAAGCAGTTACGTGAGGAAAAAGATTGTCTTGAGGCAAGCAGGTTGGGATAAAATATATTTGGAGATGAGATGAGGGCAGATATTTATAGAAATGTGGTATTCACTGTTTCTTGCAGAAAAAGTACCTGGAAATGTTATAAGAAAGTGACAGTATATATGATTTACCACTTAATTGTTGAAAAACTTAACAGAAGATGATACCAAGTATTTATAAAACTGTGCATCTGTGTTCATCCAGACAAAACAAAGCCTAAGGCTTTATGAAGGAAAAGAATTATCCACCTCAATATCCTTGAATTTCTCCTAGTTAAAAGTAGATAGACAGGATTCATTTTTATGACATAAAGTTGGTTCTTAACATACTAGGAAATAATATATTGATAAATATATTAGAAAATAAGGACAATTATTTCTTCTTCACAGATGCTGTCAATATGAGTGAGAATATCCAGGAATTAAGGTAGGATACTTTTTTTTTTTTTTTTTTCTTTTAATTAGAGAAATCCTATATCTGATATCCGTCATTGTGGTCAACATCATTCTTAAAGAAAATGGAAACAAACAGATGCTGAAGGTGTAGTCCTTAATACTAACACGACAGGAAAGGTGTGAACACAAAATTTAAGGATATGGGTACCCAAGGCAATCTACTGTGAGGGGTGAATTGCACTGATGATTGTAATTTGTGTACTTTGTTTCTGTCCACGGTGGAAGGAGTTCTTCCATATGTCAGCAGGATTTCTGCAAAAAAAAAAATCAGGATACAGTAAGGCCTAATGATAATGAATTTGCAGGAGCCCAGAATTATTTTTAATATTAGATTCAGGGTCATTCAGCAATGGAAAAGTGATATTTGTGATATTCAGTGATTTTACTCTTTTGGGGTGGGTTGAAGATGGTGATTAGATTTAGTGATTTTCATATACACATTTATGTACCTACTATTTGAAAAATTTTCCAAAAAAAAGAGGGATCATTAATGAGTTTCAGAGTTAATGGTCAACTGAGAAGGATAAGGATGATATTTTTCTTTTCTAAACTTCTTCTTTTCTGACTACTGAACAATATGATTACCTGTACATTGGAGAGGTTATTTTTTGCCAAGACTAAAATTATAACCCGTATTTTCTTTTTAAAACAGGATTGAGCAACTAATAAATGAACATGAACAGGAGGTGGCAGCACTAACTGCTGAAGCTAAGAGCACGAAGCTATGCAAATAGTATCCAAAGCCAGATGTAGAAGGTTCAGTATGTTTGTTTGATTATCGTACAGATAATGTTAAGAATAACCTTAATTTGCGAGAGCTTATTCTAGAGTATACCAGCTTATGTTGCTGGTATACTCTATGCCCTACTTTTTTTTTTTTTTTTTTTTTTTAATATCTGAAACTTAGGCAGTCCTTGCATAAATTGTAGAATGAAGAGAAAAAAAGAAAAATGAAGAAATAGGGAATCACGCTATATACAGGCAAAAAGTAATGCATTAGGCAAACTTCGAGAATTGGCACACTCAAGGACTGGTTCGGTTGCTGTGGTTCTGAAACAGCACCAGCAAAGTGGGTGGAAGTTCAAATTGTGGCTCTAGCTGTCAGCTCTGTTTTTGCCACCAGCTTTTTGAATGATGTATTTCCAGTATCAGAGTTGTGAACAGTTTTTGCAGAGTACCTGGCTACAGTTAAGAGCTGTGGTTGTGTGCAGTTTTAGGTGTCTATATTGCACCACGGGCTTTGCCTTCTATATGTTCAATGGATTCAGATACAAAATTAATTGCCAGTAACATTATCTGTTGAGTCACAGACAAGACTGAGTAAACAGTTGGGCTGTTTGCATAAAGGTACAAATAAATAGTAATGAGGGGTAATTTTAAATGCTTTTCATTTGGGGGAAGAAACAGATATGTTGGTACTATTGACTTTGGCAATAATTGAATGAGAAGAAAATGACACTGATTCTCACCAGCTACTTGGTGACTCAGAAATCAGTGTTCAATTACCAATTAAAAATCGAGGACATGCCATGCAGTGCTGCAAACTTAAGATGAGACTTAAATGTCGGCATATATATTATGACTGACCTGCATAGTTGAAAGTGAATAGCTGATAGCAAAATGCTTCTGATTCAGATTATGGAATAGTTGGGGTGCATTTGAAAGCAGACTTAGCTTTTTTACAATTTGGTTGAGGATTAAAAAGAGTCATAACCAGCAATAAAAATTATTAAGACTTGAGTCTGTATGATTTCATGTGAGAACTCTCAGACAGCAAATCTGGCCAATAAGACAGTATGTTTTAAACGTGGAATGATAATCAACCGAACACTAATTGTACTTTAAAGCAGTAAGTTTTAGTGTTCTTACTGATTACAGCAAAAACGACAAATGTTTCATGCTTTTGTGAGCATAATTTCTCCTTTTAAAATATTTCTTAGAGAACAAACAAGAAAGCAAAACATGGTGCATGTGCATCAAGTCAGTCACCTGGGATCTATAGTTTCTCAGCTGCGTTCTGAATTACAAGAATCTAGGAGGTTGTATGAAGACAAGGTGTGTATAGATTCGTGTGTAACAAGTAGTACTGGGTAAACTGGATATTTTGATGTGTAAAGTTTCCGGACAGATGGGTAAAATCTTTTGGTAAGGGTTTGCTTCAGAAGAACTGAGTGGACAAGATAAATGATATTATCTCGAGCATCATTTGTATTATTTTTAGGAACAAGTTATATTTCTCTAACAAAAACAGTTCTGCAGAATGCATTTGAGAACATACCAAAAATGATGCCTTCTGGAAATAAGTGAAGTAATTTTGTCCTTCAATTATCACTTATATGTGCAGTACAAGAAGATTCTTCCACTGTACCACTAGAAAATATACCAACAAGGAATAAAGTGGGCGGTAAAAATAGTTATTTATTTGAGTTGTACTGCCCAGAAAAGTTCTCTGACGATTTTTTTTTTCTTGGGAAGTGCAAGAACAAGAGTGCATAGGGATTAGGGCAGCTCTTGAGAAGCATTCAGCTGTCCAGAAGTGTCCCAGTGTAAGTTAAGAATCATAAAATTCACTGCAACGCTTCATATCAATAGAACATAATGCAGGTAAAAACGACAGCTAGTCAGTCCCTGTGTATTCAAGCCAATTTTTAAATACCATTATACAACAACTTTGATAAGTTACTTGCGTCCATAAAGACGTGCAATTAAACCAATTTTTTCCAGATAGTTACACAGAATTGCTACATACTGATGGAGAGAACTTCATACAGTCCTACCACAGAATCTCTGCCGTTTCACAAACCATAAAAACAGGCCCCAGCTCTGGACTTTCTTACACCCAGCGATGACAGATGGAGAACACCCAGAATATCCCAGTCATGCCTGAGGCAGCAACATGCAAATGGATCTTTCCCTCCATACTGAGCTGGTGGGAGCAGGACTGCTGGCCAACAGCAAATTGGAAGGATCGCTGCAGTTAAGATAGGAGAGAAAACTGCCCTACGTGATCTGAACAAGCCCCTCTGCCCAAAAAGTGTCATGCCTAACAAATGTGCAGAGCAAGTGGAAGAACAGGCGAAAGCACCAGCAGTCCCCATGCAGTGAGGAGTTACCAAGATCCACAAGCTTGCACAGCGTTAAAGAGAACACAGCCCACTACGCTGGGCAGAAGAAGGATCTGGGCAAGAAGGATCTGAGATTGCAGAAACAACTCAGCATCTAGAGAGTTTTTCGTTATCTAGATAGTCTTAGTGCAGCACACATGTAATTATCCTAGTACTAATGCTGTCGGCAGCTCAAAGTGCTGCCTTTGGATCTTTCAAATTTCAGATGCTTTTATGTTAGAAAAAGTTCCCCTTGATTACAGTATTCCGCTTGCATAAGACAATCATGCCTCACTAAACCAAACTCAGACAAGCCACATCACGCTCTTAGATCCCTGCCTGTGACCCATAGGAAGGCACATAATGAAACATACTCATCATTTTCAGACCATGTTGCTCAGGATAGTCTCTGTCATCTGTTAGTCTCAAGCTTGAATGCTGTAAGACTGGTGGAGCGCTTTGTTGAATTTTTTCTGCAAAATTCCAACTTCAGGTGCCAGTCAAGCTGAGATGACAGCTTGAGATTCCAACTGCGGCTTAGGCTAGGCTGTGCGCCACAGAACTTGGTGCCCATAAGACATTGCTTCAGAATGACATCCAGAGTGGCGACGTCACTTGGAAAGTTCCTCCAAAATATTCCCTGTGTTGCGTGCTAAGTGGCACTGCCTTGACAGAGCCATTTCCCTGGGGACCAGATCTGGGGATCTGTTTCTGTTTACTCTAGGGTTAGAACACAAAGTTGTAGATACTGTCCACACACAGGGCATTAGGATGTACTTAGTCACATTATATGAACAATCCCAGTTCAAAGCAACACTCAGCAACAGCAAGGAACCAAACAGTTCCTTAATGTGCTGCCTAGCAAACACTATAGTGAAATCACATCCAAGTCTACTGAGTTACACTGCACCTTTCGTATCATCATACACCAGATGAAGGTTTGGCAAGCTGCCCATGTCCAACAAGCTGTTAGGGTGTTCATCCTCTTCCCTGTGCATTTACACAGGTGCATGGGCCACACAACAAATGGGGACTGAGGTCTGGGCCTGACATGGCCTCCGGACATCCCCAAGGTCCTGCTTTTCTTCAGTGGGGCCTTTTAACAGAAGCAGAGAGGCAGAGGCCCAGCTCAACTCCTCTCACAGTTAGTTACCATGCCTCTTCTCCAAGGGGTTTCTAAGGGGTCCTCCTGGAAGACCTTCAGAAGCACAAAGGGTAGAGAAGGGTTTATCCCTGGAAAACAAGCTAATCCCCAGAGACATTTCTCTTCAGGCTTCTAGCCAATTCTTCTAAGCACATGAAGCAGCAGATTCATCTGAGCAACAGCAGAACTGCAATGTTAGCTCAAAGCCAGCTGAGAGAGAAGGGAAGAATCCAAACCTCAGTCCAATACTGTCAACATGTTTCCTGGCAAATCTGATAGTAAGAACTCCATTCCGAATCTCCAGGCTTGTCCTCTGCGTACCCCGTTCTGATCAAAGCATACATAGTGGGTTTACCTCCTTCACTGCAGTTTGCCACAAAGCTACCTCAGCATATTGGGGTTCATATTCTGCATACGAGATTTGTAGCTTCGAGCTTCATGATCTTTCCTCTCGATGAAGGGGACCAGATCTGGGGACCAGAAATTACCCATTTTACATGCCCTTTCCAGATCATGTCCATTGCTTCACTCACTTACTTTGATGCTTTGGATTCTAGTTTTATAAACCACCAGAATATCTTTAAATTCTTAATTATTTTTGGTAAAAGTTAGTTAATGTTTTCTATAGAAAATGACCTGAATGCTCTCCACTTCTTTAAAAATTAGTAGAGCTGACCCATGCAGAAATGCTTGCTGGATCCAAATCCAGCTTAGATTACAAGTCATGAAGATTTAGGCATCCTTCTCCTACATGCTGCTGGAAAGGGAAAGTACAGGTCACAGGAGTACTATGAGATTTGGCACAGTTGATATTCTCTGATCCAAAAACAGACTGAGGATGGAATGACAGGGATGTGTCAGGTCGAGCCTGTGGAGCCATGACAGATGTGCAGAGCAGGAATGACATTGTGTTTTATCATTTCCATAGGTTTTCACTGTTACCAGTTCTGTTTGATTCACATGCATCAAAACTCACACCAGGCAATTCTGAAAGTGACTTTTTACAGTATCACAAGTGAACTATGGTGAACTGTATTTAGCCTCTGTTACTATCTTTCATGCTCAAGGAAGAGTACAATTTAGAGTGTGCTTTTCGGGTAGGTCTGTGTACCTACATTTTGTTTGTTGTATTTTTGTTTTGTTTTGTTTTTACCTAAATCATGCAGTACACATCATAAGATCATATCCAGTAAAAAACTATAACTGTAGTGTGTATTCCTTAAAATATATTCTCTTTCAGAATATCTATCTTATATATAACAAGTAAAATTGGAAACACTGCATCAATTTCAGACTATTCTTTGCAATCTACAGATGGCATAAAATGTTCATTTCATTTCCCTATGAAACAATAGACTACTGGTCCCTGAATAAAAACCACTTTTCAATAGGAAGTGCAATATTATTAAGTGTTATTAGGTAGGCTTCAGTGAAAGACAAGTTGATCATTTGATCTCAGGCTGTTATGTGGAGTTATGTCCAGGAAGGAGTGGGGCAGAATCTAAATAAAGCTTTTACAACTGTCTATCTGTTTTAGAACAAGCATTTCTCCACAGCTTCTCTCATAGGAAAACGCCTTCACAAATAAAGTTTTTGATGTAGTAGGTGTAAGCCATGGTATGTTGTTGATATCAGATACTTTTCAGCAGTCAAGAAATTTGGTGGTTAGGTTTGAGATATAAATGTAAATATATAAGTGTTCTGTTTGGATAAGCCTATGTTAATACCTTTCCCTTTATTAAAAAGGGCTGTAGGCTGGCCTGCCATCTCATACATTGCCAAAAGTTGCATCCTTCCACAGGAACTGTGTGACTATCGGTTGGAACAATACATGTTTGCCTGTATATTTCTTGATGTATTTGTAGTTAGGGAATTATGCCTCACTGTCTTAGTTGCATAAAACCTGCCCGTGGGCATAGGCACTTCTGAAAAACTTTGCTGTGTCTTTAAACACAAGGTGAACACATCTGGATAGTCTTGGAACCAAATTCTCCCTTAATTAGGAGGGCCCTGTCCGAGGAGAACTTTTTCTGTCACTGCCTGTGGGAGTCCTCTTGGTAATGCCATACGCAGTCCTTGAGCTCTGTAGAGGACATGCTTCAGGCTTAGATTTTCTGTGGAAATACAAAGTAGTTGTGTAGGGAGGGTTCAAGGGAGAAATACCTAGGGTTTACTGTAATTTCTCCTCCTGATGGAGGATTCCAGAGGATCAGAAAATCCCTTTTCTCAAAAAGGATTTCAGGCAAGTAGGGGAAGAAAAGGCCCTGGTGCTCTCTGTAGCTGCTTAGAATTTGTAGCTCTAGGAAGTTGAAGATTACTCGTTTTACAAGTAAGGAATTTTTGGAGAGTTGCAGATCAGGGTGGAATCCCATTAATTCTCAGGAAGCTGAGCTAACTCTACAAGGTAATTGAGCTTAGTTATTAGGGAAAAAAAAAAATGCTATTGTGAATATACCTAGGGAAAAACTCTGTTCCATCAAAAGATGACATTTAGACTTGCTTAGAGCAGAAGCTAGAAGAAAACTAAAAGAAAGCCAGTATGCTTCTTAAAGTAGAATATATTAAGATAATTCTTCGTGAATTTGCTTTTCATTTAGGTGGAGGATCTTGAGAAGTAGTTGCACCTAGCTCATTCTGAGGTAGCAAAAGTTCAGAACGAACGGGATCGATACAACCAAGAATGTGGAAATCTGAATGACCGGATTCATCAATTGTTGGTGTGAGCAGTGATAGTGTTGGGAAAAAAAAGACAACAAACACCTTGCTTTCTAAAAGTGTCGCCTTACTGCAGGTTTTTTCATTTGCACATTGTTTGTTTCCAAAGTGTGACAGCCCCCTTATATATATAGTTAATTTTGAAGATTATTTTTGATTAGAAATTTGGATTGACTGTTACGACTATTTCCCAAAGGCCTTTGACATTCAGAATTAAGGTTAACATGTCATAATTTCAAAATGTTTGAAAGTGTGGAACCTCACAGTTTGGATCCCTGTGTCAAGGAACTTAAGTCCCTTTAACACATATTTTGTAAGACATGCCCAGGATTTTTGTAACAGCGCTAAAAGTTCCTTTTTGGTCTATTGAGAACACTCACAAAATGAAATGCAGTTAAAAAATTTGCCACAAAGATTTGGTTTCATAAAAACTGGCTTCATGCTCTGTAATTATCCTTTTTTTAAAATACAAGATTACTCTTTAACAACTGAATTTTGGGAGATGAATTTACATGGTTTCATTAGTTTTGTTTGCCTAATTGGTGTTACAGTCCTTCTGAAGGAGATGTTGAAATTACTTCGTTCAGTATGGTGTTCTCCTATTCAAGAATATGTTAAGTAAATCTTTTCCTGCAGTTTGCTGAAAGAGAAGACTGGAACCAGCATAATGATTGCATAGTTGAATGTTAAGATACTTTACTAATCCTTTTTTTTTTCCCTTTGTTTGTAGTTTCTGTTTCCATTCTGCCATTCTCCAAGCTTGCTGCTTTGTTCTCTACTTCAGCTTTAACAATATACACAGTCCTAGCTTCCAAAATAATAACAAAAGTTCTTATTGATAGAAATGTATATTGTTAATTCAGTTTGGCTACATTTTTAATTCATATTTTTGACATTTGTAGCTAAGAAATGTGTATATTAGTATTTTTAATATTATTTACATTCTACATTTATAATTTATGTACTATTAGTATTATGTTTGAGGGAGAAAAGAGTTAAGCTCTGGAGAATAAGTAATAAATTACTGCAGGAAATGAAACAAGCAGTGAACATTTCTCATTAGTGGTAAGGATGGATATTTATCACAGAAGCCTTCCTTGGTAATGCTTTATTGTTTTTCATTTGAAGTTGGCACAATATAATCTCTTTTCATTTTGCTGCTTATATTGATTTTAGGATAGACAGAAATGGTATCAAAGACTTTAGTGTTGAGATTGTATGTAATTGAAAATAATTACAGAAGCAATATGTAAAGTTGAAAGTTACTGCTTTGTTGGGAGAAAACATGTAGGAGGTGCCAGACTAGTTTAGCCAATATTCCTGTTGTCTGTTAGGTGTAAATCTATGTCATAGTCGCTATTCAGGTATGTAAACATGTAATTGAAAGTTGCTAATGGTAAGAAAATAACAAAAAATCCAAAACGTGATTCAAGATGGGAAATTAATAATTTCTTGTAGACTGAACTTCATTTATAGTGCAATTGATCAATTTTTAACACTTAAGGTTTTTTTAGCCCCAGCTGCTCTAAATTTTAAAGTAACATTTTTTCTTTTTTTTTTATCATAGAAAATTAAACATACCAGACCAAAATAAAAATAAAAATAAAACCAGTATTCCAATTAGTACTTTATCAAATGGAGAATGAGTAGTGAAAACCAAAACTCATATAGTCAGTGTAGATCTGACCACACTGATGTAATTTTCCTCTGAAACTCACAGATGTTTAAGACGTACTGTAGAAAATCAGAAAGTGACATGAAGTTGTGAAGGTAGAAATATACATTTCTCTTGGTCACTCCTTTTATTGCTATTATTCAGAGGGCTGCAGTTAAGGAAAAATTTGAAACCATTGTAAGAATCTCCTCCTTGACTTTCCAACTGTAGTCAACCAAGGAAAGACTCGGTAAAGTTCAAGAAGATCTTAGAGCCAAACAGATAGATTTGGAGACTGCTGAGAGAACAGTGTCAAATCTTATGGCATGTCTGAAGGAGAAAGAAACAGCTCTCGAGGTTACCAATAAGGAAATCAAGAAGCTGCATTCATATGTTGGCAGTAATATGCAGGAGCTTGAGCATCTAAAGAACAAAGAGGTCCATTTACATGATGTGCAGTCAGAGTGTGAAACGCTGAAGCTGCAGGTAATAGAGAAGGAAAGGATTATTGAGATCTTGCAAAAGCAAATTGATCTAATGATCCAAGTTGTAGACCAGCAGTATCAAACTGCTGGAGCGATGGAAGTTGAGAAGTCACAGCTTTTAAAAGAAATTGGAAAGAAACTGGAAATTTCAAGTGCAAGAACATAAGGTCAGTAAATGATGGTGTATTTATGTCTGTAATACAGTTAATATTTTCTTGTTGTAAATCTGCACCTTAATACTCCAACACTGTCTGGTTTTAAAGTCAATATGAGACTGTCCTTGGAATCCTAACAACACTGGAAGAGTTGGTGAAGAATAATATGAGCACATTCCCACCAAAAATGAGTATTTCATTGGTGCAAAAGCAGTCTTCAAAAGGCTTGCCACAGCTGGAATGTAATATGCTGTTCTGAGGAATAGAATGGTCCACATGAGTAGCAGAACAAGAAATAAAGTGTTACTGAGAAATAACAGACAGTGAGCACTCAGAGTTCCAAGCTGGGAACACTGTATAACTGGCAATTTCTCAGACAAAAATTATGTGATATGGTAGTCTTACTCAGGTTGGCAGCTTCTGAAAAAATTTGCTGCAGATAGGGAATTTCATGCACTTCTATCAGAGGACAGTTGAGTATTAAAGAACATGGAGGTAACGGTGCAAAAGGATGGAAATAATTTTGATATCGTACACCTAGTAAGGTTAAACGTGCTGGAAAGCCATCAGATCAGACTCTGGAGTACCCTTTTTGCGTGGATTACTCATTTTCACAGAACTGCTTTTCTACTCCATTTTTCTTTCATGCTCCAGATTGTTATCTGACAAATGAGAATTAAAGTAATGATGATGTTTTCATTTTTTTGTGGTTAATTTATATATACATCTATATATTACACAATTATTATTTTTATATGAGTAGATTGCAAAGGAGGAGGAAGAAGTTAGAATACACAAGTCAGAGGCCACACTGAGCAAGCTGGAATTGGAAAAGGTTAAGCTGGTAAAAACGTGCACTGAGAGACTCCATGCAATTAATGATACGAAACTGGAAAAAGACCAACTAATGAGCAAACTGAAAGCCATTCAGATTGAGCTAGCTGGCCTTGCAGGTAGGGAGCTTCAGATTAGCTCAGCTCAGATAGCTGCTAAATTGGGCTAATGTTAAAAATAGAAGGGCAGCTTGCTTGATGGATCCAAATACGGCCACTGGTACAGCTGAAGGTTCCCTGCCAGCATGGGATGGTCACGTTGCTCAGGGAGTAATGGTTTGGGTTTCTGGTGCAGAATGATGGACGTACAATCTTTATGGCAGTCTCTCAATACCCTGAGCAAAAAAGTTCCCTGACTCTAGAGACCAAAGAAGCAGATCTAGTTAAACATAGTGCAGGAATGTGACCACTTTTCCCCGTGTGTTATTTAAGGGGTCTAATGGATCCTAGCAGCCATCTATGGTCAAGTTACAGTAGAACTTATTTCTGTTTTGTTTTGGATGCAATGTTATTTAAAAGCTTATGTCCTGACTCTGAGCACTGTCTCCACAGCAAAAGTATGGGGAAGCAGATCAAGATAATAAAAATTGGAAAACTAAAAAAAAATGAGGTGCTGGACCAAATCAAGCCACTGAAACTGAGGGAGCTCCTCTGTTAAATCTGCATTGCAGCCTGGCAGGTGTTCACATGCTTTGCTCTCTGCACAACCCTGTATTCTCATAGGCTATGTTCTACATTTTGGTCTGGCTAACATGTAAGTCCAAGGTGCCTTACAGGTGAGCTGCTGTTGCTCCAGAAGGAAGAGTAATTTTCAGCTGCTCAGAGTTCTGGCTCTTTAGGATACAAATTTCCATGTAAGGTGGTTTGTTTTGTTTTGTTTTGTTTTCAAACAGGGGAGAAAAAAAAGTTTAGTATTGTGGTAGCCCTGAGATGTCCTCCACTTGAGAGAATCCTGAGCATCTGTTAAAAATTCTGAAAACGATGAAATGATCACTGGTGTATCCAGTTACGATAAAAACTAGAAAGTGTTTTGAGAATTGAGTGCTGCATATTGTGAAAGCTGTGACTAAAAGTGATCTGCTGTTACTTAGGGCTTGCTGTCTGGTACCTGCTTCTTGTGCTTGGCACAGGATTAGCGTTCTTCCACAGGAGCTGCAGGGCCCAGGGTACTCATCAGCTTCTGCTTCAGGCAATCCACAGCACGTGGTGCCTCTTCCCCGCCTGTACTCCGCTGCTATGCCACTTCCCCTGAACTTGGCCAGCTGTGCCCCTCACGTGAGTACCCGATTCACAGAGCGAAAGTGTACTGACACAGGGATGTTCCAAAGATTAAAAATAACATGGAGATTCTGAACGGGAAAGCATCCGCTAGAAACATCCAAGAGCAGTTTCTTAGCACCGAAGACAAAATCATTGTCTATAGCTTCTCATTCATTGTGGAGTCTCAGATTCTATTTCTTTCTGCTTGTGAAATACATGAAAAAAACAACCAGACAATAAAAAATAACCACACTATAGATTGTAATAGCAGTTCATCTTACTTGCATCACCAATAACTTCATTTTTTACTTTTTTTGTTTTATGGTATTTGTTGTCAACCACGTATATTTGGTAGTGAAAATAGACTTGTCCATAGTTCCTGATACATTTTACCATCTGATTGACCTTCTAAAAGTTACTGCTTGTTATACTTAAATCTTTCTCCAAGCTGGCTTTCACTGATTTTTGACCAAATTTATCCTAGAAGATAAAACACTGCCCTTATTTTCTTTTGTGTTTGTACATTGACATTAGATTTAAATTGGGTTATATTGCTATGTTGATTTTCCATTATAGAAAACATCAAGTCAAATAGATTTTGAGGAAAAAAAATCTTTTGCTGTTTTTTTTTTGTATAGATTTTGTATAATCGTCCAAAACGGACCTGATGTTTTTCAATAAAAATGCATCAGCAAAAAGTGCCCGTTCTGTGCACAGATGAAGGTTAAGTTGGTGGGAGCAATGCTTTGAGTATGCAATGTGTTGAGTACTCTGGAAAAAACAGTTCTTCATAGGAAGGAATGGTTTCATTTGAATGATGTTGCACTTCATCGCAGAGCAGGGCTGTGACAATTAAGTAGTTCATAATTGCAGACAACTCAGCTGTTAGAGAAACAAGTGCCTAGAAAGCACCCTGAGATACTAATATTACTACCTTCCAAGCTGGTTGTTCTCTGTACAGTAAGACCTGGAATCACAGGTTAAAAAGGTAACAGGGTTGTTGTGAAAAAGCTTGTGGTTGTGTGAGAAAAAATACTCTTATAATTAAATGCTTATTTTTTGTTTTTGACCTTGGGACAATAGTAGTAACCTTTTTACAATGTTTATTTAAAACACAGTTATGTCAGCTATGTTCTCCTTTAATTGTATTTAGTTTCTTTACATATTTTGGTCAGATAACTTTCCAGATAAGAGTGTGGTCACATTTAGTATTTTGACAGTTTTCAAGTTATCATGACCTAGCCTCTACCACTTTTTAATTAGGACTACCAAAACCCACTTTTTTCTAACAAGAAAAGAGGGGGTAAAACATGTGACTTTGGATGTGTTTTGAAAAGCTGTATCTTTATTAAAATGTATTGTAACAGAATGATTTTATTTCAGATGCTTTCCAAGCTAAGCGTTTTGAAGGAGGAACCACTGCAGGACTTAAAGAGGACTCCTCAAGAATTAACACGCTCAGATGATAACACCTCCTCTGTAGATCTTGGCAAGAATGACAGCGATGGCGGGAAAACATCACCTTTAGCAACCATAAGGAACACTGTGTAAGAGCAGTAAACTGTTATTTCTGTCATGTGTGGTATACCTCTGTTGTCTTCTAAAACTAGAATTTGGACATTCATGTATTTTGGGAGCAGTATGGGATATCTTTATGCAAGAAAGGTAGTCTTAGGAATAAAGGTGAGATGGCCAAAAGCTTCCACAGCTTCTGTGGTTTGCCTGGTTCCTCAGATACATCAGATGGCAGGGAAATAGGAAGTGACTACACCATTTACCTTTATTGCTTTCTTTTGGGCATTTATGTTTTTATTTTCACATAGAATTCCTTCTTTCTCTTCTTTCTTGGCTTTAAACAAGTGAGGATGACTGCTAAAAGGCATTCAGCACTTCAGCCTTTTTTGTAAAGAAAAAGGTGACAATATCCCCCATAGAACAAATTTCCTTTTAAATAAATATTTTGTTAATTAAATAGTGGACTTCCACCAAAAGAAACACAAATGGTGAATGGAAAGCTGGAACCAGATGCCTCAAGATAGGTTTGGCAGAGGAGAGATGTTATGGATTATCTCCTATGAAAATTGAGATGAAGCTTGATTTTTGTTTTTATTTCTATTTTTACTTCCATTCTCAGTGCCTTAGTTAAGAATTGTGCTGTATCCAAAGTTACCATATCAGAACAAGATGTCAAACAGCAAGTATTTAGGGACAAGAAAAAAAAAATTCTATTCACAACTTGAGGTTGTTGCAAAAAACCTGACAGGGGAAGAAGGTTTTACATGATAAGGATAGCACTTTGTATGCTTGAAGCAGGCTTAGCAGGGTGTATTTGGCAGAGATACAGGTACAACTGCAGAGCTGCTGGAGGAAAGGGAGCATTTCTACAAAAGGTCAACACTAAGTTCAGCAGGATTTTACTTCTTTGGAATACTTCTAAGTGTCTCTCAATGCCAGTACTTAAAGTCAGTCTGTCTGTTGCTCGGATATAAATCAGTGATCCGTTTCGTTCTCTCATCAAATATCGCTGTACTCTAAAAATGTACTGTGCCTGAGAAAACGCACAGGACAAAGCTGGAAACGGCATGAATACATGATGGTACTTATCTGATGTCGTTAGGTGAGATACGGACTAGAAAGCACATTCCTAATAAGTGGAAGCTGGTTTGAAGAAGCTAGATCTAGGCTCTGTCATGTGGGTAACAAGAAAGAAGATAACAGTGGCAGTAGTTGTCAAAATTAGAAGTTCAATACATTTTTTTCCATTTCCATGACTACGCGTTATTTGTACAAAATGTAGTCCTTTATTTCCCAAAGATAGCCCTTATTTCAGTGATCTAAATTCACTACCAGTCTAATAGACTTTCAGTGAACGTGCGTAACTATTTTACTATTGTTTTTCTTCACCCTTAGGATATAGCTGTGTGCAATTTTACTCTGCTAAAAAAGCAGCTCATCTTCTAAAAAAGTAAAGTGTAGCAAACCTAATAGCAAGGTTTTTTTGCTGTGACCTTGACAGCCCTATGTCTTTTCCATGTGGGGAGGCTCCAACTAGAGACTCTGCCACTGAAAGCAGCATTAAACAGGATTCTTTTGTCCAGTTAGAAGTGATCTCACTTAGCTGAGCTACCTGCTTCTCAAAGTACTCATTCAAAATTCATTTTCTAAGGCTTTTTTAAAACTGCATTAGTTGTGAGCGTGTTTTTGTTTTATTCATAATGCTAAAAACTTCCTGGGAACTACAAAACAAAGCTGGGATGTTTCTTTCATCCCTCTAAGAGCTCTGGAACTTAATTGCATTGTTTGCCTTTAATATACATGTAGAAGAGGTGGGGATTACATATGAGAGCTTTATGTTCTCACTGTAGAGGCTAGCTAGCATTACCAAAACTTAGCACAATATTTACAGAATATTGCAAGTTTTTGCCATCTTCTTGCTTGCAGGGATCCTTTATGCTTACCAACTGCAGACCATCAATCCCAAGGCACGACCTGGCCCTTCACATCCCCTGGTGAGTTTTCACTGGCTGCATTTGAGGATGAGTGCTCCCCATGGATGTGGAACTGACACGTTACTGAGTATTATTCAAAAAAAAAAAAAACAAACACACAAACCTTGCTGCAAAATCCGTGGTTTGGTGCAAACAAGCTCCATGGAGGCTGATACCAGAACACTTAAAATGGGTTTCTTCTGTGACAGTTATTTGTGAATAGTAATAGCCTTGTGTAATTAGTACGGATAATACTTTCAAATTCTGGTGCCTAAGTTTAGGCCTTTAAGAGCCTGTATTCTGTATTCAAGTATCTAAATATTGATATGCTTTTGAGAGGGATCAAGTCATTAAGGATTCCCTTGATTTTATTGAAAGTGCTGCATGGTCAGTACCGTTTAAAATGCAGTGACATTAACCTAAATATGAATATTAAGGGTATGTCTTTGAGCATCGAGGTTGGAAGATAGTAGGCTTAGCCTTCTTCTCTTTTGCTGCGCAGAAATTTTACATTCTGTGAATTTTCTGTGAAAATTGCCTACAGATGCTGAAAATTTGTTGTCTCTTAGTATTTAGGTCAATTTTTTTTATTTTTTTTATTTTTTTCAGAGACAGCTTAGTTCTCCTCTGTCTGTCCTGAGGAGTAACTGCTATGAATCTTCTTTTTAAACTTCTAAATAGTATAGAAAGTAGATACTGTCAGCATTCTATTAAACCATCTATGACATCCAGGGATTTCCCTAGCTTCCAAAATACCTACAGGTATCACTTTTTACACAGAAGACTCTCCAGTCTTCTGGAGAGTAGTTGAAGGGCGGGATTTTGTGAGAAAACCCCAGAATTCTTCTGAGCAGCTCTTCATTACAAGTCCAGACCCAAGAAGGCCTGTTCAGCTGAGAGGTGCAGAGAAAGGTCTCCACTACACTTGCTGTTAACTGCTCCACCAGACGACCTTGCAGCTGGCCCCAGCACCTCACCAGAGCACAGACCCTCTGTGAGGGAAAGTGATTCTCCAGACATTGAAGCCACAGTCTCCTGGATAAGTAAGTCCAGTCCCATTTACTGATCCAAAGATCTTGGCTAGGTCTCTTCCCAGCCAATACAGTAAGTGAGTTACAAACAGCAGGTTAAATTCTGCTCCTATTATTCTGTAAAAACCTGTGGAGTCCCACCATCGTTCACTGATCCAGTCTTTGGCGATTTGTGATTGTGGTACCTTTACTTAATTCTGCATTTGGTTTTTTAATGTATGTTTGTAATGCGTAGCTAACAGAACCCAGTCACATTGTCACAAATATACACACTGGTGTTTCTGAAGTGTACAGGGCTGATACAGGATTGATCTTGATCTGTTGTTCCAGAAAATAGAACTACAGCTTGCAAATTTATTGAAAGATAACTTATCAGTGGTTCATTTTAAAACACAGGAGTTCTGGCCCACTTACCTGAAACTGCTGTTTTTGCTTGCATCAGACTGCCTTTGATACAAGGTAGAGACTTCTATCTCGTGAAAGCTAAGCCCTGTCACAGATGTGTTTAAGTAGAGGTGTTTTTTTCTGTGATGAACGAGTTGTGAGTAAAATATAGTAGCTAATCAGTGTGCTATACAAAGGGAAGAGGACATACGTGCCACATGCCACTAAATGTAAGAACCAGTGAATTTCTTTATTTGGGTAAATATGTAGCATGTAGGGTTGCTTAATATTTGCAATAACAGGCAACAAAGTTGTCTAATATTCACATTTTTCATAGTTGATATTATCTCTGTAACACATCTAAAAATGTTATGGGGTTTACTGAAAATACTGATATAAGACTGTGTCTTTGTAGCCTTTAAGTGGTAGAAAAATAGGTTTTCCAGAACCACAAAATGGATGAGGATGATGAGCATTCCATTCCAGGTAGTCTATTAATTACTTACTGATGAGCCAGGCTGTTGGGTCTGCTTTATTACTTCACTTTGCAGAATGTGAGTAGGTACAAAATGTGAGTAGGTACAAAATGTAAGTAGGTACAAAAAGAAAAGCAGGTAAGCTACTGACTTTTCACATGATACTTAATTGCCAAATAACATTTTTTTGTAATTTTTCTCTTCCTCTTTCTTAAAATCTGAAAATAACCACTTCTCTTAGCAGGCAAATAAGCACTGCAAGTAGCAGTGTAATAGAAATGTAGCCCACCTAGCTCTAAGCTACTTGTAGTACTGGCAGAAATCTAATCAAAAGAGACTGATTTGTCTTGCTTCTCAGCTGGAAATTGTTTTTTCTGTATTTTCAGCATAACTGTAGCATGTTTGTATTGCACTGCTATCACATAAATGCAAGCTTCTCAGTTACTTCATTTTTCAGTACTTTAAAAACATCAGGATCCTCTCTCTGTCTGTAGAAAGGTATCTAAAAGAGCTGGACTGTGCAATCAGCCTGACTGGAACATGAACAGTATTGCTAATTGACCTTTGCTTTCTGGCTGGCTGTGCAAAGACAAAGTGTGTATTTATTAGCTCACCTGTATTTTCAGTGCACATCCAGCAACTCAGAAATGCCTGTTCATAAGCAGAGTGCAAAGGTGTGTGGCATTTCCCACTCTATGTGCTGAACTGGCCAAATGGGTACCTGCACATTTCTGTGCCTGTAGAGCAGCACAACCTTCCTCTCTAGTGTGTCTCATCTCTGGATTTCACTTGTTTTAGGGAATGTAAGCATAATGCCAGGCTTTGTGGTATGGTTACCTCCACAACTACAATTGGAATTAAACTCCAGATTGTTCCTATGTAGACCATGGGAGATCTAGCAAGTCAAAGTCACAGCCATGACTTTCAGTCAGTTGCCTAGCAATGCTCAGGTTATTCCTTGTTTCAATAAATTGCATCTTTCTGTACCTTAGTTTTCCCATTGGTAAAATGAAAGTGACACTACTACTTTCCTTTGTGCAATCACTGCAAATTTACTGGCAGAGATTTATTTATAAGTTGTGGGTATAAATATTACTTAATTAACATAAAACACTTTTTTCCCATTCCCAAGCACATTTATAGGCAATCTAGAAATTCATTTGCATTCTCCCTTGAACAGAAATGCAATAAAATATAAAATTCTTTTAATAACCTTGCCTTCTCACTCATTTTCTTTGCTACTGGAAATTTTGATTGACGTTTTCTAGGAACTTTACTTTAGATGGAATGATTAAATAGTTTATCTTACAATGACTCTTTTATTTTGTCATAACATGCAGACAAGTAATTTTTTCAATAGCTTCTCAGTCTGTGGAAACTAGTGAGGACACATCTAAGAAGCTACAGAACAAGATGGAAAGCCTGCAAAACCAGGTGGAAACGTTACAGAGAAAAAGCCAAGGTGCCAGTATTTACCAAATACATTCCTATTTTATTTAAAATGCACTCCCCAGAAACTGTGTTACCTGCCAAAGCACTACTTGTGTTTCTGTGTTTTACATGATGTCAGTTTATTTGTTCCTGTTTTACCAGTACCTGCTTCTACTTTATCCTGCTCCTCAGAGAGTAATTAGATTAACTACATGATGCGTTGTTTCTCAGCCCCTTAACTCTTAATAAGCTTCAAGATCCTTAACATTTCAAACATGGCAGCTGGTCAGGGCTGCCCTCATGTGCTATCGTGTCAAAAGCTGATGACTCTTATAGAAACTGGATGATACTGTGACAGCAATTGATTCAAAAAAAACATAGCTTCCCAGCAGTGGCCTTACAAGCATATCCTTTCCTCTTCAACGTTTTCTTTTTTTTTTTTCTTTTTTTTCTTTTTTTTTTAATCTGAGATGACCACAGTCATAGACAACTTTTTTGAACTGTTCTTGCTCCCTTTGAAGTCACTGATAAGACTACCATGAGCCCTGCCTGCAATGGCAGAATGCTAGATGAGATGGAATATCTTTTCTCTGCACTTTTTCTGAATTACACATTCCAGTAACTCCACCTTTTCTCTTTTAAGTCTCCTTACATGGCTATGGGAAACCAGTATTTCCCTACATCATACAGTTCACACATCAAGGACATTCAAGTGACCTGATTTGCTTAAAAAATGGTCATATATGAAGTATAAGGTAATTGTTCTCATTTTTATTCTTGGCCATTGCTAACATCTTCAGGTAGTCTGTTTTCTGTATGCTACATAAAAATCTATGTACAAATCTGTAATGTGTCAACTGTAACTGTATCAAAGAGAATATGTATATAAAAAAAATAAAAAATATACGCATAATAAGTAAACTTGTTGTCATGGTCACTGGGCTGAACATTAATTTAATGTTGCCCTGTAAGAGAGATTCTAAAATCAGTAGCATTTTTCCATCACTTTACTATTTGGCACTTAGACACCAGAAAGCAGATTACATGGTGTCTATTCACAACTAGATCCATCTTTCCTGCATCTGAAGAAGTGCAAATCAAAGTTTTATTTAGAAGGGCATGAAAAATGCAGAGTGTAACATGTGGGAGGATATTACAAAGCTTGAGGAGTCTGCACCTGAGGTGTCAATCATTTTAACATAAGCTGGTGTTCAGATAATCTGTTCCTTTTGCTATTTTCAGCTATGTCATCAATGATCAGAACTCAGGAAATGAAGATAGAGAAAGCAAAGGAAAAGGAGAAGAAGGTGTCAAACTGAAGATTTATGTGCATTAATGATTATTTTCATGTATGTATGTTGTGTTTAAAATAAACTGTAATAATAAGGGTTCTCATAGTTCTGCAATTCTTGCCTTGAACCAGGACGTTCTTTACAGGTTTTTACTTTTAAATGAATGGGAAGTACAGAGGAGTAAAGACATCCAAGCAATATCTAATACAGACTTTCACTGGCACATGTTGTCAGTAGCTATGTGTTGTGGGTGACGCTGGCCACAGGGCATTGCTGATTGCTTCAAGTTACAGTAAGGGCTTTCTTCCATGTGTTCTGGATGTTGCACATGATTTCAGGTCCTTTTTTTTTTTTTTTTTTTTTTTTTTTAAGAAATTTAGTTTTGAAATGATGTGTATTCCACAATCTAAAATAAACCATTTTCCCCCCATGCTTCTAGTTCAGTAAGTTCCAATTCATGTGGATATCCCAGAGCTACTGAGTATTACCAGTTCAAGCAGGAAACCTGGATGTGGCTCCTGTTAACGCTGAGATATCAAAATGTTTTGAACCACATGCCTACAACTGCAAGGCTGAACAGATTTCATCCTATACCATAATTCCTTCAAGCAAAACGGACTCATCAAATGGTATTTTTGTTGTAATTTTCATTACATGTTATCATCCTTGGTTTGTAGTACAAAATCTGCCCTGGGCTTAAGTTTGTAAGCATAGCACTCATATTTTGACTCAGAGCAGTGTATGTTCCTGGATTATTTGGGACTTTTTATCCTTCCTCCATCCGTGTCCCTCTTATAAAAACTGAAATAGGTGAGGTTTAGGTGGGAAAAAATGCATTATGAAACTACACTGACTTTTTAATAGTCTGGTATAACTTAGTTTGCTAAAAGTTTGCTAAAATAGCTGGGGATATTACTTCCACTTGCTCTCTAAAATATTCTGCAGTTGAGTCACCAAAACACACATCCTTCCCTTAGTATGTGTCTACAAATGTTTTTTGAAGGCCACTCCTAGTATAAGATTTAGTAATAAGCAGGAAGGAATATTTAGCACATCTGGCATATGTGAATTTATTTAAACACTTTTTATCAAGTAGCATTTAAGGACTGTGCAGCAGTGGGTAAATGACCTAATGTACTTAATTAACAGAATGGGTGACACTAAAAATAGTTTGAAGGTATTAAGATCGTTAAAATATCAGATTAATTCTTCAAAGCTTTGCTAGTATTTGACAATAACTCAGGAAACAAGATAGCTCTATAAAAGGCGAGCAAGAACTTTGTACTCATCCTAAATTGAGTACTTTTCCAGAATTTGCCTTTTTTTTTTTTTTTTTTTTTTTGGCGGCAGACTGGTCATGAATAGCAGATTAAAAGTGCTTCCCTTTCAGAGTTGAGCAAGGCTGTCTGAGAAGTCGGTTGTGGAAGCTGCTGGCATGTTATCAGGGGAGTTCTTGCTATGAATGCTATAGACAGTACTACCAAAACACATGGCAGGACGTCCTTTGAAATAAATTGGTGCCCAAACACAGAAGAGGGGGCTGAGCAGCTGTACCTGGGTGAGCAGGAGGTGGCAGTGAGGCAGGTTCTCTAGCCTTAGCATTTTTGCTCGCCTGCTTTTTCAGAAGTTGTGATTGCCTTAGATTTATGGCAACGTGGAATTCCGTGCTTGAATTCAAGGGGTTTACAGTAAGTACTGTAATTTTGTCCAAACCATGACTATTATCTGTGGCTCTGCAAAAGCTGTTCATTAGCACACACCCATCCAGATACAAGCTTAGTTTTGTTGGCTTTAAAGCTATAGAACTACATCCAGAGGAGATCAAACCTCTGAGTATTAGTTTGAGGAATTATTGTGTGGGGAAAGAGATTAGTGAATTGTTCTGAAGTTTTTTTTCAGTCACTGTCAACTGTATTTTGATTTAATTCAAGTAATTTTCTGGATTTCTCAATCACTTTTTTTCCACTTATTTACTTTTTTTTTCAACAGTGTTGCAAGCTTTAGTCAGAATGTTAATAAAGGCACCTCCCTTTTCCTGTAAATGGGTTGTATTGAAAGGATCACTTGTTTTAGATGGCTTGTGCATTACAGTTTGCCTATATTTGACAGCTCTACCACAGATTTACTAAGAAAAAGGTGAGGTGTAGAAAATGAGAGCATGTATTCACTCCGTAGTCTGGCAGCTTGTAAAAGGTCACTGAAAAACGCATTCTCAGTTGCGTTCAAGGAGCCAAGCTAAAAGGAGTTTCAAAAGATTGCAGACCTGGGAGAATGGAAGGGAGCAGGTGGAGAGGTACAAATAGCCAGAGAGAAGAGAGATCTGCCAAGCAAAAAGGCAGCTCAACATCCTCATGCTGGAATCCATCAGTTAGGAACAGGCCTGAGCTTCCAGCAGAAGGGAAAGATCGTCCTGGGGGAGGTGAAGGGCTGTAGATGTGAGCTCAAGTCCAGCTATATACACCCTGCACTTTGTGGCATGAATCACACTGTGTTATTGCATGTTGTACAGGTGGATAACAGGAGGACTGTTAGGCAAATGTTGACCACAGCAGGACACCACAGACGGCAACCACCACCCTACAGATAAAACCTTACACCAGTCTAATATATTTGAATGGATCATGTGGAGAGACTCCTAACAGTAAGTTTAACTCCTGAAGAAAATGTGGGTCAGCTATGGTTTTTGCAAAGGCAACTGCAAAATAAATAGGAAGCAGGGAAGATGCAATGCAAGTTTCTGTATGTGACTTAAAACTAGTTCATGTCCAACAGGAGCCCAGTCCCCATTCCAAGCCTCAGGCTGTCTGCTCAGCTTATCATCCAGGCACACCAGTAGGCACTAAACTACTTCACAAATAAGACTAGATTGTATTTCACCTAAAAGTAATGAAATTGTCTAATAGTTTGTTGTGAGTCTGAGCTGGTCAGTTTAAACTGCAGGTCTTTGGCTGCACTTTCTTTGCCAAGCTGTGAGTGAGGCATTTTATTATTTGCTTTTGGAAATCCTGAGCTGTTGGCTGCTAGATCCATGTAGAAATGTCAACAAGAACTTGTTTCTCACACGTAGGTTCACTAGTCTCACAGTCAGGATGGTCTATTAGACAGATATTCAGCCAGTCTAGCATAACCATTTTTATGTAGCAAGACAACTTTGTTCAACTCTGCCTTGTGGTTTAACCCAGCAGACAGCTGAACACCATACAGCCCCCAGGAAGGGGAAGAAAAGTGCAAGAAGTAATGGTTTGAGATGAGGACGGTTTAATAAGAAAGAAAAGAAGGAAGGAAAAGAAAAAAAAATAACAAAACGAATAAACAAAGCAAGTGATGCACAATGCAATTGCTCACTACCAGCTGACCAATGTCCAGACAGTCCCTGAGCAACAGCAGCTCCCCCGGATAAGCCCCAGTTTTATTTTTCAGCGTGACATCCAGCGGTAATGGAATATCCCTTTGGCCAGTTTGGGTCGGCTGTCCTGGTTGTGTCCCCTCCCAACTTCCTGTGCACTGCCAGCCTCCTCAGTGGCAGGGCAGTAGGAGAAGCTGAAAGTCTTTGGCTTAGTGTAAGCACTGCTCTGCAACAACTAAAACATCAGTGTGCTATCAACATTTTTGTCCTCCTGAATCCAAAACACAGCACCATACCAGCTACTAGGAAGAAAACAAACTCTGATCATTGAGCAAGATGATGAAATCATGAAGAATGCATGTGCAGTGTGTAGGATCAAAGTGCAGGGTGTTTAATCAAAAAAAAAAAAAAAAAAAAAAAAAAAAAAAAAAGTGCCCTCAGTTTGAGAGACTTCTTAGAGTTAGCCTGTTTGAAACATGTTCATTATTGCATTAGGGAATCTATTCTAGTGTGGGTTAATTGGCTTTCTAGTGAATACTTTAATCTAGTACCACAGCTAATCTTCTCAGATAAGCCTGCAATGTACGTATAAATACACTCAAATAGCAGTGGTTATTAAAAAAGTGCTTAAAGTTGACAGTATCTCACTATTCAAAGCACTGTCAGAAATGGGAAAAAGAATTTCAGACCTTTTGAAAGAACATGTTTGGCTTGGGTATCCTTGATTCCTGAAGATCAGCTTCTATTTCAGCTACATACCTGTGTATATTGGGTATATTGTACCCTTTAATTTATCAGGGAAGTGCGAAAAATGCAGAGCTTCCCAGCTTTCTGTTGACACACAGAAAGCAGTCATAATTAAACAGGAGAAGCATTTATTACAGCGAAGCAGTAGCTCCTTAGATGAAAGAAGCCTGATGTTAGTATTAATTTGTCAGCCCAAGTAAGTCCTAATCCCTTTGAACTTGTGCAGTAAATAATTAAGTCCCACATTAGTTTTCTGTTGAGAGAGGTCAGGACTAGCGTGTGCACATGCACACTCCTAAAAGACCACTGAAATAGCAGCAATCACCTACTGAATTGTCAGCTCCTTTGTCTCCCTTTTGCATCCAGTTGCCCACAGTGATCCCACATACCTTCCAGACCTGCAGCACTTCCACACAGAAATAAAGGTGCTTTTCATCCTAGAGAAGCAGTAAACAGGAAGCTTGAAACTCCCATTTCCTACCTTGCTCTTTCTGATGTATGAAAGCTCCCTTGAGTAAGGAAATCAAGCTTTCTCACCTGAATCTTTAAGTTCCTTGAGACAAGCAGCAAGCAAAGCTAACATTATCTGCAGAAGTAACTGTCCCACAGAGCAAGTTGTGCTGTCACGTGACAATTGGGAGGGGGTTGTTTTTCCTGAGAACACAAACTAGCACTCAAAACTAGTCTAGTTCATGTGCTGAGACTGCTCCACCACGTGAAGCAGAAAAAATAAGCAGAGAAAATTAGCTTTGCAACATGCTTGTGTCCCATACTGAAATGCTGATGTCTACACTTCCAGACCTCACACAAAACTACGCTCTGCAGAGCAAGTTTGTTCTAGTGACATGGTATTTGCAAATAGGTTCCTTGCTATAGGAAGAAGAGCTTGCTGGAAGTGGCATATCGTGCATTTGGAACTGAAATTAGGAAAGGCAGGCCAATAGAGCAGCCTCTCTGCTTCTGTTTTATAAAAATAACAGCTGGTTGATGCTGGAAGCATTGTGTGTGATCCGGCTTACTTGGAAGGCTTCAAATTAGCAAGAACAAATTCACATGGAAGAGACTAGTCTTGAAACAAGCTCAAGATAAGTACTTTGTAACAGTACTGTAGTGTTTTCACAGGCAGGATGTGCCACATATTTCAGGGAGAATCCTGTCCTCTGATTATCACAGCAGCCTAGTTTAGGTGGTGGTGTTTTTTTTTTTTTTTTTTTTGTTTGTTTGTTTTTTGTTTTTTTTTTTTTTTTTTTAAAAAAAAAAAAAAAAGCCTGCTCCCTCCCTGACAAAGTAATTTATTAAGCCCAGACAGTTGTTTCTGACCTTTGCTCTCCTCTCAGGGTGATGATTTGACTAAAAAAGGATGCATCTGCCAAGCCTTTGCTTGAGCTGAGGTCCTTCCTAGATTGCAGTGAGCAGAAAAATGAAGTACTTAGCAGTTAGACCTTTGTTATTCCAAAGGGTGCCTGTTACTTTTCAGGAACCCTTTAGCAGTAAGATTTCTGGTCAAGAAACCCAACTCTATCCAAGTTAATTAAGAGTCAGTTCACAGGTTATGTTATAAAGGACTGTCAGTCTGAAAGTGTTTATTGCTTACTTAATACATTACATAAGTTAAAACACTTAAGTTCCTATTGCAGTGCAGGTAACCACACTTCCTAGAATGCTTTTAAAGCCCTAAGCTGTCAGCACAAAGATACATCCCACAGCCCCACTCAAAGCAGCACAAACTCAAGTCCAGGGTCCAGATTTATCAGGACAGGCAGCTGCTTGGAATGCTGCTCATGCCTTCAGCTCCTACCTTGCAAATCTTCAGACCATGAGGTTGATTTTTCAGGATGCCAGATGATCTCCTAAAGGGAGTGACCGAGATCTGCTGCTCACGCAGTTTAACCAGGTTTGATATGGGACTTACAGAGCTGTGCAGCTGAGAAGGTCTCCTACTGAAGAGAAAGAACTTACAGGGGCTCTGTGCTTAATCTAAGCAGGTTTGCCATTAGATAAGCAGCTTCCAAAATCCAGTCAGTGGTGTCCCCACCACTGGTGAGCGATTCGATCTTCGTGGTCGGTCACTAGGGTCCTGTTACTGCATTCTTCCCAACGTGTGACCTTCCCATTCTCAACCAAGATAAATTTCCACTCTACTTTGGTGTCTACTGGCAAGCTAACGGATTCAGACCAGAAGCCATCCTTGTCGTACTTGAGGGGAACGTAGCTGTGCCACTGGCCAAGACACTCGTGGTCACCGGTAACGCCGATCAGCTGAGCGTCGGAGTGAGTGATGTAGTGCACGCGGAAAGTCACGTGGATATTCTGAAACATCGGGGGCACCGCTGCAACTCGCTTTGCTTTCAGGTCCCCATCGGGGCAGTCGCCTTGTTCCCATTCCTTGCTGTCCGAGTCTTCCACGCTGCCATTCCTGCCGGCCTCCCCCCAGTCCAGGTGCTCAGACACCACCTCCCACTCTTCCTGGTCCAGGTCCCGAACCTGGGCTGGCTGTCCCAGCTGCTCCTCGCTTCCATCCTTACAAACACCGCCAGAGCTCATCACGCACCATCCATCGCTCCCCTGTCCCACCGGGGGTCTCGGTTGCCCAGCCTGGCCACCACGCACATCAACTGGATGCTCCCCGGCGTCGGGCTCCGAGGCAGCAGCACATGGCTTTGCCGGCTCCTTCTCCGGAGCTCTGCAGGCCGCCCTGCTGCTCTCAGCGTGGTTATGCTGCGGCGCATCCTCCCCTGCTTCTTGAGGGCTCGACAGCGCAGCAGCAGCCTTGGCTTGCTGCAGCACTTGCTCACCGCTTGCCAGAAGATCCTCTAAGCACAACAATTAAAAAGAAAAAAGAAAAAAGAATGGTTAAGGTCAGCAGCAAGCCCAAACCCCTGCAGATGCAGGGCAAGTCCCCCCCGCAGCAGCACCAGCAGCAGCAGCAGCAGCCCCCCGCTCGCTACCTGTGCCCTCCGCTTCACCCCTCGCCCTCGGGGCCTCCCCGGCCGCCTCCCCGCCGCTCTCCTGGCCTCTCCCGTCGCCGCTGCCGTACCAGAGCCAGGCGACGAGCGCGGCCAGCAGCCCCACCACCAGCGCCGGCCACAGCCCCGCTCCCAGCCAGCCCCAGCCGCGGGGCTCTGCGGGCAGCGCGGCGGGCAGGCGCGGGGAGCCGGGCGGCTGCCGCAGCACCGGGGGGCCGCGGTCGCGGGCCATGGCCGGGCGCTGGCACCGGGGGCTGCCCCCGGCCCGCCCCCGCCGCCCAGCTTTAAGCCGGGTGCCGGAGCCGCCCCCGGGGCGGGCCGCAGGTCCCCCGGGTGCTGGCTGGCAGGAGGGAGGAGGCAGGCAGCGAGGCTCGGAATGAGCCGGGGGAGAAAAAGTTGCGAGATTTGCCCCCCCTCCCCTCCGTTTTCTATCATCTCTCCTTTTTTTTTTTTCTGCTTCTCCGCGTTTAAATCTGCACGAGGTGGCCGTGCTGCAAGTGGTTTATGTCACGGATAACCGAGGAACTGAGCAGAGCTCACACGCAAAAGTTGGGGAGCGAGTGCTTGGTTTGCATTCCTCTTTTTAAATAAAAAGCATTCGTGAGCAGCGAGCTTGTACCTGTAGTAGCCGCAGAAGTTTGCGCAGTTTAATTTGAGCAGTGCAGGGTGGTGAAAAAAAAAAAAAGAAAAAAGCCATGCTTTCTCTGCTGTCCCTGAGAACTGAGTTAAGTTTACTCCTAATTTTGTAATGCTCGCATCATACTCTAATGCTTACAATTGGATTTCTTAGCACTGTCCTGCTCTTCCATCTTCTGCATTGTTAAGCTCAGGAAGCTTTGTTGGACTACCAGGACTTCAGATTCCATTAGCACAGAGGACACTTGACAGTTGTTTTAATTTAACTTCATGTTACCACCCAATTCTGTTCCTCCTGAAGTGAGGATGTCAAATTTTGATTCGAAATGTAAGAGCTATATAGATAAACCTTACACTAGGTAATAAGAAATTTGCATAATTGCAATTTATGGCTTGCAACGTGTTTCAAATCAGTAATCCTGGAGTGACAAGCTGTGAAAATGTTTGTCAGTCCAGCAAGGGTCAGGCTACTCACACCAAAGTTTAACACCAGAGGAAGAATTACAGGAGGCAGTTCCAGTCCTTTTTTACCACTTTTTTTTTTTTTTTTTAATATCCTTTATCTAAGCAAGGGCGTTGGTTTCCAAATCCGACTGATGAGCTTTTATCATCTATCTCATTAGAAAAGAGAATGGCTAAGTGGATGTCCAAATAAGTCTATTTCCAGAGTGTGAACTTCCTAATCTTTCGGTGTCATTAAGAGCAGTGCTGCCTTAGCTTAACAGGACAGTAAATGTCATCCAAATTTATGGCAGCACAAGTGTGCAGTCTTCAGAGTGAAGTTCCCTGGCTCATGTGGTATACAGTGGCCTAGGTGAATACACAGAATTCATCATCTAAATATTTCTCCTTTTGTTGCTTACCACAGAAAGCCTTCTCTGGAGTCCTGCTCCAACAAGGTACGGAGCTTGTGCGTGGGTATAAATATCCACTTTGATGTGTGGGATGGGTTCAGACACATTAAACATGCACTGCTCAGATCTCCTGTCCAATAATACAGTGAAAGAAAAGAGCTGAGAAGCTCGGACCTGCCTGGGCACTTCCTTAGTGAATCTGTTTTTGGGTGCACTCTCTTTTACCACTGTTGGTGCTTCAAGGGGATATAGGTACCTTCAGTATAGCCTTGCTATGTAAAACAGCTGGCTGCCTGTAATAATTTAACTATTTAGACTTCTTGCATAGTAGATTATATTTTTGTAGCTTACTTAAATCCCTTTTTTCTAGCCTTCATTGCAGAGACATTCCCATGTATTTATACACCACGTCACCCAGCTGGGATTCTCAGGGCACAAGAAGCTACCGACTGTTAGGCAGTGTGTACTGCAGTTTAAACTTCCTGATCGTCTCACTGAAGCAGAGCAGACTGAAATCAATAATCATCCTATCTTTACAACAGAAGAGCATCCTGCTGCCAGCCCTCAGCAAAGCCAGAGGTGGTGTTGGGAGCTGCTAACCCCAACATTTCTTTTCTTAAATTAGCCGGTAAAGTGGCTTAGAAAGGAAGAGGCACCAAACTAGCACAGCTACGAAGTGACTACTGCAAAAATCCTTAAGGAACAGCTTATTTTGAAGACACAGAAGTGAAAGTGATGAAAGGCAAAGGGACAATCTAAAAGCAGGGTGCTTCTTTAATAAGGGCATAGTTTTCCTCTGGTTCTACTCATCTTCCATGCTCATAAAAGTCTGTTGCTCAGTCTCCTTTTCACCCAGGGTCTGAAGAAGAAACTAAAATAGAGCACACAGAGTGCTTTGAGTGCTCAGGGAGTAATTGCTGCTTAATGTAATGCATTTGAATGACTAGGAAGAGTCGCAAAGGACCAAGGTGCCACCAAAGACAAGCTTCCTCTTCTCCCAGGCAGGGAAGGACAGTTCTGTAACCCAGTTTCCTGAGGAAGTCCTGTGTAGTCCCCAGAGGACAGCAGCTACTTTTGCTCAGTTGCTTCCAGGTGCCATCAGCATCCACTGATATAAATCCACTTTGAGTACTGTTGCCTCCTAGACCTGGGCCTTCCCTACAATCTGCTGTTGAATGGCCATTTCTGATGAACTGGCCACAGTTCAGAGGTGAGAGAGATCTCGGTGAGCAAGAGGTTCAGTAGAAAACACAATTCTAACCATGATTACTTGCTTGTGGTGGCTGCAGTTGGTGGCAGGACCGGAAAGGGCTTCATAATTTGAAGACTGCCTGGTAGGATTGTATGTGAGCCCAGCCTAAATCAGTGCTGTTGCAGAAAGGAATTGTCTGGCCCTTCAGCTCCTGTGTCCTCACTCCCTGTTTCATGGAGGCCTTTGCTTTCACATGGCCATTAAAATGGGTCAGATTAGGTAAGTGATTCAGCTGAAAATTAACTCAGAAAATAAAATTAAAAAAAAAAATAAATCCTTTTCATCCATACAAATACATGTGCCAACAGAGGGGAGAAAACAAGAATGGGTGGCTAAAGGAAAGGCAGCCCTTTCTTTCTGAGGCTGCGTGGATTTATGCTGGATATAACTATAGTTCTAGGTGGTTCAATCACAGTTGTAACAAAGGCCAAGGTGGCAGAGAATTTGTGCTTTGGATCTGCTCTTAGGCTGTCTATAATTAATTTCATATCTTTTTTTTTTTTTTTTTTTTAATATGTATCCTCTGCAAATGCAAAGTTTGAAATTCCTGAGCCCCTGATGACTTACTGAGAGTTACAAGCAGAAATGCTTGACAGGAGAGAAGTGAGAAGGGTGATGGCCCAAAAGCTCCCACGATGCTGAGGAATGAAGTTCCTGCTCCGAAGCAAAGGTACAGATTGTCACAGTCTTACTTCCACAGGAATTACTTCCATAGGAATTACTTCTATAGTAATTACTTCCTGAAATGTGGGATGTGGGAACATCTGCCTCCTGGGAGAATTTCCAAAGCAGATTAACAGATGTGCTCCATAATGCATCTTGCATTTTTTAAAGCTTTCATTGAACCAAACAAAGCAAAAGTACAGTAAATGGGCAAGGAGGTGGTTTCTCAAGTTCTCAGGGACACTATCAATTCTGTTTCTAATTCACAGTTGTAGCTTGTTCATGGGATTGTTTCTGACATGGCATTAATTTGGAAGTGTGTGCTCTGTGAACACCAAGGCTTTGTTGCACCATTGTTCACTCAGTCGATGCGGTAGCAGTTGCTGAAACTTATTTTGAAAAGCTACATGTGACTTTGCAGAATTACCAGCCAGCTGAGTGGTGTGAGATCAGGAGCCTCAAACTTGCCACCTCTTCACATCTCAGAACCACAGCAGTAGGGTGGATATTTAGTGTTACAATTCTATAACCAGCCATGCAGCCATAGCTGTTTGGAAGCCCGAGCCCCACGTGCAGTCGCCCAGATGAACTTTCTGAATTTTATCCTGTAAGCTGTGCCATCTAGTGTGCTGACAAGGAATCTCAGCTGGAGCTTCAGAGCATGTGAGAAGTGCCCTGCTGAAATCAGAGCAGTGGTGCATCCATCAGGCTGTTCTGGCGCCGGCAGCGGCAGTAGGATGCTATTTATGGAGCACTCGGGAGTCTGGCTGCGTTCCACTGTTATTCTCCTGGTATAGATTTGCTGTTTTGAGGACTGTACTGCTCTCAAACCACCGCTGTGTGTGTACAGTGCTTCTTCCAGTTTTGTAACAGAACAAAATAGAAACATGAACAAGTAGAGGAGAAATAAAAACTATGGAGCCCTGTTTTGTCCTTCGGCTGTACTCCTGGGGCATCGAGAAGTTCTGCAGACATGTTGAGAATGAGAGTTTGGCCCAGGAAGCTTTATGGAGGTTTGCAGGGAGCTCTTCCTGAGCACAACAGGAGCGTGCCTAAAAACCCAGCGGCAGTTTTATGAGGCTCAGTTGAGCTGGAAAAGGAGAACAGGTCGCAGGTGAGGTTGGTGCCAGGTAGCAGATTGCCTAAAATGAATGAGGTCTGTCAGTGTTCGCACACTGCCGGACCTTACGCTGCGGCTTCTTGGTGTGACAGAATGAAAGCCAAGCAATCTTTGTCAGGTGAATAGTAAGAGACGTCCTTCTACTATCACTGCACTGCAAAAGGAACAACATCATCTTGTAGATACCTTACTAAGAGCTCACAAAGCTTAGTCTAAAGTATCTTTCACCAGGAACCAAGTTAAAATCTCAGCTGAGCAGTCATGGTGCCTTTCTGCTGCCATGGGGGTTTTCTTGGAAGTTGTTTGAATCTTTTCACATTGGGTCCCCACCCAACCAAGTAGAAAAATGGGAAGGGCAAAGTATTAATATACTTCAGACGTGCTCCACAGTCCTGGAAGAAGCTGTAACCCTGACTGTCTTTCTGTACCACCCCTTCCCCAAATTAATTGTGAGTGTCTTGGCTGTGAGCACCTGACCCTCTTCCCTGTGCAGTATTTGGCAGTAGCCAGCAGGTGGCACGTGAGGAGAATGCCTGGCTGTGAAAGCTCTCCCTGCCAGTGCACAGGGGGTTTCTCTCAGCTCCTGCTAGCTTTGGAAGAGCAACGTTTTACACATCTTCTGTCAAAGAAGGCGTTTTCTACAAGAACACACTGAAAATTCGAATGTTTGCAGTTCTAATAGTAAAACTGAGGTTTTCTAAGACAGTAAAGCCTAGCTGTATCTTAAGGACTTTGTTCTTCGTAGCCACCAAAAGAATTGTAAAATACAAGAGGGACTGTGAATTCTCTTCCAAAAACTTTTGATCTTAACAATCAAGCAGCACTGGTGTGTTTTACCTTTCTGCCTTAAGACAACATTAACCTGCTGATGATTAGGTAACCTGATCTTGAAAGACAGAGAAACCAGAGCCTTCAGGACAATGTATTTCATTATTTAACTTTCCCTTCTATTAAATTTTTTTGCTAGTTTTTAATGTGTTCCCCCTCAGCTCACTTCCCCTATCCCAGAGAAATGTGGGGTGGAAATTGGAAACTTCCAGTGGTTTGTATCGCCCTTCTGCTTTATTGGAACTTCTTAGGCATGTCCTCAGTTATTGCTTATCCGTACTCCATAACTCAGTTTGCTCCATCTCTGTATGTTGGCCGTAGGTGTGTAGGCATTCCTGTGACTCTCCCTGCCCTCTTTTGAATCCCTTTACAACTCCCTTAAAGAATAGTGACAAAACCTGGACACTGATGTCATCCCCTGAGGTGTTCTTACCCAGGCTGAGAAGAGCAAAGGACGATCTCACATTCATCTTTGTTCTCATGATAGGTGCTTCCCTTTTTCTGCATGACTTGGCGTTTGCTGACATTTACAGTCTCCTGCAATCCCTATATGCTTCTCTGCTGAACTTTAGCCTAGCCAGTTGTTCCTCATTCAGTATTGGCACAGCTGAGTTCTGACTGGGGGAAGTAATTCAGCCCTGGTTTTGTAGTCTCTTCTTTATTTTCCCAGGTGTTGTATGACACACTGGGATCATTGTAAATCCATTTGAAGCCCTTCATCATCCTTGTTGTGTTTTCTAGCTGGGTGTCATTGGCAAATTGGATAGGATCTTTTGAAATGCACTCTTTTTCCATGGATTTTCAAGGAAACAGCTAGTGACTGTGTTTGTTCTACCATTTTTTCCATAGCACAGCGCATTTCATCCTTGCATAGCTGACTCAATCAATTAGGAGGTTTAATTACTATGCAAACTGTTCTATCCCTGTTGCATCCTGATATCTTTGTCCCTTCTCACCACTGGTAATAGTCTTAGCTGTTTGACTGTGGTTGAGCTTTCCGGTAGCAGGAGGCAGAGAAAGTTTTGTCTATTTAAGCATCATTTGTTGTTAGCTTTGTTCTCCACTGAAAAAAAATACCTCCCTTGGTGTTTTGCTCATTAGAAATGTACATAAGGAATAACTCCTTCTTATCTAATGTCACTTGCTATGTGCATCTCAGTGTTACTTTTCTTAGTTTTCCCTAGGTACTAATGCTGCTCTTTCCTAATTTTCCTTAGTAGTCTGTCTTGGAATTCCCTCTTGGGTTTGAGGGAGAGCTTATCATCAGTGGCTCATCAGGCCAGTCTCTTACAGCATATCCCGTGCTTCCTCTAAATATGTGTATGATGCCAGTAATATCAAGGAATACCAGTTTTCCCTAAATCACTTTTCCTTTCCTTTTTGTTTCCCATGAGCCATTTTCGCCAGTTTTCTCTGTTTGTTAGTCACGCACTTTGAAAGTCATGCTTTCTGTTCTGTTGTTCTCTGTTCTCCTTTTTCCCTAGCTGGTACAGTATCATTTCAAAAGCCACTTCATAATTGGTCCCTGATGCTTTTTACCTCCTCCTAAGTTAGAATCAAATCCCACCTAAGGATTTGAAAGAGAAGGAAGGAAACAGAGAAGACAGAGTGAAAATCTCCTCTTGGAGCCCAGTAAAAGGGGATCAAAGTTGAAGACCTATAAATTTTGCTCAATTTAGTCTTTTCCTGTGCCCAATACTTTAATCTCTGCATTCTTTAGAGACATAATGAGAAATGCTAACAAAATGACTTTGTTCTTCAGTGGAAGTTCTACATGCAGCAGAATGGCAGGGTTGTTTTACAGTACAGGAATAGAGTGGAACAATAATATGACATTGTTTGATTTTTTTTTTTTTTTTTTTTTTTTACAGGGATGGGCAGCAGCTAAGCCCCCAAAGTATAAAATATATTATAATGTATTTGGCTAAATTATGTTTAGCATGTCAATGAAGCTGCAGTACCCATATGCTCATATAGATTGAATCGTAATTAAAATGTTCCAGCAAATTCATGCTATTAGACCCTCATGGTCATCTAAAGTCCTGTAGACATTATGCTTTGACTTCCATGTGGATTCTTTACCCTGTCAGGCCCACAGAAAATTGCAGCATAAAAAGACAGCCAAATATTTATTTTCAAATAACTTTTAACACAGAAATTTATCAAAGTCCGAAGTCTGAAGAGCGCTGAGAAAATAAACACAGGCTTGAGTTTTGTGATAAAAAACAACATGTGCATCTGTATTTGTAGCTGACGGTATAATCTAAACTGGGAGAAAAAGTTGATTCTGAAAACATACCAAAAGTGCTTTTTTTAGATGCTGAGAAAGAACAGATCCTAGGAGGACTCTTAGTGGGATGCTGGCGTAGGGTGTGGTATCATTTTATGCTTTTTCTTACAGCGTGCTACCTGTGTTGGCAAGCTTTACAGGCAAATGTCTAAAAATACACATTCCATGTGTATTCTCTTAGCCTAGCTGTGAAGTTATTTACTGCAAAGTGAAGCTGTGTATCATAATTGGAGCCTTTAGAGCATTTGTCTTCACCTGGCTGATGGAAATACGTTCTTTACACCATCTTAAGCATTCCCTTGGATTTTTCAGGTGCCCAGCCTAATTTAATCTGCCTTTCTCAGAAAGGACTTTGCTAAACTTTGTCTGAAGTTGGTCTAAATGAAGTATCACGTGAGCCAAGGGCATGCATAGGAGAGGACCAAAATAAGTTACAGAGGGCCCTCAGTAAGCTTGCTTTCTTTTGACAAGCACTCTTCCCACCCCCAGACTGCCTATATATTCTTTTATACTTTTTCGTACATCACTGAGTGCAAGTATTTCATTTGCAGGAGATTAAGTTATTCTTAATCTTCAGGAGCTAACTGTGCTAAACCTTTATTAAATTTTTAAATACATGTATGATTGCTCATGGCCCCTCGGAGAAGACACTGCTTGCCTGAAAGCTGTAAGCAATTAGATCATTCTATAAATCATGTGTCTGAATTCTAAATGAAGCTCCCATTTCTCTGGCTCTGCCTTTTTTCTGTGTACCTTTTTTCTGCTCACCTTACAAGGACTTTTGACAGCTCTCTTGGGGAAAGGATTCTCCCAAAGACTCTATAAGCTCTGGAGGTGAAGTGTTTATCTCCACCACCCGAACACACTTGATCGGGTAGCACGCAGTTGCCTTGGGGTTATCTTCATTGCTGTTATTTATTTCTCTTCCCTGAAATAAGCAAGGCAGGGATATAAATAAGGCAGCAGTAGGAATCTTTACCGTGCCTTGAAATACAGTTTTGCTGACATCAAATCTGCATGCCCTAATCTGAAATTGTTCCTGCAAGTTCCTCTTTCCTGAGTGTAATGATTGCAGGAGGATGTCGCTGGTCACTTACTCATACACTGCTCTGCTCCAATGGGGGGAGAAGGCATAATGTCCTTTCCTACCCAGTCACATTAGAGGAAAAGGCAAGATGTGACCCTGTAATTTGTGCTTAACAAGCCAGCACATGATGCAGTGACTCCATCCTAAGACCCACATCACATGGCTGGAATTGAGGGTGTGATTTTTTGCCTCACCCAATCTTCCATGCTTTACCCTCGCTGTGGTGTCAAGGCATCCAGCTAACCTATACAGGCCATCACAGCCTGCACTGAAATTCTAGCTTAACGGTTCCAATCCTATGGCCCAGCAGTGCTTGTGGCCCCAAGACAGTAAATACTCAATATTGAGGCACAACCAAGTGCAGCATTGCTCTGGGGCTGACAGGGAGCTAGGTTCTCAAGACGCATGGGCCTAGGAGCAGCAAGAACGCCGTGGTGTTTGCCTTCCTGAACTGCTGCAGGTGCACAGGTGGTGCAGTAGGTTCTCAGGCATCTTCCTCACTCCCTTATTTATTATTTTTTTTCTCAGTGGCACTTTTGTGTGGAAAAACTGCTGCAGATAACTGAACCCAGCAGCGCCACGAACAGCTGTGGCCAGTTGTACCGCGTGAGGCAAGCTGGAGACCTGCCCACCCGAACAGCTGATGAACTTTGTTTATTGTACCACAATAAAATCCCGCTAAGTGTGGGTGCTCATTGCGTCCCAGTGCCAAATCTCACAGCAGGAGGACAGAGGGGAGGTAAATCTGAGTCACTGACCTTCTGCACCAAGTCTCCGTGCCTCCTCTTCTCCAGCACAGATCACTTAAAACCTCTGTCATCTGGCACGTTTCCAGGGAAGCAAGTGCTTCTCATGCCTTTTGCTGGTGTTGCCCTGCCCCAAGGCAGGAGCTGGAGGGCTGGGACATGCAGAACCTTACTGTATAAGCTGGTAGACACAAGCTATTTTTTTCAAGGCTGGCAGACAAAACATTTGTTTACTAATGGCTGCCACAGACTAGCCAGGAATCTAAGGGGCTAGCAAGGGGCTAAGGATGACTAATTCTGGCTTTATTTCTTGGCCTGTTGAGGTGTAGTAGACACTGGGAGTCAGGAAGAGACCCCTGATGAGAACCATTTTTGTCTCTTTCCTCCTGTCTGGCAGTAAGGTCTGTGCGCTTAAGGGCTGAGACTGCAGAATTCGTATGTGCTGGGACTCCAGAGAGCTCAGCAGTGCTGCTCTCACTGCTACTGCCTGCTAAAAGGTATGTACATATCAGAATTTTAACAGCTGATTGCCTAAGTGAATAATAATGTAACTGAGGCTAGCAAAATAATCTAATTGCAGCCTCTAGTACCTATGTGTGTTTGAGGAACACGGGAAGAGATCAGCTTTTGACATAGGCAGACTCAAAGCAGACACTGATTGCAGGTCTGCAGTTTCACACAAAAACACAGGCCAAGTAAACTGCAGTTAGCAGAGATTGTAAAAGTGCTTTGCTTGCTGCACTTTGCAGGACATCTATTTTCACCCAATAAGATAGCAGGTAGAGATGGAAGGCAACTAGCTTTTGATGCAGCAGCATACATTTTCAGCTCCAGAGCTGATTTGTGAATTCTTTTCAAGTCAGTAAGAAGTTGAGCAGAGGCTAACAAAATTAAAAACAGACAAAACCAACAAACAAACAAAACCAAGATTCCTAGAGCACTGCAGTACATTATAACATAACACAGCACATTTCAAATCTGCTTCCCCAGAGTCCGTCCTCTCGTACTCCAGGGGAGCATCCTTAACCTTCGCAAGGCTGAGGTGACATTCGTGCAGAATATCACTCACAGGTCAGGAAGACGTGTGCCACTGGCTTGCTAATTTTACGCGTGCCCTTTGTAGGTACAGTTCACTCAGAGCAGGGCACGGACTGCTTGAACTGTGCTCAGTCAGGTTGAATCCAAAATGGGGCAAATACACACAACAAGCCTCTCTCTCTGTCCCCTCTCTTCGTGCCAGCGAATGCTGAAGTAAACAGAGGCACTTGGCAGCGTTACAGAATAAACTGACTTGTGATTTGCTCTGCACTTTGGCAATGTCTACGTACCAAGAGACTGAAATCAAAGGGCTTGTGTCAGGGGCCAGGGTTTGCATCCACTCCTGTGGGATTCGGGCCCTGAATTCCCACTGACTCTAATGCTAACATTTTAGGCAGCGTATGTTTCATAATACAGGAGAAAGTACGTGATCACCAATTATTCTCTTTGAATGAGAGATTCTTTATTATTCATGGCATGTCCAGGGTTATCCAAAGATGTTTCTAAGGCTGGAGGGCAAAGCCTCTTCTCTCCAGTGTCTTATATTGATGGGAAAGTGTGAGCCTGGTTCAGTAACTGACCTGGGTGACTTACATCACCATGTCAGCAAGGTGTCTCCAAGACCTGCCAGCTCCTTATATATAGCTCTCTCTGTGGTAAGAACAGAGAGACATTTTAACGTGGAGATGTGGACTTTGTTGGCTTCCTCTTTGTAATTAATAATGAGGGAAGGGGGCTTATAAGGCAAGAGGAAACACAATCCTGGACCATTTTTGCATTTCAAATACTGCACAGATGTTTACTTCAAGGAAGAACAGCACCAACTATGTTCTCTTTACTTCTGGAAGGGTGCCATCTTTCAAATGAGAGTGAAATAACTGAGGGTTGTGGCTTGAGTGATGGTCAGTCTCCTTTGTGAACTCCTTCCCAGCTTCCAGCTCTGACCTGAGCTTGCGTTTGGGTTTAGCTGGTGTTTTCTGTGCCTTTTGTTGAGCCAGGTGGGATCCGCTCTGCAGCAGGATGGGAGAAAGCCCCTTTGTGCCCTGGATGATGATGTTATCACATGGAGGGGGGAAGCCACTTCTGAAATCATCCAGACCACTTTTTAAGAACCTCCAGCGCTGGCTATTAAGCGAGTCGGAGAACCTCTGCTTGGTGCGTGTGGGTAAGACCCTTGATGACAGCTTTTCTTTGTACCTGAAACCAAAGATCTCTAGTTACTGCAGGAAATACTGACTGTATGAGGAGGTGTAAGCAGGCAAAGAGGGCTAACCACATCTGGCCTGTGCTGTGACACTTCAGCTCCACTGAACATGGCAGTGCAGTTCAGTGGCTGGTGCCCAAGCAGAATAACAAACATGCAGGGACATTTGGGCTCCGAGGGCTCAGGGTGTGAGAGAGGAGCAGTGCCAGATGCTGATATTGAGAAGCCAGACAAAGTACTAGGTTACAAGCCGGAGGCTGAGGAAAGTGAGTTGCTTATATTCCCTGTTTTCCCACTGACATGTTTCCCAGGGAAAAACTCTTGTTCAAACCCCACGGACTCTGATGGGCACAAGTCTACTTCAGCTGGAGCTTCTGAAGGCAGGAGTGAACATGCCAGAAAGCGAGGTGAGCTAATGAAGGACCGCAGGGTCCTCACCAGACCTCCCTGTCTGCCTTGATCCCACTTACCATGGGGCCGCACTCATCCCAGCAGCTCCACACCCCGAGGCCCTGGCTGCCCAGCACGGAAGGTCAGAGCACAGAGGCTCCAGGTCACTAGGAGACTGTGTCCAGCGGCGCCTGCGGGGCAGGGAGAGGCTCTCGGTCATGTAACTCCTCCCCAGGCTCTTTCTGGCTTCTCTGCCCTGTCTTTGGGACACGTGTCTCACACGCTCCTCATCCCTGTCCCCACGTTTGCCAGAACTGCCAGGAGCCCTGCCAGGTGACACAGTGCCTTCCCAGCTGTTGCAGATAAGAAAGCTGAGCTCTGAATTGTGGCTGGCTTCTTTCTGCATGGGCACAGCAGGTTTCCTTTGCTCTACGACTGTGAACAGCACGGGCACGTCTCATCTGAGCTCTCAGTTTCTCCCTGGGTGCTGCTGCACTTGTGCCTGTCACTTGGCATGCAGAAGGTCTTCCCGGCAGCTCCAGGCTCTTTGCAGTGCTCAGCAGTAACAGAACAAGCAAACCTTGTTGGTCCTGCTGCTGCTTCAGGACCAACAGAATATCTGTGGGTTGAAGGAGATCTGTCAGCCTCCACGGGCTCTAATCTAGAGAGCTACAGTGACTCTTCCCATGACCTGAGGTGTCCTTGGGGAAGAAAGCGGGTGGAGAGTAGGACTTACTGCCTAAGAGTGGGAGATCAAGCAGTTGGGAAGCTTTGATGGTAGTGTTCTTGGCTGTTGCAGCCTGCATTGGAGGAACATGCAGTCTAACAGCTATAACTTGATGTAAGGCAGTGAAGCTCTGGCAGTAGACTTACAGATTACATTGGCTTGACACTGAAAGCCGGGTCCTCGGCAAACTTGTTACTTCACTTAGGTTGCCCCAACAGTGCCAAAAACCAGGGCTTCCCATACTCCCAGTGCATCTCCCCCAGCTCCCTGTCCTTCCTCTCCTAGCAAGATCTGTTTCACAGCTTCATGCCAGGTCACAGCCTGGTACGAGCAGCACTGGCTCAGTAGCAGCATTCTCCCACCCCACAACGTATTTCCCCCTAGCATGGCCATGGTCAGCTTGAGAGTGCCCTAGTTCAGCAGCGAGGGCTCTAGCATTGCTGTGGCAGCAGCTAAAAGCAGATGTGTAACTGAGAGAAGAGGACATAGCATGGGCAGGTGGTCCACGTGCTAGGGAGAAGAGGATGGGGGCTGATTAGTTGTGGTCTGGAAGGGAGTGGAGCTGAGTGAGGAGAGAAATCTGTATGAAGAGGAAAAGGTGGCTTGAGGCAATGCTCCGTCCTCCTCCGCAGGTGGCCCAGCTTGCCACCTCTGAGTCATGTGGACTTCTGTGCAGAAGCACTTAAGATATATGCAGAAGCAGCTGATGAGTCAGGGAAGCAGCAAACCAAAGGAGAAGTAGCTGATGGGTGTGAGTAGTTGTACTTGCTGATTTTGGTGAAACTCAAATCATGAGGAATATGGCCATGTGTGTGTATTCTAAAAGGTACTCCATGATCTGTATCCCAGTTATCAGGTGCCTGTAGAGGGATGTGTGTGTAAGTCTGGCTCACAGTTCATCAGGTCTGTGCTTATTTAGCCGGAGAGTGTCAAAAACATGAGAGTCAGGAAGGACCAAACTTCAGAAGGAAGAATGTTTCTGCTGCTGCTCTCATAACAGTAAGTATTAATTTCCTCAGAAGAAACGTGCTGTAGCTAAATCTCTGGTCTCTTAAAAAGTCATAGTCCCATATCTGGAAGTCAGTGCCTGGTCTATCTGACGCATTTGCTTCTTGCGCATCCATGTGCAGCTAAATCAGGAGCAAAGTTACTGCCCACAGAAAGCAGCTCTGTTCACAGACCTTTCCAAGGTCTCTGCTGAACCTAATAATTGCAGGGTGGTTCTGCCCTATAGTGAACTGCCTTCCTGCCAGCAGTTACTTTGTTGTGTGTGGGAGTAGTGAGGTAAAGCTTGAATACAGGGAAATGTGATTGCTACCAACTTAGAAGCCTTTCAGAAATTTCTCAACTCTCAGCTGAAATCAGTATCTTATAATTACATTATTATTTTACTAATTATGCATACGGTGCCAGACACATACATAATATGTGTAAATTCATTGATGACAAGCACGTAGATTAGCCAGGCATGAAAGGCAGATGAGCTGTCTCTGAAAGCATTTTCCTTGTATAATCCCGATGCACTTGGGTGTTTCCCAGGAGCTGCTCCTCTAAGACTGGGAGTGTACTGCATGTAAACCTTCTGCTATTCTTCTTGGCCCACGCTGGGAAACAGTAGAGGCTCTTTGTGGTGAGCCGTCAGGAAAATTGAAATGTTAAGGACCTGCAAGTTACCTGTAATATGATTTATGGGCTGCTGGCGAGCTGGGCTGAGTTAAATGGCAGCGAGTAGTTAAACTCCTGGCAGTATGCAAAAGAGGGGGATGTTCCACCATCATAAAAGCATCGTTCTTGATAACTAGATCTCAGTCCCTACAATATTTACCCCTGATTTTCTTCTGTTGAACATCCCAAAACAAAATAAAGGTAGGATTCAGAAACACAGTGGTGGAGGTAAAAGTAAATGGAGCACCACAGATACACAGATGAAAGCAGGCTGTAAACATCACCCAGCAGAAGGAGACAGGTGGAAAAGCATACAGAAGTTTTAGATTGGACAGAAACAAGTAGGGTATTTATTGAGTTAAACACTTTTCTAGTTACAATTACATTCTCACTGTTGAGATGAAAAAACTCTTGGTTCTGGAAAGGCTGTTTTACATCTCTGCCTTCAGGTCACAGCTCCTAAAGGAAGCAAAGCAAGCTTTGGATCCAGTTAGACTTGGTGTGAACAGGTCTGTCAGCAGTGGCAGATGATTACAGCACCTAATTCTGAAATTAGGACAAGCATGATTCCTATCTTGGGTGGAAAAGACCAGAGATCCATGAAGAGACATGAATTCAAACAAAGAGGAAACCAAAAGTACCCTACCCCTCTTATCCACTGCCTCCACCCCTCCATTGTGGCTAACATAAAACGTTCACTAAAGAATGATCCAGTAGTTATTAAATAACAGGAATTAGCTAATACCGTACTATACAATTCCCTACTTTCTTCTTTGACAAGCTCTTTCCTTCCTTATATAGACCCCAAGGAGCTGGTGTTACACAGAGCTGACAAAGCCACTTGACGACGTAAGTAACTAGTGACTTTTCTTATTTCTGAAAGATTCTCCCAGTGCATGGGATGGGAATATTCCATCCATGATTTAGTTTGAAAACAAGGTTTCTCAAATCATTTTTCCACATGGAAATCTTGCCCTTTTCATCATGAGAGACTGCAAAATTTAGGGGAGCCTGGCAGTATATGTGGATGATGGCAGTGGAAGAAGAGACAGTGACTTTTTGTGGCACGCTGTGATAAAAATTGAAAGGTGTGGGGAGACAGAGGAATAGTGGAAGAGGGTAAGAAAGAAAAAAGAATGATGACATGAAGACTTACAGGAGTAAGCACTTTTAAACATTTTTCTGAATATGGGCCGTATCTGCCTTTTCCCTTTGCAATATCATTGGGATTTTGGAAAGGGAAGATATGCCTCTGCTTGTTTCAGGTGTTTGTAATTATGACGCAGTGTTGTGCCTGGAGCCAGCAGTGCACCCACTGCATTCCCATGCTGTACTCCAGAGGCGGAGTCACTGTTCACGGGAATGTTTTAAATAAAACTGCTAGTATGCAGTTTCCTGACTTCCAGAGGTAAAATAGTCTGTCAAAAAAGAAAAGAAAATAATCCACACTGGGAATCTAGAAAATCTGTATGGTGAAACAGCATAGTTTTGTGCATCACCTGGGTAGATTTTTACAAACAAATAAAATCAAAGTACTGAGTTAAGCAAAAACAAAATTCTGCAGGAATCATTGCTTGATCTTAATGCATTTGTGCCATCGCAATGGCAAAGCAAATTTACCTTTTTAAAAAATGTTTGAATAAACCAGCATCCTCCTTAACATTATTAATAGAAATGCCTTATGGCTGTGATACGTAGTTATGATAAAAATGGCCTTGCATAAGTAGAAAAGTGTTCTCTCTTCTGTATTTATCTTGTTTTTCCTGTCTCTCGCTCTGATTTGGAGCAAGTGGGTCTGACGACATACTTCTGAGTGCATGCATCAGGATATCCTCAATAGAAAATATAAGTCACGGAGCAGCTGAAATACTTTAGGGGAAAAAAGAACAAGGTCTCCACTCCGCTGCTTCAGTAGCCACAGAGAATGTTTAATGTGCTATGGGAAGAGACACCTGCTTGTAAAAGTCATCAGTACATCATACATCCCACCAAGGACAATGTGGTGTAAGGGATAGTTTATTGTTTCAGAAGGGGAATTCCCATTAAAGATTATTCCAGGGGGACAAATCTATTGGTGTAGTCAAATTAACCTTCAAAAGGGATTCTTATATTTACTTTCTTGCTTGCTTTTTGGAGAGATGTTGATGAAACTGAGTGAAAAGCACCACCTGGGAGTGGGAATCTAAATTAAAACTTGCTGGCAGAACAATCCTTCTACCATGTGAGGGGAACCACAGTCATTGTTTCCCAAACAGTTGTGAAGGGTGACCTCATAAACTTTCATAAGTAAATAAACGGCACAGTAACATAACCAAGTCCCCAGCAATTAAAATGTCAGGAAATAATATTTATAAAGGACAATTCAGTCGATTTTAACAGGAAGCCCATCTGATGGTCTACCTGCTTGCTTCTAGGGACGACATAACTTGAACCGGGATGACGATGGCAAGCTGCTAGCCTCACAATTCGGCTGTGGGAGGAGAGGGAACTAGCTCATGACTTCAGAAATGAAAGCGCTGGTAGCAGCAGGACTGTTTCCTTTTGCATGGACTTTCCTTCCTTTTGTGACATACAAAGGCTGGGATGGAGGGCACATAGCAAAGAGGTGCCGGGAAAGCCGCTGCTGTGGGTGCTCTGCCCTCCTGCTAGCAGTGCTCCAGGAGTGATTCTGGGTGGGAGGCCGGAGCAGTAGTGCCTGCTGTCTTTTAACGGAGAAAGGCATACATCAATTTATTTATTATGAGAGGGTTAACTGATCTGTATTGAACTAGGGTAGAAGCTGATCCCTGTGAAGCCCCATTCACTCCAGAGGCAGTTTCTGTTCCCTGTAACTTCTCCCCTAACCATCTTCCTGGGTGGGGGGCAGCTGTTTTCCTGCTTGTTTTCCAGAGAACCTTTGAAACACCACTGCTGCATGGTCCCTCCCGAGCAGACACGGGGAATTCCTGCCAGCAGGAACAAACCAAACCCTTTCGGGACTCATTTCCCCCTTCCCCGCCCGGTGCAGCGAGCGGGGCGCTCCCCACCCCACACAGCCTCAGGCGGGCAGCGGCACGCCCGCTCCCCTCGCCCCCAGCCCCCAGCCGAGCCCCTCCGGCCCTTGAGGGGCCGAAGCCGGTCTCAGGAGGCCCGGGGAGGCCCGGGGGCTCCTCCCGGCCCGTCAGCAGGCGTGGCGAGGCAGCCGCCCGCCCCTTGTGCCCGGCCCCGGGGCCTGGCGGCGGCTGTGGTGGCGGTGCTGGTGGCGGCTGTGTCCCTGCCGGCCGGGCGGCGGCCATGAAGTCGCTGTGCCTCGTCACGGCGGGGGTCCTGGCCCTGACGCTGCTCATCGCCAGCATCTCCTTGCTGGTGGCGCACGTCTTCCAGTCCGTGGTGGACCTGCAGGTGAAGCAGGTGAGAGCACGGCCCGATCGCCGCCCTCACGGTCCCTCCTGAGGGGTTTATTCCCCTCCGCAGGTTACCCCGGGAGGAGAGGGAGGGAGGGAAGGGGCTGGGGGCTGGCGCTGCCAGGCGCCCTCCGCGCCTCAGCCGCGCTCGGTGACGGTCGGAGCATCCCCCAGGTGGGGGCTCGGGCAGGGCTGGGCAAAAATCCAGCAAATATGAGTAAAAATCAGTCCTCTCCAGGCAGCTTTGCTGGCTGTGAGGCAGCTGCTGTAATGAGGGGCCCGCTCCAGAGCAGCAACACGTAGGGAGAGCAGGGAACACCTAAAGCACCCCTCCTGCCTCCTTTTCGACCATCTGTATCACCGATTTCTTGCAGCTTTCAGACAGTGGCTTGTGCTGCTGCTCCATTTATTGCTGCCTGTGCAGCGCTAGGTGTGCTATGGGCTGGGTGGTGGCATCGGGGCATTTCACCCCACTGCTCACAGCTGCTTGCAGCAAAATTGGGGAGCCCCCGTCCTGGCGTTGTTACGACTGCAGAGCCCTCCTTGCTCATGGGCTGCTTTAACTTTTGTTCCTCATGCTGGCCCTTTGGGTTTATATGGTGGTCCACTGAAAAGGGTCAACTCCAATGGTGTTAGAAACTCCCCTACTTGAAGCATTTGTCATTAGCTCTTTCCTTTAAAATGTCTGTGAAGCATGTAAATTATTACTGATCTGCCTAGTCGGAGGTGTATTGTCTCTTATTCAGACAGGGAAACCAAGAGTGCTAACAAATGATGTGATGTAACCAGTGCTGTTGTCTAACTGGTGACAGAAGTCTGCTTATCCCCCGTAATGTCCTAACCGATGCGCTGTGCTTTTCCTCAAGGTATTGACAGTAAGCGTTTCCTAACAGAGAAGCTGTATTGTGTTATCTTACACCAATTTGGCTTAACAAGGGCATTTTTATGCTGGCAGTCAGTTTAAAACAAGTTGCACTTTGAAATGTATCCCTAAAGTTTAGGGGATAGCCAAAACCAGGCCTCCCTAGGTGTCGTGCAGCCTGTCAGGGTGTCAGCTGCTCCTCGGGAGCTGCTCCTGCAGGGTTTGTCCCCAGGTAAGTGCTTCTGCCCTGCTGGAGCACAGCATGGGGAATGGGTGGTTTATCCTGAAGTCATCCGATTGTCAGCTCATGCTTTCTCCAGGCAGTCTGAAAGCCAGATGCGAACTGATGTGAACGTCTGTGTATGCGAAGTTGTGTGCAAAGCAAGCCAAACAGCGCAGCTTTGCGTAGACATCTACAGCTCCATCTCCTGTATTGCAGGAAAGGAGTCTGTCAGCCGCTGCATCACAGCAGAAGTTAGAGCTTCAAGTCTATTTCATGCTCTCACCACAGGAGCAGTGGGGTAAAAAGAAATGGTTTGGCAGCACAGTGTAGGACTGTCAGGAATTAGGTGTGATCCTCCTTACACGTATTATCTCTTAGCTACACAACTCCTTACCCTTAACGGTTGATTATATAAGAGTAACTTCATAGTTACTCTGCAGAGCTTTCAGTAATGCAGGATGCAGTTCCTAGAGCTCAGTCTTTTCCTGCTTAGTGTTTTTCAGCTTGTCCTAGCATGCATCTCCATTGCACAGGATCAAGCATCCTGCTCCCTGCGCTTCCCAGTGACACCCTCCTGAACAGCTCTCAGCCCCAAAGCAGCGTGCTCCCTCCCAGTCACTCTGCTGATTCTGCTGCTTTCCACGTGCTTTATCCCACATGAGCTTCTTCTCATTTGTGTGTGGCCTAGGAAGTTGCTGTCTCTTGTGTAACCATGTGTGCAGCTTAGAAAATCTTGTGCAAATAGACAAATCTGAATTTGCCTTTGCAGTGTAACAAGACTAGAGCTTTCTGAGCTCTCTGATTGCTCTGAAGTCCAAGGCAGTGGACAAGAAATGTCACCTGTGCTCATGAGTTTCATGCTGGCCCCTCTTACCCTCCACACCCTCTCTGCAGAAAGAGGTTGTCCTTTGCATGGAGTAGTTCGTGCTGCTTTGAAGACTTCCCAGCAGTGCTGACTGATAGTGAAGTAAATTGAAATGAATGACTGCATTATGGACCAGCTGAAGCACCTGTGTGTCCAAACCCAGGAGCTATGCAGCATTGAGGATGGGCCGGCTTGAACCAGGGGATTTGTGTGATGCATCCTTTCCAGCACCACTGGTCCATCTTGTCCAGTGTCTGTTAGTTACCAGCGGTAGCACCTGAAATAACAGCAAATAATGGGAAAAAAACCTGGAATGAACAAGAGTAAAATAGCTGCCCACAGGTGAAAAGCCTTCCTAGCTGCGAGCAGTGTTTGCTTTATGCTATATATTTGTTATATGGTTATGGATTTTACTGCCATAAGCGTGCAGTGTATGACTATAACAACCCTTGAGCTATGCACCTAATGTGAAAGTTGGGCAGTCAGCCCTTGTGCCTTTACCTCCAGTGTTCTGCTTATGCCACATGCCGCACACTGATAAATTTAGAAAATGGTTAGTCTTCTAACCCCTTGAAATTTCAATGGGCTTTTGCTGCCAGCTGTCCACAGCTGGGTTGTCAGGAGTATTTGGGGCCCAAAAGTTTGGGGAAGATATTTTATCCCTTGATTTATTTTATGTATTGATCATTTGTAGGTTTTGTTTAATGTGAAATACTAGACTGTGGTGGCTTAGACAAATGATGAGTTGAGATGCTTCTTTTGAACAGTTCCTGAAGTGCAGGGTCAGAAAAGTCTGCTCGTGTTGGTCTGAAGGTTTACCCTATTGCTCCTTTTAAGAAGCTGCAATTAAGTTCTGTGACAAATGGATGTATAAAACTATGTCCTGGAACTAGATCATTTTGCAGTTCCAGGAAAAAAAAAAAAAAGTATATGTATATATTTAATTTTCTGTACAAGTTACAAAAAAGTCCAGCATCATTTTCCACTCCAATCAACACCACCAATTGCAATTACATTTGGGAGCATAAACTGCCTTTTTTTTCCTCTTTGTGAAGACAAGGAAACATCAGAGAATGCAACCAGTGCAAATTCAGGCCTGATAAATAAGTCAGCAGGGCAGATGTTTTCGTGGAAGCAGCAGTCTCTGCTGTGCTGCTGAGTGAGGACACAGCATGATGTTATCTACTGGTTTTGGGTGGTGATCATGCAGTTGGTGCACCTTTGTGTCTCCATGAGACAGGATCTCTGAGTCTGAGGCCTCCCTGGGCTACTGCCTGCAGGACTAGTGTCTGACATGGGGTTCCTGGATACTCTGTATGTCTTGTTTCTGCACGTAAGTGTATCAAGAGAAAAGGCCTTGTGCAGTACAGCAACAATAACTGCAGTGGGGCTGTGTCTTACACGCATTTCAGATTAAACAGCAGTCCTATGATCTAGTATTTTGCAGCCTTCCTAACCTAGCAGTGACCACAGCCTCTGACAAAAAAAAATCGGTAACATCAGATCCTACTCTTCTGTGAATCAGTCAGCAGAGCTCAACAGAATGCCACCAGCTGAGGGACATGGACATATGTTTTGTTTAAAAAAACCGTGCACGTATTTTTCTCATAGGCCCAGGCTGTTTAATATCATGTGGCAGACCCAAATGCCCCTGATACCATTTGGTGAAAAATTGAAGGAAAGAGCTTGCCGTATTTTATTATTTGAGAATTTCATGGCAGTGTATCTGAGTCCTGCTCAGAAGTTTGTGAATCTGGGTTTACAACTGGTGTTGTTACTGTACAGAGCTAAAAATACACTGTCATTGCTGTGGGAGATCCAAGCAGTGTTACGCAGATCCAGCAAATAAATCACCAGATGACTTGGTTTCACTACCCTTTTGCTCTGTAGCCATCTCCCAGGGGATCACACAAGATTTCAAAATCCTAGGAACCTGCGTTTATGCGGACTTTCCAGAGAAAAATTCCCTCATTCCCTTCCTGTTAATGCTCTTTGCATGTAGTCTGGTGCATAAGTACATGTATATAGCATGAGAGAAACTGATGTTACATTTGGCAATTCGTCATCAAGGTGGGGAGCTTCTTTTTGGTCTAGCTCAGGAGAGTGGCATGGGGCAGTGACCTCCCTGCACCTGGTAAATGTCATCCCTCTCATAAAGGATACACTGGAGCCTAAAACTGGAATTAATTTGTCTGGGGTGCACTTGTATTTTTTAAATGTTGACAATTTAGAGGGAGTAATAATCTTCCGCTTTAATTGCCTCATATGAGAGCAATTTGAGCAGCAGACAGGTGCCCTGAATACGCTTACTAGTTGTTGGGGAATAGTACAAATTCCTAGATGGGGAGAGTTAAGGTCAAGACAGGCAAGAGTTAGTCTTTTTATCGGTGTCAAGCTTATGCTCAAATGTATTTCATGCACATGAGAAATGTGAGCTGTACACAACTTAGGAAAGGAGCAGACATCAGACCTCTGAAACCCCTGACTTTGTACTGTGGTTATTTGCGTATGGAGAAAAGCTATCCCAGTTATCTCTAGGTATCTTAAATACATTGCTGTGTCACTCCCAGCCCTTTCTGGTAGTGTCATGGAAACAGTATGCCTGATTTAGTGAGATTTTCTGTTCCTGATCCTACAAACCAGCTTCATGCAGGCTCTGTCTGAATACAAACTCCTTGGCATAAGATTGCAAGAAAACAGGGTCAGAAGCATTGGTTTGTGTAGGAAATGGTGTATACGAGATGCTGATAGTTCCAAAGAAATGCACAAAGCACCTGAAACAGGCCTAACATTATTTTTGTGGTGTTCACAGAATACAGGGTTTGCAATTCTCAGAGGAAAGCAGTCTGCAACTGCAGAGTATTACCAGCTGGGTTGGCTTCCACTGCCTTTCAGGAATACTGCTGCCATTCCAAGCTCCTGCCAATACGTGTTTCTTTTAAAAGGTCTTATCTTTATCTAATCATTCAAAATTAAAATCTTCATGCAGAGAAAACAGCTCCTTCAGTGGGAAGGCCAAGGATGAATGCTGAGGCTGTAGCTGATAGTCCTGTAGCTGATAAAGTTAAGACCCCATAAACAGTAACCAAGACGTGGCAGCTGGCCAGTTTGTCCTGCCTTTGATTTTGTACTTACAATATTTGACTTGTTTTCTCAGAAGAATAAAAAGAGCAAGTGTTGACGAGACCCATTTAATTGCAAATTATCTCCCCCTCCCTTCTTCCGCCTACTAGTGTTATGATTTTCGAAGATCCAGTTTTGTTTGTACTTATTCCTGAAAATTCCACTCTGCAAGCCATTTTTTTCTTAACTGTAACACTGGCAGTAACAGTGTTAAAAACATGCGAAAAGCTTTGATTTTGGTGGTGGTGGTGGTGATGCTTCTATAGTTGCAGTAAATTTTATCTAGAATTAAATGGTAATAAAATAAGGAGTTGAGATCTGTGTTACGTGTTCCTAATAGAGCCACATGAAGATACATTTGAATATTGAATCAAGTACTTATGTGATAAAATAATGATTTGCAGTTCCTGTTTTGTAGACCCATGTTGTGTTGAATACAAAGAATCTTTGCCCTATTCGGAGACCTCAGAAAAGCAAGAATCCCAGTCTGCCTAAATGAAAGAAATTTCTATCACTTACAGGTTTTCCTCCCAGGCTACTGAGAAATGAAGTCCAGTTGCTTTGGAGACAATCTTACAGCTATACTGGAATGTGACATTTGTAGGCAAAGAAATCATAACCACAATGAATCTAAGCTTCTTTTCTGGCCTTGTTCCTCCTCAGATGACTCTCTTAGGACTGCTTGGCCTCACATTGTTGGTTTCCACTTCTTCTATCTGTAATGTGGATATATTTTGTGGTGTTTCACACCGGGTTAGGTTTTTGTTCATATAGAAAGTGCAAGAGGATCATTGTGTAACAGCTGATAAGTCTTCATTCTGAAAAATGTCAGGCAGAAGTGTTTGTAGGAAGAAGCAGAAAAACAATCCCCACAGAAGTATGCCCCTAGGCTGCAAGCATCGTAGCATATGCCTGATTTTGTTGATATTTAGTAAGGTGCTTCAAAGTAAAACACAAAGTATTTGTAGAGTTGGGGTCTCCAATGGTGTTGCTTGTCCTTGTTCTGAGGACAGAGAATTCCTCTCTTTCCTGTAAATATTATTCAGCATCTATTACTAACAGCTGATTTGTCTTTCTCATGTTTCAGGGAACAGTATTAAAAAATGGCACAGAAACCTTTGAAGCCTGGGAAGATCCTCCTCCACCAGTCTACATGCAGTTCTACTTTTTTAATGTGACAAATCCATTAGAAGTGCTTCAAGGAGCTACTCCTCTTGTAGAGGAAAAAGGGCCGTACACCTACCGGTAGGACCATTTCACTGTGTTCACATTTCGCTGAACCTGTTGTGTGTAAGGAGGCAAAGAACTGAGATCCAGAATGTTTGGGATCCCATTCTAGCAGAAAACCTAGCTGCTAATGTGGGCTTGAAAATTTATTCAACTGAGAATGGTCATACACCACCTGCACAGTACAACCAGGCTGACACAGCAACAGCCTGCAAGCAGTTTTGGTTTCAGCCAGGGTCTTCTGTTAAATTCTGTGCAAGATTTTGCTTGTGTGCTGCTGCTGCTCCTCAGCTGCTGAACCGAGAGGAAGTTCTCTGCATCATGGCCTGCTGTCTTGTGAGGGAAAAGGCAGTGACTGGTTGAGATGTAAGCGGAGAGAAGTGTTGCATAAAAATGTGATTCACTGAGAAACTATTTCCTAGTTGAAATTGCACAATTCATATCATTAAAAACATGGACAGAAAGCTAGTTACAGAGTGGAACTAAAGGGAACTCCCCTAACCAGCCATCACTACTTAGATTCAGAAATATCTACTATTTTTGCAGATGGAAGGACTCAGTAAGGCCACGTGCAGTGTTGGAGCTTATCCAGCCTCCATGACTCCTTCTGCATGGTATGGCTCCACGCTGAGCAGTCCGAGTCTGCTGCATGTGGAGAGGTTTTGGTCCCCTTATGAACAAGTTTTCCTTTGGAGCTTCATTCTGCTCCACTGCACGCAGCAGTGTAAAACCAGGAGCAGTCCTGTAGCAGGAGGTTTCACAGTATTTGAACTCATGGAGGTAGGAGAACCATGGCAAAAATGTTGGTTTCTTATTGTCAGTCTCAGTGGTCAGACATTCATTCAGACCAGTTTCAGTGCCAGAAGGAGCTGTCTCTACCTAAGCTGCAGAACGATCACGATCTGGTTGTCAGTATTTTAAAAAATATTGTAGAGTAAAAGGGAGAGCCTTTCGGGCTGCCTCAGCCTCTGCAGTATGTCTTCCCACGCTGTTCCTCTCCACCTACAGCTCAGTTTTGCTTCACCCTCTGCCCTCAATCTTTTCCCATCTCTGTTTTTCATTGCCGTGCCTGTTTAACTTTGGCAAACTACATGTTCTACTTTGTTATTAGATAAACTGGTAGAGGTGGGGAAAAGATAGAGAAGCTTTCAAGTTCCCAAGCTTTCCTTCAGGTCGGTGTAGAATAATGCTGATAATTAGTCAGCAGGAAGACAAACAGGGCTGCTTCTAGATGTAAAAGACCTACATGAAACCTCACAGGCCCTTGCTTTTCTGCACTCCCATTCTCTAGCTCCTTTTTTCCCCTTTCCTCAGCATCTTCCAGGCGTCACGCACAGCCTGCTTTGTGAAGCTGCACCTTACCCATGAAGGAGTTCTGTGGGATGGACGGGGCTGCCTGGCGTGGTCCGTGCCCGAGGGGAGGCCCAGCCTGAGCAGCTGTTTTGTGGCTCGCTGCAAGCCTTCCCCTGCAGCACACACCACAGGCTGGCTGCATGTGATCGGGCTGGGGCGGGCGACGCAGGCGCTCCCCGACTTGTTTATTGCCGAGGGAGGCAGGCAGGCTGCTCCTTCCAGCCCTGCGTGTTTCTGTCGCTCCTGCCTCGCTTGGTTTGCCCGCTTCTGACGTGTCCGAACAGGATTCGACTGTGCTGCGCTCTGCCTGATGGAAGAAATAGCAAAGTTAAAAAGATGGAGTGCTCTTTCCCAGCAGATTCTTTAATCCTTGCTTAGCTGCTGCTGCTGAGTGTACCAGGCTGTCAGCGGTGGGTGGGGAAAGAGAGGAGGTGCATGGGAGGAGAGGGAGAAGGAAGGGATGTTGCAGACATACTGCATGCTAGAGCCACAGAATAAATACCAGGTTAGTATGTAGCAGAACATCCAAAATGCTCCAAAATCAAGTGCATGACTCAGTGTTTTATAAAATGGGTTACTGAGGAGAAAGGCTGGAAGTGAACCGTCCCTGACAGACAGGGAAAAAAGTCTAAGAGTGGCAGAGAAGAGGTGGGACAGCTACATGTACATACTGCATGGTTAAGCTTCAAACAGTTCATAGGTTTGACCCATATAAATTGTAAACCCAGTTAGTGCAGACATAGTTTCTGTACCTGAAATGCTGTAGTGCTTGTCTTTTTAAATCCTGGAAGTTATATTTGCAATATATAAAATAATTCATTATGAAGTGCATGCTGCTTTCCTGACAAGCTCTAAAGAACACTTGGATATTCTCTGGTCTTGGACACATTAACAGTTTTTTGTCTTTAACATCTGAGATCCTCCTCCTTGTGTCCCTAATCGGGGAGTATTATTTTCCTCTGCAGACTTTTTAGATTTGGAGAAACTTCTCAGGCTAACTCTGGCCTATTTTAGGTAAGGCACTTCACAACTGTCCATTCCCATCCCCTCAGTTCAAGCCCTAGGTTATAGAGTAAATTGATGTGAACTCCAAAGCAAGCTGGAGTTCCTAGGAGAGAAGAAGAGCAGTAGATACACTGTTTTTGTAGGGGAGGTGGGAAATGGTTGATTTCTAAGAAGAATAGTTTCATGGGCCTTCCCAGTTTGCTTTAAGTTAGAAAGGCTGAACCAGAGTGATACAGCCAGTCATGAAGCTGCATTAACTAGATCTAGTGCAGCCAGGATAGCATCTAGGATCTGAAATGAACGAAGAACATCACAGCACAGGGTCTTGCAGAATAATTCACCTTTGCATCTTGAGAGTTAAAATTTACTCCGGAGGCAAAGCAATGTAGAAGTCAACAAACTCTTGACTGAATGTGGACTCATGAAATATGGTCTGTTTCACCTCACTCCTATGCCAAAAGGATCACACCATGAGAAGACAACCTGCCACTGCTGTTTTCTGGATTGCTGAAGATTGCTATGTGTCTCATTGTGAACCTAAGCCTGCCAGTTCTGCAGAATTGTGGTTCTTGTTTGGAACATGGTCCTGGCAATGCACTGGATTATGGTTATGACATGTGCTTCAGGGTGATTAAGATCTGACTCCCTTACTAGGCCAGCAGGTAGCATTTGATGTTTCTTGCCAATTGGACTTGTTTGTCAGCAATCCTGAGCTTTTTGTTGCTCGTTTGTAGCTCGTCTGTTTTGTTGCTTAGACAGTACCAGAAGCAAACTCCAAACCCATGAGCAGTTCAGGGCAAAAAAAAATCAGTTGAATTTCTGTTGCATCCAGGATTGCCACCTCACAATTAAAGGAGAAGAGCTAAAACGAGGCTTGTTCTGTTGTTGAGTCACACATAAGCCCAGAAGCCCTATTGCAAAGTACATGGACACCAGCAGAAAGATTCTGGTAGGTTCTTAGGTCAGGTTAGTGATACGTAGGTGAAGCCTACATCTTATTTTGTCTGGGAGCAAATTTTGCCTGCAGGAAAGAGGCAAAAGTCTTATATATAGTGTCTCTAAATCCTTCTGTACTGTTTGAAATTGCTCTCTTTCCTTGGAGGTATTTCAAGGCCAGGTAAAAATATGAAGTGCAATTAGGGCGTGGGGTGGCATTTTTGGGAGTACCCTGTGAGGTGTAATTCAGCTCACATTGACACAAAGGGGAGTTGTGTTGCTGACAGCAGCAGCAGCAAAAATGGACCAACTGCCAGTGATGTGAAAATCCTCCCCTTCGTGTGCTTAGAGCAGTAGAATGGCCACAAGTTGCAATTAATGTCATTTGTACATGTTTAACTTGCTTTGTACATGTTTAACTTGCTTACAGAGTAAACTTTCTTGTTTTTCAGAGAATACAGGCCAAGAGTGCACGTTCAGTTTTTGGACAATGGCACCAAAGTATCTGCTCTGAATCCAAAGACATATGTATTTGAGCCTCAGAAGTCAGTTGGAGACCCTGAAGTGGATCTCATCAGAACAATTAATGTTCCTGCAGTGGTGAGTTCTCCTCAGTTCCTGCTTGGAAATCATCCTAACTCACTTTACACCTACAGCTTGTCACTCCGTACTGTCTCTCCCTTTGTGGTAGATAAAGGTGATTGAAGAACTAGAGAGGCAGCTTATGTCTGAGGCAGAAACTGCATTCAGTTTTGGTTTGGACTGTTGTGGGACTTTTTTTATTATGTTCTTCCTTCCCCATACACCTCTGAGTGTTAGTACCACATTCCTGCGCTGAGAGCTGACGCACTTAAGAGATGAGAAGAAATCAGGCTTGTTGGGTTTTCGTGACCAAGTGAAATTAGGGAGTTAGTGATCTCAGATACGTAGGAGGAACTCAGACATTTGAATGAGAAGGCTTGGAATATTTGTTTGGTTGGGGTTATTTTGGTCAAAATTGCAAAAATTGCCTCCAGCCCTGCATCACAAACTGAAAAAAAAAAAAAAAAAAAAAGGTTTCAGATACCACTGAATGAAAAGGTGCTGCGAGAATAAAGTTACAATTAAGACAGGCACCCCGGTCTGCATTAGGTGAGGCAACCCTGCAAAGACAGTCTCATTCTGGTGATGAGAGGCAGACCATTATTTTTGGTCTCGCACAGGGATAGCATGAGAACAGGCAGATACACAGCTGTCATACCTTGCAAAGCAAATGAGACAGTACCCAAATACTTGCTGGTTGTGTAACTACGCCTTTACTCTCCATACTAGTTTAATTGACTTCAATTACAGGGTGCATTCAAATTTGCCTGGCATTTCTAAAAATGTCTGTCTGATTTTATGAATGAATACATACATTCTCTGTATGTGGCATTAGATAGAACACAGTTTACTACAACTTGCAAACAATACAGTCACTGTATTTACAGTTCCTCCCAGGCATTTGAGTGGTAGCAAGTATTATCTCTCGTTCAGATTTTTGACAGTGATGTACTGTAACAGGCTGTACTAGAAGAACTACAGCTTCCTTCACCCAAGGAATATTTTTTTCTTTTGTTTTTGCCTTTTTTAAAATACATGTTGCAAAATTACTACAAAGGGAATAACTTTTGGTATTGTTTGCACTTTGGAGAAATTCCACATCCTTACAAGCTTCGCTTTTCAAAATGTAAACCATGATTTCCTAAGGCTGATATTCAAAGAGCATCTCCAGCTGTAATATACCTGTGAAATTCAAGCTGCTTAGAAAGCAGTTTTGCATGTTTCACTTTAAATGCATTCTTAAGCCTACAAATGTCAGTGGCACAGAACCAAGCTGTGTGCCCATGCTTAGCTGAACAGGAATCTGCAGGAGCACATCCCTGGAGGAGAATAGCTGAGGAACCTGTTAGTCAGCACATTACTTGCCGCAAGTGGAAATAGTGAAACTGAAAATACAATTCAAATGTGTGCAATGCTGAAATGTGTGTGTCTGTGTTTGCATGCAGCTGTAATTATTTATTCTACATGAAATCTGACCATTTTTCCCCAATTCCAATCCCCTGGCAGACTGCAATGGAGTGGACCAGGGCAACCTCTCTTCAGTTTGCCACAGAGGTGCTGTTGCTCCTATACCAAGAATCCCTGTTCACAGTTCGCACCGTGCATGAATTATTGTGGGGCTACAAGGACAAGCTGCTGTCAACCATTCATCTTCTGCATCCCGAGATCGATCCAGTGTTTGGTTTCTTTAATAAGGTAACTGGCATAGGAGACTTTTGGGTGCTTTAAATTAGGGGTGATGTCATTGCTACAGAGTTGGAACTGTCATCACCTGCCAGTAGAGAAGGTTGCTCCAAGGCTGAGGCCAGGAGGCAGGCTGCAGAGGTGGCAAAAGGATGTTCCATGTCCAATTTGGCTGTGTTTAGGCACTGGCCTGTGGCACAGCTGCGAGTGTTTTATCTCACTTCCCTGTGTCAAATATGCATAAGCTTTTCAACAGTGGATGTAAACAATTCCACTGTTGATTGTGCTCACTTTGAGTAGCATGGCCTTTTTGGCACCACTTGTGCAAACTATCAGAAAATTTCCTGACCAATTTCCTTCGCAGTAATTAATTGAGATCACATGTTAGTTTAGTTCTGTGCTGTAGCCGTTCCTGGCTTCCACAGCATCTCTGTAAGTCACCTTGGGCTGGCAGGACTCCTTGTTTCTCAGAGATACCTACAGCACCCAAATTATTTTCTGTGGGTTTATTTTGTTTCTGTGTGTTTGTTTTATTTAAACTGCTTTTTCAGTGGCAAATTTCAACGGGTAAAAAAGGCTAACCTCATGTTGCATTCCCTTCACTTGGGAGGGGTGAGAATTTAGCACAGTCACATCCACCTCACTTATGTTCAAGGGGGAGTTTAATGATTTGCACTTACCGCAGGGGAGTCCATCACTCCTGTGGTGGATTTGTAGTGATGGCAGCTCAGTCTCCTGTCTCCCCGTTGTTACCAGTCAGGAGTGATTAAAAACTTACGTATCTGTTTGCAGATGAATGGAACTGATGATGGAGAATATGTTTTCCTAAGTGGGGAAAGGAACTACCTTAACTTCTCAAGGATTGTGGAATGGAAAGGAAAAGAGTAAGTTTTTCACTATGGTTAGGCCTCTGTCAAAATCTGCCACTTTCCACATTTTTGTTGAACAAGAATGTTCACCTTTACATTCTTTACATAACAAAACAAAACAAAAAAAAAAAGTCCATTTATTTTGTGGATGGTGATAGTTCTTAGCAGCTCTTAGCTCAGACCAGGCCTCCAGTATTTTGGTATGGGTCATATAATTATGAAAAGAAGACAGCCCCTGCCCCTAGAGAACAAACTGCTGTGGGCACTCACCTCTGAACCCCTGACTGCTCCATGGCACCAGTTACCCTCCCTGACACACCTCCCTGGATTCTTACTTGCCTGGTGCCAGTTTAAAGAGAAGACAAATGCAATTTAAACCCATCCTAATGCCCCTTGTTGTTAGCAGAGCTGAGGCAATAGGATGTAGCACTGTACAGGTCTGATTCTTGTTTGCTCAGACCATAAGCTGGCCTGACCACTGCTCAGAGGTCTTTTAACCCTTATTCTCTTTGCTTCATTTTCTTCAGGTCATTGAATTGGTGGACAACAAAGTCATGTAACATGATCAACGGAACAGATGGAACATCCTTTCACCCACTGATTAGCAAAGATGAGAATATTTATATCTTCTCTTCTGATTTCTGCAGGTAAGAAAAGGAAAACATCATCACTCAGACTTTGCAGCAGAGCATTTATGTCCATTGATGTTAAAGTTTTATGTTAGGCTAATATTTTTCCTTCCATTGTCTTATTTAGCAGGGTTGGTGTTCAGTATTCATTTGTGCTATGAAGGATGATAAACCAAAAAATAAAATAAATAAAATAAATAAAATAAATAAAATAATAATAATAATAAAATCTGTATCAAATTAAGGATGTGTTATTTGTAAAGAAGGATAGAGTGCAAATTTGAAAGATGACTGGAAAGACAGGCTGGACTGTCTAGCAAGGTTTGTAATGAGGGGAAGAGGATTTCTATGAACCTTGCCTGAAATTTCTTTCTCTCCAAAATCTTCCCTTGTTCTGCTTTTTAGAGAACGCAGATTGCCTTCTTCAGAGATGTGTGACTTAAAGCAGTGCTATTTAAAATGCAGCAATATTCAGAAAGAAAAAACATGGTGTTTCCTTCTTTATGTTCCACTTGCTGTTCTCCTCCCTTCCAAGTTTTCCTGTTTGTGGAGAATGAAAATGATCTGAAATTCTCTATTTAAATCAATACGGATGTGTGTTATGCTAAATTCAGGACTCGCTAAATTTGTGCCTCCCCTCTGTTCTGTCTTGCCCAACCCTGTTCCTTGCCTTGTCCCTCCCAGTAGCACGCACCAGCAGTGCCTCACACATTGCATAATAGGAACACGGGGACATGGCTGAAGCCCCAAAATGCTGAAGGCAGGTGTCAGTATCCCTAGAGCAGCACAGTTAGCACAGGATTGTCCATTTCTTGCAGCAGCAGAATGATGAGGTGTGTATGTGATGATCAAAAGCCCGTTAAATTTAACACAGAAGAATTTAACACAGAAGAATTCAACACAGAAGATCACTGGAATGAGCTTAGGCCAAGGCCGCAGCTTACTGTAAACTGAAGTAGATAAGCAGGCATCAACAAAGAGACATCTGCAGCAGATATTAGCATATGCTCAAGACTAACAAATCTGGGTCTGGCTTCTCTTTCTTGCAGATCTTTTTATCTGGTGTATGACAGCTCAGGAAGCGTTGCAGGCATCCCAACCTACCGCTTTGTGCCCTCTCCTATGGTGTTTGCCAACACCACCATTAACCCAGACAATGCTGGATTCTGTGTGCCTCCAGGGAACTGCCCTGGCACTGGGGTCCTCAACGTCAGCATCTGCAAGCAAGGTATGTTACCAGGGGGTGGAAGCAGACTGGGAGGATATCAGCAGCAACATATTTCTCCTTTCTGACTGAAATAAATGAGGACAGTTTGGTGAAGCCTACAGGGATGTGACTGTACTCAGTGAAACCAGTCACCAACAAGTGGTTGGTTGGTGTTAAACTGCAGTAATGAGGAAATGTATCTGAGGGGAGATGTTCCTGTGAGATTTTATCAGCTCCAGCAATGACAAAAATCAAAGAAATCAGAAGGGAGTACCAGGATCCGTACTGAACAGTTTGGGCGTTTGTAGTCTGCTCTTATCCAGGTAGCTGTCATGTCTGTGTAGTTGGATGACCAGTGAAAAGACCAGCATGCAAGCCATGAAGCTGTGCTGATGCTGCACAAGGGAAAATTTGGCTTCTTCTAAGGACTGGGCATCAGTGTTAATTCTGTAGCCCCGGAATGGACTTGCCTTTACAGTGTAAATAGCACAGTGCAAAGAGTTTTGAGTTCCTCAAAGACTTTCTCAAATCCTGTTCTTTTCTTAAATGGTGATTTTTCTCTGTTTTCACATTCCAGGTGCTCCCATATTTCTATCAGCCCCACATTTTTACCAAGCAGAGCAAAAGTTTATAGAGGACATAGAGGGCATGCACCCGACCAAGGAATATCATGAGACATTTGTGGACATCAATCCTGTAAGTACAGCCATTTTTAAAGGGTAATGCAGTCAAATCCAAGCTCATGGGCTTAGGTTACCTTCTTGGATGGTGTGCATCGATGTAGTCTCACTGACTTCATCAAAGCTGTGTTATTTTACATGGAACTATTCAAATGTGCTTGTATGGAGCAAATTTTACTGGATAACAGGAATTAAAATGCTCTTCCTATCATGCCTGTGAAATTAGAGATGCCAACAGGCTGGTATTGATGAAATGAAGAGGCTAAAGTATTTCTGAGAGGCAGATGAGGCTACTTTCCTGCTCACCCTGCCATCCCAACCACTGGGGTATTGTCCTGACTGTATTTTCCCCAAGCTGAAGAAGCTGGGTATGTGGACTAAGAGAGCAGATCAATACTCAGTGGATGTTGGACTCAATTTAGATGGCATGGAGCCACAGAAAGAGAGATGCAGAAGCATGGTGGTTGTGTCTTTCATGGAAGTTTGTGGAGTTTCTGGTAATCTCACCGTGAGATGTCAGAAATAAAGGAGCTTGCAGCTGATGGGCTGTGATTTTACACTGTACTCTAGATCCACACATCTGAAGGTAGGTCAAGGGACAGAGCAAGATCATTACCTCCCCAGTTTACAGAAGGAGAGGAGTCTGACTCATCAAGCTGCTATGGAGGAAATTGCATAGTTTCTCTCAACATCTAGTGCAGATGCTGCTTGACACCTGATTTGGTGCCAAGCTCTTTCTGTTATGCAGCTCTTTTGAAGTATTAGTGTAAAATGAGCTCTGTGACTCCTCGCTTCCATCCACCCCCACAGACTAAATTTGGCTACTTGAGAAAGGAACATATTTCTGTGCATCCATTTGCAACCTTTACTATAGCAGTGGCAATATTGTGAGAAGTGTTTCATTCTCATCACCTTTATGGCCATTCAATCCCATTCATTGTGGTTGATATCTCTTTGTCACCCTTCAAACAGAATTGTTTCTTTTGTGTGAGACGGCAGGGTCTTCGCACAGTAATGAGACTAGAACAAGCAGCAGTAGGTGATAGCCTTTTTCAAAACTACAGCTAGATCTGAAAGAAGGGGATCACTCTGTAGCTTAAGTGTGGGTTCCTCCGTTTCTGTTGTAGCCTCTTCACATCTACTTAATTCAGAGGCAGACTGAAATCTGGACATATGAGATACAAGAGTATCTTGCAAGATTACCTTCCCTTGGTGAAGGGAAATAAATAATAACCCTAAGTGGGTCTTACATTGCCTTGTCAAGTCCACATCAGTGTAGCTGTTACATTGTATTCTCCTAATGACTATTTCATGCTTACTCTTTAAAAATAATAATATTAATAATAATTAACTGCTTTCTTCTATTCCCCAGCTGACAGGGCTTGTCCTTCAAGCAGCCAAGCGGATGCAGATCAATGTTCATGTCAGAAAACTACCTGAATTTTTGTAAGTGCTGCAGGGTGGATATCTCAGACCTGATTTGATATTCAAAACAAAGTTGTCTGCAGTGTTCAGATGGAATATTGGTTGGAGAGAGAAAATGAGAGGGAGAAATCTAGTCAAATCTTAATTTGGCAGTACGCTCTTCAATCACAGACGAAGTGGCTATTACAGTTCCTTCTGCAGAGTAAAGACAGTATTCAAGAAAAGAAGTTGCTGGAGACAAGTTACACATGATGCTTGTGGTGGCATCAGTCATACTACACTGATGCAACTCCAAGAGAGGGTCTGCCACAATGGAGTGGGGCTAGAGCTCGGAGAGCTGCTGCTCACTGCAGTGAGGACATGCCATCCTACTCTTCACAGCTTTTAGAAAATATATACTGCAAATGCCATCACTTCTCAGCAGTATCCACGTGAAAACCAAACAAAAAGGAATAATCCCTTCAAAGTAGAAAATCAAGTGGTTTGTCCCAAAACAGCCAGCAAGTCCTATCCAAAATTCTGAGGGGAGGGCTTAGGTCAGGTAGAGAGAAAGACCTTGCCTTGGCGACTGCATTGGTACGATAACGAGAAACCGTTGTCCTGAGACTTAGGCAGTCCATACAGCAAACCTTGCTACGCAGCTACTCAGCTTATTGGCACAGCTTTGCCACATATTATAACTAAAAAAGAAGTGTTTTAATTACCCCAATCCTTATGGGGTGGTCAGTGTTTCTTCACCTTGTTTTCTAGTGGCCAGGAGCTGTTGCATTAAAACAACTCAAGAGCAAGCTGTTATTTCATGTGTGCCAAACTTCTTTTATTTATTTATTTATTTATTTTTACTGTTCTGTGCATGTTGTGTGGACAATAGTTTCTGTGTTTTACAAGTATGAGTAACCTTCAACATCGGCTTAGCTTAGCATTCTTGCTGACTGGCACAAATCTGTCATTCAGTAAGTTATTAACGAGCCTCTTATGGATCCCTTTTTTTCTTTCGCCACCAAATCCCAAAACAGAAATTATTTAGCATTTTGAAGATTTAGATTGTTCTGCTCGAGTGGGGAGGTGAAAATCAAGTCTAGAGTTTCTCTGGGGACAGTTTCATTGTTCATTGTTGTATTATAATCTGTCTTCAGAACCCTCAAGTTGGAAAATTGGAAAAACATCATTTCTTATTGTTGTTTTTTTACACAGTGAAACAGGCAACATCCGAACACTAATTTTCCCAGTGATGTATCTAAATGAGGTAAATATGTTATTTCTTTGCAGCATTGTGGCATGTTTATTCTTGCTAAAATACCGTCTTCGAGCTAGCCAGGAAAGAAGTGCATGTTTTCCTGTTGCTTTGTATAGTGACGGTAGGAAGCTGTTGTTTCGTACTAATATCTTCTTGCTGTTTGTTGACCGTTGCATTAAATTTAGTTCTGGAAAATACTGTCAGGTGGGCTTTGTAATTGCAGAGTACTGGCCACAAGGAAGAGGCAGAAGGCTTGCAGGATCACATCTTTTTGTGTGGAGACCTCTATGAATGCAGTAGTAACACAGTCTGTGCTGTAGTTGGATCACTGCCTTCACTGGATTCAGGGATTCAGGGAACACTCTAGCTTTGATGATTCATGCCATTACTCCAGGTCCATATCATTGCTTTCCTAAACTGAGCATTCAAAGTCACTACTTCATTTAGAAATGCAGAGCAGATTATCCCTCTGGCCAGAGAAGGAGAGCTAAGGATTCTTAGAGGGAAGGTATATCAAGAAGCAATGAAGCAGAGGTGGAGAACTGTGGAACTGTTGTTACCCTACACCTCACAAAGGTAAAATGGCCTAATATAAAGACGGACAGAAATCAGTCTTTCTTCTCTCTTCATCTTTCTCTGCTCCAGAGTGTTCTGATTGATGAAGCATCTGCCAGCAAACTCAAGCACGTCTTGCTGGAAGCCAGTGTTGTAACTGGAATCCCCTTTGTAATCATGGCTATCGGAATTGTTTTTGGGATTATTTTTATTGTGCTCGTGTGCAGGTCCCGTGGAGTAAGTGAAGAGGTAAGTAGCATTTTAATTCAACTTTGCTTACTGTATGTTAGTCTGTGTTTAATTTTCTTTTGGTTGATTTATTTCTTCAGTATCTTTTTGTACACAAACATTTTTATGTGTTGTTTTTGTTTAAAATGACCTTTCTAGGGAGGGGAAGTTTTAATAGACTCAGAATAAATGCATGAAAACAAAGGAATGCAGCTAATATACGGAACGTGGTAAGGCAGGTCGTAGCTTCTGTGCCTAACTCCCTTGCTGATAGTAGTAAAAAAAATAAAAAATCAGCCTGTCTAGAGGACCCTGAAGGGTGAGATGCAAAAGTTCACCATATTTGTTGGACATTAAATCACAGGCAATTGGACAGTGTTCTCAGAAACAATTGCCTTATGCCAGTTGATTATTCTTCTGAACCGCTATGCAAATTCATGACCAAAGAACAGCTGACTTTTACAGACAACAGCACACAGATAGTTTTATCCAGACAGTGCTAGTTTGTACATCTATTTATGAAGGGTTCTGTCACAAAATGACATGCTGGCATTAAGGCTGTTAGTTAGCAATGCTGAAATTCAAACTTCACCCGAACAGTTAAGGCAGTAGGGTTCAGATGAGACAAACTGGGTACTCTAGTTGGCTGTTTTCTCCCTGTAGCTGCTGTGGTCTTAGTGTGGTCTCGCTTATATGATGTTGGCTAAGTACCTTCTTAAAACCACTTGAGAAAGCACCATTATGCCTACTGCCAGAGCTCCCAGCTGTGCTGTGTCTGTGCTTCACCTCAGTCCATGGGACCCAGTGCTGGGTAGGGGTGTGATGGTGGTGGCAGCAGTGGCGGAGAGTCCTCAGCCTTCCTTCCTCGAGCTTTGAGGAACCGATCTCTGTCTCTCTTGCTTCACTCTTGCAGTTCTCTCTGGGCACCCAGGAAGCATTTCATGAGCAGGGGTTCTCAGGACCATACTTCAGGTTCCCTTACAGCAGATCCTTGTCCTTTTTCCTTGTTCATTTCTTCCTTTTTCTTTTGCTCACATTTCTGGCAGGCTCAACTAGAAAATCAAAACTGTCCCATTGCCTGAGGCCCCTGCCCCAGGCATTCCTTCCCCTCCCTATGTGCTGGCTTCATACCAGCCCTCTTGGATGTTCCTGGATGCTACACAGTGATTAAAATGACCAAGTGACACCTCAGTTTCATGTTTTCTCTGTTACTTTTGTTGCTTTTCCTGCAGATGTAAGAGTAACTCAGCCAGTTACAGGTCTGTTTGCAATCCACCTCCCACCAAGGTGGTTATGGTCTTTCATCATCTGGAATGTGCCACGGGAACGGAGCAATCAGGCCTTTATTTTGCCTGTGAATGAGCACATCTGCCGTGCTGAGTCCTTGCTGAAATCCCTCTGGCTGGGGGATGTCCCTGACAGTTCAGTGATGCAGTGCCCAGAACTGAGCACACCGCACCTCCAGATACACAGATTCCCTCCTTCCTTTCATCGCTTTCCCAACCTGCTCCACAGCCCTGCAAAGATGCGACCTGAGCCTTCCCATTTATGTTGCATCCTTAATATCCTACTAATCAACAACTTGCCCCATCACTGCCTCGTATCTCCCAGCTTCCAGGAGGACTGCTTTCTCTGCAGGATGTGTCTCACTGTATTTCTTGCCCATTACCCACTGTTCACACTGTGAATCCTGCAGCGTGAGCTTTCTCTGGCCCCACTGGCATGCAGAGCATGATCTTGGTAGGCCTAATTCCTGCCTCACCTCACTTGCTGTCCTTAGAGATGGCAGCATCCTGCCCTCCAGTGGGGGCAAGGAGAACATCCTGGCCCTTTTCTTCCACTTGCCTCAATCCTCTCCATCCTCTGGAGTAAGCAAATTTGGGACAGCTCTTTGTAGCCCAGTGCCTGCCCCTGCCAAAGCTGCCATCCACCCTCCAGCACCTCCCCAGCACAGCGTTGGTTCTCCTCCATGAAACTGCACGTAGAAGTAGGAGACAAGCTTTTTCCTTTCCTGTCGGGAGTTTCAGAAATCCAGCTTCCCAACTGTGGAAGCTCTGTGATGTGCCACATTTAACTTTCCTGTGTTAAAATTTCTCTCTTGCAGAGTACCGAAGAAGAAAGGTCCCCACTCATCAGGACATAGTAGTAGATTTTCTTTAACATGTGAGCTTGGAGAATAAATTATTAGAGCTGACCTAATAGCAACTACCACTACCCACCGTTGTCCACCGTGGAGAAACAATCGTGTCAAGTGTAAGTTATTGTGGCATAGAGACGGAAGAGAATCTGGACTGTCATCAAGGGAGGAGACTTTTCTTACCAGCTAAGTTACAACTTTAAAACTGCGTTTTAAAACTGCTCAAGATCCTGCTTTTTCAGCTCTGCACTCTCGTACCTGCACTGACACCTATAGACGATCATAACCACTATATCAGTGAAAAGAACAAAGGCCTGATTCATCACAGAAATGACAGGGGTAAATTTTGCAAATGGCCTTAGGAGCATGGGCTGCAGAGTACCCTTGTAAAGGCACAGCAGGTTCCCGTACCACCCAGGAAGACCTGTCATTTTTCCTGTAGGCCTAGTATTGTTTTTTCTGTAAAGTGTTGCGCGCTGCTTACTACCAGTATGCACTGACTGTTTACTATTAATGTCATTGGTCCTTCCACGGAACTGATTTGTACGACTAATCCAAAATATCGTGTGAAACGTTTTAAGTATCTGTAGTTATCGGGGAGAAAGAATCCAGTGACTGGAAATGCTTTTACGTACAGACCTCGTAACTGTTCTAACTGCACACAATCCTATTGCATGCTAGTGTTACATCTATCCTTAAGATTTGGATTTGTTTCCCTTCAACTTGAAAAAACAGAAGACAACAAAACAGAACACAACATTCGTCTTGATGGTGGAAGGCACAAAAACGGTGTTCTTTTTTTCCTCTGGTGTTTGTCACAGTTCTCAGCTGTGTGGTTTAATATGAATGCAGATTTGGCGGTTACATTTATTGTTCAGGATAAAAGCACACCTCTGTATTAAGGTATGTGTAGGGCCTTGAAAAGCTGTAAGAGTTTTTTACTTGCCAAGTGGAAACTTGTTTTCAGAAATTACAAAAGTATTTTTCCCATGGCGAAAGGGATATTCTAATTGGGAAGTATTTCTATTGGATCTGGATAGCAAAACATATTTTAAAATGTATTATTTTATTCTAAATAGAGGTATTGTTTTTTTCCATTGTTTTGGTTTGTTGTTTTCTTGCCTAGCTGGTGCTTTGTTCAACAATTTTGTTCGTCTGCAGCCGGTTCCAACCAGGACGTTTGAAGGTAATTGCGATTAGTTATTATCTGTGTTTGCTAAAAGCACTCGCTGCAGCCCATGGTGCTCACAGCCCTGCTGAGAGACTTTGCCTCAGCAGAAGGCCTGAGTTTAACAAATCTGTATCCTAAGCCTTGACCGAGGAGCAGTTTGGTACGTTGGTAGGACATTTGCCTGCCTGTTGCCTCATGGACCACAAGCACACACCAGGGAAGGGGAGACTCATTGCCGCCTTCTGGAGACATTTCGGGAGCAATTTCACATCGTAAACAGAAACTGTCTCCTCTTCTCAGCGCCCCTGCCTCAAATGTTGTTATTTGTGTGGCCAGCCTGGAAGGCAGCACTCAGTGAAAACACTTCGGGAACTTTCTTTGCTCGGTTTTCACTCCTAAGTCGCTCCTGCCACACGCCAGCCATGTTCCCGGAGTTAGTCACCTCCACGTTGCTGTGGTATTCCCCTCCTTCCCTGGCCAATGGCTGGAAAGAACATGGCATTTAGGGAAAGAGAACACGATATTTAGGGAAAACCCGAAGGATTTTAGCTCCGAGGGAAAGCCCAACCCCTAGGAGTTTCCCTTCAGCCTCCAAGAGCTGCCCCTCCCTCGCACCCCGTCCTCCCCCCCGCCCCCCACAGTGGTACAGCCCGAGCGCGGGCAGAGCGGGCGGGGCTCCGCCGGGCGGTACCACGCAGAAAGCCTGCGGGGGGGGGGGGGGTGCCGGAAGCACCGCCTGTTCTCCCCGGCAGCACCCACACGCCTCTTCCCCTCATGGCTTTCAACTTCGGGGCGGCGGCGGGCACCGGGGCCGCCAACCCCACGGGTGAGTGAGTGAGCGAGCGAGCGAGCGAGCGAGGGAAGGCGGCCGCTGGCTCCTTTCCCTTCTCCCTTCCCCCTTCCCGGTCCCCGCTAACCTCCCCCAAACGCGCGCAGCCCGCCAACGGTCGCGCCCCTCCGTGAGGCGGCCGCTGAGGGGCCGCCCGGAGCCGCCCTCGGAGCGGCCCCGGGTTAAAAATCCTGAGGGGAGAAAAATTGTCCGCGGGCTCCCCGCCTCGCTGCCGGCCTGTGGGGGGATGAAACGTGCTTAGCGGGTCCTGGTCCTGCGGGCTGGCGGGGTCTGGGCTCCTTCCCGGCGGTCAGCACAGGTTTGGGCGCCCGCTGGGCTGCAGGGACGGACCTCGTGTTTCGTAAGAACGTCTTAAGGGGAAAAATCGCCTCGTGCTGCTTCATAAGCACACCTTGAGGTTTTATCCTGAGAAAAATCGCCTCACGCTGCTTGGGCTCAGGCCTGGCATGCCCCCCGAGCACTGCGAGCTGGCGATCCCAGCTCCTAGGCGATCAGAGCCGCTCTACCATCCTCTTTTTCCGAGCACTAAAAACCTTCATCAGGAAACACCAGCGAGCGTAGAGCGTATTTGCAAATACAAGGTGAAAAATCCCGCAATACTTATTGTTGGGCTTGCTACTGCAGTGAAGGGGTACCTTAGCAGTGCGTGGTGCTCCTCAGCCACGCTCGCGCAGATGCAGCTCTATCGGGCAGTCTTGGGTAAAATTGCTCGTAATGGGAATCTCAAATTGCTTGGTTATTTTCACATATAGATCTATTGAAGATCTATTGAAGGTTGGGAAAAGCGTGAGTTGCTTGCTTTGCGGAATAGCTGAAAAGTAATCCCATTGCAGTAGTGATAGAGTGGGTTAAACAGAATGCTTTTAACTGTCCTGTTTGTGTTCGGTAAACAATGCTTAATGCCAGTTAATATCTTCCTCTTGCTCTAACTATGCCTGTTTTGTCTCTGGGGATGGTAAAATATTTCAGCTTTTACTTCCTGAACCTACCTTTTACTTAGAACTAATGCTACCTTGCTCTTTTTCTGCTTCACGCTTGCCAGGATTTGGTGGGCTTGAAACTACAAACTCCACTGCCAGTGGGTTTAATTTTGGGGGTTTCGGATTAACTGCTAATCCTGCAGTGAATTTTAATATTGGGAATTTTGGTGTTTCCACTACCTCAACTCCACCATTCAATTTTGGTAACAGTCTGGCAAGTGCAGGTAGATAAAACATAAATACTTGTTCTGTAATCAATGTTAATAGCAGGGGTCCAAGAATTACATTCCTGAGAATCCGTATTTAGTATTAATCTTATTTCATATCCAGTGAAGACTGGAGATAAAAGCCCTGAAGGTGGTACAGGTTGGAGAGCCATAGACTTGTAGGGGGTTTTATTACCTGTTAAATTATTCAGACATAGCTGTTGAGGAAAAACAGCCATGTACCAAATGCTCAGTCTCTGGACCACTGGATTGTGGTACCCTGCCAGTCTTACCCAGTCTAAAATCAAGCCTCAATTACCTAGCAGAACAGAAATTTTAATTCTCCTTTTAACCCAGGCAACCACGAGCAATCACAGAGTTGGTCCTAACACCAAGCTCCCTGACTTGAGATTCTTGGACTACTGCAGTCATGTTTTTCATCCTCCCTGTCTCATTGGCCTTCCGTTGGTTATCATGAATGCGCTGTACCTCAGTAGTTTCTGTGGAGAAACAAATTTTATACGATCAGCACAAAAAGACGAACAGCCCTTGCTGTTAACCTCTTTTTCCAAAACGCCGTTTTGCACCTTGACATGGCGCGCACCCCAGGCTGTCCTCAAAAGATTCTCTGCGAGGGTCCTGGCGAGATGTGTGCGTGGGGTGCTGGTTAAGAACACCCTTCCTGGCCCCATGTAGATCTATCAATTCTGGGTGATCAGATGATAAATTTCAAGGTAATCTCCATCACATTTAAAAAGAAAAAGAAAAAAGTGTACTACACGGATACCTCATGCTTTTTCTCACAGAATTAGCACATGGGGTCTCATTGCCGCTGCTCGTATAGGAATTCTATTCATTCCACAGCATCATTGCTCCCTGTGTTAGAGTAATCTTACCTGTTTTGTGTGCTCAAGGGATCTTTTATTTTCTTTTTTTTTTTTTTTTTTTTTTTTAGTATGAATGCTATTGGACTGTATTTCTGTAGCTGAATTTGAACTCTAATACACAATTTGTTTAGTAGATGCAATTTTAGATCTCTCTTTTTTTTTTTTTTTTTTTTTTTTTTTTTTTTAAGAAAGGATGTTAAATTGCTGTAAATACCAGTCTACCTAAAAGCTGTGCCATCTGATGGTATTGAGGGTACTCCTGCTAGGGTTGCTCACCCACTGGTAGGACTGAAACTTGAATGTTACTGGGAGCTTCTCTTACATCCAGTTGCATTAAGATGTTTGGTGAATGAAAATAAAATGTGGTTGCGTGACAGCTTTTGTTTAAGCTTTTTATTTCATATATATACAGGACAGTAAGTGCAGTAGGTTTACCAAGGCAATTTGTGGGTGGGTGGTTTTTTTTTTGGTGATAACATGAATGAGCAGTGGCAGCATTGTTTTGACACATCCTATATACTAGGCTTTCCTTCTTCATTTTGAACACACAAAAGCTGCCTCAGACACGGAGATTTGGTATTCTAGGGCTAGTCAGATCAGATGTCCACAGGCTGCGCCTTGAATCAGATGGTGCATTAGGATCCAAAAGAGGTGGTGCAGTGGCTTCTGGCACACCTCTGCCATGAAGACAAATGGGAAGATATCTGGGGGGAGCTTTATCTGGCATGGGGGAGCTCAGGCTCTCACTTGGGGTTTCCATCTGCTAGCCAGCACCTGGTTTTCCTGAAAATCTGTGTGAGGTGGATGGCTTTTGCATCTGTTTTCTTCTGGATAATGGTTGAACCTCAAAAAGAAGTCTGATGGGGAGGCTGTCAGATTATGGGGAAACTAGCCTTGGGGAAAAGACCATATAGAAAGAAAGAATTGCTGTGACAGTACTCACATGTAGGCATAGCATTTGTGCCCCCTAGCCGCAGACTTGAGTTGACTCTTTTCTGGTTTTGCTTTTAAGACTTTAGAAATGTCGACGAAGCTCATAAAACATTAGATCACTTTTTAAACACGTAGCAACAACATTAATTCTTAGGAATACTTCAGTCAGTGTAAGAAATACTACTGCAAGTTGTGTCTGTCACCAAGGAAAGCACATCCTGGTGAAGGAACAGAGCATTTGTTACCTGCTGCTTTTTTATTTGCGTTCTGACACACCATAAATGTATTTGCTTTCTGGTTCATGTTTTCTCCCCCATTTCCTTGGACAATGAACTCGGTACCCATGGTCAGTGTGAACCACGTGCTTGTAACATAACACATGCATCTGTCAACATCCCATAACACCCCTTGAAGTGTGCGGTTCATTGTCACATTATGCACAGTTCCCTTTCACAGCACGCAGCCTGCCTTATTTGCAAACTTTGTTTGTTAGGTGCATTTGGAGGATTCGGGACAACCACCACCACTGCAGCACCAGCATTTAGTTTTTCTGCTCCCACCAATACAGGCACTGGCGGTAAGAGAGCACAAATCTCAAAGCATTTACTTCAGAATAAAGCATAATGTTTTATTCTAAATGTTCCTTCACAATGTTTTGCAGTTCACAGGTACTTTTCTCCTATTATTCTCAACAATTCTTTGTTTTCCCAGGACTCTTTGGTGCTACCCAGAACAAAGGCTTTGGATTTGGTACTAGTTTTGGCACGGGAACTGGAACTGGCTTGGGTACTGGGTTGGGAACTGGGTTAGGCTTTGGAGGCTTCGGTACCCAGCAGCAACAGACCAGTAAGTATGGCTTTCTCTTGGCTTATGCTTCGGCTGCTGAGGACAGGGTAAGACTGACACTGGTGCTTGAGTGATGGGACTGAAGTACGTCACAGAAGGAGCCTGTTACAGTCTTTGGCTGGATGGAGACATGTCAGAAATTTGTTTTTTGGAATGCCTACATTTGCAGCCCTTGCCTTTTTTTTAAATAAGATCTCGAGCAAGTTTCCGAACTTTACCCTTGAGTGACAGTATTTGACACTTTGGTTTAGCAGTTACAGAATCGTTGTTGGCAGCCATAACCTTGTTAGAAACAGGAGGGAAACGGCGTTCAATTTAGTTTAACCGTACGTTGGATCATGAACAACTACAGGCTCCGAGTCCACTTAATTTATTATAACCAAGATTGACATTAGGATATTGAGGTACCAGATCATGTCATGAGTGAATATAGATGTCCTGTTTAAGCAAAAAAGAGTAATTCTTTTCTTCAACTCAGCCTTCAAGGACTTCTTTTGCTGATAAAGATCGGATGTAAAGAGACACTTTCAAAAAGTGTTACCTGATATTTATTTATTCTTTGCATTTATTTTGCTTCTAAAATGAGTGAAGAAGAGATAATAATGATATGCAGATGGTATGCATTAGCGAGCAAGTCTGTTTGTTGGTAAAGGAGTTAATTTTTTACTTCATCTGATGTAGCACTGGGAAGCGGCTTGTTCAGCCAGCCTACTCAGACGCCTGCCCAATCAAACCAGCTCATCAATACAGCCAGTGCCCTCTCAGCGCCGACGCTCTTAGGAGATGAGAGAGATGCCATTTTGGCAAAATGGAACCAGCTACAGGCCTTCTGGGGAACAGGCAAAGGGTACTTCAACAATAACATTGCTCCAGTGGAGTTCACCCAGGAAAACCCATTTTGCAGATTTAAGGTATGAATTCATTACCTGCACACACACACACAGTTCTGAGGCAGCTACTCTCTTTGCTAGTTGTGTGTCTTAAATGTCTCGTGAATGTTAAATTACTCTCAATAGTAACAAAATCAAATCTGAAACTTTATTTTTCCGGGTAATGTAAACAATTTGATAAATATTAGTAGAAGCTTTGAAGGTGTATAGATGTTAGGAATTGGCACAAAGGGCGTGGACATGAGTCCGTGGAACAATTGTTCGATCTGAGCTTGCTTTAAGCAACCAGGAGTAGGCCTTAGAAAATCTCATGGCCTGCTGTAGCTGGGCAAACCAAGCTACCAGGGTAACTATGAGAAGCTCCCACATCGCCCAATTGAGGAATTCAGAAAAATATTGTTACCAGCAGCTGGCTTCAAGGACAAGGTCTACATGACTGCTAATCACAAGGGGGTTGTTTTCTTGCAGGTGGGGTTGTTTTCTTGTAGTTGTTTGTCTGAGTGATTTTGACCAATAATCTTGTGTGAAACACTGTCCGCCCCTGTTAAGTTCACTATAAAAGTTAGGCTGTTCGGGCAATAAAGATGAACTATGCTTTACCACTCATATTGAGTCGGCTGCATGTGTTCCGTCTGCCGCGCTCTAACATATGGATACTAGAAATCTGTGTATTGCTGAGATACTAGTTAATGGGTGCATATATGTGCATCATGAAACATTTTGTGACTGTGCAATTTGCCTCTTCTTTGAGAGCATTAAGGTCAGTGCACAGAAACTACCTGAAATAATCCTTCATACCTTAGAGAAACTTTCAGTATGTGGAATAGGAACTTCACAGTCTTTCTTCATTGGTTCGCATACTTTAGAAAAACTCTTTGTGAAGCTGGCCATTGGAAATATATTGATTTTTCAAAGATTTCTTCTACCTTTATCCTTGCAAGTGCTAAAGCTGGCTCTATTCTCTATATGGCATTGTCAGCAGTACCAGCTCTTGCTTACCATGTTAACAAAGAACACGTACGTCTTCATCCTCTGCAAATCTCACACCTGCTGACTTCCTTGCTGAGTTTTAGACTTGAGGATTCAGGTCAGGCTGGGCATGGTGGTGCCTCCCTACTTTTTCTTTCATGTGGGCAAGATGAGGTGAAAACTGCTCATTCTGCTTTTGCTTATAATGAGTAATCAGCTTAAATATTTCATACAAGATGCGGAGTTAATTTTGGAGCCAACAGAGGTTTGTTGTTTGTTTGTTTGTTTTGTTTTGTTTTGCAATTCAGAAAATACACTGCTGCTTAGCACAGATAGCAGAAAGTGTTCCTAGACTGGATCATGATGCTGGATGAAAACATCTAACCTTACTACAGCTTTATCACAGCAAGGATAAAGACAACATTAAGTTTTATAAGCAATTGTACAAACATCACACTTACTGTGAGGAAAATTGGCTGTCCCAGATTGCGGGAACCTTACTTGATATGTCTTCGCTAGTAAAAATATTTCATGTCAGTGTTTTGTCTTGTACTCTTGGGCACACTGTCTATATATACAGGATTAGAAATATGAAGAAATCCAGATAGATTTGTGTTTGGCTTATCTTTCAATTGGGTTATGTCAGTAACTTTTTTATTGAGATACTTGAAAATTTAATATTGTAAAACCCTTCAGTAAGTCTCTAGCAATCTTTCTGTATTGGATTCTGGTTCCATGGTTCCTTTTGCAACTTAGAAAAAGTTTTAAGTTTTTAAAATATTTTTATTGACAGCAGCTCTGAAATACCACAAATATTTGGCAAAGTTGCCATCTGCTCATCCATAGTTCTGATTGTTTGAAGATGGGGAATGGACTTTTCTGAATTTTCACAAAAATAGTTCTTAATTGTTTCAAAAGCTACTCTACTGGTGGCCCTGTGAGTGTAGTTTTTAAAGTGGGATTGATTTTATGTTTCTGCATCTCTAAATATGTTGTGAGATATTTTGAACCAGCTGCTCAAAAGTTGAGGGGTTTATCTTGGTTTAGTCCCACCTTCATGCCACATAGATACGCTTTTTGCTGAGTAATGTATCCGTGTCTTTTTGTTTGCTCTTCTTCAGGCTGTGGGTTACAGTTTAATGCCCAACAACAAAGACGAAGATGGCCTTGTTGTCTTGGTCTTTAATAGAAAAGAAACAGATATTCGAAGCCAGCAGCAGCAGCTCGTAGAATCACTGCACAAAATTCTGGGAGGAAACCAGACCCTCACTGTCAACATAGAAGGTGTTAAAACGATGCCAGATGACCAGTACGTGAACTTGACACAATTTTGCTTTTTTCTTCAGGGTTGCATGTTATAAAAAGGGTTGGCACCTAGTCTGCTCAGTAAATGGTGGTGGATACATCTTCCACTCAACTTGATTGTAAATCTGTTCATCTGGAGTTGAACGTCTCTCGTTTCTTCTTGTTTTTTCTTAAGGCATTAAGACCAATATCTTTCCTGTATATGTTACTGTTTTTGGTGGAGTGCACAGCTGAAGACCTCAGCTCTGTTTGGGAAACAGGCTTCTCCAGACCCTGTTTAGCAGCAAAAATTGGAGATGACGCTGACATTTCTACTTGTTACTTTACTGCAGTTTATTAATTTTTTTAAAAAAGACCAAAGCTTTTAGGTTATTCCTAATGCAGTACTAGTATCAGTACCTAGTATGGTTGTTAAAACCAGGGGGCACTGTGCTTTTGTAGCCTAACTTTATATCTCAACTAAAGTAAGTTCAGTCAGCTGGGAGAAGCAGTAACTTTGATTTAGATTTGTTCTTCATTGCGTTAGTCTCTGCACACTGCTGCTTTGTCTCACAGTACACGTTTGTCTTGCTCAGGACAGAAGTGATCATTTACGTTGTTGAGCGTTCACCCAACGGCACCTCGAGGAGAGTTCCAGCAACAACCCTGTATGCCCACTTTGAACAAGCCAACATAAAATCGTCCCTGCAGCAGCTGGGAGTCAGTCTCTCCATGGCCAGAACAGAGCTTTCCCCGGCCCAAGTCAAACAGCTCCTTCAGAATCCTCCAGCTGGTATGTGGTCTGGGGCTGCGCGGGGGCACGACTGGGGCTCTGCTGGGTGGTTTTTACGTTCTCTAGGAAAAATGCAGGTGTTGGTCCACTGGAAACTGCAGGTGGTTCCAAGGCATTCTGATGCGATGACATGTTTTTAACTACAGCCAGTTTGCCCACTGAAGCACAACGTAATCTATTAAGATAGTTGTGCAAAAACTTGATTTATCAGTAAGTATCAGTAATTTATCCACAGCAGTGGAATGTGTGATTTGGCTATTATCAATCACTTGTATTTGTCTGATGGAGGAAAAAAAAGCTACATATCAGAATCACAGAATAATCACGTCCTTTATCTGCTTCCTAGTTTTTTTGGGGGGAGGATCTGTTAGCCTGTATCCATACGTTACGTGGTTACAGGCAGCAAGTAAACAGCTTGGTTCTAGTTTGCTGTTCGTGCCGTGTTTGCTGTCTGTGCTGGCCATGTCTGTCTCTGGTCAGAAAGACCTCCTTGTATGTATTGCTTTTTTTTCTCCAGCATGTGCATTTTTCCTAGATGTGCGTTTTATACGCTGATGTGGTTTGCAGTGAGGTTTGAAGAATGTAATAATCATGATGTTGAATTACTAGTTAGTACAATTAGATTGCTTTTAATGTGTTTACATGATGAAGTGGTTCATGGCAAAATACACAACTGTTCTGTAAACAGTTGAAATCCTCAGACGTGTCCTGCTAGGAGCCATGATAATTCCTACTGCGATCACCTTGGAAACTGGTTTGGTCCTTAGATTGCTTAATTACTGATTTTATTTGTTGCATACAATAAGCAACTTGAAGGGGAACGATAGACGAAGTCTAGCATACAGTGGAAGCAATAAGGAATTTTTCTTCTTTAAGCATGGATTGTCTGATTTGATAATCTGTTGGTTGTTCCTTCCCTGCCATTTCAAACCAATACAAGTCACGACTGCCATCTGGACTGGGCTTTTTGTCATAGCCCAGGACTGAGATTTTAAGAACAACCCTTGTTTAATTAACCTTATACTTGTACAACAGTCATTAAGCACAGTTTATGTGGCTTCTGTATTTCCTGGTGTTTTTCCTGCTGCAGCTGCAAGATGTATTATCTATTCAGATTTGTCCATACTTTTTTTTTTTTTTTCTTTTTAAGGTGTTGATCCGATTATATGGGAACAAGCCAAAGTTGATAATCCAGATCCTGACAAGTAAGTGTAATAGTTTGTCCTACTGTTACAAAAACAGTTGGAAAGAGGGGAGAAAAGCAGAATATTGAGTAGTAACCTTCAGGTAACGGGTAAGAAACTCAGTAGAGAATAACTTTGTCCAGTGCTGGTATAATATAAAGCAATAAGGTTAACTAGACATACCTCCCTAATCCCTTTACCCATTTAGGTGCTTAAGAGAAGTCAGGATGAAGAGCCTAACTTGTGTTACTTGGATTTGCAGTGCTCTCTATTTTATGGCCTAGCTATTGTGACTTTTTTCTTTTTTTTTTTTTTGCAATCACTATGTTTTTTTTTTTCCTCTTTATCCCTGAAGCTGAAATTGTACTCTTGTGCCTTCCAGTGGTTACAGGCAGCTTAAGCTGATTTCCTTCTGAAAAAGGAGAAGGTTATTAGGAATAGAGAGGATTCTAGAACTTACCAAAACATATCTTGATTTATCAAAAGCCAAGATCACTTAGATCACCATTAGATTATATTTGTAATTATTAATCAGTGCTACATGTCTCATACAAAAAAAACATTTTGTAAGAAATATTTCTATTCTTGTAGGCTTATTCCTGTACCAATGGTGGGTTTCAAAGAACTGTTGAGAAGATTGAAGGTCCAAGATCAGATGACCAAACAGCATCAAACTCGATTAGATGTAAGGTTTCTCATCTTTATTGTGATTGCTTGCTGCTGATGAAGGAGGCGTTATTATATGAGCCTCTCTTCTGTGTGCTCAAAACTGGTGGTGGAGCCATGTGCATGGGGCTGTGTCTCTTTTTTTCTTCTAATTCCTTAATATATTAATTAATATATTTTGGCCCAAAATCTGACTAGTGTGTTTTGTTTTGGTTTTGTTTGTTGTGTTTTGTTTGTTTGTTTTTAGGCTCAAGTTTAGTATGTTGTTACAGGCTAAATCAAACAGCTGTATTAAGTTGCATTGACATGGACTCTAATTTGGGCACAGATTATGCCTTCTGGAAGTCCCACCTGCATATAAAAATAAACAGTGACCAAAACTGTAAAGGTCCAGCAAAAAGGTTTTTTGAAATCATCTTTTGCAACGACCTTAGGTTGCTGGACTGAGTACTCTTTTGAAACTCATGGTTTCAAATGAGAACAAATGTGCTTTGTTATTAGACACTTTAATGACTTCCAACTTATTCATGTCATCTGCAGATAATATCAGAAGATATCAGTGAGCTACAGAAAAACCAGACAACCACTATGGCAAAAATTGCACAGTACAAAAGGAAACTGATGGCGCTATCTCACAGAACCTTACAGGTAACACGGATATTCAAAGTAACTCATTCTGATGTGCAGGCTGGTGCCAGAAATCAAACTGAAAGGGGATGGAATCCCCAGTATGACCTCTGCAGTTGTGTGCACAGCTAGTGTTGAAAATGAAATTCTGACTTCATCTAAAGGTATTCATTGAATTAAAATGCAGGGCTGTCAGGGAAAGCTTCAAACGCATGTCTCTCTGCTTTGGAGACTTTCTCACTTACCCAGAAGATGTGGGACTGCCCTGGAGACTCAGAGCAGCAGAATGAATGACAGAACAAATCTTATGAAACAGTTTTCAGAGGAAGGGCAAAAAGAGATTTGACTGGGCTGGTGGAGAAAGAGAGGAGCGAAGTCTTCTCTAATGAACCTCAAAGGCTTCTTTTGCAGGTGTTAATAAAGCAGGAGATCCAAAGGAAAAGTGGTTATGCCATTCAAGCAGATGAAGAGCAGCTTCGTGTACAGTTAGATACTATTCAGTGTGAACTTAATGCACCTACACAGTTCAAGGTGAGTAGTTAATAGAACTTGGCTCAGAACTTGAACAACCCATTTTTTCTCCTCACAAAACTATGTAAATTTTGCAAAGCACGTGTATGTATTTCTTGTGGAAAGCTTTCAGAAGAGAAGTCCAGCAGTGTTACTAGGTTGCAGCGTCATGTTTTCTGCTGCATGTCTGATAGGTCTAAGTATTTTTGAGTTAAAATTATTAGTGTTGCTTGCTCCTTGCATGCCTTCCACAAGAAAAAAAAAATTGAGCCCAAACTAGCATAATCAGTAATTCTTCCTGCCTTGGTGATTTGGAGTGATGTGTGCTGGAGCTCCGACAGATGTAAATAAGTTGTTTAATTTAAACCTCTCTATTCTCCTCTCTCTTCCCAGGGCAGACTGAATGAGCTTATGTCCCAAATCAGGATGCAAAACCACTTTGGAGCAGTGAGGGCTGAAGAGCGCTATTACATAGATGCAGACCTCTTAAGGGAAATCAAGCAAGTAAGTACTACCCAGTAGACTGTCACAACTTGGTCATATAAGCGTGCTGGGCACTAATTTGGGAGATGTATTGAGAATTTTATATGGCTTTTGTTTGGGGGTAGTCCTTTTTACAGTTCTTAGTGATGGTGCCTCAAGTTTATATACAGTTATGGTATGCAATTATGTATTAGTGCAGAAAATGCTACTTTTTCTTTTTACCAAGAAAGCTGGACTTTTCAATTTGCCAAGGCCACCAGCTGTGACTGCTTTGAGAAATGTTACTTAAAATCTATGAAGTTAAAGTACACTCATGTTGTTTTTTGAAAATACCTGCAGCATCTGAAGCAGCAGCAGGAAGGCCTTAGTCACTTAATTAGCATTATAAAGGATGACCTGGAGGACATCAAACTAATAGAACATGGGCTGAACGAGAGCATTCCCATCAGAGGAGGAGTCTTCAGTTGACGGGTCACTCGCTGCTGGGCTCGCACGGAACATATTATTCAAGTTCATGGTTCACCTTCCAAGGCTAAAACTGGCGAGGTAAAATAAAATGTGTATCTTCTAGGAGTAATGGTATGTCTTCTGTTATCATTAGAATTAGCAAAGCCTCTTCTAAGCTTTTGAACTTGACCTTTGGAAGGTTTATATTTTATAAAGCTGTATATGCTTTAATAGAAGAAGGAAAACTGAATCTGTTCAGATACTGTTCTACTATAAAACTATATGTACTATTGTACATTTTTCCTTTTTTTTTTTTTTTACAACATTATTGTCTTAGAAAATACAGTGGTGAGGGCATTGTTCTACTTGTGACTTGGTTTGTGGAAAGCTTAGCCTGCTTCCATGGTTTTGTCAAAACAAGTAACAGCATTATGTAAACAGCTAATCTAAATCATTACAGATATGTATGCTGCTGTAACTATTGTTGGTCTTCACAATACTGGTAGTTTTCTGGGGCAATCTGCAGGAATTTGACTTCTCCAGTGTCTGTCTTTCCTTTGGACTGTTTACATATGTGAATTCTGAGAAGCTTTTCTGTCCCTCAACTAACAACAAGATGTGTAGATGATGTCTTCCTTTTTTTTTTTTTTACTTTCTGGAAAGTAATAAATTCAGTCTGACTTTGTAATAACTTGTGCATGGTGTTGGCTCCTTTTCAGCTCTGTCAGTAAAGCCGCGAAGCTGCCAACAAGTCCAGGTTAATGCACTTCACTTTCCTCTAGGCACTGCACATAACAGGCTACCCAGCCAGCTGCCACAGAGCTCCTGAGTAGCCTCAGTCCCCAAACTAAAACAGTGTCACATCCCTTAGATCTGCGTGCACTGGAGAAACAGCTAGAATGACGATGCTGTAGATATGAGAGAGGATTTTTTTTTCTTTGCAAACACTTCATTTAAAAATTCCCCCATGCTTTTTATGCTGCATTTGTATCGTGCTTTGAATGTAAACTAATCTTGAGCCTGCAACAGAATCACTGCAGCTGGAAGCTACCTTGTTCATTCCTGTGACCCTTGACAAAAACGATAGCTTCAGCAGATTTAAGACCCCTCCCCCCCATGTGAGAGACTCTTTTGCATGCTCAAGATAGTTGAGCAACACTTTGAAAAATAAACTGAACATATGTAGTAGCTGCAAACTTAATGAAGCAAAGGAGCAACAGGGGAGAGGGGTATCATCACAGAAATAGCAGTGGTGCTAGCACAGCTGAGAAGGCCCAGGACCAGCCAACTGAGAAGAAATGTTTCATAAAAGGAAGACTGCAGTAGCAGTTGCTATTTGGTTAAAACACGGCCCCCAAGAAATGCCTTTAATTCCATTTTACTAAACTGGAATAGATCTTTAAGATTTCATCACATGCATTGACAAAAGAAATTAAATTGTAGCTCCCTTGGAGCAAGGATTTCTACTTGGAACAGAGCTCTTCTTTAAATGTGGTGTAACTGAAGTGCATTTTATCTATTGTACTTTTACCTTCCCAAAACAGAGCACAGCTGTTGGTTGGAGTGGTCCCTATTTTCAGCTTTTGCAGTAGTGCTACAGGTCCCTGCTTTCCCTTTCCCTGTTTTGCAGCTGCAAGCATGCTCTGCAGTTAGGTAGGAAGGAGTCCTGGCTTTGCAGACAAGGCATTGGACGTGGCAATCCCCTCCGAATTCTCACTACTGTGTCTGTTTGACAAGGCGGAAGGCTTCAAGGAACTCGTTGAAGTCGATGTTTCCATCTTTATTGAAGTCAATGCTGCGAACTAAGTCATTGATGCCGTCGTCTGTGAGTTCAATGTTCATGTGGGAGCTGAACAGCTTCCAGGTTTGGTGGAATTCCTCAAATGAGATGAGACCTGCAGGGCAAAAAGGCACAGCCACCTTAGCACCACGCTGCCAGCTCCTACTCTGTGCAGGGATGTACGCCTGCTCAGATTCACTACCTGCTTTCCCTAAACGAAGGGAATGACTTTCACATGCTGCAACTAAACTTCCTAGTGTGAAGAACAGTGGATAAAATACAACTTAGAAGCAGCAAAGAGACATAATACAACTTGCCAGAACCAAAAAAAACAGTGTAGGAATGAAGGTAATGTGTACCCTAAACCGTTAAATAAATGCCTTTGAAGATAATAAAGAAGACCAAAAGTAGAATGGAACACAGCACAGTGACCGGCACCCCCTGCACGCCTCCTTACCTGAGTGATCTCTGTCAATGATCCTGAATATAGTCTCCAAGTTGGATCTGTTCCGATAAATGACTTCCAACAAGCTCGACTGGATGCGCTGAAAGACAACATGGACACTCTTTCTACCCATTCCAACAGCTCTGTTTTCTCTGAGCAGTTACTGCAGACCCTCCCATAAGTAAAAATAGCTGCTGCGTTCAAGAGTTAGCCAGCAGTGCACAGGACACTGTGTGTGCCTCATGAACTGGGTTTGTGATGGCTGGACCATCTGTGCAGCTCTGCGTTACAGGAACCTTCCTGCCTGTCCCACACTGAGACCTTGTGAGCTGCTCTGCAGCACACTTTGACAGATATGAGTCCTTACCTCTTGGCTCCGCTGCTCCATGGCTAAATCATCAAGCCAGGACTTGTACTCCAGCATGCCATCCTCTGTGGTGCGCACCAGCTGTGGTCGCAGCATTCGCCACGGCAGTCCCAGGTGCAAGACTGACTCCACTGCCGTTGCCCAGTTGCTCAGCGTGATCCTTCCTGTAAGGAGAAGAGAAAGCCATGGAGACCTCTGAGAGGCTGGTGGCTGAAAGCACGTAAAGATGGCTGGCGCGTTGCTTGTTTCACCTGCTGCACCACTGTCACCTCTAGCTGCTGCACAGGGCCACCTCCAGAAGATCCATTACACCAAGCCACAGCGCAGCCGGCTCTAAAAGTAAAAATCCTCGGCTACTGTGCTACTGCCAGCAATGGCTCCATTTCTCCATGGTACACTTGAGCACCTGGGTATAGGTAAAAACCCTACATGGCCATGCAGACATCAGCCTGCAACAGCCGCTGCAGGGCACAAGCACATGCTGCCCCCTCCAGCCTCAGCCAGCTTTTGACCACCGTAACAAATCAGTGGGATTGCAAACCTCTGAACACTGTGAAGACACACTGACTTTGGATATTTCTTTCTAAATTTGTGACTGACAGCTATGTGTGCCCTGCAGCTTATGAGCTGTGCAACTCCACTAGTTGTTCCTCGGTGGCCCAGGAACATAGAAAAGCCCCAAGGTTAACAGCTGCTCTAACAGCTAAACTGGACTTTTTTGAATGATTTGCTGCTAGGGAAGGTACACCCACAACAAAGTTGTTCTGCTGACTGCCCTGTCCCTGTTTCCCCCCTAAGCACATGCAGAGAGATCTCCTCAGCACCATGACTCAGTTGCCTGACCAGCAGAGCTCTCCTAGCTGGCACAAAAGCAGCCTGAGGATTATGACGTGCACCTAACTTAGCCTCTCCAACCCCGTCCCACCAGGGGATTATTTTAGCAGCTCGTGGCTCAAATTTACCTGTATTGTCCTTATCGTATGCCTTGAATGCGCTGATGAGAGCGGAGGTGTGAGCAAACAGCTTCTCCCGCAAGGCTCGAAAGGCTGACTCCTCTACTCTGCTGATTCTGAAGGATGCAGAAAAGACAGAAGCACGTTCCCAGTCCTCTGCATTGTCCGTGGATTGCCCACACCCTCACACAACTGCCCTGCATGTGTCTGGAGCAGTATTTCCCCCAATTGATCCAGTGAATCCCTGCCATACCACAGAAACCGTTGCCCTTCCTCTACAAGCTGTCAGCAGTCAGCTCCAGTTCAGGGAAAAACAATCCATCCCAGCGAACTTCTGCAGTTTGTGTTTACCCATTTTTGTTTCCCCATTTTTGTTGCAATGGTTCTACCATGCCAGTCACAGGGGCTTTTAACAGCTGTGCAATTTGTGAAGCAACAAAGGGTCACAAATTGAAACATGGCTTTGGAAAGAGAAGCTGGAAAATCAGCAGCCAGTAATGAAAAACCCCTTTCTGCTCTTGTAACACTTCCTCCTTGTCCCCCTGAACCTCACTCAGTAATTTCTGCTCAAAGCTTGAATCTTCCTTTAGGGCTATTTATTTGGTAAATCAAGCTGTGAAAGTTCAGCTCTGCAGCCAAACTTTCTCAAAGCTCCCAAAGTTTTCCCTTTGGGAATTTTGGCTTGGTGAATACTCAGCAACAAATATTCAGCACTTGCCTTTGGGTCATGGTGAGAGTGTGGGCTGTCTTGTTGGCTTGGTACTGAACAAAATGAGGGACCAGGTCCGGCCCCAGCTTCACGTAGGCTCCCCTGTTGCTGCCGATCTCATAGTAGTTTGAAGCTGAAAATATGGTCAGTACCTAACCCCAAAAAGAGAGGCATTTACAGTCAGTACATGCATCCTCCATTATATATGCATCAGTGAAAACTCCCATCCCATCTGGAGTAAACAGATGGTGAAAGTAAAATGTTTTATGTGGAAAAGGAAAAGTGAGGTGAGAGTTCCTCGAGGGTGACACTGGCCTTGTGTGGTTCTGGCCATGTGCTGGAGTCCTGCGATTTCTCTGCACTCCTGACAAATTTCCACTGCAGTGAGCAGAGTCCAGGTGCCTCAGCTGAGGTCATTGAAGTCACCCTGAATCTTCTGAGAGCCAAATTTTGCTGCATCAGCTTTTTTAATGCTGCTTTTATATTTCATCTTCAGAAACAGCTGCTTTAAGCAGGGGCAATAGCACAAATGGGTTCAGATCTTTTCCCAGCTACAACGCAGAGGAAGGTGTTTTGCCTGCATAACAGTCCCCCTGACAGAGAGGCTGACTTCAGACTGCCCTGACCTCACATCTCAGCTGGGAGCACATTTCAGTAACTCCTGATACGGCCTCTCAAAGATTTTGTATGTATTTAACAAAACCCTACTGGAAGAAATGAAGAGCTGAGATGAAACACCTCAGAAACCCTGCCCTGGCAGGATGGAAACCCAAGCATCCTTCACAGCATGCCCCTCACCAACCTTGCGGTTGTGACAGAACTCATAGCCCTCTTGCTTGCACTCGTGGGAGCGGATGAGGAACTGCAAGTTGTACTTCTCAAGGATCTTTGCTGTCACATCAGGCCCAAAGTAGCAGCCACCACCTCGCACCTTATTTTCTCTGCAGCCCTCCTGAGGCATGGGGTCACTCCAGAGAATGTCCAAAATCTGAAAGGATTGGAAAAGTTCACTGAATAATGTGTATTTGTCAACCACCACCCATCAACTAAGCAAGTACAGCACCATCTCTGCATGCCTGGACTTCTGCTGTTAGCATAATGCAGAGATGTTTCCTGAATCCCCGCTGAACCTCCTTACTGCTTTGCAGGACTCTCACAGACCTGAGCCACCACAGAGGTGACAACACTGTTGGCCTGGAGCTACAGCCACACTCAAAAGTGCCTGGGGGAGAGAGGCGTTCATAAATCAGGCCTGAAAGAAGCTTTCCCTTTGATCCCGCTAGATTTCAAAAAGCCTTTCCTGTCCTCCTCGAGCCCAAAACATGCCCCAAAGCAAGAATGCCTGGCAGATCCTGGGGCCATGAGTGGACTTAGTGTTAAACTCCTTTACTCCCCGGTCAGGATGTTCAGCAGCCTCCACTAATATAAGTGCTGACTCAGTAACCCACTGCAAGGATTAAAGTTTAATCTCTTTAACCCTGACCTCAATATACAGCTTTACGCTGATAAGGTGTGTGATGCCAGGATGTCAGGGGCAGTGTGTGGTAAGGAATGATGGTTTCACAGCACGCAGGCTCATGAAGAGACTGATCCAACAGAAAGAGGAAATCGAGTTTCCAGGCTCCGATTCACCTAGTGATCTCACTGCACAGCCTGGATAAAACCAGAAGCTACTCTTAGTACTCTTAGTGCTCCTAGCATCCAAGATCACAACTCCCTCATCAGCAAACGACACGCTCATTCATTAGCTGCAGAGCTGACCTCAGATACTCCACGCACACAGCAAGGGATATAACCACTGGGCTCTACAGTCAGTCACCTATTATTTCTCTCCCCTGCAGTGAATCAAAAAAACCTGTCACCCCACGCTGTGCCTGAGCAGCAGTTTGATTTATCCAACAGATGCTGTGCTGGTGGCAGACGCTGGGACAGAGCCTTGAGTGCAGAAAGCCAAAAGCCCAGTGAAGAGCCTGACTTGCAAGGCTAAGAGAAAGGCACCAGCAGAACACAGCTAGCACCAGTCCTCCTCTGGCACCTGTGCATTGACTTTCTCCTTAAATCCACTTTACAGAGCAGCAAAAATATCTCTGCAGAGAGGTTTGGGCACTGACCCACACATTTTATAGCAAGATTCCTTGTAAGAACAGAGAACAAAGCCGTGGAAGGCACCTACTAAAGCCAGGACCCCGTTTACACCGCTCACCTGCTTCCACTCTTCCTGGCGAGTCCAGCACGGCGCATCCAAATCCGTTAAGGAGACCATGCTGGAGTAGGTGGGCTCCTCGTCCTCCGACTCACTGATGTCCACCAGCCGGCGGCACCACTCGATTTGCTCCTGCACCGTCTGCCGGACCCACCTGGAGAACTCCAGCCTGTTGGCCATGCTGGGAGCCTGCGCTGGTCGGGGCTGCAAGGGTAAACTGGGCAGTGCTTCATTCCCTGCAGGGTCAGCCTCTGCGTTCTCCCCGTTTACCTCCTGTATTTCCACGTTTCTGTTTGACTCCTTCCTTTTCTTCCCTCTCAAGACAGAAATAAACTGAAAGAGGTAGGAAAGGAAACAGATGGTCAAACCGCTTGGAAAGCTGGAGCTCTAGCTCTAGCATCTCCCACTGGAAATCTGTCAAGTGACACAGGCCTCTGAAACGCAATTGCCTTTGGTGTTTAATGGTAGGAGGTTACTAGTGCCACCCTCTCAGGATGTTCCACTCTTGGTTTACAGCTGGGGCCACACATCCATCCTGACTATGGATCCATCTCTTCTTCATTGACTTTGTACTGCTCAGACACTCATGAAAGACAGATTACATGGATTTAATCTGCAATGGAAACTAGGCAGCAGAATGAGGGAAAAATCAATCGCTAAAGCAGGTGCTTGTCATTAGATCTGTGAAGGGAAGTAGTATTTGTCAACTAAAGAGAGGCAGATGCAAGTTAATGACTTGTCACAATCCCTCTAGAAATAGTGGGGATGGAAAAAGAAAGAAAAGAAAGAAAAGAAAGAAAAGAAAGAAAAGAAAGAAAAGAAAGAAAAGAAGGAAAGAAGGAAAGAAGGAAAGAAAGAAAGAAAGAAAAGCTAAACAATCTAAAGAACTATAGGACAAAATCCTGTTGTTGCTATGTTTTTACTGTCAGCACCAGCACATCTGTTTACCCAATGCCATTGTCCACCAGTTAGCTGGCTATAACCGATCCTCTCGAGTTCCAGAAATCGAAAACTCCTTTTCCCTTCACACCTCCTGCACGCATCCTATTAAACCAAAGCAGTGCACCCCGAGCCTGTACCTAAACACACTTTTTGGCTAGGAAGATCATCCTTTACATTTGTCAACATCCAAGCTGACACACAGGAGTAAGCTCTCCAACCATAAATCAGCAACACTGTTGTCTCGAGGAAATAAAACCTACTTTGTTCCTTTGAATTTTCTCCAGCATGTCCAGGTCAGTGGTATCAGAGACGCCTCCATGTATAATGAGGACTTTCTGATCAATCAGGGTGGCCAGGGGGAGCCAGCAGAAGACATTCTGAATCATCTTCAAGATTTTCTTCCCATGCACCTGGGAGGACAGGGCAGAAAGGAAAAGATGAAGCATCGAACCTTCAAAGCCTGTGTCTCATGTGCTGAAGGAGACACAAACATGTTCCTACCTTGTATTTCTGCATGACTTCCTTGGCGAAACCATACCTGTAGGAACAGAAGAAAGGAAGTTCAGTGAGATTTTGCAGCGACGCCACTGACATTGTGATCAGCCCCACACAGAACCCATACCGTAAGTTGACCATGTGATCTTCATGGTTCCCACGGTTTAGATGAACCTCTTTTGGATAGATCAAGAGGAAGGTAAAGAGGATGATAAGGATCTCGAGGGACTGTTTGCCTCTGTCTACAAAGTCCCCATTGAACACGTAGGACTTGGAAGGGGAAGGAAGGCCATTCTGCAAAAAACAAGGGACAGGTAGATGTTACTAGAGAGGCCTCCCCGTGACGCTCAAATATACCTCCCCACTAGCTGCACACTCACCCCAAGTCACCTTCTACAATAGATCCTAACTCTTATTTTTATCCTGTAGGCTCCCAGTGGTAAATGCACTGAGAAGTGAAAACGGAGTCAGGAGATGGAGCCATTGGTGTCAGGACTTACAAAAATATCCATTAGCACCTGCCAAATGTACATGTCTACCATAACAGTTCTTACACATTTAAAAGTCAGCAAGAGAATAAGCTTTTGCTTTGTGAAGCCATTTAAAACCGATCAAAATAGCTGGACAATTACATCTCAAGGGCCCAGTTTTGCAAATGCTTCTCAGCATGACCCATGTGATACCTCTTACAATGCCTGGGCAGTCTCACCAAGTATGGAGCCTACCTTATAAAATATGAGGAACAAGTCATCCAGCTGGCCATGCAAATCTCCTAACAGGCACAAAAAGACAAGTCACAGTATGCTTACTTTTAACTTTAAAAGACACCAATAAATAACTTTCTATAAAGTATCTCTATAAAGAAAGTTCAAGGTCCAGAGTAAAGTAATACATTCCTGACACTGAGGCAGCATGCCCAGAGCAAAAGGACATGATATAAAGGCTTGAGCTGAAGTCTGTGAGAACAAACTGCTTCACAAGCTCTGTGCATCTCTCTTATGATGACACAAGATGGCACAAGAAATTGTTTGACTTTGATCATTACACAGGAGAAAGGTTTGCATACAAAATAATCAAACAAAATTTTCATTTAATGTGTTATTGACTGCACACAAAATTCTGTGCATAACACATGGTTTTCAGAAATATCTCAAAGTTTTAACATAAGTCTTAGAGCAGGAAAATAACGGTGAAAAGTTTTGTCTCTTTCAAATTTATCTGATACAACTCAAAGATGTGTGAGTATCCTCGATCTGAATGCACACACTGCCAATTATGAAGACTTAACCAAAACAGCTCCAGGACTTGGTTGCTTAAATAATTCCAGGGCACAGAGCAGGACAATAAATGAGCCTTGAGGCCAGTCCTTGACTGGGTGCAGTTTCTGTGCTTTAGAACAGGGATCCCAAGTTCCGGGTTACAGAACAAAGACAAAATTGAATCCAGTTGAAAAAAAAAATCTAAATTTTTGTGGTAATGTATAACAATTGTAACAGCCACGGGCCATCATCAGCACCCCTCATTTTATGCTAAGACAAATGTATATCCTTATCCTCTCCTTTCATACCTCCTCCTCTCTTTGCATTTTTATAATCACCCTGACAACACTGCTGCTACAGCAGGCTATGGCAAGCTAAACGCTGCCATCAAGGGGCAGTTATCAAACCGTCCTCTTCCAGACCAAGCAGAAATGAGGCCACAATGGAGAATTGCTCCCGCCAATGTTCAGGCCAGTCTCAACAGCAGCTCAAATACAGCACCATAAGGTATTTTACCAGACATTTTAAAGGCAGCCCCAGCTGCTTCTCAATACACCTTTTACTTACAGACTGCAGTTCTGTTCCACATTTGAACAGTACCAATTTTCCATCCCTTCCACCTAAGCACTCTCCCTCCAAAGACTGTGCAGTGCCCTCCCACCCAAACGTACCGCACACGGTGACCTCCTCGCTGTAGCAGGTGGAGACGTGACTGATGTTTGGCAACTGCTTGAGGTGCTTCCTGGTCTCATGCAGAAGGTTTAAGACATAGCGAGCGTGGAGCTGCTACTAGGAGAAAGCGAAGGAATTAAAGCTCTGAGCAGCAACCCAGCTGCCTGCAAAGGCCCCAAGGACCCATCACGACAGTCAGAGCTGACCTACAGGCTTGCAAACAAGACAGCACAAATACCAGGCAAAAGCAGAATGGAAGAGACTTGTCCAAAGCAGCACTGCCTTGGCATCAGCACAGCTGGCAGCAAAACCCTGTGGTGAAAATTATATCCTCTATGCAACACCATCCCCTAGAGCAGAAGTTTCAGCCTGGCATCACAGGTAAGAAGCTGCTATCTTCTACATCTTTCTTTGCATTCTCCACGTAAGGCCAGATTCTGAGCTGCCATGTAACCTGCATAAATACGTTCCCTCAAAGCCAGTGAGGAAGAATTTAATGTTAGTCAGGACTCTAGAGGCTTTGCTTTACAAGTCTGAATTTCTTTGGGGAAGGGAGGTTTTGACCTGTTTTGACCTATTTTGCTGTTCAGCACCTCATCTGAGGGATGGAGGCAGAACAATTGTACAAGGACTCCACTCATTAGGTTTGCTGAATTGGTAATGGACTTCCTAATAATAATAAAATAATAATAATAATAATAAACCACACAATTCTATCTTAGATTTAAAATATATATTTTTTCCCCATGAATTGGATATGCATGGCACAAAACATAATTTTGATCACTTCTTTCCACTTGGGCCATCCTATACATTCCTACAAATAGAGGCATTGCAACAAAAAATGACAAAAGAATGTTTCAACATGGACTGTTGTATCTTTTTATTTTCCCTTTTGAAATGAAATTAAGGTTAACACTGGCACATTAACTACAAAAATTTTGTGTTTTTGTTAGAACTGTGTTCTCTGAAAAGAAGTTTGCCCTGGGAAATACCTACCAGATCATTTCTACCCACTTTGCTTAACAGCCTGCCAGCTGCTCATATTCAAATCAGTTTACTTGCTAGGAAGTCTAAAAACAAATCATCTGTCCCACACCTCTATATGCAGAAGGGGAAAGTGTGGTTCCTTTTGGGATCCTTACTTGTTTCTGTTTGAAAGCTTCCAGCAAGGCAGTCGCATGGTCAGGAAGGAGGGGGAAAGAGAGATGGGGTCCAGTGTAGGAGTCTGGCACCTCCATGGATTCATAGTCGCAGTACCTTTCCAGCTCAGCCTCTTTGAAGCTTTCCCCACTTATGAACATGCGACTGATAAAATCCCCTGGATGACAGGTTGGTTGGTTGGATTGTTTATTTAAAAAAAGAAAGAGACAAGAAAAAGTTAATACACCATTCTTGTTTTTTTTTGTTTGTTTGTTTGTTTGTTTGTTTGTTTTGCTTGTTTTTTGTTGTTTTGTTTGTTTTTTTTTGTTTGTTTGTTTGTTTTTTTGTTAGGGAAAAGCTGTTTCTTTAGGCAAGAGCAAAAAGCATGCAAAACTATAATGAGGAGCTGTCTCCTATGTTACACTGTTTTTTTCTAAACCTGCAACCACGTTCTCAGTTTTGCATATTTTTTTTTAATTGCTGTAACATCTTATAACCAGATTTCAGACCTAAATTCATTAGCAAGCTCCCAGCACTAAGAAATAATATACAGTGCTCTCTGCAGGTTCAGAAAGATACCCTATTGGTTCCCACTGCACTTCTTTCCCCCCACCATTATAGGTGAGAAACTAAATAATGTAGATTATCTGAAGCATCTCCCTAGAGACAGATCTTCTATAGCTTCAGAAATGGACTCTGCAGAGTGCTGGTTACCAGGGATGACTGAAAAAAGGGCAGATTTCTAATAGTGCTCTTAGAAAACATGCTGAGGTTTTATTCCCCCTTCTAGCTCTTAAGGAGTAGGAATTACCCCACATTGCTTGCACAGCTCTTACATTGTCCTTGTAATTCAGTCCCTATTCAAATTTGTAGGGAGTCTACAAAAGACACACACAAACTTACTCTCTTTACTGCTGCTTGGTGTGAAGTGGTCCATGAGGTAGCTGAAGAAGTTGTGAAGCTGCAAGAAGAGACAAAGCCCATCATCATTCACTCTGGAACATCCCCAACACCCACTGGAAATTACGTAGAATGGGAAGCTGACAAAATCTTTTTACAAGTATTACCTGCCCATGCCCTTCTCATGTTTTCTGGCATGTACAACAAATCAGACTGTAGTTATTTGGTTTGATATTTCTTGTAATTAAGTAAAAGTAGTAGCTTTCCCTTCAGCCATACAGACAGAACACCCATAAGCCCTCTCCCTGCTCAACAGCAAGGCAACCATATAAGAGAACATCAAGCAAAGTTCAAACAAAACAACAATTGCCTCTTGAGTTCAGACTCAGGACAGGGCTGATGATGTTAAATGCTCCTTATAAGTTTATTTCAAGGTTCATTTCTTAGCATTTCATCACACACACAAGCATGCAGGAAATTGATAGGCAGAAAAGAAGCACGAAACCCAATCTTTGGTACACCAAAGCACTTGCAGGCTTACTAGCCAGTAGACAGAAACAAATGCATCTGTGGCAGAGAGAGCATCCTTCTGTTTGAGAATTCGCAGAAGGGGCCCTGCCTCCCAGAATGGCAAATAATGGCAGGCCACAATGTTCTCCAAGAGGGAAGAGGGACTAGGCTCCAAAGGAGACAAGAGTTCATTAAATCAAAACCAAAACCCAAACAAATAAAATCCCACACTCACAAATAACAACCCTCTCTAAATTTAACACAAAGTTGTAAAGTTCCTGACACATGGAGGCACAAGGTTACGCAGTTTTCCTAATACACGATGCTCTTTCCTCCCCAGGCTACTCTACTACTGCCACTTTTACAGCAGCAGTCCTTGCAAACCTTCAGGCAGAGTCTTATTTCTCTCCCTCCGTAAATTAGGGTCCTAAAAATCATGATACATCTTACACACCCACATAGGAAGAAGCTGCCTGCTTCTGCCCTAAAAATAGTGTACTGTTAGCTAGCTTCAGCACAGAGAGGCTGCATTCAGACAGAAAGCTGGGAATTAAGCTTCAGCCAGTACCAAAATCACCAAAAGAGGATGTCTCTTCCCACTCACTCTTTTCCTTAGCACCTTACCTTGATCTGATCCTGCTCACAGGCATACTCAATGGATTGAAAGATTCTCCAAGTGCAACGTCGGCGCATTTCCAGCCGAGCAACATAGCGCCGGTACCACCTTTGGATCAAAACGGCTGCCTTGAAAGCTAGGGGACAAAAACAGAAACAGCCTGGTGAGCTGCAAGTGGCCACAGCAGCTGAGATATTCTGCTTCTTCTCCTTTCCTGACCCTGAAAACTCAAGAGGGACCTTTCTCTTCCAGGAGCAAGTATTCGGAAAGGGTGTTCTGGTGCCTAAATATTAGGAATAACAGAACACCCACTTCTTTTCACCCTGTTGCAAGAGGGGATCTGACTCTGCTCTGAAGAGCTTCTAACCATCACTGCCATCTCTTCAGCACCTGTGGTAACAACTTATTGGGGCCTAAAGGTCCAAACAAATTCTTCAGTGTTAAAGCACAATTTCATCCCTTTCCATCCACCTTCATCATTTTCACGTCCCCCTTATAGTCTAGGTACTGGGGCTTCAGGAAACCATACACTAGACTGAGGCTACACAAGATGTTACGAGGGAAAATGAGACACTGAGGTCTAAAGAACCTCAAAAATACAGGTTTTATCTCCCTTCCTTTATGCCAAATAAATACCTCAGCTTCTGTAGTTCTGGGCAAACTTCAGGTGTGATTTGTTCTAGTGTAAATGTTAAGGTGTTATTATCTTGGACTGAATTAACACATGTAGTGGAAAGAGGAAAACAGCCCTTCATCCACTTAATGATACAGAAGGAGGGAAATGCCAGGAATTCACAGGTCTCTCTGGTCATGGGTCAATCTACAGCCAGCACTGGCACCAGGCTCTTGCCTCCAAATGATGGCCATATGGCCTTGTGTTCAAAATATCGTAATTCCTCCATATTTCCCCAGATCCAGTGATTTAAGATAAAGCAGTGTACTTTAAAATAAAGCACAGTGGTACAGTTTTCCATTTACTTTTTCAAATTCTGCAGCAGAACTTTATGTACCCCTGGAAACTCTTACATCCTCCTTAGCTGGTCTTGACCCCATTTGGATTGCCTGGTTACTTTATATCACCTTGCCAACTCTGCTACTTGGTCTCTCTCTTTTTATTAGGCTCAGTGCTCTTTCTGTTCACTCCTAGAGTCCTGTGTTTAAAACATTTTCTAAAAGCACTTCTCTGCGTCAGCTTCAGCTGGGAGAGGGACAACTGCTCTATCTAGAGGCTGGCCCCAAATTCAAATGAAGACAAGAGTTAGCCTTGCTGCAGAAGCTTGTGTTCCCTTGGCATATGGTTTGTGAGAGAGCACTGCTATGTTCACCAGAGCAGGCAGAGCAATTAATTGGGTGTGTGGAATGAAAAAGCTTGATTAAAAAGAAAATCCCCCCCACCCCTACCCCAAAGGCTGCTAAGTGCTGGCAAGAGACAAAGAGATCATATTAATTCAATTAGCTTGTATTAATTATGTAAAAACCTGATGTACTTCAGCAGGAAACACTGCTTGACCTTTAGGTAAAGAAGATATCCCAATGGCTTATGTATTGAAAATAATAATCCTTCTAATCTATTTTACTGTAAAACCACCAGGAGGTGCAGAGCACGGAAGAGCTATTGCTGTTGAGCAGACGGGGAACCAAGTCACAGTGAAGTCATGGGCAAGAAGGTAAGATTGGTTACCCTTAATTTGAGAATAACTTATGTTAGACTTTGTCTGGGCTTTATATCTTGCTGAGAAAACGCTTTCTGATCTGCTGGGCTATGAGAAAGTTTTAAAAAGCTGACTTTGTTTTCTGCCTTTTGTGTACCCGATGCTACTTCTTCAAGCCTCCTTTATATCTTTCACACTAGCTGCCTTACTCCCTGTACAGCAATTTGGCTGGCATGTAGCCAGAAGCACAGTCCCAATCACTCTAAAATAAATAACTTCTGAGCATGTTGCATTCCCCTAACAGCAGATATAACATCCAATTACTGCAGCAGGAGCCAGATATACTTCAAGTGAATCCTGAGAAGAAATGTATAGCTATGACTGCACATATACCAATGAAAACCAGATCCTTTTTCAGATTAAAAAAATAAAATCAATGAAAGATTGGTCACCAAGCACACACTGAGCACATATACCACCATCCACAGCATTTTAAGCTCCAGATGGGCAAGGCATAATTTATTTTTTTTTAATACTACTTTTACATAGACTGACTCTGCAACTGAAAAAGCCAGGTACTCTAATTTACCAGCTTACCTGGGTGAGTTGCATCTGGGAGTGTTTGTACTAGTTTAGAAAAAAAAATAATAAAAAAGGAAGAGAAAGAGATTTATCCACATTTTATGAGGATCCAAGAAGTAAACTGAATCATACATCAACACATAAGCTACTGCATGTGTGCCAAAGTGGCAGCACCCAAACTCAGCTACGCCTGCCTGTTCATGTCAGCAGTGTAGTTCACAAATCAGCTGTGAACAAATACTGCCTTCGTACTCTGCAACCATTTATAACCAAACCAATTGCCTGAAAGTGAGCGTCCCACAAGTATCCTTTCAGGTCTCTTGCAAGTGCCAGCAAAGTATGATTTCCTGAGAAGGCACTGCAGAAATACAAGTAGATAGCTACAAGCTGATTTTAACAACAGCTCCAACAAAAAAAAGGAGACCTCGTTCTAAGAAATGGAAAGCCTATCATAAGAAATTATTTTCATCTACATTTTAACTTCTAATTAATGAGAATACAAGCCAGAAAACATTCTCTTTAACCTGGCAGATACTTATGCAGCCCAAGTTCTCCCCATCATACAGGTTTATTTAATGAAGATTAAGTTGCACATCTATGCAGGGAAATGGCAACATTTACACCATGGGTATTTTCTACCACTTCTCCACAACCTAGGCAAGAGAACCAGAGGCCCCACAGCAGACAGAGGCAGCTGATGCCCTGTCAGCACAGCCCTGCTCTGTGCCAGCTGGTACCAGCTGAAGGTCTGGCCTGCTCCCTCATCACAACTTGTGCAGAGCTCCAGCCTCAGCAGGCAGGGCAGAGCCCAGTGGTTACATTGGAAACTCCTGAGCTGCTAGCTCCACTTCTGCAGATCACCAAATCTGAAGGATTTAAAAAAGGAGAGACAAGAAATTGACAAAGATTTTACTGCCATTGGAAATTGTTGATGAGGTATCAGATTTAATGGAGGGTTTCAAATCTAATTAGTTTTATGTTATGCTTTCTATGTTATGAACAAGCCCCTGTCATAAAATCACCCTGAACTTCCTGAGAAACTCCTTGGTTCTCTGGTGCTACTGGCAGTAGACAACTCTAACTTAAAGAAAAGGTGGAGACTTTTAATAAACAAAAATTACAAATACATAATGCTGAGTCACAACAGTATCTCCACTCTCCTAATTTCTAAAAGCAATCACTAGTTTTGCTTTCAAAACATTTGCAAATAGTTTGTACCATACTGCTGTTCTGCTACTGCTGATGACTGAATGAAACAACAAAGAAAATTAGTCTTTTTTTTTCTTTCTTCATGCTTTGACTTTTAGTTTTTCTTAACCACAGCATCTTTCCTTCTTTAGAATCACATTTATTTTGGCTTTGCTAATGTTTCTGCTTTATCAGTCTTACATCCCTAACACAGTCTTTGAAGAGGAAGCCCACCAGAAGCAGCAGGGTGTTTTCATCTTTCACCCTGTCAGCACATGAGGTTCCAACACACACAAATTAGCCAGAAATTGATTAATTAATCTGAATTCCAACAGAACTGCTTATTGCTGCTTCACTTCTGGTCAAGTTTTGATTGATTTTAATCTAATCCTGGGTCTAGATAGCTGTTATTTTCTGAGTCTAGTGTTGGTATTCTGCATGACATCTGAAATTCCTCATCATAGGACGTGACTGAAAGATATTACCTCATCTCAGTACTATCAAGAAAAAGGAGTAACATAGAAAAGAAGCCAATCCACCACAACCTTCCAACAGCACGTGCAGGAGTAGGAGCAGGAAAAGATTACATTTCAAAGAATCACTCACCATTTTCAGACTTCTGCAGAGAGTACTTGTAGTTGGGATTTACAGAACTACCAGATCCCATGTTTTCCAACCAGTACTAGAATGCTGTCGACTGGCCCAGTATCATCAAAACCATGCGAGAGATGCAGGAAAGCATTCGATCAGAATCAAAACTGCTGCAACATGCCCCACAGTGCTGAGTCTATAATTAAATATATTAACACTTATTAAGATCAACAAGCAGATGTCCTGTCTTATGCCCAAGTACATCTTCTACTACCACGTTCCTCAAACTACTTTATTGTCTTCTAGACAGTCTGAGATGAGGATTTCTGTCTTGCTGTTTAAAATTTCAACCCAGCTATATGAACAGGAATAATTCCAGCACCTTTGCCAATTGGATAAAAATATCAGAGATTACATATCTAGGTACTGTAATTGTACAGTAGATGTATAAACCAGGCATTCAGGTACTCACACAATATTTCATATACCTAATTTTAGACTCCTATACTTTTAGCAATATGGCTCTTTGATGTGAACCTTCAGTTCAAATGGTACAGTAAAATATGCTTGACTGAGCATTAAGAGCAGACCACATCTCCAAATCCTCATGCTACCACCCCCGTTACTCACGCACAGGTGAAGCACCCAGATGAAGTAAAAGGTACTAAAATACTACATGACTGCATATTTGAGTCATTTGCCATATAGCAAAAAATCAATATTTTTTTATACTGATCTGGAAGAATTAAAATAATTAAGTTGATTCAATAACACTCAGAATATGCAAATATATTTATGTATATACCATCTCTGAAGGATAACTCTCATTACAAGGGACAAACATATATATGGTATTTAAATCTATTTGCAGTTCCACAGCTAGAGGGGAGATAAGTCTAAAATAACAATTAGCTATCATAAGAAAATAATCAGCTTTGTGAAATAAATACTGCTTTTCTTCACCTCATGGATCTGCTTGAGTGTGGGGGTGTATTATGCCATCAATTGCTCAGATCCTGGCCAATATAAAAGGACAGGACAGCCAGACTTTTGTTCACCTCACTGCTGCAGAAAACTCTGTTCAGAGCAAAAGGATCCTGTTTCAAGAATAAGTCAATTTCCAAAACTTCTCACTTTGAGGACAATCAAAATGCCTTTTTTTGTCAGACACATTTCCTCTGAGGGAAGTAAAAAATGTAGGAAAAATAAAACTCCATGGATGACCACGACAGTAGTCCCAGGCTGTATCACATAAGATTTATAAAATTTTTTATTCTGCCACAGAACTGGAGAGAGGAAGAAAACTGAGAAAGGAAAGGACGGAAAAAATCACCCATAACGATATTAGGTCTGGTGCTAGCACAAAATGTTAAAGGCTTTTGAAGGGTCAGGGCAGCAGAGGCACTTCTTCTCAGCAGGGGAGGGAAAAGCCCTTCCCTTCTCTCACCTCTTGCAGCCCTTTTGCCTACAGATCTGCAGAAAGGCTAATTGAAGGAACGTGTCCAGTGTTGTATAAGGTACATGTGCACAGTGCTTGCTCAGGATGATGATCCATGCTAAACAAAACATCAGCACAGAAAGTTTCTAGATAAATGCTGAAATTCTCTATCTTGCCCAGAATGCTGAAATGCACAAAGGCATTTTCACATTAACCGGATGATGCAATGGGAAGATAACTTACAATGTCCTTAACAAAATACCAGTCACTCTAGTTTTAGTGTAACAATATTGTTGCATATCAGTGTCAAAAGTGGCCTGAAATCACTGCAAATTATGCCCAAATACATCTGGTGCTTTATAGTCTTTTTTTCATATGCAGGTACTCTGACAACTTTTCAGATTATTAACTACTCAAATGGACAATTGCACAGAAAAAAAAATAAATCAGAATCGCTAGCATGTAAGGCTCTTATTTGTCACCTCCTATACAGGGAAAATCCCATTTCAGGAGAAACAGATTTTCAAGTTCAGAAACTCTGTGTGTAGACTTACAATTTCCATATGGATTTTCACATAAAGATGTCTTTTCAAAGAAAAATACCTGAAGATTTCACCAAGTATTAGCACCCCAGAGAAGCAATGATAGGAATGATCTGTTCTGTATCAGCAGCTTGCTTTAGAAACAGACATCCCCAATCACCTCCACTTAGTGCGTTCTGGTACACCTGGCAGAGCAGTCCGAAACAGCATGACACGGGCTCCTTTCAGATGAAAGACACCAGAGGACACAATCTGGCTACTAAACAGGAGCTCAGTCCACTGGAGCAGATTCAAGCCATGCCCAAGAAAAAACCCTGAAGCATGGCTAGTGCGGACAGTTGCTCCTCCACAGCGGAGGTCAACACAGCCTACATGCTTAGCTTTAAAACCTGATACTACCAGCCTTAGAGGAAGCTGGATGCTTCAACTTTTCAGAAGAGGTGAGCACTTTTAAAGATACCTTTAAAAATGCCAGCCAGCATGAGAAAAAAAATCCTTTTTCAGGAACTAGAACACTGCCAGATGAGTTTTAAAAACCAAAGAACGTATTTTAAATGTGTGCTCAGGTACAGAGGTAGGTACCTTGCTTGCCTACAGTGTATTCAGGGGTACTACCTACATGTTTTGATAAAACATGATCTTGGATTTGAGATCACTTTTGGAAAAACAAAATAAAACTTTTCCCCTGAAAAAAAAGGGCAAAAAACAACAACAGCAACAAAACCACAAGCATTTGTTGTTTGGACAGTTCTACTTTAAACATGAATTTTGGCCATCTGTACAGAGGGGTAGTCTGTGTTAGCGTACCCTAGGAGCACCTGCAGAGAGCAAACACAGGCACTAGCACTTACCTACATCTCTTATCTGGTTAACAGGTCTTTCCCAAGCAATTCCTGCAGCTGCCAACTTTTTGTTACCCACAGATTCTTCTGAGGGCCACAGCCTGAGCAAAGGCGTGCAAAGCAATAAGCCAGAGAATCCAAAGGAATGATACCTGCTTCAAGGGTGTGTTGAGTGAGGAAGAAATAGAGCTAACCCAACCGCTCAGCACCTCTGATCCTTCCTCATCCATCCCACAGTGAAATACGACCCCCCATACCTAAAACCCTGTTTGCAAGGAAAAGTTGCAGTGTAGGAGTCCATAAGGATGCAGCCTGAATGACATGGTGAAATTCAATGGTGGCATCACCTCAAATACAGGCTGTATTAAACAACTAGCTGAGATAAAACAGTGCATTTGTGAAACAACTGGCTGCCCACTCGTTTCTCACCAAAAACACAACCGAACAAGACATAGACTCAAGAGATGCACATAGATATAGGCAACTAACAGATCAATAAAGCTCAGTGCCTCAGCAGAGGACCACAAACACATATTGATGCATATTCCCTGTTCACCAGTTGGCGTTGAAAGGCAGAAGAAACTTCTACAGTCATACCCCACATACACCTCCCCAGACATGGGCTAACACACTTCCTTTTGCAACACAGGCTGCTGATGTGTTTAATACTACCCCATGATAAAATAACACATAAAACCCAATAAAGGAAAACTTGCATAAATCCCTCTGCATCAACAAGAAAGAAGGAAGGAAAGAAAGAAGGAAAGAAGGAAGGAAAGAAGGAAAGAAGAGCAACAACAAAAACCTAGGTAAATTTCCAGGCTTAACTGCAAGTATCAACTCTTACAAAATGAAAACCTATGACACCATTTTGAATTAAATTCTACACTCTGTCACATCACTGAGCTCGTCCAGATTACAGATCTGTGCAGAATTTGGGGCTCCACCTACTTGAATCAAAGTCCTGAAAGGAGCAACAAACTACTCCGCCATGCAAAGTTAACTCTAAAACAATGCACTTCTTAAGAAAGACAACACGTTCACATGTCATATGCACAACAGAATCCCCACTAGCTTGTAAATTTTACAGATATTTGGATGACCAAGGGAAGAGATGAACAGAATCTAGAAGGCAACGAGAGGATAAAACAGACTGAATGTTTACTAGGAATAAAACAGTGAGAGATGCAAAATTTAAACAAATTTTAAGTTCTGCTAGTAGAAAAACAACAACATATAGAAAATAATTTTGACAAGAATAAAAATGCGTGCTAGCACCAGGGAAAGTGATGATCCTTCCTTTCCCTCCTAGAGTAAATACCCCTGCTCCACGTGTACAACAGACTAAGCTTTGCTCATAGCTGGAAACAAGACAGTGAAACGTGGTTAATTTTACACATGCACTGAACTCTGCACCTGCACAGTTACTGCAGTGCCAAAAAGGAGAATTTCACTTAGAAAAAGTGATATATAGAAAGGACATTTCACCTCACCAAGTAACTACTGAAGACAAAACAGTTGCAGAGAAAAGAAAAATAAAACTTACCTTGCAACCAATTTCTAGCTTAAGGATTTATTAAAATAAACACAAAAGAAGCTCTCCACTTCTTAAATAATTGTTTGTTTGCTTATATAACCAGCATTTAGTACCCAAAGTGATCAATAATCTCTGAAGTGATTTACTTGATTACAGATTTAGAAACTCCTCCTGAGATCTAAATGATCAAGCAGGCTGTTCTCTTGGGCATGCAGCAGAAATTGCCATTGCTTTCAGCACCTGCAGTACACAACATACGTGCTGCTCTGCAACAAGCACAGACCCTTCGATTTACTTACTGCACAGTTCTGAGCAGCCTTAAGAATCCTCTCCCATGTGATGCTTAAGAAAGGTTACAGGTCTGAAATGGATTAGGATTACTGAAGAGGATTAGGAATGAGAAAGATGGTACATTGGCTTCTCTCATCTTAAAAGGACCAGTTTGTAAACAGCTTCAAGTTCCCTTTTGTTAAATGCAAATTTCTCAAAGAGAAGAGAAATAAACATTTCACCCACTCTCTGTGTTGGACTGAAAAATCTTTTGGGCTTTATAGCTAGGGAGTCTGGACTGCAGAAACAAAAAAAAAAAATGGACAAAGCAAGGATAACGAAAGTTAGTTCTAGTTAATTACGTATCAATTCTAAGTCATGAAGCTGATGGGGCTTGAGAAAGCAGAAAAACTGTTTTGTTTCCGTCTCTAAAATGTGAACACACAAAGCAGATGAAACGTCAAACAGAAGGATGACCAGTGAGCAATTCCAATAACTATGAATGATCCTTCTTTTTTTAAAGAACAAACAAACCAGATCCCACAAAAAAAAAAACACACTCTCTCAAAACAACCAGTGCTGCATTTATTGTTTCCTTATATATCCAGCATTGTTTTATTTTAACTGTTTAAAAACCTCTGCGTTTTTATCAATTTCAATTCTTAGACAAAAGAAGCTCAACATGTTTCACAGATTATCTAGTTTGTAATATATGTCATTTAACACTTTGTTTATATTTTTAGCATGTATTTAAACTGAGACCAGAAAGTTATACGTATCCTTCTGCTTAGCAAAATACATATACCTATATCTATATAGGCATAAAGGCTTCATTTTCTGAATGTTGTCTGAATGTTTGTTTATAAACTGATAAAACGCAAGGCTTTCAGAAAATATTTTAAAGGAACAAAAGGAAAAAAGATTATTTCAAATCTAGCTTCCCATTTAAAATTCAAAAAACAATTATTTTTTTTTTCACTAATGTGTTCTGTGGCTGAGCCTTACCACTTTCTGATCAGCTGATGAGACAATACAGGAGTGGACAACTGTTTGCTGAATATTCATGGATACCAAATATTTATGCACTCCAGATCTGTTTGTACACCTGGAAGCAAACATGTTTGATTCATTTTATAAAGGACTGAGAATCTGGGCACACCGCTGGCAGAAGATAATCAGCCTAACACTTCTGAGGTCAAGAAGACTATGCAAAATTATTCCTGTGAGGATTGTTTTGCCTTTACTTGTGGGTGGCAGTTACATAAGGAAACCCTGGTGGAATGAGGAGTCACTGTCTGCTCTGTGGATTAAAGCAACATCATCCTGATATCTCAAAGATATTGTAACTTCCATTATTCACATCCTCTTCCAGAAAACCTCTATTTTTCAGTTTTATCAGTTCTGGTATATGACTACTAACATCATTATACAAACTGGGTCAAGACAAAGCTGGCAGCGCATTTATCCAGGCAGAAGTAGAGGATGCAGGTAAGTAGGTTACGACACTTAGCCAGACTCAGCGCAAGGAGATAAAGGGACCACATCTCCAGAAGGCTCACTCGGGAACAGTTTGCATAACCAGCACACCAGCACTGCGGATGGCATTGCACATATCTGGAAATGGCTCTCTCACCTAGCACTACGATCATACCTTCTCCTAGGTAAAATTTTCACAGGCACTCACCTGAATTTTGTCTGGTGAAGATCCAGACCTCTAAGCTTTATGTGAAGGTATCCACTGCTCTTGACTCCTTAAATCCTGTATTTCTGGGGTGCTTGCAAGAAGTGCCTAATTCACAGTACACGGTCACGGCACAACTAGGCAAAACAAAACAAAAACCCACCGCTGCACTAGAAAAGGGAGTTGTAAAGTTTCTGTTGAAGACAGCTTTCAAATATCAAAAGGAAAACAATCCATTTTCTAATCTCGCAACTATTCCATCACAAACTTCTATCATCTATTGTGGGGAAGAAGTCTGTATCATCACATCTCCTTAAATAACTCCTGATTTCTGATGCGTAGCCATATTTCCTCACCTTATACTAAATACAGTCCTCAGACAGACTGAAAATCTCTGTTTATGGTCCACTACCTTATCTACTGCTATAAGTCAAGTGCTTTCCATATTACCTGGGAACCATCTTAAGACTACATGCCTCTCAGTGATCTTTCATAAGCCTAATAAAAACAGCTGAAGAACTTGTGCACTGGAGAACCATAGCTGAAGAGCAAAGATACTGCCTGCAGTGGTATTCACACCGTGTAGTCATGTTCCTTTGCACTGATGCAGTAACTTTTGTCTTGAGGAAGATCTACGGAGTGCCTCAGGACAGGATGGCCACAGTGATGCAGCTGAACAAAGGCTGAGACAGTCTCACGAACTGCGGCAACCCTGTTCTCTAACTCTTCCAGCTTCCCTAGCACTCAGGCCAATTCTTGCTTGGCACAGCACCTGACCCTGCTGGGCTCACATTCACAGGCCCCATACAAGTCAGAAACAGATGATGACAGTGGTATTATCACCACAGGTCTTCATAAATCAAGCAATCAGCTGTGTATTTTTATTTAATTATGTTCAGACCTACATCCCACACAAAATATATTTAGTTTTTATTTATTAGTAAGTACATGAGTACAATCAAATTGCACAACTCTTTCCAAAAACAATAAAAAAACAGTTTTTAGTCATCAACAGTTGCTAGAACATGAATATAATTAAAATAAAATCAATCTTCCTTTACAGTTCATTAACAGTATCATCTGCAACACTTCAAAGAACTAACAAGTCATTATTTCCTGAATGGTTTGCACAATTAGTAAGCCAAAACAACTGTTCTGCTTTTGAGTGTGATTTTAAAAGCTTATGCTGGTCTTGGAAAGCTTCAGCTTTTCGCCAGTTTGGTCTGCTGAAATAAACAGATACATAGGTAAATAAGAGAGCATAGGTTTGTATGAAGTTAAAAAAGAAATGAACACTTCAGAATCTCTAAAAGTCCTGCTAAAATCTAATGTCCAATATTAACTGCTATTAATATAATACTAATAATGGTTTAAAAAGCTATTCAAACTGAAATGCAGTTTCTTATGGTCCTGCCAAGCCCCCACACACAACCAGAGTTTCTTGGAATAGAAATGTCTGTAACTTAGTGTTTTACTTTGAACACAGTAAAGCCACCACCTGAATCTCTGTGGGAGTTCAATCACTTCAACTTTTTCTGCAAGACCACTGGACAAAACCTGAGGATGCTAATGTTCAGCTGGTTATGAAGGGCTGTTACAAGCTAAGCTTGATTCTTCTTTGTGCCAAGTGCACCGACTTCACCTGCTAGGGTTCACCACTGGCAGGGCTTCCTGTCAAAGTCAGCCACTGGAAGGCATGTGAAATATACCACAGTAGTGGAAATGGTAAAAATAATAGGTAAAATGTTCATATAGCCAACAACTACCCGTAGCTCACCACACCTACCCCTTCCCCTCCGATAAAGTACTTTTCCTCAAATAATCTCCAAGGTTTTTGTAAAGAAAGTCAATACTTAACTCCTATCTCTGAATCAGCTAGGGAAGGTATTTACTCAAGGTCAATAAGCAAACCAAGGGAATCAGGAATCCAGACTAGGTCACTTGAGTGCCACTGCAGTGCTTTGCCCCTCAATGACCCTTCAGTTGAAATTTTATTTAAGTACAAGTAGCTAGGAGTACCAGCACATTACTTACACCTCTTCAATTCATAGTTCTAATCCATGTCTGGTACTTCTCTGGAAATGCAGCACTCATTACTGTGGTATACACTGTGTTACTGGTAGGGAAAAGAAGAAAACAGTGAGTGAAAAATCATTCCAAAGATGAGAAGATTAATTTAGAAAACTAGCAAAGCAGCAAGACAAATTTTAGTGGAAACAAACTGCTTAGGTACAGAAGTGTTAGGACGAGTGGGAAAGAGACTGATAAAAATGATGGCTGCTGGCACAAGTTTTCACGTTTTTCCTTCCATTTAGTACAGCAAAGAAACAGTATTTGTACATCTGTTTGGATCACTGTATTAAAAAAACGGTATTGCTAATTGTAACAGTCACAAAGATATAATCTTCTCCTTTCCAAATTTCCTCACACTTATAAGAAAGAGGAGAGGAAGTCCTCATACTGACTCTGAAGAACCCATTGCCAAGCTCTAATGTGAGTGACTGATCCAGAGAAGGTACTGAGCTCCATGTAAAAGCAAAGCAAAACAGGATAACCTGCGGAACAATGCAGAACTATAATGTTATACTGAAATCGGTCTGTTTTAAAAAGCCAGTAAATGGTACCTAAAAGCTATGTCCCCATTTACCACTTCTTTTTTTTTTTCACACGTCAAGCAGAGCTAAATCAGAAGCACCAGATAAAGCCATTTCTAGCGTTAACACAAATCCAACCTTTCCAAAAGTCAAAGGCACAAAGGAGTTGGTAAAAAGAACTGTTAAGAAATTACTGCTGTTCATGTAAGCTGTTACTTGTTTCACTACTACAAAGGAACTTCCCATTACCAGACTAAGCCTAACAAAGCACAGTTTCATGGCCAGCGAGACATGAGGAAGATGGCCAGAGAGGAAGAGTTCCGTGAAAGTCTTCAGCACCATCTGCACAAGCAGTAATCTATGCTGGGAAATGACAGGATACTCAAACAGATATGTAGGAAAATCCTGAGGACGTTTATGATGGCCTTTTAAGTGGCCCAAGGCATGGTAGGAAGCACTGATTGACATCTCTGAATCTAATACTTACTCATTTAAGACTGGCTTCACTGACAACACCTGTACAGAAAGTTTGAAAATGTGTCATTTTGGTGAAAAGGGAATTAAAATGCTATTTAGATACAGCAGTAGGATGAAGTTATAAACACAAATAATACAGAATCAAGAATTACTCTTGCTGTGTTTTAAGTATTGGACCATTTCACTAAAAAAAAAATAATTCTGAAATATACAAAATTGAAGTTCTCAAAACTGAGTGGTAAATATCACTCTTGTCTAACACTTTAGCTGCCTGCTCTAATATTTATGACTGCACTTGAACGAGGGAACTGCACGGGGATGATGGTGATGGGATTCATCGCTTACCCTTTCAACTTGGGTTGGCAGACTATTATGAAATGACTACACAGAGAGTTCAGAACCATTTTAATGCACAAACTTGTCAGCCTTAAACTCTCCAGAGGTGGCTGCGTGGCACATCCTTTTCACCGTGCCTTCCTTGCATAGCTTTAAAATCACTGACAACCACGTAACCACTTCTGCTTTGAAAGTGTTCCAAGTGAAAGTCTACGTGCCACATTACAGAATTTAAAATAAATACCTGAAAGAGCGTATCAAAATTGATATTCTGCTGTCCAGTAGCATTGAGAGCTTTCATGGCTGGAGTTCTGTGGGAGAACAGTGCAATATCATTAAACACAGTTTATTGTTCCAAAGGCTATGAACCACCACTGTGAAGAATTTCCTCAGTGAATGCGTTTAATTTTAAAATGCCCCTTATGGTCTAAACTTATCCACAGTTATGTTCGACTTAATCTAGACTCACACTGCTGAAGTTACTGTGTTACTACACTGTGAACTCAGAACAAAGGGAATCTGCCAGCAGCTTTTTGCAGACCACACATCCTAAAGATTGTGTGATGTCTGCAAGTCTCTCAATAGTGCCATCAAATACAGGATTTAGATTCACAGTGAAAATGTAATTTTTACTAAACTTCATATGGAAATGTTTGATACACAGTATATCCTTGCTACTTCTCACCTTGCATGCCATTCAATGCCACACAGACTTTCCTCTGGCACATGTCATTGTCACTCCTAGCTTATCTGTTCCCATTTGAGTGGCATTCCAGAAACTGAACAAACTGCCTGCTCAGCAAGCTAACACCTGCTCAGAGAAGAAAACACCCAAGACTCTAAGCTTTTTAAAAATGGAAGCGATATCTCACTGCAGAGGTCTAAACTAAATTTACCTTCGGTCATCAAAAGGAGGAGGGGTAGTCCAATGGTCATAATTTGTCTCCACACGAAACCACCTGTCATGTAACACACAAGCAAGCAAACAAAAGGTGCATCAGCAGGTAATTAACAAAAGTCGAGAATCAGTATTTCTGTACTGCCTTCAGAAATCTCTTCCCTGTGTCTCTTGCAAATCCAAGGGATCCTATACATATAGCAGTCTTTACCATAAGCTACTGAACACAAATGAAAAAGGAGTGACCTCTTGAACTGCTAATGGCAAAACTACTACTGACTAGGAAAAAAGTAAGATTAGATCTTTAAAGAGATAATTAGAGAAAGGATTATGTGTACACACTATAGCCTGCAGCATTCCACTTGGAGTGCACAGAGCCAACAGGCCATCTGGCTGTTGCCAAGCCAGCACTTACTAACTGACAGCAATCATTAAGTTCCATTTTGTCACTGCAGGGCAACTATTAAGGATCTCCTTCATTTATCAAGCAGCTGATTTCACAAAAATCACAGAAACAATTAGTTTTGAGCCTTCAACCCTTCTACCACGCTGTGAGAAAACTAACTTGGGAGCACTGAATTTAATCATACAATACTTGGCAGACAACCCTCAAAATCTTGCCCTCAATGTGCCCTCAAATCTTGTCTCCTTTGAAATCTATCTAAAAAATAAATACATACAGATGCTTTTTTGATGCTCTGGACTACCCCAATCTGACAAGGCAGTGTGATGCCTTCCCAGGAAGGGACTGGGGTTCCTTTCTGAGGCTGTCAAGCTTTCCCTTCTCAACACTGGTAAGAGATGGGCCTGGATCTCTAAAGAAAGCTGTATCACTTAAGAGGGAGTATGAAAAAAAACACAACATTTTGTGTACTTACGCTCCACTTAAAGGATCAAGAGGCCAGAGGTCAGCTGGCCCTCTTCTATTCCTCGTTATGACCATGCCTTCTTTGGGTGATACACCTCCTACAATATAGTAAACTTCAGCAATGATGGGAATGCCAGCTAGTCTGAGAACAGCTGACTGAAAGTCCTCTGCTCTGCTCAGGGTCTAGTGCAAAAAGGAGAGCACAATGAAACAAAATTTGCAAAGCACAGTCAAGCACAAAGTAAGCACTGAGACACCTGAAAAAGCACAGCAGTCGCAGCTTTGTTGCAAACTGCAATCAACTCTAAGGTGCTATTTGAAGATACCTCTTTGAAAACACTTCTGTGATTTTAGCACAAGAACATGAAATGAGTGACTAGCAACAGACCTCATTAATCCCAGCTTTGCAAATACAGAAAGTAAATATACATACATGCATATACACATGTACACACACACATTATATAGTGAAAAAAGATGAAAAATCTGCCATTGGAGAGATAAAGGCATGTCCACACTCTGCCAGTTCAATCCTCAAAGTTTTTCAACTTGCAAAATGGGACAGAAATGGGATGAGGAGGAAAAAAAAAAAGAAGCACTCTGCATCCTTGTCTTGCCTTTAGTTTAAGACGATTTTGATAACAATGGAGAAGCAGTGGCATTGCTCACATCAAGCCTTCCTTTTCTTGCCATAACCACACGACTAATTTAGTATGAACTGATAACTGCACCACAGCCAGTGAAGCTACTGTTTACAGGCATAGGGCCACAGTCTACTGAAGTACTTCTTTAAAAATCAGTGCTGTGCAGGAACTAAAGCCAAATATGGAGAACAAACATAAAGTAAAAGTGCTCTCAATTGTTTTAAACAATTAGTTATTTCTGACAGCAACGCTGCAGCTAGTAGTAGGCAAGGCATGGCCTCAGCTCACATCTCAAACTCAAAAAATGTCAATAATGAGGTTTCCAGTAAACATTCCAGTTCTGCAGGGAGGTTTTTACTTACAAAAGATATAATTCATGTTTGCTATAATTCATGAATTGGAAAAGCAGCAAACCTGTTTTATCCTAGCAGCTATACTAATACAACATTCATTAAAAGTGCTATACAAAACACCAGTCTAACTCCTGCCACTCACCAGTGAGCTCTCTAATAAGGGAACTTATCAAATGTAATAAAACAACCACGGGTTCATATGTGTACTATCTGAGAGTACAGCTGCTCAATTTGCTAAATTACTACATCCCTCACAGCTAGCTGAGATCCTCCCTTGGAAGGAAGTCTTTGCACAGATACTCAGATTTTTGGCAGGGATCAGAGATCGTCCCCCTGAAGGGCTGGACTTGCCTTTATCAAACGCGTTGCAGATTACTTGGGAATAATACCTATCTGCCCTTATAAAATATAATCTCACCAATTTATTCAATTTTCTGTGAAAAAAGTCAAATTTACTATGGGTCTGTAAGTTGAAAGGACATCACTGAAATCTGAGAATATAACGTAGTGCACTTACATCTCGGACAAGCCAGCTGACAGGGTAATTTCGATTCAGAAAAGCAGCTATTGCATTTTCCCACCAGCTACCACCCGCTGGAAAAAAAGAAAAAAAAAAACAAAAAAAAACTATTGTACATACATGTTACTTACACTGTAAAATCTATCCTCCTCGTCTTCCTTTCTTCTCCAGGTCCCATCTCTAGCTCTGCAATCTTACCACCTACTCGATTAAAAACTCTTAATCTGTAGATTAAAAGATTTACAGCAACAGAACTCTCAACCAGTCTGAAAGGTTTCAGTCAGAAAACACGCTCAGAAGTTAAAGATCTCTGTTTCAGTGCTACCATCAGTACTTTAGGGCTCCCTTTCTTTCAGCCTGTAGTGATTCCAGCATCAGCTTCAACAATTTCACTTCCAAGAATCCAACAAAGAGCTACAGAGAGATCACGCTGCTGAGAAGGGCCACAATAAACAGAACATCTGTTTACTGTGTTCTTTGCGTAACTTAGAACAGAAGTTCTCAAGCAAATCACTGTAGGACCCATAATGTGAACGAGAAGTAGAGGATCCGATACCAGCATTAACAAAAGTGAAAAAGGTATTTAGCTCTTTAGAGAAAATACGCAGTACTTCTCAGAACTCGCAAGTGCTAGCACTTTAAATCAAGAACTCAGCATTGATAATTTACCAGCTTCTCAATTTTTCATCATTTTTTATTCATAGCTGAGTGCTGAGCACTGAAGAGTCAAAGGTTGCCCTAAGAGGAAGTAGCACTTTGCAACACGCATTGCCCAAAAGACTGCAAGTCTATTGATAAGATTTGTTAGTCTACATCTGTCAGCTCAAATATTAGCATAAATCATCTCATTGTTCGTCTTACTGAACTCCTACAACAAGAATTACACTGAAATCTTAAAGTAAGTAAAAAAGGGGAAAAAAGAAAAAAAAAAAAAAAAAGAGGTAGTAATAGTGATTGTGTGTTTTCGGGAAAAAATAGGAGAACCAAGAAAAACAGAAGGACAACTTTATACTTTTTTTTTATGCCCAAACAAGAAAAAGGCAACAGAAATAATATCTGTTATTTGAGAGACCTTCACCCTAATTTAAAGTCACCTCCCTTCCCAGCCAGAGTGCACAAGTTTATTTCCTCAAATTTCATTTCAGTTGTATGGTGACAGACAGACAAACAAGCAGTCAGTAACAACCGATTTACAGGACCACAGCATGTGTTGAGTGAATTATTATTGTCTATAATAAAAAAGCAACTGAAACAAAGGCATGCAGGTGGGTGACAGCACATCAGCTCCTGATGGACAAGAGGGGCCCATCTCACACAAACATTTGCAGCACTTGATTCCAGTATCGTAATCAGGAAAAAATAACGAGCTTGTGCATGGATTAACGCATCTCACCGTGGTCTCAGATGATCTCTGCACACTGCTGAGATACGTTATAGAGAACAGAACAGCCTGGTTTTGTCCCCAGGTCATGCTCACTTTGGTCTGCAAGACCAAATCAAGCCGTTTTGCAAAGATTCAGTACATTTAAGACTCTTATGTCCAAGCTGATTTTAGTACAAATTAAGAGCAGTTAGCATCTCTCAGTATTGGCCCAAGATGATCCAGTTTTGAAAGGATTAAATAATTACACTAACATCAGAAGCAGGCTTTTAAAAAATACGAATATCAATTATGGAAACAATCTAGAGAATCTTAATATTGCAAGAAAGCAGAATTAACAAAGGAAGCAGGAATCAAAAGGCACACGTGCTCCACACCAGAGTCCCTAATTACAGAAATAATGAATATGTATATAATTCTCTGTCTTACTCTTCTCTTCTGATCCTTTCATTCAAGCTGTCTTATGTGGACAGAGAAAAATGGGATATAGGGAAAGGAAAAGAGAACTAGGAAAGTGACAGTTTATTTGCTATACAAGGCTCCCTTTTTGTCTCAGCACCTACTCTGTCATCTCTCATTGTGTCTCGGACAGATCACAAGATTTTTCTCTTACTGCCTCCTCCTACTCAGTCTCCTCTGACACTTTTCAAGCTCAGATGACACTGCTGATAAACAAATGCCTCTCTCCTCCGTAGCAGCCAAAAACTGGCAGCATGTGTGCTTTCATCTCCCGAGGGCCAGAGAAGTCATTCAGTTTCATCTCCTTTCTGGCAGACCTAACAGTATTTTTCCCTCTTAGAGAATGTGACAGAAGAGCTGGAAGAGGCAACAATCAACTGAAATAGTATACGTGTTGTCAAGTGTGGAAGACGGATTTTTTTTACCTCGTTCATCACCAGAGACTGTGAACTTGTGTGGACTTTGTCCAGTCCATAAGCCTACGTAACCAAGAAATGTGGTTCCTTGATATGCTATCTGAAACCAAGAAACATACAGTATTTTAGCATTCTGGAACTAAGCACTTTTTGAAATACAAGCAACATTCCAAAACAGCATCCTGTACTTTTTCCTGTGACTTTCATACATTGTTTTGGAAGTCCCTTTAAAACCCTTTGCCTTAAATTATAATAAACCTTGCAAAGTAAATTATAAAAAGACTCACAATACACTGCATTTCATTTGTTAATGATCACCAACTGCTACAAAAATTTTGTTCAAGTTAGCAAGGGACCAAGTAAGAAACAAAGAATTCTGTATTTGCAAAAAGGACAAATGAATATTAAGAAAATGAGACTAATGAGGACTGCACTAGCAACTAGTTCATTTTAGACAATATTCATCTAAAACATACACATTGGTCAATAAAATTAACAAGGCTTTAGAAAAGGGACAAAAAATTGGTCCCTGCCAAAACTGCTCTCTTTTCTACATTCTGTAGTATTTCCTTTTTTTAATGCCTTGGCATTTTCTTCTTTTATCATCTCCTTCCAAATAATGATCTTGACACACTAGATTGCAGTTTTATTTGTTCTGCTAACTGGAGGTCCAGAAAACAAAACAAAAAAACAGCACTCATCCCACATTCCTAGAAAGAGGGACTGTGGTGCTCTGATAATTCAGTAAACTTGGGTTGGGAACCAGATATCCCAGATAAAATGCTGCTGCCTGTGCAGCTGTGCAACCACACAGCATTGCTTCACAGAATACCACCCAGCCACACCACCCACAGTTCATACCTGTCCACTTTTTATAAACTGCACATCAATTGTAATTTTACTTAATATATCTACAAAGTCATAATCCAGGTTCCGACCATGGTAAATGTTTCCTTTTTCATCCTGAGCAACAATACTAGTACAGAACCTTTAAAAAAAAAAAAAGAGAGAGAGAAAATTATTTTTTAAAAAGCTACGACAACACTTTCAACATTACAGTCTAGTTGAACTAGCACAACATTTCAGGAGTAACTGAGTTTATTTTCTTCTAAGTACTTTACACACGGAAGCATACAAATAAGAGCTCACATTACATCATCACTTGCAATACACAACCTGAAAGAATAGTCTCGCCTTATACTTTTTCATATAATTTCACACAGCCTTCACTTTCAGTTTAAAGGAAAAAGAAAAGTACAAGGAAGTTTGACAGTGTCCTGTACAGGTCATGCACAATATCCACAAGGTAAAGACTTCCCAGAGAGCCTGGCATACAGAACTGTACAATATTTAACTTAAGACATCACACATGACTTAGAAAGTCAGAATTCCTGCTGCTGTCGATATCAGGTCAGATATAACAGACCAAGCAGGAATCATGATTTCCACTTAGGAAAAATGTCATTATTTCAAAACTTACTTTTTCTAAATCAAGATGAAAAGCCAACAGCAAAAAATGGCCACAAAGTATCAGTTTGAAACTTTTTTTTATTTCCTTTTTTACTAATTATAGATTGATTGATTTCTATCTGGACCCTGATTATATTTTGATTACAGTTAGGTTAAATGTTCAAACAAAATCTTTTCAGTTTGGAAACTGATTACTTTTAAAGCATTGACAATTTCAACAGCAGTCTAACTTCTCTTGGACAGGAAGTGTGCTGAAACTCATTTTTCAGTAATAGTTTCACTTTCATGGAAACAATTTTTAATAAGTACGTTGTTCAAGAAGTATGCTGTTGCACAATGATCTTAGATATATGTTTTATCACTTAGGTTGCCCTGTGTGGAATCGACAGTCGGATTCAATGGCCCACTGTAGTGGGTTTACGTGGCAAGGTTTTGGTAGCAGGGAGCCATAGGGGTGGTTTCTGTGAGAAAGATCTAGAAGCTGCCCCATGTTTGGGAAGGGCCCCATTGTTTTCCAGATCCGAGCCAATAAGCGATGTTGTTTTGCGCCTCTGTGAGAGCATATTTAAGACAGGGAAAAAACGCTGCGCCACACAGCAGCCGGGAGAGTCAAGGGAGTGGGAGAACAGCCTTGCACCAAGGTCAGTGTAGAAGGAGGGGGAGAGGTGCTCCAGGCGCCGGAGCAGAAGTCCCCTGCGGCCTGTGGTGAGGACCATGGTGAAGCAGGATGTCCCCCTGCAGCCCATGGAGTACCACGGTGGAGCAGGGTTCCACGCTGCAGCCCGTGGAGGAGACCACGGTGGAGCAGGTGGCCCTGCACCGACGGAGGCTGCCGCCTGTGGAAGACCCCTGCCGGAGCAGATTCCGGGCCAGACCTGTAGCCCGTGGAGAGGAGACCACGCAGGAGCAGGTGATCTGGCAGGAGCTGCTGCCCGTAGGGGAGCCAGGTTGGAGCAGTTTTCTCCTGAGGGATGGACCCCGTGGTACAGACCCATATCTGGAGCAGTTCTGGAAGAGCTGCTGCCTGTGGGAAGCCCACGCCGGATCAGTTCATCAAGGACTGCATCCCGTGGGTGGGACCCCACAGCACAGGGGACGAGAGTGACCGAGAAGGAGCGGCAGAGAAGAAGTGCTGTAGACTGACCATAACCCCCATTCCCCGTTCCCCTGCGCCGCTCGGGGGGAGGAGGTGGAAGAGGGTGGATGGGGGGGGAAGGTGCTTTTGTTTTTTTTTTCCCTTTGTTTTCTCACTTCTCTCGCTTGTTAGTTGTAGGCAATAAATCTTACTATCTCCTTATGCCGAGTCTGTTTTGCCCGTTACAATAATTATTGCGTGATTTTCTCGTCCTTATCTCAATCCTTGAGCCCTTTTCACATATTTTCTCCCCATTCCTCTTTGAGGAGGGGGAGTGAGAGAGCGGCTGTGGTGGAGCTCGGCTGCCCACTCGAGCGGAACCACGACAGTCTTTTTTGGCGCCCAACGTGGGGCTCAAGGAATTTGAGATAAGATGATAGTTAGTAGAAGTAACGGGCAAAAATATGTGCAGGATGATTGTTAGGAATGTACAAGTTGTGAAGAATTAAGAAAGCAGTAACTGTGATATGTTAGTGTGGTGAAGGGACGAGGGGTGGTGTGTGTGTAAAATGTCCACCTTGTCGGTGCTGTGATGATGTTATGTTTATTTTGGTGTGGTGAATTCTTTTTCGTTTTGATTTAAGTGAATTTCGTGAAGGTTGTTGTGGTAATTGTAAAGTAAGAGTATGTTGTGAGTAGTCTTAAATATGCTTTTAACAGAGGCGAGGGGTGGAATGTAGTGGGTTTACGTGGCAAGGTTTTGGTAGCAGGGAGCCATAGGGGTGGTTTCTGTGAGAAAGATCTAGAAGCTGCCCCATGTTTGGGAAGGGCCCCATTGTTTTCCAGATCCGAGCCAATAAGCGATGTTGTTTTGCGCCTCTGTGAGAGCATATTTAAGACAGGGAAAAAACGCTGCGCCACACAGCAGCCGGGAGAGTCAAGGGAGTGGGAGAACAGCCTTGCACCAAGGTCAGTGTAGAAGGAGGGGGAGAGGTGCTCCAGGCGCCGGAGCAGAAGTCCCCTGCGGCCTGTGGTGAGGACCATGGTGAAGCAGGATGTCCCCCTGCAGCCCATGGAGTACCACGGTGGAGCAGGGTTCCACGCTGCAGCCCGTGGAGGAGACCACGGTGGAGCAGGTGGCCCTGCACCGACGGAGGCTGCCGCCTGTGGAAGACCCCTGCCGGAGCAGATTCCGGGCCAGACCTGTAGCCCGTGGAGAGGAGACCACGCAGGAGCAGGTGATCTGGCAGGAGCTGCTGCCCGTAGGGGAGCCAGGTTGGAGCAGTTTTCTCCTGAGGGATGGACCCCGTGGTACAGACCCATATCTGGAGCAGTTCTGGAAGAGCTGCTGCCTGTGGGAAGCCCACGCCGGATCAGTTCATCAAGGACTGCATCCCGTGGGTGGGACCCCACAGCACAGGGGACGAGAGTGACCGAGAAGGAGCGGCAGAGAAGAAGTGCTGTAGACTGACCATAACCCCCATTCCCCGTTCCCCTGCGCCGCTCGGGGGGAGGAGGTGGAAGAGGGTGGATGGGGGGGGAAGGTGCTTTTGTTTTTTTTTTCCCTTTGTTTTCTCACTTCTCTCGCTTGTTAGTTGTAGGCAATAAATCTTACTATCTCCTTATGCCGAGTCTGTTTTGCCCGTTACAATAATTATTGCGTGATTTTCTCGTCCTTATCTCAATCCTTGAGCCCTTTTCACATATTTTCTCCCCATTCCTCTTTGAGGAGGGGGAGTGAGAGAGCGGCTGTGGTGGAGCTCGGCTGCCCACTCGAGCGGAACCACGACACCCACATGGATCCCTTCCAACTCAGGATACTCCGTAATTCTGTAATTGAATTAGCAGGTAATTCACAACTTATTTTCTCTGGAGTTGTAAGTTTGCCATCCTAGTGATACACAGCACTGTCTGTTAAAATTGTAAAGGTAAAGAAAAGTTGCAGACTGGTAGTTTGCTCCTGGTTACTGTTCATTCTGGAGCACTGTTAGAGCCGAGAAACTTAAAATTTCATAGGTCTTATGGGGACTCAGGATGATGAGCATGCTCTGTGAGATATGAAGAACTAGCATTTAAAAGGCTGTCTTATTGGGTATGCTGCTCTGTACCTCATTCAAATCAGCATGCAAACTGCCTCCCAGCTGAACATCAGAAATGGTATCAGATCGAACAGCGTGATTTATCTGCCGTATCTTCATCTGCCTTATCAGATACTGAGCTAAAATGAATCTCTGCCCATGTCCGTCAGGTTCTATTACTCTCAGTCACTTACGCGGTGGATTCATAGGCGAAGTTAAGCAGAACTCCGTCGCCCAAACTGATTCCCAGGGCTTTGCACAGCCCCAGGATTTCCCCTGCGAAGGGCTGCGGCATGAAGGACTCCAGCTCTGCCGCAATTGGCTGAATAACTTCGTGGACCCATTTTGGCACGGTTTCACTGCAAAACACGCTCAAGGCATTAGCTACCTATTAGCTGAGAAAGAGACAAAAAGGTTGGCAACGTCCTCCACCGAGTGCCTGTCCCAAACCGGGACCAGCCGTGCCGGGTGACACCGACCCCTTAGCACCCTCGCCCGCATCCCTCGCTGCACCTCACCGCCTTTCTACGCATCCCTCGAGAAGCCTGCACAGCCCAGGCAATTTGGGGGCAATTGGGAGCCCCTCATCCCCCACCAGCTGTCCCCGCCACCCCCCCCGGTCCCGAGGAGGGTCCCCCCACCGCCCCACACTCACTCGATGACCCGGGCGACGGCGGCGCGCAGGAAGGCGGGCTCGAAGTGCCTCAGCACCGGCAGCCACCGCTCCTCGGCGGGGCTGTCCAGGCTCACGTTGCACAGCAGCGGGGCCGTCCCGGGGCCCCCCGCCGCCGCTGTCCCGCACAGCACCACCACCACGATCACCACCAGCAGCAGCAGCCCCCGCAGCGGGGAGCCCCGCGCCGCTGCCCGCCCCATGCTGCCTGAAGCGGCCGCAGCGGCCCCCGCCGTGCCCGCAGCCCCACGCCCCCGAGGGGCGGCTCAGGGGGAAGGGCCAGGACATGGCGGCGGCGGCGGCGCCCAGCGGCCAGATCGCCTCAGGGAGAAGGCCCCCGGCTGCGGCTTCGCCTCTCCCGCCCCGAGCTTCTCCGCGGGCAACGAATGGGTAAAAGAGAGGTTAGTGCCCGTGTCTCGTTTCCCCTAGCGTTGGTTGATAAGTACCTGAGAGAACGAGGGTCTACACCCTCGGTTTTAATAGGAGGGCAGAGGGGAAACTCGAGAAACGGAGCTCAGCTTGTGAAATTGGCTCTTGGGCATGTTGTGAAACTGGGCACAGCTCCTCCTGCCACACATATACCCGGGAAACTGCACAGCTGTTCAGCGAAGAGAGAATAGCACAAGTAGGTTTCCTACAAATCCGTATGCCATTCCTACTATTCTCCCTTACCTGTGGTCTCCAAACCACGACATGTCCGTCCTCTGCCAGCTCTGCTACATGCCCCCTTCCCTGGAGAACAGGAGTTGTCCCCATCTTTCACTCAAGAGAAACCTTCATTTTCATTTACAGCCGCAAGAGAAAGTCAGATTTCATTCTGTACAAGCTCCCTCATGCTTCCATCTGTTTTTTTTCTTTAGGATGCAAGATGTGACCAAGAAACCCTTTGTCTTGCTTGTGGCTGGGTTAATAATTAGAAGTGATACAATTGTGTATTCATTGTAAATATGATGGTACAGGATATAAACATTAACCTGGTTTCTTGAAAATTGAAAACAAGAAAAAATACTCCACCACATTTTCCATTACACTGTGCATGTCACCTGTTTCTCCTCCCTTAGGAAATGAAACAGAACTTGACAAAGGGTAGTATAAATAAGTTATCAGGGCAACATGTGATTGGGTAAAGGGCAGAAAGGCCATTAGCAATCCCAGGTGAAGTAAAGGCTGAAACAGGAGTTCAACCTTTACTTTAAGGTCAAGAATTCATAGACCACACATTGTTTTTCTCACACATTCTCACAAAAAATCAAACACAAGCAAGTACTACCAAACAATGCATGGATATGGAAGAACAAGACTGCATATTTCTCCTGCATGTGACACTACCCTTCTGTTTAGAGGGGAATATGCGGGCCCCCTCCCACGTATTACTTTTATTTTTGTCACCTTTGTAGACTAAGCTGTTCTTTCCCTGCCTTTGGTTTTATTAGTAGTAAACATGCGAAAAACAACCACTTACTAAGTCTATGAAATCACAACAGTAAGACAGGTATAAAGTGTGCATGTAATATTTAAGGGATGAGCTGGAATATTCATTTTTCTTCCAAATATCTATTCATTAGTTGAATCAAATCAAGTAGTCAAATAGTTTTTTACAGTGAGGTTGTATGTTTTAATTAATACTTACACATACAAAAACAGCTGTAAATAAATTATATTCAATAAAAGACAACTGCCTCATTTCCTAGAATGCTTTAAAAACCAAAAGTCTGCAAGGATTAAGGCCTCTTTGGTCTTTTGTATTGATGCACTATCCAACTTCGCAGCAGCCTTCAATTTATAATTCTGAACAGAGCAGAGATGAATCCATAAGGCAATTTAGTACTTTTTTCTTCCCTTCTTTAAGAGAAGGGAAAATAAGCATTTCTAGGTTTCTTTTTTCTTCAAGGATGATTAACTGTTCTTCTCCTTTACCATTTTATTTCAGCAGATGTTTTTTCTTTTTCAGAAGCGCATCTCTAAGAGCCAGCTGGAATACGAAACAAGAGGGATATTCAGGTATTTCAAACTCTCTGCTTTAACTATTAAGAAAACAGTATCACATGGACAATCCTCATTGATATGCCCATCATACGCATCCCATTGGTATCGTAGTAACCAGACATTTGCAGATAAGATCACCAAACTTTTTAAGAGAATGCTACAGCTAACAGCTTCCATCATCTATGCTGAGGTAGACATTTATAGAGGCTTTTATGTATTACAGATAAGTAGGACTGCAAGATGAAAAATTAACCTGAATTGTCTTTGAACCAGTTGACTCAGGTGCTAGTAACACTGTAACTACAACAGCACTGAGTAGGCAGATCACAAAGGAGCTAGCCACACAGCTCATTCCTACTGTCGTTTTATGACTACCTATACTCAAGTTCAAAAGCCACTCAAACATGGCTGTGAATACAGACAACCAAAATCTGATGCACGAAGCTGGAAGGTAGTAAAATATCAGAATGCAATTAAGAAATTGTTTATAGGGTTCTACAGAAAACAGGAGTACAGCATTATCTTCAGCTGTAAAATTAAGAATTTTGGTAGCATTTATGCAGACAGATCTATTGATGGTAAGTCTCGTTAAGCTATTTTCATTAAGTAAGCAAAATCCTAAGGAAGACTCCTAAAATTTATTCAATCTTAGAGAAATAATAATAATTGATCAGCTAAAACCGGGAGCAGTAACTGGCAAGTGCTAACATCCATTGACAGAAATGCTGTGGTTGCTTAGTTAAACAGTATAGTTAAGGAAAGAGTAGGGCTTCAAAAAATAAAACACTCATCAATGCATCAGAACATCATTTAAGATCCTACACACTTAGGAAAAGGATAGAGTAACAAGTTGTTCTTCTACAGACTTGTTTGGCAAGAAGAGATGAGAAAAAACTTCAGTCCAGCTGAGAGCTAAGTAGGATTAACAGGAATTTTTTGAGATTATTACAAAGCTGCTTTCCAAGGGTGGGAAGGAGGAGATGCTGCAATTTTTAATGAGTGCCATACACAGTCTCTTCAAAGTGATATACTATACACATTTTAGTTGGTAATGGGGTTTAGATCTTGACTACAGACAACATTCCATTTTATTCTACCATTGAGGAGGGCAGCAGAAGGAATTATCTGAAAAACTACAGTACTCCAACCCACTTCTATTTTTGTACTACTTCCCAATCACTGTCAACAGGACAATGCTGTGGTCTAACTTAAATTAGAAGGAAGAAGGGTACTTTCATTTCACTGTTTAGCTGTTACCCTGGAATTCAAAACATTAAATCAGGAGTAAGGACTGAAAAGATTCAAGATGACTTTCTAAAAACAGGGAGCCAAGTTTAAAAGTCAGTATAATCTCAGGAAAAAAAGATTAAAGGCACTACACGGGAGATGTTTTTGATCACATGGACACCTACTTTTTACATAAATTTTTAAAAAGAACAAACTGTTTAGAATCCTATCTCAGGAGCTAATCCAGAATTCTTGGGCTAAAATTACACCCAATTTCTCAATAGAAGGACAGAGAATTGACAGCAGTTTCGTAAAAGCATGTGGACTGTTGATTTGCTACGTTTTCTGTGTTTTAAGTACTGGGCTAAGGTGTCAGCCTTATACGAGGCAAAGCAGAATGACAAAAAATAAAAGACTACACAGGATATTAGTCCAAGTCTTCTTCTTCAACAGAAATACTCAAGAAATACTTCCTGTTGAGTCTATAAACTTCAGTATTGTTGCTGTTTAAGACAACAAGTGGCCAACAAATACACATCAACTTAATATGATTCTGGAAACAACTCTCAGGGACAGAGGAGGGTTTGTAAAAGCAGCACCTGAACATGCCCTACCACAAGACAACACTTAAGTAAACACAAATCACTAACACAGAAGAAAAGAAGCCTGCACACCTGGATTATTCTCAAAGTTTTTCCTCAGAACACCTTCAAAGTAGTTCAGTTTTATAACAGCCTCTAACACCCCTGACTGGCCACCTGCCAGGTTAGATAAAGGGATTTTAAGGCCGATTTTTGTTGTTAACACAGACCTAACCTGGAAACACAGTAGGGCAAACCATATGCCTGTATCAACACCAGCAAAAGTTGCCACAGTTTAGGCATCAACCCCAGCTGAGGTGCATGACAGAAGTGAGGGGACTCTGTCCACACTCCATGTCTGCCACGTCATCTAACCTCAGCTGTGTGGGGAAGCTACAAAGTCATCACCTGAACTTTCTGCCTCACCTTTTAGTTATCCCTTCAGCTACCCTGGCACAGCTGCCTGTGGGAACACACGCTAACTGGACTACCGAAGAGATGCACTTTTAACTTACAAGTGCTTTTGGGAAGGCTGTTTTGAATCCTGCATCAGCCCCATAGCTAAGCTCGTAACTGAGGAAGCAGTAGAAGGCAAAGGCATCACCACTGAGAGCAGCATATTGCCAAACTATGGCGGCAGACTAGACCAAAAAAGTGACTTAATTTTTGTGAACAGCTCTAAAAGGTTCTAAAGAGTACTGGCATCTGTCCCTTAAGTGCATTTGTATCAAGCTATCAGATGACCTCAAGCCAGGAGAGCTGAGTCCATAATATGACAGTAATAGGAGAAAGGTCAAAGACAGATTATGGGGAGTGAAGAAACACACACTAGAAGCTTGTCCTAAAGACCAAGTCCACTGTATCAGGGGAAAGATTTCTTCTGTCACAACATTACAGTTCGAACATAATCTGTTATTGCTTAAAGGGAGAAAAGAAATCAAACCACATTTTAATCATCTTGCTAACCTACCCATGATTTTGCAATAGTGCATGGTTCTTTGTGCATAGTCACGAGCAGATTCTGACAAAGCATTCTCCTCCACCCCCACGGTCCCTGATATACTTCCTCTGGGTAGGTTTCATGGGAAGCAACCTAACTCACAGCCTTTTCCAGTGATTAATCCATCAAATTAAACACCAAAATCTTAGGGTATAGGCTAGACAGCTCTTCACCAGCATTACAAGTTTATTGCTCAGACTGCCCCATATGATTTCAACATGAAATGTTACCTGTTTTTCCCTGAAAGAACGCTTATTTTTGGTCCGGACATTATGGCTGTATCTCATCATCATGAAGTTCTTCTGCTTTTTCTTCTCTTTATTGGTAGAGCTGGCAAATGGGTTCATCCTTGTTTTCTTTTTCACAAATTCTTTTCTATCCGTTTTTCCAGCCTAGAATAGACAACACACCATAATAAGAGGGGGCTCTATTATTTGTTCTTCCCTACAGTAAACATCAGCTGCTAGGGTGAAGGTTCTAGAGCAGCAAGTGTACATCCAGATTTTGTGATTTCCTGCGTGTATTAACTGCATTCCTCCATGCTGGCTGCGTTAAGTATCAGTGGAAAATTAGGGGGTGTCTGTATTTTCATCTTCACCTGCGACCAGCACGAGGTTGTTTATCAGTTACAGCCACGATGCAACAGTAAAAAATAATTTCATCAAAACACAGATGGCAGCTGGGCATGTGTCTTACAGATTCAACACCACCTCCTTATTCCACAGGAGACAAGAACACAAACCCCACAAGTGTCTAAAAAGAGGATATGAAACAGCCCAGTTCCTCACCATTGCAGTTGCCAATCTTGTCTCCTTGTCTGACTTCGGCTTCTTATGTAGATGTTCGATATCTCTGAGTGAAAGCAACTCACCCCTACGCACACAGAAATCCAACAGAAGGCTGTCACACACAAATCATCTGGCCAGAAAAGCATGATGTCCTCCTAACCTTTTGTCTCTCACCCATTTCTCAGGCTATTGTTCCCCTATACACATTCACACAGGCACTTTTTGTTCCTCCTCTTAAGCTAATCCTCATGCTTGGGACAACCCTTACAAAACAACCCTTCTCTTATGACTGTTTTTCGAGTCCAGCTTGAACCACAACATTTAAGAAGCTCTGGAGATACAGACTTGCAACTACTGCTAAGAAAATAACACTCCTATTTCTCTGAACAAACAAACTACTCCCACAATTTCCATTGGCCCCCTCTTGCTCTTTTCTCCCAGGTAAAAATAAATCCCCCAGGCCAGGATCCATTCTAGGCCATGTGGCTGCTTGCCACCTGCTACCACGGGATAATGGCCAAGAGCAGAGCTCTGTACCCTACAGCAATTCAAAGTTTTATCACCAGACTGAGGGGAGGGGGAAAACGCAAGAGACAATACTTCACATCCTACCTGCTCTCCTCTTCATCATCTATTTCAATATTTTTCCTCTTTGCAGCTTTGCCCGGTGCAGAATTGAGCTCTTTGGAGAGCTGAGCAACACGTATTTTGTGGAATTCTTCTTGCGTTAGCAGCCTGCTTGTACTGACTGCTGCAGCTTTAGCTTTCCGTTCCTCTATAGGCATGCTTTTCATCTTCTCTGCCTTCAAAACAAGTACAAAAGAACAATCATCCAGAGCTCTGCAAACCATTTGTTCTACAATCCATGACCCTCTTGCTTCCCAGATATCCACACAGGGCACACAGGGGGAACAATGTTGGGAAATGCTCCAAACTGTTATTAGGATTCTTAAGAGTCATATCTAACAATGTGGTATTAAAAAAAAAAAAAAAAAAAAAGAGTACTACATTTCCTCTGAAATATTAAGGAATTGAAAGTTAAAATAGCTTTGAAGGAGCTTAGCACTGGAAGAGAATTCCCCAACTCTCCCCCCTCACCCTGAGAGCAAACATATTTCAGCACAGCTGCAAAAACATACTTCAGCTCACTGATTTTGGTCAAGTTACCATGTAGGTAGTTATGAGCAGCCACAAGAAGGTAGAACAAGAGAATGTGGACTGCTATTAACAAGTCCCTTTTCTATTTGGGGTAGAACACGCTTGGAACTCACCACTTCTTGCTGCTCCTCATCTGAAGAGTGGTGGACGTCAATCCATTCTCCATCTTCATCATCTTCCCCCTCACTCATACTAGCACTTTCCCATCCATCTGCTCAAGGGAACAATTGCACAGAGCTGCTAGTACAGAGTTGGTTGAACTCTTTGCATTTTAAATAATTTCAGAGCAGATCCTAAGCTCTCACTGCCTTTTAGTACCTAACTACATTTATGCCCAGGGACACACTCAAAGCTGTAGGATCTCAGCATCCCAGCCTCAGAACTACATAGGTGTTCGTAAGACTTAAAGATAACTTCACACATTTGATCATTAATTGGGAATAATATTTTTAGACATCCACGATTGAACAGACCAGTAGCTCTCATGCTGTCCCACTGGCAAGTTCAGCTACCAAATTCCACCTGGCCTGCAAAGTCAAAGCATCACACGGCGTAACTCTGACAGCAACTGATTCAGAGCTGTACAAAGACATCTCAGCCTTCATTTCTTAGCACACTTACATCACGTGCATGTACAGCTATGGAAACCAACTTTTAGTGATAACCACATACAGCAGCATAAGATATTTGAACACACACAACAGACTTGTTAAAACCTGTTCTCTCTTGTCATTGTGAGCTGTAGTCTCTTTAAAACATTTTTCTTATGAACTTAAATAAACCTGCAACAATGGTGAACAAAGCCTTTACAGGAAATGCATTTACATACATTTCTTTAATTCTTAAGAATGCCAACCATAGAGGATAGCTAATCAGTTTGCAGCAAGTCATTATTGCAGCAAATTGTACCAAAACCCTATGGGTAAAGGGTAACTCTCAAGTTATGTTCAAGGCCCTCAAAACAAGCAGCTGCATTTAAGAGAGTCTCTGAAGAAATACATCGGTTTACAACTGCTAATCCTTACCACACTGCGTTCAGCAACATTTCCGGCCCCTTCCACTTAATCTAACCCAAGGAAGGAAGCAATGCAATTTAAAGCAAAGTTGCTCTCTATGACCTGTTTCGCTTCTCTTTGCTGTTCAAAATCCCTCTTTCCTCTCTCTTTTATTTCATCCCTCTATTATATGAAGCAATGCATTGACTATCAGATCTCTCAGGATAAATTGCACTTAACTCGAGAACAGTATCAGTGCTTCTTAATGGGTAGATACAGACATGTACAAACCACATAGCATGTGACAGCAGCAAATGAAATGCATGAACACCAAGTCCAAAAAAAATCTTAGCAGCAGTGATGCACAACATGGAAGTAATAAAGAAAAAAGGCCAACCTTCCTCTTGGTTTTTTCCTTTTTCCTCTTCATTCACAACCTCCAGTACTTCTGCTCCTGGAATATAGTCTTTGGCATCCAGTTCTCCGTATTCATGAATCTTGGCTTCCACCGACGCTTCAGTAGGTTTACCCTGTAAGTAAATAAAACACATTAAGCAGGCTGCTATCTTAACTCACACAAGCCCATAAAAATAGGGGGTGGAGTTGTAGGAAATAAATTCTGCCTGATGAAACGTGAAAAGATCTTGAATTACTATAAAGAAGTTGAACAAACTGCAGGAAGACAGGCTTCTGCAGCATGAAGCTTCTGCCAATAAGTTTGATGAGTAAAGAAGCCTTGAAACAAGAGAAAGCCATGTCAAAAATGCAGCAAGAAAACAGGCCTGGAAAGAAAAAAAAAAGAGTGATTCCATCATATTCTCAAGAAGCTCTGAGAGCAGTTGTTTTTGAGCACATAAGCTTACATTTATAGTGAATGTAATGCAGAGAAAACACTTACTCTATATTTCTTCTGTAGCATCTCTGGGTTCAGCGAACGGAAGAGGTGTATCAGAGTTCTTGCAGACATCATCACATCTAGCCAGAAAAAGAGAGTCAGGACTAAGTATGGTAAAGCAGAATCCTGAGCAAGCCAAAGTGCACTGAGATAAACAGTATTACAGCCTGTTCATGTATTTTCTGAAATACTAGCTCCCACTGATTTCTCCAATACAGGATCCAGCTCTCAGGGCCAAATCTTTGTTAACAAGCAGCTGCCCTTCTCCAGTTCTGTCAGCTGTTTCCCTTGCCGTAACTACCCATGACTGTTTGACTAAGTATACGCATAGAAATGCAACAGACGTTAAAAATGATACCTCTCAGCCCACCAAAAAATGCAGTACTATTATGAAGGCTATAACAGAGGACCAGATGACAAGAAAAAAGGAAGATAGATCTAAGAGTCATACCCGTATAACATACTCACTTTTATTTTTATGAGTCTTGTAGTGAGCAAGGTCATGGAGCAGATCTTCAGTCATGGCTAATGGACATCTCGCTGTGATTTCTTTTATTGCATTGATTCTAAAAATTCAAAGGGAAGTATTTTCCTGAATAACATGGTTGGGAAGGCACTCACTGGCCCAGCAATAGACTGAATTTTCTCACACTTGATGAATCTTCAGAAGTGTTAGGTGTAACAGAGCGGAACATAACAGGATGCTCTCTGCCATAGTTCTCCAAAACTTCTTCAAAACCGTCCATCTTTGGTCCATACTCTACACTCTCCACCTATTTTGTCTGATCTTGGACCTCCGGATTCTGCAACTTAAGGCTAGATCCAACCAAGCACATCCGCAAAAAGCTGTCAAATGATCACCAGGCCTAGGCCAGGCCAAAATCAAGAAATAGTTCTCCTGTCAAGCGTGGGCAGACAAACAACACTATAAAGGAAGCCTGCTTACACCAGGTTACTTTTTAAATCATCTTCATGCACACACCCAGTACACTAAATTTGTTGCAGGACTATAACCATGTTGAAAGGAAAAAAGTAGTTCATGAAAGTATTCCACACATGGCTGCTCACGTAGTTTCCCCCACCAACTACTTCATCTTCTTCAGGCACAGCTCAGCTCTCTCCTACATTTACTGGTCATACTCTACTCTGCCTGCACCACACCTATTACAAAAGCAGACTTTCTTCAACAGAGAAAGCAAGCACTTTATAGTTTCACTAACAGCATCACTTGAATTTGTTGTCAGTAATAAAATTTGATCTACTACACATGAAAAGTCCTGAATTACGATGCTGTCTTCTCACTGTGCGTATACAAATGGAAGTTACGTGTACTTTGATTCACACACAAGAGGGTGTACCCTCAAACTAGAAATAACATAATACTTGGGAAGGAAGAAAAACACAAGACCAAGCAAGAAATCAAAGAAGGCCATCACAAAATGCAAAAGAGTTAAGTCACAGCACTGGCTAAATACAGAAACCCATCGCACTGAGGAATTTACAACACTGACAAGAAAATAAAGGAAAGTTTATGTTTACTGTCTTGTTTTATTCAAGTAGGTTCTTAAAAGCAAAGATGAATGACAGTAATAGGCTGAAGGTCATTAAAAAAAATAGAAAATATTTTTCCACATTCAGAGTTTTATGGTTGTAATAAAATTCCATACTCACCCTACAGTCATGACTTCCCCAGAATTCTTGTCAGTGACGAAGTTGTTGGCGATGGTCATCAACACTGACTGGATAATCTGAAAATAAGGAAGAAAGGGTAAATATACTTACTGTTTATTTAATATAATTGTGAAATGATTACATCTTATTAACAGAGCCCTTTTCACAGAAAAGCAGAGCTCGTGACTTAACACTATAGCCTGCAAATAACTTCTAGACAAATTCTCCTGTAGAAACTGAAGACCTTGAGCATTGGGATTGTATCCCTTTATAAAAAGCAACAACCTGGAACTTGCAGAAATTGTCAATGAGAGCAAAAATTCCCACGTGGTTTTCAAGAAAAAGGGTCTGACCGGATTCCTCGTCCCCAGTCCCCAGTGAATGCACTTAACACTTGAAGCTTGCACACTGTCCATTTTAACGTCACCAAAAGTTAATGGAATACTGACCTCAGGTGGTACTAGCTGATGCGAAGCTTGTGCCGCAAACAGAAGAATCTTTGTCACTTCTGGAAGTAAAAATAAAAAGAAAGGGGGAGAAGATGTCCAAGTACAACCAGTACAACTTATTTTGGCCTTACCCACACCCACCAATACAGCTAACTCAATGAAATCCTGAGCTTCTAAGCCTCAAAGCCAGTTCAGGATGAAGTTATTTGAGACATCTTGTACTTCTCTCTCACAAAGCATTAGGAACACACCTGGATCTCTACCCCAGCAGCAGTGCAGACCCTTAACAGCCAGCTACACGAAAATACACGTGTATTTCCATTCTAGAGCTAAACAGAAGCAAAAAAGCAGCAAAAGGCAGTCACAGCTTTGCTCAACAAGTCAGGTTCTGCAAGGAACTAGGAACTCACTTGATCCTATTGCTGAAGTTTCTCAAATGCTTAAGAGCGTCAAGTGGACAAAGCTTCCATGAAAGTCCACTGTTTTGGACAACTGGAGCCTTTTGCCTCCTTCATCCACACTCCCTGGACTATTCTTGCTTCCAATTATGCTACTGCTACCTACTCACAGCACCACTTCAGAAGTGACTGTACATGTGAAATGACAGACCTGACAGACCAACACTGTTATAACTAGTAGTGCTTACCTCTCTGATGGGGCTGTAGAAATCTCTGAATGAAGGGGTAGAAATTAAAAAGAAAAAGCTGCAGGGCAGATAAAAGTTGTAACAGGTTAGTTGCGTCTCTTCTGAGATGACTTTTATAACCTGATATATGATAATCAACAAACCTACACAGCCTGCTCTGCAAATGCCTCAGATTTTATTGTGTAACACATTCACCTGTCCTGAACTTGAAATACATGGAGGTCAGGAAGGGACTTTTTCAAAGGAAATTAAGACTCAATGCCAAAATCTGAAATCCACAATGGTTCTCGTTTGACTGCACAGAAATCCAGTTGGGTGGTCTGCTGCACAATGATGTACTGCTTCTTCCCTTAGCTTTAGGAACACAGTCCTCTCAAAAGAGACTGTCCCTAAATTCATGCTCACTTAGCATCCAAGTCCCTTCACTAACTCCTCCAGCAAGCCTGAATGCATATTTGATGCTGAAGCAGCCTAACACCTGGACACACACCTCCCAAGTGACAAGTATTTCATACACCTCCTGGACTCAGACTTACACGTGGTAAATTCTACTTCAGCTTTATGCAATGAAGAAATAGCGAGACACCACTGCAACACTGGGGTCTCTGTGATGTACCTGACAATTCAGATGCCCTGGTCACTGGGAGGAATGCTTTGGGCAGAGACCAAAGCACAAAGTGGCAGCTGTATGTGCCTAGGCGTGAACCCAGTACAGTGTCAAAAAAACAACTGGATTTTCTCACACTCCCTATATTCAAGAGTGCTCATACAGCCACAGTGAGCATTTCCACCTTTTCTTAGCCTTGAGGATACCTGCAAGGACTAGTGTTTCCCTCGCCCCACAGAGCTCCCAAGAAGAACAGATTCTTAAGGAAGTCTGATCACACTTTGGTTATATCTCAGGGTGCTGTTCTTAAGCTGTTGCTAGACTCAATTAAAAAACTACACTGAAAACACAGGTTTTTAAATAGGCATTTTCTCCTCTAGTCATGACATCCCAGCTATATTACACACCACCAGCCTTGTCAAGCAGAATTCACTTAGTACCATACAAGCCCACATCACTGTGCCATACCATAAAGCCCACTGGCAACTCCATGGCTTTACTCAGCTTCATTCTTCAACATACAGGAAAATTAACTCACTTTCCGGAGGCACAAGGCCAGAGCACACCACCCAACCGTCAGACCAGTACAAAATTATTATGTACCTCGTGGATTCCTACTAGCCTAGATATTAGGTCCATGAGCATCATCTTCACTTCAAATCGTTCCTTACAGTTCTCCAGCTGCTTCAGCAGTTTCTCTGCAAAGTCTAGAAAAAACAATAATAGATTTGTGGTAGTCTCAAAAGGCACTGTGCCAAACTCAGCTGAGACTGGGTTAAAAAAAGATAGTTAAGTTTTGTTGTTGTTCAATTTTTCTTTAAATACAGGATCAGTATTTAAAGCTAGTTTGTTTTTTTAAAAAGATGCATTTCAACCCATCTGAAAAACAAAATCCCCAAAGTTTCACTACATCAGACTGTGAACGAGTCAAGTGGTATTAGACAAATGCCAGACTGATAATACGAACATGCTTCTACAAAGGCATAAGCTAAAAAGCTGCAGAAGATAAACTACTGCCCTTTTGCACAAATTATGGCTTTCACACACACAAGATATAAGCTGAAAGACACATCCTGATCTGTATCAACCCAGAGCAGATAGTGCAGTATTGCTCCTTCTTCCTTCTCTGGCCATCTACAAGTGTTCCACTATGACAAGCACAACAAGATTAGTCTCACGTTTTAAGTGTTATGAAACTCTTTGATAAAGAAAGCTAAAAAAGCATCCTGTTACCACATTTGTTTTTACTTTCATTCTCCTTCATTGATGCTAAATATTTATTATCTGAGAAAAACAGTTTGAGAAAATACAGAACACGATGCATGCTTACCCTGGGGATCATGAATCAAGTGAATAGCAGAAAAGTTGAACACCTCTGGCTTGCTCTTCTTCTTGTGTTTCTGCATGGCAAGAAGAGTAAAGGAGACATTTTTCTTTCCATGAAAAAGCTGCAGGTGCTTCAGTTTCAGGCTGCCATTGGAAGCTGCTATTCCTCATTATTCTCTTCAAAAAGATGTGCTTTGGTTTTTAGCAAATAAACTACCATTCTTTTCAATTGCATTAGGTTTTCAACCACCTGACCTAACAGGCAACAGGAACCACATCAAAAGGTTGCTTCTCAAGACACAGTATGCTCTAAGTAAGGGACCACAAAAGGGGCACCCAAGAGGAGAACCAGTCCACATCTCAGACAAGAGTGTTTCAGAAAACTGCCCAACCAGCAGATGCTGGTATGCTCTAGAAGCCTCACCTAAATTAGATGACAAAAGATAACTAAGATGACTGGAAACAAAAAAGATTTCTGCATGTGAAGGATTAAGCTAAAATGCCAGCAAGTCAAAACACCGTTCTACTCACCCTGAGAACCTTCATCGCTTTTTCCAGTTTCTTCTTGCGCTTGGTCGTTTTCTTGTTAGTTGCATACCGCACCATCAGATCTCTGGCCGTGGGGCTGTCATCCTTCAGCAGGAACACAAGGAAAACAAGACTCAGGTGAAATCAGGCTTCAAACGGGAAGCAGAAATACAAAAAGTATCAGTGTACTACATTTGAAAAGGGTCTCTTCCCATCTAAGTTTCATCATACAGAGATAGTAGCCTTTAAAATCACAGTTCCATAAAACCACTTATATCAGAGAGATAGTAATAATTGTTACAGCTGGGTAATCACAGGGTACTAGACAGTCACACACAATAATGGCCTTGTACTAGGAGGTTCTAAACTGTAATTGTTGCAAGTTATCAGCCTTCTCAGGGTAACTGAATTATTTCATTTGTACATAAATGGGAAATGCAGTTTGAGAAACAGAACTGAAGGGATATCTAAAAAGTTAAACCTGCATCTTAAATATCAAGTTAAAATCTCTTCCCACAACTCTAAAGTTACATATCTACTAACTCATTAGCTTTGAAAAAAAAAAAAAAAAAAAATGAGTTCAGGAAATCAAGGGAGCCCTTAGGCTGTAGACAGATAGTGAAGGTAACCTGCTATCAACTGAGACCAGGTGGCAAAAAAATAAACATTTTTGTGAGGTGGATCAACAACTGGAGGATACAAAACAGAAAATTCTGCAGCACAAAAGTAGATGCATTGGTGTAGTTGTATGTCTGCAGGATGACATAACTTAGATTGTGAAGATTTAATCACAACACTGACCTCAGAATCTGAGTCACTATCTTGATTCTCAGTTTCATCCTTCCCAAGAAAGAACTTCAAACCAGCAACTAATACCTGAGAAATTAAGTAAAATATAGGACATGACAAACAGACAAGAGTATTTACAACAGCCAAGCATCCTGATCTTAAGTTATGCTAAAACATTTCCAATTATTGGTAGAAAAGAATACATAAAGAAAGCAAACCATCAGACAAAGCATCCTGAACAAAGTCAATTTTTGCTTCTAACCCTCATCAGCCAGAGGCACATAAAGAATCAAAAAACAGCTGGGCTTCCACAGTGACAGGAGCAAATCCAGAGACGGAAATCTTCCTAGCTTTCTGCAAAGCAATGCAATTGCTCCATGCCAATGTTATTAATTCCTGCACAGCTGATACTTGATCAGCTGTGCTGAGTACTCCAAGTTTTCATAAGTTTATATGGGTTTGTGGGTTTTGATTGTTTGTTTTGTTTTTTAATCAACTGGAACAGCTTTTGGACTTTTGCTGTCCAAGAACATATCTCAAACCATAACATGCATTTTAGAGCATTTAGCATTGGAAAACCTATGAAGATGACAGGCAGCCTCAGATCCACTCAAATCCCAGGCAAGATATCAACTCTCTTCACATTAAAAAAGTAAACGCCTTAATGATGCTGATTATAAGGTGGCAATATCCTGACAGTCTCTTCTGAGTAGCAAGGGAAAGTACACCCACCCTCCCCACACCAGCCTGCACTTGTCATAGCACAAGCATCCCATTCTGCTGCTCTGCACCTAAGCACCAAATGTGTCCTACTCCCAGAACCGAAGTGGCATTTTGAAATTAAAACAACAAAAGACAAATAATCAGTGAAGCTAGTTAGCAATTTGGGTACTGAATTAAGAAACTGCATCCCCAGGATAACAGTAGCTTAGATTAAATGTGGTTTCATCAAATGACTTCTGTCCTCACCTTTGTCACTTTGGAAAAGCAAGCAGTTGTGATGACATTGACCGTTTTGGCATCATTCCTGGAATAAAAAAAAAAACAACATTGCCTTTTATTTCAAGTTTTACAATTTCAAGTTATTCTCAGAAAATTAAGTTGCGTGAACTAGGACTCCAAAAAAATATTTTGAGTTTATATCAAGTCTTAGGTACTTAAAAATCTACTCATTAAAACTGCAAGAAGTCTAATCTTTTCAGCAACACTAGTATTTTTTTCTGCTATCCTAATTTTCCCTTTGTTATAATAATTTTCAACCTACCACTAAACCAACAAAAATCTTAAAGCTGCTGTGACCTTGTGCAAGCCATGGAATAGACTGTTTCCTTGAACACTACATATCAAAATGATCACTCCTCATGATAAATACCGTATGGCACCACATCCTGCCTGCCAGCTGAGGTTTCTTTTAATGCCAAGGTAATCAATGTTGCCATTCACCTCCCAGCATGCTAGAAATTGATGGGAATAAGTAATGCAAGAACTGCATGCATTAGATCTTTGGCACTAACTTGGAAATACATAAAAAGAAGCAGAAACATTGCACACCACCAGTGTTGCTTGCTGCATTCATACATCTCCTTTACAGTTTATTTCTATGTAAGAACCCAGAAGAGCAATGGAGTTAGAAACTGAAGGGCTTAAAAAAATACTTTGTTTTTACAATCAAAAAGTTGAGAGTGAACAAACTACGATCTTCTAGTGCAATTTTCTACTGGGTAACATCTGCTCTGGCACTTTGTAACACAAGAAAAAGATTCAGCAACATCTTAGACATTAACTAGCACTGAAACAGAAACTGAGTACTCAGTGCACTTTTTCTGCTTTCAGTATTTCTCTAATAGTTGTTCAAGCTGGTGTCTACTAAAAATAAAAGCTATATTATGGCTTCACCTAAAAACAACAACAAAAAACCCTCAAAGCACTTATTAGGTAAGTCATCTAGAATTATACCCTAGTAACTTGAGAGAAGAAAAAACAAAATTTCTTTTTTCACTGTACATCACAGCCTGTATGCGAATAGCAACAGCTTTATATGCAAGAGTTCAAACAAGTGAGCTGCACAAAGCTTGTTACAAATGCAATACACACAACTTGACCATTTTCAACTAAAACGTAAAAGATTCAACCTAAGTAACTCAGACTTTAAGGAAGACAGTATTTCTACCTGTTTCTTTCAAACTAGAACAAGCTTCACAAAATCCAGCCACTGGAACACAAAGAAAATAAATATACTGAAAACCAGAGGCCCTCCACATCACATTTTGCACACCATACTGCGAGTGATGTCAGGATGGCCATCCAACATTAAATGGGGAAGAAGCATGGGCCTACCAAACCTACCAAATATTCCTTCTGTAAAGTTCAATCATCACATCCAGAGAGATTTTGGCAGCAGTGGGATTACTGTCCCTCAACATGGTATACATGAAGTTCTGCAGCATCTAAGAAAAAAGTTGGGAAGCGTTTATTATTACCAATCTTCAATAACACAAGGTAGTAAATTGAAGTGCATCTGAAAACTAGAATACTTACTGTGTTTACTTTATTGTTTTTGTGCTTAGCATTTACATTCTTGATGTCTGTCACAATGTGAGTATACAGAGTCTGTAAAAGGAGAAAGAGCAAAAAGTAACATTTGCATGTCACACAAGAAACACTGCAGGTGCACCACAATTGCCCCAAAGACTCCGAGTACCAAAATGAGACCTGATCCCTTTTAATTTGTAGTTACAAAAACAACATGTTACCTTGTAAATCCTCATATATGCTTGATTTTCATGGATTTGAAAAAATGTACTTAATTTGTAGCACAGTGAGAGAAGAAAACAAAGAGCATGAAGCTTAACTCAAAAAATCCCACTACCATTTCATACGTACATTCTGACAGCAAGTTCAGTAATCCTGGTCAGAGAAAGCAACTAATCTCACATTTACTGCAGAAAACACAAAATGAAGCTTTTACTAGCAATTTTTTTTTTTAAACTTAAAATTTTTCAACTAGAATTCAATAATTTCTGCTCTGACATCAATGTGCTTATGGTTTTTATCTGCAGACACATTCAAGGTGCTCGACTGCAAATGCAGTACAGGCTTACAAACTGTTGCATGTAGAAGTGTGTACAGCAACATGCTTCAATATGAGATACAGATTGAGTCTTGCCTTTGGCAAGTTCCTGAAGGAGCAGACCCATCTCCCACTTATTTCACAACCATGAACAGTCGAACTGCCCACTACTTCTTTTGTTAGGCAGGTCAAAACCCACTGGAAGTCAAGCCCAGCTTTTGTAATTACAGCTTGCTTACTTTTCGGAGAAGTTTATCGTGACATCGCAGCAGCTGAAAGAAGAGCTCCAGCAAACTTGTGGGGTTTATCAGATTCTTGTTCCTTAACAACATCAGAGCCTTACAGAAGGTCTGTATGGGAGAAGGAGAGATGAGAATCACAATTTCACAGCATCCCCCAGTTTCCATCTCTGTTAAAAGGTGCAAAAGCAAACTTGAAGTGCTGAATTCTCCCAGGTATACTTGTAGAAGAGGCCGTGGTCTGCCCTAAACACCTTTCAGTGGCAGCCTTACCATTCGAAGGTCCGCATCCAGCACCGTGTGGTGGTACGAGAGCAGGTCTTTGAGCTGCTGCGGGAAGTTGGCCATTTGGTCCGGGTAGCAGTGGGCAACCTGGGCAAAGACAGGCTGGAGTGAGCTCGCTACTAAAAACCATGAGCTAGCAGTCAGCTGCAGGAATGCGAGATGTTATAAGCAACTAGTAAATTTATTTGTACAACAGCAGTTTATCTACACCAAAAGAAAAGTTATGGGTGAAACACTGATATGAAACACGTGGTGCAGTTACAAAATCCTTTTTAAAACTGAACCAAAGCCTCAAAAGAAAAACTTGCCTGCCAGGAAATGACTAGTAATATGGAAGTTTTAGTAAATACAGCTGTACAGCAGGGCTCTGAGAACAAGACGCGGACACACAGCCCTCACCCCCCCAGCAGCCGCCGTGCCCAGCTCGCACACGTTGCTGCGGGCCAGCAGCAGCAGCAGCTCACCTGCGCCAGGAACATGACGAGCTCCGCCAGCTCCTTGCTGGGCTTGTCGGGCTGGAAGGTGAAGATCTCCACATGGGACTGGTAGTGGTGGTACTGCTGCAGGAACTGCAAGCACAGCGAGCGTTACTCCGGCACCAGGCGCCTCAGCGGCCCCCATTACCCTCTCCCTCGCGTTATTAACCCATTTTAACCCCCTTTCCCCCCTCCCCCCCCCCCAGGGGGCACCTCACCTCCTCGGTGTAGGAGGTGGGGTCGCGCTTGATGAGGTTCTGCAGCTGCGGCAGGTTGCTGGGCAGCTTGTTGCCCTGCCGGCCCGACATGGCGCCTCACGCCTCACCGCCGCCCGGCCGCCGCCATCTTACAGCCCCCGCCCCGCCACGGCGGCCGCCCAGGGACAAAGCTGGGCGCTTCGACAAAACTCACTTCGACAAAATTCGCCTTTACAAGCTCCTTAGGGGTCAGGCAGCAGGGCTTTTGCCCACCAAACGTTCACAACATCAAAGCTTTCTCCCTATACAACTGACTTCCTTCACCCATTGTATCAACATACTATTCCAGGGTGGTTAGTAAGATCCATATACTTGATCAAAGCATGGAAGTACATAACATGCTGTCATGTGGAAGAGAAAAAGCTATTGTATTCATTCAATCTCATCTGCTAAAAGGACTACACCACAAAAATGACAGCAATGAAAACAGCCCCACTGCATACATGCATGTTCAATAACACTGTTGTAGTTTAGGTGTTGCTAATCTTACTCATGACTTTTTCATGAGATAAAGGCCTTTATTACTTCTAAGTTCCCTTATAGACTTTTTGGACAGTGTCCTTTTATTCAAGGATTACTTGCACATGCAATTTATGCACCAGAATGATTTATGCATTCCCAATACCACTTTAGTCAAACAACTTTTTCATCAGAACAGCTGATGAGAGCTACAGACCCCAGTTAATTTAACCAAACTAGGAGCAATAGGACAAAGCTAAAAATCACGTGTGATCAAGCACTGCTTATTCCCCACAGACCTCGCTTTTTCTTCTTCATCCACCTGACTGGTCATACATGGACAATTACAGGCAGCTACCTAATCAGAGAGCAGTGAGTACTTGCTTATACTTCCTCCCTTTGCAGTAGCTGTTGGCCTCAGGACTGCAGCCTGTAGATGTGAGTCATGGCCCTTACACTGCAGGTTACAGGAGGACTCCTTAGGAGTGATACTGTCCCCTCCTGCTCTCAGGAGGCTTTTCTGCAGTACATCAACATGTGCACAGAAGTGGTCAGCACTAAGCTGAGGCTTCGCCAAAGAGGAAAATAGTGTTGTAGTCCAGCATCATTTTAGTTTATCTTTTAAACAGTATCATAGGAATCTTAAGTTGTATTTCCTTTCTGTAATTATTTACACTGTAGTGCATTTATACTTACTTTACATAGTATAAAGAACTTGCTTATGAATGAAAAAAACTTGCTTATGAATGAAATGGCATCCAATAATTACTCTCATCATATACATGGAGATGTAATTAATAACATGCACTTAGGGCCATGCTTGAATGCTATCGTTAGGGCATCCAAAAGTATTGTTTCTTCTCCTTCAGAGTGACCCAAGGTTTTCTCAGTAAAAGGCTTTTAAGCAGAGTGGTACCAATAGAGGAGCCAGCTGTAGCCACTTCAGCATAGACTTACTTGTTAACAGAAGCCACTGCTTAACATTACATCTGGCTTCCCTGAAACCTTTAGAACAATGGGGTTTCAATAGAAAGGACATCCATGCACAGTGCCTGGTGAGACACGCAAGACATTGCAGGAATCCCCAAGAGTCTCAACACTGAAAATAAGGTAAAATACCAGCATTTGGTCAGGAAGCTGTACAGAAGTGATGGGGAATTACATCTTAACTTTCTCTTGGCATAAGGACTGGACCTCCATAACAGTGGTCTAACAGGCCTCTTCCAGTCACTCACTGGAAGTCCCTCTGCAAAGATAGCAAAGCATACGCACTAGACATAGTCATTTTTTCCCCATCAGGATTTACAGGACAGTTTGTAAATCTTCTTCACTTACATCAAATACAGATACATGACGGAGTATGGTCCAAGCCTGAAAGACTTGATACTATGAACAGACATAGGTCAGTAGTGCTTGACTATAAAGACTTTTGTTGGTTTAGGATGCTGATTACAGCATAAGCAATGTGTTCTTCCTTTATACATGTGCAGCTGTCAAGAAATTTGTCTGCATCCAGGAGCTCTGAGGGAGTGTAGAAATAATATAACCCACATGTGACCTGTTAACAGCTTTTAGGAGAAGCCAAGGTGCTTGTTATTCAGAAGTTCCTGAGTTCAATTATATTTCAAAAACACAGGTTTTATCTTTGTTTTGTAATTAGGATGATTACACTTAGACATGTTTAGCTTTCAAGTTCAGGTATCTTTGTGCTCTAAGATACTGTTGTACTGAAATGAACGCACTAGAGATTATTTGGTCCTGCACTTTCACTTATACATCTTTATCTCATTACTTTTAATCCATAGCTCACTAAGGAGTCTTCAAAATGGAGTACTCAAAAACAAAGTTAAGTTACATAGCTGTTCTAGAGAATAGTAACAAAAAAAAATCAGAAAGATTTTGTCTAATCCAGTCAAGGACAATAGGCATGTTGTTGAGTAAAACATAATACCTTCAAGTGTTAGAAACAACCCAGTTGAGACAGTATTTTACTTACTATTTCAACATTCACAGCACAAGCTCTGAAGAATCACTTTTCCCAGTATTTTTAATAAGTAACATTGTATCAAGAAGAGAAATATGATCTCTGTAAAGAGCTCAAAATACTGAAAAGCAATACAAGTTATTAGTTTAAAAAAATGTATTCACTTAATAATTGAAACAATGTATTTAAGAAATTATTCCTTGTATCTAAAATTGTTTTCATGCAAGAAACATCTTATTCCTTTTATTTATTACATAGTTTTTTAAAGACAAAGAAATAATGTGTAACTACAATATCATTAACAAAGCAAGTACTTGATTTTTTTTTTATTTAAAATTATGATGCTAGATTCATAGAGAACTTCATTATTACATTCAGGATTTTCATAATAATTAAAACAAAATAAAACTTACTTTAGATATTTACCTTATGTAGCAGTTAAGAATACAAAACAAACAAAAATAAAGCATAAAAAATTACAAATTTTAAAAGAAAAATAAAAGACTCTTCCTTACTACTATTTAAAAAAAAAAAAACAAATAAAAAAATCATACAAAGCAAAGGCCACGGTGAGAGTATTTTATAATCCAAGCACTTTCCCTCCTGCTTGCTGATTGGTCTGGTTTTCATGACCTAATCAAGGCAGGGATTATTTAATTCACATGGGAAAACCATCATCAATTTTGTTAGTTTTCTGTTCATGGAAGAAAAGTTATTTTGTATGAAGAAAGAAACATTAATTTTCAGCACCTTTTAGAAGGTGACTAGAGAAGTTATTATACATGTAGTGTAAAGTTGGTTTATTTGAGTTAATTGATATTTAGAGACATCTGTTACATAAGCTATTTATTAGCATTAGAGGGAAAACTATGTTTTCTTTATTCTGTGTTATAGTTTCTAACCCATGTGCACTTGTAAGCTCTATAGGTTTTCTTTTGTTTAAGTACTATGAGCTAAAATCCTTATTGTTGTATTTTTTGTACAAGGTGGAGACTTTTTTTTATAAAACATATTTTTTTAATTTCTTTACAAAGTATCTGTGGATAAGTAGTTCTTAGCTCTCTTTTGCCCAGACCTAGATTTTTCTCTCTTACTGGGTTATTTAGGTCAGTATTCAGCTACATGAGAAATGCTTGCTTTTAATGCTGTATAAAAAATACTTCTGTACTGGGCTGCAACAACTGGCAAAGTAGAAAAACATTGTTGTTCTTGTTGCAGTCAGTCCACAGATTTTCACATCTCATAGGATTTGTAGGGTTTAAGTAGTATTCATTAGAAATCTGGGAGATTTCACTTAAATAAAATACTGTAGTACTTCTAGTATTATTTTTCAATTATATTTAAACTTATGGTGTTCAGTTCTTGCAGGGACCTTGTCTTCCTGGTCTTGGCTTTATCTTTTTTTTTTTTTAATTGAGAACAGCAGCCACAAATGAGTCTGTACTAATCACAGTTCATTGCCTTGAAACTGGAGTTGGTCAGGGGATGCTTCTTGGGGATTCTATTTCTTAACTGTACCATATGCTTCCAAAAAAGTTTCTGCTCTTCACCTGATTGATGGACAGGAGAGAAGTGAAGTCCTTGTAAGATGAGAGGAGTAACATAAAAATTGTATTGGACCTTTTAATAGAGAGAGAATCAATTTGGGAATTCTGTCTTGCAGTACCTCCAATTTGGTCTTCAGTGATTACAATACACCTCTTAAAATAAACTAGTGAACTTATAGCATCAGGCTCTAGATAAAGCCTTCAAAAGCCATACTAGTGGTACATGTATCCATAAAGGAAAGATGTATGTTGCATGCGTAGGTAGGTACATCAGACATTTGCCAGCCAAAATGTGCCAGGTGTTTTCTTCAGTAGGGTTCAGTCACTTTGAGATACATGTTCAGCGAGTATTAGCCCATTTATTATAAAAGACCATTGGTACAGAGTGAAAAGGAGGTTTAGTAACATTAAGTGTAAAGAAATAGGATTTCTTGCTGGAGGGAAATTGTACCAACAAGGTAGCTAAAATCAAACTTTAACAAATATGTTGAAAGTGATTTGTAGCATAGCAGGACAAGCTACTGTTGTTTGTATTCAAACCAAAAGGACAGTCTGGCTTGAATATTTGAGTGAGCACTCCAGAAACAGAGGTCTGCCTGAGAAAACATTTCTTAGTGCATTCATTAATATTATGTTACTGTTTTTGCTGTCTCCTCAAACAGCATGTGTCTGCATTTTAAAAGATAACCTAGCAGCATCTTAAAGACATGAATCCAGCACAGTTTTTTTTTCCTGTTAGCATCTAAAACCAGAAAATGAAGAAAGATGTGAATGCATTGTTCCAGTAGCAAGAGCCAAAACCTCTCACACAATAATTGCAGAGGCAGCTACATCTGTTCTATGCTTCCCTGACAGGAGCTTCCAAGTTCTTCCTGCCCCAGTACTGCCCCTTTGCTACCCCTGGGTGGGAGAATAATCCAGCTAAATACCACTTGGCCAGGAGCTAAGTAAAGCTGTGGGAGAGATGGCAGTGTTGTGGAATGGGGCTTTGTCATGATTTGGGTGCACATCTGGGAGGGTGTTCTCACATGGCTTCTGATTTTTTTGGTAGATTAAAGGGAGACTGGCTGAAAGTGAGTACAACCTTGAGAGCAGGAGCACCTGCCCACTGTGCAGATGGACTTTGATTTTTAATGGCCCTGTCTCTGTCATTGTCCAATCTTACAGGCAAAGGTGAGTCTGAAGGATGAACTATGTTTGACATTGGCCAGGCTTGATTCTGTACATGTCTTGCAAATGTCTCTAGATATTTCAGCAGAGTTTTCTGGAAAATGTGGTATTTTACAAGATGAATAATCTGTCGTCTTTACGCAAAAGTACAAGAAGTTAAGTGACACGTTTGGCCCACGTTTGCTTCTTATGTGTTTCTTGAAGAACAATGTTAATGAACACTGAAGTAAAGGCACATTGAACAGTGTATTGTATCATGTTTCAACAGCAGTAAAGACTTTTGACTGTTTACTTCTTGAATAAGTACTGCTGTTAAAAAGATCAAGATATATGTTATGACAAAACATTTTGTTTTAATTCAAGTTTTTCCTCTACAGTCCCTAGGAGCTCTCTGTATATCTCTGTGAAAAAAACCTTTGTTGTAGGCAGACAGTCGTGGATCTGGTTTCCACAACAACCATCTTGAAACATGCCTAGGGGATTGTGCCAGCAGGGGCTTGAAACTAGTGCCTCATCTGATGTAATACTACCGAAGTCTTAACTTTTGCATGTTTTCTTGTAGGTTTTTAAGATTTTCTGGAGATTTGCTTGCACAGTGATGTTGAATTAGCTTACTTTACACCTTTTATTGCAGAGGAAGATGCCTTTTTTGCCTAGGGTATCTTCACAGTTAGAGCTGTAAAATATCAGGTATGTGCTTTTCTCTTTACCGTTCTTGTAATACTTAATGGTACTTTCTTAGGACATGTTTTGTACAGAGTTACTCAGGGGTTTCTTTCTCTGGAGGCATTTGCTATCACAGGTGAATAGGACTGATTATCTCTGAAGCACACTCTTTATGATGTTCTTTACTGTTATGCTTTAGCAAGCAAGGACAGTATTGCTAAGGCACTGAAAAGTAGCCTTTTAAATATTTTGTCGTTTGCTACTGACACAATCATTGAAGCAAGCCAATACAGGTAAGCATGAAACTAACTCACATGAGTACAGTGAGCAGTTTGACCTGGTAGCAGCATGTATGGTTTAAAACGTCAAATCTAGGTGGCAAAAGATTTCTGTAGACATGAAAGCAAGCCTGGAGTGAATTACAGCCCATCAAAATATTGGCAGGCTGGGCTGAAGCAATAGAATATTTTGTGTGGTCTCCGTGTCTCAACTCTACAGCTGCTGGAAGAAGGTGAAGTAGGAGTGCAGTGACCTTCTTTGGCCTGACTGCTCTTGTGGAGGTGGCTGGGGTGGCATTTTCTCTGGCAGCATTTGGAGGCTCTGTTCAGCACTTTGACCCAGAGCAACTGTGAAAACTGCTCACCTGTGCGGTACAGCTGAAAATATTTGGATCTGGCTTTGTATCACTAGAAGCATCCAAACAAGCTCATGCATGGCTTTGTGGTGGCACTTGAATATTTGTTGTAAATAGACATCCTTCCCAGCTGCTGAGTGATTTGGCAGAGGAAAAAAAAATGCCCTGCTAGCACCCAAAGAGTAAGTGAAATCAAGAGCAAACCATAATGAGGATGTATTTAGTGTGACATAGTGAAACTGAAGTAGCATCAACACGTGCATCAATACCTGGTACATGCAGAACGCTGGAGGTTTAGTGATGCTTATCTTGTTTTATTCAATTTGCTTTGGAGCAGTCTTTACCATACTGCAGACACTGCTTTTCTTCTGAAGACAGATGGTAAATGCTATGTCACTACTTTATTGTCCTCAATTTAATCCCTGATCAAAAAGGATTAAAATGTTTCATAACGCTGAATCACCTTGTTGCTGTGCTTGTAAAACTCAAAAAGTATTTGAAGAAGTGAATTGCTGCTATCTGGCAGCTAATGCAGCTTCTGACCCTTGTAGCAAACAGGGTCTCCCAATCCAGTTTGCTTGTTCAGTGCTGGCATGATTCCCCTCCTGCAACAACCCGAAACTCCTTGGAAACTGCAGGTTGGGCACTTGAAAACGTGGATTGGTTTAGCCACCAACTTCTACCTCTCTGAAACTGCCAAAACTATTTTGCTCAAAATACTCATTTAGTAGGCCACCAATGAGATATTTCACATGGAATGGATGAAAGTTGGAAAAGTTAGTGATCTGAAATGAGGCAGAGTAAGAGTAAGGGCATTCTTTACTGGAAATTTGGCTACAAATGCTTGATGGAAGGATCTGCTGTCAGAAAGTGCTGTCCCGGATCATGTCTGAATCATGACAATTTTATCAAAACCTTATTTTGATTATGTTGCTGACTACATACATGGTATAACATGATTTACAGTGTAATGGTGGGAACAGTCAAAACTAAGCTTTAAAATATTTTTATGGTGATGGTGTTGAAGCAAGCTCTATAACATCATGACTTTATTTAAAAATAAATTTCTGAAATGCCAGAAATTTCTGTGAGTGGGCAACTCTGATGTTTGGCAGTTGTTCAGTCATACAGAATAAGTCAGTGTTTTATAAGCTTTTTTCCAATGCTGAATAGTAACAAAAAGATGGCTAGTATGGGTAAGCATGCTTGGAGCAGAATATGCCTTTTTACTTTCAATGTATTCCTGTCTTTTTCATTAGAACCCAGCCTTTGTAATCTGGATTCTTTGTAAGCAAATGCAATTTCCTTACAGAAAGGAGAAAATGTCTTACAACAACTTCCGAGAAAGCAGACTGCAGTTCTCAGACTCCCTTAATGGCCAGCGCTGGATATTCCTGAGAAAAGGCCTAGATGACTTCCGAGATGGCTTTCCCCCTTCATCTGATAACATGATTGTGTATGGTAAAAAGCGTCCTGTCTCAATTATCGTGAAAAACAGCACAGGGAACTCTACATACACAGCTCCAGGGAAGAAAAGCAAGAAGTGCACCAAAACACAGATTTATCTTTCCAAGCTCAGCCCTTTGCAGCAAGCCAGGAGGGATTACGTTGCACAGATAGAGCACTGCCTGAAACGGCATCCCACAGTGCTCTACCCACGTTTGGAAAAAAGTAGCTCCCCAAAGGTAATGAGTTTTGTAATCCTGGTTATACAGATTCTTCAGAAAATTGAAACAGGAAACTAATCTAGCTGATGACTATTTTCAATTAACAACAAAAATAAATAAATCCACCACCTCTTTCTCTCCATATTAAAAACAAAGCAAGTGATATCAAAGGTACCTTAGGTTTAGACAGTAGATCCAGATTGCCAGCAAATAATTTGCAGAACACTATTACATACAGGCTGAGAAATTGAGTGCCTGCCTTCACAGATTACAGAACATATTCTGTTAAGCAATTGCCAGGCACTGACACAAATGGATGCTATGGGGCAGGAAGCAAGTCTAATCAAAATTGAGAAGTTATCTGTGCTCAAGATAGTAGGGTATAATCTCATTACTTTTATTTTTCAGCCTGTTTACAGAAGCTTATCTCTTTTCCCAGTCTCTGGTTCTTCAAATTTCTCTCCTTCATGAGAGCAAAAGGTAGCAGATAGTTCTTTTGTCTGTCTCAGAGTTTTCAGAGCTTGGTTATTTGGATATTGCAAACAGAGGATTGACCAAACACAGTGGCAGAATTGGGCTTTTCACTTCTAGTACTTCACAAAAGGAACAGGGGAGAGCTGGGAGACTGTTGGAAAGGGCAGACTTCATACTACAGTAGAAGGGGACACTGGGTATCAAGCACCTTTGTCTGTATTGCTGTTTAGGCTGCTCCAGGGATTTACACTAACCTAAGCTTGGATGCCGTAAGATGTTGAAGGGTGGATTCATTGGGAGAAAACTTAGAGTTCGGAAAAGGGAAATGAGTCTCTGTTCTGTAAGATTATGCAACTGCAGAGTTCTCCCTGATCCCTGGTTGCTATTACTGGGGGAATGGAACATGAAACATGGGGTTATCCTGAAGGGAAGAAACTTAAAATCAGCTGAAATAAAATCTTATATGTAGTACAGCAGATTGTGATAGGAGATGGCCGAGACCAGAAATTCAGCATGATTCAGAGGTTTGGCAAGCAGCCTGAGTTGCAATTAATACTCTAGAGATTCTGGAAAAAAAAAGAAAGTCTCTTAACTTGAAGCTTCTGCACTATGAACAGCCTTAACTGCTAGAAAACTTCCAGAGACTTGTATGTTGCACAGTCCTTCACACAGCCCCCAAGATCAATTCATCCAATGAGGTTTTTTTTGAACAGATACTCTCCCTTTGCTTGGCTTGCAGCTCTTCGAAGAGGTTGCTGGTGTACCAGGTCCTGAAATCCTTTTTAAGAGTAAGGCTGGATACAATGACTATCAACGGGAGACCCAAACTCCTCAGGAGGTGCAGGATCATATGGAGGACAAGCAAATGAAAGTAATAGGTTGCAAGAAGCTAGTACAGTGAGTACAGGACAAGATCAGAAGATTAATATAAATGGCTCTGGATATTCCTTATCTGAAATCAGATGTGTGGAAAGAGGAAACTCAGGTGCCTATGAACAGGCTCATTTAGAATTTGAACCAAAGACAAACTCATTATAGCGAGCCTTCTCAGCTAGTGCTGATGAACTTAACATAAAATAATTTGCTTATTGTCTCTGGCTTAGATTCAGTGTTCCTAGGAGCATTTTCTAAAAATTTTCCTCTTTAGCCAGCCCTTTTGCCTGAAATCTGTCACGGGGGTGGTTTCTATTGAGATAGGTTCCTTTGCCTTCCTCACTGATAGTAATGATAAGTTGATATCCCACAACCTGTTCAGAAACCAGTCAGGATTAGTTCTGGGTGTTAAAATGTAAGGAGTCAGCTTCACTGCTGGTTAATTTTCTCAGTCTGAGTCAGCTGAGAAAAAAATATAATCAGCCTCATTTTATGCTTTCCCAGGCCCTTTCAGTAATGTCATAAAGGCACGGTGATGGGCACCATATAGAGCTGTACACTTCCATTTTTAAGAGTTTCCTATTTTGAAAATGGCAAGTTATTTCCCAAGTCTTGCTTTGAAACCTTGACTGTTTTGCTAGACACATCAGGTGTGGCCAAACTGATCTTTACAACTAGTTCAAGTTGCCCAGACTATTCCTGGCCAAAATCATGTCATGTCTGGTGGTAAACTGCACCATTTGTGATATAAAGGCATATGGCTGTTGTCTACAGCTAATCAAAGGATATTTCACGTTTTATTGCTTTAATACTGCAGCAGCAAGGAGTCTCTGGGCAAAAAAGCATGTACCTCGCTTTCTAAGGAGGTAACAGAAGGAGGAAAAAAGGCCACACAGAGCCACTTAGCTCCACTTGCTGAGCACACAAAGCGAGTAACCAAGCATTTTTGTGACTGGGTTATGTCTTTGGTAAGTAAAATGAAACTGCTACCATCTGTTCTCTTGCATTCTAAAACCTATTACTGTGTTCAGGGCAAATGTCTTTAGAACTGAGAAGTAAAAATATGACTCTGGGTATGTGAATACAGGAACCAAAGTCAGAAACAAGAAATCTTGTTTCTGACTCCCAGCTCTGTTGTGTCATGTCTACCAGAGCTCAGTCCTTTGAAATGTAAAGCAAAGAATGAGTATCTTCATACAAAAATACTGTTAAGTAAGCTTGCTTCAGAAAGATTTTCCAGGGGATCCATCTCTGTTCAAGCTACTGTTTAACTGTCTCACCTGGGAGAAGCCCATATATATCTGAAATGGATACACCAATTCATGTCTTAGCTCTGAACTGACTTTGTGCTTACATCATCAAGGTGATGCAAATACCAAGCATATGTGTAGACAAGCTGAAACTAACCCTGGTTTTAATTGTACTTATTGATAGGAATGGGGGCAGGAAGGAATTTTATGGAAGAAGAAAAAAAAATATTTCACCCCCACCAATCTGAGATTGTTTTGATGATGTTGTTCCAGGGTGGCAGGAACTGCAGTATTGATGAAGATGCACTTCAGAGTTTGCTTCACTCCAGCAGTGAATATAAGGAGGCTGGCCTACTTACACCTTTCTGTGCAGTGAAACTCGATGGGCAAGCAGAGCAGTTGAGAAAACAGGAGATTTCACCTCTCAAGATTGCTGTCAGGAGTTCTCATCACCTAGGGTGCCTGCCCTGCCAAGTTAAGGTAAAAGAGCCCACATTTACATTTGATAGAATCATAATCATGGAATGGTTTGGGTTGGAAGGAACCTTAAAGATCATCCAGTGCCAACCCCCTGCCATGGGCAGCGATACCACCTGCTAGATCAGATTGCCCACGGTCTCATCCAACCTAATCTTGAACACCTCCAGGGATGGGCATCCACAGCTTCTCTGGGCAACCTGTTCCAGTGCCTCACCACCCTCAGAGTAACGAGTTTCCTCTTAACATCTAATCTAGTTTGAAGTTCAGTTTAAAACCATTCCCCCTTGTTATTTCACTGAGCAAAAAGTCCTTGCAAGAGTCTGTTTGGGGTGAATTGTGGTGGAGACGGCTGGAGTTGAGGATGGAGCTTTGTTTTCATAAGTACTTGATAATTCTCTATATGCTTATATCTAGAACTCAGAATAGTTAAAAATGAGCTATTTAATAGCAGTTATTTCTGAAAGCAGCAGGGAAGTAAAATAGGAGAATGAGAACTAAGAGTACTGTTTAAGGCCTGACCATACAGTCTTTTTGCTGGTCAAACCATAGAGAATTCTCAGCAGTTTTGCTTGTACCCGAAGCCAGTGAAATCAATGGAAAAACGCAGCTGAGTGCTGTGCGAGCTTTGGATCAAGTTAAGCAGGTCATGCTCAATACACCTCAGAAAGTTTGTTAGGTGTTAGTTACACTCGGAGCCCCTAATCTTCTCATGGTGGAGGTGTAAGCAATTGGAGAAAATTGAAGCATAGTACAATGATCTTCCAGTCCCTACCTCTCCTGTTACCTGCTTTTCTTGCTGTACTTTCTTTTAATCATCGAATAAACAGACAAGGGCTATATGCAGCTGAGGTAAACACTTGAGGAGGATCTGAGGGAAAGCCTCTGCTGGGGGATTTTAGTAAGTGGTTAAAGTTGGACCAATTTTGTCTTAAACTGAAAGCTTGCCGTTACTCTAACCTTGTAGTTAGTTTGGTCACCGTGTTCAGAAATTCTGTTTTGAAGTAGAAAAAGCACTTATCATACTCTGACTCCTAAAGTCTAAACCTCACAGACCTCCTTCCCAAGTTTTCCAGAAAACAAATCAGTTAAATAAATAAGTGGTGGCCATGTGACCTGAGGCTACTGATTCCCAGTAGCAGCTTCAATACTGTTTACCTTTGTGGGGAAAAAGAAAAAAGAATGCTAGTCAGGTTTTCTCATCAGCCATCAAAATTTGTATTACAGAGTTGAGGGTATGGGATTATCCCTGGTAGACTCCTCAGAGATGGTACGGAGGTTCTGGGACAGTGATAGTGTCTTTACTACCTGTGGCTTAAGGGAAAAATGCCAATGTGATGAAACAAAACTGCATTAGTATTTTTGCAGGTCCTTCACCAACCAAAAAGGGAGAAGATCAGATACGGAGCGTGGTATCTTGACCCCAAAACATGGAGAAAAGAGATAGTGAACAAACCACTAGAAGCTTCAGAGGAAGCAATAAATAGAATCAGGAACGCAAAGCATCATTTGAGTGAAAAGGTACCGTGAATGTAAAACTGATGCCTTTCTCTTTTGATACTGCTACAAGAGAGTTATGATGGGAACATCTCAGAGTAATGTGGAACAGACCATGTTATGCAAGCAGAGATAACTGTGGTTCGAACAGGCTCACTGAAGTGAATGATTAGGCTGTAACTTTATGGCACCTACATGAGGACAATGGCTCTAGAAGGTGAATCCTTCAATTCCTTCAATGCTGTTGATGTGGCCATATGTGGCCAAAATGTATGCATGTGCTGAAGGCAAGGAATTGGCATTCTAGAACAATGGAGAGTGTTTTTATCTTTATTTTGTGATAGCAAAATACGTGCCTTTACAAAGGAGCTGGATTCAGCTGTGGTAGTTTGCCTACCCAAAATATTTTATGGAGAGATGGGACATAAAGGTTACTAGCATTCTGCTTTGGGATTTTCAGGTTTTAGGAGGAGCTGGAAGAGCAGGCAGGCTTCTTTTTTTTTTTTTTTCCCCCCAATTGCTACATTATTCTAGATGTAGGTTTAGTTTCCTCAGTTTAAACAAAAAAAAAAGTCCATCTTCATTCTTGCTGCATGCACAAAGGGAAGACATTGTTCATGCTCTAGAGGGCACTGCTTCCAAAGGTAAAGCTGAGTTGTACATGACTAAAACCATGTCCTGTGCAAGGGTCTGGTGAGCTGGATGAGATGTGCCACTACTGCTGTCTTACGAAGAAATGCTGTCTATAAGACAAAGGAGAGTTTTAGAAAAGAGGATGCCTCGGAACAGCTGAGTCAGAACACCAAAACAAAGGCCATGGTTTTGTTAATACTGTCTAAAATTAAAGGCCAACTTTATGGTTGAATGGGTGACCACCTCATTTTGTCCAGGTACTCCTGGGAATGTACCACAGACCATTGAAGGTAGGTGTATTTACTGCACTACAGAGTAACTCTTGCTGCCTTCATTAGCAGAAGTGCTGAGGGGAAATGGCTTTACGTAGCATGGGATATCTGATTTACAGGACCACAGATTAGAATTTACTAAAAACCACTTCACATTCATGAAGCAACCTTGTTTCTTTCAAAAGAACAAAGATATAGCTCTTGGTAGATAAAATATTTATTGGTTAGATTAGCTATAACAGCTGGAGGGATGCACACTGCACTTTATTTAGAATAGTGGAACCTATACTTAAAAATGAACTTTGAATGTTTTTTAATCCACTTTGGAAATTAATTTAGGAGATGGAAGTTGCACAGCTCCACTGCACACAGGCCTTTAAGGAGTTCCTGGAGAGAAAGGGCTACCAAAAGCCTCGGGTGAGTCATGAGAATCTGCTAATGTCTGTGCTTCCATTTTATTGTGCTTGTGGCTATTGCTGTGTCATCCCAAGGTCCTGGCTGTGAAGCTACCTCCTGGTTCCCCTCTCTCCTGTGTGCGGGAGCTTTTGGAGGGGAGGGGCTCACAGACAGCGTCCTCAGAATGCAGCCAGGGGCTCAGTTCAGCAGGGGAACTTTCAAGTGGTGCTGGGATCCCCCTGTTCAGGCTTAGCCTGAAGGACCCCGTAGCAGGACTCAGTGCCATGTTGGCAGCAAGTGAACAGTTATTTCAATGTACAATTGTAACTCGTGTAGCTTTTCAGCTTAATGTGGTTCAGGCACTTTCAAAGGTGCCATCAGCAGCACATGCAGAAGCAAATGACTCGTGTTAAGCGTGGGAATGAAAAAGGCTTTTAATTCTCTGAAGGCCCAATAAGAGATTTCACAGCATTTGGTTTAATACTGTAAGCAACAGCTGCAACTGTGAGCAATGTGTGCACTGGCTTTTTGACTCTTTCCCTTTACAAGTTTTTACCTTTTTTCTTCAGTTTCTCTCCAGTAAGTGTTGCTTGAGTCTGTTAATCATGCATACATGATTAATCTTTTGTTTTAGTTCCTTCTGAAAATGCTGGCTGGGGGAAATGATGGTGGAGCTCAGGAGAAGACATCCAAATCTTCCAAGAAACGGTGTCCAGAGAGAAACGACAAAATCAGAGGAAGTTCTTCCACTACTGTTAATACAGATTTATAAATTCTCTTAAAATGAGCAAGCTAATAGCTGAGCTGTCCCTAAAAATATTTTTATATTAGAGTAAACTTAAAGAGAGCTTTGAGTTTCTTCTGAAGTGGCCAGATTGAAGATCTTATTTGTACTACCAAATTGTAGGCATAAACTACGTAGCAAGCTTGGTAGTGCTTCAACCTGCTGAAAAAGCACTGGGGATGTCTTGTGTGCTTTAACATACTGGCTTAATTAAAGATCCTGGGCTACAATCAAATTTTTGGTTGTTAATTATCCACATTATGCCTACTGCTTTACAGAATATAAATAAATAATTTCTGTGAAATCTTTAAGTTATATCTGGCAGCAGTCTTTTTAACACTGGAAAAAAAAAAAAACCACAAACCTTCCATCTGACAGAACAGTACTGCTTTGTACACTGCAGAATGATTCCTGCATGGACAAACCTTGCACTAACAAAAGCAGTATTAATATAGGAAGGCTGCTAAACGTCATAGCCTGTCATCTGTTCGTATACCACAAATACCTAATAAAGACAACTCAAACCCATTCTTGCATAGAACGATTAATTCCTGGTTATCCTGTATACCCCAGGGGAGGAGAGAACACTTTTTTTCACCAGGGATGACCAGACCTCACTTACTCTTATTTTACTGTCCTCATCTTTCAGGTAAGAATATAGAGCCTGACTGTTTATTGCTTTGCGCTATCACTTAAAATTTGTCTAACACAATTGAGCAACAAAGGGTGAACAAGGCTGTCAGTTCTGGACTCTCCCTCAGAAAATATGTGGAGAATTAATCCTGCTTTATTAGAAAGCTCAGCAGCATGTGGACTCCGCTGATACCTTTTTTCTTATTTCCCAGTGACTTCTCTAAGATCATCAAAGCATGTAGTTGTTCACAGCTGCTTGGACCATGTTCTGTGCTTTGATTTCCTTTTCCCTGAATGCCTTTTGTGAGTCTCTTCTGCTGCCATTGCTGGACTCCCAAGATGTGCTGCAGTGTGATTTCCAGTGATCTGTCCTGTTGTAAGTAAATATCTATCTCCTACAGCCTCTACAAGGTCAGCACTGGGCTGTTTGCTAGTAAGCAGGAGTTCCAGGTGCATGGTTTTGAAGGGCCAGTGGCTAATACCCATTGACTAATATGCAAAGTATTTGAGGGCAGTTAACTAGTGACCTCAAATACTTCTTTCCATTAGGTATTTGTAGGATACTATGTGCTGGAGGATTTTTCTGACATGTTTGATGTAGTTGTGTCCTGGTGTGACAACACCTGCTTCTGTGTTGCCCAGAGCTGCTGAAGCATATTGTCCATGTAGATCTAAAATCTGTTAACACAAGCCATCTTCTGAATGAATCTGCTATGGTTCTGTATTTGTGTGTTACACATAATTTTCCTTAGAGGCAAATGTTATATATATATATATATATATATATATATATATATATATATATATATATATATATATATATATATATATATATATTCATTTTCTTTATGTCAGTCTTTTGGGCTTTGTTACAACAGTATTTGAGCATTTTGATGCTTTAAATCTGTATTTACCAGCAGCCCTATGAGAATGAATTGTATGTTCAGCTCTGTTTTAGCGATGAAAGGCTAGTCCTACAAAGGAGATGATGTTGGTGCCTGTTCATTGTGTTAGGGAACTCCGAGTCTAAAAGATCTTGCAACACTAGATGTACAGGCTGAGTCACTTGCTGGGTGAGTACCTGTGAGAGGAGTTTCATACCACAGGCTTTCCATTGCACACGTGGCAGTTTCACAGTTCAGATGAGGCTTAGGGGCTCAGAGCACTAGTAACTGAGGCTTCAGCTGGCGTTTGCTAATCTGCCAACTATGGTAAAAGCTAGATAGGAGGCCCACTTCACTCACTCTTGCTGTATCTGAGCTCAAGGTGTACACCAGACAGCCACTTGAAGGCTGCTTGCAGCAAGGCCGAAAGCTGAACTTGGTCTCCCAAACTGTGGACTGTTACCTGCTCTAGCAGCCTTCTCCCCCTGCTCAGGCTGAACTTGGCCCACAACCCAAACCTGAATGATTTCCAAGTCATTTACCTACACCTTACTCAGAATTGGAAACTTCATGTTTAAGGAGATGTTTCCTGTGGCAGAGCCCCAGGGACTGTCAAGAGTACCACCAAAAGGTGCATTTTTCAGTAGCGTTGTAAAATTCTTATCTGCAGTTTGCAATGTTGAGAGGAATTTAGGTGTTAATTGGATTTTTTAATTCCAATCCTGTGCAGAATCACAGCACCTTGAAACAGCTCAATTATGCAGAACTGATGGTAAAATAAATCAGTTCGGCCTCTGTCTATCATAGGTTCCACAAGTGCATCATAATGTTTCTATCTCAGTATTTCAGGAGGGTTCACCTGTAAGTAAAACAGTTGCTTAGTGAGAGCTTCCTGTGAAGTAGGCAAGAATATTATTACAGACAGCTTTTTCTTATGAACACCACTGGAACATAACAGTGCTGCAGAGAAAAGTTTATTTAATGCCTCATTAATAAAACTTTGGCAATAAGGATTGTGCTGTTTTTCATTATTGCAATAATGTGTGACACCAGATGTGATCTTTTCAGAACAGCCAAAGCCTTTACAATCAGCTTCTGACAACACCGAGAAACATACCAGCCATCCCAAATGCAATGCTAGACACCTTATGCACTCACGTCCATGATGTTTATATGGAAAACTCCAGGTGTAATCCATTTAAATGTAATGTACAGTACAGAATCAACTTTAATTGGGGAAAGTTTCTTGTATGAACAGAAAGACTGTTGTGAAAAAGGAAAATAATCCCTAACTAGGACCCTGACCTTGCAATTGCGGCAGCTTCATAGGATTTTTTGCAGCTCTAAATGCAAAACCAGGAACAAGAAATTCAAGCCAACTTGATTTTTTTTTTTTTTTTTTTTAATCCTCAATTGAACTGGGAATGCATCATTATCAGTTAATAAATGTGGGAAGCAAAGTACCTAACATGTCCTAAAGAAGTTTACTACTGCAAGAAGAGCTGAGGTCCTGTTGGCTTTGCACAACACTTCATGGTGGCAACATTTTCACTGTATGTATGTGAAAACAGGAGGCTTATCATTGCCAAAGCACTAAAAGGATCCTAAATGCCTAATTACAAAAAAAAAAAAAAAAAAAGTTGAAATATGAATTCAGTCTCACCTGATTTTTTTCTCAAATGTGATTGTACAACAGACTTCTAATAATGGCAAAAATTCTGCCAATATGATCAAAGGGAAGGTTTTTGCAGAGGTTTGTTTTAGATTGCTCAGAAAGCAATCAGGAAACATGGACATTGCTGCTGATGTCCATGATAGCGTTGCTGAGATAGACTGATGGAAGATGGTCAGGAAAGATTCTCTACTGTTATAAACTAATGTAGTTCCTTTGATTTCAATGGAATTACTGATTTACAGCTGTTTGAGGATCTGGTCTAGCTGGTGATAATGTCTAAGACGTGTAAAGGTGTCGCAGATATGTGCCAGGGATAAGAGAACAGAATCTGACAACCAGCGAGTATTCAAGGGGATGGTATTCTTGATATGAAGCACAAGAAGTAAGCTTGGGAGCTGATACTTTGGACACAGTTGTCCAGGCACTATGGTGCTATAGATGTATGGGTGATAGGAAAAGAGAAAGCAACAAGGTATTAGGATAGCAGTGGGTTGAGCTAATCAGCATAACAGGATGCTGGCGTCAGAGCTGCTTGGATGTATTTGGTCTCCCCGTGGTAGACGAATGGGAAGGTTGTGGTGTAGCACTTGTCCCTGTTGTAGGTATAGCAGGTTTCTGGCTCGTTGCAGGAGGTGCTCTGCTGGGCCTCGTATATCTCACCACCCAGCTCAACTTCTACAGGATCACATTTTTTGCAGCTGGAAGAGATGAGGAACAGAAAAAGTATTCAGAGCTGTGATTAAAACATCTCTGACGAAACTCCATTCTTCCTCACTGATCTGGCAGCAGTGGCAACTTGGGTACTGCGGCTTTTCCAGGCCACGTATTTTACACAGGCAGTCCCAGACAGATGCTCTCATTTTTTTTCAAACTGCTATTCATATGACTGGCCCCCTAAAAGGGAGGCTCGAAGAGGAAAACATAATTTCTTGGTATTTCAGACATTCAAGATCAACAGGGGTCAGCATGAATCCTTACCTGCAAATGTGAGGCCTTTTTATGCAACTTAATCATGGAGATAATTCATTGGCATGCAACAGAATAGAAAAAACAGGCTGAAAAAGAACTTCACTCTGTGATGTTGCCTTATTTTATCTCCTATCCTTCAAGATGTTTGTGAACCATTGGGGGCAGTGCTGCAGGGTAGGGTGTTAGGAAATAAATTTAGTGAAGAAAAATACTTACAGTTCAGCCATGCGGTAGACAAAAGTGGTTCTGAGCGGGGATGTGGGGTCGGAGATGTTCTGTCGGCTCCTGAGTGGGACCCTGGAAAGGAAGGGAGATAACTCCTCTTGTGAAAACTGCTTGTTAAACGGGGGACTACTCTGCTGTAATGAATTCTCAACTCTGATCTTGTTCTTTGTTCAGGTTATTTCCTTTCTGACCCTTCTCCAAGAACAGCAAGTCTGAGCCTTTCTGTACCTCTGAAGGCAATGAGATATTTTTTGCCTGGTTTCTAGGCATCTCTGGAAAGACTGTAAAATTGACCCCAATAATAACGTAGCAACTTCAGAAAGTGCTGCCTTTCACTAGTGATATTTTCAAGCTATCAGTTCTGATATTCCTTTTTCCTTATAAAAATAAATAAATAAAATTTTGAGCTCAAAAGGAGTTACTCCAAGACAGCACAGAAAGTGGTCCATGGGAAAAACAGATCTAAATTGTCAACACCAGGACATGTGGAAAAAATGCAAGCAAAAGGGAAAAGGGGTACTCCTGTAACACAGTCTCCTGCTCACCATCTCCACCTAAGACTTGTCTGCCACTTACGTGATGCGTATGTTTCTTTCCAGGATTTCCTCATCAGGATTTTCTTTGGAGGGGACGAGCCTTGAGGTCACTGTTGTGCATTTACACTTGTTGTTAACCAGCACACGCTCCTCACCATCATAGTCCAGTAGAGTACCTGCAAACACAGGATATGCCATCTCAGGGGTAGAAAAGAAAAACCTTGTGACATGCTCTGTCAGAAAGCAAAGAAATGAGAATCTCAGCAATGCCCCATTATGGCATCTATATTGCTTGAAGTTGAGGTCACAACAAGCAGAAATGAGACAATGGACAAAGATGGGTTCAGCTCTCTTGCCTGCTCAGCCTATAGTCTATTTCTATATGATGTGGAGGAGATGCAAGTGGCAGGGAGAAAATGATGAACCTGAGCACTGTGGTGCTGATAAGTGAGACGAAACAAGTCGGGATCTCTCATGAAACGCAAGCCTCTGGCTATACCTGGCAGCTAAAGTGCTGTTTTTACACTTGCCTCTGCTAGGAGGTTACCTGATTGCCGTATCACGCACAAGGACTCATCTAGCAGTCCAAGCCCTAGTTGGGATCTGGGCTTCCTAAATATCTATGACAATGCCAACACGGCAGATGTGTCAGCTTTCTGTCAGTGCTATTTTCCTTTCCAGATTCTTGAGGGAATCAATGACAAAAAGCACTAGAGGATGAAGCAGGAAGGCAGCCTGATGAACTGGTACTGGAAAGCAAGTGGCCCTTACAATCCCATGGTTTGCACAGAAAACTCCAGTCCTGAATTTCTGATATTCTTTTCCTAATTAAACTGAGTTTGGCAGCTGTGGAGCTAAGTCAAATAGAGAAGAGCCAGCTCTGGGTATGTTTGTATCCTGCACTTTTAGCATATTATTCAATGTGAAACTCAGTCAAAACAACTGGGTAAAACTTCCCATCTGTCACCCAGAGGCTTTTTAAATGTTTCTGTTGGCACGCAATGCCTGCTTCCTCTCTGAACATGCAAATGGATTTGAAATAATTTGTTCTCTCCTAACTGTCTTTCCCCAGCAGCCTCTGGTCTCTTCACCTGTAACAAGCTGGCTTTGCTTTTACACAGTCACACCCTTCTTAAATGGTCATTTTCACCTTCCTTTATCTCTTAATGCTGCTATCCATCGCTTTGCTATGTCACTCTTCCAATAGTACCTTCAGCCTGCATAGAAGTATGAGAAAACAGAGTTCATAAGACAGGAAGAGTTTATATTGGGCTCAGACAGACCTCAGTTCTGAGGATTTGCTTACTTCTAACCCATTAGTTTAACCATAGGGAGAAAAAAAAATAGTTTAAAAACATGTTCATTGTGTCAGTGGGGGATTTGAGAGTCACTTAAAAGCTTTGGTCCTAATAGGTGGACTTCTGGATCACCGAAGAATGGCTCACTAAGGAAGTAGCTGCCCCTGTTGCATAAGCTCACAGCTGCTTTTTCATTTTCATGTCCAATGCTGCTGGCTTGTATGAACAACAGATCCTGTTGCTACAGGGTGAAAGGGATAGCACTCAAAGCCTGTGGGAGCACTAGGAAAGCTGGGATCCAGGAGAAGCACGTGGAGTTATGCTGTGAGGTTCCTAATTGTAAGATGCTATTAGTGGAAGCTTACCTGTCAGCTGAAACTGTCCCCAAGACTGAATGGGAACAAGTCCTCTGCAGCACTGATCAGGAGACCTTACTTTATGTCCCAAGAGTATATAGTCCATACAATGCCATGTAAATAGCACTCCAGGTGTTCTACGTAAGACTTCTTGGAGCTTCACTCCTGTCCCTACAATATGCTGGTCCCATCTGCTTGCATTGCACTGGGTTATTTACTAAGATCCTTAGAAGCCTCGTATTGATGAAAAAGGCTCTAAAACATCTTGAAATCATGCCTCAGAGTGATCTTAAAATTCAGTGACCGGTAGAAATGCTGCTTCTGTGATAACTGGCAGCAGAATACCTCCTAAAGAAGGTTCGTTGGTTGGGCAGTTCTCAGTTGGGAAAGAAGCTACTGCAGTCCTTCCTTTTGTCCAACAGAGCAAGCCACTACAGGCATGGAGGAGATGCCGCCTTTGCTACTGCTCTTGGGATTATCTTTGTCCCTCTAGAGCATGTGCTTGTTTAGTCCTTTTACAGCAGTGGCAGGCATTTAGCATTTGTCTGTACTGAACCTAGCACAAGTAGCTATCTATACAAATGCCAATTACAAACCATGCAGAATGTAAGTTCAGTCTCATGTCTGATTGTGCTGTACCAAGGCAGAAATCCAAAATGTGACACAGGTGAATATTCACAATTTAGTGGTACTTATCTGTCTTCGCACACCTTCTTCCATTCTCTATTGCTTTGTATGTTTCCTTGCTGTCAACTCATCATATAACATGAACACTGCCCTCTGAAGCAGAAGCTAACTTAAAAAGTCTCTTTAGTCTCTGTATCTTTAAGTCTTGGTCTTTCTTCTTTTTTCTTATAGAAAAACTCTGTGAAGAACGAGAAGCTAGAGATCTTCCTCTGTTGCCTGTCACTGTATTTTCTATGCAACATTGTGTGTGATTCTTCTAAGAAATTTATCAAAACACAATATTTAAGTTGTCCCCAAACCTTTGGGAGCAGACTTTAATTTATCTTAATCATAAAATGCTATTAACAATTTTTTTGTTTGTTTGTTTTTTAATAAATATGCGGGCATTTTTAGACTGTACTCTAAAACCACTGTCCTGAATTTAATTCTTTGTGTAATAGTACTGGCTTCAGTAACCATAAAAGTTACAGATGCTCCATATTTTTAAAGTAAAATTACAAAGCTGCAAATAAGATTTTTTTTTTTTTTTAGACTTATCAGCAATGATTCCATGAGTTGGCCTGTAAAGTTTCTTTAAAGAGAAAGGTACTTAAATACAAAAGTTCTTAATGCTGTTCTAAATGTTTGCAGGGTTGGATCTTCTGGTGCATAACTTACTGCAATGTGATGTTCCTTCCCTGATGAATATTCATGCAGAGATTTTGATAATATTTCTCATATTTGAAAATATCCTGTAATATGATATATGGAGATGAAGCTCAACAAAATTCCACTGCTGCACGTTGAAGAAGCAAATTAATTCCAAAAATACCTGTTCAAACTCTGCTGCATGTGAAGGTGGCTACTTCATTAAAGGAAGAAGAGGCTCAGTTAGGCCAGACAGATACTTTGATGTAAGTAGTACAAATGTCACTCCTGTAGTTGCACACAACTAAATTTTGACTTCCCTGCAGTTATAATATACTTCACAGAAAGCAGGGCTTTTCAAGGACCTGCCTGGCTCTGCAGTAAGAGGCCGCTTTCCAAAAGCTGGAGGAAATGCATGGATGCTGTTATCCGTGCTGCTAGAGTAGTTCTTCTTAAGCATGGATTTAGTCCTGTGGACCGGATCCGCTGCGTGAATGAGGATGACTTTAAACTGTTCTATAGAGATCTGGCAGAATGATAGTCAGAATCCATTACCTGTGAACCACACTGAATCATGTGCTGGGATGAGAGTCTGATATAAGTACCCATGGTAAAAATCAAGAGTTCTTCTGCAAAATGCAGTGGAGTTAAATAGCAGTTTAATCAGAAATGGCCACAGCCATGTGACAGGATCAGCAGGAGGATTTTAGAAGCCTTAAAACCTAGCAGCTAAGTCTTTCAAGCTACCTAGAGCTGCATAAAAACAGGCTGCATTTTTCTGGTTTGTTGCTTCAGAAACATGATTAAGGATGGCTTATTATAAAAGTTTGCATTTGCCACCATTCATCACTCTTTTAGGCTTTATTAAAATATATTTATTTAAAAAAAAATAATAAAATAAACAGGAATTAAAAACACACCACTCTGTGTGGTGCAGGAAGACACCAACATGTCCAAGCACCACCAAAGCAAGACTTCTTGAGCAGGCATCAAGGTTTGATTTACACACTTAAAATTATTAACAGACACCTACACAGCACACATCCCTCATAAAGCAAAGTTTTCCATGGTTTTAATTTTTCACCTACCTGCCACAAGGACGAATTCCAAGGAGACAGCCAAAGCCACCCACGGCAACAAAGAGCTCTTCATCTTGCCTTCACTTCTTTTGAAGAATGTGAGTGGAGAGCGTGTGTCTGCCTATAAGGGCGTGTGCAAATGATACAGCTATTTGTTTCCTAAAATAAACAGCCCAGCCGGCTACCACTGACACTGTGAAAGATGTGGCTTGGGGACTGAAACCAGGCATGTTGAATGCGCAGAGACTTCTGCCTTTCAAAGGTGGTTGGGGGTAGGGGGTTGCGCTATTACTGTGCACTTTTATTCTGTTCATCACCAACATGCAACAAAGCTGCTGGGTACAAGGGAGTGAAAAAACACCTTGGGTTCAAGGGACCAATTTACCACTAGTGTCACTGGCACTCTGCCACCTCGAGCTCAGGAGTGTAACGTAAGAAAGTGTCCAGCTAGCCAAGGGGTCACAGTTCTTACTCTTGAGTTTTGAGAAATCAGATTCTTGTGGGGATAGTTTGACCCATACTGTAAGAACATGCTAGGCTTCAGAATCAGAATCCTGTTTGCACCAGATGCTGTGCAACATATATTAAGGACTTGACCGGCCCCCAAGGAGTTTTCAGTCAAAGCAGACAAAAGGAGACGTGGGAGGGGTAAAAGAGGTAAAGCAACAGCATGGCAGTGGCAAAGTTGAGCTCTTCCTCTAGTGCTCTGCCTGTGGCATCAAGGAGTTTCTTTCCCTATGAATAGAGCAGGGACTCCATGGGATGCACGATATATGAAAGGCTCTGTGTAAGGTCCAAGGCAACCATTTCCCAGTGAATGCAGGCATTTTAAATTCTTTGAGGTATTTGTCATGCAGACTATGCTTGGCTTAATATGCTTGGTTCACTCTGGAAGAAAAAAGAATAGTGGAGATGATTTATTTATTTGTTTATTTGTTTATTTATTGTCCCAGGGTTTGTGTTCACCTGTGTAACTCTGGGAAAAAATAATAATAAAAATGCATTGCAATATAGCTTGCAATGACTAGGGTTTTCTTTGGAGTGTACGCATATATCTTGCACAGGAAAGGCCGCTTTGTAAGGGAAGTTGAATCTCTAATAACACCTTTTACCAGGTGCTATTAGAGACATCTATGATGGGATAAAATCTTGTAATTTTATTTAAGGCAGAAGGGAGGCAGAGCAAGGTATGATGCTACCAGGCCTGTTCTTAGGGTTACAGTATTAGTGTTTCCTGAATTTCTGCTGGCTGCAAGGATAGTTTATTCTTGATTAACAATAGCAGCACACAGCAAATCTCCCTGTGCTGCTCCAGCTGCTTCTTACGCAGAGGGCAGCAGCCCCATGATGCTATACAAGCTTTTCACACTGCACGTGCCACCCTTGGCTCCCCAGGGTTGGTCACTCTTGCCAGGTTCTCAAGAGGCTGGTATTATTTGTAACATTGCCAACATCCCAGACCCTGAAATAGCAGCCTGTCACTTTACAGGTTGTTTTCCCTTTCTTTGGACCTTGCTAGCTGGGTTCCTAGCAGTTGAGCTGTTTGAAGACCCTGGCATTTGTGTCCTGAACTTTCTCCTGCCAGCACAAGCATCTCATCAGGCAGTCGCATGATGCAAAGAGCTTTTGTGTTGCATCAGCAGCACTGACACGAGGGGCTTTCCCCAGGGAGGTAGCAGGTGACGATGGATGCAAGCCCAGCTCCAAGCAGGGCATCAGGCTATTCCATGACTGTTTGGTACAAAACCTTATCTCTCAGCAAGGCTGCAGCCTTATGACAGCAAAATTTGCTTTTCTTTCATCTCCCTCCTCCCCAGAAAGTATTGCCAACAGAGTTTAATGTGGAGCTTCCTTCTGAAGCAGGAAGGTGCCCATCTAGTGCATAAAGTTAAAAATAAACCTGGCTAACCGTGGTGGGGATGAAGCAGGGAAGGAATATCTATCTAAAGCACTATTTGTTTCAGTCACCTTTTGTAGTCATTTTTTGTAATCAAAGAAGAGATTTTTAAAAAATAAGAAGGAAGAATGAATGCAGCAAAATAGAGCACATGCAAAAGAGGCTGGCACATTCTGCATATCTACATTGATAAAAATACAGCACCAATAAAATCCAAGCAGAGGTATCTATGAATTTTTAAAAAGATAATGAATGGAGAGACTGTGCAGAATGATACTCTGTATGATTCTGTTGATTTCGGTGAATTCCCTGACTGCTGGTACTCAGCGTAGCTGAATTTCAGTTGCTAAATCTGTGTGTCTGCATGTGCAGTCCCTTGGTCTTTACGTGGTGGCGAGAGCCATTTTTAGTCACCCTCAGCCACCTGCATCTCTCTGAGGCTTTCTGTCTAGATTTCAAACTCTTTGGAGAAGAATTTGTTTTGCAGGCTGTTACTTTTAAAGACTATCCCCTTTTTACTGTGTGACACGTTACATAACTATAAAAATCTGGGCAAGCAGGTATTAAAAAAATGGAGGCAGTTTGGCAAGGGGCTGGCAAACCATCATCCCAGGCTTGCATTCTGGGCTGAGTGGGGAGCTACCCAAGGCAGAGGCTGCTGGAAGAATAACTGAGAATTTGAAAAGAAATAAGAACCAGCCTTGGGGTCTCAGCATCACTGTGCCTCCAGTTAGCCTGGGACACAATGAATTAGGCTTTTCCAGATTAGAAACTGGGCTGATGCCTGGATGAGGTGAGGCAAAATAGCTGGGTCATCGCATGCCCTTGCTATGCTGGAGAGAAGGATATCCATAGCGTTGCGCCAGGGTATCTTGAAATAACACTCTATCCACTCACAGTCTGTCCCACGGCTTTCTTTTCTTCTTGCTTCTCACTCAGAAGCGGAGAAAATGGTGGATTAAAAACAGACCTGCAGCAGTCACCAGTTGCCATCTGAGGAGCAGCGATTGCCTACATCAAAGCAGTGTGCTTCAGCTTGGCAGGTCCTGAAAATGGGGTAAAATAACTCAAACTGGAGACACACTTGCAAAAGTTATCTAGAATGGACACACTTGCAAAAGTTATCTAGAATTTTAACCATGTGGCTGCAGACTGCTCTGGATGGGCTTCACAAAAAATGGTAAGATTTAGCAGGCAGATTACAAAGCCTGATCAGCAAAGACGATTGTATTTTAGTGGCCAACTAGTATGAAGTGAGAATTTCTACCTATATGTGGGTAACAAGCTATGCGAATGTTATGTCTCACTTCTCAAAACCAAGTCATTTTTATTGCTGTCTCTGACACAGGCCTGTATCCAGAGGAGGTGGTATCTGAAAATTGGCACTGATGGATTTGGAAAAGGTGTCCTTGTCTGAGGCAAAACATACCTTTGGTGTGCAAGCAAGTACGGAAAATTTTGACCCAGAAGTGACTAGGTGGAAAAGCTGAGGATGTCAGGACAAAGGCTTGTAACTGAGCTTGGTCTGCCATCAAATCTGTCAGAATCCAAGTGAAGCGCCAAAAAGTGAGTGAAGTTGCACCCCATCCTCTTGCTTTAGTTAACCTTAATATTTGCCCAGTGTGACTTTTTCCACAGGAAGCTGGACACGTGTATTTATAAATAAAACTGCACCTGTTCTGTGGCTAGAAAAAAGCACCTGCGCTGCTTCTGCACAGAACTTCTCTTCCTGGGATTGTGTGGCTGCCAAATTTATCGGACTTAGGGGGGTGGGCAGGGTTCAGACCATACCAAACTCTTTACCACAAACTCTTTACTTACTCCCTCTACTCTTGTGACGTGGCTGTATGTCCACATTACTTCCAAACAGCCTGCTTCCATGTGGCTTGGTGTTAATTTGATTTTCCCAGGGGAAAGCTGGGGGAGGCCAGGCCAGGCCCTCTGTGCCTGATGCCAGAAACAAGCAAGCAGCCATCCAGGACGGGAATGTAAATTTGAAGGAGTATAGACAACCTGAAAAACCCTCCTGATGAGGGCTTCCCCGCTGCTGAAAATCCACCCTGCTCCTTTACTGCTGCCCTGCTTGGATCTATTGGCATATGAGGGGGGATCCAAGGAGCATGGGCACTGCTCCAGCAGCCCCAGCAGTGCTTCCTACCAGGAGATGCCCAAATTCTGTCAAAAACGCAATTTAGTGAAGGTGAGGAGCTGGAGGGATAATACAGATAGTTCGGGGGAGCTTTCCAGGCACTTCTCCTATCTGAAACTTCGGCCTGGCTGTGGGGAAGCAAGGAGAAACTCCCGTTAGTAAGCGCACAGATGGCAGAATAAACTGACATCCGCCACCACTCCGCGCACCCATCAGCTAAAAATAAATAACTAAATAACTAAATAACACAGTTTTGGGGGCACGGGCCGAGGGGGAACCACAGCACAGGGGAACGGGGAGCGGGGAGGAGCGGGGAGGCGGCGGAGCGGAAGGGGCGGCGGTGGAGGCCGGGGCTGAGGCGGCAGCGGCGCCATGAGGACGCGGCGCGGAACCGTCCTGAGGCCCCCGCCGCGCCCCGCCGGCCGCCATGGGGGCGAGGAGGAGGAGGATGAAGAGCAGGAGGAGGTGGTGGTGCCCCCCCGAGGGGACGTGGGCCCCGAGGGGCTGGGGGACGAGGTGGAGGACTTCCATGAGGCGCAGTTCCAGGCGGTGATGGCGGCCTTGGAGAGCGGGGAGGAGGCTGGGGAGAGCGAGGAGGAGGAGGAGGAGGTGCTGGGGCTGCAGCTGCCGGAGGAGGACGAGGAGGAGGAAGAGGAGGAGGAGGAGGATGAAGTGCTGGGGCTGCAGCTGGAGGAGGATGATGAGGAGGAGGAGGGTGAGGAGGAGAAGGAGGGAGCCGAGTTCTATCTGGATCGCAGCGCAGAGGAGGATGAGGGGGATGAAGATGAGGACCTGTCCATGGAAAGCGACTTGGAAGAGCGCAGCAAGGATACCGAGCTCCCCCACGAGCTGTCCTGGGGCCGCCGCAAGCAGCTCTACTACGACACGGACTACGGGAGCGACGGCCAGGCCAAGGGCAAGCGTAGCCAGCAAGAGGTCGATGCTGAGGAGGAGGAAGAGGAGCAGGAGGCTCAAGTCATCCAGAGGCGGTTGGTGCAGGACCTGGGGGAGGATGATTATGGGCTTGATGTGATCCAGGGCTATGTGGCGGGGCAGCAGAAAACCCAGGACAGCAAGGGGCAGAAGATTGCCAAGGATTTGCAGGCCCTTTCCAAGAAGGAGCAGCTGAAGCTACTGAAGCAGGAGTCCCCTGAGCTCCTGCACCTGATTGAGGACTTTGAAGTCAAGCTGATGGAGCTCAAGGATGAGCTGCAGCCACTGCTGGAAATGGTCAGAAGCGGCGTTATCCCTCAGGGGAAAGGCAGCCGCTACCTGCAGATGAAGTATCAGATCTACCTGAATTACTGTGCCAATATCAGTTTCTATTTGGTTTTAAAGTCAAAGAGAATGCCAGCTCACAGTCACCCCGTCATTGAGCGGTTGGTTGCTTACAGGAATATCATCAACGACCTGGCTGTGATAGACCAGAGGTTACTCTCGCAGGTTCGCCTTCTTCTGAAGAACTATTACGATAAGAAGGAGGAAAAACTGCGAGAGCGGAAGAAATTTCCAGCTCTTCTGTATCTGGCTGCCAGGAAAAACAAACCAAAACGTGCTCCTGGGCTTGCTAACGGCCGGCTTGCTGCTGAGGAACAGGCAGACGAGTCTGACCTGGATGAGGAGGCTGCCCTAAAATACTATAAGCTGATGGAGGATAAGCTGAAACTCAAGAGGAAGAGAACCGAAGACCAGGACGTGCTCAAAGAAGAAGCACTGCAGGAGGTGGATCCAAAGAAAAAGAGAGGTGTGACCTATCAGATGGTCAAGAACAAAGGCCTCACGCCCAAGAGGAAGAAGATTGATCGCAACCCCAGGGTCAAGCATCGGGAGAAGTTTCGGCAGGCCAAGATTCGCCGGAAGGGCCAGGTCCGTGAGGTTCGGACGGAGATGCACCGATACGGCGGGGAGCTGTCTGGCATCCGTGCCGGGGTTAAGAAAAGCAGAAAGCTTTAGTGAAACTTATTTTTCTCTGTTTCAGAGAGCTGCAAATAACAGTTTTGAATGCAATAAATTTTTTGTTAAAGAATGTGTGGTTTTCATCCTTAAGTGGGATTTTTTTCTTTGATTTTTTTTTTTGCTTGTTTTTGTCTTTCTGTGCTGTAAATACAGGCATTGAGAGGCTGCAAGGGGGGTGTCGGGTGAGGGGAAGGGAATGGGCCGGGTGGGATGAGGGCAGAGGGAGCATCCTGACAAGGGTGGGCTGAGAATGGGATTTGTGCAGCTGTCACCACCACCTTCCCCTTACTGCATTGTCCTCTTACATCCTTTTTTTTCTGCATAGGGCTACAGATACGTGGTTATGGTATTTCCTCTAGTTTGTGCTCTGATTAACTCATCCTTGTGTTCATACATGTAAGAATCAACTGTTCTCACCCTCCTAAATCTTTTTAATTCAGTAGCAAAGCAGGAAGCTGTTACCTAAATCCCATGTGGCCTGAGATGCTATTTTACCTGCTCCTGAATTCAGTGAGAGGCAAAGCAAGGACACTTCTTGATTGCATAGTTACTTACCTATGATGAATTCATTAACTTCATCCAAGATAAATTTCCGAACTGTTACACACTTGAATGTCTAACCTGGCAGTGCTGCAGGACAAGTTGGTAAGACATAATATTTGTACTTTGAAGGTAAATTTTCAACATGTTTTGCTTACTTCCCTCTGGTGGGAAAAAACATCTAACCTGGCACTGAAATAAATTCTTGCTGGGAACTGATTGTGAGTGGGCACTTCCAGCTCATGTTGTGAAGGAGTCGTCACTGATTTTCTCATGAATGTTACAAGTGTAACACTCTTGAGGTAAGACATCCATATGTGGCTGGGATCTGCCTTGGTGAGCCCGCATCTTATTTGGGTACCTGTACCACCTGAAAGGCACTCTGTCTGTTGTCCCTTAAGAGGGACAGTTGTCTAGTTAGTAACAACCATTTCGTGTTATGGAAGCACCAGTGTAGCTAGCGTTTATTGCGATAGTCTCAGAGAAGCCAAAATATGAATGTGTAGTGGTGAACTTGCGACAGGCTAGGCACTGTACTTAAAACATGCAGACACTGCTCGTTTTCTGCACATGAAAAGTGTTTCCGTAGCATTTGATGCAAGCCTTTCCATCCTAAGCCTTTTCCTGCCCAGGAACATTCTTGATTGCTGACTGGAGACAGTTTTGGTAACTTTTAAAGATGATTCTTAAAGGGAGAGGTGAAAAAAAGAACAAACATAGGCTGGACAGATGGGAATGGAACTAGGGAGGCTTTTTGTAGTCTTTGTATGTCCCAATTTCAGAGAGAACTCAGTTCAGTATTTGAATGCACAGGGCTAAATATTGAAATGACAAGTCCTGCTGACTTTAATGGTCCTGTATTCGTTTGCCCCCTGCTGTTCGTAGGCCAAACCGCAGTTAAACACTGCTTTAAAAAAAATACAGAAAAATAAACCCCTGCTCCATAGAAACCAGCTCGCTGTGAATTGATCCCCTCCATGCATTGACCGGGAGGTCTTTGCCTGCCTGCAGAGCCAAGGCGTTTTGCACGGCAAGGGGTAATAGAAACGACTGTAAGCACCTGAGGAGCGTTGATGGCAGCAGAGAAAAAGAATTTGGTGTTTCTGGTCAGTGCTGGTCTTGTCCGTGCTGGTAGGAGGTCTCTGTGTGGGGAGAGGAAAGGTTGGAGGTGATTGCAAGGGTAAGGATTCAATTCTCACATCCCAAAGTCCCAGCAGCGACTGCTAGAAGGTGAAAATTGTTGTCTGAGGCCCTGCGGCTGGCTTCTCTGGGGAAGCTGGGTCTAAGAGGCACATGTCAAACCCTTGTTCTGCAAGAGCATCACCGAGGCAAATGTGAGGCTTGCTTGAAGGGGTCACTGAAAATGCCTTTTCATTTGAGTGATGCCCTGTCTGACCAGGTGGCCAAGTGTAACCTGTTGGCCTTGGGGATGAAGACACTCTTCCCGGGTGCTTGCTCTCTCATACTGTGAGCTGCAATCAACAGCATTCACTGCCTGCTGCTCCCAGAGAAAAATGCTTGGCTTTGAGTGGGTAGTCGTGTGAAACGTGACAAGTCTGCTCCAAAATGAGAAACCAGCCTAAGCCTTACCGAGGAGGGAACTGGTGCTTTTCCCAAAATGAAACCATTTCTATTAATTCTGCACTGGGGTCGTGATGGAGGCCACCAGTGATGATGCTGAGCTACGCTTTTTAGTTGGTGAAAGCTTATGTGCAGCTTAGGTGATTTTTCAGCAGAGGAGCAGTGTTTCCTGGCAGGCATCACACGGGATGTGAAAAACGTCCTGCAGAGGTGCTAACTGATCTCATTACTACAGCATCTGCTCGTGCACGTTTTGCACTTTGTGCGAAAATGAGGGGCTGATGCGCTTCCACAGGCAGGCAAGCAAGCTGCAAGTATCCGTGGTGGTTTTGTGTTCCCTCAAAAAGCTTTAGGCAGCTGGCAAGCAAAATTCTGGCAGCTTCCATCTGAGCAATAAATAAGGGATGTATGTTATGGTGCAACTACAGGCTCGCTTTCCAGAAACATCAAGATTAGGGCTAAAGGCAAGAGCAAGCGCAGCGTGTCAGCGTGCCCACCGCAGGCAGCCAGCAGATGGCCCAGCTCGTCTCCCAGGTCTGCGGCACCAACTGGTTTTAATGAAGATGAAACATGGCATTTTGTTCAGTTGGTTGGTTCAGAGACTGGACGAAGCCATCAATAGTTTTTTCCAGTATGGTTTTATGTGTGAGTAATCATGGGAAGGCTGTGATTATTAATGCCATGGGAGGGGGCACACCATAGCATTGCTCTAAGAAATGCTTCGTAGATGTTGAGTGCTGAAAGGCAATCCCTGACAGTAAATAGATTTTGAAGACCCCTGCTAAAATAGATGCATGTGAAAGATGGGAAGGATCATGGATGATGGTTAGGAAACTAAGTGGAGCAAGTTCATGGCTAACACTGCTTTGTTTTTCCTTCTTCCAGTAGTTGCATCCAGAGTAAGCCTGGCTTGCCTTTAGAAGTTGGAACTGAAAAAATCCAAGGGCAGAGAGTTGGACAGTGCTTTCTGTGTCACAACGTGAATTTCTGTTTGTGCAGGGTAAGGAAAATGTATTTGATAACTCATAAGGAAGTACATTTGCTACTGATTTAATTTTGTCAAGGCTTTCATAGTTGTCTCCCATTGTTTGCTATCAGCAACAGTTTGGACGTGATTTTGCTCTCACTAGCACTGGCAAATACAAATCTCAAACCCAAACGTTTGGATTTGTGAAAGGGATTAAAGCATCTGTTAAATTAGCTGCAACATATTGCATGACTTGGGGCAGCGCGACAGAAAAGTCTCCAGCAATCAGTTGCCTTTGCAGCTTTGGTTTTGCAACTGTTATGTGAGATTGAAAAAAAAAAAAAAAAAGCATCCTGTTTCAGTCTGACCGAAGTATACTGAATATACAGGATATTCTTTAAAAACTGGCAGATTTGCATTCTCCCTCTGCTGATAACACTATGGTCCACATTTAAAGCCCTGCCTGAATGAAAATTCTTTATCACCACTTTTCTAAAGGCTGTTTTTGAGGTGAGGTTCCAATGGGGCACCACCAATGTGTTTGTTTTAATGGTAAAGACTGTATTTGGAGTTTGTGTTGTCGCCTCTTGTCAAAGGATCTGAAAATGCTGTTGTCAGTGAGATCTTGCACTCCGGAAAGTGAGGGGGAGGCAAGAGGTGGGGGAATGGCTTGACTTTACAGATAAATTAACACACGTGGTATCCTGACTTCCTGGAGGTTGTTTCCCCAGATTAAAATCTGGGTTTCCCCAGATTAAAATCCACGTTTCCCCATGAAGCTTGTGGCCCAGTGAAGCGCAGCAGCTGAGGCAGCCCTGCACCTCCCCGGGGCTGCTTTCTCCATTCTTTGCCGCTCACTCGCCAGCTACATGGGGAGTGCAGGTGGAAGGGGCAGCGGCTGGTTTTGAAGCACAGCTGGCCCTAGCAGGGCAGCGGTGTTTTAGCGGGGAGGCTGGGGCTGCCTGCTTCCTGCCACAGCCACAGCCTGGCTTCTGTGAACATCTCCTGTGGTGGGGATGTGGGGATTTAGCATCACGGAGTCATTAACATTGGAAAAGCCCTCCGAGATCATCTGGTCCAGCAGTCCCCTCACCACCAGCATCACCCACTAACCCACGTCCCCAAGCACCACGTCCAACCTCTCCTTGCACACCCCCAGGGACGGTGACTCCACCACCTCCCTGGGCACCCCCTCCCAGTGCCCGACTGCTCTTTGTGAGAGGAAACGTCTTCTCATTTCCACCCTGCACAACTTGAGGCCACCCCCCCCGTCCCTCCTGAGGGGAAAGGGGGCGCCACAGCAGCGGGGCCCGGCCGTGGGCGGAGGCCGGAGGCCGGCCCAGGCCCAGCTTCGCCACCGGGGCGGAGCCGCGGCCCGGGGCGGCGATGGCGGAGGCGGAGCGGGCGCCGCTCGTGGCCGAAAGTTGCCGGGACGGGGACGGGGAGGGGGACGGGGGCGGCGGGGAGCTGCCCCCCGCCATGGAGCGGCGGGACGAGCCCTGCCGTGGAGCGGCAGAAGAAGACGAAGCGCCCCCCGCCTCGCCTCCCCCAGCCTCGCCGCCTTTCTTCCTCCTCTACCCCGGCCATGGAGGCGCCGCCGCGCCGCCCAGCGTGTGGAGACCCCCGGCACCCCGCGGCGGGGCCGCGCTGCCCGTGCTGCTGCTGAGCTACCCGGGGCCGGAGGGAGCCGCCGGCGCCCGTGAGTCTCCCTCCTGCCCTCCCGTGGGGGTGTGGGGAGCGGGGGGACCCTCCCTGAGCGCCCCCCGAGCTGGGGGGGGTTGCGGGGAGCGGGGCTGGGGAGGCGCCGTCGTGGCAGCGCAGCACGCGTGTGTGCCTTTGGGGAGGGGAGGTGTGCTGCACCCCAAATGCAGCCCATGGAGAAGCCTTAATGGGGGTTTCTCTCCTTTCTGGGCTGTGCTCCTGAGAGCTGGGCAGCCGTGGGGAGCCTCTGGTCGCAGGTAACCAGCGATAGGACTAGAGGGAATGGCCTCAAGGTGTGCCGGGGGGGGTTCAGGTTGGAAATGTGGAGATATTTCTGCTCAGAAAGAGCAGGCAGGTATCAGAAGGGGTTGCCCAGGGAGGTGGTGGCGTCACCATCCCTTGGGGTGTGTAAGGAAAGGTTAGACATAGTGCCTGGGGACATGGGTTAGTGGGTGACATTGGCAGTAGGGGGACAGTCGGGTGGTTGGATCTTGGAGGGCTTTTCCAATATTAACAGTTCTCTGAAGCCTCACAGCCCAGCCCTGCCGTACAGCGTGGTTAGGAGGTGGAAAACACCCGCTTGGGCTTCCTCCTTGTGCTGGGGCAGAGGGTATTTGTTCAGGGTGCCAGACGAGGCCAAGGGGTTTTGCTACTTGTGGGGCGTGCTGGGTGGGAAGCTGTTTTCAGCTTCACGGTGATCTTTACGATGTTCTTGCAGTGCATTTCAATAAATGCATGGAAATAGTGCGAAATGGGTGTGTTTTAGAAACAAAAAGTATATGCATAGGGGTGCATGTAGCAGAGGCTTTCCCTTATCCATCCATCTTGAAAATTGCCAGTAGCTTTGTCATCTTCTGCGCTTGTGCCTGGGCGCGGGTGACAGCTTTTTTACCTTTGTTTTATCTCCTTCTGGCTGCATCTCAGGTGTGTATTCACTCACACAATAGCTGATGATTTGGGGGGAAGGTATCTTTGTTGGTTTTTACTCCTTTTGAAAGTAATGTACATTATTTAAGCTATTAGTCAGCAAAGCTGTAACCAGTGAGCTTAATTAATTTCTGTAAGGTAAAGAGCAGGTGAAGTGACCCACCTTTGTTCTTAGTTACATGAAGGGCTTTCTCTGATCACAGATTTCTTTCTGCGGACTAAGTATCCCTCCCTCCTGACTCGCCATTTTCAACTGGTAACTTCCTCTCAAAACCATGATATTTTTAAAAAGTGTCTACTAATCAGGAAATCTTCACACTCTGTAGCTGTGTGATGTGTGTGCAAGGGAGTGAGCTATTCGTGACAGAGAAAAGAATTCTCTGAAGGGTTTAAAAATATTTATTTAGTCTTTGCTATCATGCTCGTACTGCTCAAACTGCTTAATTGTTCTAGTACCTTTCTAGGAGGGGTTCTGCGTAGATGTGGTGAGGCTGAGGCATGTTTGTTCAAGAGCACAAGGAGTTAGTGTACACGTTCATCAGCTGAGCATTGCTTTATCCCTTGCGTTGGTGTTACTCTGCAGCGGATATTCATACAGACTACGTGGAAAAAGCCTTATGAAATATATCTGGAGTCTCCCTTGCTCTTTCTTATCTCAGAGGTAATATCTGCCTGCACAATATCATGTTGAAGCCTGCTCAGCGACTGACACAGCGATAGGTGGGTACGAAGGGAACAGGAATCGTAACCCATTTGCACAGTGTCATGGACTCTGATCCGTTTCTCCTGGGGGGTGTCCTGCCTGCAAATCAACTTTTTCATCATGTCTGTTGTTCTGTGGGGTGGTGGTGGTGTTTTTTTGGTTCTCGTGTCTCTGAAAAAGCAGCTCTTGTTTGCTCATCGCTGAGCAGCAGGAGCAGGGGATCCTACTGCAGAGCTTTGCTTGTTTGCTTGCTGCTTCGGGACTGATGTTAAAGCAGCGGGTAGAGCTCAGCTCTGCAACAGAAAGCATTTTGTGTGTTTGAGTGCTGAACTGAGTCTCAGCTACCTGTGGAGTACGTGGCCTTGCAGCTGTCATCACTTGCTGCATCTGCTCTAGATGGCTGTTCCTCTGCAGCCCTGAGGTGTGGTGTCATTAGTGGTGGCCGGGCTATCAAGGTTGTCCTGCCTGTGTTACTGGGGAAACCTGTTGGCCTGTTTCACGGGCTCTTCTCAAATGTTGGGAGTTCATGTTGTAACAGCATGTGACTGCTTAACATCGACCGTTCTTGGTCTGCTTTTCTTTGTTCTGCAGCAGTACCTGAAGTGATTGTTCATGTCTGTGTACCTTGATTCTTCAGCGCTTTAGTTATTTTTGCAGTTGAGATAAAGCGAGGAGTGTGAAGAAGTTTTTTTTCTGCGTGATGTGCCCGTGTTACAAAAATGTGATGTACTCTGTGAATGCTTAATCCCTCCCTACACAGCTGTAAAGTGAAAGGAGCATTTCAAGTGAAAGATGGATCCTGCTAGCTCATGAGTTCCTCCCTTCAGTGCCCTGCAGCCTGTCATTTCCACAAATAGTAACGAAAGTAATTACTCCTTATTGACATTAGCCTCTTACAGTGAAGGTAGTGATCAACGCACTGAAAAGTCAATATTGCAGGATGTTTTGGAGGTTTATTTGAAGTAGTCTTTTTATTTACAGTCATGACACAGTCATGTAACTGTTCTCCTGAGGGAGGCATCTCTGCAGGGTAGAAGGGGCCTGTTTGATTTCATATTTGAAAATCTAGAAGAGCATATTTGCTGTTGGTGAAGTAACTGCAGCCTTTGTAGCTCCGTTAGGGTTCTCCTGGGGAGTGGTGGCCTCATGGGATTCTGTGTACTGCTGTTGCTTCCATTGGTAGAGACCAATTAAAGTGTTACTCGTGCCCAGGCAGCAGCATCATCATCGTGCTACCAGGGCAGTGGAGCAAGCTGTGTGGTGCCGGTGAGGTGAAGCCCCACAACTAACATCGGTGGTGACAACGAATGAAGTTGTAAGAGTAGTTATTACTCTTGCTGTTATAACTATTTATTTTCTGTATCAACTTTGTCTTGTGCTTTTTTTCCCCCCTGTTTTTCCAGGACTGATCTTTCTCCTTCTTATCCAAATTTTCTTTACAAGGTGAGAGACATGAGATGATGCTAAATGTCAGGTCAAGATGAGAGCTGCTAAGGGAAGGAGACTGCAAAAGCTTTTAATGCCAGCAGCACCTGCTTTTTTTGATACAGATGGTTCCAGACAGAGAACAAGAGGGAGACTTAAACATGCTGAGCTGTAGTGAGTCCTCAGAAGACTTAAATGCTATAAAAGCAACTTGATCGTGCTGTCTTTGAGGAGGGAAAAAAACAACTAAGTTCTTTGCTCCCACTCAAAGCCTGACAGATACAATACTTCAAGTAGACTTTTCCTTCCTGTTACTTAATTGTACCCTCAGCTATGTCAAGTATTTAAATCCTTAAATATCTCTACTTCCCAGCAGGTAGAAAACAAAGTTTATCACATGTTCAGGGAGCTGTGAAATTCTGTTGCTGGTTTCCAGCTCATTAAATTGTCTTCTGCCTGTTTATGTTTTCTTTGGCATGCAGCGTTCGAAGTGCCACACGTGAGGTGTGTGTGTGTGTCTGTGCTGGCAGAAGTGTCAGAAGCAGGCTGAAGGAGAGGTGGCATGAGAGGAGGAGTCCTGTTCATAGGTCTGCCAGGAAGAGGTTTTTGCGTATCAGGAAAGAGCATGGGCAGCAAATAGGAAGACCAGATTTTTTCCACTTAGAAGTGTGGGAGCAGCCTTGCTGGACCAGATTGGCAGGCTGTCTGTGTGCAGCAGCCACAAAGAGGTTACATGCTTTGGGAGAAACTTGCACGAACTTGCTCATGATTCATGCTCATCTTACACTGTGATATGAAAGCTTGTGTTTCATCATAATTTGTGTCCTTCTTGTGTGAAGTTACCTCTGATATCATACTCTTTTTCGAGTTGCTCTGAGCAGTTATTTTAGAGCTCAGCGGTGCATCCGAGCTGTTACCAACAGTTTCTTTCAGCAGTGGTTCCCATTTGCATAGCACTAGTGGCTTTTTTATGGTTCTGTGGTCTACTGCAATCTTAAATAACCAGAAATAGTGCAGTCATCCGAAGCAGTAATCTCATTGCCAACTTTGCCTTTTTGTTGTATGGCTGCTGTGCAATCTCTGCGCAGCAATCAGGGAAAGGTTTCTCGTAAGGATGCTAAGTCAGCTTGGTTGCAGGCTGGATTTCCTGGCATTGGCAGTGAAACTCCACCCAAAGGTGCCCCCTGGAGTCCAAGAGGTGCTTTGGGGATTTGTTTGGTTTTTATTGCTTAGATCACTTTCATTTCAGAAGCTGAATAAATTAGGCATATTTCTCAGTACAACTGAGATATGAAATGCTTCTGGCTGGTGGAATGGTTTGCTTTCAGATGGTTAAGTCGTAAAACACAAACATTTTTGTAAACTGCTGCATTTTGTCTCCTGTCCAAGCCTCTGTTCTGCTTTGCCAAAGCGTGGTTAATATTAGAATTTTGTAAGACCAGTCAAAGCTGCCTGACTTGTCTGAGATTCAGAAAGTGATTCTGTGCTACTAACCTCCTCTTTGTTTATACCTACCCTTGGTCCTCTTCTGTCTTTTGATCAGTCTTTGAACCTTCCTGAAGCTTGAGCACTCGGTATTGAGTTGCAGGGCATTTTTATCAAATGCCTTATGAAGCCTACAAATATTTGCCACTGATGCTTTATAAGATTCTCTGTTGATTTGTAGCTTTGAAGCACAGGATGGGGTGGGGGCGTAGGTTTAGTATCCGGATTTCCAGATGGGGTAAAAGGCTGTCAGGTCAGTAAATCACAGGATCGTTCTTGTGAGATTTTGCTTGTTGCTGGTAGTGGTGGGGTTTGTGGGTGGGATGGGGGATGTTGTTTGCTGGCTTCATGAGGATATTCTTTATTTTCCAACAGTGCTGTAACTGACATACAGACAATTTTTTTAAAAGCATTCTTGATACTTGTCTTAGCCTACCCTGAAAGTGGTGTTTGAAAGGGAATTTCTGTGTTTTCATTCCCTGGGAGTAAATTCAGTCATGCTAAAACCTGGAGATTGCCATCTTCTCAGGGCAGGTGAGGAGTTCTTGGCTATCCAAATACCCATCAGAACTCGGTAAGAAAAACAAAAATCAACTTGAAACAGAAATTCTGTACCTGTCCTTTTTAAAAAACAAACAACAAAACAAAAACAACTGATCAGTTTTGAGGTATCTGCATAGATGATGATGATTTTGTGCCATAAGGAGTAGAAGTTTTATAGAGGTGAAGTAGCTCTGTTTCTTTTAAGCTGGCAATTGTTCAAAATGTGCTGCGTGGTATGCTCTGTCCAAAGCTCTGTTTTATGTAAGACATACTAATCCACTGAAAATTTTCAGAGCTGGGCAATACTTGTAATTACTTCCGTTTTCTTTAATAAAATATCCCTATGCAGTCTCTGCAGCAGGAACATTGCATAAGGGAGCCTGAAAATGCAACTGAGCTGAAAGGGACAGCCTGGCTTCTTTAATTTCTTCATGCTAAGAAGCAGCAAATGGCATAAAAGAACAAATAGAGCAGTTGGTTAATTTTTAAACCAACTTCAGCTGTGGTCCCCCTGTATGGGTCATTAGTCAACGCTGACTCAGTGGAAGACCTTTGTTGTGAAATGGGAGCTGCAGGGTTCACCTGATGCTGTTTGTAGTGTTTTGGTTTTTGTTTTTTTTTTTTCCCCAAAGAAAAAAAGTTTGACTGTCAATCAGATCTGTTGCTTACTAGCTTATGGTACTTGGTTGATTTTCAAGGGTTTAATTTATTTGCTGTTTGTTCAGGTCCTTTCAAAAGGTAGCAAGAGTGAAGTGAACAGCTGCTCTCCTGTACCTGTTTGTATATGGCAACTTTCACTGGTTTCAAAAGTACTAAAATGAGACTGCTGAAACCGGAGACTGTTGTTGAAAGGATTTATGAATACAATCCCAGTTAAAATGCTGTCAGCGTGGATTATAAAACCCATTCTTTCCTAGGGAGAAGGAACAATAGGAACTGTTGTCATTTGTGAAATAATTCTCCTTTGCATCACAGCAATAACGTGCTGCATGGCTCTTTGTTCTAGTCTAATGGGGAGAAAGAGTTGCTGAGTCAAAATGCTCTGCACCAAGCAGGAAGTTTTCACAGAAAGCAACTGCTTCCTCTTGCCTGTTAGAAATAGCAACCATGATTCCTGTTTTCTTGCCAGTTTTATGAGTTTTTGGCAGAATGGGTGCTTTTTTTTCAAAAGGCTGTGTGTGTTGGCATTCTGAGTTCTGCATCAAGTGATCAATTATTGTGATCAATTATTGTATTTCGTATTGCTAAGAAATAGGCACACGTTCTTTTGAGTGCTTCTTAAGGAAAAAACATATGGCCAGCAACTAAGGTCTCCTGAGTTAATTGTTCATGTGTTTCTATTAATTTTGTTTTTTGGTGAACAGTCAGCATTCACTGGATTTCTGTGGTGGGGGAGCACGAGCACGAGGCATCCATTTCAGATGCTACCCAGCTGCTCTCCACAACATCCCCGAGCCACATGGGAATAAGATAAACTAATTTATTACTGCCTCATATCACAGTTCAAGTGGGTGACGATGCTGTGTCAGGCGCACTGGTTAATCAGTGACCTTAGGAACAAGAAGGGTGCCTGCTGGCTCCTTGTGCCCTCGAGGTGGGGGCACCAAGGAGCCTGAGCCTGCAGGACGGCGCAGTGCTGTCACCTGGTCCTTGAGAAACTGGAAGCCCCTTCCTCTACCTGCTGAGAGGTAATGTTTCTTCGTGAGCATCACCTGAGCAAGATGCCCATTTTCAGAGGAGGTTTTTAAGTGTAGGATTCAGCCGAGTGCCTCTCTTTGTGCTGTTCTTCCTCATTGTTCTTCCGTGTGCTTGTGCCCTTCTAGAAGAGCTTAATCCCCCAGTGCTGGAATGCTTAGCTCTGGATATTTCCCCCCTCCCCTCGCATTGTTTCCCTGAGATGATAAATCCACCCTAAAATACTTCTGTATATCAGGAATCTTAGCTCCCTGTGAGAACATTGCCTGACAAAATAAATAAAATAAAATGAAGCTGTGACTTGCGCACCTCCTGTGACAACAAAGGTGCTGATTTTTCATTCACCCGGTGCCGTCGGGGCGCGTGAAAGGAATACAGACACCTCTTTGTGTGCCTCGCGCCGCGGGTCCGCGCCTCCCCGGAGCTCCCCGATGGACCAGCCGAGCCTGGCGAGGAGGTGCAGCGGCTGATGAGCGCCTAATTGCCCTCCCTGCATCAGCAGCCTCCACGAAGCATCCTGGGAATTGCTCGCCCTGCGCTCGGAGCAGCTGATCACATGAGCCTGGATTTTCAGTTCAGTTCATTAGTCAGCCATTTTGGTCAACACCCTGCTTACTGCGCACAGCCAATCCTGCCAGCACTCGCTGCCCTGGGAAGAAAGGAACCTGCGGCTTGATTTCAGCAAACCTGGATACCCTGCTCTCTGCTCTTCCTTTGTTTTCGTTTGGGTGGTCGTCCGAGGAAGCCTTTCTTTTTCTTCCTCCTGCTTGTTTTCTTCTGTTGGTAATTTTTTTTCACGTTTGATGCGGATGTCAGGTTTTCTGTGGCTGCTTAGGATCAATAGCCTTCAGCATATCTGAAGACAACGGCAGTGGTGGAAAGGAGGGAGGAAGAGACGAGCGTGAAGGAGCAGCGTTTTTACCTTGCTTTATATATGAAAAGGCCAAAGCAGTCTGTGCGATCCTGAGCACATCTGTCCTATACTAGCAAGGTATTTCTCCTTTTCTTCTTCAGAAAGCTTTTCTTTTTAGTTCTTTTTTTTTTTCCCCCTGTTGTTGTTGTACCAGCTGAGTCATCATGTCTGCTCTGACGCCTCAAAGCGACATGCCAACCCCCACCACAGACAAGATCACTCAGGCTGCCATGGAGACCATCTATCTTTGCAAATTCCGAGTGTCGATGGATGGAGAATGGCTCTGCTTGCGCGAGCTGGACGACATCTCACTGACACCCGACCCAGAGCCTACCCACGAAGGTACGGTCCGGTTCTCTGCCTCGGGATCCCCGCAGCCGCCGCATTGTTACGGCCGCTGCACAAGTTGGGAGGGGGTGTCTCTGGGATGAGATGCTCTTGGCCTGCCTGGAGAACCTGGACACCATCTAACATACCGAAAAGCCACCTCGGTGCTTCAGATTGCTGTTGGAATTTGGTGTGTCCTTTGTAAGCCACCCTTTCACAGAGACAGACTTGTGGTTTATTTTAATTTTTTAAGGCGTATCAGGAAAGATCAGGTTTCTGTGTCTCAGGAAGCAATGTACCATGTCATATATTCAATAACATCTGTAATCATGACTTCAATCTTAGAGCTGTATTTGTCAGATGTCAGCTTCTACAGCAGGAGCACACTCAAAATACTGCCTTCTGTCTGTACATGGCCAGTGGGTAGTTTTGGAAAGCCCCAAGTGATTACGCAGCTGTGCTGATTGTCAAGTGATAACAGCATCACAAGCCTTGCAGCTCATTTCTGCTGGCTGTGCTGTTGTTTATTATGGCTCAGAAGCCTGAAATGTGCAGGTGTAACACGTCTTGCTCTTTGTTGGGAAAGGATTTGTCATCTGGGTTGATGGGAAGCAGTTTAATACCAGGTCAGGTGAAACAAGGACTGAAAGCTTTGTGAAAACTGAGGGGAGGGAAAAAAAAAAACAGACCAAGAGGACAGCGACGCATTGCCCTATCAGTAAAGAAGTGGGGAAGGAGAAGATGTGAATTTCTGCAGGAATTTTACTGTAAGGCAGCTGGTGCTTCCATGGTCACTTAGCACCAATGCTACTGGGTTCAGAGGGCCCCTTGCTGGATGCTGAGCATCTTTCGGTCATGCAGTGAGGGAACTCCATTTTTCATCCCTTTTCCAGTAACTAGTGAAGTGTGTGGTCCCACCAAGTAGTCCTGCTTGACCCATTTGATGCTGGTTTAGCAACTCAGTAATATCTTACTGTATCGCTGTTTTGCTGGATGAGGCAGCTCAAATTGGGGTGAGGACTCAAGCTTTAAACTTAATTCAGCGGCAGCAGCCCTTTGGTTCAGATTTGCTTGCCAAATATGTGGTACTAGAGAGAGATTTAAAAAGCAAAGGCTGAGGTTCCCCTTGAAGCACATCCCAGCATTTCAGAGAGCTGCTCAGGAAAATGGAGCCAGCAGTCAGTACAGCGTGAGCCACGGGTGCAGTAATTCAGCTGACTTCCCATTTCTATGGTCTTGTGTGTGGCATAGACATAGTCTTGTGTGGCTTTGGGCTTCAGGTTTTTTGTGTTGTTTTATCAGCATCATCTTGTTTTTGGTGGATTGTTACTCTTTGTCCTTCTCCCTCCCTCTATCTGATAAACAGTAACTGCCCTTTTGGTTTGTCACACTGTGGTTAGTACCTGATCTAAGCAGTCTAGGGCTCTTGGTATAGCCTGGAAAATCTTTCTGTAGCACTGTGAGTTTGGTGTTTAGGTCCTTGTTCTTGTATGCATCTTTTCTTTCTTCATCTTCTCACTCTGGCCAAACTCAGGGGGAAGGTAGGCTTAGATGAATCCAGGTCCTGTAACAAAGCTTCTCTGGATTACCTTTCTCAAATATGCTGAAAGCGTGTCCCTGTAGACTACAGATTGCACTCTTGCATGTTTCTGTAAACAAGGCAAGCACTAGAATAACCCTTCCCCAAACTACAAAAATAATTGCTTTTTAAGCTGTAATTATAGTCAGTCTCGTGCAGCTACCAGAGAGAGCTGGAAAACAGTATTTGGTCATTTCACTGTAGCATTATTTCATTTGCATGTCAAAAATTAGTAAAAAGAGTGCTCTGTCATAGTGACCTTGATGCAGCTATTTATACATTCATAACCTAAGAAAGTTGCTTGTTGGGAGGGAGAGTTGTTCTTTTTTGGATCCGAGTTATGTTTTTAGTAGAGATAAGCTCAGGGAGAAGTGTTCCCAATAGGAGAGCTGACACAGCTTGATCCCTTGTGTTGGAACTGCAGAGTTACTGCATCAGCACTGCTTCGGTGTCCTCGGTGCGTGCCAGGGTTGAGGGGACGGGATGATGGGGCTTGCAAACACCAAGTGCTTTTCTGAGAGGAAACGCAGGGGAGCTGGGGCTGGCTTGTTCTGAAATAGCTCTGTAACACTGATGCAGAAATGTAGGGACTGTGAAGGGAAAAATAGCCCTAGGGTTCTGCCAAAGGCATAACAAGTGGCATTTTTTTCCTACGAATCAAGACATGTAAAATAAATAAAAAGAATATATCGCAGTTGCACATCCAACATCCTGCTTGAAAGAAGGATTTGAAGCCCCAGGTTGCTGTCCTTCAGTTCCTGCTGCTCCCAGAGAGGTTTTGCCTCCAGCCGCTCTGTGACCCGCTGTGCCCCCTCCCCTGCCCACAAGCAGCCATCCTCCTCCTCCTCCTCCTCCTCCTCCTCCTCCCGCATCATTGCGCTGGGGATGAGCAGCAGCCGTGCTCCTGGCCTTGCATCACAGCCGTCTGCACCCAGAACTGCCCGCCCGTCACCTCACAGCGAGGAGAGGACCTGGGGATGAGGGAGATGGCAGCTCTGGGCAGTGGAAAAGTAAGAAGACAAGACAGAGGGTCCTGAACAGAACAGCAGAGAGGATGGGGAAGGCTGAAAATGCGATGGGAAAATAAAGAGTTGAGTCTCGAGAATTTGGACTCATCAGGGCTGCTCTCATGATGCCCTGTGATGACTCAGGGAGTTCCATGGGAGACCGGGGGTCTCCAGTTGCACCTTCTGGGTTCCCTTATTTTATTTTAAAACCAGTAACTCTTACAGACCTTACACCTTTAAGCTTCACTCCATATTATGGGCTATGGTGTGAGATTCAGTTTCTGTATTTTTAAAGATGATGATGTTGTTCTGGTTACACCAAAGGCAAGGCTAAACAAGTAAAATAGCAGAATCCTGGATTGCTGCTAAACAAGTAGCTGCATTTTTTTTTCTTTCCTGTGAAAGGAGATTGTTCTTAGCTGTTACTTTTATTGCTGCTTTTTTATTGACGCTTTAGAGCAGACGATTTAGGAAATAGGCTTTAAACGTACAAGAGGTAGCTAAAGGGAGTGATTCTTGTTTACTCTGGTTTTATATCCCTCATCAAAGCCTTGCGTTTCAATTTCAGTGAGAGAGAGAGAGACATCAGAAGACACGTTTAAATAGTGCCAGATTGTGGAAATATGATGTTAGGGGGAGCTAGAGGCAGGTTGCTGTGCTTCCTGACTTTGCTTTGAAAGCTCCCCAAGCAGAGAGGCAGCTGGTGCTTATTTTTGAGGCCAAACATGCTGCCAGCCCTTTCCTTGGGAATCTGTTGGCCTTAGCCTTCGTTGGAGTAATCCACCTTGAGGCCAGTTTTGTGCTTGGAGTTGGAGGGACAGGGAGGGAGCGAGCAATTTCAGGACCTAGTGGTAAACACAGTTGTATTCACTGGTGTTAAAAAACAGTAGGCATCTTCCTGTAGTGGTGTTGATATCCAGTAAAACCAAGCCTGCTGGTGCTGGGAGATGGGTTCTGGTCTGAGAAGAAGATCTGGGGCGGTTTCATTTCTTGCCGTAGAGTTGGAGTTTGGTAGCATAACTCAGAGCAACACTGAGTTGTTCCTGAAGTTGGGTTGTAGTATTGTAAGTTCATTAGCACAGTGAGGGAGTTTCTTGCAACTGTGTGTGTGCACTATACCATGTAATAGGGATGCTGCAGTTGAACAATGAAAGCATTTCCTTTTCTTTTGAAACAGTTATTTGGGCACGAAATATGCTTGTTTTGCTATAAAGTATAAGCCTGCTTGGCCTAGAAATATACATATTTCTAAACGATGGGTCTTAATTAGGAAGTCAAAACTTTTGTTCTATACCGAAGTGATGAGATGTGGCACTGGTGGCTATCAGACTCTTGTTTGTTTGCAATGTATATAACAGTTGAGGCATCCTTAGGGACCAAGGTGTGGAAAAACACCTTGTATTTTCTGTTGCTCATCCAAACATGCATGCAGAGATAAAAGTCAACACAGATCTGACCTTTTGGGGCAACAAAGTAAGTGCAATATGGTCTTGTGTTGTTTTACAGCATGGCAAATTTCTGCTTTGACTTAACCATTCTTTATGAGGAGCTTCATGTTAGTGCAATGGAAATTTGAATCCTCATGAGATCAGCTTGTAATTGAGAGCAGAAGGAATACATGTTGTAGCTGTATGGTCTGAATTGATGTGCAGCTATTACAGTATCACTTTAAAAAAAAATCCTATTGTATTTGCTCTAAAATGGGGAATTAGAGCAGTATGTTCATAACATGCACAGATTAAATCACTTTTTTCCATAGTATATTTTTTGCTAGCTAAAATTGGATTTTTCTTTACTTTTTTTTGACCACTAGTTTAAAAGTCTTATTTTCAGCTGCATGTTTGTGTGAGGTGCCATGGGTAGAAGTTGAGGATTTGCTATTACTGACAAGTTGTACTTTGATGTGCTCAAATGCCTCTTGCCTGTTAATCTGTTACTCTGCCTATTAGGTTGTCCTTTAGGTTCTACCTTTTCTATTTTCTCTGTAGCTATTTTCCCATCTTTCTTGCACAAGCAGCGTGACCTTATGTTTTTGTTTTGCAAACAAGCAGATGCTCAGCACGGAAGTTTGCATGCTGGGGGCTGCGAGAATCACCTCATTTTCGGTGGGGAAGCTACAAAGCCATTTGGTTTTGTCCAAATCATGTGCCATAGGGGCTGGTGCCAGACTGGGCCGTGTGAGTGGGGAGGCTGGGGTCCTGGTATGAATCGTTGGTCTGCAGAGGACAAAAGGCACCTAGGAAGAAACCCTGGGGACTCGTAGTTGGTTTTAGGTGTTCTGTGGTGTGGAATAGGAAGAGCAAACTGTTGAGAGGTGGAATTGCCCCATGAATTGTGCCCTTCAGACTGCAAACCAAATCCGGTGTAAGCAATGTACTGAGAGTAGCAGTGACCTTTCACTCACGGGCAGAAACCACGTGAAATTTATTCTTTTGTCAGAAAAGTACTTTCCTAATGTGTGAATGGTGGCAGAAACCTCTGAACAGGCCAAAAGTTTGAAGGAGCTTAAAAAAGCATGTGGCTTGCCAGCTTGGCAGCTGTGGTACTCTTAGGTCATGCGCCCTCCCGACAGGCGTGAGCTGGAGGCAGGATTTAATAGAACAAGGGCAAAGTCGATTATGTGTGAGATACGTGCATTAGTCTGTTAATAACACTAGGTATTTGGAGTAGCAGTTAGGTCATGTAATTCAGACAGCATGTACTGCAAAGTAATGTGATAAAGATTGTCATCCTCCTGGAGAGGAGGAAGGAGATGCCCTGCTTGCTGTATTTGCACTGAATCCCATCACAAGCTGGGAAGAGAGCTGTGAAGAAAGAGAAATGACCGACGGAAGACTTGACCCTGAACAAGTGGGGAAGGAAGATGAAGCTTTAAAAAGCTCCTCAGGACGATTGGTGTTGTGCAGCAGCCCTCAGGTTAATTGGAAGAGAGAATGCCCTGTTAGGTGAGGATGAGATGGACGTCACATCAGCACTCCTCTAGTTTGAGTTTGTCTTAAAGGTTAAACTTCTGTAAATATTTTCAAGGTTGTAATTAAGAAATTGCAATCAAGAGTTGTTTGCTCTCCTCAGCTTGCTCACTCTAATTGAAGTCAGATGAGCCTGGGAAATGTGGAGAAGGTTTACTTCCCTCAGAAATAATGAATCAAAAGTTGCAGAGAAACCCCTTAGGTGTTAACCAAGATGGGAAGTGGAAGACGGAGGAAAAGAAGTAGGGTGATTTTTCTCTTGTTTGTGTGTGTGAACTGTCAAGCGCCAAAATAAAATCAGAAGCTTCCCATAGAAGTTATTAATGGCCTTAACGATAGCCTTTAAAAGAAGCTCATAAGTGTAATTTTTTTCACTAAAACCACATAATTATTACAACAGCTGGAAGCACAACCTGTTGGTGCTGCAACATGAGGTAAAGAAAGAAATTCTGGGCAGCTGGATGCCAGGTAAGGTTGCACTGGCCGAGAGGGCAAGGACAGGAGGTGCAGCATAGCAGCGCAGGGATTGAGGCAACGTGTGATGTGTGGTCAGAGGAAATAGGTAAAATTAACTGTTACCTGCAGAAAGCTGGCTGTGCCAGCATCAGCCACGTCAGCAAAGTACAGCTCTGGGCAGCGAGGGGAGGCAGCGGTACTCGTGTGCTCGGTGTTTGCTCTGCTGTTCTTGCTGGAAGGATAGCTGGCACTTGCAAGTGGGCATGTGTCGGTGCAGCAGGACAGGACAACGTGTGTGTTAAGTGGTTTTAGTATCTCTCTTTTTTTTTTTTTTTTTTTAACTTTCCCCTTCTGGGAATAGCTTGCCCAGGTTGAAGTGAATAGACTCTTTTTCTGCTGTACGTAAGGCACTCATTCTCTCTCCCCCCCATTTTTAGGTAGAGAGTTTAACTTTTTTTCTTTTTTTTTTCTCTTTAAACCACTCAGTAATTTTTTAATAAATAGTTCCTGTGATTAGGGTGTGCAGGCTGTCTGGTCACTTCTTGAACTCTTTGGATTTCTTTCAGTGTGATGCTTAATCTCTTCTTGGCTGTTCCCTTTGCTTTGTTGACTCTGTGAGCCACCTGATTTGCACAGCTCATATGAAGAAATTATTTATTACATACCTTTCTTGACCGCCTTATTTTTTCCTTATAAACATATTCCTGTACCTAAGGCATTAAATATGGGATAATGTAATTTAAGAAAACACATAAGAACATGACTAAAGCTTTCCTTTTAATGGTAAAAGTATTAGTTGCCCATACAATGAAGGACAGTGTTAGCCTTAAAGAAAAGAAAGACTCAAGTGCAATTTGTCGTGCATATTCAGCACTTCAGAGAACTCTTCCGACTTTCCCTTGTGGGATGCTTTGGCCCAGAAAAGACGAACAAGTGGTTAGAGCAGCAGACTAAAGCTAATTATAGGACCATTTGTCTGATTTTAACCTTCTAATGAGCACATGTGTCATCATTTCTTCCATTAGTAGCCCTCTGTAGGACGTGGCTAGTACTTCTCTTCAGGGCACAATAAGACATGACCGACAGTGAAAATATCTGTAACTTATGGTTATATTTATAGCTGCTGTAGAATTTCACATGCTCTTTGAAGTGCCTTTAAGTGAATCTGAGAAGTGCTGTAGTTAGGCTCATGCCTGTTAATAAGGCATGGAGGAGAGGTCTTTTCTTTCCTTTCTGGAGGAAAAAAGAAAGATCTTGGAGAGCTTTGAACATTGGGCCTTAGATGAAAGGTAGATGTTTGTACATTTAGAGGATGAAGGGGGATCAGGAGAGAGCTACCCTTGTTGCTTGGCATTTTTGTTTGCAATTTAGTTAGATTCAGTTCATTTCAGCATCGTCCGGATGCCTGCCTATGTTGTTTGGTCATAACCAACTCGTCAGCACTTCTGTAGCTCTTATTTGAAATATGTTGGCTGTCCTTGCTTCTGTCTTCAGAACTGTTGTCAGTCACAGCAAATCACCAGCAGGAGCAGAGGCGATTCAAAACAGAAGTGAATCAAGACCTCCTGAGTGCAATCTGGTTGTCTCTCTGGTCTTGGCCCTTAGCTGCTGACGTGTGCAGTGTGTCACAAGCCCTGTTGTGGGTGAGCTTAAAAAAAAAAAAAAAAACAACGAACAACCTTTTCTGGTTGGTGAGCAGAACGTGGGGGCCAAGGGCTAGCTGGATTTCTGTTTGTAAATCTTCAGCTGAGTTAATGTTTTATGTAAGTGCCTGTGCAAAACCCAAGAGATTCAGGTCAGGTCTTTTCATAGCCAAAGAGGTATGATTCACATTTCACTGTTGCTGAGTACTTTCTGGACCAGCCTCTGTTTTCACTTCCCAAAATTGATGCTGTTTTTTTGGCTAATAACTGATTTCTCAGCTTCTCCTTATGCAGTTTTAAGGACTTCTGCGCTTACAAAAAAAATCCCAACCAGATCCTGACCTATTTAGTCTGCATTTGGAGGAACTTGATTCTCATATTATGCTTGGAAGCTATTTAAAAAAGTGTGGATTCACTGCCTTGTTCTGTGCACCTTTATACTAATGCTATAGCTATATATGAAGTTCTGGTTTCCCCATCCTGCTAGTTGTACTCTCAAGGTGTTTACTAATAAAAGTACAGAGGACATGGGCAGAAAACGGGTGGGTGGGATGGACTGGGAAACTGCGTGGTGGGGAACTTGGAGTTCTACTTCTAGGCTCACTGTGAATTGTGGGAGTCTACTTGTAGGTGGTATCCCAGCATAGTCTGAGACACTGTTGGAGCTGGTAGCATGCATTTCACACTATTTCTTAATGAACTCATTCTGTAAAAGCAGTTTGAAGCAAATAGGTAAGTTTTTGTGCAGTGCAGGTCTTTGGGAACTGCTCAGCCTTTATTAAAGGCCACATGTTCAGCACTTGTTTAGGTTTGTTAAAAATGCCCCGCAGATGCTTCTATTTATTTGGGAACTCTAGCTGTTTCCTTCTCATGTGCCACCTGTTCAAAAACCCTGTAAATTGAATCTGGTGCCTTTTTTTATCCCTGACCTGCCCACGATGTAAGAAGCCACAGTTTGACTTCCCCTTCATGTAGTCAGCTTTGGCATGTAGCATGTTTACTTGGCATTGTGTAGAAGCGTGGCAAATCGCTGTTGAGCAGTGTTGCCTTTGGACTTCAACTTTTTCATGAAATTATTTTTATACTGGTACGTTCTTCCAGGGCTTAATTATAAAAACTTGTTTTCTGGGGAAGCATATCTGCTGGCAATATCTGTTATTCCTGCATGACTTGGTACAAGTTTCACTGCAGCTGTTAGGTATTGCATATGCCTTTGAGAAATGCTAAAACAAAAATTGAGATGTGAGCAAATTCAGGAAGATAAGGTCAGGAGGGAAAGTTTTTTTTTGTTACTGTTTTCATACTGTACGCATCATTCATTAATCAACACCTTAAACATCACTGTTAGGAGAAACAAAGTGGTAACAGGGAGCAGCTGCTTTTTTGTCTACATTATTTTCCCTGCTCATTGAGATCTGTTTGTATTACTATTTTTTTTAACATTGCTAGCAAAGGATAAAAAAAAAGGATGAAAAACCCTATTTGATGTGGGATTTGGTAGGCTTTGTGACTGGTTCAAAAAGTGTGGCTAAATTCATGCTGCTCCTATGCTGCTGGAGCCCCCTTACTGGGGCTGTGAGGGCTTTATCACCCCCCTGTGAAGATGGCTCCATCGCAGTGGATGGATCAGCCCAAAGTGCACCTCCAGCTGCTGCTGGATGCAGACTGTCTCTCGTATTCCAACCAGTCAAGGTAACTGCTGCTGTGTCAGCCAAGCAGAGGAGAAAATAACCTTACAGAACTTTATTGCTAAAATGACGGATGGGTTTCTCATGATTAATGTGTTAATCATAAAAGTGCTTTGGTTCCTTTGTAAAGAGCAGGGCTGTGTATTTATTCCAGCGTGGTACTTGATTCCAAAAAGCTAATCTTCGGAGAGTCTGGTTGGAATGAGGCAGCTCTTCTATGGAGACATAGTCTTGGTCAGCCTGTTCTCTAAATGTGGTATACATCAGTTATAGCTGCTTTGTTATCACTATCATTTCTGGAATAATCAAATGTATTGAATTTATCTTGGATATACTGTGAGGAGGAGCATGGAAACTGTCTATTTGCGGTTCTTTGCTACTATTTTGTGTCTTAAGAAGAATTTTTTTTCCCCAGGCTTGTTAGGTGAAAATTCCAAAGAAGTAGAGAAAGCTGTGCAGTGTAAACGAGGAGATGAAATGTATGCAAACCCTCTGCTAGATGCACAAGGAAATGAACAAAAAGTATGAAAGGAGGTGCTAGTTAAATGTATTCCTTTTCCTCTAAATCTGTGCGTGTCCTCAGTGCCGATGTAAATCCATGCAATTCTTGCAAGCATTTCTCATTAGAAAGAGGCTGGGATTATTGCCTGCAGGGGTATAATAGGACAAAATATTTGAGACTGCACTGGACACTTGTTTGCAAGCTTTATGTGGACTACTACTTGGTAAGAGTTTAAATTAAAACAAAACAAAACAAACCAAACAAAATAGCTTCGTCTTGTAATGTGAATTAGGTGGCAGTGGTCCAGATGTAGCCAGCTCAGCTGGGAGGTTTCTTGCACCTTTCTGTGAAACATTGAGCCCCAGTGTGATGGTGGAGGGGGAGTGGACTGCTTGGAATTTGCTGACCTGACATAGTTCAGTTATTTCCCATGTTGGTGAAGAATAATTCCAAGTGATGAGAGTTCAAAACCTGTGTTTTCAGTGCACGAGCCTCCCTGCCCTTTGCTAACAGCTCGTAGTAAGATGGAGGACCAGGGCGGTGTCTGGATACAGAGCTGAGCAACGACAGCCTTAGAGGAGTAGAGATGTTAAATACTTGGCTTGTGCGTGGCCCATGCAGTGCATGTATGCATGTAGAGACAGATTTTTATTTTTTATTTTTCGATTTATGAGATTTTCTTCACCGTTTACACTTCAGATAAAGAAAAAAGCCCTCGATATTTGGTGAGAGGTCTCTGTTCACTGGGGATGTTTGTCCTTGATCTCAGTGTGCAGGTAGGGATTACGGGATGACTAGAATCTGGTTCTGATCTTTGTGTGTGGTGGAAAATGCTATTAAATAAACGGTTGTATGAGCAGCTAGATCTTGGCCTCATTTAATTTTAGAAATACCTAGAAATACAGGTAGGAAATGCATCTACGTAAACATGTTAATACAGCTAGTGTTTTGCAAAGCAGTTTCCCCAGATACTGAGTACTTGAAGCACATTGGTATCTGCATTATATGTACCAAAAACAAGGGGAGGGGGGCATGGCACTCCAGGAAATGAGTGCAGTGGAGTCCATAAAAGTGCAAGAGAAATCCGTCCACTGCTGCACTAAGCTACAGAAAGTTTACTTTAACTTTGAACTCCGGGAAGCCTTTGGGACGGCGTTAACACCTGTAATAAACGACCAAAAGCCACGAGTGGAGCGGAAGCAGGTGCTGGGGGTGGTGGTGGGGAACATCATTGGTGCTGTGCTGCTGCAGTTGCAGGGAATTTCTCAAGCGAAACTGCCAGCCGCACCTGGGGAGCGGAGGTAGGTAGGTCTGATTTGATTGCTCTCATCCTCCCTCTCTGCTCACCCCTAACTAGGATGGGGGAAAATCCCCGCTGAATCCAAAGCGGGTGCTCAGTTCAGCGTGGGGATATGGGTAGGACACAGTGAGCGGTGCTGTTCTGCCCTTGTTATTGTTGCAGTAATGCTCAGCCATAGGGGAGGAAGTGAATTTATGCTTTATGGGGAAAACTGATTGCTAAAAACCATCTAGAATAAAACAGCTTGTGAGGATATGGTGCCTGTTGCTATTGCAGCATAAGAAGCTTTTGGGGATCAGCTGAATTATTGGTCACCGTGGTATTTAGACTTTTTTTCTCTTCAAATGCAGCCAGCATGAATGTGCTGTTTGTTGGGTCCCGGGGCAGGAGGAGGCTGGCGGTAACTTTTCCGTGGGAGGGAGGAGGTCCTAGCAGCATGTGTACTTTGCTCAGGACTCTGGCACGGCCGGCGTGTGAAGGGGAATAGAGCCTTCCCTGTGCCTCAGTGGGCTGCAAATCAGTGCTGGGGAGAGCGGGCACGTAAGTAGGGAACAGAAAATCCCACGGGGGGAGCAGACCGTCCGGGGCTTCATCAGGCTTTGTTTTGTGGGTTCAAACCCAGGGAATTAGTGGGTGTGCTGAAACGAGTTTGCCCTGTCCTGCCTGCTCCTCTGCCAGGACACCTACCTCCTCCCCGTGCCTGCCAGCCCTCTGCAGGCTCCCAGCGAGGAGAAAAGTGTTTTCTGGTTGAGGTCTTAGTGAATCAACATCAGAACGATGACGTGAAACCTGTGACCCGAGTCCAGGCTAAGCTGGGTCACCTCTACGCTGTTTTTCTTTTGAATTGATGGTTGTAACAGAGTTAGACCTTCATTGAAGCCTATTAAAAAGTCCTCAGTATGTAATTTTCCTGAAATGTGCAAAGCTTGTCATGCTTGATTTTCATATATAGTTGCATTTCCCTGTTGTTTTGTTTTTTTTTGGGGGGGGGCTGGGTAGGAGGGAATTGAAGCAAATGCTGACGTTGTGTAAACACCAAAAGTTTTGTGCTTTGGTCTTATAAACAAAATAACATATTTCTTGCTTTTCTTTTTAGGATGTGCTTTACTAAAATATTGATTGTCTTAATGCAAAAAAAGCAACAGTTTCTACAGCTTTATTAAATCTTACCCTAATTTGCCTCTCAAGGAGGAAAAATAAGCTTTGCTGTATTGCTTTGTGCAGACTAACAAACCCTTTTGACTTGCAAATTCCTTGCCACTATGAATTGAGTCTTGTATTATGCGAATCTCCCTTTCAGTTATCCTTCCCTTGTACCTTGATTTTGAATCTTTCCTTTAGATCTTGGCTTGCATGACATTTTCTTTCTTTTCCTTTCTTTTTGCTGTTTGCAAAGACTCTTGGGAGGATTTGACAGATGTGGTGGAGCAATTGCGTGATGATACAGAAGGTGCGTGCCACACCAACATCTTTCAGCTTATTATTTCCACTAATGATTGGCTTTTGACTTATGATTTAGAGCCTGAGTGCAAAATATGGTTCTCCTTTCCAGTGCTAAGAGCTTTGGCTTTCTGAACATGCTTGTCTGGTTGCGCCAGGTTCACAGCCAGAACATGCTGTACTCGTTGCACTGCGGATGGGTGTTTGGGGTCCGCTGTTAGCATGTTAAAGAAAATGCCTTTGATCCCTCTCATTTATGTTATTCCTTCAATTGTATTAATTTACCTTTAAAAAATGGGTATTGTGAAGGCTTTTCTGCTAAATTTTACCAATGCCTTCATGGGCTCTGCGTGATCAATTTTGGTTTCTAAATTCACACTGATCGCTTTTAGAAAATATGAAGATACTCTATCAATGTTTTTTTTTATTAAAAAAAAAAACAAAAAAGGAAGAAAAAAACGTGCTACTAATTTTGAGCCTTGAAGTGAAAGTAGAAGAAGTGAACAAAGGAGTTGATTTTCTTACATTAAGTGGGTTATAGGATGATTGTTTTCCTGACCCTGACATAAACACAGCTTAAAAGATCCAGCAATATTTAGAAGCTGAATTTTAAGTAAGGTTTCAGAACTCACCCCAAAGTTTCAGTTTTTCTGAGGTACTTATTTCTATTTATCAAATCAAGACTTGGCAAAAAAGGACTCTCAAACTTGTTTTGCAAATTTTGATTAAAACTTGTACTAAATGAGAATTTTTAATATTGCACTGCTTGATTCTTAAAGCGGGGCAAGCATGAAATAAGTGAATCCCAGTTCAGCATGCACTGAAGTAAACCTGTAGTCTGACTAAAACCAGCTCTGCCTCGCTGGGGTGGAAGTGTGTGCAGCACGGAAGGTGAACATGCCTTTTAGAGATGAGAGAAATTTCCTCTTGAAGCTAAGAAGTTTGCATTCATCATTTGGAAGAATATAAAATTCAATGTAAAAGTATGATTCTGGGCTCATATATTTTATAGGCCAAATTCTTTAAAAATGGTGATCTCAAATTGGAAGCTAACACTGGGGCTGTTGAAATCTGGAAGTCTTGAGAGCACAAGTCCTGTTATTCCCATATTAATAGCCATGAAGGAATAAAACCAGCAGATGTGTTTTGGCTCTTTTTGCCAATTTGTGAGTTGAGCCAACACAGTGGCTTCTTTTTCTTACCAGTGCTTTGTTCAATTTTGGTCTCATTCTCGCTGGAAAAATCTTAATCAGAAACTTCATTTGTTGCTTTATAGTACAGATAAACAGTTTAAACCTAAACTTGGCAAAGCAAAATGGTAAAATTAAGTGAAGCGTGATTATATGATAGACTTGGGGTTCTAAATAGAAGGTCAAGTCTGAGTGACAGCATGAAGGGTACCTCTGTCTTAAAATATGTAGTAAATATTACCAGAGAAATAACTGATAAATACAGAGGCAAAACAATGCGGCAGGTATGAGGCTTGCCAGAAAAAAACCTTCCCATGCAAGGAATTTGAAGCATATTTCTGGCTGAAGAAAAAAGCAAAAGCAACCATGACATAGCAAAAATACATCTTTATTTATGTTTGGAAGTTGAAATGGTATAAATCTCTCTAAAGAGGGTGTGTTGTGCACAAGAAACTGTTCTGGTGTATTAGCTACACGGAGGGCTTGCTGGTCAGCTGCTGTGGGTGCTGCTTTCCCTAACTGTTGTGCTGGGTTATGTGCATGGGCTTCTGCCTGGTGGACGCAGCCAGCTCTCCTCAGCCCTGGAGGTGTGCTCTCTCCCGACACAGCAGCTAGTTCTGCCCCAGCAGCGCCAGCCGAGAGATTTCTGAGGTAGCCTTTATGGAAGAAAAGGGGTTGGTTCTTTTCTTCTGTAAAACATTGTCCAGATCTTTTGCACTTATTTTTGTGGGATGGTGATGAAATGTATTTCAAAGATACATTTGAAATGTCTGACCTGTCTGTTTGCCCTTGCATCTGTTTCCCCTGCCTATCACCCTGTGCTGTTTTTGCTGAAACTCTTGTATGCTTGCTTGTTGGGAACTTGTCTTCCCTGGTAACAGAGTGTGCCTTCCCCCTTGAGGCCAAGATGAAGAGCATAATAGCAAGAACAGATGAGGCAACCATTGAAATGCTATAGAAATGCTGCTTCTCTCAGGACACGAGATGCATGTTCGTAATGTGGTGTTAGTACAGCTTCTTTCCAGTGTATCCACAGTCCCTTAGAGTAGGCAGGCTGAGTTTGGAATACAGAAGCAAAAAATTGCAGTAAAACATTTTTCTGTGGAAACAGGCATGCCTCTACTGTTCACTTGTGAGCGTTCATTCATTTTTATTTTAGTTGCTGCTTACCTCTGAGGGAGCGAGTTGGCGGTAAGCAGAAGCTGTGTATCCCCTCTTCTTGGCCGTGGTAGGCAGGGAAGTGTGCTGCAGAAGAAGGCAGATGAGGACTTTGGATATAAGGGAGTGTCAGGAAAGCTCCAGCTGAGATAGAAGCTGAAAAGATACACACGGATGTTTAACTCCTGTTTGCTTTTGCAGTATTGAAACAGCCTGAGCTTGCTTGAACTTATTTGTCCATCAGGACTGACAGACTCTGGATCAGATGCCAAAAGCAAACAGCTCGGGGTGCAGGTACTCTCCTGGCCGCCAGCTCACTGTGCGAGCCATTCAGCTGGAAACAGCTGCTGCTAAAGCTGGGGTGGCAATGAGGAGATGACCACGGCGTGGTTACCTTGACCATAAGTCAGTCTGTTAGCACAGGCCCCTGCTGTCAGCCTGAATTTGGGTACCAGGCCGTGCCCTGGGGCAGCTGGTGTGCAGGTAGGTGCCTGTACCCTCTGTGGCTTTGACCACAAGGATGGCAATTGCTGATGTGCTCAGGCTCGTGGCAAGGAAGGTTATTGGACTCCCTGTCAGTAATATGCAGAGAGACAGCTTCAGCTTTTTGAGAAGCATTTTCTCACCTTCCGCATCATGTAGCATGGCAGAACAGAGGCATGGAAAAAGTCATTTTAAGTCCTTAATTTATCTAGGGATTTATTTCAAGTTTATTTAATTTGCATTTATTTCAAATTATACATGTGTTCGTGATTTCAGAGCCTGAGCAGCTAGAACTAATGTCTTTCCTAATGTGAATTTGCTTAACTGAAACTCACTGCTGGCTGGTTTGCTGTGAAAGCCAGTGGTTCATCATTACCACATATCTCAGTTAACCCAAGTGCAGCATGAACTGCTCACAAGTTATTTCTCTACTGTGCACAGCAGCAGCCTTTATAAATGTCAGATTGCTGTAAATTTGGATTCTTGACTTTTAAAATGGGTTCAGTATGTGGACAACCTTGCTAATCAATAGGCACTGCTTTGAGCAGACATGTTTGCACTTAGAGTATTTCATGAGTCCCTGCGTTTGATCAAAGTTCTGGCTTTATTTTCTTCTTAAATCTGTTACAGGAATTCAGGATGAGGAGTGATAAAATTTATTGTCGCTAGGAGGAAAGTCCCTAGAAGCACAGTCACGGCTTAAGCTTTTGAGATCCAATATTGCGTTGACTTTTCCTTTGACTTTTTATGTTCCTAGTTATATATTTTACCTTCTTAAAAATGGTGGGGTTCCTGAAGTTCTTGGATGCTTTTGAAAGCTTGCTTGCTTTTTTTTTTTTTTCCCCCTAGAAGCTTCTCAGGAATGGTTTGCTTTTCATGCAGTTTGCATGTAAATGATTATGGCAGAGTTACACATCTTCAAAAACCTGAGAGTTTAGTGTTTTAGGGAAACAGGATGAGCAGATTATTTAATACCTGACATTTTAATGGGATGCAAGCCCAGTGCAATCATGACCACTGCATGGTCACGGTAGGTCTGTTCTGTAGAAGCTATGATTTTTAAATAGCAAAATTGTCTGGAGAATTTAAGATTACTTGGATTGAAATCCAGACCACATTGAAAGGCCAAGTGTAAGGACCAAGGCTTTATTCTTAAAGTTCACAACGTGACATTTATGGTCAACACAGGTTGAGCTATCTGCAGTTAATGGCAGAGAGAGAAAGTTGGAGAAGGTATTGGCACGAAGTGAGAATCTCAGCTTGGTGTCAGATTCAGGTTGTCAGAGCAGAAAATGGTTGGGTTGACTTGAAGCTGCCTTGACAGTCTTAGTGTATGAAAGAGCATGGCATGCAAGTAAAAATGACTTAAACTCAAACTCAGTGTTGTGTGTGTTGCAGCACGTATAACAAAGGTATTTGTTATTTAGGATTTTATTTTTGGAATAAGTCTTTGGGATTTTATGCGCTTTTTTACCACATGACAGTTGATTTATTTACAGGATGAAAGTCTTGGATAAGGTGCATACACAGAGCACCATCATTCACAACAGACTAATGAAGAAGCTGCCTTTAATTAGTCAATGCGATTAAAACATTCTTCAGTGATATGGTGTTATAATTCTTCAGACTGTGACTGTGTTTTAGTCTTAAATACATGGCCCAGCTTTCCTTTTTTAACTAAGTGCTTTCATCAGCTTGCATCTTCATCACCTCTTATCCTTTAGAGGTGTTGAAAGAAAGTAGTTACCTTGAACGTGCTTCATGCACGTTTTTTTGTTTCTTTTTTAATTAGTGTCGCGTTGACGCTGGTTGATACACGGCAGTCACAGACCTGACTCGTGGAAAACCACGCATCTTGCCTCAAAAAGCATAGCATACCCTTGACCTTAGCATAGGTCTGCATGAGGCAGCAACTCTTGGTACTGGAAGAAACGTATATGGTTTCCTGTGAGTGGAATAGCACCTGAATTCTGAACAGTGTAGTTGGAATCGATCCTAATTCAAATACGCTGATAGCCATAGCCTGAGTAACGTTTTCTGTGTAGGTATCTTGCAAGGTTCCTTTAATTTTGCATTAGCCATTGATTTGCCACTTGAGCAGAATCACTTTGGATGCCGGCCCCGCTACTGATGTGATCGAAGCATCCCACAGCTCGATACTGCGGCAGGGCTCCCTTACTTACAGGCAAGCCTTGGCCAGTGGGGAAAAAAATGCTGGTAAGGAAGGATAGAAGCTCTCTCCATCTTCCTGTATCTTGCTGCTGCCCCGATAAAGAAGAAGAAGCTGTGATTATTGACAAGATTTCAGTCTAGTCCGCTGTAGATGGAGTAAAACTATACCAGAAGTCCTGCGGGAGGGAGCTGGCTGTTCTTTGTAGATGAGGTGGTTTTGGAAGGGGTTTGAGCCACGGAACCAAAGCAAAACATCATTTTGTGCCTACAGCCCGCTGTGGTAGAAGCAAATGCTGTAGTGACAGTCATGTGCTCTTACAAGGCAACTGTGATGGATGTAGTCAGAGGTGGCATTCGTTAGCATCATCCAGAAGTGCACAGAAGGGAATACTCAGGAGTGCTGAATCTATTTTTAACTGCATGTACAAAAATTATGTTTTTGCAATCAATTTGGTGTTATATTGCATCTGATTTTTTTTATTTTTTTTTTTTATTTTCCTGGGCCTGCATTTCTAGTAATGGTGGCTGTTCTCCTAGCTACGCAGCAAATCATAAAATGGATTGCAAATCATAAAACAGGTGTTCTGCTCAATTTAAGAGCCAAATCTATCAGTTTAAAATAGTAGTAGTTCTGCAAAAGCAATAAAACTCACCCACTAAATTACATCTTTCTACAGTCCAATGCTCTTGCAAGGATTTTGTTGCTAAACGAATGGTTTAAGTTACCTAAACTGTGAAAATAAATTGCAAATGCCTTGTCCCAGACTTTTTATAAGCTGGGAGCCAAATCAATCAGTGCTTGAAGAGTGTAGAGTTAAAACGTAACTCGCCAGGAGCCTCGATTGCTCTGTCCCTCAGCAGTAGAAGACTAGCTGGAGACACAGGACCAGCTGAACTTGTCTGGTGCTTCTCTGAAAACGAAGACACTCTTCTGTGGCAGCAGATGTGGCCTGGAGTGAAATGAGACTCGTGGCTGTCGATTAATGGTGATTTCAGCCAGTGCATTGCTTAGCACTGGCTCCATGCTCTCCTTCTCCTTTGGATGGCTTCACTGCTGGAGCTGCTGTGTGCAGGACCTGCCAGGATGGTTCCAGTGAAATTTAGAGAAGACGGCTTCGGGTACTGCTTGATCTTGGAGAAGAAAAGGGAGAAGAGAGAGGCCTTATCCTAACATGCTTGAAGAGACTAAACCAAAGCAGTTGCGGTACCAGGTTTGAGTGGTGGCAGCTGCCCTGATGGGTCTCTCCCCCTGGACTGTGGATTTTTTCACACCCCTTAACGTTAACGGGTGCTACTTGACTGTTAATAGCTCAATTGCCACAGAGCTAGGTCTGAGTATTTCTTGGGCCATCAGCATCCCTGATAAAAGCAGCCCATCCGCTAGCAGACAGGCCATGCAAAACTAAGCAGCAGTACCCAGACATCACGACGTGGAGTGCCAGCTAGCTTTGGAGCCGTGGGAACCTGAATGTGGAGTGCTTCAGAGGCAGATTCGGCTTGTTCCCAGGTTTTGCTGGCTCCTAGGTTTCACAAATAGTCTCTTTTGATCCCCTTGTATAATTTCTCTGGTTCTTTGATTGGGGACGGCTGTCTGCAATTCAGCAGTTGCTTTTCTTCTTCTAACCCCAAGGTGCCTTTCACTGCCTCCTTTGGCTGGCGCAGGAAGTCTCAATCACACAGCAGCAGCTGCTGCTCTTGTGGAGGATCAGTGTGATTTCTAATACCCTTTATAGTTCTGTGAAGTTTTGCTCCTTGCTTTGTTTCTGGGTGGTGGATACTGACAAGATGCCTCGTTGCAGTGGTAGGATGTTTGAGATGACGAGGAGGCTGTAGTCGCCCACACACGAGCAACTGGGCTCATCAGTACCGGCGCTGTGATGAAGCAGGACGATGCCTTTCATCAGCACAACAGCTGCTAAAGGAGGCGGCAGCAGTCTGAGGAAAACATAGCCCTTTTGGCTAGGTTGTTACGTCTTAGAGGATGAGAGATCGTCCCTCATGTTGCTATGGGCAGGGGGATACGGGAGCTGTTACAAACCCAGACAGCTCAAGGCTACGTGTCTGGCAGAGGTTTGATGCCCAGTCAGCGGCAGACGTGCTGAAGACAAACCCAGGCTTCTGCAGGAGCTTACTTGGGGAGGAGATCCACTGAGAATGGGGGTTGCATCTCCTCCTCAACAATGACGGATGTTTCAAGGCAAGAGACACAGGAACCTTCTAAGCTGTCTGAGCATTGAGGAGAGGGAATCTCTGAGCAGCCAAAAAGAGCTTGAGAAGCCTCTCAGTGGCAGCGAGAGTCACTTCATGGGTGTAAGTGGTAGTGCTGGGTGGTAGCAGCAGCAGCCAAGTCAATTCTTCCACTGCTGAGGTTTGTAGTTATCTTCATGGCTTCTTCCATCAAACTTAGCCTTACTTTCCTCTGCATTCTCTGCAACAGAAATACAGTTTTTCTTGAAATCCTTCAAGGATTTCCATCTCGGGTATTTACTTGTTTTAATTGCTTGCTGAGCACAAGCATGTTTTGTTAGTACAGTGGGTGACACATCTAAGCACTGGGTGCGCATCCAGCCTTAGATGCTCTGTGGTCACCTTTTTTCTGCTAGGTGTAATAAACTCAGTGGCGAAGGTGGTAGATTGGTTCAAAGGTCTGCCGTTGTCTACAGCACCCCAGAATAAATGGGCCTTACAAGGACGGAGCTGCTGCTTGTGCTGAGGAACTTGAGCTCAAAAATTGGCTATGAGATTGCAGGTGGAGCAGAGGCAAACAGAAGACTTGCAGCTGATGCAACTCTGTATTGTAACAGCAAGGATTTGTCTCTGTTACTGTGTGTCTCCAGGCCTAAAGCTTGAGCAAGGTGTATTGTGGATGTATGACAGTTTCATTCTGGTTACAGGACAGTAATGCTGTAAAAAAGTTCGTTTCTTGAGGTGTTGGAAGGGAAGGTGTTTGGGAAGAGAGGCATTTTGTGTTGGCATTGGCATGTTGTGCTGTGCCAGAGGCAGGTTGTGGGGCATGAGGCCTGTAGGCAAGGTGAATTAGCTCTGTTACACCCAAATAAAAAAAGAAAAAGTCATGAAAGATGCAAGACTTGATAGAGAAGAACATTGATGGATTAAGTGTGAGAGGATTCATGGTTGGCTGTAGGTTGAAGAAAAAATCACCTCTGCAGAGTTCTTGCTGGATTGTAGCTGCTGGATATAGCTGGGGATTCGAGCTAGAGCAAGTGACAGCCGTAACATTCAGTAACACCTTGTCAAGATGGAAAGCACAATATTATCATCAGCCTTCAAACTGTGATTTCTTGAAAAATTAAGGATTTTGTAGTGAAAGTATTGAGGAAACCCTTAATATATTGCCTACTCCCACGTCAGTATGGCTTTCATCATAAAGTGCTAGTTAATTTTGACTTTTCTCAAGAACAGACCTGTGGAGAGCACCTCTCATCAAACTGTTACTGCCATTAAAAACATCTTCAAGCTGGGGGACAGAAAGAGGGAGATGGGGTATCTTATTGTACTAAGAATAACTTCTGTTACTCAACAGTATTTTTCTTCTATTTTCTGTAGATCCTAATTATCTCATGGCTAATGAACGCATGAACCTGATGAACATGGCAAAACTGAGTATCAAGGGGTTGATCGAATCTGCACTTAATCTGGGCAGGACGCTGGACTCTGACTATGCACCTCTTCAGCAGTTCTTCGTTGTGATGGAACATTGCCTTAAACATGGCTTGAAAGGTAACCTTCCTTGAGAGGAGTCCTCCCGGGCTGTTGGTTGTAGCATAGGAGCAAGAAAGAGCAACCTTGTTTCAGGGTCTGGTTTGGTATTCAGCAGCAGGCTGAAGAGAGCAGGATGTCTGTTATGATCACAGGTGACGTGTGTCTGCTGGAGATGTAATAGCGCAGGTGAAAAGTTCAGTTGTTGATGTTGCTTGTCACTTCCTATAACAGCATTGCAGATGTGACTCAAATATGACGAAGTCATTAGGAATAAAGTTGGCTCCTCAGCAAGATCACAACGCCACTTTTTTTTTTGTATGTCTTCACGGTTCAGAGGGGCAATGGTCCTCTTGCTGGAAGTGGAGATGTAGTGCTGAGATAGTTTCTTAGTTCTCTCAAAATTGCAGATTTGGGCTGTGTGCAGCTATTGTCGTGTAAGCTGCTTTTTAAAATGGCAGGCAGAACATATATTCATATTTACAATATGGAGTCACAACTTAAACTGCCCGGTATCATGCTACTTCATTTGCCGCCCTTGCTTGATAGTAGCTTGGGATGAAAAGTAGGGGATATTAAACTCCCTCTCAGCACCTGTATGTACATCCTGCGGTGCTGCGTTATTAGTTGAGTTCAGTGTTATGTGCTGATGAAGCGATTCCTGTGCTGGGTAAGGTAACGTTGTGCAAGGGAGAAGTGTTCATACTCCTCAGCTTTGTTTATCTGTTTGCTGGTGTCCCTACTGCAGGTTTTAAGTTAACTGAGTTCTCAGTTTCCTTACAGCTGCTGTGAAGTAGCAGTAAAACTATGGAAGAAGCAAATTAATTTCCAGTTTTGAAATGTAGTGGTTACTAGAAACCTTTCCTGAAGGAGGAAAGGATGTACAGGGAAGCCTCTGGAAGCTGTGGCAAAAGAGTGGATTCAAAGTGATGCAGTTCTCTTCTATGTAATTGTGATGGACGGTGAGGGAAAACTACTGCACACGCAACATGTAACTTGGACACTGAGAGCAACCTTTGCCACTAGCACTGAATCTCAGCTGTTGGTTAACACTGGGTGTTGTTTTGCAGTATCTGGGATGTGTAAAATTATTTCTGGCATCCATCTCAAGCTCCTGTTGCATTATTTGAATGATGCCAGCAATTACCGCACTTGAGCATAAAAAGTAATCTGTTGTACTTGCCCAGTAGAATCTTTCTGTCAACTGCTCACTGGCTTCTGACCTTGTTTGAGAATGCAGATAGTCAACAAAGGCTTAATGGACTAATTTTATATCTTTCCCTTTTCCAGCCAAAAAGACTTTTCTTGGGCAAAATAAGTCATTTTGGGGACCTCTAGAACTAGTAGAAAAACTTGTTCCTGAAGCTGCAGAGATTACAGCAAGTGTTAAGGATCTCCCAGGTCTGAAGTAAGTATAGTCTTATACTGCACATATGTTTGTTTTTTTTTTAATTGTAAGAAGGATCCTGAAGAAGAGAAGGGGGGACAAACATAATCAGGAATCTGTCTGGCATGTTCTGTTGATACAAATGGTACTTCAGTCTTTTTGTTTTCCTTAATTAGGGAACTACAGAAGGAGAGAAAATGATATGTTACTTCTTATGTTAAGCTCAAGGGTTTTATGGATGGTAGTACATTGCTTGTCACTCATTTATGGTTAGCAATGTGTCTTAGGAACGTGTCAGTCTTTACTGACTCCCTGACTGTAGAGGAAGGGAATTGGCAGAAAAGTTATAGAGGTAATTTTTCTTTTTAAATAAATTCGGATGAACTTGTAAAGTTTGTGTAAAAGGAAGGCTCACAGGTGGAGAAGATATTAGTGTGTGGTAAAGAAACCTCTTTGAGGATATATTGCTCTTAAAAGTTGCATAGTCATTTCAGATATCACATTGAGGTTTGCTTATTCCATTACTAAAAAAATTGTTAGTGCGAAGGCTTTCAGTCTAGAAAATAGCTAAAAAGTTTGAGTAAACTTTTGTATGACCATCATGACTAAGAATCAGATCATCCTTGCTCAAAAAAAGGGTGAATATATTCAATAGCAGCTTCTCTTGGGTTAGTAACTAGCGAAGTATATATGGACAGGTGCTTGTACTGGAGGACTGTGCAGGATTCTGCCTGGAACAGCTTACAAGATCAGCGTGGAGCGCTAGGAGTGTCATGCCAGAGCTCCTGTTACCTTTTCCTGTTGTACCAGAAAACTGCAACATGACATAAAATACAGGACAGCTTTGGAAGAGGTCTCTAAAACATGGCCTTGTATACATACTAACCCTTGGGTTATGAAGTGTCATGAGTGTTAGTGAGGTCAAGACCACAACAGGGAATAAGGAAGATGACTTCCACGGGCAACTGCTACTTATACTGGTTAAGATTAGAAAATAAAGTGCTCCACATGCTGCTTGCTATAACACAGCTGACTGCTGGAGACTGAAATTTCCTTCTAATCAGGGTACTGCTCAACACGGGGGGATTTAACACCTTCCTTTAGAGCATCTGGTACTGGCTCTGGCCAGTATCAGGGTAGAGGAGCCAGAGCTGTGATGCAGCATATCAGTTCTCGTATTTTTTAAAGCTGTGTGCTTCAGATTGTCAGGAGAAATGGGGAGAAGGGCTGGAAGGGCTGTGACTATACGCTGTTGCATCCTGTGAGTGCGTTCATGAGCAAAACACTTGAAGAGAACACTGGTGAATTTGTGATTTTGTTGTCTTTATGGATTCTCAGCAGGCTTAACACCTACCTGAAGAAATGATGCCTGGGCATTGGTGTTGAGCTGAATATACACACGTTCTTCTGATTTGCTGTATACAAAACTGCATTTGAACTAGAGTTCATCTGCTTCAGTAAATCACCTTCTGTGTAGTACCATCCAGCACCAGTGAAGTCAGGAAAATATTGTTAAGATAGTAACAAATACAGGATTAGGGGAGAAGCAGTGATAATTCTTTAGATAATTGTTTACATAACTTGTACTACGTGATCTCTATAAAGCCTTCTCCCAACCCAAACCATTCTATGATTATATGACAAACTTGTCTGTAACTATTCATGCTTAAATACCTTGTATATCCCTCTTGTCATCAATGGCAGCTGTATCTTCAAGGTGCAGAAACTTCAGACACAATAGGATTATTAAAGCTGTCTGTGGATATGTATTGCAGTTTGTGTGTAACTCCTTCGTTTCTTGCTGTTGTAGGACACCTGTGGGTAGAGGAAGAGCTTGGCTTCGCCTGGCTCTAATGCAGAAGAAGCTTTCAGAATACATGAAGGCCTTGATTAACAGAAAGGATCTTCTCAGGTGAGTAGTGAACTCTCAGATTAGATAAGGTTCCCTTTTGCCCTATTGTAAGATATTTTTTTTAAAGATCTTTTACACCCAAAAGGTAAGGGTGTGTGTACTCTTCCTGATGTGATGGTAATGTTTGTGAAATGTAGAGCTTCCTTTGAAGGAATAAAAAAGTTTAGTATTCTTTTTTCATTCAGGAGCTGCCATTTTGCCGTCCTTATTGTCTCAAGTGTCTGTCTGTTAGAATAAATAAAAATTTTGTTTCCAAAGAAGTGACTTGGGTGAAATATTTGTATAGATGGGATGCAGTATTCTCGTTTGTGAGATCTTGGCCCTGGACTTGTTTCTGACCTTGTCACTTCATTAGCATCTGACTCAGAACAAGTCATTTTGTTACTCTCTGTCTGCTTCCCCATTCATAAAACAGCAGTTAGTTTTTAGGGTAATTGCAAGTCCATAGATTAGAGCTGCTATGATTACATTAAGTAGTAGGATTTAATAAATATGTTAATGTTTCTGTACGTAAACAAGTAGGTTTTTGTTGTTGTTGTCTGTCCATGCAAATCCATAGCTGACTTGGGGCTGGAAAGGAGAACTTTCTATTGTCCACTGGAAAATGTGGTGTCTTATGTTAGAGAAGTATTTGATGGAGCAGTAAAAGTATGCTATTTGTAAAACTCTAACATTAAGCCTCAATCTTGAATCCTCACTGTGCTCTGATATCGCTCAACTTTCATGCTTACTTTGCATCACCTTCTAACAGCTGAAAGCCCAGATCTCCTACTTACTGGGTCTTTGCCTCACCCCAAGATGTACTGTGCTGGGAGATGTTTGGTCAGAGCATCAGTTTGATAGGACTACACTTCTGTGTAGTTTGTGTTATTGCCTGATTTTTGTTAAGCCTGAGCTTGTTTTATTATTGTATGAAATACCAGAAAAGCCATTCTAGTTGGCCTTGTTCTGGTTGAATTTTAAAAGATGCCACACTTGTTTTCTCCTGTTGTCCATCCTGCAGTGAATTTTATGAGCCTAATGCACTAATGATGGAAGAAGAAGGTGCGATCATTGCCGGCCTGCTAGTAGGTTTGAATGTCATTGATGCAAACTTCTGCATGAAAGGAGAAGACCTGGATTCACAGGTACTGGGTGTTCTGTTAATGTTTTTTCTGCTCATTTAAATTAGACTAATTTTCTGTTGTAGAGGACTTTGTTTATCTGAGATTCATATCTTTTTTCTATAAGTGATTTAAGACTAATACAAGCTTGCTACCATTATAGTGTTCATCAGTTAGCTGGCATCAGAGATTCAAGATTTTGGTTTTCTCTTTGTTATGCTTTCATGCGGTCTGCATTTGGATTGCTGTGGTGTGAAATGTAGAAGAAGATAAAGCAGAGTGCTGGGATGGACTTTCCCAAAAAGGGGGGGAGAAGCGATCCTGGGAATTTCAACGATCCTGGGAATTTGGAGAGGTCCCGGTAGACTGGAAGCTGGCAAATGTTGTGCCAATTTTCAAGAAGGGTCAGAAAGAAGACCCTAGCAATTACAGGCCTGTCAGTCTCACGTCAGTGCCTGGTAAAATCATGGAGAAGTTGGTTCTTGGACTTATTGAGGCGCACCTGGGGGACAAAGCAGTCATTGGTCCCAGCCAGCATGGGTTTGTGAAGGGTAGGTCCTGCCTAACTAACCTGATTTCCTTTTATGATAAGATCACCCGTATGGTGGACCAAGGGAAGCCAGCTGATGTGATTTTTTTGGACTTCAGCAAGGCTTTTGACACGGTTTCCCATAGGATCCTACTGGACAAAATGTCCACCATACAGCTAAATAAAAACATCATACGATGGGTGAGCAATTGGCTAACGGGCAGGGCCCAAAGGGTTACGGTAAATGGGGCTGTGTCAGGCTGGCGGGCGGTCACCAGTGGGGTCCCTCAAGGCTCCATTTTAGGGCCGGTACTTTTCAATATTTTTATAAACGATCTGGATGTAGGAATAGAGGGTATTTTGAGTAAGTTTGCTGATGACACCAAACTTGGAGGAGTTGTGGACTCAAATGAGGGCGTAAAGGCCTTGCAGAGGGATCTGGACAGGTTGGAGAGCTGGGCGATCACCAACCGCATGAAGTTCAATAAGAGCAAGTGCCGGGTCCTGCACCTGGGACGGGGAAACCCTGGCTGCACGTACAGACTGGGCGATGAGACGCTGGAGAGCAGCCTAGAAGAGAGGGATCTGGGGGTCGTGATAGACAGCAAGTTGAATATGAGCCAGCAGTGTGCCCTGGCAGCCAGGAGGGCCAACCGTGTCCTGGGGTGCATCAAGCACGGCATCGCTAGTGGGTCAAGGGAGGTGATTGTCCCGCTCTACTCTGCGCTGGTGCGGCCTCACCTCGAGTACTGTGTGCAGTTCTGGGCACCACAGTATAAAAAGGACATGAAACTGTTGGAAAGTGTCCAGAGGAGGGCTACGAAGATGGTGAAAGGCCTTGAGGGGAAGACGTACGAGGAACGGCTGAGGTCACTGGGCCTGTTCAGCCTGGAGAAGAGGAGGCTGAGGGGAGACCTCATCACAGTCTACAACTTCCTCGTAAGGGGGTGTCGAGAGGCAGGAGACCTTTTCTCCATTAACACTAGTGACAGGACCCGCGGGAATGGGGTTAAGCTGAGGCAGGGGAAATTTAGGCTGGACGTCAGGAGGGGGTTCTTCACAGAGAGGGTGGTTGCACACTGGAACAGGCTCCCCAGGGAAGTGGTCACTGCACCGAGCCTGTCTGAATTTAAGAAGAGATTGGACTGTGAACTTAGGCACATGGTCTGAACTTTTGGGTAGACCTGTGCGGTGTCAAGAGTTGGACTTGATGATCCTTAAGGGTCCCTTCCAACTCAGGATATTCTATGATTCTATGATTCTATGATAAGCGGACTGATCTTGTAGTTCACTCCTGCCATATGACTAGATCAATGTAGCCATTAAACAAAAGAGAAAAGGCCCACGTGCACTTACGTTACAGCTTGCATAAGCAATGTATGGTTCTAGTGATGATGATGTTTGTCCTTATCTCCTAAGACCTGCTTGCTAGCTTGCTGTTTCTGCTAGCATATTCTTGCTTGAACGAGGGTATGTTTTCCTTCATTTTGGCTAGATTACTGGTATAATGAATCTTTGTTATAATACAACATGTTCTGATGTTCTAACTGAACAACCCTGAACTTCCATAGCTGTGAACATTAGAAGTGTTTCTTCTTAAGAGAATCATTTGATGTAAAATGCGTTTTTTTTCCCTAGGTTGGAGTTATTGATTTCTCGATGTATTTGAAAGATGGGAACAGCACAAAAGGCAATGAAGGGTAAGCACACGCATGAGAGTCCTGCTTGTCATCTCCTGATAACCTTTTGAGTTTTCAAGATAAATTGTTATCTCTTGATGACTTTTCAAGTATTTCAAGTTGCCCTGCAAGCTGTTAAATTTTTCACTAAACCATTGCTTAGAGTGAATTGTTCCTCTATGAAAAAGCAATGTATACATAAGATACTGGAAGTATTGGGAGGTGGCAGGGGAGGGGAAGGTGTCCCAGGAGTTCTGTGTTCTTTATTAACTGGCAATTTAGGAAGATGACAATACCTTAACAGTGACCCTTTGCTGAGTTAGGTCTGCCATTCTTGAAAACCTTTTTGGTAAGCAGCTTAGTAGCCTTTACCAGTTGTGCAGCTGGCAGGATAGCAGTTGATTTTTGGCACCATACCATCCCTAAATAAATTCTCCACTTGGAACTGATCATAAGTGTAATAGTTCTGAATACTTGTGCCAGTGTACACAAATGTAGCTATGCAACTTTCAGAGCAAGATCTTGAAAAATACTGTGGGTACACTGATACACCGATCCAGTCTTGTGGTTTTCTGAGACTTTTGAGACTCTTTCTTCCTATTTAAGAGGTTCTGCCATTTTGAAATCAAGTACATGTTTAATTATTGTACCTCAGGGTCTGGTGTTTTGATTGCCTTTATTTTATCTGTAGTTTCATTTCTAGATCTCTTCTTTAGTTAGGATTTCCTGCTGGAAATGCATGCAAAAAAGCACATTTGTTGATGGCTTTCCTTGAATGAATTTTGGCAAGATAACATAACTCTTGTCCCATATAAAAGTAGTACAAAGCAGTTTTTTAATTCAAAATAGTTTTGTACTCACTAAAACATTTTCTGCCTTAATCCTTCCGTTTCGTGTGTGACAAACTGCCTGAATGTTGTCTAGTTGAACATTAACAGTTGGCTGCATTTCCTCTTAGACCTTTAATGGTGTCTCTTAGGTCTATTAATACAAATACTGAGGTTTAGGATCAAAGAGAAATTGTGCTATTTCCTCTTCAGCTTGTCTTTCTGTCCATGTAAGCATTCAGAATGATGGTTTGCCTCCATCCCTCTGTGGAGTGTGTAGCAGGGCCAGAAGCCCCTGTGGGGTGATCAGGGTGGGTAGCATAGTTAGATATGTGCATGCTAAAAGTAGGCTGAATGACTTGGGGTTGGCTCCTCTCTGTCTCATCATCTTTTGGCTTGGTGGAGAAGACCTTCTGATCTGCTTGGGGCCTCCACAAACACGCCACACAGTCATTGGTTTTAGATATGAAAGGACTATGCTCTGGCTGAGCTGAGTGATTTTTATTTTTTTTTCCCAGGGATGGTCAGATAACTGCTATTTTGGACCAGAAGAACTATGTAGAAGAACTCAACAGACACTTAAGGTAATACATGATGTATTTATTCTTTGTTATATAGTATAGCACAATAGAAATGAGACTACAAAAAAAAAGAAGGAATTAATGTAGGCTTTCTTCCTTTCAACAGTGCTACAGTGAACAACCTACAGGCAAAAGTGGATGCCTTAGAAAAATCCAACACTAAACTGACTGAGGAGGTAAGTGTAATAGGGAAGCATCTGATGTTTTGGCCTTGTGGAATTAAGCGTAGAAATGGTAAGGGAGGATTTTTTTTCAGAGTTGTGGTGTAAGTAATGATGTCAGTTTAATAATGTAACTGGAATAACTGAGCTGCCAAGGAATTACATTAACTGTTGCTGCTAACTAAATATTATGTAGAAAACAGCTAAATGTTTATGTTAAAAATCAAAACCGAATTGAATCTGCTTTTTCCTTTCGAAGTCTTATGAATGCTTTCTGATTTTTGGAAAATGTCTTAGAATAAATTGTACAATGGATGTGGTTTCAAATGCCATACAGCTGACATGGTTTGAGACATCAAAATGGTATGAAAAACTTCATAAACTTCTATTTGTTTTTGACAGATGCAGAAGTTTACTACTATGTTAAGATATTATTTGAAACATAGCAATAACTTTTCGTCTAGCCTGTCATGATTTGTAAGAAATCAAGTCTTTCTGGATAAAACATTGTTCAATCTGAGCATGGAAGGTAGTTGGCATGTGAGTTTTAAGTGTAATCTGTGTCTTAAAATTGGTTTTGCAGTTGATTAGTAATGGAATATATGTAATAAAATCTTCACAGGTCAATTCCCACGACAAATGGGTGAAAGTAATTCTCATCCTAAAAGTTTTACAGCGTCTCTGTCAGCATGTCACTTAGCTCAGCAGAATGACTTTGGTTAGGACATCTCAGTGCCCTGGCAGTATAAATATGAAATAGAAATTCTTTCTTGTTCGTTCACCCTCGTCAGAGGTCTGTGTCTGATTCTTGAACACCTTCTCTAATGGACGTATGCCAAACGATGAGAAGCTGTAGTAGTGGAAGGTAGTATATCCACTCTCAGAATTAACTTCCACAGTTAAAAATGACTAACTTTTAATTTTGAAAAGGTGGTCTACAGTAGGCTTCAATTAGTGCTAATATAATATATAGCTTTTGATTTATTGCCTGCAGTGTATGAACGCTGTGTCCATTAAGCATGGTATCTGTGAAATTAATTACAATAATGAGTCAAGTATATGTTGAGTTGTAGTAACTTGCCTGTCTCTTAGTGAAGTCTCTCTTGGAATGTAACTGATCTTTTCTTGTGTGCAAGGCTTACAGAAGTTAAAATTTACCAAGCCAGAAGGAGTTTTCGGAAGTTGTTTTGGACTTTAACCACACATTCCACGTAGTCTGTTACTCTGCAGGGATGTCTTTATGGGGAATTATTCTGAGGCAATGTCTTGTCTCGGAAGGGTGGTGTGTGCTGCTGACCCTCAGTTTCCAGTTAAGCCTTCCTCCTGTAATGAGGAGCACTTTTAGTAGCACTTCTGCCCAAATGCTTAAACACTCAAAGCATCTGAAATGCATGTCTAAATCTTGCACTTCAGATGCTCTGAGTAGCAATGTATCCAAGCTAGCAAAGCTGTAGCAAATCCACACAAGTACTACCTCCCTGGTTGTTTATTTCTATTGCTAAAGTTCTGTTTGTGTTTTTTTAAGCTATTTTTTTATGTTCACTTTTTTTTTTGTTATGCCTCTCAAAGGAAGAGGAATGGAGTGAGGTTTTACATTGAGTTGTGCTAATCACGGGTTATGTAGAGTCTAACAGGTAGTGACCCTTAGAACTGAATAACTTGACTGGAAGACATGGACAGAAATGGTTTGGAAAATCTGTTTTAGTTACCAGTGACAGACTTCCACTGTTGGCTAACTGATACTCTTTCAGATGGTCTGCCTTCATGACAGGGGTTGAACCGTCTTTTCACTTCAACTATTTGTTTTTCTCACTTGGGATGTAAACAAATTAATACAGGAAATCTATCTAGAGGGGGAAAGAAACCCTGCCAATTGTGTGTTTGGTACATTTACTGTCGTTCTGTTTTGTTCACAGCTTGCTGTTGCAAACAACAGGATTATTACACTGCAGGAAGAGATGGAACGGGTTAAAGAAGAAAGTTCTTACATCTTGGAGTCCAATCGTAAGGTGTGTGTGTGTATAGATAATTCTGGAACCCTTTGGGCAGTTCCAGCCCAAATTTGATGCAGAGTAGGTGTTTTGAAGAGACTTAATTTCCTTATGTATCTCATGGAAATCTGTAATAAGTAAGGGTAACTCCAGGTGGGCCTTCTGCAGAGGGTAACAGATGGACCCTGGCCACAGTAAATCCTACCTGGCATGTGCTGATGAAACAGTGAGCATGTGCAGAGCGGCAAGCTAACACAGCATGCTCATAGCTTGCTGGGTGGAGGTGTCAGAAGGGACAGGAAGAAGGATGATTTAATTAAGGGTTGGCAAAAAAAAAATAAAAAAATTGAAAGTAGGAGTTCTGCTTTTTTGGCCCAAAATACTATCCTTTTCAGAAATGAAGGAGTATTCCATGTTGGAATACTCTATCATCTTTTCTTTGATTTGTTGAAAGTACTAGTAACTATGACAGAATCTGCTATAGGTTTTAAACCCCATCAGATATTTGTCTGAGACTTTGTAACCATACGTAGTATATTGTCTAAGATCTGAAAATAGACAGTCTGTCCGTTTTATTCATATTCATTGAATTGCACTGAGCAGCTTGGGGAAATGGGGAAATAGTCACTTCACGTAAGCTGCATGCTGCATTAATTGAGTAGAGCTGCTGAGTTTTGGTACTTGCAGCATTTGTTTTCAAAGTGGGAAAAACAAATGATCACCAAATGTGAGGATTACTGGTGTATATAATGACAAGTTGATTGGGTTTCTTCCTTAGGTCACTAAAGACAGAACTGCAGATGGACATGCACTGACTGAGGCACGAAAACAGTTAAAGGAAGAGACTCAGCTGCGGCTGGTAAGGGCAGCATGAGGTTGAAGCTCACTACAAATGGCTTTTTCACATAATTACTCCATGCTAGATGATCACTTCTCAACATGTTTGGTCAGGGGCTTACTATCATTTCTGCCTGTCTACCTCACTCTGATCTGAGACAGTCTTGTCAGAATTAATGTTAATTTTGTGACTATTTATCAGTTCGAGGTCTCTTTCTCAAAATGAGCAGCGCAGTTGCTTTTCTAGGTCTGACGCATCCCCCTTGCAGGTAAGGATATTGCCACTATCTGGATTGTTACTCAATACCTTGTGTTCAGCTGGTGCAAAATAAAATGCCTGAGCAGAACCTTTTAAGAAAATTAAGTCTGCCAGCTTTTTCACTAGTCCCCTCCATCAGGATGGACTCAGGTAGTGCTTTCTGACTCTTTACTAGTAATGCTGGTTACATGGCTTTAATATTGGATTGAAATAACATATTTGTTGTCCTTAATTGTTTTTGATGTGTCAGATCTATAACTGTGATGCTGTGGCAATGCAGCACACTTTGGGGTTGTGACTCCATTGCCAAGAGCACCAGTTAAGAGTGATTACATCACTGATGTTGAAGAAAGCTGGCGAGTAGTGCTGACTGAGCTGTGTGTTCCAGGATGTGGAAAAGGAGCTGGAGGTCCAGATTGGGATGAGACAGGAAATGGAGTTAGCCATGAAGATGCTGGAGAAAGATGTCTGTGAGAAGCAAGATGCTCTGGTGGCGCTCAGGCAGCAACTGGACGATCTCAGGGCCCTAAAGCATGAACTATCTTTCAAGCTGCAGGTAGGAAAATAATTAAATCAAATGGGATGAATTCCAGATAAAACTTTTTTAGGGCCTTGGTTTCCACACCCCACCTGGTTTAAAAAGTACTGAGTGTGGAAGGGTGACAGGCAGTATACCATACTTCTGTCTTGCTCCTGTTTAAACCTTCTCCCTATCTGTATATTTTTTTTCTACATTTGTTTCCGTTTGCTGCTCGCATTAGGGCTGGCATTCTTCAGGTTAAAGTTGATTTGTGCAAGAAACTTCAAGGAAGATATTTCTATCATAACATATGCACTGATAGTCTTTTTGCCTTTTTCAAATTGGTAAACCAACAGAAGATTGAAAAAAAAATAAAAAATGCCTTAAGTGAAAGGAATGTTTCCCTGCGTAGGTTACCTTCACAAGTGTCTGTTAGAGTACATTATCTGCGATTGGTAAGGATAGGATTTTCTCCAGTGTAGCGAAGTACACACACTGTAGTTATGATTTGGGGGAGGGTATCTTAGTAGTGGCCACTCTTCAGTTGAGCATGTTTTCCAGGTATTTACATGATTGATCAGTGTTCAGTAGTTCTATGTTGGTTTCTTTCTTTGCAGGGTAGAAAACAGATTTTTAGCTTTGCCAGTTCTCTGAGATGCTCTCCCTTTATACCTTGTTTTACTTTTTTGTCGGTGCAGATACTCACTTCTAGAGCCCACAGGCATTTTTTTGTCAAGGGTCAAGCTAAGGATTTAAAGCAGGAATCATGCAGTTTGGTTCAAACTGCTTTCCAGCTTTTGTATGTGCTTCGTAATCCCAGTGATGTTTTTTCGATTTAGTAAAGAGGATGTGAGCTGCTGAGGGGCAAGACAGAAAGCTGTAATGTTTTAAGCAATTGACCATGTTAGGAGTTAAAGGAAAATGCTGTTTGTTGTGAAGAAAGACTGGCAATGATTTGGAAATGTATGTTTCATTGGGGAAAGCATCTTCTGGCTTTTGTGTGGTTAAAAACTAAACCATGACAGCTTCTGTTCCAATACGATCTCATATTTGAAAGTATATGGTATCATTACATACATCACTGCATAATGGCAAAGAGCAGCACATAATTCTCAGAAATAAACAGTAAAATAAATTTTAGAATAGGAAAGTGTTGCTTCTGTGCTCCTTGAGTCAATCATTCCGTGCACAGCAGTTGAGTGATCTTAGCAGCTGCTGCATCACTACAATTACTACATATTATCCAGAAAGCAGAACTGATTATGGTATTGCTTTTCTGTGGGGTTCCCAGATACAGCCTGCACCTGTAGGGCAAGATGCCTTCTGTCTGTTGGGGTTCTGCCTCTTTCATTTCATTTACTATGTAATATGTCGTGGCTTATTTTGGTTTTACCAGTACTTACAGAAAGCATGTTGCTATTTTTTTCCAGAGTTCAGATATGGGAGTGAAACAGAAGAGTGAATTAAACAGCCGTTTGGAAGAAAAAACAAATCAGATGGCTGCTACCATTAAACAGCTTGAACAAAGGTAAAAAATGAAACTTTTACAATTACTATAATTGTTTTCATTATAGTGATAGTGTCACACTGAAATGAATGAAGTAGGTGAGAGCCCAAATGCAGTGCTTAGTCACCTCTAAATAGCTTTACATTAAGCGAGTAGGATTCAATCTCAGCGATAATTTTGAGATACTGTTAGAAGTGTTTTGCATAATTAGGAGGGCTTGCATTAAAAAATATACTGCTAGAACAGTACTAAAGGTAGCAGCTTTGTTTATCTGTGTCAGCTGCGTATTTGTATGTTACACAGTCAGTTACCATCTCTGATAGCACTGATGCATCTGATAGTACAGCCACGCAGTTAAAGAAGTGCCTGATTTTTGATAACTATTGTCGTGGGAGCAAGGAGGACAAGCATACAGCAGAGGCCAGTTTTACAGATGCTTGGTTATTCCAGATCTCTCTGGTACTGTTTTGAAGAAAAAAAAAAAAAAGAAGAAAAACACACCCTAAAATTTGAACCATTCTCTTTATGAACTGATAAATGCTCTGATTCTTATACTTTCTGAGAAAAATAAGCTTGAAAAAATTTTCAAGTGAAACTACATCAAGGAAGATGATAGGACAGCCTGATTGTCACTAAAGGTTGATGAAGATAGCCTGTAGGAATGACATCCATCTAGTTCAGGACAAGCTCCAACCTCGTGGCTGTGTTGCTTTCATGTTATTAACCCTCATGTAATTAAGAGGGCCTCGGCAGTGAAGTTGGGTTGATATGGCAAGGAGCAGTGCTCCTTTTCCCCTTTTTTCTTGTTTGGCCAAAGGTTCAGAAGTTTGATCTCTGTGAATTGCCTTAACCCCTAGCTTTGAGCAAAACCAGGGGAAACCTTAGGTCCTGGCAAGATGTATTGTGCGAGACTTACTTAATGAATAGTTCATTGCACTAAATTGATGTTCTTATTTTTAGGGTTTATGACTCTTAATGACATAGGTCAGTCTGCTTGTAGAAAAATTGTATTTTAAAATGTATTGTATCTTCTCAGCTAATTGACTTGCTCTTTTTCTCTTGCTGTTCCTATTTTTTTCCATTTCCTCCTCATCCTCATTCTGACTTACTTATACAGTGAAAAGGATTTGGTGAAACAGGCAAAAACCTTAAATAGTGCAGCAAACAAACTGATCCAGAAACATCATTAGATGTTTTTATGTCTGGTCACCTCACAGCTCTGACATCAGAACTCATTTATGAGGGAAGAACTTGAGAATTGCTAAAAACCAACTGTTAAAATGTTAATTGTCATCTAAAGTTGATTTGGAATTTGCTGAGTTTTTAAAATCAGTGAGTTTTTCTTCAGAGATTTAGTCGGATATTAAAAATCCCCAACTTTGCCATTTAAACTGTGTTAAAAGTACCAATGAGTTGGCCAATAAACACACCAGAAAAGCGTAAGGAATGTGGTTCTGTACATCCCGGTGATGCATGCCGTATGCAGCAGCACAAGTCTTCAACATGTATGATGGATACTAGGCGCGTTGGCCGAGCCGATATTGCATTGGCCAGCTCTGGAAAGTCAACTAGTTTTCTGTGTTTCCCTTTTTGTGAAGTAGAGGAGAAAATGCATCCCTGGAAGTTGTTGAAAGTAGTTGTGTGCGTACCCCAAGCCGTTTACCCATTCACTTCTGTTCTGTGGGTTCAGCCCCAAGTCAAAGACAGATGGGCACGACTCGATAGCTCATCGCCGCGAAGACCAGCCCTCTTGTAACCAAGACTGCTTGCAACGATTTTGCCTTAGTGACTTGGTGGGAGGGTAGGGACTTATCCTTATTCCTTTAAACTTCATGTGTCCAGAATTAGTAGCTAGGTGTCTTAGAGTAACATGATAGAGTGGTAAGTTCAGTGAAAACCTCCTTATCTCTGCATTGCCTTCTACCTCTGCCATGAGTCCCTCTAGACATACCTTGCTGTTCTTCCTGACTGAAGGAAGCTGAGGAGAGGTGTTTTTTGATAGATCTCTCCTCTCCCTAGAAGGGGAAGTTACATGTTTTACAAAAAAAAATTAAAAAAAAAATCTGATCTTTATACTCTAGTGTTTGAAATAAACAAAATAAAAAGAAAAATGTGCAGTGGTGGGGAGTGGAAATGGTAATTTGGTACTTGACCACTCCTTGAATGAGTAGTTAGTGGTTTAAAAGGAAGAGTTGCCTTTTACTGTTACACTTCTTTCATTTGCTTCGAAGTTTCTGTTGCTCAATACAAACATGGAATTTGCTAGTGAAAGAACAGCTAAAGCTTGGAAACATCTCTGGATAGGAAAAATAATTGTCATTGTAATACCCTAGTGCAAAACTGTAAGCAACAGTACCTTGGACTATTGTATATTAATATCCTCCTCCCTGTGGCCACAGAAGTTCAATGTGCTGGCCCTTTACAGCCTTTACCTTATAAGTGCTCCTAGAGATGTTTTTCTCTCAAGAAAATGATATTGGGGAGCTTTGAGTGAAATAAGGTTTATTTGCTCTGGTGAGATGGTTGTAAAAATTCTTCGGTGCCAGTTCCTCCTTTGCGCTGTTGGATAGCGCTCCGTGGGGCAGCAGGAGGCAGATGTGACTGAAACACAACTGGGGAAAGATACCTATTGACTCTCGCTAGGTACGTTTAAAAACCTGTGAGGCTCAGCCTAGTCCTCCTATGCACAAGCGTGTGCCACTGCTTAGCTTGTTCAATGGACGCCCGCACACAAGCAGACTTGGAGACCAGGTCTCGATCTTTAAGCGATGCCCAAGTCTCATGCTTGAAAGTATAAACTTAACCTTCAGTAATCCTTTACTAGAAATGCATTTTAACTACCTGCGGGGGGCAAAAAAATGGTGAAAGCTTTCATCAAGGCGTATCCGAGTAGCGAGTTAGAACTATTAACACCCCTGCCTCTCCTCAAATTTCCCCTGTAGGAATAGGGGATTGGGCTGGTTTCGTTTGCTGTCACAACAATGTTAAAATCAGACAGAATTACGCATCTGGCAATTTCTGATGTCAGACCCGAAGCAGAGATGCTTTGGGGTACTAATGCCTGGGCGCTTGAGTCAGTGTGACAGTCTGTGGAAGAAACCAGGAAAATGCACTAATTCTAAATATAGTAGCTAACCTATGTTGCAAGTTCCAGTTACGTGCGTAAAGCTGAGATGTAACATACATTAAATTCAAATTTGACTTAAAATTCTGTGTACTTGAGGTTTGCTTTGAATCTGGATAAAAGTGATGTTTTATGTTTTTCATCTAATGGCTGTAAACTGTAGTAATAGAATAAAAAAAATTGAAAATCAGCGCTTCTGCCTGGTTCACCTGCATTTTGCATTTCTTTAAAATATTTTCCTCCTTCCCATTGCTTTTACCATCCCTTTTTTTGGCTTTACCTTTTCACTGGGTTTTTTAATTTGTTGTTTAAACTCGGTCTTCCTCCCCACCATGGCTTTTGTTTTTTATCACAAGTTCATGTGGCTCAAATCCAGATTGCGACAGGCAGAGAAGGACCGTCAGCTGGCCCAGCAGGACAACCGTCTCTTCAAGCAGGAGTTTGGGGACAAAATAAACAGCCTCCAGCTAGAAGTGGAAGAGCTCTCCAGGCAGCGGTGAAGAGATCCTTTTCTAATTTATTTTCTGGGCTGTTCTTACTGTGTGTAGACAAAAGCAGGCAGGGCAGTTTTAAAAGGAGGAAGGGGCTGCAGGCGGAGGGACAAGACCTGATTTTGATTCTAGGTGACATTAACAGTGGGGAGGTGAAATGCTTTGTGAGACAGCAAGGCTTTTAACATGGGTATCTTTAAAGTTAAAATGTTGAAAATGTGATTGCAAGGAAACGCAAAACAAACAAAAAAAAAAAAACACTGAGTGGTCAGCAGAACTCACAAGCGAAAGTACAAATCTTTGTGGCGAGGAAATATCAGAAACAGGCTGCAGAACATCTCTTGGATGGAAATGAAACGTCAGGGTGTTCTTTTTGAATACAGAAATTTCCATGGATGCTTTCTGCACTTTGGGCATCTGCCCAGAACCATCTCTTTTAAGAACTGGCAGTGCTAGTGAGGTAGGAGGATGAAGATCACGGCAAAGTACAAAATGTGTTTGGGAAGCTTGGTCAGTCCTTGATGTGCACCAAGATGCTATTGCAGGTTAGTCTGCTCTAGGGAGCTTGAGTTAGTTGGCTGTATGCTTCAACATGCAGTCAGGCCTCTGACAGCCACATAGACCTCTCCAAAATCTAACATTACACCAGACTTCTCACTTGTAGCAGCATAACCTGCAACCTGAAGGGAGTCTGAAGCAAACAAGAAAAGCAAACAATTTGTCTGCTGCTCATAGTCAGATGTGGCTCAAAGATGTCTTTGCCTAGAGCTATCGTGGAAGGATTAAGGAGCAAGGGAAGCAATCTTGATGGTCAGTCCGACAAAGCGCTATGATTTTTCTAGTTGAAACCCTGCCATCACATATATAAATATAGATATTCATATGAAGTGACTGTCACCATATTGATAAACATTCTTTGGAACCACTCTGGCAGGGGTCTCAGTTTTGCTGGGTGACAACTAAAAAGCTGGAAGCCAATACAGGAAACTTAACAAGAGCTGTCAGCTTTCCCCCCTGCAGTGTCATCAGTTTACCAACAAGAGGAAAACAGAAATCCTCTTATTTTAAAATAGCAGAGCGTCTTTCTATCTGCAGCCATGATGCTTCCTCTCTTCTGCAGCAAGGTCACTGGAGTGAATGGTGTGGAAGCACTGCTGGGTGCATTGTTTTTTTTGTCCCCTATCATGGCACAGTTTCTTTTGTTTCCTGTTTCAAAAAGTTACCGAGGCTGCCCACAAAGCCAGCAAATGGCTTTGATCAGAAACTCGTGCTAGTCCCAGGTGTGCGTGGGTGAGTCCAGTGATATTATTAGGTATATGCAGGGAATGTATCTTTGCACATGCACCTCACGCTAAGTCAGTTTAACTGAATTAGTATAGCACCTGGGGAGGATGTTTTCAAATTGGTATATTTTGGCATCAATCCACCCCTTTCTGAATACAGCATTGCTCATGCTAGATCGAGGTGGCAGTTTGAAAATGATTGTGCCTCCTTTACCAGGAGGCTGCGCTGATAGGTTTAAGTGAGGGTAGCAGGTAGTCTTGCTTGAATTGTGTCCTTTTGAGAAGAAACGAGGAATTTTGTGTTAATCGAATTGTAAGCAAGATTTCCCCCGGGTGGTTTGTTTTTGAATGTCCACATGGATAAAGATTAATTTCTTGATCTAAGTTTCCACCAGCTTTACTCATTTCAGTTAGGCTTTGTAATTAATGAGGATGCAGTCAAGTTATTTAAAAAAAAATAAATGTTTGAGCATTGAGACTGGTGAGGTTAATAAGACATATTTTCTTAGCAGAAATGAGGATTATGAGTGTTTTGTGGTACAAATCCTGCCAATGTGTTTACCAGCATGTACGTTATTCAATTTCTAGCCTTTGCTTTTGGAGAAGGAGTTGTTCTTCACTGTAGCTACCATATTACTGTCCAATTACCTTGTAAAGATTTCAGAAAATAGGATTTCTGGTGCTTCAGCCCCCAGTTCTGTGCGCTCCAAGAGCTTTGGTGCTGCTGTGTGCTGGCAGGCTGTGATTGTGGAGCTTTCCGGTGCCCTAGAGTAAAGGATGGGTGACCCACGGCTGGATTTGGAGTTGTGCTTTTCCTCAGGCTGTATCGGGGACCTCAGATGTGCTCGCTCATCTGTCCTTGGCCCGCTGATCAGCTGTCCTCCCGAATACAAACGTGCTGCACTCAGCCTCGCTGTTGTTCCCTCTGGCTCGATGTACCGCAGCACGCCCCGCGTGAGGTGACACTAAAGCCTCGGCAGCCTGGCTGCTTAGCAGTCTGAGGGAGCGTGCATCACCCCGTGGTTACCGATAAGGCTAGGCCGTGGAAGTAACTGCGGGCTGGGAAACAGCACACACGGCCTGCTTCCAGCCCAGGGACTCGCTTCTCCTGTTCAAGTCCACACAAGGGCTTGAAGGATTGCCACAGCTCAGAGAGAGGAGGACTCTGTCATGTCTGGATGGCTTTGAGAAGTGTGTGAGGATATTGCCTTGGGTTTCACAGCCTGTCATGTAGCAGGTCATCTGCTGAAGCATGTCTTGAACAGGGTGCTGACTGACAGTACTAGGACGGATGAATAGCTTGGTATTCTTTTAAGGACTTGCAGACACAGTCAACAGGCTTATTTTCAGCAAATTCGTGCTAGAATTACATGAACATTTAGGTTCTCCATCCTGGCCTTTTGTGGCTTCACACATGTGAAACAGCCTTTTACTGAGAGGAAGTTTTTAGCTCTAGAATTGGGCTTCAATTGCTCTAGGATAAAGAGAATTAATTAGTTTTTATAATGTAACGGCTCTTGATGTTGAGTGTTATAAAACCATAGCCTTTATTCCTAATTCCACCTTGATATTACAGGAGCCACCTTGAACTGGAACTAAAGCGGGAAAGAGACAGATGGTCACAGAATCACCAAAGCAGCCAAGGAAACAAAAAAGTCTCAAAGAATTGGTTAAAAGCGGTAGGTAACATGACTTATTTTTTCCTCTTGGCTTAAATTTGAAGTAAGGTTTCATTATGCTCATTCTCTTTTCTGAAGCTTTATTAGGCTTTAATAAGTACTATTAATGTGACACAACAAGGTAAGCTTTGGAACACTTCTTGCACGTGGTAAATAGGCATTTCATTTGGTTGGGACTCAAAAGAAAGATTTTACACATTACATTGAATTGCAGAACACAGAATTGCTCTTCTAGGCTGGGTACCTGACAAAATCTTGAGAGCAATCATGGTTTCCTTCAATAGTTCATGAAAACCAAATGTACAGCAGGAGAGATGCTGTATGCATTACAGGTAGTGAAAAGCAAGCTTGCTCACTCTACTTTTTTGCATCATAATAAGGGAAATTCTCCTGAAAAATAGTACAACTTGGAAAACAAAATTATCTTTGAAGGGCATCACAAATCACTTTCAGTGTTCTTTCAGTGCTGTGCATTAGTGAATTCAGTGTTTTTCAAAGTAAAATTCAATGTTCATCTCCAGAGTAAAACTGATAGTCCCTGAGTGAAACTCCCTTTTTAGAAGTAATTTGCCTTTGAAAGTGAAAATCTGCTCTACAGGTTTTTCTGTAAAACAAAACGGGCTGTCTTGCTGGGAATTGGCAGATGTTTTGGAGAGCAAAACTCATAAATATGAGAACTGTGTAAAAAGAGGTGGTTTCTGAAATTCATGTGTGGGTTGCTGCACTTGAGAGTTGCCTTCACTGGGCTCCCCTGGTTTGCTTTAAGCTTCCTTTTTTTTTTTTTTTTCCCCTAACTGATATTACACACAATTCCTGCGAAGCTACTTAAGCATCACGATTCATTTATCAAAACGTCATGGTGCTCTAGTGGCACAGATATAATTCAACAAAGAATTGAGATCCCAGTGCAGTGCTCTTGGCCAGTAGAAACACACCAAAATGGGGCAGGCTGATCTCCTAAGCAGAAGTTGGCTAGTTATCTGGAATGCAGAGTTGCTGCTTTTCCTTACTGCTTGTGTGCCAGCTTGTCACTGGGTGTGAGAACAGCTGGTGGTGTGTGGTTAGCCTCCTTTCCTCAGCAAGCCTCAATAGGGTTCTGCTCCTGCTAAGAGCAAATGGGCCAATGTGGAGGGGGGGAGGAAAAAAAACATGTTTCAGAATGGATTTCTTTTGCCACAGAACTTGTAGGAGATTCCTGGTCTAATGGAAGGTTGCATTTTCAGGAGTTTAAGGGCTGTGCTGTGATGATGGTTGTGACTTGAGAGCCACGCATGCATGGGTGATTCTGCCAGTACTTGCTATGTAGTGAGCAGGCGAATTCTGACATAGGCACGTGTCAAAGAGTTGTTCCGTACATATATGGCTCAGGCTATGACCCAGTTATCAGATAGGGAGTAGGAGGGGATTTTTCTTTACTGGTTGAGAAGATTTGTCACCATGACCAGTTCTCTAAAAGCCTGTAGAGCCTATTTACCTTTTCAACCTCTGCTGTACAGAAGAATTAAAAAAAAATAAAAATAAAATAAAGTGGCTAGAGTTTCTTGTCCTGTAGTAAAAGGAGACCATTGGACATGTTCAAAAGTCCAGCTCTAAAATGTGAAATCAACCGTGTTCATAGCAAAAGAAAAGCATGCAAAGCTGCTCTTAGGGTGGACTGGGGATTGTACGTTTTCGAGTGCCCAAATGCCTCCATGTCCAGAGTGGGTCAGTGAGATCACTGTTCCCTAAATATCAGCGTGAACTCTCCTTTTGCAATGTGGCAGAGATGAAGTGGGAGCTGTTAACGTGGTTTGACTGACAGGTAAATGTTTCCTTTTGGCAGGATGGGAAGCTCAAAATCCAGGAAGAAAATGCGAAATTGAAACAGCCTCAGAGAGAGGAAAACAGTGGCCTGACATACAAGTATGGAAGAAAAGAAATCTAATTTTTGCCTTTTCTTTTTCTAATCCCTGTCAAAGGGAAGAAGCAGGTTCTGCTGCTTGACATCAAGGTTACTGGATGTGAAAAGCCCCTCTCTTTCTCCTATTTACCTTTGAACTTGTTTCTATATAAATCTAGTGTTTCCTTATTTTTCATCTTTAATGAAGCCTCATAAACCAAATCCGGCACAGATCTGGACCTTTGATGCTAGCATCCAAAGAAGGTATCTTTTGATGGTGGGAGATAGGAGAAGCGTTGGTGAATCTGTGACACCTGCAGTGAATAAATAGTGGCTTCTGGATAAAAATAGCTGTTTGAGAAGAACTTAAAATAGTGATTCAAGAATGTGGCCATATTTTAAAAAAAAAAAAAAAAAAAAGTACCTCTGGTAGCATTTTTCTAAACAGAATTGTTGGATTCTAAACAGAGTCGAGGATTGTTGTCACAGGATGTGTTTAGCCTTTGAAAGTTAAGCTTAAGATTTAGGTTTAAATGTAAGTTTTAAATCTGATAGGGAAGAGCTCTGTAATGAGGATGTTGCTCAGAGATGGCAACAGCCCTTTTCTCTGAGCAACTGCTCTCTGAACGTGAGTGGAAATACACAGCGCTCTGACGTGGTGCGCTGAATGCTAATGCAAAGGTGATTGGAAAAGTGTTGTCTTAAAAATAGCATGGGCTCTATTCAAATCTTCTTTACTGGATATTAAAACCTTCCAGGCCTCTGATGCTTTTTGCCCGTTTCACCTTGAGCGCGTTGGCAATACGAGCATCAGTCTGCTGATTTGTCTGGAAGGCTTTTTAATATAATGTTGTCATTGCCTGTTCACGGATCTGGGGGATCAATCATTTTGCAATAAGTTTAATGTTAATTTTGAACTACGTGTATGTTGTCTAAACTGTTCTTCCATGTTAGGGCTCCCTTTTTTTCTGCTTTTCAGGAGTCATTTTATAAGTTTTTCCATTTAGCCAGGAGTGTGCTGTGTGTCTAACGTTTATTCTATAACGCCAGTGACGTGCTGCCTGTTTGCTTCTCTGTTTGATGAAGTTTATGACTGCCTCAGCTCTCGTGTGAGCAGACTTGGCAGTGTGGTTTGGAAGAAACAAAACCAGAAATCACTCTGGGTGGGATATTAATGACAGAACGGAGGAAATCCTCTGATCGTCCAGATGTTGGTCTAAATTTAAGAAGCATTTGGACTGTGCACTAAGTCACGTGGTCTAAAATTTTGGGTAGACCTGTGCAGTGCCAGGAGTTGGACTCAATGATCCTTGTAGGTCGCTTCCAACTCGGGATATTCTATGGTTCTATGATTTTGTTGTTCTCAACAGTAGCAGTGACTGAAGTGCTGGCTCAAAGTGATGATGTTTTTCTCTTGCAGGTTGCAGAGTGACACACAGGAAGAGCAGGTTGGTGATTCCTTCTCTAGCACTGAAATACTGAACAGCAAGTGTGCCGAGGGAGCTCCTGGGTTACTGCAGTATTTTCCTTGGCCCCAGTACCCTGGAGTTTGTGTTTTGGGTTTTTTGCCTTTGTGAGGATTTATGTTTGTAGAGTGTGTAGCAACAATCTGGTTCCCTAGTGGAAAAGTGCTGCTTAGCTCAGTAGGAAGGCTTTTAGTTGTTGGTGCTACATTTACGTTCATTTTGCCTTCTGAGCAAAACTGTATTAACCTCTTTTATGGTTCCTGTCCTAGGTTGGTGTCTTTTAAAAAAAACAATGAAAGAATAATGTAATATTTGTGAAAATGGCAGTGTGTAACCTTCCTGGTTTGGGTTAGGGTTTTGCCTAGCCTTTTTGTAGGCTAGAGGGAAGGGTTAGTTGGTTTTCTCTTCAGTTGCTTCTGTGCACATCAAATTGACCAGAGCCTGTTCTTTCTCCCGAGTGCCTGGCAAAACAAAGCTGGAGCCGTGGTGTAGCCAGGGCAACTGTCCTGCAGATAAATGCACGCTGGCCCAGCATGGCTGCCTGGCGGGTTGTGAATTGAGAGGGGCTAAAAACACAACAGTGAGAAATCTTCGTCCCTGTTTTAAAATAAGGATCACAGGGGTCTACTACAGGGCCCAGGTAAAGCAGGCAAGTAAAGTAAAATGTTTTGGCTTTCATCACGGGTTTAGGAACAGCCATCAGGACCTGGAAACTCCCAGATCTGCCAGCTCTGCCAGGAAGAAAGCAGCCGAAACAAGAAAAAGGTAATTGTGAGGGCTGGTATTGTCACCTCAGCCACGTGGTGAATGTGCATTTCCTCTGATTTCTCTCTTCAAGTAGTGCAGATTTCCTACTAGGGACCTGGGACAACAAAATTAACCTTTTTCTGATGTGTATTTGACCCCTAAGATGTACTTGTTAGACAGTGGCCATTTGAGGGTTCCCAGCTTGCACTGTGCCCCGTGGTTTGCTTTTCCTTCTCCTTTACAGCACATTTCCTGTTTAACTCGATTATCATCTCTGGGATCAATCAGAAGTGAGAAGAGTGTGTTAATGCTTATTACTTCCCCACTTCAGCCACTATACCTTTTTCTCTTTTTTTTTCTTTTTTCCCCCAGACATCACTTTTTTATCCTTCTTTGTGGCCAGCAGTCAGGGCAGTGATACCAACTGCTGTCAGTGCAGCAGGCACCCTGGCCGTACTGCTGCACGTACTTTTGTGGTGAACTAGGTGGTGTTTTGCTGCGTTTTCCCCTATTTTTCATAACAAGACCTGCACCAGAAAGCTCTGGTGGCAATCTGGGAACAGACCAGAGCAGGGAGGAGTCTTCAGCTCCTGGCACAAGGCTCTGACCTCCACACCAAGTTAAAGATAAACCAGTACCACGGTTCCAAATATTTCCTTCGAATTTTTTTGGGGGGGAGGCTAGGGAGCACAGCGAGGCTATCTGACCAGGGAGCTTTCAAGTAGGACTTCTCATTCCTGTGTTTGTCTGACTATAAAATCATAACGTGCATCTCAGGACAAAATGCTCTAGCTGTAAGTTGTGACTAGACTGAATCAAAACTTAAACGGTTTGTTACCGATTACTCGTACCACTTCACTACAAGTCCTCACCTGCTCTTCTCTGATGCTGTAAGCACAAGAAAAGCTTCTGGTCTTCAGAGGGGGCAAGAGTGCAATTTTGAGCATCTTTCTCTAGTCCAGTAGAGGATTTGAATTGACTGAAGGTTAATGAGAAAAAAGCTCAAGTGTCTTTAGCATCCCTGAATTTTTCTCTTCTCTTCCTGTTTCAGAACATCTGCAAGAACTGCGGTGGTGTCTTCTGCGAGGCCTGTTCAGCAAACGAGCTGCCCCTCCCGTCCAGTATTAACCCAGAGTCCGTCTGCAATCCCTGCCACAAGCAGCTCATCCAGCAGTATTCGACCAGTCCCTTGTAGGAGCCGGGCTGCAGAGTGGTGGCCATAAAAAATGTTGTAGCTGATCAATGTCTCCGGGGTTGTTCAAGAGGAATTTGAAGAGAAGACGCTTGCCTGTGTTCTTGGGAGGCCAGAGGGGGAAGCAGCTTTGATGGTGTTTAGTCTCTTGCAACTAAAACCAAGTCTGAGCCTTCCTTGTAGAAAAACCTGCCAGTTCTCAGACCTGAGCTCGTGCCAGGGGGAACTGCTTGGGGAATTTCACATTGAGTAGCCTTAAGGTGTGACCGAGCAGCCTCAGGATGCTGTGAGAACAGAGCCTCCACCCCAGAAAGAGCCGTGTGTCTGTGTGCCCAAGTCAGGGATGTTGTCATCCCCGAGCATGTCATGTGAGGGCATGCTGCTGCTAAGCAATGGCTCACTGAAAGCAAAACAGGAGCATTTTTTTAATCCTCATGTCTGGCTGCACTTGAAATACCATTTCCCCTTTCCCTGCTGCCTTTGACAATCTGGCTCAACCGTGCTACTTCAGTGCCAGGTGAGAGTCCAGGTAACATGCCAAAAAAAAAAGTTTTCTGGCTTAATTTCTTCAGTCCTCTGGCCATGGGCTTGCTATGCAAATCAGTATCAAACAAAGCTGTGAAATTATCCTTTTATAGGGACTCTTGAGATGGGATAAGGTTGTTTTTGTTTTTGTTTTTTTTTAAGGCATGTGATGTGAGAGCTCACCTGCACTGATCAGCAGGGAAGTGCTTTAAGTCATCTCTGACCTTCCTACCAGAGACCCTCACTGTGACTTCATGGCCACAAAATGGTGGTCAGCCCAAAGGGCTGCAACTCTGCTTCCTATCTTGATCCCTGGGGGGATTTGAGTCACAAATATTTAAATACAAAATACTGTTACACAGAGGGATTTAGGGCCACGTCTGTGCACCTCTCTTCTCTCCGTTGTGCATGTGAAAGTGTGGTTGTAACACAGCTCATATTACACGGGTTTTGCTTTAGATCAAAATGAAGGTGGTATGAAGTTTAAGTACTTTGCACCTATGAGAAATCCTGATCTGAACACAGTTTAGTTTTTGTGATTCATGCTACATCTATCTTTGTTGCTGTTAAAAGGAATTGCACGTTTCTCAAAAAGCAGTGGTGGCTTCCTTGTAAAGCAGGCAGTATGTCATAGTTTATTTGGTTGGTTCTGTACTGGGAGACTTCAGTCTTTAGGGCCACGGTATGTTTTGTAATCTGTAGAGAACTGATGTATTTATATGTGACAGAAGTATTTGGTTTTGGAGAAATTTTATTGGGGGTAGTGTTTTAACACTCCAGAGAGGATTTTCCTTCACTAGACTGGCTGGAACTGCACTAAAAAGCACATCAGAGTTGAGGTTTTTTATGTGCTTGGTGCTAGAGTTTGTACCAAGAACTTCCCCTTTCCTGCTTCCCCGTAGGCCTCGGTGTGTTCAGCCGCCCAAGTTCTCCAACTCCTCTTAGTGCCCTTCAGAGACAGCGCTAAACAGAGGGGAGCAACTTCCAACTTTCCCTTTATCTGCTCTTTAGTCCCCCCTGTGGTAGTTACCACATGAATTTCCTTGCTGCTATCCCCTAAAGTAGGTTAAAAAAAAAAAATTGTAAATAGTTTTAAAATTGGAAAAGCTTAGAATTGAAATGTGAGCAAACATTTGCTTTGAAGGGGTGAAGCACCATAGGTAATGCATGAGATACTGAATTTATTGTTAGCAGCTTTGTGTACATGGTGTATGCACTGCGGATAGCAAATTCCTGCACCCGAACCCAGAGTGACTCATCCCCCAGGAGAAAGTCTGACCCATGCAACTTCAGTGCTGGAGAATTAAACTGGAAACCAGGCGCTTACTGAAGTGACTTTATTGCTGAGGCGTCCGAGCAATTTTGCAGCTCTGGAATCACAGCTTACTTGTGACCTGTACGCAGCTTTCTGCTGCTTCAGCAGGAGTGGCTGCTGCTCCGCTTGCTTGTAGTGAATGTTGTGATCATCTTCGTGTACAAAGCAGGACAGTTCTTGAGCAGGTCCTTCATCGTTACACGAGATCTCCATGAACAAGCAGCCCTTTACGAAGACAGCTGAAACCCTTCAAAATACGGCTCCGGCTGCTGTAACAGAAACTGGCGTTCAGAAAGACCAGAGCACGACCACGTTGGCTGTCAGTCGTGTCAACAGTCACCGCCTCCCTGGTTGATCTTGGTGGAAGGCTCTGCTTTCACGTACTGGTGTTACACTTGGTGATGCTGCAAATGTTAAAGGCATGTTTGCTCAGGTAATGCTGGATTTTGGGGTTCGTACCTGCACGTTTGGATGGGGCGGAGCAGAAGGCTCTTTTTCTGTTGTTAATTTTGTTCCACATGCAACAATAAAAACTTTCTCATCTGTATCCTGTGTCCTGAGTGGGCTTTCCCTTCTGCTTTGGCTGTGGGTATGAAAGTATTTCACAACCAGTAACAGATGCCAATGCGGAAATGAGAGAGGCATGGCAGCAGGGACGAGGTATTAGCTACACTACACAGCACACCTGCTGCCTTCTGTGTACGGGGATCTTCAATCGCATGGGTGGTGTTAATGGCCCATTCTGGTGTTTTATTAATGCTTTGTACACCAGCACACAGCTGGAGGCTGTCCTGCAGCACTTGCTGTTCCTCCGGTACAGCTTTTTCTACTTTTAGGACAGACAACCTTCCCACAGTATGTCAACACAGTTTATTACATGCTTTTTACATAAATCCAAACTAAATTTTATAGTTTGTCCATTTAATTAAGCAGTGACACAGTACACAAACTTTACGCTTGTACCTAAGAAATGTGTTCACTCTGGCCTAAAAAGAAAAGAGTGGGGGAGAGAAATAAAAACCATCACTACCTCACTGCACCTTACTACTGTTCTTTTTTTTTTTTTTTAAATGTACCACTGCATCTTATTCTAAATTATGGTCACCAACAATGGAATTGTAGAATTCAGCAGTGGTGGAAGATGTCAGTAAAAAGATAAGCTGAGACAGACAGCCTCCAAGAGGTGAATAACTTTCATGTGGTGCTGAAGTTGATCTGACACAGGGGAAGCTGATTCTGCTGGGACTAAGTCCCAGCACAAAGGCCAGGAACAGTTCTGGGTGACAGTAGAAAAATATTTAGCCACTCCTTTGTGTCTGTGCCAGGGAATACGGCCCCATCAGAACCTTGAACAGATGAAAAGTAGGACAGCTTCATGGGGAGGAGGGAAAAGCTAGGGGAAGAAGCACTGCAGCACATGGCAGCAGGCCTCAGCTACAGCACGGCACGTTTCTGTGTGGGGCTGCAGTGTCAGGAGAGTGCAGCAGCCTCTGGCTGTGACCTCGGCCAAGAGCTGCTGCCCCTCTGCCACAAGAATTTATCCCTGGGGATTTCAGCTTCATGGGCCAGCGTGTGAGGCGTGAGGCCTGCCCTTGGATTAGCTGTGATGATCGGCCTCAGCCACTTGCTCTCAATTTTAGCCTGGAAGCTATGTGAAATGCCAAGTATCACGCATGCTAAAAGTAGAACAGGAGCAATAGAATAGAAAGATGTGCTCACCAAAGCTGCGATCTTGCCCCTGTCACTAGCAGTCTTGTTCTGCCTTTGGATGTTCATTCAGGAATAATTCAATGGTACCGCACTCTAGGGAACAATATGAGAGGCAATTTGCATTCAGTGACTTGTAGCTGCTGCATTTTTTTTCTCTCCCAGAAAGCCAATTTAACATTTTAGGGTAATTTGGAATTCTATTTCCAAGACAATCCTGTTGCACAGGATGCTACAAGTAGGTAGACAAGAAGCAGTGCTCGAGGAGGGGGGAGTCTCAGTGTTTTAAGTCCCCCTTCCTCTTTACTCACGCAGCTGTGTCCCCTCCTTGGCCATTGCACTGACTGCATCGCTGTGGCTCTCAAAATGCACATCTGCTTCTCCTGTGGCATCTCCATGGGAGTTGTATTCCACCATGACCCTTGTGGGCTTCAGTGGGGCGAAAAACTGGAAGGAAGTGAGGGGGAAAAAACATTACCAGAAAAAACTCCTACCAGAAACCATCCTGTTTGTACTCGCAAAGCTTGTCCAACCCTAGGGACTGAGCACTTGAGCAGCTCAAGTCCCCTCCTAGCTGGGTGAGGCCAATGTGCAGCCTCCTGCCCTCTGTCAGGGTAACTCCTGATGGAGAACTAGCCTCCCACAGCACCCTTCTGTACCATGACCAAAGGCATCAAATGCAGGTGCACTTGCTCTGTGACCATACACTATTAAAATGAAATATATTTGATATTAAAATTTCTGTACAGTCAGCTAAGGGTACAACAGGACACAGTTCATGGTGGTGGGCATTCAGCACAGCCCTGCAAGCTGTCACCTTCCCCAGGTATCACCGCTGCACCCATGAGGCAGGGCACGTGGGGAAGCCTGTGACCCTTTTAGTGTCCCTCAGCATTTCGATGTCAGTTCAAGTTTCCCAACGCCCAGTGCCACGCAGCACTGAGGACTGATACAGAGAAAGCAAAAACTTTCAGTCATTTCAGCTGGACAGATTGATCGTAGGTTACCATTAGTAGTTACAACTGAACTCGATGCATACTTTTACTGCTACTCACATTTATTATGTCTTGGGCTCTAGTTTCGGTAGGAAAACCCCTCACGTGGACAACATGTGGCCATGATGAGGTGCTCCCAGGTTCTGAACAGTGCCCGGAGCTTTCTGTTTCTTCATTACCTAGTTCTGGGGAATCAAGGGAAAACATCATTAACCCTTGTAATTATCACCTTCCTCACATGGCTGTGCCCACAGCAGCAGTGAGGGTAAGACAAAGGGGCCTCAAACAACACACGCGCCACAGGGTGCGACTCACGGTTCTGGTTCTGTCTCTTGGCATCGGAGCTTGCACTGTCACTCAACCTCCTCGCTTCAGCAATCAATTCAAGCTCCCGTCTCAGCCTGGGGAAGGTCGCTATCTGCTTGTGATAAGGCACATGCCTTTGCATTTGCTGCTTTCTACTTACGTATACTTCTATATATCTAAAATTACAAGGAAAAGATTACATGGCACTCCTTGGCCCACCAGAAAGAACACAAAGATTTCAGAAAGCGACATTAATTCTGGATGTTTTCCCAGCTCAGCTGTGCTCATGAAGTATGAGAGCCTTGTAAGCTGTTACAATTCTGGCTTAGCTGGCAAGAAAAGGTCTTGAAGAATTCATTTAAATTGTCCAGTTATGTCTATGAAAGCCCTTTTCAATGGGCAATGAGAGTCATCTTCCTGTATAAACCCACGTATTGTGAGCCACTTTGTTCTGGACAAGGTCTTTAGTTTATGGCCTTACCCAAGATTTTTGTAGAAGTACTACATTTACAAGCCAAAGCTATGTTTTGCTGCAGAAATACAGCTTTACTCAAAACCACGACCTCTTTCCTGCAGTAGCATGCGTTCTTTTGAGGCTGTTTTCCCCACTAAACCTCTGCAAACTGCCTTATCTCAAACCCTCCAAACCCCAATTGAAAAAAAAATTCAACCCCAAAGCAGATGAAAGCATTAACAGGGTAGTATCTTGTATCTCTAGCCACCCACCCCAGAACCCCTTTTTCGGACTCTCCTATGAGGCTCTTTTAGAGCTGGTAACAGCAGCCAGCTGGGCCTTGAGCACGTTTAGCTCCCAGCGCCCAAGCAGGTGGCTTCCAGAGCATGGAAGAAACAATGTGATGGAGAAGAGAACGCGCACATCCAAGTGAGGCGGCCTTCCTCCCTGCCTAAGGAGCAGCCTGAGGAAGAGACATCACCCCACGTACAGCCAGGCAGCGCTTACAGCTCAGCATCCGCGTGCCCAGGCTCAGCAGTGTCCCCTTCTAGACAAAAGTGATGACCCAGGAAGAACCAGAGCTAATTGGCAGCAGGTTTGGAAATTACTCAGTTCCTTGGCTAGTAATGCAGAAAGAAAGGTTAAAACAACCCCTAATGGCAGGCTGGGAATTAATTAATCCCTCCTGGAGGGTAGGGAATTGTGTGGAGCTGCCACACCTATGGAATTATTGAGCACACCTGCAGAGCAGCTGTTAGCTTTTAATATGGGGGGGGGGGGGGGACAAACACAAGGAAGAAGTCTTGAAACAGGAAGTAAAGGAATAGAAGGGAAGGAAGCCCTTCCTAGGGTATGTGAGAAGGAAAGGCTGGGAGAGGTTTTTTGCAATCTGCCATTCAGAAAAATAAATCAGGGAGTTATCACAGAGTACTCTAAAAGCCAACCAGCATAAAAACGAGTGTTTTTTTTTTAATATAGTTTGGGATAGCGGGGAAAAAAAGTTACAAATACTTCTGCTTAAGGCAAGGGAAGCTCTCAGGTGAGAAGAACATAGTGTAGGGCCTCAGCATGCTAGAGAAACGCACTTAAATGCAAAGTCCTGAGGAAGGAGAGCAGCCCAGGCAGATGCTGTCACCAAGGAGGCTGGTACCTGACCACAGTCGGCTGCAGCAATGGATTCAAGCCAGAGGTGCGGTGAGTTGTGCTCTGTATGCCGTGCTATCCACATGGAAACACTGACCGTGCTTAGTGCTGGCTGGAAGGGAAGGGCTGCCTGTGCTGTGGGCCCCACTGCAGAAGCCTTGGCAACAGCAAACCTCGTAGGAGGTGCAGGATCCCCGTGCGCTTGTGACTGGGCAGGTGGGATCTACCTGGTGGGACTCCTCCCCACCCTGAATGCTGGCACCCAATTTGGGGCAGGGTGAGGCTGGCTTCAGGAGAAGTTCAAAAGAACTCTTTTTTTTGACAGAGCCCCAAATCTGCTTAAGCTGTAAGTGGTGAACGTGCTTCTGCAGTGCACAAAGCTTTCTGTTCTCATCCCCATCTTTGTCAAGGCTCCTCAGAAAACCTCCCTGGAGGAGGTAACGCTTAGGAAACACAGTCCTTCAGAAGGCACTATTAAAAAAGGACATGTCCTAAACCATCAAGTAATAGTCTGACACTCTGAGCAAGATTTTACTGCAATTCCTTCTGGAATTTGAATCCTAAAAATTGGGTTCTACGCATGCTTCAATAAAACTATGAGTATGGTACCTTAAGCTAAGAGGCAAGCTGTAAGTCACACCACATGGTTCATATCAAGTTGTTCTACTCCGTTAACTACAGCAAAGCACCTACCTACTCCCCATGTATTCCTTATGCTTTAGGAGGGCTCTAGCTGCCATTTCAGGAGCTGCAAACTGCACGTAAGCTTCTCCAGATTTTCTTTCTCCACGGTAAACAAAAGCTATGTCAGTTATCCTCAAACCTAAAGGAGGAAAAGAAGTATTTACAATGTTAGGAACTGGTGCTCAAGGACACCCCTTCCCTTTCACTCCTCTTTTTTGACAAATTAATCCAGTAGCCCCTAGTCCTGCAACAACTGGTTGTGTTGGCCTAAGTATACCTGTATTGTTGTTTTGTTTTTTTTTAAACTCTGGTTTAGAGGACTTGTGCTACTTCTCACAGAAGCCTTAATTGCTAATAACGAATCCACTTCAGGCTTCAAGTAACTACAAAAACAACAAATGAATGGAAATTCTACACAAAAGGAGCACAAATGCTCCTGAAATATTCCCTAATTCAGGTTGTTCTTCGTCTCTTTAAAATCCAGCTGAAATCTAGTTTACTAAACTTTTTTTTTTTTTTTTTTTTTTAACTGTGTAGTATCTTTCTGGCGAAAAACTGTAAAGTAACTGTAAACCATTACGTTGTATCTGACACAACACAGACCAAGAGCTGCAAGTCCTACCTTAATCAGTGATTATACCAGTGCATACTGGGCTGGGTTCCTACACCTGTGAACTTTTGAAAGCCCACATTTGTGGTTGTGGTTGCTTTTGTAATCTTCTTTTTTCTTTTGTTTTTTTTTACCTTCTGGAATGGTCTCACCAGCACTCAAAGAAACAGCAACCTCAAAATGCTTTCCTAGGTACCTCATTGTGGTAGCTCTGCGCTAGATTGATATTAAACATTATTTAACTGCTGGCGATCAGTTCAGAAATCTACTATCAGCAGCCCTTGCTTTTGGCATCATGTTGACTATCATGAGCCTTAACGCTGGAGAACTGTGTGCATGCCTACCTGAAGTGGCAGAAACATGAGAGTAAGTGTTTTTGGTTTACTCTACAGTCTGATCTTTTGTCTAAAAAAGTAAACTCTGCAAACACCGGGAAGGCTTCTTTCCTAGGAAGTGTACATAGCAGCCACCTGGCCTGCTCCAGCCCTGAGGGCAGGGGAAACATCCTGTCCAGTAGCTGACTGGCTGAGAAATTGTGCAGTAACTATTCACAACCACAAACAAGCCATTATTTGAAACAAACAAAAAAAAAAAATAGCCGAGTTCTAAACATTGAAATGCATGTTCTATTACAATTATACTGTTGAAAGGCCCCATGCTGCACTCATTTGTGCTTTATCTGTAGTACAGGCATGCTTCTTCCTCTATGGCAAATTACGTGCTGGTAGCAGTTCAAGAGAAGTATATTGAACCTAGATTACTCCCTTTACTTATTTTTCCCCTAAAATTTAGTGCTGCAAGTCCCAAAGCTACGTTAGACCTGCAGAAAGTCAAAGGTAGCTGGTAATCTTAAAGGTTGTTCAATAAAGCTTTAGTTGCCTTCTAACTGCAGGGGGATAGCAACCTGTTACACTAAGGTGTTCATGGCTGCATGTGGCTCTTGTAGCTCTCCTTTAGAGGAACGACTGTCTAGCTGAGCATGAACTTGGAGCACAGAATACCTTATAAACAAGAGTAAAAACTATTTTGAGTTACCTGAGAAAAACTCCGTGATGTCATCCTCAGTGGAGGTGAACGGGAGGCCTCTGAGTAGTACGACTCCATCACTGATGGCTTGCGACTCATTCTGCAGACTCTGCAGTAAGCCCTCTACATCTCTATCATGTACTTCGAAAACTGCAAGGAATATAGGCAAAAAACATTATTTTCCTTCATGGTACACAGAAGGTAGCACTCTGCAGGCACCTTCTTCTAAGGCAGCATTTCCCTCCGTGCATCCACCTTCATTCCCGTTCTCCCCATGCAATCAAAGGTCCCCCCAGTGCTGCCCCTCATGCCACAAGGTGCTTTGCTTTCTCTGCCCAGCCCAAGAAGCTTTGACTTCATGGCACTTTGTTCACTGGTTTTGTCCCTGATTGTCCCCCTGGCACAAACCTGTCTTGGTATTCAAGCAGTTCTTATTCACTCTACTGTGTTTCCTTCAATTAAACCTCTGTTTCCAACTCACCTTTCACGTAGCGTGGGCCCATGTATCTCAGGTTCTTTTCCAAGGCTTTCTGGACATCTGCTTTTGACTCCAGCTCAATCAAGGCATCTCCCCTGCGTCTCCCATCCCTGTTTAAGAGGAAGTGTATGCCGTTCTCACCGTTCCGAATTCTACAGCCTAGAAATCAGGGAACACGTGGTACAGAAACATACGCAACTGTATCAACCACGGGGAGTCTTTTGATTCCAGACTAAAACAGCAAATTCTGCGTGGAGCCATTCATCTGTTTTGAAGCACAAGTTAGGAAACTCTAATTTCTACCACTAGCTTTAACACGCAATGCTTCTCACAGAGAAGAAGGAGATTTGGCATCCCACGGCATTCACAGCTATATAACTGGGTAATAAATATCCTCATATTGCTCAAAGTTTGTTTTTGAGGTACTTGAAATCTTGAACAAATGCTATAGCACCTTTCAATCATTTATGCTCTGCCTGTTTTACGTTCCTTTCTCTAGCAGTTTAAAGAGACTAAGCTTAGTTCAGCAGGTTATTAAACTGCTTAGAAACTTGATGTGATCACCTCACTTACAATGAAGGGATGCATCTTAACATTACAGTATGGGAGGATCAGCCTCACAAAGCTGAGCAAAAGCGTGCTCATCAGCATTGGCAAGCGGCTCTGAAGTTTCCCCCTGTAAGCATCACTTCTTGATCAAAAAGAAGGGGGGAGGGAATGGAAGCCAACCATAACGGTATTCCAGTAAAGCATTTAGATGTGGATCAGTGTAACTTTATTACTGAAACACAGAGCAAGAAGGAGAAGATGTGCTCAACTACACGTGAAACACTTTGCTGGAAGATGACCAGACACTTAACAGTATCCTGGAAGCTGATCGTTGGCTTTATGCGTGTGAGTTGCAGTGATGGAACTGAGAACCCATCTTGCTTTGAGTCATGGTCTGTAAGTTGTTTGTTTGGTTTTTTGTTTTTTTGTTTTTTAACTAATGATCAGGTATTAGGTTGTATAACACCCCACTGACCCATTACTCAGGTAAATTATCTCCCTTACCCTCAAAAAAGGTAACCACGTCTTCCTCGGAGCAGGAGAAGGGGAACCCCTGCGCCCTGACGAGAAAAACGGCCTCCTCATTTTCTCCCCGGGGTGGCTCCGCGTCCTGCTCCGACAGCTGACGCTCCTGGGACGGCGAGCCTACAACCTGACCCCAAAAACACCTTTTTTAAAAATAATAAAGGAGAAAGGGCGAGGCGAGCGCCTGCCACCCGCGCTCCCCTTGACAGCGCTGGCGGTTGGCGCCCACCCCCCCCCTCGCCTCACGCTTCACCCGCGGCCGCCGCCATTTTAGGCCCGCTCCCGCCCGCCCCTACCTGGCTGCAGCGGCGGGCGGCGGCGCCGAGCGGCCGGAGGGAGGCGGCGGCGGCGCTGAGGAGGAGGCGGCGGGAGGGCGATGGGGACGGGACGGGCAGGAGGCGGCGGCGACCCAGCAGCAGCACCGCGGCCAGCCCGCGGCGGGCGACGGCGGTGGCGGCCATGTGCAGGCGGGGCGAGAGCCGGGGGGGCTCCGCCTTCGCTACCCAGGAGGCGCCGGCAGCGCGGGGCGGGAGCCGGGACCCGCTCGGTGGCGTGAGGGGAAAGGGGGGGCACCGCGAATGTGGTGGTGTCCTTAGCAAATGTTATGTCAGGAAGGGAAAACAATAAAAAAAAGATGGGTATATGTGCTGCTTATCTCTTCTTGAGCGCAGTGGTTGGAGCAGGTGGCCTCCATGGGTCCCTTCCAAGCTTAACCATTTTGTGGAAGAGAGCAGCAAGGTGAAAGATTAGCCAAGGGAACGAAAAAGGTGTGGAGGCTGAGGTGCAGGGGCTCTGAGCAGTTTGTTGGGAAGACAAGGTGCCAAACCTTCCTGTCGTGTGGTCAGGAAGGCAGCGATGGATGGTCCTCTGCTGTCCTGCATCCTCTACTTCCAGTCTTGGCATCCTCAAGCTTTGTGTTATCGAGCCGTCATGAGCTATCAATCCAAGTGTCTCAGGATTTCAATGGAAGTCTTTCACTGTGTAGTACTGCCAACCCATGAATATCTCAGAAGCCTTGAACATTTCTTATCAGTGTTTTGAAACTGTAAACAACCTATTCTAAGTCATCTCATTGTTGGCAGCTGCTGCTTTTATAAACTATTTCATGCAATAAACTCTTTCAGAGACTCTTATGGACTATTAAACACCATTAAAATATTAAAAGATGATCTCTTGGCAATAGCATTCAATTTTTTATTCTTAATTTTCAAGGCAAATCATATACTTACGTGCCTGGTGACAGGACGAGGGGGAATGGGCTTAAGTTGCGCCAGGGGAGTTTTAGGTTAGATGTTAGGAAGAACTTCTTTACCGAAAGGGTCGTTAGACATTGGAACAGGCTGCCCAGGGAAGTGGTGGAGTCACCATCCCTGGAAGTCTTCAAAAGACATTTAGATGTAGAGCTTAGGGATATGGTTTAGTGGGGACTGTTAGTGTTAGGTCAGAGGTTGGACTCGATGATCTTGAGGTCTCTTCCAACCTAGAAATTCTGTGATTCTGTCTATTCATTTAGTGGTACCAAAGTGTTTCACCTTCAAGATTTTTCATATTCTAAACATCAGGTTTCTCTTTAACACCTTCTTTAAATGAGAAAACTTTACCGGTGCAAAAATTAATTACTGTAATTCCTCTCAAACACTTCTTTTTCTAGGCTAGCTGTCATGCTGTAAACTGTCACTGAATAAACAGATCAGTGAATCTTATACGTCAAGTGAATGCTGTGTGCATTCCTCGTTCATGCAGATGAATGGTTCTTGAAGGTTTGTGATCCAGACAAGGGGTAAGGCTGATTCTCCTCAACGGAGATACAAGTCTTCTACCCACTTTACCTCCGAAACACCTGCCTCCCAAGTTCAGTGAAACAGCCCACTGCTGAGTGTCCCGTAGCTTGTCAGTGTGTGCGAGTTACCTTTAGAGGGCACCATTTTGTTGGGCATCTGTCTGCAGTGACGTTTTCCAGGAATCTCGGCTTCAGCAAACCCGAGGGAGCAAAACCTCTGCACTGCTGATAACAGGAACCGGAGGGGAAAAAAAAAAAAAAAATCATCCTAGGACGATAGAACTTGCATTTATTCACTCTTCGGTAGTGATGTTGAGTGAATCTTACTTACCAGAGGAAATCAGTTACACTAAGTAAAAATAAAGAGAATAAGAAGATGCCCCTTCCATGCGGCTTGTTGACCAAGCAGCCCTTTCCAGCCTTGTAAGATACTATTTCTTTTAATGCCCACCATTAAAAATATTATTGTTAAAAATAACTTAAACTAGCTATTCTTTTGTTTGGTCAGCTCATACTAAAACAAATATTTAGTGCTGGAATACACCATTTATCACTGCAATCTGTCATCAAGTAAAATTGACTTCATATTCTGTTGGAGTGTATTCTGAAATTGTTATTTTAAGTTATTCAAGCAGTTATTCAAGCCTTCCCTCGCTTTCTGTGGAAGATGAGCCCATTACAAAGTTGTACAAGTACAACCCTCTCAGCGTTCAGCAGGAGATAACGAGCTTAGCCTGAGTGAGGCCACTGACTGGAAAAGAGGAAGAGTGTATTTTGCATGGAGAAGTTAAAGTACTGGGAACCCTCTGCACATGGTGTCCGTGCCCCATATGCTGTTGAAATTTCTGGAGAAGGTTCTCCACAAATCATTGATTTCTGAGACAACTGTGTACAAAAGTTGCATCAGGAATTACATAGATGTGAGTACTGTAACAGCACGGAAGGCCATGGAGTGCTGTATTTATTTCTCTTTCTGCAGTCCAGCAGTAACAAAGCTGATGGGATATACTGTTGCAGCTCCATGATTATGGCAGCTCTCAGGACTTCTGTGTAATACCTCATAGTTTCTGCAGTTTTTTGTCGTGTTGTGTTTTTTGTAAAGAAGAGTACAGATCACAGGGTGAATCTGATATTTATACTTAAATGCTTCACTACATTTCTATAGTTAATCCTCTAGGTATAGCTTGTACACAAATTAAATCCCTTACTTTAATGCACAGACAACTATCTGATCGGAAAAACTATCAGATGCTAGATGAGTTTAATCTAGAATATGGAGAGAATGCTTACAGGGTTTAGTATTTAGAGACATTTTACATTTCAAACTAAAATTGTTTCCCTTTTTGTAGTCCATATATAGTAAGGATTCAGCTCTTAATTTTAGAACTTTTTTTTTTTTTTTCACCTTAAATGTTCTCTGTTTACTGAGCTGTGTTATAATCTTTGCTACAAACTTCAGTTCAGGACCAAAGAGCTTTTTCAGCTTGAGGGCCTTTTCAGAGTAATTCTTTAAGCTCTACATTATAATGGATAAACCAAAATGACAGACGTCAGGGCTTGGGTACATTCACTGTGTCTTGAACCACTGAGCAGTTCGATCCTTACGTAAGACTGCAGCATGCTGCCAGTCCCTTGTATCGGCAGTGTCTGAAGTGAGCACTTCACGTGGCCCTTAGCCATCATGAGCAGACCAATACTAATTTGAGACATCAACTGTACACGTTACGTAACTGTTTCTCCTTTCAGCCACACGGGCAAAGTGTTTCCTACTGATTGTGGCAGTAGCAGACATTTAATTTTAACTTGCCGCTAAAATAAAATGTTCTGTGGGTAGAAGGAAGCATATGGGTGGATAAAGAGAATGCAGGTTATTCATGTCCCAACGTGAATGTGTCCGAAAGGTCAGCACTGTGTTTTTGAGTTGGATTTGCGTGGCCAACTTAGTCTGACAAAGTCTGCTAAAAAGTGTTCTGAGCCCCATTTCATGCCTGCTTTTACTAATGTGGCCAAAAGGAAAATTGCAAACATTGGGAACTGGTTTTTAATTAAGCTTCTGCTGCTGCTCAGTAAAACACGTGGTTTTAAAAGTGTCCTAAAAACACTAGTGTAATTTTCATTCACTTAGAAATGTACTGACCTGGCATTTTGGACCTGGTCAGGAGGACAGAGCCAGAATGTGGAAAATGCAGTTTCAGCTTTTAAAAGCACAAGAGAATATGACAGCTCTCAGTGTTACCACATAAGGCATTCTACCTGAGAGAAACCCATGACATGCCAACAGAAACTTAATGTTGTATGGGATTATAGTGTGTTTGGATGTACTGAATTTACCCTGTAATGAATCCAAGAGCAGATTTTTCTCTGGCCTACCTGCAGCCGTAGTCTTTGTGGGGTAGCCTGCAGCCACACAATCCTCTTGGGGCAGGAGGGGACCTCACAGACAGCCAGGCCGTCTGCCTTGTCGCCTCTCCAAAATCCATCTGGCTTCTTACTGACCTAAAAAGAAGCAGGTTTTCATGTGAAATGACCCCCTGGGATTGTCATTTCTTCTGTCAAGAGGTGTCACTTGGATGTGGCTAAGTCTGCAGTGGGATGTGTGGCCCTTGGTGGGTTTGAATATAAGGTTTTACTTTAAAGCATGCTGGATGCTGCTTTGTTTCCTCTGGAGCTTATAGAGCAACCAAGACAAGCCAGGACCAAAGAGCATCATTCCTGGTTTGGGAGTGGGAGCGCAGTCCCAGACCCCAAAAACACAGCCTGCAGCTGTCATCTGGTGTCAAATGAGCTGTGGGCTGTCTTTTGCAATGTGCTGTGCTCCCTTGGATTGCATTTGGTGGAACAATGCCAGCCAAGATGCAGTTGCATTTATTCTGAAAGCGTCTCATACTGGAATGATACTGTGACAGTGCTGTAGGTGAAATATCTGTGTATGGGAGGACGTGTGGGTTTTAACCCACACCTGCGCAGGGTGAGGCAGTTCAGGGCAGAGGCTGGGTGAAGGCGGTGTTGATGACCTGCCAAGAGTTTAAAGGCAGGACTGGATTTTATTTATTTTTTACCTCAGGAGTTTGCAGCTGCCCATATCTTCAGTTTTGAGGTGTGTCATTCCTTAGCTGATTGCTGGCCCCAGCCAGCTTAGTTAAAGATTGTTTGAAAATCAAACAGTGATACCTCTGAAATATTGGAAGCCATTTTGATATGTTTGTTTAGTCAGGACTGTTAGTGGAGAGGGCAGAAGAAGTTAAGATCTCCCCATTCCTTTTATGACCTTGGTGGCTACTTGTGGGTTTAGGTAGCTGCACCCTTTTGTGGCAAGGTGAGGATAATGAGGGTAATGTCACTTACTGACCTTTTAGGGCAATCTGGGTAAGTAATTCTGTTGTAATGTGACACGACATGCTAATGTAAAGCAAACTGCTCTGTTCCTGCATCCCACAGGCTCGCTCCACAGGATGTTGGGGAAACAATTTGGAGTAGAAAAGGGGTTCGGGCAGGCCATAGTGCTTCAGCAGTTTTCACAGATCTTCCACAGCACTTGGTAAGTAACTGCGGGGCTCTTATATACTGCCCAGAAGCTACTACCACAAGTGTATCTCCACAAAACCAGGGGGCTGCCCTGCTGAGGCTTCACTGACAGAAATATCAACATTTCCATTGCGCACAGGTGTGACAGGCCGCGCAGATTTGTCAGGGAATGCTCGATTTCTGACACAGGACAGGGCACACGAGGCAGGGCACAGAGCAGAAAGGATTTCTCTTGCCAAGGCTGTCACAACATTTATGCTGTCTGTCCGTGCCCGGTGCCATCTGGGTCCCCGGGGGCTGCAGGGTGGGACAGAGCCCGGCGGGGGCCGTTTTGTGTGAGGGGAGAGGTGTGAGGGGAGAGGTGTGAGGGGCACTGGAGACGGGGTCGTTCCCTTGGGTTGGGGGACCCCCGAACAACCGAAAGGGGCCAGCAGCGGCGGCGGCCGGGGCCGTGAGGGGAGGCGGTGTCGCCATGTCCCCGCCCCGCGGCGCTCTCCCCGCAGCCGCCCGCCCTGCGCCGCCGCCGCCGCTGCCATTGGGAGCCGCGCCGAGCCCAGCCCAGCCCAGCCCAGCCGCCGGTCCCGCTCCGCCGCCATCGCCATGAGCTTCTTGTTGTGAGTAACCGCGGCCGGGGGGGGGGTTTGGGGGCGAGGCGAGGGGCCCCTCTCCGCGCCTCCCTTCGTCCCCTGCCGCCCGCTGCCTTTGTGCCCCCCTCCCGGCGGCCGCGGGCCCCGAGGCAGCGGCAGGAAGGCGGAGGGGAAGGCTTCGTGGGGAAAACACCCATCTTCCGCTCTTTAATTTTAACCTTCCCCTCGTTATGTGTACTCCGGAGAGCGGTTCAAAGTTAATTCCGGGCTCAGGCTGCCCGGCAGGGTGGATGGCGCTAATGAGGGGGGGGGGGGGGGGGGGGGGGGGTGTTGTTGGCCGCGGCCCTAAAAAGCTCCTCGAGGGGCGAGGGGCGCAGGAGCCGGCATCTCGCAGTTTCGCTTCGTAGACAACAACTGGCTGAACTTCGGTCCCTCCCCGTGGGGACAAAAGACGAGGTACTTGTGACAATTACCGCGAACCGGTTGAGTGACCTATTAATTAAAGAGGAGATGCGCTCTAGGGAAGGCAGGGAAAACGCAAGCGGCCGAAAAAGGAGCCCTGGCGGGGCGAAGCTCGCCCAAGGCCCTTGCCCCGCCGAGTGCCGTGCGAGCAGCGAGCGGGACTGCTGCCAAAACCTCTGACACTGGGTACAGGCTCACATTGATCACCACCAGCTGTACCAGCAGCCTGCTTCCCGAGGAGACGCTTCACCAGCGACCGGGCTCTGCGTGGGGACGGGTAACACCACCGCCAGCTACCATCCTCTGAACCTCCTCCTGGCCTTTCTCTTGTAACCCTGCTGCACCACAGCAGCTTGCCTGTAATTGCACTCACGCTGCCGTGCCCCACGAGGGATTTGAAAGGCTCCTCTCAGCCGCAGGGCCGTGGCTGCGAGTCAGAGGTGGGCACAAATTGACCGTCCGCGGCTCCAGGAGCGCTGCTCCTAATGAGAAGCCCAGCTGTCCCCCTCCGTCATCGTTCTCAGCTGCTGCAATGGGGAAGGGGGACAGGGTTTCTCAGCCGACGGTGTCCTGGGAGTCTGGTTTGCAAATTAGGCAGCCTCACGCTCCGTGGCATTTGGCTAACTGGTAACGGAAAAGCGTGAAACCCTCCACCCTCTGTCACAGGCAATAATGAGATTTTTGTTGCTTTTTCCAGACCCTTCTGAAACCTAGGAAAGCAAACCTTCCCCCCGCTCACCCCTGCCTCCATTGTTTCCAGTAGTCCTGCTGGTTGAAAAATAGAAATGGAAACTGAAGTTGTCGCATGGCAAAGCGAGAGATGCTGGCAAAGCTGTCACAGCTGTTGTTGGCAGAGTGTGGTCAACGACACCTCATTTGCTCATCTGCAGTTTAGAAATGGATTTTTACAAAACAATTTCCTGAGATGCCCAGTAGGCCTCAGGGAGACCAGGAAGGCTGTGTGTGTTACTTGCAAGTGCTGATTATTTTTCTTAGTACCCAGAAAGTCAGCATCACCTTTTTTCCAACTTCGTGTTATCTTGATAGAGCTATTTGGTGACAGCAGTCGGACATCTTTACACTTGTACTGATGTAGTAGTTCAAACTTTTATTTTGTGTTGCAAAACCCTCACATTTTCATAGTACTTTTAAAACAGATTTTCAGAGTGTTTTTTTTCTCCCCCTTTTTCACCACAAGTTTCCTTGGTCTGGAGGTAACAAAGTTGTATTTTGTCTGTGTGGTCCTGTTCTCTTTTTGTGAACAGGCTCGCGATTTTGAACGCGCAGTAGAAGTGCAGCAGCTCAGGGCTGTCAGTGTTTAGAAACACTTTCTGAATGACGATGAACCTGTCACACAGGTTTATCATCAGCCACTTGGCTGCAGTTTGTCAGCTTGACACTCGAGTACGGTATCAAAAGCCACGTTCTGCTCGCAGACTTTGTTTGCTGTCAAATAGCAGGGTGATTGTGCTTGGATAACACAGGGTGCTTGGGGCCCCCCTCGCAAGCCGGTTGCACGGTCCTTGTCCACTGACGAATCCGTTGCTATTCTTCTCTGTTGCTAGGGCCAGTGACATATAAAGCTACATGGGGAGAAAAATCAAGGGAAACCATTGTCTTCTCTCGCTATGGATAACATTATAAAAAGGGTGTCTTTTGAGACGAGTCACTGAATTAATACAACTTGGTTTTGACAGCAATTGTTATTCTCAGTGTCACCATCTTCTCTTTCTGATCAGTTTCTTCCTTTCTGAAAACACTTCCTATAGACTTCTGCAATGGTTAATAGGTGATCCCATTAAAAAATAAATGATTTTAAAAAGGGAATTGAACTAGAAAATATCTCTAGTTCCAAAAAAATTCAACTTGACAAGTTCTTTCTAAAAGAACTTACAGCTTAGTTGCAGGTACGGTAGCTTACATCTCCATGAAAAAAAAAAAAATAAAGATAGTTCTGGTAGGCGTGCCATATGGTAACACGCTGGTGTTATCCTACGCTGGCAAAACTTATGTAAAAAAGCAGCTAGATAAAAGTAATTTATTTTTAAAAGGAAAGTTTTTTTTTTTTTTTTATTGGTGTTATGAAACCCTATTTTTTTATTGATTTTTTTAATAAAAGCTGTCTGCATAGTCTGTAAATCCCTCTCAGAAAATTCCAATGTATGGTGTTCCAGGAGTTTCTTAATACTGGATTTGTCTAAGCAGTCATAAGTGGTGAGACCTTGGCAGAGTAAGAGCTGATGGAAACGCCACGTAATGGTGGGGATGAGTAGCCCTTGTTTGAGGGGGGAATTGGTTTATGAATCAAAATGAAGTTAACTTGTAAACCAAAGAGGGGAAAGATGTGCTCTTTGCTACCTAACGCGGTATGGTAGAGCCTCTAGCAGTTTGTTCTGTGTGGGGGTTGTTGTGGTGTGGTTTTTCTTTTTTTTTTTTTTTTTTTTTTTGAAGTCAGAGTTTCTCTGTGTCTGAATCTGTGGGGAAGGTGCAGTGGGACATTCCTCTTTCCCTTACGTCTCTTGTGGAACAGCATCAAAATCAGAACTGGTGGTTTTGTTTCCGGATTTAAGAGTGTTATGGGCCTCCCGAATTCCCAGCCTGCTCCTGCTCTTGAACATCGTGGCTATTTCTTTCTCCTTTAGCTTTCCTCGATGCTCAGTTGCTGCTACTTAACCTGTTGGAAAAGCTGTTTAAAGTGGGCAGAGTTCCTCAGCTTACTCTAGTCCAACAGAGCAGCTGAGCGCTTCGTGAGTGCTCCTTCTGTAATTAAAAGCTGGAGATGTGTTTCTCTCCTCTCGAGCAAGGACTCCCACAGCAGACTGTTAGGCACTTCTGAACGGGGATTTCACTCACTGAAAATCAATGTGTAGGCATTCACAGACCGTTAGAAACGGCACGCGTGCTTGTCCAACATCAGATGATTTTGTTCTCTTTATTTTAAAATACAGGTTTTACAGGAGAGAGCGTGACCTGTTCTTTGCTTTGACTAGTGTAATACTGCTGTGCCGGCTGGGTTCCTAGAGAAGAGATCAGGGTAAAGGCTTTGGGAACATGAATATGTTGCCTTACCACAAAATTGATGCATTCAATTCTTTTATTTTTTTTTTTTTGAAGAGTACTGGGAATGAAAGGTTTCAGCTTGCCTATGAGTAAATCAGAGAGGGGATTGCAAAACGTATTGCCAAGTTTTTAAAGATTTATTTATTTTTGTTAGGCCTTAATAACTGTAATTTTGAGTTTTGAGGAACCCAGAAGGATTCTTTAGAGGTAGAGTTCATATGGATTCAGCTGTGACCCTGAACTACACAGGAAGTAGTTTTTCTACTTTTCTTTTTTTCCCCTCTTTTTTTTAGCTGCTTATATTTTTCACTGAATGGTCGGCTGTTGAAATACACACTCTCATCTGAAGTTGGTGTGTCATGTTGTTCAAGCACATCGTTCCAATTGCAGTGTTAGTTAACTCTGTGTTTAATTCCTGTTTTGAAAGGCTTGCTGTCAAGAGATTTGCCCCTTGGCTGGCAGCTCGTCGCTTTTAAGGAAGGGAGAACCAAAGAACAGCAAGCTTCCAGAAACCATGGTGATGAATGCAGCATTACAGCTCACACGGAAGTGTCCGTGTTCCCCTTGCACTACCTGTAGTACAAGTCATTTTCCAATTCTCAGACTGCTGAAAAACACCACTTAAAGTGCGCTCCCCTCCTCGCTTGTCTTTGCCAAAGACCATAAAACAGTTTGTTAGCGTGCAGTGTGCTGATGCACTTGTCATCCTTCTTACGAGCTGGTTGAGGAAGCTAAACAGCAGAAAACTACAAATTCCTTTTTGGCAGGATTAGTTTTTTGCTAATTTAGCTACTGGGGGTGATGGTGTAGCGAGACTAGGGGATGGTGCTCGAGTAGTGGAAGCAGCAGGAGTGTGTGGACATGGCAAAAGCCAGGGAGGAGGATTCTTTCTTTTCCATGCAAACTTGCAGTTGAATTAGCTTGGGTGTCTGATCAGACCTCAGATTTAATCCGGCTCTGTGTGCATTGCTGCCTTCTGAGACAGTTGAGTCCTTGCTGTTCCCTGGTCACCGATTTTGTTCTTTCTGGATGAGTTTGGTGAAATGTCTGCTTGTCACAGTAACCTAACGTAAGCTTCTTAAAAGCAGCTGACCAAATTTGCATACCATGAAACGCAAATGAATTGGAGCCAGCAATGCTGGAGTGCTGCTGCCTTATCGGTAAGGGCGGCGGTAGGGGACTGCAGAGCTCAGTTTACGCAGGCACTGGCTTCGTGTCGGAAAGAATGAGTCTGCCTCTGAGTAACAGAGCTGGGCAGACCCCACTCAGCCTGCAAGGTGCTTGGAATTGGGCTTGAAAAGAAAGCTTTCCACTAATAGGCTATTTTGGGGCACACCTCATTGGTGAAGTGAAGGATTGACACTTGCAGATGTTCTCGGATGCTTCTCTCTCCACATGGAAGCCTCAGTTTAAAGTGAAGAAACAAATACGCCAAGAGTGGCATTGTTCAGCGTGAAAGTTGTGTGTACTGCATGGCAGTGGATGTCCGGTCTTAATTGCTTCCTAATTGTTTGTTTTTATGCCACAATTGCTTTCCCTTGTTTGTTCTTCTCTCTGTGTTTGCAATGTAAGTGGAGCTATGCAATTAGCTGTTTACATTTGTCAGATGAGAACGGTGGTGGAACAAGGATCGCTTTTAGGGGAGGATTTGAGCAGGTGTGACGTAGCTTGGCTTTTAATCTGAATTTAGGATCTCATCGTGGCAACAGGGAACTCTGGTAAGGACAGCCCAGGGGTCCCGCTTACAACTTAGGGTGTATGTGTCCTGCAAGATACGTCTTTTTTGATTGAAAAAGGATGAAATAAGAGAAGCATTGGGTTTGAGAGTCACAAGCGTGATAACATCATGCCCAAGGCTGGCAGAGTGAAGCTGCTTGTTTGGCTTAGAGAAGTAAATTGCTGCATTTAATTATGCCACCTTAAGTCTTACGTAGTGAGCAGTAACAGATTCTGCTGCCAAAGCTATCAATAAGCCTTTGACCCACAAATCAACTTAAACCACAGAATATGCTTTGAAGTGCTTCTAGCATTTGTAAACTAAGCCATTTCGTATTAAAATCGAGGCACAGTGAACTTGCTGTTTGGTTTTTGTCTTTTTCAAATGTGCAGAGAGGGAGGTTGTGGGCTGTCTGTATTGAAATGCTGTAGAATCTGGTTTTGGCTATAGCCAAATATAACTTAATTACTTTTCACAGATTTTTTTTTTTTAATTCCTCTAGTCTTTAAATGTAATGAGGTGGGACTATAAGGGTCCAGTGCTTTGTCATATCTGTGCGTGTTGCTTTTTTAACCGTGGCATTTCCTTCCCTTCCACTTCCATAGCACTTCTGTGGCACTGTCTGTCATTCTTGTAACTTCACCGGCTGCACACATGCCAGAGTCACCGAAGAGAAGTTGCAGAGGACGTATTTGCAGCCATGTGAGCTGCTGTGCTTTAGGAAGGTTGACACAGGTGAATGATGACAAAAGTGGGAGGAAAAACTGGAAAAGTTCTTTTTAAAAATGTCTCTGTGGGACAACTATGGACAAGAAAATTGCTGTTCTTGGAGCGTGCAGCGGGAACTCTTTCAGAGAAAGAGATCTGTTCTGTTTTCCTCTTTTGGGATGAAACACACCAAATGTTAAAATTGAGCAGGGTGCTAGAGAATTCCCTACAGAGCTGTCATGCATTGTGACTAGGTTATCTGAATCCATGTGTGCGCAGCCTTGTTGGATCAGTTTGAAGCAGGTGGTAAAGAAATAACCACAAAGTTACGCAGCTTTGTGCACTGTAGCAAAATGCTTTGTGCGTCTCAGAAGTGTTCTTTTGTATTCAGGTCGTGGCTTCTCATTTCTAATAAATAGGCTGAGTCAGCAGACACCACATTCATGCGTACGAGATGGTAATTTTGTGTTAATAAATAGGCAGCTCCCCACAGTGAATTCACGAAGGTGAAAGCAGTTTATCCTTGCAAATATATTTTTGAAACATTGAAAAGCGGTGAATTGCTGATGACTTGGAAGTGAATTCATTCAGTCTTCACTGGACTTTTTTTCAGTTTCTCTTCGGATAAGGTCCACCTTCTTGGTCCTCTTAGGCCCTTCAAATCACTGACTTCTGTTGCACGGCTTTAACTTGCAGATTTAAGGGGACTTTCTCCCTGCCTCCTCCAGCTCACAGCTGTTCCTCGGCAGGAATCCATTCCTTTTGTTATTCTTACATACCTCCTGTGATCCTTGCCATATTTCAGTTTAGTTTTATTTGAAGCTTGCTCCCTTCCCACCTTCTTGTTTTGCTTGCCTATCATTGCATATTATCTTTTCATTTGGTAGCTTGCCTTCAGAGTTAATTACTTGTGTCCTAGGGATATGAGCACTGCTGACGTACAAAATCTTTCTCCCTTCTTCAGTGAAGAAGAACGTGTTGCAGACTAGAGCTGGGAACGCCTGAATTTGCTGTCTGCATCGCAAGTTGAATTCCTTTCTTTACGGCAGAGAGAATAAATGATTTTAATTAAGCTTTGGTAAATTCCTCTTTTGCTAAAAAGTGAGACATCTGACTTCTGATAGAAAAACAGTTTGAATCCAGATAATGATCAAGTGGGCTTTCCATTTTGACCTTAATGAAGTGACCCACTATGTGGTAGCTGATATTTTTATTGCATTTTTACCAGCTCCAGTGGTACAGTCCTGGTTTCACTTGAATGGAGCAATTGTTTTAGGGACTTGCTGAGTGCTCTAGATCCAGGGATCAAAATGGCATTACAGTGTCTTTTACACGTCATACAACAGAACTTTTTTTTTTTCCTAATGCTGAAGTGTAACGTACAAGCTAACTTTCACCAAAAAAAAAATAAATCTTGAAGTTACTTTTGTATAAAAGTTGGTTTCTTTCTCTCTCTCTCTTTTCTTTTTTTTTCCTTTAAATTCAAGTGCTGTTACTAATTGTTGTGGTTGACAGCTCTTAAAATTTCTTGTTGCAGTGTGAGGGGACAAGAGGAAACTCTGTATACAGGTTCACAGGAGAACACTTAAACTGACTGTGGACTCAACTGTCAGAGGCACAAGCTGAACTAATGCCAAGAGAGGTGTTCTCCTGTGGAGGTAGGAGCAATTGTTCCACCTCAGACGTTGTGCACAGGTGGATTTTCTTGTTATGGTACTTTGCAAGGCACAGGCAGCTTCTGCTGAAGGTGGTTGCACACACCACATACAAGATTGTATTAAGTACGGGGGATGTGTAAGAAATACTTGGTGATGAGATAATGCAGTGTATTTTTGGAAAGCTGGTAGATTATTCATTACTGCCTCCTGTCCGTTTCTTCCTGTTGTTCTCTGTTATTTCTTGTCTCTCTTGTTCTGGTACTTCCTGAATCCAGACCCCATTTTACCAATTAATCAATTTAGAAATGTAACCTTAGGTATATGCTCTGAGGTTTCTGCTAGGAAATTGACAGCTATTTTTTATTCACTGTAGTTGTATCATCAGCCTGTTCAGCTTGGGGGTTAAAATAAAACCCAGCCTTTTAAGAAGTGCTGAAGTGATTCCTTTTCCATTAAAATTCAGTTAAGTTTCTCCTTTTTTCTTGCTGCCTTTTTCCTAAACACATTACCAGATTACTCTTTTTACTGAGTTTAAAAGGACTGGAGACTTTCCTTTTAAACTAAACAGTTGTTAGTAATTTTTTTTTCTTGGATGCCCTGCTGTGCTTTCGTAGGTTGTATGACTAGATCTGCTTTAGTCATTCATAAAGCATTGGTTTTCAAAAGCACTGATCAGCATTTTGGGAAACCATCCATGTTCTGAGGCGTGCTCTTCAAGCACTATATTTGGTGTATAAGTCAGGATCTAATTTGATATTAGAGCCAACTTTTATTGCTGTAATTCATCATCCTCAACAGCGTGTAGATTGCCTTCTGAAAAGCTGTGCTTGCTACCTTCTTAGATGTATTTAAAGGGTGTGACTGTTGGCAGCAGATGCAGTTTAGGATGGGATGCAGAGGGCATTGGTAACGTAAAGGCATACAGAGAATTGAGCTGAATACAAGGAAATCTCTGTAGCAGAATAGTTTGCCATGCAAAGTAGCTTATTCCTTTGGTATGGGGCACTTTGGTCCTTGTTCTGTGAAATTGCCAGAGTGCTGCAGTAAAGAAATCACAGATGGGGAAATGCTGTTAATCACAAGCTTCATTAATTGTCTCCTCAACCTCCTTTCCTTGTCTCCTGCTCCACAGTCTGGATGCTGCTGCTGGACAGTGAGGCTGCCTGAAGCAAGCTGGAGCTCTCCAGACCACTTCATGATGTTTTCAGTCACATGTTGAAAGATCTTGAACTCCTTCACACCTACTTACATGGTTTAGTAAACCGTCTTTCTTTATGAGCGTTCCAGTGTTCCAGTAGCTTTTCCTTAAACACAATCAGTTGAGTTACAAAACGAAATAACTTACTCATAGATTTATCATTCCTTAGGAATTTCCTCGGTTGTGTCTTCTGTAACGGTACTGTCTAGTTTACATTTCTGATCATTCATGGGCGCTCACATTCTGTGGTTGATTTGTTTCTCTCTCCTGTTGGTATTCACTTTGGCTGCCAGGGCAGGACTTCAGCATTGCTGCTTCCCTCAAGACAAAAAAATAATAAAAAAAATTGTTCTGTTCCCTTGTGCTCCGCATGACGTTCAAGTTCCTCATTCTGCTTTTTATGTTTCCATGCGTCTGCGTAACATGTGCAGGATCATTCTCACTCCCACAGCTGTTACCAAGCATCTTCCCCCTGTCTAATTGATTTTCTTCGGAGCATAACATTTTCTTGGAAACAGCCGAGTGACGGGTTCTAAGAGCTTCTCTAAAACCAGCAAACGTTCTGCCTGCATTTGCTCTCTGGTCTTTGCCTTCACCGTGCCCAACGTACAGAGAGAAGTGCTCTGAGATGGTTCAGGTGGCAGACTTCTCCAGGTGGAGTCCTCCTGCAGGTGTCAGTGCTCTGGAGCAGGGTAGCGTTAGGATTTGTTAACACGACGTATTATAAGATGTATTATAATCTGTCGCAGGCACCTGGCTCTCAATTCTGAATTTGCTTGCCACTGGGCAGGACTGCACCCTCTGTGGCTTTATTCCCATGCAGCAGTCCTTGCTGCAGGCTATGTACGTACAGCATCCTTTTAGCAGCCTTTCAGCCTCTTGCAGTAATCTGCCATTTACAGCTTTACCGAGTCCTCTTTCTTCAAAGGAAAATGCGCTCCGTACATTCATGTACAGTAGAAATAAGTGTTCGGATGGCTTTTTAGTGCTGGGTTTTATGTATGGGAAACGGTTGGGTTTACAAAAGAAGTGTAGCTCTACTGTCTGCTGAATGATTTATTAGGCCCGTTCATTCAGAAAGCTGAGGGTTGAACCTTCGTGGAAACTCAACTTTGAAGCATAACTGGGTGAAGTTGTGACTTTTGTTTGAATTCACGCTGTGCCCTCCCTTTTAAGGGAGCTAATGCTAATTGACAGAAATAAGGATTTCCTGGGAAAAGAGGGGAACATTAGTAGGAGAAAAAAAGCGCTATTTAGTTTGCAGAGAACTCAATTAGTGACTGAAATGATAAAGATACTGAGCGGTCCTTGGGGGAAAAAAAAAGAAGTAGTTGGGGAGGAGGGAATACTTCATGTTTGCCTCTTTCAAAGTTGCTTGTTCTTTTAAAGGAGTACGTGAATATTAGGATATTAGAATATGTAGAAATAAATCTGGTTTTGCCCTACAATTTCAGGATACGTTGTGTGTGTGTGTGTGTGTGTGTACATACACTGTAAATGCCCACATTCAAATAGTAAAGGAAACTGGATCTAACTGAAAGAACCCAAGAAAACAGCCCGCTCTTCAGCTTTCTTTGAAATCCAACTTCAGTGTGCCCTACAACAAACTCCGCGAGTGACGGCAGCGTTGTGTTTGCGTCGAGGCAGGCAGTGGATGCCAGGAACATGCAGCAAAACGTTCTGGATGATCTCGGTTCCTTCTTGCAGCAGGTTTTCGAATGTTTGACAGAGGAGGATGTGTGGAGATCCTTGGGTCTCTTGCTGCTACTGCAGAAATCTCTGCTGGTAGCCCTGGTTAAAGGTTTTGGGTGTTTTGCATGATGTGCTTTTTCTTTCTCCTTTAAACCAGTGATTAAGTGACTGTTTTTCTGTCTAGCCATAAAGAAAATTTCAGTGATGATAGCAGCTCGTGGTAGATTTCTCATCATAAAATACATGGGATTTCTTTTTATTACAGTAATCTTAAAATTACCAATGTTGCCATGGCTTTGAGGGGAGAAAAATGAGGGCAGAAGACTCTTGGGAGGCGGCAATTTTTTATACCATGCACATATTTCAATTGCTCTGCTGTCTTCATGTCAGCCTGCCTGTCCCCACGAGTCGAAAGGACACACGTGGCTGAATATGTACTGCTTTTTTCCCCTCCAAGTTTCTCTCCAGTGGATTCTCTTCCATTCTCCTTCTTGCCTCTGTGCCCTGTCCCTCTCCTTGCTTTGCCCAGCACTGCTGTCGGTCCTGCAGAGGACAAGGCTTTCGAAGTTGAGTCACATCTGCAACTGTTGGCTGCTCTGGGAGTGAGTTTGTGTTTTTGAGTACGCACACAGAGCTCTGGTAGTATCCAGCGAATGCGACTCTGGCTTGCTTTGTTTATTTTGAGGGTTTTCCAGGAGATGAAAGCGTATTAAGTGACCATGCTGTAAGTCAGACAAGGGAATTTATTTCGTGTGCAAGCATAGCAAACAGATGATGACTTCTGGTTACGGGATGGTGTTCTGGATGCTTGCCTCTTCCTTGCATTAGGAATTGTGCTTACTTCGGAGAAAGGCTGCATCCCGCGGGGTGAAGAGCTGGAACACCAGTGCCACCTACACGGGTGGGGTTGCAGCAGACTCCAGCGTCGTAGCACAACGCCTCCCCTTGGCTCATCCTGAGGACCAGAGGCAGAGAGACGCAGAGACTGCCTTGCTCAGGCAGCTGTCCACAGCCACCGAACACCTTGGGGGATTTGGCACCAATGTGTTGCTGCAGGGCACACAGGTTTCTGAGGGCAGAACGAAATGCCAGCCTCACGGGACCAGTCCCCTGCCCCCAGGTATCCCACTGAGCCTCTGCCTCCCAGAGGGCTGCCTAGAAGTAATGGCAAGAGCTCGTCTTCAGCCCTGTTCTGCTGCAACAGCATCCAACTTAGGCTGGACGAACCCTGGATTTGCTTGATTTCACTGCCTGAAATGTGTATGCATAGAAAGGGGAAAAAAAAATGTGGTTTAAAAATGTGGAAGTGTACATGTTATGACAGCTTGCAACACTGGGTGTTGATGGTTGGGACAAGCAAAAGCAAAAACATTCCTCAAGGCTACCCGAAGTAACTTTTTTCTTGCTGGATGTGAATCATCTGATAAACTTCTTTTAACATGTAGAGTCTTGCATATTGTGTGTTTTAAGAACCCCTGATAAGATTATGACATTTTAATCTGCCTCTTCTCGTAGCATCCTGTGTGAAACACTAATCTACGAAGACAGTTAATTTCCCAAGAAGGGGAAGCCAGATTTTTGTTCTCAATCTCTATCCGTTAACAGGATAGAGAGAGATTTAAAACTTCCTTGCAATACCTATTTCACAGTCAGAAAGCAGTATTTTCTCCTTTGGTAGAAGGAGTTATAAAAACCAGTGGTCATTATAGCCCTTGGAGAACATGATCAGGTTGAAAAGCATGTGGGAAGTTCAACTTACTCCAAGTTGTAGCAAAGATAGCAGGTAGGATGGGGAAGGACCGATATTAGTACTTCACTGAAGGAATGGGGTGCGGGATTTTCTCTGGCTTTATATTTGCCCATTTCCAGCCATCTGAAGAAGCATTTCTTTTAGGAATAACCCGTGTTGTTTTGCAAGCCTTGCCAATTCCACGTGCTGGAAAATGAGTTTTAAATCCCCCAGGTCTGCACTGGATTATTTTTAGAGGAGGAAACTTTCAGATGCATGTTTGCTGGTGGCTTTTTTTAAGCGTGGCTTTCAGCGCTTAAAGAAATGGTGTTTGAAACTAAACTTCTTCCTTCCTTTCCCTTCCAGAAGGCCCCTTGCCTTTGTGTTTCCTAACTGTTAACCTTGGCTTGGTGTGTTTTGTTTTTGGGATCTCCTTGCCTGCGCGTCACCGGGAGGTGGGAACAAAGCCCCACACCTGCAGGGTGAAGCCTGTGGAAGGAAAGCTGCGCTCAGGAAGCAGTCCTGTTCCGGAGCGAGCAGGACCACCTCGGGGAACGTGGCAGGGTGGTTTTGCACAGCAAGGCTCCGAGCCCAGCTGGTGCCTTGGCAGAGCTGGGAACTTATTCCTGAAGGTGCTCCACAGAGCTTCTCGACCTACAGTTTCCTACAGCAGAGTGTATAAGTATTAAAAACAACATGTCTTGTACCTGGAGGAACGACCCTGTGTCTGTGAAATTTTTACCTGATTCGTCTTTTAAAACAAAGAAACAAGACCAGCAACACAACCCAGGGCTTGGAATTGCTTTCTAAGCCCTGCCTTGCATTTTGGGAGAGCAGGTGTGTTGCGCGAGGAGCTGGCAGCTCTTAACTCTTGCCCAGACGGGCTGCTTCGATTTCCTGAGTGATCTCGGTGGAGTTTGTGTTTCCATGCGAGGGAAGGGAATTATGCTACGTACAGCTTCATGTTTAGGAAAGTTATTTTTGTTAGGCGGCAGTGCTCTCGAGAAGCGTGTTGCTTTTCTTAGTGCTCAGAATAATACAGCGATGGCGGCTGAAGAATTTACACAAAGGGACGTTTTTCTGGGTGAGAGCTAGCAGCTTGTGCGCTTCCAGTCTCTGCTGGCTTTTAACTCTTCCACGGCATTGAATGGCCTCCAAGTCCCAATTAGGGTTGAGTTGGGACTCAGTACTGCACTGTCTTAGAGCACTTCCAGCTCCACGTCTCATTTCAAGCCATTAACCTGCTCTTATCAAGGGGTCTCACAGTCATCTTCATGGAAAGTAGTGTCAGGTGAGAGAACAGTATTTCCAGCTGCCTGCAGCTCTTGCAGAGCTGGCCTCTGAAGTTTCTCATCCTGCCCCAGAGGCCCGCAGAAACGCTCACGGCACACGCAGCCTCTGGCCACGGGACTGAAGCTCCCTCGCTGTCTTTCTCGGTCGTAGGCTGGTGGTTGTTTTATCTGCCTTTAGACCTGCTGGAACATCAAAGGGGTGTGAGGTTGTGAAAGATTTGCTTCCTGAATTCTGATGGTGGGTTTGATACCTCCAAACAAGTGAACGATGAGATGGGCTTATTTTAATGAGTGGAATCAGACTGGAAAATAATTGACTTTTTGGTATCGTAAAAGCTGAAGAAAGTAATGCCTGGCTCGCACACCTTCTGTCTTCAGAACAGAAATGTTGTGACTACTCAGTTTTATAAATAGAAATGCTCAAGTTACATCTTGTCAGTGCAGATTTTGAGCATGTATGATTTAATTTACCTGCTCTCCTTCTGCTGCTGTGATTGTCACTGAGAATGAGCTTCTACATGCTGAAGCTATTGATTTGCTTTCCAAAAAGCAGCTTAAGCTTTTATTTTAATTTCTATGTTGACATCTTGGCTATTGGGAACTAACACGCTCCTACTCTGATGCGTCTATTCTTAGCAGCATGTTACAATTGTTATTGTTTGAAGGCCTGAAATGCTTGCTTTTCTGGAATTTAGCTCTCTCCTTCCAGTGTTTCTGTGTCTTGGAGTTGAAAAGGAGGCGTGGCGGGAGAAGGGAGACAAGGAGGCACAGAAGGAAAACGTGGGGACTTCTCTGATAAATTCACTCCTTGGCCTGCGGCAGCGAGTCCCTGCCTCAGTTTCCCTACGTCTAACAAGACGCTAATGATGCCTACTTCAAAGATGCTTTGTGAGGATTAATTAATGCCTGCAAAGGCCTTTGAAGATGAAGAAGCAGGATTTGAAATATGGAAAGTTTCCAAGCCCCAGGTGAATGTTCTGTGTGCTGACTTGAGTTCAGCTTTTTCTGAATCTCTCGAGCTCCTCCAAAAATTGGGAGGGGCTTACATCAGCTGGGCCCTGGTGGTGGATGCTTTAGGGAGACATGGAGTCTTGTGGCTATACATGCAACATTTAGTAACACGGACATTCCCTAAGGAAAGAAAGTTGATATCCCCTGGATAAAACAGTCCACTGATGAGCCCTGTATGAAATGATTTAAGGTAATTGCAGCACTGTGCTCTTGAGCTGCCAGGTGGCCTGAAACAGATGGGAGGAGCAATGCTGTGTTTACTTTTTTTCTGCATAAGGATGCTAACTTTTCTGTTTGAATTCAGGTTTCCATGGAGATGCAGCAGACCTTGTAGAAATAGGTAAAAAGCTCCAGCGAAAGACTCGAGTGCACAAATCCCTTGGGTGTGAGGAGGTGTAAGCCAGGTCAGCCAGAGTGCTTCCAGCAGGACTGTGAAGGTTTAAGTGGCTCCTTTCCCCCACTTAAAAAGAAACAAACCAGGAGGTTAGGCTGGGTTTTTAACTGCTTGGATTATAAAAGATTTGCCAATGCTGTGTTTGAGGCTGGAGTGGGCTGTGAGGCAGCGTGCAAAGTGTGCTGCAAGTAGGATGCCTGAGAATTTTCTTCTGGAAGCATCATCCTGCAAACCTACGACAGGCCAGGCAGCAGGATCCGCCTCATTAGAAACCCTCCCTGTCAGCAGATGGCTAGATAAAATTACAGCTTTGGAGGAAATGTTGTGTTCTTGCTCGTAAGCACGTTGTGACGTCTTGGTGAGGCCAAGCAGCGTGTGGGCTTCTGACGGTGGGAGGCGCTCCGTGCGGCTCAGAGGTGCAGCTTCCTCGGCAGGCTTCGAGACTCGTCCTGGCACAGTGAGTCAATGGCTTTGAACACGTTTCCTGATTTGGTGCTAGGTTGAGCTGCATCTGGCACTGCTGTAGCTGCACTTACCTATAAAAATAGAAGGGCATAATTTGCTCGAAACGTTGGACGTGGGAGTAAAGGCAGCAAAACGTCCTCGGATTTGGAAGAAATTCTTGAGAAGTCGGCTCTTTCAGGAAGACTAGAAATTGGTGGTGACAAATACTGGGTCTGATGCAACGTTTCCCCATTTCGTGACCTTTTTTATGCCCAAGGAACCTCAGTGGGGTATTTGTGAGAGTTTTCTGTTCCCTTTCACAACTTCATTAATGCGATGTACGTTTTTGAAACTGAAGGAGAGTTCAGAAAGTCTCAACAGGGAAAGGTGGCTGGAACCTACCAACCAGGGGCGTTTTTAAGTTTTCAGGAGAACAGATTCACAGATGCAGCTGATTCTGTTATGACAAACATGTCATACTTCACCAAGCCTCGTATTACTGCTTGTATTATTGGTCACCAGACAGAACTTTCAGAAGTTAACTTTTCTAGTTTATGCCCAAGGGCATGGGGAAATAGATGTGGAACAGGAGGACTTTCTAAATCTGCCATAGGTAATGGATTAACATAATAGGAAGAAGGAAAAGATGCGTGTTTTTTTTTTTAAAGGCATTTACATCTCAGTGTTGGGAATCATAATGCAGGAAGAAGATGCTGCCATGTGCTGGATTTAAGCAGGATAACTCAATAAGGGAGCCTTTTGAAGGGATATTCAGCTGACGGTGCTAAGACATTAATCAAAACCATCCTCATTTATTTAAGGACAGGAGAGCTACTGAACTAATAAGTTGAAACTGTGTTTGCAGCACCATTTACAACTAGGCTGCCCATGAGCAAACTTGTCCGATGAGGGGTTTGGCTTGGGAAAGCTGTGCTGGGCTGCTGTGTCCCTGAACTCTGTAATAAGGAGCGCGTGACTGTGTGTGCAGATAACTGGCTTCACATATGGCCAACTGCACAAATGCATGGAATTCTGATAGTGGATTGCCAGAATTGCAGATATTTCCATAGTACAGGATTGCTAGCAGCCTGCATTTATCCTAATTACTTTTCCTTTGGGATGCCTGCCTGCCTTTCGCGTGAGACCATTTCCTGCTGCTTTAGGTTGGCTGCGCTGAATTGGAAAAGCAGGGATCCGAAAGGTAAAGGAGCCAAAGGTAGATACACGAATACGAGGTGGCTTGTCTGGGGGAGCTGATGAGATCAAGCATTGTGTATCCTCTCAGAGATTTTGCCAGCTTGTGGAAAGGAAGCCCCTGGATATGGGAAGGGGATAGCAGAGATGAAGTGATACCTTTTCCCGACTTGTTTTGCTTTCTCTGCTGCCTCGACCGTAGAAGATCTCTGCTGGCTGTTCACCTGACCCACAATGACTTGGTTTGTTATCTTGCAAGCTCACGGTCTGGGGTGTGAATCCTTACCTAGAGTTTGCTCAAAATAGACTGGGCTATTTAGGGAGTTCCCTCACCATTCTTTCCTTGTGCTTGGTTCTCAAACCTTCACTCCTGCTGGCTTAACCTCTGGTAACATCCAAACAGTTTCTTGGTTGAGTTACGAAGTAACTTTCTTCTAGCTACTGCTTTGTATTTTCCCCTACTGTCTCCTCCCCAAACAAAGGTTTTCTGCTGAAGCTGGAAGTGGGATGCTGCTTTTGATAACCTGAATCCCTCTGGTAAGTGCTCCCTCTGGATGGAGCTTTCCTCACCACGCTCGGGGAGCTCCCTGCACCCAGTAGTAGCCTCTGTAATGAGGCTGTGGATTTTGCCTTGGGCAATGACACCAGACCAGTTACAGCGGTTAAGTTCTTCAGTCTTCATCCCTTCATAAAATGACAGCATTGTGGAACAGAAGCTGATGTGTGTTAGGTTTTGAAACAGGGAGAGGGAAGGAGGGCTTAAGTTTTAAGAATTAGGGAATCTGTGTACCTTGAGGGGGAAGGGAATTTCTTATCTTCCTTTCTGTTTTATGATGAATGATGAACGGATGACCTGAGCTTTGGAGTGGTAGTAAGTCTTTGGCAACCTTTGGTTTGAATTTCATGAAAGTATCAGGACTTGGTTTCCTTCATTGTCATATTACGATGCAGGGAGCAAATTCTGAGCAGGTCAGGAAGTGCCGTGCTTGTCTTTATTTTGTGCTGTTTTTTCTTCTGCTTACACTGACATGCGTGGGAAGATAATACCAGGAGCTCTCGGTCTTCAGTTGCTGTGGATATTGCTTTGTGCCAGCCCTGTTCTGCAGATACACACCAAGGCAATTGCCAGATGTTCCAAGCTGTATTTTCACTCCCCTTGTTGTCACTGTGGCTATGTGTTCCCGAGGAGGAAAACCCTGCATCTCTAAGCAGTCAGTTAAAAGTGTTCTCTATTTTTTTCATGTATATGTTTTTTATTTCAACAGGTGCTCTTTCTTTTGAGTGAGTTTGAGCGTGGCCTGGCAACAAACGCAGGTGGCTGGTGGTTGGGAGGGGAAGGGAACTCCCTGAGCCGCAGTAGCTTCTCTCTCCCACTGGGAGGCAATTATTTTATTTAAGATTTGAATCTGGTATCCTTGCTTAGGGTGTAATGCAAATGACTGGGTGCATGTTCGAAGTTCCTGTAGCAGAAGAGATGGGAGCCATACACATCTTCTTCCTATGTTTGGTGTATGATCACCTATTGTGTTTTGGAAAGGAAAAATGTTGCCTTCTTTGGTGTGCATTGCGTCTCTGCCAGAGCCGTTGGCGTGTAGGGTTGTGGAAACAAGTGCTCTCCTTTGTTCGTTCTCTATTCATGGCTATAGTGTGGTGTGATGGGGAAACTGAAATGCCAGAAACAAGTTTGTTGCAGTGCAAAGTGTGACAAGGTGGCTAGGCTAGAATTGCCTCAGAGGTGAGCTACAACCCTTGCACGTTGAGACGTGTGGTGAGCCTTCAACAAAAATTTCTGTTCTGTCCTATGGAGAGCTGGGGAAATAATGTCAGGCTTGGTTAAAGAAATGAGAACTGGTCAGTGCTTGTAATGAAAATTCAGCTGCCTGGATTTCACCTCTTTGTACTTCCTTTCATTGGAATCAAGAGATCAATTTTCTTTTTCCAACCCTTTTTTTTTTTCCTTAGCCCATGCACTGAAACATTCACAAGTATGGGCTCATTTGACACTTGTTCAAATATTTACTTCTGCACGTCATGTTTCTGACATGCTAGGGGCTAACCTGCTATCCAGGCTCACTGCCATCATTTGAAATGTAGGTAACTAAACTTTTTTCTTGAGTCAGTCCGTGTTTTTCCAACAAAATTGTAGGCAGGAAAATGATCTATATGCAAGTTGTAAAAGTTGCCGTCTGTATTTTTGACAGACTGAAAGGTCTGTGTGCTGTGAAATGAGGGGAAAATGATGCAGAAAGTTTGTGGAAAATGTGGAATTATATCAGAATTCAGCTAAAGTGTTTGCATATTTTTGAACAACATTGCCTTGAAAACAGTTTCTAAACAATACCAGATACTTGGAAAGTGTATTTGATATCGGCATTTTAAGTCCCTAACCCCATTTAAATGTGAATGTTTTGATCTAATACGCTGCTGGTGATTGAGGTGGCAAAGATACAGATCTGAATCAGCTGGGCCTGCAGAAAATATGCTTTTGTAAATAACAGCAGCTTATTTTTGAGGAATTTGTAGTAACTACTTAACACACCATACATGAGTTGAAAAGATGAGGGTCTGAACAGGCTCCTGAAGGTGGATGTTGGGTTTATCTGTCATTTACTATCTTTTATTACCATGAGAAGATTCATGACTGTTAAGAATAAAGAAGATTTCTGTTTGGCTGGGCTGCTATCCTCTATGTGTGGCTGTACAACTTCTGGGGAAGGAAATAGTTCTGGTCATGTCTTGCCTAGGATCTTACTTGCTGAGGGGATGAAGGGAGGCTGAGCATTCCGAAATGCCCAGCTGGCTTAATGGCAAGGTGAACAGCTGAGAAGGCAGGGTAGCAGAGAAGAGTTGATTTTATTTTATTTTAAAAGTCAAAACACCTGTTACTTTCACATCCCAGTTCTTGTTAAATATCCTTTTGGACGTGACAATATGGGAGTGGAAGAAGTGTTTTTGATGCTGATCCTGTGCTTGCGCGTGACTTCTTGCCTCCTCCCTTTCTGTAAGTTCTCTGACTATTTCCTCTCCCTTTCACAGCGGCAGTCGCTCTTCCAAGACCTTCAAACCAAAGAAGAATATTCCCGAGGGTTCTCACCAGTACGAGCTGCTCAAACATGCCGAGGCCACGCTTGGAAGCGGTAACCTGCGGATGGCTGTTATGCTTCCCGAGGGTGAAGACTTAAATGAATGGGTTGCAGTTAACAGTAAGTCAGCTACCAGTTCTGTTGTGAGGGGGCGTTAAATGTGGGCTGACACTTGTGGGAACACAGCTGTGTGCTCCTTCCTAGTGGGGTGGGCTCCTTTGTCGTACACGCACCACCCTGCGCTGTGCTGAGGTGGGGAGAGGTGAATGCCGTATCATTTAGTGCTGGCGGATGCAGAATGGCTCACTGAGACAAAACTCCTTAAGCTCCCCATGCCAAAAATATGTTCCTGTTAATAATTCGTAGTCTGAGTGGTTAAAATCTGAGTGCTTGATCGCAAACAAGTGCTGAGGTAGAAATGCCACTGCTGTTTTTAGAAAAGAGCCCATCATTGCCATCTTAATATGCTTAAGCTAGCTCTTTTGCAGCTAGAGTGGTTACTCAAGAGTATAGGCAAGCCTCTGCATGAGAAGCGTAGAACCTTAATGTAGGTAAGTGTGAGGACCAGGTCTAAAAGATATTAAGACATGAGTCACGTGTTGCTTGTCTTTCCTTTTGCCCATTACAAACCCAGAAATAATCTTTGCAATGTTCCTAAAGCTAGTCCTTGCCTTTTGTTTCTACCAAGTAGTGAGCCTTTGCTCTCTAAGTCTCTGGTTTTATTTATTTAACTTCTCTAAAGCTGTTTTTCTTAGCTCTCTTTTTTTTTATGCTAGACTAGGCCAAGCAACAATGCCCAAATTCTGATTGCTTGACCATATTTCTTCCTCCCTCTCCTTGCAGCATGATTTGCTGCCTTCCTTCTACCCGTAGAGAATGGATTAACTCCAACTGTATCATGCTCTGTAGCCATGCAGGATTTTGGCTGCCACAGACTCTGTGCCTTGTCTCGGTATTTCCTTGGCTTTTGTGTCTTTGACTTGGCCTGCAAGTAGAGTATTGATTGTGCACTGCAGAGCAGTATAGGTTTTGCTTAGGATAAATGTCTTCTAGTTGCTTATTTGCAGTACTTCTATTTCTTTTTGCTCTTTGACATGTTTGGGAAGTGAACCGTCATACTGACACCATTCCTGATACAAGTTTGTTCATGCTGCATTGCAAAACTGTCTAGAAAAAGAGCCAGCCCGTTTTTATGAGTAAGCATTACTAACAGTGCTTGATATATTGCTTGCATCCTTCCCTTTTGGTGGTTCCCCCACTCCATGTGTCCTCTTTTTTTCAGCTCCCAAATGATATAACCACTAAATTAGCTGGCTGGCAAAAAGCAGTGAAACGTTTGACAAGACTGGCGTATGGTAACAGCTGCATTTTGCAATAAAATGGTCTTTTTTTTTCATGCCTCCTTGCAGCGAAGTGATGTTTTAGTGTTTTTTTTGGAAGTGAGAAACTCGTTAGATGCTCCCTTGATTTACAACATCTGTCTACTACACCTTGTACCAGTTAATGGAAGCCGTGAGCCTCTTCTATTGATCAAAAACTTAGCAAGAATGACGTAAATGGTTTAATGTCATTGGTTTTGCCCTTCGTAACAGTAATAGCAGAGGAAGAATGTGCCCTGCTCTGCCAGTTCTTGCTTGACTCTTAGCCTTGCTGGTGTCTCACGGTAATGAGTTGACTTACATGTAAATTTTTGAAGTATATTTTCAAAACAAAAAATGAAAATGTGAGAAGTGTGCGATCAGTTTATTTTCAGTTTCATGTACAGTTTTTGATGAGTTCACAAGTCCAATTCATCTTTATCTTTGTAGTAATAAAAACTTGCACCAGACAATGTGTGCAAAAAGTAACATAACCCTCAAAACTTAACCATGAGTAAAAAGAGGAAATGAAAATGTGCAGAGGCACCGTACTGCTTTACAGATGTTGGAAAGGAGGATCTTGCATTTTTCTTGTTTGTCAGGCACTACTGGCTGTGGTGGCTGGGTGGTGTGTCTCATGGCCTTCTGAGACTTGCAAGTGTGGGATTCACAATAATCAGTCATCTTGTCGAAGTCTGTGTGGGTTTTTTGAACATGCTTGCCTCGAAGCAAACACTGGGCTGTGGTTTCTACTGGGAGCAGGGAATGGAAACTTAATTAGCAGTTCTTGTGTACACTTATGAAACAAGGGCTGCATATACCCACTTCTTGCTGCCTTTGCAGTGTTAAATGCCTCCCCCCTGCCCACCCAAACATGCTTTTGCAGCCCTTCTTCTCCTCTCTAACTTTATCAACCCTTCCCGAAGTTGTCTTGCTATTTTCTGCTGGTGCTTTTCAAGGGAGAAAAACCTTTTTTTTATTGCTGGAGATGAACTGCGCTAGGTGCATGCCATACCAGTTTTTATCTGCTTTCCTTTTTAGATACCTGGGAAATCATGTGACACAGCTGTAGCTTGGATCTTGCATCTGCTGAGCAGTAGCTGTAATTTGCTGCCAGGATGTGCATGTAATCTTTGTTTATACTCCTGAATATTCAGTGAGGATAGTTACAGTATTTAACCCTCCTATTCCCTTAACCATCAGTTACTTTAATAGTATACTGTATTTCCTGGTGCTTACATTGAGGATGTCAAACTCCATTGCATTGCAGTGTAATTGCAATTCTCTCTAGCTTTAAGCAGAGGACACCAATTTGGGCCAGCTACAAAGCAATGAACTCACTTTTCTTTGCCTTAGCAGTGGGCTAAGAGGAGTGTGGTGTTGGTGCTCATGCCTCAGGGTCCTGCAAGTTGGTTGTATGAGTATTCACTGTTGGAACTGATGACTCTAAAAAGGTCAATTTTGAAGTGAAGACAAACACATCTGTTTAACTACAGCAGAGGCCGGTCTCAGAAAGACAATCCCATTTGTTCAGAATGAAGAGCTTTGTCACCTCGGCACTAAATTGGATAGCACATGTCTTTTTAATGATATAAGGGGTTTTAGCTGAGTATTCCTGAAATCCGTCCCAGTAAAGGAACGGTCTGTCACTGACGCCTTGAGTTGTGGGTATCACACAGGTAACACTTAAATTAAATCTTACGTAGTCTGTCTGAGATCAGCACCATATACTGGTTTCTCCTTGTGAGGACTAGCCAAGCATGGTGACAAAATTCAAGCTGTAAAAGCTCCTCTTGTCAGAGGTGGCAGGCCTGATGCTGCTAGCAGGAGAAGTGTGGACGGGGCACTGGGACATTAAATCTATTTTTACCTTGTATATGGTTGAATTGCTGAATTTCATGCATGCATATGATGAAAATATGCGATAGATGCGTAAGGACACCAAAGCTACTCCCACAAGTCTTAAGTTCCTGTATGCTTGTATTGCTTGGGTTCTTCCAGAAGCACAAGTTACAGTAGTCATTGCCGGATAAGGGAGGTAGGAGTATTGACTAAAATGTTACACTGGAACGATGTCATGCTCTTAGTGGTAAGAATTTAACCCTGCCTAATTGAAGTTTTGCTTTCTGCTGCTTAATACAGGTCCCCTTTCAGTTGTAACCCATGATATCCATTTATTTTTGTTATCAAAGTTATTTTGAAAAGATAAACTTACATATTGGTACCTTGGGAATGTGCTGCGCTCCCCAGTGGATCAAGGGGGACTAGGCATTGAAAGTGGATTTTATAAATTGATCACAGTGACCATGGCTGCTAAAAACTGAACATGCTTTTAGGTTATTGAAGAAGAGCCTTGCTTTCAAAGAGTTCTAAGTGCTTGAGCATCCATTTAAAGTAGTTAGAGCATTGGGGATAGTTAGATATGTTAACTTCGGGTCTTTTATTTATTTCAGTGATTCAGCAGTAAACTGTTTAAAAAAATGGCTAAGAACATTTATCCCAAACTTGCAACCAAACTTAAGGAATAGCTCCCCAAAAGAAATATCCATGGAGAGTTTGTAAATGAGGAAACATTTTGGTCAAAATATTAACTGGTGGTAATTAATTAATAATGAAAGGAACAGAAGTCACTGTCACAAGCTGCAGAGTGATAATGGATGGTTTAAATGTTTTACAGCCGTCGACTTCTTCAACCAGATCAACATGCTTTATGGAACCATCACGGACTTCTGCACAGAGGAGAGTTGCCCGGTGATGTCTGCTGGCCCAAAGTAAGATTATTTTCACTCATTGTTGCATGCGTGCATAATTTTTGAGATGATTTTGGGTTTGAAAGAGACTAGCTCACCTGAGTGCCAAAGAAAATATAATCTCTGTGGGGGGAAAGGATGTCTTCTCTCGTTATCTGTGAGGGAAAAAGCCTTGGCCCTTTGTAAGGGATTGGGAAATGGAAAGGTGCTCTCATTTCTTTTTATTTTTCTTTAGCCTGGGAGGTAGCCTGGCTATCAAAACTGTTTTCTCTTTTTTTGTTCTGAAATGTTGATGAGGACTTTTAAAATGAAGACTGGAAGCTTTTATCTGCCAGCACTCGATTAAGATTTAGCAAAATCTTTCTTTTAGGTGTTTGACTAGGTACTGCAGAAAGAAACCTGGCTGTAGTTTTGAGTACTCTGAGTTAGAATCCCCTACGCTGTCACTCAAGTTTCACTTCCTTGGTTGTTGCTTACGCTTTTGTACAGATACCCAACGTGATGTTTGTGCTTGCTCTCTCCATCTGCTTCACGTCTTCCAAAGAGGAAAATAACTGCATTTCTGAGCAAGTGGAGAGGGAAGGCACTGCTTCCTTTTTACCTTAAAATCTTAAATAAACAGCAAAGGAAACCAGTCTTCTCTTCCCCTTTTTCCTCCTTCCTAATGACGTTTGTTGTTACTGTCTGAAGCCAGTAGCTGCCAGCCAGTGAGGTGGGGAGCCGAGCTTGAGCCAAGTGGTGCTGCTGGAGGGAGAGGGAGGGTAGGAGCTCTGCAAGGCAAAAGCAGCCAGACCGACTGAGAAAAGGGTTGGTGCTACGCTGGTAAACTAACAATGGATGCTGCTGAATGCCAAAACCAGTGTGGGCAGGCAGACCTGCTGCTGCAAAGCGGGGAAGGGGGGTGAAAATACAAAAGAAATAAAGTTTACTATTATACAAAAGATCTTTGGAATAGGCTTGTGCAATAACATAGCCCATTGTCTGCTTTGTGCTTTGGCATGCAGAACAGGCCCTTGGTTATTAAATAAGAGCATGAAAATATTTGTTTGCTTTGTTTGTCTGAATGACAAGCAGTTACTTGGGGATGGAGGTTAATTATTAAAGGCTTAGCTTTCTGGTTGCCAGTCTAAACAATTTATTTCTCTCCAATGGTACTGATAACCATTGATGGAAATTGATGTAGTACTCAAGCAGTTACGAAGCAGGGTAGGAGAGAGTCGCTAAGGCCAAGAAAAGCATTCTACCAACTTTTTAATTAGGTGACCTTGTCCCTAGGATTTGCAGAGCATTCCCCAAACTCTGCGGGCCCCACCTGTGCTCAGGGATGGGGTTTGTGAACGAGGGTCAGAAATGTGCCTGTGTTTGAGGGGCCAGGGCCAGGCAGGCACAGGAGCAGGTGATCTGTTTGGCTGGCGGTGACTGGCAGCAGAGCATGTATTGTGGTTCTGGTTTGAGTGAGCACGGCCTTTCTTTAAGTTAAAGGTGACCTGCAAAATATTTTTAGGGAAGTACTGGTAGAAAACCTATTAGAGCAACAGCTCTGATATTTACAGTTGTTGTTGTTTTTTCTTCTCTCTGTTTCCTGTTATCTTCTGGCTCAAGCTGTGCTAGTTGAGGAGGCGCTGAGTCTTATGAGCTCTTCAGTGCTTCTAGGGTGAAGGTTGCTGTCTGCTTACATGCATGGCTGAGCTGCCACCGTTACTGCATACTCCTCTGTTTCAGATAAAAGACTGTGAGTTAGCTGAAACAATTTGTATAAGGTCATTTGAAACAGGTTAGGCAGCAGTAGCATGAGTAGCTGGGGAGAACTAAAACCATCAAGCACGCTGTGGCTTTGCAGTCTGATTTCCTTTTATTTATTAATTTTCTGTGCAAGTTAGGTCATGTAAGTTACTTGCAAGCCAGTATAATTGCATCCACACTTGGGGTTTTCTTTTTATTTTAGTAACTCTGAGTTTGGAGTGCCTTGGTGTTCTACAGACACAGGGCTACATGTTCCCAGTGGAAAAACATTTATGGCTCCTATATTAAAAAAGGGTTGTAAGCTGCTGATGCATACGTAGGTAGCTGTTTGGAACTCATAGTGGCTCAGTCACAATTTTTGTAGCACAACTGACAAGCCTGAAGCAGGCTATGGAAAAACAGAGCTCACCTGGGCTTGTGTGGGGGCTTTGTGTGTTTATTTTTGATGTTGGGATGGTTTCCTTCTCTTGAGGGCTGCCTTCCGTGATAAGCAAATGCCTGGAGCTGGGTAGGTACCACCTGGGTCCTCTGGTTTTTCCTGGTAGTGATCTTGACCAGGAAGCCTTGGCTGAGGCAAGTCAATTTTGGGGACCCACCAAAGCTTCCTGGTCTGAATGGGTGGGAGCTGGGGAGCTGAACGCTGCTTTTAGGTTAGGAATGATAAAATCCAACTGAAATCCAGCTTGGCCATTCTGCTAACATGAGGCATGTGTGCTGTGAGATCACTTACATTTATTTTGGACTTGTCTTTGCTGGAAGGATTGCTGAATTAGTCTACCAGGGCATTAGTACCTTGAGTTAGTTAAGGATTGGCACAGACATCAAGAACAGATCTCTTTCCTGCTGCACAGCTCATTGTCTAATAATTTGAGAAAATTATCTGATTTCTTCCAAAATATATGCTTTCTCATAGTAATATTGCATCCTTTTCATGTCTGCAAAGACAAGCCATTTTTTACCCAAACAAACCCTAGGTGGTTTTCACCTCCTTACTGTTCATGTATCAGTTTAGTCACCATCAATGCAGCAGTCATGATAACACATTAAAAACCTGCATAAAAGTAATACGTTTATTGACCAGTATGGGATGAGGGGAGTTCTCTTTATTTTCCTCCATGGTTTTACAACCATGCTTTAAATAAGAACACAAAGGAAGGATGTGTCTGCTGCATTTTTTAGAACTGGATGTCTGAACTGAGGATCTCAAATCCATATTTAGGCATTTGAGTGAGTGAACTAAGTTCACTGTTAGCGGTGGTGAGACACTTGATTTTTGTGAGGCTTCAGGTCTTCAGTGCTTCTAAATTTAGATGTCAAATATGAGTAGTGTGACACTCGGAAGTGGACAGCCTCCCAGAAATCCTACACGGGTGTAATACACTGTAGCTGAATGTTCTTGTGCTATCTTCCATTCAGTGTGTCCGTAGCAGTAAATAAAGAAATAACCAGATAATCAGGTCCTTGAAATACCCTGCATCTCTCAGCAATGTCTGTCCTTTTGCCTTGTTTTGGCACTCCACTTTGCACCTGTGTTCCTTGATGACTGAGACACAAAACAGAACATGGCACTTTCTTTTCACTCTGATTTAGTACAATTTTACTGAGATTTAGAGACAATAGGTCCAAATATATGTCCGAGAGTCTTTTAAAAGATGTTACAGAGCCACAGTATCTTACTGCTCTTGGAAAAGGTAACAGCTTTAATTTTACTTTAAACCTTTTTTTTCTCCAAGCCAAGTACTTTTAATTGGCTGATAGAGAAGCTGGTCCTATAAATGTTTATAGTTAGAGATGGTTTCTAATGTGAGAAGCACCATTGGGTTATCTATTTATAGATGGCAAATAACTTGCATTTATTAGTATTAGAAAAATTTGATTTTGGTTTTATGTTTAAGAATTCTTTATTTTTTCCCTCTTTTGCTAGAATTCTTGAGTGTTTTTTTTTTTTGTTGGTGATGTTTTTAAGGTTGTCAGAAGAATTCATTTTCCCCTCCCTTGCTGACCCCAAGCCCTTTGACAGCGTAGGGACAACCATGAACATTACACACCCACTGTGTGGAGCCTGGGGAGTTTGACTTCATTTTTTTCAAGGCACATCTTCTGTGTTTCTTAAGAGCTGTGTTATTTAAAGGTAATTCTATGGTGCTCCTTTCTCTAAAAAATGCAGAACTAATGCATAGTCTTGTGAGGAGGAGCTGTCTTGGGGATATATGCTATTTGGATGAGATTTAGCATGTAATTTAGATTTTTTCTTGTTATTCTGTTTGCCTCTAGATTGAATCTGGCACCTTAGCTAAGAGCTGGCATTTGTCCTACGTTAATACCACTTAAAACTCAGTGTTTGGGTAATACTGGGTGGCGAGGAATACCGATTTTGTTCATGCTAGAAATACTGTGGTCCATTCACTGCGTATGGAATTTCCTTGTGTATTTTGAGAGATGATTTAAAAATGCTTTCCGACCTTCTAATTTCTCACCATTCTAAAACCAGGGTCCTTTTATAGCATTGTTAGCTGCACACTCGGAATTGCTCATAAAATGTGTTTGTTGTGAGAATGTTCATCTGGTTACTGTTCTGACAAAAATAAACATGTTAAACAGAACTTGAAGCCAAATTGATCAGATATGGTTAAGCTTTGTGTGAAATGATGTGTATGATCTTTTAAATAGAAGACTTTCCCAAATGTCCTCACAATACTATTTGCAGATAGCAGGAGAAAGTTCAGGTGGTGCTGTTTGCACTCCAAACAGTGTGGTATGCTACCACTGTACTGAAAACCTAACAGCTGAGCATGTTATCCTCCATGAAAAGAAGAAATATTAGCTGTTAATAACATCTCTTCAAATTCTTCTCAAGAGAACTGGGATAGAACTTGTAGATGCGGTGGGTAGGTTTCCTGTAACAGCACGAGTGAGCTGACAGTGCTACCCTTGTGGTTGTTTTTTAATAAGAGGAGTGGTTGGTGCAGCTAGTCTGAGCCATTATTCATTCATTTCTTTGGGAGGATTTCAGAGCTGCAGAGCTCAGCAGTCCTCTTCGTTTCTGGCTGGGCAGCAGGCTTGCCCCGCAGATAGCCACTCTGCAGCAGTGCTCTTTGGCCGCTTGGCTGAGCAAGGCTGGACGATCTAAAACAGGCGTGGGGAATTATGCTGAGTTTAGATCTAAGAGAGGGCTACGCGTGGCTGTGCTGATGAGGCGAAAAGAAAAAAAGAAAAAAAAAAACCTGCTCAGATGTTAACAGATTGGCAGGGAATACTAAGATATATGCATTTGTGCTCAGCAAGAAACAGAAAGGAACACTGTGGTTCACTTGAAAGCTGGTATTGTCGGACTCCCAGTGTTAAACACAGGTTGTTTTTGTGTTGTTGTGTCTTTTTTTTTTTTCTTTCTTTCTTTTTTTTCAGCTATATGTTCCCATAATAAGCTGTTTTCGCTTCTGTCTGGGCTTGTGTGCATTGCGCACCCCAAGCCAGCCAAAAAAAATCTGTTCTGTTCTGATTTCACGAGGACTTATTTCTTGTTGTGCATGCAAACGGATGCTGTTTAATACAGCTTTCCATGGCTTTATAATTGCTCAGGTTAAAGTGGCAACTGTGAAATGAATGAAGCTGGAACCTACTCCTTATGTGCCATGTTAAAGATGTCAATGCCATTAGCCCTTTGAATAGAAAAGGATGAGAAGAGTGCATGTTTTATTGCTCTATAGTGACATCAGGGCTTTGCTGAAGGTGTGATGTCACCTTATTTACAGATAGAAAAACTAAGCTAAAAGACTGCAGCTATCCAGTGAGTCGGTGGCAGAGCTGGAAACTGAGACTTTGTGCATCTTGGGCTAGTTCTGTGTGCTGCCTGGTAATATTAGACCCTCTGATACGAACATATGGATGACTATTTAATCTAGAAGCTTTCTTCCAACTGTTGGATGAAATGCACTTTACGCCAGCTTCCGTATTTTAATAGTATTCCTTGGCATTAACTTACTTCTGAATCTCTTCCATGCCTTTAATACAATGAGAATACAATGTAAACTTCTGATGTTTCATATCAACAGCTTGTAATTTATTTTGTTTATTGTGGGGAGACTTGGTATCGAGCAGTTGCAGATGACGTTGGGACCATTTGAACCTTTGTTTCAAGGAAGGGCTGTGGGAGGGTGTGGGAGTACGGGGAGTGGTGCAGGAAGAGCTATCTTCTTGGCCTTGTTGTGAATGATTCACTTGTGTTAAGAAATGTCTTGCTGTCATCCCACCCCAGATACGAGTACCACTGGGCAGATGGGACAAACATAAAGAAGCCAATCAAGTGCTCCGCACCAAAGTACATAGATTACCTGATGACTTGGGTCCAGGATCAGCTGGATGATGAGACGCTATTTCCTTCTAAAATAGGTAACGTAAATAAAGTAAAATTGAACAATGTGTATGGGTTGCAGTTGTACAGGTATATTGAAGTCTTGTAGCATTGTAAGGTCTCCTAAATGACTATCCTGGAGTAGGACAACTCTAAAGGGTAACATTATCTATAGAAAGACACTTGGATCTGTTAAGATAAACTTCATGTGGTAGTACATGAGCTCTGATCCATGTGTTAACATTTTTAGTAAATATCTAACAATTATGAATGCAGGAAGATTTGTTTCTACTTAACTGTCTTTTTTAATCAAATCTGATTTATTTTTTTTTAGTTTTGAAAGGTGGGTTGTTTCCTTAAAGATATGTAGGAGGATCTCTAAACCTTATAACCAATAGATTGGAGCAAACTAGCAGATTTTTGATAAAGCAAAGATGCTTGGTCCTCATGGGGAAGTTCTAGACCTTACTTCCAAGGAAGCTGAACTGCATTTTTGATCCTAATTGCGTGATTTTTTTTTCTTTTCAAATGAAGATGGAAGACATATTTTTAAGAGGGTTTCTTGCAGAAATGGAGGAGGAAAATAACGAACAACCACTGCTCCTGAAATGAAAAGGAGAACAAAATCCTGCTGGAGGCACGGAGGACAATTTGTTCTAAAGCTCCAAACTGGCAGTTTTCCAATACACTGCTACTCACAGGGCTATGAACCATTGTAGAAAAAGGAAGGGAGATCTCTTAATTGCTTGTATTTTGTCCATAGCTTCTGAGGCATTTGACACATTTCCAATAAGCCTATTCAGAGTAACAGGGCCACCTGTCAGAATCAAGTGGCATTTGTTTTTACTTATGTTAAGCAGATATGCAAAGAAGATTGGTTAGTTTGAGAAGAGTGACAAAAATCTAAATCTTTTCTGCTCTATAGATGTGAACACAGTATCTTCATGTACTGTGACACTTGTTTTAGTGTTTCAGGGTAGAGTTCAGAGCTGGGGTAGAAGTCTTGTTACTAAAAGGAGTGATATTAAATACTTGGAGCTTGTATTAAAGCAGTCCTTAAAAGACTACGTCAGGACTGGATCTTTTTTTCACTTCAGCATATACTTTTTATGATTGTAAGTATGAACGAAAATAAGTGAAGACTTTTTTAATAGGATATATTTTTGAAATGCAGTGATGCCAAAAGGGACTTAAAGCCACAGCCAAGCAATTAGATATGAACTTTTTATGTGATGCAGTAGCCGATGAAGGAAATGTGATATATCTATAAGCAGGACAAGCTGAAGTAAAGTGTGGAAATTTCATTTCTAGAATTTTAGAGTGTTAATAAGATCATGGTTGGCCACCAGCATCCAGCTTTGGCCACTGGCCTTCTGACAGGACTTCACCAGCTGAAAGGACTGCAAAAGAACTAAGCTGTCTGGGAGATCTGCTACGTGATGAGAAGTTAGAAAAATTTCATCTACTTAGATGATCGATAATTGTTTTTTTTTTTTTTTTTTTTTTTAAAAACTTGAGTTGGCTGAATAGATTATTGCTCCCAGTGGCTGGTTGCAGTTTCCTAACCAATATTAATAGAACTTGTATACTGACAAAGATTGGCTGTTGAAACTAATTTTACATGTCCTGGGTCATTTTCAGTGCAAAGAGTGAAAGGAGCATGTGTCAGTTCTTCAGCAGGCAGGTGAGAAAGCAATAGCCTCAGGCAAAGGGATGACGATGAGCTGGATGGAGACGGAATCTCTTCATGGAGCACGAGACAGCTGGGAGACAGCATTTTTTCTTACTTCACTTGTAGCCATGCAAACAGTAAAATATGATTGATATTGAAGGGGATTTTAGCTACCAATGCAAATGTATCTGGTGTGTTCAGCATAGAAATGTAGTTGAATTTGTCTTGGGGTGAATTCGTAAGCCACTGGACTACTGGAGGGAGAGAAACCTCCCCTGCAGTCTTCTAATGAGCTTGTCATTGTGCGTTGGTCTAAGTGCATTGTGTGACTTACAGACAAAATTGCTGAAAGAAATGAAGCGGCCCTTCCTGTGAAGGAAGCACAGTGGGGTGCAAGAGATAAGGTTGGGTTATAATGGGTTTTAACATAAATGAACATGGCATGGGTGTTTAAAAATAAGCCATCCATTTTTCTTGTTTGTAGGTGTACCGTTCCCAAAGAATTTCATGTCAGTGGCAAAGACGATTTTAAAGCGTCTCTTCAGAGTTTACGCTCACATTTATCACCAGCACTTTGATCCAGTTATCCAGCTGCAGGAAGAGGCACATCTTAACACTTCTTTCAAGCACTTTATATTTTTTGTTCAGGTAAGTGTGGCAGGAACGTTACAGTTATGATTATTATCTTGAAAAGTACTGTATCAAAGCAACACCCGTTCAGTTTCATAACAGCGGGTATGTTTGTGGATGAGTCAACACCTCCAAGGCTCCAAGAGTATGTCTCATGGTATTTGTATGTATATTTACTGCTAGAAGTATTCAAGGAACTGAAACATTTTCAATGAGGTATTCGTTTGCTCCCAAATTGAATAGAAAAAACTGTTTCCTAGCAAAAAAATTAAATAGGACAGTAATTTCTTACGAAAGAAAGAGGGAGGACAGTCTCTGAAACTGTTGATTAAAGATTACAAAGAGAGTGTTTGCTACAAGACTACATTCTTCTCCCTTCCCAGCCCAACAAAGGGCATCTTCTTGGCATGTTTCCTCCCCTTAAATGAGGAAAAAAGCTTTAGGCAGTTAACTTTATTATTTAGATAATGGCAGACAGGCAGAAAACATTGCAGTTGGCTACGCCTGGACTGGAAGAGCCTCCTACCAAATGACTTCTGTTGGAATAAGACTTCCTACTTGAGCTGCACATATATAACTCTGTTTGTCTTTCCCCTCACCCCTGTTACAGGAATTCAACCTTATTGACAGAAGAGAGCTTGCACCACTTCAAGAACTGATTGAAAAACTCACCTCTAAGGACAGATAAAAGGAAGAGGATTTTTTCGAAGTCACTTGTTTCTTTAAGCGAGCGTGTGGTATTTGTTTTTTGTTCATTTGTTTTTTAAAAACAAAACCCTGTGCTGTTATTCCTGACAGCCAAGTTCTACTCTCTGCTTTTATTAGGGGAAATCTTTTGTCTGTTAGTGACATGCAGTAAATAGCCTTTTTTTTCTTTTTTTTTTGATAGTTGTTACTCATTGTGGAATTTTAGCAGGTGCTGACTGTTTGTAAAGGAAACATGCTTGGTTGGGGGATTGACTCTGCTGGTGGATGGGTTCTGTATTGTGTCAATGGTAGCCCATTCTCATGAAGTCCCTTAAAGACTTCCTTACATTCTCTAAGTGCCTTGGCAAACTCGCTTCTGAGGTGCAAAGCACATACAATACTGAACATTGCTGGAAACAGAAAATACGAACTAACACCCAAGACACTTACTGATACTTGTTTTAGAAAAAAAGATATATATATACTTACACTAAAAAAGCCATAACTTACTTAAATCAGTGATCTCCAGCTTTTAATACAAATATTTGTCTTATTTTTTTAGAGATTAATATAGAATTTTTCAAAAGTAGATATTTCTTATAAAGAGAAGCGATACGAAGCTCTAGTCGCCAAATCAAAATGATGAAGGAGGTGTCAAAATTACAGAGAAATTGTGGTTAGCAAATACTTACACGTCTGTTGCACTGTTTTTTGCTTTTTGTGGTTACTTTTTTGTAACAGGTGAGTACAATACCACTTTGGGTAGGGCACTTCTGTTAAGTCTCCTAGTGTTTGCCAAATGAACTGTCATTTTGCACAAATACAGTTAGGGAAGATAGTAGCAAAACTACACTGGGGTAATACGAAGAAAATCCTGCCTTTAAAAATAACTAATGGGATGGTGTTTGTAAGTTAGGAATAAAAAGCCCAGCTCCATGGAGGAGCTCTGATGGATAGTGTTTTCTGTAATAGGGAACATAGCTTGAAGGGAAGGTAATTTTGTGAGCCATTTAGGATTTACATTAGCATGACAACATTCTCCCCCATCTAACTGAAATGTGTCCTTCCCCCACCTGTGTTAGTCTCTCTGCCTCTCTAGCCTTCTCTTGTCTCAAACCAGATACAAGAATCGCCTGTGACAAGTTAACTTTTGGGGCTGTTGTACACAATGGCTTGGAAATCTCTGCTGCAACTATATCAGTTGGGTTTTCCATTGCAGAAGCCCATATGACTCTCTTCTCTGGTTCATTTAGGGGTCTTGTCAATGCTGCTGCATTTGGGCTTCAAATAAATATGCATTAGGGTCTGCAGCTTGCTATCCTGTGATATCACTAGTTGCCAGATCTGATACAATAGGTGGTTAAGGTTGGCAGACTTTGCTAGGTTGTGACTTTACTAAAACACTCAGATCTGAGTAATGTGTATGTATCAACTGACCCACGTATACTACTTTGACTCTCAAACCTCAGAAATTTACAGGTAAACTCATGGCAGAAAAGTTGAGCTTTTATTTTGGGCACCTCTGCTTGACTGAAAGCGTTGAGTAAAGGAGAAAATGCTGTGCAGCAGCCTGCAAAATATCTAAGTGGCCATTAGCATGGACAGCTAAGAAGTATTTAAGCACAATAACAAATATATGTTCATTTTGGAGACAAGAATCGTTGATTTTGAGTTAAAATAACGTACTTCAAAATCATCAGAAGCTTATTTTAAGAGCAATATTGTTCCGCAATTGAGTTAAATTACCCTGTCAGCGTGAGAAGCAGTTTAAACTTCTGTTACTTCTGTCTCTCTTTCTTACCAGACTGGAGAACAATTGAGAAGACATAGTACTGAACAAGAAAAATGGCCTTGTGTGCTTTTTTTCACAGCTTTTCATTTAGAAGTGGAAACTTTTCTTCTTCTTGTAGAGTAGTAAAGAGTGGTCGTGCAGTAGTGTTCATAGTGAATTTAGGTTTGGTTACAGTAAAGTTAGATATGGAGACTGCTTGCAAAACACCTGGAGTTTAGCATAGGTAATTCAGACAGCCCTTGGCTTCATTAGAAGCTTTGCTAAAGTTCAAAAAAACATAGAATACATTTTGTCTCCTTTGCAGGTCAAGGTCAATGTCCAGTAGAAGCTGCTTATAAGTTAAGGACAAGGGAAAATTTCACTTTGTTTCAGCTTCTTGTGTCTACACAGGATGAAGACATTTTCCTAATAGGTAACTATCAAGGGGGTTTCTTTACTGTGACTTTTGTTAACTTGAGAATTGGTATTGGATTACATTGATCACAGTCCACGCTGTAAGGATGAAGTAGGTCAAGCTGATGATGCAAAGAGAGCTTTCCCTCAAATGTTTTGACAGACTCCTAGCTTAAAAAAGATAGAGTAGGTACATACCATTTTGCAGCCAGTCACAATATTGACTCTCCCCTGTGTGTACGTGCACATGGGAGGAAAAGAGAGGTGCCCCGTGTCTGTTCTCTCTTCAGTGAGTTGGGGGTCAGAAAAAAATGTGTAAGGTAAAAGAAAACTGAAGGCAAAAGTACATAAGAGAGACAAGCACAATTTCCTTCCCTTTGTCAAGACACCTATGACTGCAGTATTCACCCCAATGCTTTTGTCAGTCTTCCTGTTCAGAGGACATCCCTAGTCTTGACAGGCATCCCCATGAAATTTTGTTGGCCAATGGAAGAGTCAGTCAGTGGTGTAACATCTAAATCCTGCTGTCAGGGGTCGATTAATGTGCTAATAAGAAAGGAGATCCCATAGGCAGAATATCCCATGTATTGGATTGGGCAAGTACCATCCTTTTCAATAGTTGCAAAAAGAGTTCTCCTCCAATGCACCACATTTTTTATTTTATTTTATTTTATTTTATTTTATTTTATTTTATTTTATTTTATTTTATTTTATTTTATTTTATTTTATTTTATTTTATTTTATTTTATTTTATTTTTTGTGCTGTATGGTACATTCAGCGAGGTAGCTAGATAGCTGGGAATGCAGTAGGGACAGTGCATGATTCATGATGTCTTTGCAGCTGCAGAATTGTTTTGAACTTGAGTAGCGTGCCTGACATCTGATCTGGATGCAACTCAGCCTGGTTAGGCTGCTGCAAGCTCTGGGTTGGAGGGCTCTTTTAGTTCAGGACTAAACAATGCAAAAGACTAACATCTTTGCAGAGCTCTGGGGGTGGAGAGCACCCACGTGACTATGCAAAAGCAGCTTAGCTCCTGAATTCGAAGTGCAGTATTTTAAATGGACTTCAGTCATGCAGGAAGCTGAATTTAGAACAGGATCTTGCACACACAGCCTTCTATGCATACTTCTGTCCAAGAAGTGTTTAATGACTGAAACTTCTAAGCTTGAGGGAGATAGGCGTTCAGCTACAGAGGCGTGAAGAGTGCTGCGGATGCAGTTGGAAATTAAAAATCCTATAAACTTGCCAATGAAAACCGCTTTACTGAGTTGAGTCACTACAGCTCAATAGGCTGCATGCATATATTCACTGTGCTGATAAAGCTTACTGGAGCCTTTCAACCAGTGCTAGAGTTTGTGTTATCACATTGCAACAAGACGTGACAGTGGCACAAGTCTGCACCAAGGGGAGATACCCTCTATTAGATTTAAAGCTTTTTTGTTGGTTTGGTGGCATATACAAGAAAGAAACTAAAAAGAAGAATACTTAAAAGCGAGGATTTGCTGTGACTGGTAACCATTGCAGTTGCTCTCCTCATTTTTTGCAGACTTGCACTCTGAAATATTTTTTTTTTCCTTTTTTTTTTTTGAACACCCAATTCTAGAAATTCAGAGGCATTCACTGCAGTTCAGCAAATCAGAATTTGAATGTATTACTTAAAATATTACTCTTACAGGGATAGTGCATTTTTTTGCATTTAGGATTTGACAGTAGAAAACACTTCTACAGAATAGTTTCTAGGCATGTAATAAAAGCTTGGAGATCTTGATTTGCCTGACAACTGTATGAACACATTGTTTAATTATACAACACTTGAAAATAACATTAAAGATAAGCATGCAGTGTTTGGGATTCAATATCCCTATGCTGTTTATATTTGCAGCTTTTAATTATTTTTTCCTTTTTTGCTTCAAAAAGATGTGGGACCAGAAATTCATGTGTGTTTACACTTGTGAAGTAAGGGCACATCAAAATGCTACACAAAAGTTGTCATGTTTTACAAGGCGAATCTGGGTAGAGGGAATATGTTCATAAAATAGTGCATTGGTTGGGGGGTGGCAACCCCCCAAATAAAACCCAGAGAAGTGAACCCTGAACAAATGCGCTGCTTTAGGCCGGTGTTACAAACAGTCTCTGTTACGTGTCATGAGATCTTTGAAACAAAACCTTTCTGCTTTGTGGCCATCGGGAGCAGAAGGTGCCGATGGGGCTAAATCAGGCTGGGGGCCGCCAGTTGTTGCTGAGGCCTTCCAGTCTACTGATGTCCTTAAATTCTGCTGTTCGGGGTGTTCTTCAGCTACCAGCATATTCGACCATGTCAGTGATGTGGGTGGTAACTTCAGGAGGTCATCTACCTCAAGCCGGGATGGGACAAACTGTTAGTTAAGCACGTTTGGCCACCGTTGCCAGTGTTGACACTGTTGAGATGGTGTTGGATATGTTATGCTTGCAGTCGTTCATATTCAAGTCAGGGATACAAGTTAATTTTGCAAATAGAAAAGAAAAATGCCACATTCTGCTGTTGCAAGTAGCTGAATGGTAGGTGAGGGGAGAAAACAGGTTTCAAGGGGCCAACGGCCCGTCTGCAAGCATCAAGTTTCTTTTACTGCTTACTATGCAATGTAGAGCTTTGAACTTTAGCTTTTACTTCAAGCTGCAGAGGATCACTGTCCTTCTTCAGTATTTAGGAGCTGAACACTCTCCCAGTCTCCCTGACACTCACTTAACAGGTAAAGGATACCTATTTGCTGCTATGGACTTTATGTACCTTTCAGATTGTTCCTTTCTGCTTCTTGCCCCCCTTTCTCTTGAACCACAAGACACAGTTTTATTATAAACATATCCTTTTTGGGTAGTTTTTCTTACCAGCCTTTCCCCCCTTCCTACCTGCCAGAGTGCTATATTACTGTATATAAAACACCCCCTTTTAGTTGGACTATTTAAAGAGGTGCAGCATGAATACAGATTCCTTGCTTTACTTTCACTAAAAGATTCACCGTTACTCTGAATCTTATTTCCTTCACTGCTAATTTCAGTTGTTTTTTCCCAAACTGCACTAAAACCACTAGTAGTTTTACGAATGTCTGTTGTCTTTTCCTGGATCTTATAAGATGAGGCTAACATCAGTCATTTTAAGTGTTAAACCTTTCTACTTTCATGCTTTTCTTACAATTTCCTTTTACCAGGTTAAGATTGCAGTCTAGGTAAATACCAGATTACGTTTTTGTTTTAGAAACAAATTCCCTGAATTGTTCATAGAATATTGTATTTTTAGGGGAAATTAATTTTTATAGCCACTAAACTATACTCATTATTTTTGTACGTTTGCAACTTCTGACATTTTTCAGAGATATGTCGCAGAGGGAACGCTTATTTACATTGCTGTTTTATTACTTCTGTGTGCTGTAGTCGTGTTGCTTCATACCACAGAAGCACATACCTTGCTGTGCAATGGGAGAGAAGAATGCAGTAGGAGTGAATGAGGTTTCAATAAAAGGTCATTTCTGAAGGCAAAATATATATATATATATTACAGAAGCAACACTAACCTTTCCTCCTCTTAAAATCTTAATAAAATATGGGAGAAAATATGGTGTAAAATGCAAGACGAGAACCCTTACTGTAAGCTAACTGTGCCAATATCGCTTCAGTTTGTAGTCACTGATTGTTCCTTTAATTTTAAATGACAGCTTTTGATTTACAAAAAGAAAAAAAAAAAAGTTGAATGTCTGAAAATTCGCAACATGTTTATTTGAGAGTTGTAAATAATGTATACAGATCGTTGTCTGTGATGGGACAAAATATTTAAATTCTAGTTTGTTTTGTTTTGTTTTGTTTTTTCAACAAGGAGCTGAAGGCTGTTTATAAGAGGAAAATAAATAGCTTATGTTTGACCACGGTTGTCTCGTTTATTTTTTTTTTTTTGCCCGTCCCCTCAGGGCGCCGCCGCCCCTGAGGCGGGGGCCGGCGCGCGCCAAATTCGAAAGGCGGGCGCGAGCGCGGCGGCGGAAGGGGCGACGGTTATTTCCGTTGCGGCCGTTGGCGGCTCGCGCGGCTGCTGTGCGCGCGCGGCTCCCTCACACAGCGCCTCCCCCTCTACACCCCCCCTCCCTCCCGGTGCCGTCCCCTCATGGCGACTCCCCCCAAGCGCGGGCGGCTGGAGGGCAGGGTGAAGAAGATCGCCGTGGAGGGCAACATCGGTGAGTCGGGGGGCGCCCCGCCGCCTCGGTGGGTGCCCGGGGGCGGCGTAGCCTTTCTCCGGTTCCGTCCCCAGAAGCGGAGTCGCGGCGCGATAGCCAGTCGGGGGATAACGCGAGCAGAACGTCGGCTGCTGGGAACGCTGCGGGGGGGGGGGTTTGAGGGAAAAAGCGAGCTTCCCGGGATGGTTTTTAATTTGTTCGCCTTTCTAAGGGTTTATTTTTAAAGGGTTATTCTCTCCTGCCTTTCCTATAAAGATTTATTCGTTCCTGACTGAAGCATAAGACACCTGTGTAAATGCAGGCTGTCAGGTTAAACTTGTAGTGTTCAATACCTCCCTCAGCAAACGAGAGAAACCTGTTTAACTGTTGTGAAGAGCAGGAAGTTCCTTCATAATAAGATGCTTTTTTTTTTTTTTTTTTTTTTTTCTCCAAGAGCTGAGCTCAAAATTGAGGGTAGGAGTTGTAAGGAGTAGGTACCAGTTTGCTGACTGGTGCTTACTCCTGTACTGGAGAACCAGCTGCTTGTCATCTCTCAGTTTTAAGTACCTCTTTTAAAATCTGAGCATTTTCTCCATTGGTGGTGGACCTGCATGCTGTATTTTTGAGAAAACATCCCTTCTGCTTTATGTTTCCTCTTCGCTATTTTTTTTTTTTTTTTTGCCTAAAGTGTAAATTGCAGCAACTTTGAGCCCAAGAGTGGACCACCAAGCAAATGTAACTTTCCAGATAATTGACAGGCTTGCTGTCATTATTGCTTTGATATGAGTGTTGTAAGGGTTTTTAAAACACAAAAAATTGTGCTTCAGTTCCTTGATAATTTGTGGTGCACTATGGTCTCTGAATCATACCTGAATGACGTCAAAATGGTGGGGGACACCCATTTATGATACTTGAAAATAGTTGTTCCCTTGTTAAAGAACAGTAGCCTTTTTGACTACTGTTCTTCCTCAATGCTTTTCTACAGCTGCAGGGAAGTCAACGTTTGTGAATATCCTCAAACAAGCTGATGAAGAATGGGAAGTTGTTCATGAGCCTGTAGCTAGATGGTGCAATGTTCAACAAAATTCGGAAGATGATTGTGAGGTATGATAAACTAAGATGAAACTTTATTTTTCTCAAAACCAGTGAAGTGCTCTTCTAATATGAGAGGTTGTGGTCTTCTGAAAAAAACAGGTATGTTTAGAAAATACATGTGATAGGTATCTCTCTTACTGATTATCATCATAGAACGGTTTGGGTTGGAAGGGACCTTAAAAGCCACCCAATTCTGTTAGATTCCCTGCCGTGGGCAGGGACACCTCCCACCTGACCAAGTTGCCCAAAGCCCCATCCAGGCTGGCCTTGGGCAGTTCCAGGGATGGAGCATCCACAGCTTTTCCGGGCAGCCTGTGCAGTGCCTCACCACCCTCAGAGTAGAGTACAGAATTTCTTCCTAATGTCTGATCTAGACCAACCCTCTTGTAGTTTAAAGCCTTTCCAAAGCAAGAAAACTCCTGAGTCAAGATGAAGATTTGTTAATAAGTGAAAGGTAGAGTGGGAAGATAACAAATGATGCAAAAGCAATCACTGACCTCCTCCCAGAAACAGTCCTGGCAGCCTCTGAGCACCACTACCATGCAAATCAAAGCCTTCCCCTCCTCTTCCTTCAGCTACCTGAGCTAATTGCTGAACGTGACATCTTAAGGCGTGGAATATCACTGGCCTGTCAGAATCCCAACTTCTTGTGCACCCCCAGCCTGCTTGTTGCAGTCAGAGTGGGAAACGAAGAAAGACTTTATGTTGTGCAAGCACGTTGCAGAACATCAGTCTGGGATTAACTGTTCTAGCCTCAAAAACATAATGCATCACACTATGGGCTGTTCTTTGACAACTCTATCGCAGCTGGGTCCAGCACACTTGCATGAAATTTCAAATCCATCATAATCACCCCTTAAGGATAGACTTAGAAATGGCACTTTTCTGCAGTTGCTTTGTCTGGTTTGAAGAAACATGATGTTATATATAACTCCTAGAATTAGTCAGGAAACACACACACACATATATATATATATATATATTAAGACAAGACTACTATGTGTTCCAGTTTTGTTCTAGAATTTGAGTTGAGCTCAAACACTAAGTCCAAATACTGAGATATTTTCAAATATCTAGAGATAATGTGGCAAAAAGATTCAGACAGAAGCAATCATATTTGATATACTATGTTTTCTAGTAAAGCTGAGGCACGCAGCTTTCAGTTTTGGTGGCTTTAGTTGCTGCCTCAAGATGTTTGAGCAACGTTCTGTGGGCTGAGGGATATTTTTGGCCTGGAGCCTGTTCTGAACCTCTCAGGTATGATGAGAACATCTTAAGGTGCTGTATCGGTAGCTGTTATAATTGTACTGTAATTACGAAACCGGAATGCATGGAAAAACAAAAATAACTCAACTTCATAATTAAACATAGGCTTGTCAGAGTGAAAGGAGCATGGATTTTTTTCACAATGTTGTTGACTTCTTGCACTGAGAGAATGTTGTTCTTTCATTAAAGTTTGTAAATACTGATCAAAAGTGTTCTGTTTTTTTTTTGTACTTGAGCATTTTGACACTGTAGAGTATTCAGTGCCAGAAGAAATGTTACCGCTCTTTATGCTTTATGTACAAATAGGGTTGAGAGGTAAATGATGCAATTGCAAACCTGAAAGAAAAGCTGGATGGAGTTGTAGTTTAATGTAGTAGAGCAATTCTGTTTTAGCTTAATACTCTACCTTCCCAACTTTTAAAGGCTCACCATATTTATTTAAAAACAGGAGCTGACTACATCACAGAAGAGTGGTGGAAATGTGCTTCGGATGATGTATGACAAACCAGAGAGGTGGTCTTTCACTTTCCAAACGTACGCCTGCCTGAGCAGGATTCGGGCTCAGATCAAATCCCTTGAAGGCAAACTCAGAGAGGCAGAGAATCCTGTGGTCTTCTTTGAACGATCCGTCTACAGTGACAGGTATGTTGGATGTGAAGTCCATCGAGTGAAGAGCAAAATCCTCCTAAATGCAGCCCAGAAATTAGTAACAGGTGGAGCAGGCCTGAGCTTTGTCAATTCCTTCGTCTTAACTTTGATGCAGGAGAATCACAAGGATAGCGTTAAGAGGCTTGTTAGCGTTCTCTCAGTGGTGTTGACAGTGAAATAATTTTACTGAGTTGAGGGTTTATACTTCAGAATAACCTTGAACTCGTAGAAATGAATCATTTAGATGGGAAAAGACCAGTAAGATCATTAAGTCCAGCCATTAGCCTAGCACTGCCAAGTGGTAGCACTACCACTAGACCACATCCCTAAGCACCATACCTACACGTTTCTTGAAGACCTCCAGGGATGGTGACTCAACCGCTTCCCTGGGCAGCCTGTTCCAATGCCTCACAACCCGTTCAGTGAAGACATTTTTCCTAAATACCCAATGGAAACCTTCCCTGGTGCAACTTTAGGACGTTTCTTCCTGTCCTTTCACTTCTTGCTTGGGAGAAGAGTCCAACCCCCACCTCACTACAGTCTTCTTTGAGGTACTAGTGGTAGTTGTAGAGAAACATAAGGTCACCCCCAAGCATCGATAAACTGTTTGTAGTTTCTTACTCTTTCTGGGTATTTTTTTTATGGTTTGTGCATGCACATTTCCTTTTAATTAAAAGGGGAGTAGGCAACAAGAAGAACAAAGCAGTTTCTTTGTTGCTTGCTCTTGTTTTCTTCTGTGCTTCATGCAAAGGGTCTAGCTGTTCTATATTGCTGTACCTCTCGGTGCGTAGTTGCAGAAGGTTAGATTTGATCACTGAATTCCATCACAGAATCCTTACTCCTTGTTTGCTGCATTCTAATAGATTGTAAATAAATTTCCACAGTGTTTCAGTGGCTTGTAAATTACTCCTGAACAGATACCTGAGCTTCAATTTTTACTGTTCCTTGTGGATGCTCCTGGAATAGACAGAAGTACAGAATGAGAAAACCAGCTGTTTATTTCCTGTCCAAATATTCATGAAAGTTACACAGTTACTATGTTGCTTCTTTTCCTAGTTGCTGCCCAGTAGTTTGGGCAAAGTACTTGATAACTGTATACAAGCTTAGTTTTGTTTACAGAACTGTTTTGTGTTCACAGATATATCTTTGCAGCTAATTTATATGAGTCTGATTGCATGAATGAAACAGAATGGACTATTTACCAAGACTGGCATGACTGGATGAATAAGCAGTTCGGTCAAAGCCTAGCGCTGGATGGGATCATTTATCTCAGAGCCACTCCTGAGGTAAGGAGTAAACAATTATGACAACAGAGAAAATGAGTACCTGTTCTGTGCCTTGCTGTTAAAATGTGGTCTTTGTATGTACTCCCATGGATTTTTTTTTTCTGCTAAAAATGCAGGTTTTAACTATGATTTTAGGACTTCATGACTGAAGAATAATGTACTTGTAAGGAACTCTACTAAGGTCATGGTTCTGTGTCATTACATCTCACTATTTCTTTGTTTTACGGATGGTTTTGAATGTCTAAGACAAGAAAACAGTTGAAAAACTTGCCTTGAATGTAATCTTTTCAAAATACTGAGCTATTCTTAACCTTCACCATAAGAATCCTAATGATTAGAGTTCAATTTAGATTGTAGTATTCCCCCAGAGACTGTAATACTTGAGTTATTACTAATACCGTCTGGAAGTACTTAACATAAGAATGTTCTTTCAGATGTAGCCTGTGTATTTGTAAATAAAATGTGAAGATAATGTTTTTCTAATTATAAAAGCAGATTGTTTATATGATGAGCAAACCAGAAACTACTACTACTGGTAATAAAATAAGTGAAAAGTGCAAAATTAGCTATAGGATCTTTGGTGTGACAGAATAATTTATAGTTAATGCCTCAGAGGATATGGGGTGTGTGTTTGTGAAGCCCTTTCACCTGGAGCAATGGAGCTAAGCCAGATGAATGCATTTGGTTGATGCAGTGCTTCAGCACAACGCTTTGATGTCTGGGTGTGCAATGTATTTTAAAATAAGGTAACAACATAAATCTCACTCTTGAGTATGAAAGTTGCATAAGAGGATAAAAAATAAGAAGAGTTTTAAAAGGTTCCAATTGAAGTAACTAACTGACTTGTAGGTCACTTCCATGCTTCTCTACTTTGATCTTTTGTTTTTGTGCTTAACAACTCAGTAATGTAACATGCTAGATAGAGTTTCTGTGAGGGCTTTTTTCCTAGGCTTATTGTCAAGGGATTTTTTTCCTCCTTTACTTTGAGAATGTATACTTAGAAAATTAAGCAGTTTTAAAGAATTGTGATCATCTCATACTGGAGGTGTTGGATGTGTTCAGGACTGAAACCGAGTATGGCATTCAAAAACAGAGCTCTTTAGACCCAGAAGTACATAAGGAGATTTTGAAATGACAGTCCGTAATGTTGTAAGGGTGCTTCTATTCTCTTTCCATGCAATACACCGGTCCCCATGTTCTTTTAATAAAAAAGCCTATTTGAGACATGCCTTGTAGCGGAGAAACAATGCAATAAATTTCCTTGAGTCCTTCTTTGATTTTGAAGATAGTCAGTAGGCTCCATCAGCTGGAAATGGAGCAATGTTTCCGTGTTTCCTAAGATAGGAAGCAAGTTGAACATTCATTTTTGACATATTTTGCACAGTAAAAAGGGTTGTCGGGGGGGGAAACAAACAAACAAACAAATCCAAAAATACTCAGCAAACTAGACTTACTCTGTATGTCTGCAAAAACAACCAATCTTTTCTCTTTTCTCTTTTCAATTTTGCATTTAGAAATGCTTAAATAGGATTTACTTGCGTGGAAGAGATGAAGAACAAGAAATTCCCATCGAATATCTGGAGAAGCTTCACTACAAGCATGAAAGCTGGCTTCAGCATAGGACACTGCGGTAAGATCTGTTTAACGATTACTTTAGGTTGGATAAATGCTCTAAGAACGTTCTATAATGCTTTTTCTACCATTGAAACTTCAGCTTTTCCTTTGATATATCAAGTCGAACCCCAGGAATCTATTTATCTATACATCCTTAGTGGTATTGACTTTATGACGTGTTAATGATTGCTAGGATATGCAATGTGCTTTCAGCTCTTTTCACATAGAGCTCTGCAGAGCAGATGGTTCAGCTGAACTCATTCTAATAAATGGCTGAATTGATCGTTGGGTGCTGGGGGAGCAGTGTGTTCAAGGATCAATAATGTATCCTAGGAGCTACACTGTCAATGTAAGCTTTTTTGTTTATATTCAGAATTCATGGCTGTGATTTAAATGTGCAGCTCTTTTCATGGGTTTCTTAATAACAAAAACCAATGGATACATGCTTTTTTGCAGCTACTAATATTTTCTTTGTTTCTATTCCCATGCAGAACGGATTTTGAATATCTACAGGAAATACCTATCTTAACATTAGATGTTAATGAAGACTTCAAAGGCAAAAAGGACAGATATGATCACATGACTGAAAAGGTAAAAAATCTTGTGAACAGAACAAAATGATCATTTAGATTAATTGACAACCTGTCAAAATGATTTTAAGATGATACTTGCATCAGAAAGCGTGCTGTTCTTCGAAGTAAGACTGATCTTCAAAATTGTGCCTCTTGATGTAACTTCTGACCTAAGTTTTCGAGTTTTTTTTTTTTTTTTTTAAAAAAAAAGTAAAAAATTAAAAAGGAAACATACTAGGCTTATTTGAGAAAACTTTGACAATTAGTTTTGTTTGCAAATATAACGCCGACTTTAAACCCTCAAATGTTTAAAGGAACTGTTATTTGCTGTGTCATGCTTATAACATCATGCAGCTGTCCTAAGAAATGTGATGGAAGTGTGAGAGGATGAGAAAGGCTAGCTGATGAGAGGAAGAAAGAGAGAGGCTACACAGGTCAGATGTTTGGATTAGTCTTCCCTGTAATATGTGTGAAGAAGTCTAACCTAGAGTGCCAGTCAGTGGAAGAAGGCGGTTCCAGGTGCTGTGAAAACAGAGTACAAAACCATTAAAACAGACAGCGGAAGGATGAGTTTACTGAATCTGCAGCTGAGTTTTGATGCAAAGCAGTGAGTCAATGGAAAAATACTTTAGGTTTTGTAGATTTTTCTAACTAAATGAAAGAGTAAGGCTCTCCTTCTGTCTTCTGGTAAGTCTGCTACAATAAGGGACTATGTAATATGGCTAATGTAAAGAGACTCTCTAAAAATAATATATTATGTAATCATCCTTCTAAAATATTTACAGCATGGGGTTTGTTCAGTATCTGAACCTGCCTTATAGCCTGCTGCAATACTGCTTAGTTGGGATCACGTTTGCTAAATTGGCAGTATCATTAAAGCTTTTCCTTTCAGTTGTATTTGATAGTGTTATTCAAAATCCTTCTCAAAAGCAGTGATCTTAACATGCAGGGAGTACTCTTCAAATATAGCTTCTTATTTTAATTGAGAAGTAATGCAGAATCTAAATCAGAATTAGTCTTTTATTTGAAGGCATGGAAAAAAAAATACTGGTATGAAAGGAATTCAAGCTGAGATTTTTGTTTGCATTGAGAAAATCTAAATCTTAGCACCAACTGGTGTAACACACACAAATGTTAATTACTCAAGTGTTTGGTAGCTGAATCATGATGGGATTCAGCTTAGGACAACCTTATGTCTTTGAGTAGTTGCAACGAGTTCCAGGCCTTAGCGATGTTAAGTGCACGCTTTTCCTTTCTTTGGCAATTGCTTGTTTACCCTCAAGGAAAGCGGTTCTGTCCTTTAGAATCAGTTTAGCCACTGAGAAGTGGAACTGTTCACCTGATTAAAACCAGCATTCATCATATTTGCCTCTTTAAATCTTGTCAGTTGGTGGAAAGACCGATCATCCTGGCTCTAGAATTGATTTTCTTTCTGTCTGCACCAAGAGTGAAGACCAGGCTCGGGCCTGGTAGGGATTAAGATAAGTAGGGATTTCAGTGGAGTTTTCTCCTGTGTAGCTGTGATGCTACCTGCGAACAACCTAAGCCCTGTGTTGGCCTTATTTTTTGGGATTTCCCAGGTGATGAAACTGCTACACTCTTCTTGAGGCTGGGTTCTTTGGCCTTTAATATGTGCTTATGGCTGGTGTTGATTCAAAACTCACACGTTTCCTGCTTGCCTCTATTGTAATGCTCGCTTTCAAAGATCAGTCCTAAAACCAGTGCCTAAATCATTTTTATAAATTTCCTCATGCAGCATTGTTGTTGCTAATTTCTAAAATGGATGATGGCTGTCTTATGATTACCATTACTCTGGCTAGAATGCTCGGTTCCCTTCACTACATGAAAGGATTTGACCTCTTTATTTCTGCTTCCTTGAACCCTGAAATAGGAAAGGAATGGTCATGATATGAGAATGTGATCCAAGATCTGTTTCCATTTCACATCAGGAATTTAGACAAAACATTTACAGATGTGCCCCGTGTATGAGAGCTTCTGCCAATGGAATAACACCGTGCTCTCTAGTGAATTGTGCATATTTTTCTATGCAGTAGTCTAGCCTGAGTGGAGGGAGAGGAAAACTCTCCTAGTTCTGATTGTATCACAGTGTAGTTGCTAGGATGATCTGGAATCCTTTTGAAAGAGAGGAGTTTTGTCCCTAGATGCTGGATTCCTTGGGTCCTGTAATGATTTTAAATATTTTAAAGAAGGGGTCCTGTAATGTTTTAAATATTTTAAAGAAGGTTGCCTGGGCCTCACTGCCACCTCTTCCTACCTCTGTGCTTTAAAGGAATTTCCTCTTGGGGAGAGGGAGTGGCAGGCGCACAACAAAAAGGCTGCATACCTATGATAAGAGCATTCTCAGTCTTTGGTAGTGACCTGAATTGAGGATGTTGTCGAAAGGGATTGCACCTTAAAGCATGGTGCTGCTCTGCTGCTTGGCACACTGCCTCTTTTGAAGTCATTTCTTGTGCAATTGTAAGGATTATTTGAAGTGCTGTACTGGGTCTTGGTGCTCTAAGTAGAACATGTAGACCTCTGGGTTCTAGGTACCGTTCTGTGGGCCAGAACTTCAGTATTAATTTTCAGGTAGCATTTGATCCGTTCTTCAACCACAGGACATGGAGTTTAACAGTACCTGGAATATTTATGGCATTGTCCTACAGTATCAGATCTCTTTGAAGGACTGTGGTTTTGCTAGGTGGTGTTTTATTATTTATTTGCCAACCTCAAATTATGAGGAACCCATTAAATGGATTAAAGGGGCATTGGGCTCTTCATTGACATAAAATATGAACAGTGTTGTGGTACTGGGTGTGGCCTGATGTCTTCCAAATGACAGATTTTTTTGAGGTGGTCATTATCTTCCTTGTGGTTAGGTTAGACCTGCTTTTAAAGGAATTCATTTGTGATGTAGGGTTGTAGTTTAGGAGCGTGGGAGGAACAAACGTCATTCCAACGCATTGCTCTTCGTACCTGCTAAATTACAGGCACTGTGGGTGCAAAAAAGTTCTTAGTGGACAAGAAATGGCATGGACAACCCTATTTATTTTTCCCAGTTCCTGTGTCCTGTAGTACGGCATAAAGCAATGGAGAGGTAAATGTAGTTTCTGTGTATTTGTGTTGATAAATTCTTTCTTCGTTGACAGTATGTGTTTCTTTTTGCAGGTGAAGGAATTTTTGAGCACATTATAATCCTCTTTGAAGCACAGACGGAGCCAAACTGTTCCAAACATCTGTGTGATCAAAGTCTGAAGTACATTTTCTGCTTTTATAGAAGGCCTCTGGAGAGGCAGGACTCAACCCTGTTGATTTAATTGTGAGGAACAAACAAACTCTGTGAATAGAGAAATTATTAAATAAATCGCTAGGTCTGTTGAGCATTATACAAAGTAATACGGACAAATTCTGAAGATACTAGCATTCTGCAAGTTCCTGAATATTCTGCCTGTTTCTGATCAGATGAATAACTTCTTCTGGAGTATTTTATAGCATTTTTTAATTTATTTTATGACCAGTAGCTATTTAATTTTCAGGGAAGTAGTGTTTTTTCTTAGCTCTCTCATGAAGTTTTCTAGTGGAGTTGACTTGTTACTGGTGTCTTACTGTTCAGAGGAAGAAAACATAAATGCTTACGCTGGTGAGGAAATTTTAATATATCTAGGAGTTTTATATTTACAAGATATACGAAAAGTCATCTGACAGTTTTGATAGGTGAAGTTGTTTTCAGAATACACTGAATTGAAACAAATCCAGATGTCGCAAACTCTGGAGATACCTTCTTAGTTTTTAACCTGTTTATATTGTGCACTGCAAGATAGAACATTAAGAGGCTTTCATTTCTCTAGCATGTGTTGTGTTGTTTTGTTTTTTTTTGTTTTTTTTTTTTACCCTGAACTCTCTGTAACACAGCTGGTTTTGGCTGTTTTTAAGTTCCTTTTTTCCTGTAGAGAAGTGTGTTTGTTTGATAGGTACTGTAAAGGGAAGAAGAAAATCTTGCAAATGATGTTCAGCTCTAAATGACATGTTTCTAAACGTTTACTTAGCTATGTTTTGGATGTCAGAGGCAGCTTCCTGCTGTTGTTAGAGCTTCTTCGTTTGTTAACTGAGCCTTCTGGGTGTTCATATGTAATACTGCAATAGTTGGAGTAGGCTGTCCTTAACCATCACCTTGTAGTAAGAAGGGGAGAACTCTGTGGAGTAGCTGCTGTTTTAGTGCATTTCGTTCCATTATCGGAGCCACTTTTGTTTCAGGTGCAGAAAATATAAACTCTACAGGGTGCATGTCTTTACGTACTGTTTTATGTGCTGTTTTGTTCAGCTTTAAGCACTTCTGAATGATTGCACAGTTGGCTTTTGAATGCAAAAATTCCATTGTAAAGTATTTTATTGTCTACTATGGTGTCTGTGTAACTTGCTAATTTGAGATGAAATTTCCTCATTTGTTACTGGAATTGTGCTGGTGTTCTCTAGCATTGACTGAAATAAAAATGGTTGGAAAGACTTCTTTGATGCTTAGTATTGTTAGCTCCCTTGTCTTGTAAGACAAATAATGTAGATCATTGGTTTGTGATATTGGTGCAACGGATGAATTTAAGATGATATATCCTTGGAGTGTTTGAAGTATGTGTTAACTAATATTTCTGATGCACTGAGATGCGTCAGATGTCACTAGCTTCAGTTTCTTTCATATATGGGTATTGCCTTTACAGGATAGAGACAAAGGATTATATAAAATATATCTGTAACTTCCTGATCAGTAGGAGTGTTTTATGTAATACTTGTGTTACAGTGGAATATAGCAGTATTATGGTAGAACTACTTGTTTTGGACTTCCAGATTGCCTAGTAAAAGGAAGGATTAAGATCATAGCTCCAGAAATGAAGTGAATGAGGTGGATGAAGATTTAGTTTAGATTTATGTAAAGCACAGCAGAACCTTTAAAGAATTCTTGGCAACAGTCAGAACAGTAACAACTTATTTTGACTGACTGTGCAATTATTCCTACTGTTTCAGCTGTCAAAATCATGGATTTAATTACAGGAATTGGAATGACAGTGCTCATTTCAAGCAGTAAACAAGTCTGTGTTCTTATAAAGACTTCTTTTCAAACCCATCACAGAACACGCACACATTCTGTGGCAGATTATCTCCATCCTGTTCCAGAAAGCTTTACATAATCTCTGCCAAGTTTGGGTTTGAGAAAGCAAAGTCCTGACCAATTACTAGAACGTTTTTAATTGCTGTAATCAACAACAAAAAACGCAACAACAACAAAACAAGGAAAATTTTCAGGGCTTTGACACTAGCTGTGTTGAAGTGCAAGAAGCTCTTTGTATGTAGGACAGATGGAGGATGAACAGAAGTGGCAATGTCCTTATGCTGTTCTGTCTCTGTCTCCACTTAGACCCCACAGCTCTACCAGTATCTCAGGCTTTCAAATTTATCCATATTCTTTTCTTTCTTTAAATCTATTACCAGCCTATCACACAACAGGATTGTTTGTTTCTTTTTTTTTCTCTTTTTTTTTTTTTTTTTTGTCTGTTAGAGATATGGAGGGTTTCCGAACTGATGCTTACATTTGGTGATGTTTTTTCAGTCTCTGAGCGCTGCGTCCTTTCTTTTCCCTTGGGTAAGAGACACCTTGATGGAACTGGCTAGAAACACTTGCTTGTTTTAACCAAGTGTCATTGTGATTGGGGAAAACGAGTTGGTATGCAGGTTCTATTATGTTTTGTCTGGTTAGAATACAGATTAAAATATTGATTGCTAGCATTATAATTGCTATGTAAGTACACGTATGAGTAATAGACATAGTATTACCTCATTTTATTTTTAGTACTTGTAATTGTTTTTTTTGTGTAGTGATATGAACATTGATATGAACACTGCTTAGAACAGCAATCAGTTTTATAGGTAGAACTTTATTTTTTATATTTACGTGCCAGTTAACTGTTTCTACTGTTTTTCATTATTTATGCAGATGTCATCATAATGGAATTGTATATAAAATGTGGTTAATATAAAGATGATTACATTCTTTTTCCAGCAATTAAAAGACACCAGAAATCTACTTGTGAACTAGAAATGACACAGGAGAACTTCCCTATAAGCTAATAAGCAAAGAAGAATGTAGTAACAAGTAAGTCATACCTTGATAGGGAAAAGTGCATTTGCTATTTCCAGGTTGTTTCAGCAAACATAGGTATAGAAACCCTAAGGCTGCTTTTAGACTCACTGCATGATCTAGAGAAAAGCACTCTACCTCAGTTTTTTTATCTTTAAAATATTGGTATCTCCCTATCTCTTCAGAAGACTGGGAGGATTAGTTAATATTGATGTGCTGCTTTGTAGGTCTAAAGTGCTCTATTAAATAATTAAGAAAGAAGGTGGATGTAGTTTTAGAATTTTTCAGTGGAATGTTTTGCTTTTGGTTAAAAGGGGTCAGTAGAAATTACTTTTTTTGAATCATATTAAAAGCCATTAGTGCAATGTCACTTGTGTTGAAGTTGTTCACTAAAAAATACAGCCACTGAAAACTGGCACCCTTTGCAAGGAAAAGCTGTTACTATAAATAAAATCTTGAAATAAAAATAGCTGGCAAAATCTGTGCTGTAGTCCCTGTAGCTAGTGGTAGCGGTGAAGCCATTGTGCAGTTATGTGCAGAATTTGCCACATGAGGTCATTGTATCCTCAGTTCTCCTGCTGAGCTGGCTGCAAGTAAAGCATTAGCGTTTTAACTTTGAATGGCTCTGGAAAAGTTCAAGCAGGAAGAGACTGCATCCTGGCCTTGCCAGAGCAAAAACATTGAACTGATGAATAAATACTCTACTGAATGAGATAAATCCTGATCTCTGGAAGGAGGGGAATAAAGCAAGCCCTTGATGCATTAAGTAAAGGACTAAAAGGCTGAGCTGATGGGAGGGGTTTTAACACCAGAAGGTCTTCCATGCAACCACCACCTGTTTCTGCTCTGTGAGTGAATATTAGCACATGGATAACACTAATCCTGGTGCGCCTGAGCAATAACAATCATCTAGACCCAAAACATCAGGCCCAAACGCAGGCAGTGAGCAATACTAATGTTGGCAACGTGCTGGGGAAAATAAATCAGTTGAGAATTGTACTGAATCCATGGTTGGTACTTAATGTATCAAATATAAGCCTGCAATGGGAACGGCTCTGAAATTGTGACTGAAAGTGAGTAGTGACAGGGAGTGTAGATTCTGGACATAAGTGGTCAAGTGATTTATTTTACCTTAGGTCAGAATTCAGTGGGGGCGTGCAGTGAATATAATGCACAGAGGCTAAAACCTAACTGTTGTGTGTAGGTGACTTGTTCTTAGGTCAAGGTTTCAAGCCATGGCTGTAAGCAACATGACAGCAGTATAAATAAGAATTTAGTGCGTGCTAAAATAATACATAGGATGGTGCTCGTTTCTTGGATTTCTGCTGATTGCTTTTCTCAGTGTCCTACACAGGGTGTACATTAGATACATGTATCTGCAGGATGTTGTTAGTCCAGCTCTTACCATGTATGTTTGCTGGCTAATAATACTTACAGGCTTTGGAAAAGGAGGTGGCCACTGCAATTTGTTCAGAATACGTTGCTTTGCTTTGTCCACATTTTTCCTTTCTGCACTTCATTTTCTCTCCAATTTCCTTCTAAGTTGTTGTGACTTCTAAAAAATACCGAAGACATTATCTTGCACAATCTTTAATAGACTTGTTAAAGCCAAAATTTCAGTAGCATGCAGGCTACTTGTAAATGTGGGTTCTGCTGCTTTCCTAGTTTTCTCTCTTAGGAATCCTCGTTGTTTTCTCTGAGTGATTCTCTTGTTAGCCTGGTTGATTGCTGGGGCTCTTAGTACTTCTTCATGGCTTCAGCCCTGTCCATAGATGTGTACTTGACAGTGTTCTCTTTTTTATCCATAATTATCTTCAGATTTGCCTCCACCAATTTCTTAAAATGATAGCTATTGCCCTCTGATAAGTTTCCACTGCACCTTTGGCTTTGTCCTGTCCATGGAGCTAGCTCATGGCCTTTACCCTGACCCTCTCGGCTGTGTACAGCAGCCTCAGGTCGTTGACTGTGTTGTTGCAGCAGGCTGCTGGTCGGGGTTGGCTGCCTGTGTCCTGTCTGTGCTGCGCCTTGGAAGAAGACCTGTGGTAACAGAGAGCAGGACTTCACTTTTTAGGTATCTGTTGCAGATTTGCTCCAGTGCTTGCTTCATGAGGGCTTATTGCAGTGGTCCAATATAGTCGGGTAGGTATTTCAGGTGTGTTTTTCCTTGTCAACAGTTTCTTTCCTGTCTCTGCCTTATCGTCTAGGGAGAAGATAAGCCCACTGACTTCCAGCTTGTTTCAAGTGGGGTTTCTGTTGTGGTGTGCTGTTGCCGTGGCCTGATTATAGCATTTTAGGATGCCATAGCTTTTGTGGTCTTGCTGCAGCATGCTTTAAATACTTTGAATTTTGAAAGGAAGGCTTGCTGTCTTTTTTAACAAAGAAATACAGCTCTGTTCTGTGCAATTAAGCAATTTTATGTATTGGAGAGTTAACTGAGATTCCTTACGTTTGGTAATTTTCCTTTTCCTGAACAGTCTCTGTTTTCAGTGTGCCTCATGCTATTGTGCATACACTTACAATTGGCTTTTCATAGCTAATGAGTGCCCCTACTATGCTTACACACTCAGGTGTGAAGTACATATTGATCTCCAGGTTTCGCCTCTTACCTGCTGTGATGTACTCTCTGTCCTCTTTGGACTTAATCACAGCTCATGCACAAGACCTGTTTTTTCCCCAGAGAAGACAGCATGATCCTTGTGGTCTAGAGGATGATTGTTTTGTTTGTGGCATTCCATCCTCTTCAGCATTTTACTGTGGGACAGGAGTGACCACTGATGCTGCGAAGATGCTATTGCATGGTGCACTCTAAAATTTATTTCTAAATGCATCTGCAAAGTCTTACGGGTGTATCACTCAGACTTGTATGATACTGCTAGAATCTTGATGGTATTTGTAGTTATTTAGCTTATTTCAGTAATGGCTTCTTGTGTTATCTTTTGATGACACAATTAGTCTTTGCATCCAGTGAGGCAGACAGAATTGGTCCATGCCAGAGATGAATCACTCAGTCTTTGTCTGAAAGTTTCCTTTTCTTCTAGGGTTGTTCACCCATGATAGACTCTAAGTGATAATGCATCTTAGTTTTATGTTTTATTGACGGTCTGCACTTGCCCGTTGCTCTCAGATGAGGACATCTCCAGCATCTGGTTGCGCTTTTGGCTTTAAATGCTGCTTTACCATTGCTTCTGGGATTGCCTTTACAATCCAACTGGAATCATGTTGGCAGTAGGTCAGAAAGCGTTGCTGAATATGTAGCAATTCTGTCAGCTTTCTGGGAGCGTGGACTGAAGGTCTCCATATCTGCTGCAGACCCTCTGCAGACTGTTGCTTTTTTTTTTTTTCCCTCAGGAATGTTCTCTCTCTGCCTTTGATTTTTTTTTTGTTGTTGTTGTTGTTTTCTTGTTTTTCTGTGGACTGAATCCTTTGCATCCCACATACCTACAGCAGCATATACACTGGATGTGATACTGTGCTTCTCTGTCCCTTTACCTCCCGAGCTCCTGCAGTGACAACCTGTGTACCCAGGGTGAACTACTGACCATCACCATATTGATCCTTGTCTTGGATATTGGCAGCTGCTTTAGATCTTGGAAGTTATTTCTGTAGGGGATTAGACCTTTTCCTACATTTCTTGCAGGTTGGCATAGTATGTCCATTGAATGAGCTTGTCTTTCTTTTGGAAATACTTAAGGTCTGGAAATTGCATTTAGGTACCTGAATTCTCAGTGTCTTAATGTAAGTACTGATTTCCACTTGTGCTTCTTCATATCAGGGTGCTGTGTGTTTTTGGGGAGTGGGATATATATGTTTTTATAAGAGTCTTTACAGTCTGTTTTTAAGGGGAGTATGGTGTTCATCAAAAAGGCAAGACAAGTAATTTGAGTATATCACGTATTACCCCATTCAAAAGCATCATTTTTTTTAACCCCCTTTTATTTGTGATAGAAGGCTTTATTTCTTCAATTCGATCTCCTGTGCCTCACCTGGTGTGCAGATATTCAGATAAGAAAGGCTGGCAATGTAATGTTTCAAGCAGGGCTTTTTCCTCATGTCCTATCTTTCTGATACATTTCCAGATCTGAATCCCATGAATGCAGTGAGCTGCTGGTATATTTTATCTAATGTACACTGAATAACGTTAAAGAACGATGTATAAAATGCAGTTGGCTTTCCTGATTTTTTTTTTTTTTTTAAGGGGACTGTGTGCTGTTTATAGAGTTAACTTTAATCTGAAATAACAAAAAATGTTAGTATTCAAAAATCCTTGCTTCTAGTTGTGGCTCTGTTGCTGACAGTATGTGGCCTTGGCTAGGTCGCTTTTCTGAAAATGAGTCATTAGTAGCACCAGTACTGCTGATAGCCTTAAGCTTTGATATGTATTTTTGACCTTTTAATTGTGATATGAATGGTCGGGGAAGATGGAAGGAGTTGCAGGGAAGTTCTTAGTTGCTCTTTAAAACAGAGAGAGAATTGAGACAGATGTTGATGAACAGAGATGAGACAAGAAAGAAATCTTGTTATGAGCCTTGACATAATGAATGTGTAGATATGCCTGAAATGAAGAGTAAGACATAAACAGACAGTGAGTAGAATGTAGCTTTTTACCTGAGAAGGATATGATGTTAGCAGGAGCAAGGATGTTGTCTCTGAAAACAATGCCTGATGATGCAAAACATACACGTCTGGGAAACATGAAAGGTGGAAATAACTTGAATATTTGCATGTGAGTTGTCAAAGGATATGGGAAAAATTATACTGATAAGGTTTCTGCAAACTTCTGTCTGTATCAATGGAGGCAGAATAGAAGTTTAAGAACCCTGAGAGATAAGAAACTGCCTCAAAAAACAATGCAGTGGGTCAGCCCTGGTAGCAGGGGGCTCAGGTAACAACATCCAGGTGCTCTGCATCTGTATTCAAGAGAAATGGTGACCAGGAGATGTTTATTGCTGATGTGTGGTTGATAATCTCTGCCCCCCTCACTAAGCAAGGTGAGGATGAAGAGTGTATGGATGGACAAATAACTTCTGGGTTAAGGGTTTTGGTGCAGCATAAACAAGATGGGTAATATAAAGGCTGGTAACCATTTAACAGGACAAATGGGGTGAGAGAGTGGTGGCTGTAAGGACAAGGTAAACAAACCCTTTAATCTGTAGTACTGGATGTTGCTAAAGATAAATCAGAAAATGAGTCTGGTTCAGGCTGAAGTTAAATATGCTAGCATAGAAACATGCTGGATTTAGAACTTTTTGCGATGAATCCAATTTTGTCCTAACTTGTTTAAGTCCGGACTATTTCCATGGAGTTCAGTAAATCACAGAATCATGTACTACCCATGTACTCTTTAGGTACAGCTCTGATTGATAGGCAAGGTGTAGATTCCTGTTTAAAAATCTGTAGGCTTTGAGAGATGAGTGGTTTGCTAATATCATAGAAAAATTATCACAAAAGGATAGTATTGCTAAAAGTGCTCCTGTTTGATCTCACAGGCTGGAGAGGCAGACACATGTTGGAAAGGGAGAGCTGACTCCCTTCTTATTGACGTGCATTTCACAGTTTTGCTCATTTGGCAGTATATGATGGAAGTAAAAACGAGATGACCCTGACTAAATCTTTGGCTCGTGCTCAGCCTCATTTTAAAAGAGCTTTGCCAAAATCAAATCAAGAAACAGAGACACAGAGGTGGAAAGGCTTTCTGTCCTTACAGGAAATAACTGCTGTAATCCAGGGTTGAGAAAAATTGAGATATTTGTAGGCTAGCTTTGAAGTAGAGTATTGCTAAATGGAAGCCATTAAGATCTCTGTAGCATGCAAAATGCATCTGGCTTCTTAGGAAATAATTCTCACGTGACTTGTGCACACTAGCGGGGGCTAGTGAGGCTGTGCTGTCAGTAGTAAAACAAGCACAGTTTCTGCTTTAGCAGTAGTCTGTGTGCCATGCACAATGTTTTTGTTGTACAGTGTTTCATCAAATTGCTTCTGTTTTGTGCAAGTGATAAGAGAGGAGAATTGCATCCCCAGGATCATATTTTCTTCTCATTCAATGACTAAAATGAGGGCTCTAATTTTTTGAGGCCCATGACATTGGGCAGATGTGACGTTTGTGGGCTAGCAGTTCTTAGCAGTGGCTCACACTGTGTGAAACGTATCCAGGTATTATTATATATTACGCTTTTAAGAAACAAATGTAAGCGTTCTTACAGAAGGCTTGTTTTCCCTGTAACCTTTTGCCAAGTCCTATAGAAAGAGGAGTAGTCTTAGTCTCAGGAGGCTGCAGCCTACAGACAGGAGTTACCACTGTAGAAAAGTATGACTAGTTCCTCTTTTTTGGGGGTTGGAGGGGAACTAAGTAGGAAGTAATGGAATTACTAGTAATTTTTACTGTTCATGTGTAATATTTTGTGACCCTTAAACAGGATATGCAGCAAGTAAAGAGTTTAGGAACTTTTTATTTCAATGCCCCAAAGGGATTCTAAGCAGCAATGGTGCAGCTCGAGTAAGCCAAGTGTAGCATCTATATGTAACCCATATATGCATGTATTACCAGTGAAACCTGCAGTATACTAACTTGAAGATTTTCAGTACTTGTGAAGGGAGCACAACAGCTTATTACAGTAACAAAGAGCTAGAAAAATGGTTTTGAAAACCTATAAAGTTTTTTTTTTGTTGTTTTGTTTTTTTTTTTTTTGAAACTTATATCAAGGCATTGACTAAGATTGTTACCTGCTATTGTAGCTGGGCATGACAAACAGCAGTGTTACCCCTCTTGTTAGAGAGGACTCAATAGAGGCAGTGTAGAGTGGATTTGTCATTTCCTGTATGACCTCGGATATCAGAGAAGGGAACAAAACCTGTTTTGGACTTGGCTATTGCTTTGGACTATGCTGTGTCCCTCACTGAAGCCACAGAGCAAGGGGTGGGAATGGGCAATGACCTGAATAAAGCAGAACGTGCCAAGTAACATGCAGGGTGAATGAATCCAGCATAGTCTAGCCCAAGTCAATGTGTAGACGTTAGAAGGAAATTGATTTATGGAATTTTACTGCTGGGTTTGGAGCTGGAATGCTGAAAGGTCTGTTGTGATTTATTGTTCTTCTTGCTAAAGAAGAGAAGGATAAAATGGACCTTCTTTTCTGCAGAAGACAGATGTTCACAGAAGTGGAAAGTGCCCCTCTAAAGGCATGTTTGCAGAGCTATTGCAATATTTCAAGTGTGCATCCTGTACCTCGTAGAAGGAAATGGGAACAGGTGGCTAATTATGGTACTCCCACTCTTGTAATGTACAGCCAGTGTTCTGTTCCATTAACCTGTATTACCTTGAGCTATTGCCAAAGCTGTGGCTTTCAGAGAGCAGGTGAGTGCTGAATTCCTGCCTTGCCAGTGACACAGCAAAAACTCTGTTCTGGACCCTGTGTGCTAGGCAATTGAGGGAGCTAGAACAGGAGGCAGAAAATTAAAGGGACTGTAAACCCTTGAGAAACTTAAGTGTCCTTGCTCCTCTCTCTCCTCAAAATTCTGTGTCCTGGGCCACCTATAAAGGCAAGTGTGCTGTGTTTAGCTCCTTGTAGGTGATGGTCGATGGAGCTAAGGAGACTTGCTGCAAGCCTACTGTGGCCAGAAAGTCAGTCATGCTCTGCTACATCAGTTCCATTTCTAGGCACTGGATGTAAGAGGACAATGCTGCCACAAGAGGGAAGAGGGAGTTTTAAAGGGGTGAGAAGCTCCAGTAGTGGGAGTAGGGTTACCTGTATAGTGATTGAGAGCTGCTTTGAAAGGGTTTTACTGGTGCTTTTGTTCTGCCACATCAGCATAGGTTAAAGAATGAAGGCCTTTACAAATATGTCATTATGTCTTCTGCTAGCACAGTAGCTTTGGTCAAAAAGTTATTTCTGTCAGTGTAGATTTTGCCTGGGGAGACTGGAGGAAGTTTTAGCAAAAATACTCTTTTGCTAGAGAAGGCCCTAGTCGCCTCAAGCCTTTTGCTGGCGTACAGCAAGATATAGCTGTACTGACAGTTAGCTCACAGCATAGCTTTGGCCTCAGTGTAAAGGTCTGGGCAAAGCTCTTTATTTGAACTAGGACTTAGTTAAAGAACATGTTGTAAGAGAATGAGGATTTCCCACCCCCTGGCTCTGGCATGTAGCAAGGGCTACATTTTTTTTTTTTTTTTAATAGCATCTCCAAATTAGAAGAATGTGCTCAGAAAGGATTGAGAAAACAGTCATTTTCAGTCCCAAAGTTCACAGTGGTTTTGAGACTCTTATCTCAGTTTCATTTTTCTTTTTGGGGGCGAGGGGGAAAGCCATGTCCAATCCAGCTAAGCACACCTGACTCCAAACTTGGGTTTGTTTGCTTGAGATTCAGATACGCAGACAAGCTCTCTGTAAATATTTAATGAAAGTGGTTACAGTGGTGTTTTGCTCTGACACTTGTACAATTTGAAGTGCTTGTACTTTGCATGTGAGTTTGCTTTTTTCTTTTTCTTGGTATTTTAATTCTGCTGAGTTTGAAAATAAGTATGTTCAATTTAAAAGTTGCTGATGGGAGTTGGAGGAACGAGATACTAATGTACAGTGTGGCGTTGAGAAGAAAGCAGGTGTCTGAGCTCCTGTTTTGTGAGAAGGTTAGTTTTTCCAAAGCAGCCTCTGCTTCAGCAGAAGTGACATCACAAGGGGCAAATCTAGGCTGACTCTTACTGGAAAATTTTACTTTAGGAATATAAAAATAGCATTTTGGAGATACTAAGATGAAAAATGTACTGCAAATATAAGTAACGTGGAGACTGCCTTTGTTTCTGAAACGTACATTGCTATAATACTCAGATATGTCTCATTCCAGAGCAGAGTTTGCTTTTATTCTGTCTGTACGCAACTGGTTATGGTTAAGTGTTACTGGGAAAAAAAAAAAAAAAAAAAGGAAAAGGGTGTTATGACTTCCCTATAATTAATGGCTTTGTTTATAATTCACATAGAGTGGGAAATTCTTTTAGAAGCTCAGTAAAATCTACACCCCCTGCCTCATTTCTGATTTCCTCTTTCTATAACTACTGTTACAAATTTCTTACCACACCACTATGCTTGTTGCCCCTGGCATGGCGTTGCACAACCCTCATCTCCAGTGATTTGCAGCAAATATACTAATTAAATTGTTTATTGGTGCTCATCAATTTGTTTGTTTAAAGCTGAGTGCTGTATGAGTTAGATAAATCTTTCAAGTGGCTGAAAGAACAAGTTCAGAGGCAGTAGACAGTCATTAAGAGGCTTTTTAAGACCTTAAAATAGCTTTGCTGAACTGTGAATTTTTATTTTTGCAGAAGAGGCTCCATTGAAGTAGTCACTAGTAGTATTTTGGCCTAGTAAGGATTGGCTTAGGTGAGCTAGTTTCTTACATGTTTGTAGCACAGAATTTCCCATTTGCACAGTTGTGTTTGCTAGGAAGCTCAAATGTCCCGTCTTTTTCATTACAAAGGCAGCCTCTAGCCTTTGCAGCCTTCTGAACCCTTAAGCATTTTCTTGGTTTTCCCTGACTTTGCTTCTTTGCTTAACATCTTAATGGAATTTGACCTTCTGGAATTGAAGTGGTTATGTCTAAATATTTGATGGTTTCAAGTGGGGATTCTGCTGAAAAACTTTCCAAGCCCTTCCTTGCAAAAGCTTTTTCTCCTTTTACCTGCCACAGCTGAAGTGGTGTAATCAATGACTCAGGTAACCCCGAACAACTCTACTAGATGACTGGTTACCAATTAGGGGCGTAGTGAAAACAGCTTCCTTCTTTTCATCAAGTTTTCAATGTCACTTGAGGTCTGTTGGGGAGCTCATGTTTTTATATGCCTTATTGTTGTTGTTTTTCCATAATGATTTGGGAATGTTGATTATTTTGTCCTCCCAGTCCAGGAACAATTGCTCATCTTTTCCCATCACTACAGCAGCTGGTTGGAAACAGGCAGATTTCACAACTCTCTGAAGGCAACTGTATTCTTCCCCCTCTGGGAGCCCTCTAGCACTCCCCTTATCAGTCTTGAGAGAGATGCAGCCTGTGTTAACATGTTTCATTTCATTTCAGTCTGACTCCACCTAACCTAGCACACTCCAAGATCTTCCTTTATTCCTTCCCAAGGACAATGTGATTTGGCTTAATCCCGTGTCACTTCATCATTGAGGAATGTCACCTGACTCACTCAGCACCTCTCTACATAAGCTGTCAGGCTGTTTTCTCAGTGATGCTTAAATCAAAGGAGCATAGCTTCTGTGGGAGCACATCAGGTGAAGTTGCCTGGGCTTTCAGAAATGCTTCCTGCCCAGCAGGGCCGGTTAAGCCCCTTACAGATGCCACATTCTGCAGGGGCTTTATAAGTTGCTGCTAGGTACTGAAGCATTTTTTAAAAACCTGTGCCTGCAGCCTCTAGCCAGTTTGTACTCATTCATTGCCTCCAAATGTGGATTATTGCTCTGTAACCACACGACATAGTTGCTACTCAATAATCCCAGCAGCTAATTATGGTTTCAGTTTATCCTGTCTCATGGTTGCCTTTCCTGTAATCTCTTACTACATGGGGTTTGGTTTTTGGTTTTCTTATGTAGGAAGATTCTCTGAACATTTACTTCATAAAAGTCTGGCCTATTTGTATCTGCCCAAGATCACTGAGAACTCGTGGGTGTCACTGTACCTGCCTGCTCTCTGCGTTGCGCCTCTCCTGCTGGGCTGAGAAGCAGCCCTGGATTTCCTACAAGGCCACCAACATCTGCACACCAGGGTACCCCAGGATAAGCAGAAGTAGGGCTATATACCCAGGCCTACGGGTCATTTCAGCAGGAGATGACATAAGTAATTCCAGGGTGATTCAGAGATTTGGAGTTTACCAAATTGATTTTGAGGTATCCAAAAGTGAAAAGGAGAAATGGAGAACAAGCTGAGCAGTTTATCGCAGGCCCCCTGAGTGGAAAGCCTCAAGAGTGCTCAGCATTATTACGTGATTGTTCACTGTGCTGACTGTGGAGGGTGAGGGCACTGCCTTGGGCCCTTTGCAACTACCTGGCCCTTCTGCGTGGGCTATGAATTTCTCCATTCACTTGCTATGTGAATAGATTGGCAAGCTTTGGAGCTGAGCTGCTCAAAGCTAAGGAGGCTGGATCTGCGTGTTCCTGTAAACCAGAACCAATCCTAACTTAAGATATCAATCTTCTGTGTGTGTTTTTTTATTTTTTTTATTTTTCTTGTTGGAGTGTTTGCCCTTAGTTGCCATGGTAGTACTGCCATACACTTTCCATTTGTCGTCTGTGCTGAGCTACAATGGCATGTGGCACTTTTTTTGGTTCAGAAAGGACACTGGATTAATGGCTATATGCTCACATCCCCTTTTTACCCTCTATGTATGCTGTAAAGCTTCAGGCATAGAACAAAACAAAACAAAAAAAAAAAAAAAAAAAGAAAGAAAGGATGCAAGGTAGCTGGAGCTTACCAGGCAGCCTTCACCAGGTGTTGTGTGTTGCAGGCAGGAGTAGAGAATTTCAGCTTTGAAACGAGAGTTTGACTAAGGCACTGAGATGTGGAAGACCAGCACTAACTCTGAGCCAGTAGATCACTCCTGGTTTTGGCTGGTATTTGCTCCTTAAGCTAACATCTGACACACCCAGCAAAATGAGCCCTACAGAAAAATGCTGTTTGTACGAAGAGGCTACTAGAGATGGGTGATGGGATGGAAGCTCGTGTTCCCTGTGGTCTTGGAGAGATGGAAGGGCTGTCAGTGCACTTGAGGTGGAAGGAGACTAACTACTGAAAATCATTCCCATACTGATCCTTCTGAAGATTGTCCTTGCTCCCAGATTACCTATCTATGGCTGCAGGTTACAGTTTCCTAGTGCGTATGTAGTGTTTTTTTCTTTCTTTCCTTCATTTTTCTTCCTCTCTACTAATTGGCTACTGAGCCCTAGGACTTGTGTGCTGATGTTTATTTTTCCCCTTTTCCAGTGTGTGTGCCTTAGGAACAGACTGGTTAATCTGATGCATTAATGACTGCCACAATAGCCCCAGTTACTTGGGAAGTTATAGCAGCACAGATCACCTGATTTCATCTAATTCTTTGAGATTCCCTTGCTTCTTTCCTACTTTTGAAGAAAGAGGAGACATTTGCTGTATAGGCAAAGAAAGGTGGGAGAAGCCCAGTGCTTGTGATACAGTAACAGTCTGACTGCCTTCCTTAAGTCCCACAGTTGCTTGCCTTGGCCACAGAGAGAAAAAAGCTGCTTGTTGCACTGTGTTAAGCTGGTCCGGTGTCCTGGTGGGAATTCACCTTCCAAGGCCTGCACAGCTAATTGAGAAGAGTATTAAGCTGAGGCCTGGATCATCTGGGCTGCTGACTCTTTCACCTGGCAACTCAGTCCTGTTTTGCTGCGGTTTGGCCCTGGGCCTCTGAGCACAAGATAAATAATCTCTTTTATTTGTCCTAGGCACCTGTACAGCTCCTGGTATGGCTGGCAATGTCTGAGACTCTTGCAATCCTCCAGTGTATGCTGCTGTAAAGCTTCAAGGTGACTTACTCCAGTTATACGTGGAAAGAGCAGAAATGCATCTGAGGTAAAGGAAGTCCACAGCTATGGTTGTGGTCATTGGTTTCTGACCAACCTGTAACCATTATATGCTTCAGCTGTACACACAACTTAATTTTTTTGGCGGGACACATCCATCTTGTGGTTATGTGACGGGAAGAGAGGAAAAACAGACTGGTTCTCTAGTGTTAAGGTAAACAGACATCCTCCGGTATGTTTGGGACAGTGCCTGTGGGCTGAGCAAGTGTGCCCTGGGTTGCAGCCTGGTGGGGAAAAAGTCCCGAGGGAAGAATCTCTGTAGCTCTGGGACTCTGAAGGAAAGTAGCATAAGAATTTCGGGTTGTGCCATGCCTGAGTAACGCCACAGAAGGACCTCTGGTCCCTTCAGGGTTTGAAACGTAGTCTTAACAATGGGACACTGTGTCCGTGCTACTGTTACAAAAGGCTTAAGTTCAAAGACCTGTCAGCATTTAATTACAGTTGACTTTTAAAATAGTCTTTTCTAGGTAAAAGAGCATTTTATTATTAAATCTGAACTTACCTTCACAGACTCAGGAATTCTGAGTTTTTAAATTGACTGCAGAGTCAGTTAAGCACCTAAATCCCTTTTGAGATGAGATCATGCCAGTTCTTTTCATAACAAGGGTGTACAGTGTTTATTCCTCCTTTTCACGGAACTGCCATTTATGGTATTTTTCCCTCCTTTCTCCTCTCCTCTCTATTCTCTCATAGAATCATAGAATAGAGTTGGAAGGGACCCATAAGGATCATCAAGTCCAACTCCTAGCACCACACAGGTCTACCCAAAAGTTTAGACCACGTGACTAAGTGCACAGTCCAATTGCTTCCTAAATTCAGACAGGCTTGGTGCAGTGACTACTTCACTGGGGAGCCTGTTCCAGTGTGTGATCACCCTCTCAGTGGATAATCTCCTTCTGATGTCCAGCCTAAACCTCCCCTGCCTCAGCTTGACACTCTTTCCTCCCGCCCCCTTTTTTCGGCCACGCTTCTCTTCTCATCGTCCTTTGGCTCAGATAACTAAAGGGAATGTCTCTTGTTTTATTAAGTTCACTGAGGAACCATTCCATTCTTAGATATAAGAGCTTTTCCCTAGAATGACTGTATTAAATAATGTTTTGAATGTGTAAACCACAGGAAAATATACAAGGGCATATAATATACTGTGGCAAGCAAAACTGATGCTGTCTGAAAACAAGGGATTCATAAGATTTCAGAAATGGCCACTGTTTGTGGTTATCTGTCCTGTTAGGGATCTGTCCTGCTAGGGGTTGCTACTTTTAGAATCAAGTTCCACTTTGTCTGAGAAATCACCTGCACAACTGAAACAGAGGGAGTTCAGGTACCTTTTTATTTCTGAGAAATCTTAAACCTCATAATCCATAGTTCTTCAAAACGCTGCCTGAAGAATGGGCCACTGGGTGGTGCTGTTGTCTTGTGGCTGGCCAGCATAAAAACCCTGGTACTTCAGAGAAATGACTTAAAACGTTAAGGAATTCCGCTAGAAAACCTGTCTTGTTATATGGTGATGATCTTGGATTCAACACTGACAAGCATGGTAGTAATGATAGCATTTTACAAGCAATTAATGTCACCTGAACAAGAAGGGAAAGTTAAAGTTGCCTGGTTAGTCAGGAGCATCTGGGAAGTCAGATTCATAAAACTATGGAAAGATTGGCAAACAAAAAATCAACACCACCAGTTTGGATGAAAACTCCAAGCCTCTAAGGCAGTAGGTGGGTAAGGATTTGGTCTAAACAGATGCTTTTGAGTTGTATGTATTTTTTTGAGTAAATTGCTCACCTGAAAATCAGAAGACCAATGAGGAGTTAAAAATGAAGAGGTCAGAAGTTGTTTTGGGAAGGCCATTTATCCCGGAGAACATGCATGAGAAAGTGTGAGGGAGTCTGCTCACAGACTTTTCCAGAGGTGAATAGGAATAACTTTAAAATCAAAGTTACGTGTCTGTACAGTTCACATAGTTAATAAGGCAGAAACAGAAGCATTTCAGAAGAACGTGGCACTTGGCTTTGTGAAAACTTGATTGGTCTAACTTCATTGTAGTTGTTGCCTTGGAGGAGCAGAATTGCAAAGTTTGAGCCTCAGATCTGCTGATCCAAATGGTATTAGGAACAGTGATTGCAAGCAGTCAGGGTTCAAAGTGAGATCATGGAATTAAATCCTGATCTAGCTGATGGTTTGGAGCATTGTCCTGGAGGAAAGTGCTTCTGTGCAAGAAGTATCCCAAACTTAGTTTGCTCTTGTGCTGTGACAAAGATGTTCACTGAGACATTTTTGTTCTAAAAATGTTTGGTGGTATTGAATACCATTGCTTGCAGGTGCACAACCTGAGATTATTTTTTTTGTCCCCTTTGTAGCAGTGAAGAAGGGGAAGACAGTTGTTGGAAACCTTATGCTGTTTAAAAAAAAAAAAAAGAAAGAAGAGGGCAGGGCAGCTATCAAGTGTGTCACTAGACTTTACCACAGGACTTTCTAGAGCTCAGACATGCCACTTAATGTTTTAGCATCTGTCTTTTACCATCTGCTTAAAATGAGGCTATTGAGAGTTATCTGTCTCGTTAGGAGGTTAGAAGGAGAAGTAAAGTTTATGGCATACTGTTTAAGGCATGGAATTTCTTCAGAGGAAGAGATTGGAAGTGGACTGCTTCCAAACTCCAATTTTAATGAGCTATGTGACACTTCAGAAAAGGAATGGTTTCTTCATTTTTAATAGTTGCTGTAATTAAAAAAAAGTATGCATATATACATATATGCATACATACAGACACAAATGTTTTGTCACTGCTTTCTGCAAAGTTTTAGGATACGGAACCCAGAGACATCTGGGTTGTGAAAATCAAGCAGCAGAATGAATTGTTTTAAGGGCTGCCTTGCCACCTGTTCTTTTGAATTTTCTTTTATTTATTTACTTTTTAAAATCCATCATTTTGGGCCAACTATTTGCGAATGACCTAAATCCAAAGAGTGAAAGTGTGAAAGCTGAGAATACAGAGGGTTAAGTGTTTACTTCATGAATTCAGGGCTAGCTCATTGCCTGAGATAGTGTTTCAAATGCAGTCATGCTTCCAGTGCTTTGTTGTCTCAGCAAAAGCTGTTGAGGATGTCATTTGTGGCTGTTTTCCCCCCTGGCATTCAGGGAAGGGCTAACTCTGCCTCTTCAGCTCACAGCCATGACATTTTTAATGACAATTTCTGAACTCTCATTACTCAAAGCTTTCCCTGTTTTGTGCCTGTGCAAAGGTTTAAGAAAGTTTTTAGGTGCTAGTGATAGCCGGAGGGCTGAGAATGTAGCTGAAACTAAATGCTTAGATGGTGTGAGGTGTTACTCTCCTTGTGCTTGTCACAGTGTGCTTCCAGCTACTTTGTCTGCTTGGTGTTGTTTGGACCGAACATGCCTTTACCCCTCTTCGAGAGGAATGCTTGTTGGCACAAGCAGCAACTAGTTTTGATTTCTCAAATGAGAAACTACAGCTACTGCTTTCTTTTCACTAAGTCTTCTGTGACCTTGTAGGTGAAGTCAGCATTTAAATATGAGAGAATGCCTTAAAGTTGCAGTAGGAGCAAGTTTGATGTATGTGGTGTGTTCAGAGTGGCAGCTGATAATAGAGATTGCACTCAGTGAAGCAGAAATGCTGATCCCACATTAGGGTGGGCTTGAATATTAGCGGTGAGCTCACTGTAGCATCTATTGACCGAATAGGAAGTTGTCTCTCATTTAGTTAATTTTGAACTTGGTGCGTGGAGGATAACCCGAAGAAGATAAACCTGCTCTGCTTGCCCCACTCCTCTTCCCTTCTCAGCCAGAGTGCATCATGATTCACTGGTGACCTGGCGCACGTTTCTATCTTGCTGTCCCAGCAGCAGGGAGCATCTGTTTGTCCGCACCATATGGTTCCCAAAGCCACTTGGGTTGCTGTGTGGGTGAGGTGCTTCTGGTGAAGGAAGGAATTGAAAGAGGATGTGGGTCACTTTTTAATTTTTTTTTTTTTTAATTCTTGATCACATATGGGTTATGGCACAATGCCAGTTAAAAAGTAGAGAGCATTTCAAGTTGAGTCATGCCCTGTGCTTATTATAGTTCGGTTGTGGGATTCCAACAGCTTGCCAAACACGAGTGCCTGTCATTAGACAGTCATCCCAGCAGCAAAGCAATCTGCTTTGTGGGTGGGAAGAGCCCCTGACAGCTGGCTTGGGAAGAGCTGATGCCCAGACAAATGGCATGCTGATCCTGAGTAGGAAAGGGCTGAGATGCCAGCCACACAGGACAGGAATTGGCACCAGGCAGGTGTCCCCAGACCCAGTGTCTACCCAAAACAGGCATTTCTCTGCTTTGGTAAATGCTGGCCAAGATAGTAAACACCTGGGTAAAACATCAATAGAACTGATGTAGGTAGGAATGTAACTCTGTTAAGCCTGAGTGCCTATGAGCGTAGCTGGGGAGGTTAATGAAGGCGTCTCTGCAATGTAAGCTGCGTACAGGAAAACTCTGCCGCCCAAAGTTGCTGCTTGCTTGCTGAGCTTTGACCACAAGAATAGCTAATAACTGAGGGAGTTAGAGAGCTCTCCAGGAAATGAGCAGTAGGATGGAAGCACTGTGCTGGAGGTTGCTTTTCAGCAGTCAGTATTTTCTAATCTGAGGTTACAGTGCAACATTTAAACAAATAATAAAAAAAATACAGTTGCAAAAGTGACTTGGAATGCTGAAGGGTAGTTTTGCTTTCTGGTTTTCATTTAGCTCAGAACTGACTTTGAACGTACTTATGTGATGAAGACATCATAGCTGCACAGTTGTTCAGAATGAGGCGTGCATTTTAATAGAAGCCTAAGTTGATGTAAGCATCATGCAGAGTGTTCTCAGCACACTGTTAGAACTTCCTGGTAATTGTGTTGGTTAATTTATGGCCAACTGCATTGAAGAATGACCTCTTTCTGAAGTGGTATTTAGTGAGTTTCTTTACTATGGTTTTAGCAAATAATCTCCCAGACTTGGCAGTATGAAAAGTGGCCTCATTGCACAATCTAAAATCTCATTAAAACCAAAAGAAGCCTATAAGTTAATGCAGTAACTTTGATTTATTAACTTGAGGTAATTATAAACTCTTTCCATCTGGATCTTGGCAATGTTTGTCATTAAATGGAGATGCCTGTTGGTACGTATTTACAGGAGGCCTGGGATCTGTAATAAATACTGTAGACTTCTTTCAGCCAAGTCAACCTCTGATATATCCTTTAGTACCATTAAGCTGCAACTAATTGAAAACCCATCTAAGTAAATGGCTGAAAACAACTCAGGGATGCTGTTACAGAAGTAGACAGGAGGCTCTGAGGTGTTGCTAACTCTCTTGGTGTTGGAGGCCTGGCTTACCAGCAGACTCTTCCATGTCGATGCTTCCTGCATTGAAGGGCCAGGCAGAAGGACCTGGCCTCTGCCTGCTTTCGCCCCCAGGTGCTGGCCTCCAGCGCTGGCCGTGGTGCTGAAGGGCAGAGGCACCTGGGGCAGCTGTCCAGGCCCTGTGGGCAACCTGCTCCTGCTGGGGGCAACTGGGAGGTCAGACGGCTGCTTGGTGGTGGCTGTGTGGGGCACAGCTGTCTCTCCCTCCCTCTGATGTGTTTGGAAGTTCTGGAGCTGTGCTGGGAATGCCCTTGCCTCCTTTCTTCATTCTGCAAGAGTGGCAGATCATCCTGGAGGGATTTCAAATGGAGTGTGGTTTATCAAAAAGTGCAGCATTCCTGCTGGGTCTCATTTAAACCAGCTGAAGGTTTGGAATGCAGTTGGTGTTTGTTCTCAAAATGTAGAAAAATGGGTATCCGAAAGACCTTGTGATCAGATGTGCAATTGCTTACTTGCCTGGAAATTGTGTCTCTTCTAAGAGTTGCTTTGGGACTTCAGAGTGAAGTCTTTTAATGGGAGGGATGATGCAACCCACATAGCATTAGCCCCGGAACTGCATTTCTGTGCTAGAAATTTTTACCTGTATAGAGTGGGGAAGAAAATTCATCTTGTTTCCTTATGCTTATTTGTTTGAATGACTACATGTGTTCAGGATAGGTGTTACATTATGTGGCAAGAAGGATCACTGACATATTCAGAGCAAGTTTTTCCAGCTCTTAGGTTTCTGCAACTGTAGACTGTGAGGGTGCAGGCTTAGCTAGCAGTACTAACAGCAGTGTTTTCAGATGGTTCATCTTTGGTCTTCTTCCAGCCTCTATTCCTGTGTAAAAGTTGTCATACAAAACACCTTGCAAGGGCTGATCCCTACAACAATAAGCAATTAAAAGGAAGAGCTGGATCCTCATTCTGGTAGAAAAGTGAAGCCAGAGGCTGAGTTTCCAAGCAACTGTGTTTCTTTGATGCCCTTGATAACAGTAATAACAGTAAAGGTCATGATGGCTCTGCCATCCTGAGTCATGCTGTTGCTTGCTTAGAACAGTGAACCCTGCTGAGACTCAGATCAGGTACATCTGATAAGGGTGGCAGAACCAATGTGTTTATTTCCAGAATGTGTCAGAGAACCTGTTTCTGGTCCTTGCTCTTTTATAAAAGGCAGGTATTTATTTACATGGTCTGAGACTCAAAGGCTTCTTCCGTAAAAGGGAGTTAATACACTAGAGCAGTTCTTACTTTTCCTTCCCCTGCTGCATGTTGATGGCATGAGATTTTAGTAAGAAGGGGAATGGGATGTTGTGAAGTTCCTGATCTAAGATTCTACTGTTACCAAGAAAAGCAGTTTCACCCTGACCCTATTTGCACGTTCCTGTCCCTTTCCCCATTGTGTTGGGGGAGCGGGGTAAATTGGGATTAAGCCCCAGAGTTCTGGTTACTGTCCTTCTTGCTCTCATCATAGGTTAGAGAGATTATTTGTCCTTGGTAGGACTGAATCTGAGGTCAAGTACATCTATGGATATATTGCTTTAGACAGCAGTTGGTTACCTCTCAAAGAATGAAATTGTAAATCATGGTGATTTAAAGTATTATTTTGCACTGATACTGTGTATTACAAAGTATTATGCAATGGGCACGGAAATATAACAAACTATTTGTAAACAGTCAACAACGTGTTTTTGCTTTGCGTGATAATCAACCCTGAGGAAAACAAAAGAAATCAAGGATTTCATTGATAGCCTTACACTGAAGAGAGAGCAAGTTGAAAAACTTTAAATGGATCAAACATGGATCTGTGCCTGGGTTTAGGATATTTATATATTTAAAATACTTGCAGAAGCTTTGAAAATGCATTGAGAACACTACATTTCCATTCAAAGTATAGATAATATATATTAGAAATCTTTGAGCTTTTCAAGCAAGTAAAAACTAAACATCAGGAAATCCGGATGCACTAACAGGCTGTTGTTGCAAAATCATTACTTCAGTTGGAAGTAACAAAGCACCAATAATGTATAAACTGGGAAAGGTCTTTATTTTAGAAATCTGATTTCACATTCTAGTGGTGGTGGTTGTTTTGACTTACTTGTTTTTAACACAAATGTCTGTACAGCCATAAATTTGTTATACAAATTTTTGTTACTTCTGTCCTCAGTGGATTCAAACATGGTGGGACACAACTTACAAGTGCAATAAAACTCTTTTGTGTTAATGAAGATAGTCTTTCCTTAGCAGAAGGATAGCTGAACACAACCTGAGGTTACTGATAGACACTTGTCTGTTGTTATTGCCAGGACTATGTGACTGTGACACATTTTTGGTCATTGCAACTACACCTTCTGCAGTACCATGCTGTAAAGCAAGGTGATAAATGCTGGAGGTCAGTGACTGGTACTCTGTACAGTGTCCATATGGGGTACCCTGTATGAGTTGGGCACTGCTCTGTAACTGAGGTGAGTCCATTCTATGCTGCTGCTGTTTCCATCGTCTCTTTTTATAGAAGATCCACAACATAATTACTGTCTTGCAGCTGGTAACGGAGGGAGGTAACATAACTGTGGATGCAGGCAAATGTGTCTTCTTTCTCAAGATATTTAATGTGTGTTACCTATTCAATTCCATATGGCTGAGGAAAGCCATATGGACTTCTTTAAGAGACATAACAGGAACGAATGAGCAACTTGTATTTTCCTTTTTCTGTTTCCTATACTGCAGATAAATCATATTTATGTTACTGATAGGATGCTGAAAGAGAAAAAGTAGGCCAACTTTTTCATGTCCCAGATTGTCCGAGTTTTCAATCTGATCACAGACCCTGTAAGCAGTACTTAAAGTCGGTGTGCACAATGGTGGTAGAAGCTTTAAAGACCACACAGGTGAAAGAAGTTAGTCTAGTAGGACTGAAAACTGTTTTCCTCTTTCTGTCTCCTCCATTAAGTCACCATTAATTTATTAACTGGGAGAGGAAAGGGGGTAGATCTGGTGTTCCTGGAAAAGATGCTGCACCAGATGCTGCATATCGCTGCTTTTTCATTGTAAAGTTTCCTTGTCTGGTGCTGCATGCGTGATAACTGTTAGTTGGTGATGGGTGATTGAATAGGGATGACCAATGATCAAGAGTGAGAGGTAGTGTATTCTTACAGAGGAGTTCAAGATCAGAAGACCGGACAGGTGAGCGGAGCACTGCGGAAAACAAGATATGGTGGATGAGAGTGTTTCTGTAGTACTGGAGTTTAATGATCTCACCAGACAAAGGCAGATAGGGAAAGGTTAAAGCCTGAATAGAATAGTCAGCTTTTCCTGCCAGACCACGCTTGTCCAGGATAGGCAGAAGAGAAGTGAATAAGAAGAGGCAGATATAAGTGGTCCCTTCCAAAAAAGGGAGAACGTGGGATTATGAAGCCAAGCCTTGAAATCTGTCCTAGAGCCTGCAGGAAAGATCCTGGGACTATTTCTGTAAGCAGAGACTCTCGCAAGGATCATGGAGAATGTGTTTTAGTTGCCAAGTGAGCAGGAATATGCAACTTAGTAGATGAGGGATTTTACCAACAAAGGTTAGAAAACTGCAAGATCTGGATGCTTTTGTAGTTTTAGGCATTTCTCTATACAGATCTAAGACAGGCTGTTTAAAGACTTCCAGGAATGCTTGGTCACAAAATAAATGTGGATGCTAAACATTTCTTAAATATTATATCTTCCTGGCTGCTTTGGTAAGAAATGCCTGAATTGTTCTGCTTGCCACGAGAATGCAGCCTATTCTGGGAGACAGGCTAAAGCTCAGTAAGCAGCTATGAAAAGTACAGTAGCTTGTGACTTAAGTGGAGGAATTTGTACAGCTGCAGTGCAGTCCTCTATATAGATTGTCACTCCAGTGTTACACCATTGTATATAGGAAAGATGTGTTATGTCCATGGGAGCTGTGTTGAGTGCTATTTTCTGACACAGCACCTTCAGCAGCAAAAGAAAATACCGTGTTTGGTTGGTGATCAAAGCTACCTTTGGGGAAATTTAGCTACCCGAGGAGTTTAACAAGGCTCACCTAAAAGTTATGGCATTGTCTGATGACACCAGAAATATTCAAAGTGACTCAACAGAATGCAGGGCTGTTGCACTATAATAGTTGCTTTCTCTTTTTGCTTGATATTTTGAGAACTTCTTCTGCACATTTGACTGAAACCTACTTCTCTTGTAAGTTGACTGTTAGGTAGCACAAGGTGGGAAATGGATATGCAGAAGGATGATGGGGATGAGAAAGAACTCTTCCAAAGAGGTGCCCAGAATTGTTTTCCATTTCAATAGTCTGATTAGGTTCAGGTGACTATTAAGCATATGGGAGAAGATACCTACAACTCTTGAACCTGTAAGATTAGTATCCTCTGAAAAGTATGGGATCATCGTTGGGAGCTCTAAGGACAATTTTAGTCCTCCCGTTGTAGAACAGCATGGCATCACCAAGTGACTAAGAAGTGAGAATCAACTCGCCCTGCTCCAGCAATATTAAGTTCCCTTTGGTTTTATTTATATATTAAACTGCCACTTTTCATGCTTATACAGTTCTGTTAGCATTTCGGGTTAGTTGTGCTGTATTCATAACAGCAATTTGTATAAGGGTTCAAGAGGTCTTGATGCTTGTATTATCCTTACATCTGTGGAAAGCAACGTGGAAGGTAGCTTGTCTTATAAATACCAGTCTTTGTGAGAGGGCTGCATATGGGGGGTGGTGTCGTTTTTATCAAAATAATTAGGGACAGGAAAGAATAGTTATGTTTTCCTGGAGTACTCTGGGGGTCTTTGTACAAACACATTTTTCCTAAAGGTTATGTAGACTCAGAGAAACTTCTGAATCCATATCTGAAGATTTTTGAACTTTCTTTTACAAATGTGTTTAGACAAACGAATGTGGTAAGCACATTGAGATTTTATTGTGTGTGGTTGTCATATAGGTTTTTGTTCCGACTGTTCAGATTTGCAAGCAGTATTGCGGGAATGTCATAGATGAAATGCCGTGGGCTGCAATGGTGGTAGCGCGTTCTTGCTGCTTCCTGGTATTCAATAAAACCAGTGGACTTAAAATAAATCATGTTCAACTGCTTTAATTTTAGTGTAAAATTAAGATAACTTGTTGACTTAGCTTTATTGTTCCAAAGAATACAGCATTACCCAAGAAACCAGCAGGACGCATAGATGTGTTCTGCTGGAGAGGGTTCACACAGTATTCACCATAAATTGTTGTCTGTTGCTATGATACAATCCGAGAAGATCAAATGGTACATAAACATTGCGCAAGTCATCAAAGAGATCAAGTAATGTATATAGATAAGGGATGGAAGTAATTGTGGCATTGGTAGAGACCGGGAAGAGAGGCTCTTGATTTGAAGAACAGTATCAAAATGCGTGAGCAAAACAGAGGTAGATTAAGAACCTTGATGCTGGCAGAAAAAGAGGATGCCACGTAGGTAGGAAGGAATAGGCATCCTGGTTAAAATGCTAGCAAAAGTTTTTGTAGGAATCTCTACCCACAATTTTTTTGGCCTGCAGTATCTTAGAAGGATTCCTCTTTCTTCCTATACAGGGTAGTCTAGACAGCTTCCTAAGGACACCTTCCTACAAAAATATTTATGGCACATGTTTAAAAAATGTAGAATAAAATAAGAAAAAAAAAACAATTTTGTTGATTAGTTAGATGGTTCTTCATCTTAAAAAGATGACTACTGTCTTTGCCATGACTGCTTTTGCTAATGTGATTTTTTTCATTGTGACAGAGCAGCTAGGTAACAACAGAGTTGTCTTCCCAGATCAGCCCAGATTCCTGCCAGCTGTTTGTTTCTTTCATGTATTTATGCAGATTTATTATGTCCATTCTTGTCTTCCCTTAGCACAAGAGATGAAACAGGAGATAAACCACTCATGCCTGCAGCAGCACTCCCTAGTTGCCTAACTGCCTATTCTTCTTCCAGACGCACCTTACTCCATCCCACACTGGGGAAAGTGCTGTGGTGAATAGCCTGGCTTTGTACTGTGTTCTCAGGGTCAGCGAATGGAGAGTCTGGCAGGTTGACAGAAGAGGGAGGATTTTCTAGGCAGCCATTAAATCACCACTGAAAATGCCTTGCCACTCAATCTCAAATAAGAGGGAGTACTCTAAACTCTTCGGTTGACTAGCTGAAAATAACAAAACAAAAAAAGATACTGGGGGGTCTGTTTTAGAGCTCTTGTTTTTGGTGACCTTTTAACAATGCACAGCAGGACTGAAGTTAGCAGTGGTCAAGTTCCCTGGATTTAGAAAAATGAAACCTATTTTCAGAAGCTGGACTACTTTGTCCGGTGATATCTGTGGCATGCGACATTTTACAGCATTCCAGTGACGACAAATGTGACAACTAGGTGTCAGCATGGAGAGGAAGAAGCCTTTCTTATGTCTTTGCATCACATAAGTTCCCTCATGTTTTGAGTTGTGGCGTCTTTGTTGATTAGTCATGCACAAGTGTGAGAAGAAATAGTACAGAGCTAATTATAATCACTTGTAGATCTTGCAGCAACTCCAGCAATAATTTTAAGGATATGAAAAAATATAACAGCATGGATAGAGTGAAACTTTGTATATCTGGTTGGAAGGGAAGAGAAAATGAAGATGGAAAAAAATAATACTTGGATGTAGAGCACCACAAGAATTGTATCTGAATGGTATGCCCAGAAGACAGGGGTCTGGCTACTAGTTAACAACCAAGGAGGTACGCAGGTTGTTCATGTCCAGCTTTTCCTCCAAAATCACATGTGCCCTGCTTAATAATGAGGAGCGGGTCAATTCAAGAAATATCTCTGTCTGACCAGCTTGAAAGTTTCCATCCATTCCCTGGAGATGAGGACTGAATAAGCAGAATCGCTGATATCGGGAAAAAGAAGGGAGGGGCCTGCAGTTTTCATAATTGAATTATTTTACATTGGCTTGAAAAGGAAGGTCATTCCTTGCAGGTTATCTTCATGGCTGTGTTCTTCTCCCCCCTTGCCCCTCCATCTCCAATTCTAAGGCCCATTTAACAATTGTTTTTTTTTTTGTTTTTTTTTACCAGATACCCTTCGTAGTCTAGTAGGCTCTTTCTGCTCCTACCTTTGCAATAAGGCTGTCAAAATCAGAAAGAGGGAATTTCTTGCAGGGAGAAGAACAGGGCTTAGGCTTCCTTTTTATCCCACTTATATGCCAGCAGCTGGGAGATGAGAACAGAAAGTGATTCAAGCAGTGATCAAGTCCTTTAATGGTGGAAGGCAGATGGGAGAGGGTAGATGACACTATTGGGAAGGTACTACTAGCTTAGTAAAGCAAATCTTGATTGATTGATTGCTCTCCAATATGAAAATAAATAAATAAATCAAAGGTTTACTGAACCATGGAGAGGGATTGATAGGGATTGATTGTTGTTTAAACAGCATTTGGCTGTGTTGAAATTTTTTCAGGATTTGGAAATTTAGTTTGAATAGTTTCTCTATGGATCAGTAGATGATGCACACATTTTTGGAGTTTGGTGCTGTTTTGGAACTGAAATGCAAAATGCCCCAGGTCTCTGTGGTAGTGAGCTTATAGATGCAGCCCTCAAGCCATAATGCCCTCCTGCAAAGCTATGTGCAAAGAAGTGTTGGAATAGAAAGGCCTGTAAATATTCTGCTGATATTTGGGAACTTGGAAAAGTAGTTATTGAAGAAGGAATTTCTGATGAAATTTCTGGTTGCGCAGGAGTGTGAACTATTTCTAACTACCTTGCTATGTCCTGAATGTGAAATAGGCTTTAGAAAATTGTTACATCAAAAGGTCTCACAGAATTATCTGCTTAAACCATGTGCTCTTACACCCCACCTGTAGTCTTAGCAACAGGAATGAGTGGTGTTATCCTGTGAAAGGCAGGTCTTGTATGTTACGTATTGCAATTTGGGGAGCTGTAAGTCTCCTGTGTCTCTTCTATCTGTGACTCTCATTATCAAAAAAAACAAGCACATAAAAATTCTTCCCCTAAGATTTATCACTGCTGTTGGATAAACCACGTTGTATTTCGGTTTGCCATGTGCCAAAAGAGTGAACAGCAAAAGATAAATAGAGATCCCAGGGGAGTGACGGAAATTTGTAAGAGCTCTCAAGAGGCAAAAGAACTGGATGCTCTGTCATGTGCTCTGATGGCCAGTGTGCTGACTGAAGAATAATTAGGGGCTCTGATCTTTTTGGAACAGTCAAGCTCCTACACATGAAAAAGGACATGTTGCTTTATTCCTCCTTGTCTTTCTTTGCTTTCCTGTCACTTCCCTTTAGAGACCTAATTTGTCTATAAGCTCCTCAAGCCAGGGATTCTTCCACCAAAGGCACAACAGGACTGTGAGTCCTACTCGGGTTCTCCTATAATAGTCTGACAAATGATGATAAAACATTTGTTGCCTCCCTGGCAGCCAGAGCCTTGTGTCTGCACAGCTGATTTCTTTGAACCAGTGCCTTCCTCCTCCTCTTGAGAAAGCAAGCTCAAAGGTTTTCAAAACCCGAGTTTTGCTATTTTTAACTTGATGCATTAGGTGTGTCAAGTTGTGTCTATCTGCTGTGCTCTGTAGCTTATTTAAAATCTGTAGAGACAATAATATGCTGACAAATGTTACGCTTTTTGCTTCTGACTTAGAAAAACAAATAGAAACTTAAGTTTTTAATTTTGTTTACTACTCAGTGCCTCAGACTATTCAAGTATTTTAAAAAAACAAAGCAAGGAGAGGAAAAAATGTTAACAGGAAAAGTCCCTAAGGAGTTCCTTAGGAAATCCTTGAAGTTGTAAATTGGTGTATAACTTCAAATATTTCAGAAAAATGAACCTGTACTTTTAAGGAGGATATGCCCTATTTTTCTTCCAGGATGGCTGAAATGCATGGCTGAGAATACTCTCCCTTCACTTCAGGGCCTTTGCTCTTTTGTGTTCCTTAATTCTCAGACTCTTCAGAGAAGGCAGTTATCCTTGGTGTTTGTGCAATGGGAGTTAAGGCATAGAGAAGTTAATGAAACTTTGCCAGCGTTTCTGGGCAAGTCAGCAGTTTTTTCTGAAATCCATGTCAGGGCCTCTGACTGAAAACCTGGTCCCAGTAGCAAAATAACTGAGAGGGGCAAGTTTCTGCACTTCCTTTCTGCTAATAATGCACATAAATGAATTTCTACTGATGTTCTCAAAGTGCATTGTAAAAGGAGTCAAGGATCTTTATTCCGATTGTAAGGACAGGGCAAGTCAGACCACGTGCAACAGCACAGCATTGCTCAGGATGCTTCAGCAGGACAGTGGCATCCTCAGGAATAAAATCTACATTCTCCGTGTCTCAGATGAGTGCCCCAGCCACTAGGCGCCTCTGCCATCCCCTGCTACACAACACTTGTGCAAGCAGCTTGTCATCTCTAGGCAGGATCTGAGAGGAATAAATGGCAGCACTGTTCGCATGCTAGCTGGGCAGTCATTTTCTTCAGTGCACTGCCTGCATGTAACCTGAGATGGTGGAAGCAATGTGTGCAATGTTATACAAGAACCAGTGCGGTGAGGACAACGCATTTCTATAAATACAAGCTGCTAGAGCAATCTAGATGGTGTAATTCCTCTCACAGATACAGGATTTTGTTGTTTCTGAAGGGCTGGGACAAGTACCCTCCTTAGGCAAGCAGAAGCTATGACTTAGAGCGTAGACATTCTTCTGTTTCTTTGAATGCTGTTTTTCCCTTCCTTCCATCAGCAGTCTTAATTTTGGGCTAATTATATCCCTGCTTTTTCTCCTCTCTGTTGTTTCCTTTCTGTTTTATCCACTGCTGTGGTGGGACTGTGGGGGCCTCTGAGTAATCTCTGCAGGTTTAACTCTGCACTTCAGGGTTGCTTTAAGTCAACTGTGTCTGACTGAGCAGGAATGGTGACAGGCCCTTACTAGAGCTCTTGACAATCCTTCCCCTAATATTAACTAAAAATCAGAGGAATACAATATGTTGAGAAAGCACGTGGTACAAGTCTTCATTCCTGACAGGGTATGTGTAAGCTAGTAATAATATAACATACAGATGTAATGACTCTTTAAAGAAAAGAGATCCACGCTGCTACCTCGACAACAGATAAAACAGGATCATCAACTTTATTATTAGTGTTTTAAACACCTCAGAATAAATGTGTTTGGGACTGAATTTTGTAAGTTTTCCAAGAGAGCGCGTTGCTTTTAGTAGGGATTTAGAGGGCAGTACTGATACACACATGCACAAAAGCTAGTAGAATGGGATGGAGCTGGCTTGAGCAGTGATCTGACTCCAGCCTGGCATCCCTGTGAGGTTACAAGCCCTCATTTTGGTGCCAGAGTTTTGGCAAGAAGAATTGGTGCGAACAGCTTCTTCCTCTCTAGCCAAAGGGCCTTGCAGGAAGGAGCGCAGAGCTGGGCATGGAGCTCAGATAGAGGCTAGCACTGCTTGGTCCCTAGGGGCTGGGCAGGCGTCTCAGTTCTCTGGCTTCTCAGCTGGGTGGGAGTGATGGGCCTATGATATTGAAAGGAGCAGAAAAAAGTGACTTGCAAAGAGAGGTAACCAGGAGAGAGGCTGAGGACTGCTTTCTTCTGGCATCTGCTATAGCTGAACACAGGCAGCTGAGCTGGGAGAGAGCTTGCATGTGTGTCTCAGAAAAGGAATGCCTGGTACCTCTTCTCTTCTTGTCACTTGCAGGTAAAGAGACACTACCAGCAATGTCTTGAATTTACCTAAGGAGAGCAGGTGAACTGCTGTGCAAGGAGCTCTACCTCAGCATTCAAACACATCTTTTCAGGATGAACTCCCTGCATTCAGAGTGCATTCCTACCTCAGCTTTACACCAATTTCCTGGCACCTGGTGTATTCCTTGCCTCAGCAGCTGCAGGTTTTGTATGTCCTGTGCTGCAAAGCAGGCTCTCAAGAGAAGGAATTGGCTTTCACTTAACCTTTGTATATTGTTCTGTGATTTATTTTTAAAGATGCTTCCCAAGTGCTCAATGCCACAATGTGCTGTGGTATGCCCTATTACTTGTCTGAAAATTGTTCTAGCTGTAGCAGCCAGAAACGTACATTTTAATACTCAGTTAAAAATAGCTTTGTTTGTTTTAAAGCACCCTCCCCTACTTGGTATTAATTTCCATGGAGTTGAAGAATTAGAAATTCTCTTGGTTTCTGTGATGGCTGCAGACTGAATTTGGAATAGCACCTCTTCCAAGCCGAATTTTAATGACATCAACAGTAAGTTTCTTCCAATATACCGAAATCCTTACCATGATATGCCTTAAAGGAGACATAACTAATGAATACTCTTCAGTGTTCTTCTATGTTTTCTCACTCTTCTTTTCTGTCCTTTCTTTTACGTTTGGGTTGAATGCAATTCAATTCTTTATTAGGTGTTCTTGGACTGGTAGCGATACTGCTTTGGCTTTCTTCCTAAGCAAAAGTTAATGTAAAGGTGCCATTCCAGCTTTGCAAAGGAAGAGAAGAAAAAAACCACCATACACACACAAAAAAAAAAACCCTAACCAAAAACGGTATAACCTGACAGGCTAGTTATCAGGCTGTGGTTACGTATTGAGGTGTATCATACTTGTATGTTATCAGATAGATTGGCAGTATCAGCTTCTTTTGAACCAGGCATGACAACACAGTCATGTTTCTGTTTCGTAAACCAGAATACATTAGAGCACATGGTAGCTGAGCTGGCTGCGGGAGAAAAGATGCTAATCTAGTCAGTCTTGAACATTGTTCCATAAAACATGCATTGGTATGGTGAGGTTGTGCAGCCTGGTGCTTTCTTTTTTGCCATGTGGCCGTGGAGTTCTTGTTCTGCTGCAATGCCCCCCAAAATCAGGCTTGCTGTTTTCTGGCACTACAACTTATATTCCTCATTTGTGTTGCGAAGTTTGGCGAGTTACTTGGAGAGCTTTGAGTGGGAAGATGTAGTGACAAGGTTGGGAGAAACCTTGTTGAAGGACCTGCATGTTAAGAGCTACCTTAGAGCTGAGATAAATGTAAGGTCCCTGGTAAACTTTGTTACTTTAGCGGGCATCAGAAATGCTTTTGAGAGGCTGTAGCTGTATATCCAGGCTTGAAAATGAGCTGGAATACTCAGAGCATACATCGTGAGCAGCTTAAGAAATTGCTGAAATGAGGCAATAGGAGGGTTGGAACTGTCTGTAAACAGGAGAGAGCAAAAATATGAGTGTAACAAGGGGAGAAAGTGCTTGGAGATGGGTCAGGTGGTCTTGTGAGGTAGAGAAGGAAGTCTTCTCTGCATCAGGTACTCTCTGAAAGACACTGGAGGCTGCAAGCCCAGAACCTACTGCCTTTTATTTCATTCCACTACTGCTTAAGGGAACAATACCTTGGGTGGCTTTGTAAAGAAAAGGCCTTGTACCATAGTGTTCAAACCTGATGAGATTTTCTTTTCCAGTAGAAACTCTCAATCAGTTAATTTTCAGAGTCAAAAACCAGACGATGCTTTCTGCATTACACTGCTGTCTTGCTGGTCTGAATGTTCTTTCTGTTCTGTATTACCATTCTTTAAATAACTGATCTTTGGTTTTAAAACTTATTTCCTCTACTTCCCCAAAATTTCTAGAAAAATATTAGCAAGTAAAAGTAAGCATTATGAAGAGTTAATTATAAAATCTCCTATATTTTCCTATAAAATTAGAAAATCTCCTCTGAGCCTTAACTGAGGGCTAATAATGAGTTTCCATTGCCTGGAAGCATGTTACCATGTCATAGAGGAGAAACGGGGTGAGGTGCTGGAGTGGGGCTGAAGTTGGTTTTGTTCCATCCGTGCTGCAGATGAATAAATCAGTTTTTTGTACTTCCATCTGTAAATGACAGATGATAGCACCTCCTTAGCATGCCTGGTCCACTAAACATTTTGGAGCAGAGGCTGTCTCTGAGGCTTTGTACAGCACAGCAGGGTCTCAGTTAGAGCAGGGTGCTGGCAAGCTCCATGCAATAACATCCAAATGTTATAGTCAATGCTCTTGTTTCCACAGCTACACATGCCACAGCAACTTTTTTCCTTTTTTACAAAAAGGACTTGAGCCATACGTGATCTGAGCTGATTCATGTTGGAAATGAAACTATTTCCAGAAGACTTACAGCCTTCAAGATGGAGGGGAGATAGGTATTCCTTGGAAACAGACTTCAAATTTTGTGTTTTATATTGTATGCAAATGTGCTCTGTTTGCTTGTCTGCCCAGAGAAGTCACTGCGAAGTTAGGTACAGCTTACTTCTGGCTACCATACCCCACCACAGAGAGAGGTGGGTGGGGTGGCTGAGACCGATGGCCAGAATGGCCTCCAAGCCATTTCTTCCTCCCTCAGGATCAGGGCTAGCAAACTCAGCTCTCTGCCTCTCTATCCCAGCTCTGTCGCTTGCCCTTTTTTCCATTTTGTTGGCAGGTGTGATCTAGCTGTCTTTTGCAGCTTAGATGCAGCTCTCCTTTCTCAGCATGCAAAATTCATTAGTGTTTATGCTTCCTGGCAGCCTGACGCTAACGGTGATCGTGTCTGCATCCATATATACACGGGCATGCAGCAGTAAGGTGATGGGGTCCCAAGAAAGGAATAGGGGATTAGAAGTTCAGCTGGTTTGTGGAGGGAATGCATTTCCAGGAGCAATACGTGAGGGAAGGGATTAAATGAAGTGAGTAGGGTGGAAGGTCAGGTGGTTGGAGAAGGCCTCCTGGGGGCAGGAGAGAAGGCCAGTCCAGCTCCCATCAGCCCCAAGAAGTTTGGACCCCAGACAGATAGCTGACACGTATTAGTTTCAATGTCACTAGGTGAAGGGCTCAGCTTACACGTAAGGGATACGCAAGGCAAATTGTAGTAGTGGGATATTCCTATTTGTTCTGGACCCCATGTCCTGTTTCCTGGCAGTAGAAAGTTTAGGTTTTTCTCAATGTTGCCCCTACTACATGTGCTCACCCCAGTGCTGGCTGGCAGTGCTGCTCTTGACTGGCCTTCAGTGGCTCTAACAGAGACACTCCCACAGTTGATTGGTCAAATGCAGCAAAATGTCACAGGGGGAGACTATTTTGATCCCTTTCACTGGGGGGGCAGAGGGGAGGGAAGCAGGGGGCCAGAATAAATGTCATAACAGACCTGAAGTTTAAAAAGTGTTCCTCTGCACGTGGACAATGCTTGCTGGGCTCTGACTCCCTGTGAGCTGGAGCGAATGTGGAAGGTGACCAACAGTGAACGACCGTTTCTCCTCCTGCTAAGGGAACCCAATGGAACAGCTGGATGTGTGGGTGGACTGGAGGTAGGTCTGGGCAGCCTTGTTTGGGACTGCATTCTGAGGGGCAGGATCCCTCGGGAGGGATGCACCGACTTCCAGCCAGAACTCCCAATGCTTCCTTTTCTTTCTGTGGCAGTCTTTATATTTCATGGAGTCTCCCTTGCTGATAAAGGATGCGAGCAGCACACGATTTTTTCAGGAACAGCCTCTTTTGCACCAGGTTCTGTTGTTTTAATTCAGGAGAGCTTTCTAGACAGTCTTAGGAGCTAGAGAGTCCTCTGAAAGCAAGCTCTGGAGTTTTCTCAAGTAGCTGCTAAACCTTGTGCCTTGTAACACGCTTGAAAGAGCACAAAACATCCAGTGGAAACCTGTCCATTTTGTCTTGTGTTACTGCTTGCTTAGTAGATGCTATGTTGATGATTACAGAGTGATTTCATGAAAATTCATTTTTATCCCATGTATGATCTGTCTAGCCCGTGCTAGCATATTACAGTTACTTCTTGGATAACATCAGTGTTTGTGGTTTGTTGTCAGTGGCAAATGCTCTCGCTGAGCCAACTTTTTGATCTGTTTAAATCATTAAGATGAGTAGCATAACATCTCCCTGGAACCCTGTGATAGCAAGATAAAGTGTGTTCAGTGTTAGAAAAAGAAGTGTTGTATGTCTGCCTGTACCTCTCAGAAACTGTTGAATGTTTTTAGCCTTAATCTGCAGCCTTAACTACCCAACTCTACCCTGCAATTATTAATTGGGAGCAGAGCCAGCAAACACGGCAGCACTGGAGTTGATATTCTGAGAAGTGTGGAAAACAAAGCTGGGGAGCAGAGCAGCAAAGGCAATTGGTTTGTGATAACTGCATATACAGGAGACATTAATAATGGGCTCCGTTTCTCGTAGAGACCTAGTCAGAAAGATGTGGAGTAAATATATCTTTGAGTCATTCTCCTTTCCATATTTGAAAGACTCCTAAACATGTCGTCACAAACCATCTGCATGCTGAAGATGTGCAATTTGATAAGGTATGATAGATTGTGTTATAAGTGTGACAATAAGGGCATGTTTAAACACACAGCAAATATTTTCCTTCTCCTCTGGAAAATGTTTACACATGAAAGCAGAGTTTAGGTTTTGTCAGCCAGAGGAGGAGATGATGACACCAACAGCAGATGCCTCTAGTAAAGCTGATTTGTTTCAATAACTAAGTGTATAGCTGGTTTGTGCAGATTTTAGAATGAGGGGAAGAATGCAGGGAGTCCATTTATATCTCTGCAAAAGGAATGTAATATGCTACTACAAGAAGGTGAATGACTTTGCAAAGTGCCAGGCGGCAAGGAACGAGGTCACGTAGGAAAGAGTCAATGGTTAGTTCATGACCTGAGAAGGTGCTTTTTTCTCTTTGGGACCAGCCAATGTTCCTCAGTGAGTTCCTAACCTGAGTTAGTGGGATGTGTTGCTCCTGCCACAGGAAAGGAAAGGATGGGGATGGCAAGCCGGGGGAGAGATCTGGAAGGGAAACCTAGCTCCTCCTTTGCGGGTACTGCTGCCCCACCAGCTGCATGTTGTGCCCACTGCCATTCTCCAGCACAGATGTGAGGGCATGGGTGGTTGGGATCTGGCCAGAAAACACTACGTTAGGACAAAACATTCTCTTACATGAGGTCTGTGCTGTGAAACAACTTGTGAGAGTGCTCAGGGCTGCTCTAGGCTGCAGCACAGGTGAGAATACAAGGAGCATAAAGCTGGCTTACAGCCAGTGGTATTTCTTCTTACCATTCTTCCTCCTTTTATTTTCTTTCTCCACCCCAAAGCATGGGAATGTAGTAATTGAATTTTGACCCAGTTTCCAAATTCACTGTAGCATAGCCATTGCAGGGAGGAAAAAAAAAAAAAAAAGACTTAAGAATGAAAAACAGCCATTAACTAGTACCAGTGGGGCAGGAATGTCAGCACGCTGTTGGAAGTATGCTCTAACAGGCTTGTAGAACAACTGTTATCCTGCATGTTTTTGTTGAGGAAAAAAAAAAGTGTTTGCATTTACATTTTTTGATATTTGATCACTGATACACAAACCTTATGAGACTGAGTTCAGGTTGACTTCAGATGAAGCACTCTAAGCATAGGTGCTTGTGTAAAGTGCCTGGATTTTCAAAACTTGGCCGGAGATTTCATGGCAGCCTTTCTTGTGGTTATTTCTGGCACCTCTGGCTGCCAGTTGGAACGTGGGGCCGTAGATATGTGTGGAAGTGGAAAGGCATGGGTGTGAGCCCTTGTGTGGAGTAGGAGCCTTTTAATAGAAGCAGGCTTGATTTAAGATGGGTATTTTTAAATGAGCAAAGATTTGGGGAGCAGATGCAAGTATGAAATCCAAACCAATTTCCTCATTCCGGCTATTAATACAAGAGGGGAAAACGGTCCTTTGAAGTGATTTCAAACGGCAATTAATATCCCTTGGAATCTCCCCATCAACTCTGTAAGAAGGCTTGATAGGAGGAGGAAGCCAGAGCTTAACCTCGCGAACTAAGACAGGCAGGAAAAAAGAAAGAAACAGTCAGAAGACTGTCTCGAGTGCTGGGAATACCATTTTCCTTGACTTGTACTGCATCTGTGTCCTCGCTGCTTCTGACACTGTCCTGAATCAGTCGGCTGCCTGGCCCAAGTAACAGTGCCTATTCGTTTTGAGGCAGGGAACTGTAAAATGCTCACCGAGGGACAGCAGGAAGCAGCTGAGTGCTGATAGAAGTTAATCATGAATTCCTGATGGTGCTTATTTGGGACCTGCTTTCTGCAATTTCTGATCCCCTGCCTTCCTCACTGAACCCTGTGACAGGCTCACAACCTGGTATCATCTTAGCTCTCCCTGCTCTCTGTGTGCTTTACCCTGGCTTTGGCTGGGGTGGCCTGTCCTGTCTGTCAGATCCTGTCAGGGAGGGCATCACAGAAACGGGTGCTGCAGGTGGAGAGTTTGTTTCTGTGCCTTGAACTGCAGCAGGATGTTCACCCTTCTAGGAAATTGCCATAATATGCATTAAATGTTAATACATTTTGGGGGGGAAAGGGTTGAGCTAATGCTGATTCTAGTGCTTAGGTGGCACCTGGAATAGTTGCCAAATAGGTGTAGGAATACCACTGGTGCTTGAACATGTTATGCTGTCTGCTGCAGTGGAGAAACAGAGGGTGTTAGTGCCCTCCTTGCATTTTCCCACCAAAAGAAAGACTGAAAGTGAAGAAAAGATCATGCCCTGGAAGGCAACTCTTTGTTGCTCCACTGCAGCCAAGATCTTCATAAGAAAGCGGTCCAGTCTTAGAAGACTGAGGAGGTGCCATGAAGATGCCCTCTCCTGTGGTGGGGAAGGATGGGAGCTGTGAGATGGGACTGAGATGGTGGGAGGGGAAACACAGGCGAAAAGTTCATGGCTCTGAAAGATGGAGATAATCCTCCTCTGTTTATATTAATAAAATGAAGTGTGAGATACTCCAAAGGAAATATTTTATTCGGGTGTTTTGTAAGCATAAAATGAAAGCTTGCCCTTTGACAGCACTACTATTTTCTTAAAATGCTCCACCAGAACATGCTGTCCCTTCATATCTGTCAGTACTGTGTCATGCCCCGAGTCCCATAAAGCACACAGAACAGAATGTTGACACAAGACAGTCATCTCCCGTTGCTGCATAAATGTTGAGGTGAAGCCCGAGTTTATTAGTTTTTAAGGCAGAAGATATTGTTTCTGCATATTTGTACTTCATACAGTGCCTTAATTTCCGTTAGTCTTAGGCTGATATGCCTTGAATGTATTTTGCTTAGCAGAAGGCAGTAGATGTTGAGGCCAACTGCGTGCTTCATCCCGAATTCGTGTGTGGCAGCTTGGCCATGTAGGCACTTCTTGCAGATGGGTGGTTTCTGAGGTGCTTCTCAACAACACGCCGCTGTCACGTGCAGGGCACCAGGCAGTCCTTGCCCTTCCCTTCCACTCAGAGAATTGCCTCCTTCCCCTGGAGACAGGTGGGTTTTGCTCTCGTGTGGTTTCCTTGCTGCAGGCTTCTTCGGGGACTGCTGCTGCAGGTACAAGCAAGGGGTATTTAAAGCGGTGTTGTGCTCAGCAGTAGGTCGTGTGGGTGGATTTGTCCCCACTGCAGTGCCTCTGAACTCTCACTGGTTTTGCCTTTTGTCAAGCACATGGCTCTGCCATCATTCCTTTTGGGCCTCAACTTGGGAACAAGTCGGAAGAAAAGGCAGGTTCAGCAAGGGAAGCTTCTATATCTAAAGGTGTCTAGCTGTGGGACTCAGGTTTTTGAGTGGAGCGTGCTGCCGTTAGGGGATTTCAGCTCAAGTTGCTTCTTTGTGATGGGTCCCTAGGGTTTGGGGCTATGTGCTCCTGAGCCCCATCTGCACAAGCTTGCAGAAGCGGCTGTGGCAGAAGGCTGTGGGGCCAGGACGAATGTTGAAGGAGCAGCCAGCGCTCTGTGGTACCTCTTCCCTTGAAGCCTCAGGGCTTTTTGGCAGTCACCCTGTAGGCAGCATTGCTTTCTGCTTTTCCCTTTCCTTGTCTTTGCATTTCTTAGTGCATTTTGATATGAGAAGGGCTCCAACAGCTGTGCTGCTCCCTCAGGAAATATTGTGATGAGAGGGGGACAGCTGTTGGTAGTGGTTTCTGCCAGGATTTTTCCATTGCAAAGATAGTTGCTTAGCACCTGCAACTTCTTGCATGAACGCTGCCTGCAACAGAGCAGTGTAGCAAAGGTGTCTCCATGGCTGCTGGGGTGCTGCATTTGCTTACAGGACAGGGAGAGAGCAAACCCTTTGTTAATAACACGATCACTTCTCTTGAATTCCTGTAGCATGTAATTCCTGAGCGAATAAGAGCAAAAGCTCTTTCTTCTGGGTTTGATTTTTTCATTGCTTTGGCTTGAGGAACACAAATTTATACAGTTCTGCTTTTACTCTGCATTTTTTTTTCCTAGGACGCTCTTTTCAAGCTCTCTTGAAGTGGCAAAAACCTTTGGGAGTTGCATAGGCTGCTGAGGAATTGTTGTTTGCTTTAAAATATTCAGTTTCTATTGGAATTACCAAACAAAACATTTCAAAATCATTATGTCCTTAAAGTTTTATTTATATAACATACATTTCTGGCTAGATTTGACCTGAAAATATTTGCTTTAACTGTTCTGTTTAGCATATGTTTGCTTAAGAGAGTAAAGAAGGAGCAAGAGATGTGAAAATCCAAAATAGTGAATGATAATGTTGTTATTTAATACTTTGGAAAGCAAAGCCAACTTTTATGATGACCCAGATTTGACAATGGGGTCACACACTGAAGCCCTTCCCAAAAGAAAAAAAAGCAACCACCTTTGGTATGTAGCATTATAAATTGGCATAAAAATGACCTGGAGTTCAGAAATGAAATGACAGAAGGGAAACTATGAGCGAGTTACTGTGAATATTAACTTTATTGTACCACTTGCTCCAATGTAGCTGCCTTCTCAGTATCAAAAGAGGGCACCCAAGGGAAAAAGAGGCAATACTTTAAAAGCTAAGCAATGGAAACCCTGTTGTTCACTGGAAATCACAAGTGTGCCTCATTACATTAGGAGAAATGTTAAAAAGCTGAACTGAGAAGGTGATGAGGTAATGTTTAGATGAATATCTGTTGTTTAAAGCAGCTATGTAAGGAAAAATGGTGTTCTAAGAACATGAACCCAAACAGTTCTGGAAATCAAATAATAGTTAATTGTCTGGAGGTAGGTAATACTGAGAAGGATACTCAGGTGTACGTACATGGCTGCGGAGAGGTGGAGAATCTCAGAATTTACCAGAATTTATCTGTGGAAGTGACGCTGCTGTTAGAACAAGAGGAAGCCACCTAAGCCCTGACTCTGGTTGTGGAGATAAGCATTTCTGTCCAAGGCATTTCCTATAAATATTCAGTCTGTGGCTTATTCCACCAAATGATTGTTCCGTTTCATAAGATTCACCCATATACAAAGTCTTCCAGTTCTGAGTGGGTTTGCCTTGTGAGGAGGGAGCATTCTCCAGGAAGTGGGATTTCACAAGGAAGTTGCATTTTCCTGTGGCACCCTGCATTTCACATTTCTTCCTGCTGCCATTTGGCATCTCCAAACCTCAGGGGGTGCTGGGGGTGGCTGCAGAATATTTCGTCTTGATGGAGGCTCAGATATAGGGCACATTTTGGAGAAGACCATAATAACTGGATGTTAGCAGCTGAAAAACTGTTAGGTTTGAATCCCTTAGCTAAGCCAAGAGCTACCCTGTGTGTGTCTTGTCAGCAACTGCATCAGAAGGAAAGTTGTGTTTCAGAGGCAGCTTACCATGTCACACCTTTCAGGGCTTGGCACCGTTACGTATTCTGCTGGGATTTTTTTTCCTGTCCGGAAGAAGATGTGGTCTTGGATTAGAAGGATAGCAGTGAGCTGGCATTCCAGTTACTCTTTCCTACAGGATACTCTGTGCTCAAGACCAGATGCTATCAGTGTAGGAGAAGCAAGGGTTTGGTTTGAGAGGAGCAGGCAGTTTGTTTTACTGACATCCGCTGGTGCCTAACGTTGCCTGTCGCCATCTGCTTGCTGGAGGGGATCTTCAGCCAGGGGGCAAGGAAGCTGGTTAAGGGGGCTGCTGTTTTTTGGCAGCTTTGTGCTAGGGATGGTGGGCTTGGCCTGACACTGAGAGTGGGTAGAATGTCTCCATATTCTTCCAGTCAATGGTAAAATATGATAAGTTTTCCTAAGCAAGTGCACAGTGAGAAGGATTTCGCTCAAGTTTGTGGTTAACACTTTGTAAGGAGTTGGTGCTCAGGGGGATCGGTCTGGACCACGGTGCAGGAGCTGTACAAGTGGACTGAGGGCATGCTGGCCCCCACCTCGCAGCTTTCATGCTTTTGGCCCAGGATGCCGTGAGCTGAGGAATGAAGAAGAGAAAAAATGATCAAAGTGACAGCTAAAGAACAAATCCTCCTGACATAAATACTGTCCCTCTCATCAGCCCTTTTCCATCGCACAGCACCAAATGCTTCCAGTTCTGTTTCCTATATCCATGCAGATGCAGTTTGCCTTGTGCTCAAGGGGGCTGGCTCTACCCTCATGGTTCTCACATTTCAGGATGGGGAGAAAAACCTGTGTCCTTGCTGAGCTGCTGGCTGCATGTCCTGGCTCCACAGCAGAGGAGAGATGACGTGTCAAAGCGCTTCACTCGGCTGGGCTGCCCTATTCCTTTTTAGCCCCTCTCCTGTTTCCCTCATTCTAGAGGGGGAGATTGTGTTATTTCACTATCCCAACTCTTGTAGGTGGCGGAAGCGTGTGTTTCAGCATCCTATGCCCTGGTGGTTTCTGTGGGTGTAGAAACAACCGCACTTTTACTGTAACAAAGCCCTGCGTTTTTGGCTCTCCGACCAAAAGCTGCCTTGGCTTCGTGCCCTCCAGCAGCGAAGCACCCGAGAGCGGCCAGGGCTCTTGGGGAAACCTACAGAAAGCTGCTCTCGCTCTCAGGGAAAGGCAAAAACGGCACGGAAAGACGGGGGCCGGGGCTGGGGCTTCGTCCCGGGGGCAGCTTTCCAGCAGAGGGCCCCAGCGCAGCGCCGCCGGGCCGGCAGCCTCGCAGCCCCTTTGCCTGGGGAGCCTCTCCAAAGGTGTGGCATCATGTACGGCTATCGTAGCGGCAGGATCGCTCACGTCTCTCAAGCAGACGCGATGTATTATTAATTATAATCGCATCAAGTACCCGTAGCAAAACCGTAAGTCTCTGGCTTTCAGTTCTGTTTCTCTTCAGCTGGATATTTTCCATCAGCTCTCATTTCTGCCTCCTTCGAAAGATGAAAGTGTGACCCTGTGCAGGGGAAGTCAGCAGGAATGTGACGATTTGCTGCTTTGGCCCTGTCTGCGGTTGCATGGTGAGTGGGCAGAAGCTCAGTCAGGATGCTGAATTAGGACTAATGGAGATGGAAAAGTCAGCTCCGCACTGAACGGTGTTTTCATGGCTAACTGAGGCAGGACTATCAGAAAATGCAGAACCTGCTAATCGGGTTTCAGAAGCCAACAGGTTTACTTGCATTATACCTTTACCAACCAGTTATCAGCAATCCTTGTGGAGATGTGACCTATCTGGAGTTCCTGGGAAGTGGTTTGGTGATTTAACACCAACCTTGAAGCCACTTGGGTGACTTGAAGTGGGGAATACAAATATTGGAGCTACAGGATTGTTTTTCATGCTTGCCTGTATAAATTGACACTATTGGACTAATTCAGCTCTAATACTGAGCTCATTGTGTAATGGAGGAACTCATTCTGCAGAATTCAACAGCTAGAGCAAGCTGCATTCCTGTATCTTTTAAAAACAAAACAAATGCAACCCCAACATCCTTAGGAGTAGCCATGACCGAGAGCTGAGTCCTGATGACACGCCTGACTGTTATTGCTCGTATTAAGAGGATTGCCTGCACGCACAGGCGTTTCCAGGGTTGAGCCTGCTTTTGTCAATGATGACTTAGCACTGACCATTTGTCCACAAAGTAAAGAAGACACAAAAAGCCTTGTAGGCAAGTGTAGCGGTAGTGTCTCTGCACCTAGTTCTTTCTATTGAAATGGTTTTATCTTGTGAAACTCCTTGATTTGCTCAGAATTACTCCTGACTTAATCCAGTGCAAATATTTTTTCACGCAGTAGTCTCCACAAAACCCTGGAAATACAGGAGCTGCCAGTTTCCATCTAGTTCAGCATTGTCTCTGACATGCTGTGGTCAGCACGAGCGGCTTCCTAGAAATCTACCAGAAATTCTGCAGGATATATTTATGGAATAACCTGCTCACAGGCAAAGGTTTTTGTTCTTACCAATTGCGCTGAGCATGTGCGTTTATGTATTTTCTGCTTTTTACCATTGTAACTTTGGCCATTCTCATTAGACATACAAATATCAAACGTATACATAAAAATGTCAAATGCTGTCACTGATGTGCATTTTTCTGACATTCTCAGAAAAATTGATGCTATTGGACTAATTCAGCTCTAATACTGAGCTTATTGTGTAATGGAGGAACTCATCCTGCAGAATTCAACAGCTAGAGCAAGCTGCATTCCTGTATCTTTTTAAAACAAAACAAACGCAACCCCAACATCCTTAGGAGTAGCCATGACCGAGAGCTGAGTCATGGCTACTGCGTCAATTGTATGCTTGTCCAGCATACAATTTTTCTGACATTCTCAGAAAAATTGTGTGCTGGACAAGAAGGCAGAAGCGTAACTTGTGTATATCAGTGGACATTTAGCTGAATGTGGCAGCCTGTCCTGTGCAGTTGTTTACGCAGGCTGTATCGCCTTTGTCGTGAGTTGGAGGCTTGGTTTAGTGATGGCTAGGCTTCAGGAAGGCCATTGGGACACAAAGCCACACCTTGGCTTTGCTACGTCTTTGTGTGCAGGGCTGAAGCTAGTGGACTGAGAAGGTGTGTTTGAGCAGCCAGCTGGAGCCTTCACAGATCAAACTGCTTCTCCAGTGCCCTTTCTGTGAATGGGAAGTTGGCAGGCTCTACTCCAGAGTGACGAGCACATCTGAGTTTATTAGATCAAACAAACAAACTAAAAACCACACTGGAAACAACTGGATGATTTTTTAAGAGGGACTATGTGGGCCAGAGTGTCAAGTCCTGTCAAAATGTGCATGCACATGGTCGTACGAGCTGGGTCCAGCTAGTGGCTTTGAGTGTGCCCATCACACTGCCGGCTGGGACTATTAGGTCATTTTACTTGGGCGTTTCTGTGTATGTAGAGTGCGCTCATTTTCAAACTTGGCTGAGATAGCTGCCTTGGCTCTTGATGTAAGGACTCTTGGAAATGGTTTTGGTAGGGTTTTAGATCATTCTGTGTAGTGATGGTGTATCTAAAAGACTGTCTGAAAATCATGCATCATAGTGCCAAAACACTTTATTTTTTTTTTAGCCAGAAATATAAATGCGTAGGTTTAAAATAAGAGTATTTGAAAGTGTAACAAACCATGAGGAAATGGAAGTGCAACGGGAGTTATTGAGATTTGTTACTGAAATAGTGAGCTAAGAGCCAGCTGCCCAAGGCAAGCACCAAGAGGGGCTTTACCGAGGGAGCTCAAAGCCGTGTGTGAGGGAAGAATTTGCTAAGTAGAAACAACAGCGATCTCCTGCAGTAGCTAACGTCTGTTCTTTGGGACCTTTCCCTTTTGTTTGTAGGTATAAGTGAAGTTGTAAGAGTGCAAACTGGGAATATCATTAAAAGTTAAACCATGGTGAGAGTAAACCTTGGCGCTGGGCTGCTGGCACGGGGCAGGATGTAATGTGGGGTGGGCTGGAGCTTGGCTCTGGAAAGCCTCTCAATGCAGTTAGTGCCTTTCTTTTGTTAACACGGGGCTGTCACTGGCTGGAATGAAACATGGCTCAGAAAGACTTGGCTGTCACAGGCAGCTGAAAGCCTTTGCTATGCTGTCAGCGACCCACTGCAAACCCACTGCTGGCTTAGAAACAGCTACTTAAAGGACAGGAGTTCCTAAAGTGGAGCTGTGCTCTCCAGACCTACAAGAGTCCCATTTTCTGTCCGTGTCCCTTGCTGTTCTGCCGCGAGCCTCGGCGCTGGGAACTATCCGGGGGCTCTCTCACCTGTCCCTGAAGCTTTGGGGTACGGCGATGAGCGCGGTCTTGCTGCAAGCTGCTCTTGCTCGCAAACCGCTAATTGCGCCGCGCCCGGCTGCGAGGGGCCGCCGGCAGCCCCCGGCACCTGCCCGGGGCCGGGAACGGGAACGGGGTTGGGGCCGGGGGCCGGCCGAGCTTTCCCCGGCCGGGCGGCAGGCGGGGGAAGGCTCGGCCGGCCCCCGGCCCCATCCCCGGCCCCGCAGACTCCTCCTCCGGGCTCCCCGCCCCGGGGCCCCGTGACGCCGCGCCGCTGCCCGAGCGGCCGGGGAGGGAGCGGGGGCTGGGATGGGACGGGATGGGAGCGGGCGAGGGGACGGCCGAGCCCGCGGGCGCCTTTAAAAGCGGCTCTGGCCGGCCACCGCCACAACAGCCGCTTCTCCCGGCGGCGGCTCCGTTCCCCCTGCCCTCCCGCTAGCAGCCCCCGGCCCGGCGGCTGTGCGCGCCCCCGGGCGCACGGGTGCGGGTGGCCATGCCCCGCAGCGCCTGCTGAAGCCTCCCCGCCGTCTCTTGCCGCTCGCCGCTTTCCTCTCGCCGCTCCGCCGCCGCCCTGCGGCCCCCGCCCGCCGCCAAGCTGGAGGAACGCCGCAAGCCCGAGCCCCGCAGGTGAGGCCCCAGCATCCGCTCTCCTGCCCCCGGCCGGGCTGGGCTCGCACCCCAGCCGCAGCCCCCCGGCGCTCGGAGCGACGCGGAGGAGCGATCCCCCCTCGCCCTGCTTCCTACAGGTCCCTAACACGCCCAGCTCGCCGTGCCGGTGGGTTAGGCACGGCGCTTTTTTTCTGCTTTTAATTTATCTGCGCTTTAAGAAGTTGTCAGCAGCGCCCGCTCCGAGGAAATGGTGTTTCCTCGCAAGTTTGCAGTGCGCCGGCTGGAGGCTGGCCGTACGGTGGTATCTTCCCTGCTCTAAACCGGCGGAGGAGAGCTCCTCGCTTCTTGTCTTTCCCTTGTGTGAGCTTCCTGCTTCGAGCGGCACTCCAGAGGTGCTCTCTGCTCGAGAGCCAACATGGAAATGGGACTTTTTAATCGTGCTTTCACTCACACATACCTTTGTTGGGTTTTTACGCCAACGTTAATTATTACTGCTTTTCCCCTCTGGTAGGAGCGCATCCTTTGAGCACTTGCTTCCAAAAGAAGCTGGCGTACTTACACCGGCTTCTTGGGGTGCCCAGTTTTGGGGGGCAGAGGAGGTGGCCGGGGTCCCGCAGGTGCCTCCAGCCCCCCAAAGTTGTAGGGCTCAGGGAGCCCCAGGCACGAGTCACCGTGCAGCCATCTGTACGTGCAGGAGGGGCTCCATTTATTCATTCTGCAGAAGTGCTCCTGGAAGGAAAGTTAGGTGCATGGAGGTAACGAGGCTGGGCCCTAAGGCAAGCAGTAACAGCTCCCTCGGAAAACTCTTCCACTAGTGGAGATAGTTACACTCTTTTGTTTCACAGAGACACAGTTTACTTTCCATCTAAATTGGCATTGTGCTTGTAGGCTGCTAACTGCTTGGTGGCTTTGGTGTTCTGGATATTCCTGAAATGTACAAATTTACAATTTAAAAACAAAAAAAGCTAGCTGCATTTAACAAAATGCAAGAATTGTGTGTTGTGTGCAGCAATAGAATTTGCCACTTGCTAATTGCTGATGTGATAGTCTGCAGGAATATGCCTGGTTTTTACTTTGGCTGGTGTTCAAAAGGAAATTATTTGTGCATTAAGAGTGAGGTACAGACACCTCCCCCCTCCAGCAACAACAAGAAACCCTTAAGGCTCCCAAACCCAAGCAACTATTTCATGGTAGAATTAGTTTTGTCGTAATAATTTCCAGTCATATGCTGAGTGTTTAAATGGGGTTGTTTGCATCGCCGTGTGCGCTCGTCTGCGTGCTTGCTTGCGTGAACTGACCAATTTGTATTGGTCTCTGTTCATCCTCTCGCCTGTGATCCAGTGCTGGAGCAAGTGCTGGAAGAGTTTTCCTAGTGACTTCTATCATGCCAGAAGATTTTAGGGTCTAGTTTTGAAAGGCTTTATTTCAGCTACTGACTTCAGTTCTCAGTAAACTAAACAGGATGGCACTTCGTCTGCCTGTGAGCCTCAGTGTCATCTGAGGGGCGAGTGTTAGTACAATCTGCAGTGATGCATTTATGTGCTCCCCCCGTTCAGGTGCAAATGAGAAGTAAAATTACTCTTATATTTCCAAAGAAATATGATGGGAGGCATTTGCTTGTTGAATTTCCTTCACTCCTGGAAGATGGGAATTTCACGTTTGTAAAAGTAGTGAAGTAGTGCCTGGACTTCAGGGAGGAGGCTACGCTAAGCTGCATTTCCAAGCTTTCTATGGGCTGACAACTGTAGAGGAATTACTGATCGCTTAGAAGGAGTTGACAGCTTTGTGCCTTGCTGTTGTCCAGAGGTGAAAGTGGGGTGTGAAAGAAATTTGGCTTTTTTTTTTTTTTTTTTTTTTTTTTTCTTTTTCAGTGGGAGGAAAGGAAGGATGAACAACTTCTCATTTGTGTGCACAGGGCATTCCTAGCAAGTTAACACCTTGTGCGCATATCCATTCAGCTCCTAGCAAGGTCCGGCAGTGTTTCCTGCAGCTGATGACCATGAAGACTTTTTCCTTTAACCTTCCATGTTATGGTTTTAAATCTTGAGACGGGTGTGCAGTCAGAAAAATCCCTTATATACTTGTGTTGCATTCTGATGTTGTTCATAGGAGGGTTTTAAAAGGAATTCAGTAAGGGAACTTTCAATGCGCTTTTGCAATCCTACTGTCTGAGTAGGGCAAATGCTTCAGTTCCTGATGTCTTATGCTGATAAGAAAAGGTCAAATTTGTACATAAAGTGCACTTCAAAGGACATCATCCCTGTGAGAAGGGAAAATCTGTAACTCCTGTTCTCTGATCTACCTACTTATCAGAGAGGGCGCCTTACTCACGTACAGACGTGTTCTTTCAGCAGTGGTGGAGAAGCAGTTTGTGTTTCCGTCTGACGGATTTTTAACTATACTGCCACCTTGAAGACCTGCAATAAATAACAAGCTGGAAGGTGCTTTGGGCAGGGATGTGAATGAAAATTACCATGTGTGGGCATCAAGAGGAAAACCTACGTTTCTTTTTCTGCCAATAAGTTTGCTAGCCTATATTTTCAGGTAGCACTTGTTAGAGTCAGAGATTTTGTCCTGCAAAAGACAGGCAATTGTGAAGGTGACATGTTTCCTCAATAGAGGAAGGATTTCCTGGGTGAAAGCAAGGTGGATCTGTGACAATGCTTATTCATGTGGGTACAGAAAGTGATGCTCCTCCTGCGTGAACTGTGTGCCAGTCTGGTAGAGTGGATTTGGCCTTTTGCCTGTTACTACACTGTTATATGGAGCACATGTTCCTGTCAAGAAAGCAATTAAAGTTCTGGTTAGTGTCAGAGTTCCTTCTTACAGGTTGGGAACACCAGAGGACTTCAGACTGGGTTTAGAGATGCCTTCTTGAAAACAAGATTTGCAGCATTCTAACTCTGGTGCCGTGGCATTGGGCCGTGACTTCTGTTGCACTGGTAAAAATGAATTCATTGCCTCACCAAGATAGCGTCCATGTCACTCTTCAGTGACCTGCTTTACATGTACTTTCTTTGTGTGTTAGGTTTAGAATTTGGAGCCTTGCTTTGAGGGAATTAAAAGAGTTCTGATAACTGCTATCAGGTTTTCTCGTTCCAAGTCAATTAGCTGCTTCCAGCTTCACATCCATTTAGAAGGCTCAAAAGGAGTGCTCTTTGAAAATCCAGTAATAGCAGTTTACAGTTAATATTGATAAAGGAGTGTGTCTCTGTGGGTAGCCTGATGTCATTGTGCTAGTCTGGTAGAAAGGAAAGCTTTTCTTTTGAGCTGCTTGTAAACAACTCGAATGGGAAGGTAGAGGTATTTCTCTTTAAGTATCTTTAGCTGTATGGCTTGAAATGAAAATACAGCAATAATATTATTATCAGGGTTCTGGCAAAGTCCTGCTACCATTCAAAGCAGTGCTTCCTCCCTGCCCTTGAACTTTGAGTTGCTGCAGCATCTCATTTCTACTGACTTTGCTCAGGGTTGTATGTTGTTTGTGGCAGGAATACTTTTTATTGCTGTTGGACAGCACTGAAGATGGTTATGGCACCCAGTTACATCATAAAACCGCATACGGCCAAAGTTAAAGACCAGGGAATGTAAAGAAACGTAGTTGAATCTCTTCCCCAGCCTCTCTTGGTTGGAGCTGTGCCATCATCTCCCTAGACCTTCACGACTCAATATTGAATAGCAGCTTTGAGCAGTGGCCGCAGTCTTCAGGGTCAGAGCTCGCATGGAAATGGAGCTCAAGGATGATATAACATGGAATTAACTGTTAATGTTAGCCTTGGATATTAGCGCAAGGCATGTCTTATGATGAATATACCTCCTGTGAAATAAAAGTGCTTGGCACAGTGTCTAGTATCTGTTTACCTGGATATTCCGTTGCTTGGAAGTGCTCTTGCCTTCTGGGTCTGGGAGACACCCATCTAAATGCAGCCTGTCCATTGCATCGGGCACTTCTTAACTGAATGACTCTGATGCTCTGCCGAGCAAGGAAAAGCACATGGTATCATCTGTCTTCTTGGTTTTCATTAAGAGAAAAGATAGAAATGTCTTTGAATTTACTCTCCTGCAATTACTAGTTTTTCACATAACTTTTGAAGTTGCCGCAGGAACTACCAGTGGAGGGAATGGCCATTTGTGTGGGTTTTATGGGACTAGCAGAAACCTGAGAAATACAGCTCTCAGTTTTGTTTGGATTGGTATTGCAGGTTTCTGTCCAAATTTATAGCCGTGTAAGTAAATGGAGGGTAAATCTCGTAGCAGATGATGGTCAATCTGTGAACCACACTGCTGTGTGAGTATGACTGATCCTCTTGGGGTCATCGAAGGTGAGTGCCAACAACCCTACTTTCAACATCGTTTCTCACCAGAAACGTCAGAAGAGGCAATCTGACTTCACCAAAATCAGAATCCTTTTCATTTGTGGCTCAAATGAACTTTCAACATCAGAATTGCAGAAGTTTGGGCTGTTAGCAGAGCTAATCCTGCTTGAGGAATAAGAGGAAGACGGAAGGGGGAAATGTGTGTTTTGTGTGTGTGTGTGTATAAGAGAGAACCAGTTAAGGTTGTTGGTGGTAGTGTCTTCTAAGCCACAGCATTTCAATTCCTAGTTGTATTGTACAGCTGCACTTACAGGGAGAAAGGTTCATACATCTATTTTGCTACTATATAATATATGCTGGCTAAATACTATGTATTTAACACAATTTGAAGTAAGTTTTAGTTGTCCTTAAATGAGCCCTGATCCATGTGTCTCGCACCTTGAAGTGAGTCTTGAATGTTTGAACTCGATGATGGGGACTGTTCAAATGACTTTTTTCAGAGTGAGGTTTAATAAAACAGCTTTATTCCCCCATTAAACATAGGTTCAAAAAAATGTTTCATTCAATTCTAATGTTACCATGATAACTGAAAATACTTTAAGATATTCTGAAATTTAAAATGCTGTCTTAATGCATTACACAGCATTGATAATAAAGCCATACCTGCAAGGTACAGTCCACAGTGAATATTTCCTCTGGGTTTCAGAGGAGAAAGAGATGATCCATCCAGAAACTATGGAACAAATAGCATTTATTTATAAATTAGAGCAGGTTTGTCTGTGTTGCTGCTTTTTAGGCTTATTCAGGGACTGCTTTTTCAGCTTCTCAGTTACTATTTTCACTTCCATTAGCTACAGACTTCTTTGCCTTAGGATTTCTGGGGTGGTTTTGAACTTTGTTTTTTCATCAGTTTGAGTGTTCATACTGCTAAGCTGGGAACTTGGATGTTTCCATGATCTGCCTAGCTATGGACACAAATAACTGGGTGGCAAACTGTGCTCTGAACTGTGAGGGCCACGGTGGGAATACCTTTTTCTGACCTGTGAAAAGTGACCACTGCTCATCTGCCGAATTAATGAAACAGGCTGAAATTTTGTGTGATTGTTCCCCAGCAGAGATGTAATTTTGTGTTCTTTTATAAGCTGTCACAAAGAGCTGGTGTAATGCCAAAAGCCTAGTGGGTTTGCATGTGCAACAACTTTTTCTAATATTTATATTAATTCACTTCAAGTTGACTCCTCTGGTTTATCTTATCTTCTTCTGCTACCATTTTCTGAACAAAACATGCAAATCTTTTTAAATTGAAGTCTTTGTCTAAGTACAAGTTTAGTCAAAGAAAATGAATGGAGTCTTGCATGTCAGATAATGACCTTTATTAAAATATTCATGTTTTGTCCATTTTGTATAGTAGGTGCAGAAACAGAACTTGCCTGTCATCCTACTTGGTGTGTGCAACTTCGAAATTAGAATGCTTCCACCTTAAGTTTCTTTATGCTTTTGCTTTATTTTAATAACCTCTTGAAGTTTACTGATCTTAGTCTCTAGTCTCACTTCTTAACCTTGAACAAAAGGTTGCAGTTAGCAGCTTTTATTGTACCTGTGACTATATAACGCTTCAGAGACATCATCAACCTTTATCCGTAAGCATGGAGATTTTTCATCAAGGTTGCTAAATATAATAAGACTTTGTGTTTAGATTTGAAGTTGGGAAATAGTTACTCAGTAGCTCAAGGAAAAGTAGTGTTTGAGCATATTAAACCTTCTCCGTTGCACTAGAATTGAATACACGTATACGGGAGCTGTACATGTAAATCTTACTTAGGTCTCATAGTTGGCAAATTTTGTGCTAATTAAGTGAATTTTACCCAAATTGTTGTGAAACTTGAATAGTCTGATATCATTTCCACATCTGACAGTTCCTGCTTTCAGCAGACAAACAGAACAGCTAAAGAACAGTAGCACTGTTAAATAGCCCAGCTTGTGTGTCTTTCAAGGCAGAAACAATAATAGCAATGAAGAAATAGATGGGTGCTTTGTTCTCTTCTGTCCCCAATGAAGCTTCGTTCCAAAGCCTTAATGGCACAACAATACAGCATGTAGTGCCCTGTGAGTAGTTTCACATAAATCGTTTAACATCTCGTGATCTATTAGGCCTGGGTTGTGAATAATAACTGAGTTTGAGAAGCAGTGCCCTGGGTGAAGGGTCAATGTGGTGGGATGTGGAAGTGGTGCTAGATGCCCTTGTAATGCTGCTGATACGTGTGCTTAAAACAGCGGTGAGCTGGATGGAGCTGAGGTCAGCATCTGTATCAGTGCACAGAGAAGGTTTGGAAATCCAGAGTCTCAGAACAGTGGCCCTGATTTTCATACCTTCCTTGTGGTTCATGATATGGATCATGGGATGTTGACTTCTGTGGGGCTGTTCCCTTAATCCCACAAAGCACAGGTGACTTCTGCCCTTGGAGCAATTGAACTGATGGAACTTCAAGGCCAGCTGAAGTGCTTTGCTGGACTGAGGTCTGTGCAACCAGCTCCAGTGCTATGAGCGAGAGAAGCATGTAGTGAGATAGTGCAGTGAGTGAGGAGAACTGGCAGAACTGAGCCTGAAGGGTGAATGCCAACCTTCCCTTTATTCGGTGTATGAACAAAGTCTGGATGCAACCATAAATTGCTTTTGAGGTGAGGTTGGAAATTGGTTGAAGACCTGTGCAAAGTATTCAGTGCATCCTTGACTGGGACTTTAAGGGTGGTGGTAGAGTTTCTGTTTCAAGTTACAGAGTTCACCTGTAGTACTGTCAGATAGTATCTCTAATTTTGCTGAGAAAACATCTTGAATAGACAGATGGTGTTAGCAGACTATTAGGTTTAAATGGTTTCTGTTCCAGAGTGAGTTTACGTCTTCAGTATGTTACTGACACATACATCACCCAAATGTGCTCAGAAGAAAAGATCGTTCTTCCTAAAGAGCAAGTACATCTTCTGAAGGAATATGATAGATGTGAAGGTTTTCCCATTGCTGTGTAAATGCTTCTTACTCAGCTGGAAATAGTATTTGGCCTTTTTATAAACAGTATGTGATAGGTTTACTTATTGGATGGCTGCCGTTAGGGTTTTAGAAGGAAAGGCAGCGTAGCTCCCACAACTTCTGCCTTCCCTGGCATAAAAGCTTTGAGGGTGCTTTCTGTGGCCTATTTTACACCCAACTGTGCCTAGAGAAGTGGATTTTGACATTGTGATAGGATGAATCTGAGTCCTGAATATGGTGTCACATCAGACAAAAGAGGGTTTGGGTTAATGTAGTAGAGGAAAAGGTGAGCACGTGACTTTTCTGTTTTGAAATTGGAAAACACTTCCTTCGATTAACATCTTAATCACTGACACTTCACTCTGTTGAACTTACATAGCTTGTGTAACTGTAGAAGGACTTAAGGTTTTAACATTTAAATGGAAAATAGATCTATTCAGAAAGAGAGTGCTTTTAAAAATTATGTTACATGGGTGAAGGAAGCGTCTGAAGTAAATTTAGCTAAGCCTTGAATGCAGAATGAAGGAAGGCTGAGTACTCTAGGAGACTCAGTAGATTACTTTGTGTCCCTCGGATACGTGACTGAAAACGTGGAGGTCTCGTCTCGTTCCTGTTGCGGTGAGAATGACTGTCCCAGTGGGCTGCAGGAGAAAGGACCAACCTGTGGCACACCCAACTCTGTCACTGCCACTGTCACTCTTCTGCTTGGAGCTTGAGTCTACGAGTAGGTGTGTAAGCATGTGAAGGCCGACGGTGCAGCTTCCCTTGCTCACAGCCTTGCTTTCCAGGTGGAGCATCCACGTACCATGCCTACGCAGAGACTGGCTCACGATGTTGGCTGGTGTGCCACAGTGTACTGGCTTGGTGGCGTGAAGGAAAAGATGGGTCTGCTGGGCTTTGTGGTAGGCCTCGAATTTTCCTTCGGAGAAGTGCTCGGAAGCTAAGGCTGAGCGCCTGCTCGTGTGGAAGGAATGTCAGCAAGCCTGGGCTTGAGTGCAGGCTTGGGCCCGCGCTTCGCTGACAATGTAGGCAAGCCCAGGCACCCTTCCTTCACTTCTGTGGGCACTGAACTGCAACTGTGATGCTCTGGCTGCTCAGTTCCATGGGTTATCCCTGTTGGCAGTATAAATTAAAGGAGTGGGCATGTAACCATTTCATGTTATTACAGTGTAAATGTTTCACAGAAGCAGTGAAATGGCAGGAATTGCTGCAAAAGTGAAACCTTATTTTTAAAGTTTGATTTGGATCACCCATCTCTTCTCTTTGCCAAAAATGCACTGTATATTTTCTTGTTGAAAGGGAATACACTGCAAAACAACTCCGTGGAAATCCCAGCTGTGTCTTACAGTGTCAGAATCCTCTCTGGACAATGAGTAAAGGGAGATCATGTCTCCAGCTTTTACAGTAATTACTCAAATGAAAGATCAAACTAGAGGAGCTCAGAGCCTGTGCAATTCTTTGAAGGTTAGGTATAGAATTTATAAAAAAGCATTGCAAAACCCTCTTATGGTCATCATGCTGAAAATATATCTGCTGGCAAGTAACTTGAAGGTCCTTTGAGCCTTCAGTGCAGAGAGAAGCAGGAGTGCATAAAGGCTTTGGCGAAGTCTGCAAACTTCTGTTATTATTTTTCAACAAATGAAGCCATCTTTTTTAAACCTCTTTCTGCCTTTTTAATCCCTAATTATGAGTAAGACACCTTTGCTTAAAGTATTCCTGGTATGGTGATGCCCTGGCTTGCAAACAACCTAGTATTTTTCTGGGGAGGCTTGCTTCGTAACTCGGGAAGGGTACCTGCTATTTTCCAGGAGGAGTTCAGTACTGTCCTGGATTTGACCCGTAATCTGAAATTCTCAGAATTGCGTATGTAGTTGTGAACTGTGGTATCAACCGAATTTCTCTGGCTTTGTTCCTCGACCAGTCATTCCACTCAGCAGGGCAATAAAAAATGCAAGATAATGGTGTAGATAACTGGGACTTAATATTATCATGGACTATTTTCCTTTTACCTTTAAACAGTCATATTGCAATTAGGTGCTGGGCATAAAGCAGTTCTTTGTTAACAGATGTCTCTACGAAATTTGTGACTACATCAAGTTTTACAGGCTTGGTTCAGCAGTAGGCGGGCCTGCTCTGCATTTAAGAAAGTATCAGCAGCTGGTGGTTAAGGTGTGTGTGACTTGGCCAGAGTTACCAAGAAGTATCTTTTATCTCTTTTGCTTATTGAGGACCTTATCTCTGGAAGGACAAAAGGCAGCTTCACATCCAAACTCTGTTGAAAATTAGCTGGAGTTAGGAACAGCTGCACCCTCTTTTGAAGTGAGGATTTCTAGTTAAAGATGACCAGTGAGGTTTGCAGGTGTATCAGACTTGTGCAAGTATAGTACGTGAGACTGCAGGTAGAATGTTTTAGGCCTGCCTGGGAAATTTGTGCATAGGGACTAAGAACCCTGTCATGTTTCTGGGGTCTGAAAGAGTATCAGCCACTGATACATACAGAGAGGAACTCACTCTAGTGACAGATCTGCTTGAGAGGCTGTGAAACAGCTACAAGAGCCTGTGTAATGTGAAGAGCCTTCCTTTGGCCCAGAAAGATGCAAATGGTCTTAACTTTTGTTGCTCTCTTCACGGGAAAAAATTTTTTTTCAAAGGCTATTCCTAGAGTGAATGAAGATGTCTGAAAGAAATAGCTGCGGTAGAGTCATGTTTTCTCTGCTCTTCCAGAAGTCTCCTTGCCCTTCTTAGACAAGCCTGTTAGGCACTGCACTAGTTTCTGGGTTACTGTGGAGGACCCGGGACCTCCTGCACCAGAGCTGCTCGTCAGTATCGCTGCTACTGGTTTCTTTCCACAGGTGGCTCTTCATGGCAATGATCACTAGAAAGGAGTTCATGAGAAGTAGCCATGAATGCTTTCTGGCAAGAAACTAGTTTTCAGCTCTGGGTTATTGTTTTGTTCTCTGTCTTGTTTTAAGCTGACATGAGTAAGTCTATTTTGGGCTGCCCTTAAATGGATGTCATCTAGAGGACAGTCTTGTTAAAACTTGGATGTTGCCTGCTCAGCAGTTCAGTTATGTGCTCTTGGCTGTGGTTGGTGGATACAGTAAATCCAGCTTTAGGGCACTTAGAACCAAATGAAGAATATTACTCTCCCATGAAGCAAAACATCAATCCAGCAGCAAACTCATTTTGCTGGTAAAGTGAGTTTACCATTTTAAATGGGTTAACTTTATGCAGGATCATGTGTTGTCTGCCTATACCACTCTACTTTTATGCTGTGTCATGTTCCTCCTGTCCTGGTGGCAAAAAAATCCCCTATCGCTTTGTTTGCTGACTAATACAGCAGAAATGCAGTCATGTGCCCCTGCGTGGTCGGGGCAAACTCACTTCTGGCTGATTGATAGTCTGCAGGTCCAAGATTAAAGATTATGGGCTTGGTATGTTCTTGACCAGCACCACACTTGAAAGTCAAGGTAGTAGGTTACTACGGCGTATCATTCTTCATAACTGTATCAGCTAAGCACACAGGAGAGCAAGGAGTGTTGCCTTAACGTCAGTGGCTTGCTCACTCTTGTCCCCTGCTGGGAATTTGGTCGGGAAGCGTACAAAATCTCTGCTTGCTTTCTTTGCAAGAGCAGTCAAGGGAGGGAATGTGTGGACGAGCTCTTCTGTGAGGCTAGTAGTCATGGCAGTGAGGTTCCCCCAGACTGTTTTATCCCAGCTCTTGGTGCTCCGTGACAGATACTTTTTCTAATCTCACTGGAAAAACCATGCATGTACATGCCCCTCTGATATCACCATATAAAATGCTGAGCAACAGAAAGGTTTCCCTGCCTGTGGCTGCAAGTCTGTTTAGTGATAGCTGGGGATCAAACACACTTGATTCTGTCTGATCCTAACTCCTAGGAACACACTGGAACAGTCACAACTCTGCTGTGGTGGTGCAGAATGGACAGACACTTGCAGTTGCGTTTCCCATGAATGATTCTTGTGGGTGTCATTCATAAAGGACCTGCATCCTTTGTGGGCTGGGGCTTATGCTGGCATAATCAGTATTTTGTTAAATAATTGGCGCAGTTAAGAGACAGAATGGCTCCCCGGGTTCATGATGCTGTGGGCTGTGATTTATTTTTTTTGTGTTGTTCTGACAGGAGCTTAAATTGGTGGAAGTGAGGAAATTCTTCTTTATTTCAGTTTCTTCCCAAACAGCTCTGAAATGACTTTCTTTTGCTTTGCTCTCCTCTCTGGCAATGTTTCTTCAGCAAATTTGTACAGCGTCTTGTTTTATTTTACTCTTCTCTTGCAGGTGGTGGAGGCAAATAACGGCATTTAGCTTGAAATTTGGCTGTTTGCATTTCTAGCTATTAGGTCTGCAGCAATTTTGATTGACTGTTATTAAATTAGCATCTTTATGCATGCACTGGGAATGATGCAAGTGTCCTCTTTCAGAAGAGATTTCATCTCCCTTGGGGGGCAGTCTCTATAAAATGTGGACAAGCAGTTGTTGCCAAGTGAAGGTGAGGTTGGCTTGGAGTGCTTTGATCACTGAACCCCCTGGTTTTTGTTGCTCGTCTAATATTTTTGGAGAAGTTTTCTTTCCTCTGTCTGGATTGTGCACACGCTGATGCTCAGATCTGGTGACTCTGCCTCGTCTGTCTTACTCTTACATCTGTGTGCTCTGATCACAATCTTTTTGATGCGATCTCAAATGTTATCGCGTCCTGCAGTGTCGAGTAACTGTTGCCTAATTTGTAGAAATGACTTATTCTTCCAGAGACTTTCATCTAGTCACCAGTTCCGGGTTGCAGAGATCCATTCCCCCCCATCATTGCAGGAGGATTTCAGCGATGAGCAGTTCAAGAAGTTCCTGCCCATGGCATATGGTTCTGTGCTGCTCAGTTGTGCCACGTGGCCTGCGTGTAAGGTTGACTATTGAAGCAGATTTCAGTAATCATCCCTGTTAAAAATATCCTTTATGCTGGATTACGTTTTTGAGACCAGCATATCATGAAACCTCCTATCGCTTCGGCGTGCTGAGTATTGGATCAGAGATGCTGCAGCTGCACTATGCGAAGTGCTGAGTGCGCATTAGCTCCATTGGCTGCTTTGGATGTGTCCAAAACATTTAATACAACCAGGCTTTCTGCCTGGTAGGGGCTGCCTCTGCCAGAGCAGTTTTGTGCTGGATCAGGTATTGTCTGTCCTCCTCATAGCAGAAAGCTGGCTTGTCTCAGACCTGGTATTAGTGTCAGGGCCCAAAGTTTTGTGATGTTTTTCTGCACCTCAGAGGTGCTTGGGGAGGTGATGGGGAGGAAAGCGTGCAGCTCTAGGAGCTGTGCATTTGAGACTGTGAAGCTTAAAGGAAGGGAAAAGCTCCAACCTGTAATTGCAGAAGTGAAATTAAGATCTAAGCTGGTTTCATGCATTTAGTGGGGTTCTTGCTGTAGAGATGAGACTTTCCTCCCAAATAGTCACACGGGAGGACCAGCGCAGGAGCTGCTTGCTGGGAAGCCGCAAGTGAAAGCACTTGATTGTTTTCCCTGGAGAAAACCAGATCTGGGTTAATGGTGCCACTTGGTGTGCTGCTCCACCCCACATTGTACACACTGCCTGTTCTTTCGCTGAATGGGAAATGGACGTAAACCGAGGAACTCCCATTTCAGATAATGTTTTTCTTTCAAAAGGCAGTCTGGCAAGACCGAGAGACCTACTTCAATATCCTTGCCTATGGGCAGAAAACCCTGTATTAAATCCATGCTATCCAAATGTTGATTTTGACACTCTGTGTAGGTGTATTCAGCAGATGCTGGAAAGATTTCCCACAGTTGCTGTTTCCTTGTCTAGGTTTATATATCCGTGTCTATTTATATAGAGGTGTATACAGGTGCCCTGTTTTATTTGCGCTTTTAAAGTCTGCACTCAGTTTAAACTTCTTTGCTGAGCTGATGTAAAGTACATGCTTATGATGTTGCAGGCAGTTCCTAGTCCACCATACCTAGTCTTATGACATGATGCACTTCTTTAAAAGAGCTCTTACATGAGGCTTGTACAAAGAGCAACTACTCTATAAAACAGGGTTGGTTTTCAATACATCCTGGTTTGGTTGAAGAGCACACGAAAATGCTCTTGTAAATCAGCCCACTGGAGCACTTTCGTGTAAGGGTTACTGAACCTCAAGTCATGTACTATGTTATGAACTTGTACACACTGCCTAATTTTCTTTAAGTGGAGCAAACAAAAATTATGGGCAGCCAATTAGGCATGCAAAGCATAGTCAAATAAGATGCCTATAAGGCAAAAAACAGTAAGAAATCTCTTGCAGGACATGGCATTGTCACAGTAATAAGTGGCAGAAAAAAAAACAATCAGATCCTGCAGGCTGTCTTGAAGTAATTTTTATGTGAAATCTGCTGCAGCTTGTGGCTTTAAAAACGGACACCATTCTGTCTCCAGAGAAACCTTTTTTGTTTTATATTTCACGCTTCACAGAAAGTCAAGCAACAAAAATGCCTGGTTTACATTAGCTTCACGCAGATAAATTCATAATATTTGTAGTCAGAAATCACTGCTTCCTGTTGAAAGGGACATCCCATAAAGCTCCTATGTAAGCACAGTCTTGAATTCCTCTCACAGCATTTCATTACCCTCTCCTGGCTCTGGCTATGTTCCGTATAGCAGGTGTACATGGAAGACAACAGGAACCAGCACCTCAGCTCCAAGAGGCTGCCCTGGTCAGCTAGAGGGAATGCTTTTAACTGGTAGCACCTCAGGTAAAGTTGGATGAAATGTGGGCTTCTTGTTGGCTTCGTTTCAAGTTACCAATCCATGAGTTTCTTTAAGAGAAGGAAAGGAAAACAAACAGGCAGCTGACTTGTTTAGTTTTTGGAGTTGTGTCATTTTACTGTAAGCAATCTAAACATAGTAAAACAATGACTTCAGCTGCTGCACCTACCCTAGGATCCAGTGCCAATCCTCCCCCCCACCCCATTGTATTTCCCTGTATTTTGATAACATTACTTTCTTGTCTGTGCAGAAGAAGGCTCTTCTCTCACTAACGTTATTAAAGTTCTTCATAAACCCAAAAGAAAAAGATTCAATTTCACTCACTCCTAAATATTATTATTTTTTTCTGGTAGTTATTTCATTTTTGTGATGTATCCAAATTGAAGAGTTTTCTGCAGTTGACAGATTTAAGTTGAAATCCAAATGATACAATTTATTTTGTCAATGTAAATTTAGACAATTCTTACCCTGCTCTCATAGGCTTTACCTGTGAGTTGAGATAGACCTTTTGGAATTCCTGATGTCTCAGTCGTGAGAGTTTTTTAAAAAAAAGAACTGAAACTTGTATTTAAATCCTGTAATGGGGACTTGGGTAGCTTTAAATATGCTGAAGGATTTCAGCAAACGGGGGCCCAGCCATGGTTCCTCTTTAACATCCTAAGAAATCTTGCCTGTTTCAGAATTACCACAGAGCTTATTCCTTCTCAGAATAAAAGCAGCAGAACTTCACTCTGGATATAAAAAACAAAACTGAAAGCAAAAATATGCAACCAAATAATAATTAAAAAAAAAAAAACACCTCAACAACAAAACAAAAGCTGTAGGAGTACAACTGATCAGAATAAAGCAACTGGAGAAATGCAGTTGTTTACTGACTTTGTTGACTTAAGAGTTTGGGTTGATATCCCAATGAGATGATATCAATTAAAAATCATGACAAATTCTGTAATTTATAATTGCATTAGATTACATTACTCTGTTCCAAATCACTCCTGTCTAGATATAACAGGATTTATACTTAAAAAAGAGGCTAATGGTCTATTTGAAATCTCAGTTTCAATCCCCGAAAACACCTTTAGAGAGTGAAATATTTAATGTAACAACGAGGGGACTTACTTGGGCATTTAAAAGAACAAACAAATAATATCTCCCCCACCTCAATTTTCAAAAATGTCTCATTAATACTAAAATCACTGAGTAATCTAAATAACATGGCACAGGGATGCTGAACAAATGGGCTGCATTTTCCTGGGTGGAATCCATGTGACTGAGAAATTTCTGATAAATAACCTGTATAGGGGTGCTGTGTTCTACTTGATGCCGCATGTTTGGAGATGTTCAGTAGCCTTGCTGGTGTTTTTTGTTCGGTCTTCGCAGCCAGCTGGCAGCACAGTGTAAGTGGACGGGGAAAATATTTGAACAGAACGAACAGGCAGCAGTGTAAAGGTGAATGGCTGCTGCAGAACACACCCCTGGAGCACTGCTGGGGAGGCAGCCTCTGAATAACAGGTTTTTGGAGGGATGAAGAAGCACTGAGAGAATGTGTCTCATTAAGTGATGTTCTCAAGAGTATCATTGGACTTCCAAGGAAGGACTTGGAGCGAAGGGGAGGCAAGGAGCATGACCTCGGTGATTTACATTGGCTGTTGAGGAGCATACTTACCCTGTGCTTGATTCTCCTTTTTCCAAAGCCCCTTTAACAAGTGCACGTCGGTGTCAGTAAATGGAAGGCTTATGTCACTGTCGTGATTGAGAGATGTTAGTGAGTAGCAGAGAACCTTTGAAAAGACAAGTAACTAGATTATGCAGTTGTAAGATGATAACGTTGCAAAGCTGTCTTGCTCTTTGCTTCCTCCTTCTTTCCCTACAGCATGCACAAGTAACAAGCAAGCATGTCACCTGCATCGTGGTCTAATGCATGCAGCCCGTCATTGAAGCTAGGAAACTGGTGGCAATACTGCAAGCAGTAAAGCACAGCCAAAACTAAATGAACAGTCTGTGCTCCTTTGAGGTTGTATGTCCCAGTCTTTTCCTACATGTCGCACACTTTTAGAAAAAACGTGTGCTTTAGCACCTATGTGTTCACAGATTTTAGTCTTGCAGCACCTATAGTGCTGATGTTTTTATCTCCTGATTACTCAGAGATTGGCAGTGCTCTGGAGAAGGGAAATTCAGACAAGTCTGCTGGAGAGGGAGGAGATGAGATCAGTCCTTCTGCATCTGATGGCACTGTGCAAAGCAGTCACTTCGGGCATTTGTTCCCTGGTGGAACGTTCTTATTTTAAAAGAAGCTGGCTTTGAGTTTGGGTTTAAAAATACTTTAGTGCAAGTTCTTTGTGTAGAAGGAGGAGGAGGGTTCTGTCCTCATGGTGAGTGCAACCTTTTGCTGAGAGAGCATGTAAATAAATGCTGGTTTCAAACTGACAAGGGGAAATGCATCCAAGATAAATATGGCAATCTGTTCTGTGAGTGCATCAACCAGACCGTGCTGAGTATAGTCAGAAGCTCATTTTTCTGTGCACTAGAGCACAGATGCAGGTATTTGAGGAAAAAACAAACAACAATGTAGCACCTAAAGATGAATTGATCATATTAGATCTGTTAACTCAAACGTTTTCTTATGGGCTGTAGGGGAATCAATTGGGACCAAGTCTCCTTCGTGGTTTCCTGTTTACTTAACCACTGCCGTCACAGTAGCTGAATGCTTCACAGGTTGCAGAGAAGGTAAATAACATCTCAGTCTCCTCGGTCTCCTGATAGAAGGAGCTTGTTTAACTTTTTGACGCATTATCTTCGAGATAGGTGTAAGCATACACCCTCGGCATCCACCTGCAGCTGCTTGGTGAAGGCACCAGTTGGCACTGCCAGCAGGGAAGCTGTTGGTGGCTTTTCTCCACCTAGATCCAGGCCCTGCTCATCCCGTCTGTACGAGCCTCCAGGTCTGGTTGACACTGGTATTGTTCCACCTGCTGCTGAAGGTTGACTGATGCTGTTCATCCAAAGTAGTTTTGGTGGTGGCAGGCCTGCCTCCGTTGGACTGAATGCCAGCTCGGTTGTCATGAGCAGGCCTTTTAAACCTCATCACGAGCAGTGCAGAGTGGAGCTGTGGCTGGACCTGTGGCTTTTTCTCATGAGCCACATCGTGTTTCTCTCCAGGCTCTCTGGTCGTGATCTCTAGTAGCAAAAGCGCAGCCTATGGGTATGTGTCTGTGGCTCTCTGCCTGCTCCTAGCAACGCCGAGGAATCGCAGAGCTAGAGGAGTGCTTTGTAGTGGCTCTTGGAGTGTCCAAACAGATCAAGCTGTCAATGGCAGGTGTCTCTTCTGCTGGGAGATACTGAGGCTCCTCAGCTGAAACCTGGCTTCTTTTTGCTCCTAAGAGGAAAAAAGGGCTCTGTGATGGACAGAATCTCCCTTCTGTGTTTGGGAATTAAAAGGGGTGTGGAGATGGTTGTGTATGTGCAGAATTAAGTGTAATCCTTGCAGGACTGTGAGACCTGCCAAACAGCTTAGCAAGCAATGCCTGGTACTTTACTTGTTTTTGTCTTTTTTTTTTTTTTTTTTTCTTGCCTAGTGTCCCCATCCCCAGTACTCCCGCATCATTGTACGGATGGCAATTGTATGGAGCTGTTTGAATGTGTGTGCTCGTGAAATCCTATTTCACTCGCCTTGCCAATGAATGGCCACAGCTTCCACACACCTGCATGTGAGCTGCAATGAGGAGCAGGAGCTGCAGTGCTGGGGAGGTGTGTTTCCATCAGCAGGGCTGCTCTGAGCCCCATTAGAGCCCTGCCATCAGGGCTTCTGGTTTGGCCAGCCAACGCTATGGCTGTGTGACCTGATGGTAACAAGCCTCTCTCCTCCCTGAAGCCCTTTACGCGCTCTGCACCCTGGCTTATTGCAAAAGGATTGCTCTTTAAATGTGCCTTTCACATGGGTTATGTGTTTTGCTATCCGTTCCAGTTACAGAGCTGGCTCGCTTTTTCCTTTAAGCAGTCCAGAGTTTGCTCTGGTTTCTTCCTGATTGCAAAACGTGTTTGAAATGGACCAGATCGTAAAAACTTATCAGCAAGTAATAACTCTCATTTCTTACTCTGCAGCTTTGTTATGTATTATTCACTTGGGTGAGTTGTATCTCTGCACAACAGCTAGCATAGCCACATCAGCCGTGCTGCTTTCTTTCAGCCAAACGTGACATTTACTCTTCCCATGTCATAAATCGTGAAGTTATAAAAAGTGCGAGTGATGATGACAGCGGGGAGGTGCCGATGGTCTCTGTCCCTACAGCTTGTACCAGCTTGCAGGAGCTTGGCTTGGTCCCTGCTGCTGTGCGAAGACCGCGTGGCCGAAAGGTGGCAGCACTCCATCTGCTTAGCTCGGCGGCGTTTGGGGGAGAAAAGCGGTTTTTCTGCTACTCGCTGGTGCAGAAGGCTCTGCCGTCCCACTGAAGGCTCTCGTGTTGGTAAGAGAGGAACCTTCTGCACCCTGAACATTTCCAAGTGCTGTGAGGAAGTTTTCATAGGCTTCCAAATGAAGGTTTTCGTGCAGAAACAAACTTTAATCAGATCATCTGTAGGTTTTTTTCTTTTTTTTTCCTTATTTTTGTTTGCTTAGAGACTGCTTCTAGTGCTGTAAACTCAGCAGTGACTTCTATTAGGTACACCTAAAACATGAGAAGCAGTGGGAAGAGCACAAAGCAGAGTCATGGCATTATTTTTCCTCGCAAGGCTGGTGGCTTTCACATAACGATCTCAAAATAAACCCGGAGCCTTGCTACGGCTATGCAAATAAGGCCTGAGTTATCTCATCTCAGTAATGGCTGGGGACAATAAAGCTAAGGTTACTTGCTACCTTACACCGCTTTGAAGATGTTGCAAGTGTTTGGTGCTATAACAAGGGGACCTGCAGGAAAGATTTATAATGTGATGACAAAAACAGAGGCTGCGAGATAAGCATAGCCAAGGGTAAGGAATCGAGGAGTTTTGTGGTAGGTTAAAAAGAAAACAGTAAACTTAAGTAATTTGGTCGTGAGCCACAGTTGTTTCCTTTGGAAGCCAAGTCAGGTTTGCTCTGCTAACATGGAGCATTTGAGAAGTTTTCACCTCAAAAGTGGTCCTGGATCACACACATATGAGCACATACGAGAGACAAACTTAGGTGCTCGTTTCTTAGGGAGAGCTCTGCTCATTGTGGAATAGCTGGCAAATAGCTTTTCATCTTCTTTTCTGCTCTGTGCTACTTAATTCCCTTCACTTTTGCCCATCTGTACTGACTTCTCTCTAGATCCCAAATCCTGGAACTCTTTTGAGGTATTAAATTGGCCTTGTTCGTTCTTCTTTGTCTGGCAGGCTGTTTCTGGGAGCTGTAGTTGAGAGTGACCTGCAAATTTAGGTGTGAATTGCATGTTGTGTTGGGTTGGCTATGTGAGACCGTTGTCTAAATCCTATTGATGTACAATGTCGTTTCAAGAAACGTTGGGTATTGATCTAATTATGTACCCAGAGAGGCCAATTACTTGAGCAGCTTGTATTTTTTTTACTGAAGCATATTGTGTTGGAGTGCATGACTTGCTCAGATCTAGGCCCTGAAAATAGAAAGCCATTATTTTTAATTATTTTGGGGGTTTGTTTCCAAAGCACTGCGATAACAATAATGAGGATGTCAGACTAGATAAAAATGTGTTTAGATGTCCCATCCTTTTACCTTACTCAAAGAAGCTAGTAAACCAAGCTTCAAAGTAAGGCATGTTTCTGTTCAGAAGCCCTAAAAACATTTCTGCCCTTTCTCACTTGTATCCGGTGTATCCCTTGCTCTTCCCTGGGGTAGTGAAAATGCCATTTCTTGCTGCAGTGCTGCACTGCTAGGACTCCGCCACTGAAGATTTTCTGCTCTTTCATGTAACTTTTTTTTCCCCTGCAACTCTCATTTAATGTTATTTGAAAAATTCCAGGGGGTTGAAATATTCCCCCTGTGCAAGTTCATAAAGGATGGTTCTCGCTAGGTTTTGGCCTGAAGAAATCCCACAGTAATCTGAGAAGGGCAGAAAAGACCAAGTCAAGGGAGGTGGCGCTTCGGGGTCTAATCACTAAACTCCTGCGGATTAGAGTCAGGGCGCTGCGCCAAGGCAGCCCAGGCTCTATTCCTGGCCCTTTAAACCCCCTAGCTCCTTTGGATCTGCCCTGGGCACGTTTCAGGGAAAGCATCAGGCTTGCGATGTGTCGTCAGCAGTTTCTGAGCCCTTTGCAAGCTAGGAAGTGCGGCCCTTAAATGTGATGAACTGCCCCAGGGGAGGAGAGGTGCTGGCAGTGGGGGGACAGTGTTTTGGCAGGGCTGGGGGTGGCGTGGGGGGCTTCACAGGGCACCAGCAGGACCCCATCTGCCTGCTATTCGAGCTGATCTGAGCAGACATTTTACTAGCACCTGGTGAATCCTCAGCACTGTGCACTAGAATTTGCTCCTCTCCTCCCTTTGCCCTCTTCTCCCTCTCTCCCAGTGTGATGTGACTGTTCATTTGCAGCTGCTGTGCACTTTTGCACGGTGCACTGCCAAATTTGGAGGAGAAAAAACAAGCTGGAAATGGGCGTTTGGGCTGGGGCTGCAGGATGTGCAGGTGCAGTTGCATGCATACACGCGTGCTGAACGGCCTGGCTGTGTTGGTGCACAGGGAGCGGAGGCGAATGCCAGCACACTGGGAGTGAAACGAAGTACTTTGTGGAGTAATAAAGCGCGTGTGGTTTGTGTTTGGTCTGGAAGCCCAGCCCCATCTGTTCCAGATGTTTTCAGTTGTGTTTATAGCAAGTAGCTACTGTGCTGCTCAGGGAAAAAAAACATAATTGGGGTGTGCCTACACAACTGTTGCATGCAGGCAAGAGCGGCATGAACAGTGTTGAATAATTTAATGAAGAACTTGAGCTTTCAGGAAGGCTTCTGTGTGTGTGTACGTGTGTGCTGGCTTGGTGTGTTTTGTTGGGAAGAAGCATGTCCTACCCCGCTACGCAGGGCAGCAGCTGCTTGTGACATGGTGCCTTTCTCAAGTCAGAGGAATTTGCTCTTCCAGTCTTCCGGCTCTCTTACATACAGTGCAGGAAGAAAAAGCCAGCGAAGGAGAGGCGGGCCTTGCTTCAAACTTCTGTGTTGGATCTGAACTTAGTCAGGAGCTGAGATTCATGTTTGTTTCTGAGTACAGTGCTGTAGTATTGCTGCCGTCTCGTAATCCAGATGAAACGTGTATTTCCATATGCGTGGTCACTGGTTTTCAATCTGAGCTTTTTTGCTTCTTCCTCACCTGCAAAATATCTGGGAGTCGTTCATGTGAGCTGAGCTGCAGACTACAAGCCAAAGAAGAGACCGATGGGCTGTGTGGGTCAAGGTGCTTGGGGTGGGGACGGTGTCACAGGTGGGAGAACTGCTGCCTGAGGACTGCTTTTAGAAAAGGAGGGCTCTGCTGCTTTTGTGGCTGAACGCTTCTTTGTTCAGGTAGGCATTGACATGCAGTTGCAAGGTAGATATCCCTGGATGTGTTCACTGCTTCTTATTTACCTGTTTGGGTTTTATACTGTCCTGAATTTGAATGCACCTCTAAAAATCCCTTTTAAGCATTTGCTGCTACTGCACTTGGAGCATCTTGTGGAATCCTAAGTGGAAGTAATATAGATGTGAAGATTGAAGGGTCTGTTTCTTTCTGTATGAGGCTATTCCACCTAGAGAATAAAAGGAAAAGGTATTGTTTTTCAGTTGTTACTCAGACATGCCAGTTCCTTCCCTTTGGTAGGAAAAGAGGTTACAAATGGAGCCTGCAGTTCTATTGAGAATTACACTGCTATTAAGCTTACACAGCTCATTGTCTAACAATGAGCAGCAAATGTATGCTTAGCCTCCAAGCAATATTTAAGTAGATTATTTAATATAACTAGAAATGTTTTCTTTGTTATTTTTCCATTTTTAGATTTGCCGGTCAGAAACGAGCTTGCAGATGAGCCCTTGGAAAGCATGCAGGGTCTTTATTTTGTGCATGAAATAGAGCAGGGCAAGTTCTGGGCAGTGTCACAGGAGGACTTCATGGTGGAGGTGTAGAATTTGGAGCCTCTTCTGTACAGAGGAGCTGATAAGTGGTGGAGAGAGAAAGGGAGGGGAAAGAAAGCAACGACTAAAATCAGTTCCCAGATGGATGAATGAATGGGTGGCACACATACATGACTGCTGTGATGGCCTGACTTACTGTAGCTTGGTCTCTGGATAATCCTCGTATGTCAGATTTCTCTAAGGCCAACATGTGACACAAAGCTTGCCTCTCGACAGACAAGTGTGCTTTGCTGGTATTAAGAGGCTGGCTGAAGCCGAGTCTCCCACTGTGCATGCGAACGCGTGTGTGTGTCTGTGTACAGCATGTGTGCTTGCTTGTATACGTGGCTCTGCAGCCAACATCTTCTAGAAGAACTTTAAAGGGAAACGGGAATTCCACAAACTCTTGGCTCTCGCATAGACAATCCCAAACTTGCCTGTGTGTGTATGTCCTTGTTAGAAAAAAAGAAAAAAGGAGGAAAAAAAGAAAGAAACGGGAAAAAGGAACAAGAAAAAAAAAAGCAAAACAACAAAGACTTCTAGCCGGGATTACCTTTCTCACACCTGTC